>NC_067248.2:80472500-82972500 GCF_019359855.2 Lolium perenne | reverse complement strand
TTATAGGCCCCTGCCGCCTCTCCCCATTCACTTCACTTCTCGCTACCTCACTCCTCTCGATTTATATAGGCCCCTGCCGCCTCTCCCCATTCATCTTCAAAATCCTATAGCCCCAACCTGTACAGTGCTCGTCGGCGGCTGTACCATCCACAACCTCTGTATTAGCGCCTCCCTGCACCCCCATCTTCCGGCGATGAATCCCACGAGTGGACAAGGGGGCCTGTTAGGTGTGCGGCCCTGATGACCCACAAGTATAGGGGATCGCAACAGTCTTCGAGGGAAGTAAAACCCAAATTTATTGATTCGACACAAGGGGAGGTAAAGAATACTTATAAGCCTTAACAACTGAGTTGTCAATTCAGCTGCACCTGGAAAAGCACTAGTAACAGGGGTGATGTGAAAGTAACAGTGATATGAGAGCAATAGTAACAAGAACACGGCGGTAGTAGTAATATGAGAGCAATGGTAACAGTAACACAGTTGACATGTAGAACGAGTATATGATGATGAAAGATGGACCGGGGTTCCCAGCTATCTACACTAGTGGTAACTCTCCAATAACAAGTGTCGGGTGAACAAATTACAGCTGGGCAATTGATAGGATTGATAAGGCATTAAGAAAGAACATCAATTCATTAATCATGTAGGCATGTTTTCCATATTTAGTCGTACGTGCTCGCAATGAGAAACTTGCACAACATCTATTGTCCTACCAGCCGGTGGCAGCCGGGCCTCAAGGGAATCTACTGGATATTAAGGTACTCCTTTTAATAGAGCACCGGAGCAAAGCATTAACACTCCGTGAAAACATGTGTCCCTCACATCACCGCCATCCCCTCCGGTTGTCCCGATTTCTGTCACTTCGGGGCCTTTGGTTCCGGACAGTGACATGTGCATACAACTTGTAGATACAATCTAAGCAATAATTATAGAGCTCAAATCTAAGATCATGCCACTCGGGCCCTAGTGACAAGCATTAAGCATAACAAGATTGCAGCAACAATAACTTCACAAACTTTATAGATAGACTAATCATAATGTATCATCCATCGGATCCCAACAAACACAACACCGATTACATCAGATGGATCTCAATCATGTAAGGCAGCTCATGAGATCATTGTATTGAAGTACATGGGGGAGAGAATACCAACTAGCTACAGCTAGAACCCGTAGTCCATGGGGGAACTACTCACGGAGCATGATGGAGGTGATGGCGTTGATGGAGATGGCTTCCGGGGGCACTTCCCCGTCCCGGCAGGGTGCCGGGACAGAGTTCTGTCCCCCGAATTGGAGTTTCGCGACGGTGGCGGCGCCCCTGGAGTCTTTCTGGAGTTTCGTCAAGTGGTACTGCGTTTTTAGGTCGAAAGGGATTTTATAGGCGAAGAGGCGGCGCAGGGGGGCACCTGGGGGCGCCACACCCTAGGCCGGCGTGGCTGTGGTCCTGCCCGCGCCGCCATGTGGTGTGGTGGCCCCTCGGCCCCTCTCCGACTCTTCTTCGGTGTTCGGAGCCTTCCGGGAAAAATAGGAGGTTTGGCGTTGATTTCGTCCAATTCCGAGAATATTGCCCGAACAGCCTTTCTCGGAACCAAAACAGCAGAAAACAGGAACTGGCACTGTGGCATCTTGTTAATAGGTTAGTTCCGGAAAACGCATAAAAACATCATAAAGTGCAAGCAAAACATGTAAGTATTGTCATAAAACAAGCATGGAACGACAGAAATTATGGATACGTCGGGGACGTATCAGCATCCCCAAGCTTAGTTCCTGCTCGTCCCGAGCAGGTAAACGATAAAAAGAATAATTTCTGTAGTGACATGCTACTTACATATCCTTGATCATACTATTACAAAGCATATGAAATGAATGAAGTGACTCAAGGCAATGATCTATAGTTGCTAACAAATAGATAACATATAGCAAAACTTTTCATGGAGAGTACTTTCAAGACAAGCATCAAAAGTCTTGCACAAGAGTTAACTCATAAAGCAATAAGTTCATAGTAAAGGCATCGAAGCAACACAAAGGAGGATATAAGTTTCAGCGGTTGCTTTCAACTTTCAACATGTATATCTCATGGATATTGTCAACATAGAGTAATATGATGAATGCAAATATGCAAGTATGTAAGAATCAATGCACAGTTGACACAAGTGTTTGCTTCTAAGGTGGAAGGAATTAGGTAACTGACTCAACATAAAAGTAAAAGAATGGCCCTTCTACAAGGGAAGCATCGATTGCTATATTTGTGCTAGAGCTTTGGTTTTGAAAACATATAGAGAGCATAAAAGTAAAGTTTTGAGAGGTGTTTGTTGTTGTCAACGAATGGTAGTGGGTACACTAACTACCTCGCCAACCGGACTCACAAGAGCGGCTCCCATTTTATTTATTTTTGGGTGGCACTCCTTCCAACCTTTCTTTCACAAACCCTGGCTAACCGAATCCTCGGGTGCCTGCCAACAATCACATACCATGAAGGAGTGCCTTTTTCATTTAAGTTTTATTATGATGATGACACTCCCCCCAACCTTTGCTTACACAAGTCATGGCTAGCCGAATCCTTCGGGTGCCGTCCAACAATCACAAACCATGGAGGAGTGTCTATTTAAGTTAATTAATTTGGGACTGGGAATCCCATTGCCAGCTCTTTTTGCAAAATTATTTGGATAAGCGGATGTGCCACTAGTCCATATGAGAGTCCGTCAAAAGTAAATGACAAGGTTGAAAGCTAAACACCACATACTTCCTCATGAGCTATGAAACATTAACACAAATTGAGAAGCATTTTGAATTATTTAAAGGTAGCACTCAAGCAATTTACTTTGGAATGGCAGGAAATACCACATAGTAGGTAGGTATGGTGGACACAAATGGCATAGGTTTTGGCTCAAGGTTTTTGGATGCACGAGAAGTATTCCCTCTCAGTACAAGGTTTAGGCTAGCAAGGTTATTTGAAGCAAACACAAGTATGAACCGGTACAGCAAAACTTACATAAGAACATATAGCAAGCATTATAATACTCTACATTGTCTTCCTTGTTGCTCAAACACTTTTACCAGAAAATATCTAGACCTTAAGAGAGATCAATTATGCAAACCAATTTTAACAAGCTTTACGGTAGTTCTCCACTAATAGGTTTAAACTACATGCAAAAACTTATGATCTACTTGAGAGCTCAAAACAATTGCCAAGTATCAAATTATCCAAGACATATGAGGCATTTTCTTTTCCCAACCAAATAAAGATAAATATTGTAGCTTCCAACTTTTATTCATTGAACATTAAAAGTAAAACGAAGAACAAGTGTTCATATGAAAAAGCGGAGCGTGTCTCTCTCCCAAACATGGATTGCTAGGATCCGAATTTATTCAAACATAAACAAAAGCGAAAAATAAACACACAGACGCTCCAAGTAAAGCACATATGATGTGACTGAATAAAAATATAGTTTCAGGGGAGGAACCTGATAAGTTGATGAAGAAGGGGATGCCTTGGGCATCCCCAAGCTTAGACGCTTGAGTCTTCTTGAAATATGCAGGGATGAACCACGGGGGCATCCCCAAGCTTAGACTTTTCACTCTTCTTGATCATATATCATCCTCCTCTCTTGACCCTTGAAAACTTCCTTCACACCAAACTTCTCATAAACTTCATTAGAGGGGTTAGTACTCAAAAAATTTGAATCCACCTTGGTCCTGTAGTGGCACATTGCAAGAACTCAATAAAACATTAGCTACAGCTCTCCACGTCTAGAAAGCCTCACATAAAGTCCACAAGAGACAATGCAAAAAACAGAGACAGAATCTGCCAAAACAGAACAGCCAGTAAACACGAATTTTTACGGGGTACTTCCGTTGCTCAAATCAGAAAACTCAAAACTAATGAAAGTTGCGTACATATCTGAGGATCACGCACGTAAATTGACAGATTTTTCTGAGTTTCCTACAGAGAAATTTGCCCAGATTCGTGACAGATAGAAATCTGTTTCTGCGCAGAAATCCAAATCTAATATCAACCTTCGATTAGAGGCTTCACTTGGCACAACAAAACACAAAACTAAGATAAGGAGAGGTTGCTACAGTAGTAAACAACTTCCAAGACACAAATATAAAACAAATTACTGTAGCAAAATAACACATGGGTTATCTCCCAAGAAGTTCTTTTCTTTATAGCCATTAAGATGGGCTTAGCAGTTTTAAATGGTGCACTCGCAAGAAATAGTATTTGCAGCAAAAGAGAGCATCAAAAAGCAAATTCAAAACACATTTAAGTCTAACCCACTTCCTATGCATAGGAATCTTGTACACAAATAAATTCATGAAGAACAAAGTGATAAGCATAAGAAGATAAAACAAGAGTAACTTCAAAATTTTAAGCATATAGAGAGGTGTTTTAGTACCATGCAAATTTCTACAACCATATTTTCCTCTCTCATAATAATTTTCAGTAGCTTCATGGATAAACTCAACAATATAACTATCACATGCAGCATACTTTTCATGATTTCCAAACACATAATTTTTATCAAGTTCAAGAATAGTGGAATTAAAACTTTCAAACTTACTTTTATTAATAATATAACAAGGTAGGTGATCAATCTCAATAGATATGGGACTCATAGAATAAGTCAAGAACTCTCCAATCCCATTTTCATTAGTAGTACAATTAATATTATCAAGTAACATAGGACCATCATCTAGAGCTTTATCATAAACATTTGCTAAGCAAAATTCTTTAGTACCATGCATTTCGACATCAGGCACAAACAAAGCATTATCATAAGATTTATCAAAGTAGCATGGATTATCATATATAACAGTAGCATAATTATTCTCACAAGTTTTACTTATAGGAAATATTTCAAGAGAATCCACAGGAACATAACATTCAACCTCTTTCGGTAAGCATGGAGGACAATCAAATAGTGTAAGAGATAAAGAGTTACTCTCATTAGAAGGTTGACATGGGTAGCTAATCCATTCTTCCTCCTTTTGTTCGTCGCTCTCTTCTTCTTTTTCATCCAATGAGATTTCAAGTTCATCAATTTCCTCCTCTTTTTCATCCAATGAGCTTTCAGGTTTATCAATTTCTTCTTCCATCGGTTCATGCAAATTGTGAGTGCATTCTTGTGCATTAATGTGTCTCTCTTTATAATCAAGGATATAAGGATTCCTACTGTAGCATTCTATGCATGAATTAAGGATAGTAGAGACATAATCTTTAAGGTCCTTACAAATAGCACAAGTTTCATAATTCTCAACCATGAAGGATTCTATCTCGGAGGCTCCCATAAATAAGACAAATTGTTCTACCTCTTCGAACCCATAATGAATATAGCAATTCCGATTATAGTTCTTAATTAAAAATTCCTCACTAAAGCCACATTGAAATTTAAGATGTTTAGTATCATGTTCAGAGCAACAGTTTATATCATGGCGTTTAAGCAAGATTTTAGCAATTGTATTTAATTTTTCTATCATAGCACTCATTATTTTACCAGTTCTTGATTCTCTATAATTATTATAACATTCTATAAGCTCCAAGTAGGTTGTAGGTTCTCCCATAACAGCAGTTTTTAATTTTTAGATTTTTCAAATTTTTATGGATTTTTGGGTATATGAGGAAAATAAAACAAGACAAAAAGAAACTAAGCAAAAGTAAACTACGCGAAATAATACTAGACAGAAATAAACTAAGCACAAATAAACTAAACAAGAGTAAACTAGCAAGACAAAATAAAATAAATGAAGAGAGATGTAGAGTGTACTCCCTAGGTGAACTTATGAGTAGAGCTATGCCTCCCCGGCAACGGCGCCAGAAAATAGTCTTGATGACCCACAAGTATAGGGGATCGCAACAGTCTTCGAGGGAAGTAAAACCCAAATTTATTGATTCGACACAAGGGGAGGTAAAGAATACTTATAAGCCTTAACAACTGAGTTGTCAATTCAGCTGCACCTGGAAAAGCACTAGTAACAGGGGTGATGTGAAAGTAACAGTGATATGAGAGCAATAGTAACAGTAACACAGCAGCAGTAGTAGTAATATGAGAGCAATGGTACCAGAAAATAGTTGACATGTAGAACGAGTATATGATGATGAAAGATGGACCGGGGTTCCCAGCTATCTACACTAGTGGTAACTCTCCAATAACAAGTGTCGGGTGAACAAATTACAGCTGGGCAATTGATAGGATTGATAAGGCATTAAGAAAGAACATCAATTCATTAATCATGTAGGCATGTTTTCCATATTTAGTCGTACGTGCTCGCAATGAGAAACTTGCACAACATCTATTGTCCTACCAGCCGGTGGCAGCCGGGCCTCAAGGGAATCTACTGGATATTAAGGTACTCCTTTTAATAGAGCACCGGAGCAAAGCATTAACACTCCGTGAAAACATGTGTCCCTCACATCACCGCCATCCCCTCCGGTTGTCCCGATTTCTGTCACTTCGGGTCCTTTGGTTCCGGACAGTGACATGTGCATACAACTTGTAGATACAATCTAAGCAATAATTATAGAGCTCAAATCTAAGATCATGCCACTCGGGCCCTAGTGACAAGCATTAAGCATAACAAGATTGCAGCAACAATAACTTCACAAACTTTATAGATAGACTAATCATAATGTATCATCCATCGGATCCCAACAAACACAACACCGATTACATCAGATGGATCTCAATCATGTAAGGCAGCTCATGAGATCATTGTATTGAAGTACATGGGGGAGAGAATACCAACTAGCTACAGCTAGAACCCGTAGTCCATGGGGGAACTACTCACGGAGCATGATGGAGGTGATGGCGTTGATGGAGATGGCTTCCGGGGGCACTTCCCCGTCCCGGCAGGGTGCCGGGACAGAGTTCTGTCCCCCGAATTGGAGTTTCGCGACGGTGGCGGCGCCCGGAGTCTTTCTCGGAGTTTCGTCAAGTGGTACTGCGTTTTTAGGTCGAAAGGATTTTATAGGCGAAGAGGCGGCGCAGGGGGCACTGGGGCGCCACACCCTAGGCCGGCGCGGCCGTGGTCCGGCCCGCGCCGCCATGTGGTGTGGTGGCCCCCTGGCCCCTCTCCGACTCTTCTTCGGTGTTCTGGAGCCTTCCGGGAAAAATAGGAGGTTTGGCGTTGATTTCGTCCAATTCCGAGAATATTGCCCGAACAGCCTTTCTGGAACCAAAAACAGCAGAAAACAGGAACTGGCACTGTGGCATCTTGTTAATAGGTTAGTTCCGGAAAACGCATAAAAACATCATAAAGTGCAAGCAAAACATGTAAGTATTGTCACAAAACAAGCATGGAACGACAGAAATTATGGATACGTCGGGGACGTATCAGGCCCACCGTCGTAATCCCCCAGCAGCAACTACAGGACCTCGCCGCCAACTCGCACGCCCCCCTACAGCTGCTGCAGCAGGCGCATGGCGGCCTCGCCGTTGAGTCTGATGTGCCCACCAAGCGGCAGCGGATCAACGACCTCTCCGTGGGCTCAGACGTGAGCGATCTGCTGCTGCAAGACAACCTCGCCGTCGCCGGGGAGTCGGTCCTCTCCAAGGAGGAGAGCTTCGAGGTCAGTGGTTAATGTAGTTTAATCATTGGTTTAAAACTAGTTAGCCCCCTACTGAGTATTATTCGGAGGGGATTTGATGCAAAATACTTCATTCACCATGTTTTGGCGTGAGTATTTGCGGCAGATCAGGACAACCTGAGAGATAGCCTGTCCTGGGGCATTATTAGTTTTTTTTTGAGGGGTTCCTCGGGCCTTATTAGTGAAGCGTCCAATTTCTATTCACGTAATCCATGCCAGCAGGCCTCAGGACTTGTAATTTTGCATTGGAATCAATCCCTCAGCCTGATCCATGCTGGAACGGGGTGGATGCCTGGAAGGAGAAGCAGCAATCGGAGCACGTATGTGGAACGACCAGAAACGCGAGAGCATAGAGGTGTTGCGGTTCCACGTCCACCCGACGTGCGCGGAAGTGTTTCCTGAGAATCCCCGCGACTCTGATCCTGTCCAATACTCTTCTGCCAAACAGATAAAATGTGTTCTTATTAAGAAAGACCCAGATATTACTCACTGAACCATGTGAAAACACGTCAACCAAACAAGGCACAAGGGATTTCTACTGCACTAATACTAGCTGCATTACCACTTTCGAACTTCAATGCAAACTTGAAACTTCACTGCAGTCTTTTTCCCCCTTTCGAACTTGAGATCCAGCCTCTCCATCGATTGATGCATAGGGCAAACTTTATTAGTTCATGTTTCGTTCTTAGTTTGAAACTTTATTACTCCAAGCTCCGGAGTACTCATATTACTACAGTATTGCAATTGAAATTTATACATATTACAATTACTATTGAAGTTAGTCTTGTACATATTACTATGAGTATTGAAGTTTAAGTCCTGCAAACTTTCGGAGTACTATATTTTTACTATTGAAGTTACACTCTTGCACTTTATTAGTATAATATCATGTGTCACACAGGGTCGCTCTGTGAATCTACCATCTAATGAAGGACGACAACATGAAGCGTCTCTGCAAGTAATCCGGCGGTCGCTCCTGGATGAGTCGCGCGAGTTGATTGACCATGCGTCCAAGCTCCGAGATGTGAACGCACATCTGGTAAACCGTGCTATGAAGCTATGGAATGAGTATGCCGTACTCTTGAATGAGCACTCATCTCTATCAAAGGAGAACTCATCTCTATCAAAGGAGAACCTCTCCATGGTAAATCAGAACGGGTCTCTAACGAAGGAGAACATCTCCATCCTAAAAGAGAACTCATCTCTGAAAAGGGAGAACATCTCCATCCTAAAAGAGAATTCATCTCTGAAAAAGGAGCACACCTACTACAAGTGGCGGAGCATGACAGGAAACAAGTAATCTTCTTCGGGTGTGAAGAAGTTGTACCCATATGTGCATGTAGAGAGGTGGAGACGGTTGCCGATGAGACAAGTGAGTAGATTGAGGAGGGCAGCCACAACCCACAACGTTTGTAGTTACAAATCTTCTATCGTAAAAGTAGTAGTATCGAAATTAATATGTATCCCTTAATATATGTGGTGTTTGGCAATATATAGTTTAACATGCAAGGACTCGCAATGTAATTTGTATCGCTTTGATTGGCTTTCTACCCAAGTGAGCATGTGTCATATTTGTCCAAGGTTTGATTTTTGCATCTTATCATATTTTGTTGAATACCATACTAAAAAATTCCATGTGCATCATTTTGATGCAGAGGCTGGGGGTCTCAACTTCCATTACGAAAAGGATTTGTCAAGACATGAAACATTGGATAAAATCTTTGACTGTACCCTGCAAGTGTGGCACCTAGAAACAATGATTAAAATTCAAAGCTGCATCTCCTACCAATACAAATGGTATATCGACAATTTTGAAACAAATTGAATCCAACCCGAAATAAATTAAATTATATTTGGAAGAAGATATGTAGAAATACCCCCGTACAAGAGGACGCTATGTGCAATGCACGACATATTGGCAAAAAATTACCCGCATGTACCAAAGGCATGGGCACCAAGATCTGATGCAAATTTGAATTCGGCCAAAGGAGGGTACTAGCAAAGATTTCGATCGTGTCAGCGATCCAGACATTCTTATGAAGTAAAGGGAATTTGATCATCTTGGTCTTGCAAGTAATGAAATGTGGGGACTCCTAAGATCGACGCCTTCAACACTGATGTTTCTTTCTATCAGAAGCTAGTGGCTGACAACTTTGATTCCTATTCGGCTGATGCAGATATCCATGAGATCATCAAGAGGATCTTGGAACATGTTGAAGCACGTGTCGACATTCTGCTCTCGTGCTTGAAGGCAGATGATTTTGATAGGGTGATGCAAAAGCCGCCATATGGTCAATAGATTGTTATTATATACAAGGATGTTTCTTGGGTCATCATCTAGATCTTTTGTTTTCTTATGTGTTAGCAGTACTTTATGGAAACTATGTTAGTATTGTCTTATACTGAATTGTTGCTATATCTGGACACCGGATGCTTATGTTCTATGACATTATGGAATGTATGGAAAAAAGATGACACCTTTTTAGCTATTCAGAAAAGGCAAAAAAACAACAACAATTTGTTTCCCACAATAAAATGAAATCTTATTGCACCTTTCCCCAAAATGTTAATGCACATTTTACCTTGGGCATTTTCGTTAAGACCCATGGTTTTTTATATAAAATGGTAGGCCATATTTTGAAGCTAGTTTTTTTTTAAAAAACATATCAAAATTCAAGCTTATCATTTTATAGCCACAAGTTCACTTTTTTTTTCTTCATTTTTTCTGAAACAGGGTGGGAATCGACTGCATGCCATTCCTTGCAAACATTGGCGAATGTCGGAAATAATCTTAGATAGGGCGAACTCTAAAAGAAGAGGTAAATACCGAAATAGTCCCGAGACATTGTGATGCATGTAATTCTAACACAATCCCAATAAACCAAAACATATTTTATTATAAGTAGAACCTATATACATACCAATTATGTGATCAATGGCAAAACTTTAGTTCTTTTGAAAATCATTTTGTAATTGGATCGATCAAGAATTTTTTCAATATCTTTTGCTCGATGCACAACTCGGAATTTATGATCTTTGTTGTCGAGCCATTTCAGGAGTCCTTTAAGTCATAGGATAGGAAAAACGTATGTACATCTTGTCTATTTGAATCCTATGGGAATATGAGTTTCTTTGATTGTACCAAAGGGATTTTTCCATGAGGGATGACCTAATGTTTTGTTCATATAGGATTTGTAGTAAAAGATTCATATGGGATATGTTCCCTTTGAATATAACCAATAGTGTAGAATAATTCCCGTAGGATCTAAATCCTATAAATCAAAGGAGCCTCAGTTGTTTTCGTCACCACATATAAAATCAGCGCCAACTCAATGAGATGATAAATGTTGTCGGATGAAACATGGCGTTTCTTTCAAATATAAAGAAATATCTGAAGTCTTCAATTCTACGCGTATGATAATGAATAGCTCAAGGTTATTTTACATATACTAAGATCCATGATACATCAATCTTTTTAATGCGGAGAACGAGTCTATATATGTTTTTTGGTACCTAGTCCATGTTTTGTTTTCGAAATCGGCTCCACGCAGTGTTCACTAAAATAGGCGCAACTTTGTCATATGAAGTCCGTTTTAAGTACTCAAATGTTCAGAAAAAAACACATATATATGAATGGATGGATATTCACTAAAAATCAAGGTAGGATGGCTGCCGTACCGCCCATGCTTACAAATGAGACCTTGATGGGGTCGGACCGCGTCCATTTTTTTTTCGCGCATCCACCAAACCATTTCAACGAAGCGCCAAAACAGCGGCGAAAATAGCTCGGGTTGCCGCCTCCAATTTTCAAATGTTCGAATTTCCGATCTTATCCTTTCATCAAAAACGTCCCCAGCGGTTCTTCTCTTGGCCAAGGCCAATCTCACCCCAGCCATTAAAACATACCACCGGCACAGGCGCCGAATCCCACATCTCTCACGCGTCACACACCGAATCGGAGCATCTCGCCCGACGACGGCAGTGCACCACCGTCCCACCTCGCCACCACAGCCTCCTGACCAGACGCTGTAGTGTCCGAGAAGACGTTGTCAAGCAAGCCGGAGCCGCTTCCCCTACGAAGGCGCACACTGCACCATTTGTGCTCCACCGTAGCCGACGCCCACCGCGCCGGATCCTGCTCAGGGACGCCGTCCACCTCCACCGCTGCGTCGGATCTACTTCCCGACTCCCTGGTCTACCGCACGGTGAAATGGGTAGACCCCGCGCCCAACCGGTCCACCGTGCGAAACCAAAGCGTAAAGTCGTCCACTCCCCATGCGAAGGTTGGTGTTTAGCCGCTTCCGTTATGCATTTCATTTCCGAACATCAGTTTCGTGCGATCTGTTTTAGGGCTTGTTTGGTACTAGAGTTTTACTGGGATTAGCAGGGATAATCCGCTCCAAACTTTAAATCCCCACTTATCCCCAATGCATGTTTGGTGCTAGAGTATGAGCGAGTTTAATCCCCACTTATCCCTACTTTTCCGCAAAATTTAGTGTATTTTTTCAATCCCCAATACTCTACCCCTACCTAGTGGATTGGGGATGGGGTTTTGTGGGTATTGGGTGAATTCTGCTGTCACCCAATACTCTAGAGTATTATCCCCACTAATCCCCACTAAAACACTAGTACCAAACAAGGCCTTAGGGGTTTCAAGTTTACTTTTCCTACAATCTGTTTGGTGCTATCTGGTATGACTGTAGTAGAAGTCAAGCCTGCAGAGTGATTAGTCGACATTATTAAACTGCATGTTTATAAATCTTGTAATCATCAATTGGCATGCACAGGGAAATCATTTATTTTTGATCTACGCTTTATTCCTTTTTGAGCTATCATCTACTTGCTACTACTAATTTGCCCTTCTACTGCTCTACTCAAAGTTCCATGATAAATCTCGTTAGCATTTTTTTCTAATGCATGCTAAAGATACTGTAGTAGAGTACAAAGAGGGCCGGAGAGAAAATATAGGCATCACCAGTGAACAATCAAACACCTCTCCTGTCTCCATCGATAACAATCATTTTCTTATTCAGAACTTGATCCTACTGAACAAGAGTCTGAGGGGAGACCTGAGTAAAGAGGATGCCCTTGTCAAGCACCCTACTCCACCCCCAAGGTGATTGCTCGCTCTTTTCATTGGCATTATTGTTGCATCTTCAATAACTGTGATGTATCTGTCCAACCCAGCCCAAGTTATAGCATTATCATCTCGCTCGCTTAACACATAATAATAACATATGTTTCATCATGTCTTGGCTTGCTGTTCTTATGTTCCATAATCGTATCAAGCATGTATATGATTTTGTTGATTGAAGTACCGTTTATCTCTGGCAGGCATCAGGGACTTCACGTAAGGACGTTTCAAATACCAACAAGGTGAAGAACATAGTTCAACAGGAAGATCAATATCCGATGACCTCACCTAAAAATAAAAAGGGTTCAAGTTGGTCATGTCGATCACAAACAAATGCAAAGGAATGAGTAAAAACAAGGTCTCAGACTCAGAGTCACTCTAATCTAGTTGAAAATGATGACCAGGCAAAAAAATATTGTAATGCGAAACACCAACATAAAAAGCTTCGACCTAACCCCACATCGGTTGGTCTAAAAGCGGTAGACGGAGCAAATACCAAACCACATGTTCCCCAGCCACCTGTTGCCAATCCAAGCTACCCAAGAACAATTCACGCAGACTCCGCTTTCAAAAGCGAGGTTCTCAACACCTAACTAATCACGATCGCCCGCTGACATTTAGTCCTGCCAGAGACAACTTCTTCCTTAAAGATGATGGTGGGGCCGAATTAGGTACGTGTTCCCTTACATGCTCCATTACATAAATACCTTGATAGCTTGATGTAATGCTTAAATTTGCAGTTCCACCACGACCAAGAAAACGAAGGGGGCCAACGACTTTGAAATCACTTAAATATAAGATTGCCCGAATGGGAACAAGATTTCCCATCACATCAGTTATAGCAGGTATCGAAGGCCACCGGATCCACAAGAATCATCTAATATAGCATCGATCACAAAGTGCTTTTTGTCAGACTCAAATTCCTATCTTTCCATCATGGAAACAACACGTAAACACCCCTTCTCATTTTGAAGGTTTATCGCACATGTTACATGTAAGTCATTTTCGTAAACAATACCATGTTGCTCGCTCACATTCCCTCTAGCTTTCGTTGGCTAGCTATCTAACACATGAACGGTTCCCATTGTTGTAAACAGACATGTCTTGAGTTTGATGATGACATGAAGAATGTAATCACTGTTATCAGGAGCATATTCTCTTCAGCGTTGCGCCAGGAGCGCCATAGGCTAAAGATGAGATACTTTGCTGGGAGGACTCCTAGCGATATTCCAACAACCTCTCCTATACTACGATGACTCGATGATCAATGGTGTGATCTTGTTGAGTATTGGTCTGCTCAAAAGAATTTGGTATGTTCTGTGAAGACAGTGAGACAAGATCACATTATTGATTCCTTTTTAAGCATGTGTCTCACAAGTCTTCATTTGTAGTTCATCGCTCGAAGTAACATGCGTGCTCGTAATAATGTACGTTTACAACAGCGTACGTGATCTCGTAGCTTGATTGGACACCTCTACTGTATGGTAAGGAATGTTATCTGTACAACTATATTTAAATTAGTAAATCATTTAGAATTTATAGATGCACAATATACATCGTAAATTGATGTCTCTGTTTTATTTATATTTTTTTTGAAAACTTTCAATTGTCGCATGTCGGCATGTGACGTGGTTGTGAAACTAATTTATATTTTCTCTTGCGAAAATATCAGAAGGCAAGGCAAGCATACTGCGAGAGTACGGACAGAGAGATGAGTCTACTTGAGCAATTCAAGGTGTGCCAGACGAGCAGAAATGGTTTGATCGGACATTTTGCACAGAGTGTTATTGTAAGTATTCTCTACTAATGTCGCTTATGGTTTTCAATTGTATTCAGAAATATCTTGTCATATTTGTCAAGCTTCATGCACTAGCCAACACAACCAAATGTCCGAACTGGTGGAAAGGGCTAGTACAATTCACTTATATACTTCTCAGCAATATCATGCACATTACGAATTCTACACATGGATCCATGCATATTTTTATAGTCCTGCTATTACGTGTTAGCAATAGAAGACATGTCAATATGATGTAACATGCTCTTACTAAAATGTATATGCGGTAATCAGCCATGCCAGTTTGTAGGATTATTAGAGGTAGTTCATACACATGTCTTCACATTATAATCTCTTCTCTTACACATGTGTAACAACTGAAAACTCCTGCCCGACATGAAAGTGGAGCTGGCAAAACCAAAGAAAGATGGTATAGAAAAAACCCAGGAAGAATGTCTGAATTCATTTTCCAAGGTACTACAATGTCATGGTATAGCCAACAACACATTCCTGCGTAATGCTGGGTTCACAACTAATTTGTCGAGGTCCAAGTCCAAGTCAAAGCCCAAGCGCAGGTTGAGGTCCAAGTCATTGTCTTTTTATGTTCTCGAGGAACTACTCAAAGAGGAACGAGCAATAGTGGCTGCACAAAGAGTAGTCATCCACCGTATAACTGCAGGATTAGAAGCAAGTTAAGCCCACCCGGGCAACCACCTGAGAAAGGGTGGGAGATGCAGAATACCACGGTGAACACCGATACCAAAGGTGTCCCTTGGTTGTGTGAAAGGGTTTGTGATGCTGAACTATTTAGTTGGTGCTTCTATCTCGCACTTGTTATGTACCGGGTGGTTGTTTCCTTGGTGATGTGGATTAAATGAAAACTGAATGGATTGGATGCACCAATATTTAATCAAGGTTTAATCTGATTTGTAGTATTTTTTATATTGCGCTGCATGGGAAAAGTATAACTATTAGTTGGCCCATTGGTGACCATTTTCATACATTATTTTAGTTGATTGGTCCTTGTCCTTGTATCCCTGAAAGGAGGCAAGTACTACGTAAGCTACCAATTTTTCTAGTACGGTATTTTTTAGCGCCACTAAATTGAAAATATCATCAAGCGCTACAATCTCCCGCCAATAAAATCCAAAATATTTGTACATGGGAACTGATTTTGGTTGTGATTATGACTAGATGTGACCGTATAGTAGTGTCATGCGCATGCGGGACTGGGTGTTTTGAAACATAGGAGCATATGCTCCCTCCATTTTGAAATGCATCTTACACATATTTTGAATTTCAAAAAAAATGAAACAAAAAATTCGCATGTACATCTTCTCGTGCTACGCCCTTAAAAAGTTGCGACTTGTCGTGTGACGTGTGTAAAAAGATAAAACACAAAGATTAAAAATAATGCTTTTCACAAGATAAGTTTTCTTTTTTTACATAGACCACAAAAAATATTGGTTTTTCGTGAAACTTGACGAACGAACATATATTATGAATATGTACATGTAAATTTTTTGCTAATTTTTTTCGACATATTAAAATATGATTTTTTGGTAGAGGGAGCATATGCACCCGGGAGACAAATTGAATTTCCTCAAGCATATGACACAAATATATGTTACTACCTTCATAATGCATAGTAACTTAGATGTAGTACTATCATGCATGATTGTTTTAGTTAGTATGTAGACTCATTCTATCTTGAAAAGTGTTATGGTAACATAGCTAGTTACCACAACCAGCTCTATGTTAATACTCCTTAGTTACTCCCACTATGAGTAGTCTAAGTAGCATGGTCTACCCCGGAAGTAGATCCTCTAACGTGCAATAGACAAGTCGGGTAAGCTACACCTCTCTAATTTTCCTTCTCCACATCTACATGATTAAGTCTAATTTGATCTAAATTAACTTCCATAATATATGTAAGCCATATGCATTTACGATAATTAGTAACAATCAAAATTATGACTATCTTTTTTAAATATTTATACGATTTTTTATACAGTAAAAATATACAGTGGTTGCTACAGTAAATACGTACAGTATTTGTTACATTTTCCTGATTTTTCTTCTACGTTTTGCACTACTTAAGCACTGTGCTTACCTGACTTGTCATCTCTACGTTAGAGGATATGGTTCCGGTCTACCCCTGGCCTTATATTACAATCACGAGTATATATTACTTGGACCATCTGTACAACATACTTTTGTTGCTCCTTGCAAAAAAAAACATACTTTTGTTGCGACTGGATTATTAATAAAAGCCGTGTGCATCACCACAATGCAGAGGCTGGGGTCATATCCCCTTTTCGAAGAAAAAAAATTACTTAGTCAAGCTGCAAAATCTCCTAGTACCAATCCCGAAATATTTCAGAAGGGCTTTTCAAAATTGATTTTCAAGATATATCATGATTATGCTCGTGGTAACCGATTTTCAACGTGATGATGACTTGATGTGACACTTGGCCGTACTAGTACGGTCTCATATTTTTGTATTACTTGGACTATAGCCAAATTCGAAATCTCATTCCAAATGCAAAACTTCCCGCTCGAAAAATACAAATATTTCACACGCCTCTAACTTCCCATTCTACCCTCGTAAAGATGACAACAATGTCCATGCATAAGTCGGTTGGTGGGGGGTCTACCCGTCATTTTTTTCGATCACCACCTCCCTAGCTCCGAAACTCCCCGAAAAAAAATTCATTTCCCTCACTCTCTCCTCTGAGACCACCCACCGGAACTTCCCAAGTCCCTCTCTCTCCCACCTCCACGACCACCGCACCGAACATCCCCGCCGGACTTCCCCTGGCCTACCCGAGGCCTCGCGATCCTCGTCATCCGGCTGTCTGCCGGAGCCGCTTCATCGACGCCGTCATCAACCGGACTGGATCATCCCCGCCGAACCTCGAAACCATATACTCATCCAGCAGTCTACCGCAGTCGCTTCAGCTGCGGTATCGTCCACCCCACCGGAGCCGCTTCGCCGGATCCGTCGTCCACCGCATCGGATCTTGCTCACCGACACCGCTGTGCATGAACCGGATCTGCTTCACCGGCGCCGTGCATGATCTAAACTCTTCTACTGTCGCTTTTCTATTGCTTGCCTGCAAGTTCTTGTTTAATCTTGGGGGAATCTGTTTGTGCTAACGACGTGCCGTTACGTTTTTGCAGATGAGATGAGTAACCATGAAGTGTAATGGCCGTCTCTCCAACCCCAAGTAGCACATGTAGCGTACTTCATCACCGGATCTATCAACCCTGTGAAGATCTGCTGTGACTCCCACAGAGTGCTTCTACTAATGTAAGTCCCTTGTTTTAGCGCCATGTTCTGGGTTCAGATGCTTGTTTGTCTGAAGCTCTTTTAGTTCATTTCTAGCTATGACCGTAACATCTTGCTATTTTCTACTTCATTGCTAACTTTAAGCGATTGAACATTTTGGTTTGCATTCCTCGCTCGTAGATGTAGCCATCATAACTTCTATCTTGCTCGATCGTTGTTACAAAAATTATAGGTATTATAGTAACATCCTCGCTATTATTTAGTTCATGGCCAATTTTAAGTAATTGCACATGTTGGTTCGCATTCCCTGCTCTATAGCTTTTGGCATCGTAACTTCTATATTTGGTTTACATTCCCTGCTCCGTAGATCTAGCCATCATAACTTTATCTTGCTCGCCGTTGTTACAAAAATTATGGCCTGCTACTATGTTGTTTGTGCCAATTTTTTACTCCATGAACATGTTGGCTTGCATTCCCCGTACTATGTGTGATGCCATTGTTTTGTATCTAGTTCATTGTAAGCTAACAAAGTAAGGACTTAGTTTGGCATCCTATCACTGCTATCTAGCCCGTAGTACAAATAAACTTGTCATACTACTAGATAATAATTTTGCGTGCCATCTTGTTCTTCAAAAGCTGCATTATTGACTTGTTTCTCCGACTTGGCATGACGCTCACATATGGAAAGCTGAACATATTGGTTTGCATTCCCTCTTATACAAGTTCACAGTGATCCCACTATATTCTCAGTATCTGGTCCATCCTAAGCTCCAAAGATTAACTATCCTCTATGTGTTGCTCATTACAAGTTTATATCCCGAAACATCTTGATTTGCATCCCCTTCACTATAAGTTCAGGAGTATTATTTAGTTCACGGCCAAAATGAAGTAATTGCACTTGGCACATGTTGGTTCACATTCCCTCCTCTTTAGCTTTTGCCATCGTAACTTCTATTTTTGGTTTCATTCCCTGCTCTGTAGATGTAGCCATCATAACTTCATCTTGCTCAGTCGTTGTTACAAAATTTATAGCCTGCTACTATGTTGTTCATGCCAATTTTGTACTCCCTGAACATGTTGGTTTGCATGGGACTCGACAAGAGTAAGTCTCATTGTTTCATTCTAACATGCTCGTTATATTGGTCGTTGGT
This sequence comes from Lolium perenne, assembly GCF_019359855.2. NCBI lineage: Eukaryota > Viridiplantae > Streptophyta > Magnoliopsida > Poales > Poaceae > Lolium > Lolium perenne. The sequence continues at coordinate 82,953,558 of NC_067248.2, read as the reverse complement.
ATGCGGCATGCACTCTTTGTTTGCTTATTGTGCGCATTACAATGATCTTGTTATAACGACGAAATGATGAGTTCCAAATTCTTTGGCAAACAATATTGTAGTGTCTTTGCCTTTCCATTGTTGCTGTCTTAACTTGTAATGTCTTTGTTTCAGATATAGGTGTTGCATGGACAACTTAAAAGATTGCCAGATCGCTTCATTGTATTGCTAGGTTTAATTACCATTCAATTTCTCTGGGTTCTGTAATATTTTTTCAATGCCTTGCAGCTGATGTAATATTTAGTTAGTTTTTATAGTTCTTTCGCGCATTTTTTCTTTGGTGCTTGTGGTAAGTGAGGCTATCCGACGTAAATCAATGCTGCGTAAATATTCTCGCATCTAAATCACGAATTCCCATCCCTTAAACGGCCCAATTAAGCGAAATCACATATGTGCCGGCCCGCAAATTCCTATAGCGCCTATTATGCCTAAGCATATAAACAAAGAACTAAACGGGCTGGCCCACTTACTTATTGGGCCAGCCCATTTGATTGAAGGTGGACCCCACACTCTAATTGGGCTGGCCCACTTGCTTTAAGGTGGACCCCTCCCACTACTTAGTTGGGCCAGCCCAATTGCTTTTGTGGTGGACCCCACATACTAAATGGGCCGGCCCTTTAAGAGGAAAGTGGGACCCACCTGTTTTTTTGGCCCGGCCCACTATCTTGTTGGGCCGGCCCACCTGCTATATGGTGGACCCCACACACTAATTGGGCCGCCCTTTAACAGAAAGTGGGACCCACTCGTGCTTTTGGCCCGCCCACTATCTTGTTGGGCCACCCCACTTGCTATATGGTGGTCCCACATGGTAAATGGGCCGCTTTAATAGGAAGGTGGGATCCACTGTGTTTTGGCCCGCCCACTATCTTGTTGGGCCGGCCCACTTTCTATATGGTGGACCCCACATACCAAATGGGCCGCCCATTAACAGGAATGTGGGACCCACTGTGTTTTTGGCCCGCCCACTGTCTTGGTGGGCCAGACCGGTTGCTATATGGTGGCCCCCACATACTAAATGGGCCGGCCCTTGATCTGGACGGTGGGACCCAGTTGTGTGTTGGCCCGCCCACTAACTTCTTGGGCCGGCCCACTTGCTATATGGTGGACCCCACGTACTAAATGAGCCGACCCTTTAACTGGAAAGTGGGACCCACCTGTGTTTTTGGCCCGGCCCACTAGCTTGTTGGGCCGGCCCACTTGCTATACGGTGGACCCCACACACTAAATGGGCCGGCCTTTTAACAGGAAAGTGGGACCCACCTGTGTTTTTGGCCCGGCCCACTTGCTTCTTGGGCCGGCTCAGCTTGTCGTAAGGTGGACCCCACATGTTAAATGGGCCGGCCCATTTAAGTTTTGACCAGTCAACATTAGAGGTTAGGCCTGGCCCACGTAACTAATGGACCAGCCCAGCTATATAGTTGACCGGTCAAACTATGTCATCTGGCCCGGCCCGCTTAAGACGTGGCAGGCCTCGTGTGGGCCTACCATCTACCACGGGGTTTCAGCCGGTTAACGCCGTTAACTGTCAGTTAACGGCGTCTGCCACGTGTCAGTTTGCATGACGTCAGCAGTCAACGGGCTCCCGAAAACACTTCCACAACGGTCCGATTTTCCGTGGCGGAAGGGCGCCCAAGCGCGACGGACCGAAAAAATCGTCGTTGGACTTTGCCTGACGCAGTTTCGACAACAGAACCCATATCGTCGGGTTAGGCCCATAGGCGACGAAAAATGCCCCTTAGTTGACGATTTTGGGACGTTGTCTATCAGAACTTTTCTTGTAGTGTTTTATGTACTTAAATCTTTTTGCGCATCATTTACACTTGTAATATTTGTGAAACTACATAAAGTAGAGATCCATGTAATATTGTGACTGGCATAAGGTAGGGAGCCGTGGCGAAGCACGGGCATTCCACTAGTACTTGTACTTGCACATGAGTTATAGTCATCTTTCAGTGTAGTTTGATTTATATGTGATTGTACTTGTATGTTATGCGTAATAACTTTACTGTACGTGTTGTACGTAACTATATCCATATGTTGTATATAGCTGTACTCGTACATCAATTTAGTTAAATTTATATACAAATGTAATTGTGTGTTATGTGTAAGTACTATATATTAGTTCATATATTAGTTGTAATTGTGCTTGTGGGTAAAAAGGTAAACAAGCTACGGTTGTGCTCATCAATTGGACGCTAGCCATCGATTGCATGCATGTGCTTGCTCGAACGTACACGCGGGGCTAGCAGGGAAGTACTTTCGATGCTAAGGGTATCTCCAAATACGACCAAGCGGTCAAAAAATGTGACTGTACCCTAGCTTATAGTGTTTGATCTGTGTGTCCGGACATAGACGTGGCTCAAATATGCTCCGCCACTGTGTATGGGCTGATGCTACGCGGTTAGCGCGGGCGTCCGAACGCTTCTCGCACGCACCTGCCTAGCAGCGACACAGATGCTTCGTCTTCCGCTCGGCATAACTGACGGGTGCCGTGTTGTAGCTTTCTGCGCTGCACTAATGGTGCGCCTCGTCTTCCGCGCGCCTGCGCTAGGGGACGACGTCGCAGCGGCTTCAATGGCATGGCATAGAAGGCGGGGTGGCGTTCGAGCCTTTCTAAGAGCCGCTGACGGGACCCATTTTCTCGACCACGCCATTGCGAGAGCCCGACATATCCACCCGACCGACGCCATGGGGAAGGGTTGACCGTACCACAAGACGAAGAACGACCACGAGGTCGGCGGCTCGCGGTCCGGCAAGAAGCCGTGGGTAGGGTGGTACATCTGGATCGACTTCGTGTGCCGGCTTTGGGAGGAGAACCGGCCGATGCCATGGCCGGATGCGAGCCTGCCGGGAATAGGCTGCTACCTCAACTCCAGGTGTGTGTCGGTCCCTCCCGTGCCACGCGAAGGATGAGAGCGCCGAGCAATCTTGTCGGCCGACCTACGACATGATCTGGTGTACGTGTTGAACTCATACAACCGGATCCTATTCAGGACGCGGGAGTTCGACCCGTTCCACCGAGCGGGATACCTTGGCGACGTTGACTTCTTCAACCGCGAGCTCACTGTGGTCGAGTACGAAGACGAGGGCGAGTACGAGTACGACAACGATGATGAGGACGTTGACGCAGCGGAGGTCGAGGACGATTTCGACATGCCTTTTGTACAAGGCGGAGACAACGACCACGACGATGGTGGCCCGGCATAGGATCCGGAGACACAACCCACGGACATCAGCGAGGAGGAGGCCATTGCGACGGCAATGGCCAATAGCTAGCTCGACCAGCTCGCTATGTGGAACAGCCTCGCCGTCCAGCTTCGCAAGTCGTTGCTGACGCAGGGGAGGATGGCGACTCCTACGGCCACGCCGACATGTACCCATGTGCGCGCGCTGTCTCCTGCTCCATGAACGGCCTGGGATCCGCTGCCACCTTCACGCAGCCTCCTGCTCCACCGACGGCCTGACAACAGTCACCGCAGCCGACGTACCAGCTCCCATGGTGGATGCCGAAGTTCATCGACCTCGTTAGCGACAACGAGTAGTAGTCCGTAGCTAGATTTTAGCAGTCCTTGCTGACCCTTTTTAATATCAAAGCTTTTTCATATATTTTTATAATTATGTAAATTATGGACTTTTTAAAGGAAAGAAATTATTATGCTTCGGGCCGCCTGGAACACCTAAACACAAACGGACACGCAATCGATTTGTACCATTTGAGACGACGCAAACAGACGCATGCAGACGCATGCAGACAGTTTTGCCATCGATTTTCGTTGGCATGCGGCGAGTCGCACGGGGTGGCTGCGATGTACGCGCGGGGCCAGGTACGTGCGGGGACGTACGCACATAGCGACGTACACGCGGACGACGTATCACGTGCTACCACGCGTCGTTCTGTGGCGAGTCTAATTTTTCCCTTGATAAGATCGGTCTTTAGGGCATCTCCAGCGGCGCGACGCATTTTAGCGTCCGCGCACGTCCGTTTGCGTCGGCCCATTTGGTCGAAAACGATCGCGCGTCCGTTTGCGTCGGGGGTGGCTCCAGCGGCACGACGCATTTTTTAGGACGAATCATATTTTTAAGCATGAAACATAATTTACATACTTAAAATATTAAAAAAAACCTAAACGCCTACTGCTGCTCATCGTCGCTGTGCTGCTCCTCGTCGCTGTCGAGCACGATGAGCTCCGGTACGACCCACGGCCAGTAACTATCCGGGGGAGCATACGCCGGGCGCGCCGCCGGTGCTCGAGGTTGAGGAGGTTGCGGCTGAGGCGGCGGTGGAGGCGTCCAGGGCTGCGGCTGTGGCGGCGGATGAGGAGCCCAGCCATAAGGCTGTGGCGGCGGTGGGGGTGGCGCCCAAGGCTGTGGCGGCGGTGGAGGAGGCGCCGCCGAGTCTAGGAGCGCCTGTCGAAGGGCTTCATCCGCGGACAGGCCCGGCGGCATGACAGCGGTCGCGTAGCGGGGCAACGGCGGCTGCACTGGCGCGTCGTACTCGGAGACGAGGAGGCCGAGCTTGGCCATCTCGTCGTCCGTCATGTTGTCGGGGAACTCGAAGTTCCGGCCCTCCGCCATGGCCTGCTGCCATTCGTGGAAGACGAGGCCAACGTAGTCCTCGCTGTCGTCCTTCACCTCCTCGCTATGGTACGCGAGCGCCTCGATGTAGTCGTCGTCGTCGTCGTACACGGCGTAGGCTTCGTCGTCCTCGTCCTCGTCCTCGCGGTCGTTGTGCTGCGGCTGCTGACGACGCGTCGGCGCCTGCTGACGACGAGCCGGCGGTGCAGGGCCAAAGGGATAATCCCTGTCGCCCATGAAGCCAGCCCGTCGTCTACTGTCCGTCTCCGTGGACAGGTACGTACGCCATTGCTCAGAGTCGATGGCGTACGCCGGATCAGCACGGAGGTCCGCCGGCAGATATCGCCTCCTGCGCCGGATCTCGTTGGTCCGCTCAGGCTCGCGCGCAGGAACTGGAGGGATGGGCACCCGGCGGCAGCTGAGCCACCAGCCGCCAGGCAGCTGCACGCCGGACCAGGCGTCGCACGGCACCCAATTGCCGTGCATGAGCCTCCCCACCGTGACGGGGAGCGGCACCTTCTTGCTGCCGCTGCCGGAGGCCTCGAAGTCGTTCTTCTTTCCCATGGCGCAGCGGCGGTTGTGGTGCGAGTGGAGCTGCGCGGCGAAGGAGCAACGCGGCCGATGGACTTTTAAGGGCGGCCGCGCACGGGATACGATGCCATTGAAGGCGGCGTAGAAGCCCAGCCCCCGCCCGCCACTGCACGCGCAGAATAGGAAGCTGCGGCATTCATGGCGAAGGCTGCGGCGCAGACGCGGAAGCGCTGACCGCGGAAGCGATGGCCAAGGAAGCGATGCCCTCCATGCAGGCTCGCTGCCAGGCGGGCCCGGTGAAGACCGCAGCGGACACTTTGCGCGTCCGCGCAGCGTCCGCCGAGACGCAAACCTACCGCATATTTGGGCCAGGTTTGCGTCTCCGCGGACGGCCCGGTCACTTTGCATCGTGCCGCTGAAGAGGGTGCCAGACGCTATTTACGACCAAAGCGGACCCAAACGGTTCGCTGGAGATGCCGTTACCTAGTGATACCCCACGTCTTGATTATTCTGTTTTGGTGGGCATGCATCGTTCTTTTTGGATGATCCACGAGGTAGTGTGCCAGGTTCCAGCCCATAAGTAAATTAAGTGCTAGCCTAACTTGACTTTGCAATCTTATAATATGGCTTGTTGGGCCTCCAAAGGAAGAGCTACTCTGCTAAATCAGCTTACCAATACCAATTATGGGGCAGGATTGAGTCATGTTTCAAAGAGCTAATATGGAAAATAAAAATTCCCCCAAAGGTGAAATTCTTATCATGGTTGGCTATTCAAGGCAAATGTCTAACGGGCTCTGATGTATCACAGCTGAAAATCTTTGCAAAGATAGGATGGCCACACACAAAAACATGCTCCTTTGTGCGACCCGGACGTTTGGAACCTGGGTGCGCGCACCCGTTTACGAAAAGTTCAAAAAAAATGTTATTTAAAAAAATTCAAAAAAATGTGAAGAAAATTTTTGCATGTACATATTATGTTGATACTTACTCGTGTAAGTTTTCACGAAAAAATACCATTGTGTGTGGCCTGCATAAAAATGACAAAATGTCTAAATGAGAATAATGAACAGGAATTTGTACTGTTCACAGGAATAGAAATTTGCATTTTGTCATTTTTGTGTAGGTCACATACAATGGTATTTTTCCGTGAAAACACACACGAGTAAGTATCAACATAATATATACATGCAAAATTTTACTTCACATTTTTTTGAAACTTTTAAATAGCATTATTTTGAACTTTACGTAAACGGGTGCGCGCGTACCTAGGTTCCATTCACCATTTCCGGCTCCTTGTGCTCTTTGGATGATGAACCTGCCGCCCCCTTTTCACCTCTTGTGCTAATACTATTGATATTTGATCTTTCAGCTTTGCAAAATATCAGTTCTGAATGACTACGAGTCCCTCATGCCTCATAGTCAGACTTCATGACATAGAACCAAACTGATTTCGCGATGGAACCACCACCGCTACTTCTTAGATCTTGGCTTTCATGACATTCTCCGCAAATTGACTACGCGATGGAACGAGAAAGCATGTCCTATGATGGTAACAACTAGCAGAGCTTCGTAGCACTCCCTCTCAAACCAAACTGTCTGAGAAAAACACGGGTGTGCATGACCGTATCCTACCTGATCAAGCAATCTCCAAGCATAACTCACGAATGGAGTTCGCCGACGAATCCATCTAGAACACAACACTCTAGATCGATGGGGACATGTATCTCGCAGATTAACATCTTGGCACGAGTTAGAACTCTAGGACCACCATATTTATTCAAGCCAAACTAGTAGCCCCACGCCACTCGCTGGCACCATGTTGGATCTGTTGCTCCAATCCCCGCCGGCGGAAGGCTAGCATCGAGGAAGATGGCAGAACAGGGGCGATCATCTATGGATCCAATCGGACCGCGCAGCGAGGGGATGGGGAGGCAGTCAGCATCCAGATGAAATCTAGAGTTTCCCCCATCCGGCCTTCCACCGGTCACGCCGCCGTGGACAACCTCCACCACCACCTCGGCCAGGGGCGCCAAACTGGCCGCTGCTCGACGACGGGACGACCTTTCACCACCCTATCAGCTTCGACGACAATCTTTGGGGGAGGGGGGGGGGGGGGGGCTTTCAGCGGTTGGGCCCGTTGTCGCCGCGGCTAGGGCCAGCGGCAGTGAGGTTTCTAGCAACGGCGCATGGGTTACGCCCCTAGGGTTGCCCTGGGGAACCACAAGTCTTCAGCTTATTCAAATGACCCTAATTTGTGCATTGAAAAAATACTTACAAATCTGGGGATCTCGTCTAGCGACATGAATGATTCTTGATGTATATTGAACACTGACATGAAGAATTATGGCTGTATTGAACCCCTGCTCGACGGTTCAGGTATCAACTATCAACTAGCAAGGGAATACTCTGACAAAACATGCGTGCTGGTGAATAATCAAAACGCAAGTGCATCAACATTAGGGTCAAAATGCATCCTTGAGGTATTTATACAGCACAGACTAAAGCTGTTCGCAACATGCTAGAATCGGAGTAATGTACAATGGAGGATTAGATAAGGTAAAGCAAGCGCCCAGGATGTCAGTCTATTCGTTTTCTCCTGCTGGACGCATAACGCAATGAACTTAAACCAACAAATCTCACCCAAAACTTCTATCAATGGACGAACGGGGCCAACAGACAACAGGACACGCACCATCTACAGACAGGGATACCACAGGGTTCACATACCCGATACACGCATCAACAGACCAACTATGCCACGAAAAAGCTCTCATGTCGCCTCTGGGTTGGCACTACAAAAGATCTGCAACAAGTGGACAACACTTGTCCTGTTAGATAGTTGGAGCAAGTATTGCCGCCAAAGACACAGCTCACCGACACAACATACTAGCAGTTTTGAGACATCAGGGATGGTGTGGTCAAGCCACCTCGGGGCTATCTGCCAGCAACCCTCTTTCCAGGGAGGCAGACAGATTATCTTCTGATCTTTCTCTGAGGGCACCTGGATTCATCTTCTGGATCACCTCCCTCGTATAGATGAAGATCTTATGAACCACATCGCAGAATTCACTGTAGGAACAACGAGATCCAAGTGAAAACAGTATTAGTTATGCATTAAAAAAATCTCGACAACAATGGGAACATTCGAGTAGTGGCAGTACTCACTTCCACGGGTCATCCCCAACAAGCATCATATCACCATCAGTGTCAGTGTACACGACCATCCAATTCTTGCCAGAACCATTCAGCTCACCGTGGAAGTCAAACATCTGATCCAGTTCAGCAATCAACTCACCATAGCACGTGAACCTCGCCAGATCAACCGACCTACCAAGTGCAATGCCTTGCTTGTGGACCTGAAAATGAGAAGTCTCAAGTCATATTCAACACACAAAAGATAAAAGCAGATGCGGCCAGATTAAAGTAACTGAGCAGAACATTCGGTTCTATCCATGCTATCTTGGAAAATTAAAAAAAAAAATGAACAAGGGAAATAAATAATTGGCCACTACAAAGTTTTCATGGTCTTTGGATGCTAGGAGAAAGGTTATCTAATCAGGACTGCTAACTTACTAGTTTTAGACTCTTCTGTATATGCACTGCATATATTGGCCCTTTGGCCTGAAATATTAATACTCTGTACATCATTTATCTTTCTATATTCCAAAAAGTATGATGGATCTACGCCTGCCATTTTTGTGAGGAAAAACATAGTATCTGAAGGATGGAAAATCTGACAACACACAGTGACTGTCAAGTTACTATGATAGTCTGTCAAGGAGTATTTGTTAAGGTGCAGCACATAGAAGCTGTTTCCTGATGACGTAAAGCAGTGCCAAACAAGAAACCTCTATAGGCAACTATTTATTACCAAGGAGATTAAATACCTACCAGGTTTTTTATGTTTGAACCTGTCACAAACTTAGCTTTTGAATGCATGCAATAATATTGTAGAAACAACTCAACTGGAAAATCAACTCAGCAAGCAGCAACCAGCAATACATGGAGAAAACTCTCAAAACTATCGGCGGAGGATTTCTACATTGAGCATTTCACATGGCTAAATAAAAATAAGGTATAACAGCAGCAACAGTAGTATACCTTCGTGCAGCTCCGGTTGGACCAATTTTGCATTTTGCTCTGAGTATTTCTGGAAGCTTCTGGACAAGACTGGTGTTTTTCCATAACGGAATATAGCTGAGTTCCATCAAGTGGATTCACAATTCTGGGAGGATCAGAACTTTTATCAACTTCAGGCTCTTTTACTGAATGAGGGGTTTGGGGCTTCCAATCATATGCAACATTTGTGGGGGATATCAGAGGTTCAGATTTCTTAGGGCTGTCAAGAGGAATCCCAAATAGCATACACGGAGGACCTTTAGTTTTCCGAAGATCTTGAGCAATGACCGGTGCCTGTGGCTTGATTAAGTTCGGAGAGGTATCTTCTGTGTGGGAACTCAGCTCAGCATGGTCAAACCAACCGGAGGAGCGCTGATCAGTGCCCTGGACCTGAAGTGAAGTGAAATCTCCATTCCAGCTAAATTTTGCATTTTCTGTGCTTTGAGGGAGTGTTTTGCCATGCCTAGTTAGGTAATCAGGTCGTATCACCCCGAAACCAGCATTAGGAGCCATAAAAGACCATGTGTCAGGCAACGTGTTGCGGTTAACTTGTTGGTTTGGATAATGAACATTGATCATGTTCCAGGTGGTTGAACAATTCTCAGATATCTGACTAGGAAAATAACACAATGAGTTCTGTGTAGCTTTCAGTGGCTGAAATCCCGATAACATGTCAGTGTAACCTTCAGGCCTTTGCACCTGGACCCAACCTTTGGAATTCAGTTTCCTCTGGGTGATACTTTTCTCTTGATCATGCTCAGAAGGCCACATGGTAAGCTTCGTGGAACTATTTAAATCATTAGGATCACCGAAACGACTTTCGAATATCGCATTTTCTTGACTCTGGAAGGTCTTTGGAAGCTGATTTTGGTGCGAGTTTGCAACGGCTTTCGAAGAAACTAGGTGAGAAGGGAGCACATGTATATTAGTAAATAGTAATAACAGCAGCAAGAACTGCACCAGTTTAAGAACAACAAGGTCAAACTCGAACCTTCTTTGTTTACAGAAGACAAGTCAGATGAAGAAACTATAACATTTGGACGAGACCTCTTGTATCTGGGTGCCTGCTGTGGACTGACAGGAAGAGGGCTAGCCACAGGTTCTATTTGCCAAGGGGAAACTTGGTCAGGACGAGGAACAGAAGACGCTTCATCCCACCGCACCTAATTCGCAAGAGCATATCAGCATATGCTGGGATAACTATATTTGTTTCATAAGAAAAGGAACAAACATAAGATGTGTACCTTAAGAGAACGCCATTCTGAGTCCGCCCAGCCAGATGGATCAGAATCACCTATTCCAACTATCGTTCCACTGAATCTGCCACATGAGAATTGAAGTTTCATGCCATCTCCCAATGAAAAGTCTGTGTCATTAGTAAATGTATCATATGTATTATTCACTAAAGGCTGCAACAGACAGCTGCTTACCTTTGCTCTGCAGCCTCCTCACCTTCGAATCTCATCTTAAATCGCATCCCTATTGAATGATTTCGTTTCAGCGATTCATAGTACCGATCGCAAGGGACCACAAATTCAGCTGGACTAGTCCTGCAAGATCAGTGTAAATAACACATCTGAGGCATGCCACATGCAACTCGTTATCACTTATCAATGCACTAGCGGTGCGGTTACAAAAACTTCCATCTATCATGTAAAGGGATCTAGAATTTGATGCAAAAAAATAAGCAACAAATGCGACAGAGCTTCTCATGAATTAAACACTCAGATAACACGTCTGCCTACAACTAATGCAAACCTTGGCTTATAGTATACAGTGAACATAGACCCAGTGTTCACAGCATGCCATGCTGTTGCAAGGACACCAAGATGCATACTGTGACTCGATATGACCGAAGATGGAATATTGGCTTGTTGTCTCATTGCACGCCGAACTCCGACACGTAGTTCCCCATTCTCACCTCTGATCATAGCCATATAAACGTAAGGAACATTGATTAGTCTCAAAGACCAGAGGTGAGCACAAGCCACATGAATTGTTCAGGATGGCAAGCAAACCTGAGAAATATGAAGGCATCCCCAGCAATAAGACGCTTGTTACTAACAAAAACACTCCACCCGCTCTGCAGAAGGTGTCTTTTTGGCTGACCTGAATCAAACAAACATATACTTGAGGTTTCAAAAAAAAAAAATACTAACCACACAAAATTAATAAAATTTGCAACTCGCTTATGGGCAATGGAGTATGGAATCTTTGCCGAAAGAAACTAAGTGTGCAAACAATGATTTTCACAATAAAATAATTGTTATTATCCCCAAACTATCAAGTTCAGTCACATGCAAATGAGTGTCTACACAAATAGCTGCAGATAAGATGGTCCTATCATATAGCAAAAATATTGAGTATCTATTGCATGAAACGATGCAGTTAAGATCAAAATAAATTGGTCACTACATAAATAGCCTCGCATTGCACTAACAACTAAAATCTGGCATTAAGTGTGCAATGCTCTAAAGAAAACAAAACATCAAAGAACAGGACACATTCTTTAAGAATAAATCAATCATGTGCAAGCAGAAGGGTGATTATCACCTCGGAAGATGTGACGGAAGCGCCACTCGACCCCATGCAGATCTTTGGCCATCAGCTCTTGAGTTGGGGGATGCTGACTCATATCCTGATCAAGGAGCACATGAAAGGCATCAGCATCACTATCATTATCATTAGCCCAACAAAAGGCAGTCGTATACCAACAACAATGACAACAATGTAAGCAACATCAAGCCGAAGGCTCCAAGGGCCTAACCAGCGGTGGAAGGCACTCATCTGCGTGCCGGCGCAACACCGAGAATCCGCCATGTGTGCTTGTGTCCGAAGCAGTCAGAGTCTTACAGAAGGAGTGCACACAAGGACGCTCATTCGCAGCTGGTGGTGCAGCAGGCACCTCCTCCTCCTTCTCCGAGGAGACATTTTCATTTTTCTGCTGCAAATGGACAGAGACATAATAGTGTTATTGTTTAGCGCAACAAACCTAAACCACCACCAAGCATAAGAAGAATGGACTCACCTTCTCAGGAAGCAGGGTGAGCTGAGCATACACCTCATCAGTATCTTGCTCGGCCTAGCAAAAGGAAGAGGGATCACACATCTAAAGCCTAAACCACAAAGCTAGTAGCATAAACTCGCAAGGAAGGGGATTATAGTACAAGGCTGCTACTACCTTCAGTTCGACGTTCATGACCTTGCACGGGATCTTCCATGGCAGATTGTAGAGGGGCGCACCCTGCTGCTGGGCGACCTGGTTCGTCGACGCTTCCACCTGAAAATTTCGATGCATAAACAAGCAGAAGCCAGAGGAACCACAGAGCAGAGGAAGAACCACAGAGCCGAGAAATCATTGCACGTTTCCGTCACGGTTAGGGGAACTGACACAGACTTTGGGCAGCGACTAAAAAATTAAAAAGGTACCGAGGCTATTACCATTCCAGGCACTAAAGAAAGACCAAATCTCCAGAGTCAAGCTCACAGAAGTGGTAACCCGCAATAAAATAACGGGTTGCTAGTAACTGAGGATGGTATCGGAAGCGAAATCACGTCTCGGGTTGCTGTAGGGAAGAACCCTCCCGGAACTTGAGAAAAGAAGAAAAAAAATCAAAATTCAGCCAAAAGGATCGCCCTTTGTCGAATATAAACAAAGAACTTGGGCGGATTCGGCTGTGAAAGACAGGAATTCGATATGGAAGCACGCCTAGTTTCTGCCGGCTCGGAATTTCCCAGATCGAGGGAAAGCACAGCGACCAAATTGCCTAACCCCGCGCTTAAACCCCCCAAAACAGCGGAATTTCGTAGCGATCACACGTAATCACGCGAGCCCCACAAATTGCGCAAGAACTCAACATGGGAACACGCAAAATTCTCGGAGAACACAAGAGCGGCATCAAACCCCAGCTTGGCATCCGCATCGCCGCCGTTCTCCTTTACCTGCTCGATGTGTCCCTGCGGTAAGTAGAAGACCCTCTCCCCGACCGCCGGCACATTCACCAGCGGCCCCGCGCAAGCCTTCCAAAGCTCCGTGAAGAGCACATCCGCCGGCACTCCCGCACCTGCACCGCCAAAAAGAAAAGAAAAAAAAATCCTCTTCTTCAGAAAAAGCACGATCCCAAACCCACGCTCGCCAAGGCCGCACCACCCAACACAAAGACGCAGAAAGAAAGAAAGAAGAGCAAGCAAAATCACCTCCCCCGCCACCGCCGGCCGCCGTTGATGCAGCCATGGGATGGGATCGCTCACATCTGCGTGCGTCCCCCACCCGGGCGAAACTCGAATTACGCGAAACGGGGAGCGAATTCCTACTCCTCTTCCTCGCGAACCTCGCCCGTCCCTCCTGGCAATTCCGGCGAGCCCGTCCCTTGTGATTTGGGCAAGGGGCGGAGATTTTAAGTAGGGAGAGAGCAACAGAGGAGACGGGCGACGTCAGTTGTGTGTGTCCGTCTCAGACTGTGTGAGTGTGTCGTGTGGGCGTGGCGAGTGTGTCAGTTTTGCTCGGTCGCAGCGAGAGGGGAGCGGTCAGGTTACCGCGGCCGGGTCTGCCAACACAGCCTAATGTAAAAAATGGTAAGAACACATCACCGCCACTGATTTTGCAGACTCCATTTCATATTTCACCTATGTATACATACTTCATATTAGATTTAAATAAAGTCGGCATTTGTAACGTTTCATCAATCACATGAAAAGTATATTTACAATATCAAATGCTACAAAAATATTATTTGATCAATAAACCTTGCTCTTACCTAAAAATTACCTTAAAAACCTTACGTTGCAAAATTATGTTTCATGACAGTTCAAACACTATTGAATTTGTAAATGTTAGTGTTGTTTCTATATATATTTGGTTGATTTTATTTGGTTTGACTTGTATGTACTGAGAGCATGTCTAACAGGCCCCTTATTTCTCTGTCATGTATAACGCGAGTTTTTCGTCCCGTATCCCAAAAGTGCGTCTAGCTGAACCATTCCGTCTAGCAGACCCCATATTTCGCCCTGTATTTTTAAAAATTAAAACCCCGGGAAAATTAAACCATAGTTCATCTTCATTAATCATACGCTGGATCATACATACATAGCGATCTACACTGCGATCCTAGCTACTCGGCGAGGATGATGAATGGCACGAAAGGCCCCCTAGCGGCAGCCTCCTCCTCTGCCTCCGCCCGCGCCTTCTCGGCGGCCTCCGCCTCGGATTCGGCCACCGCCTGCAGGTATGCCGCGTCCTCCTCTGCCTCCTCCGCTTCCTCCTCGTCGGCACGCGGATCGCCTCCGCTTCCTCCGCCGCTGGTGCTGCCGATGCGCGCCGCCCATGCCGCCTTCGCCGCGCGCTCACGCTCCCACTCAGCGCGCCACTTCTCGAAGGCGCCGCCGCTCATCGGCTTGAGCGGCGGATCCTGTCGGTACCACCGCCCACCCGCGGCGAACTCCCGGAGCGAGTCTGGCATGTAAAGCGCGCCGCCGTACTTGCAGGCAGCACGGCAGCTCCCGGCGGCAGATCGCTTGCAATGGAGACGCCACGCGTCCTCCACGTTGTCCGGCGAGCGGGATCGCTTCGATCCGCTCGCCGGCGAGGCGGTACTGCGGCGGCGAGCGTCCATGCCGGGGCTGGGGTGGAATGGGGCGCGGGGAGTGAGGAATTGCTCGCCGGAGCAGGACGGAGGAGGCGGCGGCGCACGGCGGAGCTAGGGTTGCGAGTGAGGGGTTAACCCCTCACTCGCACGTTCGCCCGGTATAAGTAGGGGGCGGCGGGGCGGATTTCCTGGGCCCCCTATTCCGCCGAAACGGGCCGGACCGAATACGGGGCCTGCTAGACGGCCTAAACCGCGGCTGCCCAGTATCTCACCGAAATTTTACGGGGTGGGCGGGTTATAAGGGGCCTGCTAGACATGCTCTGAATGTCTGAATCTGATACGCACGGAATTTGACATGAGAGAGTATCTATTGTGCATGATAGATCCTTTAGCTTTTAAACTTTTGTTGCCCTTATTACATCTTAAGAATCCTAAAAGCACATCAAGAAGTAGAACTTGAATCGTTGGATTATATTGTATTGGAGCATCTCTATTCGGAGTAAAGTTTGGTTTTACTCCTCTAAACTGCACCTACCCAATCCCTTAAAAGCTTTAGAGGAGCAAAAGTTATAAGAATCGGCCATGCAGAGGACAAAATATACTCAACCTCGACTGCGGCGAGTATAATTTTGGCTCTCCCACCCACGCTGGCATTCTCCCCCTCCACCCTGCTACGTCGGCGGCGACACCTCCACTAACCACCAAAACCGGCCCTCTGCCGACCCTCCGCACACTCCACCACACTCCTGCACCACTCAGAGTCGCTTGTTGTTGCTGGAATCGGCCGGTATCTATGTCATCGCCGCCATGTCAATTTTTGCGACTTGGTGCAAAACACAGCCGCGGCAAACTCGGTTTTGTGCAAAACGGAGCCGGCGGTGGACGGAGATGCCGTAGTTCGGCAGTAGTAGAGCTAGCATCACCGGAATCGAGAGGAACATCAGCGAAATCCCGAACGACGTATTTCGGCCGTAGCGAGCTTTGTGTGTGACCGACGACTGAGGTTTGAGTGGGATATACGTCCATGGAAGCCCATCGGTCGTCTTACAACCTTGCATGCTGACATGCAGCTTTGGGGCTAGCTCTAAGCCATCAGTCGATGATATGACCTCCCCCGCCTACAAAGTGTTTGATTGTTTGTCTAACTGAATTTCCCTTTTGCTACTATTGGTACGTTTTTGAGTTTTTTCAAAAAATAGAACATATATAATTGCATTATGTAGATGAAGAGATTGAGGTAGTTCATCTTTGATGACCCTTCATCGTCGGAGGAGGAGGAGGAAGATGGCGATGACTTCAAGATGATTGTGTACCCATGATCTTGAACGATGATATTCGTCGGCCAAGAGTAGGATCACAGTTCGATTGTTTGTACATCAACCGAGGAAGAGAAGAGCGCCACACCAAGATTATGTGGGATTACTTCAACCTGACGCATCCTATGTCGGGGGGAAGACCCCGGGTAGGGCAATGGACGCGGAGCGGCCGGCTTGAGGACGGCCGGCTCGCGGCAAAGGCCGGCTGAGGAACAGCCGGCTGGAGCCGTGGCCGGCTGCCTCGGAAGCCGGCTGGCTCTAAGTCCTGGTCGGCCTGGCTGCGGCCTTCAACGCTGTAGCTGGGCCGGCTTCTACAAGCCATATCCGACTGGGGTTTGTACCTCAGACCGACTCGAGGCCGGCGAGTCTTGCACTGAAAGGAACTGGGTAGGTGATCCGGGTTCAAAGGTCCACACTGACCTCATCTCCCGTAAAGTACGGGGCACTGTAGAGCAAAAGGTGCCACGCTTGGACAGGCCATCATGGCGTACGTCGGTCCGTACCGGCTACAGAGCATGATGGCGACAGCGACACCACCTCGCCATACCGCTGACCTGAGCAGGCGGATGGGACGTGCCACTACGCTCAACGGCTCCCTGACGTCAACGCCTCGGGAAGGAGCGGGAGCCGGAGCCGGCAAGCCGGCCACTAGACTATAGGGACTTATGTGTAAAGTACCGGTGCCTATATAAGCCGGGCTACCCCCTCGTGCGGGGGACGATCGATCACTTCCCATTCATTCTAGTCTTAGCGCTGCCCTGTGAGAGAGACCTTCGTCTACCTTAGCCTCCCAGGAGCAGCCGGATACAGCTCAAGGAGCACCATTGTACTGTGTTACCATCATATACACTCATAGCAGGAGTAGAGGTGTTACCTCCATCGGAGGGCCTCGAACCTGGGTACGTCGCCGTGTCGCTCGTGCCCATACCCGCATCCGGATACCGCCGTGAGACCTCTTAGGAACCACTTCGATTAGCCACCCTATGGCATATGTCATGACGATACCACGACATTTGGCGCCCACCGTGGGGCCTTCAGCGTCCGCGGCCGGTGTCTTCATCCGGACGGGCCTCACCACCACCACCGGCGAGCGGGTCGCTTCAGGCTTGATCTGGAGATTCGGCTCCCTCGACTGCGTCAGCGACAACGCCGGCTGCTTCGCCGACCGGCCATTCCCTGCCGGCGGCAACATCATCAGCTTCGGCGGCTTCGACGTCTACGTCGCCACCGTCGCACCACCGCGCTACCCGCGCGAGATTGTGCATTGCGCAGGCCCTCCCCCTGGAGCCGGCGCCAGCCTCGCCACCGCCGGCCCCTGCATCATGCAGGAGGTCATGGCCACCGGCGACGACGCCGGCGACAAGTCCACACGCGTCCGCGGTCCTGAGTTGGAGCGCACCAACAAGGATGCCGGCGCGTCCGGCTCGGTCCCAAGGGCCCCAGCACCACCGTCCCGCTTGGACGAAGTCCGGGCAAAGCTGAGCTCCCCGCTCACAGTCGGAGCGGATCCCTCCTCCATCGAGAAGGACCTGGTGACGCACCGCCAGCTGCTCCTCATGCAGGCGGAAGAACTGTCTGCTGCAAAGCGGGAGATGGAGATCACCCAGCGCGAGTACAACCGCGCTCACGGCTTCACGCTAGCCGGCGACAACCCAAGCCGGGCCGGCCACATCCGCCGGAGGGGAGGCGGCCTGGGCGCAGAGATCGCCCGGGACGGCGCAGAATCGCCGGCTCCATCCCTGGAGCCACCCGTCTACAACACCCCCGACAAGAACATGCGCGCGGCGCAAGCCGCCGCAGAAGAGCTAAGCCGCCTCCAAGGCGAAGAGTTACGCCGCCAGACGAAGCGGGTAACTGAGCTGCTCAACGCAGCCACCAAGCAGTCGGCCGACCCCAGGTACGCCACTGCCCCTAGAGCTTCTCACGCTCATGGCGCTGCAGGCAACGACAGGGACGGTCCGAGGGACACGGCCAAGTCCGCCTCCCCCGCACCAAGCTGGCACCGGGACTCCCGGAACACCCACGCAAGTTCCAGCCGCACAAGCCGGCCGCCCAGTGGCAACAGCGGCCGTAGCCGGCCACCATCAAGCCGGCGTGACGAAGAAGAGTACGAGAGGCCATCCACCATCAAGCACCGCGCGGCTCCGGAGGCCAGTGGCCAGCGCCAGCCGGCCCACTCCCGGCTGGGCCCGCGCATCGAGCCAACCGACGCCAGAGATCGCCTCGACCGGCTAGTCGAATCCCGCATCGCGGAAGAAGAAGGGCCAGCCGGCCCCAAGTGCTTCGGGCCGCGGATCCTCAACGAGCCCATGATCGACGGCTTCCAGCTCCCCCGCGACACGCCCAAGTACGACGGCACGGCCAAGCCGGAGGACTGGCTGCAGGACTATTCCACCGCAGTCCGCATCGCCAAAGGCAACAAGCGCTGGGCAGTGCGCTACTCCCCCCTCATGCTGCTCGGCTCCGCCCGCACATGGCTCAACAACCTGCCAGCCGGCAGCATCAACGGCTGGCTCGACTTCGAGGACGCCTTCATCAGCAACTTCACCGGCACTTACCGCCGGCCGGGTCGCCCCCAACAGCTTGAGATGTGCAAGCAGGGCCCGAACGAGACGGACCGTGCATACCTGACGCGCTGGTGCGAAATGCGCAACTCCTGCGAGGGCGTGCATGAGATCCAGGCAGTCGGCTTCTTCATGGCCGGCTGCCGGCCCAACACCATGCTGTGGCACAAGCTGCGCCGCAGTGATCCCAAGACGATGGCCGCCTTGATGGCCATCGCAGACAAGTACGCGCTGGCTGAGGAAGCCAGCAACACGCCGGCTGAGATTTCGCCGGCTCCATCCAGGCGGGACAACAACAAGCCGGCCGAGCACAAGCCGGCCGAGGGCGGCCACCACGGCAGCCGGCGGGACAACTATCGCGGCAAGCGGCACAGCGACCAGCCGGACCGCCGGTACGGCTCAGCCCATGTGGCAGCCGTGTCAGACCACGCGGCGGCTGGCGGAAGCCTGCGCCAGAAGCAGACGGACCGGCCCTGGAAGCCGAAGTACACCTTCGAGCAGATGCTCGACTCGCCGTGCAAGTACCACAGCGGCAAGAACCCCTCCAACCACTCCACCCGCGACTGCCACTTCATGAAGCGGCTGACGAGCGGCGAGCCACTTCCGCCTCCACCCCCACCTCCACCAGCCGGCGGGCCGGGTGGCCAAGCCGGCGCAGAAGCCAACAACCTCGAGCACCACGAGGCTAACCAAGTGCACCATGGCGGCCGGTACCTGGCTGAGGATGCCACCTACATCATCTTCACCACCGAGCCGGAGGACAGAACGAGCCAACAGCGCCGTTCCCTCGAAGTCAATGCGGTCATGCCGCCGGTCCCCCAGTACCTAAACTGGTCAGAGCAGGCCATCACTTTTGATCGCCGCGACACACCGGCTGTCCTGCCAAAGCCGGGCAGCTACGCCATGGTCCTCGACCCCACCATTGGCACAAGCCAGCGCAGCGTGCGTTTTTCGCGCGTCCTCATCGACGGCGACAGCAGCATCAACATCCTCTACCGTGACACCGCCCGCAAGCTGGGCATTCAGGAGGCCGAGCTGCGCCCCACCCCCACCGTCTTCCACGTCATCGTGCCAGGCCACTCGTGCCAGCCGATCGGCCGGATCATGCTGGCGGTCATGTTCGGCAAGCCGGACAACTTCCGCACGGAGAACGTCGAGTTCGAGGTGGTGGACCTCGTCAGTCCCTACCACGCGCTCCTGGGCAGGCCGGCCCTGACCAAGTTTATGGCGGTGCCCCACTATGGGTACCTGAAGATGAAGCTGCCGGGCCCTAAGGGGGTCATTACCGTAGCCGGCGATTACCGCCGCTCTATGGATTGCGCCACCCAGAGCTCGAAGATGGCCCAGACGCTGGTCATAGCTGCCGAGAAGCAGCTCATCAGCGACGCCGTTGCCATGGCCAAGGCCGCGCAGTCGGGCATGCCGGCTGTGGGCAACCCGGCTGGGACGACTCACTTCCAGCCGGCCAACGACACCAAGAAGATCCTGCTCGACCCGGCCCAGCCGGACAAGTTCGTCACCATCGGTGCCGGCTTAAGCAGCAAATAGGAAAGTGAGCTCACCAGCTTCCTCCGTGAGAATCGGGACATCTTCGCATGGTCTCCAAGGGACATGCCGGGTGTGCCGAGGGAGTTGGCTGAGCACCACCTCCACGTCAGGCCAGAAGCCAAGCCGGTGAAGCAGCCACTCAGGCGCTTCGCCGAAGAACGAAGGAAGGCCATCGGTGAAGAGATCGCCCGGCTCCTAGCTGCCGGCTTCATCATGGAAGTACTGCACCCGGACTGGCTGGCGAACCCAGTCCTGGTCCTCAAGAAGAACGGCTCCTGGCGCATGTGTATCGACTACACCAGCCTCAACAAGGCGTGCCCGAAGGACCCCTTCCCCCTGCCGCGCATAGATCAAGTCATAGACTCGACTGCCGGCTGTGAACTGTTGTCTTTTTTAGATGCCTACTCAGGCTACCACCAGATTCCTTTGAATCCGGCTGATCAAATAAAGACTTCGTTCATTACCCCATATGGGGCTTACTGCTACACGACTATGCCATTCGGCTTAAAAAATGCAGGCGCCACCTACCAAAGGTGCATGCAAAAGTGTTTGCAGGATCAAATCGGCAGAAATGTTCACGCATATGTGGATGATGTCGTTGTGAAAACCAAGGAGATGCCTACCCTCCTTGATGACCTGAGAGAAACCTTCACCAATCTACGAAGATTCCGGATGAAGTTGAACCCGGCCAAGTGCACTTTCGGCGTGCCGTCTGGCCAGCTCCTGGGCTACCTCGTCTCTCAGCGAGGAATCGAAGCCAACCCGGAGAAAATCAGTGCCATTGAGAAGATGGAACTGCCGCAGTGCCTCAAGGACGTCCAGAAGTTCACCGGATGCTTGGCCTCCTTGAGCCGCTTCGTCAGCCGGCTGGGGGAGAAGGCACTGCCCCTGTACCAGTTGCTCAAGAAGACGAACTCCTTCAGCTGGACGCCGCAGGCGGATGAAGCCTTCCGCGATCTGAAGCGCATGCTCTCGACTGCACCTGTCCTGGCATCGCCGGCTTCAGTAGAGCCGATGCTGTTGTACATCGCAGCCACCAATCGAGTGGTTAGCGTTGTCCTGGTGGTGGAGTGCAAAGAGGCCGGCAAGGAGCAGCCGGTCCAGCGCCCAATTTATTACCTAAGTGAAGTGCTTTCCCAGTCAAAGCAAAACTACCCCCACTACCAGAAGGTCACCTATGGCGTGTACATGGCGGCCAACAAGCTGAAGCACTACTTCCAAGAACACCCCATCAAGGTGGTGGCCACAGCGCCCTTGGCGGAAATCATTGGCAGCAAAGACGCCAACGGCCGGGTCGCCAAGTGGGCACTGGAGCTGGCGGCCCATGCTATTCAATACGAGCCAAGAACAGCCATCAAGTCGCAGATCCTAGCCGACTTCTTCGTCGACTGGGCCGAGATGCAATACCTGCCGCCTGTGCCGGACTCCACGCACTGGAAGCTGCACTTCGACGGCTCGAAGATGCGCACTGGCTTGGGAGCCGGAGTCGTCATCACCTCTCCTAAGGGGGACAGGCTGGACTACGTCCTGCAGATCCACTTCGCCGCATCCAACAATGTGGCGGAGTATGAAGCGCTCATTCATGGGCTCAAGCTGGCCAAGGAAATAGGCGTCTGTTGCGTCCTCTGCTTCGGCGACTCCGACTTGGTCATCCAGCAGGCGTCTGGCGACTGGGACGCGAAGGATGCCAACATGGGGTCGTACCGCTTCCATGTTCAGCAGCTAGCCGGCTTCTTCGAGGGCTGCGAATTTCACCATGTGCCAAGGGCCAACAACGAGGCGGCTGACGCCCTGTCCAAGATAGGCTCAACCCGGCAGGCAATTCCGCCGGGTGTGGCCCTTCAACATCTGCGCAAGCCGTCCATCATACCTTCCCCAGAGTCGGATTCCATATTCGTGCCGGCTGACCCGGGGGCTTCTCAGCCGAACCCGCCGGCTCCACAGCCGAACCCGGGGGCTTCTCAGCCAAACCCGGGGGCTAATCAGCCCAAGTCGGGTGCTTATCGGCCAAACCCGCCGGCTCAACAGCCGAACCCGGCGACCACGCAGTCGAACCCGGAAGCTCCGAAGATGGAGGCCCTGATGGTTAGCGTATTCGAGATAAGATGCGTACCCTCATGGGCACAAGAATTCCTCTCCTACCTCACCGATGGTGTGCTGCCCAATGATAGGGTCCAAGCAAGGCAGATTGAGAGAAGGGCCAAGGCCTATACAGTCATCAACCACCAGCTGTACAAACGCAGCGTAAGTGGGGTGTTCCAGCGGTGCGTCGAGCCGGCTAAAGGGATTGAACTCCTCCGGGAACTCCATCAGGGAGAATGCGGCCATCACGCCTCCTCAAGAGCCATAGTGGGCAAAGCCTTCCGGCACGGCTTCTATTGGCCGACTGCGCTGAGAGACGCAGAAGATCTGGTGAAGAAGTGCAACGGCTGCCAGCGCTTCGCAAAGCAAAGGCAAACGCCGGCTTCCGCCCTGAAAACCATCCCCATCACTTGGCCATTTGCCGTGTGGGGCCTGGACATGGTGGGCCCATTCAAAACAGCCCGAGGCGGCATGACCCACCTCTTGGTGATGATTGACAAATTTACCAAGTGGATTGAAGCCAAGCCAATCAAGAAGCTGGATGGCTCCACAGCCGTCACATTCCTCAAGGAAATAATTGTGAGATACGGCTACCCCCACAGCATCATCACCGACAACGGCAGCAACTTCGCCGAAGGCATATTCAAACGCTACTGTGGGGAGATGGGGATCCGGATGGACCTATCATCAGTGGCGCACCCAGAAACCAACGGCCAAGTGGAGAAGGCAAACGGCTTGATCCTAGCCGGCATCCGGCCCCGGCTGGTAGAGCCGCTGGAGCGCTCAGCCGGCTGCTGGATAGAAGAGCTGCCCTCTGTGCTTTGGAGCCTACGCACCACACCAAACCGCTCCGTCGGCTTCACGCCATTCTTCCTCGTATACAGGGCCGAAGCCGTCTTGCCGACTGATATCGAGCATGACGCGCCAAGGATCAAGCTCTACACGGAAACTGAAGCCAAAGAAGCTCGTGAAGATGGAGTCGACCTGGTCGAAGAAGCTCGGCTGCTGGCTCAGTCCAGATCAGCCATATACCAGCAAAGCCTCCGACGCTATCACAGCCGGAAGGTGCAGCCCTTAGCATTCCGAGAAGGAGACCTAGTGCTCCGGCTGATCCAACGGACAGCCGGACAGCATAAACTAGCGTCCCCATGGGAGGGTCCCTTCATCGTGAGCAAGGCAGTAGGCAATGATTCCTACTATCTCATAGATGCCCAAGAGGCCAAAAAGAACAAGGCGAGCAAAACTGACGAGGAGACAAAACGTCCTTGGAATGTCAGGTTGCTTCGACCATTTTACACTTGAGAGCAGGAATGTATGTATCCCTTGTACTCCTTTTGTAAGCTATGAAAAAGCAAGCGTTGACAGCGCCGATCTCGACAAAAAATTTCGCATACTCTTGTTTTCACCAATTGGCTAACACCCTCTCACGCGGCCGGCTTAGTAACGTGATCCGGTTTCCGACAGCCGACTTCCGACCAGCTACAGACCGCAACCCAGATGTCCGGCTGGCGGGGGTAAGAGCCTAGGGAGCCGGCACGCGAAAGACGGCTAAGGGAAAGAGTGAAAGCGAATTGATTTACACAACTTTCATAAAAGTGCCGGATTGCCGAACTCGGCTCGTTCGACTGAAATACTATCGGCCTCACCCAGCGGCACGCTCTTGATCCGGCGACGGACCGCAAGTCGGACGTACGATCGGCAAGGGCAACGCCAAAGAGTGGGGCGGATGGGAAAAAGCGAGCAAGCCGGAAGAAAGCAAGCCGGCACACAAATGATTAACAAACACACTAAAGTGTACCATAATAAAAAGGCGATAATATTGTCATTACATAGGCACCCGGCATTCCGGGGATTTAATAATCTGTCTTGGCAAAAGCAAAAATTCCATAAACAGGAAAGCCTAGGAACCGGCTGGAGGACCAGCCGGATCAACAGCAGGCGGCGGAGATTCCATCTCGATCTCCTCGTCTTCAAGCTCCTCCTCGTCGTCAGACGACGGGTTCGGATCCGCGATGAAGATGCGCTTGTCGACAAAGTCGGCGATGGCGCAGGCGCGGGCAAGCCGGGCGGTCTTGTTCTCCGCCGGAAGGTTCTCCTCCACGTCGGCCCGCCGGCTCTCCAGCTGATCCAGGCTGACCTCGTTGTACCAGGAGAGCACGAAGGAGAGGGCCATGTCTGCGCCAGCACGTGCGGCCGAATCCTTCCAGTCAGCGAAGCGATCCGGCGCCGTCTCCAACCACTTGACGAGGTTGGCGAGGTCCTGCGGCAGCGTTTCAGTCGGCCACAGCAGCCGGATCAGCTCCTCCGCCGCCTTCCGGAGCTCCCAGCCAAGCTTCGTGATGGGCTCGACGCGAGCGGCCATGGACGCCAGGTAGTCGTCCATGGAGAAGCAGTCCGAGCTCTGCTCCCCGGTCGCCTGCCGGCGCGCATCCCGCGCCCTGCCGGCTGCAGCTAACGCCGCCTCCTGCGCCTCAGGGAAGGCCGCTGCAAGAAAAAAGCAAGTCAGAAGCTTATCGAAAAATAGAAAAACGCAAATTTTCAAAGTAAGACTGGCGGCAGCCGGCAAGAACCGACTGCCCCCAGCCCGAAGATGGAGATTTCGAAGTCCTAAAGTAAGACTGGCGGCAGCCGGCATGAACCGACTGCCCCTAGCCTGAAGATGGAGATTCCGAAGTCCCAAAGTAAGACTGGCGGCAGCCGGCAAGAACCGACTGCCCCCAGCCCGAAGATGGAGATTCCGAAGCTCTAAAAGTAAGACTGGCGGCAGCCGGCAAGAACCGACTGCCCCCAGCCTGAAGATGGAGATTTCAAAGCAAAAAGGAACTGGCGGCAGCCGACAAAACCCGACTGCCCCCAGCTCGAAGATGGGGAGAACGAAAGAAGTTAGTTTCTGCCGCCGACTGCCAACCACAGCTGGCAGCCAACAGCCGAAAGCCGGCAAAGGGGAAAGGTACAAAGACTCACCCGCCAAGCCGCGGTCGAGCCGGCTCATCTCACCCACCCACCGCTTGGCGGTGGCCGACAGCTCCTCAGACTTGGAGGTCACCTCTTGCTGAAGCTCGAGCCGCTGCTGCTCCACCCTCTCCAGCCGCTTCGACAGGTCCTCCACCTTATCCTCCTCAGCCTTCCTGAGGGTGGCCAGCTCCTTGAGGTGGTTGGCCTCCAGCTTGCGCAGCCGCGTCAGCTCGCCGTCGGCCACCTTCAGCTTGGCAGCAGCCGCACGACCCGCCTCCTCGCTCTCGGCGCATTGGGCGCGGGCGATCCGAAGATCATTCTCCAGCTGCGGAACCCGGGCAGCTTCGGCTGCAAAACGGCAAGAAAAACTATCAGCCAGATGAAATCAGAGAAAAAACAAAGACAGAAGAAAGAAAAGTCTCACCTTTGACCACCTCCAGCTCGCGAGCCAAGGCGGCCCGCTCAATCTTGGCCCGGTTGTAGCTGGTAACCACCTTGTTGTACAAGACGGTGCGCCGCTCGTCAACCACCTGAAAAAGAGTCAATTGTTTAGGCGAAACCTGGACCGGCTCCTAGCAGCCGGCCCATGCCTCGGAGGGCTACCAGGATAACAATAAAATCGCAGAAAATAAGATAAGAAGCCACCTACCTTGTAAGCATCTTCCAGCGTCGCCAGCTGGGCCATGGCCTCCGCAGCCTTGTTCTTGAGGCTGGCTCGGTAGCCAGTGAAGAGCATCTTCAAGGGCGCCGTGCCAGGCTACCCCTCCCGGCTGATCACCTCGCAGGAGTCCGCCTGGTGCCAGGCCTTCTCCATGGTGCCAGCCGAGCCGAAGCTAGAGTCAGAGGCGGACGGCACGCTCACCAGCCGGGCACCCTTGGCCACGTGGAGGCTAGTGGGCGACACCGCCGGGCCCTTCGTCCTCACCAACGCCCGGGAGTCGGCGTCCTTCGAGCGCGCTGGCTCCTCCCGCCGCGACTCCTTCCCGGCCGGCTCCCCCCTCGGCGGCTCCGAAGCCGGAGGCGGCGCGGTTGGCCCGGTGGGGATCACTTCTGGCCTCTCAGGCGGCGCAGCCCCGCCGGCTCCAGCTCCTGCCGCTGGTGGCGCACCCGGCCGGCTCCACTGTCGGCCCCAACGGTGGCGCGCAGCGGAAACATATCACCTGCAGTAGGCCCTTGGGCCGACTCGCCTCGGGCGCCCGGCTTGGCGCCGAAGGAGGCGCAGCCGAAGAAGATGCCCCCGCGGAAGGCGGCGTAGCCACGGGCGGCACGACAACCACGGGCGGCGCGCGCGCAAGTGTCGAAGGCGGCGGCGTCGGCTCCCTCTGCCGACGGAACGGCGGCGCAACGCGAGCAGCCGGCCCAGAGCCGCCGCCCTGGGTAAACTTTATGGCGGCCCTAATCAAACAAACAAAAGAAGTTAAGTACGAAGAAAGGAAAGAAAAGGAATCAAACAGTGGAGAAAAAAGGACTTACCCGGCCGTCTCCGGGACCTTCTTGGGCCCTTGCTGGCGCTGCCTCTTGGCACGGCTCTCCAGCTTGGCCGTGGACCCACCGGCGGCCCGCCTCTTCTTCTGGGGCGCAGAAGTCGCCGAGGCGGCAGGCGGCCTCGTGCGCAGGGGCACCGCCGGGATCGGCCCCGTAGCGGACGTCGCCGGCTCCTCCTCCTCCTCCTGCTGCTCCGGCGAAGGCGGCGGGTTGTGTTCCCCTTGGCCGCCTTGGTCCGGCGCCTTTGGCAGATCGTCGTCGCCGGCTTGGTCAGCCGGATCAACGAGATCCAGCACCCAGAGCTTCTGCGCCAGGTCGCCGTCTTCAACACCTTGGCGGTCGAAAAGCTAAAAAACAAGATAAGATAAGTTCAAGTCGGCCACGCAGCCGCAAGTCGAAAGTCGCAAGCCAAAACACCAACTTACCAGCTCAGGCGGCGTGGTCCGGTCGTAAGGCGGCAGCCCCCAATCCCAGGCTTCCGGCATGCTGGCCTTGGTGATGTTGTTCACCCGATGAGCAACCTGGGCCTTGGAAAGCGCCAGCCTCGACGTCCGGGTCGGATCCAGCCGGCCGGACATGTGCCCGATCTTGTGGATGCGGCTCTGGAGCGGCAGCACCCGGCGCTCGATGTAGGTGCAGAGGAGGTCCTCGGCGCTCAGCCGGCCCCCAGAGACACACTCCCCCAGGAAGTCCCACAGAAGGTTTACCTCCGCGTTCTGGTCAGCCGACTTGGCGTTGTGACACCAGTTAAGCCGGCTGGTCGGAGGAGCCGGGTTGAACTCCGGCAGGTTGATCCAGTCGAAGGCCGGGTTGGCGTTCCTCACGTAGAAGAACGACATCTGCCAGTTCTTCACCGAGTCGACAGTCGGGATCTTCGGGAAGTGCGAGCCGGCGCGGGGGTATATGGAGGCGGCGCCGCAGGTCCTCAGGCGGCCCTCAGTCATCTGTGACTTGAGGTAGAAGAGCCGGCTCCAGAACTCCACGTCGGGCCACAAGCCGGCGTAGCCCTCCATGAAAGCCACATAGCAGCTGAGGAGGACGCATGCGTTGGCTGGCAGGTGATGAGGCTGCAAGCCGAAGAAGTCCAGGAAGCGGCGGAAGAAGTGCGAAGCCGGCAGGCCTAGCCCTCGATCGAAGTGCGCTCCGAAGACCACACGTTCGCCGGGTTCCGGTACGGGTTCGTCCTCCTCGCCGGGCACCCTAGTGATCACCTCCTCAGGAATCCGGCGGAGGCGCACCAGCCGTGCAATGTCATCCTCGCGCATGTAAGATCCCCTCCAGGAACCGCTCGGCTGAGCCATGGACGGAGAGGAGGAGGAAGAAGACCAAGCAAGATCAAACGGAGAAGAGGAACCACTCCTCACCGGAGGAGAGTGCCGCGGGGACGAATGCAACGTCGAGACGCGGGGCCCCGTGGCGCCGGCTTGGCCCGCGAGCGGCTGCCGAACGGCGGAGGATTCCGGCCATGTATGGTCGCCGGAGTTCGCCAGGAGGTCGCCGACGGAGAAGCGATGGCGTGCGGAAGAGCTCGAACGAGAGAGAAGGGCTGAAGTGGGAGCGCGAGGAAGAAGAAGGCACCTCGATACCGCTCCGGGGGCATTTATAGCCGCCCGGCGCGCCAGTTGCGTGGCCACGTGGCGATCGTGGGCCACGTTGGGATTTACTGCGGCCATAACTGCCCCCACGACGGCTGCGGTTACCAGAAACTGTCGCGCCACTCCCTCACGACCGCACCGGATCCGGAGGAGACAATGATGTGACCACACGAAACGGCCACGCTGACCAAGCCGTCAGAACGGTCGAGTCGGGCGCAAAGCTCGAGGCGGCAGAGACGCCGGCGCGCCCAAGCCGGAGCCGGACGACAAAATCAACCCGGCCATAAATCCTCGCAACGAGCCGGAAACATCATCAGCACTTGGGAAAAGTGAAAACAGCAGAAGCGAAAAAGGCGTCCGGCTGAAGGAAGCCGGACGAGGCAAGCCGGATGGGGGCGCAGCCGGCTGAATGGAAATTCTCAGTCGGCCCCTCCTGGAGCCGCCAGGTACAAGCGGAGGATATCTAGAAGTCAGGAAAACCTGCCTAGGTCCTTCTTAACGCAGGACCTTGCCAGCTTCGGGGGCTAATGTTGGGGGGAAGACCCCGGGTAGGGCAATGGACGCGGAGCGGCCGGCTTGAGGACGGCCGGCTCGCGGCAAAGGCCGGCTGAGGAACAGCCGGCTGGAGCCGTGGCCGGCTGCCTCGGAAGCCGGCTGGCTCTAAGTCCTGGTCGGCCTGGCTGCGGCCTTCAACGCTGTAGCTGGGCCGGCTTCTACAAGCCATATCCGACTGGGGTTTGTACCTCAGACCGACTCGAGGCCGGCGAGTCTTGCACTGGAAGGAACTGGGTAGGTGATCCGGGTTCAAAGGTCCACACTGACCTCATCTCCCGTAAAGTACGGGGCACTGTAGAGCAGCAGTGCCACGCGCTGGACAGGCCATCATGGCGTACGTCGGTCCGTACCGGCTACAGAGCATGATGGCGACAGCGACACCACCTCGCCATACCGCTGACCTGAGCAGGCGGATGGGACGTGCCACTACGCTCAACGGCTCCCTGACGTCAACGCCTCGGGAAGGAGCGGGAGCCGGAGCCGGCAAGCCGGCCACTAGACTATAGGGACTTATGTGTAAAGTACCGGTGCCTATATAATCCGGGCTACCCCCCTCGTGCGGGGGACGATCGATCACTTCCCATTCATTCTAGTCTTAGCGTTGCCCTGTGCGAGAGACCTTCGTCTACCTTAGCCTCCCAGGAGCAGCCGGATACAGCTCAAGGAGCACCATTGTACTATGTTACCATCATATACACTCATAGCAGGAGTAGAGGTGTTACCTCCATCGGAGGGCCTCAAACCTGGGTACGTCGCCGTGTCGCTCGTGCCCATACCCGCATCCGGATACCGCCGTGAGACCTCTTAGGAACCACTTCGATTAGCCACCCTATGGCATATGTCATGACGATACCACGACATCCTATCCGGAGAAGTATTTTTGCGAGAGCTTTCAGATGCACATGAGTCTTTTCCTCACTATTGCAAAAGCCATGGAGAAGCATGATGAATGGTTTAAGATGAGAAGGATCGGAGGAACTCAGTGCGAGCCAATTGATGAAGGTGTTGCGGCTGTCTGAGTGCTTGCCTATGGATGTTCAACCGATGTCGTTGATGACTATGTACACATCATGGAAGATACAACCTTGGAGGCCGTTCGGATATACACATAAGCCGTTATTGAGATCTTTGGGCTGGAGTATTTGAAGATACACATAAGCCGTTATTGAGATCTTTGGGCCGGAGTATTTGAGGGAACCCAATGAGTAATACACCGAGACACTCTTGGGTGAGGGTACAAAACGGACATGGCTTAGGATGCTTCACATGTAGATTGCATGCATTGGACATGGAAGAACTATCATGCAGGTTGAAAATGTCCGTACAAATGCCACTTCAAAGATCCATCGATCATTCTTGAGGTTGTTGCCGAGAAATATCTATGGATTTAGCATTCATTATTTGGAATGTTTGGCCCTCATAATGATCTGAATGTGTTGCCAAGATTGCCACTATTTCGAAGCTTGTTGCCGGAGAGGTTTCACCTTGCAACTATGAAGTCAATGGAATCACTACATGATGGGTTACTATCTTGGAGATAGCATCTATCCTCCATGGGACACCCTTGTGAATACAATCCCTCATCCAGAGACGCACAAGGCATCTCGCTTCGCCATGATGCAAGAGTCGACAAGCAAATACGTGGAGAGATGTTTCGGTGTGCTTCAGAAACGCTTTGCCATTGTTCGTGGCCTGCTGAGTATCAGAAACCAAAGGTGATATAGCAAATAATGACATGATGCATCGTCTTGCACAAAATGATCATTTAAGATGAACATGCATGGGAGGAAGAGAACTTTTGGTACATCTTCAATGGTGATCATGTTGATCCAGAACATGATGCAAACATGATACTGTAAGGGTATTTTACCCTTATCCATTATTTTGGTAACAATGACACCGTAGCTAGAGTAATCGGTCTAATACATGCCTACAAGATTATTCTCAGGTATTAGTCTAACAGGCATAATGGTGTATCAATGGGACAAGAAGGTGAAGGGAGACCCCCTACTTCGATGAAAAAGGGGACACCACTCTTATCCACTGGCCGGCGCCTGGTCCGGAGGCACCTGGTGTTGCACCGGCTGGTCCGACGCAGACCGGCTCTGGCGCCGGTGCACACCGGGCACACTCTAGGGACTCAAAACCTCTCGTCCGGGGTGTCGCCCGGTCCCATGCCCAGTTTCTGCCGGCTGGTTCGACGCCTGGCTCGGCGACACCGGCTCGTGCATCGGCCGGCCCGACGTAGGCCGGCCCCTGCGCCAA
Source organism: Lolium perenne (assembly GCF_019359855.2). NCBI lineage: Eukaryota > Viridiplantae > Streptophyta > Magnoliopsida > Poales > Poaceae > Lolium > Lolium perenne. Next base: position 82,922,344 of record NC_067248.2, on the reverse strand, counting down.
TGCACACCGGGGCACTTCCAGTAAGGTGGGAAGCTCGCCCGGTACAGTCCTGGTGCCAGGCCCGATGACACCGGGCGTGCCACCGGCCAGTCCGGCGCCTGGCCCGGCAGACCGGCCTCCTCGACATACTGCTGAACTGAACAAGTCCCCAACGGTTGGATTTCAAGTGAAGCTATATATAACCCTTCTCCTAGCTCAGAACGGTTAGGCACTACACTACAACTTGTTCTTGATCTCTCTCTCTCTCTCTCTCTCTCTCTCTCTCTCTCATACTCCATTGCTAGAAACACCAAAAGCCTCAGATCTCCCTCCTCCTCCACCCAAACTCAAATCCCTCCGGGGAAAAGCTAGAGGAGGTCTTGATCTATAGTTCCACCGAGCCAAATCTTGTTCCCCCATTTATTCTTCGAGATGCCTGCTCTCTAGGGTTTCTTGGAATCCTTAGGTGGGCAAAAGCGTCCGGAAGCATCCGGGCTGTGGATTTGCTCCTGACAAGATTTTGAAGGTTTGGAGGCTGCCTCAAAGTCTACCACAAGTGAAAGAGCTATTACTTCGTGGGATAGGCTCAGAGAAGAAGGTGAGCCTTCGTGGCATTGGGAAATCCTTCGTGGGATCCCCACCTCTCCAAACGTGGCGTACCTTCTTGCAAAGGTGGGAAGCTCGCCCGGTATAGTCCCGGTGCTAGGCCCGGCAACACCGGGAGTGCCACCGGCCAGTCCGGCGCCTGGCCCGGCAGACCGGCCTCCTCGACATACTGCTGAGCTGAACAAGTCCCCAACGGTTGGATTCAAGTGAAGCTATATATACCCCTTCTCCTAGCTAGAACGGTTAGGCACTACACTACAACTTGTTCTTGAGCTCTCTCTCTCTCTCATACTCCATTTCTAGAAACACCAAAAGCCTCAGATCTCCCTCCTCCTCCACCCAAACTCAAATTCATCCAGGGAAAAGCTAGAGGAGGTCTTTATCTATAGTTCCACCGAGCCAAATCTTGTTCCCCCTTTTATTCTTCGAGATACCTGCTCTCTAGGGTTTCTTGGAAACCTTAGGTGGGCAAAAGCGTCTGGAAGCATCCGGGCTGTGGATTTGCTCCTGACAAGATTGTGAAGGTTTGGAGGCTGCCTCAAAGTCTACCACAAGTGAAAGAGCTATTCCTTCGTGGGATAGGCTCGGAGAAGAAGGTGAGCCTTCGTGGCATTGGAAAATCCTTCGTGGGATCCCCATCTCTCCAAACGTGACGTACCTTCTTGCAAAGGAAGGGAACACGGGAATACATCTTCGTCTCCGCGTACTTTCGGTTATTCCTAACCAAACTCTTTACTTGTGCTATATATCCTGTGAGAGCCTTCGTGCTTGAGATACTTGTCTTATCATCTAGGTGCCTCACCTAGTTTGCATTTAGGCTCACATTTATATTTCGCAAAGCCTAATAGTGCAAAAAAGAATTAAAACTTGTAGAAACCTATTCACCCCCCCCCCTCTAGGTTTACCATCTCTGATCTTTCAATTGGTATCAGAGCGTGGACTCTTTTTAAGGGCCTTACAGCCTTAAGAGTGAGATGGATTAACTATTCGATGGTTTGGATGAAGATTTCAACCTTCCGGTTAAAGAGATTAAATCCAGATTCCTAGCATATGAAGCTGAGAAAAAGAAGAAGGGTGATGATCTCCAGAGCCAAATGGCACAAATGAGTGCCATGCTTAAAAGCCTAAGTGGTGGGACTTCTAGTGGGACAGCTGTCCCTCCGGAGACCTACAATCAGGTCAATCATGACTATCCTAAAAACACTTCACCCATGCCTCATATAAACCATAGTGGGAATGTTCCCATTTTGATGGAACTCACTTTTCCTTTTGGAAATCTTCTATGGAGTCTCATATTCGCAGTTGCAGTGTGAAGATGTGGGAGATCATTGTTGATGGATACCGGAAGCCAAAAGATCTCATTAGGTTGACCTCCACCGAATTCGACAACCGTCAACTCAATGCCTCTGCATGTGACAAAATTAGAAGTGGCATCAACCGTAAGCTTCTTAATCAAGTAAATGAAATTGTCTCAGCCATAGAGCTTTGGGATCGGATTGTAGTACTCCAAGAGGAACCAATCTGATCCAAAAATCTCTCTGTGAGTCACCTAAGACCGAGGCGACCTTGTTCATGATCAAGGAAGGAGAAACTATGGCTGAGGCTTATGGAAGGCTTGGAGCTCTTCGAGTAAAGGTCAAGGGCCTTGGATGTGAAAACTACAATGATGGTTTTGAAATGAATGAAGAGTTCATAAAATCCAAGGTTGTTGCCATGATTACTGTCGAACAGAAGGACACCAACCTTGTCCTCAATTTGCAAATCCTCACCAAAGAAGCAGATCTGTCCGCAGATGATCTTGTGGCTGCTAATGACAACATGGCCAAGGCAGGAGAAAGACTCGTGGTGATGAACCATGTCGATGGACCCTCCCACAACCTTGCTTTGAAGGCCAGAGGAGACCGAGAAAGAGAAGAAGTCTATGAGATCGAAGAAGAAGAAGATATGACTTCAACTAGTGACATTGGGAATGATTTTGCTTTCTTTGTCAAGAAGTACAAGAAGAAGTTCCCAATCTCCTCCAATGAGAAGAAGATAACATGCTACAACTGTGATGAAGATAATCACTTTGCAAATGAGTGCCCTTATGAGCCAAGATTTGTCAAAGGTGTCAAGCCAAGATTGAAGCCAAACCCAATCAATGAGCGATACAAGAAGAACAAGGGAAGAGCCTTTGTTGGTACTGAGTACATCTCCGATGAAGAGGGGGAAGATGAGGAGAAGGAGGCTGGAGTGGTTGGTTTGTGTTTCTCCGAACCCGGGTCACTGTTCACATATGATTACTCCAAGGATTATTCCGCGGAGTCTTCGACTCCGAATGTAATTGGTTCTTCCTTCATGGCAAGAACAACTCATGATGATGACTCCGATGACTCTTCCTCCTCTACAATCATTGGCTCTTGTCTTATGGCAAGGGAAGCAAAGGTAATGGAATCCCCACCTTCTTTATCTAGCATTCTTGATAATGAAACTGGTAATCAAGATGAAGAGGCTGTTCTTAAGGGTATTTTCAAAGTTAGATGCACTCTTCGTGGTGATGAGTTCGATTTCTTGATGGACTCCCTCAATGAAAGGGACGAGTCCATTGAGGAATTAGAATCTCATATGAAATATGAGAAACGGAGATTCATTCTCCTAAGACAAGAGCTGAAAACGAAAGGTGCATATCTCAAGGCCTTAAGCAACTAGTTGAAACATTTGAACTAGATAAAGTTAAGGACCTAGAAACTATTGAAAGGGCTCAATTAATGGCCCGAGAGATGGATGCCTCAAAGAAGGAGCTTGAAGTTGTTCATGCTTCTCTCACTAAGGATCTTGACCATCTTGAAAAGACTAATAAGCTTGTTAAGGATGAGCTCAAGAAACTTGGAGAGAACCATGACCTACTCCAAGATACCTATAATAAGGCTCTTGGATCATTGAATGATCCCATTATTGCTGAAAATATTGCAAGTTCCTCTATCTCATTTACTTGTGAACATGCTAAACTTGTTGAGGAACATGTTCGTTTGAAAGAAGAGCTATCTCTGTATGTTTGAGACCAATGAATATCTTGAATCTTTGATAACCAAATATGGTCTCAACTATGATCCTAATGACTCGGCTTGTGAACAAGCAACTATTCTTGAGGAAAATGCTAGGTTAACAAAGGAACTAGCCAAGTTCACCACCTCCAAGAATAAGATGGGATTGGATGACCTTTTGAGTGAGCAAAGATCAAACAATCGAAAGCATGGACTTGGGTATGCTCCCAAGCTCCACAAGAAGAAAAACTACAAGAAGGAGAAACCCGCTCAAGAAAAGAACAAGAAGGGCACTAATGATGGCAAAGCCTCAAAGGTCAAAGCCACTAGTGGTGACCGCGCGAGACCTAACAATCACTATGCTTTATTTGTAGATTATTATGGTGATGTTTATGCTGAATATGTTGGCCCTCGTAATGGCTATGCTTATATAGGGTACTCAATTTGGGTACCAAAAGATCTTGTTGCCATTACAAAGGAACCCATTAACCGATGGGTTCCTAAAACCTCTACTTGATTTTGTACGGGTATTCCTCCGGTGGTCCAAAATGGGTGTTTGATAGTGGATGCACCAATCATATGACCGGAGGAAGAGGTGTGATTGACCAATTCATAGACGATGTTAACAAAAAGTCAAGCATCACCTTTGGTGACAACTCAAAGGGAAAGGTACTTGGGTATGGCAAGGTGTCAATCTCTAAGGACTTGTGCCTTGAGACGGTCATGCTTGTTGAATCCCTTGGCTATAATTTGCTTTCTATTTTATCATCTTGCAGATGCCGGCTATAATTCCTATTTCACTAATTATTGTGTGAAAGTCTTTAGGAGTGATAATCTCAAATTGGGTCCTTGTTGGATATGTGGAGAACAAACTTCACGTGGTTGACCTCTTGAAAGAGAGCCCTTCTCTCCCCACATGTCTAATGGCCAAAGAAGACGAAGGTTGGCTGTGGCATCGCCACCTTGGTCACGTCAACATGAGAAATCTTAAACAGCTCCTAAAGGGTGAGCACATTGTTGGACTAACCGGCATTTCTTTTGAGAAAGATCGTGTGTGCAGTGCATGTGTAGCTGGAAAGCAACTCAAGAAAAGACATCCTATCAAGAGTATCGTCACCACCTCTAGGCCTCTGGAGCTCCTTCACTTGGATCTCTTTGGGCCATCTCATTATGATACTCTTGGTGGGAGTGAATATGGACTGGTCATTGTTGATGATTACTCAAGATACTCTTGGGTCTTTCTCCTTAAGTCTAAGGATGAGACCTATAGAGAGTTCGTCATCTTCGCCAAGAAGGCTGAACAAATGTATGAATCTCATATCAAGGCGATAAGGACCGACAATGGCACTGAGTTCAAGAACTACACTATGCAAGAGTTTGTTGATGATGAGGGCATCAAGCATGAGTTTTCAGCTCCATATACCCCTCGGCAAAATGGTGTTGTTGAAAGGAAGAACCGGACTATTATTGAGATGGCAAGAACCATGTTGAGTGAATTCAAGTCACCCCATAACTTTTGGGGAGAAGCCATCTCTACAGCTGTCCACTACTCCAACCGGCTCTTCCTCCATCCCCTGCATAATAAAACTCCATACGAGCTTCTCATAGGTAACAAGCCTAATGTCATGTATATTCTTGTCTTTGGATGCCAATGTCTTGTTAAAGACAATAAAGGGAAGCTTGGTAAATTTGAAACTAGAACTATAGAGTGTACATTTGTTGGATATGTGGAGAACTCCCACGCCTATAGATACTACAACAAGTCCAGTGGGACTATTGAAGTATCTTGTGATGTGGTGTTCTTGGAGGATAATGGCTCCCAAGTGGAGCAAGTTGTTCCATGTGCTGCAGGTGATGATGACCCTTCTAATTCCATCAAGCTTATGGGAATTGGACACATCCGGCCCATGGAGGTCCATACTAGTGACCTAGATGATGGAATAGAAGCCTCAAGCTCAGCCCAAGTGGAGCCTTGCTCAACTCAAGCCGAACCATCAAGTGCAACCCAAGACTCATTCTCTACCCAAGATGAGCCACATTCCGAAGAACAAGAAGAAAATCCTCATCCCCATGAGCAAGATCATGATGCTGATCAAGAATCGTCCTCATCCCATGGTCGAGCTCAAGTTGTCCCTCATGATCAAGAACTAGCAAGAGATGAATTTGTTGATCATGAAGGAACCATTCGGAAGATCAAGGATGCTTCAAGGGCAAGTGACATGAAAGTAGATCAAGTCCTTGGTAGCATCTCAAGAGTAGTGGTAACTCGTAGACACCATGCATTACTTATCACTTATTGTCACATCATGCTTTTGTGTCTAGTTTTGAGCCACTCAAGGTACATGAAGCCTTGGTTGATCCGGATTGGGTAATTGCCATGCGAGAAGAATTGGAATGTTTCACCCGCAATGAAGTATGGTCTCTAGTTGAGAGACCCAAAGATCATCGCATCAATGTCATTGGGACCAAATGGGTGTTCAAGAACAAGCAAGATGAGAATAGCATTGTCATAAGAAATAAAGCAAGGTTAGTGGTGCAAGGGTTTGCCCAAGTAGAAGGTATGGACTATGAGGACACCTTTGCGTCGGTTGCCCGTCTTGAAGCTATTCATCTTTTGCTTGCATTTGCATCTTTTCATAATTTCAAGCTATATCAAATGGATGTGAAAAGTGCATTTTTGAATGGTCCCCTAAAAGAAACTGCATATGTGGCTCAACCCCCGGGTTTCGAAGATCCATGCCGTCCCAACCATTTGTATTTACTCCATAAGGCACTCTACGGTCTCAAGCAAGCTCCACGTGCTTGGTATGAGTACCTTAGGGATTTCTTACTCAAGGATGGGTTTAGCATGGGTACAGTCGATTCCACCCTTTTCACCAAATGGCTTAAAGGGGGTGGCCTATTTCTATGTCAAATATATGTGGATGATATTATATTTGGTGGAACTAACCCTAATCATAACAGAGCTTTTGAGCTATTGATGACTAGGAGATTTGAGATGTCCATGATGGGGGAGTTGAAGTTCTTCTTAGGCTTCCAAGTGAGGCAACTTGCAAAAGGCACATTCATCTCTCAAGAAAAATATATGAGGGACATGCTCAAGAAGTTTAACATGACCAAATAAAGTCCAATGAAGACACCCATGCCCATAAAGGGGCAGCTTGACTCATGTGATGGTGAGAAGGATGTGGATAAAAAGGTATACCGTTCCATGATTGGATCCTTGCTCTACCTTTGTGCTTCTAGGCCGGATATCATGTTAAGTGTCGGGATGTGTGCTCGTTTTCAATATGCTCCTAAGGAGAGCCACTTGGTGGCGGTCAAATGGATTTTAAGATACCTTGTTCTCACTCCTACTCTCGGGCTGTGGTATCCAAAGGGATCAACCTTTGAACTCATAGGCTATTCGGATTCCGATTGGGCTGGTGATAAGGTTGACCGAAAGTCTACCTCCGGGGCTTGCCAATTTATTGGCTGGTCATTGGTGAGTTGGTCATCCAAGAAAAAAAACTCCACTGCCCTATCTACCGCCGAAGCCGAATACATATCAGCGGCATCTTGTTGCACTTAGTTGTTATGGATGAAGCAAACCTTGAAAGACTATGGTGTGTCTCTTAGTACGGTGCCTCTTCTATGTGACAACAAAAGTGCAATTAAGATTGCCAACAGCCCAGTTCAACATTGCCTCACAAAACGCATTGACATTCGCCATCACTTCCTACGTGATCATGTTGCCAACCGGGACATTGAGCTCACTCATGTGGGAACAATGTACCAATTGGCGGATATTTTCTCTAAGCCTTTGGATGAAGCCCGGTTTCTGAACTTGAGAGGAGAACTTGGTATTCTTGATCCTAACAACTTAGATTGAACAACTTCTTGCACTATATTCTTGCATTTAACTTGCTATCTAGCTTAGTTGTGCAACACATATGGGGATAGTCATCTTACCACTCTTGGTATGATGCATACCTATGTGTGCAACATAAATAGACCTAATGTCATAATATGGACCCAAGCATGTCTCTTCGAGGTCTCATGACATTTGTGCTTTAACATAGGGGGAGTAATCCCACGCCACTCATTAGCCTCACTTATCAAGTGAGTTCATCCTATGAGGCTAACTGATCTTATTGCAAAACTATTCTAAAATGATTTGTGATTGTTGATATATTTTGAACCATGCCCATTGTAGCTATTTACATCTTGTTTGGATTTCAGTCCAATGGGTATGCCTAGAAAAACTTGTGTTCCTACCCCATGTCTATGCCCCTCTTATCAAATATCTATCTATCTATATTGTACATGTCATCTTCTGAACATACACACAAGTTTCCACAAAGCTATGCAAAAAGGGGGCATTTCAAATGTCAGTCGGCGCCAGACCCGGTGCCGCCGGCCCTACCGCCGGCCAGTCCGGTGCCTAGCCCGGTCTGCCGGCCCATGCGCCGGTCGACAGGGGGTTAAGTGGGAGCTGAGAGATACCCCTTGGGGTTTCTTCCTCATCCCCCCTTCCAACTCCTGCTGCCATTGATGCCGTCCCTTACCTCTCCTCCACTCCCTAGGGCATTCCCACCACTAGATTCTTCCCACACTCCACTCCACCATAGATCGGGCCCCTTGGAGGATCTTCACCAAGGGATTTGGTCCCTCTCAACCCAGTTTTGGAGATCTTGGGATTTTGCTCCTCAAGCCTCCCCTTGAAGTTTTTCTTGCTCCATTGAGCAAGGAAAGCAATGTCTTCGGATAATTTCCCTCCTCACCTCCCTATGCCTTGGATCCCCTCACACATTGCACCTTTGTTGCGGGATTTGAGAATCTGGGTTATGGTTAGGGTTAGGCTTGGTATCTTATGCCATTAGAATGCCATACACCTCAATTCATGGAATTCACTCTATATTGTTATAATATGTGTACAAGTATATGAATTTTTGCATGAATTTGTGTCAAAAATCTGGAGGTTCATAGTAATCATCACAGCCCGGCCTACGGCCCGGTGCGCCGGCTCATATACCATCCGGGCCGACGTGTCGCCCGACAGACCGGCTGGTCCGGTCTATAGCCCGGTGCTGCCGGCCGATGCGCCGACTCGCCCAGATTTTTACGCAATTTCGTCAAAACACTTGTATACATATTATACATTTGGCCTCCTTATTCCTGATGACATGTACACTTATCCCACTGCTATCCCCCTCTATTTGCTCATTCACAGGTGATTCTAGTGATGGCAGTCATGTTGTTGCGAAGAGGGGCAAGAATGAGTGGCCCCCGGGGTGCCGTACAAGCAGTCGTGTGCCTAGCAAAGCAGCTCAGAGCAGTGGTCCGGGCAGTTCTGCTGGAGGTCGGAGCAAGACCACAGGGAAGAAGAGGAAAGACAAAGATACAGCTCCAGATGATGATCTTGTGGAGAAACCGCCAACGTTCAATACCGGTATAGTTCAAATTGCTGGTTGGAGGAGACTCAAAGAGGAAAATCCCTATCGTTTCGAGGAAATAACCTACACCGGTGGTGACAGGGAATTCTGGACCAACACTCAGGCTTGCTTCTGGGATGAGTTCTACAACTGTCCACAGCTCATGAGGAATGGCACCTTTGTGCAGCCCAGGGCCATCAACAGAGAAGAGCTCCTCATGTTCCATGCCACTTAGTACCGCCTTGTGGTTGACACTTTGCAGAAGATGGGACTTCTTGATCTAATGTGCTTGAAGCCTGGCAACTCTAAGGCTATTGGGGAGTACTGCCTGATTCTTGTCCGTCAGTTCCACTGCACAGTTTTCTTCCATCATGATCCTGCTCGCACTATGACTTGGATGATTGGCATGGAGCAGTATTCTTGCAACTACCTTGACTTCTGTCAAGCAATGGGATTTGGTGGTGGCCGTGCTCATGGTTTTCAGATCCACACTGAGGAGCCATTCACTCACGGTAACATTGCATTCTGCTACCTCCAGAGCCTGCACATGCTCCTCCACTCATCTCAGGGATGTACTACTCTTACCAAGTGCTTGCTAAGATTTTCTGTGAAAGTCTAGTCAGCAAGTCTGGAGATTCAAGTGATTGCCGAGCCTACCATCTCAACCTCATGTAATATTGTCGTCCTGAGAATGTTAGGAGGATTGATGGCTGTGACTTTCTCTACAATGAACTGAGACGCTCTGTTCGCAACCGCATGACTCCAAACTTTGCTCAGTACATCCAGCAGCTTATCAACATCGTTGTGCCATCTCCTTACAATAGGAAGGATGAAGTCATAAAGATGGAACCTTTCAAGATTCCACAACGAGGAAACAAACTTGAAGTTCCTGAGTTGGTGCCTTCGAAGTGAAGGTCCAAGGAAAGGCATGACCCGGCTACTAGTTCCAGCTCCTCTATGCGCCCCAAGTGGGGTGCCTCTCGCTTCTTGGAAAATCTGTGGCAAATGTTCAGGAATACCAATGACGTGGCTCATCAAAGCCTTGCCCTAAATCAAGAGACAAGGAGGCGCCAGAATGACTTCATGGCTGCAAAAAACCACCCTGTTCCTCCTCCTGGTCCTGAACTAGATCCAGTGATTGCACCTACTTGGCAGATGCCTCCCATTGAGGATGCCATGTTCCAGAACTTTGACCTCTCCCTGTTTGCTCGTGGTGGATCTTCACATGGTGTTCCTCCTCCCATGACTAGGTTTAGGACTGCTACTGCTCCTGATGTTGCTGGGTCTAGCTCTGATGGGTCTGGAGATGATGAAGAAAATGAAGATGATGATGAAGAGGAGTCCCCAGCTGAAGAGTTCTATTGATGTCAACGATAGCATTCCTCTCTCTCTCCTACCTTTTTGGTGTTCCGATGCCAAAGGGGGAGAAGAGAGTAGAGTCTAGGATCACGGGTCTCCTGGGTGGGTGTTGACGTATTTGCACAAGCCATTGCTGCTTTATTTGCTTCTTACTTGGCTTGTGCTATTTGCTTTTCGGAACCATTTGCTACTTTTAATAATTCTTGTGTGGACAAGTTATTGTATGCTTAATCTCTATGTTGGATGATTATGCTTGTTGCTTATATCTTGTTATATACTTGTCTATACCATGCTTGCTTCCTAAAGATATTGGGGGAGCTTCTCATATTTTACAAATGTTGAACTTTGCATTCAAACGCAAATTCTCCAAGTTCATACATTATGGAGGAGTTGTCTTAATATCCTATATGGAATCAAGGTTCTGAGCTTATCATAATATCTATATGTGACTCTAGCTCGGTTTGTCATCGTATACCAAAAATGGGGAGATTGTAAGGGTATTTTACCCTTATCCATTATTTTGGTAACAACGACACCGTAGCTAGAGTAATCGGACTAATACATGCCTACAAGATTATTCTCATGTATTAGTCTAACAGGCATAATGGTGTATCAATGGAACAAGAAGGTGAAGGGAGACCCCCCCCCCCACTTCGATGAAAAAGGGGACACCAGTCTTCTCCACTGGCCGACGCCTGGTCCGGCGGCACCAGGTGCTGCACCGGCTGGTTCAGCGCAGACCGGCTCTGGCGTCGGTGCACACCGGGCACACTCCAGGGACTCATCACCTCTCGTCCGGCTGTCGCCCAGTCCCATGCCCGGTTTCTGCCGGCTGGTCCGGCGACTGGCTCGGCAGCACCGGTCGGCCCGGCGTAGGCCGGCCCCTGATACGTCTCCAACGTATCTATAATTTCTTACGTTCCATGCTAGTTTTATGACAATACCAACATGTTTTAGTCATACTTTATAATATTTTTATGCATTTTCCGAGACTAACCTATTAACAAGATGCCGCAGTGCCAGTTCCTGTTTTCTGCTGTTTTTGATTTCAGAAAAGTTAGTTTACGAATATTCTCGGAATTGGACGAAACAAAAGCCCACGGTCCTATTTTCCACGGAGCCTTCCAGAACACCGAAGAGGAGACGAAGAGGGGACGCGAGGCGGCCACCCCACATGGCGGCGCGGTGGGGCCCCTGGCCGCGCCGGCCTATGGGGTGGGCCCCTCGGGCAACCCCGACGTTGCCCCTTCGCCTATTTATTCCTTCCGTCGCGAAAACCCTAGTACCGAGAGCCACGATACGAGAAAAGTTCCAGAGACGCCGCCGCCGCCAACCCCATCTCGGGGGGTTCAGAAGATCGCCTCCGGCACCCTGCCGGAGAGGGGAATCATCACCGGAGGGCTCTACATCACCATGCCCGCCTCCGGACTGATGCGTGAGTAGTTCATCCTTGGACTACGGGTCCATAGCAGTAGCTAGATGGTTGTCTTCTCCTCTTGTGTTATCATGTTTAGATCTTGTGAGCTGCCTATCATGATCAGGATCATCTATTTGTAATGCTACATGTTGTGTTTGTTGGGATCCAATGAATATGGAATACTATGTCAAGTTGATTATTGATCTAACATATATGTTATTTATGTTCTTGCATGCTCTCCGTTGCTAGTAGAGGCTCTGGCCAAGTTGATACTTGTGACTCGAAGAGGGAGTATTTATGCTAGATAGTGGGTTCATGTCTCCATTGAATCTGGGGGAGTGACACCAACCCCTAAGGTTGTGGATGTGTTGTTGCCACTAGGGATAAAACATCAATGCTTTATCTAAGGATATTTGTATTGTTTACATTACGCACAGTACTTAATGCAATTGTCTGTTGTTTGCAACTTAATACTGGAAGGGGTGCGGATGCTAACCTGAAGGTGGACTTTTTAGGCATAGATGCATGCTGGATGGCGGTCTATGTTCTTTGTCGTAATGCCCTAAGTAAATCTCATAGTAGTCATCATGATATGTATATGCATCTCTATTTGTCAATTGCCCAACTGTAATTTGTTCACCTAACATGCTATTTATCTTATTGGAGAGACACCACTAGTGAACTGTGGACCCCGGTCCATTCCTTTACAGCTGAAATACAACCTACTGCAATCATTGTTCTCTTTTGTTTTCTGCAAGCAAACATAATTCTCCACACCATACGTTTAATCCTTTGTTTTCAGCAAGCCGGTGAGATTGACAACCTCACTGTTAAGTTGGGGCAAAGTAGTTTGATTGTGTTGTGCAGGTTCCACATTGGCGCCGGAATCACTGGTGTTGCGCCACACTACACTCCTTCACCAACAACCTTCACGTGGCCTTCATCTCCTACTGGTTCAAACCTTGGTTTCTTACTGAGGGAAAACTCGCTGCTGTACTCATCATACCTTCCTCTTGGGGTTCCCAACGGACGTGTGCTTTACCGTCACAAGGAGCTGCCTCCCACGCCAGCAGCAACTTTTCTGGCGACGTTGCCGAGGAGATCAAGACACGCTGCAAGGGGAGTCTCTCACACCCAATCTCTTTACTTTGTTTATTGTCTTGCTTTATTTTATTTTCTGTCTTGTTTGCTTTCTCTATATCAAAAACACAAAAAAATTAGTTACTAGTTTTACTTTATTTAATTCGGTTTTTCTTATTGCTAAAATGAATACTCCTGAGAATCCTAAGTTGTGTGACTTCACTAGTTAGGCTTAATGGAAAATAAAAAAAAATTAGAGACCTTTATGAACTTTATATGGAATTAGGACATGATGTGTTTGAAGAGAGAATTAAAAAACCCATGGAACTTTTTTTGCAAAATAGTTGTAGCAATGTTTTTAGCATGAATTCTTTGAACACTATTATTTTTAATGCTATGGAAAAGTCTAAGCTTGGGGAAGCTGGTTGTGATATTTTTAGGCCCCCAAGTTTTGAGGAGAAAATTTTCTTTGATGATACTTTGCCTCCCATTTATGATGATTATAATGATAGTGGTATTTTGGTGCCACCTACTATGGAGGATAAAGTTTATTATGATTATACCATGCCTGCAATTTATAATGATTACAATGATGGTTGTGATAGTTTTACTCCCACTATTACTAATAAAATTGATTTTGCTTGTGTGGAGAGTACTGATACTTTTATGCATGTGGATCATGATAAGAATGCTTTATGTGATAGCTATATTGTTGAGTTTATTCATTATGCTACTGGAAATTATTATGAGAGAGGAAAATATGGTTGTATAAATTTTCATGGTACTAAAACACCTCTCTACATGCTGAAACTTTTGAAGTTACTCTTGTTTTATCTTACTATGCTTGTCACTTTGTTCTTTTTGAATTTATTTGTGTACAAGATTCCTATGCATAGGAAGCGGGTTAGACTTAAATGTGTTTCGAATTTGCTTCTTGATGCTCCTTTGCTTCATTTTCTATTTTCATGTGAGCATCATTAAAAATCTTCTGTGCCTAGCTGAAAGGCGTTAAATAAAAGCGCTTATGGGAGACAACCCATTATTTTATTTCTGCAATTTTTGTTTTATATTTGAGTCAAGGTGCTTGTTACTACTGTAGCAATACCTTTGTATCTTTATTTTCTTGCATTGTTGTGCCAAGTAAAGTCTCTAATAGAAAGTTGATACTAGATTTGGATTTCTGCGCAGAAACAGATTTCTTAGCTGTCACGAATTCATGCTTTTTCTCTCTGTAGAAGAATCTAAAAATTCTGAAAAAATTCATGCGTGATCCTCAGATATGTACCCAACTTTCATTAGTTTTGACCTTTTTCATCTGAGCAAGTTAAGTGCCTCGAAAAAATTCGTCTTTACGGACTGTTCTGTTTTGACAGATTCTGCCTTTTATTTCGCATTGCCTCCTTTACTGTGTTTGAGTGGATTTCTTTGCTCCATTAAATTTCAGTAGCCTTGGGTAATGTCCAGAAGTGTTGGTAATGATTGTGTCCTTGCTGAACATGTGAATTTTTTATTATGCACTAACCCTCTAATGAGATTGTTTTGAGTTTGGTGTGGAGGAAGTTTTTAAGGATCAAGAGAGGAGGATGATATGGTATGATCAAGAAGAGTGAAAAGTCTAAGCTTGGGGGTGCCCCCGTGGTTCATCCCTGCATATTTCAAGAAGACTCAAGCGTCTAAGCTTGGGGATGCCCAAGGCATCCCCTTCTTCATCAACAAACTTATCAGGTCACCTCTAGTGAAACTATATTTTAATTCCGTCACATCTTATGTGATTTACTTGGAGCGTCTGTTTGCTTTTATTTTTGTTTATGTTTGAATAAATTCGGATCCTAGCAATCCTTGTGTTGGAGAGAGACACGCTCCGCTTTTTCATTTGAATACTTGTGTTCTTCATTTTACTTTCATATTCATGGCGAAAGCTGAAAGCCGCAACACTTATACTTATTGTTATTTGGTTGGAAACAAAAAATGCTTCATATTGTCTTGAATAATTTGATACTTGGCAATTGTTTTGAGCTCTCAAGTAGATCATGTTTAAGCTCTTGCATCATGTAGTTTAAATCTATTAGTGGAGAACTACCGTAGAGCTTGTTGAAATTTGGTTTGCATGATTGGTCTCTCTAAGGTCTAGATATTTTCTGGTAAAAGTGTTTGAACAACAAGGAAGACAATATAGAGTCTTATAATGCTTGCAATATGTTCTTGTGTAAGTTTTTGCTGTACCGGTTCATACTTGTGTTGGCTTCAAACAATCTTGCTAGCCAAAGCCTTGTACTGAGAGGGAATGCTTCTCGTGCATCCAAAAACCTTGAGCCAAAACCTATGCCATTTGTGTCCACCATAACTACCTATATGTGGTATTTTTCTGCCATTCCAAAGTAAATTGCTTGTGTGCTACCTTTAAAAATTCATTCCTTGTCTTTGCATTACATAGCTCATGGGAAAGTAGCCTAAAAAACTATTGTGGTAATGAATATGTTGCTTATGTATCTTAGTTCTTATAAGTTGCTTGTTGAGCGGTAACCATGTTTTTGGGGACGCCATCAACCTGTCACACCTTTGTTGAATATCATGTGAGTTGCTATGCATGTTCGTCTTGTCTGAAGTAAGGGAGATTTGCCATGAGTTGAAATGGTTTGAGTATGCATGTTGTTAGAGAAGAACATTGAGCCGCCAACCAAAGCCATGTATCATGGTGGAAGTTTCAGCTTGGACATTAATCCTCAGAATCTCTTATGAGAATATTATTGTTGTTGAATGCTTAAAGCATTAAAAAGAGGAGTCCATTATCTGTTTTCTATGTTGTCCCGGTATGGATGTCCTCAAGTTGAGATCTATCAAAATCGAGAAATCAAATGCGATTTATCTCCTTGGACCTTTGTACAGGTGGCATAGAGGTACCCCTTTGTGACACTTGGTTGAAACATATGTAATGCAATAATAATCCATGGAAATCTGAGCTAATTAGGACAAGGTGCGGGCACTATTAGTATTCGATGCATGAGGCTTGCAACTTATAGGAAGTTTTATGCATAACCCATATGAATTATTACTATCGTTGACAGAATTGTTTCCATGTTTTCAAAATAAAAAGCTCTAGCACATGAATAATCCCTGCTTCGCTCTGCGAAGGGCCTTTCTTTCACTTTATGTTGAGTCAGTTTACCTACTTATTTCTATCTTAGAAGCAAACACTTGTGTCAACTGTGTGCGTTGATTCTTACATGCTTACTTATTGCACTTATTATATTACTTTGTGTTGACAATTATCCATGAGATATACATGTTGAAAGTTGAAAGAAATTGCTGAAACTTAAATCTTCCTTTGTGTTGCTTCGAGACCTCTTATTAAGAATCTATTGCTTTATGAGTTAACTTTTATGCAAGACTTTTTTATGCTTGTCTTGAAAGTACTATTCATGAAAAGTTTTTGCTATATGATTCAGTTGTTTAGTCATTATCTTTTTGTTAGCAAAACTATATACCATTGCTTTGAATCACTTCATTCATCTCATATGCTTTACAATAATGTTGATCAAGATTATGTTGGTAGCATGTCACTTCAGAAATTATTGTTTTTATCGTTTACCTACTCGAGGGCGAGTAGGAACTAAGCTTGGGGATGCTTGATACGTCTCCAACGTATCTATAATTTCTTATGTTCCATGCTAGTTTTATGACAATACCAACATGTTTTAGTCATAATTTATAATGTTTTTATGCATTTTCCGAGACTAACCTATTAACAAGATGCCGCAGTGCCAGTTCCTGTTTTCTGCTGTTTTTGATTTCAGAAAAGTTAGTTTACGAATATTCTCGGAATTGGACGAAACAAAAGCCCACGGTCCTATTTTCCACGGAGCCTTCCAGAACACCGAAGAGGAGACGAAGAGGGGACGCAAGGCGGCCACCCCACATGGCGGCGCGGTGGGGCCACTGGCCGCGCCGGCCTATGGGGTGGGCCCCTCGGGCGCCCCCCGACGCTGCCCCTTCGCCTATTTATTCCTTCCGTCGCGAAAACCCTAGTACCAAGAGCCACGATACGAGAAAAGTTCCAGAGACGCCGCCGCCGTCAACCCCATCTCGGGGGTTCAGAAGATCGCCTCCGGCACCCTGCCGGAGAGGGGAATCATCACCGGAGGGCTCTACATCACCATGCCCGTCTCCGGACTGATGCGTGAGTAGTTCATCCTTGGACTACGGGTCCATAGCAGTAGCTAGATGGTTGTCTTCTCCTCTTGTGCTATCATGTTTAGATCTTGTGAGCTGCCTATCATGATCAGGATCATCTATTTGTAATGCTACATGTTGTGTTTGTTGGGATCCAATGAATATGAAATACTATGTCAAGTTGATTATTGATCTAACATATATGTTATTTATGTTCTTGCATGCTCTCTGTTGCTAGTAGAGGCTCTGGCCAAGTTGATACTTGTGACTCCAAGAGGGAGTATTTATGCTAGATAGTGGGTTCATGTCTCCATTGAATCCGGGGGAATGACAGCAACCCCTAAGGTTGTGGATGTGCTGTTGCCACTAGGGATAAAACATCAATGCTTTGTCTAAGGATATTTGTATTGTTTACATTATGCACAGCACTTAATGCAATTGTCTGTTGTTTGCAACTTAATACTGGAAGGGGTGCGGATGCTAACCTGAAGGTGGACTTTTTAGGCATAGATGCATGCTGGATGGCGGTCTATGTTCTTTGACGTAATGCCCTAAGTAAATCTCATAGTAGTCATCATGATATGTATATGCATCTCTATTTGTCAATTGCCCAACTGTAATTTGTTCACTCAACATGCTATTTATCTTATTGGAGAGACACCACTAGTGAACTGTGGACCCCGGTCCATTCCTTTACATCTACTCCCTCCGTTTTTTAATATAAGACGTTGGGGCATGTCACGTTCAAGTTTTGTTACGAACAAAATTTTCCCGACTTTCCATTTTTACCCTCACATGTCGGTACTTCCGCCACCATTCGCTCACGCACAGCGCTCAATCCTCTCTCACACTAACAGGATAGCTCTCCCTTCCATGGCCCGCGTCACCGCTGCCGCCTGCCGCCCCTACCTTCCCTCTCTCCACCGCCGCCTATCCCGCAGGAACTCATCTCGCACCCCACCGCCGCCTTTCTCCCCGCAGAAATCCCTTCCTTTTGCTGTCAAAGGTTCGAATTTGATGCCCCTGATCTACTGGGAACGACGACGATAGCGTCGGCATGTCAGGGCAGAGGAACCAGTGGAGCCTCTTCATGGACCTGCCTGTCTACAAGGCCACGAGGTGGTCTTCCAGATCCCGTCCCTGCCTCTCTAGAGGGCGCTGAGAATCCATGGAGCTGGAGAGGCTATGCGGCGAGAAGGGCACGCCTGTGCCAGGCGACGTTGGCCCGTTCGGAGCTCAATCCATGGCGGATCAGGAGGCCGCGGAGCCGGACCCGTTGGCGTGCCCCCCCTGGACCGCCCGGAGCGCCGGAGCAGCGAGACTGCGAGAGGACTCTGCCAGCGCGTGGGAGCAGCGGGGCTGCCGTCACCTTCGCCTTCTCCGATCAGAACAACGAAGAAAGAGATGAGTCTTTCTCTATGCTCTGTATTGCCTAATCTTGCTTATCTTGTTTCTGAGATAATCTTTGGTGGTTCTGTATTTGATCTTCATGCTTCCGATTATTTCCTGTATTTTCTGTATTTTCCTGTGAGTACAATGAGGTTGGACTCTGTCAAATTGTACAATTACAATTTCATACCGAAAGTAGAGGAAGCGGTTGCCTTGTACTCCACCAGAATGCGTGATGGGGATAGTTTTTGTGAAGTGGGTAGTTTCCATAAAACTGACACCCCACCAGAGTTATGAACTTATATATTGCGCACACTTCACATTCACTGGGCAATATAAATTCAGCGTAATCACAGTGCAAGTGTTTGAGCCTTGACACTAATTGTATTTTCACTAGTTCACTGGAGTATAATTTCTTGAACGAAGTAGGGCATAAACAACCTTATTGATCAACACAAGGGGTATATGTGCATGTCATATGCTCAGTTCCTTGGAGTACTCTCCTGCTTGCTTATAAACTGATTGTACGAGTATAAACTGGTTTGGTATGTTTTCATAATAAGAAGGGCAGTGTCTTCACATTTTTATCGATTAGATGGAAACAATCAGAAAAAAGTGAAACAATGAAGGAGTATGTGTAGTATGCAGAAGTTACTCCTTCAGTGAAACCATGCAAAGTATTACAGTTTCTGCTGATATGGTGCCATATCAATAAATGGTGCATAAATTAGCTATTGTGAACCTCAATGTTCGTTTCCCATGCAAATTGTTTCAGTTTCTGCTGATATTTTGATATAACGTGATGAGAACCCCATCTGTTCATTGGTGCTTTCAATGTCAAGGTCTGGATGACTGATCACAAGAACATTTGCAGTTTGCTGTTTGTAATAGTAGTCTAAAGTCATATCACAGAAATCGTCTGCCAAGGTGCTGCTAGGATTGATTTGTCTTTTTAATTTGTAAAACAGTTGCTTGTAGTGCTTGTTCAATTAAACTGTTGCTTGTAGTGCTTGTTCAATTAAACTGTTGCTTGTAGTGCTTGTGCTGAACTTGCAATTTGGAGTAGTAACGAATGTGCAGAACAATTAACTGAATTTGTGAAATTACAGTCCATTGGAGAGTTCATTTTGCAATGGTTTCATCCATGAATCATATCCTTGCAAGCTTCTGTTTCTATCTTGTGTGCTTTATGTGAAAAGGACATACTGAATTATAACCAAACTTCTTTATCTATTTCTTTCCTCTAGGATCTTAAAGAAAGATACAGTTGGTGACACTTGAATTCAGGTCAGATTGGTGATCGCGGTGACTGGCGGTGAGCAATTGTACTGCGGGTACCTCTTACTGTCCTTGCAGCAATCCGTTTATTTGTGTGAATGCCAACAATAGTTGATAGTTCGTGGTTGCTGGCATAATTTTGCAAACATATTCAGTTTTTTAATTGGTTTTAACTTGTGTCTGATGTGTCCACCGTGCAGTCACCCACGTTTCTTTCTGAGGTGAAATCGCAGGCCATTTCTCCCTGCCTTGCTGAAAGATGATGTAAGTGCTCTCTCTGTCTCCTCGCCTTAATCTTTACAAGATGTTCTTTATGGCTAGCTTGCTTTCTCTTTATTGTTTCATTCAGTTCGATACTGGATCCAGTCCAATGTTGGATTTAGTAGGATTCAGTACAATGTTGGATTCAATTGGATACTGTGCTTGTGTTGTAATTGTTGCAGGGCCTGAGGACGCCGCCACCACTGCCGCATGTTGCCTGCTGTCGTCGATGGTCCTTGCCCTCACCCTGGCCTCCACCGCCGCCCGTTACCTGCTGCCGTCGATGGTCCCTGACCTCACCCCGGCCTCCGCCGCTCCTGTGTCTGCCCTCTCCCTCTCCGCTTCGGCCTGGGACCAGACGATGAGGCGACCTGGGGATGAACCGATCAGGGGACCTAGCACAGAGGTGAGGAGGGACCGGGGCTATGGAAGACTGCTCTGGATGAGGTGGGGATAGAAGCTGGCGATCGGAGTCGGAGGAGATCGCGAGGTCGGACGAGATCTGGAAGATGATGGCTCTCGGGGCGGAGATGGAAGACGCTCCCGCGGCCACGATTTACTCAGGGGCAGAAAAGTCATTTTGTACGTTTTCACCTGGTCGGAACGTTTTGTTAAACGTCTTATATTTCTGCACGGAGGGAGTAAAATACAACCTACTGCAATCATTGTTCTCTTTTGTTTTCTGCAAGCAAACATAATTCTCCACACCATACGTTTAATCCTTTGTTTTCAGCAAGTCGGTGAGATTGACAACCTCACTGTTAAGTTGGGGCAAAGTAGTTTGATTATGTGTGCAGGTTCCACGTTGGCGCCGGAATCACTGGTGTTGCGCCGCACTACACTCCTTCACCAACAACCTTCACGTGGCCTTCATCTCCTACTGGTTCGATAAACCTTGGTTTCTTACTGAGGGAAAACTCGCTGTTGTACTCATCATACCTTCCTCTTGGGGTTCCCAACAGACGTGTGCTTTACCGTCACAAGGAGCTGCCTCCCACGCCAGCAGCAACTTTTCTGGCGCCGTTGCCAGGGAGATCAAGACACGCTGCAAGGGGAGTCTCTCACACCCAATCTCTTTACTTTGTCTTGCTTTATTTTATTTTCTGTCTTGTTTGCTTTCTCTATATCAAAAACACACAAAAATTAGTTACTTGTTTTACTTTATTTAATTCGGTTTTGCTTATTGCTAAAATGAATACTCCTGAGAATCCTAAGTTGTGTGACTTCACTAGTTAGGCTTAATGGAAAACAACAAAAAAATTAGAGATCTTTATGAACTTTATATGAAATTAGGACATGATGTGTTTGAAGAGAGAATTAAAAAACCCATGGAACTTTGTTTGCAAAATAGTTGTAGCAATGTTTTTAGCATGAATTCTTTGAACACTATTATTTTTAATGCTATGGAAAAGTCTAAGCTTGGGGAAGCTGGTTGTGATATTTTTAGTCCCCCAAGTTTTGAGGAGAAAATTTTCTTTGATGATACTTTGCCTCCCATTTATGATGATTATAATGATAGTGGTATTTTGGTGCCACCTACTATGGAGGATAAAGTTTATTATGATTATACCATGCCTGCAATTTATGATGATTACAATGATGGTTGTGATAGTTTTACTCCCACTATTACTAATAAAATTGATTATGCTTGTGTGGAGAGTACTGATACTTTTATGCATGTGGATCATGATAAGAATGCTTTATGTGATAGCTATATTGTTGAGTTTATTCATGATGCTACTGGAAATTATTATGAGAGAGGAAAATATGGTTGTATAAATTTTCATGGTACTAAAACACCTCTCTACATGCTGAAACTTTTGAAGTTACTCTTGTTTTATCTTACTATGCTTGTCACTTTGTTCTTTTTGAATTTATTTTTGTACAAGATTCCTATGCATAGGAAGCGGGTTAGACTTAAATGTGTTTCGAATTTGCTCGCCCGGGGCACTTCCAGTAAGGTGGGAAGCTCGCCCGGTACAGGATCGGTGCCAGGCCCGGCAGCACTGGGCGTGCCACCGGCCAGTCCGCTGCCTGGCCCGGCAGACCGACCTCCTCTACATACTACTGAGCTGGACAAGTCCCCAACGGTTGGATTTCAAGTGAAGCTATATATACCACTTCTTCCAGCTCAGAACAGTTAGACACTACACTACAAGTTGTTCTTGAGCTCTCTCTCTCTCATACTCCATTGCTAGAAACACCAAAACACTCAAATCTCCCTCCTCCTCCACCCAAACTCAAATCCCTTCGGGGAAAAGCTAGAGGAGATCTTGATCTATAGTTCCACCGAGCCAAATCTTGTTTCCCCTTGTATTCTTCGAGATATCTACTCTCTAGAGTTCCTTGGAAACCTTAGGTGGGCAAAAGCATCCAGAAGCATCCGGTCTGTGGATCTGCTCCTGGCAAGATTGTGAAGGTTTGGAGGCTGCCTTAAAGTCTACCACAAGTGAAAGAGCTATTCCTTCGTGGGATATTCTCGGAGAAGAAGGTGAGCCTTCGTGGTGTTGGGAAATCCTTCGTGGGATCCCCACCTCTCCAAACGTGACGTACCTTCTTGCAAAGAAAGGGAACACGGGAATACATCTTCGTCTCCGCGTGCTTTCGGTTATTCCTAACCAAACTCTTTACTTGTGCTATATATCCTGTGAGAGCCTTCGTGATTGAGATACTTGTATTATCATCTAAGGTGCCTCACCTAGTTTGCATTTAGGCTCACCTTTTGTTGTGGGTATACTTTATGGGTATATCAACGACATGGCTTAGATCCGGCAAGCCCGGGTGGCCCACAGATGGTGATGGTGGCATGCGGCCATTTGGACGGCCCAGTTGCTGTAGATCATGAAGGATGAAGTCCAGCCCAGGAGCAGGGAGCCGGATCTCAACTGACCTACGAAGAAGGCCGGATCCGTGGAGGCCCATAAAGTGTTCGGATCTAGTACGGCATAGATGGAAGGCAGATCCTTTGACGTGCACGGCAATGTAATATTCCGTAGTTAGGAAACTTGTATTCCGGATAGGACTCTCAGTGTAAACCCTAGATCCGTGCTCCTTTATAAGCCGGATCCTGGGAGCCCTAGAGGCACAACCACAACTCATTGTAACAACGCGAAAGCGCCCAGATAATACCAGACAAGCAGCAGTAGGCCATGTCTTCGAGCAGGTGTTCCGAAGCTGTGTAAATCGCGTACCACCGTCCCGAGGACTCTCCGCCCTATGGCCCCTACTTCTTCTCCCCCTCGTGAGGATCCCTCCTCCGAGGCACCGTCGAATAGGAAACGACAGTTGGCACCACCGTGGGGCCTGCGGCGTCTGGAGGCCGGAACCGGGAGGGTTCCGCCATGGGAAGCTACGACGAATCCATCGCTGTGGGGCGCGTCCTTTACGCCGGGAACTTTCTGATCGTCCCTCCGGACGAGTGCTGGATTCGGGCTAAAACCGACCCCATCAAGCTCTCCATCGTCCCAATCGGCGGCATCCACATCTTCATCGGCGAAACCGTCGATTCCGATGGAAACACCCTGGTAAGTCACGCTGACGCGACCGCCGCTGAGCAGGACGCAGTCACGAAGATCCGATCTGAGCCGCATGAGCTTCCTAAGAAAGATTCCGCCTTAGATCTGGAAAATTCAAAGCCCACCCAATCCGCCCCTGAGCAGGAGTATACGGTGGAAGACGAATGCATATCCGCCTGGGTCTCCCAGGTGTTAGAGAAGCAAAGGTGTCACTTCGTGCACTTCCTCGCACATACCGCTGGAACCGCCCCTCCTTAGGACGGAGCTGGACCCATGCAGGTTGAGGCTTCCGGAGACAGTGATGCTCCGGATCACCAAGAGGATACCGGAGACAAAGAAGAATCAATCCTCGGCAACCTAAGCCCAACTTCCGATGATGGCTCCTCAATAGGCACAGAAGAGAGCCCGGAAGCACCGCCCTCGCGGCAACGGAGGCAAGGGCAAGAACAAAGACAAGGACGAGGACAGTTCCGAGGCGATGGACGAGGATGATGCTTCGTCGGATCCTAAAGAGGGTACCGCAGCTAACAAATCCAACCCCTTCGTAAAATATAGTGTCGGAGCCTACCACACCTTCCTTTGAACCCAACGGTCCGAGCCAAGAAATCGGCTCTCCGGCTCTTGAACGCCACAGTTCCGGCTGTGCTGCAGTATGTCAAGTGGTCGGAAAAAGCCTGCACTTTTGACAGGTCGGACATCCGACCGTCATCCCCAAAGAATGCTACACCCTGGTTGTAAGTCCCCACATCGACCGGTATGACTTCTCCAAGTGCCTTATGGACGGCGGAGCTAGCTTGAACATCATGTACCTGGAGACCCTCGAGAGGATGAACCTTACCAAGGAACAGCTTAAGCACAGCACCACTGAGTTTCATGGTGTGGTTCCGGGTAAAAAGGCAAACTCCCTAGGCAGCATCAAACTTCCCGTGGCCTTCGGCGATGTTAACAATTTCCGCGAAGAGATGATCACGTTCGAAGTGGTGCCCTTCAAGAGCTCCTACCATGTAATCTTCGGCAGGCCCACTTACCACAAGTTCCACGCACGGGCATGCTACATCTACAATAAGCTCAAGATTCCGGGTCCTAACGGTATGATCACCGTACCCGGAGACTACAACAAAGCCAGGGACTGCGAGGAGGGCGAAGCCGCCTTTGCAGAATCCGTGATATCTGGAGAGGAGCTGCAAGGCTACAGGGCCGCGGTGGATCCGAGTGAGATGCAGACCACCAAGAAGAAGATCTCCGAACAAAAGAACTTGTTCAAGACCGCCATAGACACCAAGAAGGTGGACCTCATAGAAGGCGACATCGCCAAGCAAGTGTCCGTCGGAGCTGGCCTCGAACCCAAATAGGAAGGCGCGCTCGTCGACTTCCTCCGAGCTAATATGGATATCTTTGCATGGCAACCTTCTGACATGTCCGGAGTACCAAGGGAACTCGCCGAGCACTACCTCAACATAAATCCGGGTGCAAAACCGGTGAAGCAAGCTATGCGACACTTTGGAGATAAGAAGCGCCGCGCCATAGGAATGGAGTTAGCAAAGTTACTAGAGGCAAGTTTTGTAGTAGAAGTTATCCATACTGATTGGGTCACAAATCCTGTCCTTGTACCCAAAAAGAATTCTAAAATACTAAGAATGTGCATCAATTACTCCGGATTGAATAAGTATTGCCCGAAGGATCCGTTCCCCCTGTCGCGCATTGACCAAGTCATTGATTCAACGGCGGGGGCGGAACTTCTGTGTTTTCTTGACGCAGATTCCAGGTATCACCAGATCCGGATGAAGAAGTCCGACCAAAAGGCGACCTCGTTCATCACACCATTTGGCACTTACTGGTATGTTACCAAGCCTTTTGGCTTGAAAAACGCATGTGCCACATATCAACGTACGATGCAGCGCTGCCTGAAGGACCAAATTGGCCGGAACGTGCATGCCTACGTCGACGACATCGCGTTCATGCCTCGGAAAGGATCCGCCTTGATCAGCGACCTCACGGAAACCTTTGAAAATCTCCGACGGTACAAGATGATGTTGAATCCGCTAAAGTGCGTCTTTAGCGTGCCAGCCGGAAAACTCCTTGGCTTCATTGTCTCTCATAGAGGCATTGAGGTTAACCCGGAAAAGATCAAGGCTATCCTAAGTATCAAAAGGCCAACTTGTCTCAAAGATGTGCAACGATTAACTGGTTGTGTTGCAGCAATCAGTCGATTTGTTAGCCGTCTTGGCGAGAAGGCACTACCCTTATATAAGCTGCTATAAAAGACATACAAATTTGTCTAGGATGATGCAGCAGACGCCGCACTTCAGGGGTTGAAGAACATACTCTCGTCCCCACCTATCTTGGCAGCTCCAAGTGAGTCAGAGCCTATGCTCCTCTACTTGGCAGCCTCCAACAAGGTCGTCAGCTTAGTAATTGTGGTGGAGCGATAGGAAGAAGGTCATGAATATGGAGTCCAAAGGCCAGTCTACTACATTAGCGAGGTTGATGTAGCCCCGCTCACCAACGACACTACATCAAGGCCAACAAGTCCCCCAAGTGGACCAATGACAAGGGCTCGAGTTAAAGCTCTACACGACAAGGTGAACTCGCTCCTCACTTCCCTCGACCTAGATACCCCATTGGATGGAATGCTACCTCATGCCGAAACCCTTTGTGTCATTAGGTACGTGGAGCATCAAGATCACGGAGAGGACGGTACGTCATGGTCAAGGGAAGGAGAGGAGCAGCTGATCGAGAAGATGTACACGGAGCTGGACCCGAAGTCGCCCCAAGAACGCAAGGAAGAGACGAAGAGCGGCCAGTCCAGAATCCGGTCTGACCGGACTCCTGACCGGGCCACCCGGCTCAGAATCCGGTCGACCGGCCGCCTGACCGGGCCACCCGGTTCCCAACCGGGTCACCAACCGGTGCCATCCGGACAACATCCCGGGGCCTCGGAACCTCGTCCGGTTGGCGCCCGGTCACAGGCCCGGTCAAGACCGGCCCGCCCGGTCACAGGCTCGGTCTGACCGGCTCCCTGACCGGCCTGCACGACTTAAGTTATATTTTCGGCCCGAACTTACCTTTTCGGCTTGTGACGCCTTGTAAGACTATATAAGCACCCCAAGCACCCCTTTAGCTCTTTAGACTTGTTTAGAACTCAAACCTAACTTTGAGCTTAGTCTCCCTTGGGTATCATCCCTCTGTAATCAAGGCCACCCTTGTGGATGTATGAATTTGGTAGTGAGAGATTCTAGTGGATCCACTCTCTCTCTCCCTCCTTGATTCATCCTCCTCACCGGTCTCTCCTCTCGGAATTCTACCTCGAGTCTCTTCCGGGCGGATTCTATTGGCACGGTCCATCGAGCCGTGGGGGTAAGTATCGATTGTATCGGGTTGGTGTGCGTGGATCTTCGTGTGTTCTTCGCGTTCTTCATGTTCTTCCGCCTTTCCCCTTGATTCCTTGGGTCATTCGCGAGATCGGGCCACAATCGGGGTCTCAGACCACATCATATGGTATCAGCAGCCTTTGGTTTCCGCGGATTTGACCCTCCACCCACCCAATTTCGTTCCTAGAAAATTTTCCAAAAAATAGCCCTAAATTGCCTTTGGACGGATCTGTGATTTGGTTGAGTTTTGAGTGGTTTTGCTCCGTGGATCTGGTGTTGTTGTGCTTGATCTACTATTTTCCCACCTTTGAGCCTCCAATTCCATCGTTTCCCTTCGTTTTGGCCGATTTGGTTTTGGTTTGGGGAAGAACAGGAGAGAGAAAGCTCCAAATCGACGAACCCGGTTTCGAACCCGGTCAACCGGCCCCCAGACCGGACCGTCCGGCGCAGAACCCGGTCAACCGACCGCAAACCGGAGCAGCCGGTCCAGAAGCCGGTCAACCGGCCCTCAGACCGGAGCAGCCGGCGCCACACCCGGTCCGACCGGACCACCGACCGGGCACACGTCATCGACATCGACTAACACCACCGCCGACCACCACCACCACCATCATCTCCACCATCGCAGGTATAACTTGCAGTAACCCTTGTAGCCCTCTTCTTTTTGCGATCTATCCCACGAGCGAAGCTTCCGAGTGTTGCGAAACATCGCACGAGGTCCCGACCGTGAGGGTGTGCGTTGTGTGAGTAAAGCTCATAAGTGGAGCTCGTGAGTGGCCAGCAAAAGAGTAAGAGCATAGTGTGCTAGTGAAAAAAAAAAGAAAAGCAAAGTGCAAAGTGCCACCGATACAAAAAGAGTGAAAAGCTTTTAAGCAAGCAAGAGAGATAGAGAAGAGAGACCTCGTGCGAATCTTGGTGTTTCTAATCTATGCAACCTAGCTTCGATCTCTTCTTGCGTTAGTGTGACATTGAGCACCCTTGCTTAGGGGTTTTTCATTTTTCCGCTCGTTCCTTGGTTGCACTAACCCCGCTCATCCCGTGTGTGAGTTCCACATTTTTCCGTGTTTATAGTGATCGCCACTTTGACACTTGGATTTTTGGACCTTACCCACTCTTAACAACATACTCGATTTTGGATTTCGTCTTTTGGCTTTCCACCATCCATTCCTAACACCATACTTGCTAGCTTTTGCGTGTGCCTTTGTGTGTGTCCCGATACAATTGGTCTTACTTTCGGCTTGGTTGATTGCCTCAATACTATCTTACCACGGTAAGAGTGAGAGGTAGTCTCCTTCCTCTAACATCCACAACATAGTTCTTGTCTTGTGATCATGGATAGGCACGGAGACCAAGGAAAGGAGGATGAGGTCCTACACCCCTCCGAGAGGTTGGCCACCCAACACAACCTATGGGTGCAACGCCAAGAGTTCAAGGACCAACTCAATTTGTTCGAGACACGCATCGACCAACAATATGAAGAAGTGGCCCACAACTTCGGCCAAGTGAACCAAGATATGAATCTTCTTCGTGAAGCTACGGACAACTTGCATGACCAAGTGACGGCCAATGATGCAAACATGGAGCGGCGCATGGATAGCCTCGAGCGCGCCATCAACAACTTGGGACGCCGACATCGACATCGCTCTACTTCTTCATCGTCATCGACTACCTCACATGATGACTACTCCCATGATCACCATTCGTCCTCAAGCTCCGACTCAAGGCATGGAGATCATCACCGCTCTCGCCGACCGCACGCTCGTCATGATGATTCTCGCTCCAACTCAAGGCGCGGAGAGTTCCATCGCCATGCTCGTCCTCATGAACGTCCGCAACAAGAACAAGCTCTTCACCAAGATCGTCATCAAGCGGCTCGCCATGCCCACCATGGGCATGACGACCAACCCCAAGACAACGTCCTCCACAACATGGACCCGGCACCTCATCGTCAAGCCCATGTGGATGCTCAAGACCAAGGTCATCAAGATCCACCAAGGCGTGACCTCCGGAACCATCCTCGCCATGACCAAAGGGGCCGAGGACAACCTCAACATGATCAAGATGAGAGAGCCAACATTGGACAACGTCAACAACCTCGTCAAGACCCGCAACAACTTCCTCACCATGAGCCAAGTGAAGCTAGTGTGCACCTCAACCGCCAACCCAATGCTATGGTTGGTCGTGGAAGACCTCCTCTACCACCTCAAGTCGCAAGAGATGAAGGCATCCGTCCTCGCCGAAGAAACATGGAAGATGAAGAGAATATGTATGGAAAGCTCAAGTTCAACATGCCCAAGTTCAAGGGTGAAGACGATGCCGAGGCCTACCTCTCATGGGCACTCAAGGTTGACAAGATCTTCTGCATACACAACTACTCCGGTGCCAAGAAAGTAGCCATGGCCTCCCTCGAGTTTGAAGATTATGCCAACACTTGGTGGGAACAAGTTGTCACTCTTAGGGAAGAAAAGGGTGATCCTCCAATTGATACTTGGGAAGACATGAAGGAGGAGATGCAAGCCCGCTTTGTCCCTACACACTACAAGACCGATCTCTTCAACAAGCTACAAAAGTTGAAGCAAGGCACCAAGACCGTTGAGGAATTCTTCAAGGAGATGGAGTTAACCATGATGCGAGCAAACATCCAAGAGTCCGAGAACCAAACCATCGCTAGGTTCTTCAATGGCCTCACCTACCCTATCAAGAGGATTGTGGAGTTCCAACAATAGTCCAACATGGTTGAGTTGGTTCACCAAGCTTCCAAGGCCGAGCGTCAAGTGAATGAGGACATCAAGTACTCCAAGTCCAAGCAATACTTCGCCTCCAAGCTTGCCACATCAACTCCTACAACAAGTGTCAAGCCAACCGCATCCTCTACACCTTCCAAGCAACCTTCTATCCAAAGTCGCATGAAGCAATCGGTGTCATCCACCGCCTCCTCCAAGGCTTCTACGGGACCCTCCAATGTCACTTGCTTCAAGTGTGGCACCCAAGGCCACAAATCCTTCGAGTGCAAGAACACCAAGGTCATGATCACTATGGAGAATGGTGACATAGAGACTCTAAGTGAAGGCGAATATGAAGCCCTAGTGCAAGCCGCCGTTGCAAATGAGGAAGACTATGATGAAGAAAGTGGAGAAGACCCTCTCTTATGCACACATGATCCAAGCCCTTCTCTTGTGGTCACTCGAGTGCTCACCACTCAACCCCAAGCTATGGAAGACCAAAGATGCAACATCTTCCAAACGCGTGCCGGCATTGGTGGCAAGTCAATCAAGGTCATCATCGACGGTGGGAGTTGCCACAACTTGGCAAGCACCGAGCTATGTGAGAAGCTCAACCTCACGCTTCGCAAACATCCTCATCCATACCATGTCCAATGGTTGAGCGACAAGGGCAATGTCAAGATTCAACACACCGTCACCGTCAACTTCAAGATAGGACCCTATGAAGACACCGTCGAGTGTGACGTGGTGCCCATGACCGTGTGCCACATGTTGCTTGGCCGCCCATGGCAATTTGACAAGAAGGCCATACATGATGGTTACTCAAATGCATACACCTTCAAGGTCAAGGACAAGAAGTTCGAGCTTCGCCCAATGACTCCTAGCCAAATCATCGCCGACAATGCGAAGGCTTTAGCGAGGGCACAACACAACACCCACCATAGTGAGTTGAGAGGAGAGGGAGCTACCCACCAAAAAGAGAGTGAGCGCCACCACCCACATATGAGTGAGAGAAAGAGTGTCCTCCTAGCCACCAAAAGCGAGTGGAGAGAAGTGAAAGACAACCCATCCACCACCATACACTACGTGCTCATTTGCAAGGGCCTCTCGTCGGAGACTAACGACTTAACCAACATTCCTTCGTCTTTGTTGTCTCTTTTGAAGGAGTTCCAAGACGTCTTCCCCGACGAGCTACCTCATGGACTACCACCGCTTCGGGGCATCGAGCATCGCATCGACCTCATACCCGGCGCTCCCCTACCAAACCGCGCCGCCTACCGCACAAACCCCGAAGATACCAAGGAGATACAACGACAAATACAAGACCTCCTCGCTAAAGGGTATGTCCGAGAAAGCCTTAGCCCTTGTGCCGTTCCCGTCATTCTTGTGCCTAAACCGGATGAGACGCAACGGATGTGTATGGATTGCCGCCCTATCAATGCCATTACCGTCCGTTATCGCCATCCCATTCCGCGTTTAGATGACATGCTTGATGAATTGAATGGTGCCACCATTTTCTCTAAGATTGATTTGCGTAGTGGCTACCACCAAATTCGCATGGCAATTGGTGATGAATGGAAGACGGCATTCAAGACCAAGCTTGGTCTCTATGAATGGCTCGTCATGCCATTTGGTCTTTCCAATGCTCCTTCCACTTTCATGCGTCTTATGAATCACATTTTGCGACCTCTCATTGGCAAGAGCGTGGTTGTTTACTTTGATGATATCCTCATCTATAGCAAAAATCTCGAGGACCATGTTCAACATGTGAGAGAAGTCTTATGCATCTTGCGCCACGAGAAGCTCTTTGCCAACTTACCAAAGTGCCATTTCGCTCAAAACAAATTGGTTTTTCTGGGTTTTGTGGTTTCCGCCAACGGGATTGAAGTTGATTCTTCCAAAGTTGAGGCCATCCACAATTGGCCCACTCCCACAAATGTTGGCCAAGTTCGAAGCTTCCATGGACTTGCCGGATTTTACCGCCGCTTTGTGAAAGATTTCAGCACCATTGCTTGCCCTTTAAACGAGCTTACAAAAAAGAATGTTCCGTTCGTTTGGGGCAAAGCACAACAAAAAGCTTTTGATGAATTGAAAAAGAGACTCACCGAGGCACCACTACTTGCTCTTCCCGATTTTGCCAAAACATTTGAGATAGAATGCGATGCGAGTGGCCTTGGAATCGGTGGTGTTCTCATGCAAAATGGAAAACCCGTGGCATACTATAGCGAGAAGTTGGATGGCGCACGCCTCAACTATCCTATATATGACAAGGAGCTTTATGCTTTGGTTCGTGTTCTTGAAGTTTGGCAACACTACCTTTGGCCAAAAGAGTTTGTTATCCATTCGGATCATGAGTCCTTGAAGTATTTGAAAAGTCAACACAATTTGAACAAGAGACATGCTAAGTGGGTTGAGTTCATAGAGTCCTTCCCTTATGTAATCAAATACAAAAAGGGCAAGGAAAATGTGGTTGCGGATGCACTTTCCCGCAAGATTACTCTACTACTCACCCGCTTGGAGTTTCACATTTTGGGTCTTGAGGAGATAAAAGAACTTTACCCTTCCGATTCCTTCTTTGGACCAATCTTTGAAAAGTGTTCCATTGACCGAGGTTTTAATGATTTCTACTTGCATGATGGCTACTTGTTTAAAGCTAACAAAGTTTGCATACCCGAGTCTTCTCTTCGTAAGTTGCTTTTGCAAGAGTCACATGGAGGTGGCCTCATGGGTCATTTTGGACGCGACAAGACTCTTTCGATGCTATCCACACACTATTATTGGCCACGCATGAAGCGAGACGTGGAGCGCCTTTGCAACCGTTGCACCACTTGTTTACAAGCTAAGTCAACATCCAATCCCCATGGTCTTTACATGCCTTTACCCATTCCATATGCACCTTGGTCGGATATAAGCATGGACTTTGTGTTAGGCTTACCAAGAACAAAGCATGGGCATGATTCAATCTTTGTGGTAGTGGATAGGTTCTCAAAAATGGCTCATTTCATACCATGTCATAAGAGCGATGATGCTTCACACATTGCTTCATTGTTTTTCAGGGAAGTGGTTCGCCTACACGGAATACCGGCAAGCATTGTGTCGGATCGAGACGTCAAGTTCATGAGTTATCTATGGAAGTCGCTCATGGCCAAGTTTGGAGTGAAGCTCTTATTCTCATCGTCCTCGCACCCTCAAACCGACGGACAAACCGAAGTGGTCAATCGAAGCCTCTCCACACTCCTCCGCACACTTGTGAAGAAAAACTTGAAGTCATGGGAAGATTGCCTCCCCCACGCGGAGTTCGCCTACAATAGAGCCAAACACTCCACAACATTACGGAGTCCCTTCATGATCGTCTATGGATTCGAACCTCAAACGGCACTCGACATCCTCCCACTCCCTCTTCATCAAAGGACCAACATGGACTTCGACGAACGCACCACCGCCATGAAGAAACTATATGAAGAAACAAGAGCAACCATACAAGACCATGTCCTTCGCCAACCTAACCGCCTCAACGCCAAGAAGAAAGAACGAGTGTTTGAAGAAGGAGACCTCGTTTGGGTTCACCTAAGGAAAGAAAGGTTCCCTCAAGAACGCAACTCCAAGCTCAAGCCAAGAGGAGATGGTCCTTTCAAGGTACTCAAGCGCATCAACAACAACGCCTACGTCATCGACATACCGACATCCAAATACTTGGTGAGCAACACTTTCAACATCTCGGACCTCTCCCCACATCATGGAGATGAGGAGGAACAAGAGTCGAGGACGACTCTCTCCCAAGGGGGGGGATGATGTAGCCCCGCTCACCAACGACACTACATCAAGGCCAACAAGTCCCCCAAGTGGACCAATGACAAGGGCTCGAGTTAAAGCTCTACACGACAAGGTGAACTCGCTCCTCACTTCCCTCGACCTAGATACCCCATTGGATGGAATGCTACCTCATGCCGAAACCCTTTGTGTCATTAGGTACGTGGAGCATCAAGATCACGGAGAGGACGGTACGTCATGGTCAAGGGAAGGAGAGGAGCAGCTGATCAAGAAGATGTACACGGAGCTGGACCCGAAGTCGCCCCAAGAACGCAAGGAAGAGACGAAGAGCGGCCAGTCCAGAATCCGGTCTGACCGGACTCCTGACCGGGCCACCCGGCTCAGAATCCGGTCGACCGGCCGCCTGACCGGGCCACCCGGTTCCCAACCGGGTCACCAACCGGTGCCATCCGGACAACATCCCGGGGCCTCGGAACCTCGTCCGGTTGGCGCCCGGTCACAGGCCCGGTCAAGACCGGCCCGCCCGGTCACAGGCCCGGTCTGACCGGCTCCCTGACCGGCCTGCACGACTTAAGTTATATTTTCGGCCCGAACTTACCTTTTCGGCTTGTGACGCCTTGTAAGACTATATAAGCACCCCAAGCACCCCTTTAGCTCTTTAGACTTGTTTAGAACTCAAACCTAACTTTGAGCTTAGTCTCCCTTGGGTATCATCCCTATGTAATCAAGGCCACCCTTGTGGATGTATGAATTTGGTAGTGAGAGATTCTAGTGGATCCACTCTCTCTCTCCCTCCTTGATTCATCCTCCTCACCGGTCTCTCCTCTCGGAATTCTACCTCGAGTCTCTTCCGGGCGGATTCTATTGGCACGGTCCATCGAGCCGTGGGGGTAAGTATCGATTGTATCGGGTTGGTGTGCGTGGATCTTCGTGTGTTCTTCGCGTTCTTCGTGTTCTTCCGCCTTTCCCCTTGATTCCTTGGGTCATTCGCGAGATCGGGCCACAATCGGGGTCTCAGACCACATCAGAGGTCCTAACGGAATCCAAACAAAGATACCCTCACTTTCAGAAGCTAGCATATGGCGTATTCCTAGGCAGCCGGAAGCTAAGGCACTACTTCCAAGAGCATCACATGACTGCTGTGAGCAAGGCTCCATTGTCAACCATCATCAACAACTCCAATGCAACAGGGCGTGTAGCAAAATGGGGCATTGAACTTTATGCCTTTGACATCAACTATGAAGCCAGAACCGCGATCAAGTCTCAAGTTCTAGCAAAATGGGGCATTGAACTTTATGCCTTTGACATCAACTTTATGCCTTTGATCGCAGATTGGACTGAAGCGCCGGAAGGTACACCTGTGCCGGAACCAGAAGCCTGGGTCACGCATTTTGACGGATCCAAGCAACATCAAGGCTCGGGGGCTGGTGTCACCCTGAAGTCACCTACCGGAGAAGAACTGCAGTACGTCCTGCAGATTCACTTCGAAGCTACCAACAATATGACGGAATACGAGGCTCTACTACACGGTCTGCGCATCACTAAGGAAATTGGGATCAAGCACATCATATGATGCGGAGATTCCGACCTGGTGGCATAACAAGTAGCCGGAACCTGGAACGCCAGAAACTCCGTTATGGCGGCTTACAGAGACGAAGTTGACGAGATCGCCAAATGCTTCCTCGGATATGAATTAAAGTACGTCAGGAGAGACGATAACATAGCAGCAGATATGCTGTCCAAGCTCGAATCTGGCAGAAAACCAATTCCGCCTGGAATTTTCCTAGAGCACTTATGGATACCCTCGGTGAAGGGCGTGAACCCGGAAAATCTAGATCTGGCAGTATCTCCGGCTAAGGAAGTGATGGCTATCATTCCGGCCTGGACACAGCCGTTCTTGGATTACCTCATTGATCGAAAGCTGCCGGAGGACGAGGTCCTCGCATGACAGATCATCAGGCGAGCAAGATCCTACACAATTATTGATGGAAAACTCTACAAACGAAGTGCAAATGGGATATTTCTCAAATGCATCTCAAATCAGGACGGCATTGAAATCCTCAGAGAGATCCATGCAGGGGATTGCGGGCATCACGCCGCTCCCAGGTCCCTCGTTGCAAAAGCTTTTCGGCTAGGATTTTACTGGCTCACAGCTAAAGAAGATGCTGAGAAGCTGGTGAAAACTTGTCGAGGTTGTCAGTACTACGCTACTCAACCAAACGCTCCATCTCAAGAGCTGAAGACCATCCCTATCACTTGGCTGTTTGCGGTCTGGGGGCTCGATATGGCCGGGAAATTAAAAATATCATCCCCTAGCGGTTGTGAATACCTCTTGGTCGCTATTGACAAGTTCAGTAAGTGGATTGAGGCAAAGCCAGTGAGAAAATCCGATGGTGCTACGACACTAAAATTTGTTTGCAGCCTCGTGACGAGATTCGGCATCCCACACAGCATAATCACACACAA
This sequence comes from Lolium perenne, assembly GCF_019359855.2. NCBI lineage: Eukaryota > Viridiplantae > Streptophyta > Magnoliopsida > Poales > Poaceae > Lolium > Lolium perenne. The sequence continues at coordinate 82,886,522 of NC_067248.2, read as the reverse complement.
TGGCACAAATTTCGCACAGGGAGAACTCAAGGATTATTGCAATGACGTAGGGATCCGGCTTGATCTTGCATCTGTGGCTCACCCACAGTCTAATGGTCAGGTCGAGCGAGCCAATGGCCCTATACTAGCTGGAATCAAACATCGCCTTGAAGAACCGTTGCGACGCGCAACCGGAGCATGGGCGCGCTAAGGAGTTAGACTCTGTTATGTGGAGTTTACGAACTACCCCGAACAGGTCAACCGGATTTACTCCGTTCTTCCTGGTATACGGATCCGAAGCTTTGCTCCCCACCGATATCATCCACGATTCACCGCTAGTTTCCGCCTACAATGATGAAACTGCCGACGAGGCTCGATAGCTATCTGTGGACCTGATCGAAGAAGCTCGAAACCTAGCTGATCAACGTTCCACCATTTACCAGCAGAAGCTCCGACGCTATCATAGTCGTCGAGTTCGGAACCGCTCGTTCATGGTCGGAGACTTGGTCCTATCATAGTCGTCGAGTTCGGAACCGCTCGTTCATGGTTGGAGACTGTTGTGGGTATATCAACGACATGGCTTAGATCCGGCAAGCCCGGGTGGCCCACAGATGGTGATGGTGGCATGCGGCCCATCGGACGGCCCAGTTGCTATAGATCATGAAGGATGAAGTCTAGCCCAGGAGCAGGGAGCCGGATCTCAACCGACCTACGAAGAAGGCTGGATCCGTGGAGGACCATAAAGTGTCCGGATCCAGTACAGCATAGATGGAAGGCGGATCCTTGACGTGCACGGCAATGTAATATTCCGTAGTTAGGCAACTTGTATTTCGGCTAGGACTCTCCATGTAAATCCTAGATCCGTGCGCCTTTATAAGCCAGATCCTGGGAGCCCTAGAGGCACAACCACAACTCATTGTAACAACGCAAAAGCGCCGAGATAATACCAGACAAGCAGCAGTAGGCCCTGTCTTTGAGCAGGTGTTCCGAAGCTGGGTAAATCGTGTACCACCGTCCCGAGGACTCTCCGCCCTATGGCCCCTACTTCTTCTCCCCCTCGTGAGGATCCCTCCTCCGAGGCACCGTCGAATAGGCAACGACACCTTTATATTCTACAAAGCCTAATATTGCAAAAAAGAATTAAAACTTTAGAAACCTATTCACCCCCTCTAGGTTTACCATCTCTGATCTTTCAAATACAGATATTCCTCAAAGCGCATCAATGGATTGAGAACCGATAGATCCATATTCAGCTGCAAGAAGATCTTGTTGAGCATGAATGGCTAATCCACAATACCTCATAGTTGCGCCTTTACTTCATTTAAACATTCATGTTATTCACTTTATTTGAACTATGACATCCATTTAGTGTTGAATAATTTGATTTGTATACTTCAATTTCATTCTTTCATAATCCTTCGATTTTACTTATTTTCTCGGTTTGCATGGTGGCTTTGAATAGTTTGGTTTGAAATAAAATAGGAAGTTTAGTTTAGAGGATCGGCTAGGAACCGTTTTCTTTATAAGAGTAAATATATTTCTCTAAATGATACTTGGCAAAATAAATGGCTAAAATATAAGGATGACCCGAAGCAAATAACTCTCGGTTTAAGATGTCGTTTAGCTTGCAATGAGGAGCAGCGGGGCCTATGCTTTAGGCTAGCCATAGTGCTAATATCATAGCTAGTATCATGTATATTGGTCCCACAAAAATGCTGATGTGGCAGCTAATTAAGGAGGAGAAAGGAGATTAGAGTAACATAGGTGGATACTGTATCATAGCGCATGTCATGAGAAAATTTAATGCCAAACAAATCTTGTACACAAATTTGCATTGAGATACTAAAAAGCAATAAATATAGCAAGAATATGATACTACTTCATGGTACTAACCACTATAGAGATAGTACCATACACAAGTATCATATGCATGATACTACTACTTGATACTTACCACTATGATCAACCTTAGTGGGTTGAGTGTTAACCATGTTATCTCATGTTTTTCTACAATCAGTGAAGTAATGGTTGGTGGTTAAATGCTAATTAGGCCTTAACACGGAGGGAGGCTCTTTTAGAGCTGAGACTAATAATATTCTACTTACTTCCTTTGTTACTACTTCCTTCGGCCATAAATATTTGTTGCGGATTTAAAAAAAAATGTTTGCTAAAATCTATATAGCTTCATTAAAATCTATATAGCTTCATTAAACCTACGGCAAGTATGCTTAGGCTGGTCATAGTGGGGAGTAACTGTAACATCCCAAGTTTCAACTTAATAAAGAGAAGGGAATTCCAATTACTCAAATTTTACAACTAACAAAAACTTTTATTTGCATATAGTGTTATGCATAGTGTGCATGCATTCTTGGGTGCATTTTCCATGATGAGTGTTGTGTGGTGATCAAATGTGCCTAAACCCCATCACATGATCTTAGAACCCCAAAAATAGAGAAATAAAGAAAATAGAAAAATACCAATTTTCACTCACATACACATATAGCCAAATATGCAAATCCTTAATCAGGCCACCATGGCTTGTGCCATTGCTTGTGAAACACTAATATATCAATAACAAACCCATTTGCATCAAATAAACACAAATCAAATCAAAGGAAATTGCAAATTCCATTCACATATGATAATGGTCAAATTGCACTTTTATAACATCATGCCCACTTTGAGCCCATGGTTTTGCAGATTCTTAAACCAAAACCTCTCACTTCTTTCCACCTCATCCAAGACCATACCAAGATGAACATTTTTGGTGTTGACCACCATGGTTGACTCTGCCTAGTTTGACCAATATAAATGTGACAAGTTGCAACCTTGAGACAAAGTGTAGATCATCCAATTTTTGAAACTTTGCAAACCAGCATCATTTCTCAAACCACCACCACCACTCTACTCCAAATATTATTCAAACACACTCCACCAAAAAGATTTGAAAATTTCCAAATTGTTCTTCATGCGGCCATTTCATCGAGCACATGGCCGGCATCATTTTGCAATTGACACACACTCTATTACACAATGGTTTTTAGACTAAAATTCTTTGGTTCAGAGATGATAATTGTCCCTCTGCATCTCCTGCATCAAGCCAAGGACAATCCCTTGATGATTAAAGCATGGAGAGAGTTAAAACAACACCATGTCGTGCACCATGCCAGCCTCATGCCACTCATCACCTCTGATCCTCCTCTCCCACTTTAATCGTGTCCTGGAGAATCCCGTGGCACTGCTGATGGTCACCATGCACGGCCCTGGCTCGCGCGAGGCTGGCATTGGCCAGGCCAGAGCACGCCCAGAGCCGCCCATGCACGCCAGCGTGCGCGCTCACCGCGTACTGGACGTGCCAGAGCGGCAGCTCGGCCAGTCTCCTCCGTCCTCCCCTACACCTCTACTTCTGCATCGAGCACCGCCACCACACCAGCTAGCCACTAGACACACTCAAGCCCCTGCGCATGCACCGTCGCCTTCGTCCTCGTCGACGTTCAACCGCCAGTACCGTGGCAGACATTGCATGCGCTCGAGCGATCCCGTCACGCTTTTGCCGCGCCAGCGAAACGTTGAGCATCGCCATGATGCTGGCCATCGAGTGCCGTCCTCACCTTGCCCCTTCGAGCACCAGAGCGGCCGCGCCATGGACAACCCGAGCCTCCGACGCAGCACCCCTTCCTCCGCTATAAATAGAGCTCCCCCGCTCCTTCATTCTTCAAACCATCCAGATCCCCTCTCATCCTTGCTTCTCCTCGACCAGTTAATTAGCCACCACCTTGCCGGAGCAGCACCAATTTGAAGCCGGAGTCCACCAGTACCCGGAGATCCTCGCCGTCGATTGGAGCGTCCTCGAGCCACGCCGCCGGTACCAGTCGACTCACCGTCCACGCCAACGTCGCCGCGCACCTCGCCGTCGACCGCCGGAGCCCCGGTATGCTCTCCCACCCCCTAGCCTCGCCGCCAGCACGTCGGGATCTCGTCGGAGACGACGATGATCCACGGCCGCACAATCCCCATCTAATCCAACGCCTCTCGTTCGCCATACCGCTTCGCGTGTTAAGTGCCACTGACGGGTGGAGCCCACTGTCAGACGGCCTGCTCGCGCGAGACGCAGAGTGGGCCAGCCCGTTTCTCTTTTTCTCTGGCCCAAGTCGTTTTCCCGCGCTGGCCCAACCATTTGAATTCGAATTAATTCATTTTATCCAATTTCAATACTGGATACATTTTCAAATTTAAATAGAATAAAATCTACTAAACCAAATTTGACAAATTATATACATTTAGAAATCTTATCAAATTATCTACACAACCACACTGGTCTCACTTGTAGATTCATTGTAGAATTCAAATAGCAAAAATAACAAGGCAGGGCCTTTTCAAACTTTAAATAATTATTAAAAATTAACTATAAATGATTTTGAATTGATTCCAACTCTCATAAATCATAATTCAAATACTCTACATGATTATGTAAAAATATGACATGGTTACTTCATATGATCATGGACTAGAGCAAAATAATGGCTATGTGGCCATTTCTAGCCATTTAAATTATCTCAAATAATTTATTTAAATAGTATGAGAGTTACTCTCTTATTTAAATCTTGGTCCTAAGTAATTCAATAAGAGGTAATGACATTCTAATGAACCTCATATTTTATTACTTAGTGATATTAAATCATTACCATGCTATTATTAAATTGCATGAGGTGTAGCACCTCATTTAAATCATACTTCCAAATAATAAATATGAAGTGTTGACCTTGGTCAACATATATTCATACCTTATTATTTGAGGCGATTAAATCTTAATAAGATTCAATGAGAGGAAATTATTTCTCCAAGGAAATAAATAGAAATACTAATCAATGTTTATAATGAGAGGAAATTATTTTTCTTTAAAATAAAACTAAGTCAATCACCATGCAAATAAGGATGTGATGCTAGAATAAGCTTGTGTGAACCTTTGGTGTGTTTAGTCTAGCACTTAAGTTTGTATGGTGATTGTATACCTCGTATTCGTGTATAGACGCTAGTACCGAGGAGTACCAGGAGGAGGAGGGCTACTCTCAGGAGGAGGAAGAGAACTTTGATCACTACCCCACTCAAGGCAAGCTAATATTCTTGCAAGCCACCCTAATGCAAAGCTCCACAAGAGCAAGGCACCATTACATGTTACTTTATGTTTAATGATCCTATCCTAGGTTTTTACCTTGCAATTATTTTGCTTATTGTATTTCAAAGTTTATTTTTTGATTCATGATTCACTTGGTCTAGAATAGAACAAGAGTATCAAATTTAGCCTAAGCAAACAAAACTAGATAGCACCCCTCATGACTAGTTGCTATTGCTAAATAAATAAAATTGACTACTCTAGATGGGAACATGTGAAATGAAATAACTTTGAAAGATTTTTAAGGTGAATGTGACATGAATGACTTGGTGAATTTTGATGAAAACTGATGATTGGGTTCGGATGCGATACCATTCCAATTATACAAGTACCCCCACAATACCTGATTATGGGTAGGGCTTAACTAGAAGCTTATGTAGTTTAATATGGGTTCCCTCTAAACAAGCGTCATAGGGGTTATGCCGAGGCTGCCTCCGTTGAAAGTGAAATGACGTGAATATGAGGTGAATGTACGATCCAAGCCCTGTGCAGTTCCCGGGTTGACGGTTTGTCTTCACCGGGAGGCCAAGCTCATGGGGAGAGGTGCCTATACTAGGGTATATAAGTGAAAGGTTATGGTTGATGATCCGCGTACTGAGTTACGATGATTCAGGGTTATTCCTGACGGATGTAATCAAAAGTTGTGGCACAAGAGTACAACCTCTGCAGAGTGTTAAACCAATTCGAATAGCCGTGTCCACGGTTACGGACGATTGGAAAGGCCATATTGTTCCGTTGTCAGATCTTTTCTTAAAAAGGAATGGTGAATTGAAATTTGACATGACTTGAATCACAACGAAGTTGTGGGAATGACACTAATGTTCCCACTTGAGTTAGTCTAGCAAATGTACTAAATGTTTATGAACTAAACTTGGCTTTATGCAAATAAACCTAGAGCTTAGCATCCCTTACTAAAATTGATAAGTACTTACCCTAGTATTAGTTTGCGAGTACTTTAAAGTACTCATGGCTGTGTCCCTGGCTATTCAAATGCCAGACTATGAAGAGGAGCAACAGTATCAAGACGACGGACAACAGGACGTCTACGATAACTAGGAGCATCTTCTAACGTCAAGCGTTGCCTGTGGAAATAGATAGTCCACTACTACTTCGCTTCCGCTACTTATGTTCGTTGATCATTAGATCAACTATTTGTGTAATACTGGATCATGTGATCTATTGTTGTAAGACGATTATGTGTTGTAATAAATGATGACTCTATGATATTCAACTGTTATGTCTTGCAAAAACAATCTTCCTGGGATTGCGATGTATGTCATAATAGGCATCTAGACTTAAAAATCCGGGTGTTGACAGTAACTTAGACTAGTAACATATGCCATGTTACTAGTCTAGGTTACTACCTTCATAGTGGGTAGTAACTTATATGTGGTGTCATGCATTGTGTCATTTATTATGTTGTAGACTCATTTTGTCTTGGGTTATGTGATGTTATGGTAACATAGCTAGTTACCACACCACTTTTTTTTAATTTATTGGCATGCCATGTCTCCAAAATGTCTTGAGATGTGTGATGTGACTAGCTATGTTACTCCCACTATGAGCAGTCTTAGAGGCGGAAGGAGTTTTATAAGTTGTTTACTATGTTAATATATAGTAGATATAGACAAAAATAAGTAAACATACACACTAAACCTGAATCTATTTAAAAGTTAAAATATCCAATAATAGTTTGGGTACCATACCTCTGCGTCCACAAAGGACACATTTTAGTTTAGGGATCATACCACCGCGTTGTCCCTCACGTAGGCGACACGAGCGGGGCTCCAGATCGCCGCTGTCCCAACCCCTCCGTTCCCTTCCTCCTGCCTGCCGCCACCAGTACGCGCGTCTGGGAAAAGCCCATGGGCTATTGGCGGCGGTCAGCCTCCCTTCCTGTGTCGCGTGCAAAGGATCCTCTAGTCTACGGCGCCGCCTCTCCGGATGGTGGCGGGGCTGGTCTAGGAGCAGCACGTCGGGATCTTGGGCGGGCACCAGGGCGGCGAACCTGAGCAGGTGGTTTGCGGCGAGTCGCACGCGGTCACGGCAGCCCCGATGGAGGAGGTTCGTGGCGGTTCGCTGTGGCTAGTGAAGCAGCTGGCGGCAGGGGAGACCTCGATGGATATCGATCTGGATCCCTTGGCGGCGCAGCCGAGAGTGGCAGTGGCCGGTAGGTCCCAGTGTCCCTCCCTTGGGTGGCACGCCTCTCCGTCATGTTAGGGTTTGATCCGGTGCTAGGATGCGGTGGCGGCCTCGCCGACGAGTCCGTGGCTCTATGGTGGTCTCCTCCTTTGCCAAAGGTGGTTGGCCGGATGTTCCTTTGGTGAGTGGGGTGGCGCATCTGTCGATGAAAATTGTGCTCTGACTCTGATCTGGGTGGGCGATGGAGGTGTTTATGCATCGTTCTCTTGTTGAAGGAGCCGTCATTGCGATATGCTTCCACTTTACTCAAGTTGCTTCCGGAGGAAACCCTAGACCTGGGTATCCTGAGTCGAACAATGGTGGCGTAGCTGGCGTTGCTCTCCCTTAGGAGGACATTGTTTTGGGGAGCATATGTCGGATGGTGGTGCTAGGAGGTTTGCCCGGGGCTATTGGAGCTCTACCCTAAAGATGGACCAACTGTTGATGGAGATGAGGACTTCTAAAGTGAGAGCATGAGGCGCTCGCAGATGGTCTGCTACACTCGCCGTGTGCTCCTATTTAGGGTGACTCAGCGATGCTCCTGGTGCTTTAGCTCATGGGCGTTTGTTTCTGTTTTTAGGGCATAGACCCTGGCGACATGTTTCTTCACCCATTGTCGGGTTCGTAGGTGTTGTGTGATGGCTTTGAGTTTTGCGATGTATGCCTTTGATAGGTCTTTGTTTAATAAAATCTAAATAAAAATTATATGCATCCCTTTAATGCTGCTGGGGCTTCGTTCCTCCTTTCAAGAAATATCTAATAATAGTTAATGGATGGAGTAAAATGGACGGAGTACTGATCTTTACAAATCTCCTAAATTGTAAGAAAAGAATGTTGTTCTAAGACTACTCACAATGAGGGTATCATAACTAGTAGGCGATTTACATAAAAATAACCCTTTGTGAAAAAAAAAACGCACAAAATGACCTTTCGACCAAACTATTTCACGCCTCTAACCATTTTGTATGGCGCTCTTGCGAAGGGCGCCACACCTGTCTATGTAGCGTCCGTGGAAGCGGCGCCACACATTGTCGGCAGGCAAGCTCGAGCCGCCACGAATGACAGAAGGGTGTGGCGCCCTTGCGAAGGGAGCCACACAGAAGGGTGTGGCGCCCTTGCGAAGGGAGCCACACAAAAGGGTTAGAAGCGTGAAATAGTTTGGCTGGAGGGTCATTTTGTGCAATTCTTACTCAAAATGGTCATTTTTGTGTAAATCGCCTAACTAGTATCATGCACTACATGCATGCAAAAAAGTCGACGTGTCACATTAATTAATGATGAAAGACATGGTAGTAGTATCATAGGCAGATCATAACACGTAGAACCAGAAAAATTAATTCCAAACAAATCTTGTACTACACAATTTTATATTGAGATTCTACAAATTAATAAATATAATTAGCATATGATACTACAACATAATACTATGCATTGAGGAGATAGTATCATACACTAGTATCACATGTATGATGGTTCTACATGATACACCCTATTATGATTAGTCTAACTGATTGTAATTCTACCGTGTGACGGAAATATCGAGATAAGAAATTTATAAAGGAAGCACAATATGTCTCTCCCTGGCGGGCAAGGGGCAGGGAAGGAGTTTATAAAATACATTATACTGGTGGATCTTGTGTTGTTGTCTTGCGCTTGTTTGGTCAGGCGAAGTGGCCGTGTCTCTTGTTCTTTTTCTTTGAGTGGTGGCCGTGTTTTGTTGCGAGGGAGCGTAATACAATGGGTAGAATGGATGGGCTGGAGTGTTGTGATTGGTTCTTGTTCTGGGTGGCTGAGTTCTCCATGTTATTTACCTTTCTGGTGACGAATATTTTGAGGAAAGAATTGATGGTTTGCATTTGAATATGCAGTGTGAGGTTGTTGAAGGAGCATGTCTGTCCATTTCTGTGACGATGCCAGACCGCTCCGAAGCCGTCAACGCTGCAACTTTGGGAAATGTTGATGGAAACTTGGCATTTAGCTCCTTGCAACCATCGACCTTTGGGGTTAAGGCCAGGAAGAAAAACCACATTTTTTTTCTTTGCGAAACACAGTACATCTGAAACATCCTATCCAGAAGGTACTAGGAAATTATTAGTATACGTTTCCAACTCTTTTTTTAATTGACATGTTCACGATTAGGAAACTTCCTCAATTCATAATTAGTTTGTGTTATAGGTTTAATCAAAGTTAAACTTTGTAAAGTTTAATCAAATACTTAGAAAATATTGACAACTACACTATAAAATCTATACTATTAGAATCAACATAAAATATATTTTATATTATATACATTTGGTATTTCCTAATTAGAATCAGAACAAGGTGTCTCGTGTCCGATGATCCCGTGCTTTCTTGGCATCGCTCATTGCATAGGTGTGGGCAATGCAAGCGGAAGCGGTGGTGAACGCACCATGCGCTCTCTCCGGCTTGTATCCGATTTAAATGTTGTTTTGGTCAGCATGAACAGATGGACAACCTGCAGACGCTTTAGCGGAGCGACGGCAAACAGACCGATTTGTCTACCGCGATTTATTTGCGCTCCAAATTTAGGAAATCGATGTATCAGCACGGACGCTGCGCGGACAACGCACGTGTTCGGCCGCGCATGCCGCGGAGCCACTTGGAAGCAACCCGACGGAAGAAGGCTGACCGACTGCAGTGTTTGCCATCAAGACCGTCGTTAACCACTGCGCCTGCCGCCTCAACTCATGCACCGACATTGATGCCAATAGCGCTGGAAGCTGCCGTCTCAGCTTATGCGCCGGCATTGATGGCCAACATAACATAAGCCACGGTCGCGCCCGCATCTTTTCCCCAACTCCCACCGCTGCCACGATCTCGCCCACGATGAAGCTTCCCCGCTGGATGAAGAAGTTCGCGAGCTTTTTTAAATTCCCGCATTTCTATTTGTTTCATGTGTGCGGACCAACTAGCCAGCGGACCGAATGGATCGTCCCGCTGCGCGCGGTGTCCAGGCCAACCGGACCGCGAGACGCATCCTGTCTGCATGCAGATCCAAACGAATAAAAAGGAATTGTTGGGATCCCCGATTTAGGTCAGCCCGGTAGAGATGCCCTAACATAACGAGGCTGGATGGCCGGGCCCGTGGAGAATCCGGCCCACGCTATCCGCTGGTCCGTAGCAAGGTCGCACCGTCGAGTGCGTTCCCGCTGAAAACTAACGTGCCTGGTCTCTGACAGGTCGGGACGGCGGCGTGATCCACGCGAAGGCAGCAGAGAAGGGCGGGAGCCGGGAGATGTCGCTGGAGCGGATCAGCAGGAGTGGACCCTCCTCCTCCTTGGTCGCTGGTCGGTCACGTGACCCAGGGCCAGGGGAGCAGAGTCTGTAAAAGCATAGCGGACCGGCACGTTGGCTTGCCCCGGCGAGGTGGGACGGGCGCGTGGCCACCACGCCCCCCTCCCGATCTCAACGGACTGCGTGTCGCGTCTACCCTATGTCTCCAGTTCTGCTCTCACTCAACGGCAAGGTGTGCCCAGCTTGTACCCAAACAGCCCGATTTTGTTTGTTTGCATCGTCACGTTAATTAGGACATCTTCAACGGGCCGTAAAATAATGTTTAAATTAACCGCATGTGTCTGAGTTTGTGCGGCCGAAATATTCCAAATCGATCGCGTCTCGTTTGCGGCGTTTGTGCCAGCTGAAATACTCGAAATCAATCGCGCATCTGTTTGCGTCTGGGTGCGCTACCCGTCTGGCGTAATTTTTTAGTTTGTATTTAGGAGAAACATAGAAAATAAAGGAAAATAAAAAGAACTAAAATGCCCATGTAGCGCCTAGTATCCTAGCCTACTCCTCATTTCCGTCGTCGATCACGACGAATTCCGGTGTTGCCCACTGCTAGTTGGCAACCGGCGGAACGTACGTCCATGCTGCCGGTTGTGGAAGAGGAGGTGGAGCGGCCGACGCATCCCACGGATTGAACGGTGGAGGTGGAGGCGGCGGCGGGTGTGGGGCCGAGTTTTGCAGTGCCCATTCTCTGAGGCCTGGCGGCATGATGTCGGTGGCGTACCGAGGCAGTGGCAGAGACACCAGCGGTACATCCGACACGAGGATGTCGAGCATCTCGATCTCTTCATCGGTCATCGTTTTCGGCAGCTCGAACTCCCGACCCTCCTCCATGGCCGTCTACCACTCGTCGAAGACGTTGCCGACGAAGTCGTCACTGTCGTCATTGACCTCCTTGTTGTAGTAGGCAAGCGCGATGTCGTCTAGGCGGAGGAGGGTACGACTGTTGTTCATGACGAGGAGCAGCAGGGCGTGCAGGCCGCGGAGGTGGACCGAATGGGTAGCCCCTGTCGCCGAGGAACCCCGCCTTCCTCCTTGGATCAGTCTCGATCCCGCGCTAGTTGAGCCATCGATCAGAGTCGACGGCATAGGAAGAGTCGGCAAGAAGGTCCGCCAGCAGGTACTCTTGCCTACGCCAGATCTCCATGGCCTAGTCCGGATCGCGCGTGGCCATGGATGGGACAGGCACCTAGCGGCTGAGCCACCAGCCGCCACCGGCAGGTGCACGTCCCTCCCAGTTGACCGACATCCAATTCTTGTGCAGCAGCCGTGCCATCTCGACGGCAAGCGGCGCCCTGTTCGGCCGCGGATCTTTCTCCACACCACTGTCGGACGCCTCAAAGACGTTCTTCTTCTTCCCCATGGTGATGCATCGGTACACGGTGGTGAGGGTGGGAGTGGATGTGTCGGTGGTGTGGACGATGGCAGGGTAGATGTTGGTCGCCTTTTAAAGGCCAGACGCGCGCGGGACACAGTGCCATTGATGGCGGCGCAGAAGGCCAGCCGCCGCCCACCATGCCTAGCGCGCATGAAGAAGATGAAGCGGCGCCATTGATTGCGAAGGCTGCAGCCCAGACGCGGAAGCGAAAACCGCCAAAGCGACGACCGATGAAGCGATTGATACATGCATTTTACATCATCAATATTGTTACATATATATTTAGTTTTTATTGATATATGCCATCATATACCATTTTTTATGCATTTTTAGTTGATTTCCAGGACTTTTCTACAAAGTTCCCTCCATTGGTATTTATTTCCTGGGAGGCGGAAAATCTCTTTTTTCATTTTTTTATTGTTTTAGGGACCTTCTGGACACCTAACAATCGACGCAAAAACATATGATCAGTTTTTCACCCGAAGAAGTACTGTGGGCCAAAGAATAGAGGAGTCACGAGGGGGAAAAGAGGCCAGGTGGCGCGCCCTACCTGACTGGGTGCGCCACCCATGCCCCGTTTCAACCATGGGCATCGTCTCGAGTCCCCTTTTGACAGACGCATCCATTTCTCCCAAAAACCTACGCCATATGTTTCCCAAGATTTATTGAGGCGGCGGCGAAGATGAAGGTCCTCTCCTACTTCAAGAGAGAGCAGATCCTGCCGCACCGGTGCCTCTAGTGAAGGGGAAATTGACGCCATCATCATCACCACTTCTCCTTGGCTTGGGGAGAGACATCTCCATCAACATCTCCATGAGAACCATCATCATCACCACCATCACCATCCACGAGATCAACTTCACCCCCCTCATAGTTTGTGTTGAATTAAACCATGTATCTCATTTTGAGGCTAGTTTCATGTTTGTGATTGGTACTTTATCTTTATTTGGTGGAGAGATTATATATTCAGATTGCGTTGTAACCATTACGCCTCTGGTCCATATCATGTTTAACACTTGTGAGTAGTTCCCCATATTCCTGAGGGCATAGGATGATCTGGCTATGATTCTATATGATGTGCAATGAGTATTTGGTCAAATTTTTATCCTTTATGTTGTTCTATGATGATTTTATGCGAACGTCGACTGCATATTACTTCACCTATATGGGCTCATAGGGCTACACTTTAATGTAATGAATGAGTGTTGGAAGGGACATAAATGACATAAACCGTTTTCCAATACTTTGAGTTGCATTAGAGGGGTTTATCGGGGACCAATGATTTTTATTGCTATGGTGGGACATTTATGTCTTAATGTACCCATACTTTCACATGAAAATGTCTCTAGGACCCATCATAAGGGGTGTATTTACTCATATCTATGGCTGCACCTGATTGAGGCTTCGCCCCTAATAGAATGAAACTTGACAAAATATTTACCATGTTGTGTAGTACTATGATGCTAGTAAACTCATGTCGCCCTCGGAAACACTTGTCTCATATAAGCACACACACTTGAGTTTGTCCTCTTGCTGCATAGATGATTGGACTTTCTCTCAATGAGAGCATTTATATATTGCTATTTACTTTCTGCACTTTATTTTATTGCAAACTATACACTCAAAACACAAAAACTACTGCACCTTTATTATTGTTTGCTTGTAAATTCCGCTAACCAATACCTTTAGCTCCTCGTGGATTCGACAACATTTCTTATTGAAAAGTACTAAAATTGATCTTCTGCATTTGGGAGCCATCAGCGAAGCGCTCGAAACATGCCTCGTCCACTGTCAGGCGGGCCCATGGGAGTAGCGAGCGGACACTGGCGCGACCATGCAACGTCCGCCAAGACACAGATTTGGGCGGCGTTTGCATCTCGGCAGACAACTTGGTCACTATGCGTCTGGCCACTGGGTTAGGGTGCAGTCGCATATTTTGACCCCCTAGCCATAAACGGACATTGCGTCGGGCCGCTGGAGATGCCCTCATGAATATAATTTGAGTCGCGGTGTGCAGTCCCCTATTTGGTTTGCGCTGTCATTTTAGTCGATCGTTGGCCAATTTAGCAATTCTATTTACATTCAAGCACATTGAACATACATAAATATATTTATAGCAACTAAACAAAATGGCAATCATGTGCCATTGTCCTTGAGGCATCGCCAACAATTGGCAAGTTGCTCCCAAATGTGCAAAATGAGGTAATATTATGCAATATGTCTACAAGGCGTCTAGTTTCTTCCAAAATGTGGCAAGTTCCTCCCAAATGGCAATCATCTTTTGCTTCTTCTCGATCAAATCCCTTTGTTTAAGGTCGAATATGTTGTCCAAGTTGGTCAGCATGATCTGGTTCTCCTTAGCCATGAACTTGGCTCCGGCCTACAAGATACTAGACTTGGCATTCAGGGTGGGCATAAAAACCGTGAAACCGAAAACCGAACCAAAGCCGAAACCGAACTGACCGAAATCTCGGTTTTTTCCATTAACCGCTATTTTTTTTTTGTTTCCATTTATACTAACCGAATTAAATTTGGTAGAATTCGGTTTTTAGCCCCACCAACCGAACAAGACCGAATAGACCGAATTGAGTAACCTACCATCAATTTGTGCATAAACTGATCATTCCATAGAAGCCCAATTGCGTTTGATGTTCCAAAAATTATTCATTCAATGTATGACTTTGGTCTTTGATGTACTAGCTTTTTATGAATATAGGGTGAAGCCTGCATAATAGAACACGTCGCTCGAAGTCTTAGCTACCCCTTTTAATCGCTCACGAGTGATGTTGTTTACGTCAGGCCATACCGACGAGTGCCGCAGCCTACCAAATAGCATCCCTCCATGATTGGTGCTCATTTGTCGATTTCTTGCGCAGTTGATGCTTTTTCTGTTGATATGTCAATCACTATTTGCTTTCTTTGGTGATGCCTACTATTTGTTCAAGTGAGTAGGTTCATTCGGTTTTAACCGAAAACCGAACCGAATTTATTGGTTAACCGAATGTTCGGTTTCCTAAATTTTCATGCCAATTTCGATTACCATTTTTGAAAACCAAATTTGTTCAAAAACCGCAAAAACCGAACCGAAATTTCGGTTAAAACCGAATGCCCACCCTGACTTGGCATCAACATCCATGAGCTTAGCCTTCGCTTTGGCCTCGAGGAGTCTAGACTTGGCATTGGCCTCTTGTTGGGGTTCGTTGCATAGAAAACAAAAAATTTCCTACCGCAAAGACGAATAAATCCAAGATCTAATCTATGGAACACCCAAGATCTAATCTACAAGATCGGAGCAACGAGATGGAGATGAGACTAACCCTCAAAGATTCCAAAGCCTACGAGATTAATCTCGTTGTTGGTGTAGACGATCGTCCCCGGTGCTGCAATCCGGCAGCACTTCCGTACTCGGTCGCGCGTACGGTGTCGATGAAGCCCATCCTCTCCCCGTTCCAGCGGGCAGCGGAGGTGTGGTAGATCCCCTCGGAATCCCAGCAGCACGACGGCGTGGTGGTGGAGGTGGAGGAGAAATTCCTGCAGGGCTTCGCCAAGCCTGCGCAGGAAGAAGAAGGAGGGAGAGAGGGGCGGCTAGGGCTTGGGGAATGATGTGATGCGCCCCAGCCCTCCCCTCCCTCTTATATAGGCGTGGGGTGGGGGGCTGCCTTGGCCCCCCTCCAAGCCTTTGGGTCGGCCAAAACAAGGGGGGCAACTTCCCCCCCCCCCCCCCCCAAGTTAAGCCCCTATTTTCAAGGGATTTGATCTTATCCACTTGGTACAACCACATGGGCCTTGGGGGGCTGGTGTGCCTGTCCCATGTGGGCCTATGTGACCCCCTCCGGTCCATGTTGGTCGTCCGGGATAGGTGGGCCCCACTATGGTACCCTCCGGAACCTTCTAGAACCTCCGGTACAATACCGAAAAATCCTGAACTTTTCCGGTAACCCTGAAAATGACTTCCCATATATGAATCTTATTCTCCGGACCATTCCGGACCTCCTCGTGATGTCTTGGATCCCATCCGAGACTCCGAACAAAAACTTCGGAATCCATCTCATATTCCGAATCTACTTATGCGACATCGAACCTTAAGCGCATCACCCTACGGTTCGTGAACTATGTAGACATGGTCGAGACTCCTCTCCGAGCAATAACCAATAGCGGGATCTGGAGATCCATAATGGCTCCCACATATTCAACGATGACTTAGTGATCGATTGAACCATTTACATACGATGCCAATTCCCTTTGTCACGCGATATTTTACTTGTCCGAGGTTCAATCATCGGTATCTCCATACCTTGTTCAACCTCGTTACCGATAAGTACTCTTTACTCGTACCGTGGTATGTCATCTCTTATGATCCAATCATATGCTTGCAAGCTAATCATACGACATTCCACCGAGAGGGCCCAGAGTATATCTATCCGTCATCAGGATGGACAAATCCCACTATTGATCCATATGCTTCAACTCACACTTTCCGAATACTTAATCCCATCTTTATAACCATCCATTTACGCAATGGAGTTTGATGTAATCAAAGTACCCTTCCGGTGTAAGTGATTTACATGATCTCATGGTCGAAGGACTTAGGCAACTATGTATCGAAAGCTTATAGCAAAGTGAACTTAATGACTTGATCTTATGCTACGCTCATTTGGGTGTGTGTCCATTATATCATTCACCTAATGACATAACCTTGTTATTAATAACATCTAATGTTCATGATCACGAAACCATGATCATCCATTAATCAACAAGCTAGTTATACAAGAGGCTTACTAGGGACTCCTTGTTGTTTACATAACACACATGTATCAATGTTTCGGTTAATACAATTATAACATGAGATGTAAACATTATCATGAACACTAAGATATAACAATAACTAATTTATTATTGTCTCTTGGACATATCTCCAACAGTCTCCCACTTGCACTAGAGTCAATAATCAAGTTTACATTTGAAAAGATATAACACCTTGGCCTTCTGGTGCTTATCATGTTTTGCTCATGGGAGAGGTTTTTAGTCAACGGATCTGACTGTTCAGAAACGTATGTATTTTGCAATTCATCTGCGTCTCTACGCATCACTCATTTTCCAAATGAGTCGGCATTAATTGTATATGCTTAGTCCTCTGGTGGAACCTTAATTCCACGGTCTGAAAATAAGTCACTGATATTGTCATACCCAATATAGCTTCAAAGTTCTGACACTATCGGAAATACACCAAGTTCTCAAAGAATTCCTCGACTTAACATCCTCAGTCATTGTCAAAACAATGACATACTCTGCCTTCGTTTGTAGAATCTGTCACAATATTTAAAACTGATCTAAATCTAGCATAGACTTCTTCTAGCTCATTGTGCTACCTTATAAACAACACTTAGCCTAATTGAGATTGACATTTTTTTTTATATGTGACCAAACTAATATCGGTGCAACACCTTACAACGATTTGTTTGTCATTACCCATACAAAACTATATATATATCCTTGGTTCCTCTAAAGCACTCAGGGATATTCTTACTGTTGTCCAATGATCATTACATGAATCATTCTGGTATATGCTCGTAACACTTTAGAGCACAGGACATCTGACTTTGTACATATTATTCGTGATCTAATATCACTCATGTGTTTTTACTCATCGAGTGTCAAATATACTCAAGTCTTGTTAAACCTTCACATGGAAAAGAATACCTTCTTAATATTTTAATATTGAACCACTTCAATATTCATTCTATGTACTTTGACTTAAACTTATTATGTGTTTCAATCTATCTTCATAGATATTGACACTAAATATGTTTGAGTCCATATCCTTTCATTGAAGTTAAATTTCAATGAAACCTTTTAGTCACATCAAGTATATAATTACATCAATTACAATCAATGATATATATGTCATCCACATATAATATTATAACTATGTCTCAGCGCTCCCACTTAATTTCTTGCAAATGCAAGCATCTTCATCGTTTCTGATGAAATCACAAATCTTTGATTATTTCATCCGGTGAAGATTCCAACTCCGCGATACTCACTTCATCCAATTGAAGTTTGTATACCTATCTAGTATTCCACGGATCAGCAAAAATCTTGGTTGTATCTGTATACATCCTTCATACACACTTCTGGCAAGGAATGTCACTACAAGAAAAGTTCTGATAGACAACGTCCCAAAATCGTCAACTAAGGGGCATTTTTCGTCGCCTATGGGCCTAACCCGACGATATGGGTTCCGTTGTCGAAACTGCGTCAGGCAAAGTCCAACGACGATTTTTTCGGTCCGTCGCGCTTGGGCGCCCTTCCGCCACGGAAAATCGGACCGTTGCGGAAGTGTTTTCGGGAGCCCGTTGACCGCCGACGTCATGCAACCGACACGTGGCGTACGCCGTTAATCGCGATTAACGGCGTTAACCTATTGAAACCCCGTGGTAGATGGTAGGCCCACACGAGGCCTGCCACGTCTTAAGCGGGCCGGGCCGTATGACATAGTTTGACCGGTCAACTATATAGTCGGGCTAGTCCATTAGTTAAGTGGGCCGGCCTAACCTCTAAGGTTGATCGGTCAAAAGTTAAATGGGTCGGCCCATTTAACATGTGGGGTCCACCTTACAAAGAATCGGGCCGCCCAAGAAGCAAGTGGGCCGGCCAAAAACACAGTGGGTCCCACTTTCTGTTAAAAGGCCGCCCATTTAGTGTGTGGGGTCCACCGTATAGCAAGTGGGCGGCCCAACAAGCTAGTGGGCCGGCCAAAAACACAGTGGGTCCCACTTTCTGTTAAAGGCCGGCCCATTTAGTGTGTGGGGTCCACCATATATCAAGTGGGCCGGCCCAACAAGATAGTGGGCCGGGCCAAAAACACAGGTGGGACCCACCTTCCTGTTAAAGGGCCGGCCCATTTAGTATGTGGGGTCCACAATATAGCAAGTGGGCTGGCCCACCAAGATAGTGGGCCGGGCCAAAAACACATGTGGGTCCCACATTCCTGTTAATGGGCCGGCCCATTTGGTATGTGGGGTCCACCATGTAGAAAGTGGGCCGGCCCAACAAGATAGTGGGCCGGGCCAAAACACAGGTGGGTCCCACCATCCTATTAAAGGGCCGGCCCATTTGGTGTGTGGGGTCCACCATCTAGAAAGTGGGCCGGCCCAACAAGATAGTGGGCCGGGTCAAAACACAGGTGGGTCCCACCTTCCTATTAAAGGGCCGGCCCATTTACCATGTGGGACCACCATAGAGCAAGTGGGCCGGCCCAATAAGCATGTGGAGCCCATTATCGTGTAACCGGGCCGGCCTACTAAAGAAGTGGGCCGGCCCAAAATGAAAGTGGGTCCCACACTACTGTAAGTGGGCCGGCCCAATCTGTTGTAGGGCCCTACTTGTTTGACTAGTCAACTTGCATTAAATTTCATGAGCCTAAAATCTGATTTCAATGATACACACAATTACATACACAAATAAAACAAATAGGAAAATTACAAGGCAATTAATGTGCCCAAATAAAAAATTTACATAGAATCATTGAGGACTTCTATTAGCATCATCAATAACACGTTGACATTTGGCAATCGTCTTGATTGAATCTTGTGTACTCTTTGTCAACATATCAGCTACAGATCTTAAAGCAGCAATACCATGTCTTTTATAAAGTACAGCCTTGAGATATTCTTGTCGATGAAAGAAATGGTCTAGGTTGACGGCTATGAGAAGATGCATCAGAAGAAAGATCAGAACTTTTTGTGGGCCTCACTGGTAATGAAGATTGCTTCATCACAACTGCATTCTGATAATAATGCAAAAAGAGTTAAACGATGAACTATGCAAACATTTATTATGCAATGTAGATATAAGATAATAACAAGTTGCATAAATAAGACATGTATGGAACTTGTACTAAGCACAAACTTACATCATAATGTTGCACAGGGTCGCTACAGATCCTTTTTTGGCGACTATCTTCTAATGATGACTGCTTCATTAAAACAGCATTCTGGTAACATTGTAAACATAGTTACAACAATTAACTATTCAAACATGTATTACGCAATGTAGAGATCAGATAACAAAGATGTAGCAGTAAATAAGCACAAGATAAGATAAGATGCATGTACTAAGCACATACTGGCTCACTGCAGGTCCTTCTCTTGCGTGCACTAGTCGTGGTCAACATGCCTATCATTTTAGGTTCAGCCATCAAGTGAAATGCTAATCCTCCTGCTCCATTGTCCTTAATCTGTGTTTAGATATCACATTTAAGACCAAGTCACCGGTTTCAAATAACAAAAAACTTGAGTCGCCAAATGAATAAGCCAATAGTTACCGAGATATCAAATTAAAACCAACTAGATGTTGCTTTGCATGAGATACGAATTTGAGACATTCAGATTTAGAGTAGGGTAATGCCAAGGTTTTACACATAAAGTAAACTGGCATTAAGAATGACCAAATGTCGTTCAAATCACCCTCGAAGTTTCTCCAAGACAAGCATATCAAATAGGCGTAAACATAGTAAAGCATGAATGGCATTGCTATGGCAGGGTTCCAAGTGTTAATCTCTTGCATAAGGAACAATGCATATAGGTTATAGATAATAACGGAAGTAAACTCGCCAAAATTACCAACCACGAACTCAGATTCCAACCTTACCTAGCGTCCCCGCTAATGTTGGATGTTCTAATAAGTGGTTCGCATGATCAATCCCAAGGAAAAATAACATTGACAAGTCGGTCTACGATAATACAAAGACCAGACATGCACGCAAAGCAATAACTATATAAGCTAAAGACGAGGTATAAGAGCAAGCAGATTGGAAATGCACATAGCATGATTATAAAAGCGAGTGTGAGAATAGCAGAGACACGAGAAAACAGCTAGCGGTGAGCTAATGACGTGGTATAAGAACAAGCAGATTGGAAATGCCCATAGCACGACTATAAAAGCGGTGCGACAATAGCATGCAAGACAAAAAACAGTTGGCAGCAAATGAATGGGTACAAGGCTATAAATATGTGGATGCACACAGTGTCAGAGAATGAACGGGATGGTAGCGACCGGATAATGCTTTTGTACTGTACAACATTTAAACAAACTTCATGCGAAGCAACACATCAAGAAAGTTAACGGCATATTAGATCAGCAAATAACTACACAAAACATGGCTAAAGAAACACCGCGATCTAACGGGCCAGCGTACTAACCAAGCTGCGGCGGGGTGGACGGGGGCGGCAACTTGCATTCCGGCGGCGGCGAACGCGGGAGACGATGAATCGACCCTGTTTCGCAGAAGCGGGCGTTAGTGAAGCAGATCTGGTTGGCTGGCAAGGTATTCGGTGAAGTTGATACAGCCGCCGCGGCGAGGTAGCTCGGTGGCGAGGTCGGCGGTGAAGCAGATCCGTCGGTGGCGAGGTCGGCGGTGAAGCAGATCCGTCGGTGGCGAGGTCGGCGGTGAAGCGATCCGTCGGTGACGAGGGCGGCGGGGAGCGGATCGGTGGGTGGACAGCCAACACGATCAAGGCTACGCCGTGGAGGAGTATGCCGGCGCGGCGAAGCAGATCTAGTACCGTAGAGAGTCGAGCTTTGGCGTGTGAGAGTATTTTTGATCTTATGGGGCGTTTGGTTGGTGGGTGGGTGTGGGCCTGTGGGGAGTGTTCGGGTTCTAGGCAAGATATTTCATTGTTACGGAATGAGCCCTCCATGGTCGGTGGGTTGTAGCTTAGGACCAGGGTTAAAAGGGTAAAACTGGTCACGGGATTTTCGAATGGATGCGGCGGGATGATTTGGCGCGTGGCCGAAATTTTCAGTTTCAAGCTATAGTACGAGCAGAACGACAAAAATAATGTTCTTCCCCAGGGAGCTCTCATTTCTTCCTCTTCTCTTTCTCTCTCGAGTCTCTCCCACTCCCCGGCTCCTCTCCCCCTTCTCTCCGGCGGCCTCGCCGCCGAGACGAGGCCGACTTCTCTCAGATATTGTACACCCTCCGAACTAAATTAATTGATTCAACTTTCCTTAGACGTGTATGTATCTAGAGTAAAAACATGTGTGGATACATCCATATTTAGATAAGCAAAGTTGAGTCAGCTAATTTGGATCCGAGGGAGTTAGTGTTGTTGTAAGCTTAGATCCAGTGTTTCCCATGAGCAGAATGGCGCAATGGAGTCGGGGATCTCGTCATCGGCTTCAGATCTGGCCTATGGTGAATCTGGCGGATCTTGCCGGCCAAACCCCGATCCGGTGCCATCAATGTGATGGCGCTAACGGTGAGGCTTGCTTTGGTCGGTGCTTCGAGATCCGGCCAATGGGGAAGTCAAGCTGCTAAAGTTCACAAGCTCGGGGCATACGACGGCGTCATCCGTCTTGCCCGTGCACATCTTGGACTTTCGGCGACCCTTCTCGAGCCAATATGCGATTCTTGAGGCCCTTCTTCTCCTTCGTCCTGGCGACTACCGGCGACACCGGACCAAGTTGTGCGTCCCCGGCGACGGATGTTGTGGAAAGGTTTCGGAGCAGAGATCTGATGTGCGGTCGAGAAGGACTCGATTGATTTTCTTCTATATGTTTTGGGGTCCATTTTGTAAAGTTGCAGGTTCTATTAGTTAGTGACGAGTACTTTTGGTCCTCTATGTAATTTTTTGGACTAGTTTCCATTGGCACCGATAAACTTGAATTTTGACAAGTTCACGAGGAAAAAATTCCTTTGCACATATGGCCTATCATGTATAAACATTCTTGAGATTTAAACTATATGTAATGTGCCATGCATTAACCCTAAACCATATATATGTAACTAACCCTAGCTGATCAAACCCTACTTAATTAAAACAAATAACCCTAAACTATACGCATGCACTTTATGCGCAAAGGCGCAGTGCCTCTAATAATGTGTGTGCGCACTCGATCGATGATCCCTAAACCTTATACAACCCCGAAACCCTAATCCCTAATCCCTAAACCCTAAACACCCTAAACACTAAACCCTAGACCCTAAACCCTAACCCTAACCCTAAACCCTAATTAAACCCTATATATAGGCCAACGACACTTAATTGTGCATCAAGCAAAGCCGGGGGTGCCTCGCGGTCCTCTAATTAAATTAAATGTGCCATGCATTAACCCTAAACCATATATATGTAACTAACCATAGCTAATCAACCCTACTTAATGAAAACACATAACCCTAAACTATACTAGCTATAACCCGATCTAATAAAAACATGCTCTATATATAGCAACTAGCTAGCAAACCGTAGATTAACACCAATTAATATATACATGGCCTATATCGATCATGTTGTATAACATATCCCGAGATTCATTAATTAATTATATAATTATCGTGATAAATTAATTAACTTTAATTTTGACAAGTTCTCTCGAATGAAAACACATTTGATTAAGTTGCCTCATAATATATATATATATAATTAGTGTGCATGCATGGCCTACCATGCATTCGTGCATATATTTTAATGTATATTTGAACATATTCTTGGGGATTTCAATCTCTCTCTCTCGATCATCTATATATCGTTGGTGGCCAAAAAACACACATATATATATATGCATGCAATTTATGCGTAAAGGCGCGGGTGCCTCTAATAATTTGTGTGCGCACTCGATCGATGATCCCTAAACCTTAAACAACCCTAAAACCCCTAAATCCCTAATCCCTAAACCCTAAACACCCTAAACACTAAACCCTAAACCCTAGACCCTAAACGTACCCTAACCCTAACCCTAACCCTAACCCTAAACCCTAGCTAATCCTAAACCCCAATTAAACCCTATGTATAGGCCAACGACACTTAATTGTGCATCGATCGAGCGGGTCATGGGTGCCTCGCGATCCTCTAATAAAATTAAATGTGCCATGCATTAACCATAAACCATATATATGTAACTAACCCTAGCTAATCAACCCTACTTAATTAAAACACATAACCCTAAACTATACTAGATATAACCCGATCTAATAAAAACATGCTCTATATATAGCAGCTAGCTAGCAAACCGTAGATTAACACCAATTAAAATATACATGGCCTATATCGATCATGTTGTATAACATATCCCTGAGATTCATTAATTAATTATATAATTATCGTGATAAATTAATTAACTTGAACTTTGACAAGTTCTCTCGAATGAAAACACATTTGATTAAGTTGCCTCATAATATATATATAATTAGTGTGCATGCATGGCCTACAATGCATTCGTGCATATATTTTAATGTATATTTGAACATATTCTTGGGGATTTCAATCTCTCTCTCTCGATCATCTATATATCGTTGGTGGCCCAAAAAACACACATATATATGCATGCAATTTATGCGTAAAGGCGCGGGTGCCTCTAATAATATAATGTGTGTGCGCACTCGATCGATGATCCCTAAACCTTAAACAACCCTAAAACCTTAAATCCCTAAACCCTAAACACCCTAAACACTAAACCCTAAACCCTAGACCCTAAACATACCCTAACCCTAACCCTAACCCTAACCCTAAACCCTAGCGAATCCTAAACCCCAATTAAACCCTCTGTATAGGCCAACGACACTTAATTGTGCATCGATCGAGCGGGTCATGGGTGCCTCGTGATCCTCTAATAAAATTAAATGTGCCGTGCATTAACCCTAAACCATATATATGTAACTAACCCTAGCTAATCAACCCTACTTAATTAAAACACATAACCCTAAACTATACTAGCTAGCTGCTATAACCCGATCTAATAAAAACATGCTCTATATATAGCAGCTAGCTAGCAAACCGTAGATTAACACCAATTAAAATATACATGGCCTATATCGATCATGTTGCATAACATATCCCTGAGATTCATTAATTAATTATATAATTATCGTGATAAATTAATTAACTTGAACTTTGACAAGTTCTCTCGAATGAAAACACATTTGATTAAGTTGCCTCATAATATATATATATAATTAGTGTGCATGCATGGCCTACAATGCATTCGTGCATATATTTTAATGTATATTTGAACATATTCTTGGGGATTTCAATCTCTCTCTCTCTCTCGATCATCTATATATCGTTGGTGGCCCAAAAAACACACATATATATGCATGCAATTTATGCGTAACGGCGCGGGTGCCTCTAATAATGTGTGTGCGCACTCGATCGATGATCCCTAAACCTTAAACAACCCTAAAACCTTAAATCCCTAATCCCTAAACCCTAAACACCCTAAACACTAAACCCTAAACCCTAGACCCTAAACGTACCCTAACCCTAACCCTAAACCCTAGCTAATCCTAAACCCCAATTAAACCCTATGTATAGGCCAACGACACTTAATTGTGCATCGATCGAGTGGGTCATGGGTGCCTCGTGATCCTCTAATAAAATTAAATGTGCCATGCATTAACCCTAAACCATATATATGTAACTAACCCTAGCTAATCAACCCTACTTAATTAACACACATAACCCTAAACTATACTAGCTAGCTATAACCCGATCTAATAAAAACATGCTCTATATATAGCAGCTAGCTAGCAAACCGTAGATTAACACCAATTAAAATATACATGGCCTATATCGATCATGTTGTATAACATATCCCTGAGAATCATTAATTAATTATATAATTATCGTGATAAATTAATTAACTTGAACTTTGACAAGTTCTCTCGAATGAAAACACATTTGATTAAGTTGCCTCATAATATATATATAATTAGTGTGCATGCATGGCCTACAATGCATTCATGCATATATTTTAATGTATATTTGAACATATTCTTGGGGATTTCAATCTCTCTCTCTCTCTCGATCATCTATATATCGTTGGTGGCCCAAAAAACACACATATATACGCATGCACTTGATGCGTAAAGGCGCGGGTGCCTCTAATAATGTGTGTGCGCACTCGATCGATGATCCCTAAACCTTAAACAACCCTAAAACCCTAATCCCTAATCCCCTAAACCCTAAACACCCTAAACACACTAAACCCTAGACCATAAACACCCTAAACACTAAACCCTAAACCCTAGACCCTAAACACTGTAAACCCTAAACCATAAACCCTAAACCCTAAACCCTAAACCCTAAACCCTAAACCCTAAAACGCTAAACCCTAAACACTAAACCCTAAACCCTATAAACACCCTAAACACTAATTAAAACCTAAACCCTAGACCCTAAACACTAAACCCTAAACCCTAGACCCTAAACACCGTAAACACTAAACCCTAAACCCTAAACACCCTAAACACTAATTAAACCCTAAACCATAGACCCTAAACACTAGACCCTAAACCCTAGACCCTAAACACCCTAAACACTAAACCCTAGACCCTCTAAACACACTAAACACTAAACCCTAAACCCTAGACCCTAGCTAAACACCCAAAACACTAAACCCTAAACCCAGCTAGCTAACCCTAAACCCTAATTAAACCCTATATATATAGGCCAACGACACTTAATTGTGCATCAAGCGTGCAGGGTGCCTCGCGGTCCTCTAGTTAAATTAAATGTGACATGCATTAACCCTAAACCATATATATATAACTAACCCCTAGCTAATCAAACCCTAGTTAATTAAAACACATAACCCTAAACTATACTAGCTATAACCCGATCTAATAAAAACATGCTCTATATATAGCATGCAGCTAGCTAGCAAAAACGGTAGATTAAAACCAATTAATATATACATGGCCTATATATCGATCATATGTTGTATAACATCTCCCTGAGATTCATTAATTAATTATATAATTATCGATGATAAATTAATTAACTTGAATTTTGACAAGTTCTCTCGAATGAAAACACATTTGATTAAGTTTCCTCATAATATATATATAATTAGTGTGCATGCATGGCCTACCATGCATGCATTAATTCGTGCATATATTTTAATATATATTTGAACATATTCTTGGGGGATTTCAATCTCTCTCTCTCGATCATCTATATGTCGTTGGTGGCCAAAAAACACACACATTTACGCATGCACTTTATGCGCAAAGGCGCGTGTGCCTCTAATAATGTGTGTGTGCGCACTCGATCGATGATCCCTAAACCTTAAACAACCCTAAAACCCTAATCCCTAATCCCTAAACCCTAAACACCCTAAACACACTAAACCCTAGACCCTAAACACCCTAAACACTAAACCCTAAACCCTAGACCCTAAACACCGTAAACCCTAAACCATAAACCCTAAACCCTAAACCCTAAAACCCTAAACCCTAAACCCTAAACCCTAAACCCTATAAACACCCTAAACACAAATTAAACCCTAAACCCTAGACCCTAAACACTAAACCCTAAACCCTAGACCCTAAACACCGTAAACACTAAACCCTAAACCCTAAACACCCTAAACACTAATTAAACCCTAAACCATAGACCCTAAACACTAGACCCTAAACCCTAGACCCTAAACACCCTAAACACTAAACCCTAGTCCCTCTAAACACAAAGTAAACACTAAACCCTAAACCCTAGACCCTAGCTAAACACCCAAAACACTAAACCCTAAACCCACTAGCTAACCCTAAACCCTAATTAAACCCTATATATATAGGCCAACGACACTTAATTGTGCATCAAGCAAAGCCGGGGGTGCCTCGCGGTCCTCTAGTTAAATTAAATGTGACATGCATTAACCCTAAACCATATATATATAACTAACCCCTAGCTAATCAAACCCTAGTTAATTAAAACACATAACCCTAAACTATACTAGCTATAACCCGATCTAATAAAAACATGCTCTATATATAGCATGCAGCTAGCTAGCAAAAACGGTAGATTAAAACCAATTAATATATACATGGCCTATATATCGATCATATGTTGTATAACATCTCCCTGAGATTCATTAATTAATTATATAATTATCGATGATAAATTAATTAACTTGAATTTTGACAAGTTCTCTCGAATGAAAACACATTTGATTAAGTTTCCTCATAATATATATATAATTAGTGTGCATGCATGGCCTACCATGCATGCATTAATTCGTGCATATATTTTAATATATATTTGAACATATTCTTGGGGGATTTCAATCTCTCTCTCTCGATCATCTATATGTCGTTGGTGGCCAAAAAACACACACATTTACGCATGCACTTTATGCGCAAAGGCGCGTGTGCCTCTAATAATGTGTGTGTGCGCACTCGATCGATGATCCCTAAACCTTAAACAACCCTAAAACCCTAATCCCTAATCCCCTAAACCCTAAACACCCTAAACACACTAAACCCTAGACCCTAAACACCCTAAACACTAAACCCTAAACCCTAGACCCTAAACACCGTAAACCCTAAACCATAAACCCTAAACCCTAAACCCTAAAACCCTAAACCCTAAACCCTAAACCCTAAACCCTATAAACACCCTAAACACAAATTAAACCCTAAACCCTAGACCCTAAACACTAAACCCTAAACCCTAGACCCTAAACACCGTAAACACTAAACCCTAAACCCTAAACACCCTAAACACTAATTAAACCCTAAACCATAGACCCTAAACACTAGACCCTAAACCCTAGACCCTAAACACCCTAAACACTAAACCCTAGACCCTCTAAACACAGTAAACACTAAACCCTAAACCCTAGACCCTAGCTAAACACCCAAAACACTAAACCCTAAACCCAGCTAGCTAACCCTAAACCCTAATTAAACCCTATATATATAGGCCAACGACACTTAATTGTGCATCAAGCAGGCCAGGGGTGCCTCGCGGTCCTCTAGTTAAATTAAATGTGACATGCATTAACCCTAAACCATATATATATAACTAACCCCTAGCTAATCAAACCCTAGTTAATTAAAACACATAACCCTAAACTATACTAGCTATAACCCGATCTAATAAAAACATGCTCTATATATAGCATGCAGCTAGCTAGCAAAAACGGTAGATTAAAACCAATTAATATATACATGGCCTATATATCGATCATATGTTGTATAACATCTCCCTGAGATTCATTAATTAATTATATAATTATCGATGATAAATTAATTAACTTGAATTTTGACAAGTTCTCTCGAATGAAAACACATTTGATTAAGTTTCCTCATAATATATATATAATTAGTGTGCATGCATGGCCTACCATGCATGCATTAATTCGTGCATATATTTTAATATATATTTGAACATATTCTTGGGGGATTTCAATCTCTCTCTCTCGATCATCTATATGTCGTTGGTGGCCAAAAAACACACACATATACGCATGCACTTTATGCGCAAAGGCGCGTGTGCCTCTAATAATGTGTGTGTGCGCACTCGATCGATGATCCCTAAACCTTAAACCCTAAATAAACCCTAATCCCTAATCCCTAAACCCTAAACACCATAAACATTAAACCCTAAACCCTAACCTCCTAACCCTAAACCCTAAACCCTAATTAAACCCTATATATATAGGCCAATGACACTTAATTATGCATCAAGCAGGCCAGGGGTGCCTCGCGGTCCTCTAATTAAATTAAATGTGCCATGCATATATATGTGTTTAATTTGGGGATTTCAATCGCTCTCTCGTATGTAGCTCTCTCTACCTCTATCTCTCTCTCTCTCTCTCTCTCTCGTTGGTGGCCAACAACACACACATGCACTTTGTGCGCAAAGGCATGCGCCTCTAATAATGTGTGCGCAGTCGATCGATCTAGTTTTGATTAATCATAGCACACAAATAAAGAAGTTGTATTTGAATCCACACAACCTATTAAAACACATAACCCCTAACATGGCCTAATTAATTAACCCTTCTCGATCTCTACCTAATTAGTGGAAATTGCACAAAATCAAAAGGGGTCCCTCACTAATTATGCATATCTGCTAGATTGTGATAAACTTTTGCCACATATATATTTGGTGGATGGGTGCATCTTGGCATGTAAACAATTAGTGTTTGCAAATGGCGTTGTCAAAATTTATGTACAAATGATTTCTTTCCATCCAAAGTGCATAAAATGGGAGTTTTAATGAAGAAAGTACAAATAAAACAGCTCAACATGCTTCCACACCCCGATTTTCACACGAAGTAGAGCATATTTAAAGGATAATTCCAGAGTTTTACTATTTTTCAAGCAACTTTGCTAATTTTCCCCCACTCACATGACTTTATGTCGATTTAACGAAAATATGGCGAATTTAAACTACATGGGCGGGATAGTTTGAATTGTGCGCGCGGCAAAGGGAACCGCCTATTCCTCAACCTTGTGCACGGCAAATTACACACGCAACTCCATTAAACGCCACCTACCAACCTTAATTATCACCCCGGCGGCCCGGCCGCATGACCCCCCACCCACCCGTACACAACTTATCCCCGTCCGTGCGAAGAGCTTCCCCTCCCGTCCCGTCCGTGCGAAGAAGAAGCTTCCTCCCGTCGTTCTTCTCGAGACGCACCGGCGGTCAAGTTGATCCACGGTAGGGCTGCTATCTCTAGCTCAATCATGTATCGGGCAAGACAGCCTAACGATTTATATTTTCTTGATGCTGCTAAAAAAATTCGTCAGTATGCTCGAACTAATTGGCACTTTATAGTTTTCCGCTCGATTTGTCATCGATCAATTTGTTCATTTGCGTGGGCATATAGAGTCAGTTCTGCACTCGATCCGTTAATTTGCTGAAATGCCATGGCAGAGTTTTGTACACGATCTGTTTGCTAAAATGTCGATGGGCATTTTTTGTTTTGTACTCGACATGATTGCTGAAATGCATAATCATGTAGTATAGTTTTGTACTCGATGGATATACATTTCCTACTTCGCCTTAAATTAATCACCAACCACTGTATCTCATAATTAAACAGATGGACGTAACTTGGAAACCGCATGGACACTTATGTTCCCCTTCATATATAAATGGTGTTCAACCCTTTATGGGGTTTATTAGAGCTCATGATGGTCACAACCTGGACGTGTATTGCCCGCGCTGCACATGTATGAATGGTGAGAAGAGGCCTCACCCTGTAGTGGCAGATCATTTACACATTTTTGGGATGGACCGCACATATGTTAGGCGGGTTTAGCATGGTGAACCATATAATGATCCTTTAGCAGAGAAGCAGATCTTGCTCACCTTTTGTATGTGTCTTGGCATATGTAGTTAATTATTTATATTGATGTTGCCGCTGTTTCAATCAATAGTTTGCATTGCTGTGCAAGGTTACGTACTCAAATTTAACTTGTTGCGAGATGGATGGACGGGAAGGAGAGAAAAAGCGCTTGCTTCAGAAACGGGTTTCAGCTCTGGGACATGTGCTTTGTGCCGGATGAGAAGGTAAATATGTAAAACGGCATTTGTTCAGGTTGCATCCCTTAGATGTTTGTCTAATCGGTTGATGTACTAATTGCGAAGCATAGAGTTAAAGAGGTCTCTCAGTTTGATGGGAGATTTGAAGATGAATCTCAGTTTGATGCACCTGTGGATGGTACTGATGACGAGCCTTTCATAGACGAAGGTCCTGCACCTGAGATTATCCAGTCTACAGAAGGAGGCCGTGGACCGAGTACACAGCTTTGCGTTGAAGTGGATGCACGCCCGGAGATCATCACGGGCGTCCGGGTAGTCTCAAGACCACCCAGCCACGATGCACTGTGGATGGTGCGATGACGAGCCTCTCATAGACGAAGGTCCTGCACCCGAGATTATCCAGCCTACGAAGGAGGCCGTGGACCGAGTACACAGCTTTGCGTTGAAGAGGATGCACACCCGGAGTTCATCGGGGGCGTCCCGGTAGTCTCGGGACCACCCAGCCACGATGCAAAATGTTGAGCTACTTTATGATTCGTACTCTTATGTTACGGTGTTGTAGTATGTTATGATTTGTACGCCTTTGGCGCTAGATTAAGCATTCGGTGGATGATCGCGTTGCAAAATTCGACACCCACACAATCGGTTCATCGTACAAGTAGTAGCACAATTACTTCTACGGCGATTCTGGGCGCATTAGTTGGTAGCATGAAACACTTTCAGGTACTCCCCTCTGATTCATATTAATTGACTCAATTCTGTCTAGATATGGATGTATCTAGATGCATTTGTTAACTAGACTAACAAACTTGAGTCAGTTAATATGAATCCGTGTAAACCGCCCAAGTCCTCGAGCAGCTAGTTTATTGACTCTGGACTCCAAGCCTCTCGCGGCAAGCCATCGACGAAGCTTTGACCAGATCTTGGCCCGCAATTTTTTTTGTGTGGCGAATAGCAAAGCTTTGACCAGTTCCTCTCGGGATACAAAGCACGCCGGTGAGCTTGCACGGTTGCCATGAGCACTTTCCGCGGAACTTCCTCTTCAGCGCCCTCAAGCCGCTGGCTGCGAGACAAAGCACGCGGTGCCTCGAGGTGGACGGAATTCTGGATCTCGGGCGGGTGGTCCGCATCGTCCGGAACGATCTCCAGCGGGTTAACGAGGACATGCATGGCGGCCAGGGGATTTGTTTTTTGTTTTTTTTTTTGGTTTGAGCTTGGGATTTGGGGTTTTTTCGGATAGGGGAGGAGGAACCGAGGAAGAGGAAGGAACAGCCGCGTGCTTGGCGCGTGGCGGTGTGCTTGAATTTCGAATTTTTGTGAAATGTTTCATTTCCCCGCTACAATTCGGGGGTTTCTTGACGCGCCAATGCGTCCCGCCGGGCAGCTTCAAGTAAATTTGGGGTGCCACACTATGGGCCCTAGTTTCAGTGAGACATGTAATGACTAGTCACATCAGTAAGTTCACTGTGTAATAAAATATGTTACCCCTCCCCTTTATGTAGCACCCCTTCTCTCCCGATCGAGTGCCGATTGCCGACGGATGCAAGCCGCTAGCTCGATCCCCTCCTTTCGCCTCCACCGTCCAGGCATCCAGCTTGGAGGGGCAAGCTGCATCTAGCCCAAGCGGATTAGGTAGGACTAGTAATGTTCTCTCCTTTCTCGAGATCGGTTCTTTTTTCCTCTCCTCGATATCTTGCGCATCTCTTTCCTATTACGGGCAAAGGGGTGTCTTTACGGGTCACCCTCGAGCTAGGAGTGATTGATGGGGGTGGGGGCGGGGGCTACCTTTGCTTGGATTGGGGTGTTCTTCCTTTATTTGTCGACATTTGCAACCTTTGTAGTTTCGCTGATCCTCACCGTATCTTTTGTCGGCTTGTACAGAAAGGCAAGACCTCGGCGGTGGGGGCAATGGAGCGTAAGGCCACCACGCATGTGGGCGGTTGGCTGAGCCCGAGCTGCGTCCCCAGCCCCGCGAAGCGGTACTCCGTTTGCTTATCCACTCTTTACCTTTTAAGTGTCTCTCTGGTCTCTCGCATCCTCAATCTGTTCCTCGTTCTGGAATATGCTTAAAGTAGCACATGTCTTCAGTTGTTTGTGCGTAAAGCCTCTGTGACACCATGCTCTATATTCTCTCGTATCAGTTGGTACCTCCAGTTCCGTCTTGAGGCTATGGGGAACGAGAATAGCGCCCCCACCCGCTGCAGGAGCATGGCCCGATCTGCAGCACAAGAAGCGAAATGCCATCGCCGAGCTGGGCGAGGGACCGCCCAGGGGTAATTTTTTAACCAACTTACCATGATGTAGTACTGAATCGATACTCCCTCGGATCCAAATTAATTGACTCAACTATCTCAGATACGGATGTATCTAGATGTGTTTTAGCTCTAGATACTACTGCCTCCATCCCAAAGCTTTGGGCTTATATTATTTTTAGAAAGTCAAACTATACCATGTTTGACTAAGCTTTTACCAAAAATCAGTAACATGCAAAATACAAAATTAATATCATTAAATAGATAATAAAATATATTTTCCTACGGTATCTACACAGTATTATATTTGTTGATAGAATGTTCTAAAATTTTGGTCAAACTTTGCTTGTTTTGATTTCTCAAAAATAAATAAGGCTTAAGCTTTTGGATGGTGGTAGTACATTCATATCTAGACAAAGCTGAGTTAACTAGTTTTTTTGTCTGTCCATAGCTAGTGTTCACGCTGCAAAAGGCTAAGAGCATCCACTATATGCATCGGTCTATCTCATACGGTAATTCAATATCACCGCCGAGGTCTGCCTTTTGTTTTGCTATTCATATGCAGATCGAAACTTTAGGGCCTTTACTCAAAAGGAAGATCAAAGCTGGTGATCAGGCTGCCGGTATGTTGATGCCGCCCACATCTTCTAAATGCCTCTACAAGCACAAGGCCACGCACCACTGGGTGGTGATCTTTTAATGAATATGGTATATTTTCTTAATCCACAAAACATGCCTTGATTTTTCTCTCGTTTATTATCGGTTTTTCTATGCTTGCCAAAAGTTTACAACAACAACAACAACAACCAAGCCTTTAGGTCCCAAACAAGTTGGGGTAGGCTAGAGTTGAAACCCATAAGATCTCGAAGCCAAAAGTTTAGAAACACCAAATTCGTTTGCTTACAATCATCATACGGTAATGTTCATCTACTCCAGTTCCCTAACCCAACATAAAATGATGTTAATTTCGATTTTTAGATTAAAAAGAGCACCATTAGGCGCTGTTAATTACGACTTTGAGATTAAAATGTCATTTGCAATTGTTAATTACAATTTTGAGACAATTGGTTAGTTTAACCTCGATCTCTTCTGCTCTCCATTTTTCCCAACCGAACAAAAATGTAACCATTCCATTCCTCCGAAATGGAACCATTCCATTCCATTCCACGCTGTTTCAGAACCGAACACACCCTTGCATTGTTGTGAACTGTTGTCCATACACGGCCATACCCTTCCACTTACATCTAGCACTATATGCATCGATCTGTCTCGAGTCATTCAATATCAACTGCGAGATCTGTTCCCATTCTTATGCAGCTGAAAGCTACTGCGCCTTTACTCAAGTGGATGCAAAATGGGGCTAATGAGGCTCTTGTGAGGACGATGGTGCCGGCACCATCTTCCGAAAACCTCTACAAGCACGAGGCCATGGGCCACTGGGTGGTGACCTTTTAATGAATCTGGTATATTTTCTTAATCCACATACATGATTTCATTATTATCTGTTTAATTACTTTGTTGGCTTTGTCTAATGCTTACCAAAAGTTCGAAACACTGCGTTTGCTTACAATCATCATACACTAATTTTTCACTTTTCGATCTGTCTCATCCAATTATATAAACTCGTTGATTTCCATTGGCTTCTTTTGTAATCATTTGCATTGTTGTCAACTGTTCTCTATGCACAACCCTATTCTTCCACTTACACCCCGCACTATTTGCATCAGTCTATCTCATAGATTTATTAAATATCAATGATGAGTTCTGTTGCTATTCATATGCAGGATGAAACTTCTGTTCCTCTACTCAAATGGATAAAAAATGATCTGATGAGGCTGCTTTGTGAAGACGATGGTGCTGCCACCATCTTAGAAAACCTCCTCAAGCACAAGGCCACGGGCCAGTGGGTGGTACCCTTTTCAAGAAGCAGGTATATTTTCTTAATCCTCATACATGATTTGATTTTTGTCTGTTTATTGCCGGCTTTGTCTAATGCTTACCAATAGTTCGAAACACACACACCTATTCTTCCACTTACATCCAGCACTATATGCATCGGTGTCTCATAGATTCATTTTATATATCACTCTTGATGTCTCGTTGCTCTTCAATTTTTATATGCAGACTGAAACTGCTAAGCCTTCATTGGTCAAAAGGATTGCAAGCTGCTGTGATGAGGCATCTGCAGAGGCTGCCACCAAGTTCTTGTCGGCCCCACCTTCGGATGCTTATATAAGCTCAAGTCCAAGGATCAGCCGGCCGTAACCATCCAAGGGTTCGGGTATATTTTCTTAAGCCACATATACATGCCATGTTATATTTCAGAGATAATCAACGGCTCTGTCTAATGCTTTTTGGAATTCGGAAACACCAAATTAGCATGCTTATATTCATCATACACTAATTTTTCACTGTTCAGTTTGTAACATAGTGTTATGCACTTGCTTGTCAACATTTGCATTGCTCTGAACTATGCACTTTACACAACCTAATTCTTCCACTTACGTTCAGCGCTACGCACCAGTAGTACCTCCCATGTTTCCTTCACCATCCCGATGCCGAGCTTGCGGGAATATGGCGGGCCCATGTACATACCCCGCATATAACACCTCCTATGGCTCTATCTACCTTTCTAGTAGCTCCTTCACAGAGTTACAGGTATGTATTCTCAGTGGTTTAGCATGAATTGGCATATAGTAAAGTCTTGTTTTTAGTCTTCCTGCTTCTTACATTTGTATCAATTTTCACATGCAGAGTACCTTGTGAACTTCGTCCAATGATTAACCAGATGTGTCCGCATGAAGGATCTTTCACTATGCATGGCAATGGCAAATTGATGAACACCTACACGGTCTATGAGGTGTATGTCTACAAAACGCAGGCCATCACATATTTGTATGGACATGATTGGAGAAAGTTTGCTTTTGACTACGGTCTGAAGAAGGGCGACGAGCTGAGGATCAGAAACTCAAACGGGCAGATATACGTAACTACTTACAGAGTTGGAGACACTTCCAAATATAATATGTAACTTTTTTCTACTCATATCTTTTGATAACTGCATTCTGAGCAGTTGTTCTAAACCATTCCCTCTGTTCTAGCTTGCTGGGTTTAACATGATCAAAGCTGCAGATCCTGACGAACAGGAGCGGATGTCACAAAGGGCAACCACACCGGCACCGGCACCGGCTTCCCACTCTCTGCATCGCACCGGTTCTGTACCGGCTCCGTTTCTTGCATCTACCCGGCAGTCCCCTACATCGCATTGGTTCTGTAGAGGCCCCATATACTACACATGCCCGGCAGGCTCTCGCATCGAAGATCGGTTCCTCTAGCTGCACCGTTTCGCACCGCCCAACAGTCTCCTGCATCGGCACCGGTTCCTCTAGAGGCACCGTTATCGCACCTGCCCAGCAGTCTCTGCATCAGCACCGGCTCGTGTACCAGCCCAGGCTCATGCACCTGCCCGGCCGGATCACCGAGGTCTCGGCTCATTCCGTGGCCACCCGTGTGGTGACCAGGACGCATCCGAAGGCTATGTTCGTGAGTATATGACAAAGATAACTGCTCTTATCTTGATGTCTTCTCTGCTCAAAGTCTCACATGGTTCGGTGCATTGGTGCCATTGACTAATTTTTGGTGGTATCTCTTGCTTTGAATCAGAAATTGCCTAAAAGTATCTCCAAGGATCTCAATGCTGGCCGAAGGGGCAAGATATCCCTCGTCATGGAGAGTGAAGGTCTCACCGTGGAGGGACGGTACTGTCGAGTCCACAGAGATGGCCGCTTGGCTGTTACTTCCAGGTGGAAAAAGTTCATTGATGGTGCCAAACTTCGCATTGGATCAAAGTTGAAGGTCAAGATCTTTCGATGCCACCGTGACATGCCGGTCATAAAGTTCGCGGTTGTCTAGTTCTCGTTGTCCCATGAGCCCTTAGCAAATGCATTTGTAGTTATACTTATATAAGGTTATCTTATACGAGCGCTAATTAATTGTATGGGTGGTAAAACTACGGCAAGCTTTTGCTCTTAGCAAGTATGGATGTATGATCAGCTATTATGATAACTAATGTTTGTGTTCATCTTAATTTGCATTTCCCTTTTAGAAAAAAACTTAATTTCTATTTTGGCTGACCTGTTAGAGAACTATCAGATTGAACCCACAACATGATTCATATAGATTCATTACACTGAGCCACATGTCTTGACCTTGCGATACACTACTTCCATTAATTAGTGCAAGAAGGCTTACCTGAGCTGCCTGAACCATGGCAGATTCGAATCCACCTTATCTATCTAGAAATACAACCTTTGCAGAAAGAGGATTTGCAGTATGGGGAGGCTGACATTGGGGACCCATGAGCCAGCAGCGTCGTCAACGTTTTAAAGGTGGCAGGAGATCGAAAGAAAAAATAAGCCAAAAATCAGTTGGTAAACAAATTCAAGAAAAGAAACATTTACCTTTCTGAGAGGATGACATGCGGGACCCATGAGGCAGTAGCATCCTCAACTATTTCAAGGCGGCAGGGGATCAAAATAAAAAAGGAAATAGCCAGAAATTAATTAGGGTAAAAAATAAATCCATCAAAGGAAACTTTTATTGTTCATAGAGGATGACATGTGGGACCGACTTGCCAGCTGCGTCGTCATCGTTTCAAAGGGGGCAGGGGATCAAAAGAAAAAGACAAATAGCCAGAAATTAGGGGGAAAAAATAAATCCAACAAAGAAAACTTTTATTGTTCATAGAGGCTGACATGCGGGACCCATGAGCCAGCAGCTTCCTCAACGTTTCAAAGTCGGCATGAGATTGAAAGAAAAAGTCAAGTGACATAATATCAGGAGCCAAAAATAATCCAAGAAAAGAAACTTTATTGTACATAGAGGATGACATGCGGGTCCCATTTTGTAGCAGCGGTCTCAACGCTTCCAAGGCGGCACAGGACCGAAAGAAAAATGAAGTAGCCAGAAATCAGGGTGTGAAAAAAATCCAAGAAAAGAAAGATTTTAATTGGGCTGTATCTGGACATCTGGGCCTTCGAACTATACTGCTGGGCCTTTTGACTCGTACAATTTCAGCCCACTCCAAAACAGGAAAGGTCGGATTTTTCTCAAAAAAAAAGGAAAGTCCTATGCTTCGCAAAAACAAAAAACAAGGAGATTCAACATATAAGTTTGTTTATGTAGATATAAAGATTTAATTTATCCGTTTGCAATAGCTCAGAGCGAAATACAACGTTTATTGTCTGCAAAATAAAATATCACATGTTTCTTGTACGGGGAGGCTGACATCGGGGACCCATGAGCCAGCAGCGGAGTCAACGTTTCAAAGGCGGCAGGGGATCGAAAATAAAAAAACCAAAAATCAGTTGGTAAAAAAATACAAGAAAAGAAAACATTTATCGTTCTGAGAGGATGACATGCGGGACCCATGAGGCAGCAGCATCCTCAACGTTTCAAAGTCGGCATGAGATCGAAAGAAAAAGGCAAGTGACATAATATCAGGAGCCAAAAATAATCCAAGAAAAGAAACTTTATTGTACATAGAGGATGACATGCGGGTCCCATTTTGTAGCAGCGGTCTCAATGTTTCCAAGGCGGCACAGGACCAAAAGAAAAATGAGGCAGCAGCATTCTCAACAATTCCAAGGCGGCAGGGGATCAAAAGAAAAATAAAGGAAATAGCCAGAAATTAATTAGGGGTCAAAAATAAATCCACCAAAGGAAACTTTTATTGTTCATAGAGGATGACATGTGGGACCGACACCAAATGACGTCCTCATCGTTTCAACGGGGGCAGGGATCAAAAGAAAAAGGCAAATAGCCAGAAATTAGGGGTAAAAAATAACTCCAAGAAAGGAAACTTTTATTGTTCGTAGAGGATGACATGCGGGACCCATGAGCCACAGCTTACTCAACGTTTCAAAGGCGGCATGAGATCGAAAGAAAAAGGCAAGTGACCAAATATCAGAGCCAAAAATAATCCAAGATTTATTGTACATAGAGGATGACATGTGGGTCCCATTTTGCAGTGACGGTCTCAATGTTTGTAATGCGGCTTGAGATCAAAAGAAAAAGAAAGTAGCTAGTAATTAGGGGGTGAAAAAAAATCCAAGAAAAGAAAGTTGATGGACATAGAGGATGACATGCGGGTCCCTTGAACCAACAGCTTACTCAACGTTTCAAAGGGGGCAGGGGATCAAAAGAAAAAGGCAAGCCAAAAATCAGAGGGTGAAAAAAAATCCAACAAAGGAAACTTTTATAGCACATAGAGGATGACATGTGGGTCCCATGAGCCAGCAGGTACCTCAACGTTTCAAACGTGGCATGAGATCGAAAGAAAAAGTCAAGTTACCAAATATGAGGTGCCAAAAAAAACTCCAAGAAAAGAAAGTTTTATAGTACATAGAGGATGACATGCGGGTCCCATTTAGCAGCAGCGGTATCACCGTTTGAGAGGCGGCAGGGGATCGAAAGAAAAAGGCAAGTGAAAAAATATGAGGAGCCAAAAATAATTCAAGAAAAGAAAGTTTTATAGTACATAGAGGATGACATGAGGGTCCCATTTAGCAGCAGCGGGATCAACGTTTGAGAGGCAGCAGGGGATCGAAAGAAAAAGTCAAGTGACCAAATATGAGGTGCCAAAAAAAATCCAAGAAAAGAAAGTTTTATAGTACATAGAGGATGACATGCGGGTCCCATTTAGCAGCAGCGGTATCACTGTTTGAGAGGCAGCAGGGGATCGAAAGAAAAAGTCAAGTGACCAAATATGAGGAGCCAAAAATAATTCAAGAAAAGAAAGTTTTATAGTACATAGAGGATGACATGAGGGTCCCATTTAGCAGCAGCGGTATCACCGTTTGAGAGGCGGCAGGGGATCGAAAGAAAAAGGCAAGTGAAAAAATATGAGGAGCCAAAAATAATTCAAGAAAAGAAAGTTTTATAGTACATAGAGGATGACATGCGGGTCCCATTTAGCAGCAGCGGTATCACCGTTTGAGAGGCGGCAGGGGATCGAAAGAAAAAGGTAAGTGACCAAATATGAGGTGCCAAAAATAGTTCAAGAAAAGAAAGTTTTATAGTACATAGAGGATGACATGCGGGTCCCAGTTAGCAGCAGCGGTATCACCGTTTGAGAGGCGGCAGGGGATCGAAAGAAAAAGGCAAGTGACCAAATTTGAGGTGCTAAAAATAATCCAGGAAAAGAAAGTTTTATAGTACATAGAGGATGACATGCGGGTCCCAGTTAGCAGCAGCGGTATCACCGTTTGAGAGGCGGCAGGGGATCGAAAGAAAAAGGCAAGTGACCAAATTTGAGGTGCCAAAAAAAACTCCAAGAAAAGAAAGTTGATTGCACATAGAGGATGACATGCGGGTCCCATTTAGCAGCAGCGGTCTCAACGTTTCCAAGGCGGCAAGGGATCAAAAGAAAAAGGAAGTAGCCAGAAATCAGGGGGTCAAAAAAATCCAAGAATAGAAAGAATTTTGGTTCATAGAGGATGACATGCGGGACCCATGATCCTGCATCGTAAACGGCTCGATCGGAGAACGTTGAACGAGATGGCGCGATCTAGAAAAAAAACAATGCCAGAGAGGCTGCCATCTGGGCCCTACATCCCTCGGCGGTGCGGATTTGCGTTGACTCGGCCGGCGAACCCGAGATTTCGAGATGCACCACGTCCCGGGCCACCATACGCCACGTTTTGGCCGCTTTCGTCGGGCTAGGTGGCCTCAAAAACGAGAAAAAAAAAGTTTTGACATGCACCACGGAGGGACCAAAATCGTCGGCCATGGTACACCAGCAACCACGGCGCGACTTCAACTTCGTCGGCCATGGCAACTTTTCTTGTAGTGTGTATTTCTGCCATCCTACTATCATATCTCATAAAAGAAATATGTAGCGATTACTAGAATAATCCACATAGACTATAAGCATTTCCACGGAAGATCTAATCTTATCGTAGTCAACTCTTTGAACTTTGTCGCAAACAACTTTTCGATAAGTCAAGCTTCTTTAAGGATATTTCATCCAAGTCCATCTATTTTATAGATCCATTTACTTTCAAAAAGTATTCACCTATCTTGGATTTCATGGCGCATAGCCATTTTAACGGAGTCAGGGCCCATCATAACTTCTTTGTATGTAGTTGGTTTATCATTGTTCAAAATCAATCCTTTGTCCACAAATCATTCATTTGATCACAAAGTAAACCACATCTACAAGGTTCAATAAGTACTTTGATCTCCATGACTATAACACTTTGTAGACATGGGAGCCATGATCTTCGTAGCTGCTTCCGGAACCATTTTCGATGCTGTGCTACTCTGATCATCATGCTCAGATTCATGAACCTTATCAAGTTTCATTGTCCTCCCACTCAAATACTTCGCTAGAAACAATTTCTTTGAAATAAGTAAGAAACATCGACAAACACTTTTGTCTTTGACTTTATAGTGGAAAGAATTCCCAATCAATTTTATGGGACAATCAACAAAGACATTTATCCGATTTTGGTTGTAAACTCATTTACTTATGCTATGCATACCAAAATTTAAGAAAGGACTATTTAGGGTTTATACCCATGCCATAACTCATATGGTGTCATTTCAATGGATCATGATGATGCTCTATTCAGTGTAAAAGCGGTAGTCTCTTAAGCATAATCCACAAAAAAATATAATGGCGTCATTTTATATTATCTCATCATTAATCCAACAAGGTTTGGATACATCTCTTGGATACTCCACCATCATTATGATACTCCAAGAAATGTGAGTTGTAGAATAATTTCATAACTCTCTTAGATGTTCGCTAAAACTCGTAATTCAAATATTTCCACCATGATCCAATCATAGATATTTGACTTTTCTATTACGATGATATCCACTTCATGCTGAAATTTATTTGAATCCATTCAAATGTTTCAAACTTCTTCCTTATCGAATATATCCACATATATATACTCAATTCATTGTTGGAAGTTTTCATGAAGTAGAAGAATCTCCCGCACACAACTATGCCCAATGAACCACATACATCATCATGTATGTTTCCACTAAGTTAGTTGCCCGTTCAACTCTTGGCCTATGAACGGTATTTTAGTCATTCTCTTTAGAAAAGATTTGCAAGTGCCAAACGATTCAAAAATCAAATGACTCCAAAAATCCATCTGCATGGAGTTTCTTCATGCGTTCCTTTCTAACATGACCTAAATGGCGGTTCCACAAATAAGTGGAATTCAAATCATTTGCCTTATGGCATTTTAGCGTCAGTGTTATGTATGTGTGTTTCACCATTAAGATTTATAATAACGTATCCATCGTACATGGAGTAATGTCATAATTTGAACAACTCATTGTTTTCATTTGACCAGAGAAAAATAACAATTATTAAGTTCTTTATTATAAATTCTAAGGGCTAAGAATGTCAACGACAAACATAATAACACTTTATTATGTTCCAGACGTGCATTATTACCATATTCCTTATCAGTCACTTAGGGCATCGTATTCTTGTATTGCGTTGTATTGTATGAAATCTCATACTAACCAATCTGGTACAAATACCCAAGAATTTCATTATGTGACAAAACAAGGAAAACATCCATAACATGTATATCATGTATATACACCTGAGCTAGACTTTCTATTCTTTTCTTTCTTTCTGCCAAAATATCTTTTGTAGTTTCTCTTTTAGCTCTCTTCATTCTTAGAAAAACACTTCACCTTCAATAACTTCTAGATCCATTGGTCAATACCAATAACCTTGATGTTCTTACTTTGAAGTTGATCATCATATGACAAGTGTTCCAGATTTCACTATTAGTAACTTTGTAATATGATGAACAGTTTCACTCATAATTTTATCCATGACGACTTTCCGAGACCATGTCTGTACATGCTAGGCTAGTAAAGTTTAACCTTAGTATTCGTATGTGCAAATCTGGCTTGCACCCGTTGTATGCACACGTAGAATCTATAACACCCGATCATCACGAGATGCTTCGAAACAACGAGTCTTAGCAACGGTGCATACTAAGGACGATCACTTCATGAATATGCGAATATTGTTAGTTCCCCAATAGTTGGAGGATTGAGACGTCTAGCGTCTTCAACCTTCGTACATTCCCATAAAACTTATGAGTTTATGTAGTCTCACTAGATTATATTCTATCATATTGCAATAAGGTCTTAGATATCACATATATCTCATACCTTGCTTATTTCTGAAAACAAAATTTCCAGCTCCTTACTTTTCAAACGGATTTGAACTTCAAGTTTCACAGAGACAAGATGATTTAAGGTACTAATTGAAACCATTGCTCTTTGAATCATCAATGTGAGGTTTACTAAAAGTTTGCATTAGGACTTAATCATATCTTGATTCTTTAACAATACAGTACTA
This sequence comes from Lolium perenne, assembly GCF_019359855.2. Classification (NCBI taxonomy): domain Eukaryota; kingdom Viridiplantae; phylum Streptophyta; class Magnoliopsida; order Poales; family Poaceae; genus Lolium; species Lolium perenne. The sequence goes on along the minus strand of NC_067248.2, from coordinate 82,842,574 downwards.
GTCCGTAAAGTTACTTGCCAGACTTAACAGTATTTCTATCTCAATTACAAGACTAGCGCATGGTAGATAACGGATGCCAATTCTACAAATTTAATTCAAAATACTATTCAGACTATGTTCATGAGAATTAGTTCATGTTTTAATCTAATTACTAATGAACTCCCACTTAATACAACATCCCTCATAGTTGTTAAGTGGCACACGATCCACATCCACTACACCAAAACCGATCATCACGTGAGATGATGTAGCTTCAATGGTGAACATCAACATGTTGATCATATCATCCATATGACTCGTGTTCAACTTTCGGTTTCCGTTGTCCCGAGGCCATGTCTGTACATGCTAGGCTCGTCAAGCAAACCCAAGTATTTCCGCGTGTGCAACATGGCTTACACCCGTTGTATGTGAACGTAGAATCTATCACATCCGATCATCACGAGATGCTTCGAGACGACGAACTGTAGCAACGGTGCATACGAGGGGAGAATACTTTATTATCTTGATATTAATGTGAGGGATCGTCTTATAATGCTACCGTCGCGATCTAAGCAAGATAAGATGCATAAAGGATTAACATTACATGCAATTCATAATATGTGATATGATATGGCCTTTCTTCTTGTGCTTTTGATCTCCATCTCCAAAGCACACGATCATGATCTCCATCATCACCAGCATTGCACCAAGTTCCATAGCGCCGCTTCATGGTTGTCCATCACTTATAGCTACTATAACAACTACTTGAAATAAAGCTATTACATGATGAAAAGACACGCATGTCTTTAACAAAAATTAAAGACAACCATTAGGCTCCTGCCGGTTGCCATAATACAATAATGAACATCTCATACATCAAATATAATCATCATCACATCATAGCCATATCACATCACCAAACCCTGCAAAAACAAGTTAGACGCCTCTAATTTGGTTTGCATATTTTACGCGGTTTAGGGTTTTCGAGTAAGATCCAATCTACCTACGAACATGAACCACAACGGTGATACTAGTGTTGACAATAGAAAGTGCAAATTGGAATCTTCACTATGGTGGGAGAGACAGACACCCGCAAAGCCACTTATGCAATACAAGTTGCATGTCAAGCGTGGAGCAAGTCTCATGAGACGCGGTCATGTAAAGTTAGCCCGGGCCGCTTCATCCCACCATCCCGCAAGATGCAAAGTACACAAACTAAAGCAACAAAAGCATCAACGCCCACAAAACCATTGTGTTCTACTCGTGCAACAGATCTATGCATAGACATGGCTCTGATACCACTGTTGGGGTTCGTTGCATAGAAAACAAAAAATTTCCTACCGCAAAGACGAATAAATCCAAGATCTAATCTATGGAACACCCAAGATCTAATATACAAGTTCGGAGCAACGAGATGGAGATGAGACTAACCCTCGAAGATTCCAAAGCCTACGAGATTAATCTCGTTGTTGGTGTAGATGATCGTCCCCGGTGCTGCAATCCGGCAGCACTTCCGTACTCGGTCGCGCGTACGGTGTCGATGAAGCCCATCCTCTCCCCGTTCCAGCGGGCAGCGGAGGTGTGGTAGATCCCCTCGGAATCCCAGCAGCACGACGGCGTGGTGGTGGAGGTGGAGGATAAATTCCTGCAGGGCTTCGCCAAGCCTGCGCAGGAAGAAGAAGGAGGGAGAGAGGGGCGGCTAGGGCTTGGGGAATGATGTGATGCGCCCCAGCCCTCCCCTCCCTCTTATATAGGCGTGGGGTGGGGGGCTGCCTTGGCCCCCCTCCAAGCCTTTGGGTCGGCCAAAACAAGGGGGGCAACTTCCCCCCCCCCCCCCCCCCCCAAGTTAAGCCCCTATTTTCAAGGGATTTGATCTTATCCACTTGGTACAACCACATGGGCCTTGGGGGGCTGGTGTGCCTGTCCCATGTGGGCCTATGTGACCCCCTCCGGTCCATGTTGGTCGTCCGGGATAGGTGGGCCCCACTATGGTACCCTCCGGAACCTTCTAGAACCTCCGGTACAATACCGAAAAATCCTGAACTTTTCCGGTAACCCTGAAAATGACTTCCCATATATGAATCTTATTCTCCGGACCATTCCGGACCTCCTTGTGATGTCTTGGATCCCATCCGAGACTCCGAACAAAAACATCGGAATCCATCTCATATTCCGAATCTACTTATGCGACATCGAACCTTAAGCGCGTCACCCTACGGTTCGTGAACTATGTAGACATGGTCGAGACTCCTCTCCGAGCAATAACCAATAGCGGGATCTGGAGATCCATAATGGCTCCCACATATTCAACGATGACTTAGTGATCGATTGAACCATTTACATACGATGCCAATTCCCTTTGTCACGCGATATTTTACTTGTCCGAGGTTCCATCATCGGTATCTCCATACCTTGTTCAACCTCGTTACCAATAAGTACTCTTTACTCGTACCGTGGTATGTCATCTCTTATGATCCAATCATATGCTTGCAAGCTAATCAGACGACATTCCACCGAGAGGGCCCAGAGTATATCTATCCGTCATCAGGATGGACAAATCCCACTATTGATCCATATGCTTCAACTCACACTTTCCGAATACTTAATACCATCTTTATAACCAACCATTTACGCAATGGCGTTTGATGTAATCAAAGTACCCTTCCGGTGTAAGTGATTTACATGATCTCATGGTCGAAGGACTTAGGCAACTATGTATCGAAAGCTTATAGCAAAGTGAACTTAATGACTTGATCTTATGCTACGCTCATTTGGGTGTGTGTCCATTATATCATTCATCTAATGACATAACCTTGTTATTAATAACATCCAATGTTCATGATCACGAAACCATGATCATCCATTAATCAACAAGCTAGTTATACAAGAGGCTTACTAGGGACTCCTTGTTGTTTACATAACACACATGTATCAATGTTTCGGTTAATACAATTATAGCATGAGATGTAAACATTATCATGAACACTAAGATATAACAATAACTAATTTATTATTGCCTCTTGGGCATATCTCCAACACCTCTTTCACGTCAAGAGCTCTCATATGTAGATCAGTAAAGTTCTTGGTGGTGGCCTCTTTCTCTTTGCGCCACCACTATTGTCAAGGTCGATGGCACCGTCTGTTGACGTGTTGCCATTGCCCTTCTTCTTCACCTTCCCGAGTTTTTTCCAAAAGGCATAGCTAGTTTCTCACTTTTTGGTATCGTTGATCAATATCCAACAATGGCTTAATGTGAACGCCTTGTTACCGTTGGCTGACTTGTAGTTCTCTAAGGCGTGAACAACCTACACATATGCACGACAATCCATGACACATGCCCACATATATGCAATGTACATTGACAAGAGAGGTAGAGGTGTTACCAAGTCAACGGTCGTGAGCCCGCTTATTTTTCTTCTCTTCACTGTATTGCACAAACCTTGGAACTTGTTACACTCGGCATGGATGAAGGCCCATCTCTTCGAAGGGAGAGATATTTTCGATCACTAAAGAAGGGGTTTGGCGGGAACTTCCTACGCTCATAGATGTACTTTCCCACCCGTCGCCAATATGCCAATCCCTTTTGCTCGGCACCGCATAGTGGATCTTGTAAAATCACCATGGAAGCACGACATAGCAACATGTCCTCTTCGGTGGTGTAGCTCGCGGTCCTTTGGCTCACCTTATTGCCCTTGAAAACGGTTGTGGCAAGTGTTGCGGCTAGTGTCGCGGATGTAGCTTGGGTTTAGGAGAAGCCATCGTGTTCCCAAACAATGATGATTGCCGATGCACTAGCCTTCTTGTTGAGTGACATCCTCATTGATCATGTCAACCATGAAGCCCTCACCATTGTTATACAGCTTAGATTTGTAAATTTATTTTGCCAAAAGTTTATTTTTCGAATTTCTTTTGTTCTCTTTTTCCCATTCTGCCGCATACCTATCGACTTGCTCGTCCGAGCACTCCGACAGACATCGTTGTGGCCACGTGGTCCCCGAGGCACAATAATTAAGCTAGGTCCACCCCATGGCGCACCACCAGCTCCAGCTGTGCCCTACCTCCTTTGTTATTCGCAAGGCACACGGACGCGACGTGGACCGTACAGCGACTCTCTCTGTCTCCCCTCATCGCATTCCCAAACTCCTTTTCGCTTTCGTTTCCACCGCCGCTTCTCCCCCCCTCGTCGCCGGAATACCAACTTCCCCCAAACCCTCGCTGTATACGCGCGTGCTGCCGCCGGTCTTGTCTGTATGGACTCGGCGGCTGAGGAGAAGCAGAAGAAGCAGGAGGCCGAGGCGGGGATGACGATTGGGGACGTGAGGAAGGACGGGGTGGCGAGGGAGGTGGTGCGGATGGAGAGGGAGGCGGTGATCCCCATCATCAAGCCCAAGCTCGTCATGAAGCTCGCCGAACTCATTGGTAAGTAACCCATCTTCACGCTAGAAGCGACCGGATTAATTTGGGTCACCGCCTCCCTCGCTTTCCATCTTGTGATATGGTAGCAGCAAGAAGCTATTGGAACTGGATGCTGCTATGCGTAAGGAGTCAAAAGTTGTTGCTAAGCCTAATAAAGCCATGAAGAAACAACTCGCAAGTTGGAGGTCAAAAAGCCCATAAAGTAGCGCCGAATGTTCATATGCAAATCGTTACTTGCTAGTTGAACTTGTTGTGTGTTAAACATGTGGTTACACCTGTCATTTTGTGGCATCTTACGTTAACCCTTTTCTGAGTTATAAACTTGTGTTAAATCTGTTGCTATACATAGCTATGCTGAATCTGTTGGGTCAACAACTGTTGCCTGTGTTAAATCTGGTTCAAGTTCAGGCTAAATGTTGTCCGAGTTTTTTTTTGGCATATCAATGTCCGACATTGACACATACAGATTGTATTGCCAAAAAAATGAATTAGAGGAAAAGTCTGGTTAGGTACAACCTCTATTGTCGCGGAAATTTTAATTAGAGAAAAAAACTGTTCAAAACCGGGCAAGGAGATTGTCATCCCAAGCCAAATGTCAAACTCTCCATTTTGGGCTACACGGTGTGTTTTGGCTAATGTACCACAAAATTGTAATGGTACTGGGCAAAGACGTGTTTCGGTGGTGTGTTTCAGCAAAGACCTGAAAATAACGGCGTCCTCTATTCAATTTTCCCCTTATAAATCCAAGAAGCTTATAAGTTCTTCATTTATGATCCCCAACTAGACATACACAACTACAAATGATAGGCCCTTAGAGGATATTAGTAGCACACGTGTTGTACGTAGTATTGATCATTATCAATGCCTCTGTGTTCATTCATGCTTTAGATGAAGAAATATCGTAAGCTGGACTCTTCCCCATAATTCATTCCATTTCTTTTCATTTATGCTTAGAGCATGATTTGGATCGTAATGAGTTCTTGAAGCTGTGCAAGAAGGTGGAGTACACCATCCGGGCTTGGTATCTCTTGCAGTTTGAGGATCTAATGGTAGGTGATCGTTCCATTTGATTCTATCAATCGAGATTTCCTTATGATGCTAGGCCAAGGTTCTTATATCTTTATGTGCTCTGTTCGTTACAGCAACTGTACTCTCTGTTTGATCCTGTTTCTGGTGAGAAGAGGCTGGAGCAGCAGAATCTGCCATCTCATGAGATTGATACTCTTGAATTCAACTTCATGACATATCTTTTCCAGGTTGGCACACCAAAATGTTGTTCATACCATAGGGCCCCTTGTGGAACACAGTATTCTTCATATACTTAGTCTTGTACCATTGAGCTACAACTTCATTGTCCAATTTTATCCTCTTAGAGTAGATGGTACGTATTTATGGCTTTATTAATTCACATGTAAATTTGGTTGCTTAATGTAGTAGGTTTGATATATTTCTCCTGTCCTGATTCATGTAGACCTCCCTTGGTTTTGTATCTGTTCTTGCATTCAATCTTCACAAAAAAAAGTTGAGTGAAATATTATTTTGAAAGGCCTATATAACATGTACATGCCAGAAAACTCAGAGATAACCTTGACACTCTGGGGAGAAAAACATTCATGAGATGTGAAGTTTGAATATCAGGCATTTGAGGCCTCCCATACTTCCCGTACTGCTTTTCCATAAAAAACTACAAAGGTATAATTTGGGGTGTTTTGTCGCTATATCCTCAGTACGTTTGGCTGGTACTTCTTCCCTGGTTTGTTGGCTGAATTTTGCATCAAAATGCATGTTTTTTTTTGGAAAGATAGTTTTCATTTCCTTTCTGTGTTCATTGGGCTATTGGGTTCAGTTGAAGTTGGTTTGCTTTCTGAGTTCCCTCGGAAAGGTGTGGATCGAAATTGCATTGATAGGAAACTGACGCAATTACCTTTTGGCCTTTGAACTAAGAAGCTAATTGGTTGATGATGAGAGATGTTGACATCATAGTAATGAAGTTTTTGCCATATTTACTATTTAGTTTGCTGGATAATTAAGCTACCACTATTTGGATTCACTGTATCAAGCAGATAATGGAAAAGAGCAACTTCAAGTTGTTATCTGATGAAGAGTATGATGTTGCGCAGTCTGGACGATATCTTTTGAACCTTCCCATCACAGTTGATGAATCTAAGGTTAAGAATTATAGCCTTTCTAAGTAAGCATAAGAAAGAACATGTTCAGTGCACTGAATTTCTTCCCTTCAAATATAGCTAGACAAGAAGTTGTTGACAACATACTTTAAAGAGCACCCACATGCCAATCTGCCTTCATTTGCTGATAAGGTAATCTTCGTGCCTTGCTAACTAACTTGCCAATTTCTCTTGATCGCATGGATTATATTTCTAATTCGAGGGAGTTATAATTAGTAGCGCATGATAAGTTGCGTTGGCTAGTGCATGAAGCTTGACAATGTAAACCGCAACTATTTTTATTCATAGAGCATTGGCTGGGTCTTGAGCTCATGACCTCTTGGCTCTGATACCACATTGAATTGTATGCACAAACCAGCTCACCCAAATTAGTTTGGGAAAGATGCACTATATGTTTCAACAATTATATTCCATATTGTTTACCTTGTAGTATATTGTCTTCCGTCGTGGCGTTGGGATCGACCGTACAACTGATTACTTTGTCATGGAGAAAATCGATGTAATCATATCCCGAGTTTGGAGGTCATTGCTAAGCTTTACCAGGTACTAAACTTGTTTGAACATCTTTTACCTCTTCAACAAGTCTAATCCAGATTACAGAACTGTTGTAAACTTGTAATTCATGGTAGTGATGATTTTTTTATGTATAGAATTGATAGATTATTCTCGAAGAAACCGCAGTCAAAGCCAAGAAGTGATATTAAGAAGACAGACGAAATTATTGAAGACTCAGAAGAACAAGAGCTATTTGTTGAGCGCATCCGGCTCGAAAAAATTGAGCTAAGGTTAAATAGTTTTACCGGTAAAATTTGGTAGAGTACAGTTGGACTTAATTTTATGAAGTCCTATCTTTTTTGTAACAGCATAAAAAACCTGACGCATAAGATGACAATTCAAGAACCTACATTTGATAGGATGATTGTGGTTTACAGGTAGGTTTTTACCGAAGCTGTATACTCATGAAAATTTCTTGTATTAATCAGTAAGTGTTAATATAGTGATATTAATTTCTGGTTACTGTTGTTATATAATTATTACATGTACAGGAGGGCTGGTACGAAAACTAAGCCTGACCGTGGAATATTTGTAAAGCATTTCAAAAACATTCCAATGGCTGACATGGAAATTGTTCTTGTAAGATAATTCATATGTATTCAGCGTCTTTTTAGGTGCTCCTTTTTCTCAGTGGTTTGTTACTGTGGACCTGAAACTGGAACTTATTTTGTAGCCAGAGAAGAAGAACCCCACTTTAACACCAATGGATTGGGTTAAGTTTCTTGTTTCTGCTGTTATCGGTTTGGTATGTTCCCACTATATTGGTTCTCCCTAAATGATTTTATAGCAATACTTTACTGTTTCAACTGCTTGTTACTTGCAGGTCACTCTTGTTGGTTCTCTTGAAATGCCGAAAGCTGATGTATGGGTTGTCATTGCAATCATGTCTGGTGTGATTGGATATTGTGCTAAGATCTACTTCACGTAAGTTCTGTATTGATTTCTTTCAGTCTCAGGCATCGATAAATATCATTCTCTGAAGAGGGTAACATCCTTAGAAGGCTCACACATTGCTCTGTAAACAATTGCTGCTAAAAGCTTGCTAATCTTTGTATGCGCAATTTTTTAATCTACTGTACTAAGTATGATCTTGTAAATATTTATCATTGGTAGTATGCCATGTGTTCGTTTATTGTAATACAGGTTTCAGGCAAATATGACATTATATCAGAACATGATTACGAAGTCAATGTATGACAAGCAGCTTGATAGTGGGAAAGGAACACTTCTTCATTTATGTGATGATGTGATACAACAAGAAGTATGAAACAAATGAATGATTGTCTTGCAGTACAAGTTTTACCTATATCTAAGATGTGATGTGTAATGATATTCCATTGTTTTTTCACACAGGTTAAAGAGGTCATAATTTGTTACTATATTTTAATGGAGCAAGGGAAGGCAACTATACAAGTAAGAATGTATACCTAGTGTTATGTGACATGACTTCCTTTTATTTCTTTTAGTATTTGTATCAATTTTGTCGTTTTTGGTATCTCTTCTATCATGTCATTTTTTCATTACTTATCCAATTCTTGTTTTCCCTTCTGCATTTTAACTTCAGCTCGTGTAGCTGTTGTCTTCTACTCCCTCCATTCAATGAATAAGGCGCACAAGCATTTGATATGTTGATTATATAGTACATAACTGATATTTCTAGATACGTATTGAGAAACACTTTCTAAGGATACCAAATTTATATCAAATATTCCTTCCATACATGGTTTAATTCATGGTCAAACACATCTGTGGAAAAAAGTACCATATTCATTGGAATGGAGGGAGTAGTGTACACGGCCAATGCTTTCTTGCAATATATGACACCTTGACCTTATAGCATGTGTTATCCTGAGTTTGGGTTCTGTTTCCAATGCTTCTCCATGTCATCAGCGTGCAACATCATCAATGGTTAGGACAGAGATCCACCCCTGTGCATGGTATCTGTGTAGGTGTTATTTGGTGTCAAGGTGGGATCCCACTGGGATTTCACTTGCAGTGCATTTTGTTTTTCTAGTTTAAATTTTGGTGTTAAAATTTACACTAAAAAAAGCAAAATATACTGCAAGTGGGACTTAGATGGGATCCCACTTAGTTATTTATTTAACAATTGTTTAGTTGCTCACCACGTGTACCACATGGTACTTCGTTATTTATTGATGGGTCATCCATGCTCATTTATGAAAACTGGAAACCAACATCCTTAGCAGATCAGATATTGAAATAAACTATTGTCCTGATCAGATATTAGATGCCCAATCATGGTAACCACAGATCGCTGTTTGTACAAGGTTATTGCAACACGAAATTTCTCGGTCATCATTGGCACAGATATGTGGGCTTATGTAACAAAATTCGTTCATATATTTCTTTTCTATCTTAGGACCCACAAATGTGAACTTAGGAACGTTACAATATTTTATTTATGTGTTGGTTTCCTCCAGGATCTTGATTTGCAATGTGAAGAGCTAATTAAAGAGGAGTTCGCCGCTGAGTGCAATTTTGATGTCCATGATGCTGTAAAGAAGTTAGAGAAGCTTGGTATCATTCATCGGGTAAAGCTTTCTACCAATTCATTCTGATCCAAATATCTAGCAAGGACCTCTCTCTATCGAAGTCGACAGTTGAAATTTGGATCATCTTGGATAGTTTTGGGGTGCTGGAACTTATTTCTATGTGTGGTCACGTGTGTGGCGGTTAAAACCTTTTCAAGTTATAAAAGTAGCTACCTAGGGTGCATGTCCCACAGTTGTCTTTGCTTCCTATTTTTTTCCTGTCATGTTAGTGCTTTTAGAACAAAATGGGAATAATTGGAGTTCCATATGGATATACATACCTTACATGCTCATTACATAGCAGGGAATTTTCCACCATTTTTGTGAACAGTCATTCTCTGAATAAATACCATCCAAACTACAGTCTATTCCTAGGTAGTATCCTCTTACATGCTAAAAAAGGAATTTGTGCTCCCCAGGACTCGATTGGAAGGATATTATGTGCTCCGTTGAAGCGAGCCAATGAGATCATAGGCACCACAACTGAAGAAATGGTGTTGCGAGCACAACAGAACTCTGTTTCTTAAGTTCTGCCTCAGAGCAAATGTATTTATCTGTATATTATTAGCACACGCAAGAACTGAGAAGGCTCATGTTCATCCTGATGGAATGATCTAAGCTCTGCTATTTTCTCTCATTAGTGAGTCAAAGTGAGTGTAACTAAGAGTGCCGTGTTTAGGTTTAAATCTGTACATGTTACTTGTGCATATCAAAATATAAATGCGACAGACAACAGGATGTCTTGTCCCTGAAATTGTCCAGTATTGCTTGTTCAGTTGTTGTATTAATGAAGATAAGTGTCAAGGTTTTAGTTAAAATTTGAACGAAAATGAGCTAAAACCAGGAGGGAGTAGTTAAAATATATTGGATGTCCTCTCCCTGGAATTGTCATGAATCTGTGTACTTTTGGAAAATAGATTCCATTACCAAGGATCCAGGCCAAATCGCCATTCAGCACGTGTGGTGCATAAACAGGATGCGCACAGCTAGCCTTATCAGTTTAGAGAGTACCGCAGCAAAAGTTCGCACCATGGTGACTTTAGGAAACAAGTTTCTAGGGCAGAATCCCCAGGCAAGCTTTGTGGCCCAGGTGTGTCCACGGAGGATACCGGAGAAACTGGAGGTGCATGTTGAAAGATGCACCTTGACGGGTGGCAACTGGCAAGCCTCTAGCCGTGGTTGGTGTACGTTCATTCGAGCAAGAGGATAACTAACAGAAAGAGGAAACGCAGACACACACACGAACACAGGGAGAGAACAGAGAAGGAGCAATAGCAATGGCCGTGATCTCCACAGTTTGCCCACCATCTCTCCTGTCAGTTCAAACCCTTCGCAGCCACAGATTCCAGAAGAATGGTGCTACCTGCTCACCAAGAACTACAACTTTCAGAGTCAGGGCTGTGAAGATTCCTGCAGGAGTAAGTTGCATGGCTGCCTTCTTTCTTACTTTCTCAATTCTTGTTTTGTTTTCCTAGATGAAGGATGTAGGTGCTCCCGGGATCTCGGCCTCTGCATTCAGCGATGCCACATCCGTTCCTCGTTTATTTGAGTGCTTGTTTCATGTGTAGGGCTCAGAAATATGGGTAATTAAGTTACTAAATCTTCCGTCCTTTTGTCAGGTTCAAGTGCCAAGGGCGCAGCCTAAGCTCAGTGAGCCGTTCCTAGGATTCACCAAGACCGCGGAGGTCTGGAACTCCAGGGCCTGCATGATGGGCCTCATCGGGACCTTCATCGTTGAGCTGGTAAGGAATTATGAATTATCACAAGTTCTCTCCCAAAAGTGGTGCGATAATTCGAGTGCTTCATTGCATGTGTAATGATTGATGCATTTTTGGGGGGCTTTGATTTCAGATTCTGAACAAAGGTGTTCTTGAGATAATTGGTTTCGAAGTGGGGAAAGGCCTCGACATTCCTTTGTAGTTCGTTCTCACTCCCTGCCTCTCTGCTGCTGATGTTCATATATGAGTCGCAGAAAACGGTTGTAGCCATCAGTGGCCATGCTATATATATTGTACTAAATACATAGTCAAACTATTAACATTCCATTACTTGTTACTCATTTTACACTCACTTGTATAGTGATGATTAGCAAAGGGGTTTCTGTTGCTCGTCAATTATTCTGATGAACTGTGCGATAGTTCAAACAGTTAATACCTGAAGCTGTCCATAGTTCTGACGAAAAAGACAAAGCTTTCTATGGTCATGCTAAATTAATGTTCATATAGGTGGTAATGTGGGATTGAATTGTTTGGCGAGTACGGACAAACGGAAGCTGATCTATAGGGAGCCCTTTATTTTTGAAAAATCGAAAATCATATTTATTTATAATCTTCAAAAAAAATATGAAAAAACATGGGATGTGCTATATACATCATTGAATACATCCAGGATTGTTTCCCGATTTTTTTTAAACTCTAAAATATGGTTTTTCATATTTTTGAAAATAAAGGGATCCATGTAGCTCAGCCTCTATTTGGTGGCAATCTTCTTCAACTTAACATTTTGGGTGAATTAGTTAGTTAGGTCTTAGGTTCATAGAATTCAATATGTTATAACCAGAGGCAAGAAGCCAAGAAGTCTTAGGTGCATACATGCGATTGGATATATTTTTCAAGATTGGATATGGTGCTTCAGATACTTGTATGTCTTTCTCTTAACTTCACCTTATGGAGCTCCTTTAAGTGTATAAAAGACAATTCCGCCTTGGTTAACACGAATGCATATGTAAAACTGAAACACCTTTATCTAGTATCATGTGAAGAATAAGCCCTTCATTAGGGGAATATAGGGAACCAAGCATGTTTCAGCGAAGGGGGGAAATGGATATTGTTCAGGGCATATTGAATGAACAATCAGGAATAAGGGGAGCGCCTCAAGCCCTCAACAGTCGAGCGCTTTACTATTTGTCTCGCTGTGTGCTGACGAAATTGTCACGATGAAGTAAATCGGACGGCTCTGCAGGTCGACTGAGACATAAGGAATTCTCAGTCACCTGAGACCTAGCAAATCCATTTAAAATTAGCAAGCTTTACTGGTATTTAGCTCAACGTTGAACAAAATACGGGCGGACACACTGATTTTCTTTTTCGAACCATGCAAGAGAACTACATGTGAAAAAATAAATAGAAGAAAAACAGCCCAAAGGCAAGAGTACACGGCCAACACGGATACAACAGAGAAGGCAGGTTCAGAAAATGCAACTAGCTAACAAAACTGCTAGAAATAAGACTGACCTTCTCAAAGTAGAAAACAACCTGAAAACAGGAATTTAACTAGCCTGTATCTACAACCTGCAACTAGCTTGAATCCACAACCATGGAGATACTGAAACGACCTCGGCTAGCCAACGCCCACTGGATCGCCTCCGTTTTAATCTGCGAGATGATTTGTTGCACGCTTTTGTGCTCGTTTCTGAAGACCCGTCCGTTTCGTTCGTGCCAGATACTCCAGGACGTGAGCATCACTAGGGTATTGAATTTACTCTTGTCCGGGTTCTGAAGATTGCTGCTCGCATGAAGCCATCACAACCTGGGATTCAGATTAGTCGAAGGAGCAATTCTGCTAAGCCCCGCCCAGTTTAGAATTGAACCCCAAATAATGCTGACGACCACACAACCTAGGAACAGATGTTGGACGTTCTCCTCTTCAGTTTTACAAAACACATATTTATCGTTATGTGGTAGCCCTCTTTTTCCGAGTCTGTCAGCTGTCCAAATTCCCCCCTGATGAACAACCATGCCGCAACATTGCATCGAAGAGGCGCCCACGATTTCCAAATCGCATTAGCCAAGTCAAAAGAAACTGAACAGGAAAATGCGCAGTGTAGACTGATTTTGCTGTGTACTCCTATTTTGCTTCCCAAAGCCAAGTCCAATTATCTTCAACATCTTGATGTAGATGAAAGTTTCTAATCTCTTCATAAATGGCTAGGATTTGTGAGAAAGCTTGTATTGTAAGTGGTTTGTTGATGTCATCCATCCATCTACCATTGCAAATAGCATCCGCAACCGTTCTCCTGGCTTTAATGTTTGGATGGATCATCTTGTAAATGGCAGGTGCTATTTATTCGATCGTCATCTCTGTAAGAGTGGATACTCAGGTAGAAAGTGCAAATATGCACTGCTGTATATTGCTTGATATTAAACCGATCTTGTACAGTGCTATTTATAGAAGAAGTACAAGAGGAAGGGGAGAGAAGTACACACGCACACACACGGCAACAGGGAGCTGTTGCAGATCCTAGCTAGGCGGGTGGACGCGTGATCGACGTGGTGCATGGCCTGCATGCACGCACGGATAGAGGAGGACCAGGTCATGATCCTTATCAGGTCTTCACCCCCCCGCAGTATCAACGGGAGGTTCCTGGACGGTGAGACTGGAGCGAAACTCAACAAATGCAGCAGTAGGAAGACCTTTGGTGAACACATCGGCATATTGGGATGCCGTCGGGATATGCAGAACACGTACTTCACCAACCTGGACCTTGTCGCGCACGAAGTGGATGTCGATCTCAATGTGTTTAGTACGCCGATGCTGAACAGGGTTGACGGACAAGTAAACAGCAGATACATTGTCGCAATAAACGACTGTAGACCTGTGGATGGGACAATGCAGTTCCTGTAGGAGATTACGGACCCAACAGCTTTCAGCGACAACATGTGCAACAGCGCGGTACTCCGCTTCAGCGCTCGACCTGGACACGGTTAGTTGGCGTTTGGAAGACCAAGATATGAGGTTGTCACCGAGAAAAACGCAGAAACCAGAGGTAGATCGCCGAGTGTCAGGGCAGCCGGCCCAATCGGCGTCGGAATAGGCAACTAAGGAGGAAGTGGAAGAAGGAGTAATGGAGGTGCCGAAATCTAGTGTGCCCTTGATATATCGGATGATGCGTTTGACGAGATTGAGATGAGAGGACCGAGGAGCGTGCATGAATAAGCATGCCTGCTGAACAGCGTAAGATATCTCAGGCCGAGTGAGGGTTAGGTACTGAAGAGCGCCGGTGAGGCTGCGATAGTGAGTAGGGTTGTCAAGAAGATCGCCATCGTGAAGGGAAAGCTTGGATCCAGAATCGATGGGAGTTTTGACAGGGTTACAATCATGCATACCGGCCCTATCAATGAGGTCAAGGGCATACTGTCGCTGAGAAAGATGAAGGCCATTGGATGTGCGAGAAACAGAAATTCCTAAGAAATGACTAAGGGGTCCTAAGTCAGTCATGGAAAACTCCGCGCTAAGTGTAGATATAATTTTCGACAGGAAATCGTCGGAGGAGGCGGTGAGGACAATGTCATCGACGTAGAGAAGAAGGTATGCAACGGCGGAGGAGGAGTGGAATATAAAGAGTGAAGTGTCGGATTTAGACGCGACGAAGCCAACAGAGGTGATAAAGGTGGCAAAGCGAGTGAACCACGCACGAGGAGCTTGTTTAAGCCCATATAGAGACTTGCGAAGGAGACAGACATGAGATGGAGCGGAGGGATCCTCAAAACCCTTGGGTTGCTGACAATAGACAACCTCGGACAAGTTCCCGTGGAGAAAGGCGTTCTTAACATCTAATTGATGGATGGGCCAGTGAGAGGAGACGGCGAGAGAGAGGATAATGCGGATGGTGCTAGGCTTAACGACGGGGGAGAAAGTTTCGTCGTAATCGATGCCGTGTTCTTGAGAGAACCCACGGACGACCCATCTAGCTTTATAGCGAGCGAGGGTGCCATCGGAGTGATACTTGTGGCGAAAAACCCATTTGCCCGAGACGACATTGGCGCCGGAGGGACGAGGAACTAGCTGCCAAGTGGAGTTGTCGATGAGAGCGGAGAATTCTGATCGCATGGCGGCTGCCCAATGAGGATCATTGAGAGCGGTACGGTAGTTGGAGGGAATGGGAGAGGGAGAAGAAGTGGCTGCTAGATTGAACAGACGACGAGGGCGAAAAATGCCGTGGTGAGATCGTGTAGCCATCGGATGGGATGGGGGCGGAGCTTGTCGAGAGACGCGGGTGGGAATAGATTTGGATGGCGCCGGCGGGGGAGATGAGTTGGCGCTGGAGGAGGAGGAGCTAGGCGCGGGTGTCATGGGGCTTGGCGCGGCAGAGGGAGTGGCCGTGGCAGAGTCTGGGGCTGGCAGGAGGTCATGGCAGGCTGCCGTGGGCGAATTCTGTGGCGCGGCAGGAGTCGGGGCAGGGCGCGGATCTGAAGGAAAAAGTGGGGGAAGTAGGCTGGGCAGTGGAGGGTCTGGGTCAGGGCCATGATCAAACTCGTAGTCGACGTGGTCAGGTGTGAGGTCGACGGCGAAGGGAAAGACAGATTCGTCGAAGGTAACATGGCGACTTGTGTAGACGCGGCCTGTGGTGCGATCTAGGCAGCGATATCCCTTGTGCTCAGGAGCATAGCCAATAAAAACGCAAGGAATGGAGCGGGGTGCGAGCTTGTGTGAAGGGCATCAGCCCAGTAGTCTGGTGGCATGGAGGCTTGAAGGAGAATGGTGCGAAGAACGTCATTTGTGGTTCGGATCGCGCGTTCCGCCTTTCCGTTTTGCGCAGAAGTGTAGGGGCATGAGAAGCGCAAGATGGTGCCAAAGGGGGCGAAAAAGGAACGGTTTGCGTTGTTATCAAATTCTCTACCGTTGTCGCATTGGATAGTACCTATGGTAGTATGAAAGTGGGTACGGACGAATGCGTGAAAGTGAGAAAGAGTAGAATGAACATCAGATTTGAGGCGAATGGGATAAGTCCACATATAATGGGAGAAATCATCAACAATGATCAAATAATATTTAAAACCGGATACACTAGGAAATGGTGCAGTCCAGAGATCACAATGTATCAGGGTGAATGCAGCGGAAGTGAAACTAGTAGAGGAACTAAAGGGTAATCTAACATGCTTGCCCATCTGACAAGCACGGCAACTATGGATCATCTTATTACAACGAAAATTTTTATTTAAAGATGATGAAACGCCGGGATGACCGAGCCGGCGGTGCCATAAGTCAGCGGAGGCCGCGACGTAGGCAACTGGTGGTGAAGATGACGAGGCAGTCACCGGCGAGAAGAGAGGGTACAGGTCTCCGTCACTGTTGCAGCGAAGAAGAAGAGCTCCCGTGCGCAGGTCCTTCACGGAAACACCAAAAGGATCAAACTCCATTGATAAAAGATTGTCAGTGGTAAATTGTCTAACAGATAGCAGATTGGTGACAATATTAGGAGTGACTAAAACGTTTTGGAGGTAGAGAGGACGATCAGATGAAGAGATAGCAGTATGCCCTAGATGAGAGATTGGGAGAGTGCTTCCATTGCCAACTATAACCGGTGCCATATGAGAGACAGGTCGGGAGGAAGTGAGTGTACCTTGGTTGGCAGACATGTGCGCCGAAGCGCCGGAGTCGGCGATCCAGGGACCGGACTGACCCTGCATGGAGAGGTCGTTGAGGGCGCCGATGAGCGCGGACTGCTCGAAGGAGTTGCTGGTGGAGGCGCCGGTGTTGTTGGCGACGGTGTACTGCTGCGGCGGCGGGATGTAGTCCGGTGGAGGGTTGGTGCCGAAGGCCTGGCCTGGTGCAGGGAAGAGCAGCTGCTGCGGCGGTGGAGGCGGAACGTGGTACAGCGGGTGCTGGAGCACGGATGGTGGGGCAGCGTAGGCCGGGCCTGGGTAGGGCACGGCGTAGTGCGGGGGCGGCTGCATGGCCGTCAGAGCCTGAGGAGGACGAGGGCCCAGCAGGCCTGGAAGACGAGGGCCGGCGTACGGCCAGGCCTGGACGTAACCGGTCCAGGGCCGCTGCTCGTGAGGCTGCGGAGATCCAGCGCCGTAGTTGGTGTAGCCGCCGTTGTTGGTGACGCGCTTACGCTTAGTCTTCCCCTGGTTCGGAGACGGCGAGGATGGGGCGCCGTAGTTGGCGCCGTAGGTGCCGATGCCGCCATGAGTGCCGGGAGGCCGAGGGAAGCCAGGTGCGGGCGGAGGAACGCCGCCTCCACCGTGGCCACCGGGAGGCCCGCCGCCACCACGCCCAAGGGCGATCAGGGCAGACTGCGAGGCGACGCGATCGGTGGCGCGGCCCTGCATCTCATCAAGGAGGAGCATGTTGCGGGCGTCATCAAAAGAGAGGCGGCCGGAGTTGGAGAGGAGGATCTTGCCGGTGACGTGGTGCCGTTCGTGAAGCCCGCGCGTGAGCACGGTGACGAGAGTGTCGTCGGTCGGCGCCTGATCGCAGTCGCGGAGGGCGTCGGCGATCGTCTTGATCCGTGCGCAGTACTGCGCGATGCCAAGACTGCCTTGGCGCTGGTCGTGAAGATCGGAGGTGAGGTGGACGGCGCGGTGACGACGATTGTTGAGGAAGATCTCGGCGAGGGCGACGTAGAGCTGCCGCGCCGTCTTGGTAGTGTCGAGGATCATGCCGGTGAGCTCCCGAGAGATGGATCCGTAGATCCACCGTTTCAGGATTAGGTCGACGGTGCGCCATTCGGCGTCAGGAGCGGCGGGCGCGGGCGCCGTCAGATGGTCGAGCACGCCATACTCCTCGACGGCGAGCTCCATGTGAGTGCGCCACTGGTTGTAGGAACCAGTGGAGAGATCAAGGGTAAAGGGAAGAATGTTGCGGATTTGGACACCGCGCATGTAGAACGAGATTGGAGCAGGGACATGGGGAACCTGAGGAAGGGCCATGGCGGGCGGCACGGCCAGGGGAGCGCCAAGGGCGCCAGGGGCCGCGGCGGGGTTGATGGCGACGGGGGCGCCAGTGTTGGGGTCGAGGGCGGGCGCCGCGAGTCCGGCCGTGGCGGCGGCGGCATTGCCTGCGTCGTCGGCCATAGGATCGTGCTAATCTGATACCATGTAAGAGTGGATACTCAGGTAGAAAGTGCAAATATGCACTGCTGTATATTGCTTGATATTAAACCGATCTTGTACAGTGCTATTTATAGAAGAAGTACAAGAGGAAGGGGAGAGAAGTACACACGCACACACACGGCAACAGGGAGCTGTTGCAGATCCTAGCTAGGCGGGTGGACGCGTGATCGACGTGGTGCATGGCCTGCATGCACGCACGGATAGAGGAGGACCAGGTCATGATCCTTATCAGGTCTTCAGTCTAACAATCTCATTTAGCCATTTGTCCAACCAGAAGAAGCACTTCTCTCCATTACCAACTTCAATCCTTGCCGCCGCGTTGAACATTTCTCTAATCTGCTCGTCCATGGGTGAAGCAAGTTCCCGCCAGCTTTCCTGCCTATGTTCTGAGACTCCAAACCCACCTAACTCGCAAGGCAACGCTCATTATTTCAAAGTTAAGTACTTCTAAACTTTCCATAGTTTTCAGACGGCAAACTGTAGGCTAATTGACGAGGCACTGCCCTCCGCTCACAGCATCCGTTCCCTTCCACAGAAAACCTCTTCTGGTCTTGTCAATTGCTTAAAAAACCCATGGTGGAGGATCTAGTGACATAAGGTGAAAATAGCCATTGCGCTTAGAACTGATTGGACAAGAATCAATCTCCCACCTTGGGTGAGCATGAAAGTTCTCCACGAAGCCAATCTGCGCCTGATCTTGTCAATTATAACTTGCAAGTCGCCAAGTCCTCTTTCCTCACCTTTCTGTGATGAAGTGGAAGACCAAGGTAAGGTATCGACAGCTCTGCAATTTTGCAGTTAAGGATTGTACCTGTTTCCTCTGCGAGCTCATTATTAAGTTTAGGGTTTAACCGGTGTGCCCGTTAGGGTCCGGGTTCCATGTTTATATAGGTTGGAAGAGCCCCAACCGTGGCGTTATACAAGGTTGACCTAGGTCGGTGTACTACACCGTACCTAGAGTCAAACGGGTCATGTACATGTATTCTAACAGCCTCCCTTAATCTAAGCTTCTAAGAAGATTTAGATTACGCCTAAATTCATGAAGATTCTTGACTGGAAGAGCCTTGGTGAAACCATCTGCAACCTGGTCTTTGCTAGACACAAACCTGATACTTAATCTCCTTGCAGCCACTCGTTCTCGAACAAAGTGGAAATCTATTTCAATATGCTTAGTGCGTGCATGAAATACTGGATTAGCTGATAAGTATGTAGCACCAAGATTGTCACACCATAAGCAGGGCCTTTCTCTCAAACGAACTCCAAGTTCTCGAAGGAGTGCCTCTACCCAAATCATTTCGGCAGTTGCATTGGCCAATGCCTTATACTCAGCTTCAGTACTGGAACGTGACACTGTGGCACTCCAAGAGATCAGATTTGGTCCTATAAAGATTGCAAAACCTCCTGTAGATCTTCTGTCATCAAGGCAACCAGCCCAATCTGCATCAGAGAAAGCACTCAAGAGTGTAGATGAAGAAGGCTGGAAGGTAATACCCATGTTGACCGTATCTTTGACATATCTGAGAATTATCTTAACAGCTTTCCAATGAACAGTGGTTGGAGCATGAAGGAATTGACATACTTTGTTTACTGAGAAGGAAATATCAGGTCTTGTAAGTGTAAGATATTGCAGTCCTCCAACAATACTGCGATATTTTGTGCTGTCTTCAGGACCAAGCGGTTCTCCATCAACAAGAGAGAGAGAGAGAGAGAGAATCTGTAGCGGAAAGTGGTGTGGGAGCCGGCTTGCATATGCGCATACCGAGCCTTTCAAGTAGATCATTTGCATATTTCTCTTGTGTAAGCAATAGTCCACGACGAGTTCTCTTGACTTCCATACCCAGAAATAAATTCAAGTCACCAAGATCCTTGATAGCAAAATTATCATTGAGATCACTGACTAAGGCAGTTATAGCATCATTTGAGGAGCTTGCCACAATAATATCATCAACATAGATTAACATGAATATTGTGATACCTGACTTTTGATATAGAAACAGAGACGTGTCTGCCTTTGAGGGTATAAAGCCAAGATCATGTAGTTTGGAGCTAAGACGAGAGTACCATGCTCGAGGGGCTTGTTTAAGACCATAGAGAGCTTTATCTAGCTTGCACACTGGGAGATTCAGGATGTTCAAAACCTGGGGGTTGTCTCATATAAACCTCCTCTTCCAGAACACCATGCAGAAACGCGTTCTTGACATCTAGCTGCCGCAGATTCCAACCTCGAGAGACTGAAATAGCTAAGACTGTTCTAATAGTAGCTGCTTTAACAACAGGACTAAAAGTATCTTCATAGTCAATACCATATCTTTGCTTGAATCCCTTTGCAACAAGACGAGCTTTATATCTGTCAATAGTCCCATCTGCACGTTTCTTAATACGATAGTCCCATTTGCAATCAATCACATTTTTATTGGAGCTAGAAGGTACCAAGTGCCATGTCTGATTATGAAGCAATGCCTCATATTCCTCCTCCATTGCTTGTTTCCAATATGGATTTGCCAAAGCATCAGCAAGAGAACGAGGTTCATCTGAAGATGCAAGCATACCATAACGAACAGTACCATCCGTGTAAATTTTCGGGTGTTTAATACCTTTTTGCAGCCTAGTGCGAACTCCTGATACAGGAACTGTTACCACGGCAGGAGGCACAGAAGATCCAGAGGGCTGACGAGGATCCTCCTCGGGATCAGTGCTGCCACCAGCATGCAGCAGGGGATCTTCTGGCAGGGACCCAGGCCGACCAGGTGGCGACGGGGATCGAGACGCCTGCCGGTGCGACAGAGAGGACGCAGACGGGGCATTAATTGCTGGCGGGCCCCACGACGGAGACCGGCGACGCGTGTAGACGCGTAGTGGAGCCGAAGCGCGTGGCGGCAGCTGCTGCTCCGCAGCAGCATCATTGTCAGGCTGACGCAGTGCAGGGGAATCCTCCCTGGGATCTGCACCGTCAGGAGATGGAACAGCAGGCAAATCAGCCTCGGATCCGCTGCCCACTTCGTCTTCTTCTATAGCATCAGAATTAGCACTGTTTTCACTCATTTCTTCACCATTTTCAGTGAGGTTTTCGTCATTGTGATCGTCTTCAAGAGCATGATCTTCCACAGTAGTATGTGGTGCATTATCCTGAGCAGGGTTAGTGACAACAGGAATAATTGAGTATCCCCATGAGTACATGCATTATTTGATGTGGGTAAAAGAAGAATATCTTGAGCAAGACGTCTACTAGCATTTGGATGAAGAGACGCAAAGGGAAAGACATTCTTATCGAACACAACATCTCTAGAGATATAAACACGTCATGTGGTCACATCCAAGCACTTGACGCCTTTATGGAGAGGACTATAGCCTAGAAAGACACATTTTGTAGACCGATAAGCAAGCTTGCGTTTGTTATAGGGACGAAGATTGGGCCAACATGCACACCCAAAAATTCGAAGAGATTCATAATTTGGCTTAACTTTGATAAGACGCTCTACAGGAGTCTCATTGTGGATGATTTTGCTAGGAAGGAGATTTATAAGAAATGTGGCAGTGAGGAAGGCTTCATCCCAGAATTTTAAGGGCATGGAGGCATGAGCAAGTAGAGAGAGACCTACTTCAACTATGTGTCGATGTTTGCGTTCAGCGGAACCGTTTTGCTGATGGGCATGAGGACAAGACACGTGATGAGTGATGCCTATTTTCTGGAAGAAGCCATTTAGTTTCTCATATTCACCTCCCCAGTCGGTTTGCATAGTGACTATTTTCTTCTCAAATTTGCGCTCAACATAGGCTTGAAAGTTGAGAAAAACTTGATAGACGTCAGAGCGTTTCTTTAACAAATAAATCCATGAAAACTTGCTAAAATCATCGATAAAGCTTACATAATATGAATGTTTGCTAACAGAAACAGGTGCTGGCCCCATACATCAGAGAATACAAGTTCAAAAGGAACTGTAGACACACTGGTGGACACAGGATATGGCAACTGGTGGCTCTTGGCAAGTTGACAAGAGTCACAAACATAAGGATTTATTTCTGGACTATATGAGAGTTGATGTTTCCTAACAATCTGCTGCACCACAAAGGAGGAGGGATGTCCTAAGCGGCGATGCCATGTAGATGAAGACGGCTTTATTGTGATGAAGGCTTGCTTGGATGACCCAGTAGCGAGGGGCACTAGTGGATAGAGACCCCCATAGCATGGTCCCTTAAACAAAGTCCTTTGCGTTGCCTGATCCTTAATCAAAAAGAACCAAGGGTGAAATTCAATATAGACATTATTATCAAGGCAAAGTTTATGGACTGACAGGAGGTTTTTGGATGCATTTGGAACAAGAAGAACATCATTTAAGTGCAATGTACTATGGGAAGTATGCAACATAGAATGACCAACATGTGATATCGCCATACCATTTCCATTTGCGGTGTGGACACGGCCCTGGCCCTTGTACTTGTCAAAGGTGGTGAGCTTGTTCAGTTGGCTTGTAATGTGGTTAGTGGCTCCCGTGTCAGTGTACCAATTGCTGTCCACCCCATAGGATGCAACATGTGCACTCTTCTTCCCACGTCCAGTGTCATCCTCATCATCAGTGTCATCATCCTTGTAGCGCCACCAGCAATCGGAGGCAGGATGTCCGTGGATCGTGCAGATTTGGCACGTGACGTCCACAAACGGGGTGGGAGCACGGCCATGCCCGCGGCGGCGTTGGCCACCATTGTCACGGCGACGCTCAGGGCCGCCATTGTCACGCCGCACAGGGCCATCGTCACGCCGCACAGGGCCATCGTCACGCCGCACAGGGCGACGCTCTTCCCATCGCTGTCCACCATCACGACGGACCGGGCCATCATCACGACGGCGATCATCACGTTGTTTGCGCCCACGGTCACCGTGATCACCGCGGTCACCGCGGTCACCACGATCTGGCGAGCGTGTGCGTCCGCGCCCAGTATCCTGGCCACGGCGCAAGGCGGCATTGGCGGAGGAGGTAAACCCCGCGTTTTGTCCAGCTTCAGAGAGCATATCCTGTCGCATATCATGTGCAACAATTTGATCATAAACTTCATCGAGAGTGATGTCATTGTTACCATTGACGGAGGCTGCGACATCGTTGTAGGAGCCGTCAAGGCCGTTGACGATGTAGCCGATCATCTCATCTTCTGGGACTGGCTTCCCGGCTGCGGCGAGCTCGGACGCGAACCCCTTCATCTTGGCGAAGAACGCAGAGGCGGTCAACTCCAGTTTCTTGGTGCTGCCAAGGGCGCCCCGCAGCTGGTTGATCTTGGAGCGGGAGCTGGAGCCGCAGACCTTGGTGATTGTGGCCCAGACGGCGGCGGTCGAATCGACGCCGATAGTTTGGGCAAGGATTTCCGGCGAGAGGGAGTTGAGAATCCACCCGAGCACCGTAGAGTCCCGTGAAACCCACGACGCATAGTCGGGATTTGGGGTTATCTTCTTCTTGCCATCATTGTCCTCAACCTCCAGATGTGTTGGCGGTGCAGCATCGGTGCCGTCCAGAAGATTGAGCACTTGCGCACCGCGAAGGGCAGGGTGCACCAGGGTCTTCCAGAACAGAAAGTTCGCCCGTGTGAGCTTCTGGGAGGGAGGAGGACCCAAGGCGGTAGCGAGGGCCGGGCCAGTGTATGACGACGACGACGACGCCATTGAGACAAGAGTGTGTCTTCCGATCTGATGATCGTAGAGGGGTTTTTGAGGGTTTTCCGATCAGGGATCGTGGGTTGAGGATTTTCCGATCAGGGATCGTGGGTATGGCTTTGAGTTTCCGATCAGAGATCGTAGAGTAGGTTGTGGTGGCTTCCGATCAAGAGATCGTAGAGGAGATCTTGGCTTCCGATCAAGGATCGTGGAGGATTTTTGGAGCGGCGGCTAGGCCATGGGAGAGGAGGGCTCTGATACCATATTAAGTTTAGGGTTTAACCGGTGTGCCCGTTAGGGTCCGGGTTCCATGTTTATATAGGTTGGAAGAGCCCCAACCGTGGCGTCATACAAGGTTGACCTAGGTCGGTGTACTACACCGTACCTAGAGTCAAACGGGTCATGTACATGTATTCTAACACTCATGACCGCCAAGAATCTGACAGATGGAGCTCTTGAACATTTTTGCTTCTGCTTCAGAGGCCGAGCCTTGAAGAAAAATTATCATATCGTCGGCATAAACCGAGAGGCGTTGGGGTATTTCACGACCGGCTGGAAAAGGAGATATGATGCCTAAAGCTTCAGCGTTTGCAAACAAAAGGCTGAGAGCATCCATTATGATAATGAAGAGCATCAGTGAGAGGGAATCACCTTGCCTTAAACCTCTTGCATGCCAAATTTTCGGCCCTGGGGTCATATTTAAAAGAATGCTTGTAGAGGTTGATGCTAGAAGAATGGATATCCAATTCCTACATCTAAACCCAAAACCATTCCTTTGAAGCACTTCTAGCAGGAACGTCCAAGCCACTGTGTCAAAGGCTTTCGCAATATCAATCTTGAGCAATATACTTTTGTACTTATTATTCCTCAAAAACTTGGTCGGCTCCCTAACCAGCTTAAAATTATCGTGCAAAGAACAGCCCTTCAGAAAAGCTCCTTGATTTTCCCCAATAATATTTGGAAGAACCGGTGCTAGTCTTCTTGCAAGAACTTTGGAGAAAGTTTTTGTGAGGCTATGAACTAGGGAATTTTTCGATAAAGGACGCTTTATTACTCAAAAAGTTTTAAGCATTACATCCAGTCTCTGCATAACCAGGATGCACATGGCCGTTTGATAGTCTAGTATGTAGCAAAGAATAAAGTGAAAGCGAAAGGAAAAAAAACCAACTAGTCTAAAGCTCCATTGGCTTCGATCCTGCGGCTATGCAGCTACCCATGTTGGGAAATAAACTTCTTGGCCGTATTCTCCAACCGCGAAGACACCTCCATAAAGAGGTCGCTATCCTCCAAACGATGAAGTGGCGCCCATGAACGGAGCTGTACACCGGTAAATGACCTGCATAATAGAAGAATTTTTGTCATCAAAAACCTTGTCATTTCTACATAGCCAAAACGACCATGCAACTGCAAGCGTTCCCACTCTGATAATCGTTTTGTACAATCCACCTCATTTAGCCAATTACCAAAAATATTTGCAATACTACGAGGTGGGTACAAGGTAGAACCTATCTGAATGATTGACCATATAGACCTAGCAACCCGGCAATTGAAGGAAAAATGTTTTATTGTCTCTTTGTGACAGAACACACATTTCGTACAACCTTGCCAGTTATGTTTTGCAAGGTTATCTTTAGTAAGAATCACCCCTCGACGAAGATACCATGCAAAGACCTTTGTTTTCAGCGGTTCTTCATCTTCCAAATGTTTTTCTATTATTTACGACTGGTTGAATCGGAATGCATAATACTTTGTATATGGAGCTTACGGAGAATACACCATTCTTAGTGAGGCTTCAACGAAACACATCAATCCCTTGAACCAACCGGATTGAATCCAACCGCTGAACCAGTTCATTCCAAGCAACTAGTCAAGGAATCCAACCGCAGAAGATCAAGGAATCCAACCGCTGAACCAGTTCATTCCAATCAACTGGTTCCTCCTTTGTCCTCCTCAAAGGTGTTCTTAGCAAGCAGTTTATGTGCAAGAGAGGGGTCGGGCAAGCAAACCCCTTATCCGCACTTATGTTTGTTTTGTCTGCTGATCTTCTTCAGTCCGCAATCAAATATTCTGCCAGAGGAGACACCCAGGTGCCCATTCAAATACGGGACCCTGATTTCCTAATTTTATTGTATGCATGGGCTTCATGCAATGGAGTTAGGAGTAAGCCCCTGTTATTAATCTAAAAAATCTATATTATAATATGCCGATGGAGTATTATAAATCTTACCTGTTGGGGTTAGTCAGTTGGATGCTCTAAAAAAATTACTCTAGAATTTCAGCAAATCTACTGGTTGGGCCGCGAACTACAACAAGTCCTGCATGCTGCCCATCAATGTATCTGATGATGTGGTCACTCATCCTACTGATGGCTTTGGCTGCATTGTGGTTGTGGAATCCTTTCCTATTGCATACATAGGCTTGCCTCTTGGCGCCAGTAGACCAAGGATCCATGAACAGCGCTGTCTTCAGGAATTGGAGGCCCCGGTGCGAAATTAAATAAGAGGCCCATAAAATGATCTTTTGAATAACCAAGAATTAAATATTTCTTTTAGTGTTCTTTTTAGTGATATATTCATAATCAATCTTCTCCATCTTGTCACTCTCAAGAGCTGTCTAGTCAATGCAAAGTCTTTCTAACCCGATTTTGTAGAAGACATGGTTTGCAAGTACACAATATATGGTACATAAGCACAAAAAATATGAAAATAACAAATTTAATGGATGCACTTTTATATAAAGTATGCTCTTCAATGTAATTAACTATTCAATGGAGATTAAAAGTACACTACTCCCTCTGTTTCAGTTTACTAGTCCTACACGTATTACTAGATCGTCGATTTAATCAATTTAACATAAGATATATATTGCCAAAAATATACCATTAGAAACTTTAGTAGAAACTTTAGTTTTTATACTTTCTAATGATATATTTTGTGTTACCTAATTTATATTATATGGATCAAATTGATGATCTAGGTACATGTGCATGTCTAGTAAATTAAGATAGAGAGTATATCAAATAAGGCTTGGCCGGTCCGCTTCAGCATGGAGTATTATGGCTACAACTCGGAGGTATGATGCACCTGATAGATGTTGAATCGGTGATTGTCTGGTTCTGATCGCAGCAGAATCAGCAGCTCAGCTCCTTGGCGCTGGCCCTGGGCGCGATCCTACAAGGGGGCGCCGTCGGACTTTGTGACCATGAGATCGCCCGGTATGGAACAAGGATGACCAGAGAAGAAACTGAGAGCCTAATTGGTTGCTCACAATGCATTTTCTCGCTTCCAACGAGTTTTAAAAAATGGCTGATTGATAAGCTGGTTCGTCTCAAAACTTTGGCCGGCACGTTTCTCAAACACAATTTTTCTTGCACACGGATGAACGCTTGATTTCACGGTTTCCTGCGAGCCAAACTCGACACGGCCGAAAAGGGGAAAAGGTTCGCTCCACCCATGCAAGCTTGGAGATGGCGCGAGCACGCGCGCAACCACGA
Source organism: Lolium perenne (assembly GCF_019359855.2). NCBI lineage: Eukaryota > Viridiplantae > Streptophyta > Magnoliopsida > Poales > Poaceae > Lolium > Lolium perenne. The sequence goes on along the minus strand of NC_067248.2, from coordinate 82,814,915 downwards.
AAAATGGCGGGAGAAATTTCGTCACGTCCCGCTGATTTGAACCCCTTATATCACCACACGGATCACCGCCCAAAATATCGTCTCCACACCCCCCCCCCCCCCCCCCCCCCCCCAATTTGAGCTCTCCGTGCCGGCAGAGGTTCACCGATGGCCAGGTAAGAGGCGGAGACGCGGGCTTCCACGTCTTCTCCAAGCTTGGCAAGCGGTTCCTCTCCGATGACGGTGAGTCTCCTAACCCTAGCTATGTATAATCTGTGAGCATGTTGTAGATCGGAGTAGTTGATTTGGTATCTGAGCCAGATTGTAGGTTGTAGATAGTAATCTTTACTCAATCTTGCTTAGTACATGTACATTTTGCTCTATTTGCACGATTTCTTTTCGTGTAGCTATTGTTGTGCTTGAAGATAGCTATTCCATCTATTGTTTCAGTACTTAATATGTAGATCTGGACGAAATCAACCTTACGTGTGTCATATTAGTAAGTATTCATGGTAGATCTAGTCGTAATTTTGGTAATGTACATGCTTGTGTGCTACATTTACATATAATATTGCAACTGTGTATTGTATTAACGTTCTACCTCGACTGATTTATGCCGGCTTTGTAACTGACCCCTACCTAGGTGTACACCCTCGATGACTTCGACCAGACCTGATTGATACCCATGACAATATGTCCTTAGTTCCTGAGACCTAGCTAGCACCCACTTACACACAGGATGCGGATATGAAGCCGACGGCCCCCCATGCAGTCGCTGCTTGTTGATGAACATGGCCTGGCAGCTGGAACCTTGAACACCAAGAAGAGGGTTAGCAAGATTTGTAAAGCCCACACCACTGTTGGGACTTAAGTTGGGCAAGTCCACTATGAAGTGGCCACATGGTCTTCAAGCAATACCTATGGAATATTCCTTCATATAAAACTGAGTGAAGACATTACCCCTTAAGAATTGTCAATAATTACCACAAACACACTTAGGGCAGTTACCCTTGTGTATTTTTAAAATTTTCTTGTATATTTTCAAAATTTTCTTGGAAAAATTGTGTAAACTCAAAGTACTCCTTGTCTTCCTCTTTGTACCTTTGTAGAGTGCAGACATCTAGTTGCAGGGAAGCTATCGCAAGGGCAGATGAATTCTAAGACTCTTTTGGTGGTTTCATGATGCAAGGGAAGCTATCGCAAGGGCGGATGAATTCTAAGACTATTTCGGTTCCACGATGCAAGTGAGGGATTTTTCAAGCTCGCAAGGAACGGACAAACCTCACTACAAGATGATCTGGCAAAACAAGTGGCATTTTTTTTTACCAAATTCTACCAGATCCTACAATCAACAACACCGCCGCCAGCACCTCCCGCCTCCGTGTGATGCACTAAAAGGGGTCAAGTGAGGAATTTTTCTATCACATAAATTTTTGCAGCAACCAGCCCAATTGACATGTTTGCACTCTAACGTTGCCACCGCCGCTAAGCCGCATCCTATAACACTACACCGCTGCCGAAACCATGAACATATGAGAAGGATTTTACGAGAGAACCCAACTACTCAGCGCTCAAGATCCATACCGCCTCCGAGAACCACAATCGGATACCAATTGATAAGCCTAAGCGTGGAAAATTCAGACCAATCACAAGAACAACATGAATATACTCACGCTACGATTTATATTACCTAATCTAGGGTTTACAAGATTGATATGCCAACCGAAACAACGAAAAGATCAAGATTACATATACCTTCTACTGAATCAATCAGCTGAGACCATATATGTACTATAAAACAGTTGAATCAATGAGAAAACTATTTCGGTGAAGAATACCGAGAAGACTAAATAATTGGGTGAACCCCGTTCAACCATTGTTGCCGGTGGCTTGGTTATTGCTACCGGCCCAACCATCACGTACAAGGCAAACTTGCAACCTCCACTACAATCCACCATCCATGAATCCACCTCCGCGAAGATCCAATGGTCCACTTTTTTTTTCAAGAGTTTATCAAGGTGCACCATAACTTGTATTGAAGACATGATTGCAAGTACAAAGCAACTACAACACGCTGCGAACAATGAGTGAAGTACGAACTTCACACGGTGACAGTCTTAAAACAGATGGCCCACTCTTCTGAACCCCATCTTCTAGATGAAAGCTCCCCCTTTTGCTTGAATACATTCTGGTGTGGAGCGTACCAACAGTTCTTGTAGGGGTGGATGGGACTAATCATTGCAAGAACATGGGTGCTGAATCCCCTACAAGACTTGTACTTCAACACACTCTTAAAGAATCCTCAAAGCGGAGTGGATATATGATATTTCCCTAACTGCCTAGTGATTCCATTGGACGCTACAAAGTGATCTGCCTGGACAGTTTGATAGGAACATAACTGAACCTTCTCAAGGCTTTCATGGCGTCCACTTTCTTTGTACACGTTTCCGTGCCTAAAGCAAAAAAGGGTAAGTGAGGCCTTTCAACTTTCAGATCTGCCTTCGAGCTGAGTTGATCACTTATGTACTACTCCTACAGATGAAAGGGTATAGTAAGGGTGTACAGTGGTAGTAAATTTCGCTTTTCTCTCACTATGAGACATATATACAATAAAAGAAGCTGAAGCTACTATCATTTGCAAATAATAGAGGAGGATGATTTACTTGGTTAAACATGCATCGGATCGATTGAGACGAAACACCTAATCAGATATACTAAGTAGGGAACCTTGCCCCCAACCCTATGTGCCCCCTAGATCTGACATATCTTGTCAAAGAATGCAGTTGCCGTTTCGATTACTGTATGGTTAGTTGTTACGCTAATCATGGCAGTGTCGGTCATGCCTACAGAAAATTATAGCTTCCAAAGCCACAAGACAGCGTCCTTGTCATGCCATTGGGGCTCTTCCGACCGTTCATGGCGGTTAGTTGCAATGTAAACCTCACCAAGGATGTGGAACGAGTTGAAAGTTCAGAATCACATCGTATTCCCAGCTCTGCTGGAAATGCGAACTTCAGGAATTAACTAACTGAAGTTCATGTGTCCAGCCCCCCTTGTTTACATCTGAAAGTTTCTGGATCCAACACCACATGTGGTTGGCGCACAAGCATCTGATGATGGGGTCCATGCGGAGATGATGCCTTGGAAGATGGGATCCTAGGGAGGAACAGACAAACATACACACTGCAGGGAATGCAGATAATTTTATTGCTTTGTGGTCGTCGTTAAGGTTTTTCTCTTCACTCGAAAATCAGTTTCTGCACGAAAGAACCTGAGATCTTTGCAAGAACTTTCACAAAGTAGGCTGTTTCTGTTAAATTGGTTTACTACATTTCTCATTCTGGTTTCCTAAGCTTTTTTATCTTGAAGATGAAACTGCGGTGCTTTCATACTTTCTTCCACTTTCGATTTCTCTTTTGCCGTTAGCACAAAACAGCAAAGCAGCAGACTAACATGCTCCGTCAGTGTTTGACTGCACAACAGAAGCAGATCAACCCTTACCTTATGCAGCAACAATGATGTGATGGGCTCTGATCGTTCCTTTTGATTGTGTGATCTATTAACAGGAACATAGTAGTAACTGAACAATGAACATACAAGAATGTACATGTACACCCCCAGCCTTTGGCTACTCAATAGAAAATTTGTAGACTAACGGCGGAAATTCTACTAAACTGTACCAAGACCTCACTAGAAAACTTCAAATTCCACCTCCTCGGCATTACTGAAGTCTAGGCATTTGCCTTCTTTCTTCTTCCGTACTGTCGCAAGAGTCACAACGTCGCAAGGTCGTGTCTCTGGCGGGGCAGCAGATCGTATCAAGGCCCAATTCAAGCCTTCAAAGAAAGGGTGTTGCTTGATTTCGGCTGCTCCTCTCAACGTTCCCAGTCTGTTCTCTGGCTCCTTGACTAGCAACCCTCTGATGAGATCTCTGGCATTGCTGCTGACAACTGGGTTATCGGGGAACCGGAGATTCTGGGAAACAACATTTGCCAATGTTTCGTCATTTCCAGGACCTCTGAAGGGTGTCTTACCGTATAGAAGTTCATATAGGAAGACACCGAAAGTCCACCAGTCAACAGCACTCCCGTGGCCATCCCCTTTGATGATTTCTGGTGCGAGATACTCATGTGTGCCAACAAAGGAATTGGAGCGTGCTTCTGTAGGCTCTACAACAAGTTGAGGCAGTCTCTTCAAGGAAGATTTAGGCTTCCGTGGCTTAGGTATCGAGGGACGTGGCCTGAAGCAAGATGTTTGGGCACAAGAGGTGGGCTGGAGGCATGACGAATTCATGCAGTTGCTCTCAGCACAAGGTCCTGCATGTTTCTTTGGTTGGTGATTTGCTGCTACAGACGATGATCGGAGGAGCACGGCGCTAACAGAGCACCTCAGAGAGAGATCGAAGTCTGATAGCATGATGTGACCATCATCACGGACTAGGATATTCTCTGGCTTAAGATCACGGTATATGACTCCCAGCATGTGAAGATATTCCAGCGCAAGGAGAACTTCGGCAACATAAAACCTGAAAGCCAATGATTTTATTAGTACACAACAGATGCATTACTAATTACTTATCTGGAGAGTGGCACACAAGTATGTACAATCATAGATGAAGTGATAATAGACGCTAAGAATAAGAGATGTAGCACGTGAGTAGGTAACATTTCATGGGAATCTAACACATGATATGATCCTTGGCACCGAAAAAAGCAAAGCTGGTCACATAAGATTGACAAAAACAACAAACTAGTAAAGGATGTTATGGTGGAGTAATGGTACATTTAAGACTATTCAGGTTATCAGGTATATTGAGACTAAAACAGCTTTTATTCAGATGAACATCAACATGCGTTTACGCTGTAACTACAAAGAGATCTTTGTTTTCAAACTTTTAGCATGCATAGTAGCAAAGTAAATTTTTGGAACATCAAGAACTGCTTTTGTAAACTTAGACAACATAAGGTGGTGCATTGGCAGAACATTTGAACTTGTAAGCACTAGTCAAGTTCCGATTTGCAAACTCATTGATCGAAGTAATGAAAGGAAATACACTAATCATGTACATTTCCAGAGTAGTAAATATCGATATGTTAGTAAGCTCTAAGTACTCAATGACATGTACCTCGCAGATGGCTCTGGAAAGTTTCTACCGGGCTGTCTTTGACGAAGAACATGCAAATCACCACCTGGACAGTACTCCATGACCAAGCATGAGAGATTGTCTGTGGTAAAATGGGCATAAAGAGTGGGAAGGAAAGGATGATCAAGCATTTCAAGTATCTCTCTCTCAGCCTGTGCTCGCAGCATCTTCTTTCTACTAATCAGGTACTCAATATCCATAACCTTCAAGGCAAACAAGCAATCCGAATCAACCAACTCCGCAAGATACACAGTCCCAATGTCCCCACATCCAAGCCTCTTCAGAAGCTTGAAATTATCAAGTCCTAAGGATCCCTGTTGCAATGCCAACTGGCGAATGGTTATCCAACGGAGATCCTTCGCCATATGGGGCCTGTTGTTATAGTTGCACAAGCCAAATTGACTCTCATCACTGATACTAGTGCTACATCCATACTCACTAACACTGCTCTTCGAATGTTGGGAGCACTCGCCTTTTTCCTCTGTTCTCAACCATTCAGATGATCTCTCATCAGATTCTTCTGGGCCTGGATTTGTCTCCTGTTCCACACAGCTGGTAGGATTTGTAACACTGGATGCCGACGAGCAGCTGGTTGATGCAAGGGAAATGGACTCCTTTGAAGAGCAGAATTTAGTACTATTGGAGGAATTACCAAGTGAAGATTGTTCTTCTTTCATTTTACTCTTACTGCTGGCTTTGCATCGAAAAGCTGGCTTCACAAGCCGGGATGTTGTGATGGGTTTGCTCAATATAGGGAGTCTGGGAGAAGTATCATCAGTATCTGCAGAAACTTTTCCACCCAATTTTCCATTTTGCACAACAGAGCTCTCGCTTTCTCTAGTGTCACCACTGATAACATCTTGAATTCTGACCTTGCGTATATCAGCTGAGGTAGAAGACGCAGAATGCATGGAGGTGACTGCACTTCCATCAGCTGTCTCGAAATCACAGTCTTCACTGTAGTCACTTGTTCCTCTGGATGAATTCTTACTGATATTTTGTGGAGTGATTGATATTTCAATCAAGTTCATCTTGTCATCATCATGCACAAGGCTTCCATCACTGCTCTGGACCATCAACGAGGCATAAAGCCTTTGGATAGTTCCAGCTTCTGATGAACTGGATGACCCAGGCGACATGGACAGCCTCTTCATCGCAGCCATTTCTGATGCCTGGGAAATGCAAAGCCTTCTCAGCGCCTGCTTCATATTAACAGGCTTAGAGCATATCCCGATGCCAGCAGTTTGAGATGAAGCTGACCTAGATGTTTTCCTTTGAGCATTCTTGAGAAAAGAATCCGCACCGGCCTGACCAGGACTAAGGGCTCGACGGTATGTCCTGCTATCAATTGCCTTAAGAAGCTGGTCGAGCTCATCTTCGACAGCGTAACCACGGCACCTTCCATCTTTGTCCTCAGATTTGACTTTAACATGCAGCAAGCTGGAGCCAGAAACAGGCGCTTTGTCCAATTCTTCGTTGGACTCGACTATCTCAGAGCTGCAACCAGACGACCCCATCACCCTCCAAGTAGACAGATTCAACAGACAGACAGACAGACAGTATGCCGGCTTATCTAGCTCACATCAGGCAAAGCCATGGAAGGCAGGCAGGCAGGTGATACAACTACACTTGTGCCTTTTACCAAGTGGTCGTCTAGGATGGAAAGCCTCCGCAGCTCGGAGACTCAACCAAAAAAATGATTATTATATTTTGGGCAGTGACCACCCTGCAAAGATGATGAGATCCAGAGTTAGTGATCGAGACATGGCAATAGTTACATCTCCGAAACTGCTGATAAATAAATTCGTAAAGGAAAGGAAAAATCCAAAGGCAGCTGATAAGCAAGAGTCCAAGAAGAAAGGTACAGATGCAATCAGAAGCGTTCCTATCACAACCGGGGAACATAGGCAGCTCAAATCAAGAACGCTGGAAGCGAACATTTTGGGGGAAGAGGGCCAGATTTCCAGCAAGAAGCCATTTTTACTCCTCATTTCAGCTCAATTCTCCCGGAACATAAGACGCAACCAACAACCCAGAACGGGAAAAAAAATTGCGCGAATGGATGCAGCTAAATCTGCGAAATTTCGAGGAAAGGAAACAAAAATAAAAAATTGCGTTCCATGAGCAGAGGAAACTGGCTTCCAGATCCGGCAACCGTGGAGGCCACATTCCGCAGGAGCCTCCACGAGCTCCACTGCAGCAGCAAATTTGGCGACTAATTCGAGCACAGCCGTGAACAACGAAAGAGGAGCCGGATTTGAGAGCATACAAGTTACTCCAGAGCGACGACGCTTACCTGGAAAAATGCCAGTCCGGATCTCGAAGCTGTGACTAGGAGCGGAGCGGAGTGGAGCTCGGGCGTTGGGTGGGTTCTGGGAGGTCGAGCTCCGGCGCTGAAATGCTAATCTTGGGAATGGCGGCTTCGGGGAAGGTGAAGAGAGAGACTCGGGGGAGAGAGGGAGAGAGGTTAGACAAAGAAGAGGGTGGATGCGCCCCACGAAGACGGAATCGGCCTGGATCCTCTCTGCAGAGACCACGGATGGAGCACGTCGTGTGCCGCCATCGGCGGTTCCGCAGCCGTCAGATTTTGCAACGGACGGTTGGGATTATCTACCGCGGAAGGTTCCACCTTGTGGTGTCCATTCTGACCGTGTGAAGGGAAGCGCCGTATTTCGTTGGATCAGCTGCCACCGAGCTCGTACAGATTGAGATTTTTGGCGTCGGGTGCAGTACTTGTTATCTCTCGCTCAAAATCTTGTAAACTTTACTCAAAGCATCTTCAGTAGGGTTCCCGCAAAAGAAGCTATGTGAATCAACATTACGCATGAGCACCGCTAAAGTGGTCACAGATCGCTTTCCTCACAAATGAAACAACACTGAAAATCAAATATCTTTGGGCAAATGTCCAATCTTGCACCTCATGTTTTATGGTGATCAGATCACTCTAGAGAATGTGAAGTTACTTGCAAGTGTCTCTTTCGAGGAAAACAAGTTACTTACCATGGTGGCAAAAGATCTGCACGGATTACTAGATTTTGGTAGACTTTGTAAGGAAGATGCTTCAATGGGGCAAAGAAGAAGTTGAGGTGAAGAATCAAATAATTTGCCATCGTCTGGTGAGGAATGAGGACGTGTCATATTCATACACGCATGAGATTTAGTAGAAGAAGGTGACATGTACTATATGAAAGTGACATTGCTGAGTTAGAGGTGTATTAGTGATAGTTTTTAACATGTAAAAATGGCTAGAGTGTTATTCATTAATAAATAATCGTGGGGTATTACTTCTTTTTTACTCATTCATTCATGCTCTAGCAATAAGCAAGTATGTCCACCATTAGACCGAAAATGCAATTCAACATTAATATTTTACAAAATGTATCGTCTCTGTTGAAATAAATATATTACCATCCCTTTTTTAACAGTTTGGACTTTTAAGTGAACTACCGGCTCACTAATTCAGTACTGTATGTGATATTAGAGTCAGTAGCCCTTAAGTTCAAGACCTGGCCCGCATTATTAATCTAAAATAGTTGGGCCTTTCGATCACACATCTACTGTCTTTCCGTATGTTGCTCTCATGCCGGCTCCCATGTCCAAGATCTTTCCAGGGCTACGGTATTTCCCTATATCCATCCTTAACGTGGGGTGCCTTTGTCCCAGAGCTCGGACATTTGGGTGAACTATCTACCTCACCAATTCAACAGAAGGCCCTCGTGTTTTACACAATAAACCTCACCTTTTTCTATTAATAATCAGATGACGCTAACTAGTACTCGGTCAATCTAGAACTAACTTTCTCGGTCACCCAATTTCATGCTCAGTTCATGTGTAATTGAAAAGATGATGTGCAATTGCATACCCACATGTAATTCTACACCTATGTGTAATTTCAATGTGCACGGATATCAACAAAAATCTAATGGTTTTGGAGTTGACCTATAACGAACTTAATTTTCGGTTAACATGAAACTATAAAAGGAATAGTCAAAATTTGAATCACACTTTCATGCCACGAACACAGGACAAATCAAGATCTGGACATGGAAAATGTTTGGCCATTCAGAGTGGGGCACAAAATTATAAGTTCTAACATCCAAGGCAATATCACAACCGGAAATTCACCTATTTATAAAAGGGTTTTACTACTCATAAGTCAGTATCGCGACGATACAATTCAAAGCTTACACCAGGTCTCTGCATAACTAAGATACACATAGCAACATAAGTTTAACAAAATAAAAAAAATAAAAAATAGGCGAAAGGCAAAAGGCAAAAAAAACATGAATATCGTAAATCACCCAATTTCATGTGCGATTCAAGTGTAATTGGAAAAAAAATGTGCAAATGCATACAACGTGTAATTGTACTTCTACACCTATGTACAATTTTAATGTGCACGAACCTCGATGCAAATCTTATGAGTTGTTCTAGAACTAACTTAATTCTCCATCAACCTCAAACTATAAAAGGAATCATCAAAAGTTGAATCATATTTTCATGTCGTTTGCCACCAACATATGACATGCATCATTCATGGTGGAAATTTACAGCGAACCATAGTGAGCATTCTATGAAACATCTTCAATAAAAAGCTATGCCCATAGTAAATAAAAGGATTGCTGAGATGCTCATTGCATGTTTGTCTTGTCATTTTGGCATGGGATTGCTCCTAGGCAGGAGTACGTACTTCTATATCATGGGGCAGGAGGTACCCCGTTGGCGTTCTTGATGATACATGTATACTTACAATGACAAGAACTTATTTGGGACCTAAGTTGAGTAGCATGATGTTTAGGTACTCGTATTCAAGGGGCACGAGATTTTCAACTTGTGATTTGTCAAGCATATAACTCATATTTTCCCCCACAATAACTTTAACCATTCAAGATGCTTATGATAGAGGTAATGAGAGCTCAAAGATAATGACTACCATACTTTTTGGAAGGTTTATAAAACTTGTTAATTTGCTCGCTTCCTTCTATGAAGGACTTTTCTTTTACTTTTATGTTGAGTCTTCACCTTCTTGCTTTACGCACCAATTAAGAGAGCATAGTTGTCATTCTTAGTATAATGTGCATTGATTGATTCATAATTATGCTATTGCTTGTTTTTAAATTACTTGTATCTAGTCACCATTTGAACTTTAAAGGTGTCCTAGCATTTATGTTTTGCAACTTCATAAAGGACATGTTGAGTACCACTTTGCTATGTTTTCTCTATGCTCATAAACAAACAGTTGCTTTCAATGCATAATTGTTCATGATCCTTTGTTTGAGTTATTTCTCATGTTATAACATAGTTGCTAAGTTCTATTGTTAGAATTATGTCTATCATGCCTATGTTTAGAGTACTTTGATCCCAGCTCACAATACTTTAGAATAACTTGATCAAGACTGTGTTGGCTTCATGTCATCTCAAAAATTATTTTGTTATCACTTACCTATTGAAGGACGAGCAGGTGGGGATGCTGATACGTCGCAAACGTATCTATAATTTTTTATGAATCATGCTTGTTTTACACCAATTTATACATGTTTTGTTTACACTTCGTTGCACTTTTTATACATTTTCCGGCACTAACCTATTAACAAGATGTCACAGTGCCAGTTCCTGTTTTCTGCTGTTTTGTATTTCAGAAAATTTGTACATGAAATATTCTCGGAATTGGAAGAAACAAAAGCCGAAGTCAATATTTTACCGTAAGGCAGCCACCAACCTCGCTCTTCCTCCTATTTATTCACGATCTCGGGAAAAACCTAAACACCCGAGCCTCCATCCACGAAAAATTCCGTCGCGGCCGCCATCGTAGACCCTAGCTCGGGAGGGTTCTCAAGCTCTTCCTGGCACCCTGCCGGAGGGGGGGATTATCGTCGGAGGCCTCTACATCGCCATGCCCGCCTCCGAAGTGATGCGTGAGTAGTTCATCCCTGAACTATGGGTCCATAGCAGTTGTCTTCTCCAATTTGTACCTCATGTTTAGATCTTGTGAGCTGCCCTACATGATCAAGATCATCCTTATGTAATGTTACATTTTGTGTTTGCTGGGATCCGATGAATATGGAATACTATGTTGAGATTGATTATATATACTTGTCATATGTTATTTATAATCTTGCATGCTCTTCGTTGCTAGTAGTTGCTCTGGCCAAGTAAATGCTTGTGACTCCAAGAGGAAGTATTTATGCTCGATTGTAGGTTCATGCCTCTAGTTTTCTGAAAGAGTGACAATAACTTCTAAGATTGTAGATGTGATGTTGCTACTAGGGAGAAAACAACAATGTTTTATCCAAGGGTAATTCTATTGTTTACTTTACACACATTGCTAAATGCGATAATATGTTGCTCGCAACTTAATACTGGAAGGGGTTCGGACGATAAACGGAAGGTGGATTATTAGTCATAGACGCAGTTGGATTACGGTCTATGTATTATGTTGTAATGCTCAAACGAATCTCATAGTAATCATCTTGTCATGTATGGTCTTTATTCTGTCAATTGCCCAGCTGTAATTTGTTCACCCAGCATGTTATTTATCTTTATGGAGAGACACCTCTAGTGAACTGTGGACCCCGATCCTTTTCCTTTACACTAATAAATTCACCTACTGCAATCATATTCTGTTTACTTTCTGCAAGCATTGTTCTCTTTAATTACTGCAAACATCTCTTTCCACTCGATATGTTTAATCGTTTGTGTTCAGCAAAACCGGTGAGATTGACAACCTCACTGTAAGTTAGGGCAAAGTATTTTGGTTGTGCCGTGTGCAGGTTCCACTTTGTTGCTAACGCTGGTAGTGCCCCTGCCAATAGTCAGCTAGCAACACCTTCAGAAGTCACGCCTTTCTCCTAATGATCGATTAAACCTTGGTTTCTTATTGAGGGATCGAAAACTTGCTGATGTGCTCATCACACCTTCCTCTTGGGATTCCCCAACGAGATTGCCAACTTCCACGGCAGCACCATCACCCCTCCTTAGAGAGGATATTGATAGGTGGAAATGTATATCTAGATCTCCTCTCACTTTTCCCTCAAAAAGATTGAAGAAGCATATGAGGAATGGTGAGCCAGGGCAAGCTCCACAAGGTCAAAAATGGAGGAGAGAGAAAATGGAACTGCGACCTCCTCTTGGTGAAGAAGGGAGCTTTATATAGCATCCTCAAAAAATTAGTTGTTGCAGGTAACTTACCCCGGAGTCTCTGGCCTTGGAGCACCGGAGTCTCCAGACCGACTCTCTCATGTGGGAAACGAAAGTCTCATGTGAGGCAGAGTTGAAACTCTGCCCAAAATCCATGGTCTGTAGACTTTCCGAGGAATCTCCGGCCTTTGAGGGACGAATCTCCGGTCCAAGTCACAACGGAGTCTCCGGTCTGGAGCTCCCCCGACAATTAAAACACAAGCTACACTATCTTGAGTTTCGAAACTCCGATTAAAGTGAACCAATTTTGTTGGAAAGATAATGACAAGAGCTGCCCCATAACTAGTGGGGTATATTTTTCCATGAATTTAGAGGTGAAACCTCTCAACACGAAGATCTAATAAAAACTGCAATGTCGAAAACACAACAAGTAATTCATGTGGAATCCATTTTGGACGAACTAGAGCTTTTCGTGGAAACCACCACAAGCTGTAAATCACCACATGGATAAGATCCAAATAAAACCATTAAATGATGCCAAGGATGCAAATGTTCGAGCTCTCTTCGAATGATACGATCAAGTTACTCATTCAAGAGTCTTCTTGATAGTACGGCCACCTATCCTATAAACCGATCTCGCACTCACACTTAGAAGTTGGTTCCAGTATCTCAACTGGATTACTGTAATCAGTATGTGGCATATTTCTATGTGTTATCGAAAACTGCTTTCTTCCTCTAATATAGAAGCATTTTACGAGGGATATTGTTAAAGTAGGATTATCCCTAACAGACATAATAATTTTCTTATTAATTTATGAGGCTTTCTTTGCCTCGGACAAGTTTTTTTGTTTCCTTGTGTCTCTTACTTCAGCTTCGCGACGCCACGAGACTGATAAGAAAGAAACCTTATCAAGAATAAATCTTAACCTTGCACATTCCAATTGATCTAAATGATGATGATCTTAACCGCAACAAGGTGGGTTGCCTTTATTGATTGTGCTTGCTTGATGAAGTCTTATGGATTGCTCCCGCATACTCCAATATGAGAGAGACACTTCTTCGACATATCTTCATATATCCATGATCACCGTATGGATAGCAAGCTTCAAGCATATGATCTCTTTGAGATGGATCATCTTGAGCTTGCACTTCATTATTTCTTTCTTCATCGTTGATGTCTTGAAGATACACATGAGAGCTCACTCCATCTTATTCTTCAAGACATACTTGTCACTTGATCTTCTTCATTTTCTTCGTGTTGCAACCTTGAAGCGAACATATGATTCAACCATTACCTATGGATAAATCATACAAATATAACTCAAGGAAACATTAGTCCATAGAGATTGTAACTTTTTCTGTAGATAAATTTTCATATAAAACTTTTTCATCGTATGTCGTATGCAAAATCCAGAGCTATTTTATTGAAACATGGCGCCATTTTGCAAAATATGACAAAACCCATGTTTGTTAATTTCTCTAACAACTAGAACACATAACACATGAACATCTCGAATGATTTTATTTTTTGAAATTATATCTTTTTATTTCTTTTTCCAAAAAAGAAAAGGCGATCCATGGGGGGAGAGGGGAGGATTTTGGTCCTCACTTAGCAGTGGCGCACCACATGTAGGTGTGCCACTGCTATGGTATAGCAGTCACGCACGTAGGTGTTGTGCGCCATTGGTATGTGTGGGGGAGTGGGTCAACTAGGCCCAAGAATAGCAGTGGCGCATATCTTTTCGTGGGGCACCACTGGTAATCTCGTAGCAGTGGCGCACGTCTTAGTGGTGCGCCAATGTTACAAGCAATCTTGGAGCTAGCTGTTTCCTAGTAGTGTTATATGCCTTTTCATAATAATTATCGAAAAAAGGAAGAGATAGATAGTAGGTCCTACTTAAAATAGTGGTGGAGGAGAGAAGTACGACTATGAGCCTCTAGCAGAAATGTTATAGTTAAGAGGTGGAAGTGCAATAAATTTGATTTGCCATTGGGTGAATAACTAACAACGACTAGTTGAATGCCCGTGCGTTGCTACGGATCGTATTGTTAGTTTTTCTTCACACAAAAAATATAAATATAATGCGCGTAAATATTTGAACATTTTAATAGCAACACAATCTAGTTAAGGGAAAATGGATATAATTTGGGTTACTTATCTCTTTCCCCCTCTCTCTCTTCTCTCTCATAAATATAAGACGCAACTATCATCCTTTCTTCTTTTTAGCCAACCTCTTGAAAACACCTCTTTAAGCATTGTTGTTATTGTGCTTATAGTCACCACCACCACCATTTTACTTCTTAGTCATGAAAATCATTTTAGTTGTTGCTAGTAGAATGAACAATGTGTATGATGTTGTCCAGCTCGAACTCTTCATGTAGAGGACTCGCCTCTTTAGGTTTCATCATGGGAATCGAAAGATCTTCCTGAATTTATTTCTCTGTCTAGATATCTTCACCTCTCTCCAACATTGAATTTAGATAGATTAGCCATCCAACTTGTTTTATGTACAAAGGACTGGAACAAGTAAAAGATGGTTTCTAAACATGGTGTCATTTACCTTGTCTACATTTCTCAGATTTACTTATTTAAGACATACCTGAATTCTTTCTGGTAATACGTGTTCAAAACCTTCATTTATACCACTGCACAACAAAAGCTTAGTAACCAAAAGTAGCTTGCAGAAGTGTAAGTGTTCAATAACGGGAAGTTTTCACCTTTTGCTTTCCAGTTGAATATTTCTTTGGCCTACCATGTTGCACAAATTAATCATCACAAAATATACCATAATTTACATTCGGAAAATATGATAGAAAGAATGGTGTGCCATGTTGGACCTTTCTAATACAGTTGTGTAATATGGAACTAGTATAACTCATGTATAGGAAATATTGCTAGCAATATGTACTTAAAGTTTCCTTTGGACCATTGGAATATATGAAATCTGTTTCCTACAAATCAGGAAAACGTCTAACTGACTAAAGCATTGTTTGCCTACATTAAAGCTTCCATGGATATAGAGAACTTAGTTCTCGGAAACCTCATATATAACGGATTTGCTATGTCTCAGGTGACTGAGAATATGTTATGTCTCAGTCGATTTTTTCCACCGTTGGATCCTGCTTTAAGATTCGCGCTGGTCACAGTGTCCGTTACGCACATCGGCCTGTTGGGCTTTGTCTGTCTGCCTGTCTGGGCCTCTGTTTTTTTTTTGTCGTCGTTTCATTTTCAATGGAGCATTCCACTTCCGCCGAGCGGTGGAGATAAGCATTCCCCTTCCGGTCTCAAGGCGGTCGGCGAGCTCGCCGTCGCCGTCGCCTTCCCCGTCGCAGTCGCCTTCCCTGTCGTCGTCGCCTCCCCCTCGCCATCGCCTCCCCCTCGCCGTCGCCGTCGCCGTCCGCGTCACCGTCGCCGTACGTGTCTGGCCGAATCAGGTACGCCGTCGTCTGCACGGACCTGTCGCCTAGCTTGCGTCGATTTGCTTCTCCGCGTGTTAGGGTTCCCGATTCGAGCTTCTCCGCGTGTTAGGGTTCCCGATTCGAGCGCGCGTTTGAATTCTCTAGGCATTTTTGACTGTGGATGCTCCATAACTTGATGATTTGAAGCATCGGAGATCTGATATGGGGGACGATTTGTGTGTGCATGTGTCCCATTTTTGTCCACCATAGGAGGGGTTTGTGTAGTCGTGATTTGACTGTTGCTTTTTGAGTGTGTGGGATTCCTCACTACTTCTCCATCATGAAAAATTGATACCAAAATTGATTGTGTTATGTCTTCCTTTGTGTATTTTGCTCTTGTCATGTGACAGTGTTTGCTTGTCAGTACCATAGCATGCTATAAGAGTAGGTAGTGACCATAGCATGCCTCAGTAACCATGATTTTGTTTTGGCACATATTATGTGACCAATTTTGTTTGTCTTCTGAGTAGTTGGTACACATCATGTAACTAGAATTACAGGGACACAACAATAGCTTATATGAGAATGCATATATGAGCACCAACTTCTCAAGAAACATGCATATTGGATTCCTACTGTCTACTTGTTCTTAAACTGCAATCCTTAGGATTTATGTGTCTGCGAGGCTAGCCAACTACTTAGAATCGTAGTTTTATGATGGGGGTGACTTTGTCTGTGGCATGTTTTCTATGTGTTATTTTTTTCATGACTGATATCTAGCTGATTCCTCATGACCTACATCTTTTTGTTTTTGTATTTTTCTTTTTAATTATCATGTGGTTTACTGATCCAGAAAAGTATGTAGAAGACCTTATTTTGTGTTTCTATTTTTGAATTGGACTAGAACAATGGAAAAAGCTTCAGAACAAGGGATTTCTATGATCAATCAGAATGACACACATCTTGTGCAGAGAAACCGTAACTCTGATAGTAGCGATGAGGTAAGAAATTTTTTATAACTCTGCTTATTATTTACTTTATTTGTTTCTGCCATTCAATTGGTTTTGTTCATGCAATTTATACTTTCTCTGAAACTTCTTAGGATGGATGTGACTCTGAAGAAGAAATAATTGTACTAGAGGCTGTGAGTTCAATTGTAAGATTCATCCACTTTTGTTTTTTATAATTTTTATTGTTCATCTATTGGTCAAAATATATATATATGAAAAGAATAACCTTATTCATGTTAATATAACCTTGTTTAGATAAAAAGAAGTCTAAAACGAAAGCGCAGACCTAGTAATATTCACAAGCAGAAAAGGACGGTGAGTTGTCAATCTGTTCTTAATTTATTTTTTAATATTTGCAGTTATTTTCCTTTTTGATTTTCTGTTTTATGATCTGTACCATGCAACTTATAGGTTCTTTGTTGTATTTTTAATATATTAGAAAATTGTTCGAGATAGAAGACAAGGAAGACAAGTTGTTGACAAAGATGTTTTATCAGCAAAAAGCAGATATAATGTGACCTCGCTCGTTCAGATTATGCAAGATTTTGATGAAAACCAGAAGGGGTATCTAAGAGAAATAGATTTTGGAGCCATACTTGATCTCACCAGTGGCACTGTTCCATGGTCCTTTGTTCAATGGCTAGCTGATCATGTTGATATAAAGAAAGAAGGATTTGCTTTTCAGCAGAAATTTATTCCAATCAGTCCAGAATCATTTGGTCATGTCCTTGGTGTTCCAGCCATAGGTATTCCTGTCCCTCAAGAATCCAAGTTCACGACAGCTGAGTTCCTCCAGTTATTTGGATTATCAGAAATGCCAACAATCAAATTCTTTCGCGATAAGATAAAAAAGGGCCAAGAGAAGGTTGACTTCATAAGGTGCTTCATGATTGTAGCCCTTTCATCTTTCTACTGTCCAACTTCAAGTACAAAGCCGAGCACAGCTTATCTTGCTGCCCTCATTGATGTTGAGAACATCAAGACTTACAATTGGGCAAAATACTTTCAAGAGTGGAATTTATGGTATATCAAGAAATACCAGAACTCATCATCAACCTTAGCTGTATGCAACTTCTATATCGCGGTGAGCCTCTCAGATGTTCTATTTGTACTATTTTTATCTTATTTCATTTATTTCTAGTTTTTCATTTCAAGTATAACATTTGTAAATCTGCCTTCATCAGGTGCGATATCTTGATTTTCTAGACTTTGGATCTGTCCAAATTCAATCTTCTCTGCCAAGAATATCAGTGTGGAAAGGAGATATGATTAAAGAATACATCAAGTGGGACATGGATGAGGACAACTTTTATGGCAAGCTGCAAGTAAGTATAAATCTGTGTCCATCAAACAAATAGGAATGAGATGATTTTTTGTTTGCTTATCAAACAACTAGGAACTTGATATGTTACTGCTTGTCCATCAAACAACTAGGAACTTCATATGTTACTGCTTGTACATCAAACAACTAGGAACTTCATATGTTACTGCTTGCTTATAATTTTCTTATCAATTTAAATGTATTTCTTGTATATATGTAAGAGAAATTAATCTGTCTTTTCCTTTTTCTTTCCTTGAAAAAGATCAATGATATTAAGGATACATGTTATGCACAAGCTTCTTTGTCCAGTGCTGCTCCCAGTGGGTTCTCTATTGAGCATTTTAGATTGTCTCTTGATTCTTTCCAACAATCCACTTTGGGTGATAAGGTTACTATTTTCTCCCTCTTTATTAATAGTTACAACACATTGCCTTTCTCTAAAATGATTTCATTACTTGATTGTTTTCGTGCACTTACATTTATTCTGGTGTATATTTGAAGCAGGTAAAAACCAGTATATCCTCATTATTTGAGGAATTTGCACAAAATGAAACACACTCAAATTGTTCCAAAGTTCAAGATCTGCTGATTAATGTACTACAATGCCTGGTAGAGAATAAATGCATATGTTCACAAAGCACAGAAAAGTTGAATTGCTCTTCACAAGATGAAAACTTATCAGTTGGTACTATTTTGGAGTCTGGTGACACTTTGAAACTGCCCTCAACTGATACAAGCAAAAACCAGGAAGGAAATCAAGGTTGGTTTTGTCAATAAAAGACACAGAGCTACCACATTTGAGCTAATCTATGCCTAAACGTTTTTTCTTCTCTCTGTTTTTTCATCATCACAGGCAACTCTGTTAGATGTTCTGGCAGCCAACAGTCTAATAATTCAGCAAATGCAACTAATTTGGTTCACGAAGAAAAACTTCCAGAGACCAAGCAACTTCAAAACGATCCAATCATTGCTACAACAGATCAGGTTAGTTATCTTTCCATACTACTATCTGTATATTTTTCAAATATTTCTTCATTCTAATAGCTTTTTTTAATATGTTGTCCTTCTTCTAAATAAATGAATACAGATAATTTCACGACTTGTAGAGCCTGGAAATGTTGACAAAATTCATGTTGAACCTATGCACGATGTTAATAGTGCATTGTTTAAGCTACAAATAAAAGACCCAGAGCTACCACATCAAACAAGAAAGGTTGGAAGAACATATGTTTTTATTTTCTTTTCTGAATAATTCTTTTTTATGTTCATATCTCATGTTTATTTTTTCTTTTATTATCTCTAGGTTGAATGCAAAGAAAAATTTGTTGCTGAACAATCATATGGTAATAGCGCTAGCTTAGACCACATGTTGAACAATGGAAAAGATGTTGTAGGGTTGAATTGTGATGCACACACATCCGAAGGTACTTTTTGATGTGCCAAACCTTCTATTTTTTTTAAGCCATGCTTTTTTTCTTTTATCTTCTCTTTGAACTAACCTCATAACTTCTATATTTTTCATTTCTTTTTATCCAGTTCACACAAATCATGTCTTATCGCACAAGAAGGACGAAGCGGAAGAAGCTGTCAACTCAGAATTTACAACTCCACACAAACTTCATGCAATGTTTACAGGAATCAATAACATGGGTAAGAGATAACATGTGTTTTCAGTTTTGCTACTTGGTTTGAATTTGACCACATTTATCCCAAATACTTCTATCTAACTATTTCATTTTTTGTTTTATAAGAAGGAAAAGAAAATTCACCAACATTGATAGACAATTCATCTGGTCGCAAGAGCAGTTCCATCCAATGTGGTCAGAGAACACATAACTATGAAGCCCAGTTATTGTCAGGCAGAAACTTAAACAACAAGTTATCTGCAACCAACAACAATATAGAATTAAGTTATGAGTCAAGAATTCAAAGTTACTCGAGTCATGATTATGATGGGTTTGAGAATATCGGCATTGATGATTTTGAGGTATTTTTTACATTTTTGTTCTGTTTTTGCCAATGCAGGGTATAGTTCCTCTTTCTTTTTTTTATTGAAGAAAAGTGCAACCCTAACAGGGTTACATATTTTCTTTTTGAAGATTTTTGTGCAACTAAACAAATGAAATGTGTAACTACTGTCTAAAAACCCCGGGTTGCACGTTTCTCGAAGAAACGTGCAACCCAATAAGAGTTGCACATATTTGGGTTGCACTTTTCTTCAAGGAGCATGCAACTCAAATATGGGTTCCCTTCTACATTTGTTGTGATCACTAGTTTTTCCAATTTTTGACTTGCTTTATTTGTTGTGCACTTGCACATTTCTTCAACAAATATGCAACTAATCATAGGTCCCCTTGCACTTTATTTGTCGAGAATTATGTGTATGTAGTGTCTATAATGGGTTACTCCTTTTCGTCAAGGTAGATGCAACTCAACCCCGGGTTGCATGTTTCTCAAAGAAACGTGCAACCCAATAAGAGTTGCACATATTTGAGTTGCACTTTTCTTCAAGGAGCATGCAACTCAAATATGGGTTCCCTTTTTACATTTGTTGTGATCATTAGTTTTTCCAATTTTGACTTGCTTTTATTGTTGTGCACTTGCACATTTCTTCAAGAAATATGCAACTAATCATAGGTCCCCTTGCACTTTTTTATTGTCGAGAATTTTGTGTATGTAATGTCTATATTGGGTTACTCCTTTCGTCGAGGTAGATGCAACTCAACCCCGGGTTGCACGTTTCTCAAAGAAACGTGCAACCCAATAAGAGTTGCACATATTTTGAGTTGCACTTTTCTTCAAGGAGCATGCAACTCAAATATGGGTTCCCTTTTCTACATTTGTTGTGATCATTAGGTTTTCCAATTTTTGACTTTGCTTTATTGTTGTGCACTTGCACTTTTCTTCAAGATATATGCAACTAATCATAGGTCCCCTTGCACTTTTTTATTTGTCGAGAATTATGTGTATGTAGTGTCTATATACGGTTACTCCTTTCGTCGAGGTAGATGCAACTCAACCCCGGGTTGCACGTTTCTCAAAGAAACGTGCAACCCAATAAGAGTTGCACATATTTGAGCTGCTCTTTTCTTCAAAGGAGCATGCAACTCAAATATGGGTTCCCTTTTTTGACTTGCTTTTATTGTTGTGCACTTGCACTTTTCTTCAAGATATATGCAACTAATCATAGGTTCCCTTGCACTTTTTTATTGTCGAGAATTTTGTGTATGTAATGTCTATATTGGGTTACTCCTTTCGTCGAGGTAGATGCAACTCAACCCCGGGTTGCACGTTTCTCAAAGAAACGTGCAACCCAATAAGAGTTGCACATATTTTGAGTTGCACTTTTCTTCAAGGAGCATGCAACTCAAATATGGGTTCCCTTTTCTACATTTGTTGTGATCATTAGGTTTTCCAATTTTTGACTTTGCTTTTATTGTTGTGCACTTGCACTTTTCTTCAAGATATATGCAACTAATCATAGGTTCCCTTGCACTTTTTTATTGTCGAGAATTATGTGTATGTAGTGTCTATATTGGGTTACTCCTTTCGTCGAGGTAGATGCAACTCAACCCCGGGTTGCACGTTTCTCAAAGAAACGTGCAACCCAATAATAGTTGTACATATTTGAGCTGCTCTTTTCTTCAAAGGAGCATGCAACTCAAATATGGGTTCCCTTTTCTACATTTGTTGTGATCATTAGGTTTTCCAATTTTGACTTGCTTTATTGTTGTGCACTTGCACATTTCTTCAAGAAATATGCAACTAATCATAGGTTCCCTTGCACTTTTTATTTTGTCGAGAATTATGTGTATGTAGTGTCTATATTGGGTTACTCATTTTGTCGAGGTAGATGCAACTCAACCCCGGGTTGCTTCTTTCTCAAAGAAACGTGCAACCCAGTAAGAGTTGCACATATTTGAGTTGCACTTTTTCTTCAAAGGAGCATGCAACTCAAATATGGGTTCCCTTCTACATTTGTTGTGATCATTAGGTTTTCCAATTTTGACTTGCTTTATTGTTGAGCACTTGCACATTTCTTCAAGAAATATGCAACTAATCATAGGTTTCCTTGCACTTTTTCTTTTTATTTGTCGAGAATCATGTGTATGTAGTGTCTATATTGGGTTACTCCTTTTCGTCGAGGTAGATGCAACTCAACCGCGGGTTGCTTCTTTCTCAAAGAAACGTGCAACCCAATAAGAGTTGCACATATTTGAGTTGCACTTTTTCTTTTTATTGTTGAGAATTATGTGTGTGTAGTGTCTACATTGGGTTACTCCTTTCGTCGAGGTAGATGCAACTCAACCCCAGGTTGCACGTTTCTCAAAAAAACGTGCAACCCAATAAGAGTTGCACATATTTGAGTTGCACTTTTCTTCAAGGAGCATGCAACTCAAATATGGGTTCCCTTCTACATTTGTTGTGATCATTAGTTTTTCCAATTTGACTTGCTTGTCGTATATAATTATTGTATTGTTTGTGCACTTGCACATTTCTTCAAGTAATATGCAACTAATCATAGGTCCACTTGCACTTGCTTGTGTGTGCTTTTCACATTTTTATTTTACATATGTCCATCTGAACTATCTATTTTCTGTATAATAGATTGATGATGGTAGACCATCATTATCATTCAGGGAAAGTTGGCTTGCAAGTCCAAGAGGACAGGTGATTTGTTTTTCTAGTTTTTTTTTTAATACAATCAAGTATGATTTTCTTTCCTCTCTGTATCACACTCACTTAACATGGATTGGTTTTTGTCAGGTGCTTAGACATGAATATATGAGAAAGTTAGCACAAAGGCAGTCTGTAAGTATAAATGAAGAAGCATTCCAAGATCCTCAATCAACTTTCCATGCTGTTCATGTACCTTCTGCTCGAATGGTTGATTTGTTTGGAACAAGAACATCTCCAAAAAGGACAAATTCTCTTCCCAGCCCCAATTCACCTGCAAGAAACGCAGGAAATGACATAATATCAATAGTATGTGTGCATATAAAATTCTCTGTTTGTCTTAATTCTTATATACATGGTGTACTTTTAAGTTTGTAATATATGCATCTATAGATATTATGCTAATTTTGGGTTTCATATTTTTTAATATCTGTATGGCTATCTTCCCTTAGAATTAAATTTTTTTTCACATTTTAATTCTTTTAAATTAATGCAGTACTGATGTTGATTTTTTTGAAAAACCAGAGCTCACAAGATTCTCTAGAGGTTGTTTTTCTGAAGGAAAACAGAGGCAATGAATTTAACAACTCGCATGACAGTTCTGATGATGTTTACATTGGAAAACATCGGCTAAGCCCAGTTCGGAGGAATACATCTGAGGCCATTGATGCAATGTATGACAACAACAACCTATGTAACCAGAAATCCCAAGCAAGCTCCTCATCAATATTGCCACCAAGGCGTATTGTAATGCCAAGCAGATATGTTTCATCTCCTTATGATGAAAACATATCAAGTTATGAACAAGATCAAGATCAAAAAAAGCACTATCAAGCAATTATCCGTCTTGCAAAAATGGATGGATACAAGCAGTAAGTAGACACCAATATACCATTTCTGTTTTTGTTTTCACACATTATTTAGTTGTTGAACATTCTGTTTTCCTTATAAGTTTTTCTTTTACTATCTAAAACAGTAAGATGGCTATACAAATTGGTAATTGTAAGGTCAGTCTAGAAACTTTTGGGAATTCTTTCAAACCAGGAGGAACTGTTGAAGCTTGGGTCATAAACTTGTATTGCCGTATCCTATTCTTGTCTAACCACCCAAAGACCTCAAACAGACACACATTCTTCCATACATCAAGTGTAAGTTATTTCTCTATATATATTTATTTTATGTCTTCTTTATATTTACTACTGAAAAATCTAATTTATCTTCTACACAGTACTGACTGATTTTTTTTCTCTTGTTGCAATAATAAAATGAAATAGGAATATTTTCTTGAAAAATGGGAGAATGAATCAAGAAGATTGTACATGAAAGATCAAGCCATAAAAGCTTTTGAAGGTGCTGGAAAAGCAAGGAAACTACACTTGACAGATTCGGTAATTTTATTTTTCTAATCTTTTCATTGTTTTTATTTGCTTTTTGATAAACCTTTTTTCATTTATAAGTTTAACCAAACCACTTTTGCTTGTTTGAAACAGCTGCACTTCCCATCCTTGTACAACTTCCACTGGTTTCTATTCACTGTTGACATAAGGGACAAGAAGTTCATCTTTATGGACTCCCTTCTTGACAAGAATTCAGATTTACACCAAGAAGTTGATAATCGAATGGTACTACTTTTCTATCATGGTTTCTTTCTTCTTTTCTTTGCAGTAAACCTAAATGATTTATATCTAATGGTTATTTGTAATACATTTACCTTGTGTTATGTGGAAGATTATGAACTTTGAAAGAACTTGGAGTGAATGCCGCTTGAAAGACATTAACTTCCAAGAATTTGAAGTCATCTACCCACCTGTACCAAAGCAGAAAAATGGGTTCGTTTATGTTTTAACAGTCTTAAACCATTTCTACTTGTCTTCTTTTACTGTTTTTTTAATATTAATGCATTATGCCCTTTCTTTATTTTATCAATATTAGGAAAGACTGCGGAATACACTTGATGAAGAGTATCGAACTATTTAAGCCAAGAACTAGTTTGATGGGAAAATTCTCACACAAAGATATCCCAGATTTTCGAATTCAGATGGCAAATGAGATGATATTCTGCGAACACAACGAGATGCATGAAATCCAGGAAGCTGTGATGACATTTAATCCTCATGTAAGATTTTTTTCTGTTTGTTTTTATAGTTCTGTTTCCTAATCATCTGAATTAATTATTAATCCAGTATCCATCTCATTTATTGGTAGTATTGCAGGCTCTGCCTTTTTGCTTACTTGCATTTTGTAATTTGCTACTTTTCTGATTCCCATTTTGAATTTAACATCAATAGACATGTTCATGCTTTAAACTCAGAACAAACAAAGTATTTTAGTATATTAGCTCACACAATAGGAATCTTTTTGAGTGCATGTTGTTCTTTTTTGGATCTGATTGTTGGCCTAGATTTTAAATCTGCTCTCAGTATCTTCTCAGTAACTAAGTTAGTACATATGTTAATATCCACGGTAAAAGATTTTGTCACCTATAGTCTTCCAATCAATGTAGGATCATTTTGTACTGTCATAAATTGGCTTATATTTTCTTACAGCATTCATATGTGATACTAAAACACAGCATAAGTCTCCGTTGTGCGTCTGTTTTAAGTCACATATAGCTTGATCATAAGCTGTTAAGTTATTTGTCTTTCTACTATCTTTATTACACTCCAGTAACTGAATGCTTGTCTGTTTGTTTTTCCAGGTTCATGGCACATATGCAAGGATGGGCTGACAAACATATCATGTTCTGCTGTGGATTTTCAATATGAAAGAAAAAGACATTAGTTGTTCGAAGTTTTTTTTTATTTTCATGTAAAGAGAGTTATTCCGTCGAGCTCACTGATAGATTTTTGAGGGCCAAATTGAAGATATAGTTTTGGCTAAATGCACAACCACTATGTGCTGAAGTTTCTAGGTTTTATGAGTTGATACATCCCCCATCTACTGATGTTATGTTTTGGGCTACATACAATCATTCTTTTCTGTTATATCTGTTGCGCTCTACATCTATGTGTGTTCATATATGTTCATAATATATAGATAGTTTTTGGTCCAATGTATTATCTCCTATTTTTTTGTCTGCAATCATTTTCCTTTCCTGTTTGCCAATGTTTGTTTTAATTTTGTACTATTCAAAAAATATACGCTGAGTTTCAGAGTTTGTGCCGCTGTTTGAGACTATTTGGATGCTGCCTTATCTACTTACTGTCAAAACATCCAGGTTTGTTTTTGTCCATAAATATGTATTTATTGTCACATTTTTTTCTCCCGAATACATGGTGATCTTAGCAAATGTGTTCCTTGTGCTGATTTTTTTTATATAACTTTGTGAGGAAATGACCACATGTAGTTCAAAATGTGCTTCTTCTTGTCAAAACTTTGAAGCATTCAAAATACTGTTTTAGGCAAACTATTTTCAAAGGTAATTAATGTATGCGCTGTCTTGTGCTTCTTACAAAATATTATTAGCTCCTCACATAGAGTATTTTATGTAGTGAGGTTTTTGAAAATGCTGCGATCTTTGTACATAAAAGAATGTGCCGAGAATTGGACCATTTTCTTTAGTGTACTAGATTCAGTACATATCATTCAGTACATATTATTCAGTACATCATATGGTATTAATCTGTGTGTCCTATCTTAAGAACATATCATCCAACATAATGCATAGGAGATCACTTATAATAGACATAAAAATAGTTCATAGGTAAATATTAAGAATTACAATTCATACTCAATCATAGTTCAAATTTCTTTTTTATTACAACTTATATCAGTTGTTCTAACTGTTCTTTTTTCACTTTTTTGAATATGAAGCATCACACTAATCCATGCTGACGAATCATGCTGTCCTTATGATGTAAGTCTTCTATCACTTCTCTTTTGTCTTTCCTGCCTTCTTCTTACTTGCATCTGTAGCATTTTTCTTCGCTGAAATACATTTTAATGCCAAACTTGTTACATGACTAAAAATAGATAGGACAGAATTAAACATGACTAAATATCTTTGCACATAGTATGTACCTCGAGGGTTAGTTTTCGACTTCTTGTTGTTTGGAAACAATGATGCATCCAAGTGTAAATTTTCACATGTTTGAATATTATGGTAATGTGACCCGCAGTGACTGCATGTAATCTGTTGTTTCCCCAAAAATTGCTCTGCAAATGTCCTGTACCTTCCATCTGGCTTTTGCTTTGCTGAAATAGTTGGCCTTCCCTTAGACTTCACAACCTTGGGGTCATTTAAGTAACCATATTCACTTTGAATATCACCAACACCACCAACTTGCTCATTACTTTTATCTTTGGATTCTACTTCTTTTGCTTTGTCTTCAGCCAATGTCATTGCATCTAATTTCTCTGCAATCTTCTTAACTTCTTGTGTTACAAACAGGTATTTCTCATTACTTTTTGAGCCATCAGATGCTACATTGATGCAAACCTTGGATAGCACATTAAATCTCAGCTGGCTGCAATCTCCTGTCATCTCCAAAGGTACATTGTACCTCAAATCTCTTATATCTTTCTTCTCTCTTGGCTTCCATCTAGCAATAAAATATTTTTCTGGAATTTGTACGAAGTTTAGATGGATAAGAACTTTAAGAACATGAGAGCATAAAATTCCATCTTTGTTGAACTTGGAACAAATGCATCTGAAATCTTCACTTGATAAATCAACAATAACTAGGTATTTTCTTGTCCTGTAATCTCTTGTTGCAGCCAAGCCAGATTTGTACACTTCGTATTTCTTGTTTGTTTCAACCTCTTGTACATGTAGATAGGAAGTAAATTTCAGCTGCTTCTGAAATCTATAAAATATCTTCCTATTGTATATCTTTCCGGCATGCACTTCCATATCATTTCCACACCAATATGTAGGTGTTGTTGTCCTCGTGATGGAATCTTCTTGTATCTCATTTTGTTCAATATTTTCTGCTATCTTATCATACTCACTCAGAAAGCTGCTGACACTGTATGTTGATCCAACATTATCTTTGAAAATAGCATTGGTGCCTTCGCTCCTTGCTGTACTGTGAATGAACGGGAAGAAGTCATTCTTGAAGAATACAGGTACAAACTTCTCCCTATTCTCCCACATTGTTTTCAAGTACTTAAGGTTGCCAACTTCATATTTCTCTATCATTTCTTGCCATGATGCTTCAAACTCTGCAACTGTCAATGAGAAATGGATGGTGTCTTTGAATTCATTGTGTAGATTAGGTATTTTTCCAAAACTTCTTGGATGTTTCTCTTCAGCTTTCTTTACAACATGGAAAAGGCAATTTCTGTGTACACTGTGTATGAAAACTGCAGGAATTGCTTTTGCCATAGCTGCATCTTGATCTGTTATAATTGTCTTTGGAGACTTTCCTCCCATGCATTTCAAGAAAGTTATGAATAACCACTCGAATGTCTCTGCACTTTCATTCTGAAGGATGGCACAACCGAAAAGGCAGTTGTCGCCATGTCCGGTTACTCCAACAAAAGGGGCAAACGGCATGTTGTATCTGTTCGTCTTGAATGTCGTGTCAAAACTGATACAGTCACCATATAGCTCATACATTCTTCTAGATGTAGCATCACACCAGAAAATGTTCTCTACTGTATTTGTTTTCTTGTCCACTTTGAAATCATAGTAGAACCTTGGATCATCAGCTTGTTTCTTCTTAAAATATTCAAGAGATTGCATCATGTCATTAAGCCTGCTCTCTTTTCTCATTGCAGTTCTTAAGTTACTCACAAATTTTTTGGTATATGGAACAGCCCTGGAACAACCACCTCTCAAGTAAGTTAGTATTGCCATGATTTTTCTAGTCGGAAGCTTCACTGAATTAAATGTCCTTATGAAAAGCTTCTCTTCATTTGTCATGTGCTTATGTGACCTCAAGAATCTAGATTCTTCAGGTGGGCTCAACTCATGGTTGTGTTCCATATTCAGACTAGTTATCACCCATTTATCTCCTTTGAGAGTCACAATCATTTCAGCAAGACAACCAGTAATTTCCACATTGTTTCTTTTTCTCTTTTTAGGTTGATCTTTAGGTGGAATGTCTTGCGGCGGTGAAGGCTTCAAAGGTTCTGTCTCTCCTTTCTCTTGCAATTTCTTCCTTCTAGTTTCTTGCCTCTTGAGATCTCTTTTCCTCTTCCTTTCTGTTTTAGTTTCTTCATCCAAAACTTTCCCAGAGCGGTTGCATTTGAAAGTATACCTAGTTGCTTTATTAGTCTTTCTGCAATGATAGTTTCCTGCTATTTTAGCTGAAAACCCAATTATATCTGAGTAAGTGTTGTAGAACTCAAAAGCAGCCTCATGTGTATCAAAAACCTGATCAATATGTGGTACATGATGACTGCGGACCTCCCGACTGCATGTTTGAGCTGCCTTTAGACTTTCATTCTCAAGATATATTTCAATATCTTCCTGAGACAATCCTTGTGCAACATCTTCTTCCACTGACCTTACTTCACCATCACTTTCTTCTCCTTCTAAATCAACTGTGCTAGCAACATTCGGTTCCTCTCGATTATCAGGAATGTCAGGCTGGGAGCATTCTTGTTCCGCACCATCACTGTTGTCCGAGTTCTGTCCTGACTGCGGGGGATTAACCCATGTATCATTGTATTTGTATGCACTATCCCCTTGAGCATCTGAATACTCATCTGGTTGGCCATTTCTCAAGTATGTGTCATTCAAACTGCAGGCATTACCTCCATGAGCATAATCTTCATCACTGTTATGAACATATTCACTTCTGCCAGTTATCATGAACATTTGATTCTGAAATTTCACAGTAAAGGACAATTAGAGAAATATAATACATGTTAAACATGAAATGTTTTTGTAGGTCTTGTCAAAATTGATCAACATTTTATTACCTCAGTGCCCATTGGTCCAGTAAGCAAATCCATGAAACTACCTTCACCCTTGCTGAAAATATGAAAACATCAGTTCAATTAATTTTTGCATTATTTTTTTCAATAATGGCAGAATATATAGAACTTTTTGTTTGTGCATTAACCTGACTAAGTTGCATCGATTCAATGCTCTGCATCATTTGAGAGTATGTCATGCCACTGCCTTGTGATAGGTTCAGCTGCATTTTTCATGTTAATATCAGATATATACAATCAGATATATACTTCTTTCATTTCTACATATTTTTAGATTCTGCACTCACTGCATTTTCTTGGATATCTATGCTTGCAGGCTGTAGGTCTAAGTGACAGGGCGGAGGAACCTGTAGAAAGGACAAACATTTGTCATTCAAAATGCCAGCTACAGGAATAGAAGTTAAGTTAACTATAGTGTAGTCCCTATGATCATATGAAATGAAAATTCTTCAATACTGCCTATGTGTTCACTATTTAAGTGCAAACCACCTGTGTAGACTGTACGTGCAAATCGAAAGTTTTCCTTTTTGTGTTTATAGTGCATTTACCTGTGTACACTCTACATGCTGTTGATCTTCAAAGAATTCAACCTGATTAAAAAGCAAAACATGTTGTATTGTTTGAGACAAAATAGATTCAAGATTGTAAAAGTGTTACTGAAACCAGTCAGAGAACTAAAAGTTTGACTTATCTTGTTACCTGTGCACCAGATGAAGATGATACAATAGAATTGCTAAAGAGAAGCTGCTCTGAATATGTTGATGATTGGTCGAAATTTCGAGGTTGCCCATGCAAAGCTGTGTAAGATGAAACCTACATTTTTAAGATCATTTTTAAATTGTCAATTTGTTTGTACAACATACTTGTAGAAAATTGCAAGTTCTGCCATATGTGAACAAAGGATTACCTGACTTTTGCCTTTGAGGAATGAACCATATGATGCATATATACTTGCATCTTTAAATGCTCTTGCATTTCCTACAAATTTGTGAAAATCTGTTATTTTTTTCTCGTGTTGTATATGATGCATATATTCTTGCCTATTCAAACTGCACGCATTTCCCACACAAGCACTGGCCTGATGGCCATCCAATTACCGCTACTCAAGCTTCTTATGCAGCAGCATGTCGATTTTTTAGCAGCTGCTTAGTAAGTACACTTTGTAGTCACTTTGTAGTCATAAGAAATGTTATGCTAACTGTACTACACTAACACTCACAAGAGAAGTTAGAGCTGTAGACTAAAATCAGGGTTGTGGTGCATGCCTATTTCACTGTTTTTCCCTTGTTCTAGCTGTTTTATCATAGCATTATATATGTTTAAGCAATTGTGTTATAATCTTCCATGCAATGTTTTTACTGATAACTCTGAATCTGTCATATGTCTATTTATTTGAACTGCAACAAGAATAGAAGTGTAGTCCCTATGATCATATAAAATGAAAATTCTTCAATACTGCCTATGTGTTCACTTTTTTAAGTGAAAACCACCTGTGTAGACTGTTCATGCAAATCGGAAGTTTTCCTTTTTGTGTTTATAGTGCATTCTTACCTGTGTACATTGTTCATGCTGTTGATGTTCAAAGAATTCAACCTATAGTAACTTCTATTTTTTGTAATCTTGAACTGCTACTCAACAGGAATCAAGAATCAAGAATTGAGAAGAGGACATGATCTTTTCTGACGCACAAGTTACAATACAGATCTGGGAGAAATTTTTCGACAGAAATTGAGGAGGAAAAATTGATGGATTTAGAGCATATCATACCTGGGTAAGATTCTGATCCATTCTCCATCTACTTGAGATCCTTTTGGCTTGGAGGTTTTTGGGGAAGAATTTTGCTAAGCCTTAGTGGGATCTCTTCTCCCCATGGCCAGCAAGGTGTCGACGGGAGGAAGGAGACGATGCTACGATCTGATCTCTGCCTGTCCTTTCTTTTTCTTGCGCAAGGGGTTCAGCTGTGACTTGTTCAGCCCACAGGAGCCCAGCCAGCGACATAATTGCACAGCAGCAGGAGTCCAGCTGTGACTTGGTCAAAATCAGACAAAAGCCCACATAAAGGCACAACAGGGATCGACATGGGCCCAGAAAGCGATCAGGTGACAGAGCAGAAAGCGATCAGGTGACACGAGACAGAAGAAAAGGATCAGAGATCGACGGTTTCCGGGCGTCGACTGAGACTTAAGAATTTCTCAGTCGACTGTGACCCAGGCACTCCCTATATTTTGGGTCCTGATTATAGGCATTACAACTAATTCTTTTTTGTTTCCACTCGTTTCTTGCCAAATTTATCAGCCTTGCTTGCCTATTGTGGCCCCTCACCACCTGTCTCCTCCGAAACAAGCTTTCCTAAAGCCAAACGTGATTTTCTGTAAACTGATTCTTAGCAGAAAAATCAGTAAAACTGATTTTCCTAATAACAAGTCCTAAACCTTCTTAGCTACCCAAACAACCACCAAATGCTAGAACATGCACTGATTTTTCTGGATATGAGGACTCCCAGTAATTCTTGGTCGCAGAAGTTGATGATGCAAACGAAGCAAAAGTTATCTTACATTGTTGTACATCGGTGTTGCTATTGCTTTTGGTGATAATGTCATTGGCAATGTGGGCTAGGCTTACCGTTTCTAGGCCATTCTCATTTGAAATTCTGAAACAACGATGGTTCAGTAAAGCAAATAATAGATTAGTGGACTATGCAAACAATCCTATATGGCATTTTTTTAAATTCTTATGGTTTACTGCTACAAACATAGCACGTAGACCAAGGTGAAGGTAGTGTCAACTGCTTTTGTCTTTCAGCAATCAAATCTTCAGGCATGCTGTAATTTTACCATGATTGATCCAAACTGAAATGTTCTCCTATAGATTGTGTTAGGTTGAAGGCTTAAGATTGATTATTGTCTCTGAAAAAGTCTTTATTCAAGTATGGATGGAGATTTCATATTGTTTTTTCTTGCTTTCAGCCACTTTATTTTCGAATTGAATCCTAAAAGGCATGCTTAACAACGCCTGTACATATGAAGATCTCAGTAACATAACACAGTGAGTCAGTGATTCATAAGAGAAAGCTAGAAAGACGTTAACTTGTGTACTGATGAACTCATGAAAGCTGAAAAAAAGTGGGCCTCTGCATTGTGTGCTCTTTAAAATTGTTGTCTCCATTTGCCCCTGAAACAGAATAAATTTGCCAATTATTCATGCAGTTCAAATCAGGAATTCAGATGATGGAGAGGATGGAATGTTGCATCTACGGTGACCGCTAGAGAGGGTTGGGACATCCTTTAGTATGGTGGCTATGGACGGAGCTTCAACACGAGGACAGGGGCGGAGCCTCGATGGTGCGGAGGCGCAAATTAAGGAGCACGTCGGATGCCGGTTATCGACGACTTAATGGTATCGGGCGGTGGCGCAGACGGTGAATCTCGACGAGGTGCGGCGCAATAGGATCCAGACGTGCGGTGGTGAGAGGAGGTGCACCAGCCAGAGAGCGAACCGCATAGGGCGGCGGCGCTTGGACTGCACATTTAGGCGGCGCACGGGAAGCTGCGAGAGAGGAACTCAAGGGAGCGGCACATGGGCGGTTGTATGCGGAATTGCGGACGATTCAGGGTACGAATCGTTTCGAACATGAGATACCATCCTGCCTTTTTTGGTTGTGAAAGCAATTTGGAAAGATTTGTGATTGTTTTCCAAGGCTGTACGTCATTATTTCCTTACCAGGACGTGTGTTTCCTTAATTGTGGCGATTGGATTGATACACAATAAATACGATTCAATTTTTTTTAAAGGACATGACTTGGGAAGGATCCCATCTTCAATTGACGATTTTAAGGTGACCGAGGGTTGAGATTTCTCTAATGTTTGATATCAAAGTGGCATACCATTCCCAACTCTAATATAATAGTAAAGAAGATTGATTCAAACTGAAATGTTCTAATATAGATTGTGTTAGGTTTAAGGCTTAAGGCTTAAGATTGATTATTATTTCTGAAAAAATCTTTACTCAAGTATGGATGGAGAATTCATATTGCTTTTTCTTGCTTTCAGCCACTTTACTTTCGAATTGAATCCTAAAAAACATGCTTAACATGTAACCACTGGACATATGAAGATCTCCGTAACATAAACACAGTGAGTTAGTGATTCATAAGAGAAAGCTAGAAAGGCATTAACCTGTGTACTGATGAACTCGTGAAAGCTAAAAAAAAGTGGACCTCTGCATTTTGTGCTCTTTAAAATTGATGTCTCCATTTGCCCCTGAAACAGAATAAAATTATCAATTATTCATGCAGTTCAAAGCAGGAATTTAGACCATAGAGAGGATGAAGTGTTGCATCTATGGTGACCGTTAAAGAGGGTTGGGATATGCTGCAGGACAGAGCGAGATGCCGCCGGAGGACCTTCACCACACAGACGATGGCGGACGATGCAGCCTCTATTATGGTGGCTATGGACGAAGCTTCAACACGAGGACGAGGGCGAAGCCTCGACACTGGGGAGGCGCAAATTAAGGAGCACGTCTGATGCCGATTAGTGACGACTTAATGGTATTGGGCGGTGGCGCAGACAGTGAATCTGGACGAGGTGCGGCGCAATAGGATCCGAACGTGCGGCGGTGAGAGGAGGTGCACCAAGCGGCGATTGAACTGCACATGGCAGCGGCACTTGGACTGCATAAGGATGCAGCGCACGGGAAGCTGCGAGAGAGAAACTCAAGGGAGCGGCGCACGGGCGCTTGTATGCGGAATTGTGGACGATTCAGGGTACAAATCATTTGGAACATGAGATCCGATGCTGCCTTTTTTGGTTGTGAAACCAATTTAGGAAGATTTGTGATTGTTTCTCAAAGTTGGACGTCATTATTTTCTTACCAAGATGTGTGTTTGTGGCGATTGGATTGATACACAGTAAATATGATTTAATTTTTTTGAATGACGTGACGTAGGAAGGATCTCATCTTCAATTGACGATTTTAAGGTGACCGACGGTTGAGATTTCTCCAATGTTTGATATCAAAGTGGCATACCATTTCCAACTCCAATCAAATAGTAAACAAGATTGATCCAAACTGAAATATTCTACTATAGATTGAGTTAGGTTGAAGGCTTAAGATTGATTATTGTTTCCCAAAAAATATTTATTCAAGTATGGATGGAGAATGCATATTGCTTTTTCTTGCTTTCAGCCACTTTACTTTCGAATTGAATCCTAAAAAACATGCTTAACAAGTTTTTTTTTCTTTGAAATGGGGATCAAATCCCCAGCCTCTGCATCAATTGATGCACACAGTTGTTTTATTGCATAGTATAAAAGTTTAAAAGTATTACAGCTTATGGATCACATAATGTGAACATAAAGATTAACCAGCGAAAAAATAGAAACTTATATCGTCTATGCATCTTGTATCCTTTTAGAAAGCCGCCAGCCACCTTGGTTGTCAATATCCCGAGTAACCGTCTCCAGTCGGCTGTATCCAGAATTCATATGCGCCAGTTGCGGCACCGGTAGAAGATAGGACCACTCGTGGATCCAGTGTGTAACCATACGGATAACCTGTAGATAATGAGCATTCATACTCTTGTTAAAAACAATATCAGTAACATAACACACAGTGACTCAGTGATTCATAAGAGAAAGTTAGAAATGCGTGTGTACTGATGAACTCATGAAAGCTAAAAAAAAAGTGAGCCTCAGCATTGTGTGCTCTTTAAAATTGATGTCTCGATTTGCCCCTGAAACAAATAAAATTGTCAATTATTCATGCACTTCAAATCAGGAAATTAGACCATGGGGTGGATGGAGTGTTGCATCTAGGGTGACCGTTGGAGAGGGTTGGGATATGCTGCAGGACAGAGCGAGGATGCCTCCGGAGGACCTTCACCACAGACAATGGCGGACGATGCAGCCTCTATTATGGTGGCTATGGATGGAGCTTCAACACGAGGACATGACGGAGCCTCGACGGTGGGGAGGCGCATATTAAGAAACACGTCGGACATCGGTTAGTGACGACTTAATGGTATTGGGTGGTGGCACAGACAGTGAATCTGGACGAGGTGCGGCGCAATAGGATCCGGACGTGCGGCGGTGAGAGGAGGTGCACCAGGCGGCGAGCGAACAGCACAGGGCCGCGGCGCTTGGACTGCACATGGAAGCAGCACACGTGAAGCTGCGGCGGTTGTATGTGGAACTGTGGACGATTCAGGGTACAAATCATCCGATGCTGTCTTTTTTGGTTGTGAAACCAATTTAGAAAGATTTGTGATTGTTTCTCAAGGGGTG
This sequence comes from Lolium perenne, assembly GCF_019359855.2. Lineage (NCBI taxonomy): Eukaryota > Viridiplantae > Streptophyta > Magnoliopsida > Poales > Poaceae > Lolium > Lolium perenne. Next base: position 82,779,079 of record NC_067248.2, on the reverse strand, counting down.
AACGTCATTATTTCCTTACCAGGAGGTGTGTTTCCTTAATTGTGGTGATTTGATTGATACACAATAAATATGATTCAATTTTTTTGAAGGACGTGACTTTTTTGGGAGAGAAGCATTTTCGTACTAACACAAATTATCAAAAAAAATCATGCATACTGATTTCAATGTTCGTTACTATCAGAAAAAGTTCCAAAATATAATGTTATTATTTGCATGTTGCACCAAAATAAAAAGTAGCAGGGGTCGAAAAGGCATATTAAAAATTGTAGAAACGCAAGCAAACCTCTTATTTTTTCACATGACACATTCTTTTCGATTATTTTATGCATATTTATAAGCTAAGCAAACATTAGATTACTACGTGTGTGAACTTTATACTTATTTTTATACAAACATATAAAAATTAAAACATACTTTTGGTTCCTGGTCCTTGAGATCCAAAGTGAATTTCTTCTAGATTAACAATTACTCAAATCAAATCAAATCAAATTTACTTTTTCGTGGACGGAATTTACTCGTTCTAATTTCTGTGTGGGGCTTGACGTTTTGGTTGTGCTCTTCAGCTCTTGTCCATCAGTCCATGCATTTGTGAGTAAAGTTAATGTGCGCTTGGACAGAGTCACAGAGCGACCATCTTTAAGAAATGGAGTGTTACTATTCTCCGTAGATTCACAATTATATATATCAAAAGCGAATCTTAGTCGGCGACGGCGGTGACAGATTGATTGACAATTTGGCTGAAAGGTTAGTTGCGTTGGTTTCATTTGGTTGTAGCCTAGTTAAGTGTACTCGTCGGTCGTTACGAACCGCCCGTTGATAAGATGAATTAATTTTGCATTTTAAATTCCAGTGAATTAGTGCGGCCATGGACGGTTGGCCTCCAATGATTACGCCCAAGCGTAGATATGTTAGTTAGACTATCCACAGTAGTACTATGCATTTGATAGTACTCCATCCGTGCCAGTTCAGTGGCTCCTAAGATCAGCGAGCGTGACCAAGACGCCAGTTTATTAGCCTAGAGAAATTAGCGTTGCCGCTAGTGTTTAATAACAACATAATCATGATTTCACTGCCTGTTAAGGTTTAGTGGGCCTGACGCAAAACGGACATGAAAAGTGCCCGCGCGCTTCGGTTTACGTTGGGGTCGTGGACGTTCAAATGGTCGACAGCCAACGAATCACCGTTTGCGTCTAGGGTTGCACAAGTGACCCGACACACTTTTTTTTAAAAAAAATATTGATAGAGAAACATAGTTGGCTAAAAAAATTATAGGGAAATCCGGTATCTAGTCGTCGCCGGTGAGGTCAACGACCTCCTTCATCTTCCATGGCTTGTGCGACACTGGCGGCGGCAGACAGTATACCGACGACGCAGGAGGAGGAGTAGGAAGGGTAGCCAACACCGCCGACTCTGGCCATGGATCCCACACCATGAGAGGAGCAATAGACGAGCATCGCCCTTCGGAGTCACCAGAGGTGTCACCGGCGTCCCCTGCGCTAGCGCCGACTCGTGAAGCTGGAAGGCGAGGCCATCTCATTGGGCGAGCTGGTCGAGCTCGCTCTAGTCAATGGCGAGCTGGATGGCCTCCTCCTCGTTGAGATCTGCGGCTGGTGCTCCAGATCCCACGCCACACCGCCATCGTTGAAGCCCTCGTTGTCGTTGGCGGCCTCTTCGTCATCGGCCTCCTCATCGTCAGCCTCCACGTCGCCGTTCTCAACGTTGTTGACCTCCTTGTCGTCGTCTGTGAGGCCACTCAAGAGTTCGTGCTTAAAGAACCTGACGTCACCGAGGTATCCCGCTCGGCGGCGCGGGTCGAACTCCCACGTCCCGAGCGTGATCCAATTGTACGAGTTGAGGTCAAACACCGGATATTCGCGCACATCCGGCGGCAATATGAACCATCGGCGTCGAACCTCATCGTGCCGCTCGCATCCCGCACGAGGCACGGGAGGGACCAGCACACGATGGGAGTTGAGGTACCACCCTCCGCCCGGTAGGCTGGCATCCGACCATGGCACTGGTCGGTTGGCCTCCCAGAGCTGGCGCACAAACTCCACCGGGAGGTAGCGGTGCTGCCGCAGCTTCTTGCCGCCACACGAGGATCCGGCCTCACCGTCATGCTTCGTCTTGCGGAAGGGCTAGCTTTTACCCATGGTGTAGATCAAGAGAAGGGGTTGGAGAGGATTAGGACGATGGCAATGGCGTGAGCAAGGAAATGGTCGCCGCCAGTGCCCCTTAGAGCATCTCTAGCAGAGCTCGTAAACACGTGAACTGAAAAATGCGAGTTCAGTTCACCGAACTCGTGTTTACGGGCCGGAAAAACCCTTGTCACATATTAGAATCCATAAAACAGGAACTGAAAAACGGAATTTGAAATGTCGCAGGTAAATTAGGCGATGATCATGTATATAGATGTGAGCATCAAAACTTACATAGTTGGAGAAATTAAACCTAAATTACTTACCGGCGAGCGCTACTTAGTTTAAGCAAAATGCGGCCTAAAATAGTGTCCTATGCGCGCGGCGGTGCCAGTGGTGGTGAAGCGTCTCGGCGGCAGACGGCGTCGACGCTGTCGTGGAGGAGCTTCACTCCTCGTCAGCGTCAAGCTCAACTATTTCGAGCTTGAAGCGGCGGACGCGCTCCTCCCGGCGGGCCGCCTCGTACTCTCGCACCTAGCGGATGGCGTCTGCCTCCTCCCGGTGGAAATGAGCGCGGGCCTTCGCCTCGCTGATGGCCTTGGTTTGCGCGAGCATGGCCTCCTCCTCTTCGCGGCCGTGGACGTAGTCGCCCACCGAGATGGTGGGTGACCGCGTGGGGACGAGGTCATCATCGTCGCTGTTGTCTGTGATGGGGAGCCGCGGAGCGCGGCTTGAGCCGCCGGACGAGGACCCCTCGCCGGTGTTGGTGTACCTGGCCAGCTTCCCTGGGGGCGTGAGCCCCCAGTTCGTCCACCGGCGGGCGCTGCGCTTGCGCGCGCCCTCCGGCTTGTTCCATTTCCGACGCGGAACGGGGCGGAACACGGGGGGACGCAATGGCGAGTCCCCGCTGCCCAATCCGGCGCCACGGCCTGCTGAGCCGCCACGGGAGGCCATCGCGCCGACGAGGAGGGTGGATCGGTGGTTGGGCCTACTCGATTGCTCACCGAAAAATGGGGTAGGCGGCGGTGGAGGGAGTGGAAGCGGTGGAGGGGAGTAGGGTTTGGAAACCAAACTCCCCTCCGCAGCCCCTTTTAATACGGGCGAACACTCGATTTCTCGAGGGCCAAACTCGTTATACGGGCCAGGCCGCGAGTTCAGGCTCCGTTCTGGCCCATTTTCGGCCCGAACCCGTATAACCGCCGGAGTTTTTCAGTTTCCGCCCAGTTTACGGGCTCTGCTAGAGATGCTCTTAAAGGGCTAGGCAGAGCCTCACAATGTTAATGCCGTTCCTCGCCTTCAATGGCTTGGCGCTGAATCCGCAGCGGCGCTACCAGCATAGGCATGCAGAATGCAAGGCTGCCAGATCCAGCAGGGGATCAGGCTCAACCAACACAACTCATAAAGCTGTTGAGCGCTGGCCTCGAGTACTAGTGCGTAGAAAGACGAAGCAGCCGCGGTCGATGATGGCCGGGCCAAGTGTAAAGGGCGTGGACGCGTACCTTGACCGTGTCATATTTGCGCAGATGCATTCACGACGCTTATTTGGTTAGTGCTTGCGTCCCCGCAGACAGTTCGGGCATTATACGTTGGACCGCTGGATCAAGATACAGACCTATTTTTAAAGGTGGTTTCGCAAACGGACGCATCAGGCCATTGGAGATGCTCTTAGCACAAGACCCTGTTAGACCTATCAAAAGTGAAAGGAGAAAGAATGGATCCTACATTTTTTTTTACAAAAATCATGGCACTTTATTAGTTAATAATATCAATGCAAAGAGTCTTCCGAATAAAACTCGGAGCGGAATCTTAAATAAACCCTACAGAAGCTAAGTTACGGGACTTAGCCAAAATGTGTGCCGCCTGAAAGGGCATGGAGCTCCCATGTGTGGTTTTGGTAATTGATGACAATCCCTATGGACTGATGGTTGTATTGAGACTCTCTCTTAGGTCGTGTCCATAGGCATTGCTTGAGCCATATGTTGGTCTCAAGGTTGCAAGATGAAGAAGATCGAGTTTAATGAAGAAGACAAATGAAGACGGTGTCGAAGAAGGATGAAGACGGTGTAGAAAATGAAGAGGGATGAAGATGATGTAGAAGATGGATGAAGACTGTGGCATGTATGTTGGAAGAGGATGGTGGCATATACAATGATGAAGAGGGTGAAGACGGAGCTTGTCGACTCGAGTGGAATGCGCAAGGACAAGGTTTGTGCTCGGTAGGATAGTTGGTCGCATCATCGGAGAGAGCTCAAACCTTGCATGCATTGCATCGTGTTTCTTGGTTGTTGTTGGTTGTTATCCATGAGATGTTTTATAGATTGTGTTTATTCTCATGACAAACTCTAGCTCATCGGAAATGGATTCCGGATGCATCTCATGTTGCGTGTTCGAGTTGGATGATTTTCCTGGTTCACTGTATTGAGAAGTTGCACCTCCATATTCATAGGAAAATTATCCTCCACTCATTTCCATTTTTTCACCATGTTTGGAGGTAGATCTTGTCCTCCTCTTTCTAGCAAAATTGGTTTCACCTCATTTGGAGCTCCCTAGCTCTAGATATTGCATTTCATCCTCTACATCATCTCACGGTTCTTACACATGCCTTATGGCTAGGGCTTCTAAGGTATTGATACGTCTCCAACGTATCTATAATTTCTGATGTTCCATGCTAGTTTTATGACAATACCTACATGTTTTGCTCACACTTTATAATGATTTCATGCATTTTCTGGAACTAACCTATTAACAAGATGCCGAAGTGTCAGTTCCTGTTTTCTGTTGTTTTTTGTTCCAGAAAGGTTGTTCGGGCAATATTCTCGGAATTCGACGAAACAAAGACCAAATATCTTATTTTCCCCGGAAGGTTCCAGAACACCGAAGGAGAGTCGGAGGCGGGCAGCAGGGGGCCCACACCATATGGCGGCGCGGGTGGCCCCCTGGCCGCGCCAGCCTATGGGGAGGGGGCCCGTGGCCCCTCCGACTCCGCCTCTTCGCCTATAAAGTCCCTCGCAACCTAAAACCTCGATACCAATTGACGAAACTCCAAAAAGACTCCAGGGGCGCCGCCGCCATCGCGAAACTCCGTTTCGGGGGACAGAATCTCTGTTCCGGCACGCCGCCGGGATGGGGAAGTGCCCCCGGAAGCCATCTCCATGGACGCCACCGCCTCCATCATGCTCTGTGAGTAGTTCCCCCATGGACTACGGGTTCTAGCTGTAGCTAGTTGGTACTCTCTCCCATGTACTTCAATACAATGATCTCATGAGCTGCCTTACATGATTGAGATCCATATGATGTAATCGGTGTTGTGTTTGTTGGGATCCGATGAATTGTTACATTATGATCAGTCTATCTATATAAGTTTGTGAAGTTATTGTTGCTGCAATCTTGTTGTGTTTAATGCTTGTCACTAGTGCACGAGTGGCATGATCTTAGATTTGAGCTCTATAATTATTGCTTAGATTGTATCTACAAGTTGTTTGCACATGTCTATGTCCGGAACCCGAGGCCCCAGAGTGACATCAACTGGGATAACTGGAGGGGAAGGCGTAGGTATGAGGATCACATGTTTTTACCAAGTGTTAATGCTTTGCTCCGGTTCTCTATTAAAAGGAGTACCTTAATTGCGTAGGTATGAGGATCACATGTTTTCACCAAGTGTTAATAGCTGCCACCGGCTGGTAGGACAAAAGATGTTATGCAAGTTTCTCATTGCGAGCACGTATGACTATATATGGAAAACATGCCTACATGATTAATAAACTTGATGTTCTGTCTTAATGCTATTTCAATCCTATCAATTGCTCAACTGTAATTTGTTCACCCAACACTTGTTATTGGAGAGTTACCACTAGTGTAGATAGCTGGGAACCCCGGTCCATCTCTTATCATCATATACTCGTTCTATATGTCATTGGAAGTAGTATCAACTATTTTCTGGTGCCATCCCCTCTGTGTTACTGCTACTGCTGCTTTGTTACTGTTACTATTGCTCCCATATTACTGCTGCTTTCACATCACCCCTGTTACTAGTGCTTTTCCAGGTGCAGCTGAATTGACAACTCAGTTGTTAAGGCTTATAAGTATTCTTTACCTCCCCTTGTGTAGAATCAATAAATTTGGGTTTTACTTCCCTCGAAGACTGTTGCGATCCCCTAAACTTGTGGGTCATCAACACTATTTTCTGGCGCCGTTGCCGGGGAGGCATAGCTCTACTCATAAGTTCACCTGGGGAGTACACTCTACCTCTCTCTCTGTTTTTATTTTATTTTGTTTTGCTTAGTTTACTTTTGTCTAGTTTATTTGTGCTTAGTTTATTTCTGTCTAGTATTATTTTGCTTAGTTTACTTTCGTCTAGTTTATTTTCGTCCTGTTTTATTTTTCTTATATACCCAAAAATCCATAAAAATTTGAAAAACCAAAAAAATAAAAACTGTTGCTATGGAAGAACCCACAACCTATTTGGAGCTTATTGAAATATATATGAATTATAGAGAATCAAGAACGGGTAAAGTTATGAGTGTTGTGATAGAAAAATTGAATACAATTGCTAAAATCTTGCTTAAACGCCATGATATAAATTGTTTCTCTAAACATGATACTAAACATCTTAAATTTCAATGTGGCTTTAGTGAGGAAGTTTTAATTATGAACTATAACTGGAATAACTATATTCATCTTGGGTTCGAAGAAGTATAACAATTTGTCTTATTTATGGGAGCTTCTGAAATAGAATCCTTCATGTCTAAAAATTATGAAACATGTGTTGGTTGTAAGGACCTTAAAGATTATGTCTCTTCTATCCTTAATTTTTGCATAGAAAGTTACAGTGATAATCCTTATATCATTGATTATAAAGAGAGACTCATTCATGCACAAGAATGCACTCACAATTTGCAGGAACCTGTGGAAGAAGAAATTGATGAACCTGAAAGCTCATTGGATGAAAAAGAGGAGGAGAGTGATGAACAAAAGGAGGAAGAATGGATTAGCTACCCATGCCAACCTTCTAATGAGAGTAACTCTTTATCTCTTACACTATTTGATTGTCCTCCATGCTTACCAAAGGAGGATGAATGTTATGTTCCTGTGGATTCTCTTGAAATATTCCCTATGAGTAAAACCTGTGAGAATAATTATGCTACTGTTATCTATGATAACCCATGCTATTTTGATAAATCTTATGATAATGCTTTGTTTGTGCCTGATATCGAAATGCGTGGTACTAAAGAGTTTTGCTTAGCAAATGTTTATGATAAAGCACTAGATGATGGTCCTATGTTACTTGATAATATTAATTGTACTACTAATGAAAATGGGATTGGAGAGGTCTTGACTTTATCTAGGAGTCCCATATCTCTTGAGATTGATCAATCATCTTGTTATATTATTGATAAAAGTGGGTTTGTAAGTTTTAATCCCATTATTTTTGAGCTTGATAAAAATTATGTGTTTGTAGATCATGGAAAGCATGATGTATGCGATAGTTATATTGTTGAGTTTATTCATGATGCTACTGAAAATTATTATGAGAGAGGAAAATATGGTTGTAGAAATTTGCATGGTACTAAAACACCTCTCTATATGCTGAAACTTTTGAGGTTACTTTTGTTTTATCTTCCTATGCTTGCCACTTTGTCCTTCATGAATTTATTTGTGTACAAGATTCCTATGCATAGGAAGTGGGTTAGACTTAAATGTGTTTTGAACTTGCTTTTTGATGCTCTCTTTTGCTTCAACTCTCATCCTTATGTGAGCATCATTAAAATTGTTGAGCCCATCTTAATGGCTATAAAGAAAGCACTTCTTGGGAGATAACCCATGTCTTTATTTTGCTACTGTTTTGTTGTGTCTTGGAAGTTGTTACTACTGTAGTAACCTCTCCTTATCTTTATTTTATTGCATTATTGTGCCAAGTAAAGTCTCTAATAGAAGGTTGATGCTAGATTTGGATTTCTGCGCAGAAACAGATTTCTATCTGTCACGAATTTGAGTAGGTCTCTCTGTAGGAAACTCAGAAAAATCTGCCGATTTTTATGCGTGTTCCTCAGATATGTACGCAACTTTCATTAGTTTTAAGTTTTCTGATTTGAGCAACGGAAGTACCTCTTAAAAATTCGTCTTTACTGGCTGTTCTGTTTTGACAGATTCTGTCTCTGTTTTTTGCATTGTCTCTTGTGGATTTTAAGTAAGGCTTTCTAGACGTGGAGAGCTGTAGCTAATGTTTTATTGAGTTCTTGCAATGTGTCACTACAGGACCAAAGTGGATTAAAGTTTTTTGAGTACTAACCCCTCTAATGAAGTTTATGAGAAGTTTGGTGTGGCAGAAATTTTCAAGGGTCAAGAGAGGAGGATGATATATGATCAAGAAGAGTGAAAAGTCTAAGCTTGGGGATGCCCCCGTGGTTCATCCCTACATATTTCAAGAAGATTCAAGCGTCTAAGCTTGGGGATGCCCAAGGCATCCCCTTCTTCATCAACAATTTATCAGGTCACTTCTAGTGAAACTATATTTTTATTCAGTCACATCATATGTGCTTTACTTGGAGCGTTTGTGTGCTTTTATTTTTGTTTGTGTTTGAATAAATTCGGATCCTAGCAATCCTTGTGTGGGAGAGAGACACGCTCCGCTTTTTCATATGAACACTGGTGTTCTTAACTTTATTTTAATGTTCATGGCGGAGTTGAAAACCGTTGCACTTATTGATATTTGGTTGGAAACAGAAAATGCTTCATATTGTCTTGAATAATTTGATACTTGGAAATTGTTTTGAGCTCTCAAGTAGATCATGTTTAAGCTCATGCACCATTTAGTTTAAACCTATTAGTGGAGAACTACCGTAGAGCTTGTTGAAATTTGGTTTGCATGATTGGTCTCTCTAAGGTCTAGATATTTTCTGGTAAAAGTGTTTGAGCAACAAGGAAGACAGTGTAGAGTCTTATAATGCTTGCAATACGTTCTTATGTAAGTTTTGCTGTACCGGTTTATACTTGTGTTTGCTTCAAACAACCTTGCTAGCCAAAGCCTTGTACTGAGAGGAAATGCTTCTCGTGCATCCAAAACCTTGAGCCAAAACCTATGCCATCTGTGTCCACCATATCTACCTACTATGTGGTATTTCCTGCCATTCCAAGTAAATACTTCATGTGCTACCTTTAAACAATTCAAAAGCTATTATCTCTTATTTGTGTTGATGTTTTATAGCTCATGAGGAAGTATGTGGTGTTTTATCTTTCGATCTTGTCATTTACTTCTGACAGACTCTCACCAATGGACTAGTGGCTCATCCGCTTATCCAATAATTTTGCAAAAAGAGCTGGCAACGGGGTTCCCAGCCCCAATTAATTAACTTTCATTAATAATTATCTTCACATGTTTTGCCCTGATTCATCAGTAAGCAACTTAATTTTGCAAATAGACACTCCTCCATGGTATGTGAATGTTGGAAGGCACCCGAGGATTCGGTTAGCCATGGCTTGTGTAAGCAAAAGGTTGGGAGGAGTGTCGTCGGTAATAAAACTAAAATACATGTGTAAACAAAAGAGAAGAGGGATGATCTACCTTGCTGGTAGAGATAACGTCCTTCATGGGAGCCGCTCTTGAAAGTCTGGTTGATGAGGTAGTTAGAGTACCCACTACCATTCGTTGACAACAACAAACACCTCTCAAAACTTTACTTTTATTCTCTCTATATGATTTCAAAACTTGAAAAGCTCTAGCACATGATTTACTCCATGCTTCCCTCTGCGAAGGGCCTATCTTTTACTTTATGTTGAGTCAGTTTACCTACTTCTTTCTTTCTTGGAAGCAAACACTTGTGTCAACTGTGCATTGATTCTTACATGCTTGCTTATTGCACTTATTATTTTACTTTGTGTTGACAATTATCCATGAGATATGCATGTTGAAGTGGAAAGCAATTGCCGAAACTTAAATCTTCCTTTGTGTTGCTTCAAACCTCTTATTAAGAATTTATTGCTTTATGAGTTAACTCTTATGCAAGAATTTTTTATGCTTGTCTTAAAAGTACTATTCATGAAAAGTTTTGCTATATGTTATCTATTTGTTAGCAAACATAGATCATTGCCTTGAGTCACTTCATTCATCTCATATGCTTTACAATAGTATGATCAAGATTATGTAAGCAGCATGTCACTATAGAAATTATTCTTTTTATCGTTTACCTACTCGAGGGCGAGTAGGAACTAAGCTTGGGGATGCTTGATACGTCTCCAACGTATCTATAATTTCTGATGTTCCATGCTAGTTTTATGACAATACCTACATGTTTTGCTCACACTTTATAATGATTTCATGCATTTTCTGGAACTAACCTATTAACAAGATGCCGAAGTGCCAGTTCCTGTTTTCTGTTGTTTTGGTTCCAGAAAGGCTGTTCGGGCAATATTCTCGGAATTCGACGAAACAAAGACTAAATATCTTATTTTCCCCAGAAGGTTCCAGAACACCGAAGGAGAGTCGGAGGCGGGCAGCAGGGGGCCCACACCATATGGCGGCGCGGGTGCCCCCCTGGCCGCGCCAGCCTATGGGGAGGGGGCCCCGTGGCCAGGGCCGGCCCTGACATGTGAGGGGCCCAGTGCAAGACAAAAAAAGGGCCCCTATACACAAAAAATAAAGACGGTTTTTGATAGTATATAAATCGGTAGGAACTTAATTATTTAACATAATTCTCCATAAAATTTCTCAATGGAGAGATTATAACAGAAACTACTCATGATTTTATTGTACTCCGGGTCAAACTCCGTGAGGAAGAAGTGAAAAACGAATTAAATTGGATGAACTACTAGCTCTGTTTCGATGAATAAGACGCACACGTAAAATTGAACAACAAAATCTTAACTATATTGTATGTAATTAGTATCATATCATTTGTATTGAAAAGCACTTTCTAATTAAAAAAATTATACTAACAATCTTTATATATTTAGAGTAATTTTTGGTTTAAAAAACACGAAAAATGATAAATCATGATCTCCTCGGCTTCTGCACTAATTCCAGCAAAACAGCTAAAAATCCACCACTATGAACAAACTTCAGCAATTAAAATGTGGCCGGAAGAATGAAAAATATAGGATTTGGTTGTCTATTTTCAGACAAAAACTACCACGTATCAATTGCAACTTGGTCCATGAAGTTAATATTTTTCCGGTAGGGTCGACGGAGAACGAGAGGCAAAGAGAAAAAAAATCGATGCAATGGAGTCAATGAGCAGCTCTTCTTCTGTAGCTATACCTGGTGGGCGGTGGCTGCTGCTTAGCGGCAGTGCTCTGGCGTAAAGCACATGCAATGATGTTGCTTTAAAGCCCTCGATCGTGTGGGCTGCTTTTAACTGGGTAACAAAAATCCAAGCAGAGGCTAGCAAAGTTGTACATAACATACATGATTTTGGGCCCCTAGCGGTAGAGGGCCCCGTGCGACCGCACTGGGTGCACCGGCTCAGAACCGGGCCTGCCCGTGGCCCCTCCGACTCCGCCTCTTCACCTATAAAGTCCCTCGCGACCTAAAACCTCGATACCAATTGACGAAACTCCAAAAAGACTCCAGGGGCGTCGCCGTCATCGCGAAACTCCGTTTCGGGGGACAGAATCTCTGTTCCGGCACGCCGCCTGGACGGGGAAGTGCCCCCGGAAGCCATCTCCATCGACGCCACCGCCTCCATCATGCTCCGTGAGTAGTTCCCCCATGGACTACGGGTTCTAGCTGTAGCTAGTTGGTACTCTCTCTCCCATGTACTTCAATACAATGATCTCATGAGCTGCCTTACATGATTGAGATCCATCTGATGTAATCGGTGTTGTGTTTGTTGGGATCCGATGAATTGTTACATTATGATCAGTCTATCTATATAAGTTTGTGAAGTTATTTTTGCTGCAATCTTGTTGTGTTTAATGCTTGTCACTAGTGCACGAGTGGCATGATCTTAGATTTGAGCTCTATAATTATTGCTTAGATTGTATCTACAAGTTGTTTGCACATGTCTATGTCCGGAACCCGAGGCCCCAGAGTGACAACAACTGGGATAACTGGAGGGGAAGGCGTAGGTATGAGGATCACATGTTTTCACCAAGTGTTAATGCTTTGCTCCGGTTCTCTATTAAAAGGAGTACCTTAATTGCCAGTAGTTTCCCTTGAGACCCGGCTGCCACCGGCTGGCAGGACAAAAGATGTTATGCAAGTTTCTCATTGCGAGCACGTATGACTATATATGGAAAACATGCCTACATGATTAATAAACTTGATGTTCTGTCTTAATGCTATTTCAATCCTATCAATTGCCCAACTGTAATTTGTTCACCCAACACTTGTTATTGGAGAGTTACCACTAGTGTAGATAGCTGGGAACCCCGGTCCATCTCTTATCATCATATACTCGTTCTATATGTCATTGGAAGTAGTATCAACTATTTTCTGGTGTCATCTCCTCTGTGTTACTGATGCTGCTGCTTGGTTACTGTTACTATTGCTCCCATATTACTGCTGCTTTCACATCACCCCTGTTACTAGTGCTTTTCCAGGTGCAGCTGAATTGACAACTCAGTTGTTAAGGCTTATAAGTATTCTTTACCTCCCCTTGTGTCGAATCAATAAATTTGGGTTTTACTTCCCTCGAAGACTGTTGCGATCCCCTATACTTGTGGGTCATCAAGACTATTTTCTGGCGCCGTTGCCGGGGAGGCATAGCTCTACTCATAAGTTCACCTGGGGAGTACACTCTACCTCTCTCTCTCTGTTTTTATTTTATTTTGTTTTGCTTAGTTTACTTTTGTCTAGTTTATTTGTGCTTAGTTTATTTCTGTCTAGTATTATTTTGCTTAGTTTACTTTCGTCTAGTTTATTTTCGTCCTGTTTTATTTTTCTTATATACCCGAAAATCCATAAAAATTTGAAAAACCGAAAAATTAAAAACTGTTGCTATGGAAGAACCCACAACCTATTTGGAGCTTATTGAAATATATATGAATTATAGAGAATCAAGAACGGGTAAAGTTATGAGTGTTGTGATAGAAAAATTGAATACAATGGCTAAAATCTTGCTTAAACGCCATGATATAAATTGTTGCTCTAAACAGGATACTAAACATCTTAAATTTCAATGTGGCTTTAGTGAGGAAGTTTTAATTATGAACTATAACTGGAATAACTATATTCATCTTGGGTTCGAAGAAGTAGAACAATTTGTCTTATTTATGGGAGCTTCTGAAATAGAATCCTTCATGTCTAAAAATTATGAAACTACTCCCTCCTCATCATGAGAGTCAGCAACGGCGATGGAGATGGCAGTGGAGTCGATGGAGATGGCTCCGGGGGGGAAATTCCCCGTCTCGACAGGATGTCAGAACATAGACATCTGTCCCCTGGATCTTGTCTGCGGCGGCGGCGGAGCTACGAAACTTTTCGTGGATGGAGGCCGATTCATCTAGGGTTTTTGCGTCGGGGGGTATTTATAGTCGGAAGGGCGAGGTCGGTGGCCGCTTGGGTGGCCCACACCATGCCTAGGCGTGGGCCAGGGCCAGGATGTGCCTAGGGTAGGTGTGGTCGCTCTACGCCTCCTCTTCGTCTCCCCTCTGGACTCTCTTCGTTACGGTAAAATATTGACTTTGGCTTTTGTTTCGTCCAATTCCGAGAATATTTCCTGTACAACTTTTTTGAAATATAAAACAGCAGAAAACAGGGAACTGACACTGTGGCATCTTATCAATAGGTTAGTGCCGGAAAATGTATAAAAGTGCAACGAAGTGTGAGCAAACCATATAGAAATTGATGTAAAACAAGCATGGAGCATCAAAAATTATAGATACGTTTGTGACGTATCATTTAGCAAATTGCCAAAAATATTGTTAACTCTACGAGGAGGATATTAGCTAAAATCTATATGGAGGATTAACAGATCTAGCAAATTTACACTAGAATAATATGTGTTTGATAGTTTCATCATGATGACAAAAGGTGCACTTTTTTTAATTTTATGATAATTGTGTTTTGCAAGGTTATCTTTAGTGTGCATTACTCCTCTATGAAGATGCCACGCAAAGACCTTATTCTTTAGCAGGATATTCATTTTTGAAAAAAAAATGTTATTGTCAACGGACAAGCTGGATCAAAGCTCTGTAAATAGAATCCAACGATAATTTATTACTCTCACGTAGATTCTATCGAAACTCCTCTGTCCCTTGTGTCAACTGGACCAGCGAGGTCTCTTCTGAACATCAGCAAAACATTTCAAGATGGTAGCCTTGAACCAATAAGATCTCTTCTAAACATCTTATTATGTTGGAAAGGATCGACACCGTAGCTAATATATCACTTTTGTGATGCACAATTTTTTATAGGGCTGGACATTGTTCTTGGAGATTGGCATTTCCTAGCCACTCATCCTCCCAGAACCTTATCTCGAAGTCATCCTTAATTGAGAACGAACCATATGAAAAGGAATTTTCTTTGTTGCCATAAGGTCAGCCCAGAAGTGCGAGTACCCAGTTTTCAGAAAACCTGAGACAAAGCAATTGAGCCTATGTACTTTGTCTTGGCAGTGATTTATCTCCGGTAAGAAGCTTGAAACAATGAGTTCAGATGCACCCTTGGGCCAAATTGGATTTCCGAAGGCTCTTCTTAGTTCCTTTTCCTCTTTTGTTTCTTTCTTGTTCGTCTTTTCTGCATTTTTTCCCTCACTTAGCTTCAGTCGTGAATCATGAGAGTGGGACGCGATTGGTACAATATCCAATAATTTAAGGGGCTTCATGCAAATGTTTCATGTCAGGTCCGTATCTCAGACACAAATGGAAGACAATCATGTACCTACATTATCCATCCAATAGCTCGGACATGTCCTATACACGAGCTAGCAGTACGAGTGATAGAAGCGAGGATTCAAAGTGAAAGAACAAGGGATAAATGCTTCGGTCGCGCTTGGTAGGTTGCAGACCCTTTATCCTACATATGGGAAGGAAAAAATGGGCTGATTGGTTGCCTAGGCTCCCTCCGTGTTGTGGACAGTATGAACAATAAAGCACCTCCGGGCTAGGCCTGAGAGGAACAGCTGAACCGACCGTTTTCGGCGAGCCACTCTCATCTTGGCAAAAATCGAGAACGCGGCGTCCCGACAGAGCCAACGAGGAAGATGTCGTGAGCTCGTGCGGGATGGCCAAAATCCGGCGGGACGAATTCGGTCACCGCCCGCAAAATTTGGCCAGCGTATTCAGGGGCGGCACTCTTGCCACCAAATCCAAATCCCATGTTTCTCCCTCTTAGAGCTCCTCCACCCTTCCAAATCTGCTGACATGGTCGGAGCTTCCTCATCGGCTAGGTCCGCGAGGTTGGTGGCGACGACAACAGCTGTGGCGGCGGCGACCGGCAATTGCTTGTCGACTCCTTCCTCTGACCTAAATCCTCTAGTGGTTGTAAGAATCTTAGACCCTAGTTCGATCTCCGAATCTGGTGGATGGGGAAAGATCTGATGGCTTCGATTGTAGGTCGTCTCCTCCCCTCGAGCATGGCGGCACTGGTCCTGCCAGGTTCTCCTTTGAGCAGTGCGACGGTGGTCCTGCTAGGTTCATCGCCGGACTCTCCTTCTTCACCGACCTCCCCGCTACATGTTGTTCCTCTCACTATAAGAAAACTCAGCTCTTTTAGGAATCATTGTATGAACACAAGCCTTCAATGGTTTGGCATGCTTATCTATTCGAGTTCATCCTTAACCGTTTGATTGAGCTCGTCAATAGCGGAATTTCCTTTAACCATGGCTTCAAAGAGGCCCATATGAAGAAGGTTGCCAATGATGTTCTTAACTTCACTGGGACCGTTGTGAGCACTCTTCATTTGCACACCCACACGAGGAAATGGAGGACCGGGTGGAGATAGACAGAGGATGTCAAGCTCGACTGGAGCAATGATGACACTTGCTTTGTGCTTCATGATGACGAGTAGCTGAAGCAATACCTGCACGTAATATAGCATGACCTGTTTTCCATTTAGTTTGTTCATACTTACATGTTTATGTGCACTTACAGTTTGTGCTTCTCAATCGCAGTGCAACCCTAGGCAATATTGAGTTCTTGAACAACCCGATACTCAACTATGCTCAGATGAAGGAAATCTTCATGCCTAGTCTCTTTAACAAGCATCAACTCTACGAACCACGTTTGCTGATCAAGGCACTCAACTTCATTGCTAACAACAAAGATGAATGTGCCAAAATATCTGGGTTGCAACCATGGTAGAGGACTGAGAGGAGGGCATAGCTTAAGACCTGGCTATGAAAGCACTTAGCTTAGTGTAGCTGCTTTGTTGTTCATCATCCAGTTGATGTTGGTTATTATCTGGTGAAGAGATCATGTATATTTCGGGAGATGGTCTCATATCCCTTCATTAGGTAGAACTTGATTGAACTACTGTGCTATGTGTATTACTAGCTCTTTTGAATAACTGAATGTTGCTATGTGCTCTTGTTTATTCAGTTATATTACTTAACCTCATCACTCTAATGAAATAGGTTACCATAGCAACATCACGAGTGCAACTAAACAAGGGCTGTTTTGCACCAACATAGCATAAGGGCATCTCCAGCGGCGCGACGCAAACGGTCGCTGAGCGACCGTTTGCGTCCGCTTTGGTCGTAAATGCGTCTGGCACCCTCTCCAGCGGCACGACGCAAAGTGACCGGGCCGTCCGCGGAGACGCAAACCTGGCCCAAATATGCGGCAGGTTTGCGTCTCGGTGGACGATGCGCGGACGCGCAAAGTGTCCGCTGCGGTCTCCACCGGGCCCGCCTGGCAGCGAGCCTGCATGGAGGGCATCGCTTCCGCGGCCATCGCTTCCGCGGTCAGCGCTTCCGCGTCTGCGCCGCCATGAATGTCGCAGCTTCCTGTTCTGCGCGTGCACTAGCGGGCGGCGGCTGGGCTTCTGCGCCGCCTTCAATGTCATCGTATCCCGTGAGCGGCCGCCCTTAAAAGTCCAGCGGCCGCGTTGCTCCTTCGCCCTCAGCTCCACTCGCACCACAACCGCCGCTGCGCCATGGGGAAGAAGAACGACTTCGAGGCCTCCGGCAGCGGCAGCAAGAAGGTGCCGCTCCCCGTCACGGTGGGGAGGCTCATGCACGGCAGATGGGTGCCGTGCGACGCCTGGTCCGGCGTGCAGCTGCCTGGCGGCTGGCGGCTCAGCTGTCGCCGGGTGCCCATCCCTCCAGTACCTGCGCGCGAGCCTGACCGGACCAAGGAGATCCGGCGCAGGAGGCGATATCTGCCGGAGGAGCTCCGCGCCGATCCGGCGTACGCCATCGACTCGGAGAGTTGGCGTACGTACCTGTCCACGGAGACGGACAGCAGACGATGGGCTGGCTTCATGGGCGACAGGGATTATCCCTTCGGCCCTGCACCGCCGGCTCGTCGTCAGCAGGCGCCGGCTCGTCATCAGCAGGAGCCGACGCGTCGTCAGCAGGCGCCGACGCGACGTGAGCAGCCGCAGCACAACGACCGCGAGGACGAGGACGACGACGACGAAGCCTACGCCGTCTACGACGACGACGACGACTACATCGAGGCGCTCGCGTACCATAGCGAGGAGGTGAAGGACGACAGCGACGACTACGTGAAAGATCGAGATGTCGCCTAGAGGGGGGGTGAATAGGCAATTACAAACTCTTTCGGATTTGTCTTGTAAGAATGCGGAATTAAACTATCGTTTAGTTTACAAGCACAAACCCTAGATATGCTAAGCTCAACTAAGTATAACAATAACAACTAGAGCTAAGCAAGATAGGCACAAGATATATGTAGCACAAGTGATAGCAAGATATATGTACTTCAAGCACGATGGCTATCACAAGGAAAGAGAGCTCGGGTATAGAAATAACCGAGGCACGCGGAGACGAGGATGTATTCCCGTGTTCCCTTGCTTTGCAACAAGGTACGTCACGTTTGGAGGAGTGGAGGTCCCACGAAGGATTCCCCGCGCCACGAAGGCTCACCCTATTCTCCGAACCACACCCACGAAGGATAATGGCCCTTTCCTTATGGTTAGCTTTTCCTCCGCTCCGGAGATGGCAAGCTCCACAACCACTTCACAAGCTCCACGAAGGAGAAGCCCGGGCCTCTTCACAATCTTCTCGAAGAGATCACCGGAGCACCAACCGCCAAGCCAACTAGGAGGTTTCCCTCCAAGAGTAACAAGCTCACGGTCTCTCACTCGAACTAATCGTGGTGGAGAGCTCAACACTATGCAATGATGCAAAGCAAGAACACTAGAGGTGTTCAAATCCTTCACTCTCAAATCCCACCCAAACAACAAATGCTAGGATGAGATTGGAGAGGAAGAACAATGGGGAAAGTCAACAAAAGACTCAAAGATCTAGATCCCAAGAGTTCCCCTCACTTAGAGAAGAAATGGTTTGGTGGAAGTGTAGATCTAGATATCCTCTCTTAGATCCCTCAAGAATGAGCAAGAATCATGGGGGGGAACAAGAGAGAGAGCAACTTTTTCAAATGCAACAATGGAGGTGAGAGAAAGGGAAGAAGTAGTTGTTTCAAGGTGGAAGAAGGTCTATTTATAGCTAGGAGCAAATAAAGCCGTTGGGGGGAAAAAGACAAGGAAAACTGCAAGAAATCGGGCTGAAAAAGTGGCCCAGCCGGTTGCCAGGCCGGCCGACCGGACTGGGCGCTGAGGAGGCCGGTGGCCCGTCCGGTCCGACCGGCCCAGCAGCCGGGCGGGGCAAAGTACGCGCACAGGGCAGCAAATGGCTTGAGGGCGCTCGGGCGCTGGTGGGCTGCGCGAGGAGGAGATGGCCCAGCTCGGCCAGAGGCCGGTCGGGCCGGGGCAGCGTGCCGAGCAGGCCGGCAGCTCCGCGGCTACCGGGCCGGACGAGGCGGCAGCCGGTCAACGGCCGGGTGGGCCGGCGCCAGGCCCGGTTGGCGCCCGGTCCGGTTGGCGACCGATGCGGACCGGGTGGGCCGGCGTGCGGCCCGGCTGACCGGTCGCCCAGCCGGCTCCCCCCCCATTTTTTTCTTCTTTTCTCCTTTTTCCTTTTCCTTTAATAACTAGAGCTCCCGAACATCGATTCGAATGAAACCAATTTTGTTTGGAAGATAACAACAATGCTATCCTATGGAAAGTGAAAACACAAGAATCTGTAGGAGGGGATTTTATCATGAATATAAAAGGTAGAACCTTATATCATGAATAACCGGTAAAATCACCCAACCTCGAAAACGCAATAGAAGATGCATGCGAACTCCGTTTTCGATGAACTTGGGCTTGTTGTAAAGCTAGCAACAAGCTCAAGAACCTTACACATAGAAACACCAAGAGGCAATAAGGATATGCAAAGTATGCAAAGGATTGAGCTCTCTAAGACGATGTGATCAAGTTACTCAACCGAAAGCCCCTCTTAATAGTGCGGCTATCTATCCTATAATCCGGTCTCCCAACATCCACCTTGAGACCAAAAAAGAAAAACCTAGCAAGGCCATACCTTTTCCTTGCGCATCCCGCTTGATCTTGATGATAACTCTTCAAGCTTCACTCAAGCCGGAATGCCTCACTTGACCAATGTTGCTTCGTGAAGACTCACAAATGCTCCCCCATACATTATGATGGGAAAGCTCCATTGATGCACATCTTCACTAGTCCATTATCACCAAATGGATGGCAAGCTTCAAGCATGTGATTCACTTGAGATGCTCATCTTGAACTTGCCCAACTCAACCTTGTATCTTCTCATACTCACATAAGATAGAGCATGGCTAATATTGAGTTTCACATAAGAACTCCATCTTCGTTTCTTCTTCTTGATCATATCACATATATATCTTCATACCGATGATCTTGATGCCAATACACAAGGTATACCTTAATCTTCATGGCATCCATACTTGAGTCCAACACATGGAGTACAAGTAGCACCTATGGAATATTCCTTCATATAAACTCAATGAAAACATTAGTCCATAGGGGTTGTCATTAATTACCAAAACCACACATAGGGGCAATATACCCTTACAATCTCCCCCATTTTGGTAATTGATGACAACCACAATAAGAGGGTTTATATAATGAATATTAGAAACAAGTACGCAACTTATCCGAGAATAAGTTGTATACAAGAGGTTGTATTTGATATGGTCAAGTAACACAAAGCTACTAGCCCATATCAAAAACCGGCTCTACTCACACAACTACAACAAATGCAATGGATGTGAGTAGAACCAATATATATAGAGAAAACTCCCCCACAATGTATGCACGTGTGATGAACATGAATTCATTGCATACATTGTCAAGATTTAACCTTTGGGATAGTTTCCACTATATATATACAACCATGCAAGACATATAAATATGGAATGCATGAGAGCAAACCAAACTTAAGTATAAAACCATTCCCTTAAACCCTCTAAACTTCTCCCCCATTGGCATCGATTGTCAAAATGGGTGAAAATTTTAGAAGGCCAATATAATGTGAGTTCCTCCCCAAAGTGTGCATTTCTCCTAATTTGAGTGAAATCAAGTGCACATATCCAATGATGAATACTTGAAGGAAGTCAAACTATATTGAGGATCAAAGATTGCATAAAGATAACATGGTGAAATGAGCTTCAACAAGTAAAGCAAGCAATCAAAGATCCAATTGGACAAACAAAGATATCATGATAAGAGAGATATAGTGCTCTAAATAAAATAAGAAAGCTCCCCAAGGTTCGTGCACATTTTATAATGTTTGCATTTGAATACAATATGCACAAACATGGAATCCTCACTCCCTATATATCATTTAGAGCGCAACTAAGATAAAGAGAATATGCTTATCAAGAACAACTTTAGTCCAAAAATTACGAGATATGAGTGCAAGAAGGAAAACAAATAAACCAAGCACTCATAAGTCTCCTTTACCAACACCACAAAGAAACAAAGGATAAAAGATGGTCGGCAAAGAACAAAAATATCAAGGTGATGGATTAACGCTCTTATGTATATAAGTTTCTAAAGTGGACAAATGATCCATAAAGAGACATGCACACACAAGAGGTTAACAAAATAAATAGGACTAGATATCTAAGATGAAGTAATAACATATACCAAAGGATGTTTGCTTAAAAGCATATATAGCCTATGGCTCCACTTTTCACTTATGGTATATGAATGAACTACAACCAAATAAAATCTCAAAAACATCACAACTAACAATAAGGGAAGTAAGGCTAGTTGGAATGTTTTGAGAAAGGCAACAAGTATCACAAATACGGATTTATTTCACAAATTCATCAATATTGCACACAAGAGCTCTTTGAGGAATTGATATGCAATAAATTGCTAGAGGGCATATTTGTGATAGGTGAATCATAAAATATGATATATATATATATATATATATATATATATAACCTATCATATGCATGTTCTCAAATTACTCAAATGTTCAATAAGAAGTTTTATTTTAAAGGGGTTTTTCAAGAACCGCAATATTTTCGAAATAAATAATTTCATGCCAAGATACAACCTACAAGAGGTTGGATGCTATATGAGAATGCATGAATAAGATACTTGTTACCGAGATAGCAATGGCTTGATGTAGTAGATAAGAGTTCATCGATCATCCTAGCTTGACTCCAATTCTCATATGGTGACAACACCTTCCTTATAGATGAGACAAGCCTCCATTGCATCTCCAATGTACCTAAAACATCATTCAAGTACATCTTGGTCCCAAAACTTATTGGGTCCAACATGGTTAGACTAACCACAATATATAGGACACACTCCATAAAAAAACATGTGCATATTTAGATGAAATTTGCATTTCATGCACATCTTAGCCATTTAGGATTTGATGGAGTATATCCTACATAATGGATCAAAAGAAAGCAAGCATGCTACAAGTATAAACAAATTACATATAAGCACGCACAAAGACTTTTAAAGATCCAAGAAAGATATACTTTGGATAAAACACCAAAAGAATTGAAGAAGGTATAAAGGTGTGACCAAACAAATTTGTTGTCCAAGTTATATCAAAGACGCAAATCACAAAAGATTTGATCAACAAAGTTCAACAAATGAACTAAGAAGAAACCATTGAGCATAAAGTATGAAATAAAGCAAACATGCTCAAAGTTTTATCTCATTTAAGCAAATAAAACATGTAAGAAGGAATGAGATAGCAAAACTCCCAAAAGAGCAAGGTTCAAACAAATAAACCAAACCCTCTACACTTTTCACAATGGCACAATGTACCGTAAGGAAAAAGGTTTGTCTTCCAAAACAAACACTTGATATGAATTAAGAGAATTTATCAAAAGGTTTTTCAAAGGGACAAGGAAGACACATGGGAGCAACAAAGATTTGTTGGAAATAAAATAAGGCAATAAGAAGCAATCCAAGATGAAGATGATCCATGAATTCAACCACATACAAGGTTATCAATTGTCAAAGACAATGAGTATATTGGAAATGATTTCCGGTGGTGAATTGACAATGATAGTAAGGATCAACTTCACAATAAAAGGCATAGGATAAATATATAGAATTAAGCACTATGCACGGATGAAGATTCTTGATAGCTTCAACTAGTCAAACAATCATGCACGGCAATGATTAGAATAACTTGAAGCAAACGGTGTCCCAAATAAGATATAGAGATATGTATTTGAGGAAAAACCGTACCAAAAATTTCTTACTCAAACAAGAATCTATAAGATGAGCCAATAAAAGTTTTTCAATAGAAATGGAGCTTGTTTGAGCAAACATGCCACCTAGAAACAAGATAATTAGGAGCATCAACTCTAAGTGGCATAACCTCATATGTTCACATTTTCTAGGATTGTGATATGTACAAAACATATTACTCCCCCATAATGTGACAAAACATTTCTTCTAATCAAGAGGCAACTAAAATTCGACTAGAGATGATTAATGGACATTTAGAATTTGAATTTCTCATGAGTATGACACACCACATAGTGACTAGATAATCTTGCAATATCAATACTAAGTGGTGGTACCCATATACATACATTTTTAAAGAAAGAGAGATGCATAATGCATATCACTCCCCCAAAATGGGATGTTCCATTAATCACTCAAAGAGAGCCAAATAAGATATCATCAAGATGTATTAGACTCAAAACAATACCCAAGTATATGATGAGTTAAACAAACATACTTGAATACACAAGATAGGCAAGTAAGACTCAACACATATAAACACATATTTGATACAAAACCAAACATGCAAAGGGGCAAGTAACTTACAATGAATATGAAGAGTTGAAGTATAAGTTACCGCAAGGAGGAACATTGGATATAAGATATATATAATATTGATCCATACGACTTGGCTTGGTCAAAATAATATATGAAGATCCCTTAGTTCTTCATGAATTAGCCAAGTCTCCAATGACCTCCAAATGCACCTATTGATCACGTTTGAGCTTGTTGGTCCCCAACCAAGTTGGGTCCTAAGAGGTTAGTCACAATAGGCTTGGCAACCCAAATGGTCCTTTTCTTGAGACCACTTTGAGTTCCAACAAACTTGGCAAACACATTGCCATCCTTATCCTTTCCTAGAGAATAATCATCATCAACAATTATAGGGTTAGATAAGGTACCACTTAAACATGAAGAAGCAAAGTGCCCCTTCACACGGCATAAGTAGCAAGTGTTCCCCTTTCTCTTCTTTATTGATTTCTTCTCTTGGGGAACAACGTCTTGATTCTTCTTGGGAAGTGGCCTATCTTCAACTTGAGGTCGAGCATGAGCTTGACCTTGACCTTGTGGCCGTTTCCCTTGTTGTTTCTCACTCAAGTGCTTCTTCTTCTTCAATGGGCATGATCTAACATGATGCCCTTCAACCTTGCACTTGAAGCAAACCAACTTGGCCGGATCCTTGACTTTGTCTTGGCCCTTCTTCTTGTTGCTCTTGCTCTTGGACTTGTTCTTGTTATTGGAGTTGAATCCAAGTCCACTCTTGTCATTGGGGGATTGTTGCACACTTAGCATCTTGTCAAGTGCGGATTTCCCTTCATGACGCTTTTCCAAGTCTTTCTTTAAAGAAAGGACTTGGGCCTCTCGAGCTCTTTGATTTCCTCTACATGGTTAGTAGAAATACAAGTACTAGAGGAAGTAGAAGCTTCATTGTTAGAGCAACAAGGCAAAGCAAGTAATCCAACACAAGGTGTATCACTAGTTTGACTAGATGGATTACAAGGACTAGCACATGGCAATATAGCATTTGTAGTAGAGATTGTGCTAATGTCCACATGAGGCTCACAAGATGTTACCTTAGTGATTCTAGCCTCATGATCTAACTTTAGCCCATCATAGGAAATTAGAAGGTCATCATGAGAGCCCGAGAGCTTTTTATGACTTTCTTCCAATTCCCTATAATTGCTAGTTAGCAACTCAAGTTGAGCCCTTAACTCAACATTCTCCTTTAAGATAGATGCTTCACAAGAAGTAGAGTTAGTAGCACAAGCATCAACAACATTTTTCTCATTTTCATGCATATAGGATTCAATTTTTTGTGTAAGCATAAAATTAGTATGCTTCTCATCTTTTAGCTCATGCTTGAGGAGAGTGAATCTCATTTCCCCATTTTCAACATGGGACTCCAACTCCACTATGGTTTCCCTATATTTACTCAAGGTATCCATAGAGTGTTCGAGATTAGCACGAGCTTCTTTATTACCATGAAGAGAAGCATATACCATTGCCATATTATGCACCAAGATATTATATTCTTCATCATTATCATCATCATCACTCTCATCATTAGAGGAAGTATTAGGAGTCAAAGTAGGAGATACCTTTGATCCATTTGCCATAAGGCACATGTGCATACCGGAGGATGAAGATGAAGAAATTCTTGAATCCTCATTTGAAAACATGTCTTGATCCATAGAGTGTTTGGTTTCCTCTACATTGTTAGTCAAACAACTAGAGGAGATAGAAGCATTTTGATTATGGGAGCAAGACAAGGCAAGCATATCATCATGGGATTTATGTGAGCAATTTACACATGATATGCGAGGACTATCAACACAAGCATGTAGATTATTTTCAATGCTAGATGTGTTTAAGTCCAAAGAGGAAGCATTGCAATGGGATAGAGATGAAGAATCATCACTATTGAGCACAATATCAACATTGCAATTCTCCTCACCACTCACCATATCATTACCTCGTGTCTTGCTACACGTTGGTGAAGTGAAAGAAGATGAGAACTCATCACGGCCGGAGGTGGAAGCAACTTGGAGCTCTTCATGATGTGAAGGGGAAGAGAGCTCCTCGGAGTCACCACCAACCAAATGAGAAGTGGATCCACCAAACATTTCCTTAAGCTTGATCCACATCTCATGAGACGATTTTCGCTTTATATATACCAAGAACCTATGAAAATCTGGTCTCAAAGAGAATACAAGCTCATTAGATACTTGAGCTTCAAGATGTAAGTTTTTCTCATCCTCTAAAGATAGATTTTGAGGGTCCATCGGAGGAGAAAAACCTACATCTAGAAATTGCTCAATGTTTGGACACAAGGTCCGAAGTTTGCAAAGCAAGCAATTTCGCCACAAAAGATAATTTGTGCCAACAAAGATAATTGTGTCATTGTGCACTAAATTACTAGCCGACATCTTTACTCTCAAGGCGGTGAAGCCTTAAACAAGGAGAGACCTTGCTCTGATACCAATTGAAAGATCGAGATGTCGCCTAGAGGGGGGGGGTGAATAGGCAATTACAAACTCTTTCGGATTTGTCTTGTAAGAATGCGGAATTAAACTATCGTTTAGTTTACAAGCACAAACCCTAGATATGCTAAGCTCAACTAAGTATAACAATAACAACTAGAGCTAAGCAAGATAGGCACAAGATATATGTAGCACAAGTGATAGCAAGATATATGTACTTCAAGCACGATGGCTATCACAAGGAAAGAGAGCTCGGGTATAGAAATAACCGAGGCACGCGGAGACGACGATGTATTCCCGTGTTCCCTTGCTTTGCAACAAGGTACGTCACGTTTGGAGGAGTGGAGGTCCCACGAAGGATTCCCCGCGCCACGAAGGCTCACCCTATTCTCCGAACCACACCCACGAAGGATAATGGCCCTTTCCTTATGGTTAGCTTTTCCTCCGCTCCGGAGATGGCAAGCTCCACAACCACTTCACAAGCTCCACGAAGGAGAAGCCCGGGCCTCTTCACAATCTTCTTGAAGAGATCACCGGAGCACCAACCGCCAAGCCAACTAGGAGGTTTCCCTCCAAGAGTAACAAGCTCACGGTCTCTCACTCGAACTAATCGTGGTGGAGAGCTCAACACTATGCAATGATGCAAAGCAAGAACACTAGAGGTGTTCAAATCCTTCACTCTCAAATCCCACCCGAACAACAAATGCTAGGATGAGATTGGAGAGGAAGAACAATGGGGAAAGTCAACAAAAGACTCCAAGATCTAGATCCCAAGAGTTCCCCTCACTTAGAGAAGAAATGGTTTGGTGGAAGTGTAGATCTAGATCTCCTCTCTTAGATCCCTCAAGAATGAGCAAGAATCATGGGGGGAACAAGAGAGAGAGAGCAACTTTTTCAAATGCAACAATGGAGGTGAGAGAAAGGGAAGAAGTAGTTGTTTCAAGGTGGAAGAAGGTCTATTTATAGCTAGGAGCAAATAAAGCCGTTGGGGGGAAAAAGACAAGGAAAACTGCAAGAAATCGGGCTGAAAAAGTGGCCCAGCCGGTTGCCGAAGCCGGCCGACCGGAAGGCGGCGAGGAGGCCGGTGGCCCGTCCGGTCCGGCCGGCCCAAAGCCGAGGCGGGGCAAAGTACGCGCACAGGCAGCAAATGGCTTGAGGGCGCTCGGGCGCTGGTGGGCTGCGCGAGGAGGAGATGGCCCAGCTCGGCCAGAGGCCGGTCGGGCCGGGCGGCTGCCGAGCAGGCCGGCGGGCTCGCGCGCCGGGCCGGATGAGGCAGCAGGCCGGTCAATCGGCGGTTGGGCCGGCGCCAGGCCCGGTTGGCGCCCGGTCCGGTTGGCGACCGGTGCGGACCGGGTGGGCCGGCGTGCGGCCCGGCTGACCGGTCGCCCAGCCGGCTCCCCCCTTTTTTTTTCTTCTTTTCTCCTTTTTTCTTTTCCTTTAATAACTAGAGCTCCCGAACACCGATTCGAGTGAAACCAATTTTGTTTGGAAGATAACAACAATGCTATCCTATGGAAAGTGAAAACACAAGAATCTGTAGGAGGGGATTTTATCATGAATATAAAAGGTAGAACCTTATATCATGAATAACCGGTAAAATCACCCAACCTCGAAAACGCAATAGAAGATGCATGCGAACTCCGTTTTCGATGAACTTGGGCTTGTTGTGTAAAGCTAGCAACAAGCTCAAGAACCTTACACATAGAAACACCAAGAGGCAATAAGGATATGCAAAGTATGCAAAGGATTGAGCTCTCTAAGACGATGTGATCAAGTTACTCAACCGAAAGCCCCTCTTAATAGTGCGGCTATCTATCCTATAATCCGGTCTCCCAACATCCACCTTGAGACCGGTAAAAGAAAAACCTAGCAAGGCCATACCTTTTCCTTGCGCATCCCGCTTGATCTTGATGATAACTCTTCAAGCTTCACTCAAGCCGGAATGCCTCACTTGACCAATGTTGCTTCGTGAAGACTCACAAATGCTCCCCCATACATTATGATGGGAAAGCTCCATTGATGCACATCTTCACTAGTCCATTATCACCAAATGGATGGCAAGCTTCAAGCATGTGATTCACTTGAGATGCTCATCTTGAACTTGCCCAACTCAACCTTGTATCTTCTGATACTCACATAAGATAGAGCATGGCTAATATTGAGTTCCACATAAGAACTCCATCTTCGTTTCTTCTTCTTGATCATATCACATATATATCTTCATACCGATGATCTTGATGCCAATACACAAGGTATACCTTAATCTTCATGGCATCCATACTTGAGTCCAACACATGGAGTACAAGTAGCACCTATGGAATATTCCTTCATATAAACTCAATGAAAACATTAGTCCATAGGGGTTGTCATTAATTACCAAAATCACACATAGGGGCAATATACCCTTACACTACGTCGGCCTCGTCTTCCACGAATGGCAGCAGGCCATGGCGGAGGGCCGGAACTTCGAGTTCCCCGACAACATGACGGACGACGAGATGGCCAAGCTCGGCCTCCTCGTCTCCGAGTACGACGCGTCGGTGCAGCCGCCGTTGCCCCGCTACGCCACCGCTGTGATGCCGCCTGGCCTGTCCGCCGATGAAGCCCTTCGACAGGCGCTTCTGGACTCGGCGGCGCCTCCTCCACCGCCGCCATAGCCTTGGGCGCCTCCCCCACTGCCGCCACAGCCTTATGTCTGGGCGCCTCCCCCACCGCCGCCACAGCCTTATGGCTGGGCTCCTCATCCGCCGCCACAGCCGCAGCCCTGGGCGCCTCCACCGCCGCCTTAGCCGCAGCCTCCTCAACCTCGAGCACCGCGATCGCGCCCGGCGTACGCTCCCCTGGATGGCTACTGGCCGTGGGACGTACCAGAGATCATCTTGGTCGACAGCGACGAGGAGCAGCACGGCGACGATGCGCAGCAGCAGGCGTTTTAGGTTTTTTTTTTAATGTTTTCAAGTATGTAAGTTATGTTTCAGTTTTTGTAAATTATGTTTCAGTTCAAAAAAATAATTCATCCTAAAAAAAATGCGTCGTGCCGCTGGAGCCACCCCCAACGCAAACGGACGCGCGGTCGTTTTCGACCAAAAGAGCCGACGCAAACGGACGCGCGCGGACGCTAAAATGTGTCGCGCCGCTGGAGATGCCCTAAAGGCCTCTATGTAGCCAACCAAGCACCTTGTATAGAAAATGCTTTCACGCAACCAAATAACTCTTAATTGTGGGCCAACTCCCAATTATGGGCTGGATCTCATTTGCAACGAGATAATACCAGAGAGCCCCTCTACCCAGAAAGCCCAAAATCAGCTCAGGAAAGATACCAAACGCTCGCTTAGGCTAAAGCACATATTTCTTGCTCCTCTCTATACGCAAATTCCTGATGGTTGGCTAAAGCGCATATTTTTTGCTAGGCTTACAGTCCTACACCTGCTGCAGCTTCCAGGCCATGAGCCATGTCAACGGAAGCTTGGCTGAGCAGGCACTGGACTGCTATAATTTTATCACAGGAATAACAGTGCACATCAGAAACAACATTATGGTTGTATAACTACCAACTTTTAGCACAAAAGAAAACATGCATTCATATCGTTCAGTAAATTCAATCTTACAACTACATCAGCGTGATCGATGGACTGTGTTTTGGGTATGCATGATTCAACATAGGAGATTGATATACAGGAAAAATAAAAGCAAAATAAACATTGACACAAAGAAGCTTTTCATCATTGATAGATTAGCAACATGTTAGCAGCAGCCGCTTGCGGCTGCGTCAGCTTCTGGGGCTTTCTGCTTGAAGATATTCTTCTTTGCTCCAGAAGAAGCATCAGACAGCAGGCTCGGTGTATCTAATATCTGCATCGTGTATGCATACATCAGTTTCAATACAGCAGCTCTATCAAGTAACTCGTCATACATACATATCATCTCTCAATAAGAGAGCTCTACAAGAAAGAAGTCCATTCGATGCAAATACTTGTACTAAAGTTATGCTGAATCTACACTTATAATGATGTCTAGAGGAGGGTTCCAGTTGTAAGAAAGGCCAAGAATTAATGCTCATCCTTTTGATCAAATAAAAAAAACAAATGTGTCAACTACAAGAATGAACGTCCTCAAGGGACAGTTCAACAGGCCAATATGGTGCTGAGAACAAATTATGCCAGATACAGAACGAACCAAAAGCTGAAAGTCAGAACATACCTTCAGTACAAGTTCCTCAAAGCACTGTTCTACATTCACTTTGGTTTTCGCACTGCATTCCAGAAATAAACATCCGTATTCCCTGGCGAACTCAATGCCTTCCTTTTTCGTGACAGCTCTCTCACTTTCCTGCCACACCAATCATCCATATTCAGAAAAACATGCATAAAAGAAACCATATCTGCACAATTACATAGAATGTAGTACTTGTGCCAAGTGCAGCAAATCAGCAAAATATAAACTAAATCTAAAAGGTTATAACTGCATACGCAAGTACCTTGTCCACTTTGTTCCCAACAAGCATCTTTATACAATCCTGGTTGGTTGAATATAGGTCAATTTCCTTTGCCCATATATCAGAAAGATTTGTGAAAGTTTCTCGTCGAGTGACATCATACACTGAAAATATGGACAAGATAATGACTCAGATGTAAGGCAACACATTAGAACCTAACAAGTAACACACAGAAAGAAAACAGTACCTTTGCCATACCATCTAATGACTCATAAGATAAAGATTGTTATACTTTCTACAAGATACAGTAGACACGAAAGCTGTAAAATGCCTGAAAGGATGCTCTATAGAACAGAGTAATTTTCTCCAAGTTTATATAGAAATTCAGTGCAATAAATTGCAAATTCTCAAGAAGCTCAAGATTTCCTCAGCTAAAGAGTCACCATACATACTATGTATGACAAGGAGAGGAGAAAAGAATTACCCATGATGATTCCCTGCGCCCCTCTGTAGTATGAGCTGGTCAAGGTCCTAAATCTTTCCTGTCCAGCTGCACGATAGGTCGAGATGTTAAATCATAAATCAGATATTATGCAAGTAAACAAACTATCAATCGCACTACACATACAATCTACACGAGAATAATGCTTTAAATCAATAAACAGATGTCTAGTATTAACAACTACCTTGTTTGACAATGTGATGAGAATTAATTTTGACTGGTTGGTAAAAAAAAATGATGTGGGTCCACCTTAGAGTTAAGCTTGGAGGCTGGGTGTGAACCCCAGCTTAGTGCTGTTTGTCCCCAGTGTTTTCACTGATGATTTTTTTTACATTTTTTATGCATACATACCACTTGAAAAGAAGGAAAGAACCCCTGTGATTACTGTTCATGAGGTCATCTTTAACTCGTTCAAGCAAGATTGACCCGCATATTCTGTTATTAACTCCGTTCAGAAGGTACCAAGCTTTGTGCAAACCCTCAAAATTTTCTTCATTGAAAAACAAACTTTTTCAAAGTATACACTCGTGCATGCTAAAGAATAAAGACACACATGAAAATTGTACCTAAAGGTGATTTATCTCTAAAGAAAATGTGTCCGCGTATTGGAGAAGTCTTATTGACAGCCGGCTGTAGCTGTCCGTCGTGCACATCCCTCACACCCACGTTCTTCCTCTGTCTGTAAACCGAGTCTGCCTGCCGTCGCTGGCCGCCACGCACTCCCGCCGCTGGCGCCACCGCGTGCTCCACCGCTGCGTGCTCCCACCGCTACCCCATCCGTCGCTCATCAGCCGCCGCGTGGCCCTGCCTCCACCTCTGCTCGTCCCGCGAGCACACGTGCCTCCTTGGCTGTCGTTTGCCGCCGCTACGCGCTCCCGCTGCTTGCCGTCTGCCGCCGCACGCTCTGGCCAGCCGCCGCAAGCTCCCGCCTTCTACCACAAGCTCCCGCCGGACGCCACGCGATCCTGCGCCAGTAGCCGGCTGCCTCTGCTCCTCTGCCTCCAAATGGCATGCGGCCCCCGTGACCCCCGATCTGCCTCCAAACTGATACGGGCATGGAGGCCTATGTGGAGCCCAAATTCATGACTCCACCAGCTTAATTATCTTAGTTATGTAATGGTCATATGTGGGCCAATTAGGGATTTTTAATATTTTGAGTCAGTCTTGGTTTGGGCCTGTCCAAGCCAAGTTAGGATGGCCCAATAGGGCTGGCCGGCCACCACCCCCTCATATAAGGTGGAGGGACGGCTAGGGTTTAGGTAGACAAGTTTAGACTAAAGTTTAGGGTTTACCCCATTGCGTGTGTTCACGTGTATCATCCCTCCGGGGGTACGGCGCTGCCGTTTATCTATTATATCCGCTGCGAAGGTTCTTGTGTTCATCAAGGATTGTCTAGCTCAAGGTTTGAGGCGTGTCGTTCATCGATCCGTTGCTTGCTGGATTCGTCCCTCTTCTCTAGGCTGCGTTCATCGCGTTGTTGGGAGGATCTACTACCCCAGGTTCTCGCTGTGAAAGATCGGGCAACACCCTAGGAGGATCTAGTGGGAGGTCTCCGGCGTGCCGGCTTGGTGGCCAGCGAGCTCGATTCGTCCACGGTGGTGCCTCCATTGTCGGTAGAGAAGACCATTTTGTGGGGGATTTTGTCGATGGTACACATGGTGTCACGATCTGTGACATGTTTTACTTGTTTTTGTTGTGCAAGTACCTGCAAAGTAATACAATGATTTTGTGTATATGATACAGAGAGGCTGCACCAATGTTACATGCGTGTTCCTATAATGTTGGATCAGCTAGGCAAAGATGTTCAATATACTGCAGATAAATGTTGCAAAACTATGTAACATTTTCGAAAATGTTACATGCGCAGAGTAAAATGTTACATTCGGAATTATTTTGTACCATTGGCAGATTTTTTTGCACCATAACTTCGCGATTTGACAGAATATAGGAAAAAATGTTGGAGACAAA
Organism: Lolium perenne; assembly: GCF_019359855.2. Lineage (NCBI taxonomy): Eukaryota > Viridiplantae > Streptophyta > Magnoliopsida > Poales > Poaceae > Lolium > Lolium perenne. The sequence continues at coordinate 82,746,342 of NC_067248.2, read as the reverse complement.
TGTTACATACTCAGAATAAAATTGATACATACGAACCGTTTTTGTACCATGATCGAACACACTAGAATTGCTCACTTAAGTCGACCGGATGGTCCGAAAGGCGGCTGATGGGAGGCACTTTCACAGTCGGCTGATGCCTAGCGCTGGCCTTGCGTAGTTTGGGAAGAATACCACCACCGCATGTCACAAGTCTAAATTATCATGTGATATTTGGATGACATACCCAAGCCACAGCAGCCCACGGTTATTCAGACTCCACCTACCTCCTTAGGGCTTTCTGAGTATAACCTTTCTGGCCTTGGGTATGCTGTATGCCATCAAAATATCCCATGATAATTCTTGTATTGCTATTTTCAGTGCAAATCAACTGCAGCAGAACTGGGACATGCCATCGCAAAAACAAACAAAAATCCTTTGGAGACAAATTACCTTCCCACACAGCTTTCATTTGAGTCTTTATTCTTTGTGTGTGCAAAGAAAGTATTGCCTTTGATGAAACCATATTTCTTAAAAGAAGCATTTGAACAATTCGCGCACAGCACGGTATCTGTGATGAAAATTTTCATAACCGGATATGTGAATCACTATTAGTCGAGTAACCTAAAGTGACCATCAGGTACATTTATCGCGTGTTGTTTTGTTGATCTTCTTTTCCAACCAGGCATAAAGTAGGAATTTAATCAAAAAAGAGCACTAAACCAGGTTGCCTCTAAGCTAGGATCCATACCCAGCTTCGGAACTTAAAACTAAGATGGACCTCACAAGATTTAAAGAGAATTGTTTCCATGTCAACTACTCGAAATCAATTCTCGTCACAACCTCAAAAAAGAGGTTGGCATAATCTAAGAAATCAGTAAGCAAAGTAATCGACATCTAAAAACTATACAAGAGATAATTCCAATTTCCAATTTAAATAGGTAGTTGTCGACAAGGAAATAAAAGGTGTGTTCTGTGCTCGCCTTAGCTACATGACAGAACCTTCTCCGGCGAGGAATCAGGGTTTAGGGTTTAGGGTTCAGGGTCCAGCAAGCTCTCTTGCAAGAATTCAACCTCCCTAGGTAGGAACTGACCTTCCCGGTGAGGATTCGACCACTCTAACGACAAAAATCGACTTATTCGGATGAGGAATCGATCTTCACCGTCACTGCAGGGAGGGGGGGGAGAGGCAGTGTGGTAGAGGAAACCTAATCTTTGGTGTTGTGCTTCCATATATATGCTTCACAAGGGGCGGTGCATTAATGCGGTAGATCAACCTATCTAGCTTATTTGTCTTTCTCCTTTCTATTTTTGTTTCACACTACAGAACATCTATGTGTTTTCTTCAACCTGCAGAGCATTCCCTACAAAATGCCCACTCATTGCCTCTTGTTCCCAACTGCTAAATAGTCTGATAAAGTGCTGGTCAAGGTCCCAAATCTTCTTGCCTAGCACAGCAGGTACCCAAATTTAAATCATCATAGCTCCAAAGGCAGACAATATGCAATTTTTAAAAAAACAAACTCACAAATGAATGTGCTTATGACGATATACACGGAAACAATTCAAGAAGCATAGCTTAATGATGGCTGAACCAACGAGGCAATGTAAATCAACTGCATGTGTTACACATTGGGTACACAGCAACTAAGAGATTCCAACAAGACAAGGGTGATTCAGCTTACAAGGCTGTAACTAACAGCAGTTTGATGATTCCATTGTTTCGCTGGCTAAGCGAAAAAGAGGGAGGGGTCTTGGTAGGTTGCGTTAGCGTACCTGTGTCCCAGATGGCAAGCTTGAGCTTCTTGCCGGCAATGTTCACCATCTTGACCTTGAAGTCGACGCCTGGAAAAAAAAGATCAACTAGGAGGCCTGAGAGGTGGGGAGGGAGGGTGGGGAACGAAACAAGGAAGCTACCGATGGTTGGGGAGAGGTCCTCGAAGGAGTCGGCGGTGAATCGGAGGAGCAGGCTGCTCTTGCCGACGCCGGAGTCGCCGATGAGGAGGAGCTTGAAGAGGTAGTCGAAGTCGGGCTGCGACGAGGACGCTGCGGACGAGGACGAAGAGGAGTCCATGGTGGTGTGATCACGCCCACCGACCGCCGCGCGCGGAGGAGGTCGCCGGATCGGGTCGCTGATCTACTGGTGGGATCGCCGCGGCGAAGGGTTTGCTTTGCTTTGCGGTGCAGAGGAGAGAAGGGGGAAAGCGAGCGAGAAAGAAGCGGTGGGAGGAGAGGTACTTTACAGTTTGTGGAGTAATAATTATGAAAGCGAAGTTTGTGGGAGGAGACACAAATTCAGACTGAATTTGACATCCCCTACGTGCACACTTTGTTTATTCATTAGTACTACCTCCATCCTAAAACTTAAGGTTTATATTTTTTTCAGATCACGTGCCTCTGCACCTATCTTTCAGCGCTTCGTTCAGGCCGAAACGGCGGTTTAAATTTGAGCTTGCCTGGTTGAAACTCGAGGGATTTGATGAGGCTATGGCGGCGGCGTGGGTTTGCGATCGGAGGATCACAGACCCATTCAAGCGATTGGACGCCCTGTTTAACAATGCTGCGGAGTATCTCAGGGCTTGGGGGCAGCGTAAGATGAGCAACATGAAGCTACAGCTTGCTATTGCTAACACGATCATCTATCGTCTGGATGTGGCGCAAGACTCCCGGCAGCTCTCCCCGGGGGAAATCTGGCTCAGGCGCACACTTAAGCTCGTGGTTCTTGGGTTGTCCTCGTTGGAGCGGACCATGGCTCGGCAGAGATCACGCATGAGATGGTTGCGGGAGGGGGACGCAAATTCGAAACTCTTTCACACGGTTGCGAATGGGAGACGGACCAAGAACTTCATCGCATCCATCAAGGTGGGGGAGGAAATTGTGACAAATCAAGAGAGAAAGGTGGAAGCGTTCTCTGAGGCTTATGTTCAGCTTTTGGGGACGGTGCAAAACCGTGAGCACACGTTGGATCTGGAGGCCCTCAATATACAGCATCATGATCTGCAGGAGTTGGAGGCAATCTTTACAGAGAGGGAAGTCTGGGAAACCATTAAGGAGTTGCCAGCCGATCGCGCTCCGGGACCTGATGGGTTTATTGGCGCGTTCTACCAGAGGGCCTGGCCGGTGATCAAGGCAGATGTGATGGCTGGGCTCCTCAAGCTAGGAGTGGGAGATGGGCGTGGGTTTGCCAGGCTAAACAAAGCTCTTATAACTCTCATCCCCAAGAAACAAGAGGCAATGAAGATTGGAGACTACCGTCCTATCAGTCTCGTGCACAGCTTCTCAAAGCTCTTCTCCAAGGTTGTGGCAAATAGATTGAGAAGAAGGCTCCCGGATTTGGTCAGCGCCAACCAATCCGCCTTTGTGAAGAGGAGATGTTTGCATGATAACTTTCTTTTGGTGAGACAGGTGGCGAGACGTATCAATCAGCGCAAACAGACTGGGGTGTTGCTGAAACTTGATCTCACGAGGGCGTTTGACTCGGTCTCCTGGGGTTTTCTGTTTGAGGTTCTGAGACAGTTGGGATTTGGGCCGCTCTTCCTCAAATGGATTGCATTATTGCTACAAACGGCCTCCACCTCGGTCATTGTTAATGGAGTGCCAGGGAGGAAGATCCAACACACCAGGGGTTTACGGCAAGGCGATCCCACATCGCCGATGCTTTTCGTGTTGGGTATGGAGGTGCTAACTGCCATGATTACCAAGGCGGTACAAGACCAACTCTTATCAGACCTAGCGGGCATCTCTGCTTTACAAAGGATTTCGATCTACGCCGACGACGTGGTTATTTTCTCTAGGCCACAGGAGCAGGAGTTGACCACGGTCAAGCTTGCGCTAGCCATGTTTGGAGAAGCTTCAGGTCTGCGGGTTAACTATGCCAAGACGACGGCGACGGTGATCAGAGGGAACGAGGAGATCATTAGCCGGGTACAGGAGATTATGGGCTGCCAACATGCAAACTTCCCGATCAAGTATCTTGGTTTGCAACTCGCTCTACGGCCTCTGACACGCGCAGAATGGCAGCCCCTCCTGGATGCAGTGGTACACATACTTCCGGCATGGCAAAGGAGTCAGATTCAGAGGGCAGGCCGATTGGTTCTTATTCGATCAGTGATCTTGGCCAGACCGATTCATCATATTATGGTGGAGAACCCTCCAGAATGGCTCATTGAGGAGGTTACCAAGCATCTGAGGGCCTTTCTCTGGAGTGGTAAGGAGAAGGTGAACGGCGGGCAATGCTTGGTGGCCTGGGATAGTGTCACGAAACCGACCTGCATGGGGGGGCTGGGAGTGAAGGATATCCGCAGACAAAGTCTTGCGCTCAGAGTTCGGTGGATCTGGCTGCAAAGGACGGACTTGAGCAGGCCCTGGCAGGGTTTACGGTTGGCCACCGATCCTCAAGCCGTGGCAGTCTTTCAGAGCTTCACCAAGTTCACGGTTGGGGATGGCAGGAGGACCTTCTTCTGGACAGATCGCTGGATAAACGGGAGATCGGCGGAGCAAATTGCGCCGCTTGTGTTTGCGACGGTCCCGACGAGGAGAAAGAACAGTAGACTGGTGGCGGAGGCTCTCGTGGGGAATAGATGGCTTTCGGATGTTGATCTCGAGCTCTCCTTGGAGGGATACACGCAGTGCATACGGCTTTGGGAGGAGATCGATGCTGTGCCACGTGATGTTCAGGACCCGGACAAGTTCTCTTGGACTGGCTCTGCGTCCGGGGAGTATACTTCTAAGGACACCTACAGGTTACTTTGCCAAGGATCCATCGGCTTTAACATGCATGAGGCGATTTGGGCTTCCTTTGCCCCTCTCAAATGCAAGGTTTTTGCGTGGCTCGCCCTTCGGTATCGCCTGTGGACCTTAGATCGTCGGCATCGTCATGGGTTACAGGATCAGGTCGACCCCTGCTCGTTTTGTCTCCAAGAGGACGACACTGTCGATCATGTGATCATGCAGTGTCCATATGCCCGCCAAACCTGGTTCGGTTGTCTTGCAGCGGCAGGCCTTAACATCATGGAACCATCTACGGAGAGCAAGCTGGAGGCTTGGTGGGAGAAGGCAAGGAGTCTGATCCGAAGGAGAGATAGAAAAGGCTTTGATACCATGGTGATCCTTACAGCTTGGAGGATTTGGAAGCAGCGAAATTCGAGGGTTTTTGGTAATAGGACGGAGCAATGTAACACGCACGAGTTGCTTAGGAGAATTACGGAAGAGTTCGAGCTTTGGAAACGTGCGAGAGTAGGAGGGAGATCCCTGATGCCGCGAGAGTAGGCTATAGGGCTTGGGGTGGAGTCTGCCTTGACATGTTGTCCGCAGTATGATCTCGGCCTCTTGTACATATAAATCTTTGCTATCTTCTATAAAATTTTGGTACGCCGATTTGGCGTACCCTCGAAAAAAAAAATATTTTTTTCAGAAAGTCAAACTATGTTAAATTGATTAAGCTTTTATAAAAACTCATTAACATATTAAATATAAAATTAATATTATTAGATAGATAATGAAATATATTTTCATGTGCTATCTACAAAAATATTATATTTATTGATAGATTATTCTAAAGTTTTGGTCAAATTTTACTTGCTTTGATTTTTCCAAAAAAATATAAACCTTAAGCCTTGAAATGGAGGTAGTATGGTTTATTATTTATCTTGGCCAAACCGTCGACATCCTACATATCTACCTAGAAACGCTATTTAGCACTAAGGTGTACTATATTTTGCACCAACATATTTTTATATTGCTATTTTCATAAATTTACTAATAATTACTTCATATTGTCTCACAGCAACAAAGCACATAAGAAACACAGTGTGTGAGCTATTACAGTGTAAAAATATAAAAAAAACATGTATTTTACATCGTATTTTTATACTTCATAAAAAAATAAACAAAATACTTTCAAGTCTACATTCTCACGAGTGGAGAACCGGCACGGGTGAAGCTAAGCGTTGCTTTGGGTGTTGCGGCTGGAGAACCCGGCAGGTCGAGCAGAGACGGGTCGGATGGAGCTGCATGCAATTGTCGCCGCCATCGCGTGGGGTGCGGTTGCTTGGTCTTGACTTGGCTCGCATCGGTTCAGCAATTTTTGGCCCGTTTGGTTGCCTGGGCTGAGTCGCGTTGTTGCACGAACTGATTCTTAAAGCACCATCGGGCCAGGCTCTGGAGGAATGCTCAGTTCGACGGTTTCCAGCGGTGCAGGCAAATCTCGAACGCAGCTTATGCAAAAAATGAATCTTCGGCGCACGCGTGGAGACGGCGATGGAGATGACGAGAGCTACGGCGCGCATCGGTGAAAAGCGAAAAGGGGGCGGGAAGGATTTTGTCACCTCACGATGCACCCCATCGCCTATTTCTACCCCCTCCTCCACTCTCCCCCCAAATTTCGAGCTCCTCCTCTCGTCGGCAAGCAAGTAAGAGGCGCACGCATCTCCGGTCGGCGACGGTGGTAGCGGCGGCGGCGACTGCATCTGGGCGGCTTCATTTTTTCCTGGTGCAGCACTTCTTCACCTCCAACGATGACTGTAAAGATTCCCTTATCCCGGTACCTCGGTTGTGTTTAGATCTAGGTTAGGAGTTGTCAGATCTTGGCTAGGGTTTGGTCTTGTAGCAGCGGTTAGTCCGGATTGTGCTGGGTTATCATGATCTTGCTAGGGTTCCACATTTCTGGTTGCTTATTTGTCCCAAATGTGCTGACCTACCATGATCTTGCTAGGGTTTGTGATGTTCACAGTTGCAATGAATTGCTTGTCTGATTTAGGATGATGTTGGTATGGTTTGTGTTGTCCACTTTAGGCATGTCTTTGCTCCCAAGTAGATTCACGTTATATGTACTACGATGTGTGTAGGACTCCTTCTGTGATGACTTTAGCCAGGCACTTGTCTGCGTTGGGGAGTCTCGGATCCCTTCGCAAGTTCCCAATTCACAGCCCCTCTTTGATTCGAAGGTGGCGGTCACCCCTCTACCAGCCGTCAATGGGCATGTGGCTGACCTGGTGGCTTAGATAGCAGCAGAGGTCGCCGCTAGGTTGGCCGCCACAAAGAACAACAAGAACCGCAGGGAAGCGGACAAGGCCTTGAAGGCCTCACAGAAAGGGACCGGCACCATGAAATGGCTTCCATTCATGTCCAGCTTCGTCTTGGAGAAGATGTGTAGCTTGATCAAGATCGGAGTGAGAATAGACAAAGGATTCAAGGAAGTCCATCTGCCTGTTGTGGCGAAGGGACTGTATGAACACTGTGGTGTCTCCGCGTGCTCCACTCAGGTGTACAACCACCTGAGGAAGTGGAGGCAGAGGTGGCTCACCATTACCAGGCTCCGCGATCTAAGCGGGGCTCAGTGATGCGAGGATACCAAATGCATCATCCTTGAGGGTGAGCACTACTGCGAGCACGTCGTGGTGAGCACGCTCAATCCACCTCACTAACTATTTTGAGCAGCGACGAGCAGAACTAACATCATTGTCCCTTCGTATCGTACGATCATCCAAAGGATGCAGAGTACCTGAATGTGCTCATTGCTAACTACGACGAGATGCATACCATCTTCTCTTTCGGCCTCGCCACCGGCAAGTACACCATGGGATCCAGTGAGCCCCTAGGCTCGGCTGCCGGAAATCCTTCACCTGAGGATGCTGAAACCCAGGAGTCCGACACGGTCAACCTCGATGGGTCACTTGAGAAGGCTGCCGCGCGCCTGAGAAGGCGACCATCGGCAAGAGGAAGAGAGGTGCCTTCAACGACGACGAGCCGGTGGCCTTCACCAACATGATTGTTGCTGTGAAGGACGTCGCACATGCCATTAGGGACAACAAGCCCACGGATGCACCCTGACCTATACAATGCGGTCATGGACATGCTTGGCTTCGCCGAGGATGATCTCATGGCGGCGATGAGCCACCTCTTCGACCACAAGGCCTAGGGTTGCAGCTTTGTGGGCATGATGGAGCCACACCACATCCTCCGGCTAAGGAACTACCTTGCCAAGTAGCACTGCAAGGTGTAGTGGTGCCCTTGAGGGGGTGGTTTAGGGGATGCATGCATGGAGGTGATGAACTTAATGATGATGATGTTGATGATGATGTACATTTTTTTGGCAGTAGCTAGGGTTGAAAGACATTTGATGGCCCCCTTTTGTAACTATGATGAGGTGGTATATACTAACCCCTCAGGTGATGGTAAAATTGCGGTGTTAGTGTTAGGAATAACTAGCGTTAGCATTAGGCTAACTTTAGCAGTTAGAATTTGTCCAACTGCCTTAAACGAAAAGACACTTACCTTGTACGCAACCTTGTAAACCGCCATCAAAGGCGCCTGTTCCAGGGGTATATAAACCCCTCAATCATCAACGAAAATCTACACTTGATTCTCTCAATCTTCAGTTCTAAACACGTTATCAGCACTTTGTCTCCGCTGAGAGCATTAGGCCAAGAAAAGAACAGAAGAGAAAGGGAGAAGAGAAGAAGAGCAGCACGGCTTCACGGCCCGGCGGCATTGGCACAGACTCTCCGGCGGGACGCATGGCCAGGCCGCTCCCGACGGAGGTCCTCAGCCCCGGCGCGGCCACGGCCTCTTCGGCGCGGCTCCTCCCTGCAGCGCGAAGAACGGCCTGCGCGGCGCCCCCCGGCATGCGCAATGAGTACCGGGCGCGGCCGTTCCATGAACGGCCGGTGGCGGTGACGGCCCACGGCCGGCACGCGTAGCAGCGTCCTCCGGCATGCGACGCGCTCGTTTCGACAACGGGGCCGCCGATGCGGACACCTAAGGCGACGACGGCGACGACCGGCTCGACTCCTCTGGGCGCGTTTTAGCGGAGAGCCGAACCCATGCTCTGCCCGGGCCCCGGAGCACGTCTCCCAGCCACGACGAGGAGACGTGCTAAGCACGCGCGGCGGGCCTCGTCTCCGACGCTGCTCCTCGCGGCATGGATGCATGTGCGCCGACGACCATCGACCGGACTCCTTCCGGCTTCAGGCGCGACTTGCAGCGGCGTTGTCTCCCTATGTATTGATGTAAACGAATTGATTGATTCCTGCTACTCCCTCCGTCCCAGTTCATAGGGCTTGCACGTATCCCTAGGTTGTCAATTTGTCCAACATAATATCATTTTTATAATATAAAAATTATATCATTAGAAAGTAGAACATCTAAGCTTTCTAATGATATATATTTTGTAATAAATATGTTGCATTATCATCATCAAATGTACGACCTAGGGATACGCGTAAGCCATGTGAACTGGGACGGAGGGAGTACTACCACGCATAGGATACATACAAGGATAAGAAACCTGGGAACGTATCAGGTGAAAATAGACTACAAACTGCAAATCTGAAAATTTTCGTCAGTCCCGTCGGATGAAACACGAACGGTCAGATCTCATGGCCTGTTTTCCACCACCATGCAATTTGTAGAAACCCCCTATGTTTCTATTCTCTCCCTCTTCCATCCCTGCCCCATGGAACAGCAAAAACAGAACTACTGTACCCACGAATTCCCCTTCTCCATCTCTCAGCTCCCTGTTCGTCGTTCCCCATCTGAGATCGAGCACTATGGCTATGGTGCCCCAGCCGTCCTAGTCCAGCACGCCACCACCACGCCCGATAGATCCTCGCTTGACACAGCTCGTAATCTCATTCCTCCGCTCCGTGCGACATTGGGCTCTCGCCCGACGCCCCGACGCCTAGAAGATTAGCCAATCTGGGAGAGGCGAGCTCCGCCTTGACAAGTAGGAGATCTGCAGCTTCGCCAGGGAGCTCTGCAAGTTCTCCTCCGGTTCAACCTCGAGCATCAGGTTTCTGGCCGCATCTCTCGACATTCTTATTTAATTTTACATCTCTTGCAGATAAGTCGTCCGATGATGTTGGGTACTGCTGCGTTTGTTTTGTTCGAATTAAGGGGCTAATGCTGGTAGCATTATCCGTATGTTATCCACACAACTTACTATATATTACATTGGTAGAAAATGGTGTAGCCATTAGCTTCCATTGGAAGTGTCAAGACGCAGATCATGTTGGCATCGGAACTGATCCTTCGTTTTGATGCTGCTATGGATTCACGCCAGCTGTCGTATGACGAGAGAGCTCTTCGTCGCATGCTCAAGAAGAAGCTACTTGGACTTGCCTCCCTGGAGAGGACAATCGCCAGGCAACGCTCCCGCATCCTCTGGCTTCGGGAAGGAGACGCCTGCACCCGTTTCTTCCATCTGCATGCGAGTCATAGGAGGAGGAAGAACTTCATTGGTCACCTGATCGTGGATGATGTGCGGATCACAGAGCACGCAGAGAAGGCCGAAGCCGTAGATTCCTTTTTTGATGACCTGATTGGATCAGCGGCAGACAGGAGATTCTCCCTTGATTTGGAGTACCTTGGAGTCCCGACCTTGGATCTTCAACATATTGATAGAGCCTTCTCCGAGGAGGAGGTGTGGACTGCTCTCAAGAGTATGCCGAGGGATAAATGTCCTGGCCCGGATGGATTCTCTGCTCGTTTCTTCACGGCTTGTTGGGGCATCATTAAGACGGACATCATGGCAGCCTTCACCTCTATGTCCCGCCTTGACTGTCGTTGATTCGGGGCGGTTAATGGAGCACTCATATATATATGTTTCCTGGTACCAAGAGATCTACTCCATATATATGGAGTTTAACTACATGTTAACTTAGAATTTGAGATCGATTCACACACATATATATGGCATAAAAGCATCAGCTTAATATTCAAATAGTTCCTCTAGAACATATTTTTTTGTTTACCAAAATAAATTTTACAATCGTAGTAAAAAAATGATGCATTATTATTGCATGCTTGTGTTACATTGGTAAGATGTGGAATCTTTAATCATTGGACATGGATGCAATGTCTATCAAGACAATCCATGATAAATATAAATTTCTTATAAACTATGAAAATTTCTACATCATATGGTGATAATCATATTCACCATGAATAACCAATGTCAAAAGTATATATATATATAATGTAACATCACCCATCACTTTGGGAATGAAGTTCAAAGCATTGATAGAAGTATCATTTGATGTATCAACATTAAATGTCTACCTATGGTCATTAAGAAATCACCTTGACCATTAATATATCACAGTAAATGAGTAGCATGATCATCTCTTGGACATGCCTAGCATTTCCATTAGTGGAGATCACTAAACTCACATTACATGAGAGAAATTGGATACATATCGATTTCTCCATAAATCTCCAGCAAGGAGATATATGATGCATAAACACAATGTTAATAGTTTCTCAAACACTTTTGAGTACTTCTAGTACATTGTAGTTTTTTTTCCCGGTGTCTACAAAATCAACTCCAAGTTGATTGTTTGTGATATAAAAATTTGATTCAAACCTCAAAATCACTTTACTTTTTCTTTTGCTGATAATGCAATAAATTATCGTATTTATTTCAGGGTAATAACATATCTTATCTTCTTTTGAAGACTCATGTGAAACACCCTACGGGTGATATACCAATACCAGAAATTCATATTAGTACTCAAAATACTAAGAATCTCAATGGTCACAAAAAGGACCATGATAAATCAATGTAAAGTGGAGGCAAAATGACAAACAAACTCACAGTAGACATGGTAAAAGCGATATGATAACTATCAAGTTTATCAAAAATGTTATTGTATGAATCATTGTACATAAGTGTTCCCTAGCATCTGGATGAATTCTACCACAAATTCAATAAGTAATGTGAGTGTAACAGAAAATAACCTAGATGCGGATTGGACTTATAATCTTCATCAGAAGGATAACATAATTCCACTCGGGTTGGAGATATACTCCTTCATAATATCAATTTTCCTGTGGAATAAACTTCCTAGTAAATTTTTGGGACTTTATTTTGTGTCATGACTATCTCACTATGTCATTTAGCCAATAATCATACTACTAAATGTGGTATGATGTCCATTGATATCATGTTCTCATACATGATTTCAATGTATGAACTAAATTCATACTAAACTCTATTGAGTACAAACTAATTTTTCAAGATTTTGATGAATCTAATATTTTTCATAATCGCCTTGACCACCCATTATAGAGATAATGCGAAAAATTAGTGAAATTTTGTTGGTCACAATTTACAAGTTTCAAAATTCTCAAATCATTAGATTTTATGAGCACCTAATGTGCCATGAGATTTTTTTTTCTAAGTCTCTCACACTCCACTCAAATTACTTGAATTTATTCAAGAAGATACTTGTTGACTATTCAACAACTATCTGGGTCATATAAGTATTTCATGGTATTGATAGACACATCTAGTGAATGATCTTATGTGGGTATTTAATCTCCAAAAATCCATGATTTTACTAAATTAGTTGCTCAAATTATCAAATTGAGAGCAAAATATCATAACATACTGGTTAAACCAATACACATTTTCACAAGCATTTGTGATTTTGCTAAGTACCTCTTGTACATACCCAGAATAGTGTATCTAAATTCTTTATCAAAATAATCAAACTAACTAATGACCCCTTTGACAGACTTTTAACATGCCAACATCTTGTTGGACACATACGGTATTACACGCCGTAGATCTAATCCAGATCACAACAGTTGCTTATCATACTGCTTCCCCTTGCAGTAAGTACGTGTAAATTAAACAAGTATTTCCCATCTGCGATAATTCGGTTATATACCGATATCATCACCGCAACGTACATCATGGGCCCTCACATCAATTTGGGAACTATGTGAGAAATAACACTGGTATAATTGTTTATCCGTCAAATACCTTAAGACCCTAACAAGAGAGTTATTGATAGTCCGTACGCTGATTGCATTTGCAATAAGGACATTTATTGGCATTAGGGGGAGATTAGTACCACAAAAAATGCCGATAAATAAATAATAAATGTCATTGACTTTCAGTCTTTATATTCACGTACTTGAAAATCTGAACGAGAAGTTCAGTCATAATTTGCAACACATTGCAAATCTGCCACATACATTTACTCGTGACAAATATGTCACAAAATCATATTATGCATGCAACCAATGTGCCAAAAGAGTGAAGGTACCTAATGTAACCACTTTCCTCCGAAATGAGAGCAAAAGGGGGAGAAAATTGGCCACATGAGATATAAATTTTCACATGCTTCCGCGGAACAGAGGAAATTAGATCCTCAACAAGTAAATGTAGTTCAACCTCAAGTTGAATAACACATAGTGGATGCTCATCATCCAAACCCAGCACAAATGTGCACATAATTTTAAGTGTTGGGACATCGAAACACCTTGACTCCATCGTTATGGGAGATCATGAGGAGTTCAAATATTTTAATCACATTTCCACAAATCTTATCGATTCAACCGAATCATAAAACAAAGACTACATTTTGTCGACAAATATTTATTCTTAAAATTGCTAAAACCTTTAGGGCCCTGAACCAATGTCCATGGCAGAGTGCCTAATACACTCATATACTGGTTCAACTAGAAGGATGCAATTGAATAAGAATAACACTCACTCAACAAGGAAGGTATTTACCATCGTAATACCTATTCTTCATAAGCACCTTCCCTCTGGAAGACAAACAACTTTTTGTTAACAACAAAAAAAAAACAATGAGGTGGTGAAAAGTGAGGCTTGTAGCACAAGGGTTCACGCAGAGACCCAACATCAATTATATATGATGTAACATACCCTATTGGTATAAGTGGAATTACGTTTCGATACTAATATTATTGGCAGTTAAAAATAAACTATCCATGCAGATGATGGATTTAGTGATTACATAATCATATGAGTCACTCAATTTGGATACCTATATTAATGTCCTTAAGACTTATAATTAAATCCATCCAAAACTAAATCGCAACATATGTGTAATAATACAAAAGTCACTCTATGACTTAAAATAGTCAAACACAAATTGTGTGGTACAATTGACTATAAGAGCTCCTTATTATAAAGGATTACTCGTACAATGATGATTGCTTATATGTAGTCATAAACAAAATCCCTAATTGAGGATTCTACATGACCTTTGTATATATCGATGATTTTATCATCGAAGAGTATAATTTCCATAAAAGGTCCTTGCAATCATATCAAGACGGAGATTTGGATTGAACCAAGTATTAGCCAATTTATAACTTAAGTATATTCCTTCGGAATACATATCTATCAGTCTTTACATTGTCCATAAAATTTGGATAAATTAAATATGGATAAATCAAATCAAAGATACATATGGTCACACTATCCCCAACAGGGATACAAATTCATTCATATATTGTAGTAGTGATGAAGAGATATTGGACCTCTTGTTCCATATCTCAATACAAATTACGTACATCATGAATGAGAATGTTTTGTTGTCAACTTCTTTAAAGTGTGCAAAGCCCAACTAAACGGTTGGTGTAGGTAATATCCTCTGATATCTTTGAGGCACAAACGATCTTGATTAATTCCCTTAGGAGCATCAAGATTTGACCATTGTGTAATCTACATCGGCTATACCTAATCCCAAAAATGCCATATCATAGGCTGAATTCAATGAAAGAGCCTTCTAAAGTAGGTCTACAAAATAGACTCTAATGGCTTCAGATAATGATTGACCACGTTCAAGATAATGTGGTTAAGATTCAACAGAATCACCTACCATTATCTATCTAGATAATACCACTTGTATTGCTCAAATGCATACGGGTTATATACAGAGCAATATTGCAAAGAAATTTTCTCATCAAATAATATTTTCCTAAGTAGGGATAAACAATTTGTGAATATATCTCGTGAAAATCAATCATATTTCTTCACAATGTCTTTATCGACTTCACGTGGAGTTGGTATTTGACAACTTTAATATTTGCACAATCCAGGGGGAGTAAACTCCCAACTTATAACTCATTGATGATCATTAGATCATATATATTGTACTCTTTTTCCCTTAATGAGTTTTCCCTAATGGTTTCTCATAAAAGGTTTTTAATGAGACAATATAAATACAAATGTTTAGATATGTCACATTGTTTTCTCCTTATATTTTTTCCATAGGGTTTTAAAGGAGTTTTCGGTGGCACATCATATTGCACTCTTTGCAATATTTATGTTGTACATCCTATTTTCCCCACTGGGGTTTTTAAAGGAAGTACAAAATGCATATTTATTGTTCTCCAAACTCATTCTTGAGGTTTTTCCCTTCTCTAAGGTTTTCCTCATATGAGTTCTCAAGGAGACAACAATCTTTATATGTTGTATAATTTTTTCCTTATTTTTCCCAGAGGGTTTAAAGGATTTTTAACAACATATCAAATACAACTCTCCTCATATTTTTCCCACAGGGTTTTTGGGGGAGAGATTCTAAAGATGAAGAATTTCAAAGATGATAGAATTTATGAAGAACATCGTTGTTTACAAGGACATCAACATGAATGAACAAGAGCACTCTCAAGACTATGCAGAAAGAGTCCTCAAGATCATATAAGACATTTTCAAGAATGGCGTTGTCCAAGGGGGAGTGTTAGGAATAACTAGCGTTAGCATTAGGCTAACTTTAGCGGTTAGAATTTGTCCAACCGCCTTAAACGAAAAGACACTTACCTTGTACGCAACCTTGTAAACCGCCATCAAAGGCGCCTGTTCCAGGGGTATATAAATCCCTCAATCATCAATGAAAATCTACACTTGATTCTCTCAATCTTCAGTTCTAAACAGTTAGGATGACACCCACTTTTGTTGTGGTGGTAGGATGACACTATAGTAGTGTAGGATGAACTTGTGATCCACTTTTGAAATGTCATGCATGCCCCTATTAGTTTACCATTTGTTGTCAATACCTATGTAGTTCTATTGCTTTGTTATGAATTGGTTCATGGATGTGATCGATTACATGTTATTCTTATGCCGTGCTAGTGGTATGTGGTGTTCCGCGGACGGGTTCGAGGAATCTACAACTCATGGAGGGTTTGTCAAGACCAGGTCAGTGGCTACTTCAATAACAGCTACCGAGGGTATGAAACATTGGAGGAGGCACAACAAGAGTATCTTACCTTCCCGGAAGATGAGTTCATGGCAGATCAGGCCATCGATGAGCCAGTGTCATTAGCACAGCTACCGCCGGAGGAAGTGCATGCTCTACAAGGAGCACCACCAGAGGTACGTCCGAATCAGGTCAAAGATTACATCATCGTCTTCCTCATCGTGGTGATCATGAGGATCTTGTTCTTCTAAATGGTGTTTGGTCGTATGTAACATGGTATGGCATGGTATTCTCACCTTATTTGAATAGTGGTAAGGATATGTAACTGTGGTTTGAGCAACCAAACAGTTGATTCATGTTTTTCTGCGTGCAAGTTGGGCTAGAAACGGACAACCAAACAATTGTACTTGGGTTCCCTCTCCGGTGCAGAAAAAACCGTCCAGACTACCAAATGACCCGCATTTCATGGGCCATATAACCCGTTCTCGACACGCAGGTGAGCATTGAGCCACAAAATGGATGCAGGCTACCAAACGCACCCGTGGACGTGGGGTTGATTTGAGGACCAATGGGCTGCCACTACTTCTATGCAGAAAAAAAAAAGCGCCGCTATACTACAACATATAGTGTGTTTTAGCGATGCTAATACATGATTAGCCTCATAGTGAGAATATTTGCAAAAACATAGCGTTGGCTTTTCAAATATACTATAGGGGCACTACAGCGTTAAAATAGCGTGCTATTTTAAATCATGATCAAATAGCGTGTTCCTCTGTATTTATGACTGTACTACCTTCGTTCCAATAAATAAGACGTATAAAATTTAGCCAAAAGTTAAATCTTATAAAGTTTGACTAATTATAGAAAAAAAGACATCAACATCCAATCCCTCCTTTTGAAAATATGTTACATATAATATCCGATGAAAGTTAAACTCTATAAAATATGAGCAATTATATAACAAAATATATCAACTTTTATAATATGAAATCATTATTATTAGAATCATGGTGATATATATTTTCATATGATTTGGATATAGATATTTTTTGCCATGTAAACTATCAAATTCCGTAAAGTTTGAACCGGGTATAATATTAAATAAACTAGATGATGCCCCGCGCGTTGCTGCGGTATTTCTTAGTAAGTATTAGAACTTTTATTCTCAAAAAAGAAACATGATACAAAATGGCACCGATTCTCTTAGCAACAGTGCGATAACAAAGATATCAAGGTCTCCAATGAACAATTGCTTACCTGGATTATATGACGTTGCAATAAAAAAGTGCCAAATGATATATATTTCGATTTTTTTTCTCTTTAAGAGACTGGAAGGGACTTGCGACTTCCATTCAATACAAAAGGAAAGCTTATGATTTCATATCTTTCTAAATTATAAAGTAAATATATACCAGTGAAGGATGCCTTAGATAGCAGTTTGGAGTTGACCAATGTTGTGGATAAAGCCTCCATGGACATCGAAATGTCAACTTCGGCGAGCAGCTGTAAAATCGTGAAGACATGGTTACAAATGGAAAAGAAATCACGTCAACTTGATTCCAGCCTATGAATATTATTGCCCATTCGTTACTATCTTTAATTTTTTTAGGGGAAAGGAGTAAAATAGTTTTAGGAATGGAGATCGCTAGATTAAACATTAGTTGAATACATAAATAAGAAAAATGCCTAGTAATAAATCGTCTCCCCTTTTGCGAGACTCAGAAAAAAAACATTGCTTGAATCTCTCATCTAGATCGTAAATCACAACCTGCAAATGTTTACCTAAGATTATTTTAGACAAACTCGGCTTACGACTGATTTCATGTAAATGCACCAAATGTTCGCTGGCATAAAGCCACAAACCATGATAAAGCAATGTAAAAACTGTAAACAAAAATATATCAAGCAGTGCTGATATAAGCTAGCTCCAGCTAGTCTCATATAACATAACCCAGGAAAAGAAAGTAGATACATACCTCATAGGCTCGTATTTTGATTACCTTTATTTTATACCTATGTACAACAAATCTCAAACTGTATCATATAAGTATTTATATGATCAAGGTATCGAACAATGAGCTGCGCTCCAGCCAAAAACAACATAGAACGGCATATGTGAATGTGGATAACTTACATGGTGAATTAATTTAGTTGGATCTGTGATAGTGGCCTTCCTGCAAAAGAAAAGGATTACAATTCCACAGATATTTAGTTATCCAAAATTCCAAATAGCAGATGATGAGGGATAAAACCTGTTCAGGCACAGTTTCATCATTCACCGTGGATTTTGGAGGAAGATGAGGAGCCATTAGTGCCGCTGCATAATTGTTGAAACTATAAAAATATGTGCCAGATCGATGCCTATCCCAAGCGCCATAGGTGTGTAGAAGGAAACCCCGCATAGCAACCTGTCATAATTCATCAAAAACGAAAAGGGGAAATTTCATCACAGAGAAAACACATCTGCTGGGAACGGAGAAACATAGTAATTTGATACCTTGGTGGAGGAAGAAACCAGCAAACTGCTTCTGGCTCGGTGAGAGTGTCGAGGCATCGATGCGCCTCACTTTGTTGGCTGGCGCATGATGTTGGTCCGGATCTCCGACGACGGCTTCAGTGTACCGGCAGAGGACCTCAAGCAATCCAATCTCCATCGCTGGCCCAAAAACTTTGGCTTGTCTTTGTTGAGTCAGGTTTTTAATGGAATCAACGTCCCTTTAGTTTCTTCTGTGCATGTCTCAATTAATTATTTACAGAGAACGTGGAGGAGCTGAAATGATATGACGACTCGTGGCCGTTTCTCTATAGGAAGACGAAGTGGATATGCAAAAATCAAACAAACGTCTGAACTGATAGTGGGGACATGTGGTAGCCAATGGAAACAATTGTGAACTACCTTCGTTCCAATAAATAAGACGTATAAAATTTAGCCAAAAGTTAAATCTTATAAAGTTTGACTAATTATAGAAAAAAAGACATCAACATCCAATTCCTCCTTTTGAAAATATGTTACATATAATATCCGATGAAAGTTAAACTCTATAAAATATGAGCAATTATATAACAAAATATATCAACTTTTATAATATGAAATCATTATTATTAGAATCATGGTGATATATATTTTCATATGATATGGATATAGATATTTTTTGCCATGTAAACTATCAAATTCCGTAAAGTTTGAACCGGGTATAATATTAAATAAACTAGATGATGCCCCGCGCGTTGCTACGGTATTTCTTAGTAAGTATTAGAACTTTTATTCTCAAAAAAGAAACATGATACAAAATGGCACCGATTCTCTTAGCAACAGTGCGATAACGAAGATATCAAGGTCTCCAATGAACAATTGCTTACCTGGATTATATGACATTGCAATAAAAAAGTGCCAAATGATATATATTTCGATTTTTTTTCTCTTTAAGAGACTGGAAGGGACTTGCGACTTCCATTCAATACAAAAGGAAAGATTATGATTTCATATCTTTCCAGTGAAGGATGCCTTAGATAGCAGTTTGGAGTTGACCAATGTTGTGGATAAAGCCTCCATGGACATCGAAATGTCAACGTGGGCGAGCAGCTGTAAAATCGTGAAGACATGGTTACAAATGGAAAAGAAATCACGTCAACTTGATTCCAGCCTATGAATATTATTGCCCATTCGTTACTATCTTTAATTTTTTTAGGGGAAAGGAGTAAAATAGTTTTAGGAATGGAGATCGCTAGATTAAACATTAGTTGAATACATAAATAAGAAAATGCCTAGTAATAAATCGTCTCCCCTTTTGCGAGACTCAGAAAAAAAACATTGCTTGAATCTCTCATCTAGATCGTAAATCACAACCTGCAAATGTTTACCTAAGATTATTTTAGACAAACTCGGCTTACGACTGATTTCATGTAAATGCACCAAATGTTCGCTGGCATAAAGCCACAAACCATGATAAAGCAATGTAAAAACTGTAAACAAAAATATATCAAGCAGTGCTGATATAAGCTAGCTCCAGCTAGTCTCATATAGTGAGTTCTTTTGTGGTACCCCCAGTTAAATGATAGCCGTTTATTTCCGTCCATCCAATGGCCCAAAAAGTTCCATACCACAGTCTAAAACTCGACCGGTATGTTACATACCGGTGGAAATTTCCGCACCCCACAGGAAAAAATCGTAGACGGGCTCAGCCCAATTGACTGGTCCAGGCCCAACAATTGGTTCTAGCCTTGCAGTTGCAGTCCTGCGATACTCCGTCCCGTATCACTCGACGGAGTGGCCGCCGCCAAGTCCATCCCCTACCTAGGGTCGTCGACCTGCCGCGCATCTCCGTCGACGGCAGCGACGAAAGTGGAGGAGGGTTCTTCTACGGTAGCTGCCCCACCGCGCCGATGTTGATCCGCCGCATCACGTCCCCATCCGCGTCTGGCATCGCCCTCCTGCAGCTGGAAAGGAACCCGCGGCCGCCCGAAAGGAGCTCGCCGCCGGCTCCTCATCTCGTCCCTGACCTCCTACCTCTGTGCCTGGGAAAGCTTCCGGTGGCTGCGGCGGAGGAGGAGATTGCGCTAGTCCAGGTTCGTGCCCTTCATGCCCTACTGCTTCTTACATGTGTTGTGGTCGAAGCCTCAAACTCTGGTAGAAGAACAACGCGATCTAGTTCTAGACGTGTGTATCGGCTATTGTTCTGACCCAAAAATTGCAGCTGCCAACAGGATTATCGGTCTGACTCCTAGCTAAATTGGCGTATTGTAAGAAAGAATGAGACAGGGAGTTAGAAAATTCTATCATGGGTTACTGGACTGAAACAAGCCTAAGTCATTGTAGAAGTAGTGAGTGTATTTGACAACAGTTAACAACGTAATTGATACTTTCGGCCAAATAATGCCCGAAGAATGAGTTAGAGGGTTAGATACTCTAGTGTTGGGTACTATGTATGATTGAGTCAGATAGTTGTAATTTTGAATTTTCCATGTATGTGAACTCATTAATTGGAAAAATGTCATCCGCTAGTAAAATAAATAGAACGCGTAGTATCGTACCCCTGGCCATACCCTAGTTAAATACTGTTTAAAAAATTATAATCAGTCTCTTGCATATAATATTCTCTAATATATTGTTATCTGGCTAAATTCAATGAAACCTTAAAAGCTGGATAGTTCTCCTAAAGAACTCAAAGTATTTTCTGCAGTAGGCATGAACATGCATATTATTAGCAATGGGCCAATGCCTAATCTTAGCTTGAAAGAAAGTTCTCGTTTTGGCCATCAGAGAAAATAAATTGTGCTCTTACATGTTGCTTTGGTGTTAGGTAAAATTTATTTTAATTAGTTTGCATGCTTCGAGATAAAATGAACTTGTTCTGTAAGGCATGAACTCTTCCAGCCCTTGTACTTGTTATTTTAGAATGCATGCAGTCAACCCCCTTAAAAACTCCGACACAGATATAATCAAACTTATTAAGATTTTTAAAGGCTTTTCTATTAAGAAAAGCAATGCTCCAAGTAGTTTATTGGGGATTGCATTGACGCCAAAGGACAAGTAAAAAGAATGAGTGTAGTAGCCCGGTATTAGTTAGTTGCTTATCTGTTCAATCCAGTTGTAGTTGCAGTCACTAACTCACAGTCACTGTTATTGTGGCTATTTAATTGTTATAACTTCGCTAGCATGAAAACCCTGAATTTCGGGTGCATTTCCCCTCTCTGTGATTTTTAAGTAGCCGTTCCTTGTTTTGTTGTAGTTGCAGGATGTTCACTGAGTCTTTCCTAAGGCTCAGGGTCATGAAAGGTTCAGATGCAGTTGGACTTGGTATGTTGAACTGTTGGTTCAATATCTATTGTTGTCTTTTACCGAGCACATGCCGTTCATATGTAGATAGTTGTTTTGTTTAACCATTTATTTGCATCATGATACTGCCTTATTGTTCAAGCTGTTTCTCAGGCTTGTTTCATAATCTGAAATACACATTTGCAGGAAAATAGTGTACTCTACAAAAGACTCATTGAAAGCATGTTTACTTGTAGCTTAAATATGTTAAAGCACAAAAGCTTTAAATTGAAATGCTAGTTTGCTTATATTTCTTTTTTATTAGCCCATTCTCCATTTAACTCAATTGAGTAAATGGGCCTTACGAGTTCTGGAAGTGTTTGGATATATTCCCCATTTCCTATCTAGATAGAACCAAAATTGCTTTTACAATTCTATTCAAACAGCGTCTTTTGATAGTTGTTTTGTAAGAGCAGGTTCTGGACTCAAAGAAGATTATACAACAAATACGTGATGCCAAGATTAACATGAAGCATATCTAGCATTTCAGGATGCAGTGATAGAAGAGCTGGAAGGCAAAACTAAAGAAATAATAACAAAGATGTTGCACAAGACAAGATAAAGGAGCTCGATGTTCTTGTAAAGAAATGATCAGATTTTCGGTGGCGACCGTCAGTGTAGTCATCGCCTTAGCTGATGTACTAACTTATATGTATGTTAATTGTTAAGTTCTGATTCGTTGAGATGTCAACAAGTGATATTGACGATTGAATTCATAATATCTGGGGGAAAAATGCTGCGGCAGGCCCATGCATAGCCTTTCTCTTGTTCAACTTAACTGAAGACACTACACAACCTGAAGACACTATACACAACCAGCTTGTATTACTTTCAGTAGATGATGCAAATACACTCGAACATGTTAAGCTCAAAAACACACACTTACACCAATTTGCGTCAGGACCGGTTAGAACAATGTCGCTGGTGATGCAAGCACCTGGTCGCAACGGCGGTCCCTCGCGATGCCGGACCAGGCTGATACGGTGGCGCTGTCTTTTTCACGTAGAGCGTCACGTGCTTGGGCTTGGAGAATTCTCTCTAAATATTGGGCTGGCTGAATACTTTTTTTTGATTATCTACGTTTTGCTGGGCTACCGGGCCTAATCTAAATCGCTTAATCCTGACCGTTGGCAAATCATACCTCTCTAATTTGCAGGAGTGGTAAAAGGTACTGTAAAAGAAGCCCTCATATAACATAACCCAGGAAAAGAAAGTAGATACATACCTCATAGGCTCGTATTTTGATTACCTTTATTTTATACCTATGTACAACAAATCTCAAACTGTATCATATAAGTATTTATATGATCAAGGTATCAAACAATGAGCTGCGCTCCAGCCAAAAACAACATAGAACGGCATATGTGAATGTGGATAACTTACATGGTGAATTAATTTAGTTGGATCTGTGATAGTGGCCTTCCTGCAAAAGAAAAGGATTACAATTCCACAGATATTTAGTTATCCAAAATTCCAAATAGCAGATGATGAGGGATAAAACCTGTTCAGGCACAGTTTCATCATTCACCGTGGATTTTGGAGGAAGATGAGGAGCCATTAGTGCCGCTGCATAATTGTTGAAACTATAAAAATATGTGCCAGATCGATGCCTATCCCAAGCGCCATAGGTGTGTAGAAGGAAACCCCGCATAGCAACCTGTCATAATTCATCAAAAACGAAAAGGGGAAATTTCATCACAGAGAAAACACATCTGCTGGGAACGGAGAAACATAGTAATTTGATACCTTGGTGGAGGAAGAAACCAGCAAACTGCTTCTGGCTCGGTGAGAGTGTCGAGGCATCGATGCGCCTCACTTTGTTGGCTGGCGAATGATGTTGGTCCGGCTCTCCGACGACGGCTTCAGTGTACCGGCAGAGGACCTCAAGCAATCCAATCTCCATCGCTGGCCCAAAAACTTTGGCTTGTCTTCGTTGAGTCAGGTTTTTAATGGAATCAACGTCCCTTTAGTTTCTTCTGTGCATGTCTCAATTAATTATTTACAGAGAACGTGGAGGAGCTGAAATGATATGACGACTCGTGGCCGTTTCTCTATAGGAAGACGAAGTGGATATGCAAAAATCAAACAAACGTCTGAACTGATAGTGGGGACATGTGGTAGCCAATGGAAACAATTGTGATGATGTGGCATGCTTGCATGTTGAGAGAATTACCTTTAGTGGGGTGCTCCAATTTAGATATTATAGATACATTATGAAAATATATTTTTGGTGAATCCATTGATATTGATTTGGTATCATATATGTTTATATTTTTCCTAAAACATTTGTCAAACATGAACATCGTTGACTTTTAACTAAATTTATGTCTCATTTGTTGGACCGGAGAAAGTAGGTTCTTTTGTCGATAACGATGCGTCGTATGAGACAGTAAACAAAACCTCTATCTAATTTATTTATCCTGTTCATCCGATTCCACCTTTCCCTATTAAGCCGGATGAGTGGATGACCAACTTCCAAACGAAATTTGCCCCAAAGACCAGGGGAAATTCCCCTCCATAGAATCAGATAAATTACATTGTACGGCAGCATCTACGAATCTAATATATAATCTAATCTAGGCTAAAAAAATAATACTCTAGTTATGTAAAACCAGACACTGCTACGAGTTTTTCCTCAGATCCTAACTAATCTACAAAGAATATAATATTCGTTACATTCTCGCGTTCAAGTTGGTCTCCCCAGCAGCGCAGAACCAGTGCTCTCAAGCCTATATTCACATCTTCTCGTTTTATAACTGCTTTACCACCAAACTGGTTAGCATAACTGCCTCAACAAAACGGCGACCGACCCATAACTGCAGCAGCCAATTAGCATCTCTTGTCAAGCAAGTCCCTACTAACAGATAAACGGCAGTGAACATACCGAGCGTTAAGATCACCCGACCATCAGATCCTCTACCTAGCCTCCAATCCAGCACCTGCGGCAGATGTGGTGCCATTGCAGACGCCATCGTCGGGCGACTCCTGCTGCTCAACCTTGGGCTCTAGGCTGCCAGGACGATCGCTGGCGGTGTGCCAATAGAACGAGAGATCATTCAGCTCCAGGTACTGTTCGCCTTCTACTGGCTCCAGCATAGGTTCGACCAGACGCGCGCCACACAAGCCACACTGGCCACAGACGCTGTCCAGCGACTGAGGAGCAACTTCCCCTGGTACGTTGAATATCGTCTCGCTGTCGTCGGACAATGGTTTGGTGTCCTTGTCAGCAGTCAAATCAGGCTGCATCCAAACCAAAAGGATAAGAACAATACCGAGTTAAAAAAAACAATGAGCAGCGGACAGGAATATCAGGACAAATTACCGGTAGACCATCTTGGCTTAAAACTTCCGTCGAGAAACGACCGATAATGTCAGCTAGCTGCTGTATATGTATGCTGTCACGAGAAATATCAGGACCAGATGTCCTTTTAGGTCCAACACAATTGACAGCACCTTTGCCATTATTTTCTGAGAAAAGCCTCGAGGTAACCTTGCCAACATCACTAGCAGCCAGTCTTTGACCCGCTGCGTTCGACACACCATGACTTGATCCAGGTAAAGAATGGGGCACAGAAGGGGAAAGACAGGAAAGGTCCTTGTTAACATCATTCCATTCCTCTTCATCAAATGGAGCACCATACTGTTCCCCGATCTTAGGACCTAGACCACTTTTCTTGAAGATTTTGCAGAGAACGCAGTCATCCTGCAAGACGGGGTAAACATGAATCAACATACTGCTGCACAAGTGTCGCCAACAAAAAAATGCTATATTTTACTACTCCCTCCGTTCCATATCACTCCACATATAAGGTTTGGTCAAAGTCAGCTTTGCAATCTTTGACCAGCTATCAATGATAAAATATCAATATATACAATTACATAGTCAAATGTAAATGATATGATAGTACATTGCATTCGGTACTATTTTTTTCTAGATAACAATGTATTTTCACATATAACTGGTCAAACGTGGGAAAGTTTGACTTAACCAAATCTTATATGCGGAGTAATATGAAACAGGGGAATATTAATTTCGAATTGGTGAGTGCCTGGTGTCACACATGGGCCAGTTTCTTTTGGCCCGATGTCCCCAATCACACTCAATTCTCGGCCCAACATCCCCATCCAATCCTACCTCCCATCTAGCCCGATCTTGGGTGGATGTGATTTTACTTCCGGCTCAAATTTCGCTTCATCGACTTGAGCAAGAGGTAACCTGTGTACGATCTTGTCGGACACAGGTGCTCGACCAACTAAGATTTAGCTAGCTACTATGGTATGTTGCCAAATTAAGAAGGTAGCTATTACCTTAGACGAATGATCTGATTCCAATGAATTCACGAAAAAACTCGAGTGTTTCATGTCTCCGCGGTGCATGCCATTTTTTCCCTAACTAGTCTTGCGTGCTTTTTTTCCTAGATATCTTGCAATGTGCGTCTATCTTGACGACTACAACCTTGGTAACTAATCCATCAAGTGCATAGCAGGTTGACCTATTTTTGTACGTGAGTGTCCATGCCAAAAGCACCGACCAGCTTCGCAAGTCTGAGTTGCCAAAAGATACTCAGCGAGTGGCGGTGCCAACACCACACGCCTCCGGTGCTGATAGAGTGATAGTTGAACAATGCTACTGCAGTCTTGGTCGGGTTTCTTCATATGCGAACCAACATCGTTAACTACACACCTATGTTTCCGGATTATGACAAAAATGATTAATATGAGAATGGAGGAGAGAAGAAAAATAACCTTGTCTTTTAGTGATTATTATGTATGCCTGGTAAATATTCGTTCTATCGTGCACAATGGCCTATCACATTGTAAAGAAGACATGGTTGAAGGCGGAAGAGAGAGAAGTGTCCAGCAACGCGTGGGCACTTAGGTATGATTAAAAACAAATCAAGTGCTAACTTTTTTCAGCTGAAAAACAAATTACCGTCCTTTGCTGAAGCCAGGACCTATATTTTGCTAATGTAACTACTGTTTAATGAGTACTTACAGCAATAATCTAATTATAACGCAGTTTGTGTTCGGCTGTTTGTACCTTTCTATCTGTGCTACGCAAGTGCTATTTTTCTCAGTTGAAGAATAAACCTACTTCGGCTTCAGAAGTAATAGTAGCACACTCTGATTATGACACAGATTGTGTTTGGCGGCAGTGGCGGAGCCAGAGCAATAAAGCTGTGATGTCAAGTATATTAAATCTCTAAATCTTG
Source organism: Lolium perenne (assembly GCF_019359855.2). Taxonomy (NCBI): domain Eukaryota; kingdom Viridiplantae; phylum Streptophyta; class Magnoliopsida; order Poales; family Poaceae; genus Lolium; species Lolium perenne. Next base: position 82,719,379 of record NC_067248.2, on the reverse strand, counting down.
TATTTTTTCCTAAATTTATGCATCCTTTTTTGTGTGCTCTTTAAGGCTTTGCTCAAAACCTGTGTAGTCAATTGACTGCACAGACTTAACGTGGCTCCGCCACTGTTTGGCTGTCTGGACCTTCTATCTTTGCTACCCGTGATGCACTTTCCAAAAATAATCTCAAGATTTACCAAATACTAAAGGATATTAAAAATTGAATGTGAGTTGATGACATGAGCTGCTACTGGAAAAGGAAAGCTTGTATCTACTCGGCATTAACATGTTAGAATATATGCTGATAGATAATTTTCTGAATGAGTCAGCATAATGGTGCATGCATGCTCATGTCAGTGTTATTATGTTGTCCATAATTTGAATTTTTTGTCCAATTAATAATTTCACACATGAATACAAGTTTCATTGTATTGTTCTTCTCTTGAACTTCTCTGACACAGCTGAAAAATAATTTCAGTAGAGTAATCAATCTAACGTAAACATGTGAGTTTGAAGAAAGAGCTCATTTCGCAGAACTTGCTACAAACATGGCCAAAAAAAAAGCATACCAGTTTAACATCAGAAGCAGGTATTTCACTTTCCACCAGCCTATACTCATACATCACCCAGTCAGTTCTATTACCCCTTGGTGGCTTGCCAAGATGAAACACCAGAGTCCTCTTCATCCCAACAGTCCGGGAATTATATACTACCGCCCTGTCCTTTCCAGTAGCTTTCCAATACCCAGCTTCAGTTGACCGGTTAGTCCTTGACCCAATAGAATACTTCCTATCACGCGTGCAAAAGAAATACCACTCGAGATCCCCAGTCTGCAATGAAGCTTTCTCTGAACAAGTCAATCAAGACAAAACAAACTGTTAGAACAGTTTACAAGGGCACTCTTCTGCAAAGCAGGATGTTTCACAGCCACATGTAAATATGTGGTTAACGCAAAACCCTGAACTAATCAAAACTGGTTGATATATATATATAAAAGACATCGAGTAAATAAATATATGGTCCTACAACCCTTCAAAATGTCCATACAACAGGGAGTGAAAATGCACCTGGAAGATCCCAAGGGGCAAATTTGTATAGATCGATATCAGTGACCGCGTTGCAGCGTAAATTCTTTCCCAACAACTTCCTCTTTAGATAATAGACAGTGAGCTCAACATCGGTTGGATGGAACCGGTATCCAGGAGGAAGCGATGTCATGGCCATAAAGAGAATACTGCTTTCTCTATAATAGTATAGTGAGAGCCAAACTCGGTCTTAGTTCAGAAAAGAAAGAAGAAGAATTAAGGTTTCAGGAGAAGAAGTATGCTTGGTTGAAGCAAGGCAAGAAGTTGGTATACTATCAAGACCAACACCGAAATATCATCGAGCACCAGAACCGGCAGCGGCACCCCCAGGAAAGAAGCCAGAGATGATCCTTCCTGGCATCAAAACGCATTTGAGTTGCAAGCGCATGGTCCTGTAGGGGAAAAGAACTACAAATTATGAAAGGGATACTAAACAAAATATATATGCAACTTGAAGTATTCAAGTTAACAAATAGATCATGATTTTTGTATGTTCCTCTAGAGAATATCTGACACGAGGTGTATACTGCTAGTGTATGGAGCAGAGCAAGGCAATGTGAAGGCTGGATTGGAGAAGCACAGTTGTCCTACTGACATGCGATTCAGAGTTTCAGATGCAAATACGATGTAATGCAATGCAGATATGCAGAATTAGGCTGAATAAACACAGATGGGATCGGCATACCTCGTGATTCATTAACAGAGGAACCGACCATTATCGTGCGGAAACTAGGGTAGACAGGCCGAGATGGTTGGTGTTTGTTGTTGGCGAGGAGAAAAGAGGGACTTACGCCGGTGTTAATGGCGCTGGCGGGGAAGGAGCGAAGAGCGGCGGAGCAGTGGAGGAAGGTGGTGGGTTTGGGAAAGGATAAGGGAGTGGGAGTGCGTTACACAGAGAGGAGGGAGGCGGTGCCGGCGGCGGCGGTGAAGGGGAGGCGTCGCCGCGCCGCTCTTCTCTTGGAGGAGAGAGACGGAGAGGAGAGAGAAGGGAGGCCGGCTTGGCTCTGCCTTGCCTTGTCGCCCAAACTGGCTTTCCCTTTGTTTCTGCTTATTCTACTGGCCTCCTACCTCAGTGGGCTGACTTGGGCCTCCTGTCTCGGCCCTCCATTTCCCTACCTTTCAATACTAATAATAATAATATTTCTTAACCCTAATTTTTTTTTAAAAAAAAAGAATAATTCTGCACCAAAATTGATAAGCAAAAACTGAAAGTTGAGAGCTAGAGCACACAATGGAGATAGTTTGATCGAGTAAATGTGATTTCGTTATTTAAAAAGCGCTTGTCGATGCAACATTGCATCCGACTTCTTATCTACCTTGGTGGAACTCCATCAAATCTTGGTTCCCCGTTGATCTATTGTGAATCCAAAAGGTCCGAGGACTAATGGAGCGCCTCGCCTTCATGTACAGCTGCTAATAGCGTTGATAGCGGAGTAGAGCTCTATCTTTGGGACGTACACCCATATGCATCACATCTCGCACCTTGGGGCAGTTGCAAAACTTTGAAACTCGGTGAAACAAGGCTATAAATGGTAGGAGAGAAAATCAGATTGTATCTATTCAAGGTATACTTAAAAAAATTGGGGCCAATCTTGGTCGACAACCATTTGATAAATATATCGGTGTCCGTAGTCAATCGCGTCCAGGAAATGGAGCTCAGTTTTATCATCAGTTCAGCGTCGGACTAACTTTATCAAAGGTAGACATATCTAAGATGGCATTGTGGTGATGCAGGAAGTGTTGCATGATATGGGAATTAAGAAGAAACAAGGGATCATCATGAAGTTGGACTTGATAAATCCTATGATAGGGTAGATTAGGAGTTTCTGAAGAGTTCTGAAAAAGGGTTTCATCCTAGTAGGATTACTTGGGTCATGCAAACTGTGAGAAATGATAATTTGGCCATAAATGTTGATGGGGAGAAAGGACCTTTATTTTGTTCTTCTAGGGGAGTTGGACAAGCGGATCCCCTTTGTTGTGGAAGTTTTGAATTAAATGATGCAATGGGATCACCACACTTTACTACTTGTATCATGTATTCTTCTTTTGTTCTTCTAGGGGAGTTAGATAAGGGGGTCCCCTTTGATGTGGAATCTACAAGATACAAGTAGTAAAGTGCAAATAATAATGATGCCTTTTATAATAGTTCAAGAAAAGGATCGTTGCAGCCAAATTTACCCCATAGTATCTGGTGTAGTAACACTAGTCTCCAGCCTGACTAAGTCTACGGACATAGAGGGTCGGAGTCTCTAGACCAAAGTCTCCAGTGAAAACCAGAGCCTCCGGACCCCATACTGATAGCAAGGTAGATGAGCCGCTCGCTCAAATTGATGGGGCCGGAGACTTTTCAGAGTCTCTGGCCTATGAGAGTCGGAGTCTCCGGTCTAGTGCACACCGGAGTCTCCGTTCTAGAGCTACACAACTGCAAATTTTCTGGAGTACCTATCCAACCTTGTTCCTTGCCAACCCTCTAAACAATGACAACACATATAACTACACAACCTAAAAAAAACTACGGGCACCGTATTCATCTTTTCACTTTTGAGGGGTCGATCACCGTCACGTGCTTATCATGGATATTAAACTAAAACATATAAATACACGGTTAAATATCCTTGTGTTTTAAACAAACATACAAAATACACTTAGGGAGGGAAATGCCCTTTCAATCTTCCCCTTTTTGGTGTTTGATGAAAACACAAGGAATTGCAAATATATTAGGATAAGCATATCAACATGGTTATAAAAATATAGATAGTCCCCCTAGATGTGTACACACTGAACATTTGCATTTTAATACAAGTACACAACAACTAGGATCAATAACCCCTATATTTTATTTACCAACAACAAGTGCAAGATAAATGTGGTGACCCTGCATACCACTGCATGTTGTAGTATGTCAGTCGTTGATATAACATTCACGAAGTACCAATCCGCAAATATTACATTCCTCAGAGTAGTACAACAGAACATAGATGGTCCATAACTCATTTATTTATTATTACAAACCATATATACATATCATCACGGAGCTCCTCCTGGGTCCTGAGAGGAATACTCATGGGTTCGAGGTGAACCCAACTTAGCTTACAATATATAAGTCTCAGTAGGTTATACATTTATTCTCATCGAGCAGTTAAGTACTAAGTGTTCGTACTGCTCGGCTACTACTACTCTCAGTTAGTCTACGCTTGTTCTCCTCCGGAACCCTCCCCGGTTCCGTAGACGATGAGGTAATCCACTCCCTCTACACCTCCGGAGAGGTCGGGCTCTTCATAGCAGATCTCATCTGCTTCTTCTTGGTCGTCGTTGTCCTCCTCAAGACGGTTCAGGCAATCTAAGCAGGGGATTATAGAAGGTATGAGTACGAGCGTACTCAGCAAGTTCATAATAGGAAAGAGGTGTTTAATGCACTAGCTACGGTACTAGACCAGAAAGTCTAATACCAATGCATGTTTTCATAATCATTTCTTCAAAAGGTTACTTTTATTCAGAAGAACTATGTCCGTCAGCCTTCACCGGTTTACTAGAACTTCATGGAGTTCCTTTCCGGCAGCGTTCGCAGTTCCATATCCCGGAACAGGGAGTGACTGGTCACAGTTCGTTACACTCTGCAGAGGTGTGTTGCTTTACCCATAAGAGATCTTAACCTTGGTGCCAACCGGGCATATTCCCCGTCCACACTTCCTTTGGTGTGAGGCCCGGTATAAGGTCCTAGCCAAAATGCATTCCCCCACGACCTCGCACACCCACCCTTTGTTGCAATTCCGACCTTGGGTCCTCGCCAGTGTACTTATACCAATTAGGATGGCCCCCGACCACGACAACTACCAGGTCGCAACCATGGTCCTTCGTCGGCCGTTGCAACCCATCATAGACCGCATTACCGTGGGGAATTAGAGTGGGATCCCCACCCTCAAGTTGCTCTCGCAAGACACAACTGCTACGGTAAGCGCATCCGTTGATGTACGAGAGGAGAGAACACACTTGACTACTCCGTCCCATACCAAATCTTATGGTTAACACGGTTATTACGGCACAAGAATCATTGGACGACATTTGTTGTTAATCCTAGATGGATATAAACCCTAGAAATGGAACCTCCACCATACTCATACCATGGTTCCATTGCCCACCACTTAGTCATATTCATAGTTATGAAAATAGTATTTTTGATTTTTTATGCAAGAGTGATAAGTATAGTACTTTGCAAGTAATTTGGTAAAAATACTCAAATGACATGAGCAAGCGATGAACTTGCCTGGTAACTGAGATGTAATGCAGTTGGATGCTTTGGATTGACCCTGATCCTCTGTTTCTGAAAGAAGCATCATTGTCCGATAAGGGCAATGGTTAAAGAAGCAAATATGCATGCTTTCGGCTTTTAGCGTTTGTTCCCCCCTTCCCGGTGCTTTATTATTTTATGTCGGAACTGATTACTAAGAATAATTTAGGGATACTCTGTTTAAAGCAAAGTACTACCTTGGAATGTTGCCAAGGTGTTTTTAAAGTGCAGAAGAATTTTATGGACTTATTTTATCATTAAAATATTAGGTGTGATTTTTAATGATTATAATATTCATTAAATTATGACTTAATTTTTATTTATCTCAAAAATCCCATTTTATATTTTATTATGATAGAGAATTTTATGCTGAGTGGTTTTTATATTTTTATTTATTTTTTTAGAGTTCTTATCCATTTTCTAATTTTACTCAAAGTTTTTGTTTTTAATAAAATTGTGAAAAGACAATTTTGCCCCTGGGCCCACCTGTCAGTGGAGCCCAATGGGTTGGGTTAGACCCTCTCGGGTCCAACCGACCCATGAGGTCGCTTACTCCTCTCCTCTCCCCCTCGTCGCCTCGAACCCTAACCCCTCGCTTTCTGGCGACTCGATGTCGCCGTCGTCTTCTCCGAATTATCCCCACCGCCTCCGGCCAGCTCCGGCGACGAGATGGGTCACGCTGAACTCGCCGTTTGACGGTGGTCAGGGTGGTCCGCGTTGATCTGTCTCTTGAGGCTCCTTCTGCTCATTGCCAACCCTCCCGTGCGCTAGGGTTGCGGGATCCGCGACGATCTCGTCGTTCCCTGGTGTTCCTGGTGGTTGGGCGCCACCGTGAACCCAACTGTGGCGGTGCTGGGCGCGGTAGCTTGGCCTGGCTTGGCTTGGCGCCGTCGTGTCCCCGGCGTGTGCCGCCGTGGCCGCCATGGCTGCGCACCTCGACTGCTTGCCTGTAAGTGCTCCACCGCCTCCTTCTCTTTCTCTCTAGTCTATTCCTACTTCTTCTTCTAGCTAGAGCTGCGGCTGCTCCCCCTCATGGTGTGGCCCTGCCGTGCTGCTGCGATTGCTACAGCTTTGTGCCTATGGCTGCTGCTGCTCTGAGCTTGCCATGCCCTGCCTCGTGGCCATGCTTATGCTGTTCTATTCTTGTTGTGCATGGTTTTGTGCAATTTCTATGTGCTATGAGCTTGCTTATGCCTGTATTACTTGCTTGCATCTACTCCTATGCCTCTGTTCTTGTTACTGTTGCTGCTAGATTATCAAGTGTATTCATATTTCTTGCCCTGGCTTGATTACTGTGAGCAATATCTTGCTGGTACAAGAGTGCCAGTGCTATCTATGTGGTGCTCTTGGAGCTTTGCTTCACTATAAAGCTCTGTTGAGCTTGTGTATTGACTAATTAACTCCACTTCTTGTTGGTGTGCTTCTGGATATAATTGTCAGACATGTATTTGCTTATCTGTGGTGCAATTGTTCATGATCTATGGCTGTTTAATTTATATGATCTATGGTTGGTGCTAGGCTTGGCTCTAGCATGCACTTGCATGCTCTGTCAAGCCCTGATGATCAACTGATCATCAGTTGCTTGATGCTGGACTGTTGTTCCATGCTTGTGTCTCACTGATACTGTTCCTAGTGTCTGTATGACACACTGGCCTGTGCTGGTGTATTCTTTTACTTGCCCAAGCATCTGCTGATGCTTGCAGTGATCCTCTGGATCAGGTGCAAGTGTCTGTGCATTGTTTGTACTTGCTCAAGCATCTGCTGATGCTTGAAGTGATCCTTTGGATCATATGCAAGGTTCTAGTGCATGATTTAATTTTGTATTTCATTTATCTGTGTAATCATGATTTATTGCATGGATAAATGGTGTGAACTGCTTAGCAGTGATGATCTCATGGATGGAATTAATGGAGCTAGAGGGATGCCAACTACTGGTGGGGTACCCTAGCCCATCTTTGAACCCATTTGGGTGATGATAGGTGTGCATGGATTGATGGTTTAAATGATGTTGTGGTTGAGGTGACCTCAACAGCAATATCTTGCTGTTTTGGTAGCTCCCACCTCAGGTGGCTTGTTGTTTATGGATAAATGCTTGCTGGTTGATCATTTATGGTTGCCAGAAGCTTTTGATGTTGACAAATAGTTGTAGAACACTTATACTTCTGCATATCTAATGGTATAGCTAGCTGCTAGGTGCTAGGTGACTAGGGTTGGCTAAATAGGATCAAATCCATGCTGGATTTCTTTGGTTGTGTCACTGTGCTGACACAACCAGTGTTCCCTGGGTTGATTTTATGATAGCCTCTCTTTTGTTTGCTGGCACCAAATGGCTTGGCAGCCAAGTGATGATACAAACAGGGTTTTTCTACCCTTCTTTGCTTCTATGATTGATACGCGTGAAGCACACGTCCGTTGGGAACCCCAAGAGGAAGCTGTGATGCGTACAGCAGCAAGTTTTCCCTCAGTAAGAAACCAAGGTTATCAAACCAGTAGGAGCCAAGAAGCACGTGAAGGTTGTTGGTGGAGGAGTGTAGTGCGACGCAACACCAGTGAAACCGGCGCCAACGTGGAACCTGCACAACACAATCAAGATACTTTGCCCCAACGTAACAGTGAGGTTGTCAATCTCACCGGCTTGCTGAAAACAAAGGATTAAACGTATCGAGTGGAAGATGATGTTTGTTTGCAAAGAACAGTAGAGAACAATGATTGCAGTAGATTGTATTCAGATGTAAAAGAATGGACCGGGATCCACATTTCACTAGTGGTGTCTCTCCAATAAGATAAATAACATGTTGGGTGAACAAATTACAGGTGGGCAATTGACAAATAAAGATTCAATACATATCAATGATGATTACTATGAGATTTAATCAGGGCATTACGACAAGGTACATAGACCGCTATCCAGCATGCATCTATGCCTAAATAGTCCACCTTCAGGTTAGCATCCGCACCCCTTCCAGTATTAAGTTGTAAACAACAGACAATTGCATTAAGTATGGTGCGTAATGTAATCAACACAAATATCCTTAGACAAAGCATCAATGTTTTATCCCTAGTAGCAACAACACATTCACAACCTTAGAATTTTCTATCACTGTCCCAGATTCAATGGAGGCATGAACCCACTATCGAGCATAAATACTCCCTCTTGGAGTTACAAGTATCAACTTGGCCAGAGCCTCTACTAGCAACTGAGAGCATGCAAGAACATAAACAACACATATATGATAGATTGATAATCAACTTGACATAATATTCTATATTCATCGGATCCCACCAAACACAACATGTAGCATTACAAATAGATGATCTTGATCATGTTAGGCAGCTCACAAGATCTAAACAATGATAGCACAAGCGGAGAAGACAACCATCTAGCTACTGCTATGGACCCATAGTCCAAGGATGAACTACTCACGCATCAATCCGGAGGCGGGCATGGTGATGTAGAGCCCTCCGGTGATGATTCCCCTCTCCGGCAGGGTGCCGGAGGCGATCTCCTGAATCCCCCGAGATGGGATTGGCGGCGGCGGCGTCTCAGTAAGGTTTTCCGTATCGTGGCTCTCGGTACAGGGGTTTTCCCGATGAAGGCTTTAAGTAGGCGGAAGGGTAGGTCAAGAGGCGACGCGAGGGGCTCACACCATAGGGCGGCGCGGGCCCCTCCTTGGCCGCGCCGCCTTGTGGTGTGGCCACCTCGTGGCCCCACTTCGTATCCCCTTCGGTCTTCTGGAAGCTCCGTGGAAAAATAAGACCCTGGGCGTTGATTTCGTCCAATTCCAAGAATATTTCCTTTGTAGGATTTCTGAAACCAAAAACAGCAGAAAACAGCAACTAGCGCTTCGGCATCTTGTTAATAGGTTAGTGCCGGAAAATGCATAATAATGATGTAAAGTATGTATAAAACATTCAAGTATTGTCATAAAAGTAGCATGGAACATAAGAAATTATAGATACGTTTGAGACGTATCAAGCATCCCCAAGCTTAGTTCCTACTCGCCCTCGAGTAGGTAAACGATAACAACAAATAATTTCTGAAGTGACATGCTACCAACATAACCTTGATCAACATTATTGTAAAGTATATGAGATGGATGGAGTGATCTGAAGCAAAAGATTGCTAACAAAAGATAATGACTAAACAATTGAATCATATAGCAAAACTTTTCATGAATAGTACTTTCAAGACAAGCATCAACAAGACTTGCATAAGAGCTAACTCATAAGCAATAAATTCAAAGTAGAATGCATTGAAGCAACACAAAGGATGATTAAGTTTCAGCAATTGCTTTCAACTTGTAACATGTATATCTCATGGATATTTGTCAACATAGAGTAGTATAACAAGTGCAATAAGTAAACATGTAAGAATCAATGCACACAGTTAACACAAGTGTTTGCTTCTAAGATAGAAAGAAGTAGGTAGACTAACTCAACATAAAATAAAAGAATGGCCCTTCGCAGAGGGAAGCATGGATTACTATTTTTGTGCTAGAGCTTTTATTTTGAAAACATAGAAACAATTTTGTCAACGGTAGTAATAATTCATATGTGCTATGCATAATACTTCCTAGAAGTTGCAAGCCTCATGCATAGAATACCAATAGTGCTCGCACCTTGTCCTAATTAGCTTGGATTAACACGGATTATCATTGCATAACATATGTTTCAATCAAGTGTCACAAAGGGGTACCTCTATGCCGCCTGTACAAAGGTCCAAGGAGATCAATTGCATTTGATTTCTCGTTTTTAATAGATCTCAACTTAAGACATCCATACCGGGACAACATAGACAACAGATAATGGACTCCTCTTTAATGCTTAAGCATTCAACAACAGATAATATTCTCATAAGAGAGTGAGGTTGTATGTCCAAACTGAAAACTTCCACCATGATACATGGCTTTGGTTAGCGGCCCAATGTTCTTCTCTAACAATATGCATACTCAAACCATTTGATCATGAAAATCGCCCTTACTTCAGACAAGACGAACATGCATAGCATCTCACATGATATCCAACAAAGGTAAAAGGTTGATGGCGTCCCCAGAAACATGGTTACCGCTCAACAAGCAACTTATAAGAACTAAGACACATAACTACATATTCATCACCACAATAGTTTTTAAGCTATTTGTCCCATGAGCTATATATTGCAAAGATAAAGGAATGAAATTTTAAAGGTAGCACTCAAGTAATTTACTTTGGAATGGCAGAAAAATACCACATAGTAGGTAGATATGGTGGACACAAATGGCATGGGTTTTGGCTCAAGGTGTTTGGATGCACGAGAAGCATTTCCTCTCAGTACAAGGCTTTGGGCTAGCAAGGTTGTTTGAAGCAAACACAAGTATGAACAGGTACAGCAAAACTTACACAAAAATATATTGCAAGCATTATAAGACTCTACAGTGTCTTCCTTGTTGTTCAAACACTTTACCAGAAAATATCTAGACTTAGAGAGACCAATCATGCAAACCAAATTTTAACAAGCTCTACGGTAGTTCTCCACTAATAGATTAAACTACATGATGCAAGATCTTAAACATGATCTATGAGAGCTCAAAACAATTGCCAAGTTTCAAGTTATTCCAAACCATATGAAGCATTTTCTGATTCCAACCAAATAGCAATCAACGAAGCAATTTTCAGCCTTCACCATGAACATTAAAGCACAACTAAGAACACAAGTGTTCCATATGAAAAAGCGGAGCGTAATATCTCCAATATAAGGATGGTGGGATCCAACTTTATTCAAACCAAAACAAAAATAAAATCAAAAAGACGCTCCAAGTAAAGAACATAAGATGTGATGAAATAAAATATAGTTTCACTAGAAGTGACCTGATAAGTTATCGATGAAGAAGGGGATGCCTTGGGCATCCCCAAGCTTAGATGCTTGAGTCTTCTTAAAATATGCAGGGATGAACCATCGGGGCATCCCCAAGCTTAGACCTTTCACTCTTCTTGATCATATTGTATCATCCTCTTCTCTTGACCCTTGAAAACTTCCTCCACACCAAACTTCAAGCAAACTCATTAGAGGGTTAGTACATAATCAAAAATTCATATATTCAGAGGTGACATATTCATTCTTAACACTTCTGGACATTGCACAAAGCTACTGAAAGTTAATGGAACAAAGAAACCCATTCAACATAGCAAAAGAGGCAATACGAAATAAAAGGCAGAATCTGTCAAAACAGAACAGTCCGTAAAGACGAATTTTACAGAGGCACTTCACTTGCTCAAACGGAAAAACTCAAAACTAATGAAAGTTGCGTACGTATCTGAAGATCACGCACGTAAATTTGCAGATTTTTTTGATTTTTTTACAGAGAGTTCTACGTAAATTCGTGACAGACAGCAATTCTGTTTCTGCGCAGCAATCCAAATCTAGCATCAAATTTACCATAGAGACTTTACTTGGCACAAAAAACATGATAAGGAGAGGTTTCTACAGTAGTAACAACTTCCAAGACTCAACAATACAGTAGTAAAAATAAAACATTGGTTATCTCCCAAGAAGTGCTTTCTTTATAGCCATTAAGATGGGCTCAGTAATTTTAATGATGTTCTCGCAAGAAATAAGAGTGGAAGCAAAAGAGAGCATCAAGAAGCAAATTCAAAATACATTTAAGTCTAACCCGCTTCCTATGCATAGGAATCTTGTACACAAATAAATTCATGAAGAACAAAGTGACAAGCATAGGAAGATAAAACACGAGTAACTTCAAAATTCTCAGCATGTAGAGAGGTGTTTTAGTACCATGAAAATTCCTACAACCATATTTTCCTCTCTCATAATAATTTCCAGTAGCATCATGAACAAACTCAACAATATAACTATCACATAAAGCATCCTTATCCACATGCATAAACGTATCATTACTCTCCACATAAGCATAATCAATTTTATTAGTAATAGTGGGAGTAAAACTATCACATCCATCATTATAATCATCATAAATTGGAGGCATAGAGTAATCATAATGAATTTTATCCTCAATAGTAGATGGACTGAAAATATCATATTCATCATTGCAAACATCATATATAGGAGGCATGTCGTGATCAACATAAACTTTCTCCTCCATGCTTGGGGGACTAAAAATATCATGCTCCTCAAAACCAGCTTCCCCAAGCTTAGAATTCTCCATAGCATTAGCAACAATGGCGTTCAAAGCATTTATACAAATAACATTGCCATTAGCATGCATATAAAGTTCCATAGGTTTTTTTATTTTCTCTTCAAACACCTCATGTCCTAACTCAAGATAAATACTATAAAGATCTCTAATTTTGTTGTTGTTTTCCATTAGGCCTAAGTAGTGAAGTCTCACAACTTAGTATTTTCAGGAGTATTCATTTTAACAGTAGTAAAAGTAAACTAAGCAAATAGAATAAAGTAAGACAAGTAACTAATTTTTTTTGTGTTTTGATATAGAACAAGTAAACAATACAGAAAGTAAAGCAACTATTTTTTTTGTATTTTTGATATAAAGCAAACAAGACAGTAAATAGAATAAAGTAAAGCAAGACAAAAAAACAAAGTAAAGAGATTGGATGTGGAAGACTCCCCCTGCAGCGTGTCTTGATCTCCCCGGCAACGGCGCCAGAAAACAGTCTTGATACGCGTGAAGCACACGTCTGTTGGGAACCCCAAGAGGAAGGTGTGATGCGTACATCAGCAAGTTTTCCCTCAGTAAGAAACCAAGGTTATCGAACCAGTAGGAGCCAAGAAGCACGTGAAGGTTGTTTGTGGAGGAGTGTAGTGCGGCGCAACACCAGTGAAACCGGCGCCAACGTGGAACCTGCACAACACAATCAAGATACTTTGCCCCAACGTAACAGTGAGGTTGTCAATCTCACCGGCTTGCTGAAAACAAAGGATTAAACGTATCGAGTGGAAGATGATGTTTGTTTGCAAAGAACAGTAGAGAACAATGATTGCAGTAGATTGTATTCAGATGTAAAAGAATGGACCGGGGTCCACAGTTCACTAGTGGTGTCTCTCCAATAAGATAAATAACATGCTGGGTGAACAAATTACAGGTGGGCAATTGACAAATAAAGATTCAATACATATCAATGATGATTACTATGAGATTTAATCAGGGCATTACGACAAAGTACATAGACCGCTATCCAGCATGCATCTATGCCTAAATAGTCCACCTTCAGGTTAGCATCCGCACCCCTTCCAGTATTAAGTTGTAAACAACAGACAATTGCATTAAGTATGGTGCGTAATGTAATCAACACAAATATCCTTAGACAAAGCATCAATGTTTTATCCCTAGTAGCAACAGCACATCCACAACCTTAGAACTTTCTGTCACTGTCTCAGATTCAATGGAGGCATGAACCCACTATCGAGCATAAATACTCCCTCTTGGAGTTACAAGTATCAACTTGGCCAGAGCCTCTACTAGCAACGGAGAGCATGCAAGAACATAAACAACACATATATGATAGATTGATAATCAACTTGACATAATATTCTATATTCATCGGATCCCACCAAACACAACATGTAGCATTACAAATAGATGATCTTGATCATGTTAGGCAGCTCACAAGATCTAAACAATGATGGCACAAGCGGAAAGAAAACCATCTAGCTACTGCTATGGACCCATAGTCCAAGGATGAACTACTCACGCAACAATCCGGAGGCGGGCATGGTGATGTAGAGCCCTTCGGTGATGATTCCCCTCTCCGGCAGGGTGCCGGAGGCGATCTCCTGAATCCCCCGAGATGGGATTGGCGGCGGCGGCGTCTCAGTAAGGTTTTCCGTATCGTGGCTCTCGGTACAGGGGTTTCGCGACGAAGGCTTTAAGTAGGTGGAAGGGTAGGTCAAGAGGCGGCGTGAGGGGCCCACACCATAGGGCGGCGCGGCCCCCCCCCTAGGCCGCGCGGCCCTATGGTGGCGGCGCCTCGTCGCCCCACTTCGTTACCCCTTCGGTCTTCCGGAAGCTTCGTAGAAAAATAAGACCCTGGGCGTTGATTTCGTCCAATTCCGAGAATATTTCCTTTGTAGGATTTCTGAAACCAAAAACAACAGAAAACAGCAACTGGCACTTCGGCATCTTGTTAATAGGTTAGTGCCGGAAAATGTATAATAATGATGTAAAGCATGTATAAAACATTCAAGTATTGTCATAAAAGTAGCATGGAACATAAGAAATTATAGATACGTTTGAGACGTATCAGTGATGCATGTTGATGCGCGTAGATGTACACGTCCGTTGGGAACCCCAAGAGGAAGGTATGATGCGCACAGTGGCAAGTTTTCCCTCAGAAAGAAACCAAGGTTTAATCGAACCAGGAGGAGCCAAGAAGCACGTTGAAGGTTGATGGCGGCAGGATGTAGTGCGGCGCAACACCAAGGATTCCGGCGCCAACGTGGAACCTGCACAACACAACCAAAGTACTTTGCCCCAACAAAACAGTGAGGTTGTCAATCTCACCGGCTTGCTGTAACAAAGGATTAACCATATTGTGTGGAAGATGATTGTTTGCAAGAAAACAGTAAAGCAAGTATTGCAGTAGATTGTATGCAATGTAAAGAATAGGACCGGGGTCCACAGTTCACTAGAGGTGTCTCTCCCATAAGATAAAAGCATGTTGGGTGAACAAATTACAGTCGGGCAATTGACAAATAGAAAAGGTCATAACAATGCATATACATGATATGATAAATATAGTGAGATTTAATTGGGCATTACGACAAAGTACATAGACCGCCATCCAACTGCATCTATGCCTAAAAAGTCCACCTTCAGGTTATCATCCGAACCCCATTCAGTATTAAGTTGCAAAGCAACAGACAATTGCATTAAGTATGGTGCGTAATGTAATCAACAACTACATCCTTAGACATAGAATCAATGTTTTATCCCTAGTGGCAATAGCACAACACAACCTTAGAACTTTCTCATCCGTCCTGGTATCAATGAAGGCATGAACCCACTATCGAGCATAAATACTCCCTCTTGGAGTTAAGAGTAAAAACTTGGCCAGAGCCTCTACTAATAACGGAGAGCATGCAAGATCATAAACAACACATAAGTAATAGATTGATAATCACCATAACATAGTATTCTCTATCCATCGGATCCCGACAAACACAACATATAGTATTACAGATAGATGATCTTGATCATGTTAGGAAGCTCACAAGATCCAACAATGAAGCACAATTAGGAGAAGACGACCATCTAGCTACTGCTATGGACCCATAGTCCAGGGGTGAACTACTCACTCATCACTCCGGAGGCGATCATGGCGATGAAGAGTCCTCCGGGAGATGAATCCCCTCTCCGGCAGGGTGCCGGAGGCGATCTCCTGAATCCCCCGAGATGGGATTCGCGGCGGCGGCGTCTCTGGAAGGTTTTCCGTATCGTGGCTCTCGGTACTGGGGGTTTCGCGACGGAGGCTTTAAGTAGGCGAAAGGGCAACGCGGGGGGGGGGGGGCACACGAGGGCCCCACACACCAGGTCGGCGCGGCCAGGGCCTGGGCCGCGCCGCCCTAGTGTGGCGGCGCCTCGTGGCCCCACTTCCTTCCCTCTTCGGTCTTCTGGAAGCTTCGTGCAAAAATAGGACCCTGGGCGTTGATTTCGTCCAATTCCGAGAATATTTCCTTACTAGGATTTCTGAAACCAAAAACAGCAGAAACAAAGAATCGGCTCTTCGGCATCTTGTTAATAGGTTAGTTCCAGAAAATGCGTAAATACGACATATAATGTGTATAAAACATGTAGATATCATCAATAATGTAGCATGGAACATAAGAAATTATCGATACGTTGGAGACGTATCAGCATCCCCAAGCTTAGTTCTGCTCGTCCCGAGCAGGCAAACGATAACAAGGATAATTTCTGGAGTGACATGCCATCATAATCTTGATCATACTATTGTAAACATATGTAATGAATGCAGCGATCAAAACAATGGTAATGACATGAGTAAATAAATGAATCATAAGGCAAAGACTTTTCATGAATAGTACTTCAAGACAAGCATCAATAAGTCTTGCATAAGAGTTAACTCATAAAGCAATAAATCAAAGTAAAGGTGTTGAAGCAACACAAAGGAAGATTAAGTTTCAACGGTTGCTTTCAACTTATAACATGTATATCTCATGGATATTGTCAACATAGAGTAATATAACCAGTGCAATATGCAAGTATGTAGGAATCAATGCACAGTTCACACAAGTGTTTGCTTCTTAAAGTGGAGAGAGATAGGTGAACTGACTCAACAATAAAAGTAAAAGAAAGGTCCTTCAAAGAGGAAAGCATCGATTGCTATATTTGTGCTAGAGCTTTTATTTTGAAAACATGAAACAATTTTGTCAACGGTAGTAATAAAGCATATGAGTTATGTAAATTATATCTTACAAGTTGCAAGCCTCATGCATAGTATACTAATAGTGTCCGCAACTTATCCTACTTAGCTTGGACTACCGGATCTTCGCAATACACATGTTTCAACCAAGTGTAACAAAGGGGTACCTCCATGCCGCCTGTACAAAGGTCTAAGGAGAAAGCTCGCATTTTGGATTTCTCGCTTTTGATTATTCTCAACTTAGACATCCATACCGGGACAACATGGACAACAGATAATGGACTCCTCTTTAATGCATAAGCATGTAGCAACAATTATTATTCTCATATGAGATTGAGGATATATGTCCAAAACTGAAACTTCAACCATGATTCATGGCTTTAGTTAGCGGCCCAATGTTCTTCTCTAACAATTTTGCATGCTCCAACCACTAAAATGATAGATCCTTCAGACAAGACGGACATGCATAGCAACTCACATGATATTCAACAATAGTTGATGGCGTTCCCCAGAAGCATGGTTATCGCACAACAAGCAACTTGATAAGAGATAAAGTGCATAAGTACATATTCAATACCACAATAGTTTTTAAGGCTATTTTGTCCCATGAGCTATATATTGCAAAGGCGAATGATGGAATTTTAAAGGTAGCACTCAAGCAATTTACTTTGGAATGGCGGAGAAATACCATGTAGTAGGTAGGTATGGTGGACACAAATGGCATAGTGGTTGGCTCAAGGATTTTGGATGCATGAGAAGTATTCCCTCTCGATACAAGGTTTAGGCTAGCAAGGCTATTTGAAGCAAACTCAAGGATGAACCGGTGCAGCAAAACTCACATAAAAGACATATTGTAAACATTATAAGACTCTACACCGTCTTCCTTGTTGTTCAAAACTCAATACTAGAATTATCTAGACCTTAAAGAGACCAAATATGCAAACCAAATTTTAGCAAGCTCTATGTATTTCTTCATTAATGGGTGCAAAGTATATGATGCAAGAGCTTAAACATGAGCACAACAATTGCAAAGTATCACATTATCCAAGACATTTTAGAATTACTACATGTAGCATTTCCCAATTCCAACCATATAACAATTTAACGAAGAAGAAACTTCGCCTTGAACATTATGAGTAAAACCTAAGGACATATTTGTCCATATGCAACAGCGGAGCGTGTCTCTCTCCCACACAAAGAATGCTAGGATCCAACTTTATTCAAACAAAACAAAAACAAAAACAAACCGACGCTCCAAGTAAAGAACAAAAGATGTGACTGAATAAAAATATAGTTTCAGGGGAGGAACCTGATGATGTTGTCGATGAAGAAGGGGATGCCTTGGGCATCCCCAAGCTTAGACGCTTGAGTCTTCTTAAAATATGCAGGGATGAACCACGGGGGCATCCCCAAGCTTAGAGCTTTCACTCCTCTTGATCATAGTATATCATACTCCTCTCTTGATCCTTGAAAACTTCCTTCACACCAAACTTCAAGCAAACTCATTAGAGGGTTAGTGCATAATTAATAATTCACATATTCAGATGTGACACAATCATTCTTAACACTTCTGTACATTGAAAAAAGCTACTGGACATTAGTGGATCAAAGAAATTCATCCAACATAGCAAATACGGCAATGCGAAATAAAAGGCAGAATCTGTCAAAAACAGAACAGTTCGTAAAGACGAATTTTAAAATGGCACCAGACTTACTCAAATGGAAAAACTCAAAACTAATGAAAGTATCGTACATATCTGAGGATCACGCTCGTAAATTGGCAGATTTTTTAGAATTTTCTACAGAGACTTGTGCCAGAATTTGTGACAGACAGCAATGCTGTTTCTGCGCAGCGATCCCAAATATAACATCAACTTTAACATAGAAACTTTACTTGGCACAAAAACATGATAAGGAGAGGTTGCTACAGTAGTAAACAACTTCCAAGACTCAAATAAAACAAAAATTTCTGTAGTAAAAACATGGGTTGTCTCCCATAAGCGCTTTTTTTAACGCCTTTCAGCTAGGCGCAGAA
Organism: Lolium perenne; assembly: GCF_019359855.2. Classification (NCBI taxonomy): domain Eukaryota; kingdom Viridiplantae; phylum Streptophyta; class Magnoliopsida; order Poales; family Poaceae; genus Lolium; species Lolium perenne. Next base: position 82,700,640 of record NC_067248.2, on the reverse strand, counting down.
AGTGCAAATCAAGTAACATCAAGAGTAGAAGCATCAACATCATAACTTGTTCTAATAATAGAATCAAAAGGCAACTTCATTCTCTTTCCAGGGAAGTGTTCCATACCTTTCTTGAGAGGAAATTGATATCTAATATTACCTTCCCTCATATCAATAACAGCACCGACGGTTCGAAGAAAAGGTCTTCCCAACACAATAGGACAAGATGCATTGCATTCGATATCCAAGACAACAAAATCAACGGGGACAAGGTTATTGTTAACCGTAATGCGCACATTATCAATCCTCCCCAAAGGTTTCTTTTTAACATTATCGGCAAGATTAACATCCAAATAACAATTCTTCAATGGTGGCAAGTCAAGCATATCATAAATCTTTTTAGGCATAACAGAAATACTTGCACCAAGATCACATAAAGCATTACATTCAAAGTCATTGAATTTCATTTTAATGATGGGCTCCCAACCATCTTCTAACTTTTGAGGAATATAAGTTTCAAGTTTTAGTTTCTCTTCTCTAGCTTTTATGAGAGCATTTGTAATATGTTTTGTAAAGGCTAAATTTATAGCACTAGCATTAGGACTTTTAGCAAGTTTTTGTAAGAACTTTATAACTTCAGAGATGTGGCAATCATCAAAATCTAAATCATTATGAGCTACAGCAATGGGATCATTGTCCCCAAGGTTGGAAAAAATTTCAGCAGTTTTATCACAAGCAAGCTTTAGCTTTTAGCAATTTCGAGCGCTTTTGTACGCTTTGCACTAGGAGTAGAAACATTGCCAACACCAATTATTTTACCATTGATAGTAGGAGGTGCAGCAACATGTAAATCATTATCATTACTAATGGTGGTAATAGTCCAAACTTTAGCTACATTATTCTCTTTAGCTAGTTTTTCATTTTCTTCTCTATCCCACCTAGCACGCAATTCAGCCATTAATCTTATATTCTCATTAATTCTAACTTGGATGGCATTTGCTGTAGTAGTAATCTTATTATCAATATCATCAGGTTTAGCAGCCATTTTATTAATTAAAGAGGATTGTGATGCGGACATGTATGAGATTCGGGTTTCAGCATTTGAAATTTTAGTTTGCAGACCAGAAATCTCCCTATTCAAGTTTTCAAGTTGATTTCCTATATTTTTCAACATGGTAGATTGTTCATTCATAGTTTTAGTAAACAATTGATTTTGCTCATATTGTGATTGCATAAAGTTTTTAGTGGATCTTTCAATTTCTAGCATCTTTTCCTCATTTCTACCATAAGAATTACCATAATCATTATCACTAGCAGGATATGGCCTATAGTTATTACCAGAGTTGTTCCTATAAGCATTGTTGTTGAAATTATTATTTTTAATGAAATTCACATCAACATTTTCTTCTTGAGCAACCAATGAAGCTAAAGGAACATTATTTGGATCTACATTAGATCTACCATTCACAAGCATAGACATAATCACATCAATCTTATCACTCAAGGAAGAGGTTTCTTCAACAGAATTTACCTTCTTACCTTGTGGAGCTCTTTCCGTGTGCCATTCAGAGTAATTTATCATCATATCATCAAGAAGCTTTGTAGCCGCCCCAAAAGTGATGGACATAAAGGTACCTCCAGCAGCTGAATCCATTAAATTCCGCGAAGAAAAATTTAGTCCTATATAGAAGGTTTGGATGATCATCCAAGTAGTCAGTCTGGGTTGGGCAATTCTTTACCAAAGATTTCATTCTCTCCCATGCTTGAGCAACATGTTCAGTATCTAATTGCTTAAAATTCATTATGCTACTTCTCAAAGATATAATTTTAGCGGGAGGATAATATCTACCAATAAAAGCATCTTTACACTTAGTCCATGAATCAATACTATTCTTAGGCAAAGATAGCAACCAATCTTTAGCTCTTCCTCTTAATGAGAAAGGAAACAATTTCAATTTAATAATATCACCATCTACATCCTTATACTTTTGCATTTCACAAAGTTCAACAAAATTATTAAGATGGGCAGCAGCATCATAAGAGCTAACACCAGAAAATTGATCTCTCATAACAAGGTTTAGTAAAGCAGGTTTAATTTCAAAGAATTCTGCTGTAGTAGCAGGTGGAGCAATAGGTGTGCATAGGAAATCATTATTATTTGTGTTTGTTAAGTCACACAACTTAGTATTTTCAGGGGTATTCATTTTAGCAACGGTAAATAAAGCAAACTAGATAAAGTAAATGCAAGTAACTAATTTTTTTGTGTTTTTGATATAGAGAGCAAGACAATAAATAAAGTAAAACTAGCAACTAATTTTTGTTGTGTTTTTGTTTAAGTGCAGCAAACAAAGTAGTAAATAAAATAAAGTAAGACAAAAACAAAGTAAAGAGATTGAGAAGTGGAGACTCCCCTTGCAGCGTGTCTTGATCTCCCCGGCAACGGCGCCAGAAAAAGTGTTGCTGGCGTGTAGTTGACGTGGGAGTCAGAAATCTTTGTGGTGTAACTTTTCTTCAGATCCCCGGCAACGGCGCCAGAAAAAGTGCTTGATGCGCGTAGATGTACACGTCCGTTGGGAACCCCAAGAGGAAGGTATGATGCGCACAGTGGCAAGTTTTCCCTCAGAAAGAAACCAAGGTTTAATCGAACCAGGAGGAGCCAAGAAGCACGTTGAAGGTTGATGGCGGCGGGTGATACGTCTCCAACGTATCGATAATTTCTTATGTTCCATGCTACTTTATTGATGATACCTACATGTTTTATGCACATTATATGTCGTATTTACGCATTTTCTGGAACTAACCTATTAACAAGATGCCGAAGAGCCAATTGTTGTTTTCTGCTGTTTTTGGTTTCAGAAATCCTAGTAACGAAATATTCTCGGAATTGGACGAAATCAACGCCCAGGGTCCTATTTTGCCACGAAGCTTCCGGAAGACCGAAGAGGAGTCGAAGTGGGGCCACGAGGCGCCGCCACCATAGGGCGGCGCGGCCCTGGCCCTGGCCACGCCGAACTGTGGTGTGGGGCCCTCGTGTGGCCCCCCACGTTGCCCTTCCGCCTACTTAAAGCCTCCGTCGCGAAACCCCCAGTACCGAGAGCCACGATACGGAAAACCTTCCAGAGACGCCGCCGCCGCGAATCCCATCTCGGGGGATTCAGGAGATCGGGATTCATCTCCCGGAGGACTCTACACCGCCATGGTCGCCTCCGGAGTGATGAGTGAGTAGTTCACCCCTGGACTATGGGTCCATAGCAGTAGCTAGATGGTCGTCTTCTCCTAATTGTGCTTCATTGTTGGATCTTGTGAGCTGCCTAACATGATCAAGATCATCTATCTGTAATTCTATATGTTGTGTTTGTCGGGATCCGATGAATAGAGAATGCTATGTTATGGTGATTATCAATCTATTGTTTATGTGTTGTTTATGATCTTGCATGCTCTCCGTTATTAGTAGAGGCTCTGGCCAAGTTTTTGCTCTTAACTCCAAGAAGGAGTATTTATGCTCGATAGTGGGTTCATGCCTTCATTGACACCTGGGACAGTGACAGAAAGTTCTAAGGTTGTGATGTGCTGTTGCCACTAGGGATAAAACATTGATTCTATGTCTAAGGATGTAGTTGTCGATTACATTACGCACCATACTTAATGCAATTGTCTGTTGCTTTGCAACTTAATACTGAAAGGGGTTCGGATGATAACCTGAAGGTGGACTTTTTAGGCATAGATGCAGTTGGATGGCGGTCTATGTACTTTGTCGTAATGCCCAATTAAATCTCACTATATTTATCATATCATGTATATGCATTGTTAAGCCCTTCTCTATTTGTCAATTGCCCGACTGTAATTTGTTCACCCAACATGCTTTTATCTTATGGGAGAGACACCTCTAGTGAACTGTGGACCCCGGTCCTATTCTTTACATCGCATACAATCTACTGCAATACTTGTTTTACTGTTTTCTTGCAAACAATCATCTTCCACACAATACGGTTAATCCTTTGTTACAGCAAGCCGGTGAGATTGACAACCTCACTGTTTCGTTGGGGCAAAGTACTTTGGTTGTGTTGTGCAGGTTCCACGTTGGCGCCGGAATCCCTGATGTTGCGCCGCACTACATTTCGCCACCATCAACCTTCAACGTGCTTCTTGGCTCCTCCTGGTTCGATTAAACCTTGGTTTCTTTCTGAGGGAAAACTTGCCACTGTGCGCATCATACCTTCCTCTTGGGGTTCCCAACGGACGTGTACATTTACGCGCATCAAGCATGTTTTCTGGCGCCGTTGCCGGGGAGATCAAGACACGCTGCAAGGGGAGTCTCCACTTCTCAATCTCTTTACTTTGTTTTTGTCTTGCTTTATTTTATTTACTACTTTGTTTGCTGCACCTAAACAAAACACAAAAAAATTAGTTGCTAGTTTTACTTTATATACTGTCTTGCTCTCTATATCAAAAACACACAAAAAAATTAGTTACTTGCATTTACTTTATCTAGTTTGCTTTATTTACTGTTGGTAAAATGAATACCCCTGAAAATACTAAGTTGTGTGACTTCACAAATGCAAATAATAATGATTTCCTATGCACACCTATTGCTCCACCTGCTACTACAGCAGAATTCTTTGAAATTAAACCTGCTTTACTGAACCTGGTTATGAGAGATCAATTTTCTGGTGTTAGTGATACGTCTCCAACGTATCGATAATTTCTTATGTTCCATGCTACTTTATTGATGATACCTACATGTTTTATGCACACTTTATGTCATATTTGTGCATTTTCTGGAACTAACCTATTAACAAGATGCCGAAGTGCCAGTTCCTGTTTTCTGCTGTTTTTGGTTTCAGAAATCCTAGTAACGAAATATTCTCGGAATTGGACGAAATCAACGCCCAGGTTCCTATTTTTCCCGGAAGCTTCCAGATCACCGAAGAGGGGCCAGAGATGGGCCAGGGGGGCCCCACACCACACTTGGGCGCGGGCCAGGGCCTGGCCGCGCCACCTGGTGGTGAGGGCACCCTGGTGCCCCTCCGAGGCTCCCCTTTCGCCTATTTAAAGGTCCTGACCTAAAAACCCCGACGGAGGAAGCCACGGTACGCAAAACCTTCCAGAGCCGCCGCCATCGCGAAGCCAAGATCTGGGGGACAGGAGTCTCTGTTCCGGCACCCTGCCGGACGGGGAAGTGCCCCCGGAAGGCTTCTCCATCGACACCGCTGCCATCTCCACCGCCATCTTCATCACCGCTGCTGCTCCCATGAAGAGGGAGTAGTTCTCCATCGAGGCTCGGGGCTGTACCGGTAGCTATGTGGTTCATCTCTCTCCTATGTGCTTCAATACAATAATCTCATGAGCTGCCTTACATGATTGAGATTCATATGATGATGCTTGTAATCTAGATGTCATTATGCTAGTCAAGTGAGTTTTACTTATGTGATCTCCGGAGACTCCTTGTCCCACGTGTGTAAAGGTGACAGTGTGTGCACCGTGTGGGTCTCTTAGGCTATATTTCACAGAATACTTATTCACTGTTGAATGGCATAGTGAAGTGCTTATTTATATCTCTTTATGATTGCAATATGTTTTGTATCACAATTTATCTATGTGCTACTCTAGCAATGTTATTAAAGTAGTTTTATTCCTCCTGCACGATGTAATGGTGACAGTGTGTGCATCTGTGTTAGTACTTGGTTTATGCTATGATCATGATCTCTTGTAGATTGCGAAGTTAACTATTGCTATGATATATTGATGTGATCTATTCCTCCTACATATGCATGAAGGTGACAGTGTGCATGCTATGTTAGTACTTGGTTTAGTCTTTTGATCTATCTTACACTATAAGGTTACTAAAATATGAACATTAATTGTGGAGCTTGTTAACTCCGGCATTGAGGGTTCGTGTAATCCTACGCAATGTGTTCATCATCCAACAAAAGTGTAGAGTATGCATTTATCTATTCTGTGATGTGATCAATGTTGAGAGTGTCCACTAGTGAAAGTCTAATCCCTAGGCCTTGTTCCTAAATACTGCTATCACTGCTTGTTAGTGTTTTACTGAATTACTACTGCTGCGTTACTACTGCTTGTTTACTTCCTACAATATTACTACCATCAACTGCATGCCAGCAAGCTATTTTCTGGCGCCATACTACTGCTCATATTCATTCATACCACTTGTATTTCACTATCTCTTCGCCGAACTAGTACACCTATTAGGTATGTTGGGGACACAAGAGACTTCTTGCTTTGTGGTTGCAGGGTTGCATGAGAGGGATATCTTTGACCTCTTCCTCCCTGAGTTCGATAAACCTTGGGTAATCCACTTAAGGGAAACTTGCTGCTGTTCTACAAACCTCTGCTCTTGGAGGCCCAACACTGTCTACAAGAATAGAAGCACCCGTAGACATCAAGCACTTTTCTGGCGCCGTTGCCGGGCAGGAAAGGTAAAAGGCACTCATACTTCGGTTCCAGGTAACAGTACTTTTCTGGCGCCATTGTGTGTGTGCTCGAAGCTATTTCCTTTAGACTTTGCAATTGCGACATTTGGTTTCTTGTTTACACTAGTTAGGCATAATGGACAACAAAGAGCTTCTTATTCTATTTCCTGATTTAAGACATGGATGGTTTGATGCGAAAATTAAAAAAACCATGGAACATATTAATATGAATGCTTTGAACACCATTGTTGTTAATGATATGGAAAATTCTAAGCTTGGGGAAGCTGGTTTTGATGAGCATGATATTTTTAGTCCCCCAAGCATTGAGGAGAAAATTTACTTTGATGATACTTTGCCTCCCATTTATGATGATTATAATGATAGTAGTATTTTGTTACCACCTATTATGGAGGATAAATTTGATTATGATTACAATATACCTCCTATATTTGATAGCTACTTTGTTGAATTTGCTCCCACTACAATTAATAAGAATGACTATGCTTATGTTGGGAGTAGTAATTATTTCATGCATGAGACTCATGATAAGAATGCTTTATGTGATAGTTATATTGTTGAGTTTGCTCATGATGCTACTGAAAGTTATTATGAGAGAGGAAAATATGGTTGTAAAAATTTTCATGTTACTAAAACATCTCTCTATGTGCTGAAATTTTTGAAGCTACACTTGTTTTATCTTCCTATGCTTGTTACTTTGCTCTTCATGAACTTGTTTATTTACAAGATTCCTATGCATAGGAAGCATGTTAGACTTAAATGTGTTTTGAATTTGCCTCTTGATGCTCTCTTTTGCTTCAACTTCTATTTCTTGCGAGTGCATCATTAAAACTGCTGAGCCCATCTTAATGGCTATAAAGAAAGAACTTCTTGGGAGATAACCCATGTGTTTATTTTACTACAGCAATTTTTGTTTTGTTGAGTCTTGGAAGTTGTTTACTACTGTAGCAACCTCTCCTTATCATGTTTTTGTGCCAAGTAAAGTTCTATGTTAAAGTTGATGTTATATTTGGGATCGCTGCGCAGAAACAGCATTGCTGTCTGTCACGAATCTGGGCACATGCCTCTGTAGAAAATTCGAAAAAATCTGCCAATTTACGAGCGTGATCCTCAGATATGTACGCAACTTTCATTAGTTTTGAGTTTTTCCATTTGAGCAAGTCTGGTGCCAGCTTTAAATTCGTCTTTACGGACTGTTCTGTTTTTGACAATTCTGCCTTTTATTTCGCATTGCCGCTTTTGTTAAGTTGAATGAGTTTCTTTGTTCCATTAACTTTCAGAAGTTTTGTGCAATGTCCAGAAGTGTTAAGAATGATTGTGTCACCTCTGAATATGTGAATTTTTGATTATGCACTAACCCTCTAATGAGTTTGCTTGAAGTTTGGTGTGAAGGAAGTTTTCAAGGGTCAAGAGAGGAGGATGATATACTACGATCAAGAAGAATGAAAAGTCTAAGCTTGGGGATGCCCCCGTGGTTCACCCCTGCATATTCTAAGAAGACTCAAGCGTCTAAGCTTGGGGATGCCCAAGGCATCCCCTTCTTCATCGACAAAGTATCAGGTTCCTTCTCTTGAAACTATATTTTTATTCGGTCACATCTCATGTATTTTACTTGGAGCGTCTGTGTGCGCTTTTATTTTTGTTTTGTTATCTTAGTTCTCTGAATAAGTTCATCCTTGTGTGGGAGAGAGACACGCTCCGCTGGTTCGTATGAACACATGTGTTCTTAGCTCATAATATTCATGGCGAAGTTTCCTCTTCGTTAAATTGTTATATGGTTGGAATTGAAAAATGCTACATGTAGTAATTGGTAAAATGTCTTGGATAATGTGATACTTGGCAATTGTTGTGCTCATGTTTAAGCTCTCGCATCATATACTTTGCACCTATTAGTGAAGAAATACATAGAGCATGCTAAAATTTGGTTTGCATAATTGGTCTCTCTAAGGTCTAGATAATTTTTAGTATTGGGTTGAACAACAAGGAAGACGGTGTAAAGTCTTATAATGTTTACAATATGTCTTTTATGTGAGTTTTGCTGCACCGGTTCATCCTTGAGTTTGCTTCAAATAACCTTGCTAGCCTAAACCTTGTATCGAGAGGGAATACTTCTCATGCATCCAAAATCCTTGAGCCAACCACTATGCCATTTGTGTCCACCATATCTACCTACTACATGGTATTTCTTCGCCATTCCAAAGTAAATTGCTTGAGTGATACCTTTAAAATTCCATCATTCACCTTTGCAATATATAGCTCATGGGACAAAATAGCCTTAAAAACTATCGTAGTATTGAATATGTACTTATGCACTTTATCTTTTATTAAGTTGCTTGTTGTGCGATAACCATGCTTCTGGGGAACGCCATCAACTATTGTTGAATATCATGTGAGTTGCTATGCATGTCCGTCTTGTCTGAAGGATCTATCACCTTAATGATTGGAGCATGCAAATTGTTAGAGAAGAACATGAATCATGGTGGAAGTTTCAGTTTGGACATATATCCTCAATCTCATATGAGAATAATAATCATTGCTACATGCTTATGCATTTAAGAGGAGTCCATTATCTGTTGTCCATGTTGTCCCGGTATGGATGTCTAAGTTGAGAATAATCAAAAGCGAGAAATCCAAAATGCGAGCTTTCTCCTTAGACCTTTGTACAGGCGGCATGGAGGTACCCCTTTGTGACACTTGGTTGAAACATGGCATGCAAAGATCCGGTAGTCCAAGCTAAGTAGGATGAGGTGCGGGCACTATTAGTACACTATGCATGAGGCTTGCAACTTGTAAGATATAATTTACATAACTCATATGCTTTATTACTACCGTTGACAAAATTGTTTCATGTTTTCAAAATAAAAGCTCTAGCACAAATATAGCAATCGATGCTTTCCTCTTTGAAGGACCATTCTTTTACTTTTATTGTTGAGTCAGTTTACCTATCTCTCTCCACCTTAAGAAGCAAACACTTGTGTGAACTGTGCATTGATTCCTACATACTTGCATATTGCATTTGTTATATTGCTCTATGTTGAAAATTATCCATGAGATATACATGTTACAAGTTGAAAGCAACCGCTGAAACTTGATCTTCCATTGTGTTGCTTCAATGCCTTTACTTTGAGTTTATTGCTTTATGAGTTAACTCTTATGCAAGACTTATTTATGCTTGTCTTGAAGTACTATTCATGAAAAGTCTTTGCTTTATGATTCATTTGTTTACTCATGTCATTACCATTGTTTTTGATTGCTGCATTCATTACATATGCTTACAATAGTATGATCAAGGTTATGATGGCATGTCACTTAAGAAATTATCTTTGTTATCGTTTTACCTGCTCGGGACGAGCAGAACTAAGCTTGGGGATGCTGATACGTCTCCAACGTATCGATAATTTCTTATGTTCAATGCTACTTTATTGATGATACCTACATGTTTTATGCACACTTTATGTCATATTTGTGCATTTTCTGGAACTAACCTATTAACAAGATGCCGAAGTGCCAGTTCCTGTTTCCTGCTGTTTTTGGTTTCAGAAATCCTAGTAACGAAATATTCTCGGAATTGGACGAAATCAACGCCCAGGTTCCTATTTTTCCCGGAAGCTTCCAGATCACCGAAGAGGGGCCAGAGATGGGCCAGGGGGGCCCCACACCACAGTTGGGCGCGGGCCAGGGCCTGGCCGCGCCACCTGGTGGTGAGGGCACCCTGGTGCCCCTCCGAGGCTCCCCTTTCTCCTATTTAAAGGTCCTGACCTAAAAACCCCGACGGAGGAAGCCACGGTACGCAAAACCTTCCAGAGCCGCCGCCATCGCGAAGCCAAGATCTGGGGGACAGGAGTCTCTGTTCCGGCACCCTGCCGGACGGGGAAGTGCCCCCGGAAGGCTTCTCCATCGACACCGCTGCCATCTCCACCGCCATCTTCATCACCGCTGCTGCTCCCATGAAGAGGGGGTAGTTCTCCATCGAGGCTCGGGGCTGTACCGGTAGCTATGTGGTTCATCTCTCTCCTATGTGCTTCAATACAATAATCTCATGAGCTGCCTTACATGATTGAGATTCATATGATGATGCTTGTAATCTAGATGTCATTATGCTAGTCAAGTGAGTTTTACTTATGTGATCTCCGGAGACTCCTTGTCCCACGTGTGTAAAGGTGACAGTGTGTGCATCGTGTGGGTCTCTTAGGCTATATTTCACAGAATACTTATTCACTGTTGAATGGCATAGTGAAGTGCTTATTTATATCTCTTTATGATTGCAATATGTTTTGTATCACAATTTATCTATGTGCTACTCTAACAATGTTATTAAAGTAGTTTTATTCCTCCTGCACGATGTAATGGTGACAGTGTGTGCATCCGTGTTAGTACTTGGTTTATGCTATGATCATGATCTCTTGTAGATTGTGAAGTTAACTATTGCTATGATATATTGATGTGATCTATTCCTCCTACATATGCATGAAGGTGACAGTGTGCATGCTATGTTAGTACTTGGTTTAGTCTTTTGATCTATCTTACACTATAAGGTTACTAAAATATGAACATTAATTGTGGAGCTTGTTAACTCCGGCATTGAGGGTTCGTGTAATCCTACGCAATGTGTTCATCATCCAACAAAAGTGTAGAGTATGCATTTATCTATTCTGTCATGTGATCAATGTTGAGAGTGTACACTAGTGAAAGTCTAATCCCTAGGCCTTGTTCCTAAATACTGCTATCACTGCTTTGTTACTTGTTTCTTGAATTACTACCGCTGCGTTAAGCATCGCTTGTTTACTTCCTACAATATTACTACCATCAACTGCACGCCAGCAAGCTATTTTCTGGCGCCATACTACTGCTCATATTCATTCATACCACTTGTATTTCACTATCTCTTCGCCGAACTAGTACACCTATTAGGTGTGTTGGGGACACAAGAGACTTCTTGCTTTGTGGTTGCAGGGTTGCATGAGAGGGATATCTTTGACCTCTTCCTCCCTGAGTTCGATAAACCTTGGGTAATCCACTTAAGGGAAACTTGCTGCTGTTCTACAAACCTCTGCTCTTGGAGGCCCAACACTGTCTACAAGAATAGAAGCACCCGTAGACATCAGTTAGTTCTGATGATGCTGCTGCCCATCTTAATAATTTTGTTGAACTTTGTGAAATGCAAAAGTATAAGGATGTAGATGGTGATATTATTAAATTGAAAGTGTTTCCTTTCTCATTAAGAGGAAGAGCTAAAGATTGGTTGCTATCTTTGCCTAAGAATAGTATTGATTCATGGACTAAATGCAAGGATGCTTTTATTGGTAGATATTATCCTCCCGCTAAAATTATATCTTTGAGAAGTAGCATAATGAATTTTAAGCAATTAGATACTGAACATGTTGCTCAAGCATGAGAGAGAATGAAAACTTTGGTAAAGAATTGCCCAACCCATGGACTGACTACTTGGATGATCATCCAAACCTTCTATGCAGGACTAAATTTTTCTTCGCGGAATTTATTGGATTCAGCTGCTGGAGGTACCTTTATGTCCATCACTTTGGGGGCGGCTACAAAGCTTCTTGATGATATGATGATAAATTACTCTGAATGGCACACGGAAAGAGCTCCACAAGGTAAGAAGGTAAATTCTGTTGAAGAAACCTCTTCCTTGAGTGATAAGATTGATGTGATTATGTCTATGCTTGTGAATGGTAGATCTAATGTGGATCCAAATAATGTTCCTTTAGCTTCATTGGTTGCTCAAAGAGAAAATGTTGATGTGAATTTCATTAAAAATAATAATTTCAATAACAATGCTTATAGGAACAACTCTGGTAATAACTATAGGCCATATCCTGCTAGTGGTAATGATTATGGTAATACTTATGGTAGATATGAGGAAAAGATGCTAGAAATTGAAAGATCCACTAAAAACTTTATGCAATCACAATATGAGCAAAATCAATTGTTTACTAAAACTATGAATGAACAATCTACCTTGTTGAAAAATATAGGAAATCAACTTGAAAACTTGAATAGGGAGATTTCTGATCTGCAAACTAAAATTTCAAATGTTGAAACCCGAATCTCATACATGTCCGCATCACAATCCTCTTTAATTAATAAAACGGCTGCTAAACCTGATGATATTGATAATAAGATTACTACTACAGCAAATGCCATCCAAGTTAGAATTAATGAGAATATAAGATTAATGGCTGAATTGCGTGCTAGGTGGGATAGAGAAGAAAATGAAAAACTAGCTAAAGAGAATAATGTAGCTAAAGTTTGGACTATTACCACCACTAGTAATGTTAATTCTTCACATGTTGCTGCACCTCCTACTATCAATGGTAAAATAATTGGTGTTGGCAATGTTTCTACTCCTAGTGCAAAGCGTACAAAACTGTCTGAAATTGCTAAAACTGCTGAAACTGCTTGTGATAAAACTGCTGAAATTTTTTCCAACCTTGGGAACAATGATCCCATTGCTGTAGCTCATAATGATTTAGATTTTGATGATTGCCACATCTCTGAAGTTATAAAGTTCTTACAAAAGCTTGCTAAAAGTCCTAATGCTAGTGCTATAAATTTAGCCTTTACAAAACATATTACAAATGCTCTCATAAAAGCTAGAGAAGAGAAACTAAAACTTGAAACTTCTATTCCTAGAAAGTTAGAAGATGGTTGGGAGCCCATCATTAAAATGAAATTCAATGACTTTGAATGTAATGCTCTATGTGATCTTGGTGCAATTATTTCTGTTATGCCTAAAAAGATTTATGATATGCTTGACTTGCCACCATTGAAGAATTGTTATTTGGATGTTAATCTTGCCGATAATGTTAAAAAAAAACCTTTGGGGAGGATTGATAATGTGCGCATTATGGTTAACAATAACCTTGTCCCCGTTGATTTTGTTGTCTTGGATATCGAATGCAATGCATTTTGTCCTATTGTGTTGGGAAGACCTTTTCTTCGAACCGTTGGTGTTGTTATTGATATGAGGGAAGGTAATATTAAATATCAATTTCCTCTCAAGAAAGGTATGGAACACTTACCTAGAAAGAGAATGAAGTTGCCTTTTGATTCTATTATTAGAACAAGTTATGATGTTGATTCTTCTACTCTTGATGTTACTTGATTTGCACTTTCTGCGCCTAGCTGAAAGGCGTTAAAGAAAAGCGCTTATGGGAGACAACCCATGTTTTTACTACAGTACTTTGTTTTATATTTGAGTCTTGGAAGTTGTTTACTACTGTAGCAACCTCTCCTTATCATGTTTTTGTGCCAAGTAAAGTTTCTATGTCAAAGTTGAGGTTATATTTGGGATTGCTGCGCAGAAACAGCATTGCTGTCTGTCACGAATCTGGGCACAAGTCTCTGTAGAAAATTCGAAAAAATCTGCCAATTTACGAGCGTGATCCTCAGATATGTACGCAACTTTAATTAGTTTTGAGTTTTTCCATTTGAGCAAGTCTGGTGCCATTTTAAAATTCGTCTTTACGGACTGTTCTGTTTTTGACAGATTCTGCCTTTTATTTCGCATTGCCATATTTGCTATATTGGATGAATTTCTTTGATCCATTAATGTCCAGTAGCTTTGTGCAATGTCAAAAAGTGTTAAGAATGATTGTGTCACCTCTGAATGTGTGAATTATTAATTGTGCACTAACCCTCTAATGAGTTTGCTTGAAGTTTGGTGTGAAGGAAGTTTTCAAGGGTCAAGAGAGGAGTATGATATACTATGATCAAGAGGAGTGAAAGCTCTAAGCTTGGGGATGCCCCCGTGGTTCATCCCTGCATATTTTAAGAAGACTCAAGCGTCTAAGCTTGGGGATGCCCAAGGCATCCCCTTCTTCATCGACAACATCATCAGGTTCCTCCCCTGAAACTATATTTGTATTCAGTCACATCTTGTGTTCTTTACTTGGAGCGTCGGTTTGTTTTTGTTTTTGTTTTTGTTTGAATAAAATGGATCCTAGCATTCACTTTGTGGGAGAGAGACACGCTCCGCTGTTGCATATGGACAAATATGTCCTTAGGCTTTACTCATAATGTTCAAGGCGAAGTTTCTTCTTCGTTAAATTGTTTTATGGTTGGAATTGGAAAATGCTACATGTAGTAATTCTAAAATGTCCTGGATAATGTGATACTTGGCAATTGTTGTGCTCATGATTAAGCTCTTGCATCATATACTTTGCACCCATTAATGAAGAAATACATAGAGCTTGCTAAAATTTGATTTGCATATTTGGTCTCTCTAAGGTCTAGATAATATCTAGTATTGAGTTTTGAACAACAAGGAAGACGGTGTAGAGTCTTATAATGTTTACAATATGTCTTTTATGTGAGTTTTGCTGCACCGGTTCATCCTTGAGTTTGCTTCAAATAACCTTGCTAGCCTAAACCTTGTATCGAGAGGGAATACTTCTCATGCATCCAAAATCCTTGAGCCAACCACTATGCCATTTGTGTCCACCATACCCACCTACTACATGGTATTTCTCCGCCATTCCAAAGTAAATTGCTTGAGTGCTACCTTTAAAATTCCATCATTTACCTTTTCAATATATAGCTCATGGGACAAAATAGCCTTAAAAACTATCGTAGTATTGAATATGTACTTATGCACTTTATCTCTTATTAAGTTGCTTGTTGTGCGATAACCATGCTTCTGGGGACGCCATTAATTACTCTTTATTGAATATCATGTGAGTTGCTATGCATGTCCGTCTTGTCTGAAGTAAGAAGGATCTACCACCTTAATGGTTGGAGCATGCATATTGTTAGAGAAGAACATTGGGCCGCTAACTAAAGCCATGAATCATGGTTGAAGTTTCAGTTTTGGACATATATCCTCAATCTCATATGAGAATAATAATTGTTGCCACATGCTTATGCATTAAAGAGGAGTCCATTATCTGTTGTCCATGTTGTCCCGGTATGGATGTCTAAGTTGAGAATAATCAAAAGCGAGAAATCCAAAATGCAAGCTTTATCCTTAGACCTTTGTACAGGCGGCATGGAGGTACCCCTTTGTGACACTTGGTTGAAACATGGCATTGCAAAGATCCGGTAGTCCAAGCTAAGTAGGACAAGGTGCGGGCACTATTAGTACACTATGCATGAGGCTTGCAACTTGTAAGATATAATTTACATAACTCATATGTTTTATTACTACCGTTGACAAAATTGTTTCATGTTTTCAAAATAAAAGCTGTAGCACAAATATAGCAATCGATGCTTTTCTCTTTGAAGGACCATTCTTTTACTTTTATTGTTGAGTCAGTTTACCTATCTCTCTCCACCTTAAGAAGCAAACACTTGTGTGAACTGTGCATTGATTCCTACATACTTGCATATTGCACTTGTTATATTACTTTATGTTGACAATATCCATGAGATACACATGTTATAAGTTGAAAGCAACCGCTGAAACTTAATCTTCCTTTGTGTTGCTTCAATACCTTTACTTCGATTTATTGCTTTATGAGTTAACTCTTATGCAAGACTTATTGATGCTTGTCTTGAAGTACTATTCATGAAAAGTCTTTGCTTTATGATTCAGTTGTTTACTCATGTCATTACCATTGTTTTGATCGCTGCATTCATTACATATGTTTACAAATAGTATGATCAAGATTATGATGGCATGTCACTTCAAAAATTATCTTTGTTATCGTTTTACCTGCTCGGGACGAGCAGAACTAAGCTTGGGGATGCTGATACGTCTCCAACGTATCGATAATTTCTTATGTTCCATGCTACTTTATTGATGATACCTACATGTTTTATGCACATTATATGTCGTATTTACGCATTTTCTGGAACTAACCTATTAACAAGATGCCGAAGAGCGATTCTTTGTTTCTGCTGTTTTTGGTTTCAGAAATCCTAGTAACGAAATATTCTCGGAATTGGACGAAATCAACGCCCAGGGTCCTATTTTGCCACGAAGCTTCCGGAAGACCGAAGAGGAGTCGAAGTGGGGCCACGAGGCGCCACCACCATAGGGCGGCGCGGCCCAGGCCCTGGTCGCGCCGACCTGTGGTGTGGGGCCCTCGTGTGGCCCCCCACGTTGCCCTTCCGCCTACTTAAAGCCTCCGTCGCGAAACCCCCAGTACCGAGAGCCACGATACGGAAAACCTTCCAGAGACGCCGCCGCGAATCCCATCTCGGGGGATTCAGGAGATCGCCTCTGGCACCCTGCCGGAGAGGGGATTCATCTCCCGGAGGACTCTACACCGCCATGGTCGCCTCCGGAGTGATGAGTGAGTAGTTCACCCCTGGACTATGGGTCCATAGCAGTAGCTAGATGGTCGTCTTCTCCTAATTGTGCTTCATTGTTGGATCTTGTGAGCTGCCTAACATGATCAAGATCATCTATCTGTAATTCTATATGTTGTGTTTGTCGGGATCCGATGAATAGAGAATGCTATGTTATGGTGATTATCAATCTATTGTTTATGTGTTGTTTATGATCTTGCATGCTCTCTGTTATTAGTAGAGGCTCTGGCCAAGTTTTTGCTCTTAACTCCAAGAGGGAGTATTTATGCTCGATAGTGGGTTCATGCCTTCATTGACACAGGACAGGTGACAGAAAGTTCTAAGGTTGTGATGTGTTGTTGCCACTAGGGATAAAACATTGATTCTATGTCTAAGGATGTAGTTGTCGATTACATTACGCACCATACTTAATGCAATTGTCTGTTGCTTTGCAACTTAATACTGAAAGGGGTTCGGATGATAACCTGAAGGTGGACTTTTTAGGCATAGATGCAGTTGGATGGCGGTCTATGTACTTTGTCGTAATGCCCAATTAAATCTCACTATATTTATCATATCATGTATATGCATTGTTATGCCCTTCTCTATTTGTCAATTGCCCGACTGTAATTTGTTCACCCAACATGCTTTTATCTTATGGGAGAGACACCTCTAGTGAACTGTGGACCCCGGTCCTATTCTTTACATCGCATACAATCTACTGCAATACTTGGTTTACTGTTTTCTTGCAAACAATCATCTTCCACACAATACGGTTAATCCTTTGTTACAGCAAGCCGGTGAGATTGACAACCTCACTGTTTCGTTGGGGCAAAGTACTTTGGTTGTGTTGTGCAGGTTCCACGTTGGCGCCGGAATCCCTAGTGTGGCGGCGCCTCGTGGCCCCACTTCCTTCCCTCTTCGGTCTTCTGGAAGCTTCGTGCAAAAATAGGACCCTGGGCGTTGATTTCGTCCAATTCCGAGAATATTTCCTTACTAGGATTTCTGAAACAAAAACAGCAGAAAACAGCAACTGGCTCTTCGGCATCTTGTTAATAGGTTAGTTCCAAAAAATGCGTAAATACGACATATAATGTGTATAAAACATGTAGATATCATCAATAATGTAGCATGGAACATAAGAAATTATCGATACGTTGGAGACGTATCACATGTGCATGCTTATCTATGAGCAAAACATGTGCTTGCTCATGATCATATGGGTATACCTCACTGATGTCTACGGGTGCTTCTATTCTTGTAGACAGTGTTGGCCCTCCAAGAGCAGAGGTTTGTAGAACAGCAACAAGTTTTCCCTTAAGTGGATCACCCAAGGTTTATCGAACTCAGGGAGGAAGAGGTCAAAGATATCCCTCTCAAGCAACCCTGCAATCACGATACAAGAAGTCTCTTGTGTCCCCAACACACCTAATACACTTGTCAGATGTATAGGTGCACTAGTTCGGCGAAGAGATAGTGAAATACAAGTAGTATGGATGTATATGAGTGGTAATAGCAATCTGAATAAAATATGGCAGCGAGTAAACATGCAACAGAACAGTAAATAAGCGGTGTTTGCAGTATTGGAAACAAGGCCTAGGGATCATACTTTCACTAGTGGACACTCTCAACATTGATCGCATAATAAATAATAACTTCTCTCATTTGTGCTACATACACTCTTTGTTGGATGACAAACACCATTCATTGTGTAGGGCTACAAGAGCACCTCAATGCCGGAGTTAACAAGCTCCACAACATTCGATGTTCATATTTAAATAACCTTAGAGCATAATAGATCTTTGCAAAATAAACCGAGTACTAAGATAGCATACACACTGTCACCTTTACACTATGAAGGGGGAATAAATCACATCAATACTATCATAGCGATAATCAACTCCATAACCTACAAGAGATTATGATCATAATCTACGACAAGAACCACACGATGCACACACTATCACCATTACACCATGCAGGAGGAATAGACTACTTTAATAACATCACATGAGTAGCACATAGACTAGTAGCGATACAAAGCTCATCATATGGATCTCAATCATGTAAGCAATTCATGAGATCATTGTATTGGAGTACAGAGAGAGAGATTAACCACATAGCTACCGGTACAGCCCTTAGCCTCGATGGAGAACTACTCCCTCCTCATGGGAGAAAGCAGCGGTGATGAAGATGGCGGTGGTGTCGATGGAGGAGCCTTCCGGGGGCACTTCCCCGTCCCGGCGGCGTGCCGGAACAGAGACTCCTGTCCCCCAGATCTTGGCTTCGCGATGGCGGCGGCTCTGGAACTTTTCTCGTACCGTGGCTTATTCGTGTCGAAGTTTTAGGTCAAGACGACTTATATAGGCGAAGAAACGGAGTCGGAAGGCTGACGGGGCAGCCAGACAACAGGGGGCGCGCCCCCCCTGGGCCGCGCCCCCCTGGGCCGCGCCGCCACCATGTGTGGTGGGCCTGTGGCTCTCCTCTGGCCCCTCTCCGGTGTTCTGGAAGCTTCGTGGAATTATAAGGTACTGGGCGTTGATTTCGTCCAATTCCGAGAATATTTCCTTACTAGGATTTCTGAAACCAAAAACAGCAGAAAACAGGAACTGGCACTTCGGCATCTCGTCAATAGGTTAGTTCCGGAAAATGCATCAAAACGATATAAAGTGTGAACAAACCATGTAGGTATTGTCATAAAACAAGCATGGAACATCAGAAATTATAGATACGTTGGAGACGTATCAGCATCCCCAAGCTTAGTTCCTACTCGCCCTCGAGTAGGTAAACGATAACAACAAATAATTTCTGAAGTGACATGCTACCATCATAATCTTGATCAACATTATTGTAAAGCATATGACATGAATGGAGTGATTCAAAGCAATGATCTATAGTTTGACAAATAGATGACATATAGCAAAACTTTTCATGAATAGTACTTTCAAGACAAGCATCAAAAAGTCTTGCATAAAAGTTAACTCATAAAGCAATAAATTCAAAGTAAAGGCATCGAAGCAACACAAAGGAAGATATAAGTTTCAGCAGTCGCTTTCAACTTTCAACATGCATATCTCATGGATAATTGTCAACATAGAGTAATATGATGAATGCAAATAAGCAAGTATGTAAGAATCAATGCACAGTTGACACAAGTGTTTGCTTCTAAGATGGAAGGAAGTAGGTAAACTGACTCAACATAAAGTAAAAGATAGGCCCTTCGCAGAGGGAAGCAGGGATTAAATCATGTGCTAGAGCTTTTCAAGTTTTGAAATCATATAGAGAGCATAAAAGTAAAATTTTGAGAGGTGTTTGTTGTTGTCAACGAATGGTAATGGGTACTCTAACTACCTTATCAACCAGACTTTCAAGAGCGGCTCCCATGAAGGACGTTATCTCTACGAGCAAGGTAGATCATCCCTCTTCTCTTTTGTTTACACATGTACTTTAGTTTTATTTATTAGATGACACTCCCCCCAACCTTTGCTTACACAAGCCATGGCTAACCGAATCCTCGGGTGCCTTCCAACATTCACATACCATGGAGGAGTGTCTATTTGCAAATTTAAGTTGCTTACTGATAGATCAGAGCAAAACATGTGAAGAGAATTATTAATGCAAGTTAATTAATTGGGGCTGGGAACCCCATTGCCAGCTCTTTTTGCAAAATTATTGGATAAGCGGATGAGCCACTAGTCCATTGTGAAAGTCTGTCAAAAGTAAATGACAAGATTGAAAGATAAAACACCACATACTTCCTCATGAGCTATAAAACATTGACACAAAATAAGAGGTAATAACTTTTGAATTGTTTAAAGGTAGCACATGAAGTATTTACTTGGAATGGCAGGAAATACCACATAGTAGGTAGATATGGTGGACACAAATGGCATAGGTTTTGGCTCAAGGTTTTGGATGCAAGAGAAGCATTCCCTCTCAGTACAAGGCTTTGGCTAGCAAGGTTGTTTGAAGCAAACACAAGTATGAACCGGTACAACAAAACTTACACAAGAACATATTGCAAGCATTATAAGGCTCTACA
The DNA here is from genome assembly GCF_019359855.2 of Lolium perenne. Lineage (NCBI taxonomy): Eukaryota > Viridiplantae > Streptophyta > Magnoliopsida > Poales > Poaceae > Lolium > Lolium perenne. The sequence continues at coordinate 82,679,916 of NC_067248.2, read as the reverse complement.
CTGTCTTCCTTGTTGTTCAAACACTTTTACCAGAAAATATCTAGACCTTAGAGAGACCAACCATGCAAACCAAATTTCAACAAGCTCTACAGTAGTTCTCCACTACTAGATTTAAACTACATGATGCAAGAGCTTAAACATGATCTATGAGAGCTCAAAACAATTGCCAAGTATCAAATTATTCAAGACCATATGAAGCATTTTCTGATTCCAACAAAATAACAACAAGTGAAGCGATCAACTTTCGCCCTTGAACATTAAAAGCACTACTAAGAACACAAGTGTTCCATATGAAAAAGCGGAGCGTGTCTCTCTCCACATGAGCATGAATTTATTCAGAGAATTAAAATAACAAAACGAAAATAAAAGCACACATACGCTCCAAGTAAAGTACATAAGATGTGACGGAATAAAAATATAGTTTCACTAGAAGTGACCTGATAAGTTATCGATGAAGAAGGGGATGCCTTGGGCATCCCCAAGCTTAGATGCTTGAGTCTTCTTAAAATATGCAGGGATGAACCACCGGGGCATCCCCAAGCTTAGACCTTTCACTCTTCTTGATCACATTATATCACCCTCTTCTATTGACCCTTGAAAACTTCCTCCACACCAAACTTCAAGCAAACTCATTAGAGGGTTAGTGCATAATAAAAATTCACATGTTCAGAGGTGACACAATCATTCTTAACACTTCTGGACATTGCACAAAGCTTCTGAAAGTTAATGGAACAAAGAAACTCATTCAACACAGCAAAAGCGGCAATGCGAAATAAAAGGCAGAATCTGTCAAAAACAGAATAGTCCGTAAAGACGAATTTGGCAGGGACACTTAACTTGCTCAAATGGAAAAACTCAAAACTAATGAAAGTTGCGTACATATCTGAGATCACACACGTAAATTTGCAGATTTTTCTGAGTTACCCACAGATACTTCTGCGCGAATTCGTGAAAGACAGCAAATTTGTTTCTGCGCAGTAATCCAAATCTAGTATCAACCTTACCATAGAGACTTTACTTGGCACAAAAACATGATAAGGAGAGGTTGCTACAGTAGCAAACAACTTCCAAGACTCAAATATAAAATAAAAGTGCTGTAGTAAAATAAACACATGGGTTATCTCCCAAGAAGTTCTTTCTTTATAGCCATTAAGATGGCCTCAGTAATTTTAATGATACTCTTACAGGAAATAAGAGTTGAAGCAAAAGAGAGCATCAAGAAGCAAATTCAAAACACATTTAAACCTAACCCACTTCCTATGAAAAGGAATCTTGTACACAAATAGATTCATGAAGAACAAAGTGGCAAGCATAGAAAAGCAACACAAGCGCAATTTCAAGATTCTCAACATAAAGAGGGGAAACTTAATATTATTAAGATGCATATAACCATGTTTCCCTCTCTCATAATAACTTTCAGTAGCATCATGAACAAACTCAACAATATAAGTATCACATGAAACATTCTTATCATGAGCCACATGCATAAAATTATTACTCTCCACATAAGCATAATCAATTTTATTAGTTGTAGTGGGAGCAAATTCAACAAAGTAGCTATCATTATTATTCTCATCAAATGTAGGAGGCATAGTATAATCATAATAAAATTTACTCTCCATAGTAGGCGGCACCAAAAGACCACTATTATTATAATCATCATAAATAGGAGGCAAAGTATCATCAAAGAAAATTTTCTCCTCAATGCTTGGGGGACTAAAAATATCATGCTCATCAAAACCAGCTTCCCCAAGCTTAGAATTTTCCATATCATTAGCAACAATGGTGTTCAAAGCGTTCATACTAATACCATTGCTACTAGCATGCAAATAAGATTCCATAGGTTTTTTAATTTTCGCAGCAAACAATCCATGTCTTAACTCAGGAAATAGAATAAGAAGCTCACTGTTGCTTTCCATTATGCCTAACTAGTGTAAACAAGAAACCAAAAGATGCAATTGCAGGATCTAAAGGAAATAGCTTCGAGCACTTAAAACGGCAACAGAAAATAACTTAGTTACCTGGGACCGGAGTATGAGTGCCTTTTACCTTTCTCCCCGGCAACGGCGCCAGAAAATAGCTTGATGTCTACGGGTGCTTCTATTCTTGTAGACAGTGTTGGGCCTCCAAGAGCAGAGGTTTGTAGAACAGCAGCAAGTTTTCCCTTAAGTGGATCACCCAAGGTTTATCGAACTCAGGGAGGAAGAGGTCAAAGATATCCCTCTCAAGCAACCCTGCAATCACGATACAAGAAGTCTCTTGTGTCCCCAACACACCTAATACACTTGTCAGATGTATAGGTGCACTAGTTCGGCGAAGAGATAGTGAAATACAAGTAGTATGGATGTATATGAGTGGTAATAGCAATCTGAATAAAATATGGCAGCGAGTAAACATGCAACAGAACAGTAAATAAGCGGTGTTTGCAGTATTGGAAACAAGGCCTAGGGATCATACTTTCACTAGTGGACACTCTCAACATTGATCGCATAATAAATAATAACTTCTCTCATTTGTGCTACATACACTCTTTGTTGGATGACAAACACCATTCATTGTGTAGGGCTACAAGAGCACCTCAATGTCGGAGTTAACAAGCTCCACAACATTCGATGTTCATATTTAAATAACCTTAGAGCATAATAGATCTTTGCAAAATAAACCGAGTACTAACATAGCATACACACCGTCACCTTTACACTATGAAGGGGGAATAAATCACATTAATACTATCATAGCGATAATCAACTCCATAACCTACAAGAGATTATGATCATAATCTACGACAAGAACCACACGATGCACACACTGTCACCATTACACCATGCAGGAGGAATAGACTACTTTAATAACATCACATGAGTAGCACATAGACTAGTAGCGATACAAAGCTCATCATATGGATCTCAATCATGTAAGCAATTCATGAGATCATTGTATTGGAGTACAGAGAGAGAGATTAACCACATAGCTACCGGTACAGCCCTTAGCCTAGATGGAGAACTACTCCCTCCTCATGGGAGACAACAGCGGTGATGAAGATGGCGGTGGTGTCGATGGAGGAGCCTTCCGGGGGCACTTCCCCGTCCCGGCGGCGTGCCGGAACAGAGACTCCTGTCCCCCAGGTCTTGGCTTCGCGATGGCGGCGGCTCTGGAACTTTTCTCGTACCGTGGCTTATTCGTGTCGAAGTTTTAGGTCAAGACTACTTATATAGGCGAAGAAACGGAGTCGGAAGGCTGACGGGACAGCCAGACAAAGTCAGACAATAGGGGGGCGCGCCCCCCCTGGGCCGCGCCGCCACCATGTGTGGTGGGCCTATGGCTCTCCTCTGGCCCCTCTCCGGTGTTCTGTAAGCTTCGTGGAATTATAAGGTACTGGGCGTTGATTTCGTCCAATTCCGAGAATATTTCCTTACTAGGATTTCTGAAACCAAAAACAGCAGAAAACAGGAACTGGCACTTTGGCATCTCGTCAATAGGTTAGTTCCGGAAAATGCATCAAAACAATATAAAGTGTGAACAAAACATGTAGGTATTGTCATAAAACAAGCATGGAACATCAGAAATTATAGATACGTTGGAGACGTATCACTCACTCCAGCTCCTAGAAAGTGTGCTGATGTAGAGGTTTTGCTTCTATTTGTTGGCTCAGCCTGCCCTGCTCCTCCATCCATAGTTTTAAAAACCGGACCGGTCGCCGAACCGGCGAGGCTCTCGGTTCACGGTTTACTGGTCCAACCGCTGGTTCACTCGGTTCAATAGCTGGACCGGTAATTAAAAATTAAATGTTATTTCTAGTTTTATAATGGAAAAATACCGTGTCAAGTAGTATAACTTTCATGTTGCAGTGAACAAAGTTGCATGGATTAGTTGGTTACACGGTAAAGGAGAAATATGCGCACTAACATCCATGACCAGGGTTCGAATCCTAGTGCCTGCACATTTATTTTACGCGCGCACTAACTTTGCGAGCTTAGATTTCTTCTGACCGGTTGAACCAGTGTCTGGTTTTCTTTGGTTCGGATAAAAACCGGCGGTTCGACCACCAATTTTCCGGTTCGCTTCCTTGTGCGGTCCATTGCGCCTAACAGACCAGTGGAGGCGCTGGTTCCGGTTTTTTCCGGTCGAACCGCCGGTCCGGTCCGGTTTTTATAACTATGCCTCCAGCTAGCTTGTGTTTGATTAATTTCTGGTGGTTTTGGAGAGGTTGAATAGCTCTGGCTGTTCTTCCAGTTCTTGTTGTTCTTACCCTGTTGTAGCTTCTGTCGATGAGTTGCTAGGGTTTGCTGGTGAAAAGCTTTTATACCCTTCCTCTCTTCACTCCTATGGTCGACATCACAGCATGGTCACTTGGTGACTCTCCCCTGGTCTATGTGTGTTGTTAAGCATACAATACTCCTTGTGAGCTGCCTGTGTGCTTCACAGGTTGGGACTTGTGCTGCTGTTGGATCAGCTCGGCTGATCCATGATCATATCCTCTCAATTTCCTTTTATTTGCTAACCTGCCAAGTGGCATTTGTTGGGGGGATGACCCCCGGTATGCCAAAGGCATGCCAAACCGGATGGTCTTATCCATCGAGATACCGGTTTAATATTTATACCGGAGCTCAAAGATAAGAGTTTGGCTAAGTAAAGCTAAGCCGGTATCCCCAAGAGGGGTATACCGGGACCGGATGGAAAAGATACCGGAGACCGGAAGGAAGAGCATGTCGGTAGGACCAGTCAAAGATTCTCTCCAGAGCTAGAGGACAAGGATGAGCTAAGCAAAGTACCTTTAAACGAAGGCCTGAAGATAAAGAGGAGAGTGATGGTCAAAGAAGCCGGAGGACGTCAGCCTCCCTGTTAAAAGAAGACCCCGGCATCATCTATGATTAAAGTAGCTTTATAAAGTATCTTTGTAAAGTAGTTTGTCTAGTCAAAGATGCCATTAGGGTTTCCTGCCCTGTAAGCCACCCTCTCCCCTATATAAGGAGAGGGGGAGGCCTCCTTCATACGCGCGGAAGATAGAGATAGGAACCTTGTAAGCTCAAACCTTTAACCTGTGGAGATCAATAGAGAAGATGATCTAGAGAGAGTTCTTCCTTGTGCCTTTCTTCTTCAACCTCTGGCCTTGGCCAAGTTCTTGAGGAAACCATCCGGAAGTTCATCCCGTCTAGTCACAAACCCTCCCCCGAATCCTCTAGCGTCCATTCGGCCCCAAGATAAGCCATCCTATGGCATCTGTCTGTTCACCACGACGACAGTTGGCGCCCACCATGGGGCATGAAGTGGCGCTTGCTGGAGTTCATATTCGGGCGGGCATCCTTGATACGTCTCCAACGTATCGATAATTTCTTATGTTCCATGCTACTTTATTGATGATACCTACATGTTTTATGCATATTATATGTCGTATTTACGCATTTTCTGGAACTAACCTATTAACAAGATGCCGAAGAACCAGTTGCTGTTTTCTGCTGTTTTTGGTTTCAGAAATCCTAGTAACGAAATATTCTCGGAATTGGACGAAATCAACGCCCAGGGTCCTATTTTTGCACGAAGCTTCCAGAAGACCGAAGGGGAGTCGAAGTGGGGCCACGAGGTGGCCAGATGACAGGGCGGCGCGGCCCAGGCCCTGGCCGCGCCGGCCTGTCACCTGGGCCCCTCGTGCCGCCTCTTGACCTGCCCTTTCGCCTACTTAAAGCCTCCGTCGCGAAAACCCCAGTACCGAGAGTCACGATACGGAAAACCTTCCAGAGACGCCGCCGCCGCGAATCCCATCTCGGGGGATTCAGGAGATCGCCTCCGGCACCCTGCCGGAGAGGGGATTCATCTCCCGGAGGACTCTACACCGCCATGGTCGCCTCCGGAGTGATGAGTGAGTAGTTCACCCCTGGACTATGGGTCCATAGCAGTAGCTAGATGGTCGTCTTCTCCTAATTATGCTTCATTGTTGGATCTTGTGAGCTGCCTAACATGATCAAGATCATCTATCTGTAATTCTATATGTTGTGTTTGTCGGGATCCGATGGATAGAGAATACTATGTTATGGTGATTATCAATCTATTGTTTATGTGTTGTTTATGATCTTGCATGATCTCCGTTATTAGTAGAGGCTCTGGCCAAGTTTTTGCTCTTAACTCCAAGAGGGAGTATTTATGCTCGATAGTGGGTTCATGCCTTCATTGACACCGGGACAAGGATGAAAGTTCTAAGGTTGTGATGTGCTGTTGCCACTAGGGATAAAACATTGATTCTATGTCTAAGGATGTAGTTGTCGATTACATTACGCACCATACTTAATGCAATTGTCTGTTGCTTTGCAACTTAATACTGAATGGGGTTCGGATGATAACCTGAAGGTGGGCTTTTTAGGCATAGATGCAGTTGGATGGCGGTCTATGTACTTTGTCGTAATGCCCGGATTAAATCTCACTATATTTATCATATCATGTATATGCATTGTTATGCCCTTTTCTATTTGTCAATTGCCCGACTGTAATTTGTTCACCCAATATGCTTTTATCTTATGGGAGAGACACCTCTAGTGAACTGTGGACCCCGGTCCTATTCTTTACATCGCATACAATCTACTGCAATACTTGTTTTACTGTTTTCTTGCAAACAATCATCTTCCACACAATACGGTTAATCCTTTGTTACAGCAAGCCGGTGAGATTGACAACCTCATCAAGCTTCGTTGGGGCAAAGTACTTTGGTTTTGTTGTGCAGGTTCCACGTTGGCGCCGGAATCCCTGTTGTTGCGCCGCATCACATTTCGCCACCATCAACCTTCAACGTGCTTCTTGACTCCTACTGGTCCGATTAAACCTTGGTTTCTTTCTGAGGGAAAACTTGCCACTGTGCGCATCATACCTTCCTCTTGGGGTTCCCAACGGACGTGTACATCTACGCGCATCAATCCTCGACATCAACGGCGAGCGCACGGTGTCCGCGCTCGTCCAACGCATCTACAACATGGACTTCATCAACGATAACGCAGGCTGCTTCGCCAACGGCGGCAAGTTCCCGCAGAACGGCCGCACCATCGAGTTCGGCAGCCTCCGCGTATACTTTGGCACCGTTCCTGTGCGCCAGCGCCTCTCGCCGGTGCTGGTGGCGCCGGATCCGCCAAGGTGGCTATGTGCAGGCCGCGCCACCGGCAGCGTGGAGGTCATGATGGCTGGTGCGGTCAACACCGGCAAAGGAGCTATGGAGGAAGGAGCTGAACGTACGGCATCGACCCGCCCGGCAAAACCGCCGCTGGAGCGTGACGCGGGCGTCGCGGGAGCATCTTCAGCGCCACCGGCAACCCCTCTTCAAGCGGCGATGCACACGCTGGCCACGCCCATCGCGCAGAACATCGACCCGGCGAAGGCTCAGGAGGAGCTGGAGGCCACGCGCAAGGCGCTGCTTACCGGTGGCGCCGACATCATCCGGGCTCAGCGCGAGCTGAACCTAACCCTACGTGAGTACAATGCAGCCCATGGCTTTGCTTCAGTTAGTGCTCATGCTGCTAGGATACCGGAAAACCGGCTTAAGGCTCGTAATCTAGATCAGGATTTGCGCAAGGAAATTCTTGCCGGCAAAAGTGCATCTGTATCTGTGAGCATTGTAGAGAAACCTAAGTACAGTAGCCCAGATAAAACTATAAAAGCTGCTAAAGCTGCAGTAGAACTATGTGAATCGCTTTCCGGAGACGCTTTGGCAAAACAGCAAGAGCGTGTTAGAGAGCTGCTGGAAACTATCGAGCAGCAGAATGCTGAGCAACTAGCTAAACTGAACGAGGCAGCAGCCTCAAAATCTGCGCGTTCAACAAAGAATGTCGGAAGCAAGTCCCATGGCAGGCTTCGTCCCCCCATCCGGACAAAAGAAGGGAAAGAGAAAAGAACGCACGGCAGATGACTGTGTATGATCCAGTTCTTGCCGGAAAACAAAAAGCCGGGCAACAAGATGCCGGTAGAAAAAGCCAAGGGGCAGATCGGGGCTACACCAAGGGAGGCTATGCCGGAAACAATCATGCCGGTAGATATGAAACCGGGCAAAACTATCGGACCGCAAGGGCGGCGTATGTTGATGAAGAAATGCCACCACCGGGGTACCGGCAGGCAAGAGCCGCGGAACCGGAAGGATATGATGAGTCAGATTCCGAGGTGGAACGAACCAAAGCCCGTCGGAACCCTTTGGGGGAAAGACTGGGGGAAAGATACTTGCCAAGCCAGGATGCGAGGCACAGGCTGGACAGAGTGTATCTCTCTGAGATAATTGAATCTGAGGGTCCTCCTGGCCCAAAGTGCTTTGGCCCACGAATCATGAGAGAAGAGCCACCGGTACGCAATTTCCAGTTGCCCCGGGATACAAAAACGTATGATGGCACGACCAAGCCGGAAGACTGGTTGGCGGACTATGTCACAGCTGTTTACGTAGCGGGTGGTGGAGTAAACCGGCGTTGGGCGGTAAGAATCATACCGTCCTACCTGGTAGGACCTGCGCGGATCTGGCTTAACAACTTGCCGGCAGGAAGCATTAATGGATGGTTGGACTTTGAGGAAGCTTTCGTGAGCAACTTCAGCAGCACTTACAAGAGGCCAAACCGGCCCCAACAGCTCGCTCTGTGCCAACAGCGTACCGGAGAAACAGACCGGGATTATCTCACCCGGTGGAACTCGATGAGAAACACGTGTGAAGGAGTGATTGAAGCACAAGCGATCGCTTGGTTCAGTCAAGGATGCCGGAGGGGATCACCACTATGGCAAAGGCTGCAGAGGAATATGCCAAGCACATTGGCAGAAATGATGAGAGTGGCGGAAAACGATGCGTTGGGAGACCCAATGCAACCGGCAGTACAAGCTGAGCCGGAGCAGTCAAACCCGCCTCAGCAGCGACAAGAGCAATACCGGGACAACCGGAACAACAAAAGAAGGGAAGATTTCCCGGATCGAAGGTATGCTCCGCAGCAAGTTGCTGCTGTGCAAGAAAATCATGATGCTAGCAGCAGCCAGAGACAGAAAACCGGATCGCAGCCATGGGCGGGTCCTAAGAAGCAATGGGTCGAGAAGAAACCCTGGGGCCAGAAAAAGAATTGGCAAGAGCCTGTGAAATACACCATGGAAGCCGCCATGGATCAACCTTGCCGTTGGCACACACCGAACCCGGATCACCCGTCGAACCATCTGACGAAGGATTGTTCTTGGACTAAGTACTTAATGCAAAAGGGGGCAGTGAAGGATGCGCAAGGACAAGGGTGCTCCACAATGTTGCCGCCGCCGCAAGATATGCTGCGCCAGCAGCAACTACCACCACCGCCACCGCTTACTGGAGCAAATGCTTTACCGGTGCACCCTCAGCCAAACAGGCAACAATACCAGCAAGTTAACCGGGTGGAGGAGAATCCTGATCAACCACCTCCACCGGCACCTTTGGGCCGGAATGTTTACGAAGACCCACATTTGTGCATGGTTGTCTTTGTCACCGAACCAACCGACAGGCAAAGCGTGCATCGCCGTTCCATGGAAGTGAACGCGGTGATGCCGGCGGTACCCAAATACATGTTATGGTCAGATCAGGAAATCACCTGGTCGTTCAAGGATCACCCCAAAATCATGCCGAATCCGGGCGGATACGCTCTTGTTGTGGACCCAATCATGAAGGGGCCGGAAACTCGGGTAAAATTCAGCAAGGTGCTGATAGACAACGGCAGCAGCATAAACATCATGTACAAGCATACCATGCGTACACTGGGCATAACAGAGAATATGCTGCAGCCAACTCGTACAACTTTCCACGGGATTGTTCCGGGTTTGTCTTGCGCCCCGATAGGGAAAGTTCGGGTGGATGTGTCGTTTGGAGGACGTGACAATTGTTGTGTTGAGAACATAGAATTCGAGGTGGTGGACTTAGACAGTCCTTACCATGCATTGCTGGGAAGGCCGGCATTGGCAGCTTTCATGGCCTCAACCCATACGGCCTACCTCAAGATGAAGATGTCGGCACCTCGTGGACCCTTAACCGTGGTGGGAAACTATAAAGTCTCGATGGAAACCGCTTCCGCCGGATCAAACCTGGCAGAATCGTTGGTGATAGCAGAGGAAAAGAAAAGGATGCAAACTGCTGTTGCGCTAGCTCAGTCCTCAAAGTTGAGCTTAGCGGCAATGAGTGGAAACTTGGCCTCACCGGCATTCAAGCCGACGAACGAGACAAAGGATATTGTGCTGGATCCGGCTTACCCAGAGCGCACCGTTCGTATCGGTGCCGGCCTCAGTCAAGCATAGGAAAGCGCGCTCGTCAGCTTCCTCCGTGAGAATCGGAACATTTTTGCCTGGTCTACTGATGACTTGGTAGGAGTTCCGAGGGAGCTGGCTGAGCACTCTCTAAACGTCCGGAAGGATGCCAAGCTGATGACCCACAAGTATAGGGGATCGCAACAGTATTCGAGGGAAGTAAAACCCAAATTTATTGATTCGACACAAGGGGAGGTAAAGAATACTTATAAGCCTTAACAACTGAGTTGTCAATTCAGCTGCACCTGGAAAAGCACTAGCAACAGGGGTGATGTGAAAGTAGCAGTGATATGAGAGCAACAGTAACAGTAACACAGCAGCAGTAGTAGCAATATGAGAGCAATGGCACCAGAAAATAGTTGGTACTACTTCCAATGACATGTAGAACGAGTATATAATGATGCGAGATGGACCGGGGATCCCAGCTATCTACACTAGTGGTAACTCTCCAATAACAAGTGTTGGGTGAACAAATTACAGTTGGGCAATTGATAGGATTGATAAGGCATTAAGAAAGAACATCAATTCATTAATCATGTAGGCATGTTTTCCATATTTAGTTGTACGTGCTCGCAATGAGAAACTTGCACAACATCTATTGTCCTACCAGCCGGTGGCAGCCGGGCCTCAAGGGAATCTACTGGATATTAAGGTACTCCTTTTAATAGAGCACCGGAGCAAAGCATTAACACTCCGTGAAAACATGTGTCCCTCACATCACCGCCATCCCCTCCGGTTGTCCCGATTTCTGTCACTTCGGGGCCTTTGGTTCCGGACAGTGACATGTGCATACAACTTGTAGATACAATCTAAGCAATAATTATAGAGCTCAAATCTAAGATCATGCCACTCGGGCCCTAGTGACCAGCATTAAGCATAACAAGATTGCAGCAACAATAACTTCACAAACTTTATAGATAGACTAATCATAATGTATCATCCATCGGATCCCAACAAACACAACACCGATTACATCAGATGAATCTCAATCATGTAAGGCAGCTCATGAGATCATTGTATTGAAGTACATGGGGGAGAGAATACCAACTAGCTACAGCTAGAACCCGTAGTCCATGGGGGAACTACTCACGGAGCATGATGGAGGCGGTGGCGTTGATGGAGATGGCTTCCGGGGGCACTTCCCCGTCCCGGCAGGGTGCCGGGACAGAGACTTCTGTCCCCCAAATTGGAGTTTCGCGATGGTGGCGGCGCCCCTGGAGTCTTTCTGGAGTTTCGTCAAGTGGTACGGTGTTTTTAGGTCGAAAGGGATTTTATAGGCGAAGAGGCGGCGCAAGGGGGCACCTGGGGGCTCCCCACCACAGGCCGGCGCGGGCCCAGGCCAGGCCGCGCCGCCCTATGGTGTGGTGGCCCTCTGGCCCCTCTCCGACTCTTCTTCGGTGTTCTGGAGCCTTCCGGGAAAATAGGAGGTTTGGTCTTCGTTTCGTCGAATTCCGAGAATATTGCCCGAACAGCCTTTCTGGAACCAAAAACAGCAGAAAACAGGAACTGGCACTGTGGCATCTTGTTAATAGGTTAGTTCCGGAAAACGCATAAAAACATCATAAAGTGCAAGCAAAACATGTAAGTATTGTCATAAAACAAGCATGGAACGACAGAAATTATGGATACGTAGGGGACGTATCAGCATCCCCAAGCTTAGTTCCTGCTCGTCCCGAGCAGGTAAACGATAAAAAGAATAATTTCTGTAGTGACATGCTACTTACATATCCTTGATCATACTATTACAAAGCATATGAAATGAATGAAGTGACTCAAGGCAATGATCTATAGTTGCTAACAAATAGATAACATATAGCAAAACTTTTCATGAAGAGTACTTTCAAGACAAGTATCAAAAGTTTGGCACAAGAGTTAACTCATAAAGCAATAAGTTCAAAGTAAAGGCATCGAAGCAACACAAGGGAAGATATAAGTTTCAGCGGTTGCTTTCAACTTGTAACATGCATATCTCATGGATAATTGTCAACACAAAGTAATATGATGAATGCAAATAAGCAAGTATGTAAGAATCAATGCACAGTTGACACAAGTGTTTGCTTCTAAGATGGAAGGAAGTAGGTAAACTGACTCAACATAAAATAAAAGAATGGCCCTTCAAAGAGGAAAGCATCGATTGCTATATTTGTGCTAGAGCTTTGGTTTTGAAAACATAAAGAGAGCATAAAAGTAAAGTTTTGAGAGGTGTTTGTTGTTGTCAACGAATGGTAGTGGGCACTCTAACTCCCTTGCTAGAGAAACCTTCAAAGAGCGGCTCCCATTTTATTTTATTTTTGGGTGGCACTCCTTCCAACCTTTCTTTCACAAACCATGGCTAACCGAATCCTCGGGTGCCTGCCAACAATCTCATACCATGAAGGAGTGCCCTTTTATTTTAGTTTTATTATGATGACACTCCTCCCCACCTTTGCTTACACAAGCCATGGCTAACCGAATCCTCGGGTGCCGTCCAACAATCACATACCATGGAGGAGTGTCTATTTTTGTTAATTAATTTGGGACTGGGAATCCCATTGCCAGCTCTTTTTGCAAAATTATTGGATAAGCGGATGAAGCCACTAGTCCATTGGTGAAAGTTGCCCAACAAGATTGAAAGATAAACACCACATACTTCCTCATGAGCTATTAAACATTGACACAAATCAGAGGTAATAAATTTTGAATTGTTTAAAGGTAGCACTCAAGCAATTTACTTTGGAATGGCAGGAAATACCACATAGTAGGTAGATATGGTGGACACAAATGGCATAGGTTTTTGGCTCAAGGTTTTGGATGCATGAGAAGTATTCCCTCTCGATACAAGGCTTAGGCTAGCAAGGTTATTTGAAGCAAACACAAGTATGAACCGATACAGCAAAACTTACATAAGAACATATTGCAGGCATTATAATACTCTACACTGTCTTCCTTGTTGCTCAAACACTTTTACCAGAAAATATCTAGACCTTAAGAGAGACCAATCATGCAAACCAATTTTAACAAGCTCTACGGTAGTTCTCCACTAATAGGTTTAAACTACATGAAAAAACTTAATCATGATCTACTTGAGAGCTCAAAACAATTGCCAAGTGTCAAATTATTCAAGACATTATGAGGCATTTTCTATTTCCAACCAAATACCAATAAGTATTATAGCTTCCAACTTTTATCATTGAACATTAAAAGTAAAACGAAGAACAAGTGTTCATATGAAAAAGCGGAGCGTGTCTCTCTCCCAAACAAGGATTGCTAGGATCCAAATTTATTCAATCACAAACAAAAACAAAAATAAAGACGCTCCAAGTAAAGCACATAAGATGTGACCGAATAAAAATATAGTTTCAATAGAAGAAACCTGATAAGTTGATGAAGAAGGGGATGCCTTGGGCATCCCCAAGCTTAGACGCTTGAGTCTCCTTGAAATATGCAGGGATGAACCACGGGGGCATCCCCAAGCTTAGACTTTTCACTCTTCTTGATCATATATCATCCTCCTCTCTTGACCCTTGAAAACTTCCTTCACACCAAACTTCTCATAAACTTCATTAGAGGGGTTAGTACTCAAAAAACTTGAATCCACCTTGGCCCTGTAGTGACACATTGCAAGAACTCAATAAAACATTAGCTACAGCTCTCCACGTCTAGAAAGCCTCAATTAAAGTCCACAAGAGACAATGCAAAAAACAGAGACAGAATCTGCCAAAACAGAACAGCCAGTAAACACGAATTTTAAAATGGTACTTCCGTTGCTCAAATCAGAAAACTCAAAACTAATGAAAGTTGCGTACATATCTGAGGATCACGCACGTAAATTGGCAGATTTTTCTGAGTTTCCTACAGAGAAATAAGCCCAGATTCGTGACAGATAGAAATCTGTTTCTGCGCAGAAATCCAAATCTAGTATCAACCTTCGATTAGAGGCTTCACTTGGCACAACAAAACACAAAACTAAGATAAGGAGAGGTTGCTACAGTAGTAAACAACTTCCAAGACACAAATATAAAACAAAGTACTGTAGCAAAATAACACATGGGTTATCTCCCAAGAAGTTCTTTTCTTTATAGCCATTAAGATGTGCTCAGCAGTTTTAAATGATGCACTCGCAAGAAATAGTATTTGAAGCAAAAGAGAGCATCAAAAAGCAAATTCAAAACACATTTAAGTCTAACCCACTTCCTATGCATAGGAATCTTGTACACAAATAAATTCATGAAGAACAAAGTGATAAGCATAAGAAGATAAAACAAGAGTAACTTCAAAATTTTAAGCATATAGAGAGGTGTTTTAGCACCATGAAAATTTCTACTACCATATTTTCCTCTCTCATAATAATTTTCAGTAGCTTCATGAATAAACTCAACAATATAACTATCACATGCAGCATACTTTTCATGATTTCCAAACACATAATTTTTATCAAGTTCAAGAATAGTGGATTTAAAACTTTCAAACTTACTTTTATTAATAATATAACAAGGTAGGTGATCAATCTTAATAGATATGGGACTCATAGAATAAGTCAAGAACTCTCCAATCCCATTTTCATTAGTAGTACAATTAATATTATCAAGTAACATAGGACCATCATCTAGAGCTTTATCATAAACATTTGCCAAGCAAAATTCTTTAGTACCATGCATTTCGACATCAGGCACAAACAAAGCATTATCATAAGATTTATCAAAGTAGCATGGATTATCATAAATAACAGTAGCATAATCATTCTCACAAGTATTACTCATAGGTACTATTTCAAGAGAATCCACAGGAACATAACATTCAACCTCTTCCGGTAAGCATGGAGGACAATCAAATAGTGTAAGAGATAAAGAGTTACTCTCATTAGAAGGTTGACATGGGTAGCTAATCCATTCTTCCTCCTTTTGTTCGTCGCTCTCTTCTTCTTTTTCATCCAATGAGCTTTCAAGTTCATCAATTTCCTCCTCTTTTTCATCCAATGAGCTTTCAGGTTCATCAATTTCTTCTTCCACCGGTTCCTGCAAATTGTGAGTGCATTCTTGTGCATTAATGTGTCTCTCTTTATAATCAAGGATATAAGGATTCCTACTGTAGCATTCTATGCAAGAATTAAGGATAGTAGAGACATAATCTTTAAGGCCCTTACAAACAACACAAGTTTCATAATTCTCAACCATGAAGGATTCTATCTCAGAGGCTCCCATAAATAAGACAAATTGTTCTACCTCTTCGAACCCATAATGAATATAGCAATTCCGATTATAGTTCTTAATTAAAAATTCCTCACTAAAGCCACATTGAAATTTAAGATGTTTAGTATCCTGTTGAGAGCAACAGTTTATATTATGGCGTTCAAGCAAGATTTCAGCAATTGTATTCAATTTTTCTATCATAGCACTCATTATTTTACCGTTTCTTGATTCTCTATAATTATTATAACATTCTATAAGCTCCAAGTAGGTTGTTGGTTCTCCCATAACAGCAGTTTTTAATTTTTAGGTTTTTCAAATTTTTATGGATTTTCGGGTATATAGGGAAAATAAAACAAGACAAAAATAAACTAGACAAAAGTAAACTAAGCAAAGTAAAACTAGACAGAAATAAACTAAGCACAAATTAACTAGACAGAAATAAACTAGCAAGACAAAATAAAATAAAAGCAGAGAGAGAGGTAGAGTGTACTCCCCAGGTGAACTTATGAGTAGAGCTATGCCTCCCTGCAAGAACGGCGCCTAAAATAGTCTTGATGACCCACAAGTATAGGGGATCGCAACAGTCTTCGAGGGAAGTAAAACCCAAATTTATTGATTCGACACAAGGGGAGGTAAAGAATACTTATAAGCCTTAACAACCGAGTTGTCAATTCAGTTGCACTGAAAAGCACTAGCAACAGGGGTGATGTGAAAGTAGCAGTGATATGAGAGCAACAGTAGCAGTAACACAGCAGCAGTAGTAGCAATATGAGAGCAATGGCACCAGAAAATAGTTGGTACTACTTCCAATGACATGTAGAACGAGTATATAATGATGCGAGATGGACCGGGGTTCCCAGCTATCTACACTAGTGGTAACTCTCCAATAACAAGTGTTGGGTGAACAAATTACAGTTGGGCAATTGATAGGATTGATAAGGCATTAAGAAAGAACATCAATTCATTAATCATGTAGGCATGTTTTCCATATTTAGTTGTACGTGCTCGCAATGAGAAACTTGCACAACATCTATTGTCCTACCAGCCGGTGGCAGCCGGGCCTCAAGGGAATCTACTGGATATTAAGGTACTCCTTTTAATAGAGCACCGGAGCAAAGCATTAACACTCCGTGAAAACATGTGTCCCTCACATCACCGCCATCCCCTCCGGTTGTCCCGATTTCTGTCACTTCGGGGCCTTTGGTTCCGGACAGTGACATGTGCATACAACTTGTAGATACAATCTAAGCAATAATTATAGAGCTCAAATCTAAGATCATGCCACTCGGGCCCTAGTGACAAGCATTAAGCATAACAAGATTGCAGCAACAATAACTTCACAAACTTTATAGATAGACTAATCATAATGTATCATCCATCGGATCCCAACAAACACAACACCGATTACATCAGATGAATCTCAATCATGTAAGGCAGCTCATGAGATCATTGTATTGAAGTACATGGGGGAGAGAATACCAACTAGCTACAGCTAGAACCCGTAGTCCATGGGGGAACTACTCACGGAGCATGATGGAGGCGGTGGCGTTGATGGAGATGGCTTCCGGGGGCACTTCCCCGTCCCGGCAGGGTGCCGGGACAGAGACTTCTGTCCCCCGAATTGGAGTTTCGCGATGGTGGCGGCGCCCCTGGAGTCTTTCTGGAGTTTCGTCAAGTGGTACGGTGTTTTTAGGTCGAAAGGGATTTTATAGGCGAAGAGGCGGCGCAGGGGGGCACCTGGGGGCTCCCCACCACAGGCCGGTGCGGGCCCAGGCCAGGCCGCGCCGCCCTATGGTGTGGTGGCCCTCTGGCCCCTCTCCGACTCTTCTTCGGTGTTCTGGAGCCTTCCGGGAAAAATAGGAGGTTTGGTCTTCGTTTCGTCGAATTCCGAGAATATTGCCCGAACAGCCTTTCTGGAACCAAAAACAGCAGAAAACAGGAACTGGCACTGTGGCATCTTGTTAATAGGTTAGTTCCGGAAAACGCATAAAAACATCATAAAGTGCAAGCAAAACATGTAAGTATTGTCATAAAACAAGCATGGAACGACAGAAATTATGGATACGTCGGGGACGTATCACAAGCCGGTGAGACAACCTTTGCGCCGGTTCGCTGAAGATAGGAGAAAAATCATTGGAGAAGAAGTGACAAAGCTGTTGGTTGCCGGTTTCATCGTGGAGGTCACGCACACAGAGTGGCTGGCTAATCCGGTGATGGTTGAGAAGAAAAAAGATGAGAACCTGGAGATACAAGCTCCGAAGGTGTGGCGCATGTGCATCGACTACACCAACCTCAACAAAGCTTGCCCAAGAGATCCTTTCCCTTTGCCCTGTATCGATCAAGTGATTGATTCTACTGCTGGGTGTGAGCTGTTGTCTTTTCTGGATGCATATTCCGGTTTCCACCAAATCCCTTTGAAAAAGGAAGATCAAATAAAAACTGCGTTCATTACCCCGCATGGGGCTTACTGCTATGTTACAATGCCTTTTGGTTTGCGCAACGCTGGTGCAACGTACCAGCACTGTATGCAAAAATGCTTGTTTGATCAAATCGGAAAGAATGTGCAAGTCTATGTGGACGATATCGTAATAAAAACTAAGGTAAAATACACCTTAATCGATGACATCCGGCAAACATTTGACAACCTAAGACGGTTCCGGATGAAACTCAATCCGGCAAAATGCACTTTCGGTGTCCCTGCCGGTAAGCTACTCGGTTTCCTTGTATCAAGCCGGGGCATTGAGGTGAATCCGGTAAAAATCCGGGCAATAGAAAGAATGACAATACCGCGAGAACTCAAAGATGTGCAAAAGTTTACCGGAAGCTTGGCATCGCTAAGCCGGTTCATAAGCAGGCTAGGAGAAAAGGCCCTGCCGCTTTATGCCTTAATGAAAAAATCCGATACTTTCGTCTTGACCCCTCAGGCAGACGCAGCATTTAAAGAGCTAAAAAAAATGCTGGTTACCGCGTCAATACTGGCCTCACCTTTGGAAAGGGAACCTATGCTGCTCTATATAGCGGCAACGAACCGGGTGGTTAGTGTTGTGGTTGTGGTGGAACGAGAAGAGGAAGGAAAAAACCGTGCAAAGGCCGGTATACTACCTGAGCGAGGAGCTCTCCTCCTCAAAGCAGAATTACCCACACTTCCAAAAGATGACTTATGGCGTATTCATGGCCGCCACGAAGCTCAAGCATTACTTTGAGGAGCACCCCATGAAGGTGGTGAGTGAGGCACCTATTTTCGATATCATGGGTAACAAGGACGCCAGTGGCCGGATTGCAAAATGGGCAATTCAGCTATCACCATATGTACCGGTGTATGAAAGAAGAGATGCCATAAAATCGCAAGCCTTAGCTGATTTCTTGGTCGATTGGGCGGAGGTACAATACAAACCGCCAGAGCACAAGATAGAATACTGGAAGATGCACTTTGACGGATCCAAACTCAAGGAGGGTCTGGGTGCCGGTGTAGTACTCACCTCACCTAAGGGAGATCACCTCCGGTATGTTCTACAAGTGCACTTCAGGGCATCAAACAATGTCGCTGAGTACGAAGCTCTGATACATGGGCTTAAGGTCGCAAAAGAAATCGGAGCGCTCCGGATCATTTGCTACGGCGATTCAGATCTGGTGGTACAGCAATGTTTCGGAGATTGGGATGCAAAAGATGCCAACATGGCCTCATACCGGTTTCATGTGCAAAAGATTGCCGGCTTCTTCGAAGGGTGTGAGTTTCACCATGTGCCGCGGGCTGAAAATGAAGCCGCGGATGCTCTATCCAAGCTAGGCTCATCGAGGCAAGAAATTCCCCCCGGAATAGCCTTGGCACACTTAAGAGTTCCATCAATCAAACCAAGTCCGGAGTCGGAATCAATTTTCGTACCGGAACCGCATGTGGTGCCAATGGACATTGACGAAGGTAACCCGGGGACTCTTCCGGTGCATTCGGGGACTGCTCCAACGAACCCGGGGACTCCACCGGTAAGCTCGGGGACTGCGACGCCCATACCAGCAGAGGTAGCACTCGTGGACAACATGGATATAGACACGCCGGTATTTGAGGTTAGAGAAGCGCCATCTTGGGTTAAACCTACTAAGGAATTCCTGATCAACGGCACCTTGCCGGTTGACGAAAATGAGTCCAGAAGGATACAGAGGAGGTCCAAAGCTTACACCATCATCAATGGCGAGGTATACAAAAGAAGTGTCACCTGTGTCCTCCAAAGATGTGTGGAGCCGGAAGAGGGAAGAGAAATGCTTGAGGAAATTCACCGACGAGAATGCGGGCACCACGCCTCGTCAAGGGCGCTGGTGGCAAAAGTGTTCCGGCATGGGTTCTATTGGCCAACGGCTTTGGAGAATGCGGAGGATATGGTAAGAAAATGCAATGGGTGCCAGAGGTACGCCAAGCAAAACCATACCCCAGCATCCGGTTTAAAAACCATACCGCTAACTTGGCCATTCGCTGTCTGGTGCCTGGACATGGTTGGACCATTTAAAACCGCAAGGGGAAACATGACCCACATCTTGGTAATGGTGGATAAATTCACCAAGTGGCTAGAAGTGAAGCCTATCGCAAAATGTGATGGCCACACAGCGGTAAAGTTCCTGAAAGATGTAATCCTGCGGTATGGATACCCGCACAGTATCATAACTGATAATGGCTCAAATTTTGCCCAAGGAGAATTCAAGCGATTCTGTGAAGACAAAAACATCCGGCTGGATTTGTGCTCAGTGGCGCACCCACAAGGCAATGGCCAAGTTGAAAGAACAAACGCTTTAGTACTTTCCGGTATCAAACCAAGACTCATTGATGCAATGGAAAAATCGTCGGGATGTTGGATCGATGAGCTACCATCAGTACTGTGGAGTCTGAGAACAACTCCGAACCGGTCGACCGGATACACGCCATTCTTCATGGTTTATGGGGCAGAAGCGGTCATACCAACCGACATTCTCCATGATTCACCAAGGGTCCAGCTCTATACCGAAGAAGAGGTAAAAGAGGCCCGAGAAAACGATGTGGACTTGCTAGAAGAAGCAAGAGAATTAGCTCTGGCAAGAACAGCCATTTACCAGCAAAACCTCAGACGCTATCACAGCCGGAAGGTTAACCTGAGGGTGTTCCGAGAAGGAGACCTAGTGCTACGCCTAGTGCAGCGCACTGAAGGCCGGCACAAGCTTTCCCCCCCGTGGGAAGGACCTTTCATTGTGAGCAAGGCTCTCCACAATGATGCCTATTACCTGATTGATGCACAGGAGTGGAAGAAAGGGAAGGCGGACAAGTCAGGAGAGGAGACCAAACGCCCATGGAATGTAGCTTTGTTGCGTCCTTTCTACTCTTGAAGTGGTGCTGTAAGAACTTCCTTTTTGTACCTTATTTGCTATGAATAAAAGATGTCGGAACCTCGAATGATTCTCGGGGACTATCATTGCTAAAGTTGCATGTAACATGTTTATTTTTTCAGTTTACCGGTTGCTTATTGAATGTTTTTTCTTGCCGGTTTAGTAGTGTGCTAAACCCTACCGGAGTCTTCGACTTTGCTGCTGTCCATAACTTGGCTTCATGGCAAGCAAGATAAACCGGTAGGGGATAAGCACATGAACTGCGAAGAGGAAGAGCGGGAAAGAACAATTCGGAAAAATATAACTAACCCCGGTCATACCGGTTTTTTGCAAAAATTTTGAGTTATTTCTAAGTTCAAGAAAGTGCTTACTTGGTAAAAGAACTTTGTGCTCATACGCCAAAATGCCCAGAGAAGGTAGGCAGAGCCAAGGCAAAAGAACCAAGTGTGCATCAATTGGATGCGGAAACAATTTCGGAATCATTGCAGAAAAAGCAAATCGATAAGCAAATATGCTAAGGCAACATAAGTAATTAACTACCGGTATAACCTACCGGCATAAAATGTTGCACCACAGACCAAAAGGACAAGTTTTAGCTTACATCTTAAACCCCGGCATACCGGGGTAGAATTTAACAAGTTCTGTTGCAAAGCGAGCAGGAACAGGTAACTTCTTTTCAAACAGTCAAGCAGCAGGGGCTTCAGGGGGAGCAGCGCCGGCCTCAGGAGCTTCCGGTGGCACATCCTCGGCACCATCATCTTCACCTCCGTCTTCTTCTTCCTCATCGCTGAGGTAGTCTTTGACGTCTTCAGGAGGAGGGATGAAAGTGCGCATGTCAGCGTACTCCGCGATACGGTACGCGCGATCCTGCCGCTTAGCGGTGAGGACCGGCTCCAGATCGGTGGGAGCGCCTTCACGCACGCCGAGGAGGGCGTCCAGGTCCAGCTCCAGGTACCAGGAGCAGGCAACGCGAAGCGCTGAATCTGCTCCGGCACGGGCAGCAGAGCACTGCCACTCCCGGATCCTTCGACCGACAACCTTTAGGCGCTCGCTGATGAGGGAGAAGGTGTCGGGCACCACTTCTCCAGGCCAGAGGGTCTTGTAGAGCTGGGACGCCACCTCAGGGATGTCGGAAAGGTTCCGGTCCACCGAGCGCATGTGGGAGACCCGCGCATTTAGCGCAACCAGGTGGTCATAGGGGTCCCAGGGCGCACCCAGATTCTCGCATGCCTGCCGCGCCCGGTGCTCTGCAACCTTCTTTATAGCATGTGTCTGGGAATCTGGAAAGAGCCCTGCAAGACAAAGGAAAGCTAAGTATATGATATCGGAACAGATAAGCTTCTAAACAAAAATCGGGAAAGAAAAAAGAGAAACGTACGGAGGGCAAGCGCGTCAGTTCGCGTAACAAGAAGGTCATACTCCTTCTGCTCCGCCTCCAGCCGCACAACCTTCTCCTCGGCTGCTTTCTGCGCCTTGATAGCCTCCTCAGCAGCTGCCTTATGCGCCTTGGCGGCCTTGCCCTCGGCTGTTTTCAGCGCCTGGGCGGCTTCTTCAAGCTCAGCCTGCAACACCACGTTGGCGTTGCCGACGTCCTCCAGCGCATCATGTAGCCTGGCATCCGCAGCGGATTCAGCAGTCTTCAGCGCTTCGGCATGGTCAAGGCCAAGCCGGATAAGCTGGTCCTTGAGCTCCTTGTAGCGGGTCTCCTGGGCGTCCAACTCCTTCCGGTGCTGCCGGATGAGCTTGTCCTTCTCCTCTGAGTACCGGAAAGAAAGTGTTAACTAAAAATGCAGAGATAGCAAGTTAAACAAAAATAAGAAGTTGTACCTTGGGCGGCGGCGAGTTGCGTCTTGAGGGCCTCGATAGAAGCTTCCGGGATCACTGATGAAGCAGAAAATCATAAGTACTAAGAATCAAGAGAAAAAACAGTTTCCGGTAAAAGATGCCGGAGGCATAAAGGTTACCTTGGCACTTGCCGTGCGCCTCAGCAAGTTCCAGGTGCTCCCAGAGAAGCTCCTCAAAGAGGACCTTCCGGGCGTCAGCTGTGCTCTGTTAAAAGAAAGGATGTTAGCCAAGAGCAAAGATCTTAACCCGAAACTCGGGGACTGGCTATGCCGGTTTCGCGCGTTTCTAGTTAAGTTTCGCGCTAAGAGCAAAGATCTTAACCCGAAACTCGGGGACTGGCTATGCCGGTTTCGCGCGTTTCTAGTTAAGTTTCGCGCTAAGAGCAAAGATCTTAACCCGAAACTCGGGGACTGGCTATGCCGGTTTCGCGCATTTCTAGTTAAGTTTCGTGCTAAGAGCTACGTTCTCAACACGAAACTCGGGGACTGGGAGGATAGACAAGATTCATCAAAAAGAAAAAAGAGAAACCGACATGAAACTGAAGGTTCAAAAAGACAGAGAAGAGCCGAAAGCAAAATCAAGATAAATTGAAAGATAGGACAGGCTTTGTGAGGCTTACCATCAGGTTGTTCGTGGCGTCGAACCACGCGTTGTCCAGCTCTTTGACGGCCCGGCGCAGCCGCATAGAGTGCTCCTCGGAGCTTCGCACGCCGGCGGGGTCAGGCGCTGGCAGCCGGTCCTTGCCTAGGCCGCGGGTTGACTTGGACAGGTCCGCGGCGTTCCACTTCACCGCGTAGGGCAGCAGGTGCCCCAGCTCGCGGCCGTCGCGCTCGAACTTGGTGATCCGGCCAAGCAGGCCGGTGGCCTTTTCGCCAGCTGCGCTGGCGGCGCGGGAGACGTGCAGCGACAGGGGCTGCTGGCAGTCGAAGGAGGCGCCGGGGGCCGTTTCCTTCCCCTTGACGAGCGTCAAGGCCTTGGGCGGCGACGCCGTGAGAGTGTCCCCGGCTGGTTCGGCGTGAGGAGCCTCTGGCGGTGGCGTTGACGTAGTCCTTGGAGAAGGGGGAGCGTCAGGCGCGTCACCCCGTTTGGAGCTTGCCGGCACGGAAGCTTCCGGCGCGGCCTTGGAGGGGGAAGACATCTTGGTCTTCTTATTCTTCTTCTTTTCAAGGACGGGAGGAACCGAAGGTTCCGCCCGCCCGGCAGGTTCTTTTCCGGCGCCCATGTTGCTGGTGCCGACATCTTGGGTCTCAGGAGGGGAGGCAAGGTCCTCCTCCGTGCGGTGATCTGGCGGTGTAGGGGCCGCGCGCCCCGAATTTGTGGTGCCTCCCAGAGGGGAGGCAGAGGCAGTGCCGGCACCAGATGGTGCCGGGCTTGAGTGAGGAGGAGGAGTTGAGGTCCTGGCGGATCCGGCAGAGCCCTCAGGCCTGGAGCCGAGCTTGAGCGCGGGGCTGAAAAAGAGTAAAGGAAAAAATTGGGAAAAAAGCAACCGGAAAAGAACTTGGTGAAAACAAAACAAGTAGAAAAATGCGGCCTTACCCGGTAGAGGTCGGCATCTGTTTGCCCTTGTGGCGCCTCACAGCTACGACCTTACCCGCGAGAGGTTCGGTCCGGAAGCGCTTGGCAGGAGGAGCTTGGCTCGAGCCGGCATCAGAAGCCGGGGTCTTGTTTTTCTTGCCCTGGGCCATGAGTTTATCCACAAACTCTTGGCCTGCCTCGGCCTGCAGGGGGGCGACGTGCTCGTGGACCTGTGGGTTGATGTTGGCTGAGGGAACATCTACAGAAGAACAATAACATAAGAATATGAGAAGTATAAAAGAGAAACTACCTCAAGCAGGGTCAGTTCATCAGACGAACCGGAGGGCTCCGGTGGAGATCTGCCGAGGCGAGAAGCTGCAGTCCGGCCCATCTTCAGATCTTGCCAACGAATGATGGGGTCTGGATCGAAGCTGTCCAAACCACGCTTCCGGCAGGGACCTCGCCGGTCAGAAAGAATGTCGGGAAAGCGGTCCTTGGCCTGAAAAGCAAGAGAGAAAAAAGAGTTAGTCACGGTATAAAAGTTACCGGCAAACCGACCCGAGTTGCGTAATTTCTTACTTCTTGGGTCGGAGGGTTAGTAGAACTAAAGGGCCGGAGGCCCCATTCCCAATCTTCCGGCATGGCTGTCTGGCAGATCTGCCTAGCCTTGCGGACAACGTCCTTCTTGCTGAGAGGAAGTCCGGTGATCTTGGTAGGATCACCGGGGCCATACATCTCGCACATCTTGTGAGCGCGGCGCTGAAGAGGAAGCACCCGACGCGAGATGAAGGTGCGGATGATATCGTCGGAGCAGATGTTGGTGTCCTTCATCCGCTGTTTCATGAAGCGTATAATCCGGTTAGTCTCGTTATGAGACTCCTTCGGATTATAGCCCCAGTTGGTCCTTGTGGGCGGCGCCGGATCAAAAGGAGGCAGATCAATAAGATCTGCGGCGCCGTTGTTCTTCACATAGAAGAAGGTCCCTTGCCATAACCGGCATGACTCGAGACCGGAAAACTTGAAGAAAGGGCTCTGTTGACGAGAGCCAATGATGCAAGACCCGCATTGTACGGGGGGTTTGGGTTTAGGAATGTCTAAGCCCTGAACGGAATTAATCCGAAGAGCGAAGAAACGAGAAAACGTCTCGCGAGTGGGACGAATACCGATGTAAGCCTCCATAAAGGTGGCATAGCAGGAGAGGTAGAAAACGGCGTTGCCGGGAAGATGGTGAGGTTGGAGTTTGTAAAAATATAGAAAACTCCGGAAAAAAGAGGAGACGGGGAGGCCGAAGCCGCGCTCGAAGTGAGCAAGGAAGACAACGCGTTCACCGGGTTCAAGCACCGGTTCGATCTTGTCGCCAGGAAGCCGGCAGGTTACTCCTTCCGGAATCCTCCTGGACCGGTAAAGCCAGTCAATCTCGTATTTACTAACGTTGGAGCCCATCCAGGCCCCGCGAGTGATACCGGTAGGATCAGCGCCGGAAACTTGGCTGGAACTACCGGCCTCTAGGTTGCTACCGGAATCAGCGTCCATGTGGACAAGGTCGGCGGTTAATTCGTCGGAGGATTGGCTAGACCGGCTGGCGAAGGAAGAGGCAGAAGAGGAGGCAGAAGAAGATTCCTCGCTAGACATAAAGTTTGGTGCAGAGAAACAAGAATCCCACGATATACCCCCGCGTGAAGATCTACGAAGGAGAGAAAAAGCAAAGAAAAAGAAGAAGTAAATACGGTACCAAGTTGAGATCTGAAGAACAGGCAAAAGAGGGGTAAACCTAGATTGGGCCTAACCTGGAGCAGCGAAGTTGCAAAGGAGGAAGTTCACCGGTGGTTTGATGAGCTTGCCGTGGGCGAGGAAGTCCGTCGACGGCGGGGTGGAAAGGAGCTCGAGGAAGCGCCAATGTCGCGGCCGCAGAAGCAGCACCGCGAAGATTCTTCGTGCGGTGAGGTTCGGCGGCGTCCGGCGAAGCACTAGCGTGGATTCGCTGGCGGCGGAGCTCGAGCGGCGAACGGAGTGGCGGAGACACAAGAACGAAGAACACTTGTGCGCGAGGAACTGGAGAATGCGAGAAGAGGAAGGAGAAGGGGCGGTTTTGCCTTATAAAGGAAGAGAGAGGAGTGGGCCGAAAACCGCTGAACCGCGGCGGTTCGGACCATGGGCCGTGACGGCTCGCTCCACGGGCCGCCACGTGGTGCGGCGATACACGTGTAACAGCGAGAAGCCACAGGGAGGGACACACGGATCCAGAGAAGTGGTTGGGATCCGCTGTGGAGCAGTTAATACGCGCGCGGAAGCCGAAGGGAAGTGACCCCTGACACTGGCGCGTCAGTCACAGTGCGCATGTCACTGACAGGTGCGGGACCCGATATATTCTCGACTTCGCCGAGGAAGTATTTAATGACTAAGATGCCGGAGGATAAGCTGCCGGAAAATGCCTTGCAAAGAGAGAGGGCATGAGTCCGAGCAAAGATGCCGGAGCAAGGCTGAGCGCCGGATAAATTAAACCGGTATATAAGGACATGGGAACCTGGCATGGTCTGTTGGATAGAATCCGCCAGACTATACCAGCTTCGGGGACTAATGTTGGGGGGATGACCCCGGTATGCCAAAGGCATGCCAAACCGGATGGTCTTATCCATCGAGATACCGGTTTAATATTTATACCGGAGCTCAAAGATAAGAGTTTGGCTAAGTAAAGCTAAGCCGGTATCCCCAAGAGGGGTATACCGGGACCGGATGGAAAAGATACCGGAGACCGGAAGGAAGAGCATGTCGGTAGGACCAGTCAAAGATTCTCTCCAGAGCTAGAGGACAAGGATGAGCTAAGCAAAGTACCTTTAAACGAAGGCCTGAAGATAAAGAGGAGGGTGACGGTCAAAGAAGCCGGAGGACGTCAGCCTCCCTATTAAAAGAAGACCCCGGCGTCATCTATGATTAAAGTAGCTTTATAAAGTATCTTTGTAAAGTAGTTTGTCTAGTCAAAGATGCCATTAGGGTTTCCTGCCCTGTAAGCCACCCTCTCCCCTATATAAGGAGAGGGGGAGGCCTCCTTCATACGCTTAGAAGATAGAGATAGGAACCTTGTAAGCTCAAACCTGTAACCTGTGGAGATCAATAGAGAAGATGATCTAGAGAGAGTTCTTCCTTGTGCCTTTCTTCTTCAACCTCTGGCCTTGGCCAAGTTCTTGAGGAAACCATCCGGAAGTTCATCCCGTCTAGTCACAAACCCTCCCCCGAATCCTCTAGCGTCCATTCGGCCCCAAGATAAGCCATCCTATGGCATCTGTCTGTTCACCACGACGACAGCATTGCCACTTGGCATAATCTATGTTTCTTGTCTTTGTTGTTTCTCTATGCAGGGTTTAAGGAAGTGCTCAAGAAGTTCTTCATCATAAGTTGATCAAGAAGTTCTTCAAAGAATTTAGCTAGTTTAGCCATTTGCAATATTTTGTAATTTTTCCTTTACTTTTTTCTGTTCTTTAATTTCTGTAATGTGTTGTAATATTATAATTCCTATGAATATTGTAACTGACACAGTATTCTGTGTGATAATCAATAAAGCTCAAGGTTTTCTCTTATGAGCTTTTAATATTTGTTCTATTATTCTTTATTTCACACTTTTCCAATTACTCTAGTTGATTATTGAATTATCCAAATTTGAATTATAAATGTTTAAATAATGTTTGAATTTTAGAATTCAAACATATCTTGTTTGAATTCAATCATGCAACTTAAGTTGAGAAAGAAGTTGTCCCTCTCTCTTCTCGAAAAACTTAAGTGTTGTCTAATGGTTCAAGTTTATCGCACTCTCGAAACCCTAACCCTAAGTGGTGTCGAGAGAGAAGCTTGTCCCCCCTAAGATGCAAGTTTTTTATAAAAGCGCGAAATTTCCCTAGATTTTACGATGCAATGCACATCCCTTTCTAATTTCTACCCCTCGATCGTTTCTAAACCTGGGATATTACAATAAACTAGATAAGCAGGAGCATAAGATTGAGTCATAAAAAGAATAAAGTAAAGACTAGCATGAGATAGGAATCATACGACACATATAGATAACATAGTCCTTACCACATAGATAACCATATGTCACAAACCACCACATAATGCGGAGTTAATCACAAATAAAACTGAATATTTCAACGCTAAGATAAAGGACGCAAGCATCATAAGAATATGAAGCCACCAAAGTGTGTTCCTGACCCTTGCGAATCTCGAGATAAATCCTAAATAGAACTACTTCTCCCCCTTTCGCACTGAGACACCAAAAAGGAAGAAGAGCGATGCTACTCGACCGATAGACGATCACTTGGAGTCTGAGTCTTCATCGCCATAACCATCATCACTAGCCTCGTACTCCTCATCATCACACGCCTTGCCTATCTTCCCATAGGTAGATGTCCCAGAGGTGACCTAATCGAGGTCTTTCTAGTTGACAAGGCCCGTGTTCCAATTTGTGAAAGACTGATGTCTCCCAAGTGCAGGAGATCATAGTACCTTTCAATAAGAAAAGATTGTCGAACCCACGAGCAGCTGAAGATATTGGTTAGTAAATCTGATAGGTAAAATAATGAAAGTTGCAAAGGTTTTGTATTTTGGGTTTATAATTTGCAGGAAAAGTAAATTGCAATAAAGTAAATGCTTTTTTCAGAGAAAGCCCAATCCTCTTCTCAGTGAGAGGACAAGCTCAAGTGTGTGTACTGATATAAATAAGCTATCCCGAGGGAAGCACGATTTACTTAGAACTTAGACTTCTAAACAACAAGGTAAATATTTTGGCAAGCTTAAATCTCATTGGATGGAGCCTGAATTAGGTGCAGCCATATGTATGAGTGAATACACCCCTTACGATTGGCCCCAAGGCCAAATTAAAGAGAACTCATGAATCATTAAGACATAAATATCCAACCACAATAGTAAGTTCTAAGGTCCCCGATATAAATCCCCCTATTTCAACTCAAAGAATTGAAAAACTAATTTTGTCATTCCGTCCCTTCCTACCCCTCTCATCACTCTAAGGTGCAGCCCTATGAGCCATAAAGGTGAAGTAACATGCCGTCAATGTTCGAACATTACCATCGTAGAACCGCATAAAAATATACAAACTTGACCAAATAATCATTGCATGTTATATAGAAATCATAGACAATTCATCTTATGCCCTCGTGAACATGGGGAACTACTCACAACCATGAAACATGATATGGATCTATGGCATATGGATTACAAAACAGTCTGAGAATATAACTTCACCACCAAATAGAGACAAGTTGCAATCACAAACATGCAAATAGCACTTAAACAATATACATGGTTCAGTCTACCACAAACTATGAGGGGGATGATGTGGATCTCTGGTGCTGATGTAGATGGAGATGCTTCCCCCTACACCAAGGAGGAGTGGTGATGAGGATGGATTCGATTTCCCCCTCTCCAGTGGCCTCAGATTAGCATGATATGTACTCTCCCGGAGTAGGAGAGGACTTTGATCTTCTCCACCGCCTCTATAAATCGTGGAAAAAATATGGCGTATTTTCTAGCAAAACAAAGGCTCTAATATAAAGGAGGGGACGATACGATGCCTGAGGTGCTGGAACCACCTGGTGGCACGACCTACAGGTGAGGCCGCACCACATGGGTTTTCCGGGCCCTTGTGGCTCGCCTCGCGCGATTCCAACGCTCAATGTCCTTCTTGTGATGAAAAACTTACGTGGTATTTTTCCCTAGATTTATTGATGTTCGAAAAGTTGTTGAAACAAAAAAATATGAAAAAGGTGGTTTTCTGCCTCCCAGAAATTAAATACCAATGAAGGGGACTTCGTAGGAAAGTCCCAAAAATCATCTAAATATGCATAAATAATGATAAAACAATGTGAATAACTATAAGAACTAGTTCTATATGTCATCCACTATGTCATGGTTCTCGAAAGAAGGAACTGAAACCAAGAACTGCATGTCCGCATGAGGAACCGCCTCCCACTTCCAATTCGGACAGTCCGAACAACAACGAGCCACCTGTCTAGCAATCACATCCGCTGGAACCCCATCACCAGTGACCGTAACCAACGTTATAGGAGATAAACTCAGGTCAAGATCCTCATTAACCACCGAATCTGGAAAGGCGGTGAAGTACGTCTCCAAGAGACCAGACCGAGACACAAAGACGGATGGCCTCGACATCTTCAGAACAGGACATCGAGCTGTGGGGTGAGCCTTCTTGTCGCAAATGTAACAGTAGTGTTTCACCTTGCCGTCCTTCGCCGCATGCGAATTATCTGAACATTTCGAACACCAAACTCCCTTCTTCGGCTTTCCTGTTGACTTGGCTGGCTCCCCTCCCTCCAACAGAACCCTGCCGCTGGTGCTGAAGTCTGGCCCTGCGGCTGTATCGGTAAAGAAGGCACCGAAGGCAACGACAGCGTAGCATACATAGACTGCAAAGCCGATGACTGAACAGGAAGTTGCTGAAAATTGAGGATTATATTGACTCTGCCGCTCAAACCCTGGCGGAATATAAGAGAATTCCAATCTCACATATCAACTCATAGGGGAACCTTGTCCCCTCCTCCAAGCCCCAGCGCCAGCCACCAAAAGGGGGGAGGGGGCGAAACTGATCGGAAATTGCACGTCTACATTGGCCCGACCAACCGCCGTTCAACTTTTATATAGTGTATAAATGTCGAACCTTTTCATTCGTTTTTTTATTATGTGCATCTTGTTATATATAGGTCGGGTGTATCTCTTTAATTTTGTTTTTATCGCCCGATGCGAACTTTTTTACTTGACAAAAACTCCTTTTATCGAAAAAATGTTTTTTACAATCAATGCCATATATATTTAAAGTAGCAAATACTGACTCTGCCGCTCAAACCCTGGAGGAATATAAGAGAATTCCAATATCAAATATCGACTCATAGGGGCACCTTGTCCCCTCCTCCAAGCCCCAGGGACAGCCACCAAAGGGGGGGGGGCGAAACCGATCGGAAATTGCACGTCTACATTGGCCCGACCAACCAGGAGGCGGTAGACCATTCAACTTTTATATAGTGTATAATGTCGAACCTTTTTATTTGTTTTTTTATTATATGCATCTTGTTATATGGAGGTCGGGTGTAACTCAATTTTGTTTTTATCGCCCCGATGCGAACTTTTTACTTAAGGAAAACTCCTTTTGTCAAAAAAATGTTTTTTTACAATCAATGCCATCTATATTTAAAGTAGCAAATAATACATGGTACTATGGTAGAGATAGATGATTTGTCTCCAGCGATTACATTATCGAAAAAAAGTTAGGAGAAAGCACGCCACATCCTTTATATTTCTCTTTAAAACTATATAAGTAGTATTCTACACTTTTTTTTTGCAAAACACAGTACAATCAAAGAGGCTGCCATATATATGCGGCACACCCTACTGCGTCGAAGATCTGATCCAGCGGGTCTTGAGATTGACGAAGACACCACATGCGCCTCGCTGTCGACGGAAACGTTGCCTCCCACTGAATATTATTCAGTCTTTATAAGACACTAAAGTGTAAATTCCGGGATTTGAACTCTAGTGGGCCCGGGGTGCAACTACCATCCTAACCACCCAACCACAGGTTGTTCTACAATATGATAATCTCTACTATTAAGAGCAAACTGGTGAATGCTTGGTGTCACATTTTCAGGATGGACAATAATACCCCCAAGTCACAAATAAAACGCAACTAACAAAACAACCATTAGGCGTGGATAACACATTCTCAACAACATTTCAACAAACTGGCCGGATCCTACACATTCTCAACAACATTTCAAAAAACGTCCGGGTCCTATTGTTTCTCAACAACTATGAGGCATTTCTCAACAACATTTCAAAAAAGCATCCCGCTAACAGCAAACATGCGTTCCGGATGTTTCACAACAACATTTAAAAATACATCCCGCTGACTAGGCGTAGCAAAGACCCTGACATAACACTGACCAAAGTCTTCATCGCCTTCTCCAAAGACGTTGCCGGCCACCGTCTTCATTGAGCAAGGGGACCTTGGCCGCCACTGCCTCGCATCAGGAGCCGTCGCTATAACCTCGATTGTCTTCATCGCCCTGACCAAAGTCGCTGCTGGCCACCGTCTTCGTCACTGACGGCCATCATCTTCATCAAAGCAAGGAGAACTTTCTCGGATCGGTTTCGTCGTATACAGTTAGGTTCCTCGTCATCTCCACAATTTTAATCCATCTTCACGATTTTAATCCATCCGCAATCACTGGAACAATTTTAATCCATCTGCAATCACAATAGAAAGCACACCTTGGTTGGTGATGTACACTGCAACATTGAAATGTTGAGTTATATCATTAGAAGATTCATACCCTCGATACTCTCAAGTCTAAAAAACGGGACTAAATGATTGATGTTCCTAGCTTCCCACCACGAAAATGTTGATAAGTCGATAAATTTGCAATTTGCAACAGGTGCTAAACAATACTCATTTGTAAACTGTACAAAAAGATAAATCTGTGCATACATTGTTGCTATGTTTGACCAAATTTTGTCTCTTTAGTACAGACAAAGTTTTTTTGCTGTATTTCGGTAAATTTTTTCTCATACTTCCAGATACTACATCATTGTGATTTTTTTTAAAGTTCAAAATTTGAGAATACGTAGGAGGGAGTGGGTTTTTTCTAAAGAAGGAAGCCAAATTTGAGTCCAGTTGGACTTAAACTTGGATGGTGTAGCTGTACAACCACTCCTTCACTCAAATTGGCCAGAATTGGTTCCTACACATATGTTTACTCATTCCACCGAGCTGATAAGCAGTTACTTGTTCAACATCCCTCTCAAAGGGATCATTTTTTTTTGAACGGGGAAATGGCCCGAAGGCCCTGGAAGCTGCATTAAACGTCGATATGTGTTACAAAGAGGACCCCAGGAAATACAGAATTAAGAACCTGGTCCTCCGCATATGCAAACAAGACCCTAGAAATAAAATTAAAAAGGCAATCGGGTCCTTCGTCTTCGTCGTGGCTCTGGCAAGGTCTCGAAGCACGGCCACCGACGACGACACCGGGGACTACGCCACTTGGGTCGAGGTCAGCGTGCTGCACCGCGCTGAAACCAAAGATCCTCCGCGATGGCTCGCCGGCCTGGAGGAAGAAGCTGTGGCATCGGCTTGACACCACAGCGCGGAGTGGCCTCCTTTGGCCGTAAATCACTTCAGCGAACCTGGCTTCCTTGTATGGACTCCGCGGGAGAGCTTCACGATCTATCCCCGGAGCGCCAAATCCCATCGTACCAGCCCACCTTCTGCCTCCATGACAGCGAGATTGAGCGGGGACAGCAGGATGGAGAGCTCCAACCTTGGTCGAGCTTATTGAAGGAGACGCCGGCGCCGCTCCCTCCGGTCGCACGCAGCACCACTCCGCTGCCACCAGCAAGAACACCGCCACAGGCCACCAAACGCCGCTCGCGAGCATCGGCAACGCGCTCCAAGACAACGGCATAAAGCCAGACACCATACAGGCCAAACTCAACTCTAGAAGCCTACACCTACGCTACAGCTGTACAGGGAGGGGACCCTCACCCGCCTCAACGCCGGCTATCGCCGGAGAAGAGAAGGGGAGGGGTGATGCGCGTAGATGTACACGTCCGTTGGGAACCCCAAGAGGAAGGTATGATGCGCACAGTGGCAAGTTTTCCCTCAGAAAGAAACCAAGGTTTAATCGGACCAGTAGGAGCCAAGAAGCACGTTGAACGTTGATGGTGGCGAAATGTGATGCGACGCAACAACAGGGATTCCGGCGCCAACGTGGAACCTGCACAACAAAACCAAAGTACTTTGCCCCAACGAAACAGTGAGGTTGTCAATCTCACCGGCTTGCTGTAACAAAGGATTAACCGTATTGTGTGGAAGATGATTGTTTGCAAGAAAACAGTAAAACAAATATTGCAGTAGATTGTATGCGATGTAAAGAATAGGACCGGGGTCCACAGTTCACTAGAGGTGTCTCTCCCATAAGATAAAAGCATGTTGGGTGAACAAATTACAGTCGGGCAATTGACAAATAGAGAAGGGCATAACAATGCATATACATGATATGATAAATATAGTGAGATTTAATCCGGGCATTACGACAAAGTACATAGACCGCCATCCAACTGCATCTATGCCTAAAAAGTCCACCTTCAGGTTATCATCCGAACCCCATTCAGTATTAAGTTGCAAAGCAACAGACAATTGCATTAAGTATGGTGCGTAATGTAATCGACAACTACATCCTTAGACATAGAATCAATGTTTTATCCCTAGTGGCAACAGCACATCACAACCTTAGAACTTTCGTCATCGTCCTGTGTGTCAATGAAGGCATGAACCCACTATCGAGCATAAATACTCTCTCTTGGAGTTAAGAGCAAAAACTTGGCCAGAGCCTCTACTAATAACGGAGAGCATGCAAGATCATAAACAACACATAAACAATAGATTGATAATCACCATAACATAGTATTCTCTATCCATCGGATCCCGACAAACACAACATATAGTATTACAGATAGATGATCTTGATCATGTTAGGCAGCTCACAAGATCCAACAATGAAGCACATGAGGAGAAGACGACCATCTAGCTACTGCTATGGACCCATAGTCCAGGGGTGAACTACTCACTCATCACTCCGGAGGCGACCATGGCGGTGTAGAGTCCTCCGGGAGATGAATCCCCTCTCCGGCAGGGTGCCGGAGGCGATCTCCTGAATCCCCCGAGATGGGATTCGCGGCGGCGGCGTCTCTGGAAGGTTTTCCGTATCGTGGCTCTCGGTACTGGGGTTTTCGCGACGGAGGCTTTAAGTAGGCGAAAGGGCAGGTCAAGAGGCGACACGAGGGGCCCAGGTGACAGGCCGGCGCGGCCAGGGCCTGGGACGCGCCGCCCTGTCATCTGGCCACCTCGTGGCCCCACTTCGACTCCCCTTCGGTCTTCTGGAAGCTTCGTGCAAAAATAGGACCCTGGGCGTTGATTTCGTCCAATTCCGAGAATATTTCGTTACTAGGATTTCTGAAACCAAAAACAGCAGAACAAAGAATCGGCTCTTCGGCATCTTGTTAATAGGTTAGTTCCAGAAAATGCGTAAATACGACATATAATGTACATAAAACATGTAGGTATCATCAATAAAGTAGCATGGAACATAAGAAATTATCGATACGTTGGAGACGTATCAGCATCCCCAAGCTTAGTTCTGCTCGTCCCGAGCAGGTAAAACGATAACAAAGATAATTTCTGAAGTGACATGCCATCATAATCTTGATCATACTATTTGTAAACATATGTAATGAATGCATCGATCAAAAAAATGGTAATGACATGAGTAAACAACTGAATCATAAAGCAAAGACTTTTCATGAATAGTACTTCAAGACAAGCATCAATAAGTCTTGCATAAGAGTTAACTCATAAAGCAATAAATCAAAGTAGAGGTGTTGAAGCAACACAAAGGAAGATTAAGTTTCAGCGGTTGCTTTCAACTTATAACATGTATATCTCATGGATATTGTCAACATAAAGTAATATAACAAGTGCAATATGCAAGTATGTAGGAATCAATGCATAGTTCACACAAGTGTTTGCTTCTTAAGGTGGAGGGAGATAGGTAAACTGACTCAACAATAAAAGTAAAAGAATGGTCCTTCAAAGAGGAAAGCATCGATTGCTGTATTTGTGCTAGAGCTTTTATTTTGAAAACATGAAACAATTTTGTCAACGGTAGTAATAAAGCATATGAGTTATGTAAATTATATCTTACAAGTTGCAAGCCTCATGCATAGTATACTAATAGTGCCCGCACCTTGTCCTACTTAGCTTGGACTACCGGATCTTCGCAATGCCATGTTTCAACCAAGTGTCACAAAGGGGTACCTCCATGCCGCATGTACAAAGGTCTAAGGAGAAAGCTCGCATTTTGGATTTCTCGCTTTTGATTATTCTCAACTTAGACATCCATACCGGGACAACATGGACAACAGATAATGGACTCCTCTTTAATGCATAAGCATGTAGCAATAATTATTATTCTCATATGAGATTGAGGATATATGTCCAAAACTGAAACTTCAACCATGATTCATGGCTTTAGTTAGCGGCCCAATGTTCTTCTCTAACAATATGCATGCTCCAACCATTAAGGTGGTAGATCCTTCAGACAAGACGGACATGCATAGCAACTCACATGATATTCAACAAAGAATAGTTGATGGCGTTCCCCAGAAGCATGGTTATCGCACAACAAGCAACTTAATAAAAGATAAAGTGCATAAGTACATATTCAATACTATGATAGTTTTTAAGGCTATTTTGTCCCATGAGCTATATATTGCAAAGGTAAATGATGGAATTTTAAAGGTAGCACTCAAGCAATTTACTTTGGAATGGCGGAGAAATACCATGTAGTAGGTAGGTATAGTGGACACAAATGGCATAGTAGTTGGCTCAAGGATTTTGGATGCATGAGAAGTATTCCCTCTCGATACAAGGTTTAGGCTAGCAAGGTTATTTGAAGCAAACTCAAGGATGAACCGGTGCAGCAAAACTCACATAAAAGACATATTGTAAACATTATAAGACTCTACACCGTCTTCCTTGTTGTTCAAAACTCAATACTAGATATTATCTAGACCTTAGAGACACCAAATATGCAAATCAAATTTTAGCAAGCTCTATGTATTTCTTCATTAATGGGTGCAAAGTATATGATGCAAGAGCTTAAACATGAGCACAACAATTGCCAAGTATCACATTATCCAAGACATTTTAGAATTACTACATGTAGCATTTTCCAATTCCAACCATATAACAATTTAACGAAGAAGAAACTTCGCCTTGAATATTATGAGTAAAGCCTAAGGACATATTTGTCCATATGCAACAGCGGAGCGTGTCTCTCTCCCACAAAGTGAATGCTAGGATCCATTTTATTCAAACAAAAACAAAAACAAAAACAAACCGACGCTCCAAGTAAAGAACACAAGATGTGACTGAATAAAAATATAGTTTCAGGGGAGGAACCTGATGATGTTGTCGATGAAGAAGGGGGTGCCTTGGGCATCCCCAAGCTTAGACGCTTGAGTCTTCTTAAAATATGCAGGGATGAACCACGGGGGCATCCCCAAGCTTAGAGCTTTCACTCATCTTGATCATAGTATATCATACTCCTCTCTTGACCCTTGAAAACTTCCTTCACACCAAACTTCAAGCAAACTCATTAGAGGGTTAGTGCACAATTAATAATTCACACATTCAGAGGTGACACAATCATTCTTTACACTTCTGGACATTGCATAAAGCTACTGGACATTAATGGATCAAAGAAATTCATCCAACATAGCAAAAGAGGCAATGTGATATAAAAGGCAGAATCTGTAAAAAACAGAACAGTTCGTAAATACGAATTTTAAAATGGCACCAGACTTGCTCAAATGGAAAAACTCAAAACTAATGAAAGTTGCGTACATATCTGAGGATCACGCTCGTACATTGGCAGATTTTTCGAATTTTCTACAGAGACTTGTGCCCAGATTCGTGACAGACAGCAATGCTGTTTCTGCGCAGCGATCCCAAATATAACATCAACTATAACATAGAAACTTTACTTGGCAGAAAAACATGATAAGGAGAGGTTGCTACAGTAGTAAACAACTTCCAAGACTCAAATGTAAAACAAAGTACTGTAGTAAAAATATGGGTTGTCTCCCATAAGCGCTTTTCTTTAACGCCTTTCAGCTAGGCGCAGAAAGTGCAAATCAAGTAACATAGAGAGTAGAAGCATCAACATCATAACTTGTTCTAATAATAGAATCAAAAGGCAACTTCATTCTCTTTCTAGGGAAGTGTTCCATACCTTTCTTGAGAGGAAATTGATATTTAATATTACCTTCCCTCATATCAATAACAGCACCAACGGTTCGAAGAAAAGGTCTTCCCAACACAATAGGACAAGATGCATTGCATTCGATATCCAAGACAACAAAATCAACGGGGACAAGGTTATTGTTAACCGTAATATGCACATTATCAGTCCTCCCCAAAGGTTTCTTTTTAACATTATCAGCAAGATTAACATCCAAATAACAATTCTTCAATGGTGGCAAGTCAAGCATATCATAAATCTTTTTAGGCATAACAGAAATACTTGCACCAAGATCACATAAAGCATTACATTCAAAGTCATTGAATTTCATTTTAATGATGGGCTCCCAACCATCTTCTAACTTCCTAGGAATAGAAGTTTCAAGTTTTAGTTTCTCTTCTCTAGCTTTTATGAGAGCATTTGTAATATGTTTTGTAAAGGCTAAATTTATAGCACTAGCATTAGGACTTTTAGCAAGTTTTTGTAAGAACTTTATAACTTCAGAGATGTGGCAATCATCAAAATCTAAATCATTATGAGCTACATCAATGGGATCATTGTTCCCAAGGTTGGAAAAAATTTCAGCAGTTTTATCACAAGCAGTTTCAGCAGTTTTAGCAATTTCAGGCAGTTTTGTACGCTTTGCACTAGGAGTAGAAACATTACCAACACCAATTATTTTACCATTGATAGTAGGAGGTGCAGCAACATGTGAAGAATTAACATTACTAGTGGTGGTAATAGTCCAAACTTTAGCTACATTATTCTCTTTAGCTAGTTTTTCATTTTCTTCTCTATCCCACCTAGCACGCAATTCAGCCATTAATCTTATATTCTCATTAATTCTAACTTGGATGACATTTGCTGTAGTAGTAATCTTATTATCAATATCATCAGGTTTAGCAGCCATTTTATTAATTAAAGAGGATTGTGATGCGGACATGTATGAGATTCGGGTTTCAGCATTTGAAATTTTAGTTTGCAGACACTTAAATCTCCCTATTCAAGTTTTCAAGTTGATTTCCTATATTTTTCAACAAGGTAGATTGTTCATTCATAGTTTTAGTAAACAATTGATTTTGCTCATATTGTGATTGCATAAAGTTTTTAGTGGATCTTTTAATTTCTAGCATCTTTTCCTCATATCTACCATAAGTATTACCATAATCATTACCACTAGCAGGATATGGCCTATAGTTATTACCAGAGTTGTTCCTATAAGCATTGTTGTTGAAATTATTATTTTTAATGAAATTCACATCAACATTTTCTTCTTGAGCAACCAATGAAGCTAAAGGAACATTATTTGGATCTACATTAGATCTACCATTCACAAGCATAGACATAATCACATCAATCTTATCACTCAAGGAAGAGGTTTCTTCAACAGAATTTACCTTCTTACCTTGTGGAGCTCTTTCCGTGTGCCATTCAGAGTAATTTATCATCATATCATCAAGAAGCTTTGTAGCCGCCCCCAAAGTGATGGACATAAAGGTACCTCCAGCAGCTGAATCCAATAAATTCCGCGAAGAAAAATTTAGTCCTGCATAGAAGGTTTGGATGATCATCCAAGTAGTCAGTCCATGGGTTGGGCAATTCTTTACCAAAGTTTTCATTCTCTCCCATGCTTGAGCAACATGTTCAGTATCTAATTGCTTAAAATTCATTATGCTACTTCTCAAAGATATAATTTTAGCGGGAGGATAATATCTACCAATAAAAGCATCCTTACATTTAGTCCATGAATCAATACTATTCTTAGGCAAAGATAGCAACCAATCTTTAGCTCTTCCTCTTAATGAGAAAGGAAACACTTTCAATTTAATAATATCACCATCTACATCCTTATACTTTTGCATTTCACAAAGTTCAACAAAATTATTAAGATGGGCAGCAGCATCATCAGAACTAACACCAGAAAATTGATCTCTCATAACCAGGTTCAGTAAAGCAGGTTTAATTTCAAAGAATTCTGTTGTAGTAGCAGGTGGAGCAATAGGTGTGCATAGGAAATCATTATTATATGCATTTGTGAAGTCACACAACTTAGTATTTTCAGGGGTATTCATTTTAGCAACGGTAAATAAAACAAACTAGATAAAGTAAATGCAAGTAACTAATTTTTTTGTGTTTTTGATATGGAGAGCAAGACAGTAAATAAAGTAAAACTAGCAACTAATTTTTTTGTGTTTTGTTTAGGTGCAGCAAACAAAGTAGTAAATAAAATAAAGCAAGACAAAAACAAAGTAAAGAGATTGAGAAGTGGAGACTCCCCTTGCAGCGTGTCTTGATCTCCCCGGCAAAGGCGCCAGAAAAAGTGCTTGATGCGCGTAGATGTACACGTCCGTTGGGAACCCCAAGAGGAAGGTATGATGCGCACAGTGGCAAGTTTTCCCTCAGAAAGAAACCAAGGTTTAATCGGACCAGTAGGAGCCAAGAAGCACGTTGAAGGTTGATGGTGGCGAAATGTGATGCGGCGCAACAACAGGGATTCCGGCGCCAACGTGGAACCTGCACAACAAAACCAAAGTACTTTGCCCCAACAAAACAGTGACGTTGTCAATCTCACCGGCTTGCTGTAACAAAGGATTAATCGTATTGTGTGGAAGATGATTGTTTGCAAGAAAACAGTAAAACAAATATTGCAGTAGATTGTATGCGATGTAAAGAATAGGACCGGGGTCCACAGTTCACTAGAGGTGTCTCTCCCATAAGATAAAAGCATGTTGGGTGAACAAATTACAGTCGGGCAATTGACAAATAGAGAAGGGCATAACAATGCATATACATGATATGATAAATATAGTGAGATTTAATCCGGGCATTACGACAAAGTACATAGACCGCCATCCAACTGCATCTATGCCTAAAAAGTCCACCTTCAGGTTATCATCCTAACCCCATTCAGTATTAAGTTGCAAAGCAACAGACAATTGCATTAAGTATGGTGCGTAATGTAATCGACAACTACATCCTTAGACATAGAATCAATGTTTTATCCCTAGTGGCAACAGCACATCACAACCTTAGAACTTTCTGTCACTGTCCCAGGTGTCAATGAAGGCATGAACCCACTATCGAGCATAAATACTCCCTCTTGGAGTTAAGAGCAAAAACTTGGCCAGAGCCTCTACTAATAACGGAGAGCATGCAAGATCATAAACAACACATAAACAATAGATTGATAATCACCATAACATAGTATTCTCTATCCATCGGATCCCGACAAACACAACATATAGTATTATAGATAGATGATCTTGATCATGTTAGGCAGCTCACAAGATCCAACAATGAATCACATGAGGAGAAG
Organism: Lolium perenne; assembly: GCF_019359855.2. NCBI lineage: Eukaryota > Viridiplantae > Streptophyta > Magnoliopsida > Poales > Poaceae > Lolium > Lolium perenne. Next base: position 82,638,586 of record NC_067248.2, on the reverse strand, counting down.
ACGACCATCTAGCTACTGCTATGGACCCATAGTCCAGGGGTGAACTACTCACTCATCACTCCGGAGGCGACCATGGCGGTGTTGAGTCCTCCGGGAGATGAATCCCCTCTCCGGCAGGGTGCCGGAGGCGATCTCCTGAATCCCCCGAGATGGGATTCGCGGCGGCGGCGTCTCTGGAAGGTTTTCCGTATCGTGGCTCTCGGTACTGGGGTTTTCGCGACGGAGGCTTTAAGTAGGCGAAAGGGCAGGTCAAGAGGCGGCACGAGGGGCCCAGGTGACAGGCCGGCGCGGCCAGGGCCTGGGCCGCGCCGCCCTGTCATCTGGCCACCTCGTGGCCCCACTTCGACTCCCCTTCGGTCTTCTGGAAGCTTCGTGCAAAAATAGGACCCTGGGCGTTGATTTCGTCCAATTCCGAGAATATTTCGTTACTAGGATTTCTGAAACCAAAAACAGCAGAAAACAGCAACTGGCTCTTCGGCATCTTGTTAATAGGTTAGTTCCAGAAAATGCGTAAATACGATATATAATGTGCATAAAACATGTAGGTATCATCAATAAAGTAGCATGGAACATAAGAAATTATCGATACGTTGGAGACGTATCAAGGGGCCAAGCCGGCCCAGATCTGAGGAGACGAGAGAGGGTGTTGGGAGAGACGAGAGCGGTTCGAGGGGTCGAGGGGATAAAGGGATCATTCTTCAAATAATCCGCAGCCATGCAGCAAGACGGAGAGTCATATGCCGCAAGCTGAGTTCGTTCCAAGACCACATGTCTGTTGCAAGCACGTGGCTTCCTCCAAACCAATACCAGAAAAGGCAAACCCTGTAGCAAGTGATCTGCAGAATTATAAAGTCTGAATCACTGATTCAAATACAGCACTACATCTAGACTCTTGATTTCTTCCCATTTTTACACTATGCAAGCATAACATGGGAGATAAACTATAGAAACTTTTCAGCGCATACCCCAAACATGCCTGACATTAGCTTTAGATTAACAATAAACACTAAGCCAACCAACATGGAATTTGAGAAGAAAAATGCGGAGACAAAACGAGAGCACAATAGATTACACAAAAATGCAGAGCCAGTTTTTTGCTGTAGTTCCAGAGCCAGTTTTTTTCTACTAAAGAAGTAGAGTTTCAAAGGATACAATGTTCCCTCAGTAACAAATATACATTGTTAGAATCATCAAACAGTTTGGAGAAATAACAGAATGGAAGTAAATTCACTAAGCATTTCAGCTAGAGGTGTTACTAAAGAAGTAGAGTTTCAAAGGATACAATGTTCCCTCAGTAACAAATATACATTGTTAGAATCATCAAACAGTTTGATGAAATAACAGAATGGAAGTAAATTCACTAAGCATTTCAGCTAGAGGTGTTACTAAAGAAATTCAAAGGATACAATGTTCCCTCGGTAACAAATATAACAAATATACATTGTCAGAATCATCTTTAGAAAGGAGTAAGTTTGTCAAAATCACAAACAACAATAATTTTTCAGTGACTTGTTTTTCTTTTCTTATTTGCAGGTCATAAAATGTCACACTTTCCAAATCAACTAATTGATAAAGGAAAAAATGGTATGTATATCAGTGCACCTTGTTAAATGGTGTTGAACATTGTCAATGATAAGCTGGTGTGCCCATGTCGACAGTGGTTGCTGAGAATGGCTCTTCAAACCGATCACAAGCCATTGGTTTGTCACGCCCACAAACGGGATTTTTCATACGTGAACCACTGGCAGATCAGGCAGATCAGACAGTTCTGTCATCGGACGATGCTGATCAGACACCATTGGCGTGGATATTTCCAACTCAAAGTAACCTCACAATAAGAGGAACTCCATTGGTTGGGGAAAGCTCAAACGGTATGTCCTTTGACTTAGCTTATTTCACTTCATAAGTTTCAGGATGCATTATCATCGTTAACATTATGCATCAAACGCAGACATACGAGCTCAAATGAGACTGCCCATTGCAACTCAAAGTACACTCACAATAGGAGACACTCCATCGCCTGGGGGTAGCTCAAACGGTATGACATGAAACCAATTGAATATGTGTATTATTTAAATATAGCTGTGTGTATTTATAATACTGAAAATGTGGTGACTCGGCATACCACTGCATGGTGTAGTATGCAAGTCTGATACAACACCAATGAAACACCGTTCCACTAGTATTATATCGCTCAGAGTGGTACAACAGAAACATATGCGGGTCCAAGGCATGTCTATAGAATTACATACAGACTCTGTTACAGAAGATCAGCACAACCTCCTACTTTACAATGAGGTAAATCTGCAAATAAACTCCAGAAGAACGACTCGTATTCTAAGCCTATCACGAACTCTAATTGTAGAGTATTTAACTAGCTACAAAGGCTAAGAATAGATTCTAGCTAAATAGGAGCTAGGTTTAGGAAGCTAGTTCCTGTCTATTGCTAATCTAGGTTTTCTCCTTGTTGAATGTGATATCTGATTCTCCTGACATGGTCCTGTCCCTTGAAGTAGTTGTTGACTCCTCAGCCTTCGAGTTGTATTGTAGATCCTCCTTCGAGGCCTCCATATCTAAGCAGGGGATTTAAGAGTGGGATGAGTACGAGCGTACTCAACAAGTTCATTATAGGAAAGAGGTGTTTAATGCACTAGCTACGGCATTAGACCAGAAAGTCTAATACCAATGCAGGTTTTCATAATCATTTCTTCAAAAGGTTGCTTTTATTCAGAAGAACTATGTCCGTCAGCCTTCACCGGTTTACTAGAACTTCATGGAGCTCCTTTCCGGCCGCGTTCGCAGTTCCATATCCCGGAACAGGGAGTGACTGGTCACAGTTCGTTACGCTCTGCAGAGGTGTGTTGCTTTACCCATAAGAGATCTTATCCTTGTTGCCAACCGAGTTGCAGGCTCGTCCACACTTCCTTTGGTGTGAGGCCAGGAGTAAGGTCATAGTCAATCATGTTCCTCCGCTACCTCGCACACCCACCCGTTGTTGCATACCCCGACCCTGGGTCCACGCCGGTCCCATTATTCCCATAAGTTTCAGGGTGGACCCCGACCACGACGACAATGCAGGGCTCTACCATACATTCCTACGCCGGTAGATGCAACCCATCATAGACCGCAATACCGTGGGGACTTTAGGCTTCCCCAGCCACCAAATGCTCCTCGGGCTACAAGTGTCTACGAACAAAGCCGTGGGGACTTTAGGCTTCCCCAGCCACCAAATGCACCTTTGGATAACAAGTGTCTACGGTAAAGCGCGTCCGTTGATGTACAAGAGGTGGAAACACAATTGACTATACCGTCCCATTCCAGATCTTATGGTTAACACGGGTATTACGGCACAAGAATCACTGGACGACATTTGTTGTTTAATCCTAGATGGATATAAACCCTTGCAATGGAACCTCCACCATATCAACACGATCCATGGTTCCATTGCCCACCACATAGTCATATTCATAGTTATGAAAATAGTGGTTTTACTTTTTATGCAATAGTGATAAACATAGTACTTTGCAAGTAATTTGGTAAAAATACTCAAATGACATGAGCAAGCGATGAACTTGCCTTTCTTGACTGCAAGATTATGCAGTCAAGGGTCTTCGATACGTAATAACTCCAAATTCTGAAATAGCATCATCGTCCGGTAAGGACGATGTTTAAAAGATTGGCAAGGATGCAATAATGCATAAGTATGAGATGCAATCGCTCTAAGCGTGACCTAACCCCGATGATTTAGGATCAGTGAGTTATAATGATTGGTTTAGGGTGTGTTGCACTTTTAGGGTGATTCACAAACAAGGTTCTTAGTCAGGGTTGTGTTGTTTTAGAATCATAAGCAGGTGGCAAAATGAATAGTAACAATCATACACAACCAGGAATAGTAGCTGTATAATAAGTAAAGAGCAGTTATCAATTTTAAGTCCTATAATACATGGTTGATGATTACTTATTATATAATTCAAAAGAATAACTTTTGAAGAACATGTTCTTTGATGAAAAACAAGTATGATAATTAGGTTTATGGGGTTCTATGGTTTTCTATGGTTCTAATTGGTTTCTGGAGTAAGTAGTAGATGGATCACAACAGGGTTGGACTCCTCGGCACCTAGGGCTGGTAAGGCTGAGCTAAGCCTAGGCATCCTAAGCAAGTATTCATACAAGGTTGCTATCAAGATTGGTGCATTTTGTTGGTGGTAGCTATCTAGGGTTTGTAGGTCCTTATAAGCAGGGTTGATGATGATTCTTTATTTACTTCAAAAGAATAACTCTTGAAGAACATACTTCTTAAGTAATAAGAAGTATATCAGTTAGGGTTGAGATTGTCTAGGTTTTGCTACTGGATCCACTAAGTAAGGAATGATTGGCTCCTAAATAGGATGATTCATAATGATGAAGTATTTGTAGAGTTCAGTGGACTAGGGTTACGTAATGATAAAGGTTGAGCCTAGATGCTATTTGGGTTCATCACAATGGTGTGATGCTAAGCATGGATGAATAAGGATGATGGTTTTGACAGTAGAAGTTAGGGTTTAAACTTGGTTGATCCTACTTGATCAACTAGGTTTAGTGATATGCATACATGGTATACTAAACTGCTAGTGATAAGGTTCTACATATTATGTGGACATAAGTATGTCTTTTAGTTGCTAATGGTGGCCCTATGATTTGAATTAAAGTACCATGATCACCTGTTCTAACCTTGGGTTTAGGTTAGAAGCAAATTAGGGTTCACATGTAATAATGGAACTAGGGTTTCTAAATGAATTTAGGGTTTAGGGTTACACATGAAATGATGAGGTTGTCCTATCATTCAATATGAAATTAGGGTTTGCTATTTACCCTGTAGTTCTATGATTAATAACTTCAATTTAAAGTTGAAGTTATTAATAACTTGGGAATAAAAATAATATTGAATTCGGTATTTTATTATTTTTAAACAATTAATAACTAAGTAATTATTAATTATGGTTTAAATCTCTCTAATAATGATTTAACAAATAATAAATAAAGAAAATAAGGTTTCATGTTTTTCTTTATTTATTTATTGGTTTTTATTTAATTTGGATAGTTTTCCTAATTTCTGAATTTTAATTGTATTAAGAATTAAAATAAAAAGCTTAAATAACAAGTATTAAATAAATGAATTTTTATTAAAAATAAAAATTTCATTTTATATTTTTATTGGATAGAGTTTACTTTTCTAAGAATTTTAATATCTTATTTTCATTTTTCTGAGTTATTATGAATTTTCTATAGATTTGCAAAGTTTCAGATATTAATGGAATTTAAATTTAAACGAAATTGCTAAGTATACCAGCTAATATCTAGTTACAGGGGCTGACAGGTGGGGTCATTGACCAGGTCAGTGGCCACGTAGGCAACGACCGGTCAAAGAGTGTGTGATGGCCCCCGGCCACGTCGGCCTTGCCGGCGGCTCAACGCCGGCGGCCAGTCGGGGGCGGCGCCGCCGTTTTAAGGGCTCCCGGGATGCGAGTCTAGGCGTTTCAGAGCCTCCTCTACACGCTGAGGCTAACGGCGGTGACGGATTTTCGAATGGATCACCGGAGCTAGCTCCGGCGAGTACTACCACGGCGGTGAACTCCGGTCAATTAGCTATATGTAGCTACAGACATCGGAATGATGCAAATAAGGTATCAATAGAAGCGCAAGCTCACCCAGAAGATGATGGACTGCTTGTTGAGGTTGATGGTGGACGGTGGCGAGCTCAATTTTGCTTCTTCTGCGAGACACCGGTGAAAGGGAATGGCGATTTTTCGGAGACTGAGGCTTCCCCTTCTCGATTCCGTCTTCCCCTAGGTTCTACCTAACCCGGCGCATCTCCTAGACCACATCACGGACTGCGGGGTGGCCTCTATCGACGGTGGCGTCATGAACTCCGGCGAGGTGCGGCGGATAACTGTGGGCGAAGGAGAGCAAAAGAGAGAAAATGGGATGGCGGAGATGAACAAGGGTAGCACGGTGGTCATCCTGGTGGTTTTATAGGGCTCGAGGTGGTCGGGAACGACGACGAGCGTCGGCGACGGACGACCAGGATACGGCGGATGTACGGGCTAGGGTTTCAGTTGGAATCTTGATGCATCCTCCTGGCGCTGGACAAGGATCGTGGACGAGGTACGTGGCGAGCAACGCGGCGTTCATCTCGTCGACGGGCAGCAGTGATGCGGTGGCCCATCGTGCTGGCGGTCTCCGGCGAGAGGAGGAAGACGATTCTCCTCTTCGATCCTATCCTCATGAAAGGGTATGGTGGACCGGGCTTCATTTGGTGATGCTGGGCTTTCTCCTGGGCCAGTGTTGGGTTGCTCCACGGGCTTCATGGCCAGGTAGGTCTGGTAAGCCTCTTTTTATTTTATTTTTCTGTTTTGTATTTTCTATTTAATTCTGATTTGAATTTCCATTCTGTTTTGCAGGATTTTAAATGTGTGGATCCTTTTGGAGTTTATGAAAATAATAGTATAACTAATATAGGATCTTAAAAATATTTTATATGTGTAATGACACCCTTGTTTATTAAATGTTATTAGAGTTTGGAAACGGGCATTTATATATTTCATAATTTCCAATTATCAATTTAGGTGGTCCAAACTATTTTTCAAGAGACTCTTCTAAGTACCTAATGATAGTTAAGTTTTTGTTACTTTGCAAGAAACAATTTACAAGGCATAGCTTATTATCTAGTTTCTTATTTAAGAATATGATCTCGTGATATTATTTCATGTGCTTATGGTTGTTAAGGATTTGGAAAATTGTTTATGGCTATTTTTAAGTATTACCTTCATTTTCTAAACCCTTAGTTTAGTATGGTTAAGGTGGATCTTGTTCCTCTCATGAGTATTCTATTTATTTGGAAACAATAGTTAGTTGCACCTACATAGGCATAGCTTGAATATAGGTTAAGTTGATATCTTGATTCATTTCAGGGTTGGCTTAAACAATCCCCTTATTCATATGTGAGCTTAGGCATGGTTTTAGGATTATACTTGTGATCCCTATGTGATACACAAGTTAGGTTTTGGATAGGTCATTGGTTCCAATTGTAAGTGGACATCTTGTTGAATTATCTAGGGTTGCTCTTCTTCACCACACATAGGATGGTTCAATCCAAGATCATTTGGATTGATATAGGGCTGAACTATACAAAGGGTTGTTTCTATTCAGTGGTCTCTCTAATTAATATATGGAAAATGGTTTAGGGTTGCTAATAGTTCCCCTATAATTTTATGTACTGGATTATATCTGTTTATCACCTAGGGTTTAACTTATCCTTATCTATCTTCAAAGCATGATCATGGATTAGACATGATCAACTTGTTCTTAATGTCTTCTACCTCAAGTTCTTAGGGTTTATGATCATTACTCAATTTATAATGATCAAGGTTTGGCTTCCTAAGGTATCTCTCATTAATTAGATTTCTCACTTCCATGATCAATCATTGTCTTGATCAACTAGGGTATAGTACTTCTAATTTACCTTCTTGAATGAGACTACTATGATTGCCTTATTAGTTTATATCCCAGAAGAATGCCTGAGATATTACTTAGGGTTCTTTCCAGGGAATGATGATATAATCATCTGGTTATATGGATAGTTCTCTCCCTCACATTCAAGTGTTGGGCTTAACTTTCTTGAGTGTAACACCTTAGCTTGAGCTCTCTCTCATATAGGAATAGTTATTCTAGGGTTTATGGTGTACTCCTAATATTTCCTTAGGTATCTAGGCTAAGACTCCACTTGGCTATCTTGGTTGGATTAGTCTCGTTCTTACTTTATCAGTTCATGGATATAATCTTGTTCCACTAGATATTAGGTTATCTCACCACTCCAAGAGGAAATGGTTTACAACCTAATACTTTAGTTCAATGGTTGTCCTTGATTCTTAGATAGGTAAAGCTGGGATTGGGATGAATGGTCTCTCTTATTTGGGAAGGACTTCAATGCTAACCTAAGGTTAGGCTCCATAGAGAATGATGTGATCACCAATATCTATGGTTAACATAAATGGGTTTTCTCTCTAGGGATTGTCTTGAATAACATCCTAAGGTTCCTCTTAAAGTTGATGATATGAACACATGGATGTATATCAAAGGTTTAGCTCAAGGTTTGTTATGGTTTCTCTAATACATAATATAGAATTCTCACCTCTCTAGGTTTGATGTATATGGAATATAGAAGAATACATATTCCTAGGGTTGATCTCCTTGTCATGTTTCCAAGAATGAAGTAACATGAATACCATGAGGTTCATGGTAGGATCAAGGATTAGTTTAGGAAATGGAAAAGATAATTCAAGAATGGTTTCTCCATCTTATTACTACTTGATTTATAGTTGAATAGTTGTTCATATGATATAGCAAAGAATACCATATTATAATCTTTTATAAGATCAACAATTGGTTATTGAGTAAAGTGTGGTTGTGTTGATTTTAGTTCCATTTGATCTAACCCTTTAGATCAAATCATCTCTACCCAATGCAAGGTTTTAAACAAAGTCACATTGAGGTTTATAGCGCTTGACTTGATGAGCTACTTCAATTCCACCAAGGTCAAGTGAAACTTCAGTTACTGTGACTGTTTTACTTTAAAGCGCGAAAATTCCCCGGATTTTCTATGCATGAATGCAATGCACACATCTGTTTCCTCTATTTTTGTAACCCCAAATACTGGGATACCAACTGTGGCTATTTGATATCTAAAAAGTGAGTTATATTATAGGTTCTGATCAACTGGACGAGACATCTTCTGCTTTATCTCGCAGTATTGATCCTATACCAATTGTGGTCTTCTGATATCAATTATGGTCTTCTTATATCTGCTATGGTTTCATAAATCATCTTCCTTCATTCAGGGTTTATTTTGCAAGAGAACCACTAACTGACACTATGATTATAGTATCCTAAGTGATTTCCCATGCATTCCCTCTTCTATAATAATTATGGATCTGCTTGAGCTTTACCATAATCATTATCTTTCTCACCTTCATGCTTCTTTCGTACTAAAGTACTCCTCTATTGAGGTAAAGCATGAGTTTAGGTGGGTACTTCCTTCTGAATATTGTGGTTGCTTCCCACATATTTACTCCTTTCTTCTGGTTGAGCTTCATCTTGTCTTCGGAATCCTCCAGAATTCGTCACTTCCTCACACGTTTACCATTACCCTCTAGATCTATAGCACCAAGTAAGGACTTGATATTGCAACATGCATTTGCATATCAAAGTCAAACTTCATGTATGGATCTAGTCAAACAATGAAAATCCAATAAAATCCAAGAAGATTCAGTTTTGTGCTTATAATACACATCATCATAGGCCTGAATATAATAGTTGAGTAAGACATCTCTAAACATCAGGCTGAGAAGTGTAGTATATAACACCACATAATATAGGTTTATGTCGTGATACTTAGCACGAATATAGGGAATTCTACTATTTGTCTCAACCTTTACCTTAATTGCACATTTGCAATGAGATAAACTTGAAATAGAATGGCCTATGATAGTTAAGGTTAACCTAGTTTTCTTTGGAAGTTCTAATAAAGTAGTGTACCATATATGAGTGCTATTGAGGACTACTTCCTAGGATACATTGAGTTCTAACATGGCTACTCTAATTACTTATCTATTAAGATAAAACTCCTATACTTCCAAGTGTTTCTATCATAAAACTATGATCATGATGTGCTTGGCACACTTCCCATTGTTTCGGAACACAATTCTTGCACTATTGTTTAGCACTTGACTTCTTATTGTACTTCTCCTAATTATTTAGGATGTTCTAGTCATCACATAATGACTCTCAAGTGAATCATATATGATTAACAACTCTACCATGTAAGTAGGCATATTATTTTCCTTTCTCTTTTACTTACCTTCCACGATTGACTCATCATGGTCTATACTACTTCATATGTCTCATAGTTATTATTTACTATCAGTTGTTTCATATGTCTAGATAATTTTTACTTATTCACTACTTACATTGGTCTACATCTTCTATTAGGATATAACTCCTATTACAGGTCTAACTACTTTGTTTAATCATAAAAGGTGTTGGTACACATCTTCCAATAGGATATCTTCCTTATGGTTGTATCCTCTCTTTGGACTACCATGTATTGTATACCAACTATGATCTACTCATTTATTGTTTTAAGGACTTAGTGGGGTGCTACATACTTGGGATTAGCTAACTAACTTTACTTAGGAAATATAGGTAAGAAATGTTGACTTAAGTGTGTCAGGATTATTCTCAAGTGAATATCCATCTCAAGTCATAAGAACTATTTAGTTTAACTAAGACAATTTCCTATAGACACTACCAATCCTATAGGTCTCCTTTAAAGGGTTTTAATCCTAGGGTCAAAGCATTTGCTCTGATACCAACTGTGGTGACTCGGCATACCACTGCATGGTGTAGTATGCAAGTCTGATACAACACCAATGAAACACCGTTCCACTAGTATTATATCGCTCAGAGTGGTACAACAGAAACATATGCGGGTCCAAGGCATGTCTATAGAATTACATACAGACTCTGTTACAGAAGATCAGCACAACCTCCTACTTTACAATGAGGTAAATCTGCAAATAAACTCCAGAAGAACGACTCGTATTCTAAGCCTATCACGAACTCTAATTGTAGAGTATTTAACTAGCTACAAAGGCTAAGAATAGATTCTAGCTAAATAGGAGCTAGGTTTAGGAAGCTAGTTCCTGTCTATTGCTAATCTAGGTTTTCTCCTTGTTGAATGTGATATCTGATTCTCCTGACATGGTCCTGTCCCTTGAAGTAGTTGTTGACTCCTCAGCCTTCGAGTTGTATTGTAGATCCTCCTTCGAGGCCTCCATATCTAAGCAGGGGATTTAAGAGTGGGATGAGTACGAGCGTACTCAACAAGTTCATTATAGGAAAGAGGTGTTTAATGCACTAGCTACGGCATTAGACCAGAAAGTCTAATACCAATGCAGGTTTTCATAATCATTTCTTCAAAAGGTTGCTTTTATTCAGAAGAACTATGTCCGTCAGCCTTCACCGGTTTACTAGAACTTCATGGAGCTCCTTTCCGGCCGCGTTCGCAGTTCCATATCCCGGAACAGGGAGTGACTGGTCACAGTTCGTTACGCTCTGCAGAGGTGTGTTGCTTTACCCATAAGAGATCTTATCCTTGTTGCCAACCGAGTTGCAGGCTCGTCCACACTTCCTTTGGTGTGAGGCCAGGAGTAAGGTCATAGTCAATCATGTTCCTCCGCTACCTCGCACACCCACCCGTTGTTGCATACCCCGACCCTGGGTCCACGCCGGTCCCATTATTCCCATAAGTTTCAGGGTGGACCCCGACCACGACGACAATGCAGGGCTCTACCATACATTCCTACGCCGGTAGATGCAACCCATCATAGACCGCAATACCGTGGGGACTTTAGGCTTCCCCAGCCACCAAATGCTCCTCGGGCTACAAGTGTCTACGGACAAAGCCGTGGGGACTTTAGGCTTCCCCAGCCACCAAATGCACCTTTGGATAACAAGTGTCTACGGTAAAGCGCGTCCGTTGATGTACAAGAGGTGGAAACACAATTGACTATACCGTCCCATTCCAGATCTTATGGTTAACACGGGTATTACGGCACAAGAATCACTGGACGACATTTGTTGTTTAATCCTAGATGGATATAAACCCTTGCAATGGAACCTCCACCATATCAACACGATCCATGGTTCCATTGCCCACCACATAGTCATATTCATAGTTATGAAAATAGTGGTTTTACTTTTTATGCAATAGTGATAAACATAGTACTTTGCAAGTAATTTGGTAAAAATACTCAAATGACATGAGCAAGCGATGAACTTGCCTTTCTTGACTGCAAGATTATGCAGTCAAGGGTCTTCGATACGTAATAACTCCAAATTCTGAAATAGCATCATCGTCCGGTAAGGACGATGTTTAAAAGATTGGCAAGGATGCAATAATGCATAAGTATGAGATGCAATCGCTCTAAGCGTGACCTAACCCCGATGATTTAGGATCAGTGAGTTATAATGATTGGTTTAGGGTGTGTTGCACTTTTAGGGTGATTCACAAACAAGGTTCTTAGTCAGGGTTGTGTTGTTTTAGAATCATAAGCAGGTGGCAAAATGAATAGTAACAATCATACACAACCAGGAATAGTAGCTGTATAATAAGTAAAGAGCAGTTATCAATTTTAAGTCCTATAATACATGGTTGATGATTACTTATTATATAATTCAAAAGAATAACTTTTGAAGAACATGTTCTTTGATGAAAAACAAGTATGATAATTAGGTTTATGGGGTTCTATGGTTTTCTATGGTTCTAATTGGTTTCTGGAGTAAGTAGTAGATGGATCACAACAGGGTTGGACTCCTCGGCACCTAGGGCTGGTAAGGCTGAGCTAAGCCTAGGCATCCTAAGCAAGTATTCATACAAGGTTGCTATCAAGATTGGTGCATTTTGTTGGTGGTAGCTATCTAGGGTTTGTAGGTCCTTATAAGCAGGGTTGATGATGATTCTTTATTTACTTCAAAAGAATAACTCTTGAAGAACATACTTCTTAAGTAATAAGAAGTATATCAGTTAGGGTTGAGATTGTCTAGGTTTTGCTACTGGATCCACTAAGTAAGGAATGATTGGCTCCTAAATAGGATGATTCATAATGATGAAGTATCTGTAGAGTTCAGTGGACTAGGGTTATGTAATGATAAAGGTTGAGCCTAGATGCTATTTGGGTTCATCACAATGGTGTGATGCTAAGCATGGATGAATAAGGATGATGGTTTTGACAGTAGAAGTTAGGGTTTAAACTTGGTTGATCCTACTTGATCAACTAGGTTTAGTGATATGCATACATGGTATACTAAACTGCTAGTGATAAGGTTCTACATATTATGTGGACATAAGTATGTCTTTTAGTTGCTAATGGTGGCCCTATGATTTGAATTAAAGTACCATGATCACCTGTTCTAACCTTGGGTTTAGGTTAGAAGCAAATTAGGGTTCACATGTAATAATGGAACTAGGGTTTCTAAATGAATTTAGGGTTTAGGGTTACACATGAAATGATGAGGTTGTCCTATCATTCAATATGAAATTAGGGTTTGCTATTTACCCTGTAGTTCTATGATTAATAACTTCAATTTAAAGTTGAAGTTATTAATAACTTGGGAATAAAAATAATATTGAATTCGGTATTTTATTATTTTTAAACAATTAATAACTAAGTAATTATTAATTATGGTTTAAATCTCTCTAATAATGATTTAACAAATAATAAATAAAGAAAATAAGGTTTCATGTTTTTCTTTATTTATTTATTGGTTTTTATTTAATTTGGATAGTTTTCCTAATTTCTGAATTTTAATTGTATTAAGAATTAAAATAAAAAGCTTAAATAACAAGTATTAAATAAATGAATTTTTATTAAAAATAAAAATTTCATTTTATATTTTTATTGGATAGAGTTTACTTTTCTAAGAATTTTAATATCTTATTTTCATTTTTCTGAGTTATTATGAATTTTCTATAGATTTGCAAAGTTTCAGATATTAATGGAATTTAAATTTAAACGAAATTGCTAAGTATACCAGCTAATATCTAGTTACAGGGGCTGACAGGTGGGGTCATTGACCAGGTCAGTGGCCACGTAGGCAACGACCGGTCAAAGAGTGTGTGATGGCCCCGGCCACGTCGGCCTTGCCGGCGGCTCAACGCCGGCGGCCAGTCGGGGGCGGCGCCGCCGTTTTAAGGGCTCCCGGGATGCGAGTCTAGGCGTTTCAGAGCCTCCTCTACACGCTGAGGCTAACGGCGGTGACGGATTTTCGAATGGATCACCGGAGCTAGCTCCGGCGAGTACTACCACGGCGGTGAACTCCGGTCAATTAGCTATATGTAGCTACGTACATCGGAATGATGCAAATAAGGTATCAATAGAAGCGCAAGCTCACCCAGAAGATGATGGACTGCTTGTTGAGGTTGATGGTGGACGGTGGCGAGCTCAATTTTGCTTCTTCTGCGAGACACCGGTGAAAGGGAATGGCGATTTTTCGGAGACTGAGGCTTCCCCTTCTCGATTCCGTCTTCCCCTAGGTTCTACCTAACCCGGCGCATCTCCTAGACCACATCACGGATCGCGGGTGGCCTCTATCGACGGTGGCGTCATGAACTCCGGCGAGGTGCGGCGGATAACTGTGGGCGAAGGAGAGCAAAAGAGAGAAAATGGGATGGCGGAGATGAACAAGGGTAGCACGGTGGTCATCCTGGTGGTTTTATAGGGCTCGAGGTGGTCGGGAACGACGACGAGCGTCGGCGACGGACGACCAGGATACGGCGGATGTACGGGCTAGGGTTTCAGTTGGAATCTTGATGCATCCTCCTGGCGCTGGACAAGGATCGTGGACGAGGTACGTGGCGAGCAACGCGGCGTTCATCTCGTCGACGGGCAGCAGTGATGCGGTGGCCCATCGTGCTGGCGGTCTCCGGCGAGAGGAGGAAGACGATTCTCCTCTTCGATCCTATCCTCATGAAAGGGTATGGTGGACCGGGCTTCATTTGGTGATGCTGGGCTTTCTCCTGGGCCAGTGTTGGGTTGCTCCACGGGCTTCATGGCCAGGTAGGTCTGGTAAGCCTCTTTTTATTTTATTTTTCTGTTTTGTATTTTCTATTTAATTCTGATTTGAATTTCCATTCTGTTTTGCAGGATTTTAAATGTGTGGATCCTTTTGGAGTTTATGAAAATAATAGTATAACTAATATAGGATCTTAAAAATATTTTATATGTGTAATGACACCCTTGTTTATTAAATGTTATTAGAGTTTGGAAACGGGCATTTATATATTTCATAATTTCCAATTATCAATTTAGGTGGTCCAAACTATTTTTCAAGAGACTCTTCTAAGTACCTAATGATAGTTAAGTTTTTGTTACTTTGCAAGAAACAATTTACAAGGCATAGCTTATTATCTAGTTTCTTATTTAAGAATATGATCTCGTGATATTATTTCATGTGCTTATGGTTGTTAAGGATTTGGAAAATTGTTTATGGCTATTTTTAAGTATTACCTTCATTTTCTAAACCCTTAGTTTAGTATGGTTAAGGTGGATCTTGTTCCTCTCATGAGTATTCTATTTATTTGGAAACAATAGTTAGTTGCACCTACATAGGCATAGCTTGAATATAGGTTAAGTTGATATCTTGATTCATTTCAGGGTTGGCTTAAACAATCCCCTTATTCATATGTGAGCTTAGGCATGGTTTTAGGATTATACTTGTGATCCCTATGTGATACACAAGTTAGGTTTTGGATAGGTCATTGGTTCCAATTGTAAGTGGACATCTTGTTGAATTATCTAGGGTTGCTCTTCTTCACCACACATAGGATGGTTCAATCCAAGATCATTTGGATTGATATAGGGCTGAACTATACAAAGGGTTGTTTCTATTCAGTGGTCTCTCTAATTAATATATGGAAAATGGTTTAGGGTTGCTAATAGTTCCCCTATAATTTTATGTCTTGGATTATATCTGTTTATCACCTAGGGTTTAACTTATCCTTATCTATCTTCAAAGCATGATCATGGATTAGACATGATCAACTTGTTCTTAATGTCTTCTACCTCAAGTTCTTAGGGTTTATGATCATTACTCAATTTATAATGATCAAGGTTTGGCTTCCTAAGGTATCTCTCATTAATTAGATTTCTCACTTCCATGATCAATCATTGTCTTGATCAACTAGGGTATAGTACTTCTAATTTACCTTCTTGAATGAGACTACTATGATTGCCTTATTAGTTTATATCCTTAAGAATGCCTGAGATATTACTTAGGGTTCTTTCCAGGGAATGATGATATAATCATCTGGTTATATGGATAGTTCTCTCCCTCACATTCAAGTGTTGGGCTTAACTTTCTTGAGTGTAACACCTTAGCTTGAGCTCTCTCTCATATAGGAATAGTTATTCTAGGGTTTATGGTGTACTCCTAATATTTCCTTAGGTATCTAGGCTAAGACTCCACTTGGCTATCTTGGTTGGATTAGTCTCGTTCTTACTTTATCAGTTCATGGATATAATCTTGTTCCACTAGATATTAGGTTATCTCACCACTCCAAGAGGAAATGGTTTACAACCTAATACTTTAGTTCAATGGTTGTCCTTGATTCTTAGATAGGTAAAGCTGGGATTGGGATGAATGGTCTCTCTTATTTGGGAAGGACTTCAATGCTAACCTAAGGTTAGGCTCCATAGAGAATGATGTGATCACCAATATCTATGGTTAACATAAATGGGTTTTCTCTCTAGGGATTGTCTTGAATAACATCCTAAGGTTCCTCTTAAAGTTGATGATATGAACACATGGATGTATATCAAAGGTTTAGCTCAAGGTTTGTTATGGTTTCTCTAATACATAATATAGAATTCTCACCTCTCTAGGTTTGATGTATATGGAATATAGAAGAATACATATTCCTAGGGTTGATCTCCTTGTCATGTTTCCAAGAATGAAGTAACATGAATACCATGAGGTTCATGGTAGGATCAAGGATTAGTTTAGGAAATGGAAAAGATAATTCAAGAATGGTTTCTCCATCTTATTACTACTTGATTTATAGTTGAATAGTTGTTCATATGATATAGCAAAGAATACCATATTATAATCTTTTATAAGATCAACAATTGGTTACTGAGTAAAGTGTGGTTGTGTTGATTTTAGTTCCATTTGATCTAACCCTTTAGATCAAATCATCTCTACCCAATGCAAGGTTTTAAACAAAGTCACATTGAGGTTTATAGCGCTTGACTTGATGAGCTACTTCAATTCCACCAAGGTCAAGTGAAACTTCGCCATCGTGATCGTTTTACTTTAAAGCGCGAAAATTCCCCGGATTTTCTATGCATGAATGCAATGCACACATCTGTTTCCTCTATTTTTGTAACCCCAAATACTGGGATATTACAGAAAAGCTCAAACTGTATGTCATTATTGCAGACAGACAACCTCAAAGTCAACAAACATCACGTGAACGTCAAAGAGCTCGTCGACAACGATTAACTCTTCAGGAGAGGCAAGAGATTAATGCACATTTAATAAGAGAACACAACGGAGTTTTCCTGGTTTTCAAGTTCTGACCTCATCAGTTCTGTCAAGTATTTAGGGCCGGACAAAGTTGTAAAATTCCCTGTGACAAAAGACATGTCAGTGAGCAAATAAGTTAAATGCCCATGAATTAAACTTCCCAAGGGCTGTAACTATAAGCACTACCGCTGAACTCTAACATCATGCATTCATGATATTTTTTAGGATTTTGCCATCTAAGAAACATAGGGAAAAACGACCAAAACTTGACTAAGCATTAAGATAAGCTCGCTGGTGTTCGCCGTGGGAGCCATAGGGATTTTTTGTGTGTATCATTTTGGCTCAACAAAAGATGAAGAGAATTGCCCAGGCCTGATTGTTATGAGCATTGCATGCGGTGACCAGGGACAAGGCCCTCCATGGTCACGAGGGCAAGCCTCGTTACCCCTACTGAAACGGTGAAACCCTAATTCTGTTGTCATCTACTTCCACCTTCACCCAACGCCTGAGCTCACAGCATGTGAAGGGAAATTTATATAGGGGTGCTACTGCTAATCAGGGCATCCTTGTTTCAAATCCTAATGTATATGTAAACTATTAATGCCAGCATCTAGCCTAGACTGAGTTGGATAAGCCCACGTTCAGTTTGGTCCGAATACAAAATTTAGGTTCTAGCTCATGACAATCACCTCAATTCACCACCTGAAAATGAAGTGCTGTGTGGTTGCATGTCATGTTGTAAAAGAGCTAATTTGTACATCCACGAATCTGCCACTGCATTCTACTCACCCATCTCAATCATTGTGTCATATAACTCCTTCAGGCTTTGTCAGCTTAAGGCATAGAATGGATATTTTCTAGAGCATATGCATTCATGATATTTTTTAGGATTTTGCCATCTAAGAAACATAGGGAAAAACAACCAAAACTTGACTAAGCATTAAGATAAGCTCGCTGGTGTTCGCCGTGGGAGCTACTAAAATATCATCATCAAATACCTAAATGGCTCCGATTTAGAAATCCCAGGCTGGTCTTATCCTCCATGCACAGTAATATTTGATTTCCATAGTAATGCACTGGTTAGATAATTTATTCACTGTTTCGTGGATACATTTTCATTGTTCAGGCCCTGATTTTAATTCATGTCCTATTTATATTTTTGCTGCATGCCAATTGGGGTTCAGAACAACTACTGGCTGCAAATATGGTTACTTTCCAAAGTTCAATAAAAACAAGAAAGGGCCTAAATCTCTAGCTTCGTAATCTGAAGGACTTCAACCAAGAAAAATTCTACATGTGGATCATAGTAGAAATTTTAAGGTGTAGCCGAACAGGCATGTCCCACCTAGAATCCTAAAGTTAAACAACAACTTGCTTCAATTTGATTCGCACGAAAATTGCTAACAGATTTCAGGAATAACTAACTAACTAACCTAGCTATATAGGATTACAAATCCAAACAACCCTGCAATATTTTCTCCCGAGGCCTAAACATATCTCTGTTTCCGTACGAACCTTTTTCTCTCAAGCGACGAATCCTCCAGGCAGCTAGCAATCGCCCACCGGCATCAAGGTATTCCCTCTTCCCCTCTCCACCGGCGTCGATTACCACGCGCGCACCGCACACAATCGAGTCGGTGACGCCGATAATCAGAAGGAGATCCATGGCAGTCGCGGCAAGAAGGAGAGAGCCGCGGGGATGCACCACGGTGAGCCGGTCCAGGTTGGGGTGGACACACGTGGTGTCGTGTCCCCATCCTCCTGCAAGACGTGCGGGCGCAGCTATTTTGGAGGAACGACGACGCCCCCCATTGCCTAGCGGGAGGTGATGAGGAGCGAAGCCAGTCCAGGCGCGCGGCGGGAGCCCGAACGAAGCTGCCGCGGACGCGGCGGAGTAGGGGCCGCCTGCGGCCAATGACGATGTGGCTCGGCGCCGGAGGCGGGGCGGCCTGCAGCCGGAACCTTGCACCCGATGGCAGGTTGGCTCAGCGCCGGAGGGAGGGGCGACCGTGAGATCTGGCCGATGGAGGGGTGGCCCGGCGACGGCGGGCGGGACGGCCGACAGCCGGAACCGTGCTTCGCCGGGCGGTGGCCGTTATAGCGCTGGAGGGAGGCGGGTTAGCTCTGCGCCGGAGGGTGGGCAGCTGTGAGAGCGCGGGCCGAGGACGGGAGCTGGCAGCGTGAGTGTGAGGAGGCAGGAGGCATGGCCATGGCGGCGTGAGTGAGGAGGAGGCAGGGCAAACCAGAAAGAATTGGGGAAGGGATAGGGTAAGGAGACGTGAGGAAGAATTGGGGAATTGGCTTTCTCCCTGTACGAATGCTAGCTAGCGGTTAAGCAACCTCGCCCAGTAACAGGTTAAGCAACCTCGCTTATTTTCTTCGTCTAAATGATGTTCTGTTGTTCAGTAACAGGTGGGCTCCAGGATAACAAGCGATCGTGTCTACAAATTTTCTCAAATCAATTATGTTTTGACTGTTTTCAGATCGCAAATATTCATCTCTTACAATGTGTATTAACTATTGTAGATCATGGACGGAACTGAGGCAGATACTACAAATGCTTTGAATGAACCTATCGACATAGGTTCAGATACAATGTTGGTGGAAGAGACGAGTTTTACCGAATCAACCAAGGTGATTTTGATTATATTTTTCTGAACACATGTTCCTAGATAAAAAGATCTTTATAATTAATTTCGTTTTTGCAGGTCATGGACAATATAAAAATGGATGTTGATGTTAAAAAAGCCATCACCAAAGGCCTCGAGGCTACCTTGATGGAAGGGACCCTAGACTCACCGACTTTTTCAAATCCAAAGGAGTCATGTGATGCGCGTAGATGTACACGTCCGTTGGGAACCCCAAGAGGAAGGTATGATGCGCACAGTGGCAAGTTTTCCCTCAGAAAGAAACCAAGGTTTAATCGAACCAGTAGGAGCCAAGAAGCACGTTGAAGGTTGATGGGCGAAATGTGATGCGGCGCAACAACAGGGATTCCGGCGCCAACGTGGAACCTGCACAACAAAACCAAAGTACTTTGCCCCAACGAAACAGTGAGGTTGTCAATCTCACCGGCTTGCTGTAACAAAGGATTAACCGTATTGTGTGGAAGATGATTGTTTGCAAGAAAACAGTAAAACAAGTATTGCAGTAGATTGTATGCGATGTAAGGAATAGGACCGGGGTCCTGTTACCACCCGATTTTGGCCAAATCAGGAGATGGGCCGCAAGTGAAGATGGGCTTGAAGGACGGACACGTAGAGTATCTTCGAAGCGGCCTTGCGCTAAGAGTTTGGGCTAAGTTGCCCATGTATCTGTAATTTATTAGATCGTATCGTGTTTAGAGTTAACAGATAGAGTCTGGCCCGTGCACGGTTACACTACAAGAAAAGTTCAGATAGACAACGTCCCAAAATCGTCAACTAAGGGGCATTTTTCGTCGCCTATGGGCCTAACCCGACGATATGGGTTCCGTTGTCGAAACTGCGTCAGGCAAAGTCCTACGACGTTTTTTTCGGTCCGTCGCGTTTGGGCGCCCTTCCGCCACGGAAAATCGGACCGTTGCGGAAGTGTTTTCGGGAGCCCGTTGACTGCTGACGTCATGCAAACTGACACGTGGCAGACGCCGTTAACTGGCAGTTAACGGTGTTAACCGGCTGAAACCCCGTGGTAGATGGTAGGCCCACACGAGGCCTGCCACGTCTTAAGCGGGCCGGGCCAGATGATATAGTTTGACCGGTCAAATATATAGCTGGGCTGGTCCATTAGTTACGTGGGCCGGGCCTAACCTCTAAGGTTGACTGGTCAAAACTTAAAAGGGCCGGCCCATTTAACATGTGGGGTCCACATTACAGCAACTGGACCGGCCCAAGAAGCAAGTGGGCCGGGCCAAAAACACAGGTGGGTCCCACTTTCCTGTTAAAGGGCCGGCCCATTTAGTGTTTGGGGTCCACCGTATAGCAAGTGGGCCGGCCCAACAAGCTAGTGGGCCGGGCCAAAAACACAGGTGGGTCCCACTTTCAAGTTAAAGGGTCGGCCCATTTAGTATGTGGGGTCCACCATATAGCAAGTGGGCCGGCCCAACAAAATAGTGGGCCGGGCCAAAAACACAGGTGGGTCCCACTTTCCTATTAAAGGGCCGGCCCATTTAGTATGTGGGGTCCACCATATAGCAAGTGGGCTGGCCCACCAAGATAGTGGGCCGGGCCAAAAACACAGGTGGGTCCCACATTCCTGTTAATGGGCCGGCCCATTTGACATGTGGGGTCCACCATATAGCAAGTGGGCTGGCCCGACAAAATAGTGGGCCGGGCCAAAAGCACATGTGGGCCCCACTTTCCTGTTAAAGGGCCGGCCCAATTAGTATGTGGGGTCCGCCATATAGCAAGTGGGCCGGCCCAACAAGATAGTGGGCCGGGCCAAAAACACAGGTGGGTCCCACTTTCCTCTTAAAGGGCCGGCCCATTTAGTATGTGGGGACCACCACAAAAGCAAATGGGCTGGCCCAACTAATTAGTGGGCCGGCCCAGTAGTGTGTGGGGTCCACCTTAAAGCAAGTGGGCCAGCCCAATTATAGTGTGGGGTCCACCGTAAATCAAATGGGCTGGCCCAACTAATTAGTGGGCCGGCCCAGTAGTGGGTGGGGTCCACCTTAAAGCAAGTGGCCAGCCCAATTAGAGTGTGGGGTCCACCTTAAATCAAATGGGCTGGCCCAAGAAGTAAGTGGGCCAGCCCGTTTAGTTGATGTTTATATGCCGGCATAATATGCGCTTTAGAATTTTGCGGGCAGGCACATATGTGATTCGCTTAATTGGGCCGTTTAAGGGATGGGAATTCGTGATCTAGATACTGAGAATATTTACGCAGCATTGATTTCTGTCGGATAGCCTCACTTACCACAAGCACCAAAGAAAAAATGCGCGAAAGAACTATAAAAACTAACTAAATATTACATCAGCTGCAAGGCATTGAAAAAATATTACAGAACCCAGAGAAATTGAATGGTAATTAAACCTAGCAATACAATGAAGCGATCCGGGAATCTTTTAAGTTGTCCATGCAGCACCTATATCTGAAACATAGACATTACAAGTTAAGACAGCAACAATGGAAAGGCAAAGACACTCCAATATTGTTTGGCAAAGAATTTGGAACTCATCATTTCGTCGTTATAACAAGATCATTGTAATGCGCACAATAAGCAAACAAAGAGTGCATGCCGCATACCAACAGCCAATATAACAGAGCATGTTAGAATGAAACAGCAGACTTACTACTGTCGAGTCCCATGCAAACCAACATGTTCAGGGAGTACAAAATTGGTATGAACAACATAGTAGCAGGCTATAAATTTTGTAACAACGACTGAGCAAGATGAAGTTATGATTGGCTACATCTACAGAGCAGGGAATGTAAACCAAAAATAGAAGTTACGATGGCAGAAGCTAAAGAGGAGGGAATGTGAACCAACATGTGCCAAGTGCAATTACTTCATTTTGGCCGTGAACTAAATAATACTCCTGAACTTATAGTGAAGGGGATGCAAATCAAGATGTTTCGGGATATAAACTTGTAATGAGCAACACATAGAGGATAGTTAATGCTGGAGCTTAGGATGGACCAGATACAGAATATAGTGGGATCACCTGTGAACTTGTATAAGAGGGAATGCAAACCAATATGTTCAGCTTTCCATATGTGAGCGTCATGCCAAGTCAGAGAAACAAGTCAATAATGCAGCTTTTGAAGAACAAGATGGCACGCAAAATTATTATCTAGTAGTATGACAAGTTTATTTGTACTACAGGCTAGATAGCAGAGTGATAGCATGCCAAACTAAGTCCTTACTTTGTTAGCTTACAATGAACTAGATACAAAACAATGGCATCACCTGTAGTACAGGGAATGCAAGCCAACATGTTCATGGAGTAAAAAATTGGCACAAACAACATAGTAGCAGGCCATAATTTTTGTAACAACGACTGAGCAAGATAAAGTTATGATGGCTAGATCTACAGAGCAGGGAATGTAAACCAAATATAGAAGTTACGATGCCAAAAGCTATAGAGCAGGGAATGCGAACCAACATGTGCAATTACTTAAAATTGGCCATGAACTAAATAATAGCAGAATGTTACTATAATACCTATAATTTTTGTAACAACGACTGAGCAAGATAGAAGTTATGATGGATACATCTACAGAGCAGGGAATGCAAACCAAAATGTTCAATCGCTTAAAGTTAGCAATGAAGTAGAAAATAGCAAGGTGTTACGGTCATAGCTAGGAATGAACTAAAAGAGCTTCAGACAAACAAGCATCTGAACCCAGAACATGGCGCTAAAACAAGGGACTTACATTAAGAGAAGCACTCTGTGGGAGTCACAGCAGATCTTCTTGGGGTTGATAGATCCGGTGATGAAGTACGCTACATGTGCTACTTGGGGTTGGAGAGCCGGCCATTACACTTCATGGTTACTCATCTCGTCTGCAAAAACGTAACGGCGCGTCGTTAGCACAAACAGGTTCCCCCAAGATTAAACAAGAACTTGCAGGCAAGCAATAGAAAAGCGACAGTAGAAGAGTTTAGATCATGCACGGCGCCGGTGAAGCAGATCCGGTTCATGCACAGCGGTGTCGGTGAGCAAGATCCGATGCGGTGGACGACGGATCCGGCGAAGCGGCTCCGGTGGGGTGGACGATGCCGCAGCTGAAGCGACTGCGGTAGACTGCTGGATGAGCATATGGTTTCGAGGTTCGGCGGGGATGATCCGGTCCGGTTGATGACAGCGTCGATGAAGCGGCTCCGGCAGGCAGCCGGATGACGAGGATCGCGAGGCCTCGGGTAGGCCAGGGAAGTCCGGCGGGGATGTTCCGGTGCGGTGGTCGTGGAGGTGGGAGAGAGAGGGACTTGGGAAGTTCCGGTGGGTGGTCTCAGAGGAGAGAGTGAGAGAAATGAATTTTTTTTCGGGGAGTTTCCGGAGCTAGGGAGGTGGTGATCGAAAAAAAATGACGGGTAGACCCCCCACCAACCGACTTATACATGGACATTGTTGTCATCTTTACGAGGGTAGAATGGGAAGTTAGAAGCGTGTGAAATATTTGTATTTTTCGGGCGGGAAGTTTTGCCGCTGGAATGAGATTTCGAATTTGGCTACTACCAAGTAATACAAAAATATGAGACCGTACTAGTACGGCCAAATGTCACATCAATTCATCATCACGTTGAAAATCGGTTACGACGATCATAATTATTGGCCGTTGGCACATCAGTTCTCCAACGCTTGATCCAACGGTCAAAGTTCCTTTTTTTAAGAGAACGGTCAAAATTCATTGGATTCGCTCGGGAACTGCGCGCGCCAAAACGAGTCAGACGAAGATGTTTCTAGAGTTCTCACGGACGCGTCTTGGCGATACATTGAATGCAAATCTTGCAAGGTCAAAAAAAATGCAAATCTTGTAGGATCGTATGTGGCTGCTATGAGCTGAAGTACTCCATGAAACCGTGAACATACATGTAGATGGGAATCCCATGTAGACGATCTGAAGAACGACCCGCTGCATCTTTCACAAATCCATCTACATGACATGATAAACTTTAATTAAGAAGCAGCCACGTAACAATTATTGCCCAAAATCTAACGGGTTCGACAATAAGCTGGTAATTCTCTATTATATATAAACACCAAAAAAATATAGCAAGTAAGAAAGGAGTGTCAATGCCACCAGGACTTACAAAAAAGGGAATTAGCACTTCGTAATCTCTTTGTTTTTACACATACCTTCTGCTCAGGAATCCAGGGCCTAGGGTCACATCAAGTCATAATCAGAAACCAAAGTCGGTTCCCATGTTCTCCAATTCAAAACGCGTACAAAATATTTCAGTGTGTGAAATAATGTTGAGATTTTGAATTAGAGGGTTGTTAAGCTATTGATTATATGGAGTCGAAATTTGGTAGCATACATAAGTATCTCTGTTCACAACTCGCCTGTACAGAAGCGAGTGAATGTACCGTTGTGTTGCAAAGACAACACAAAGGAGAAGCCACTGTTCCGTTCATTGCACTCAATACAGCGATGAATGAACCAGACCAGTTGACAAGCTTCTAGACCTGGGCTATATGTAGAAAGATGGAAATCAATGGATCACAGAAAATCATCAGTGCCAAGCTTTAATGCACTAGCCAACGCGACCAAAAGTCCGAACTGATGGAAAGGGCTAGGCAATCCACTTTATACATCGCAACATAGTCAAGGCAACAAAAAGTCCAAACTGACAGAAAAGGCTAGACCGGGAGAAGAGAATAGAAGGTTTGTGAAAGCGATGACTCGAACTTGAGACTATGGGCTCTGATACCACGTCAAGCTTCATCCACGAGCCAACAGAACCACAAGTCAGAACTGATGGAAAGGCCTAGGCAATCCACTTATAATATTAACAATCAGCAGGGTTCCGGTTCAAAAAAAATCCACAACACAACAAGGAAACGACCACCAAGATCATAGCAATTGCAGATAAATGCACCTACGAAATATGCTCAGACTAAGGAACCATTTTACAAGACCAAGGTAATGACCTGTCACTGTCCCCGTTCATCTCCAATTATCTAGCAGTTACTCTTCTTACTACTTACTAGCATTCCTAACCTGCTCCAAAGAGGGCCTCCTTCGTGCTGCTATCGTTCTAAAATTGTCGACTTCTAGTCTTAGCGCAATTGATGCAGCTCGTTCTACTTGGAGTTGCTCCTTTAGAACTTGAGCATGCAAATACTTTGACTTGGACATGGACTTGCACTTCAGCAAATTCAAAGATTCCGTAAGAAAGTGTTTTTGGCAATGCCTTTCTTTTTTATTGCCATAGAAAATGCCTTCACACATTCTTCATCGGTTTTTTCCAGACCGTTTTTACCGGTTTTTGCCATCTCTAATTTCATATCTTCCTGCAAAAAATTCAGTTCGTACACATGTGTAAACATGATAGTTACTACAGAGAAACTTGCTGATAGTAGATTTATCATGTGTATGACCTACTTTTATTCCTACAGTTTGGCATGTCTGATTCACATCACATGAATTTTAATAAACATATATAATATCATATTGACATGTACTTTACTACTCCTACAAGTTGGGATGTGAGTCGTCACAAAATTTCAATCTTTGAGAAGACTTACAAGAACACTCTGTGCGACTTCTCCAATCACTTCAAGTTTGTTCTTCTGGCATGCTTCAAAAATCTCTGGCAGAGTCATCTCTTTGTTTGGTTCCCTTTTACTTGCATTATGTAACATCTGCATTTTAGTACTACCATTTATAAATCGAATAACGTGGTTGAAATGGAGGATCATAATATAAGCCGCATTAATCGGTGTATATACTCTGCATGATCTTTTACTAAAATATTTCTAAATAGCGAGATAAAACAACATGTCCTTACTTTTTGCCGAATGTGCACTATAAGGTTACGAGATCCCGTACGGCTAGGTAAAAGTAGTTTACCGCGGTTTTCCCGATTCTGTTTAGCCAAATTTCGCAAAAAGGAGACTAGTGAGACACTGCTATAAATAAGAATCCAAGATGTGATCTCGGTCTCGGTCTTACAAATCATACCATATTCTTTGGATCAGACCAGTGCTTCACAAGATCTCCCCACCGTTTGTCACCATTTGCTTAAAAGGAGATATAGTTGGAACACTCCCAAAGAATCTTTCCAAAGTGAAGTATTTCTTCTTTAGCTCGAGCGATCGGCGCAGACGATGCGAGACTAGACCGTTGAGAACATGCTTTACTTCCTCTTGGTCCTCATCGAACTCGAACCTTAACTGTTCACAACAATATAAACCGTTGGTGTGATATACATAGATCCAACAACAAGCTAGAAGGAACGGGACGTGCCAATGTGGTATACTAGTATGAGTAACATTACCAAGAGAAAGATGACTTACGTGTAACCTGTGCACTAATTTTTCAAAATGCGCAGAGGTGTCTACGTGCTCTTTCCATGTTGGGAAGATAGGAATTTCATTCCCGACGAAAATTCCTACATCCGATGCTAATTTACAAGATTCTTACGGGTCCAGTGGCCTTCTGCCACCTACGATAGATGAAAGGCGGAATCTTGATTCCATCCCAGCAAGCTTAGCTACGAACATTTTCCCTACTGTTGGGCCCCTCGTTTTTCTTGATCGTGGTGCAACTACAAAGTTAAGCATTACATCAAGCTATCAAGGTAGGTATATATATATATATATATCTATAAAGTATAACTTTATAACGGAGAATGAAACTATAAGCATTGGAAAATGTACCTTCTTCGGTGTGGGGCTCATCCTCAGGGGAGTTGTCTATGGCAGGACTAATATGGGTCAGTGGGAGATCATCAACAGCTTGTTGATGTTGTGCTAGCGTTGTTTGGCCGCTTGTGGTTGTGTCACCGGGGTCTGCAGTGTGTCCTTGGGCAGTATTTCCTACCACAGCTACTGCTGATCCCAATTGTGGCTGAGAAGTTGCCATGGAAACTTGTTCTGCTGCCAATTGTTGTTGAGAAGTTGCTGTGGAAACTGGTTCTGCTGCCAATTGTGGCTGAGAAGTTGCTGTGGAAACTGGTTCTGCTACCGATTGTCGCTGGTTGACTGGATTGGTAACAGGTGGCTGATTCAACCGCTTGGGGTGTTCACCACGTTTTTTTTATTTCAGTACTCTTAGAATTTTCGTTATTTTCTTCAACTGGTGCCATGAATCGCTGAGACTGTCTAGTAGCGTGCAGGTTTCTTTTTTGGTTGCAGCTGTTCTATCACCGATTCAGGTGCCCGTTGATTGGTCTTCCTCTCATTGGTGGTTCTGCGAAATTCTTACTTGAAGCCGCAGATTCCTAGCACACATAAACGATATTTCAGTCTCTGAAGTCACATATATGATGATATGCAAATGGAATAGAATGAAGAACAAGAAAGGATGACGTGCATGCCGAAACATATATATGATGCATTAAGGAGACCTAGAGGTGGCATGTGAACATGTTTGGTGGGATTCAGGATACAAGTATACAACACATGGAAGTTGCAACAGATATCTCAAAGTAAAAAACACAGAAATCACCTGGTGGGGTTGAGGAGAATGGTCAGGAAAGGCATCTTCCTGAGTCAGCTCTCCAAGAGGCTCAGCATGATCAAATTGTGAATCATAACATTGTTCTTTATCTTTGGGGAGGGGAAAGGGTTCTTCTCCGATTTTGTTCAGGTTTGCACTAGAGGCAATAGCGTTACACATGTTTGTGCCCACACGGCTTGCATATCTTATACATATATTCCGTATCCGTTTCTCTTTTAATTCATTCTTCTGTATTGCAATAATATCTAGCATGCATTACAAAAAAAAATGCTAATGAGATGGCGGTGCAAGTAAGCAAAAAAATACTTTTCGAAATCACATGCATAACGAATGCGGCCATATCAACCTTCTTGGAAGTGGGCGCGTGTACGCTTTGGTTTCCAGCCGTGGAACATCATGGAGGCGCTTTCTGTACCCATCTCTCCAGTCCGGTGGACGGAAGGAGTCGGGGATTAAGATACGAGAACCCGGCGATGGTGACTGTCGCTGACAAGGCGGCGGTGGAAGTCGGCTACGGAGGAGCTCGTATGGTACAGTGGTCGTCGGTGGGGGTGGGGGAGGTGGAAGCTACTCCGGCTTGCTAAAAAGCAAGGGAGATGGCGGAACGTCGTCGGTCACTACGGTGGCCGATGAGAAGGCAGTAGTGCTGGTGTGGGAGTGGGACAAAGGTGGGCGGCTGGCGTGTGAGATGATCCGGTGGGTCATGCAGGGTGGAAGCGTGAGAGAGAGATGCGGGGTTCGGCGCCGCCGGTGATAGGTCTGAATTGAGCGGTCCGGGGGGATAAGATCGACACTGTACTTATTTCACATCGCTTTGAATTTTGGAAGCGGGGGGGGGGGGATTTCGGCGGGAATTTTGGGGCAGAGTTGAAATTATTACTGGTTGCTGGAAAACTGTGGAACCCTAGCCTACGAAATCCCAAGTCTGAAGCTGAGGGCCCTTTTGCTGTGGCTTTTTGGCTTTTGGATTTTGGAAGCCAAAAGAATATAATATTTGTTTTTGGCTTCCAAAATCCAAAAGCCAAAAAGGCAAAAAAAAAGCCACAACAAAAGGGCCCTCAGTATATTCGGGTTCAAGGGGATATGCTTGTTGGTTCTTGGGTGCATATGATCTCTTTATTTCGAAATTCATCTTCTATACATTTTGAAATGTCAAAAAAGAATAAAACGAAAAATGCATGTGTACTTCTTCGCTTGCTTTATACACATAAAATATTTCAATGGAAAATCGAATAGTAATTTGGGCTATGTAAAAAAGAGTTACTCCGTAAAAAAATTGTGCTAACCATAAGGCTTTTTATGAGACACGTTTTCTCTCTTTTTTTACATCGACCATGAAAAAAACTTGTTTTTTTTACATCAACCATGAAAAATACTTCTTTTACATCGACCATGAAAAATACTAGGAATTTGCTAAGACCATCCACAACGTGTAGCCAAAAGTGGTTCCATATTTGATTTTTGGCTTTTTGAACTAGTTCCATACATTGTAGAGGTAGTTCCAAAACCAGAAAAACAGGGAACCGGAGCAAATAGGTGCTCCGATGCCAAATTTCACTTTTGGCATTTGGAACTAGTTCCCTACATTGTGAGAGTAGTTCCATATTGGCTTTATGTGTTGTTTTAGCTTGATGGCGGGACCCACGTTATAAATATTTGGAACCACTACATTGTGGAGCTATTGCTATATTTCACACCAAAGCCAAATTCACCATCGTATCAGATTTGGCAATAGCAACATTGTGGATAGCCTAAAGTTATATTTTCCATCTTGTACACAATTAAAAATATCTTTAAAACAAACAAATCTCTAATGTCTAGGTGTACCATCTCTACTAGTACTAGTATATATACACGTGCCTTGCACGTGAGGGCTCTTTTTTTTAGTGAAACAACTTCGACGCAATAAGAATTCGATCTTTTTTTTAACAAAGGAGGGGGGCCCAAGGGCTTGGATACCATTAAGTGCAACAGAGGGGTACATATTACAGATTGCAGTCAATAGTCACTTGGGTTGAAAGCCAATGCAAGCCCGCCTACATGATAGCAGGATTTTGTGAAGCTTTTTAACTTAATTGGTCAAACATGCGAAGCATGTGCCATTTACTTGTACAACTTTATCGGAAAAAAATACTTGTACAAGCTAGTTCCCCTAAGTACTACCAAAGACATAAGTAAACAAAAGAACCAGGGACATCATCAACTGAAAACAACAATCTATTCATATAGCGGCTCTTGCATCACCCTTTGAAAATCATCTACCCGCAAAGATGAGTGCAGAGTTTACGCTCGTGCTTTCACTGTTCCAAGATCGTCCAGTTGATCTCATGGACATCTGCATCAGCCAAAGCGGTAACCAAGTTGCCAGCCACTAGCTTCTGCAGATCAGCAACAGCATGTAGGCCATCTTGAATTGTAGAATTCCATCCTCGGTTCATTTCTTTGTTCCGCCAAGTGGCCACATCCAAGTCCTTTTGAAGACGCCTAATCTTAGCTTCCCCAGTGCCACATCCTTCTGTTTTGTTCCTACAAACGTTTGCATCACTAGAACTCTGGACATCTGTGCTACAATGCTGCTTGGCAGGGACATGAGCAGTCACTTGCTTCTGCGATTTGCCATGCATAAAATCAATCAGCAGATTAAAAGGAAATATGTTGGTTGATTCATGTCACCACTTTCAGCAACCCATGAGTTTCTAAACCTTAAATGGAGTCTAAAACATTGCAATAAAAGGGTGGGTGCATCATTTGGATGCAGAGGCCGGGGCGACCCTATTTTCAAGAAAAAATTAGGAAATCTGAAATCTATATCTATATCTCTACCATCTATACCACTCCACTCCTGTTGACAGTTTGATCTCTTTCAGTACATTAGATTATGTCATGTTTAAAACACTATTATAAAATTACCTCCTTAATGTTGAGCTCAGGAGGATCCAGATGTGCTGATCCTAGGCGGCCCCTCAAATGATTGCTTGCTAGAACAATAGGACCAAATCCCGCCTCCTTTCTACCAATGTCTGCATCACTGGCGCGCTCACTGTCTTTGTTAGGAACATGAGCAGTGGCTAGCTGCTGCAAATCAAAGTTCATCAAATCAATCAGCAAACAAGACATATGAAATTTGAGCAGTGCGGCTAAATACCTTCTTCAGCAGCTGCCCCACGGAATCGTCCTTTTGGCGGCACATCACACGTGTGAAAAATCTCGGCAACGACTTGGGGTGCGGTGATTTTGTCCCATTCCACAGTATGCCGAGCTTGGCTGCAATTATCATATTCTGCAAGATATTTTGCCTCCGAGATTCTTCGTAGGCATTCTCGAGGGGAATATCTAGCAGGCATTACAAAAAAAAACATATGCTAATAACAAGCAGTGGAAGCAAGCAATAAACTAGTCTCGGAAATCAAATACATAACAAAAGCTGCCGGACAAAGTGTTCAACCTTGGTCGACTGGGGAGGTGGCGCGTTGGCCGTTCGGTTTGGTTCGGTGGATCATGGTGGCGCTTTGTGTACCGATCTCGCCGGCCGGTAAGATGAACCAGTGAGTCGGGGAAGCAGATCCGACGAAGCGGACGGAGTGTGGTTGACGGCATCGCTGAGCTGGCTCCGGCGCGGTGGATGTCGGCTACGGATGGAGGACTGAGAGGGAGCGAGACGGACTAGGTGCGAGGTAGGGAGAGAGGCCCTTGCTTGTCCGTGGGTGGTGCTGGATATAGGGGAAATGAAAGCCTTAGAAGATAGCATCCTGCTAATTTATGGTGCTGAACTAGAAAATCCCGCCAATATATGGTGCTGAATTGCGGGCGGCTCATAGCTTGTGCACAAATAAAATGGGAAAATCCAAAAAATGTAGTTCAACAAAAAAAAACTCTAGTAGGCAAAGTCGCTAGCTCGCCATGAGAAGATGCACTCCGCCAAAAAAATGTCATGACAAGCTAGTTTGCTATGGATATTGCATTAACCCTGCTCGATAAAATGGTGGGCAAAAAAAGACAAGCTAAATCAAAAATAATGGTGGTAGAAAGATGTACCTCTCAAATGTAAACTCTACTAAACAGGGCCAGCTCAAAAATATGCCTCATATTATTAGTACTTCCTCCGGTCCATATTAACTGCCACTAACATACATCGAGAAACAAAAAAGATAAGTCTGTCATGAATAGTTCCCGAATTCAAATCTGAGTTTCTCTGTAGACTATTCCCATCTGAGTTTCTCTTTTTTGTTTCTCGATGTATGTTTCGAATTTTGATCTGAAATTTTTAGGGGTTATCTTAATATGAGCTGTGAACGTGCATGATTTGTTTCAGATTTTTTCGCAATGTTTAAATTTGGATTTAGGCCGCATGTCACCTCGCTACCGCTCGAGAAATGGAGCCCCTCTCCGCTGGGCTCCATAAAAGCTTCACTGCTCGTGTCAGACTGTTGAAGACACTGGCAAGTGCATGTCAGGGGGACAGAGAATAAATTTCGTCCACGCGTCGGCGCGTGCTGTCTACCCCAAACCCTAAACTCTGTCTTTATGAAGTCAAGCATGCATGAAGAGAAGTGGTTTTTGGTTTCAAACATGGAAATTTCAAAAACCCTCTCAAGAGCTACATTTTGGAGTGACTAATTTTTCATATTCATGATTTAAACTTGTTTAAATGGGCATAAAAATAGGCATAAAATTCAAAATAAATCAAAATAAATGAAAAACCAAGGCACATAGTCTTCTTATGTCATATAGTAAGCATTCAATTAAGTTGATAAACAAGGTCTAGACATATTCGAACCAGAAAAATCATGTATCTACCCCCTAACCCTAAACTCTGTCTTATGAAGTCAAGCATGAAGAGATGTGGTTTTTGGTTTCAAACATGGAAATTTCGAAAACCCTCCCAAGAGCTTCATTTTGGAGTGACTAAGAAGCATACATGCTTACTTTTTTATATTCATGTTTTAAACTTGTTCAAATCTTGGTCAAACCTAGGATTTGACCAAGATTCAAATGGGCATAAAAATTCAAAAAAATGAAGAAAAAAAATGAAAAACCAAGGTCTTCTTATGTCATATAGTAAGCATTCAATTAAGTTGATAAACAAGGTCTAGACGTTTTAAACCTGAAAAATCATGTATCTCCCCCTAACCCTAAACTCTGTCTTATGAAGTCAAGCATGCATGGTGAAGAGAAGTGGTTTTTGGTTTCAAACATGGAAATTTTAAAAACCCTCCCAATAGCTTCATTTTGGGGTGACTAAGAAGGATACATGATTACTTTGTCATATTCATGTCTTAAACTTGTTTAAGTCATGGTCAAACCTAGGATTTGACCAAGATTCAAATGGGCATAAGAATTAAAAAAAAACAAAGCACATAGTCTGTGTATGTCATATAGTAAGCATTCAAGTTGATAAACAAGGTCTAGACATATTCAAACCAGAAAAATCATGGAAATTTCAAAAACCTCCCACGAGCTTCATTTTGGAGTGACTAAGAAGGATCGATGCAGGTTACTTTTCATATTATTCATGTTTTAAACTTGTTTAAATCTTGGTCAAACCTAGGATTTGACCAAGATTCAACAAATGGGGATAAAAAAATGAAAACCCAATGCACATAGTCTTCTTATGTCATATAATAAGCATACAATTAAGTTGATAAACAAGGTCTAGACATATTCAAACCAAAAAAATCATGTATGTGGCTACCCCTAACCCTAAACTCTGTCTTATGAAGTCAAGCATGAAGAGATGTGGTTTTTGGTTTCAAACATGGAAATTTCAAAAACCCCTTCCAAGAGCTTCATTTTGGAGTGACTAAGAAGCATACATGCTTACCTTTTCATATATATTCATGTTTTAAACTTGTTCAAATCTTGGTCAAACCTAGGATTTGACAAAGATTCAAATGGGCATAAAAATTCAAATAAAACGAATACCAAGGTCTTCTTATGTCATATAGTATGTGCGCATTCACTTAAGTTGATAAACAAGGTCTAGACATATTAAACCTGAAAAATCATGCATGTATCTACCCCTAACCCTAAACTCTGTCTTATAAAGTCAAGCATGCATGGTGAAGATAAGTGGTTTTTGGTTTCAAACATGGAAATTTCAAAAACCCTCCTAATTAAGAGCTTCATTTTGGAGTGACTAAGAAGGATACATGCTTACTTTTACATATTCATGTTTTAAACTTGTTTAAGTCGTGGTCAAACCTAGGATTTGACCAAGATTTAAATGGGCATAAAAATTCAAAAACAAAATCAAAAACCAAAGCAAGTCTTTGCATGTCATATAGTAAGCATTCAAGTTGATAAACAAGGTCTAGACATATTCAAACCAGAAAATCATGTATATATCTACCCCTAACCCTAAACTCTATCTTTATGAAGTCAAGCATGCATGAAGAGAAGTGGTTTTAGGTTTCAAACATGGAAATTTCAAAAACCATCCCAAGAGCTACATTTTGGAGTGACTAAGAAGGATAGATGCTTAATTTTATATATTCATGATTTAAACTTGTTCAAATCTTGGTCAAACCTATGATTTGACCAAGATTCAAATGGGCATTAAAAAAATAGAAAAATGAAAAACCAAAGCACATAATCTTCTTATGTCATATAGTAAGCATTAAAGTTGATAAACACAAGGTCTAGACATATTCAAACCATACAAATCATGTATCTACCCCTAACCCTAAACTCTGTCTTATGAAGTCAAGCATGAAGAGATGTGGTTTTTGGTTTCAAACATGGAAATTTCAAATACCCTTCCAAGAGCTTCATTTTGGAGTGACTAAGAAGCATACATGCTTACCTTTTCATATTCATGTTTTAAACTTGTTCAAATCTTGGTCAAACCTAGGATTTGACCAAGATTCAAATGGGCATAAAAATTCAAAAAAAAATGAATACCAAGATCTTCTTATGTCATATAGTATGCGTGCAATCAATTAAGTTGATAAACAAGGTATAGACATATTAAACCTGAAAAATCATGTATCTACCCCTAACCCTAAACTCTGTCTTATAAAGTCAAGCATGCATGGTGAAGATAAGTGGTTTTTGGTTTCAAACATGGAAATTTCAAAAACCCTCCTAATTAAGAGCTTCATTTTGGAGTGACTAAGAAGGATACATGCTTACTTTTTCATATTCATGTTTTAAACTTGTTTAAATCTTGGTCAAACCTAGGAAAATCATAAATATATCTACCCCTAACCCTAAACTCTGTCTTATGAAGTCAATCATGAAGAGAAGTGGTTTTGGGTTTCCTATATGGAAATTTCAAAAACCTCCCAAAAACTTCATTTTAGAGTGACTAAGAACGATACATGCTTCCCTTTTCATTTTCATGTTTTAAACTTGTTTAAATTATCTTGGTCAAATCTAGGATTTGACAAGATTCAAATGGGCATCAAAATAAAAAAATCAGAAAAATGAAAAACCAAAGCACATAGTTTTCTTATGTCATATAGTAAGCATTAAAGTTGACAAACAAGGTCTAGACATATTCAAACCAGACAAAACATGTATCTATACCCCCTAACCCCTAAACTATGTCTTATGAAGTCAAACATGAAGAGAAGTGGTTTTGGGTTTCAAACATGGAAATTTCAAATACCCTTCCAAGAGCTTCATTTTGGAGTGGCTAAGAAGCATACATGCTTACCTTTTCATATTCATGTTTAAACTTGTTCAAATCTTGGTCAAACCTAGGATTTGACCAAGATTCAAATGGGCATCAAAAATAAAAAATTAGAAAAATGAAAAACCAAAGCACATAGGTTTGACCTAGGTTTGACCATGATTTAAACAAGTTTAAAACATGAATATGAAAAATTAAGCATCTATCCTTCTTAGTCACTCCAATATGTAGCTCTTGGGAGGGTTTTTGAAATTTCCATGCTTGAAACCAAAAACCACTTCTCTTCATGCATGCTTGACTTCTTCATAAGACAGAGTTTAGGGTTAGGGGGTAGATACATGATTTTCCTGGTTTGAATATGTGTAGACCTTGTTTATCAAATTAATTGAATGCTTACTATATAACATATAAGAAGACCTTGTTTTTTTTGAACTTTTATACCCATTTGAATCTTGGTCAAATCCTTGGTTCCACCAAGATTTGAATAAGTTAAAAACATGAATATGAAAAAGTAAGCATGTATGCTTCTTAGTCACTTCAAAATGAAGCTCTTGGGAGGGTTTTTGAATTTCCATGTTCGAAACCAAAAACCACAAATCTTCATGCTTGACTTCATGAAACAGAGTTTAGGGTTAGGGGTAGATACATGCTTGATTTAAACAAGTTTAAAACATGAATATGAATATGAATTTTTTTGCCCATTTGAATCTTGGCCAAATCCTAGGTTTGACCATGATTTAAACAAGTTTAAAACATGAATATGAAAAATTAAGCATGTATCATTCGTAGTCACTCCAAAATGAAGCTCTTGAGAGGGTTTTTGAAACTTCCATGTTTGAAACCAAATAACCATGTACTTCTCTTCATGCTTGACTTCATAAGACAGAGTTTGGGGTTAGGGTTAGCTTGATACATGAATTTTCTGGTTTGAATATGTCTAGACATTGTTTATCAACTTAATTGAATGCTTACTAGATGACATAAGATGACTATGTGCATTGGTTTTTCATTTTTTTTTTGAATTTTTATGCCCATTTGAATCTTGGTCAAATTCTAGGTTTGACCATGATTTAATCAAGTTTAAAACATGAATATGAAAAATTAAGCATCTATCCTTCTTAGTCACTCCAATATGTAGCTCTTGGGAGGGTTTTTGAAATTTCCATGCTTGAAAACCAAAAACCACTTTTCTTCATGCATGCTTGACTTCATAAGACATAGTTTAGGGTTAGGGGGTAGATACATGATTTTCCTACTAGTTTGAATATGTCTAGACCTTGTTTATCAATTTAATTGAATGCTTACTATATGACATGAGCAGACCTTGGTTTTAATTTTTTTATACCCATTTGAATCTTCGTCAAATCGTAGGTTTGTTGACCAAGATTTGAACAAGTTTAAAACATGAATATGAAAAAGTAAGCATGTATGCGTCTTAACTAGTCACTCCAAAATGAAGCTCTTGGGAGGGTTTTTGAAATTTCCATGTTTGAAACCAAAAACCACTTCTTCTCTTCATGCTTGACTTCATAAGTCAGGGTTTAGGGATATATAGGGGGTAGATACATGATTTTTCTGGTTTGATATGT
Organism: Lolium perenne; assembly: GCF_019359855.2. Classification (NCBI taxonomy): domain Eukaryota; kingdom Viridiplantae; phylum Streptophyta; class Magnoliopsida; order Poales; family Poaceae; genus Lolium; species Lolium perenne. The sequence goes on along the minus strand of NC_067248.2, from coordinate 82,601,134 downwards.
CTAGACCTTGTTTATCAACTTAATTGAATGCTTACTATATATATGACATAAGAAGACTACGTGACTTGTGCTCACTGAAGTGTGGGACCTCACGCATGGGAACCACACGTACGTAAGTGACAGACTTGTTGCTCTAATAACTCGGGTGATCATTATACTGTATTAGTACATAGTTTCCTATGGATCCTTCTTAGTCACTCCAAAATGAAGCTCTTTGAGAGGGTTTTTGAAATTTCCATGTTTGAAACCCAAAACAACTTCTCTTCATGCTTCACTTCATAAGACAAAGTTTAGGGTTAGGGGTAGATACATGATTTGTCTGGTTTGAATACGTCTAGACCTTGTTTATCAACTTTAATGCTTACTATATGACATAAGAAGACTATGTGCTTTGGTTTTTCATTTTTCTGATTTTTTCTATTTCTGATGCCCATTTGAATCTTGGTCAGATCCTAGGTTTTACCAAGATTTAAACAAGTTTAAAACATGAAAATGAAAAGGGAAGCATTTATCCTTCTTAGTCACTCTAAATGAAGTTTTTGGGAGGTTTTTGAAATTTTCATGTTTGAAACCCAAAACCACTTCTCTTCATGCTTGACTTCATAAGACATAGTTTAGGGTTAGGGGTACATACATGATTTGTATGTTTTGAATATGTCTAGACCTTGTTTATCAACTTGAATGCTTACTATATGACATAAGAAAACTACGTATGTGCTTTGGTTTTTCATTTTTCTGTTTTTTTTTTGAATTTTCCGCCCATTTGAATCTCTGTCAAATCCTAGGTTTGACCAAGATTTAAACAAGTTTAACACGTGAAAACGAAAAGGTAAGCATGGATCCTTCTTAGTCACTCCAAAATGTACCAATTGATAGATGTGTTAACTTTGCTTCATGGAAAAAATAATGTCATGTAAATGAGTTAACTTGGATTTCCTACCCTTGAATCCATAGGAAACTTTGTTCTAATGCACTATAATAATCAACCGAGTTTTTACACCAACAGGTCTGTCACTTACGTGTGGTGCCCATGCGTGAGGTCCCACACTTCAGTGAGCACAAGTCACGTGCCATAGGTACGCAAACTCCCAGCCATTTTCTTTGTCAAGAGAAGACGCATCAGGATGCGTATTGGAAGTCTGTGGGTCCTTCTGGATCCTTCGGTTGTCCCTCTCACAAAAAAAAACAAATCTCTCTCATTCTCGGCCTCGCTCGACTCGCTCGCTCGCTCGCTCGCTCGCACCTCCTGCTCACTGACAACCCCTGCACAACAGTCAACATCATCACCCGAAAAAGGGGAGACACCATAATGCTCTCCCTCCTTCTTCTCTCCTTCCGAGTGATCCCTCTTCCTCCGAGTTTCACTCGACGGGCAAACACATATGTGCTGCATAGTAGAGTAATAATAAAAAGGTACGTAGAAAAATCGACCTACGAATCTATAATTAAATAGGTTAAACTAGGGTTTTGCCCAGTACTACAGATCAAGGTTCAAAAAAATCCAACTACGGGGTTCGAACAACCCCATTTCTAATCAAAGAATTTTTTCGACGTCATCCAAATGACCTCAAACTATAGCATGGGCGGATCCAGACTATAGCCAAGGGGGGCAGCCGCCCCCACTCAATTTTCTGAAACCTTATACTTAGAAATATGTTAAGCTAAAGCTGGTTTGCCCGCACTTAGAAATGATATTTGCATCACTTATCATATGTTTTCCCATTTGAATCTTGTCAAATCCTAGATTTGAGCAAGATAATTTAAACAAGTTTAAAACATGAAATGAAAAGGGAAGCTTGTATCCTTCTTAGTCACTCTAAAATGAAGTTTGGGGAGGTTTTTGAAATTTCCATGCTTGAAACCAAAAACCACTTCTCTTCATGCTTGACTTCATAAGACAAAGTTTAGGGTTAGGGGTAGATACATGATTTTTCTGGTTTGAATATGTCTAGACCTTATTTATCAACTTAATTGAATGCTTACTATATAACATAAGAAGACCTTGCTTTTTTTATTTTGTTTTTTAATTTTTATACGGATTTGAATCTTGGTCAAATCCTAGGTTTCACCAAGATTTGAATAAGTTTAAAACATGAATATGAAAAAGTAAGCATTCATGTATGCTTCATAATTAATCACTTCAAAATGAAGCTCTTGGGAGGGTTTTTGAAATTTCCATGTTTGAAACCAAAAAACCACATATCATCATGCTTGACTTCATGAGACAGAGTTTAGGTTAGGGGGTAGGTACATGATTTCTCTGGTTTGAATATGTCTAGAGACCTTGTTTATCAACTTAATTGAATGCTTACAATATAACATAAGAAGACTATGTGCCTTGGTTTTTCATTTTTTGTTTTTTTTTAAATTATGCCCATTTGAATCTTTGTCAAATCCTAGATTTGACCATGATTTAAACAAGTTTAAAACATGAATATGAAAAAGTAAGCATGTATCCTTCGTAGTCACTCCAAAATGAAGCTCGATCTTGAGAGGGTTTTTGAAATTTCCATGTTTGAAACCAAAAAACCACATACCTATCTTCATGCTTGACTTCATAAGACAGAGTTAATTAGGGGTTAGGGGTAGCTTGATACATGATATTTCTGGTTTGAATATGTCTAGTCCTTATTTATCAACTTAATTGAATGCTTACTATATGACATAAGAAGACCTTGGTTTTCATTTTTTATACCCATTTGAATCTTGGTCAAATCATAGGTTTGACCAAGATTTGAACAAGTTTAAAACATGAATATGAAAAAGTAAGCACGTACGTATGCTTCTTAGTCACTCCAAAATGAAGCTCTTGGGAGGGTTTTTGAAATTTCCATGCTTGAAACCAAAAACCACTTCTCTTCATGCATGCTTGACTTCATAAGACAGAGTTTAGGGTTAGGGGGTAGATACCTAATTTCCTGGTTTGAATATGTGTAGACCTTGTTTATCAAAATAATTGAATGCTTACTATATAACATATATAAGAAGACCTTGTTTTTTTTTGAATTTTTATACCCATTTGAATCTTGGTCAAATCCTTGGTTCCACCAAGATTTGAATAAGTTAAAAACATGAATATGAGAAAGTAAGCATGTATGCTTCTTAGTCACTTCAAAATGAAGCTATTGGGAGGGTTTTTGAATTTCCATGTTCGAAACTAAAAACCACATATCTTCATGCATGCATGCTTGACTTCATGAAACAGAGTTTAGGGTTAAGGGTAGATACATGCATGATTTTTCTTGTTTGAATATGTCTAGACCTTGTTTATCAACTTAATTGAATGCCTACTATATAACATAAGAAGACCTTTTTTGTTTTTTTTTATTTTATACCCATTTGAATCTTGGTCAAATCCTAGGTTTCACCAAGATTTGAATAAGTTTAAAACATGAATATGAAAAGGTAAGCATGCATGTATGCTTCTTAATTAATCGCTTCGAAATGAAGCTCTTGTTGAGAGGGTTTTTGAAATTTCCATGTTTGAAACAAAAAAAACCACGTACTTCTCTTCATGCTTGACTTCATAAGACAGAGTTTGGGGATAGGGGTAGCTTGATACATGATTTTTCTGGTTTGAATATGTCTAGACCTTGTTTATCAACTTAATTGAATGCTTACTAGATGACATAAGATGACTATGTGCATTGGTTTTTCATTTTATTGTTTTTTTTTTGAATTTTTATGCCCATTTGAATCTTGGTCAAATCCTAGGTTTCACCATGATTTAAACAATTTAAAACATGAATATGAAAAATTAAGCATGTATCCTTCGTAGTCACTCCAAAATGAAGCTCGATCTTGAGAGGGTTTTTGAAATTTCCATGTTTGAAACCAAAAAACCACGTACTTCTCTTCATGCTAGACTTCATAAGACAAAGTTTGGGGTTAGGGGTAGCTTGATACATAAACTTTCTGGTTTGAATATGTCTAGACATTGTTTATCAACTTAATTGAATGCTTACTAGATGACATAAGAGTTTTTGAAATTTCCATGCTTGAAAACCAAAAACCACTTCTCTTCATGCATGCTTGACTTCATAAGATAGAGTTTGGGGTTAGGGGGTAGATACATGATTTTCCTGCTAGTTTGAATATGTCTAGACCTTGTTTATCAATTTAATTGAATGCTCACTATATGACATGAGCAGACCTTGGTTTTAATTTTTTTATACCCATTTGATTCTTCGTCAAATCCTAGGTTTGTTGACCAAGATTTGAACAAGTTTAAAACATTAATATGAAAAGGTAAGCATGTATGCTTCTTAATTAGTCACTCCAAAATGAAGCTCTTGGGAGGGTTTTTGAAATTTCCATGATTGAAACCAAAAACCACTTCTCTTCATGCTTGAATTCATAAGTCAGGGTTTAGGGATATATAGGGGGTAGATACATGATTTTTCTGGTTTGAATATGTCTAGAGCTTGTTTTTCAACTTGAATGCTTACTATATGACATACGAAGACTGTTTGCTAACGGAGGGAGTAAGCACTCTAGCTATGAAAAGTACCAAACGATGCATACCAAAATGATTTTTTAGAGGAATACTAGTTCGGATTATATAATTTTATATTAGCAGGCCAAAATCGAACCCCGTAGTTGGATTTTCAGAAATTGATCCGTAGTACTGGGCAAAACCCTAGTTTAGCTTATTTAATAATAGATTCGTAGGTCGATTTTTTTACGTTATTATTATTATTACTAGGCAGCACATGTGTTTGCCCGTCCAGTGAAACTCTTTCATTTCATTTTTCTTTTCCGCAAGGTCGGGAGTCGGAGGAAGAGGGATCACACGGGAGGAGACGAAGGGAGAGCAGTCACGGGGCCCCACTTATTTATGGTGTCTATCCTTTTTACGGTGATGTTGGTGTTGTGCAGGGTTGTCAGTGCGCAGGGGGGTGCGAGCGAGCGAGAAAGGCCGAGAATGAGAGAGATGTTTTTTTAGAGGGACAACCGAACGATCCTGAAGGACCCAGATTTCCAATGCGCATCAGAGCGCACTTTACAGCAGGACACAAAATAAACAGGAAATTACGTCTAAATCCCTAAGATTTACATGGTAGACCCCATGCTGAAAGCAAGAAGTGCGATCGGGTCCTTAATAGGCACCGTCCGGATTGATCCTCGTCGGAGCCGGGGACGAACCACTTGGCGCGACCAAATCGCCATGGCTACAGAGCCTGCACACCATGGCCTACGAGCTGAGCTAGAAACGACATGCCAAAACCGGCAGCCAACGGAGGTGGATAATTGGAGAGAGAGAGAGAGAGAGAGAGTTGATGCCTCTCTCTTGACAAAGAAGATGGCTGGGAGTTTGCTTACCTAGCGTACGTGACTTGTGCTCACTGAAGTGTGGGACCTCACGCATGGGAACCACACGTAAGTGACAGACTTGTTGCTCTAATAACTCGGGTGATCATTATACTGTATTAGTACATAGTTTCCTATGGATCCTTCTTAGTCACTCCAAAATGAAGCTCTTTGGGAGGGTTTTTGAAATTTCCATGTTTGAAACCAAAAATAAGAAGACTATGTGCCTTGATTTTTCATTTTTTTAAAAATTTTGCCCATTTGAATCTTGGTCAAATCCTAGGTTTGACCATGATTTAAACAAGTTTAAAACATGAATATGAAAAATTAAGCATGTATCCTTCATAGTCACTCCAAAATGAAGCTCTTGAGAGGGTTTTTGAAATTCCATGTTTGAAACCAAAAAAACCGCGTACTTCTCTTCATGCTTGACTTCATAAGAGAGAGTTTGGGGATAGGGGTAGCTTGATACATGAATTTTCTGGTTTGAATATGTCTAGACCTTGTTTATCAACTTAATTGAATGCTTACTAGATGACATAAGATGACTATGTGCATTGGTTTTTCATTTTATTGTTTTTTTTGAATTTTTATGCCCATTTGAATCTTGGTCAAATCCTAGGTTTGACCATGATTTAAACAAGTTTAAAACATGAATATGAAAAATTAAGCATCTATCCTTCTTAGTCACTCCAATATGTAGCTCTTGGGAGGGTTTTTGAAATTTCCATGCTTGAAACCAAAAACCACTTCTCTTCATGCATGCTTGACTTCTTCATAAGACAGAGTTTAGGGTTAGGGGGTAGATACATGATTTTCTTGGTTTGAATATGTGTAGACCTTGTTTATCAAATTAATTGAATGCTTACTATATAACATATAAGAAGACCTTGTTTTTTTTTAACTTTTATACCCGTTTGAATCTTGGTCAAATCCTTGGTTCCACCAAGATTTGAATAAGTTAAAAACATGAATATGAAAAAGTAAGCATGTATGCTTCTTAATCACTTCAAAATGAAGCTCTTGGGAGGGTTTTTGAATTTCCATGTTCGAAACCAAAAACCACAAATCTTCATGCTTGACTTCATGAAACATATTTTAGGGTTAGGGGTAGATATATACATGCTTGATTTTTCTTGTTTGAATATGTCTAGACCTTGTTTATCAACTTAATTGAATGCCAACTATATAACATAAGAAGACCTTTTTTGTTTTTTTTATTTTTATACCCATTTGAATCTTGGTCAAATCCTAGGTTTCACCAAGATTTGAATAAGTTTAAAACATGAATATGAAAAAGTAAGCATGCATGTATGCTTCTTAATTAATCACTTCGAAATGAAGCTCTTGGGAGGGTTTTTGAAATTTCCATGTTTGAAACCAAAAACCACATATCTTCATGCATGCGCTTGACTTCATGAGACAGAGTTTAGTGTTAGGGGGTAGATACATGATTTCTCTCGTTTGAATATGTCTAGACCTTGTTTATCAACTTAATTGAATGATTACTATATGACATAAGAAGACTATGTGCCTTGATTTTTTTTAAAATTTTGCCCATTTGAATCTTGGCCAAATCCTAGGTTTGACCATGATTTAAACAAGTTTAAAACATGAATATGAAAAATTAAGCATGTATCATTCGTAGTCACTCTAAAATGAAGCTCTTGAGAGGGTTTTTGAAATTTCCATGTTTGAAACCAAATAACCACGTACTTCTCTTCATGCTTGACTTCATAAGACAGAGTTTGGGGTTAGGGTTAGCTTGATACATGAATTTTCTGGTTTGAATATGTCTAGACATTGTTTATCAACTTAATTGAATGCTTACTAGATGACATAAGATGACTATGTGCATTTGTTTTTCATTTTTTTTGAATTTTTATGCCCATTTGAATCTTGGTCAAATTCTAGGTTTGACCATGATTTAATCAAGTTTAAAACATGAATATGAAAAATTAAGCATCTATCCTTCTTAGTCACTCCAATATGTAGCTCTTGGGAGGGTTTTTGAAATTTCCATGCTTGAAAACCAAAAACCACTTTTCTTCATGCATGCTTGACTTCATAAGACATAGTTTAGGGTTAGGGGGTAGATACATGATTTTCCTACTAGTTTGAATATGTCTAGACCTTGTTTATCAATTTAATTGAATGCTTACTATATGACATGAGCTGACCTTGGTTTTAATTTTTTTATACCCATTTGAATCTTCGTCAAATCGTAGGTTTGTTGACCAAGATTTGAACAAGTTTAAAACATGAATATGAAAAAGTAAGCATGTATGCGTCTTAACTAGTCACTCCAAAATGAAGCTCTTGGGAGGGTTTTTGAAATTTCCATGTTTGAAACCAAAAACCACTTCTTCTCTTCATGCTTGACTTCATAAGTCAGGGTTTAGGGATATATAGGGGGTAGATACATGATTTTTCTGGTTTGATATGTCTAGACCTTGTTTATCAACTTAATTGAATGCTTACTATATGACATAAGAAGACTACGTGACTTGTGCTCACTGAAGTGTGGGACCTCACGCATGGGAACCACACGTACGTAAGTGACAGACTTGTTGCTCTAATAACTCGGGTGATCATTATACTGTATTAGTACATAGTTTCCTATGGATCCTTCTTAGTCACTCCAAAATGAAGCTCTTTGAGAGGGTTTTTGAAATTTCCATGTTTGAAACCCAAAACAACTTCTCTTCATGCTTGACTTCATAAGACAGAGTTTAGGGTTAGGGGTAGATACATGATTTGTCTGGTTTGAATACGTCTAGACCTTGTTTATCAACTTTAATGCTTACTATATGACATAAGAAGACTATGTGCTTTGGTTTTTCATTTTTCTGATTTTTTCTATTTTTGATGCCCATTTGAATCTTGGTCAGTGATGACCCACAAGTATAGGGGATCGCAACAGTCTTCGAGGGAAGTATTACCCAATTTATTGATTCGACACAAGGGGAGACAAAGAATACTTGTAAGCCTTAACAGCGGAGTTGTCAATTCAGCTGCACCTGGAAACAGACTTGCTCGCAAGAGTTTATCGATAATAATGATTTTATGGCAGTGGAAATAGTGAAATAACAGCAGCGGTGAAATAAAGACAGCAGTAGTGATTATAGTAAACAGCAGGATTAAAATACTGTAGGCACAGGGACGGATTTAACGGGCGTTGCATGGATGAGAGAAACTCATGTAACAATCAAAGCAGGGGCATTTGCAGATAATAATAATAAAACGGTATCCAAGTACTAATCAATCAATAGGCATGTGTTCCATATATAGTCGTACGTGCTCGCAATGAGAAACTTGCACAACATCTTCTGTCCTACCAGCCGGTGGCAGCCGGGCCTCTAGGGAAACTACTGGATATTAAGGTACTCCTTTTAATAGAGTACCGGAGCAAAGCATTAACACTCCGTGAACACATGTGATCCTCACATCGCTACCATTCCCTCCGGTTGTCCCGATTTCTGTCACTCCGGGGCCATTGGTTCCGGACAGCGACATGTGTATACAACTTGCAGGTAAGATCATAAACAACGAATATCTTCATGAATCAATAACATGTTCAGATCTGAGATCATGGCACTCGGGCCCTAGTGACAAGCATTAAGCATAACAAGTTGCAACAATATCATAAAAGTGACATCTACGGATACTAGGCACTATGCCCTAACAATCTTATGACTATTACATGACCAATCTCATCCAATCCCTACCATCCCCTTCAGCCTACAGCGGGGGAATTACTCACACATGGATGGGGGAAACATGGCTGGTCGATGGAGAGGCGTTGGCGGTGATGGCGGTGAAGATCTCCTCCAATTCCCCGTCCCGGCGGAGTGCCAGAACGGAGACTTCTGGCTCCCGCGACGGAGTTTCGCGATGTGGCGGCTCTCTGGAGGGTTTCTGGCGACTTCGACTTCTCCCCGTGCGTTTTCAGGTCGAAACCAATAAGTAGTCCGAAGGGGGGCGTCGGAGGCCGGCCGAGGGGGCCACACCACATGGCCGCGCGGGCCCCCCCTGGGCCGCGCCGCCATGTGGTGTGGGGCCCTCGGGCCTCCACCTCCCTTGCCCTTCTGGATCCGTCAATATTTTGGTAAAATAGGGCCTTCTACATAAATTCCGAGGATTTTCCTGAAAGTTGGATTTCTGCACAAAAACGAGACACCAGAGCAGTTCTGCTGAAAACAGCGTTAGTCCGTGTTAGTTGTATCCAAAATACACAAATTAGAGGCAAAACAATAGCAAAAGTGTTCGGGAAAGTAGATACGTTTTGGACGTATCAACTCCCCCCAAGCTTAGCTTATTGCTTGTCCTCAAGCAATTCAGTTAACAACTGAGCGATAAAAGAACTTTCACGAACACATTTGCTCATATGATGTATATATTCTCATGCTATGGCTAATACTTAAGCAGTTCATAATGAGATACATGCAAATAAGATCATCCAACAGCTATGTCAATCATGGAGAAGTACCAATAATTAATAATAAGCACCATGAATCATGTATATAAGCAGGATTGCAATGTTCATAAGAGAATATGATAAAGTGGTATCTCGCTTGCCCGTATTTGATCGGCAAAACATAAATGCCGAAGCACCTCTTGAGTTCATAGAAAGACTAGAAGTAGTGATTGTCAAAGATAAAAGCATCAAAGTTATACCACAATCAATCATATTTTGAGACAAGCATATTATACTAAGAATGACAGTTGTGCTCTCAAGATAGTGCTCAAAGAAAGAATGGAGACACAACATAAAAGTAAAAGGTTGACCCTTCGCAGAGGGAAGCAGGGATTAACATGTGCTAGAGCTTTTCATTTGTAAAGCAGGAGTAAAATTATTTTGAGAGGTGTTTGTTGTTGTCAACGAATGGTAATGGGTACACTAACTACCTCATCAACCGGACTCACAAGAGCGGCTCCCATTTTATTTATTTTTGGTTGGCACTCCTTCCAACCTTTCTTTCACAAACCATGGCTAACCGAATCCTCGGGTGCCTGCCAACAATCACATACCATGAAGGAGTGCCTTTTTATTTAAGTTTTATTATGATGATGACACTCCCCCCAACCTTTGCTCACACAAGCCATGGCTAACCGAATCCTTCGGGTGCCGTCCAACAATCACAAACCATGGAGGAGTGTCTATTTAAGTTAATTAATTCGGGACTGGGAATCCCATTGCCAGCTCTTTTTGCAAAATTATTGGATAAGCGGATGTGCCACTAGTCCATATGAGAGTCCGTCACAAGTAAATGACAAGGTTGAAAGTTAAACACCACATACTTCCTCATGAGCTATGAAACATTAACACAAATTGAGAAGCATTTTGAAGGTTTTAAAGGTAGCGCATGAGAATTTACTTGGAATGGTTTGAAATGCCATGCATAGGTATTTATGGTGGACACTTTGGAACAACTTGGTTTTCAGGTGTTTGGAAGCACGAGCGGCATTCCCGCTCAGTACAAGTGAAGGCTAGCAAAAGACTAGGGAGCGACAAATCAAGAGAGCAGTAACTGTCATAATCATGCTTGCGGCAAAATAAATTAACGGAGGCATAAAAGTGATACAAGAACTCTGAAGCAATATAAATCATCGAGGCTTAATTGACTTTTTGTTCAGTCATATGCATGCGTGAGCATGTGCCAAGTCGATATAAATGAATTATTCAGAGGAGGATACCACAATGCCATACTTAGTTATGAATAAAACAATGCAAGCAAACATCCATGACATGCTACTCATATTAATAAATTGGAACTAAACATGAGAGATCATGAACTACTAGACTTTCTCAAATAGCATATACCTCACATAAACCAACTAAGCATGCTCATATGGATGAGTATATGTACAAAAATGAAAGCAAATAGAGTTCATACCAGCCTCTCACCACAATCAGATTGTCGTAGATCGTCATTATTGCCTTTTCACTTGTGTAGCTTGGATAATATGAAATGAAAACCACGCTCCAGCCACCGAAGACCATTGAACTCATGATGAACTTTACAAACCAAAGAAGAACAGCAAATATTTTTGGTATTTTCGAATTAGAAACAAGAGCGAAAGAAAACAAGCAAACAAAGCAAAATCTTTTTGGGTTTTCTCATAGCAAACCAACGATAGCAAACGAAATAAACTAAGAGCAAAGAACCAAATAAACAAATGGTGAAGAGAAACAACAGAAATATTTTTGGTCTTTTTGTGTTTTAGGAAAGAAACAAAGCAAAAACAAAAGAATGCAAACTAACAGAAACACAGAAAAGCAGGATGACAGAAATCTGCCAAATCCTGACAGCAGTACAGAAATCGAAATTAACAAAAATCTTCCATTGCTCAGACCAAAAAGTGTTCAACTAATGAAAGTTAGATAACAACCTGGGGAACATGCTCAAAAATTGGCAACTCAAAATAACGTTCTGGCTGTGCATACGAATTTTTTTTGGTAACAGCCCAGAATCTGTTTTTGGACAGCACCTCCCCAAATATCATCTCTCTCTCATTAGAAAACCACTCTAGAGACTAAACAAGTATGTACAAGTATCCAGCAACCATAATATGCAAAGAATGAGTGATGCCGGTATACCTCCCCCCAAGCTTAGGCTTTTGGCCTAAGTGGAGTTCATTCCCACGGTCCCCATGAAGTGGTGTCTTCGTAATATGACGAAGAACGACCCGGTTCCATGTATGTGCTGGAGGAAACGTCGGGGTACGTGACGGTGTAGTTGTAGGAGGGCTCGGCGTTCTCGGAGTCATGTTGCTGGTGGAATTCTTGTATCTTCATATGTTCCTCCACCGCCTCCTTAGTGAGCGACCATGATTGCCTGTCAATATTGAACAAACCTGGCTGGGGAAGAGGGATTTCCTTCTCATTCCCATCAGCAAACAACATTCTATAGACCATATTATCTATAGTGGAGTCAGTAGTAACAAAATGATGGCTCTTCATAGCAGCAATATCTAGTTTCCTAGGGGTTAATGGTACATCATTAGAATCAAGAGGAATATCTAGATGTGTTAAAATCTGTGATGCAATAGTTCCTCCAAAAATAGGCCCCCTGCTAGACAGGCGGCGAGCAATAAGAGAACCAAGATGATAAGGTGTCTCTCCAGTAAGTGCAACATTCAAGAAAGCAAGATGGTAGCTAGAGATGTTGCTAGTATTTTCTCTACCCAAAATGCTAGTAGCAATGTAATATGCGAAATATTTAATAGCGGGGAGTTGAATGTTTCTTATCTTCCCTCGCTGGATGGTGCGGCAATCATCCCCGGTGATCCCTCGGTAGAGCTCCAACAAGTCCCGGGGGTTGTCATCAATCCTCCTTGCTGTACCTACAGGGGCAATACCCAATGCACGACAAAATTCTTCCAATTTCATGGTAACAGGAATATCATAGATCTTGAATGCAACTGTCGGCTCATATTCCGTGTTGTGGAACTTGAAGCTCTCAACGAAAACTTTGGTGAGCCTGTAGTATTGTCCTCTTTCATCTCCCACGTAGGTGGCTAAGCCCGCCCTATTGACAAGGGTGAAGAAATCATCCAATATCCCTGCATTTGTCAGAAACTCATAGCATGGGAAGGATGAAGCATTAGGAGCCCCATGGTCCTCCTCGGGCGCGAAGCTAGGCGCGATGACATCCTCATTGTAGGATCGCCTAATTTGAGTAGACGCCCTTGAGGGCCTACCGGTGCTGGTTGTTGCTTTCTTGAACAATTCTCCAAATTTGAATTTCTTCATCTTCCCCTTCTGAAATTTTCAACAATCATTATAAAATTTGATTTCAAGGTATGTAATTGAAGGGAACTACTATAGGAACTTGCTAGAGTACTAAACATGCATCAAAACTAATTTCTTCCACTTAGAACAAGCATGCAAGCTCACTAAACATGTTATCTACAGCAGCAAAATATTCAAGATATACTCAACCAAATGAAATTCTAATTGGACAATCAAAGGAGTCACATACCAAGGAGTAAATGTGCCAAATTTCAGACAGAAATCTGGGCTGAGCAAGGAGATCGAAAAATCGCGAGTTCTTGAGCAGAAACACGAGTGAAAGAAACTTGGTACGAGCTTTTTCGGGAGAGAGAAGGTACTGGGAGGAAGAGATGATGTAGTGGGGCAAGGGGTGGCCCACACCAAAAGGTGGCGCGGCCCCCTTGCTGGCCGCGCCGGCCTATGGTGTGGCACCTCCTGGTGCCCCACAGGTCATCCTCTGGTGCTCCCAGATGCCTCGTCGAAAAATAGGACCAACGGTGTAATTTTTGTAATTTTTAGAGAACTTCGAAAAATGCACATTTCTGGGTATTAAATTAATGATTACTGCGCAGGAAAATGATTTCTAAAATCTTAAATGACTAAAGCATATTGCAAAACAAAAGTGATACAGCAAGTAAAATAGGTGGAGGGAGAAAGAAAGAAAGAAATGTTGTTTAGCTCCCTTATGCATTAAAATATACTTGTTAACAAGGTTGATCAAGTCTTGCTACCAAATAAATTTTATATGACATAAGAAGAAATAAACCTCAAATCAATCATGTTACCTTATATTGAATTGATATGGATCCAATCACAAGAGTTTGATATTCTTCTTTAGGCTCATATATAGGACAATCAATGGATCCCACTTTGATAGTTTTCACATTAAAAATTGTATTGACTCCACATACTTTATCAATCCTCTTGGGAAAATAGACGGTGTGTTCCTTATCATCAACATTGAAAGTAACCATGCCTTTATTGCAATCGATAACAGCCCCTGCAGTATTAAGAAAGGGTCTTCCAAGAATAATGGACATATTATCATCTTCAGGCATTTCCAACACAACGAAATCAGTTAATATCAAGCAATGCTGAGTAACTTGCACAGGAACATTTTCACATAAACCAACAGGAATAGCAGTAGATTTATCAGCCATTTGCAAAGATATATCAGTTGGTATCAATTTATCTAAATCAAGTCTCTTATAAAGAGAAAAAGGCATTACACTAACACCTGCTCCCAAATCACATAGAGCAGTTCTAACATAATTATTCTTGATGGAACAAGGAATAGTTGGTATACCTGGGTCGCCCAACTTCTTTGGAATCTTACCATTGAAGGAGTAATTAGCGAGCATAGTAGAAATTTCCTCATTGGAGATTTTCCTTTTGTTAGTAACAATATCTTTCATATACTTTGAATAAGGAGGCAATTTAATAGCATCAGTCAAAGGGATTTGCAAAAATAAAGGTTTCATCCAATCACAAAATTTATTATAATGTTCCTCCTCCTTTGATTTTAGTTTCTTAGCAGGAAAAGGCATTTGCTTTTGAACCCAAGGTTCTCTTTCATTACCATGTTTCTCAGTAATAAAATCTTCTTTAGTGTACTTTTTATTTTTAGCATGCTTTTCAGGTTCTTTTTCAATTTCTTCTTTATCAGGAGTATCATTCTTATCGTTATCTTCCTCATGTTCATTACCACTTTCAGTTTCAGCATCAGAAATAGAAATACTATTAGGATCATTAACAGGTTCAGGGGATTCTACAACATTCTTATGTTTCTTTTTCTTTTTCTTAGATGGAGCACTAGTTTTAATTAGTTGAGAATCTTGTTCAACTCTTTTGGGATGCCCTTCAGGATATAGAGGATCCTGGGTAGAAGCACCACCTCTAGTTGTTACTTCACAAGCATGTTTTTCTTTAGAATTATTTCCCAACAAGTCATTTTGCACTTTAGTAAGTTGATCAATTTGAGTTTGAACCATTTGAAAATGTTTAACAAGTATCTTAACATCATTGGAGGTTCTCTCCACAATATCATGCAATTCACTAATAGCTCGGGAATTTTCCATTAAATGATTCTCTACTCTCATATTAAAGTTTTCTTGCTTAACAATATAATTATCAAACTCATCTAAGCATTGAGCAGGAGATTTCGAATACGGAATATCCTCCCTAGTAAAGCGTTGAAGAGAGTGTACCTCAATTATGGATGAAGGGGGAATCGTCTCACATATATCTTCTATAGGAGGTAAATTCTTCACATCTTCAGGTTTAATACCCTTCTCTTTAAGAGACTTCTTGGCTTCCCTCATATCTTCATCATTCAATTTAATCATACCCCTCTTCTTCACTATCGGTGTCGGGGTTGGTTCAGGTGTAGACCAATCATCATGATTCCGGCCTATTTTAGCCAATAATTCTTCGCGTCGTGCAGGTTCTTTCTGAAAACACAACCAGCACAACTATCCAGGTATGCCCTAGACTCAATAGTTAGTCCACTATAAAATATATCAAGTAAATCATGCTTTTCTAAATCATGGTCAGGCTGAGCTCTAATAAGAGAGCAAAATCTCGCCCAA
Organism: Lolium perenne; assembly: GCF_019359855.2. Lineage (NCBI taxonomy): Eukaryota > Viridiplantae > Streptophyta > Magnoliopsida > Poales > Poaceae > Lolium > Lolium perenne. The sequence goes on along the minus strand of NC_067248.2, from coordinate 82,585,459 downwards.
ACCTCAGGCAATTTCTCTCCATCTTCCTGGTCAAAATTATAAATTCTCTGCAAAGCAGCATGTTGAGCACTAGCAGGAAAGTATTTTCGAAAGAAAACATCACGCAAGTCAATTGGACTTTTAATAGAACCAGGAGGCAAATTATTATACCAAGTTTTAGCATCATCCTTTAATGAGAAAGGAAAAATTTTAGCGACAAAATAAGTACGCATCTTGACATCATCAGAAAACACGCCACTAAGAGTAGATAACTCAGTCAAGTGTTCAACAGCACTTTCTTTTTCAGTACCACAAAAGGGTGTTTTCTCAACAATAGCTATATGAGATAGATCAAGAGAAAAATCATAATCTTTATCCCTAATGTTTATAGGAGATGTGGCAAATTTAGGATCAGGAGATGGTTTATATTTAACAGCATGTTCTGCAAGCAACTTTTTAATTTTTCTTGCATCAGTAGTAGCATTGCATTTTTCAATAAAATCATCGTCAAGCTCTACATAATCTTCATCAAGATCATCACTAGAATATTCAACAGACTCAGGTGAATTAACAGGTGTAGCAGCATTTTCATTAGGAGTTTCAGTATTTTCAATTTGTCTAGACTTAGCAATTGTAGCATCTAGAAAAGATCCTAACGAACCATCATTATCAAGCACAGCAGAAGCATCATCATAATTATGAGAAGAAATTTCAGATTCAGCAGAAGTACCAACATTTGAAGTTTGTGGTGGTGAAACAAGTTTACTTATCACAGATGGTGAATCAAGAGCAGCAGAGGTACTAAGAGTTGTACCTTTTCTTGTAGTGGATGGTAATATGGCGATCTTAGTATCGCGAGGTTTACCCATGATGGAGAATTTGCAGCGAACAATATCAATCCAAGTGAACTTCCAAATAAAGCTATGCTCCCCGGCAACGGCGCCAAAAAATAGTCTTGATGACCCACAAGTATAGGGGATCGCAACAGTCTTCGAGGGAAGTATTACCCAATTTATTGATTCGACACAAGGGGAGACAAAGAATACTTGTAAGCCTTAACAGCGGAGTTGTCAATTCAGCTGCACCTGGAAACAGACTTGCTCGCAAGAGTTTATCAGTAGTAACAGTTTTATGGCAGTGGAAATAGTGAAATAACAGCAGCGGTGAAATAAAGATAGCAGTAGTGATTATAGTAAACAGCAGGATTAAAATACTGTAGGCACAGGGACGGATTTAACGGGCGTTGCATGGATGAGAGAAACTCATGTAACAATCAAAGCAGGGGCATTTGCAGATAATAATAATAAAACGGTATCCAAGTACTAATCAATCAATAGGCATGTGTTCCATATATAGTCGTACGTGCTCGCAATGAGAAACTTGCACAACATCTTCTGTCCTACCAGCCGGTGGCAGCCGGGCCTCTAGGGAAACTACTGGATATTAAGGTACTCCTTTTAATAGAGTACCGGAGCAAAGCATTAACACTCCGTGAACACATGTGATCCTCACATCGCTACCATTCCCTCCGGTTGTCCCGATTTGTCACTTCGGGGCCATTGGTTCCAGGACAGCGACATGTGTATACAACTTGCAGGTAAGATCATAAACAACGAATATCTTCATGAATCAATAACATGTTCAGATCTGAGATCATGGCACTCGGGCCCTAGTGACAAGCATTAAGCATAACAAGTTGCAACAATATCATAAAAGTGACATCTACGGATACTAGGCACTATGCCCTAACAATCTTATGACTATTACATGACCAATCTCATCCAATCCCTACCATCCCCTTCAGCCTACAGCGGGGGAATTACTCACACATGGATGGGGGAAACATGGCTGGTCGATGGAGAGGCGTTGGCGGTGATGGCGGTGAAGATCTCCTCCAATTCCCCGTCCCGGCGGAGTGCCAGAACGGAGACTTCTGGCTCCCGCGACGGAGTTTCGCGATGTGGCGGCTCTCTGGAGGGTTTCTGGCGACTTCGACTTCTCCCCGTGCGTTTTCAGGTCAAAACCAATAAGTAGTCCGAAGGGGGGCGTCGGAGGCCGGCCGAGGGGGCCACACCACATGGCCGCGTGGGCCCCCCCTGGGCCGCGCCGCCATGTGGTGTGGGGCCCTCGGGCCTCCACCTCCCTTGCCCTTCTGGCTCCGTCAATATTTTGGTAAAATAGGGCCTTCTGCATAAATTCCGAGGATTTTCCCGAAAGTTGGATTTCTGCACAAAAACGAGACACTGAGAGCGATTCGCTGAAAACAGCGTTAGTCCGTGTTAGTTGTATCCAAAATACACAAATTAGAGGCAAAACAATAGCAAAAGTGTTCGGGAAAGTAGATACGTTTTGGACGTATCAGTCAGATCCTAGGTTTTACCAAGATTTAAACAAGTTTAAAACATGAAAATGAAAAGGGAAGCATTTATCCTTCTTAGTCACACTAAATGAAGTTTTTGGGAGGTTTTTGAAATTTCCATGTTTGAAACCCAAAACCACTTCTCTTCATGCTTGACTTCATAAGACATAGTTTAGGGTTAGGGGTACATACATGATTTGTATGTTTTGAATATGTCTAGACCTTGTTTATCAACTTGAATGCTTACTATATGACATAAGAAAACTACGTATGTGCTTTGGTTTTTCATTTTTCTGTTTTTTTTTTGAATTTTCCGCCCATTTGAATCTCTGTCAAATCCTAGGTTTGACCAAGATTTAAACAAGTTTAACACGTGAAAACGAAAAGGTAAGCATGGATCCTTCTTAGTCACTCCAAAATGTACCAATTGATAGATGTGTTAACTTTGCTTCATGGAAAAAATAATGTCATGTAAATGAGTTAACTTGGATTTCCTACCCTTGAATCCATAGGAAACTTTGTTCTAATGCACTATAATAATCAACCGAGTTTTTACACCAACAGGTCTGTCACTTACGTGTGGTGCCCATGCGTGAGGTCCCACACTTCAGTGAGCACAAGTCAAGTGCAATAGGTACGCAAACTCCCAGCCATTTTCTTTGTCAAGAGAAGACGCATCAGGATGCGTATTGGAAGTCTGTGGGTCCTTCTGGATCCTTCGGTTGTCCCTCTCACAAAAAAAAACAAATCTCTCTCATTCTCGGCCTCGCTCGACTCGCTCGCTCGCTCGCACCTCCTGCTCACTGACAAACCCTGCACAACAGTCAACATCATCACCCGAAAAAGGGGAGACACCATAATGCTCTCCCTCCTTCTTCTCTCCTTCCGAGTGATCCCTCTTCCTCCGAGTTTCACTCGACGGGCAAACACATATGTGCTGCATAGTAGAGTAATAATAAAAAGGTACGTAGAAAAATCGACCTACGAATCTATAATTAAATAGGTTAAACTAGGGTTTTGCCCAAGATTACTGAGATCAAGGTTCAAAAAAATCCAACTACGGGGTTCGAACAACCCCATTTCTAATCAAAGAATTTTTTCGACGTCATCCAAATGACCTCAAACTATAGCATGGGTGGATCCAGACTATAGCCAAGGGGGGCAGCCGCCCCCACTCAATTTTCTGAAACCTTGTACTTAGAAATATGTTAAGCTAAAGCTGGTTTGCCCGCACTTAGAAATGATATTTGCATCACTTACCATATGTTTGCCCATTTGAATCTTGTCACATCCTAGATTTGACCAAGATAATTTAAACAAGTTTAAAACATGAAAATGAAAAGGGAAGCTTGTATCCTTCTTAGTCACTCTAAAATGAAGTTTGGGGAGGTTTTTGAAATTTCCATGCTTGAAACCAAAAACCACTTCTCTTCATGCTTGACTTCATAAGACAAAGTTTAGGGTTAGGGGTAGATACATGATTTTTCTGGTTTGAATATGTCTAGACCTTATTTATCAACTTAATTGAATGCTTACTATATAACATAAGAAGACCTTGTTTTTTTTATTTTGTTTTTTAATTTTTATACGGATTTGAATCTTGGTCAAATCCTAGGTTTCACCAAGATTTGAATAAGTTTAAAACATGAATATGAAAAAGTAAGCATGCATGTATGCTTCATAATTAATCACTTCAAAATGAAGCTCTTGGGAGGGTTTTTGAAATTTCCATGTTTGAAACCAAAAAACCACATATCATCATGCTTGACTTCATGAGACAGAGTTTAGGTTAGGGGGTAGGTACATGATTTCTCTGGTTTGAATATGTCTAGAGACCTTGTTTATCAACTTAATTGAATGCTTACAATATAACATAAGAAGACTATGTGCCTTGGTTTTTCATTTTTTGTTTTTTTTTAAATTATGCCCATTTGAATCTTTGTCAAATCCTAGGTTTGACCATGATTTAAACAAGTTTAAAACATGAATATGAAAAAGTAAGCATGTATCCTTCGTAGTCACTCCAAAATGAAGCTCGATCTTGAGAGGGTTTTTGAAATTTCCATGTTTGAAACCAAAAAACCACATACCTATCTTCATGCTTGACTTCATAAGACAGAGTTAATTAGGGGTTAGGGGTAGCTTGATACATGATATTTCTGGTTTGAATATGTCTAGACCTTATTTATCAACTTAATTGAATGCTTACTATATGACATAAGAAGACCTTGGTTTTCATTTTTTATACCCATTTGAATCTTGGTCAAATCATAGGTTTGACCAAGATTTGAACAAGTTTAAAACATGAATATGAAAAAGTAAGCACGTACGTATGCTTCTTAGTCACTCCAAAATGAAGCTCTTGGGAGGGTTTTTGAAATTTCCATGCTTGAAACCAAAAACCACTTCTCTTCATGCATGCTTGACTTCATAAGACAGAGTTTAGGGTTAGGGGGTAGATACCTAATTTTCTGGTTTGAATATGTGTAGACCTTGTTTATCAAAATAATTGAATGCTTACTATATAACATAAGAAGACCTTGTTTTTTTTTGAATTTTTATACCCATTTGAATCTTGGTTAAATCCTTGGTTCCACCAAGATTTGAATAAGTTAAAAACATGAATATGAGAAAGTAAGCATGTATGCTTCTTAGTCACTTCAAAATGAAGCTATTGGGAGGGTTTTTGAATTTCCATGTTCGAAACTAAAAACCACATATCTTCATGCATGCATGCTTGACTTCATGAAACAGAGTTTAGGGTTAAGGGTAAATACATGCATGATTTTTCTTGTTTGAATATGTCTAGACCTTGTTTATCAACTTAATTGAATGCCTACTATATAACATAAGAAGACCTTTTTTGTTTTTTTTTTAATTTTTATACCCATTTGAATCTTGGTCAAATCCTAGGTTTCACCAAGATTTGAATAAGTCTAAAACATGAATATGAAAAGGTAAGCATGCATGTATGCTTCTTAATTAATCGCTTCGAAATGAAGCTCTTGAGAGGGTTTTTGAAATTTCCATGTTTGAAACAAAAAAAATCACGTACTTCTCTTCATGCTTGACTTCATAAGACAGAGTTTGGGGATAGGGGTAGCTTGATACATGATTTTTCTGGTTTGAATATGTCTAGACCTTGTTTATCAACTTAATTGAATGCTTACTAGATGACATAAGATGACTATGTGCATTGGTTTTTCATTTTATTGTTTTTTTTGAATTTTTATGCCCATTTGAATCTTGGTCAAATCCTAGGTTTGACCATGATTTAAACAATTTAAAACATGAATATGAAAAATTAAGCATGTATCCTTCGTAGTCACTCCAAAATGAAGCTCGATCTTGAGAGGGTTTTTGAAATTTCCATGTTTGAAACCAAAAAACCACGTACTTCTCTTCATGCTAGACTTCATAAGACAAAGTTTGGGGTTAGGGGTAGCTTGATACATAAACTTTCTGGTTTGAATATGTCTAGACATTGTTTATCAACTTAATTGAATGCTTACTAGATGACATAAGAGTTTTTGAAATTTCCATGCTTGAAAACCAAAAACCACTTCTCTTCATGCATGCTTGACTTCATAAGATAGAGTTTGGGGTTAGGGGGTAGATACATGATTTTCCTGCTAGTTTGAATATGTCTAGACCTTGTTTATTAATTTAATTGAATGCTCACTATATGACATGAGCAGACCTTGGTTTTAATTTTTTTATACCCATTTGATTCTTCGTCAAATCCTAGGTTTGTTGACCAAGATTTGAACAAGTTTAAAACATTAATATGAAAAGGTAAGCATGTATGCTTCTTAATTAGTCACTCCAAAATGAAGCTCTTGGGAGGGTTTTTGAAATTTCCATGATTGAAACCAAAAACCACTTCTCTTCATGCTTGAATTCATAAGTCAGGGTTTAGGGATATATAGGGGGTAGATACATGATTTTTCTGGTTTGAATATGTCTAGAGCTTGTTTTTCAACTTCAATGCTTACTATATGACATACGAAGACTGTTTGCTAACGGAGGGAGTAAGCACTCTAGCTATGAAAAGTACCAAACGATGCATACCAAAATGATTTTTTAGAGGAATACTAGTTCGGATTATATAATTTTATATTAGCAGGCCAAAATCGAACCCCGTAGTTGGATTTTCAGAAATTGATCCGTAGTACTGGGCAAAACCCTAGTTTAGCTTATTTAATAATATATTCGTAGGTCGATTTTTTTACGTTATTATTATTATTACTAGGCAGCACATGTGTTTGCCCGTCCAGTGAAACTCTTTCATTTCATTTTTCTTTTCCGCAAGGTCGGGAGTCGGAGGAAGAGGGATCACACGGGAGGAGACGAAGGGAGAGCAGTCACGGGGCCCCACTTATTTATGGTGTCTATCCTTTTTCTGGTGATGTTGACTGTTGTGCAGGGTTGTCAGTGCGCAGGGGGGTGCAAGCGAGCGAGAAAGGCCGAGAATGAGAGAGATGTTTTTTTTTAGAGGGACAACCAAACGATCCTGAAGGACCCAGATTTCCAATACGCATCAGAGCGCACTTTACAGCAGGACACAAAATAAACAGGAAATTACGTCTAAATCCCTAAGATTTACATGGTAGACCCTATGCTGAAAGCAAGAAATGCGATTGGGTCCTTAATAGGCACCGTCCGGATTGATCCTCGTCGGAGCCGGGGACGAACCACTTGGCGCGACCAAATCGCCATGGCTACAGAGCACACACACCCTGGCCTACGAGCTGAGCTAGAAACGACCTGCCAAAACCGGCAGCCAACGGAGGTGGATAATTGGAGAGAGAGAGAGAGAGAGAGAGAGAGAGAGTGTTGATGCCTCTCTCTTGACAAAGAAGATGGCTGGGAGTTTGCTTACCTAGCGTACGTGACTTGTGCTCACTGAAGTGTGGGACCTCACGCATGGGAACCACACGTAAGTGACAGACTTGTTGCTCTAATAACTCGGGTGATCATTATACTGTATTAGTACATAGTTTCCTATGGATCCTTCTTAGTCACTCCAAAATGAAGCTCTTTGGGAGGGTTTTTGAAATTTCCATGTTTGAAACCAAAAATAAGAAGACTATGTGCCTTGATTTTTCATTTTTTTAAAATTTTGCCCATTTGAATCTTGGTCAAATCCTAGGTTTGACCATGATTTAAACAAGTTTAAAACATGAATATGAAAAATTAAGCATGTATCCTTCATAGTCACTCCAAAATGAAGCTCTTGAGAGGGTTTTTGAAATTTCCATGTTTGAAACCAAAAAAACCGCGTACTTCTCTTCATGCTTGACTTCATAAGAGAGAGTTTGGGGATAGGGGTAGCTTGATACATGAATTTTCTGGTTTGAATATGTCTAGACCTTGTTTATCAACTTAATTGAATGCTTACTAGATGACATAAGATGACTATGTGCATTGGTTTTTCATTTTATTGTTTTTTTTGAATTTTTATGCCCATTTGAATCTTGGTTAAATCCTAGGTTTGACCATGATTTAAACAAGTTTAAAACATGAATATGAAAAATTAAGCATCTATCCTTCTTAGTCACTCCAATATGTAGCTCTTGGGAGGGTTTTTGAAATTTCCATGCTTGAAACCAAAAACCACTTCTCTTCATGCATGCTTGACTTCTTCATAAGACAGAGTTTAGGGTTAGGGGGTAGATACATCATTTTCCTGGTTTGAATATGTGTAGACCTTGTTTATCAAATTAATTGAATGCTTACTATATAACATATAAGAAGACCTTGTTTTTTTTGAACTTTTATACCCATTTGAATCTTGGCCAAATCCTTGGTTCCACCAAGATTTGAATAAGTTAAAAACATGAATATGAAAAAGTAAGCATGTATGCTTCTTAGTCACTTCAAAATGAAGCTCTTGGGAGGGTTTTTGAATTTCCATGTTCGAAACCAAAAACCACAAATCTTCATGCTTACTTCATGAAACATAGTTTATATTAGGGTTAGGGGTAGATACATGCTTGATTTTTCTTGTTTGAATATGTCTAGACCTTGTTTATCAACTTAATTGAATGCCTACTATATAACATAAGAAGACCTTTTTTGTTTTTTTTAATTTTTATACCCATTTGAATCTTGGTCAAATCCTAGGTTTCACCAAGATTTGAATAAGTTTAAAACATGAATATGAAAAAGTAAGCATGCATGTATGCTTCTTAATTAATCACTTCGAAATGAAGCTCTTGGGAGGGTTTTTGAAATTTCCATGTTTGAAACCAAAAACCACATATCTTCATGCATGCGCTTGACTTCATGAGACAGAGTTTAGTGTTAGGGGGTAGATACATGATTTCTCTCGTTTGAATATGTCTAGACCTTGTTTATCAACTTAATTGAATGCTTACTATATGACATAAGAAGACTATGTGCCTTGATTTTTTTTAAATTTTGCCCATTTGAATCTTGGCCAAATCCTAGGTTTGACCATGATTTAAACAAGTTTAAAACATGAATATGAAAAATTAAGCATGTATCATTCGTAGTCACTCCAAAATGAAGCTCTTGAGAGGGTTTTTGAAATTTCCATGTTTGAAACCAAATAACCACGTACTTCTCTTCATGCTTGACTTCATAAGACAAAGTTTGGGATTAGGGTTAGCTTGATACATGAATTTTCTGGTTTGAATATGTCTAGACATTGTTTATCAACTTAATTGAATGCTTACTAGATGACATAAGATGACTATGTGCATTGGTTTTTCATTTTTTTTGAATTTTTATGCCCATTTGAATCTTGGTCAAATTCTAGGTTTGACCATGATTTAATCAAGTTTAAAACATGAATATGAAAAATTAAGCATCTATCCTTCTTAGTCACTCCAATATGTAGCTCTTGGGAGGGTTTTTGAAATTTCCATGCTTGAAAACCAAAAACCACTTTTCTTCATGCATGCTTGACTTCATAAGACATAGTTTAGGGTTAGGGGGTAGATACATGATTTTCCTACTAGTTTGAATATGTCTAGACCTTGTTTATCAATTTAATTGAATGCTTACTATATGACATGAGCAGACCTTGCTTTTAATTTTTTTATACCCATTTGAATCTTCGTCAAATCGTAGGTTTGTTGACCAAGATTTGAACAAGTTTAAAACATGAATATGAAAAAGTAAGCATGTATGCGTCTTAACTAGTCACTCCAAAATGAAGCTCTTGGGAGGGTTTTTGAAATTTCCATGTTTGAAACCAAAAACCACTTCTTCTCTTCATGCTTGACTTCATAAGTCAGGGTTTAGGGATATATAGGGGGTAGATACATGATTTTTCTGGTTTGATATGTCTAGACCTGCTCGTTTATCAACTTAATTGAATGCTTACTATATGACATAAGAAGACTACGTGACTTGTGCTCACTGAAGTGTGGGACCTCACGCATGGGAACCACACGTAAGTGACAAACTTGTTGCTCTAATAACTCGGGTGATCATTATACTGTATTAGTACATAGTTTCCTATGGATCCTTCTTAGTCACTCCAAAATGAAGCTCTTTGAGAGGGTTTTTGAAATTTCCATGTTTGAAACCCAAAACAACTTCTCTTCATGCTTGACTTCATAAGACAGAGTTTAGGGTTAGGGGTAGATACATGATTTGTCTGGTTTGAATACGTCTAGACCTTGTTTATCAACTTTAATGCTTACTATATGACATAAGAAGACTATGTGCTTTGGTTTTTCATTTTTCTGATTTTTTCTATTTTTGATGCCCATTTGAATCTTGGTCAGATCCTAGGTTTTACCAAGATTTAAACAAGTTTAAAACATGAAAATGAAAAGGGAAGCATTTATCCTTCTTAGTCACTCTAAATGAAGTTTTTGGGAGGTTTTTGAAATTTCCATGTTTCAAACCCAAAACCACTTCTCTTCATGCTTGACTTCATAAGACATAGTTTAGGGTTAGGGGTACATACATGATTTGTATGTTTTGAATATGTCTAGACCTTGTTTATCAACTTGAATGCTTACTATATGACATAAGAAAACTACGTGTATGTGCTTTGGTTTTTCATTTTCCTGTTTTTTTTTTTGAATTTTCCGCCCATTTGAATCTCTGTCAAATCCTAGGTTTGACCAAGATTTAAACAAGTTTAACACGTGAAAACGAAAAGGTAAGCATGGATCCTTCGTAGTCACTCCAAAATGTACCAATTCATAGATGTGTTAACTTTGCTTCATGGAAAAAATAATGTCATGTAAATGAGTTAACTTGGATTTCCTACCCTTGAATCCATAGGAAACTTTGTTCTAATGCACTATAATAATCAACCGAGTTTTTACACCAACAGGTCTGTCACTTACGTGTGGTGCCCATGCGTGAGGTCCCACACTTCAGTGAGCACAAGTCACGTGCAATAGGTACGCAAACTCCCAGCCATTTTCTTTGTCAAGAGAAGACGCATCAGGATGCGTATTGCAAGTCTGTGGGTCCTTCTGGATCCTTCGGTTGTCCCTCTCACAAAAAAAAATATCTCTCATTCTCGGCCTCGCTCGACTCGCTCGCTCGCTCGCTCGCACCTCCTGCTCACTAACAAACCCTGCACAACAGTCAACATCATCACCCGAAAAAGGGGAGACACCATAATGCTCTCCCTCCTTCTTCTCTCCTTCCGAGTGATCCCTCTTCCTCCGAGTTTCACTCGACGGGCAAACACATATGTGCTGCATAGTAGAGTAATAATAAAAAGGTACGTAGAAAAATCGACCTACGAATCTATAATTAAATAGGTTAAACTAGGGTTTTGCCCAGTACTACAGATCAAGGTTCAAAAAAATCCAACTACGGGGTTCGAACAACCCCATTTCTAATCAAAGAATTTTTTTGACGTTATCCAAATGACCTCAAACTATAGCATGGGCGGACCCAGACTATAGCCAAGGGGGGCAGACGCCCCCACTCAATTTTCTGAAACCTTGTACTTAGAAATATGTTAAGCTAAAGCTGGTTTGCCCGCACTTAGAAATGATATTTGCATCACTTACCATATGTTTGCCCATTTGAATCTTGTCAAATCCTAGATTTGACCAAGATAATTTAAACAAGTTTAAAACATGAAAATGAAAAGGGAAGCTTGTATCCTTCTTAGTCACTCTAAAATGAAGTTTGGGGAGGTTTTTGAAATTTCCATGCTTGAAACCAAAAACCACTTCTCTTCATGCTTGACTTCATAAGACAAAGTTTAGGGTTAGGGGTAGATACATGATTTTTCTGGTTTGAATATGTCTAGACCTTATTTATCAACTTAATTGAATGCTTACTATATAACATAAGAAGACCTTGTTTTTTTATTTTGTTTTTTAATTTTTATACGGATTTGAATCTTGGTCAAATCCTAGGTTTCACCAAGATTTGAATAAGTTTAAAACATGAATATGAAAAAGTAAGCATGCATGTATGCTTCATAATTAATCACTTCAAAATGAAGCTCTTGGGAGGGTTTTTGAAATTTCCATGTTTGAAACCAAAAAACCACATATCATCATGCTTGACTTCATGAGACAGAGTTTAGGTTAGGGGGTAGGTACATGATTTCTCTGGTTTGAATATGTCTAGAGACCTTGTTTATCAACTTAATTGAATTCTTACAATATAACATAAGAAGACTATGTGCCTTGGTTTTTCATTTTTTGTTTTTTTTAAATTATGCCCATTTGAATCTTTGTCAAATCCTAGGTTTGACCATGATTTAAACAAGTTTAAAACATGAATATGAAAAAGTAAGCATGTATCCTTCGTAGTCACTCCAAAATGAAGCTCGATCTTGAGAGGGTTTTTGAAATTTCCATGTTTGAAACCAAAAAACCACATACCTATCTTCATGCTTGACTTCATAAGACAGAGTTAATTAGGGGTTAGGGGTAGCTTGATACATGATATTTCTGGTTTGAATATGTCTAGACCTTATTTATCAACTTAATTGAATGCTTACTATATGACATAAGAAGACCTTGGTTTTCATTTTTTATACCCATTTGAATCTTGGTCAAATCATAGGTTTGACCAAGATTTGAACAAGTTTAAAACATGAATATGAAAAAGTAAGCACGTACGTATGCTTCTTAGTCACTCCAAAATGAAGCTCTTGGGAGGGTTTTTGAAATTTCCATGCTTGAAACCAAAAACCACTTCTCTTCATGCATGCTTGACTTCATAAGACAGAGTTTAGGGTTAGGGGTAGATACCTAATTTTCTGGTTTGAATATGTGTAGACCTTGTTTATCAAAATAATTGAATGCTTACTATATAACATAAGAAGACCTTGTTTTTTTTTGAATTTTTATACCCATTTGAATCTTGGTCAAATCCTTGGTTCCACCAAGATTTGAATAAGTTAAAAACATGAATATGATAAAGTAAGCATGTATGCTTCTTAGTCACTTCAAAATGAAGCTATTGGGAGGGTTTTTGAATTTCCATGTTCGAAACTAAAAACCACATATCTTCATGCATGCATGCTTGACTTCATGAAACAGAGTTTAGGGTTAAGGGTAGATACATGCATGATTTTTCTTGTTTGAATATGTCTAGACCTTGTTTATCAACTTAATTGAATGCCTACTATATAACATAAGAAGACCTTTTTTTTTAATTTTTATACCCATTTGAATCTTGGTCAAATCCTAGGTTTCACCAAGATTTGAATAAGTTTAAAACATGAATATGAAAAGGTAAGCATGCATGTATGCTTCTTAATTAATCGCTTCGAAATGAAGCTCTTGAGAGGGTTTTTGAAATTTCCATGTTTGAAACAAAAAAAACCACGTACTTCTCTTCATGCTTGACTTCATAAGACAGAGTTTGGGGATAGGGGTAGCTTGATACATGATTTTTCTGGTTTGAATATGTCTAGACCTTGTTTATCAACTTAATTGAATGCTTACTAGATGACATAAGATGACTATGTGCATTGGTTTTTCATTTTATTGTTTTTTTTGAATTTTTATGCCCATTTGAATCTTGGTCAAATCCTAGGTTTGACCATGATTTAAACAATTTAAAACATGAATATGAAAAATTAAGCATGTATCCTTCGTAGTCACTCCAAAATGAAGCTCGATCTTGAGAGGGTTTTTGAAATTTCCATGTTTGAAACCAAAAAAACCACGTACTTCTCTTCATGCTAGACTTCATAAGACAAAGTTTGGGGTTAGGGGTAGCTTGATACATAAACTTTCTGGTTTGAATATGTCTAGACATTGTTTATCAACTTAATTGAATGCTTACTAGATGACATAAGAGTTTTTGAAATTTCCATGCTTGAAAACCAAAAACCACTTCTCTTCATGCATGCTTGACTTCATAAGATAGAGTTTGGGGTTAGGGGGTAGATACATGATTTTCCTGCTAGTTTGAATATGTCTAGACCTTGTTTATTAATTTAATTGAATGCTCACTATATGACATGAGCAGACCTTGGTTTTAATTTTTTTATACCCATTTGATTCTTCGTCAAATCCTAGGTTTGTTGACCAAGATTTGAACAAGTTTAAAACATTAATATGAAAAGGTAAGCATGTATGCTTCTTAATTAGTCACTCCAAAATGAAGCTCTTGGGAGGGTTTTTGAAATTTCCATGATTGAAACCAAAAACCACTTCTCTTCATGCTTGAATTCATAAGTCAGGGTTTAGGGATATATAGGGGGTAGATACATGATTTTTCTGGTTTGAATATGTCTAGAGCTTGTTTTTCAACTTCAATGCTTACTATATGACATACGAAGACTGTTTGCTAACGGAGGGAGTAAGCACTCTAGCTATGAAAAGTACCAAACGATGCATACCAAAATGATTTTTTAGAGGAATACTAGTTCGGATTATATAATTTTATATTAGCAGGCCAAAATCGAACCCCGTAGTTGGATTTTCAGAAATTGATCCGTAGTACTGGGCAAAACCCTAGTTTAGCTTATTTAATAATAGATTCGTAGGTCGATTTTTTTACGTTATTATTATTATTACTAGGCAACACATGTGTTTGCCCGTCCAGTGAAACTCTTTCATTTCATTTTTCTTTTTCGCAAGGTCGGGAGTCGGAGGAAGAGGGATCACACGGGAGGAGACGAAGGGAGAGCAGTCACGGGGCCCCACTTATTTATGGTGTCTATCCTTTTTCTGGTGATGTTATTTGTTGTGCGGGGGGGTTGTCGGTGCAGGGGGGTGCGAGCGAGCGAGAAAGGCCGAGAATGAGAGAGATGTTTTTTTAGAGGGACAACCGAACGATCCTGAAGGACCCAGATTTCCAATACGCATCAGAGCGCACTTTACAGCAGGACACAAAATAAACAGGAAATTACGTCTAAATCCCTAAGATTTACATGGTAGACCCCATGCTGAAAGCAAGAAATGCGATCGGGTCCTTAATAGGCACCGTCCGGATTGATCCTCGTCGGAGCCGGGGACGAACCACTTGGCACGACCAAATCGCCATGGCTACAGAGCCTGCACACCATGGCCTACGAGCTGAGCTAGAAACGACCTGCCAAAACCGGCAGCCAACGGAGGTGGATAATTGGAGAGAGAGAGAGAGAGAGAGAGTGTGTGTGTGTGTGTGTGTGTGTTGATGCCTCTCTCTTGACAAAGAAGATGGTTGGGAGTTTGCTTACCTAGCGTACGTGACTTGTGCTCACTGAAGTGTGGGACCTCACGCATGGGAACCACACGTAAGTGACAGACTTGTTGCTCTAATAACTCGGGTGATCATTATACTGTATTAGTACATAGTTTCCTATGGATCCTTCTTAGTCACTCCAAAATGAAGCTCTTTGGGAGGGTTTTTGAAATTTCCATGTTTGAAACCAAAAATAAGAAGACTATGTGCCTTGATTTTTCATTTTTTTTAAATTTTGCCCATTTGAATCTTGGTCAAATCCTAGGTTTGACCATGATTTAAACAAGTTTAAAACATGAATATGAAAAATTAAGCATGTATCCTTCATAGTCACTCCAAAATGAAGCTCTTGAGAGGGTTTTTGAAATTTCCATGTTTGAAACCAAAAAAACCGCGTACTTCTCTTCATGCTTGACTTCATAAGAGAGAGTTTGGGGATAGGGGTAGCTTGATACATGAATTTTCTGGTTTGAATATGTCTAGACCTTGTTTATGAACTTAATTGAATGCTTACTAGATGACATAAGATGACTATGTGCATTGGTTTTTCATTTTATTGTTTTTTTTGAATTTTTATGCCCATTTGAATCTTGGTCAAATCCTAGGTTTGACCATGATTTAAACAAGTTTAAAACATGAATATGAAAAATTAAGCATCTATCCTTCTTAGTCACTCCAATATGTAGCTCTTGGGAGGGTTTTTGAAATTTCCATGCTTGAAACCAAAAACCACTTCTCTTCATGCATGCTTGACTTCTTCATAAGACAGAGTTTAGGGTTAGGGGGTAGATACATGATTTTCCTGGTTTGAATATATGTAGACCTTGTTTATCAAATTAATTGAATGCTTACTATATAACATATAAGAAGACCTTGTTTTTTTTGAACTTTTATACCCATTTGAATCTTGGTCAAATCCTTGGTTCCACCAAGATTTGAATAAGTTAAAAACATGAATATGAAAAAGTAAGCATGTATGCTTCTTAGTCACTTCAAAATGAAGCTCTTGGGAGGGTTTTTGAATTTCCATGTTCGAAACCAAAAACCACAAATCTTCATGCTTACTTCATGAAACATAGTTTATATTAGGGTTAGGGGTAGATACATGCTTGATTTTTCTTGTTTGAATATGTCTAGACCTTGTTTATCAACTTAATTGAATGCCTACTATATAACATAAGAAGACCTTTTTTGTTTTTTTTTATTTTTATACCCATTTGAATCTTGGTCAAATCCTAGGTTTCACCAAGATTTGAATAAGTTTAAAACATGAATATGAAAAAGTAAGCATGCATGTATACTTCTTAATTAATCACTTCGAAATGAAGCTCTTGGGAGGGTTTTTGAAATTTCCATGTTTGAAACCAAAAACCACATATCTTCATGCATGCGCTTGACTTCATGAGACAGAGTTTAGTGTTAGGGGGTAGATACATGATTTCTCTCGTTTGAATATGTCTAGACCTTGTTTATCAACTTAATTGAATGCTTACTATATGACATAAGAAGACTATGTGCCTTGATTTTTTTTAAATTTTGCCCATTTGAATCTTGGCCAAATCCTAGGTTTGACCATGATTTAAACAAGTTTAAAACATGAATATGAAAAATTAAGCATGTATCATTCGTAGTCACTCCAAAATGAAGCTCTTGAGAGGGTTTTTGAAATTTCCATGTTTGAAACCAAATAACCACGTACTTCTCTTCATGCTTGACTTCATAAGACAGAGTTTGGGGTTAGGGTTAGCTTGATACATGAATTTTCTGGTTTGAATATGTCTAGACATTGTTTATCAACTTAACTGAATGCTTACTAGATGACATAAGATGACTATGTGCATTGGTTTTTCATTTTTTTTGAATTTTTATGCCCATTTGAATCTTGGTCAAATTCTAGGTTTGACCATGATTTAATCAAGTTTAAAACATGAATATGAAAAATTAAGCATCTATCCTTCTTAGTCACTCCAATATGTAGCTCTTGGGAGGGTTTTTGAAATTTCCATGCTTGAAAACTAAAAACCACTTTTCTTCATGCATGCTTGACTTCATAAGACATAGTTTAGGGTTAGGGGGTAGATACATGATTTTCCTACTAGTTTGAATATGTCTAGACCTTGTTTATCAATTTAATTGAATGCTTACTATATGACATGAGCAGACCTTGCTTTTAATTTTTTTATACCCATTTGAATCTTCGTCAAATCGTAGGTTTGTTGACCAAGATTTGAACAAGTTTAAAACATGAATATGAAAAAGTAAGCATGTATGCGTCTTAACTAGTCACTCCAAAATGAAGCTCTTGGGAGGGTTTTTGAAATTTCCATGTTTGAAACCAAAAACCACTTCTTCTCTTCATGCTTGACTTCATAAGTCAGGGTTTAGGGATATATAGGGGGTAGATACATGATTTTTCTGGTTTGATATGTCTAGACCTGCTTGTTTATCAACTTAATTGAATGCTTACTATATGACATAAGAAGACTACGTGACTTGTGCTCACTGAAGCGTGGGACCTCACGCATGGGAACCACACGTAAGTGACAAACTTGTTGCTCTAATAACTCGGGTGATCATTATACTGTATTAGTACATAGTTTCCTATGGATCCTTCTTAGTCACTCCAAAATGAAGCTCTTTGAGAGGGTTTTTGAAATTTCCATGTTTGAAATCCAAAACAACTTCTCTTCATGCTTGACTTCATAAGACAGAGTTTAGGGTTAGGGGTAGATACATGATTTGTCTGGTTTGAATACGTCTAGACCTTGTTTATCAACTTTAATGCTTACTATATGACATAAGAAGACTATGTGCTTTGGTTTTTCATTTTTCTGATTTTTTCTATTTGTGATGCCCATTTGAATCTTGGTCAGATCCTAGGTTTTACCAAGATTTAAACAAGTTTAAAACATGAAAATGAAAAGGGAAGCATTTATCCTTCTTAGTCACTCTAAATGAAGTTTTTGGGAGGTTTTTGAAATTTCCATGTTTGAAACCCAAAACCACTTCTCTTCATGCTTGACTTCATAAGACATAGTTTAGGGTTAGGGGTACATACATGATTTGTATGTTTTGAATATGTCTAGACCTTGTTTATCAACTTGAATGCCTACTATATGACATAAGAAAACTACGTATGTGCTTTGGTTTTTCATTTTTCTGTTTTTTTTTAATTTTCCGCCCATTTGAATCTCTGTCAAATCCTAGGTTTGACCAAGATTTAAACAAGTTTAACACGTGAAAACGAAAAGGTAAGCATGGATCCTTCTTAGTCACTCCAAAATGTACCAATTGATATATGTGTTAACTTTGCTTCATGGAAAAAATAATGTCATGTAAATGAGTTAACTTGGATTTCCTACCCTTGAATCCATAGGAAACTTTGTTCTAATGCACTATAATAATCAACCGAGTTTTTACACCAACAGGTCTGTCACTTACGTGTGGTGCCCATGCGTGAGGTCCCACACTTCAGTGAGCACAAGTCACGTGCAATAGGTACGCAAACTCCCAGCCATTTTCTTTGTCAAGAGAAGACGCATCAGGATGCGTATTGGAAGTCTGTGGGTCCTTCTGGATCCTTCGGTTGTCCCTCTCACAAAAAAAAAACAAATCTCTCTCATTCTCGGCCTCGCTCGACTCGCTCGCTCGCTCGCTCGCACCTCCTGCTCACTGACAAACCCTGCACAACAGTCAACATCATCACCCGAAAAAGGGGAGACACCATAATGCTCTCCCTCCTTCTTCTCTCCTTCCGAGTGATCCCTCTTCCTCCGAGTTTCACTCGACGGGCAAACACATATGTGCTGCATAGTAGAGTAATAATAAAAAGGTACGTAGAAAAATCGACCTACGAATCTATAATTAAATAGGTTAAACTAGGGTTTTGCCCAGTACTACAGATCAAGGTTCAAAAAAATCCAACTACGGGGTTCGAACAACCCCATTTCTAATCAAAGAATTTTTTCGACGTCATCCAAATGGCCTCAAACTATAGCATGGGCGGATCCAGACTATAGCCAAGGGGGGCAGCCGCCCCCACTCAATTTTCTGAAACCTTGTACTTAGAAATATGTTAAGCTAAAGCTGGTTTGCCCGCACTTAGAAATGATATTTGCATCACTTATCATATGTTTGCCCATTTGAATCTTGTCAAATCCTAGATTTGACCAAGATAATTTAAACAAGTTTAAAACATGAAAATGAAAAGGGAAGCTTGTATCCTTCTTAGTCACTCTAAAATGAAGTTTGGGGAGGTTTTTGAAATTTCCATGCTTGAAACCAAAAACCACTTCTCTTCATGCTTTACTTCATAAGATAAAGTTTAGGGTTAGGGGGTAGATACATGATTTTTCTGGTTTGAATATGTCTAGACCTTGTTATCAACTTAATTGAATGCTTACTATATATATGCCATAAGAAGATCGACTATGTGCATTGGTTTTTCATTTTATTGTTTTTTTTAATTTTATGCCCATTTGAATCTTGGTCAAATCCTAAGTTCGACCATGATTTAAACAAGTTGAAAACATGAATATGAAAAATTAAGCATATGTCCTTCTTAGTCACTCCAAAATGAAGCTCTTGGGAGGGTTTTTGAAATTTCCATGTTTGAAACCAAAAACCACATATCTTCATGCTTGACTTCATGAGACAGAGTTTAGGGTTAGGGGGTAGATACATGATTTCTCTGGTTTGAATATGTCTAGACCTTGTTTATCAACTTAATTGAATGCTTACTATGTGACATAAGAAGACTATGTGCCTTGATTTTCCATTTTTTTAAATTATGCCCATTTAAATCTTGGCCAAATCCTAGGTTTGACCATGATTTAAACAAGTTGAAAACATGAATATAAAAAGTTAAGCATATATCCTTCTTAGTCACTCCAAAATGAAGCTCTTGGGAGGGTTTTTGAAATTTCCATGTTTGAAACCAAAAACCACATATCTTCATGCTTGACTTCATGAGATAGAGTTTAGGGTTAGGGGTAGATACATGATTTCTCTGGTTTGAATATATCTCTAGACCTTGTTTATTAACTTAATTGAATGCTTACTATGTGACATAAGAAGACTATGTTTGGCTATCTCTAGATCTTTTAATTTGATCAAATACGGTCTATGCACATGCATGGTTGTTTGGCTGTTTCAGTGTCCCTAGAGGCATACATATATACTGTTATTTAGCAATCTTTATTACAGTACAAAGATCTTAACCTCATGGTTCACAGAAAGTATAAACGTAGATCAACCATCTAAACATAGAATACATTCTAGTGTATGATTCTTACATATTACACATCAACATCCTATCAGAAAATCTTAATGTGAATTGTACTGGCTGTACAAACCCGTGCATCATTCTCTAGCCGGTTGCACCCAAAAACCAAATTGTGGTACTTCATAGTTGACTGTATGTAGGACAATATACAGATCCAATGCGAAGCCATGGGTATCACCTGCATGACAGAACCATATTTCACATGGTTGGAGGTACTCCATATGGCATTTAAAATCATTCCTTGTCCTTCATATGGCCCTAAAAATAGTACAGTTGGATTTGTGGGTTTTAATTTTTTATTAACACACTCAATTGATTGCCCAAACATTGATTAATAATATTATTAAGGGGTGTGATGTTGAAAGCCATAAGAACAATGTGCCAAACAATCTTTGCTAGCGGACGGTAAATGTAACCCATCAGAAATAATCAGCAGATGTGCATGTTTCTTTGGTCAAAATAACTGCTGCACCATCTTAAAAGTAAATGGCATAACCATTTATTTGATTTGATAGCGTGAAGCTAGATGGCGTACATTACTATATCTACTTCCTTGGGTCGCCCAAATCTGGAGTACTAAAAGCAAATCCAGGTGATTCATTTGACAAGACAACACAGATGCGTCCAAATTTCTCCGCCCATATTATTATAGTAATATACGAAATCTGGAGTGCGTTGCCTCGTTGCCTTCCAAGAGAAGCTGCATTCCTTGCCAAAAAAGAGAGAGAGGTTGTATTTATAACTACCTCACCGGCCGCCACTAGTACAAACCATCACTCCCTCTCCACCTCCACCTCCATCTCTTCCCTAGTAGCTCCACCTCCATATCGGCGACGGACCACAATCGCGCGGCTTCGACTTCCTCTTCGACGGCGGCGGCGACAGAGGCGTGAGGCACCTTCTCCGCGGCGCATCACTCATCCTCGTCCCGCGGCAACAATGGCTGTATGTGAAATCACCATACCCTTGTGTATGGTAGAGATGATGATGTGCGGATAAAATTTTATTGGCGGTTGCTCATCCTTGTTTGAATATTTGGTGTAGATTCACATCTAGGGCAGGGTGTCAAGCGGGGTGGGTAGCGGGCTAGCTAGTTTCAGTGCGAGTGCTTTAAATCTGCTCTAATCTCAACCACTATTTGCTCTAATTTTCTGCTTTGCGGGACGATTCGCGGACGCCGCTTGCAACCCTAATCTAGGGTATTGATCCTAGTTTAGTAGACTACTAGGATTTACATGCCAATTTGTTTTTAGACTAGATTCGGATATTTGTCAATACTACTATGTACTTCTTCCGTTCGTATTTAATTGACTCTAGTTGAAAGCATCGACAGTTCATTTTCTTCTCTCCCTCGCGTCGACTAATTAAAACCGAACAGAGGGAGTATTAGGAATCCATGTGCATCCGTACTACCAGTAAGGTATTGCGTTGTTGCAGAGGCTCAGTGTAATCAATATCTTTCGATATTAATATACTCACTTTATCAGAAAATAAATTAGTAATCCATGTTCAAACTTGCTAGTTTGATCGACGTTTGATGATGATTTGTGAGGCCATGTATGGGCCTAGTTTGTTTTGCCTCGGTGGTCGTAGGCTGATGATTTATTTTTTTGCTTGGTCGATCTGTGGTCGTTCCATGGCCACTGCTGATTAAGCATTACTAGAATCAACAATTTTTTGCTTGTCTGGTGATTGGAAGTGTATGCGCTAGCACCATCGCACGATGATTAGTCTTAATGGAGATGCAGATGTCGATCAAGAGGGAGAAACATATCTTGATCATGCATTTCTCACGAGATTACTTGGTGATTGGAAGTAGAATCCACAATTTGTTGTGCAAACTTCTCAACATATGCATATATTCAATGAATTGGCTTTATGTGATCAATAGTACTTCTTATTGCAGATGGATGGAGGGGAAAGAGCGAAAAAACCGATACTTAGTGAGATGACTTCTCATTCTGTGACTTCTGATATCCCAGATAACAAGGTAAATATATAGAACGACGATTCGTAGGTGATAAAAGCAGAATCCACAATTTGCCGTGCAAACTTCTCAACATATGCATATATTTGATTAATTAGTTTTATGTGATCAATAGTATTACTTATTCCAGATGGACGTAGGGGAAGGAACGAAAAAGCGGATGCTATGTGAAATGACTTCTAAATACGTGTGTTACGATATCCCAGATGACAAGGTAAACATATGGACCGACGCTTGTTTTGCCGCTGCCCCTGTTAGATGGCTAGATGCTCTGGTCTAATTTCTGTTCATGTGCTTATTATTGCAGAAACATAGAGTTGAAGAAAACTCTATATTGTCTGATGACAAAGGTGAAATGGCATGTGATGTCTACGGGTGCTTCTATTCTTGTAGACAGTGTTGGGCCTCCAAGAGCAGAGGTTTGTAGAACAGCAGCAAGTTTCCCTTAAGTGGATTACCCAAGGTTTATCGAACTCAGGGAGGAAGAGGTCAAAGATATCCCTCTCAAGCAACCCTGCAACCACAAAGCAAGAAGTCTCTTGTGTCCCCAACACACCAAATACACTTGTCAGGTGTATAGGTGTACTAGTTCGGCGAAGAGATAGTGAAATACAAGTAATATGGATGTATATGAGTGGTAATAGCAATCTGAATAAAATATGGCAGCGAGTAAACATGCAACAAAACAGTAAACAAACGGAGATTCGATGCTTGGAAGCAAGGCCTAGGGATCCTGCTTTCACTAGTGGACACTCTCAACAATGATCACATAATAGGACTACTCTACACTCTTTTGTTGGATGATGAACGCATTGCGTAGGATTACACGAACCCTCAATGCCGGAGTTAACAAGCTCCACAATGCAATGTTCATATTTAAATAACCTTAGAGTGCAAGATAGATCAACATAATTACACCAAGAACTAACATAGCATGCACACTATCACCATCATGCATATGTAGGAGGAATAATACACATCAATACCATCATAGCAATAATTAACTTCATAATCTACAAGAGATCATAATCATAGCCTACGCCAAGTACTCACACGGTGCACACACTGTCACCATTACACACGTGGAGGAGGAATAGAGTACTTTAATAACATCACTAGAGTAGCACATAGATGATATTCAACTAGATCACATAAAGAGAGAGATGAACCACATAGCTACAGCGGAGCCCTCAGCCCCGGGGGTGAATTACTCCCTCCTCATCATGGAGACAGCGATGGCGGTGAAGATGGCGGTGGAGACGGCGGTGGAGATGACTCCGGGGGCAATTCCCCGTCCCGGCGGAGTGCCAGAACAGAGACTTCTGTCCCCCGAATTGGAGTTTCGCGATGTGGCGGCGCCCCTGGATGTTTTCTGGAGTTTCGTGAAGAGGTGTCGAAGTTTTAGGTCACGACGGCTTAAATAGGCGAAGAGTCGGAGTCGGAAGAGTCCCGAGGGGCCCAGACCACAGGGTGGGGTGACCACCCTCCAGGCCGCGCCGGCCTATGGGGAGGAGGCCCTGGGCCTCCCCCTGGCTTGCCCTTCTGGCTCCGTGAGTCTTCCGATGAAATAGAATTTCTGTAATTTTTCTGGATTTTTCCGAGCACTTTGGTTTTTGGGCCTTTTCTGCAATAAACAGACATAATAAACAGGAACTGGCACTGTGGCATCTTGTTAATAGGTTAGTCCAATAAATGCCATAATATGATATAAAGTATGCATAAAACATGTAGATATCATCAATAATGTGACATGGAACATAAGAAATTATAGATACGTTTGAGACGTATCAAGCATCCCCAAGCTTAGTTCTGCTCGTCCCGAGCAGGTAAAACGATAACAATGATAATTTCTTAAGTGACATGCCATCATAACCTTGATCATACTATTGTAAAGCACATGAGATGAATGCAGAGATTTGAAGCAATGATGAAGATAATGAGTAAACAAATGAATCACATAACAAAGACTTTTCATGAATAATACTTTCAAGACAAGCATCAATGAGTCTTGCATAAGAGTTAACTCATAAGCAATAAATTCTTAGTAGAAAGCTTTGAAACAACACAAAGGAAGATATAAGTTTCAGCGGTTGCTTTCAACTTTAACATATATATCTCATGGATAATTGTCAACACAAAGTAATATAACAAGTGCAATAGGTAAACATGTAAGAATCAATGCACACAATTTACACAAGTGTTTGCTTCTAAGATAGAAAGAATAGG
Source organism: Lolium perenne (assembly GCF_019359855.2). Taxonomy (NCBI): domain Eukaryota; kingdom Viridiplantae; phylum Streptophyta; class Magnoliopsida; order Poales; family Poaceae; genus Lolium; species Lolium perenne. Next base: position 82,560,982 of record NC_067248.2, on the reverse strand, counting down.
TAAACTGACTCAACAATAAAGTAAAAGAATGGCCCTTCAAAGAGGAAAGCATCGATTGCTATATTTGTGCTAGAGCTTTGATTTTGAAAACATATAGAGAGCATAAAAGTAAAGTTTTGAGAGGTGTTTGTTGTTGTCAACGAATGGTAGCGGGTACTCTAACCCCCTTGCCAGACAAACCTTCAAAGAGCGGCTCCCATTTTATTTTTATTTTTGTGTGGCACTCCTTCCAACCTTTCTTTCACAACCATGGCTAACCGAATCATCGGGTGCCTGCCAACAATCTCATACCATGAAGGAGTGCCTTTTTATTTTAGTTTTATTTAGATGACACTCCTCCCCACCTTTGCTTTCTCAAGCCATGGCTAACCGAATCCTTCGGGTGCCGTCCAACAATCACATACCATGGAGGAGTGTCTATTTTTGCTAATTAATTTGGGACTGGGAATCCCATTGCCAGCTCTTTTTGCAAAATTGTTGGATAAGCGGATGAAGCCACTAGTCCATTGGTGAAAGTTGCCCAACAAGATTGAAAGATAAACACCACATACTTCTTCATGAGCTATAAAACATTGACACAAATAAGAGGTAATAACTTTTGAATTGTTTAAAGGTAGCACTCAAGCAATTTACTTTGGAATGGCAGAGAAATACCATGTAGTAGGTAGGTATGGTGGACACAAATGGCATAGTGGTTGGCTCAAGGATTTGGATGCATGAGAAGTATTCCCTCTCGATACAAGGTTTAGGCTAGCAAGGTTATTTGAAGCAAACTCAAGTATAAAATGGTGCAGCAAGACTCACATATAAACATATTGTAAGCATTATAAGACTTTACATCGTCTCCTTGTTGTTCAAACACCTCAACCAGAAAATATCTAGACTTAGAGAGACCAATCATGCAAACCAAATTTTAACAAGCTCTATGTAATTATTCATTAATGGGTACAAGGTACATGATGCAAGAGCTTAACCAAGATCTTTATGAGCACAACAATTGCCAAGTATCACATTATTCAAGACATTACACCAATTACTACATGTAGCATTTCCCGTTTCCAACCATATAACAATTAACGAAGCAGTTTCAACCTTCGCCATGAAAATTAAAAGCTAAGAACACATGTGTTCATACGAACCAGCGGAGCGTGTCTCTCTCCCAAACAATCATTTATTCAAACAAAAACAAAAACATACAGACGCTCCAAGTAAAGTACATAAGATGTGACCGAATAAAAATATAGTTTCAAGAGAAGGAACCTGATACTTTGTCGATGAAGAAGGGGATGCCTTGGGCATCCCCAAGCTTAGATGCTTGAGTCTTCTTGAAATATGCAGGGATGAACCACCGGGGCATCCCCAAGCTTAGACTTTTCATTCTTCTTGATCGTAGTATATCATCCTCCTCTCTTGACCCTCGAAAACTTCCTTCACACCAAACTTCAAGCAAACTCATTAGAGGGTTAGTGCATAATCAAAAATTCACATGTTCAGAGGTGACACAAACATTCTTTTCACTTCTGGACATTGCATAAAGCTACTGGACATTAATGGATCAAAGAAATGAATCCAACATAGCAAAAGAGGCAATGCGAAATAAAAGGCAGAATCTGTCAAAAACAGAACAGTCCGTAAAGACGAATTTAAAGCTGGCACCAGACTTGCTCAAATGGAAAAACTCAAAACTAATGAAAGTTGCGTACATATCTGAGGATCACGCTCGTAAATTGGCAGATTTTTTCGAATTTTCTACAGAGGCATGTGCCCAGATTCGTGACAGACAGCAATGCTGTTTCTGCGCAGCGATCCCAAATATAACATCAACTTTGACATAGAAACTTTACTTGGCACAAAAACATGATAGGGAGAGGTTGCTACAGTAGTAAACAACTTCCAAGACACAAATATAAAACAAAGTACTGTAGCAAAATAACACATGGGTTATCTCCCAAGAAGTTCTTTCTTTATAGCCATTAAGATGGGCTCAGCAATTTTGGTGATGCACCCGCAAGAAATAGTATTTGAAGCAAAAGAGAGCTTCAAGAGGCAATTCAAAACACATTTAAGCCTAACATGCTTCCTATGCAGAAGAATCTTATACACATATGAATTCATGAAGAGCAAAGTAACAAGCATAAGAGGATAAAACACGAGTAACTTAAAGATTCTCAACGTAAAGAGGGGAAACTTAATATTATTAAGATGCATGTAACCATATTTTCCTCTCTCATAATAAATTTCAGTAGCATCATTGATGAAATCCACAATATACCCGTCACTTAAAACATTCTTATCATGGTTCATATGCATAGAAGTATCATTAATTTTGGCATAAGAAGAGTTATTCTCATTAATAGTAATTGGAGCAAGATTATTATCAAGAATTTGAACATGGTAAACAAGTTGCATATTAAAAGAATTGTTTTTGGTAATCCAATCATGACTATGACAAGTTTCATAAGGATAGTTATAACCTATATCATAGCATTCTTTATAATAATCATCAAAGATCGGAGGCACAGTGTCATCATAAGAAATAGAATAGTTATCTTTCACAGTCGGTTTATCTATGATCATACCATCATTGTTATTAGAAGGAGATGTATCAAGAACATAATGACCAGTAGCAAAAGGATTTTCAAACACCTCTTCCCCAAGCTTAGAGCTTTCTATATCATTATGGGAGGAAGCATGGATAGCACTGACACTATGGCAATTATTATCATTTTCAGAATTAGTTTCCCAGAGATTTGTAATATCAAAAGTAGTATGCTCATTCAAATCATGATCGCTAATGTATGTAAAGGGCATAGGAAGATCATCATATTCAGATTCATTATCACAATAATCATTAGGAGCAACATACTTACGGTTACCTAGCGTTATCTCATTCACGCGGGGATACGCCGTTACCTTTTTCTTTTTATTCTCCTTCTTCTTCTTCTTCTTCTTCTTCGTTCCCTTCTTCTTCTTCTTCTTCTCTTCTTCCCTCTCCTCGCTTCCTTCTTTAGGAGGAAGAGGCTTGAAGGGTGGCTTGTCCGCATAACCTGATTTACTTTTAGAAACAATAGAAGAAACTTGGGAGGATCCCTCCTTTTCATTAATTAGTTGAAAACACACAGCGGTCCTATCATATTTTGGCAAGGTGTCATCTTCTAAAATATTTTGTATGTAAGTATTTGTATGGCTATTATCAATGCAATAAGAAAGACAACCATGCAGGACATCATCAATATCAAGATCGTTAATATTTAACAAAGAAATTTTTCTTGATAACTCTTCACACTTCAAAAATAAGGTAAGTTCATCATGCTGATTAGGAATAATTTCATCATCACAATACAAATTTGCAGCACTCATGGGGTTTGAATTATCATTGGAGGAACATTGAAAATTAAAATGACCAACTCTATGGCAAAGTTCACAAATAAAAGGATAGAGGGCACACACTTTTTCTCCAAGATCATCTAGAGCTCTAGACCACTTTCTAGTTTTTTCATTTCTGTGATGGATACAATATTCATCTTCTATTTGATTAATTCCACAAGGTCTATGTATTCCACAAAAATTAACATGCTTATAGGAAATAGCATTCTTAGGAGTTTGAGCATGCTTATTGCAATCATTAACAACAATGTCATTCTTCATGCAAGCCTCTTTAAAAGGTTCATGATACTTATCAAAATTCTTTTTAGGCGATTCTAAATGAGAAGCAAAGGCTTTATAAAGATTTGCAGCAACTTGAGAGTCAAGACCATAAGTAGCACTCATATTTCGAAATTTATCAGTATTCATAAAAGTTTCAATGCATTCATAATCATAGTTTATACCTGACTCTTTACCTTTGTCGTTCTCCCAATCTTCAGCATTCTCCTTAATCCGATCAAGAAGGTCCCTTTTAAACTCTTCTTTATTGCTCGTGAATGATCCAGAACAAGTAGTATCCAGCAAGGTCTTATCTTGAAAAGAAAGTCTTGCATAGAAATTATCAATGATGATATTACCTGGAAGCTCATGATTGGGGCATTTGAGCATTAAAGTCTTCAACCTCTCCCATGCTTGGGCAATACTCTCTCCATCATGAGGCCAAAAATTATATATATGGTTTCGATCTTTGTGAATTTCACTTGGAGGATAGAACTTGGAATAAAATAGAGGCACAATATCCTTCCAATCAAGGGAGCGCCCGTCCTTCAATAGTTTATACCAATGCGCCGCTTCACCAGATAGCGATATAACAAATAATTTCTTTCTAACTTCATCCATTGAAATACCTGCACACTTGAATAACCCGCATAATTCATGCAAAAATAGTAAATGATTCCTAGGATGGACAGTTCCATCCCCTTCATAGCGGTTATCCATAACACGTTCAATAATTTCCATAGGTATTTTGTACGGAATACTTTCAGCAGGTGGATTTAAAATATCAGAAGCATCATTAAAGTTATCGCATATGGGAGATAAAGCATTATCAGAACAAAATATTTCCTCCAAAGCGGAGGAGCTAAAAAGATTATTTTTATGTAAACTAGCTTCCCCAAGCTTAGACTTCTTCATAGCATTAGCAGTAATTGCATTCATACTAATAATATTGCTACTATCATGTAAATAAGGTTCCATAGGTTTTTTAATTTTCGCATCAAACCATCCATGTCTTAAATCAGGAAATAGAATAAGAAGCTCTTTGTTGTCCATTATGCCTAACTAGTGTAAACAAGAAACAAAAAGATGTAATTGCAGAGTCTAAAGGAAATAGCTTCGAGCACACACACAATGGCGCGAAGAGCATCACAAGGAACCAGAGTATTAGTGCCTTTTACCTTTCCTCCCCGGCAACGGCGCCAGAAAAGTGCTTGATGTCTACGGGTGCTTCTATTCTTGTAGACAGTGTTGGGCCTCCAAGAGCAGAGGTTTGTAGAACAGCAGCAAGTTTCCCTTAAGTGGATTACCCAAGGTTTATCGAACTCAGGGAGGAAGAGGTCAAAGATATCCCTCTCAAGCAACCCTGCAACCACAAAGCAAGAAGTCTCTTGTGTCCCCAACACACCAAATACACTTGTCAGGTGTATAGGTGTACTAGTTCGGCGAAGAGATAGTGAAATACAAGTAATATGGATGTATATGAGTGGTAATAGCAATCTGAATAAAATATGGCAGCGAGTAAACATGCAACAAAACAGTAAACAAACGGAGATTCGATGCTTGGAAGCAAGGCCTAGGGATCCTGCTTTCACTAGTGGACACTCTCAACAATGATCACATAATAGGACTACTCTACACTCTTTTGTTGGATGATGAACGCATTGCGTAGGATTACACGAACCCTCAATGCCGGAGTTAACAAGCTCCACAATGCAATGTTCATATTTAAATAACCTTAGAGTGCAAGATAGATCAACATAATTACACCAAGAACTAACATAGCATGCACACTATCACCATCATGCATATGTAGGAGGAATAATACACATCAATACCATCATAGCAATAATTAACTTCATAATCTACAAGAGATCATAATCATAGCCTACGCCAAGTACTCACACGGTGCACACACTGTCACCATTACACACGTGGAGGAGGAATAGAGTACTTTAATAACATCACTAGAGTAGCACATAGATGATATTCAACTAGATCACATAAAGAGAGAGATGAACCACATAGCTACAGCGGAGCCCTCAGCCCCGGGGGTGAATTACTCCCTCCTCATCATGGAGACAGCGATGGCGGTGAAGATGGTGGTGGAGACGGCGGTGGAGATGACTCCGGGGGCAATTCCCCGTCCCGGCGGAGTGCCAGAACAGAGACTTCTGTCTCCCGAATTGGAGTTTCGCGATGTGGCGGCGCCCCTGGATGTTTTCTGGAGTTTCGTGAAGAGGTGTCGAAGTTTTAGGTCACGACGGCTTAAATAGGCGAAGAGTCGGAGTCGGAAGAGTCCCGAGGGGCCCAGACCACAGGGTGGGGTGACCACCCTCCAGGCCGCGCCGGCCTATGGGGAGGAGGCCACAGGCCTCCCCTGGCTTGCCCTTACGGCTCCGTGAGTCTTCCGATGAAATAGAATTTCTGTAATTTTTCTGGATTTTTCCGAGCACTTTGGTTTTTGGGCCTTTTCTGCAATAAACAGACATAATAAACAGGAACTAGCACTGTGGCATCTTGTTAATAGGTTAGTCCAATAAATGCCATAATATGATATAAAGTATGCATAAAACATGTAGATATCATCAATAATGTGACATGGAACATAAGAAATTATAGATACGTTTGAGACGTATCAGCATGCCAGTCTTTTAAACCTCCGACGCCACCTTGTTTACTGTCTATGGAGACTGATGCAGCTGGACCTGGTACTGATGAGCCTATACCTGGCATCATCGTGCCACATGAAGAAGGTTGTGGATTGGGTTTACCCCCTGCTGTAGAAACTGGTGGTGCAGCTGGAGCTGCTAGTGTAGAGCCTCTAGTGAACGGTGTCGTGCCACGGGAATTCTCTGAACTGGAGCAAAACGGTTTACCTATTGTCAAGACCGATATAACTGGTGCTGATGCTGGAGTTGCTACTGATGATCCTTCACCTGAAGGAGGTTTTGTATTAGTAGAACCCGTCATGACTATGCCTGATCGATCGGTGGTGGACCTGGAGCTGGTAGGGTAGAGCCTCTAGCGAAAGGTGTCGTGCCACGAGAATCCTCTGAAGTGGATATTGGTGGTTTACCCTCTGTAGAGACTAGTGGTCTACCTGGAGCTGGTATTGTAGAGATTTCAGCACACGGTCCTGTCCGAGAACATATCTGGTCCTACCATCCCTTTAGGTGCTACCGTGCTACCGACTCCTATGAACTGGAGCATGTACCTGATGTGCCTTCTGTAGAACCTGACGCACCTGTAAGTAGTGGTGATGATTCCGCTGAATCTGATCAAGAAGGATCTGCATCTCTAGGACAAGATGTCACCGTCATTCACCCGATTCTCGAGCTGAAGTCAAGCAACGGTAGCTTATATAGCACGGACTGTCCTTCAAGCTCTAAAGATCCAGCTTGGGTGGTTCACGGGACCAGCTACTCCAAGCCATTGTCACTACAAAGACCAGCCAGCATGCTTCGTCATCTCCCGCATCTTGTTTGACAAGTCAAGCACCGCAATCGGCGCATTGTTCAATCCCATCAGCATGGAGAGAGGAGCTATGTTTATGTCAAGATGATTCATGCTGATTTGGTAAGGTTCCATGATAAGATGTATGGGTGGGGTGAGGCAAGAGCCACATTTTGCAGCATTCACACAGTCTTCGCTCTTGAGCCAGACCCCATGGATGCTTACCCAGTGGTGCAGCTGTCCTGACTTGATATATGTTTTATGATCGGTATCTGTCATTGTCGTGGAACCGTGATGTGGAGCTACCTTTCTTATGGTTTCTAGGCTTTTGGTTTCAACATGTATTATGGAGCTTACCTTAGGACTTTCGCATGCGTTTGGGCACATTTGACTGTAATGTTTGTGGTTGGTTGTCTAATCTACTTGGCACAATCACATTGCAAAGGCAAATGTTCCTTTTCTCTTTAATTGTTATTATGACTTATGTGTTATAACCAGGCAAGAATATGCAATCTTGGTTCTCTGACCGGTATATATGTACACACAACTTTTGTTCACATAATAACACTAGGCCCTATTTGTTTGGGCTAGAGCTTGTGCTTCTGCTGCTTTTGGGTCCCTATAAGCACAAGCCCAAACAAACACCTAACTTTTGGATCCAGGCTTGTACAAGCGCTTGTTCATTTTGTACTACAAGCCCGGAAGCACCTTTGGAGGAACTTCCCGCAGCTTCCCGCAGCTGGTAATCCTCCCGCTAACTCATGCCACTCTGTATCTTCATATTTACGGCCAGAATGCCACCCGGTATATATACGGAAACCCCTCACAAAACTTCCACCAAATCTCACCCGTTTTCCCCATCCCCCCCGACCTGTCCCGAGATGCAAACCAGGGAGGCAGGGAGAGGCGGCTAAGGTTCTTCCAGGTCGCCGGCCTCTCCGGTCGCCACGCCGGCCGGCGCTCGCCGTGCGTCCGCCTCCACACGCTCGCCGCACGTCCATGTCCGCCTCCGCCCGCCTCAGCGCCTCCGCCCCCGCTGCACTTCTCCTCCCGACGGACGCTGCCCTTCCTCTCCCCGTCGCCGCCCCACCCGCCTCTCCCGCCTCTTCGGCCGCTCGTCGCGCATCCGCCTCCTCCACGTCTCTGCCCGCCCTCAACTCACGGCGGCCCGCTGCTGCACTTCTCCTCCCGGTCGCCGCCCGCCCCAACTTGATTTAGGGGCTAATTCTTTGTTGTTATGTGTGTATATGTGTAGATGATTAATTATTGTGTTATATTACAGTGATTTAGGACTGAATCTTGATTCAATTGACAAAGTGTGCAGATGATACAATGTTGAAACTCGCTATAATATGGAACCAAATATTATTTGTACCTCTGTATGGTTTAATTGATTATAATCATTTATTAACAACTACAAAATTATTTTACCTAAAAAGTGATAAACCTATAATTTGAGCTAGCACACAAATCATAGTCAGATTATTAGATCAAATTAGTACTTATACATCATCTTCAGCATACAGGGTATTTCAGACAATCACCACCAGCTATATGTCCACCAGCTGTCCTAAAAGCAGGTTGCCAAACAGCAATTTTACATTTCACCAGCTGTCCAGCTCCAGCCGCTTCTCAGATCCTACCAGCTCCAGCTGCTTCTTGTTCAGCTGCAGCCCAAACAAACAGGCACTTACACGGGAAAAGAGTAGCTTTCTCTGTTGGACAAACACCAAACCACAAAAGGGTAACAACACAATATCCAAACTAGGTACGGCACCTGTTGAGCATACATGACTTTTGGCGTAAAATCACGTTAACCAACACTAGCATCATCTTGTTCTTTGCAAGGTGCTATGCTTATCGATCTAATCCCAATACACCACCTACTTCAGGTGGCACGATGATGTCAAGTGCAGGCTCACCAGTACCAACTCTCTTGCATCAGTCTCCATTGAATGTAAGCCACTGCTGCAGTAGACACCATTAGCAATGCAAGCTGAAGGTGTTCTTATCCTCATATCAGGATCACATAATACAGGTGTCAAGCTTCATGCACTAGCCAACACAATAAAAAGTCTGAACTAGGATAGCTAGGAAAGAAACATGAGGATCTTTTTTTCGAATCCCACGCTGAACATCTTTTTTTTAACTAATTAGGTAAGCTCCTGCTGACAAACATATTACAGCAACTCCAGCAGTGGCTCTATATTTTGGCGCTGTGGGCTGAATGGCTGATGCTGCGCATGGAGCCGGCAATAGCTTCACCGGAAGCTGCAAACTGTGGCGGCCAAATGCAGGGCTGAAACAGCGTATTTTCAGAGGCGCTATAAATGCAGCGCCAAAAACAGAATATAATGAAAAATAGAGTGCAGTAAAACAGAAGATCAAACAAAGACTAGGAATAGACATAAAATAGGATAAAATTAGCTTGATAGATACTCCGTAGTTCATATTTTTACAAAGTAGTGCGATAAAACTAAACTAAAACTCGACATCTGACGAGTCCGGTGTCGTGCCCGACACCGGATCCGACGAGAAGAGGTCAATCCAACGGGGGTCGTCCTCGCCAATGGTGGTCGGCCCGGCGAGCTGCGCTTCGATGAAGGCCCGCTTCGTCGCCTTCTCCGCCCTCCGTCGTGCGCGGTCCTCCTTCTTCGCTGCCCGCCTCGTCGCCTTCTCCGCCCTCCGTCTGCGGAAGTGCTCGTTCTCGGCGGCAACGTCCTCGGGGAAGCGGGCCGCCCACTCGCGCGCCGCGCGCTCGTCCCGCTCGGCGATGCGCAAACGGCGCTCCGTCTCGCGGCGGCGGTGCTGTTCCTCCTGTCTAATGATGTACGGCGGCGGCGCGAGATCCTCGGCCTGCTGGCGCATCCACACGTCATGGAAATTCATCGACGATCGCGGGCGCCCGAGCCGCCACGCCACGGCGTCGTACGCGCGCGCGGCCTCGTGCGCGGTCTCGTAGGTGCCGAGGCCGATGCGCTCGCCGCCGTCACGTATCTCCGCGTAATACGTACCTTTGGGCGCGCACGGACGCCGCGCGGTACCCGTGCCCGAGACGCGGCAGCACCGCGAGCTCGACGCGAGACGAGGCATGGCGGCGGCGGCGGAAGCGGAGCCGCGGCGGCGATATTAGGCGCAGATGGGCAAATTTCAGCAACCCGTGTCCATCTTTTTTTTTTTGGGCAGGATTACGCCATGTACCACCTTCCAATTAGAAAATAGTCTTGTTCAGCCTTCCCCTGTTGGGCCCAATATTTCACTTTGGGTTGCCAACGGCCATCTACATGGTAATTGCTCTCGGCCTACTTGCTCCCGGCCGTCGAAGCCCAACAACTACAAATGGGCCTTTTCTGCTCATGCAATTTCGGCCCTTTTCTAATGAAACACAGATCCTATGAATGGCAAAAGAAAAAAACGCGGAGATTCTACATAAAAGTTGTTTTTATTTATTTTGAATAATTGGGTTCCAATTTTTGAAAGCTTGCTCATGCCCAATATGAAAATCCTTGTTCGCTCCATACCCACATGGATAACGGTATTTTTAATAATTCATAAAGTGGATTTGAAATTTAAAACATATCCTAATAATTCCATGATTTAATCTATCAACTTGCAAGATCTTGGAGAGAAAAAGCTTGTATTAGTCTGCAGAATCTGCACCGTTTCAAAGGCGGCAGTGGATCAAAAGAAAAAAGGAAGTAGCGAGAAATTAGGGTCAAAAATAACTCCAAGAAATGAAACTTTTATTGTTCGTAGAGGATGACATGCGGGACCCATGAGCCAGCAGCTAACTCAACGTTTCAAAGGCGGCATGAGATCGGAAGAAAAAGGCAAGTGACCAAATATCAGGTGCCAAAAATAATCCAAGAAATGAAACTTATTGTACATAGAGGATGACATGCGGGTCCCATTTTGCGACGGCGGTTTCAGCGTTTCAAATGCGGTTTGAGATCAAAAGAAAAAGAAAGTAGCCAGAAATTAGGGGTAAAAAAACTCCAAAAAAAGAAAGTTGATTGTACATAGAGGATGACATGCGGGTCCCATGAGTCGAGCTTACTCAACGTTTCCAAGGCGGCGGGGATCAAAAGAAAAAGGAAATAGCCAAAAATCAGAGGTGAAAAAAAACCAAGAAAAGAAATTTTATAGTACATAGAGGATGACATGCGGGTCCCATGAGCCAACAGGTTCCTCAACGTTTTCAAAGGCCGGTGGGGATCAAAAGAAAAAGGCAAATAGCCAGAAATTAGGGGTAAACAATAAATCCAACAAAGGAAAGGTTTATTGTTCATAGATCTTGACATGTGGGACCCATGAGCCGGCGGCGTCAAGGCAAGTGACCAAAAATCAGGGGTAAAAAAATCCAAGAAAAGAAACTTTATTGTACATAGAGGATGACATGAGGGTCCCATGAGCCAGCACCTTACTCAACGTTTCGAGGCGGCTTGAGATCGAAAGAAAAAGGAAAGTGACCGAATATCGGGAGCTAAAAATAATCCAAGAAAGGAAACTTTTATTGTACATAGAGGTTGACATATGGGTCCCACTAATACAAGCTCTTTCGCTCGAAGATCTTGCAAGTTGATTGTACATAGAGGATGACATGCGGGACCCATGTGTCCCAGCTTACTCAATGTTTCCAAGGCGGCGAGTGGATCAAAAGAAAAAGGAAATAGCCAAAATCGAGAGGGTGAAAAATAAATCCAACAAAGGAGAGGTTTATTGTCCATGGAGGCTGACATCTGGGACCCACGAGCCAGCCGCGTCCTCTACGTTTAGAAGGCGACAGGGGATCGAAAGAAAAAAGGCAAATAGCCAGAAATTAGGGGTACAAAATAACTCCAAGAAAGGAAGTGTTTATTGTTCATAGAGGTGACATGTGGGACCCATGAGCCAACAAAGTCTTCAACGTTTCAAAGGCGGCGAGGATCAAAAGAAAAAGGAAGTAGCCGTAAATTAGGGGTAAAAAATAACTCCAAGAAAGGAAACTTTTATTGTTCATAGAGGATGACATGCGGGACCCATGCTCCACAGCTTCCTCAACGTTTCAAAGGCGGCATGAGATCGAAAGAAAAAGGCAAGTGACCAAATATCGGGACCCGAAAATAATCGAAGAAAGAAATTTTATTGTACATAGATGATGACATGCGGGACCCATTTAGCAGCAGCGGTCTCAACGTTTCCAAGGCGGCACGGGATCAAAAAAAAGGAAGTAGCCGTAAATTAGGGTTCAAAAATAACTCCAAGAAAGGAAACTTTTATTGTTCGTAGAGGATGACATGCGGGACCCATGAGCCGACAGCTTACTCAACGTTTCAAAGGCGGCATGAGATCGAAAGAAAAAGGCAAGTGACAAAATATCGGAGACAAAGATAATCCAAGAAAAGAAAACTTTATTGTACATAGAGGATGACATGCGGGTCCCATTTAGCAAGGCGGTCTCAACGTTTCAAAGGCGGCTTGTGATCAAAAGAAAAAGTAAGTAGCCAGAAATTAGGGGGTAAAAAAACTCCAATAAAGGAAAGTTTTATCGATGAGCCACAGAGTCCTCAACGTTTCAAAGGCGGCAGGGGATCAAAAGAAAAAGGAAATAGCCGAAAATCGAGGGTGAAAAAAAACCAAGAAAATGAACTTTTATAGTACATAGAGGATGACATGCGGGTCCCATGAGCCACCAGGTTTTTCAACGTTTCAAACGTGGCATGAGATCGAAAGAAAAAGGCAAGTGACCAAATATCGGGATCCAAAAATAATTCAAGAAAAGAAACTTGATTGTACATAGAGTATGACATGCGGGTCCCATTTAGCAAGCGGTATCACCGTTTGAGAGGCGGCAAGGGATCGAAAGAAAAAGGCAAGTGACCAAATATGAGGTGCCAAAAAATCGAAGAAAAGAAAGTTTTATTGTACATAGAGGATGACATGCGGGTCCCATGAGCGGCGGGTTTTTCAACGTTTCAAACGTGGCATGAGATCGAAAGAAAAAGGCAAGCTGACCAAATATCGGGAGCCAAAAATAATTCAAGAAAAGAAACTTGATTGTACATAGAGGATGGCATGCGGGTCCCATTTAGCGGCAGCGGTATCACCGTTTGAGAGGCTGCACGGGATCGAAAGAAAAAGGCAAGTGACCAAATATCAGAGCCAAAAATAATCTAAGAAAAGAAATTTTACTTGTACATAGAGGATGACATGCGGGTCCCATTTTGCAGCAGCGGTCTCAACGTTTCCAAGGCGGCACGGGACCAAAAGAAAAATGAAGTAGCCGAGAAATCGGGGGTGAAAAAATCCCAAAAAGAACGATTTCAATTGGGCTGCATGTGGACATCTGGGCATTCGAACTATCCTGCCGGGCCTTTTGACTCGTACAATTTCAGCCCACTCCAAAGCAGGGATAGTTCGGATTTTTCTAAAAAACAGAAAGTCCTATGCTTCGCAAAAACAAAAAACAAGGAGATTCGGCATATAAATTTGTTTATGTAAAAATAAAGATTTAATTTATCCGTTGAAATAGCTCGTGAGCGCAATACACCGTTTATTGTCTGCAAAATAATCAACATATCACATGTTTCTTGTACGAGGAGGCTGACATCGGGGACCCATGAGCCAAGAAAGCATCGTTTTAAAGGCGGCAGGGGATGGAAAGAAAAAATAAACCAAAAATCTGTTGGTAAAAAATCCAAGAAAAGAAACATTTTCGTTACGAGAGGATGACATGCGGGACCCATGAGGCGACGGCGTCCTCGGCGTTTATTGTTCATAGAGGCTGACATGTGGGACCCGTGAGCCAGCCGGCGTCCTCAACGTTTTAAAGGCGGTAGGATATCGAAAGAAAAAATAAGCCAAAAATCATTTGGTAAACAATATCCAAGAAAAGAAACATTTACCGTTCTGAGAGGATGACATGCGGGTCCCATGAGGCGACGGCATCCTCCAACGATTCCAAGGCGGCAGGGGATCAAAGAAAAAAAGGAAATATCCAGAAATTAATTAGGGGTTCAAAAAAATCCATCAAAGGAAACTTTTATTGTTCATAGAGGATGACTTGTGGGACCGACCGCCAACAGCGTCCTCATCGTTTCAAAGGGGCGGAGATCCAAAGAAAAAGGCAAATAGCCAGAAATTAGGGGTCAAAAATAACTCCAAGAAAGGAAACTTTTATTGTTCGTAGAGGATGACATGCGGGACCCATGAGCCAGCAGCTCATCGAACGTTTCAAAGGCGGCATGAGATCGAAAGAAAAGGGCAAGTGACAAAATATCGGGAGCAAAAGATAATCCAAGAAAAGAAACTTTATTGTACATAGAGGATGACATGTGGGTCCCATTTTGCGCAGCGGTCTCAATGTTTGTAATGCGGCTTGAGATCAAAAGAAAAAGAAAGTAGCTAGTAATTAGGGGGTGAAAAAAAACCAATAAAAGAAAGTTGATGGACATATAGGATGACAAGCGGGTACCTTTAGCCAACAGCTTACTAAACGATACAAAGGGGGAAGTGGATCAAAAGAAAAAATGCAAGCAAAAAATCAGAGGGTGAAAAAATCCAACAAAGGAAACTTTTATAGCACATAGAGGATGACATGCGGGTCCCATGAGCCAGCAGGTTCCTCAACGTTTCAAACGTGGCATGAGATCAAAAGAAAAAGGCAAGTGCCCAAATATGAGGTGCCAAAAAAACTCCAGGAAAAGAAAGTTTATTGCTCATAGAGGATGACATGCGGGTCCCATGAACCTGCAGGTTCCTCAACGTTTCAAACGTGGCATGAGATCGAAAGAAAAAGGCAAGTGAACTAATATCAGGAGCCAAAAATAATCCAAGAAAAGAAAGTTTTATAGTACATATAGTATGACATGCGGGTCCCATTTAGCGAGCGGTATCACCGTTTGAGAGGCGGCAGGGATCAAAAGAAAAAGAAATTGCCAAAAATCGGAGGGTGAAAAAAAACCAAGAAAATGACCTTTTATTGTACATAGAGGATGACATGCGGGTCCCATGAGCCTGCAGGTTCCTCAACGTTTCAAACGTGGCATGAGATCGAAAGAAAAAGGCAAGTGAAAAAATATCAGGAGCCAAAAATAATTCAAGAAAAGAAAGTTTTATAGTACATAGAGGATGACATGCGGGTCCCATTTAGCGGCAGCGGTATCACCGTTTGAGAGGCGGCAGGATCAAAAGAAAAAGAAATTGCCAAAAATCGAGAGGGTGAAAAAACCAAGAAAATGAACTTTTATAGTACATAGAGGATGACATGCGGGTCCCATTTAGCAAGCGGTATCACCGTTTGAGAGGCAGCAGGGATCGAAAGAAAAAGTCAAGTGACCAAATATGAGGTGCCAAAAAATCCAAGAAAAGAAAGTTTTATAGTACATAGAGGATGACATGCGGGTCCCATTTAGCAAAGAAGCGGTATCACTGTTTGAGAGGCAGCAGGGGATCGAAAGAAAAAGTCAAGTGACCAAATATGAGGTGCCAAAAAAATCCAAGAAAAGAAAGTTTTATAGTACATAGAGGATGACATGCGGGTCCCATTTAGCAGCAGCGGTATCACCGTTTGAGAGGCGGCAGGGGATCGAAAGAAAAAGGCAAGTGACCAAATATGAGGTGCCAAAAATAATCCAGGAAAAGAAAGTTTTATAGTACATAGAGGATGACATGCGGGTCCCCGATTAGCGGCAGCGGTATCACCGTTTGAGAGGCGGCAGGGGATCGAAAGAAAAAGGCAAGTGACCAAATTTGAGGTGCCAAAAAAACTCCAAGAAAAGAAAGTTGATTGCACATAGAGGATGACATGCGGGTCCCATTTAGCAGCAGCGGTCTCAACGTTTCCAAGGCGGCAAGGGATCAAAAGAAAAAGGAAGTAGCCAGAAATCAGGGGGTCAAAAAAAATCCAAGAATAGAAAGAATTTTGGTTCATAGAGGATGACATGCGGGACCCATGATCCTGCATCGTAAACGGCTCGATCGGAGAACGTTGAACGAGATGGCGCGATCTAGAAAAAAAACAATGCCAGAGAGGCTGCCATCTGGGCCCTACATCCCTCGGCGGTGCGGATTTGCGTTGACTCGGCCGGCGAACCCGAGATTTCGAGATGCACCACGTCCCGGGCCACCATACGCGACGTTTTGGCCGCTTTCGTCGGGCTAGGTGGCCTCAAAAACGAGAAAAAAAAAGTTTTGACATGCACCACGGAGGGACCAAAAATCGTCGGCCATGGTACACCAGCAACCACGGCGCGACTTCAACTTCGTCGGCCATGGCAACTTTTCTTGTAGTGTTAGGTGCACGCCTCAATTAGAAAGTCCCTTGGACTATAAATATGTATCTAGGGTTATCGGAAAAGGAGGACAATCATCGTTCAACCAACACAAATCAGGCGCATCGCCACCCCTTTCTTCGAGGGTTTCTCCCGGGTAAGCACCATGCTGCCTAGATCGCATCTAGCGATCTAGGCAGTATACGTTTATTCGTCTACCTTGTACTGCTCGTGCTGAAGCGTTGTTGATGGCGAGCAGTACTATTTATCATTAGGTGTTTAGGGGCTTGCATTGATGCTTTCGCGTGCATATCTGCGTGGCAATGCCGTCCCTCGACACCTAGCTGCCCTTACACCTGTCTGGGTGTAAGGGCAGCATCTTGCTTGTTCGTTACTTAGTAGATCCGATCCGTTATAGTTGCTCCTTGCTCCGCAGGGATTAGTTTAATATCTGCATAGTTAGGCCTTATGTTGGGGTCGGACGATCCGGTAGTGCGTTAGATGTTGTTTACCGTCCCTGCAAGGGATGTTCCGGGAATCGACGTTATGTTGGTTTTTAGGCCTCTCGTAGGGGTAGTTTGCATCATCTTCCGTAGCTGCTAGGCCCGATCACACGTAGGACGTTCCGGTTATGCGGCGAAAACCCTAAACTGTCGTGGATCGCTTTAGCTTTGTTTTGATCAAGCAGGATCCCCATGCCATTGTAAATCCAACGTGAAACATGGGGTGATCGGCTCCTTGAGCCGATCCACAGGGCAACCTGAGAGCCGATAGGGCTCGTATTTAATGTTTACGTGTCTACCATGCAGGAACAATCGAAGCACTCTAACACCTTCATGATCGGGTCTAGGTCAGGTGGCACGCCCTAGCAACCGCCAGGACGTGGCTGGAAGATTTGCGGGACGACGCGAGGTGCCAGGGTCCACTAAGCGGCCTTGGGAGCCTCCCGGCTCTTCGTGTTGCTTAGCCATTGCCCGTCGGTGGGTTTTGGAGGGTAACACATTCTGGCACGCCCGGTGGGACATCTTCTGCAACATCCACGTCAACACCGACACCCGAGATGGCAGAGGAGCAAGTCACATACAAGGATCTCCCTGCGGAGCACAAGAAGAAATACGATGAGCTGAAGGCCATCTGTGAAGCCGAGCTCATCGGCTCCTCTGAGACAACCCGTTCTCACAACATCAAGCTCAAAGGAAACACGCGTCCGTCGCATGGCGTCAACACGGTAGATCTCAGCCACTCCATAAGGGAGCCAGGGTTCTCCTTTAGTGTCAACATGGCCAGGCTGGTGAACTGCCATAGCGCGGACAAAGCGGAGAGCAGCCACTCCCGTGGCAAAGATAAAGAAGAGGCCGTTCCAAGCGACCGGCCCCAAGATGATGACAGACGGTACCTAATCGAGGAGGAGGTGAGAAGCACGCGGTATCAACGCCCACTCTCCGTGCATCTCCTCAACAAATATGAGCAGCAGTACGACCGACGTCGGCGCTACGACGAAGACGATGAAAGATATCGTCGGTCTGATGCGGAAAACAGGAGGTATCGTCAGCACGACGGGAACAACGACGGGTACGAACGTCGCGCTAGAGGGAGGTCAAGGGAGCAAGACAACGTGGATAAGCACTGGGACTGTCCCTTCTTCAGACATTGCTGGGACTCAGGAATGAGCCGATTGCCAACAATCGAGAATTGCCCAGAATGCAAACAGCCAAGGAGCAGGACAAACGAAGTTTCAGTGTTCGAGCGTCTAGGACCTCTCCCACCTATTAACAAACGAGCTGAGTCATCTCAAGAAGAGGACTTCGAGGAGTCAGATGGAGAAGAAGATAGGTATCACCGACCAAGGTGGTGCCCTGATGGACTCAGCCACTCTCAGAAGCGTAGAGTGCAGCGGCTGCGAAACCTGGAAGAAGCCGAGGCACAGTACCTGTACACGTTGAGAAGAGTGCGGCCCGATCTGGCCGTGAAAATTCAGCAAACATTGGAGACGAAGGCGCGCCCGCCAAAGAAAGTATGGCGCCCAAAACAGGCGAGAGCCGATGCACAGGCATCGGCTGATGCCGACGTAAAGACGTCGGCTGGTACAAACACAGTGTTCAGGATCTCGTCAGAGATTTATGACCCAAGACGTGGTGAACGTGCCTCCAGGGAGTCACGTCACCATAATAAGAGACCGAGAAGTTGTAAACCCTCATCAAGCATCATAATGGGAAAGGAGGCCGATTTTAGCAATCGGCCAGCATTATCCTCAACATACGCTTTGCCGGTGTTCAACATTGACCTGGCAAGCGATGGAAAGCTGGGGTATGGGTTTACGTCGGATGACAAGTTAGAAGAGGTTGAGGAAGTCAAGAGGGATATCGAGAAGATGCTGGACGCCGGATGCCTCAGGCCGTGCAGGTACACTGAATGGACTTCCAGTGTTGCACTTACGAAGAAAAAGGATGGCCGATGGCGCGTTGCTATAGATGTCCGGAACCTCAATGGCGCTACTCCACCGGATGGATAGTCGGATCGACAACTGCGAGGGAAGCCGATCCCAGCGATCGGCTAAAATTGTTCTGACCACGTGTGTTCACTGTTGTGCTGTTTATCATGGTGAGTTGTGCGATAATCTTGAATTGGCTGAAAAGCCGATATCTTCAATCACTCGAAAGATTCGGCTTGGGGGGGCATACACACAGAGAAGGGTTAAGGCCACGGAGTATGTACCCGAGGGAGCCGATTCACAAGATCGGGCGGCTAAATATAAAACAAAAAAAAACACAAAAAATAAATGCAAATTTTGATGAAAGCTGTCATCCGCAATCAAAGGTACAAGTTCAGTACAACATTCAGTGG
This sequence comes from Lolium perenne, assembly GCF_019359855.2. Classification (NCBI taxonomy): domain Eukaryota; kingdom Viridiplantae; phylum Streptophyta; class Magnoliopsida; order Poales; family Poaceae; genus Lolium; species Lolium perenne. The sequence goes on along the minus strand of NC_067248.2, from coordinate 82,541,789 downwards.
ATTACACAGAGAGATTCTTCTGAAGAAATTCATCAAGAGCACGAAGGGCGTCAGTACGGATACGATCCACTTCGGCAATCTCAGTCTCGTCGTCTTCGTCTTTGCCTGTCACCAGCTGGCCGCTCAGAGCGCGAATCTCCGCCAGATCGGTTTTCAGATCGGCTGTGAGGCCTTGCGCTTCCTCTCGAGAGCGGGCAATGAAGGTCTCTTTCTCTTGGATAAGCTGCTTGGTCATCTTCACCTTCTCTTCAAGGCTCTCCAGTTCCTTGCGCAGGGTTTCGAGTTCCGCATTATTGGCAGAAGTATCAGTCTTGGCGTCCAGAGCAGTCTTTTTCTCGTTAAGCCGTTGACATTTCTCTGCAATATCGGCTCTCAATGGGAGCTGAGCGCGACTAAGGGTAATTCTTTGGCGAGCCGATTGCACTCCTGATTTGAAAGCCGACAGGGTCGCAGCTGGCCAAAGCTTCACCCGCAGTGTCACGGGAAGATGAGGCTAGATTTCATCGAGGATACCTTTGATTGCCTCGGGATTTTCGACCAAGATCTCAACTGAGGAGGAGAGCAAAGCCTTGAGGCGCTGAAGGGGACCGCGTACCATTTCAAGATTTGGCTCTTCACTTGCTTTGGGAGCAGCTGGCTCGATGGATTCAGGATCGAACGTCAGTAAGCTTGAAGGATCACATCCCTGACGGACAAACAAGAGCGACGTGAATATACAACACATGAGAGGATAGGGCCAAGGGAGTAGAATTTACCTCTCCCAAAGAAGGAGGAGCAGCCGGTTTAGGGATAATCGGCTGTGCTGCGGGTTTGGCCAGGTTAGCCACTTGGCCAGCCACACTTGTCGAGGCGGCCAAATCTAGTGTGGCAGATGGCCTCGGTACCTCTTCAACGTCCCCGCTAGAGGTCTCATTGGTCTGCAAAAGAAATGGTGAGTCGACGCGAGCCGGCAATGAGATGACATGAGGCATGGACTGGTGAAGTAATTACGTTTGAAACCTCCTGGCTTGGCGAGGAGACTTGTGAGCCTTTGCGAACCCGTTTGACACAGCGACGTTTCACGCGGGACCCTGTTTTGATCGGAGCGGGGGTGGCAGCAGGTTCGGGAGCAGACCTTTGCCTGATCGACGAAGGTGAGTCCGTCTGGCTCTGTGTGGTGGATCTCTCGGAGTCGCCCGGGTTCATGTCCCTCTGTCTAGAATGTTCATCCTCGCTGGAGTTCTCCTCGGTGGAAGTCTGTGAAAAGAGGCATAAGCATGTTGTGAAGGACCGGGAGGATGGATAAATGTGAGCAAGGCACGGGTTGGCTTACTTGCAAGTTGTCTTGGATGGGAGCTTTGCGCTTCAAGGTCTTCCTGGCAGCTACTTTCCTCACTGCCTTCCTCGCTTGGGTGGAAGCTCGGGGGGCAACTGGCCCCGAGGATGCTTTATTTTTGGAAGCCGATTTCGGTGAAATCGGCTGGCCTTGCATTATGACTTGTTTCAGGGATGGCGAGTTTCGGCAGAAGAGTACCACTGGGGCCGGTGGGAGGAACGTGAAGGGAGAGCCGTCGGCTTGCTTGGGCTCTAGGCCATCTTGTTCCTACCAAGAGATAGAGCCAGGGTTTCAGACAACCATTATGAACAATCGCAAGAAATTTATATGCAATGGTACCTGATGTGTGGTGTCATGTTCGGCATCAAGCTGCTTCAGCGACGGTCCTAGGGCTCTTCTGAAGGCATGAGTCTTCCACATGGTCCACCAAGTCTCAAAACCATCGGTAGTGGTGGTGAAGCTGAGGTTGTTGGGGATTGGGATTGCCAGAGCGTCAAAGAAGGTGTAACACCTTTGGCCAGTAAGGATGTCAGGCAGTTCAGCTCTGCTTGCTGTCAGGTGATGGAGGAAGAAGTGTGGGGGCACTTGCCCGAGACCAAGTTGCCGAGCTGCTACCACCGGTTGGTAAGACTCGTAGCCGGGCTTGGTGATCCGGTTAGAGGTGCTCATGCCGACGGGGAGGAAACAGGGGCGGATCATGATAGAAAACAAGTGCCGGGTGCTAGCGTCATCGGCAAAGCTGTCCAACCGGAAGGAGACTGGGTTCTCAAAGTTTTCCGATTCGGTGTAAGGGAAGAACAGGGGGTTGCTTAAGCCTTGGAAGAAGATCTGGAACCACCCTGCTGCTTCCTTAGGAATTAGCCTGCTGCCTGGAAGGCCATACAGGGCTTGACCATAACTAGTGCATCGGATCTCCCTCCCGTCGGTATCTGGGAAGGTGGAGGTGGCCAAAGGTGGGAGGTCTGGGATTTGGTTCTGAAAGTATAGCTGAGCCCATAATTGAATAAACCACCAGGGACCCCCTGTCTTTACTGTCCTTTGAGAGAACAGTTTGACCGACATCAGCTGGAGAGATCGATAGACCTCCCCAAGGAACAGTTTGCCAAGGCCAAGACGAGTGCCTTTAGCAAGTTCGTAGGCCAGGGAAAGGTAATTCTTAGTTGGGGCGAGAGAAGGACCGCAGAATATGAAGTGCTCCAGCCAGAAGTTTAAGAAGGCCGTGTGTTCTCTCTCGGTTACAGGGCCTTTGGTTTTCATATAACGCTTGAGGTAGGCGCCCCAGCTTGTGCACTCCGTTTTAGAAGAGAGGGTGAACGGGACTTTTGGCAACTTAAAAGCAGAGGGGCTGGGAGATGCAATGTCAAGGCCTGTGATCATGGTTACATCCAGCAGAGTTGGCGTCATGGGGCCATGACCAAATATAAAACAGTTCAGCGCGTCGGACCAAAAGTAGCCGATAGTTTTCAGAATGTTTTCATTCTTTTCAAGAGGAGACAATGATAATGATAATGCATCGGCTATCCCTATCGTTTCCCAGGTGGCATAATGGGTCTTGGACACTCTAGTGTACCATGCCACCCAACCTTCAGGAGGATTAGGCCAGGCTCGCAGGCAGTCGGCCCAGGAAGTCAGATCTAAATTCTGATTCACGAAGGGGATTCTGTTGGCCTCACAGGAGATTAAGTGGGCAGGACTCTCGGAAGAACGGGGGCCAAGACACATGGAATTTGGGAGAGAAGGATGCGGCAACAGGATATCGGAGACCTAAAATTAATAACGGAATAGAACATTAATTCAGGTGTTCCTCTGTTCAATCTTGAGATTGATCCTAATGGCGAAGGAGCAGTGGAGTATTACCTTCAGACCGGAGACCATGGCATTGGTGCTGGAAGATTCCGCCATTTGATGCGCTGCAGAGTTGGGGCGGCGCGGCTGAGATCTGAAGCTCGTGAAGCTGTGCGGGCGGCAGATTTTGGGGATCTGAGTTTACTTTCTCAGGCGGAGGTTGCTAGTTACCGTTTGGAGGGACAATTAGGTTCGCCCTTGCTCGCTTTATGGTAGAGGCCGATGCGACACCATCGGCTCTTTTGGGGGTTGTTTGACTTTGGCCGTCGGCCAAGTTAATTAGAAGCCGATAGCTCAAAAGAGAAGGAACAAAAAGAAGAGCCGATTACTCGGGAGCTGCCAGGACTGTTGGACCGTGCAGAAAGGGATGGAAGGCGGTCTTCATGATGAAGAATAATGTGAAGGGTTCTGCTCTGCCACGACATGACCCTTCGAAGGAGACAGATGGTTTTGCAATTATCATTATCAAAACCAGGGGGGCATGTGTTACCACCCGATTTTGGCCAAATCAGGAGATGGGCCGCAAGTGAAGATGGGCTTGAAGGACGGACACGTAGAGTATCTTCGAAGCGGCCTTGCGCTAAGAGTTTGGGCTAAGTTGCCCATGTATCTGTAATTTATTAGATCGTATCGTGTTTAGAGTTAACAGATAGAGTCTGGCCCGTGCACGGTTAGGTGCACGCCTCAATTAGAAAGTCCCTTGGACTATAAATATGTATCTAGGGTTATCGGAAAAGGAGGACAATCATCGTTCAACCAACACAAATCAGGCGCATCGCCACCCCTTTCTTCGAGGGTTTCTCCCGGGTAAGCACCATGCTGCCTAGATCGCATCTAGCGATCTAGGCAGTATACGTTTATTCGTCTACCTTGTACTGCTCGTGCTGAAGCGTTGTTGATGGCGAGCAGTACTATTTATCCTTAGGTGTTTAGGGGCTTGCATTGATGCTTTCGCGTGCATATCTGCGTGGCAATGCCGTCCCTCGACACCTAGCTGCCCTTACACCTGTCTGGGTGTAAGGGCAGCATCTTGCTTGTTCGTTACTTAGTAGATCCGATCCGTTATAGTTGCTCCTTGCTCCGCAGGGATTAGTTTAATATCTGCATAGTTAGGCCTTATGTTGGGTTCGGACGATCCGGTAGTGCGTTAGATGTTGTTTACTGTCCCTGCAAGGGATGTTCCGGGAATCGACGTTATGTTGGTTTTTAGGCCTCTCGTAGGGGTAGTTTGCATCATCTTCCGTAGCTGCTAGGCCCGATCACACGTAGGACGTTCCAGTTATGCGGTGAAAACCCTAAACTGTCGTGGATCGCTTTAGCATTGTTTTGATCAAGCAGGATCCCCATGCCATTGTAAATCCAACGTGAAACATGGGGTGATCGGCTCCTTGAGCCGATCCACAGGGCAACCTGAGAGCCGATAGGGCTCGTATTTAATGTTTACGTGTCTACCATGCAGGAACAATCGAAGCACTCTAACACCTTCCTGATCGGGTCTAGGTCAGGTGGCACGCCCTAGCAACCGCCAGGACGTGGCTGGAAGATTTGCGGGACGACGCGAGGTGCCAGGGTCCACTAAGCGGCCTTGGGAGCCTCCCGGCTCTTCGTGTTGCTTAGCCATTGCCCGTCGGTGGGTTTTGGAGGGTAACAGGTCCACAGTTCACTAGAGGTGTCTCTCCCATAAGATAAAAGCATGTTGGGTGAACAAATTACAGTCGGGCAATTGACAAATAGAAAAGGGCATAACAATGCATATACATGATATGATAAATATAGTGAGATTTAATCCGGGCATTACGACAAAGTACATAGACCGCCATCCAACTGCATCTATGCCTAAAAAGTCCACCTTCAGGTTATCATCCGAACCCCATTCAGTATTAAGTTGCAAAGCAACAGACAATTGCATTAAGTATGGTGCGTAATGTAATCGACAACTACATCCTTAGACATAGAATCAATGTTTTATCCCTAGTGGCAACAGCACATCACAACCTTAGAACTTTCACATCCTTGTCCCAGGTGTCAACGAAGGCATGAACCCACTATCGAGCATAAATACTCCCTCTTGGAGTTAAGAGCAAAAACTTGGCCAGAGCCTCTACTAATAACGGAGAGCATGCAAGATCATAAACAACACATAAATAATAGATTGATAATCACCATAACATAGTATTCTCTATCCATCGGATCCCGACAAACACAACGTATAGTATTACAGATAGATGATCTTGATCATGTTAGGCAGCTCACAAGATCCAACAATGAAGCATAATTAGGAGAAGACGACCATCTAGCTACTGCTATGGACCCATAGTCCAGGGATGAACTACTCACTCATCACTCCGGAGGCGACCATGGCGGTGTAGAGTCCTCCGGGAGATGAATCCCCTCTCCGGCAGGGTACCGGAGGCGATCTCCTGAATCCCCCGAGATGGGATTCGCGGCGGCGGCGTCTCTGGAAGGTTTTCCGTATCGTGGCTCTCGGTACTGGGGTTTTCGCGACGGAGGCTTTAAGTAGGCGGAAGGGCAGGTCAAGAGGCGGCACGAGGGGCCCAGGTGACAGGGCCGCGCGGCCAGGGCTTGGGCCGCGCCGCCCTGTCATCTGGCCACTTCGTGGCCCCACTTCGACTCTCCTTCGGTCTTCTAGAAGCTTCGTGCAAAAATAGGACCCTGGGCGTTGATTTCGTCCAATTCCGAGAATATTTCGTTACTAGGATTTCTGAAACCAAAAACAGCAGAAAACAGCAACTGGCTCTTCGGCATCTTGTTAATAGGTTAGTTCCAGAAAATGCGTAAATACGACATATAATGTGCATAAAACATGTAGGTATCATCAATAAAGTAGCATGGAACATAAGAAATTATCGATACGTTGGAGACGTATCATCATGTCATAATAAACCAAAAAAAGAAAACACAAACATTATCCCAAAAGGTACTTAGTTCCGCCCTTTCCTTTTTTCTATATTACTTTTTATGTAATTAATGTGGCACACTTATATATCTTGCCAGACTATGTCCATTCATGAAGATTTTGTCGTCATTGAATCAATAATGTCTGCACCTAAAAATACCAACTTTGTGGAGATCGGTGATGCATCGCTATCTAATGACCATTTAAAGTGTCTTACATGTGATGACGGATTTCTGCCCGATGATGTAAGTCAACAAGAAATCACTATTTACACAATATGTGTCTATTTTTAATTTAAATGTATATTATGTGTTCAATTGTAGGTGATAAATGCCTACATATATTGCATGCGTGCATGTGATCATCTGCTTAACAGAGCTGGCAATAAGGTATATATGGATAAAACATACGTCTCCAATATGCTGAAGAAAGACGTAAAAATATATCGTCATATCATAGAGCAGGCATATATTTATCTAAAGCATGACATGGTCAGAACTAAATCCCTACCTATGCATCTCATTTATTATATTTTTAACATGTGTATACCTACTTATGTAATATTTTATTTTAGATCTTCCTACCGATAAATATCAGTAAGACTCACTGGTATTTAGCGGTCATCAATGCGAAGAAACGCTTGATACAAGTATTAGACTCACTTGGTCCTGGAATGGGTGGAACTGACCTCACGTTTATGGTAAGTTATTTGATTATGATCTCCTCTTGACATTTTACTTTTTCCTCGGTGTTTAATATCTTTTTCCCTCATATAACAGCTCCGAGGACTTGAGAAGCACTTAAAGACTGCATCCCAAAGAAGGGGATTTGACAAAGGTGAAAAGTGGCACGATCTCGATGTCACGACATGGCCAATAGTAGAGCATATCCGAAAACCAGTGCAGACTGATGGGTATGTTGAATCTCTTGAACTTTCAAATGTGAAAATTACGGTGATACAAAAGTAATGTATTTAAAGGTGTGTTTGGATAGTAGTTAAATTAGACCTTACCATTGAGGAACGGACGTGGAGAAGCTCAGCCACTTCTTTTTTGGTGTATCAGCTCTATGTCTCTTCTATATGGGTACTAACGTAATTTTTTGTTTTTCTAGGTCGTGTGGTGCACGGTAGTTCAGTGACATGAGATAGAAAATAAAATTAACTAAGCATTTGAGCTACCATGAACCTATGCAAAAAAAAGTTATTAATCCTCTGATCTAGTAGATCTGAAAACTCTAAATTGTTTACAAAAAATGTGCGGTTTGCCAGTCTGGAGGATTGGGTAGGTCGAATGATATTTTAGCATCCTCCATTGGTACCAGTAGCATGAAGTATACCGAAAATCTTTCTAGCTTAATGATTGTTTTAATATTTTTATGTTGATTTGTCTAGATAGAATTCTACTATAACATTTGCTAATTTTGTAGCGCATCGTGCGGGTTGTTCATGTTAAACTTTATGGAATATTGGACAGGCGATATGCTTTCTGACTGCATCACTCAGGTATTATTTTTGTTTAGAGACCGTTAGTAGTATCTTGCATCTTAAATTATTAATTTACAATATCAATGTTTCTTACTACTTTGTAGGAGGATATGAAAGCATTCCGAAGAAAATTAATTGCCATATTGCATGATTCGGAACTAAACAAAATAAGAGGCAGTCCGATATATAATCAATCTAAAGATCAAGAAAATGGATCCGACTATGATATTACAGAATTGCGAAGTATAGGTAAAAAACACCAAGGAGATGTAGCCAAAGAAAATATCCAGCTTCCTATTTGCACCTTGTCCACCAAACCACATGAGTTTGTTGACGAGATATGCAAATACATCATGTCCATTGACGATGCAACATGTTTGAAGTAAGCCTCATAAGATATTGATCAAGCGACGGTATATATTATTATCATATCATTATTCTTATCAATTATTTTGCAGAAAAGAATGGGTGCGAAGCTCCACACCTTATCTACTAGGATTAACTCTAAAGCAAATTCAGGACATACTCCGGATGGACCAGCCAATGGAAAAGGATTGTTTCAACATGGCTGTGCGCATAGTGGCATGTGATGAGATACAATTTTTTATAGAGCCTCCCGTGCACAACATGGACTTAAGATTTTGTGTAAGTTATTATAATCGCATATTTATTGTCACTGTTATGGTTCTAAACCTTTTTTTTCATTTCAGTCAGCGATACTCCATGGTAGAAAACATCCACTTTGGCGTGTTAAGCCAGATATTAAGGAGTTGGCAACATTTTTTCATAGCTGGCCTGGGATAAACCATAATATATCATCATGCAACATGGTAAGTTAGTCTCTTTTCCATTATTAACATGATTTATGCGTTTTAATGCTCACCACTTGCATATTTTTTTACCACACGCATTTCTTGGCCACTTCATCTTGTTCACCATCGACAAACATGAGTGTCGTGTATGTATTTTAGACCCATGTTCTGAAACTCTATCAGAAGAGAGGTACCAACTAAAATTACAAAGGTGTTCATTCTATCTAAATGATGCTCTTGAGATAGCGCAACCTGGCTGGAATTCCGATATTTATTTCTGGCCACGTAAATATCCTCACAATATCCCAATACCAACAAGCCCCGACAGGTGATTTTTCTCAGTTATCTTTACAAGCAGCTTATTTTATCGTCATTCTAATGACCACGATAATGATATGTTCCATTTATTTGCAGAAAATTGTTTGGATACTTAGTATTTAGTTTTATGCTTTTATAGGATGGTAAAAGATTTGTTCATCCAGTTTGCAGCGTGAGTACTCTATGTTCACAATCTTATATTTTTGGTGGGAAGAAAACTTCATGTTAACATGATAGACCAATTGTGCAGGATGGTTCCAAGCTAAGAAAAAAGTTTTTGATACACATACTCAAGTATTTGGCTAATGAAGTTGAAGACAACATTCCTGAGATCGTGCGAGAATACCTTAGACGCGTCAACGGACCATGGATTTAATAAATAGTGTATTCAGTCATTTCTCTTCTACAAAATGAATTGTGCGAAATGGATCTTTAAATAAGTATTATATATTTATTTTATATACTTTAATATTTGCATGCATTATTTACACGTTTATGCATTTGACACTACGTTAAAGGGCCGTGGCGAAGCACGGGCATTCTACTAGTGCAATATAACATAGTGAACACTAATCCCCCGTGATTTATCCATAACTTTTCAGCACACGATTTTGCATGGAGATCCAACACGCGAAAGAAAAAAACTGAACCCGGTTGATGAGGATTTGGTAAATGTAAAAGTTACGGGTGACTTAGATAAAAGAACTCTACTAGTGTATTTTCATGTGAAATCTTTGTAATGCGTACCAGGCAGTGTATTCATATGAAATCAATCCAGCATATCCTCTCAAAAAAAAAAAATCCAGCATATCTCTTGCCGCGGAAATGGTGTGCACTAAAAATATTAGAAGATTTTTATTTTGCGAAAAAATATCCTTGTCATTATTTGTTTTTTATAGAGTAGTTATTACTGATATCGATAGATCTAGATAGGATCCCTCGCTATTGATATCGTATCACGCGTGATTGCAACCAGCAGCAAGATCCATGAAATCTATGGAGAATATAACCGATAATCACAATCCAAAATGATTAACCTTCCAAAAATGAACTTCTAGAACGTTTCACACTGAAACACTCCAAAGCCTTGTGCGTGTCTGCCTTCTGGGTGTATATATACTACTCACGGAGCCACGGTTGTATCATCGTTCATCATCACACGTATTAGGTAACTTCGACACTGCAAGAAAAATCAGGAAGAAAGGAAAGGCAAAGGTGCATCCAGTCATCCAGAAGAAAAATGAAGAACCACTTTTGCCACCTAGTTTTCATTTTCCTTTTTGTCTCTGTGTGTTCCTTCCCTGCACTAGCCATACGGCACGAAAGTTTTCGACCAGGTACTTTATTTTTCTTGAACAATTTATAGATTGAACGACAATCATTTAAATCTTTGGCAATCACACCCTACTGATTTTTATAATGTTGTTCTACTAATTGCCTTGCCAAAATAGGTACTTTAACTTATCGGGAAAATTATATTGCAGTAAACAAGGCCGACTTGGCTCCCAGCTCGACCCCAATCCATCCTCCTCTGGCACACGGTAAGCAATATGGAAGCGGAATTTGTATTTTTGTTCGATGTTGCTAAATACGGCAATGTTTTGGGTTAATATTTTAATTTTTGTTCAGGCCGTCCGTTTGAGGAACTTTTTACGGTGGACTACACGGGTGCAGTAGGGCACCCGCCTCAACACAATGCACCTAAGGAGACAACTGAACCGCATCAGCATCACCGAAGCCTTGGACGAAACATGGCACATCTTCTACAAGGCAAGGAAGTGCCCTCATAAATATGAGCTGGTCAATTTTGTATGATCTTGGTAGCACACCGGTCACATTCTATGTGAGAGAATGTATTGGGTATTGTTTGGTAGATGTGTGCGCGTCAATCTATGGGTTGTAACAATTTTTATTCAATGAGGGAGAAGGATATATTTCACATTTTTTCCTTTCGCGTTCATACTTTGGAGTACATGAGGTATGAAAGATGATAGAAAAATGGCCATGGAAGAGAAAGCGAGGTCCACATAAACATAAAAGAAGCATCTCCTTACATGCTAGTTTGTGAAAATATATAGTTGACACACACCAACCCTAAGTGCATGTGTGAAACATGTTCTTAAATCTTAATTGCGTCGCCTAGTGAAGGCTATACATGTTGAGGTCCCGATCCTCATGATTCAACCAAGGCACAGAAAAGGGAAACCAAAGAACATACATAACATAGGGGAAATTGCAAAGTAAAGGAAATGGGTAACTAGCAAACATGACTAGATTTGAAGCACCCAAGTGCAAATACCAGGTATAACTATTTGGATCTCCACAACTCAGTCAACCCATTCTTGATAAAACGTCTTCTCCTAATAGTCAGTCCATCGATCCAGTTGAATCTCGAAGGAAACATTGGTTACAAAGAGATCTTGAAGTCAATCCAGCAATGGGAGGGGTCTTGTATTTCACTATGGGAAGTACGGCCAAAGCTCTTTGATCCAAATTATTGTCTAATCCTAGATAGGAGGGGATGTAGGGTATTTATAACCCACGTTGATGATGACACACTCATGGAATATGATGATTGTACATGCTTGACTGGAAAGAAATATTAAATCTATTTGACATTTATTATAAGCTGAATTCCTTCCTGGTTGAAAGCTTTGTTTGATGAGAGCATCATACTGCCTAAGTTTATGCATTCATGTATGATTAGGTTTCATGGAAGAACAAGCGACACACGGGAAGAAGAGGAGCAACAAGAGGAGCTGGACATGAAGACAACTCATGGATGCGCGAGGGAGGAGAGGGAGGCAGACGGAACATGGAAGGAGGTCACCCAATGGCACTACCGACCAAGTTAAAATTAGTTCTGATGTGATTCGGATAGACATAAGTTCCGAATTTGAAACGGACGTGGTTTCTTCGTACCAACTCTGAATCAGGAAAATAAGCATTTTTTTGGAAAGATAATTCCATGTACTTTACAATGGGTAGGCCCTCATATACCGATTCGTCACGTACCGGCCGTGGTGATGGAAACAAGTCATCGGTCATTTCTGCTAGTTTCCAGATATATGATTTTCAATTTAAGAAAGTTAGAGATATATATGATAGATTTCGACCCCAACCCTATGTTGGACATCCAATAGCCTTTACATATGCTTGTAAGTCGTGTCTTTTAGGTTTAGACCACGTTTAAACAAAATCCTAGTTTCCAGACAGATTGCTTTGCAACTGAAATTTGTATGATCTACTATTCCATTGGGAATTAGAAGATGTTAACCGCTTCGTGATCGGCTACTACGTGCGCAAGTGTGTTAAGTAGCGAATATCTTGCAGGGTTGAGAGTTGTTGCATTGGCTGCAGGGATCAATCGAGAGATATCGACAACGTCATGGAAGTTATCTTCCACCATATTCATCGACATCACCATCGAGTTCATCATCTACCACCTCGCTTACTGAGAAGATCGGGCCACCCCTTATCACACGTACACAAAGGGAAGTGATACATGAACTACAAATCTTCCCGTAGACCGTCAACCCGATAAACAACCACACTCTAATGGGAATCGCCCTAGAAACCATGCTCTATTGGACCAATACAACGACACATCAACAAAATACATGGGCCAATCCACATTAGAACACGTATGTGGACATATTAAACGAGATTATGGACCATATCAGATAACTTTCCAAGTTTAAGGATCATCTTAGACATAGCCAACGAGTTTTTTTTTACATAGTTATACCTCTTTATTCATTCAGAATAGAAGTTACATCATTGTACAATGGAATCTCGGGGCTCATCCAACCAGACTTGGACAGACCCCGTAGGCTAGCCTAGCTAATTCATGAGATACCGAATTTGCTTCACGGAAAATTTATTCAAACCGAACATTTCGAAATTCGAATGCCAGTTGATAACAATCACCAAGGGTTGCAGCGGAAACTCCATTTAGCCTCCCTATTCATTGATTGGACCACATTAAATAACATATAATGTTGCATCACCTAGATTGAGCCAAAATTACACCATGTTTCAAGACGTGTATCTGGACCGACATTACATCATAGACAAACTCCGGGTTATTGTTGCTCGTGGCAACGAAGGTTTCGCAACTGTCATGAATCACGGAGAACATCCGCATCGAAAGGAGCATCAACATTAAGCTTTACAAAAATTTACAGAGGTTTTATTCAACCCTTTCTTCGCATCTATGGTTTGGGAGAGTTGAGCAGCACGTTGAAGGACGATCAATGCATGGGGGAGACTTGTATAGGATCTCCCCATTAGGTAGGATCATAGGATCAATTTAGAGAAATCATACTTTTGCTATGCGAAAAAATCTGAAAATAATTAGCAAGATGCATATAGGTTGTATCTACAACTCCAAAAAAATTCAGCTCAAAAACTAATCTACACTTGGAGAAACAAAAAAGACAAATTCTGTTGTGAATAGTGTCAGATCTGGTTGAATAGTATTTCACACTATTCACACCCAGATTTATCTTTTTTGTCTCTCTAAGTGTATATCGAATTTGAAGTTACAAATTTTTGGCATTGCATATATAACATAGATGTGTGTTGTCTTTTTTTTTTCAGAAGTTTTAAACATGTTTTGTCTTTGCAAAAAATTAATCTCATAAATCCTATCTAAGATCTGATCCTACCTAAGTCTTCTCCATCAATGCATTGCATTGCATTTTCATCACTCTAAAATTGGAATAGCTGTTCAGCTGCTGACATTGTAGGGAAAAGATACCAACACGACTCGACACTGGACACGAGCACACGGCCCAAGTCCAATATCATCATTCGGCAGTGGATGCGACCACCCTTGGTGACCTAGATAGAACCTGGCCTCTCCCACAGGGCCGACGCCTCCCAGCTCCCCTCTCGCTGTCGCGTCTCCCGGCGACCCTCTCCAGCGTCGGCCCGGCGATAGGTTGCCGCCCCATCCTTGTCCGCGACCAGATCGACGGCCATCCCGTCCTCCTTGCTCCCCCTCTCGGCCGTCGGCAGATCTACGCAGGCGACGACCCTCATCCTCGTCCATCCGTAGCCATGGTAAGCTATTTCGCATCTACTTTCTGTGCATACCGTCCTGCCCTGCAAACAATCGCCGCCGAATTTGGGTAGCAACGGAGTCTATTACCAGGCCAAACCGGAAGTATGGCTCGCTATCGAGTGCTAGGTTTTTCTGTTGTGGATTCGATAAGTCGCTAGATTGAGAAGATGGTGGATTTTGAGTCTGTATTTGAACGGTGGGTTCTTCGTTTCCGCATTTCTTAGTGCTTGGGGTCATTTTTAAGGTGTCCTTTCCATGTTTCATGCTTACACTATACCAGTGTAGAATAAACATATAAAAACCAGATTATCCATTACATTTCTGCAGTCCCAAGCTATGCTTTGGAAAAAATAGATGTAAATCATAGTTTATTCAAGTTAGACGTCAAATGAATTCACTTTCATGCTTCATTTATTGCGTGCAGTGGTGGAGGCGGTAGCTTGCTGGCTTGCTGGCTTGCTGCTATGCTTGTAGGTTGTATGCTCGCACTTGTCAGGGTTTAGACGAGAAAGGCTAGAAAATGAGTGAACCGACGATCACAAACTTGAATCTTTATAAGTAGAAAGATAGTCTGTCTGCTGTTGAACTAGTTGGTTCAATCACTGTGGCACTCCAGTGTCTTGGCAACATAGGCTGTGGGATAATGTTTGCTTAATTTAATTTTTCTGTCCTTATTGTTTGCAGCATAAGCTGGGAAGAGGAAGCCGTGACAAGGTGCAGCAGTTCATGGCCATAACTGGCGCAAGGTATATAATTATCTTTAATATTTGGACTGAGATTTGGTTGTCACTTGTTTGTTTAGTTATTATAGATCCTTGTTTCTCTATATTAATTATAGCAACTTCGTAAGTGGTGATGCTGATGTCGTACATAGCTATAAAGTTAGTTGGTAACTTGCTAACAACTTGGAAATACGATACAGTAATATCAATGTTGAACTTACTGAATCTATCGTTTGGGCTCATACAACTCAGCACTGCAAGTCTTGAAGTGCATAACAGATACTGACCAGGGATATGAAATGAAATTGTTGGATGTCAACATAAAAGATTACTTATGAGCCTATCAAATTCTTCTGCTCACTGTCTTTAAGGACTAAGGAGTCCAGTTGTCACAATTTTATTTTTGTCCTTAGAACAGCAAGTGATTGTGTTATCTGATGATGCAGCGAGAAGGTTGCCCTTCAGGCACTGAAAGCTAGCGATTGGCACTTGGAAGGAGCTTTTGATTATTTCTATAGCCAGCCACAGATTTCTGTGACCAATTCTCGGCAGCTTGAAGATCTTTACAACAGATATAAAGGTATCAAATTTCATTGCATTGATCAATCTAATAGTTTTCTGAGAATGAGTTGCGACGCTAGCATTTGTACATTCAGTTTTGATTTGTTCCATTTTTCATTCTGTTTGCAAATTTATTTAATATATGAATGTATCTTGTTTCGTTGTCAGAACGTGATGCTGATATGATCATGGTGGAGGGCACATCACAACTTTGCAATGATCTGCTGGTAGGAACATCTTTTTTCCCCCTCACTCTCTTTTAGTCTCCAGTTACATTTGAGCATGTCTTGTCCACCATATAATTCTTTTAAAGGGCATACCCCTTTAAGCAGGGTCTGGGGAAGGAAATTTTGAGGCAGCTTTCATATTGGATAATTGCTACTGTATGGCATTGGATAGTTTCTTATATATTGGATAATTGCTACAATCTAACTGGTGATGAATAGATGGATTTTATTAGTTAGCAGGATGTTGTTTACTTAAGATATTAGGATGTTTTTAGATCAGATATTAGCAAATTATCTTCTCTCTGTATGTATTTGTTGGATTACCCTATTCTCTGTGGCCAATAACCAAACTGAAGTTCAATTGTCCATTTACATGGTATATATGGGGGAATCTTCACTTTTTAGGGGTCAAATTAAATGGTGCTGTTACTATTGTGCTTCATCGTATATTTTGTTTCGTCTTAGGAGTTGGGATAGATGGGTATACTTTTTTTTTCTCATTATCTTTAGTAACACCATCACATTGACTCTACAAGTTTCTAATGTATATATGTCATTTGATTGTTTTCCAGGTAGATCCTCAGGATGTTGTCATGGTATGTGATTCAGTTCTTTTGGAGTAAACCGTTGTGTTCTCTTCTGTTTGAGTGTAAACTAGTTTTTGTGGACCTGCTTCTGTAGCTGCCACCATTTGAAGTTAATTCGTTTTCTTTTGATATTTGATATAGGCACATGTTTTTTTTCCCTAATTTGCAGCGACCTGCTTTATTTTCTCTCTAGTTAAGTTTTCTGTTTGAGTGTAAACTAGATTTTGTGTCACCTGCTCCTGCTGCTGCTGCTGCCACCATTCGAAGTTAATTCGTTTTATGTTTGATACTTGATATAAGCACTTTTTTTTCCCTAATTTGCATTGGCCTGCCTTTTCTTTGTATTGAAGTCTCTGTTTGAGTGTAAACTAGTTTTTGTGGCACCTACTCCTGCAGCTTCCACCATTTGAAGTTACTTCGGTTTGATATTTGATATAAGCACATGCTTCTTTTTTCTAATTTGCAGCAACCTTCCTTTTCTTTGTTTTCAAGTTAATACTGTGATCTTCAGTCCGTCATTGTTATTACCCATCTATTTATGCTGTTAACAGCTTGTCATATCATGGCACATGAAAGCGGCCACTATGTGTGAATTTACTCGTCAGGAATTCATTGATGGTCTGCAGTCAATTGGGTGAGTGCTATTTGCATTCATAATCGTTAAGTTTGTGATTATTCAAAACTCTTGTAAATTACGCCTGTAGATATTAGGGTTATTGCTTAATAGCACTGAACTGGAAAATATTATTCCATTACGCACTGTCACAACATGTTATCTTCTCCAAAGGGCGGTATTTTCTAGTTTACATATTGTTGCAATGCTGCAATTTTCTCTCTGTTTTGATCATTTCCTTGTGTTGTTTGCAGGGCAGATTCAATCGAGAAACTCCATGAGAAACTACCGTCACTGCGGGCTGAGATAAAAGATGATCGTAAGCTTCCTTTTTTATGTGAAACTGGATATTTGTCCTACTTGGCTACGTACTTTAGCACCCTTGATTCCAGTTCATATGAACTGCACATAAATTGAACGTACTATTAAAATATACTATAGCGGGAAATGAATTCATCAATGTCTAAGTTTTAAGTTCTAACCTGTGTATTTGTCTTCCAGAAAAGTTCCGTGAGATTTACAACTTTGCATTTGCTTGGGCTAGGGAAAAGGTTGGCCTTGTCTTAATTGGCACCTTATTTTTCAATCATAAATAATATTTTGATGTTCTCTATGTATACTTTCCTACAACATTCCCTTGATTTTGCAGGGCCAAAAATCTCTTGCACTGGAGACAGCTATTGGAATGTGGAGGTTGCTATTTGCTGAAAGGCACTGGCCCCTAATTGATCATTGGTGTCAGTTTGTACAGGTGTGTCATAAATGGCAGCTCTATCTGATCCCATTTTCAGATCATTGTGTTATGTGTCATTGTGGTCTCGATATTCCCATTATGTTACTGGTGTAAGATGGTGTGGTTTTACCGAAATTCAGGTCAGGCATAACAAAGCCATCTCAAGGGACACATGGTCTCAGCTTTTGGAATTTGTCAAGGTACATCTGTCATCCCAACTCTCTCCTCGCTGTTACATTTTAATCACCAGATTTTGCTGGGTAAACTTGTACACATTTTAACGGCGTGTATGCATCTCTACTTTGTGTCATTTGTTAATCTGATAGTCAAACTTCAGTTAGGAAAATTAGACAAGTTAGCTGCTAGTGCGCCTAGGTCGTAGTATCGTGTTGTGATCTGTTGCGTTCAGTGATTCGTAACAAGTCTGTCCTTTTCAGTTTTATCTGCCTACATCTAATTAAAACTAGATGGCTCCTACAATGACTTACATGTAGAAATAGCAACTCTGAACTTGCCTAATTTCACTATTGTGTTATTGCAGACAATTGATCCACAGTTATCCAACTACGATGAAGAAGGCGCTTGGCCCTACCTAATTGATGAATTTGTCGAATACCTAACCGAGAATGGATGTGTTCCGCGTAAAAAGTGAACCATTGGAGACCGCATTCTCACACTGGATGTCATGATTGGGCTGTACAAACGTGATTCATCTGGGTCTATATGTTAAAGTTTGGATGTCGGCATTCTTCACGCAATACATCACAGTTGATATTGCCGTTACTTGGTGGAATCTATTCATGCCGTTCAGGTGATTTCACTTGGGAAGTAATTGCTGTGATTGGGAACTATCACTCTGGTTTGTATTTTGTGCTGCCCTTATCTGCTACAGCAACGCCTGAAAACAGTTGTCTTATTGCCAAATGGGCAATGGGTCTATAGTTGGTGTACGTTCAGGTAGCAGTGTCAGATGTTTTTCTTGGTCTGTTGTACCAGATGCGAACAGATAATGCGAACTTGTGATATCGGATCGGGAAAATTGGTATCAAGTGCCCCTGTTCTTCTAAACGCCCAATGAACTAATGAGCGGTTACTCTAGGTGCTACAGTACTTGTATAGCACATTAGTCTGAAGAGTGACACTTGCGCACTGTCCAAGCCATTGTTGGCATGGGTGTGCTTGACAGCTCTGATTGTGGTGTCAATGGGTTGGATGGAGAGAAAATATCCTATGAAAACCGTCATCTGGTGAAAATATATAGTCCATCACATATTTTTGTGCATATCACAACTTCGCCAAAAAAACACATATGGAAGGCTATGATGAGATTCGACAGCAACACTAGTGAACTAGTATAAGAAACCCAAACTGCTCAAGTTATTGGATGGAAACATTTACAAAGCTAGATCTAAAGCACCGAAGACATGCAGAATGTGTACAATGGTAGAATAGCCCCCCACAACATCCAGACAATCCATTCCTCTTATGGCAACCGCTTGTAATTAATGAGAATCAATTATTTTTTAGTAAGAAATTAGTTCGCTAAGGGGAGACATGTGGTACAACCCATGAAATAGTCTTCTTTTATTTTCTAAGAAATTATCCTTTAGATAAGGAAATACAACCTTCTTTTTCTTATTTCTCTCTTTTTCAACTAAGCAAAAGTTCTACATGGCATCTCTAAGGAAAGACTGGGATCCTCCTACCGCGCATGCACTAAGACTGACTAAGCTCTACACAAACATAGAAAAAAGCACACTCCAGACACTAGCGGTGTCATTGTACATAGACCATTGCGTCCATGACAGACGACTACGACTTGGCCGCAACAACAACAAGGCACATTCCCGGTCGTCCTAGGCACGTTAGCCGATCTCATCCACCTTGACCTCAAAGAGAGAAGTCATATCATAACTTTTTTTTGCTTCGGTCCCAAGAGGACAACTAACAAGAGTGGTCTCACGTCCACATGTGAAGAATGCTTCTGCCTCGAGAGGGAACATACGGAACTAAGTGGTGCCATACTTGTTTTCATATTTTTCCGTGGAAATAAAAAACGAATACAAAAACCATAGAAATAAAAAAGAGCAAGCAGATATTGTTAGATACAGACATAATACGGTGCGGACATGGAGTGATGTAGATGTTCGACGGAACATAGAGACCCCTTGAACCATGAAGAAAAAATCTCAACCATTCTAGCGAAATCATCAAACTTGTTCCCTAATTCTAGAGTGGTGCTCGATTTACTAGGAAATGGGGGAATGGTCGAACCATGTGCGGCGACTCCGGCTGCGCGAACAATATGGTTAGTTCGGTTCGGTTAAGACGGTTTTTTGGTAAATACGATTTCAATACTTCGGTAAATACAGTTTCGTATAAAAATATAGTTTGGTTTCGGTAATAACCATATAAATTCGGTTCGATTTCGGTATTAACCAAAGTTGACGCGAATTTTTGAATAACATCTATTTTTTATGGGCATATATTTGGTTTCTGTATTTTTTATGACCAAACCAATTATGTTACATGAGAAAGAAATGATAAATAACAAAAATGCAGCCAAAATAAAAAAATTGAAGCATTATTAGGGACTTCACCCTTGACCTGTCACAAAACCACACATGGAGGCTTCATCCACTTTCACCTTACTAGTAGGGAACCCAAATTTTGTACTCTACTAGTACTACTAGTGGCGCACGTGGCAGTAGGGTGCGCTATGAGTTATCTTCTGCCTACGCCCTTATTCCTACTAGTATAAACTATGACCACTCATCCTGTCAGATGGGGAGGTGCATGTCTCCCAACTCACATGTCCCCACTTGGTACACCATCCATATCAAATCATCCATCGATATGCTAAAGGAAGAAGATCCAACTGACTTCCGCACAACCATTGTAAATCTCATGGCTAATGCATAATATACCACGCAAGAATCACTAAACAATATTTGTTGGTAATCATATCTAAACATAATTAGTTGCAATGGCGCCTACACCATCAACACAAACCATGGTTTCATGGCTTACCACATAGTCATATTCATAATTGTAGAAGTAATACTTTGCCTTAAAATACGGAATGATAGGAATTGTACTTTGCAAGTATTGAACTTGCCTAAACTGTGTGGTAATGCAGTTGAAAGCTTAGGTTTGCATGGGACCTATGTTCCTGAAAAGATAACATCATTATCTAGTAAGATAGTGCTTAAAGATATAATTCATGCTATTAGGCATAGTAATGACATGCAGTTAACCCCCTTGATTTATATATTTTTTAGTTTACATTTATTTACTCCAATTTAGGAATTATTGGTGGATTTATGAATCATTTAAGAATTATTGATACTTCAAATGACTAGTTCAAGTTTTATAAACTTTGATCCAAAATATTATTTTGGATTTCTCTTGAATTTTAAATGTTTATGAAAAATCTTTTTGAGAAATGATTCCAATAAATTTTAATTTGCGCAAAATTCTTCAAAAAAATTATATAAAAAATCACTATCTTCTCTTTTCAAAACCATTTTAGAGAAATAGAATGGATTTTGTACCATGTGTGCTACTTGTCCGAATCACCTGGTAATGGCAGGCTGAGATAGCTCGTGTATCCGTGTTTGCCTGTACAAACGTATTTCCGAAAAGATCTCAAATCGCTGAGGTGTTACTTAGAAACTTGTACTTATCCAAAAATAGATACCAAACCATAGACCTAGGTCTCCTATAATTTTAATTTCAAACGCAACACCAAGACTAGCGTAGCTATTGAAGTAGCCCCAACAGTATGCTAGGAAAAAACAACCTGGTCGACGTTGCTGGGAGCCGAGAGTATGAATCACCATTGTTGAGGACGTAGGAGCCAAGACAAATATTGTAAGGATAATCTCCTCGCTGCAACTTTGAGAAAAGATCAAAATTTGATCCGGCGAATCAAGATCTGAAGGTCCACACTCAGAGTATTGTAACCTTCCAACACAACCATTGACGTGGGATGTGATCTTGTTGTCGAATGAAGGAAAGAAGAATACTTATTGTAGACGATATCATCTCCATTGAGACGGATGCCAGATAGAAGATAGCTACAAAACCCTAGCTTAATCTATTTAATCCCTACTTTTGTTAAAAACTCCCCGCATAGAACGGGTTTCCCTTCCCTCTCGACAACGGCAAGGCCGACCGAAGGGGGAATCGATCTATGAAAGAGGCTGAGGTGGAGGCTGCCCTAGTTTCTTAGGAGACCGTATTTGCTAGAAACCAGGCACCTGATTTTTAATAAGTCTAAACCGATTGCTTAGCCATTTGATTTGTCTCGTGATGCGTGCTGATATGGAAGGTGCAAGTGGGTTGCAACTGGTATTTTTTAGTTGCGCACGCATTGCAACTCATATGCAGGCTGCAACTAATATTTGTTTAGTTGCATATATGCTGTAACTGTTATTTTTGTCGGTTGCGCATGGGTTGCAACTGATATTTTCATAGTTACGCATACATTGCAACTTGTATTCTTTTCTAGTTGCGCACATGCTGTAGTTGCGCACATGCTGCAATTGGTATTTTCACGGTTTCGTACTAGTTGCAACTGAGATTTTTTCAGTTGCACATAAATTATAACTAATATTTTCTCAGTTACATATATGATCATATCTTCTCAGTTGCACATAGATTGCAACTTGTAAACTAAATTTTGAATAGCTAAGAAATCAACTTAGATTTAATAAAAATCAGTCCTCTTATATCTAGACGCTCCTTTTTTTAATAATAGCGTCATTACATTTAGAAACCCAACATCATAAAAAACAATGATGTCTAAAACACCGAACGTGATACCTGAA
Source organism: Lolium perenne (assembly GCF_019359855.2). NCBI lineage: Eukaryota > Viridiplantae > Streptophyta > Magnoliopsida > Poales > Poaceae > Lolium > Lolium perenne. The sequence continues at coordinate 82,519,753 of NC_067248.2, read as the reverse complement.
TAAGTTGATCAGTAGGGTAGAAGACTACAAATGGAGCCTTAGCTAGATAAGCTAGGTGGTGGTGGCATCCTGGTAGAACTGGAGGACGGTGTAGACGGTCTGCATGACGGTCATGCCGAGGAGGAAGACGGCGGCAGCGAGGGAGAGGAACGACCATGGGCTCCTGAAGTAGGTGTGCACCAGGTTGGCGCGCCACCTGTTCCACCTCTTCCGGCAGTAGGCGTTCACCTGCCGGTGCACGTCGTCCAGGGCGCTGTGCGGCTCCAGCACCACGTCCCTGGACATGCCGTTGAAGAGCTTCGCCACCGCCTTGTCGCTGCCGACCGTGTTGTGGACGATCCGCCGGCAGGTCAGCAGCGCCACGTCCGCCGCCGTGTCGATCATGTTGTCTATGAAGAACACGTAGGCGGTCACCTCGTTGCCGGCTCCGGCGTGCAGCCTCTCGAACGCCATCAGGTTCAGGAACATGTACTCCGTGGTGTCGTCCACCATGATGGCCGGCAGCCGCAGCACGCCGCGACGGAAGCTGATGTCCAGGAGGCTGCTCGTCTGGCTCCGCTTGAAACGGATTCCCGCCTCGTAGAGCTCCTCCGCGGAACGAATGATGTCGTCCGGGGCCGAGTGATGCGGCGGCGCGGGGGGAGCCGTCTGCGTGGGGCCGTAGAGTAGGCTACGGCGGAGGATGTCGAGCGGGTGGAGCGCCAGCCCGATGCCGGTCACCGGAGGCCAGGCAGCCGGGGAGAGGAACCTCAGCACCATCCGGTTGATCAAGTCCTCGTTCTGCTGCCAATGACAACATTTTAACAACCAAAATCAATTGTCACCTGGTGCACTTGGCTTTTACTTTCTGGCAGTACTATATATGCATGGCAAAAGATAAAGCATAAACTAAAGAAAGTAATCAAAAGGAAAGCATGCATGAATAAAGAAGCATTTGACTACTCTTTAAAGTTTGGATCTTCTGATCTGCAAATTCCTCTATGCAACACTAGTTAATATCAAATGGCTAGGCTGCACGATATCGATCATTCAGGTCCTCAATTTGGCTCCTTGCTCAGTTAATTACCCCATCTTTGCCGGTCTCGACGGCGAGAAGCTTGTCGAGGACGAGGAGCGGCAGCTGGTTCTCGATGATGATCATGTCGCGGCGGATGTAGGGCACGGTGTAGAGAAGACCGTGGCTGCTGAAGACAGGGTCGTTGGGCGCGTAGTCGTTCACCTCCCACCCGGACGCCGTCCTCATCACCTCCAGCAGGAAGCAGCCGTCGGTGACCATCAGCTCCAGGAACCTCTCCCTCATTTCGGCCTCCTCCTTGCAGCGCCAGTCGTCTACGAGGCCCTGGTACGCGCCCTCCAGCTGCTCCGCCACGCCGGCCACGGCGGCGACGAACTCCGACAGCGGCTTGCGCGCGCGCCGGAGCAAGTGGAGGAGCGAGCGGCGCTTGTGCAGGTCCATGGGCAGCAGGTGCGGCTCGCCGTGGTGGAAAGGGCCCAGGGACAACACCTGCGGCTGGTAAGCCTTGCGGTTCAGGTCCTTGATGCACGCAGGCACGCGGTAGATGGCGTGCCACCGCCAAAGCGCCACCTCCGCCGACAGGTCACCGGCAGTCAGCGCCTTCTCGACGTCGGCCACCCACGCGCTGTCCTCAACCTTAGCCCTCGGGCGAGACGCCATCTCGTCACTTGCTGGAGCTAATGTCCGTATGCATGATTGCATCAACTGCAGGCGCCACATATGTACAAAGAAGCCCCTAGTACAAAGAAGATGGCGTGGTGGTCTCATGGGGAGTCTTTACAGCACAAGCAAATCAGCACTCTGACAGAGATTGCGATGAGTGATGCATGCAGAGTTGCAGACTGTCCAGGCTTTCGGAAAAGACAGATGATCGTGAGATGCAAGAACCAGCAGGTCGGTAAAGAGGCACGGGGATCTGAATTAAGGAAGCAGCATAAAGTAAAGGGCCAAAATTATTGTGTGCTGCGACTAAAGCTTTACCGGCCAGGAGAGCATTGAATATAGATGTAAAATGCTTGCTTGCCTGTTCAAGGAGGCTTGAGTATTCTCGAAAAAGGAGGCTTGTTGTGCAACAGCGACAGCAAAAGGAGTACTCCCTCTGTTCCACATTAGTTGTCGTTAATTCAATATGGAACGGAGGGAGTACAACTTAAGTTCCCGTTATCTAAGTGAGCCTATGTTTTGCACCGATGGTCGCCCAGTTGGCCACCTCGCTCTTCATCTTTGCAAGGATGATTGTTATGGAAACCCTCACCTTTCTTTCTTTCCAAATTTCTCAAGATAGCATGGTAACTGGTAAGTGGCACCATGGCCAATTTGCCTTGCTAGACATATTCGCCAACCAGCTTTGCACTGAATTTCTGTGTGTCCATTGATTTATGTTGAGGTTAACCCAAGCCGGCTTCTGACCATGCTCCAAAGACGAGGCGAAAAAAATGCCTGCGGAATATGAAGAGAAAAAGATAAGCGGATTGACCAGCTAATGTTACGGTTAACAGGTTAGTAGTGAAAGAACAATGTCAAGTGTCAACAACAGATCAAAGGAAAAAAGCACACGGTCCACATCTCATGGGAAGCACAAGATGCTTTCAGACATTGTGAGATGCCAGCAAAGGCAGCCTGGAAACTATTCAGGGCAAATCATACAAGAATGTTACTACCTTCGTCCATAAATAGACATCTCCGGTTTGTCTAAATCTACATGTATCTAGACACTATTTATAGACGGAGTGAGTACAAGAATAAAAGAGCACTCAGTTTTTCAAAGAATTCTTAATTTTTTTGCAATGGAGTTGTCTTTCATCTTCACGGAACAGCCCTGTTTCCGTTCACTCATACCATTCTGGAACAGTTTGTGCATTTTCTCTTGCGTAGTCTGGCCGTTTTCACAAGGTTGTTTCGCCTTTTTCTCATTCTTTCCTTTGCCAGCACAAACACCCTTTTTACCGTCATTGATTTTGCCCTACCGTAAGCCACATCGACTACACATCGGCTGTTCTTTGCTTTCTTCCCTGCTTTGCTTTCCTGTAGGAAACTCAGCAAAACTTAGGAGCTGAACGTAGCTCAGTGACTACTGTACAATATTAACCCCAAGCACCAGTTTATTTCTTTTAATGAGTATTTAAACAAAGGATAGCATTAAGGGCCCTTGAAAAACAAATGGTGATGGCAAATTACCAAAACCTGCAAGAGAAGAACAAAATACTGAAAGAACTAAACCTGGGGTTCATCCTCATCTTCCTTGTCTCCTCTAACATCTCCCGTTGTGCCTCTAAGTTTCGGCATTTCTTGCTCGGTAGAATTTTCTGCGGGCAGGTGATAAAAATTCAACCAACTATCTCATACACATTGCCAACTCACTAATATTTTATTAAGCACACCTCATGCTCTCTTCTACTTTTCTCCTTCAGATGAAGATCTTCAGCTTGCTAAGCACTAACAACTCCAGAGCCACTTCTAACTTATTTAGGGATTCCATGATGAAGAATAAAGCAAAATATTAGCTCTATTACTGATTGAACAACATTGACCAGATATGTCTGAATTAATGAGTATAACATGTGAATCAAAAGCCATATATGATGTAACATGCATAAATAAAGAACCTTTATTTGCAGTGAAATATAAAAGACCATTTTACCACTTCGCTGTTCAGATCTTCTGATCATCATTTTTATGTTCTCCTCTATTTTAATGCCCAATCAAAGTTCAAGAAAATTAAGCTAAGCTGCATCATCATGCATGTGCTCATATTGGCTCATTGCTTAATTAACCCCATCTTGCAGGCGAGGAGCTTCTCGAGGAGGACAAGAGCGGCAGCTGGTTCTCCAATGTTGCTGGATATCTCCTCAAGAAGCAAGATTAACCTCTGCCTAAAGAAATAATCTGCTTCTTGATCCTGGAGCTGCAGCCAACAGAAGACCCTCCAGTGACGCCAACATCTTGCTTCCTCCCTATCAGGAGTACAGTGAATGGGACGCCAAGATAATGGCCTGATGCACAATGAACCAGCAGGGAACAAAAGTTCGGCATGGCATGACGAACCGGCACAACATAACCGTGCATGATGATCATCCTCCTAGTCTATGTAAAAGATGCAGCATGCCTAAAGAAATACTCTGCTGGTCATAAGTTGGGCGCTTACAATTCAATGCTTCCACAAGTTAAATTCATCAATCATGAAATAAGTTGGTCGTTAGAAAAGCAAGTGTGAGCTAGATCCAACAAGGGATGATGGAACCTTCGAGGTAGAGGTACTTAAACCGAGAATCTAAGCGACCTCAACCGGCGCACAACATATAACAACATCAACCCACATTACATTACTGCTAGTTAACATAACCTACGAAATGAATGCTAGCTATCATCTTTACCAAATAGCATCTCACCCATCCGCCTCACCGCCTTTTCATACTCTCCCTTCTGGAAGTCGTTGAACCTGGAGGTGTCAGCCATCAACAACTCTGAATAATTCTTGTGAAGTGTTCTTTCCTTCTTGTCTTTTGCTTCCTGCTGTTTTAGTTTGGCAAATTCAAGCTTCTCTTTGGAGAGACGGAGCTGTACCTCTGACATCTTCTCATGATCCTTCATAAGCATGGTCTGAAGATCCACTGCATGTTTGATGTCCTCCTGCACCTCAGACAAACAAGGTAATGCCCTGCCTTTGCGTTTTCGTTTGAGCGTTGTCAACTTGCAACTTTGCGCACCAGTTTCTCTTTCAGGAACATTGCCCCGCCTTACTCTGCCATGCTCTGGCTTCTTGCAAACATGTGGGCCTGTTTCTTTTCCAGGAAGCTTTTCCCCGGCTGTTGCTCTATCATCGTCTAGTGTATTGTAATCCTGTTCAAGTGTTTCCTCCTCAGGCTCATCTTCCCTCAATGCTCTACCATGTTGATACTCACTGAACTTCGAATTGCCAACCAACAGCTCACTCCCAGGCAGAAACTCTTTGTACGACGAAACGCCAGCCATCAATAATTCTGGCTGCTTCTCTAAAATTAACGCATCATTGCCCTTACTTCCTAGCTGTTCTATTCTGGAAAGCTCAAGGTTTTGGTCTGAGTGCAGAAGTTGTAACCTTGTCATTTCCTCCCGTTTCTTCTTTCGCATGTTCTGAAGATCTGATAAGCATTGGACATTTTTTTTCAACTCCCATGAAGATGCTATCTTTCCTTTACCTTCATTTTTCTCCTTTACTGTGTTGCAACCATGTTCATCAATCTCTTTATCAGGGGCATCAACAGTATCTTCAGAGGATGACGTGCAGTCCTCGGACTCAGACAGCTTGCTTCTTTTCGAGGACAACGAGGAGATGTAGGCTTTCCACTTGGGTTGCTCCCAGAGAGCTTTCCAGCAATGGTCAAAGGCAAAACGATGTTTCTCTTCCTCAAGGTACATCGCCCGTGCTTCCTCATTGAACATCGCCCATGTTTTGTCCATCAGTTCCATAGTGTCAGACACAGCACTAGGATATTTTGCCTTGACCTGGCACCAGCAGTTGTCGAAGCGGGCAATCTTCTTGGATATCTTATGCCAATGCCCCTTTAAGTGTTTCACTTCCCTTCTCCGATCTCTAGGTGTGGTACTGCTAAATACAGCCGCAACATTTGCCCAGTAGTAGTACATGTCTTGCTTCTTGATCCTGGAGCTAGTCAACCAAGCGTTTATCTGCAATTCCAGAAAAAAGATGTTTAAAAACATTCAAGATCCAAATAGCACAAAAAGGAAAAGAACTGGCAAGCTTACAAGTCTTATGTCCTCGTTTTCCGTCCATGCTAATCGCCTAGCAGTCCGCTCATGTTCAGCATTGTCATTTCTGTCTGGACAAGTTGCCATACGAGGAGTGCCCACATCTGACATTGGCGTTGATGTCATAACTAAGGGAGGAAGTGGACGCGATGGCGGCGGTGGTAGAGAGTACTGAGCATATTGTGGTTGAACAACAACGTACTGGACATTTGGTGGGTATAGGGGTTGCTGTTGGAATTGCTGGGCGGAGATATTCATGGCATAGGACGGTTGTGCAAATTGCATATGCTGAGGAAGCTGAGGGTGGCAAAAATTCACAGGGTTGTGTACCATCGATGGCTCATTTGGACAATTCTTGCGACTAAGCAAAGCACCAGGCGGGCGTGGAGTCATCTAGGGAAATTTTCTTGCGTGAATTTACTATGATCAAATTAGTGAGTGCTGCAATGTGGGACCGAGAGTCTGAACAGCGAAGATATGAATTTCCAACAGCTGTTTTTATCTTTGTAGTTTCTTTCACTGCTATGTGGACCTTGCTCTCAGAAGTCAATGTAAATATTCAGACGTGATCTACTGATCTCCCATTACACCACAGTAGTTCAGTAATCAGCACTAAGAGCAGTATTGCGTGTGCTGGATGGTGTCACACCCCTGGGGAGAAAAATCCGTTGTTAAACTAAGGTGTCAAATTACATGAAAAAATAGTAACAATGTAGCAGTTGAGCTAAACCTCTCAAGATTACAAAAATGAAACTACCGCTATTTTCTGAAATAGTGTTCAGGGAACAGGATGAAACTAAACAATAAACATGGCTATGAATGTATTTTTGGAACACCACAAATCTCGAAATACCACAGAAAAAATGATGTAACCTAGAGCACTCAAGCTAATGAATTACTAGTACTCAACTCAACACCTAAACTTGTAGGAAAGGTACATATATGAGTTCCCTAAATTATCTCAGATTTAGATGTAGCAGGGGCATCCGGTAAATCAAGCTTGATCGATCAAGATTGGGATTGAAAGTTAGACCAGGAATCCTGTAACTATGGGACAAACTTTATTGCTAGATGGACTATCTAGAGAAATCTGCAGGGAACATCGATAGCTTGTTAGGTGATTCATTACAGGGTGCATAATCGATAGCTTGGTTACTTAGGTATTTCTAAATCATCAGAACTCTAGACCAAACTATTGTGACAAGAATACAACATTATAATCTGCAGGCAAATTAAACCCGAATCCCGTGGAACACATCTTTTTTTATACAGTACCTTGAACCGGATATCCAGTTGGTTTCAGATATAGTACAATGAATGAACCAGTTTCTAACTTCCTATCAATTCCCTTTGCACTCCCTGATACAAATTTCCGCCAGAATCCTACCATCTGAACGTACAAAAATGATACTGCATCGCATTCAAAGAAATGTCCATTTCAACCTTGGAGGAAAAAAAGGAGTGCGGAGGGGGAAGATGTACCGCGGGCAGCAGCAGGAGGCGATGGGGAATGTTTGGTCGCTGACTCGCTGTTGCTAGATTTCGATGTCGCGAGGCTCGGAGAAGCAGATCAATAAAATGGAGGGGAGAGCCAGTGCAAACACGAGGCCGCCGCTGCCGCACCTCTGCTGCTGCCGCCGCTGCCGTACCTCTGCTGCTGCCGCCGCCGCCGTAGATGGAGGCCGGCGGGATAAGTTGAGGGTTTTGCTTCTTCAGTTTGCGGAGTTGGAATTTTGGCTGTGGCGGAGAGTGGGCATAGCGAACAAGAGCAACTCTAGCACACAATAACCGCCGTTTTATGAGCTTATAGCATCTCCACTCCCGTCCGTCCCTTAAACCTCGTCGGATTGAGCGTTTGGGGGACGTGTTTTGTTCGTGCCGCATTTGGGGACGTCGCTCCCCAGCCGCGTCCCCTAAACGCCTCCCCCAAACATTTAAAATACTTTTATTTGACATTTTTATTTCAATTTCCACAAACTAATACATAATTGGGAATGTGGTTTATACGAAGACATAGTTAGGAACATGGTTTCCACAAACTAATACATAGTTGGAACGGTGGTGGACACAAATATATAATATTGCAAAAAAACTAAACCTAACTAGGCCGGTCATCGGAGGTTTCGTGTGTTCGCTGCCAAGAAAGAACACTCGAGGGCACACACAGTCACCACCGAAACTGGAAAATCCAGCTGGTGACGGTGCCCCTGTTGGTTCTTGCGAGGAAGAACAGGTAGAAACCTCCATGCACGTATTCGCTGCGAAGAAACAACACTCAGTCGTCCTTCTCGTCGCTGCTGTCGCCGTGGTAGTCCCCGTCGTTGTGGTAGTCCCGGCGGCGGCGCCTCTCATCGAAAACCTTGACGCTCATGTCCCTGTTGCCGAAGTAGGAGAACAGGAGGATGAAGCCGGCTTCGAGGCTGTGGTGGCGCGCGAACTTCTCCCAGCCGATGTTGAGGTACATCTTGCCGCGCGCGTCGTAGATCGCGTCGACGATCCACCGGTAGTAGCCGCACGAAGCCTCCCGCAGATGCATCGTGCGCAGGCGTACGGCGCCGACGTACTCGGCGAAAGAGTCCGGCAGCCTCTGGATGCCGCGCGGGTCCGAACCATGACGTCGACTCTTGTTGAGATGGTGGCGGCTAGGGTTTGGGAGAGAGGCGCTAGGGTTTGTGTGTGAGAGGGACGATGAGAGGCGACCCTTTTATAGGCCGGAGGGAGGCGGAGGAGCGGTGGCGCTCATTAACACCGGCACGCAGAGCTAGGCGCGACGGGACGCGTCGCTGCGCCTCTGCGGGAACTGCACCGTCGCTGCGGGAACTGCACCGTCGCTGCGCGCCAATAACTTCCGTCGCGAGGTAGGCGACGGTTAGGTTAAAATTTATTGTGCCGCTGACGGGTCGGCCCCGCCACTCCCCGCCTCGCTTTTCGTTGTGTCCGGCGTCCCCGGAGCGTCCCCTGTGGGACGGGGACGGGCTCGGGGCGCCAGACACCGTATCGGGCCGCGCCGGACAAAAATGGGCTTTGGGGGACGCGGCTGGAACTGATTTTTGGTCCGGCGCGCCCCAAATTGCTTTGGGGGACGCTTTGGGGGACGCGGCTGGAGATGCTCTTAGGGCCCGCGCGAACGCATGCTGAGCCACCGATTTCGTCCGCCGTGACCGGAAATGCGTCTGGCACCACCTCCAGCGGGGCGACGCAAAGTGACCGGGCCGTCCGCGGAGACGCAAACCTTGCCCAAATATGCGACTCGGATGCGTCTCTGCGGACGCTGCGCGGACGCTGAAAGTGTTCGCTCGCGTCTGGCGGACGTTTTGTCTGGCCCGCCTGGCAGTGACCCAGCGTCGATGCGTCTTCTTCTCCAGTACTAGCGCCGAGGCGTCCCTTCGGCAGTCTGCGGCCGCGTAAATGGCGATGCCTCGCGTGGCGCGCGGCCGTCGCCTACCTCTACACACGTAGTAATGGCGATGCCACGCGTGGCGCGGCCGTCATCCTGCCTCCGACCTATATAAACAGGGGCGCGAGCATCTCATCTCCTCCCCACTAAACCCTAGCCGCCGCTGCCGTAGCGCCGCTTTCGCTCAGCCTCCACCAGATCCACCATGAGCAGCGCCGGAAGCGGCCAGGCTGCCGCGCCTCCACCTCCACCTTCACCTCCCACTCCACCTCCCCCGACCTCGAGCTCCGAGGAGGAGTTCGACGACGACGACAGCCCCGGCGGCCTCCTCGACCCGGTGAGGGACGCTGCGGCATGCAGCGGTCGACGCCGAGATGGAACAGCGCAGCCTAGCGGCCGCCGCTGCCGCAGAGGACTCCGACTCCGAGATATCTTGGTCTTCCGATGACCCTGATGCGTCTACGCCGAAGGAGAGGGCGGCATAGCAGAGGGCTATTGTCGAGTCTTTCGAGACGCTCAAGGACGATGCCGCCAACGCGGGGCTGAAGCAGGCACTGCGCGAGGACGCGGCGGCGCACCGAGCCATAGCGGCCGCACGGGAGGCGGCGGAGAAGCAGTCGACGGAGCTACGCAACGACGGGGCTGGCCCGTCAGGAAGCAAGTAGTCTAGGCCTATAGATCTACTTTGTATAGTTTTTATGCATTTATATGTACTACTTTCTATGTTTTTAATATGTTGCAATTCAAAAAATGGGTCGCCCCGGTGGGAGCACACCCAGACGCAAACGGACGCGCGGACAAAATATGTCCGCTGGGCGACGGAAACGGACGCTCGCGACCACTTTTGGGCGTCTGAAATGCGTCGCGCCACTGGAGATGCCCTTAGAGAAAAAAGGTTAGTCGAGACATCGCGTCAGACTGTATGAAAAAATTAATCCGGTCTATCTAGTTTCGCGTAGCGAAAACCCTAAGTTCTCGGTTTCACGAGGCTATGCAAGCGCAAACCCCGTGACCGGTGGACGAATTTGACACGCCAACAGTAGGCTTTTTCTTACTAGTACTGGCTATCAAAACTCTAGAGAATCTCCCCTATCGCCCTAAATAGGCGCCGACAGGTATGCACACACCTTCTTCTCCATTTGGGCAGGGCCGTCCCAGACCAGGGACCTGATAAAAATCTAAAAAAAAAATTGAACAAACAAATGTAATCAAACTCCAAAATTTCATTCAAATTTAGGTTTTACAAAAGTTTGAATGACGTTTGAACTAAACTAAACTAAAATAAACCCTCTCCACCCCTTGCTCCGCGATAGGCCTTCAGCGTCATCTGCCACTGACGGGACTCCTCGTTCTAGGAGAGCCACGCTTCCTCATGGGCGGCCACCTCGGCCTGGCCTGAGGGTTGACCTCAAGCATCCTCTACCACTCGGCCACCATGAGGAGGCGGCCAACCTCCTCCTGTGTGCCCACTCGAGCGAGATCTCGACGGCGCGCTCGAAGATAGCAGCGTTGGTCTCCTCACGCACTTGCCCCTAGACCTCTGGTCGCGCTGCGCGTTGAAGGAGGCCACGGTCTGCTCCTCCGTGACCTCGGCCCACGCGTCTGCTATGAATGTCTCGTTCCACTCGTCGATCTCAGAGTCGTTGGAGAAGCGATCGTAGTAGAAGTCCGGCAGCTCGAGCTCGTCATCATGCTACGACGGGGCCACAGACTCCAGCTGCAGCGGTGGCTGCGACGCCGTTGGGGCATGCAGCCGTTATAGCCTAGCATCGAGTAGGTGGTGGCAAGCCAGCGCGACATTGTGAGTGGAGAGGGCCTACTGAATAGACCAAACTCTAGCATGTGTGCGCATTTACAAAAGCGTCTCCGCATGCAGAACCGACAAGTTCATTAAAGAGGACAGAACCAACAAGTTTATTAAAGAGGACGACCCATGAAAGCGGCCATGAAGGTGCTAACATGTTGATCCGCCCCCCTAAGAGCATCTCCATCGGCAGCCCCCAAAAAGGCGCCGGAGGGGCGCCGGCACCTCCGTTTGGGGGCGCCGGCAGTGCATCCTTCATTTGGGAACAATGTTCCCACACCGACGTCGTCCCAATTTTTTCTTTTCTTTTTACAATATTTTGAAACAACATAACGATCACATTTTATTCATACAATCACACAAATAGAATTAAATTATTCATACAATCAATAAAAAATAGTACTTAAATTATTCATACAACCCAACAAACAAATAGTACTTAAATTATTCGTCCAGGCAAACAAATAGAAATAAAATCATGCATTGTTGGCTGCTCCTCTCCTCGCCCACAAATGCGCAGCTAGATCCGCCTTCAGCTGTGCATGGACACCTGTATCTCGAATTTCATTGTGCATATGAAGAAAAGCAGCAAATTCTTGGGGCACATGCTCTACCTCAGCTATTGGCCCTTGATAATCAAATGGATGATCATCCTGCACAGGTGCGTCGCGCTCGCTCTCAATGATCATGTTGTGGATGATCACACAGGCGTTCATCACCTCCCACATATGTGCCTAAGACCAAGTGAGAGCAGAGTACCTGACAATGGCGAAACGCTGCTGAAGCACCCCAAAAGCATGCTCAACATCCTTGCGTGCTGCTTCCTGGCATGTTGCAAAATAGCCTTCCATCTCGTTTGATGGAGAGGGAATTGTCTTCACAAATGTAGCATACGTCGGGTAGATACCATCAGCTAGATAGTACCCCTTGTTGTATGTGTGGCCGTTTACCTCAAAGTTCACGGCAGGAGCTTGTCCCTCAGCTAGCCTGGCAAACACCGGAGAGCGCTGCAACACGTTAATATCATTGTTTGTTCCTGCCATGCCAAAAATCATGGCAAATCCAAAGCTCATGGTCTGCCACCGCCTCAAGAATTGTTGGAGATATGCCCAAGAGGCAATAATAAAATGGTTATTATAATATATCTTTGTGTTTATGATAATGTTTGCATACCATGCTATAATTGTATTAACCGAAACATTGATACATGTGTGTTATGTAAACAACAAGGAGTCCCTAGTAAGCCTCTTGTATAACTAGCTTGTTGATTAATAGATGATCATAGTTTCATGATCATGAACATTGGATGTTATTAATAACAAGGTTATGTCATTATGTGAATGATGTAATGGACACACCCAATTAAGCGTAGCATAAGATCACGTCATTAAGTTCATTTGCTATAAGCTTTCGATACATAGTTACCTAGTCCTTCGACCATGAGATCATATAAATCACTTATGCCGGAAGGGTACTTTGATTACATCAAACGCCACTGCGTAAATGGGTGGTTATAAAGGTGGGATTAGGTATTCGGAAAGTATGAGTTGAGGCATATGGATCAACAGTGGGATTTGTCCATCCCGATGACGGATCGATATACTCTGGGCCCTCTCGGTGGAATGTCGTCTAATTAGCTTGCAAGCATATGAATGGTTCATAAGAGATGACATATCACGGTACGAGTAAAGAGTACTTGTCAGGAGACGAGGTTGAACGAGGTATAGAGATACCGATGATCAAACCTCGGACAAGTAAAATATCGCGTGACAAAGGGAATCGGTATCGTATGTAAATGGTTCAATCGATCACTAAGTTATCGTTGAATATGTGGGAGCCATTATGGATCTCCAGATCCCGCTATTGGTTATTGGTCGGAGAGAAGTCTCAACCATGTCTGCATAGTTCGCGAACCGTAGGGTGACACACTTAAGGTTTGATGTCGTTTTAAGTAGATACGGAATATGGAATGGAGCTCGAATGTTGTTCGGAGTTTCGGATGGGATCCAAGACATCACGAGGAGGTTCGGAATGGTCCGGAGAATAAGATTCATATATGGGAAGTCATTTTCCGGGGTTCGGAAAAAGTCCGGTGTTTTGACCGGAGCTTCTAGAAGGTTCTAGAAGGACCGGAATAGTCCGGAATATTATGGAAGGTTCCGGAAGTGTCCGGGACGACCCGGGATGTCTAAGGAAGTCCGGAGGGTTCCATAATAGGTGCAACCACGTTGCCTTAAGGGAAAAGGAGTCTTTCCTTAATGCAATTTCGGAATTGGCAAAAGAGTCCGAGTAGGACTAGGTTTTCGGAACCGGAAACCTATCGGAACTCAGTCAAACTTGGGGGCAGGTTTTTGGACGACCCAAGGGGCTTGGCCACCTATTTAAAGAGGCCAAGGGGCACCCCAAGGGCACCACAAGTCGCAGCCCTAGCTCCCCAAGTCGCAGCACCACCCTGCGCCCAAACCCTAGCTATTCCCTCCTTCTTCTCCTGCAGCGCTTGCGGCGAAGCCCTGCCGGAGATCTCCACCACCACCGTCACCACGCCGTCGTGCTGGCGGAATTCCGAGGAGGATCTACTACATCCGCTGCCCGCTGGAACGGGGAGGAGGACGTCGTCTTCATCAACACCGTACGTGTGACCGAGTACGGAGGTGCTGCCCGATTGTGGCACCGTCAAGTTCTTCTACGCGCTTTTGCAAGCGGTCAAGATCTTCTACGCGCTTTTGCAAGCGGCAAGTGATCGACTACATCCACCACGAGATCTAATCTCGTTAGGCTTTGGAAATCTTCGAGGGTTAATCTCATGATCTTCTCGTTGCTACCATCTACTAGATTAGATCTTGGCTTGTGTTTTCGTTTTTGCGGTAGGAAATTTTTTTGTTTTCTATGCTACGAATCCCATCAGTGGTATCAGAGCCGTGTCTATGCATAGATTGGTTGCACGAGTAGAACACAATTGTTTTGTGGGCGTTGATGTTTTTGTTGTCTTTAGTTCGTGTACTTTGCATCTTGCGGCATAGTGGGATGAAGCGGCCTGGGCTAACTTTACATGACCGCGTTCATGAGACTTGCTCCACGTTCGACATGCAACTTGTATTGCATAAGTGGCTTTGCGGGTGTCTGTCTCTCCCACTATAGTGAAGATCCAATTTACTCTTTCTATTGACAACACTAGTATCACTGTTGTGGTTCATGTTCGTAGGTAGATTAGATCTTACTCGAAAACCCTAAACCACGTAAAATATGCAAACCAAATTAGAGGCGTCTAACTTGTTTTTGCAGGGTTTGGTGATGTGATATGGCCATGATGTGATGATGAATATGTATGAGATGATCATTATTGTATTGTGGCAACCGGCAGGAGCCTTATGGTTGTCGTTAAATTTCATGTTGAGTAGTATTATCAAAGTAGTTGTAATAGTTGCTACATGGAGAACAATCATGAAGACGGCGCCATGGACCTTGATGCTACGCCGACGATGATGGAGATCATGCCCGTTGATGATGGAGATCATGTTCGTGCTTTGGAGATGAAGATCAAAGGCGCAAAGACTAAAGGGCCATATCATATCACATATGAATTGCATGTGATGTTAATCCTTTATGCATCTTATTTTGCTTAGATCGCGACGGTAGCATTATAAGATGATCCCTCACATTAATATCAAGATAATAAAGTGTTCTCCCCTCGTATGCACCGTTGCTACAGTTCGTCGTTTCGAAGCATCTCGTGATGATCGGATGTGATAGACTCTACGTTCACATACAACGGGTGTAAGCCATGTTTGCACACGCGGAATACTTGGGTTGGCTTGACGAGCCTAGCATGTACAGACATGGCCTCGGGACAACGGAAACCGAAAGGTTGAACACGAGTCATATGGATGATATGATCAACATGTTGATGTTCACCATTGAAGCTACATCATCTCACGTGATGATCGGTTTTGGTGTAGTGGATGTGGATCGTGTACCACTTAACAACTATGAGGGATGTTGTATTAAGTGGGAGTTCATAGTAATTAGACTAAAACTTGAACTAATTATCATAAACATAGTCTGAGTAGTATTTTGAATTAAATTTGTAGAATTGGCATCCGTTTTTCTACCATGCGTTAGTCTTGTAATTGAGATTGAAATACTGTTAAGTCTGACAATTAACTTTACGGACTGGTACCGTATTGTTAAAGAATCAAGAAATAATTAAGTCCTATTGCAAACTTTTAGTAAACCTCACATTGTTGATTCAAATAGCTATGGTTTCAATTAGCACCTACAATTATCTTGTCTCCGTGAAACTTGATGTTCAAATTTGTTTGAAAAGTAAGGAGCTGAAAAGTTTTGTTTTCAGAAAGAAGCGAGGTATGAGATATATGTGATATCTAAGACCTTACTGCAAGATGATAGAATATAATCTAGTGAGACTACATAAACTCATAAGTTTTATGGGAATGTACGAAGGTTGAAGACGCCAGGCGTCCCAATCCTCTAACTATTGGGGCACTAACAATATTCACATGTCCATGAAGTGATCGTCCTTAGTATGCACCGTTGCTAAGACTCGTCGTTTCGAAGCATCTCGTGATGATCGGGTGTCATAGATTCCACGAGTGCATACAACGGGTGCAAGCCAGATTTGCACATGTGAATACTAAGGTTAAACTTTACGAGCCTAGTATGTACAGACATGGTCTCGGAAAGTCGTCATGATATGATGGATAAAATTATGAGTGAAATTGTTCATCATATTACAAAGTTACTAATAGTGAAATCAGGAACACTTTTCATATGATGATTAACTTCAAAGTAAGAACCTCAAGGTTATTGGTATTTGACCAACAAATCTAGAAGTCTATGATGTTGAAGTGTTTTTCTGAATAATGAGGAAAGCTAAAAGAGAAACTATAAAAGATATTTTGGCAGAAAGAAAAGAAAAGACTAGAAAGTCTAGCTCAGGTGTATATAAATGATATACATGTTATGGTTGTATTCCTAGTTTGGTCACACAATGAAATTCTTGGGTATTTGTACCATATTGGTTGGTATGAAGTGTCATGCAAAACAACGCAATACAAGAATACAATGGCCGAAGTGACCGACAAGGAATATGATAGGAATACACGTCTGGAACAAAAATAAAGTGTTATTATGTTCGTCGTTGGTATTCTATCTAGCCCTTAGAATTTATAATAAAGAACTTAATAATTGTTATTTTGCTCTGGTCAAATGAAAACAATGAGTTGTTCAAATTATGACATTACTCCATGTACGATGGATAAAGTTATTATAAATATTAATGGTGAAACACACATACATAACACTGACGCTAAAATGCCATAAGGCAAATGATTTGAATTCTACTTATTTGTGGAACCGCCATTTAGGTCATGTTAGAAAGGAACGCATGAAGAAACTCCATGCAGATGGATTTTTGGAGTCATTTAATTTTTGAATCGTTTGGCGCTTGCAAATCTTTTCTAAAGAGAATGACTGAAATACCGTTCATAGGCCAAGAGTTGAACGGGCAACTAAATTAGTGGAAACATACATGATGATGTATGTGGTTCACTGGGCAAGTTGTGTGCGGGAGATTCTTCTACTTCATGAAAACTTCCAACAATGAATTGAGTATATATATGCGGATATATTCGATAAGGAAGAAGTTTGAAACATTTGAATGGATTCAAATAAAGATTAGCATGAAGTGGAAATCATCGTAATAGAAAAGTCAAATATCTATGATTGGATCATGGTGGAAATATTTGAATTGCGAGTTTTAGCGAACATCTAAGAGAGTTATGAAATTTTTCAACAACTCACGTTTCTTGGAGTATCATAATGATGATGGAGTATCCGAGAGACGTATCCAAACTTTGTTGGATTAATGATGAGATAAAATAATATGAAGCCATTATATTTTTGTGGATTATGCTTTAGAGACTACCGCTTTTACACTAAATAGAGCATCATCATGATCCGTTGAAATGACACCATACGATTTATGGCATGGGTATGAACCCTAATAGTCTTTTCTTAAATTTTGGTATGCATAGCATAAGTAAATGAGTTTACAACCAAAATCGGATGAATGTCTTTGTTGGTTATCCCATAGATTTGATTGGGAATTCTTCCCAACTATGGAGACAAAGACAAAAATGTTTGTCAATGTTTCTTATTTCCAAGAAATTGTTTTCTAGCGAAGTATTTGAGTGGGAGGACAATAGAACTTGATAAGGTTTATGAACCTGAGCATAATGATCAGAGTAGCGCAGCATCGGAATTGGTTCCGGAAGCGGCCACGACGATCATGGCTCCCATGACTACAAAGTGTTTTAGCCATGG
This sequence comes from Lolium perenne, assembly GCF_019359855.2. Classification (NCBI taxonomy): domain Eukaryota; kingdom Viridiplantae; phylum Streptophyta; class Magnoliopsida; order Poales; family Poaceae; genus Lolium; species Lolium perenne. The sequence goes on along the minus strand of NC_067248.2, from coordinate 82,502,446 downwards.
AGATCGAAGTACATATTGAACCTTGTAGGTATGGTTTACTTTGTGATCAAATAAATGATTTGTGAACAAAGGATTGATTTTGAACAATAATAAACCAACTACAAACAAAGAAGTTATGATGGGCCCTGACTCCGTTAAAATGGCTATATGCCATGAAATCCAAGATAGATGAATACCTTTTGAAAGTAAATGGATCTATAAAATTGATGGACTTGGATGTAATATCCTTGAAGAAGCTCGACTTGTCGAAAAATTGTTTACGACAAAGTTCAAAGAGTTGACTACGATAAGATTAGATCTACCGTAGCAATGCTTATAGTCTATGCGGATTATTCTAGTAATCGCTACATATTTCTTTTATGAGCTATGCTAGTAGGATGGCAAAATACATTACTTAACAGAAGTGTGTATTAAAGGTGTATACAAGTTGCAACCAAGAGTTTTGCTAGTCCGTGGAACACTAGATAGGTATACAAACTTCAATTGGATGAAGTGACTATCACGGAGTTGGAATCTTCACCGGATGAAATAGTCAAAGAGTTTTTGATTTCATCAGAAACGATGAAGATGCTTGCATTTGCAAGAAATTAAGTGGGAGCGCTGAGACATATTTATAATACTTTATGTAGATGACATATAGTTGATTATAAATAGTGTAAATTATATACTTGATTAAAATGTTTCATTGAGAATTAACTTCAATGAAAGGATATGGACTAAAACATATTTAGTGTCAAGATCTATGAAGATAGATTGAAACACATAATAAGTTTAAGTCAAAGTACATAGAATGGATATTGAAGTAGTTCAATATAGAAATATTAAGAAGGTGTTCTTTTCATACGAAGGTTTAACAAGACTTGAGTGTATTTGACACTCGATGAGTAAAAACACATGAGTGATTTTAGATCACGAATAATATGTACAAAATCAGATGTCCTGTGCTCTAAAAGGTTAGGAGCATATACCAGAATGATTCATGTGATGATCATTGGACAAACAGTAAGAATATCCCTGTGTGCTTTAGAAGAACCAAGGATATATATATATATAGTTTTGGGATTTCTATTTTCGTGCCCCTGGTTCGTTAGTTGTACTCAGTTTTCCCCAGCCCCTTAGTTTTTCCTCAGTTTTCCCCTCCCTCTAGTTTGAAACCCGTCGCAGACGCTCAGACGGGAGGGTTGCCGTCTGGTCAGAGGCCTTCACCGTTACCGGTGACGGCTAGGGAGCCGCGTTGGTGTTGAATTGACCGTTTCTTTCGAACTATGTTGACTGTTGACTCGAGGAGCTCACCCAAAGCTTTCCACTCCGCCCGATACTGGAGGAGCTCACACACCGCCCCTCCGCCGCCACGCCATCCTGCCCTCCTACCTTATGGCGTCGTCCGCCGCCAAGCCGCCCCCGCCCCCACCACCACCCCCGGGAGGCGGAGAGGGATCCGCCTCCACCAGATCTAGATCTACCCCTGTCGCGGTAGAGTTTGTATATCCGTCTGGTGTACCGACTCTTCCCGCCAGCCGCGGAGAAGATTGGGAATCAGAGGGATCTAACGCATGGATTCCATCTGGGTAAGCATCGTCTGCCTATGTGAATTAACAGTAGGCAGTTTTTGAGCGCCAATCGTTGTTTCTCAACTAACTGCGTTGCTTTTCGAATAGGATTGATCCAGCGCTGGCTTTTCGGCGGGTGGTTAGGCTGGATTCTAGCTTTACGCGTGATTCTAAACGCCTAATGAATGGGTTTTACTTCCCTGCGGTGGTTGCAACCACCATCTCGTTGAGGGATTTGAAAGCTAACATCTTCGATAAGTACTCCTGGAGCTCTCGCGATGCAGTTCATTTCGAATATTTCAACAGCACGGAGCGAAGATTTGTTCCACTAATTTCCGACGATGATCTGGGAATTCTTTTTGCTTTGAATGCTTCTTGCCATTTCGGTAAAATTCGTGTCCATGTGGACAGGGGCCAGGCATCATCTGGTGTTGGGGCATCATCAGGTGGTCGGGCATCATCAGGTGGTCGGGCATCATGTCTCTCTACTGCTGCTGCCTCTGCTAATAGTGTGCGCAGCGGCGATCCTTGTAGGTCCACAGCAGCACCATCTGTCCCCAGTGCGAGTGGTAGCCAGATCGTTCCTGTGGTCAATGTGGAGGACGATGCAGAGATTGGGGATCAGTCTCCTGAAGATGATGAGGATGAGTTAATGTTTCCTGAATTGGTAGATCGATGCAGTAAGCAGGCAATGGAGGATCAATACATGGAAGATATTGCTTTTGGTGCCAGATTTGATGAGACTGATGATGAAGAGAAGAATGAGAACGATGACAGCCTCGTTTTAGCCGATTACGAAGGTGAAGACTTGCCAACAATTGAGTGGAACAGGGAGGATCCTCAGCTTGCAAAAGGCACCGTGTTTCAAACGATGATGGACTGCCGTAATGCAATTACTACATATCACATTCTCACTAAGAATAATTATGAGGTTATTAAAAGTGAGCCAGGTAGGTTCACAATTAAATGCCCATACCCAAGGTGTAGGTTTAGGCTGCATGCATCCACAATGCGCAGAAGCAGCTTGGTTCAGGTACTACGCCAACCAGTTGTGTATTTAGATCACGGTGTAAAATTTGTTATCTATTACTGACATCCCTTATCATTATGTTTCAGATAAAGGTTAATAAGGAGATCCATAGGTGTCCACCTCTAGGGGGAGAGCCAGACCTGAAAACAAAGCTAGCGAAGACTAGGTGGTTGGCAGATATAATCCTAGATTGGCTGAGAGAAACTCCTTCACTTGGTCCAACGGCACTCCAGAAAAAGGTGGCTGAGAAGTATAAAGGGATGAAAGTACCTTACATGAGGATGTTCTATGCAAAGGAAATGGCTCTTGACAAGATCAATGGTCCATGGAATGAAAGCTTTCAGTTGCTTTACACTTTCAAAGCTGAAGTGGAGATGGCTAGTCCAGGCAGTGTTGTAGCAATAGACAAGCATACAGTTCCCTACAAATTGAAAAGCGGGAAGGTAATGCACAAGGAATGTTTTAGAAGGGCTTTTGTTTGTTTCAAAGCTTGCTGGAAAGGCTTTTTGGACGGTTGCAGGCCTTATTTGGCCGTGGATGCATCAGCTCTTCATGGTAGGTTTAAAGGACAGCTAGTTGCTGCTACTGCAGTTGATGGACATAATTGGATGTTCCCTGTTGCTTATGGAGTTTTGGAGGTTGAGTCAGAGGAAAGTTGGACTTGGTTTCTGCAGAACTTGCGCGACCTTATAGGTCATCCACCAGGACTTGTTATCCACACAGACGCTTGCAAAGGTTTGGAGAGTGCGGTAGAAGCAGTATTCCCTGGAGTGGAGCATAGGGAATGTATGCGACACTTGGTACAGAATTTTACAAAGAAATTCAAGGGTAAAGTTTTTACTGACAACCTATGGCCAGCTTCATACACATGCAGCTCTAGGAAGCATATGTTTCATTTGGATGTGTTGTATAAACAAAAACCTGGGGTGAAGGAGTACTTGGATGAACATCATGGTACGGTGTGGTCAAGAAGCCAATTCAATGAAATTTGCAAGGTAGACTATGTAACAAGTAACCTTGCGGAGAGTTTCAACTCAAAGGTCAAGTCATTGAAAGGGCTTATGCTGTGGCAAATATTTGATAAGATTAGGCAGATGATCATGATAAAGATCGATCTGCGTCAAAGAATTGCATCCACAAATTATGTTGGCCATCTCATGCTCCCATCTTTGATTAAGTCTTTGCATGAGAGGGCAAAACAATTGAGGATGCAATGCGTCAGAAAAGGAATGGAGGCTGAGGTAACCTACACTGACAGTAAAAACATGAAGTGGAGGTATCCAGTGAGTTTGGTTGATAGGACATGCCATTGTAGGGGATGGCAGATCCGTGGGATACCCTGCATACACGCATTGTTTTTCATGAGTGTTATAGGGGGTGAAGATGGTGAAGTTGATCAGTATGTGTCAGAGTATTTCTCTGTTGCAAAATTTAGGGCTGCATATGCTATGAATGTTCCTACCTTGTTGGGAAAAGACCAATGGATGAAAGTCGATCCAGGCTTCAAACTGTACTCTCCAGTATTGACTAGACCGGCAGGTAGGCCGAGGAAGAATAGGATCAGAGCTAGTGCAGAGGGTGGTGCACCGATTCGAAAACGTAAGTGCAAACGTTGTGGAATCCCTGGACACATTGCTAGGCTTTGTAAAAATGGAGTTGATCCGGCTTTTGGAATGGAAGATCAGGCGGGAGCAGAAAATGCAGAGGAGAATGAAGCAGCAATTCAACTTGAGATTGAAGCAGCAGTTCAACATGAGGAGATTGAAGCAGCAAATGCAGAGGAGATTGAAGCAGCAGTTCAACATGAGGAGATTGAAGCAGCAAATGCAGAGGAGATTAAAGCAGCAGTTCAACATGAGGAGATTGAACCGATGGATCGAGAGCAGAGGGAACAGATGGATGTAGAAAGGCTTCAACCGATGAGTCCAGAGGAGAGTGAACAGTATTATCGAGATTGCCTCGATAGTTGTAAGGCCATGTGTGATGCTAACTTCGAAGAGCTCATGGCAGAAGAAAAAGCAGAAGCTTCGCAGAAGAAGAAGAACAAGAAAGAGGGCAAAAGGAAGGTAGACACCGGTAATATCCCTGGTAGGGTTACCCGGAGTAAGGTGGTGGCCCCGGCGAGTCACACCAGGAGCAAGAAAAAGATTTTATTCTGAACAACTAATTTGAATTTGTATGAACAATTTGTATTGGGGTTCCCTTTGTATTGGGGATCCCTTTGTGTTGAACAATTTGAATTTGTATGAACAATTTGTATTGTGGTTCCCTTTGTATTGGGGATCCCTTTGTGTTGAACAATTTGTATTGGGGATGCCTTTGTGTTGAACAATTTGAATTTGTATGAACAATTTGTATTGTGGTTCCCTTTGTATTGGGGATCCCTTTGTGTTGAACAATTTGAATTTGTATGAACAATTTGTATGCCACATTTAAGCCACATTTATCATTTTAGGGTTTTAGGGTTTTAGGGTTTTAACATTTTAGGGTTCAATTCAAAATAATTCAAAACATGGTGGAACCTTCCCATGGAGCCTTGTTATGTTACCTACAACCTAGAGAAATAATAATGGAAAAGGAAATATAGAGATATGAAGTTTTTATGCCAAAAGCTTCAAAACCACTTCCTAGTCCATGAGCTACTAGATATGAAGATGCAGGGCTTTCTGCTCAATACACCTCCCAAATACCCACTATGCTTACAAACTTTGTCCAAATGAGTCCAAATTCGTCACACTTGTGTATCTTTGAGTTGCAAACAATATCTAGTCGGCCAAAATGTAATATATTGTTCAAATAACACAATTTTACAATTTTTATGCCAAAAGCTTCAATTTCCCTTAGTCCGTTTATTATTTGGGTGCCCCTGTTTTACTTAGTGTTACTCAGTTTTCCCCTCCGGGCCCACTTATCTTACTCAGTCATACTCAGTTTTGCCCTTCCGATAAACATTTCCTCACTTTTCCCCCTCTCAGTTCTACTCAGTTTTCCTAACTTGTACTCACTGGCTGATCTCTGATTGGTCGAGATGTATGTCACACGGATCTTGGTTGGATGAAAGCTCAACGAACGCTTGCACCGTTCGATCATTTATGATCGGACGGCCTGTATCTATGGACCACGATGGACGCATACGGAGACAAGAGCAGAGCACATACCTACCAACCCTGGCAGTTGCATATTCCAGTCGCATCCTCCTCTCTCTAACCGTGCGGGCGGCGGCGCAGATCTAACCGTGCGTGCGGCGGCGTGCGGCGGCGCGGATCTAACCGTGCTTGCGGTGGCGTGCGGCGGCGCGGATCTAACCGTGCTTGCGGTGGCGTGCGGCGGCGCAGATCTAACCGTGCGTGCGGCGGCGCGGATCTAACCGTGCGTGCGGCGGCGCAGATCTAACCGTGCGTGCGGCGGCGTGCGGCGGCGCGGATCTAACCGTGCGTGCGGCGGCGTGCATCTAACCGTGCGTGCGCCGTGGATCTAAGAGTGCCGGTGAGGATCTAACCGTCAGAAATAGTTGAAATGTCTCTCTCTGTCTCACTTTCGATTCTATTCTCAGATCTGTTGAATGATGAAGAACACCAAGACGGCGGCCGTGCCGACAGTGGTCATCGATGCCACGAACATTGAAGCCATCGCCTACAACATCGCTTCGACGGCGCAGACCCAGCCTGTTGATGTCTCACTTCCGGTGCCGAGAGTGCGAATCGATGCCAAGACGATTGAAGCCATCGTCTACAACCGCGCTGCAAAGCCGCCGATCCAGCCCTCCGCAGATCCGTCGCTGATGAAGTACACCAAGACAGCGGCGGTTCCGACACTGGTCATCGATGCCACGAACATTGAAGCCATCGCCGATAACATCGCTTCAACGTTTGATGGCGCAGATGACCACCCCTCAGCCGCCCGTCGTCCCGGCCTTTCTTGCCCATCGCTGCGCGGCCGTGTTCGACGTCGCAAATTGGGATAAATTATTATAAATTTATATTTTTCAATTTCCAAATGGGATAAAATTGTTCGAACTACTACCTCCGTCTCAAAAAAAGCTTCTTCACGTTCTTGATGTGTCCATGTACATCCGTATGTATGATTTGAATTCTATCCCAACTTGATTGGGAAGATATTGATATGTATTTGATCCGGAGGCTGGTACATGCATTCACTTTTGGGATCCCTTCACTTTTATAAAATGTTCATGCATGCTAAAATTATCATGCGCATTACTTAGCACAAGTAGGAAATTGTACACCGAAATACAGTGCTTAGAGCCACAACAAAATACAGTGGTTAGAGCCATCTACTGAATAACAATTCTATACTAAATCGTCTACCAGAACCACATAACTGCTAGGACAGGGATGACACCTAATAAAACTGCACAGATGAATCTACTTTTCTCCTCTCCCATCACTTTAAGTTCATGTTCTAGATTTTCTACCACTTGATCAAATACGGCAAGATCTGTCTCAACTCTCAACTTCTCCTTGCGAATAAGCTCTGAATTCTTCTTTTCTTCCTCCACAATACGCTTCAGCTCGAATATCATCAGGTTTTTACGGGCCAATTCATCACCTAAATTGGCCACCTTCTCCTCCAAATCCATCCTCTGGCTACACCACTGGGTTGATTCATCTTGGTATGCAATGTACCATGGATCATCGGCTTGCCTGGCTAACTGTAACAATAATGGAAAAAAGAACAACTGAAATCACCCCAACAAGCCATGGCGGAACTTCAAATTCAACGGTAGTACAGAGAGCTGAAGCTATATACCTGCACTTCCGACGAGGTAGGAGAAGTAGAACGTGGCCACGACATGATCGAATCCCCACCCTCGCCGGTGTACCCGCTACGACGAGACATTGAGGACTATTTCGTACCTGCAAACTCCAATAAATTACGGGAACCGAATCGATTAGGGGGCGGGGGAGGCAGAAGCGGAGGTCTTACCAAGCTATGCCAATTGGTGCGCGGAACAAATCCCGGTCGTCGTGGGCGGCGGATCTGCTTGCGGCGGACTTTCCTGCGGTGGGTACAATGCGTGCGGACGAAACAAGTGCTGGAGCCGTGGTTGACGTGCAGCGCCGCAGTTCGTCCGACGCCGCCGGGGATGAGCCGGCGGCGCGACGAGGCGCCGGCGATGGCTGCTCCGTCCGACGGTGGGGAACGAGCTGCCAGCGGTTCTCCGGTCTAGCTTAAGAATAATTAATTAGCGAACTTGTTGCTTCTCTCTATGATATTCTCTAAAGACATATATCAGAGCGGCAATATATGATTTTTTCTCTCTAAATAAATAGACGACCCCACTGGTCATTGGCTGCGGCAGCCCCACAGAGCGGCAATATATGTCTTTTCCTGAAAAATAGACGACCCCACTGGTCATTGGCTGCGGAGGCCCCACAGAGCGGCAATATATGAGTTTCTCTAAATAAATAGACGACCCCACTGGTCATTGGCTGCGGCAGCCCTACGTAGCGGCAATATATGTCTTTTCTGAAAAATAGACGACCCCACCGGTCATTGGCTGCGGGGGCCCCACAGAGCGGCAATATATGAGTTTCCTAAATAAATAGACGACCCCACCGGTCATTGGCTGCGGCAGCCCCACGTAGCGGCAATATATGTCTTTTCCTGAAAAATAGACGACCCCACTGGTCATTGGCTGCGGAGGCCCCACAGAGCGGCAATATATGAGTTTCTCTAAATAAATAGACGACCCCACTGGTCATTGGCTGCGGCAGCCCCACAGAGCGGCAATATATGTCTTTTCCTGAAAAATAGACGACCCCACTGGTCATTGGCTGCGGAGGCCCCACAGAGCGGCAATATATGAGTTTCCCTAAATAAATAGACGACCCCACTGGTCATTGGCTGCGGCAGCCCCACAGAGCGGCAATATATGTCTTTTCCTGAAAAATATACGACCCCACTGGTCATTGGCTGCGGCAGCCCTATAGAGCGGCCCCATTTGTCATTGGCAGCACCGCGTATAAAATCATGAAATAAAACGGCCCACACGTCAGCGATAGATGGATGGCTGCTCCGACGTGTCTCCTGACCCTACCCGTCAGCACGAGACGGTCAGGGAGGAGCTGCCCCTGTGCGGCCCCACCCGGTCAGACTAACGGTCAAGGCCTCTGACCTGACGGCTACCGGCCGTTCCAGCACTTGTGCGTGTTTCAAACTATAGGAGGGGAAAACTGAGGAAAAACTAAGGGACTGGGGAAAACTGAGTACAACTAACGAAGCAGGGGCACGGAAATAGAAATCCCTATAGTTTTATATGGGGTAATGACAAACAAATCGCTGTAAGGTGTTGCACCGATATTTGTTTGGTCACATATAAGAATTAATTTTAAATCTCAATTAGGCTAAGTGTTATTAAAAAGGTAGCATAATGATAGATTTAGAAGAGTTCTAAATATTGTGACGGATTCTACAATAGAAGGCAGAGTATGTCATTGTTTTGACAATGATTGAGGATGTTTAGGTCGAGGAGTTCTTTGAGAACTTGGTGTAGTTCCGATAGTGTCAGAACTTTGAAGCTATATTGTGTGTGACAATATTAGTGACATATTTCAGACCGCGGAATTAAGGTTCCACCAGAAGAACAAACATATTTAATGCCGACTCATTTGGAAAATGAGTGATGCGTTGAGACGCAAAAGAATTGCAAAATACATACGTTTCTGAGCATGTCAGAACCGTAGACTAAAACCTCTCCCGTAAGCAAAACATGATAAAGCACCGGAAGGCCAAGGTGTTATATCTTTACAAATGTAAACTAGATTATTGACTCTAGTGCAAGTGGGAGACTGTTGGAGATATGCCCAAGAGGCAATAATAAAATGGTTATTATAATATATCTTTGTGTTTATGATAATGTTTGCATACCATGCTATAATTGTATTAACCGAAACATTGATACATGTGTGTTATGTAAACAACAAGGAGTCCCTAGTAAGCCTCTTGTATAACTAGCTTGTTGATTAATAGATGATCGTAGTTTCATGATCATGAACATTGGATGTTATTAATAACAAGGTTATGTCATTATGTGAATGATGTAATGGACACACCCAATTAAGCGTAGCATAAGATCACGTCATTAAGTTCATTTGCTATAAGCTTTCGATACATAGTTACCTAGTCCTTCGACCATGAGATCATATAAATCACTTATGCCGGAAGGGTACTTTGATTACATCAAACGCCACTGCGTAAATGGGTGGTTATAAAGGTGGGATTAGGTATTCGGAAAGTATGAGTTGAGACATATGGATCAACAGTGGGATTTGTCCATCCCGATGACGGATAGATATACTCTGGGCCCTCTCGGTGGAATGTCGTCTAATTAGCTTGCAATCATATGAATGGTTCATAAGAGATGACATATCACGGTACGAGTAAAGAGTACTTGTCAGGAGACGAGGTTGAACGAGGTATAGAGATACCGATGATCAAACCTCGGACAAGTAAAATATCGCGTGACAAAGGGAATCGGTATCGTATGTAAATGGTTCAATCGATCACTAAGTTATCGTTGAATATGTGGGAGCCATTATGGATCTCCAGATCCCGCTATTGGTTATTGGTCGGAGAGAAGTCTCAACCATGTCTGCATAGTTCGCGAACCGTAGGGTGACACACTTAAGGTTTGATGTCGTTTTAAGTAGATACGGAATATGGAATGGAGCTCGAATGTTGTTCGGAGTCTCGGATGGGATCCAAGACATCACGAGGAGGTTCGGAATGGTCCGGAGAATAAGATTCATATATGGGAAGTCATTTTCCGGGGTTCGGAAAAAGTCCGGTGTTTTGACCGGAGCTTCTAGAAGGTTCTAGAAGGACCGGAATAGTCCGGAATATTATGGAAGGTTCCGGAAGTGTCCGGGACGACCCGGGATGTCTAAGGAAGTCCGGAGGGTTCCATAATAGGTGCAACCACGTTGCCTTAAGGGAAAAGGAGTCTTTCCTTAATGCAATTTCGGAATTGGCAAAAGAGTCCGAGTAGGACTAGGTTTTCGGAACCGGAAACCTATCGGAACTCAGTCAAACTTGGGGGCAGGTTTTTGGACGACCCAAGGGGCTTGGCCACCTATTTAAAGAGGCCAAGGGGCACCCCAAGGGCACCACAAGTCGCAGCCCTAGCTCCCCAAGTCGCAGCACCACCCTGCGCCCAAACCCTAGCTATTCCCTCCTTCTTCTCCTGCAGCGCTTGCGGCGAAGCCCTGCCGGAGATCTCCACCACCACCGTCACCACGCCGTCGTGCTGGCGGGATTCCGAGGAGGATCTACTACATCCGCTGCCCGCTGGAACGGGGAGGAGGACGTCGTCTTCATCAACACCGTACGTGTGACCGAGTACGGAGGTGCTGCCCGATTGTGGCACCGTCAAGTTCTTCTACGCGCTTTTGCAAGCGGTCAAGATCTTCTACGCGCTTTTGCAAGCGGCAAGTGATCGACTACATCCACCACGAGATCTAATCTCGTTAGGCTTTGGAAATCTTCGAGGGTTAGTCTCATGATCTTCTCGTTGCTACCATCTACTAGATTAGATCTTGGCTTGTGTTTTCGTTCTTGCGGTAGGAAATTTTTTGTTTTCTATGCTACGAATCCCATCAAGAATGACACTGCACTCACCAGTATGGCCCTTGTAGATCCCCTGTCAAGCAAAAGAGCAATTCTTCCAGCCCCAATGCATACAGTCAATGCTTCCGAACATCCCAGGAAACCCTCTTGCTGCATTCTTCGGCAGGATCCGAGCTGTATCATCTGCTTTTAGTGCTCTCAAATAGTCTTCAGCTAACACCGCTATGACGGCTCGGCAGAACCTGTAGAGAGTCTCTGTACATGTCGACTCTGGCATCCGTAGGTAGTCATTGGCTGTATCTGGAGGAGATCCGTATGCAAGACAACGCATTGCAGCAGTTCACTTCTGAATTGAGGTGAAACCCCACAAACCTGTGCAATCTTTCTTGGTCATGAAGTATGTGTCGTATTCCCTGACGCCATGGACAATCTTCAAGAACAGGTCCTTGTTCATCCTAAAACGGCGCCGAAATTCCTTCGGCGAATGAGTCGCGTCGTCGTTGAAGTAGTCGGCGTCAAGCAGCATTGCGCTAGCTTCACGATGCCGGTTGATGTTCCTCCTCTTGACTGGCTTTGAGCCGCCGCGCCGAGGCACGACGAAGAAAGGCTGGCAAACGCGCAACATGTTCGTAAGAATCAGCTGTTGATGTTGTCGTCGAACAGCCTGAGCGTTCTGCTCCTCCGTAAACAGCTGCATCATCATCTCGTCGTCGCTGTCCATCGCGGCAATCAGACGAACACCTTGCGGGCGGGGCGATACTATCGCGGTGACGGCGAGCTCTGTTCCGAGCGAAACAGCGGCCCCAGTCGAGGGGGTGGCGGCCGTGTCGATGGACGGTTCCCAGACAGTCGGCTGTGTCTATTGCAAGCAGGGTGGGCGCGGGTGGGGGACGGCGACGGTGGTGATCTAGAGGGGTGGGAGTCGGCTCGGGCGTGTGTAGGAGGTGGAAAAACGGTGTGTCTGGCTGCGCCAGGCGGAGCCCACACTCGTTTTCAGATGTGCCGCGAGGTGCCGACGCGCCCGATTCACACCTTCGGCGAATGGGCCGACACGGAGGTGCCGACATTCTATTGGGCTCCAAAAATGGCCGGTGGCGTTTGGAGCGCACCGGTGCGAGCCCATTTTCGCTGCCGGCCCCCAAAATGCTATCGGGGCCGCCGGTGGAGATGCTCTAAAATCCGATGTGGCACGTGCCGGTTCATCTGTTCGGCACCCTGTGGGTAGGCCAACACAAGGTTGCCATCGCTTTTATTGGGTTCTAAGGGCATCTCCAACCGAGCGACCCAAACGGACGCGCTGGCCGTTTGGGTAGCCGTGCGGATACGCGGACAGCGCCCCGCGTCCGCGTGTCCGTTTGGGTCGCACGCTGCGCCCAACGCGGCGACCCAAAAAGACGCCACGTGGTTCGTCTCCCCTGCGCGGCGTTGTGCCATGGCAGGCCTCGACGGGACAGCAATGGCGGGCGGTAGAACGCGCGGGAAAGTTCCCGCGCGCACCAAGGTTCCCGCGCGCGCGAAAAGGCCATTGGCGCGCGCTCGCGCCCAAGTTTCCCGCCCAAGGCCGCCGGCTATAAAAGACGGTGGCGGTCTCACAGACCTCATCACACCCCGCTCCGCCGTCCTCTCCCCCTCCACCTTCTCCGGCGCCCTCTCCATCGACATGCCGCGCACCCTGCAGGCCACGTGGTCCAAGATCTCCCTCGCCGCCCGGGCCAGGTTCCAGCGGACGGAGGAGGAGCGCGCGGACGCGCGGTGGGTCGCTGACGACGAGGCGCTCGTCGTCGTTGCCGAGGCGGCGGCGCAGAAGGAAGAGGACGCGGAGATGGTGGAGGCGGCCGCGGACGGCTGGCACGAGACCGCGGACGGCTGGTACGAGGCCGCGGAGGAGGGGGCGGCCGCCGCGGAGGAGGAGCCCGTCGACGAGGAGGACCTCGCGCTGGCGAACATCAACGCTGCCATCGAGGAGCGTCTCGCCGACCTCACGCGCGTGACGAAGGAGCACGAGGCCACCGCCGAGCCGGCCGCCGCCGATTAGGCGACATCCTCGGTCAGAAGAACCAGCTCCTCGCTATGCGAGCAGCCCGGCAGCTCATCCAGCTGCCCTCGCCCGAGCGGCGCGCTCGGGAGGCTGCTGCGTCGGCGGAGCGCGGCCGACAACAGCGCATGCGCCGCCGGAAGGAGAACCATGAGGCCCAGGGCGCCGGCCGAGTCCGACTGGAGGCGCGGACCGCTGTGGAACGCGCCGCCATGCAGGAGCTGGAGCTGTGCGGGAAGCGGATGGTGCCATTGCAGGACGCGGAGCGCGAGCGCGCCTGAGGCACGTGGACAGAAAGGAGGAGGATGAAGGCCTCTGCCGCACCACCCAGCTTGTAAGCTGGAGTGGAATCCTCACGCGTACAAGCCGCCCGCGTCGAGTGAAATCCACAGCCCGAACGAACGAGTCGGCGAGGCCGCCGGCCCCATACATATTAGGATAGGACTAGTAGACTAAAAAAATGTAATGGGTACTTTTTTAATGAGGAAAAATTATTTCTGCCTCCAAGGGCGGACGCGAGCGGCCAGCCATCAGCGTCCGCAGCCACGCAAACTCGTCCCAGATTTGGGCCAGGTTTGGGTCGTCCCGAACGCCGCGGCCATCCGTTTTAAGGATAGGTCCACGCGCTGGGCCAGGTTTTGTCCGGCTCGACCCATCCGGACTCGCGTGGGCGCAAGATGGGTCGCTCGGTTGGAGATGAACTAAAACTAGCAAACTACTTCTACATCAGGCCGGTATGGTCTAAAAGCTTTTATTGAACTAAAACTAGCAAACTACTTCTACATCAGGCCGGTATGGTCTAAAAGCTTTTATTGGGTTCCAAAACTGGCAACCTACTTCTAGATCAGGCTGGTATGGTAAAAAAATAGCACCGAACCACAACAGATGCTCTTGCATGTCCTAGATCGACATCACACACAGCGTATCTGCAACAAACCAACCATTCCATTGAAGGTGTGCCCCCAGCCACCCATGCCCTTTACCTCCCGAGCAAGGAAACTAGCCCCATTGCACATCACAAAAACCTACTAGCATTTAGCTGAGACAATGAGAGAACTATAAACCGATCTACAAGCTAATGTTCCTGTAACGGCTTAGTGGTAAAAGAAAATTCTGTACAGGAAGAAACATGAGGTCCAGATATCATGGGAAGATGATTTCAGAAATGGAGAAATTGCAACTACATGGTATGGGTACAATTCTAAACTCATAGACAGAGACAGTGAGTAAACAACATCAGGACCCTGGGGATTCCTCGGGGCAAATCAGTCAAAAATGTTACAAGGGGTAATGCACGCCAAGTTATGACAATCCATTATAAGTTGACAGGTCTTCTACTTTCGCCGCTTGTACCTGACAAAAAGAAATTAGAAAACCCAGTTTTAGAAATGAGGGTTCCCAGAAAGCACTGCCAATGTCATTTTCGTCTTCTCCCCATAATGCAGAATTACAGAACTGGAGCAAATAAAACATCATTACATACCTTGATTTGCTCTTAAAAGAGTTCTTGGATTTCTTTGCAAAAGAGCTGTCCTTTTTCTTCAAGGCGCGGCCCTGTTTCCATTCACTCATATCATTCTGGAACAGTTCGTGCATTTCCTCTTGCCTAGTCTGCCCCTTTTCAGAAGGTTGTTTTGCCTTTTTCTCATTCTTTCCTTTGACAGCAACAATACCCTTTTTGCCCGTAGCCTTCATTGATTTTGCCCTACGATAAGCCACATCAACTACAGATTGGCTATTCTTTGCTTTCTTCCCTCCTTCGCTTTCCTGCAGAAACTCATTGAAGATTAGGAGGTGAATATAGCTCTATTATACGCATGAGGTCAGCCCCAAGTACCAGTCTAGAGTTCTTTTTAACAAGTATTCCCTCCGTCCCATGAATTTTTTCTTAGATTGTACATCCAAATTTAGACAATCTAAGACAACTTTCATGGGACGGAGGGAGTACTATAATAGAAAGCTCCATCGGAACAAATTTTAATTACAGTAGCCGCTGCTTTTTTATGGTTACTAACCTGAGCTTCCTCCTCATCTGCCCTGTCGTCCTCCAGCATCTCCCGTTGTGCCTCTAATTTTCGGCGTTTCTTCCTAGGTAGATTTTTCTGCACGACAACAGACAACAAGTCAACTAAACTATATCTGATGCACATTGCCAACTTACTCAAATATCACTTTAATAAGCACACCTCACGCTCTCTTCTTCTTTTCTCCTTCAGACGAAGATCTTCAGCTTGCTGAGCACTAACAACTCCGGAACCACTTTTAACTTGACCCATGGATTCCTTGATGGACAACAAGGCCAAATTTTAATCATATTACTGACATGTACGATTGACAGATGTCTGAATTACTAAGTACGAAGAATTCCATCAAAATGCAAAGGAAAAAAATCTAATTTATATAGAGACAACCAATCATAAGGAAATTTATAGGGAAACATTCATGTTGAAATCTATAATGCATGGCTTATCAGTGCATCAGGGTAGCAGGGGAAAAGGTAACAAAAGTTAGAATAGCAGTACAAATAGCAGGCTGAGGCATGATATATGCACTTGTCCAACATGGTTTCAGGTACAGTGGCAGTTCAATTACATTCGAGTCTTGCCTTTTAATTCCAATTGAACATTTGGTGTTGCACATAGGTGTAGGAGCTGTAGCTATATTATTCACTTAATATTTCTCTGTAAGAAGAGTGACAGCTATGGTTACCAGAGGTATAACTATAAGCATCATAGAGATGAAACTTGCATTCACATATACTCCAGGACAGCAGAGGCGATAGGGAAAGTAAGAGACTAATACTTTAATCTTAGAACCGAACGAAAATCAGACAAATAAAAGCACCCATATCACATTCATCATATACTTTAGTAGCACAAAATACATGGGGAAATGAAAGAACACAAAGCAGAACAATCTTAAGTCTAAAAAAGAAGCCCACTGGTCCAGTGGTATATATCTAATCTAACACATATAAAGCACAAGATTTTCCGATGCAACTACCATCAGATAAAGATATAACGCTCATAGAAGAACAAGATGAACCTATTGCACCCATATCACATTGACCATATACTTTAGTCGCAGAAAAAGCATGGGGAAATGAAAGAACACAAAGCAGAACAATGTGAAATGTAAAAAAGAAGCATTGGTCCAGTGGTATATTTCTAATCTAACACACAAAGCAAAAGATTTTTAGGTGCAACTGGCATCAGATAAAGATATCATTCATAAAAGAATAAGATGAACCTACTTTAGCAGCCTTTGCCAAAGTCTTCTTTTCCTTCTCAGTAGCAAACCAGGTTCTCTTTGGGCGTGAGTATATCTCATCCTTGTGAGCTATCATATTTTCTGCCTGATAGTTACACAATGGCAGAAAAAATAAGGTATAAATATATAGACATACATATAACTCATTCTGATCTAAAGAAATAAAGAGTAATCTTTAACTTAGTGAAAATCAAAATTTCAAGAAGATGTAACCTTTGTTGCTTCCATTTCAGCTTTCCGTAATGCCATTTCCTCCCTAAGATGAGACAGTAAAATAAACTATTAATAGCTGTTCAGGAAAAGGTGTACCATACAAACCATGAAACTGACCTTTCTTCTAGAATTATGTTAGAAATTTGATGTTCCAGTTGCTCGATTAATTTTGCACAGTCAGCAACAGGTTTCTCTGCAACAATGCGGCTTTTTAGCTGTGAACCAGCTTTCTTTGCCTGAAATATAATTCACAGATACTGGTCATAATCATTTCATACACTAACATATCTGTGATTTGAGTATTCATTTAAGAACTTCAAGGCTGAAATTGCGAAAGGCAGAATGCAAACTAATCAAACATGCCACTCATGGTCATTGGCCTGGCTCCTATGTAGATACAAGGTATATTCCAACATTATTATCAAAAAAGTTAATAGTTTTGACATCATGGAAATGATCATAGCCGCCATAAGTAATTATTCCCATTCGATACCCTGGTACCAAAATTGATCACCAGATCTCCTTTAGAATCGACAGATTAGATTGGAATACAAGCTGCAGATAACAAATAGAACTAAAACATTTTCGTGAACACATCTATGACCAACTATACCATAAATAAGGTTGCAGATAATGAAATATAAAAATACTTACGATAGCTTTCAAGAGGGATCTATCATCATCGGTAACAAATGTCACTGCATAGCCCTCCCTGCCTGCTCGAGCAGTACGACCAACACGATGAAGATAACTGTAACAGCATAAAACAACATACATCTATGAAAAACACACATAACCAAGTTTTGTTCATAACATAGGAATACATAAAACAAAGAATGTCATTAAAATTGGCAATGTGCGGTCTGCCGTTAAATAAAATTTTTGGGCTCTCCTGTGCAGTCAAGCAATTTTACAGGTACACAAAAATGGAAAACAAGAGCCTTTCAAGGTAGATCATGGCAAGGCTGTCTGCGGGAGTTGGCGAGGTTTAAAGGGTACATGGTGCAAAAAGATAACAGATATATTGTTATCTCTCTTGGAACACCAGGTGAAAAAGAGGATTATAAGATATTGAGCTGAACTTTTCTGTTTTATGGTACATCAAATTCCTCCGGAAACTGCATCACAAGATTTTAGTTGAATTTATACCGAGAGTAACTGTAACTAGTACACACAATAATCCATGCTATATGTTCTACAGAAAGCTAATGGATCTGGTAGTTGACATTGATAACTAAACCACGTAGAACAAGAAATTTCCAAAACCTGGTTAAAGAAACAATACAGGCTCTGGGCTGATTCTCGTGGAGGCAAATAAACAGACCACAAATACATGCATAAAGGATCCGGACTAAAGGCAGTTAAATATGTATATTGTCGATGAACAACAACTTCATCCAGCATAGTTCTAACACCAAAACCAGATGTAGAATTTGTGAGCAATTAATGAAGCACAGAGCCCCAAGTATAGATATCAACTCGAAAGGAACAATACTCGTTGCGAACATGGGATGCAGCACTGATGCACGAATATAACCTAAATAGCAGCAATACCAAATTACCACAATGGTGTAACAGTCTTCACGTATTTGCACTTACGTTGTGACGTCACGTGGGCAGGCAAAATTTATTACTGTTCGAACACCAACAATATCAATACCCTGCAAGTAAAAAAACAAAATCAACAAAACACTCAAAAATCAACAGAAGTACTCCCTCCGTCCTGAAATAAGTGACTCAGATTTGTCTAGATTCGCATGTATCTAGACAATCCGAGTCACCTATTTCTGGACGGAGGAAGTATTTTTCTTTTTTACATGCCCATTTCAATTTCTGGACGAAAGAAAACAAGACTGTAAGAAATGAATTGTGTAAAATAATATCGAAGATCTGAAAGAGAGGATAGAAATTAAAAAAGTCACTTACACGAGCTGCAATATCAGTTGCAATCAGGATATCCGCCTCTTGTTTTTTGAATTGTTCTAATGCCTACATAAATACAAAAAAATCTATTAACTAGCGAGGAGACGTGATACCTTGCATCGAACGAAAATTTCAAAACTAAGGAATTTGGCACATGTCATAGTTTGCATGTCTACATCTTCCAATTTTAATTTTGAGAATTTCGAGCTTAGATTTGTGTTATGTATGTGTGTAGCACATGGCCCCACACATCAACAACTTAGGAGAGGATCCTCATAACTAGTTTATCCTTTAAATTAGGAAAAATCCAAATATGGTAGGATCGAGATTCAAGTCCAGATCCAGTAAGTTGTCATGAGACTATTGTACAGCTTATGAAATCAAGCAAGAAAATAGAAGATTAATTCTCCCCCCATGCCACAAGTTGCCAAACTAAAATCCAGTTAGTTCAAGTGAAATAATTCCAAAATGGAGATGGAGTGCATGCGACAGCAAGAATAGTTGGAATGAAAATAGAAAAATAATTAGAGCAAGAAAATAGATGTAAAAATGAGTGAAATAATCCCAAAATGCTCAGGCAAGCCAAGATGAAAATTTCATAGTGTCATGCGTAGGGAACCCAGCCCCTAGCACCTAGCCAGAAAGAAAAAGATCCTAGGACTCATCAAAATTGTGGAATTTGGGTGCATGCCACAGTTAGATTGTTTAGGAAGGTGAAAAGGAAGGTGGGATGTCTACATCAAGTGAATAGGCTAAATCCTAAGAGTCTATTAAGTAACATGCCATTTAATCCAGAACAGATTTCATACACAATCTGTCAAGCTATAAATTATAACAATGCTATAAGCTCCTTTTACTCGGTGGACATGCTGGAAAATATGAATTCAAAACACAAGAGATAACATCACCATACAATGAAAGTGAAGAAAATAAAGATGCTAAAGAGACAAAGAGTTCACTACAGCAAAGCTAACATGGTAGACATTAAAGGTTCTAACAAATAAAATCACCTCAAGCCGCTGCGCCTGTGTAAGGTTGCCATGAAGTTCAGCAGCTTTCATCCCAGATAGACCAAACATTATTTTTAACCTGTGAGCAGAATGCTTTGTCCCACTACAAGGTGGGATGCAGTATGAACAAGTTAAAATAGATATGGTATTGATCCAGTAGAAAGCAGTAGTTCATCTTGAACATGCCTTGGTTAGCAGAATAAGGAGTACAAAGCCAGCTATCTTTACTGTACTGCTCGAGAAGATGAAGCTACAGAATAGGCAGAAACTTAAAAGTCGGACATGTCTCAGAACACGAACCTAAAAATGATTACTCTTTCCTTGAAGGTCTTCAAACAGAGAGCAAGCAGAACAGCTTCTTGATTTGCTTCACGTGATCGTCTTATTCTAACTACCCTGTAAAAAATGGAGAATAATGATAAAGAATAAATTATATATAGATCTGTATAACCGAAACACAGTTAATCAAGACAGCCATTGGAAAATATTAAACACACAAGGATGAGAAAGAGCATACTCTTCGGTCAATGTTGCAGGGCGTTTCAGCGATGGATCGGCTTCAAGACGAATTGGTTTGTTTAGCGAAAGTTTCACAAGTTCATCAATTTGCTCTGTCATTGTAGCAGAAAAGAGCATTGTCTGCCTTCTTTTAGGACACATGCGAATCTGCGCTTATCAGCAAACAGAAGCACATTAAGGACGAGCCCATTGGAAATGTTGTAAATTTTCTGAGTAACAGCAGAACTTAATATCCAGTCTCCGCCACCCATCGCTTCCCCACATCACACTGGGGGTGGGGGGGGGGGGGGGGGGGGGATTCAGATTTTTAACACAGCTATAAAACTCCAAACTCCAATTGTCTAAAGATGATCAACGAATAAATCTTATAATTGCTTGAGAATAACTCAATTCAATTGCTCTGCCAGTCAGACTCCAATGGTAAAACAATTACACAGACCAAATAAAAAACTACACAATGACAAGAAAGCAAGAAATTAGCAGTTTTTGGCGGTTACCAGTTCATTAATTTCAACACTGAAACCCAATTCCAGCAAACGGTCAGCTTCATCAAGGATCAAAATTGCAAGATCTTCAAGCCCAACAGAAAGGGAATTGCGTAGATGATCTATTATGCGACCAGGAGTGGCAACAACAATGTCAGGATTTGACCTTAAAGCTACCTCTTGTACCTGTGTAAGTACATAGCATACCATCAACATGATATTAACACAAGAATAACGAACAGCATTCAAGCAAGAAACTATACAGAATAAACAATAATGTACTTCAGCAGAAGCATTAAGCAGTCATAAATATTAGTGACTACCATTGCAAATTCAACAATGGCAGCTTATATAAATACCAAAGATCAAAGGTCACAGTACAGTTGATACAGTGATGGAAAAGGCTGGCTGGACACATGGCATTCAATCTGTCAGTTTCATGTAAAATTAATAGTATTATAGCAAAAAAGAAGGCAACTGCAATAAACAAAATTTCCAGTTATTTTTGTCTCTTTTGAAGCAGTCTATTACCCTAGTATGTCAGATTTTCATTCGCACACACATGATAGAAATAAAACACTCTTTTAACAAATGTATGGCAAATGGATAAGAATTGAACGCCTTGAAAACAGGCCAGCTCCATATGCAGACATGACTACAAAAGGATTAGAACATGCAGTGTCTTCTAATTCATGGATGAAAGGTTGTGTGTTCTGCAGAGAAATATTTACTGAACCGGAAAGGTGCAGGCATAACTCTAGGCAAGATTGAACAACAAAATAAAAAGATGCAACGGAATACCTTAGTTGGAAGTCCACCAACTATGAGACAGCACCTGATATCGGTAAACTGGGCTAATTTTTCAATCATACTGTGAACCCTGCATTTATTGGAGTATGAGTAGTAAGTAAAAAAATAGCGTTGAAACAGAAAATGCTGTAATAATGATGATGAAGCTTGTGATACATTACGGGATTAAGCTCATGTGCTATGAACCTATAAGCCTATAACAGGTGGAACCTTCTATACTGAACTACTGAGAGTCTGAGAAACAGGCATAGCACCTATTTCAGCCAGTATTACAGAAAATCTTGGAAAATTGGTGCAATAACATTGACAGCTCATCGCTTTGTGGTCCAGACACTGCTTAAGATAATCCACGTGGCTGATAACAAGAGGATGAAGGGGAACTTATACAAAAGAAATAAGATCTATATGACTTAGACCATTATGGAGGTGGTGGGAGAGGTCCCTCCTGGTCTTGGAATGAGGAATGTGCTTTCCTTCCATGGAAGCATAACCAAGAAAAACCTTGTTTGTGTGATTTATTGCTTATCTTTTGCTTCTTTTGAGAAGCAAGGAGTAGAGAACACAGCCTTCACGTGTACACTTGACTTCAGAGCAACAAGTGGGGTCTTTGTGCATTAAGATATATCATGGGTCCATAGTGCTAAATAATACTGTATGTTGCAGGTTTCAATAGATTTTACCAATAATTCTGTATATTTCTTTCAGAATATTTGCATTCTTTACTCTTAAAAAATATACATATTGATGCAATACAAAAGAAAAACTACATATTGGACGAATCCATAAACCAGATTTTCTTTTGACTTATTGCCTAATCAGCAGCGAAATTGAGTCGATTCTGACACCCATGTTGGAACAAAACAAACTTCAGCCTTCAAATGCGCGTTACAAAAGCTCCTTAAGACAGTGTCAAGATACAGATACTTGCTAACAGCCCAACAGTCTCACATCATAAAAACAATGTGTTACACCTCACCTCCAAAGTGCAGATTAAATCATATCACCGGAACATCGATAATTAACCAATAAACCAAAAGTGCAACGAAATAACTATTAGACAAAAGAGGCAAATGGGCTGGACCTTACTTAGGAAAAAACATATTGGAGCATAAATAATTCATGAGCTAACATGAAAGATGATAATAGAAACAATGAATATAAGAAACTTACTGAGCAGCCAACTCTCTAGTTGGAGTAAGAATAAGCACCCTAATAGCAGGTATACGCTTTGGCCGGAAAAGTAGACGCTCCAGCACAGGCAGAGAGAAAGCAGCTGTCTAATTTAAAGAGATAAATTAATATTAATACTTCAAACTACGAAATGCTTCATGCAGGGGGTTCTGTGTTCATTAGAGATACCTTCCCTGACCCCGTTATAGCGCTGCCACATATATCCCGCCCTGTTAATGCTAAAGGTATGCATGCAGCCTGGAATACGCAGAGTATTTAGCAAAAAGGAAATCAAGAAACAAATTAAGTAATGATAATGAATAACTCAGGTAGTAACAAAATATGTTTATTGATCAAGTGAGGTAGTTGTTCACAAGAAATGTGGGAAGGAGGTATTATGGTCTTTCGCCGTGCTGTTTAGAGTGTTCAATGGATTTGCAAGAAAATAATCGAATTTAAGTTCACAATCACACCTTCGGTGCAAATATAGAGAGGTGGTCATGATTCGTTTCTTGAGTGATTCAAAGGGAATTTCACGGTACCAGAATGCAGGGGTGCAATACCAACTAATTATCATGCCCAATGGGCCATGTTTATGCTCATTTCATCACACCTTAAAGTGCAATTTAAGTAGTTAACCAACCATAAAATGAAACAATATTGTTGAAAATATTAAATATGCATGACTTACAGTTTTGAACCATACGACGACAAAACTATAATTGCAAAATACTGACACAGATAATAAGCATCTTTCCAGATTTATCGCAAATTCATTATCAGCGGCGGTAGAGATTTTAGGATGGCCCTACAAGCCATTCTTGGAGAAGAAAAAAAGTTGACACATCTGATAGACAGAAGGTGGCATTCTTTTCATATCATGTTGCTCACAGCCTAGAGAAGAAGTGCAGGCGCAAACCTGAATAGGTGTTGGTTTCTGGTAGCCAAGTGCTTCACAAGCTCGAACGAGTGGGCGTGATAGGTTGAGCTCAAGGAACGAATTTGCGCTGAACGACGCTCCTTCGGACGACGCGAAAAACTTGGAAGGGTCCGGAGTGCCACTCTGTTCGGGTGCATCATCGTCCTGTGATTACAAGGAAGAAGCATCTCGTAACTTTGTATGTAATGCAAGAGTACTTTCAACTAACCAAACTACCCGCCCTCCTGACGGATTGGAGATAAGTAAAAGCGAATTGGCAGCTAGACTAAATAAACAGAAAAGAAGGGAGAACTAAAATGGCAACGAAGCTCACCTCCTGTGCAGGATCTTCTTCCTCTTCGTCCTCTTCTCCTTGCTCAGGTTCACTCACTTCGCCATCCTCCTCCCCGCTGTCTTCCTCGTCTACCTCCTCCTCCTCCCCCTCGCTCTCTTCGTCGTCGTCGTCGCTCTCCTCTAGCTCGTCCTCCTCGTCCCCGCTCTCCCCCTTCACCGCCTCCTCGTCGCTATCATCATCCTCAGCAGCATCCTCCTCCTCGTCGTCGTCCTCTGATCCGTCGGGCATAGAGGGGTTGCGTCGTCCCCTGAGGGCCTGTGAGATCTTCTCGTCGATGGAGGTGGTGCGGCGGCTGGCGTGCTCCGCCGCCACGGACTGCGCGTACGTGGAGAACTCCCACGGAGACTGCGCTGGCTTGCGCCGCGCGGATGCCGCCGCCGCCTCGTCGTCGGAACCGTCCGGGTCAAACCGGAAGTCGGGGTCCATGTCGGCGAGAGAGAGAGCGAGGGAGGGAAAGAAGTGGTTTTTCCGGCGGTGGGGAGGAGGCGGCGAGGGTTTATTCCAGGGTTTCGGTTCCTGAAGGAGGAGGAGGGCGTCGGATGGGCTTTTTTGGGCCGACGGAGTATCATGGGCTTGTTGGGCCGACGGAGTATGATGGGCTTTGTCTCGGCGTGCGGTGACTACAGCTGCCCGACGGGCACTCCGTTCTCCCAGCCCAAACCCGGTAAAACTTCGCCGGTCGCCTCTGCCGACGGCCGTCCCTCCACTCCGGTGAACCCTTGGGGCGGCGCGACTCGTGGTAGAAGCCGGCGCTATCCCCGTCCCCCTCCAGCTCCAGCGGATCCGATCCGTCTCTCTATTTTGGTGCCTCCCCTCCACATTTCAGAGCCCCGTCGCAAATGGATCGAGTCGGCAGCGGCGAGAAGCACCTCGAGGACTGCACCGTCTCCAAGTTTGTCAACTCTCCCTTTCCTATGCCCAAACTTTTCATTCCATTCCTGATAATGCTTCAGTCACCACGGTTGACCTATTGAGGTTTCGGATTCGCCCACGCTGCCCACCGAGTGTTTGTTGAAATTCCTGAACGCCAATAACCATCTACAACTTATATCACCTAACCCCGTGTTCATTTTTTGTTGGATCATCGTCATGTCTTTGCCGACACAATATTTGATGGTCGGCAAGATGGATAATCACACCTTTTAAAAACTGAACAACATTGGGTAGAGGAGTATGTTTCTCTTGGACACTTTACAGTTAACTTACTACGTACGGGTGGGTGAGCACTATAGTATATGTATGTCCAACATCTCGAGTCAGCCAAGTTCATAAGGCTATCTCATGCATCTTTAGTACTCAAGTTAAGGCTCCGTTTTAATGCTTGCTTTAATAGAATTAGAGGAGTATATTTTTGTTTAAGAGAACTACATGTCGTAGTGTCAGATAGATATGATTCATAGATATACGTGAACTAAAGCTGACTTCATCAGTGGACTTCATGTTAAGGTACCCACATAACTGTGAACTAATAGAGGCATGCAAAGAGCTATGGGCTTAACAAGCCTGCATATACTTGGAAACTTTTAGATTAATGGTTTGTGCAAATAAAACCTCGAGTGAACATGCGCTGTATATTTTCTATACATTTATTAAGATGATATAAACCTACCACTGTAAACCAAATTTAGCGCAGAAAACGATCATGCATCTGTAGATTTATGAACTTTGCAGATGTATTGTCAGAAACGATGGGCAGCTCTTTAGGCAGCAGTTTTCTTGTAATATGCTATGCTGACACAACTTGGCATATGCATGCAGTGCCCTCGGAACTTGGGTCTTCTCTGTTGCTGGTGCTCTCCTTGCTATTCCTGTGGGCATAAAGAAGAAATCCTTCGCTCCACTGGTGTTCTTTGGCACTACTGGAACTATGCTTGACATCATCATGGGCATTAGCCAATGTGAGAGGGAGCATGCGGAGCGGCAGATGAAGCTTTTGGGAGCGCAAAACCTTTCGGCGAGTGCTTCAGTAGAGGGTGAAAGCCTGACCGAGTCCTTCGCCCACGTGGACAAGTGAAATACATCTTGCTGTTTTCTTTTCTGAATTCCTGGGTCTGAAGGCCATGACTTATCTGCTCATGTGTGAAACATACAATCTCTGAACGTTGCAAACCTTGCTGTTCTTCCTATTTCCTAATAATATGTACTGAGCAATGGTCAGTGTGAGCTAGTGTTAGTCAAATACTATGTTTTATAACCTTTTGTTTGATATAATCAAGTTGATGACCTTCATTTGTATGTGGGCAGCTCTTGGAGATGTCATGGTCCTGTTTGTGGGTTTGGTAGTGGGTACTCGTCACTGTCTAGTGCCTGGTGGACTAAGCAGCCATAGCAATGTCCTAAATAAAGAAAAGTGGGTTAACTAAATAAAAATACAGTATGATAAACCAAAGCCGATATTGAGATTGATTTTTTTGTGTACCTAATGTCTATTCACTCAAGTTTGCATCCCTTAATCATGAGATATTTAGGTAATGCAAGCTGTTTAGTGATTGTTAAGGCATGGTTCTATGTGGAAAATAAAGAACACCTTGTTCAATAAAAAGCAGATACTGAGGTAGATAAAATGGGTATGGCCGACCCATTTTTTGTAGCTATATAGTAAAAATTTCACCATTTTGCAGACTATAAATCTGAGGCATTGGGCTCCATCTAATGATGGAAATCACACGGATGAAAACTTGTGTATTCCGAAAGAAGGAATCACTTGAATGTTACAGTGCTTTTTCTACAGTCATCATTTCCTCTGAGATTGCTTAACAAACCATGAATTCAGCAAACTTGCGTTCTCAGTTTCCTGTAAATTGGCAATTTTACTCGTTCCGCCTCCAAACACTTCACCAAAATTTCCAACTCAATAAGTGATCTATCTCCAAGGAGATCCAGGCTTAGCCACAAATATCCCCTTCCCTGGCTCTCAATACGCCAAGTGTTCGAAGATGAGGAGATCTCCACTGCACCAATGGCACTGAAGCTCCTGGTATTTTTTGTCTATCTGTATCTTGTCAGCATACGTCAACACGTTAAATAGCCCTGCCCTTCCCTCAATTCAAGCCATCTCCACACTCACGTCTCACTCTTGAAGAACACGAGACAACTCCTATCTTAGCAGCGCAATGACGACCACCAACATGTCACTATCCTCCTCGGCCTTCGCCGGCAAGGCAGTGAAGAACTTACCGTCATTAGCACTTTTTGGCGAGGCTCGCGTGACCATGCGCAAGACTGCGGCAAAGGCTAAGCAGGTTGCCTCAAGCAGCCCGTGGTACGGCGCAGACCGTGTGCTCTACCTCGGCCCGCTCTCTGGAGAGCCCCCGAGCTACCTGACCGGTGAGTTCCCGGGTGACTATGGGTGGGACACCGCTGGGCTCTCAGCTGACCCTGAGACCTTCGCCAAGAACCGTGAGCTGGAAGTGATCCACTCGCGTTGGGCCATGCTTGGTGCGCTCGGTTGTGTCTTCCCTGAGCTGCTGGCTCGCAATGGCATCAAGTTCGGCGAGGCTGTATGGTTCAAGGCTGGCTCTCAAATCTTTAGCGAGGGTGGTCTTGACTATCTCGGCAACCCTAGCCTTGTCCACGCGCAGAGCATCCTCGCCATTTGGGCCTGCCAGGTTGTGCTTATGGGCGCCGTCGAGGGATACCGCATTGCCGGTGGCCCACTCGGTGAGGTAGTCGACCCACTCTACCCAGGCGGTAGCTTTGACCCGTTGGGCCTAGCGGATGATCCTGAGGCATTCTCGGAGCTCAAGGTTAAAGAGCTCAAGAATGGCCGCCTCGCCATGTTCTCCATGTTCGGCTTCTTCGTGCAAGCTATCGTCACCGGCAAGGGCCCGCTCGAGAACCTTGCTGATCATATTACTGACCCCGTCAACAACAACGCATGGGCATTCGCTACCAACTTTGCTCCTGGCCAGTAAGATGTCAATGTATAGACCGTGCGCACTATATATGACTCATTTATGGTGTGGTTTGATTTGTACTACCACGATGTAAATTATTGTTGTTCAAGAAGAACGATTTCAATCACGACAAAGTCTGCGCAAAAGCATGTGTGCCTGCTCAGGCTTCATGTCCTGCGCCTCGCCGTTTGATATTCCACAGCGCAACACCCAGGCAACTTCAGCTTGATTTTGTGGATGGAAAGCCAGAGTAAAACTGACGTCCATTCTTTTATGCATCGCTCAGTTGCTTGGAACTGCAGCAAAAACTCACCTCTAGAAGTCGGGGCCATGGCTAGGCAAAAACCTCAAGGAGGGTTATGGATGTTGATTGTTCAATCCATATCTCTAACATGGCGATTTGCTTCAAAGATTGACCAAGACCTTAGGTTGCAAATTTCTAATAATTATTCTTCGATGACCAGTACCTACCTTAGATAAAGTAATCTAGAAGGTTCACTAAAAAAAATGTAATCTAGATAGAAGGTATGCTGCCACTCTTGCCTGCCATGGTGCCACCTGCCATGAGTGGCGACACTCTTTCTCTTGTGTTGTGTTTGGATGCACACAGTTGGGTCTGAAATTGAATTTGATTGGGAATTTCAAATCCATCATGGAAAGGAAATGGCTTCAGTTCGAATTCAGTTGTTTGGGTCCGCTTGAAATTTGATATTGGAATTAAAGGGTGGTATCCAATTCCAATTCTTGTTTGAATGTAGAAACGATGAAAAAAAAGTGTATATTATTATGTATATATGTTATTTTGCACACACAATAACATTTAAAATAATCGAAATAAGGTGGGTTAAATTTCCTAATTCACCGCCAAAACTCCAAAACTTGGTCAATCAGATACTATAAGATGACAGTTATATTATGGTACAACTCCGTCCTTCTCCTGTGCTTAAGAAGTAGTTTCAGTCAAGGAGTCTCTCCTCATCACTATAGACGCGTTTGGCACTTGTGTCAAGCAGCCAATGCCCATTGTACAAGTACAACTATGGAAGGATATTGCAAATAATTTCATAGGCAATATAAGTAAATTCATGTTGCGATATAGAAAATGAAATTCCGCAAAGCTAGGTAATAGTTGTCATATTGAAAAGCTTTTCATACCGAGTATGAACTGAGCGAAGTAATAAAAATACTCTTTTACACATCCAAAAAACAATGGTAAAAGAATGACTACCAACTTGTGTAACTTCCTGGAAAAAAGGAATAGAAAAACATATTATATTCACAACAACTAGACTGGAAAAATATATAGAAAAGAAATAACATTCAACAGAAACCTATAAAATGACATGGGACTCACATTGTAGAGCTCCTCGATCTTTGACCTTAAATAGATCAATCACATCATCACTCATCATGGTAGAAAAATCTTTCTCCACATAGCAAACCATAACATCACTCATGAACTTCTCACCCATTTTATTCCTCAAAACACTCTTGAAAATATTCATTGTTGAAAAGCATCTTTTCGCCGATGCATCGTGGCGACCAACAAAATTAACACCAACTTTAGAAGTTGATACTCCAAAGGAAAATAAAGATGCTTCTTTTTTCGATAAAGAGATTTTTGTTATTTAAAAGATTTAAGAATTACACCTGGCATCTGAATAACTGAGTTCACATAGCAGTTCCAATCCAAGAGTTACATCAAAAATAGAAATACTAAGGCTCTCTACAAGTAATCACGACAGAAAATGTAAGAGCCCATATGGTGATGGTGGGACAATATGTGGATTACGTATCCATGTTGGATAAAAACGCCCTTTGCCACGTCCTCCAACCGTCTAGATACCTCCATAAATAGGTCATGATGCTCCACACGATGTAGAGACGGCCATAAACGGAATGTAGTTGAGCACCGGTAGATGGCATGCATAAGTGAAGCATTTTATCATTAAAATGCCTTGTAATTTCTATAAAGTAATAGCGACCAAATAATGGGCAGCCATTCTCACCCAAATAAGTAGCTTAAATCTAGGATCCACATCATTGAGCCAATAGCCGAAAATATTCACAACACTATATGGTGGGTATAAGGTAGGACCTATCTGGATGGCTGACCATATAGATATAGCAATCTACATTGGAAGGATAAGTGTTGTATAGTTTGTCATTTGTTTTTTTTTCTTAGGTCTCGTCCTGGAAGACACATGTCTAACTTCCATGCCAATTGTGTTTTACGAGGTTATCATTAGTAAGAATTACACCACGACGAAGGTACCACGAGAAAACCTTTGTTTTCAGCGGAATCTTCATCTGTCAACTTTTTTATTATTATCAACTGGCACCACCGGTAGGACTAGAGTTTTGTACATAGAGTCCACCGTTACCACTCTCGTGTAGATTCCAATGAAATTCATCGGTGCCCTACGTCGAATTGACCAAAACCAGATGTTGTAGCAAAGCATTTCAAGATGCTAGCCTAGGACCAACGATATCTCTTCTGAACGACACAATTGGTGGTCAAGTTTCCAACACCTTAGCGAGCGTACCGCTTGTATGGCGCACAATGTTGCCTACACAGTTGGGTATTCCCTCATCAGATAACCATCCAAGATGATGCGGTTTTTCATAAAAGCAGTCTGAGACGGACGAACTACATGACACATAGCAACTTTGGTAAAAAAAAATTAAAACTATCATTAATAAGACAAGTTGGCCTATATTGTTGGATCCTTTCTGCCTAATTAATCCGGTGGTCAACAAGATAGAAGCTTGGTCTCACAAAACCTTAGTACGTGCTAGAGCCCATACTGATACCATAGAAATTCAGATTTCCAGTCACTATTCATTAGTACATGGTCTAGCTTTTCGTAGAGTTGTTTTCCCAAGTGATTTGCCTCCTCATCATTGAAACCTACCCTAAATCCAAGCTGGCAATGAATAAAAAGGGCCAATGGTTATCAAACCTGGCTTTGCACTTCTCGAATGGAAAACGAAGCAAATTGAATCCCCCAAATAAGAATAGGGTATTGATGGCGCGTGATGCACACGTCCGTTGGGAACCCCAAGAGGAAGGTGTGATGCGCACAGCAGTAAGTTTTCCCTCA
Source organism: Lolium perenne (assembly GCF_019359855.2). NCBI lineage: Eukaryota > Viridiplantae > Streptophyta > Magnoliopsida > Poales > Poaceae > Lolium > Lolium perenne. The sequence goes on along the minus strand of NC_067248.2, from coordinate 82,471,571 downwards.
GAAAGAAACCAAGGTTATCGAACCAGTAGGAGATGAAGGCCACGTGAAGGTTGTTGGTGGAAGAGTGTAGTGCGGCGCAACACCAGGGATTCCGGCGCCAACGTGGAACCTGCACAACACAATAAAAATACTTTGCGCCAACTTAACAGTGAGGTTGTCAATCTCACCGGCTTGCTGAAAACAAAGGATTAAACGTATGGTGTGGAGAATAATGTTTGTTTGCGAAGATCAACAGAGAGATTGCAGTAGATTGTATCTCAGATGTAAAAAAATGGACCGGGGTCCACAGTTCACTAGTGGTGTCTCTCCAATAAGATAAATAGCATGTTGGGTAAACAAATTACAGTTGGGCAATTGACAGAATAGAGATGCACATACATATCATGATGACTACTATGAGATTTAATTAGGGCATTACGACAATGAACATAGACCGCCATCCAGCATGCATCTATGCCTAAAAAGTCCACCTTCAGGTTAGCATCCGCACCCCTTCCAGTATTAAGTTGCAAACAACAGACAATTGCATTAAGTATGGTGTGTAATGTAATCAACACAAATATCCTTAGACAAAGTATCGATGTTTTATCCCTAGTGGCAACAGCACATCCACAACCTTAGAACTTTCTGTCACTCTCCCAGATTCAATGGAGGCATGAACCCACTATCGAGCATAAATACTCCCTCTTGGAGTTACAAGTATCAACTTGGCCAGAGCCTCTACTAGCAACGGAGAGCATGCAAGAACATAAACAACACATATATGATAGATCAATTAATCAACTTGACATAGTATTCAATATTCATCGGATCCCAACAAACACAACATGTAGCATTACAAATAGATGATCCTGATCATGATAGGCAGCTCACAAGATCTAAACATGATAGCACAAGAGGAGAATACAACCATCTAGCTACTGCTATGGACCCATAGTCCAAGGATGAACTACTCACGCATCAGTCCGGAGGCGGGCATGGTGATGTAGAGCCCTCCGGTGATGATTCCCCTCTCCGGCAGGGTGCCGGAGACGATCTCCTGAATCCCCCGAGATGGGATTGACGGCGGCGGCGTCTCTGGAACTTTTTCCGTATCGTGGCTCTCGGTAATAGGGTTTTCGCGATGGAGAGAATATATAGGCGAAGGGGCAGAGTCGGGGGACGCTCGAGGGGCCCACCCCATAGGGCGGCGCGGCCAGGGGTGGGGCCGCCTCGTCGCCCGTCTTCGTCTCCTCTTCGGACTTCTGGAAGGCTCCGTGCAAAATAAGACCGTGGGCTTTTGTTTCGTCCAATTCCGAGAATATTTCCTGTGTAGGATTTTTGAAACCAAAAATAGCAGAAAACAGGAACTAGCACTTCGGCATCTTGTTAATAGGTTAGTGCCAGAAAATGCATCAAAATGATGTAAAGTGTATATAAAACATGTGAGTATTGTCATAAAACTAGCATGGAACATAAGAAATTATAGATACGTATGAGACGTATCAAGCATCCCCAAGCTTAGTTCCTACTCGACCTCGAGTAGGTAAACGATAACAAGGATAATTTCTGAAGTGACATGCTACTATCATAATCTTGATCAATACTATAGTAAAGCATATGAGATGAATGAAGTGATTCGAAGCAAAGGTTTGCTAACAAAAATATAATGACTAAACAACTAAATCATATAGCAAAAACTTTTCATGAATAGTACTTTCAAGAAAAGTATCAAAAAGACTTGCATAAGAGCTAACTCATAAAGCAATAGATTCAAAGTAAGAGGTTTCGAAGCAACACAAAGGATGATTAAGTTTCAGCAATTGCTTTCAACTTGTAACATGTATATCTCATGGATAATTGTCAACATAAAGTAATATAACAAGTGCAATAAGTAAACATGTAAGAATCAGTGCACACAGTTGACACAAGTGTTTGCTTCTAAGATAGAAAGAAGTAGGTAAACTGACTCAACATAAAATAAAAGAAAGGCCCTTCGCAGAGGGAAGCAGGGATTACTCATGTGCTAGAGCTTTTTATTTTGAAAACATGGAAACAATTTTGTCAACGGTAGTAATAATTCATATGTGTTATGCATAAAACTTTCTATAAGTTGCAAGCCTCATGCATCGAATACCAATAGTGTTCGCACCTTGTCCTAATTAGCTCGGATTTTCATGGATTATCATAGCATTACATATGTTTCAACCAAGTGTCACAAAGGGGTACCTCTATGCCACCTGTACAAAGGTCCAAGGAGATAGATCGCATTTGATTTCTCAGTTTTGATAGATCTCAACTTGAGGACATCCATACCGGGACAACATAGAAAACAAACAATGGACTCCTCTTTTTAATGCTTAAAGCATTTGATACGTCTCTGATATGTCCAAAACGTATCTACTTTCCCGAACACTTTTGCTATTGTTTTGCCTCTAATTTGTGTGTTTTGGATACAACTAACACGGACTAACGCCACTACAAGAAAAGTTGCCATGGCCGACGAAGTTGAAGTCGCGCCGTGGTTGCTGGTGTACCATGGCCGACGATTTTTGGTCCCTCCGTGGTTCATGTCAAAACATTTTTTTTCTCATTTTTGAGGCCACCTAGCCCGACGAAAGCGGCCAAAACGTCGCGTATGGTGGCCCGGGACGTGGTGCATCTCGAAATCTCGGGTTCGCCGGCCGAGTCAACGCAAATCCGCACCGCCGAGGGATGTAGGGCCCAGATGGCAGCCTCTCTCGGCATTGTTTTTTCTAGATCGCGCCATCTCGTTCAACGTTCTCCGATCGAGCCGTTTACGATGCAGGATCATGGGTCCCGCATGTCATCCTCTATGAACCAAAATTCTTTCTATTCTTGGATTTTTTTTGACCCCCTGATTTCTGGCTACTTCCTTTTTCTTTTGATCCCTTGCCGCCTTGGAAACGTTGAGACCGCTGCTGCTAAATGGGACCCGCATGTCATCCTCTATGTGCAATCAACTTTCTTTTCTTGGAGTTTTTTTTGGCACCTCAAATTTGGTCACTTGCCTTTTTCTTTCGATCCCCTGCCGTCTCTCAAACGGTGATACCGCTGCTGCTAACTGGGACCCGCATGTCATCCTCTATGTACTATAAAACTTTCTTTTCTTGAATTATTTTTGGCACCTCATATTTGGTCACTTACCTTTTTCTTTCGATCCCCTGCCGCCTCTCAAACGGTGATACCGCTGCTGCTAAATGGGACCCGCATGTCATCCTCTATGTACTATAAAACTTTCTTTTCTTGGATTTTTTTGGCACCTCATATTTGGTCACTTGACTTTTTCTTTCGATCCTCACGCTGCCTCTCAAACGGTGATACCGCTGCTGCTAAATGGGACCCGCATGTCATCCTCTATGTACTATACAACTTTCTTTTCTTGGATTTTTTTGGCACCTCATATTTGGTCACTTGACTTTTTCTTTCGATCCCCTGCTTTCTCTAAAAGGGTGATACCGCTCTTTGCTAAATGGGTCCCGCATGTCATCCACTATGTACTATAAAACTTTCTTTTCTTGGATTTTTTTTGGCACCTCATATTTGGTAACTTGACTTTTTCTTTCGATCCTCGCTGCCTCTCAAGCAGTTGATACCGCTTTGCTAAATGGGACCCGCATGTCATCCTCTATGTTCTATAAAACTTTCATTTTTTGGATTATTTTTGGCACCTCATATTTGGTCACTTGACTTTTTCTTTCGATCCCCTGCCGCCTCTCAAACGGTGAGACCGCTGCAGCTAAATGGGACCCGTATGTCATCCTCTATGAGCAATCAACTTTCTTTTCTTGGAGTTTTTTTTGGCACCTCATATTTGGTCACTTGCCTTTTTCTTTCGATCTCATGCCACGTTTGAAACGTTGAGGTACCTTGGCTCATGGGACCCGCATGTCATCCTCTCGTGTGCTATAAAAGTTTCCTTTGTTGGATTTTTTCACCCTACGATTTTTTGCTTGCCTTTTTCTTTTGATCCCTGCCCCTTTGAAACGTTGAGTAAGTTTGTTGGTTCAAGGGACCCGCATGTCATCCTCTATGTCCATCAACTTTCTTTTCTTGGATTTTTTCACCCCTAATTACTAGCTACTTTCTTTTTCTTTTGATCTCAAGCCGCATTACAAACATTGAGACCGCTGCTGCAAAATGGGACCCACATGTCATCCTCTATGTACAATAAATCTTGGATTATTTTTGGCTCCGGATAATTGGTCACTTGCCTTTTTCTTTCGATCTCATGCCGCCTTTGAAACGTTGAGTAAGCTGCTGGCTCATGGGTCCCGCATGTCATCCTCTACGAACAATAAAAGTTTCCTTTCTTGGAGTTATTTTTTACCCCTAATTTCTGGCTATTTGCCTTTTTCTTTTGATCCCTCGCCCCGTTGAAACGACGAGGACGCTGTTGGCAGGTCGGTCCCCCCTGTGATCCTCTATGAAAAACTAAAGGTTCCTTTGGTGGATTTATTTTTGAACACTAATAACTGACTGGCTATTACCTGTATTTTTCTTTCGATCCCCTGCCGCCTTGGAATTGTTGAGAATGCTTTGCCTCATTTTTCTTTTGGTCTGTGCCGCCTTGGAAACGTTGAGACCGCTGCTACAAAATGGGACCCGCATGTCATCCTCTATGTACAATAAAGTTTCTTTTCTTGGATTATTTTTGGCTCCCGATATTATGTCACTTGCCTTTTTCTTTCGATCTCATGCCGACTTTGAAACGTTGAGGATCTGCTTGCCTCATGGGTCCCGCATGTCATCCTCTCGTAACGATAAATGCTTTCTTTTCTTGTATTTTTTTACCAACTGATTTTTGGCTTTTTTTATTTTCGATCCTCGCCGCCTTTGAAACGTTGACTCCGCCGCCGGCTCATGGGTCCCCGATGTCACCCTCCCGTACAAGAAACATGTGATATTTTATTTTGCGGACAATAAACGTTGTATTTCGCTACGAGCTATTGCAAACGGATAAATTAAATCTTTATATCTACATAAACAAACTTATATGTTGAATCTCCTTGTTTTTTGTTTTTGCGAAGCATAGGACTTTCTGTTTTTTTTTTTGAGAAAAATCCGACCTTTCTGTTTTGGAGTGGGCTGAAATTGTACGAGTCAAAAGGCCCAAGCGGGATAGTTCGAAGGCCCAGATGTCGAGATACATCCCAATTGAAATCTTTCTTTTCTTGGATTTTTTCACACCCCGATTTACGGCTACTTCATTTTTCTTTCGGTCTGTGCCGCCTTGGAAGCGTTGAGACCGCTGCTACAAAATGGGACCCGCATGTCATCCTCTATGTACAATAAAGTTTCTTTTCTTGGATTATTTTTGGCTCCCGATATTATGTCACTTGACTTTTTCTTTCAATCTCATGCCGACTTTGAAACGTTGAGGAAGGCTGGCTCATGGGTCCCGCATGTCATCCTCTATGAACAATAAAAGTTTTCTTTGTTGGATTTATTTTTTTCCCCTAATTTACGGCTATTTGTCTTTTTCTTTTGATCCCCTGCCCCCTTTGAAACGATGACGACGCAGTGGCAAGTCGGTCCCACATGTCATCCTCTATGAACAATAAAAGTTTCCTTTGATGGATTTATTTTTGACCCTAATTAATTTCTGGCTATTTCTTTTTTTATTTTGATCCTGCCGCCTTGAAATAGTTGAGGATGTCTTGCCTCATGGGTCCCGCATGTCATCCTCTCGTAAAGGTAAATGTTTCTTTTCTTGAATTTGTTTACCAACCGATTTTTGGCTTATTTTTTCTTTCGATCTCCTGCCACCTTTAAAACGTTGACGACGCCGCTGGCTCATGGGTCCCCAATGTCAGCCTCCCCATACCGCAAATCCTCTTTACGCAAAGGTTGTATTTCTAGATAGATAAGGTGGATTCGAATACGCCATGGTTCGAGCAGCTCGGTAAGCCTTCTTGCACTAATTAATGGAAGTAGTGTATCGCAAGGTCAAGACATGTGGCTCGGTGTAATGAATCTATATGAATCATGTTGTGGGTTCAATCTGATAGTTCTCTAACAGGTCAGCCAAAATAGAAATTAAGTTTTTTTCTAAAACGGAAATGCAAATTAAGATGAACACAAACATTAGTTATCATAATAGCTGATCATACATACATACTTGCTAAGAGCAAAAGCTTGCCAGAGTTTTACCACCCATACAATTAATTAGCGATTCGAGATAAGATAACCTTATATAAGTATAACTACAAATGCATTTGCTAAGGGCTCATGGGACAACAGAACTAGACAACCGCGAACTTTATGACCAGCATGTCACAGCGGCATCGAAAGATCTTGACCTTCAACTTTGATCCAATGCGAAGTTTGGCACCGTCAATGAACTTTTTCCACCTGGAAGTAACAGCCAAGCGGCCATCTCGTGGACCGACAGAGTACCGTCCCTCCACGGTGAGACCTTCACTCTCCATGACGAGGGATATCTTGCCCCTTCGGCCAGCATTGAGATCCTTGGAGATACTTTTAGGCAATTTCTGATTCAAAGCAAGAGATACCACCAAAAATTAGACAATGGCACCAATGCACTGAACCATGTGAGACTTTGAGCAGAGAAGACATCAAGATAAGAGCAGTTATGCTGTCATATACTCACGAACATAGCCTTCAGATGCGTCCTGGTCACCACACGGGTGGCCACAGCAATGAGCTGAGACCTCGGTGATCTGGCTGGGGCAGGTGCATGAGCCTGGGCTGGTACACGAGCTGGTGCTGATGCAGGAGACTGCTGGGCGAGGTGCGATAAACGGTGCCTCTAGAGGAACCGGTGCCGATCTGAGAGACTGTTGGGCGAGTGCGATGCAGAACGGTGCAGCTAGAGGAACCGATCTTGATGCAGTGAGCTCGCTGGGCATGTGTAGTATATGGGGCCTCTACAGGAACCAATGCCGATGTAGGGGACTGTTGGGTAGATGCGAAACGGAGCTGGTACAGGAACCGGTGCTGATGCAGGAGAGTGGGAAGCCGGTGCCGGTGCTGGTGTGGTTGCCCTTTGTGACATCCGCTCCTGTTCCATCAGGGGATCTGCAGCTTTGATCATGTTAAACCCATCAGGGGATCTGCAGCTTTGATCATGTTAAACCCAGCAAGCTAGAACAGAGGGAATGGTTTAGAACAACTGCTCAGAATGCAGTTATCAAAAGATATGAGTAGAAAAAAGTTACATATTATATATTTGGAAGTGTCTCCAACTCGTAAGCGATTACGTATATCCGCCCGTTTGAGTTTACGATCCTCACTCGTCGCCCTTCTTCAGACCGTAGTCAAAAGCAAACTTTCTCCAATCATGTCCATACAAATATGTGATGGCCTGCGTCTTGTAGACATACACCTCATAGACCGTGTAGGTGTTCATCAATTTGCCATTGCCATGCATAGTGAAAGATCCTTCATGCAGACACATCTGGTTAATCATTGGACGAAGTTCACAAGGTACAGTCTGCATGTGAAAATTGATACAAATGTAAGAAGCAGGAAGACTAAAAACAAGACTTTACTATATGCCAATTCATGCTAAACCACTGAGAATACATACCTGTAACTCTGTGAAGGAGCTACTAGAAAGGTAGATAGAGCCATAGGAGGTGTTATATGCGGGGTATGTACATGGGCCCGCCATATTCCCGCAAGCTCGGCATCGGGATGGTGAAGGAAACATGGGAGGTACTACTGGTGCGTAGAGCTGAACGTAAGTGGAAGAATTAGGTTGTGTAAAGTGCATAGTTCAGAGCAATGCAAATGTTGACAAGCAAGTGCATAACACTATGTTACAAACTGAACAGTGAAAAATTAGTGTATGATGAATATAAGCATGCTAATTTGGTGTTTCCGAATTCCAAAAAGCATTAGACAGAGCTGTGATAATATCGGACATAAATCATGGCATGTATATGTGGCTTAAGAAAATATACCCGAACCCTTGGATGGTTACGGCCCGCTTGATCCTTGGACTTGAGCTTATATAAGCATCCAGAAGGTGGGGTGACAAGAACTTGGTGGCAGCCTCTGCAGATGCCTCATCGGCAGCAGCTTGCAATCCTTTTGACCAATGAAGGCTTAGCAGTTTGATCTGCATATAAAAATTGAAGAGCAACAGACATCAGCGGTGATACATAAAATGAATCTATGAGACACCGATGCATATAGTCTTTGGATGTAAGTGGAAGAATAGGTGTGTGTGTTTCGAACTATTGGTAAGCATTAGACAAAGCCGGCAATAAGCAGACAAAAATCAAATCATGTATGAGGATTAAGAAAATATACCTGCTTGAAAAGGGTACCACCCACTGGCCCGTGGCCTTGTGCTTGAGGAGGTTTTCGAAGATGGTGGCAGCACCATCGTCTTCACAGCAGCCTCATCGGGATCATTATTTATCCATTTGAGTAGAGGCACAGAAGCTTCATCCTGCATATGAATAGCAACAGAACTCATCATTGATATTTAATAAATCTATGAGATAGACTGATGCAAATAGTGCGGGGTGTAAGTGGAAGAATAGGGTTGTGCATAGAGAACAGTTGACAACAATGCAAATGATTACAAAAGAAACCAATGGAAATCAACAGTTTATATCTTTTGGATGAGACAGTGAAAAGTGAAAAATTAGTGTATGATGATTGTAAGCAAACGCAGTGTTTCTGAACATTTGGTAAGCATTAGACAAAGCCAACAGTAATTAAACAGATAATAATGAAATCATGTATGTGGATTAAGAAAATATACCAGATTCATTAAAAGGTCACCACCCAGCTAGCCCATGGCCTCGTGCTTGTAGAGGTTTTCGGAAGATGGTGCCGGCACCATCGTCCTCACAGCAGCCTCATTAGCCTCATTTTGCATCCACTTGAGTAAAGGCGCAGCAGTTTCAGCCTGCATAAGAATGGGAACAGATCTCAGCAGTGATATTGAATGACTCTGAGACAGACTGATGCATATAGTGCTAGATGTAAGTGGAAGGGTATGGCCGTGTATGGACAACAGTTCACAACAATGCAAGGGTGTGTTCGGTTCTGAAACAGCGTGGAATGGAATGGAATGGTTCTATTTCAGAGGAATGGAATGGTTACATTTTTGTTCGGTTGGGAAAAATGGAGAGCAGAAGAGATCGGGGTTAAACTAACCAATTGTCTCAAAATTGTAATTAACAATTGCAAATGACATTTTAATCTCAAAGTCGTAATTAACAGCGCCTAATGGTGCTCTTTTAATCTAAAAATCGTAATTAACATCATTTTATGTTGGGTTAGGGGAACTGGAGTAGATGAACATTACTGTATGATGATTGTAAGCAAACGAATTTGGTGTTTCTAAACTTTTGGCTTCGAGATCTTCTGGGTTTCAACTCTAGCCTACCCCAACTTGTTTGGGACTGAAAGGCTTGGTTGTTGTTGTTGTTGTTGTTGTTGTTGTTGTAAACTTTTGGCAAGCATAGAAAAAACCGACAATAAACAGAGAAAAATCAAGGCATGTTTTGTGGATTAAGAAAATATACCATATTCATTAAAAGATCACCACCCAGCTGGTGCGTGGCCTTGTGCTTGTAGAGGCATTTAGAAGATGGGGGCGGCATCAACATACGGCAGCTTTGATCACCGCAGCTTTGATCTTCCTTTTGAGTAAAGGCCCTAAAGTTTCAGTCTGCATATGAATAGCAAAACAAAAGGCAGACCTCGGCGGTGATATTGAATTACCGTATGAGATAGACTGATGCATATAGTGGATGCTCTTAGCCTTTTGCGGCGTGAACACTAGCTATGGTGACAAAAAAACTAGTTAACTCAGCTTTGTCTAGATATGAATGTACTACCACCATCCAAAAGCTTAAGCCTTATTTATTTTTGAGAAATCAAAACAAGCAAAGTTTGACCAAAATTTTAGAACATTCTATCAACAAATATAATACTGTGTAGATACCGTAGGAAAATATATTTTATTATCTATTTAATGATATTAATTTTGTATTTTGCATGTTACTGATTTTTGGTAAAAGCTTAGTCAAACATGGTATAGTTTGACTTTCTAAAAATAATATAAGCCCAAAGCTTTGGGATGGAGGCAGTAGTATCTAGAGCTAAAACACATCTAGATACATCCGTATCTAGAGTATAGTTGAGTCAATTAATTTGGATGCGAGGGAGTATCGATTCAGACTACATCATGGTAAGTTGGTTAAAAAATTACCCCCTGGCGGTCCCTGCCCACTCGGCGATGGCATTTCGATTCTTGTCTTGCAGATCGGGCCATGCTCTGCAGCAGGTGGGCGCTATTCTCGTTCCCCATAGCCTCAAGACGGAACACCGGAGGTACCAACCTGATACGAGAGAATATAGAGCATGGTGTCACAGAGGCTTTACGCACAAACAGTGAAGACATGTGCTACTTTAAGCATATTCGAACAGGAACAGATTGAGGATGCAGAGACCAGAGAGACACTTAAAAGGTAAAGAGTGGATAAGCAAACGGAGTACACGCTTGCGGGTGGGGGACGCAGCTCGTGCTCAGCCAACCGCCCACATGCGTGGTGGCCTTACGCTCCATTGCCCCCACCGCCGAGGTCTTACCTTTCTGTACAAGCCGACAAAAGATACAGTGAGGATCAGCAGAAACTACAAAGGTTGCAAATGTCGACAAATAAAGGAAGAACACCCCAATCCAAGCAAAGGTAGCCCCCGCCCCCACCCCCATCAATCACTCCCAGCTCGAGGGTGACCAGAAAGACACCCCTTCGCCCAGAATAGGAAAGAGATGCGCAAGATATCGAGGAGAGGAAAAAAGAACCGATCTCGAGAAAGGAGAGAACATTACTAGTCCTACCTAATCCGCTTGGGCTAGATGTGCCTTGCCCCTCCAAGCTGGATGCCCGGACGGTGGAGGCGAAAGGAGGGGATCGAGCTAGCGGCTTGCATCCGTCGGCAATCGGCACTCGATCGGGAGAGAAGGGGTGCTACATAAAGGGGAGGGGTAACATATTTTATTACACAGTGAACTTACTGATGTGACTAGTCATTACATGTCTCACTGAAACTAGGGCCCATAGTGTGGCACCCCAAATTTACTTGAAGCTGCCCGGCGGGACGCATTGGCGCGTCAAGAAACCCCCGAATTGTAGCGGGGAAATGAAACATTTCACAAAAATTCGAAATTCAAGCACACCGCCACGCGCCAAGCACGCGCGGCTGTTCCTTCCTCTTCCTCGGTTCCTCCTCCCCTATCCGAAAAAACCCCAAATCCCAAGCTCAAACCAAAAAAAAACAAACAAATCCCCCGGCCGCCATGCATGTCCTCGTTAACCCGCCGGAGATCGTTCCGGACGATGCGGACCACCCGCCCGAGATCCAGAATTCCGTCCACCTCGAGGCACCGCGTGTCGTCTCGCAGCAGCGGCTTGAGGGCGCCGAAGAGGAAGTTCCGCCGAAAGTGCTCATGGCAACCGTGCAAGCTCACCGGCGTGTCGTATCCCGAGAGGAACTGGTCAAAGCTTTGCTATTCGCCACAAAAAAAAAATTGCGGGCCAAGATCTGGTCAAAGCTTCGTCGATGGCTTGCCGCGAGAGGCTTGGAGTCCAGAGTCAATAAACTAGCTGCTCGAGGACTTGGGCGGTTTACACGGATTCATATTAAGCGACTCAAGTTTGTTAGTCTAGTTAACAAATGCATCTAGATACATCCATATCTAGACAAAATTGAGTCAATTAATATGAATCGGAGGGGAGTACCGAAAGTGTTTCATGCTACCAACTAATGCGGCGGCAGGAATCGCCGTAGAAGTAATTGTGCTACTACTCATACGATGAACTGATTGTGTGGGTGTCGAATTTTGCAACGCGATCATCCACTGAATGCTTAATCTAGCGCCAAAGGCGTACAAATCATAACATACTACAGCACCAGAACATAAGAGTACGAATCATAAAGTAGCTCAACATTTTGCATCGTGGCTGGGTGGTCCCGAGACTACCGGGACGCCCCCCGATGATCTCCGGTGTGCATCCTCTTCAACGCAAAGCTGTGTACTCGGTCCACGGCCTCCTTCGTAGGCTGGATAATCTCAGGTGCAGGACCTTCGTCTATGAGAGGCTCGTCATCGCACCCATCCACTGTGCATCAGTGGCTGGGTGGTCTTGAGACTACCGGACGCCCGTGATGATCTCCGGCGTGCATCCACTTCAACGCAAAGCTGTGTACTCGGTCCACGGCCTCCTTACGTAGATCGGTTAATCTCAGTGTGCAGGACCTTCGTCTATGAAAGGCTCGTCATCGGTACCATCCACGGGTGCATCAAACTGAGATTCATCTTCAAATCTCCCATCAAACCGAGAGACCTCTTCAACTCTATGCTTACGCAATTAGTACATCAACCGATTAGACAAACATCTAAGGGATGCAACCTGAACAAATGTCGTTTTACATATTTACCTTCTCATCCGGCACAAGACATGTCCCAGAGCTGAAACCCGTTTCCCGAAGCAAGCGCTTTTTCTCTCCTTCCCGTCCATCCATCTCGCAACAAGTTAAATTTGAGTACGTAACCTTGCACAACAATGCAAACTATTGATTGAAACAGCGGCAGCATCAATATAAATAATTAACTACATATGCCAAGACACATACAAAGGTGAGCAAGATCTGCTTCTCCTGCTAAAGGATCATTATATGGTTCACCATGCTAAACCCGCCTAACATATGTGCGGTCCATCCCAAAAATGTGTAAATGATCTGCCACTACAGGGTGAGGCCTCTTCTCACCATTCATACATGTGCAGCGCGGGCAATACACGTCCAGGTTGTGACCATCATGAGCTCTAATAAACCCCATAAAGGGTTGAACACCATTTATATATGAAGGGGAACATAAGTGTCCATGCAGTATCCAAGTTCCGTCCATCTGTTTAATTATGAGATACAGTGGTTGGTGATTAATTTATGGCGAAGTAGGAAATGTATATCCATCGAGTACAAAACTATACTACATGATTATGCATTTCAGCAATCATGTCGAGTACAAAACAAAAAATGCCCATCGACATTTTAGCAAACAGATCGTGTACAAAACTCTGCCATGGCATTTCAGCAAATTAACGGATCGAGTGCAGAACTGACTCTATATTCCCACGCAAATGAACAAATTTATCGATGACAAATCGAGCGGAAAACTATAAAGTGCCAATTAGTTCGAGCATACTGACGAATTTTTTTAGCAGCATCAAGAAAATATAAATCGTTAGGCTGTCTTGCCCGATACATGATTGAGCTAGAGATAGCAGCCCTACCGTGGATCAACTTGACCGCCGGTGCGTCTCGAGAAGAACGACGGGGAGGGGAAGCTTCTTCTTCGCACGGACGGGACGGGGAGGGGAAGCTCTTCGCACGGACGGGGATAAGTTGTGTACGGGTGGGTGGGGGGTCATGCGGCCGGGCCGCCGGGGTGATAATTAAGGTCGGTAGGTGGCGTTTAATGGAGTTGCGTGTGTAATTTGCCGTGCACAAGGTTGAGGAATAGGCGGTTCCCTTTGCCGCGCGCACAATTCAAACTATCCCGCCCATGTAGTTTAAATTCGCCATATTTTCGTTAAATCGACATAAAGTCATGTGAGTGGGGGAAAATTAGCAAAGTTGCTTGAAAAATAGTAAAACTCTGGAATTATCCTTTAAATATGCTCTACTTCGTGTGAAAATCGGGGTGTGGAAGCATGTTGAGCTGTTTTATTTGTACTTTCTTCATTAAAACTCCCATTTTATGCACTTTGGATGGAAAGAAATCATTTGTACATAAATTTTGACAACGCCATTTGCAAACACTAATTGTTTACATGCCAAGATGCACCCATCCACCAAATATATATGTGGCAAAAGTTTATCACAATCTAGCAGATATGCATAATTAGTGAGGGACCCCTTTTGATTTTGTGCAATTTCCACTAATTAGGTAGAGATCGAGAAGGGTTAATTAATTAGGCCATGTTAGGGGTTATGTGTTTTAGATTAGGTTGTGTGGATTCAAATACAACTTCTTTATTTGTGTGCTATGATTAATCAAAACTAGATCGATCGACTGCGCACACATTATTAGAGGCGCATGCCTTTGCGCACAAAGTGCATGTGTGTGTTGTTGGCCACCAACGAGAGAGAGAGAGAGAGAGAGACAGAGAAAGAGAGAGAGGTAGAGAGAGCTACATACGAGAGAGCGATTGAAATCCCCAAATTAAACACATATATATGCATGGCACATTTAATTTAATTAGAGGACCGCGAGGCACCCCTGGCCTGCTTGATGCACAATTAAGTGTCATTGGCCTATATATAGGGTTTAGTTAGGGTTTAGGGTTTAGGGTTAGGAGGTTAGGGTTTAGGGTCTAGGGTTTAGGGTTTAATGTTTATGGTGTTTAGGGTTTAGGGATTAGGGATTAGGGTTTATTTAGGGTTTAAGGTTTAGGGATCATCGATCGAGTGCGCACACACACATTATTAGAGGCACACGCGCCTTTGCGCATAAAGTGCATGCGTATATGTGTGTGTTTTTTGGCCACCAACGACATATAGATGATCGAGAGAGAGAGATTGAAATCCCCCAAGAATATGTTCAAATATATATTAAAATATATGCACGAATGCATGCATCGTAGGCCATGCATGCACACTAATTATATATATTATGAGGAAACTTAATCAAATGTGTTTTCATTCGAGAGAACTTGTCAAAATTCAAGTTAATTAATTTATCATCGATAATTATATAATTAATTAATTAATCTCAGGGAGATGTTATACAACATATGATCGATATAGGCCATGTATATATTAATTGGTTTTAATCTACCGTTTAATTTGCTAGCTAGCTGCATGCTATATATAGAGCATGTTTTTATTAGATCGGGTTATAGCTAGTATAGTTTAGGGTTATGTGTTTTAATTAACTAGGGTTTGATTAGCTAGGGGTTAGTTATATATATATGGTTTAGGGTTAATGCATGGCACATTTAATTTAACTAGAGGACCGCGAGGCACCCCTGGCCTGCTTGATGCACAATTAAGTGTCGTTGGCCTATATATATAGGGTTTAATTAGGGTTTAGGGTTAGCTAGCTGGGTTTAGGGTTTAGTGTTTTGGGTGTTTAACTAGGGTCTAGGGTTTAGGGTTTAGTGTTTACGGTGTTTAGAGGGTCTAGGGTTTAGTGTTTAGGGTGTTTAGGGTCTAGGGTTTAGGGTCTAGTGTTTAGGGTCTATGGTTTAGGGTTTAATTAGTGTTTAGGGTGTTTAGGGTTTAGGGTTTAGTGTTTACGGTGTTTAGGGTCTAGGGTTTAGGGTTTAGTGTTTAGGGTGTTTAGGGTCTAGGGTTTAGGGTCTAGTGTTTAGGGTCTAGGGTTTAGGGTTTAATTAGTGTTTAGGGTGTTTAGGGTTTAGGGTTTAATGTTTACGGTGTTTAGGGTTTAGGGTTTAGTGTTTAGGGTGTTTAGGGTCTAGGGTTTAGTGTGTTTAGGGTGTTTAGGGTTTAGGGGATTAGGGATTAGGGTTTTAGGGTTGTTTAAGGTTTAGGGATCATCGATCGAGTGCGCACACACATTATTAGAGGCACCCCGCGCCTTTGCGCATAAAGTGCATGCGTATATATATGTGTATTTTTTTGCCACCAACAACGATATATAGATGATCGAGAGAGAGAGATTGAAATCCCCAAAAATATGCATGTTCAAATATATATCAAAATATATGCACGAATGCATGGTAGGCCATGCATGCACACTAATTATATATATATTATGAGCTAGGCAACTTGATCAAATGTGTTTTCATACGAGAGAACTTGTCAAAATTCAAGTTAATTAATTTATCATCGATAATTATATATATAATTAATTAATGAATCACAGGGAGATCGATAATTAATTTAGGGTTTTAGGGTTGTACGTTTAAGGTTTAGGGATCATCGATCGAGTGCGCACACACATTATTAGAGGCACCCGCGTCTTTACGCATAAAGTGCATGCGTATATATGTGTGTGTTTTTTGCCACCAACGTTATATATAGATGATCGCGAGAGAGAGAGAGATTGAAATCCCCAAGAATATGTTCAAATATACATTAAAATATATGCACGAATGCATGGTAGGCCATGCATGCACACTAAAATTATATATATTATGAGGCAACTTAATCAAATGTGTTTTCATTCGAGAGAACTTGTCAAAATTAAAGTTAATTAATTTATCAAGATAATTATATAATTAATTAATTAATGAATCCGAGGGATATGTTATACAACATGATCGATATAGGCCATGTATATTTTAATTGGTGTTAATCTACGGGTTGCTAGCTAGCTGTTATATATATAGAGCATGCTTTTATTAGATCGGGTTATATCTAGTATAGTTTAGGGTTATGTGTTTTAATTAAGTAGGGTTGATTAGCTTGGGTTAGTTACATATATATGGTTTAGGGTTAATGCATGTCACATTTAATTTAATTAGAGGACCGCGAGGCACCCCTGGCCTGCTCGATGCACACAATTAAGTGTCGCTGGCCTATACATAGGGTTTAATTAGGGTTTAGGGTTAGCTAGGGTTTAGGGTTAGGGTTAGGGTTAGGGTTAGGGTCTAGGGTCTAGGGTTTAGTGTTTAGGGTGTTTAGGGTTTAGGGATTAGGGATTAGGGATTTAAGGTTTTAGGGGTTGTTTAAGGTTTAGGGATCATCGATCGAGTGCGCACACACATTATTAGAGGCACCCGCGCCTTTACGCATAAATTGCATGCGTATATATATATGTGTGTGTTTTTTGGCCACCAACGATATATTGATGATCGAGAGAGAGATTGAAATCCCTAAGAATATGTTCAAATATACATTAAAATATATGAACGAATGCATGGTAGGCCATGCATGTACACTAATTAATTATATATATATTATGAGGCAACTTAATCAAATGTGTTTTCATTCGAGAGAACTTGTCAAAATTCAAGTTAATTAATTTATCACGATAATTATATAATTAATTAATGAATCTGAGGGATATGTTATACAACATGATCGATATATATAGGCCATGTATATTTTAATTGGTGTTAATCTACGGTTTGCTAGCTAATTTGCTATATATAGAGCATGTTTTTATTAGATCGGGTTATATCTAGTATAGTTTAGGGTTATGTGTTTTAATTAAGTAGGGTTAATTAGCTAGGGTTAGTTACATATATATGGTTTAGGGTTAATGCATGGCACAATTAATTTAATTAGAGGACCGCGAGGCACCCCCGGGTCGCTCGATGCACAATTAAGTGACGTTGGCCTATACATAGGGTTTAATTAGGGTTTAGGGTTAGCTAGGGTAGAGGGTTAGGGTTAGGGTTTAGGGTTTAGGGTTTAGTGTTTAGGGTGTTTAGGGTTTAGGGATTAGGGATTTAGGGGTTTTAGGGTTGTTTAAGGTTTAGGGATCATCGATCGAGTGCGCACACACATTATTAGAGGCACTGCGCCTTTACGCATAAAGTGCATGCGTATATATGTGTGTTTTTTGGGCCACCAACGATATATAGATGATCGAGAGAGAGAGAGATTGAAATCCCCAAGAATATGTTCAAATATACATTAAAATATATGCACGAATGCATTGTAGGCCATGCATGCACACTAATTATATATATATTATGAGGCAACTTAATCAAATGTGTTTTCATTCGAGAGAACTTGTCAAAGTTCAAGTTAATTAATTTATCACGATAATTATATAATTAATTAATGAATCTCAGGGATATGTTATACAACATGATCGATATAGGCCATGTATATTTTAATTGGTGTTAATCTACGGTTTGCTAGCTAGCTGCTATATATAGAGCATGTTTTTATTAGATCGGGTTATAGCTAGCTAGTATAGTTTAGGGTTATGTGTTTTAATTAAGTATGGTTGATTAGCTAGGGTTAGTTACATATATATGGTTTAGGGTTAATGCATGGCACATTTAATTTTATTAGAGGATCACGAGGCACCCATGACCCGCTCGATCGATGCACAATTAAGTGTCGTTGGCCTATACATAGGGTTTAATTGGGGTTTAGGATTAGCTAGGGTTTAGGGTTAGGGTTAGGGTTAGGGTTAGGGTACGTTTAGGGTCTAGGGTTTAGGGTTTAGTGTTTAGGGTGTTTAGGGTTTAGGGATTAGGGATTTAAGGTTTTAGGGTTGTTTAAGGTTTAGGGATCATCGATCGAGTGCGCAACACATTATTAGAGGCACCCGCGCCTTTACGCATAAATTGCATGCATATATATGTGTGTTTTTTGGGCCACCAACGATATATAGATGATCGAGAGAGAGAGAGAGATTGAAATCCCCAAGAATATGTTCAAATATACATTAAAATATATGCACGAATGCATTGTAGGCCATGCATGCACACTAATTATATATATATTATGAGGCAACTTAATCAAATGTGTTTTCATTCGAGAGAACTTGTCAAAGTTCAAGTTAATTAATTTATCACGATAATTATATAATTAATTAATGAATCTCAGGGATATGTTATACAACATGATCGATATAGGCCATGTATATTTTAATTGGTGTTAATCTACGGTTTGCTAGCTAGCTGCTATATATAGAGCATGTTTTTATTAGATCGGGTTATAGCTAGCTAGTATAGTTTAGGGTTATGTGTTTTAATTAAGTAGGGTTGATTAGCTAGGGTTAGTTACATATATATGGTTTAGGGTTAATGCATGGCACATTTAATTTTATTAGAGGATCGCGAGGCACCCATGACCCGCTCGATCGATGCACAATTAAGTGTCGTTGGCCTATACATAGGGTTTAATTGGGGTTTAGGATTAGCTAGGGTTTAGGGTTAGGGTTAGGGTTAGGGTACGTTTAGGGTCTAGGGTTTAGGGTTTAGTGTTTAGGGTGTTTAGGGTTTAGGGATTAGGGATTTAAGGTTTTAGGGTTGTTTATGGTTTAGGGATCATCGATCGAGTGCGCACACACATTATTAGAGGCACCCGCGCCTTTACGCATAAATTGCATGCATATATATGTGTGTTTTTTGGCCACCAACGATATATAGATGATCGAGAGAGAGAGATTGAAATCCCCAAGAATATGTTCAAATATACATTAAAATATATGCACGAATGCATGGTAGGCCATGCATGCACACTAATTATATATATATATATATTATGAGGCAACTTAATCAAATGTGTTTTCATTCGAGAGAACTTGTCAAAATTAAAGTTAATTAATTTATCACGATAATTATATAATTAATTAATGAATCTCAGGGATATGTTATACAACATGATCGATATAGGCCATGTATATATTAATTGGTGTTAATCTACGGTTTGCTAGCTAGCTGCTATATATAGAGCATGTTTTTATTAGATCGGGTTATAGCTAGTATAGTTTAGGGTTATGTGTTTTCATTAAGTAGGGTTGATTAGCTATGGTTAGTTACATATATATGGTTTAGGGTTAATGCATGGCACATTTAATTTAATTAGAGGACCGCGAGGCACCCCTGGCCTGCTTGATGCACAATTAAGTGTCGTTGGCCTATATATAGGGTTTAATTAGGGTTTAGGGTTAGGGTTAGGGTTTAGGGTCTAGGGTTTAGTGTTTAGGGTGTTTAGGGTTTAGGGATTAGGGATTAGGGTTTCAGGGTTGTATAAGGTTTAGGGATCATCGATCGAGTGCGCACACACATTATTAGAGGCACCCGCGCCTTTGCGCATAAAGTGCATGCGTATAGTTTAGGGTTATTTGTTTTAATTAAGTAGGGTTTGATCAGCTAGGGTTAGTTACATATATATGGTTTAGGGTTAATGCATGGCACATTACATATAGTTTAAATCTCAAGAATGTTTATACATGATAGGCCATATGTGCAAAGGAATTTTTTTCCCCGTGAACTTGTCAAAATTCAAGTTTATCAGTGCCAATGGAAACTAGTCCAAAAAATTACATAGAGGACCAAAAGTACTAGACAATAACTAATAGAACCTGCAACTTTACAAAAAGGACCCCAAAACATATAGAAGAAAATCAATCGAGTCCTTCTCGACCGCACATCAGATCTCTGCTCCGCATCCTTTCCAAAGAACTCCGTCGCGGGGACGCACCACTTGGGACGGTGTCGCCGGTAGTCGCCAGGACGAAGGAGAAGAAGGGCCTCGACAACGGCATATTGGCTACGAGAAGGGCCGCTGAAAGTCCAAGATGTGCACGGGCAAGACGGATGACGCCGTCGTATGCCCCGAGCTTGTGAACTTTAGCAGCTTGACTTCCCCATTGGCCGATCTCGAAGCACCGACCAAAGCAAGCCTCACCGTTAGCGCCATCACATTGATGGCACCAGATCGGGGTTTGGCCGGCAAGATCCGCCGATTCACCATAGGCCGATCTGAAGCCGATGACGAGATCCCCGACTCCATTGCGCCATTCTCGCTCATGGGAAACACCGGATCTAAGCTTACAACAACACTAACTCCCTCGGATCCAAATTAGGCGACTCAACTTTGCTTATCTAAATATGGATGTATCCACACATGTTTTTACTCTAGATACATACACGTCTAAGGAAAGTTGAATCAATTAATTTAGTTCGGAGGGTGTACAATATACGAGAGAAGTCGGCCTCGTCTCCGGCCGGCGAGGCCGCGGAGAGAAGGGGGAGAGGAGCCGGGGAGTGGGAGAGACTCGAGAGAGAAAGAGAAGAGGAAGAAATGAGAGCTCCCTGGGAAGAACATTATTTTTGTCGTTCGGCTCGTAGCTTGAAACTGAAAATTTCGGCCGCGCGCCTAATCATCCCGCCGCATCCATTCGAAAATCCCGTGACCAGTTTTACCCTTTTAACCCTGGTCCGGAAGCTACAACCCACCGACCATGGAGGGCTCATTCGGTAACAATGAAATATCTTGCCTAGATCCCGAACCCTCCCCACTGTGCCCACACCCACCCACCAACCATTCGCCCCATTAGCTCAAAAATACTCTCACACGCCAAAGCTCGACTCTCTACGGTACTAGATCTGCTTCGTCACGCCGGCATACTCCTCCACAGCGTAGCCTTGATCGTGTTGGCTGTCCACCCACCCGATCCGCTCCCCGCCGCCCTCGTCACCGACGGATCTGCTTCACCGCCGACCTCGCCACCGACGGATCTGCTTCACCGCCGACCTCGCCACCGACTACCTCGCCGGCGGGCCGTATCAACTTCACCGAATACCTTGCCAGCCAACCAGATCGCTTCACTAACGCCCGCTTCTATCGAAACAGGGTCGATTCATCGTCTCCCGCGTTCGCCGCCGCATTTGGAATGCAAGTTGCCGCCCGTCCACCCCGCCGCAGACTTGGTTAGTACGCTGGCCCGTTAGATCGCGGTGTTTCTTTAGCCATGTTTTGTGTAGTTATTTGCAGATCTCATATGCCGTTAACTTTCTTGATGTGTTGCTTCGCATGAAGTTTGTTTAAATATTGTACAAAGACAAAAGCATTATCCGGTCGCTACCATCCTGTTCATTCTATCGACACTGTGTGCATCCACATATTTATAGCCTTGTACCCATTCATTTGTCGCCAACCGTTTTTGTATCTTGCATGCTATTGTCGCACCGCTTTTATAGTCGTGCTATGGGCATTTCCAATCTGCTTGTTCTTATACCACGTCATTAGCTCACCGCTAGCTGTTTTCTCGTGTCTGCTATTCTCACACCGCTTTTATAATCATGCTATGTGCATTTCCAATCTGCTTGCTCTTATACCTCGTCTTTAGCTTATATAGTTATTGCTGCGTGCATGTCCGGGTCTTTGTATTATCGTAGACTGACTTGTCAATGTTATTTTTCCTAGGGATTGATCATGCGAACCACTTATTAGAACATCCAACATTAACAAATGGGGACGCTAGGTAAGGTTGGAATCTGAGTTCGTGGTTGGTAATTTTGGCGTTTACTTCCGTTATTATCTATAACCTATATGCATTGTTCCTTATGCAAGAGATTAACACTTGGAACCCCGCCATAGCAATGCCATTCATGCTTTACTATGTTTACGCCTATTTGATATGCTTGTCTTGGAGAAACTTCGAGGGTGATTTGAACTCGACATTTGGTCATTCTTAATGCCAGTTTACTTTATGTGTAAAACCTTGGCATTACCCTACTCTAAATCTGAATGTCTGAAATTCGTATCTCATGCAAAGCAACATCTAGTTGGTTTTAATCGATATCCGGTAAATATTGGCTTATTCATTTGGCAGCTCAAGTTTTTTGTTATTTGAAACCAGTGACTTGGTCTTAAATGTGATATCTAAACACAGATTAAGGACAATGGAGCGGGAGGATTAGCATTTCACTTGATGGCTGAACCTAAAATGATAGGCATGTTGACCACGACTAGTGCACGCAAGAGAAGGACCTGCGGTGAGCCAAGATGTGCTTAGTACATGCATCTTATCTTATCTTGTGCTTATTTCTCGCTACATGTCGTTATCTCGATCTCTACATTGCGTAATACATGTTTGAATAGTTAATTGTTGTAACTATGTTTACAATGTTACTGTAATGCGCTTTAATGAAGCAATCATCATTAGAAGATAGTCGCCAAAAAAGGATCTGTAGCGACCCTGTGCAACATTATGATGTAAGTTTGTGCTTAGTACAAGTTCCATACATGTCTTATTTATGCAACTTGTTATTATCTTATATCTACATTGCATAATAAATGTTTGCATAGTTCATCGTTTAACTCTTTTTGCATTATTATCGAATGCGCTTGTGATGAAGCAATCTTCATTACCAGTGAGGCCCACAAAAAGTTCTGATCTTTCTTCTGATGCATCTTCTCATAGCCGTCAACCTAGACCATTTCTTTCATCAGACAGTAAATATCTCAAGGCTGTACTTTATAAAAGACATGGTATTGCTGCTTTAAGATCTGTAGCTGATATGTTGACAAAGAGTACACAAGATTCAATCAAGGCGATTGCCAAATGTCAACGTGTTATTGATGATGCTAATAGAAGTCCTCAATGATTCTATGTAATTTTTTTATTTGGGCACATTACTTGCCTTGTAATTTTCCTATTTGTTTTATTTGTGTATGTACTTGTGTGTATCATTGAAATCAGATTTTAGGCTCATGAAATTTAATGCAAGTTGACTAGTCAAACAAGTAGGGCCCTACAACAGATTGGGCCGGCCCACTTACAGTAGTGTGGGACCCACTTTCATTTTGGGCCGGCCCACTTCTTTAGTAGGCCGGCCCGGTTACACGATAATGGGCTCCACATGCTTATTGGGCCGGCCCACTTGCTCTATGGTGGTCCCACATGGTAAATGGGCCGGCCCTTTAATAGGAAGGTGGGACCCACCTGTGTTTTTGGCCCGGCCCACTATCTTGTTGGGCCGGCCCACTTTCTATATGGTGGACCCCACACACCAAATGGCCGGCCCTTTAATAGGAAGGTGGGACCCACCTGTGTTTTTGGCCCGGCCCACTATCTTGTTGGGCCGTCCCACTTTCTATATGGTGGACCCCACATACCAAATGGGCCGGCCCATTAACAGGAATGTGGGACCCACCTGTGTTTTTGGCCCGGCCCACTATCTTGGTGGGCCAGCCCACTTGCTATATGGTGGGCCCCACATACTAAATGGGCCGGCCCTTTAACAGGAAAGTGGGACCCACCTGTGTTTTTGGCCCGGCCCACTATTTTGTTGGGCCGGCCCACTTGCTATATGGTGGACCCCACAAACTAAATGGGCCGACCCTTTAACTGGAAAGTGGGACCCACCTATGTTTTTGGCCCGGCCCACTAGCTTGTTGGGCCGGCCCACTTGCTATACGGTGGACCCCACACACTAAATGGGCCGGCCTTTTAACAGGAAAGTGGGACCCACCTGTGTTTTTGGCCCGGCCCACTTGCTTCTTGGGCCGGCCCGATTCTTTGTAAGGTGGACCCCACATGTTAAATGGGCAGCCCATTTAAGTTTTGACCAGTCAACCTTAGAGGTTAGGCCCGGCCCACGTAACTAATGGACCAGCCCAGCTATATAGTTGACCGGTCAAACTATGTCATCTGGCCCGGCCCGCTTAAGACGTGGCAGGCCTCGTGTGGGCCTACCATCTACCACGGGGTTTCAGCCGGTTAACGCCGTTAACCGGCGATTAATCTGCCCCGCCACGTGTCAGTTTGCATGACGTCAGCAGTCAACGGGCTCCCGAAAACACTTCCGCAACGGTCCGATTTTCCGTGGCGGAAGGGCGCCCAAGCGCGACGGACCGAAAAAATCGTCGTTGGACTTTGCCTGATGCAGTTTCGACAACAGAACCCATATCGTCGGGTTAGGCCCATAGGCGACGAAAAATGCCCCTTAGTTGACGATTTTGGGACGTTGTCTATCAGAACTTTTCTTGTAGTGCGCTGTTTTCAGCAGAATTGCTATGGTGTCTCGTTTTTATGCAGAAATCCAACTTTCAGGAAAATCCTCGGAATTTATGCAGAAGGTCCTATTTTCACAGAATATTGGCGGAGCCAGAAGGGCAAGCGAGGTGGGGGCACGAGGGCCCCACACACTAGGACGGCGCGGCCCAGGAGGGGCCCGCGCGGCCCTAGTGTGTGGCGGCCTCGGCTGGCCCCCGACGCCCTCCTTCGGACTACTTATCGCCCTCGACCTAAAAACGCACGGGGAGAAGTCGAAGTCGCCAGAAACCCTCCAGAGAGCCGCCACATCGCGAAACTCCGTCTCGGAGCCGAAGGTCTCCGTTCTGGCACTCCGCCGGGACGGGGAATTGGAGGAGATCATCGCCGCCATCACCACCAACGCCTCTCCATCGACCAACCATGTTTCCCCCATCCATGTGTGAGTAATTCCCCCGCTGTAGGCTGAAGGGGATGGTAGGGATTGGATGAGATTGATCATGTAATAGTCACAAGATTGTTAGGGCATGGTGCCTAGTATCCGTAGATGTTACTTTTATGATATTGTTGCAACTTGTTATGCTTAATGCTTGTCACTAGGGCCCGAGTGCCATGATCTCAGATCTGAACATGTTATTGTTTCATCATGATATGCATTGTTTATTGATCTTACCTGCAAGTTGTATACACATGTCGCTGTCCGGAACCAATGGCCCCGAAGTGACAGAAATCGGGACAACCGGAGGGGATGGTAGTGATGTCAGGATCACATGTGTTCACGGAGTGTTAATGCTTTGCTCCGGTACTCTATTAAAAGGAGTACCTTAATTTCCAGTAGTTTCCCTAGAGGCCCGGCTGCCACCGGCTGGTAGGACAAAAGATGTTGTGCAAGTTTCTCATTGCCAGCACGTACGACTATATATGGAACACATGCCTATTGATTGATTAGTACTTGGATACCGCTTTATTATTACCTGCAAATGCCCTACCATGATTGTTACATGAATTCTCTCATCCATGCAACGCCCGTTCATCTGTCCCTGTGCCTACAGTATTTTAATCCTGCTGTTTACTATAATCACTACTGCTGTCTTTATTTCACCGTCTTTGTTATTTCACTATTCCTCTGCTATAAAACTCGTTGTTATCGATAAACTCTTGCGAGCAAGTCTGTTTCCAGGTGCAGCTGAATTGACAACTCCGCTGTTAAGGCTTACAAGTATTCTTTGTCTCCCCTTGTGTCGAATCAATAAATTGGGTAATACTTCCCTCGAAGACTGTTGCGATCCCCTATACTTGTGGGTCATCAAGACTATTTTCTGGCGCCGTTGCCGGGGAGCATAGCTTTATTTGGAAGTTCACTTGGATTGATATTGTTCGCTGCAAATTCTCCATCATGGGTAAACCTCGCGATACTAAATTCGCCATATTACCATCCACTACAAGAAAAGGTACAACTCTGAGTACCTCTGCTGCTCTTGATTCACCCTCTGTGATAAGTCAACTTGTTTCACCACCACAAACTTCACGTGTTGGTACTTCTGCTGAATCTGAAAATTCCTCTGATAATTTTGATGATGCTTCTACTGTGCTTGATAATGCTGGTTCATTAGGTCCTTTTCTAGATGCTACAATTGCTAGGTCTAGACAAACTGAAATTACTGAAACTCCTAATGAAAATACTGTTACACCTGTTAATTCACCTGAGATTGATGATCTTGATGAAGATTATGTAGAACTTGATGATGATTTTATTGATAAATGCAATGCTACTACTAGTACAAGTAACCTTTGCACAACATGATGTTAGATATAAACCGTCTCCTGATCCTAAATTTGCCACATCTCCTATAAACATTAAGGATAAAGATTATGACTTTTCTCTTGATTTATCTCATATATCTATTGTTGAGAAAACACCCTTTTGTGGTACTGAAAAAGAGAGTGCTGTAGAACATATGAATGAGCTTTCTACTTTAAGTAGCTTGTTTTCTGATGATGTTAAGATGCGTACTTATTTTGTTGCTAAGATTTTCCCATTCTCATTAAAGGATGATGCTAAGATTTGGTATAATAATTTGCCTCCTGATTCTATTAATAGTCCAAGTTGTTTGCTTGATGTTTTCTTTCGAAAATACTTTCCCGCTAGTGCTCAACATATGGCTCTGCAGAGAATTTATAGCTTTGATCAAGAAGATGGAGAGAAATTGCCTGAAGCTTGGGCAAGATTTTGCTCTCTTATTAGAGCTCGGCCTGGACATGATTTGGAAAAGCATGATTTACTTGATATATTTTATAGTGGACTAACCATTGAGTCTAGGGCATACCTGGATAGTTGTGCTGATTGTGTTTTCAGGAAAAGAACTCCGGACGAAGCTGAAGAATTATTGGCTAAGATAAGCAAAAATCATGATGATTGGTCTACACCTGAGCCAACTCCTACACCTATATTGAAGAAGAGGGGTATGATTGAATTAAATGATGAAGATATGAGGGAAGCCAAGAAATCTCTTATGGAGAAGGGTATTAAATCTGAAGATGTGAAGAATTTACCTCCTATAGAAGACCTATGTAAGATAATTCCCCCTTCATCTACAATCGAGGTACATTCTCTTCAACGCTTTGATAGGGGAGATATTCCATATTCAAAACCTCCTGATCAATGTTTAGATGAATTTGATAATTATATTGTTAAGCAAAATAATTTTAATATGAGAGTAGAGAATCATCTAATGGAAAATTCTCAAGCTATTGGTAAATTGCATGATATTGTGGAGAGAACCTCCAATGATGTTAAGATGCTTGTTAAACATTTTGATATGATTCAAACTCAAATTGATCAACTTACTAAAGTGCAAAATGACTTGTTAAAAAATAATCATGAAGAGAAACAAGTTTATGAAGTAACAACTAGAGGCGGTGTTTCTACCCAGGATCCTCTATATCCTGAAGGGCACCCCAAAAGAACTGAACAAGATTCTCAACGAACTAAAGAAATTGGTAGTCCTTCTAAGAAAAAGAAAAAGAAACATAAAACTGTTGTAGAATCCTCTGAACTTGTTAATGATCCTAATAGTATTTCTATTTCTGATGCTGAAACTGAAAGTGGTAATGAACATGAGGAAAATAATGATAAGAATGATACTCCTGATAAAGAAGAAATTGAAAAAGAACCTGAAAAGCATGATAAAAATAAAAAGTACACTAAAGAAGATTTTATTACAAAGAAACATGGTAATGAAAGAGAACCTTGGGTTCAAAAGCAAATGCCTTTTCCTGCTAAGAAACTAAAATCAAAGGAGGAGGAACATTATAACAAATTTTGTGATTGGATGAAACCACTACAAGAAAAGTTGCCATGGCCGACGAAGTTGAAGTCGCGCCGTGGTTGCTGGTGTACCATGGCCGACGATTTTTGGTCCCTCCGTGGTGCATGTCAAAACTTTTTTTTTCTCGTTTTTGAGGCCACCTAGCCCGACGAAAGCGGCCAAAACGTCGCGTATGGTGGCCCGGGACGTGGTGCATCTCGAAATCTCGGGTTCACCGGCCGAGTCAACGCAAATCCGCACCGCCGAGGGATGTAGGGCCCAGATGGCAGCCTCTCTGGCATTGTTTTTTTTCTAGATCGCGCCATCTCGTTCAACGTTCTCCGATCGAGCCGTTTACGATGCAGGATCATGGGTCCCGCATGTCATCCTCTATGAACCAAAATTCTTTCTATTCTTGGATTTTTTTGACCCCCTGATTTCTGGCTACTTCCTTTTTCTTTTGATCCCTTGCCGCCTTGGAAACGTTGAGACCGCTGCTGCTAAATGGGACCCGCATGTCATCCTCTATGTGCAATCAACTTTCTTTTCTTGGAGTTTTTTTTGGCACCTCAAATTTGGTCACTTGCCTTTTTCTTTCGATCCCTGCCGCCTCTCAAACGGTGATACCGCCGCTAACTGGGACCCGCATGTCATCCTCTATGTACAATAAAAATTGCTGTAGTTGAATTATTTTTGGCACCTCATATTTGGTCACTTACCATTTTCTTTCGATCCCCGCCGCCTCTCAAACGGTGATACCACCTTGCTAAATGGGACCCGCATGTCATCCTCTATGTACTATAAAACTTTCTTTTCTTGAATTATTTTTGGCTCCTCATATTTTTTCACTTGCCTTTTTCTTTCGATCCTCGCCGCCTCTCAAACGGTGATACCGCTGCTGCGCTAAATGGGACCCGCATGTCATCCTCTATGTACTATAAAACTTTCTTCACTGGAATTATTGAGGGCGCCCGATATTTTTTCACTTGCCTTTTTCTTTCGATCTCATGCCACGTTTGAAACGTTGAGGAACCTGCAGGCTCATGGGACCCGCATGTCATCCTCTATGTACTATAAAAGTTCATTTTCTTGGTTTTTTTTCACCCTCTGATTTTTGGCAATTTCTTTTTTCTTTTGATCCCCTGCCGCCTCTCAAACGGTGATACCGCTGCTGCTAAATGGGACCCGCATGTCATCCTCTATGTACTATAAAACTTTCTTTTTTTTGAATTATTTTTGGCTCCTCATATTTGGTCACTTGCCTTTTTCTTTCGATCTCATGCCACGTTTGAAACATTGAGGAACCTGCTGGCTCATGGGACCCGCATGTCATCCTCTATGTACTATAAAAGTTCATTTTCTGGGTTTTTTCACCCTCCGATTTTTGGCAATTTCTTTTTCTTTTGATCCCCTGCCGCGCTCTCAAACGGTGATACCGCTGCTGCTAAATGGGACCCGCATGTCATCCTCTATGTACTATAAATGTTTGTTTGGTTGATTTATTTTTGGCTCCTCAGATTTGGTCACATTCCTTTTTCTTTCGATCTCATGCCACGTTTGGAAACGTTGAGGAACCCGCCGGCTCATGGGACCCGCATGTCATCCTCTATGAGCAATCAACTTTCTTTTCTTGGATTTTTTTTTGGCACCTCATATTTGGGCACTTGCCTTTTTCTTTCGATCTCATGCCACGTTTGAAACGTTGAGGAACCTGCTGGCTCATGGGACCCGCATGTCATCCTCTATGAGCAATCAACTTTCTTTTCTTGGAGTTTTTTTTGGCACCTCATATTTGGGCACTTGCCTTTTTCTTTCGATCTCATGCCACGTTTGAAACGTTGAGGAACCTGCTAGCTCATGGGACCCGCATGTCATCCTCTAAGAGCTATAAAAGTTTCCTTTGTTGGATTTATTTTGACCCTCTTAGTTTTGGCTTGCCTTTTTCTTTTGATCCCCGCCCCCTTTGAAACGTTTAGTAAGCTGTTGGCTCAAGGGACCCGCATGTCATCCTCTATGTCCATCAACTTTCTTTTCTTGGATTTTTTTTCACCCCCTAATTACTAGCTACTTTTTTTTTCTTTTGATCTCAAGCCGCATTACAAACATTGAGACCGCTGCTGCAAAATGGGACCCACATGTCATCCTCTATGTACAATAAAGTTTCTTTTCTTGGATTATCTTTTGCTCCTGATATTTTGTCACTTGCCTTTTTCTTTCGATCTCATGCCGCCATTGAAACGTTGAGTAAGCTGCTGGCTCATGGGTCCCGCATGTCATCCTCTACGAACAATAAAAGTTTCCTTTCTTGGAGTTATTTTTGACCCCTAATTTACGGCTATTTGCCTTTTTCTTTGGATCTCCTACCCCTTTGAAACGATGAGGACGTCATGTTGGCAGGTCGGTCCCACAAGTCATCCTCTATGAACAATAAAAGTTTCCTTTGATGGATTTTTTGAACCCCTAATTAATTTCTGGATATTTCCTTTTTTTCTTTGATCCTCGCCGCTTGGAATCGTTGAGGATGCTGTGCCTCATGGGTCCCGCATGTCATCCTCTCGTAACAGTAAATGTTTCTTTTCTTGGATATTGTTTACCAAATGATTTTTGGCTTATTTTTTCTTTCGATATCCTGCCGCCTTTAAAACGTTGAGGACGCTGCTGGCTCACGGGTCCCACATGTCAGCCTCTATGAACAATAAACGCTGAGGACGCTGCTGCCTCATGGGTCCCGCATGTCATCCTCTCGTAACGAAAATGTTTCTTTTCTTGGATTTTTTACCAACAGATTTTTGGTTTATTTTTTCTTTCCATCCCCCGCCGCCTTTAAAACGACGCCGCTTGGCTCATGGGTCCCCGATGTCGGCCTCCCGTACAAGAAACATGTGATATCTTGATTATTTTGCAGACAATAAACAGTGTATTGCGCTCTGAGCTATTTCAACGGATAAATTAAATCTTTATTTTTACATAAACAAATTTATATGCTGAATCTCCTTGTTTTTTGTTTTTGCGAAGCATAGGACTTTCCTGTTTTTTTTAGAAAAATCCAAACTATCCTGCTTTGGAGTGGGCTGAAATTGTACGAGTCAAAAGGCCCAGCAGGATAGTTCGAATGCCCAGATGTCCACATGCAGCCCAATTGAAATCGTTCTTTTTTGGGATTTTTTTCACCCCCTGATTTCTGGCTACTTCATTTTTCTTTTGGTCCTGTGCCGCCTTGGAAACGTTGAGACCGCTGCTGCAAAATGGGACCCGCATGTCATCCTCTATGTACAGTAAAATTTCTTTTCTTAGATTATTTTTGGCTCCTGATATTTGGTCACTTGCCTTTTTCTTTCGATCCCGTGCAGCCTCTCAAACGGTGATACCGCTGCTGCTAAATGGGACCCGCATGCCATCCTCTATGTACAATCAAGTTTCTTTTCTTGAATTATTTTTGGCTCCTGATATTTGGTCACTTGCCTTTTTCTTTCGATCTCATGCCACGTTTGAAACGTTGAAAAACCTGCTGGCTCATGGGACCCGCATGTCATCCTCTATGTACAATAAAACTTTCTTTTCTTCGATTTTTTTTGGCACCTCATATTTGGTCACTTGCCTTTTTCTTTCGATCCCTTGCCGCCTCTCAAACGGTGATACCGCTGCTGCTAAATGGGACCCGCATGTCATACTCTATGTACAATCAAGTTTCTTTTCTTGAATTATTTTTGGATCCTGATATTTGGTCACTTGCCTTTTTCTTTCGATCTCATGCCACGTTTGAAACGTTGAAAAACCTGCTGGCTCATGGGACCCGCATGTCATCCTCTATGAACAATAAAAGTTCATTTTCTTGGTTTTTTCACCCTCTGATTTTCGGCTATTTCCTTTTTCTTTTGATCCCCTGCCGCCTTTGAAACGTTGAGGACTCTGCTGGCTCATCGATAAAACTTTCCTTTATTGGAGTTTTTTTACCCCCTGATTTCTGGCTACTTTCTTTTTCTTTTGATCTCAAGCCGCATTTGAAACGTTGAGACCGCTGCTGCTAAATGGGACCCGCATGTCATCCTCTATGTACAATAAAGTTTTCTTTTCTTGGATTATCTTTGTCTCCTGATATTTTGTCACTTGCCTTTTTCTTTCGATCTCATGCCGCCTTTGAAACGTTGAGTAAGCTGCTGGCTCATGGGTCCCGCATGTCATCCTCTACGAACAATAAAAGTTTCCTTTCTTGGAGTTATTTTTGAACCCTAATTTCTGGCTAGTTCCTTTTTTTTTTGATCCCGTGCCGCCTTGGAAACGGTGAGACCATTGCTAAATGGGTCCCGCATGTCATCATCTATGTACAATAAAATTTCTTTCTTCGATTATTTTCGGGTCCTGATATTTGGTCACTTTCCTTTTTCTTTCGATCTCATGCCACCCTTGAAACGTTGAGGAAGCTGCTGGAGCATGGGTCCCGCATGTCATCCTCTATGAACAATAAAAGTTTCCTTTCTTGGAGTTATTTTTACCCCTAATTTCTGGCTACTTCCTTTTTCTTTTGATCCCCTGCCGCCTTTGAAACGTTGAAGACTTTGCTGGCTCATGGGTCCCACATGTCAGCCTCTATGAACAATAAACACTTCCTTTCTTGGAGTTATTTTGTACCCCTAATTTCTGGCTATTTGCCTTTTTTCTTTCGATCCCCAGTCGCCTTCTAAACGTAGAGGACGCTGCTGGTTCGTGGGTCCCAGATGTCAGCCTCCATGGACAATAAACCTCTCCTTTGTTGGATTTATTCTTCACCCTCTGATTTTGGCTATTTCCTTTTTCTTTTGATCCACTGCCGCCTTGGAAACATTGAGTAAGCTGCTGACACATGGGGCCCGCATGTCATCCTCTATGTACAATCAACTTGCAAGATCTTCGAGCGAAAGAGCTTGTATTAGTGGGACCCATATGTCAACCTCTATGTACAATAAAAGTTTCCTTTCTTGGATTATTTTTAGCTCCTGATATTCGGTCACTTTCCTTTTTCTTTCGATCTCAAGCCGCCTCTGAAACGTTGAGTAAGGTGCTGGCTCATGGGACCCACATGTCATCCTCTATGTACAATAAAGTTTCTGTTCTTGGATTTTTTTACCCCTGATTTTTGGTCACTTGCCTTGACGCTGCTGGCTCATGGGTCCCACATGTCAGCATCTATGAACAATAAACCTTTCCTTTGTTGGATTTATTGTTTACCCCTAATTTCTGGCTATTTGCCTTTTTCTTTTGATCCCCACCGGCCTTTGAAAACGTTGAGGAACCTGCTGGCTCATGGGACCCGCATGTCATCCTCTATGTACTATAAAATTTCTTTTCTTGGTTTTTTTTCACCTCTGATTTTTGGCTATTTCCTTTTTCTTTTGATCCCCTGCCGCCTTGGAAACGTTGAGTAAGCTGCTGACTCATGGGACCCGCATGTCATCCTCTATGTACAATCAACTTTATTTTTTGTGAGTTTTTTTACCCCTAATTTCTCGGCTACTTTCTTTTTCTTTTGATCTCAAACCGCATTTGAAACGCTGAAACCGCCGCCGCAAAATGGGACCCGGATGTCATCCTATATTTACAATAAGTGTCATTTCTTGGATTATTTTTGGCACCTGATATTTGGTCACTTGCCTTTTTCTTCCGATCTCATGCCGCCTTTGAAACGTTGAGTAAGTCTTTGGCTCATGGGTCCCGCATGTCATCCTCTACGAACAATAAAAGTTTCATTTCTTGGAATTATTTTTGACCCCTAATTTCTGGCTACTTCCTTTTTTCTTTTGATCCACTGCCGCCTTTGAAACGGTGCGGATTCTGCAGACTAATACAAGCTTTTTCTCTCCAAGATCTTGCAAGTTGATAGATTAAATCATGGAATTATTAGGATATGTTTTAAATTTCAAATCCACTTTATGAATTATTAAAAATACCGTTATCCATGTGGGTATGGAGCGAACAAGGATTTTCATATTGGGCATGAGCAGTTTCAAAAATTGGAACCCAATAATTCAAAATAACTAAAAACAACTTTTATGTAGAATCTCCGCGTTTTTTTCTTTTGCCATTCATAGGATCTGTGTTTCATTAGAAAAGGGCCGAAATTGCATGAGCAGAAAGGCCCATTTGTAGTTATTGGGCTTCGACGGCCGGAGCAAGTAGGCTGAGAGCAATTACCATGTAGATGGCCGTTGGCAACCCAAAGTGAAATATTGGGCCCAACAGGGGAAGGCTGAACAGTACTATTTTCTAATTGGAAGGTGGTACATGGCGTAATCCTGCCAAAAAAAAAAGATGGACACGGGTTGCTGAAATTTGCCCATCTGCGCCTAATATCGCCGCCGCGGCTCCGCTTCCGCCGTCGCGCCGCCATGCCTCGTCTCGCGTCGAGCTCGCGATGCATCGCGCGTCTCGGGCACGGGTACCGCGGCGTCCGCGCGCGCCCCAAAGGTACGTATACGCGGAGATACGTGACGGCGGCGAGCGCATCGGCCTCGGCACCTACGAGACCACGCACGAGGCCGCGCGCGCGTACGACGCCGTGGCGTGGCGGCTCGGGCGCCCGCGATCGTCGATGAATTTCCATGACGTGTGGACGCGCCAGCAGGCCGAGGATCTCGCGCCGCCGCCGTACATCGTTAGACAGAGGAGGAACAGCACCGCCGCCGCGAGACGGAGCGCCGTTTGCGCATCGCCGAGCGGGACGAGCGCGCGGCGCGCGAGTGGGCGGCCTGCTTCCCCGAGGACGTTGCCGCCGAGAACGAGCACTTCCGCAGACGGAGGCGGAGAAGGCGACGAGGCGGGCAGCGAAGAAGGAGGACCGCGCACGACGGAGGGCGGAGAAGGCGACGAAGCGGGCCTTCATCGAAGCGCAGCTCGCCGGGCCGACCACCATTGGCGAGGACGACCCTCGTTGGATTGACCTCTTCTCGTCGGATCCGGTGTCGGGCACGACACCGGACTCGTCAGATGTCAAGTTTTAGTTTAGTTTTATCGCACTACTTTGTAAAAATATGAACTACGGAGTATCTATCAAGCTAATTTTATCCTATTTTATGTCTATTTCTAGTCTTTGTTTGATCTTCTGTTTTACTGCACTCTATTTTTCATTATATTCTGTTTTTGGCGCTGCATTTATAGCGCTCTCGAAAATACGCTGTTTCAGCCCTGCATTTGGCCGCCACGCTTTGCAGCTTCCGGTGAAGCTATTGCCGGCTCCATGCGCAAAGATCAGCCATTCAGCCCACAGCGCCAAAATATAGAGCCACCGCCGGAGTTGTTGTAATATGTTTGTCGCCAGGAGCTTACCTAATTAGTTAAAAAAGATGTTCAGCGTGGGATTCAAAAAAGATCTTCATGTTTTTTTCCTAGCTATCCTAGTTCGGACTTTTCATTGTGTTGGCTAGTGCATGAAGCTTGACACTGTATTATGTGATCCTGATATGAGGATAAGAACACCTTCAGCTTGCATTGCTAATGGTGTCTATCGCAGTGATGGCTTACATTCAATGGAGACTGATGCAAGAGAGTTGGTCTTGGTGAGCCTCGCACTTGACATCATCGTGCCACCTGAAGTAGGTGGTGTATTGGGATTAGACTGATAAGCATAGCACCTTGCAAAGAACAAGATGATGCTAGTGTTGGTTAACGTGATTTTACGCCAAAAGTCATGTATGCTCAACAGGTGCCGTACCTAGTTTGGATATTGTGTTGTTACCCTTTTGTGGTTTGGTGTTTGTCCAACAGAGAAAGCTACTCTTTTCCCGTGTAAGTGCCTGTTTGTTTGGGCTGCAGCTGAACAAGAAGCAGCTAGAGCTGGTAGGATCCGAGAAGCGGCCGGAGCCGGACAGCTGGTGAAATGTAAAATTGCTGTTTGGCAACCTGCTTTTAGGACAGCTGGTGGACATATAGCTGGTGGTGATTGTCCGAAATACCCCGTATGTCGAAGATGATGTATAAGTACTAATTTGATGTAATAATCTGATTATGATTTGTGTGCTAGCTCAAATTATAGGTTTATCACTTTTTAGGTAAAATAATTTTGTAGTTGTTAATAAATGATTATAATCAATTAAACCATACAGAGGTACAAATAATATTTGGTTCCATATTATAGCGAGTTTCAACATTGTATCATCTGCACACTTTGTCAATTGAATCAAGATTCAGTCCTAAATCACTGTAATATAACACAATAATTAATCATCTACACATATACACACATAACAACAAAGATTTAGCCCCTAAATCAAGTTGGGGCGGGCGGCGACCGGGAGGAGAAGTGCAGCAGCGGGCCGCCGCGAGTTGAGGGCGGGCAGAGACGTGGAGGAGGCGGATGCGCGGCGAGCGGCCGAAGAGGCGGGAGAGGCGGGTGGGGCGGCGACGGGGAGAGGAAGGGCAGCGTCCGTCGGGAGGAGAAGTGCGGCGGGGGCGGAGGCGCTGAGGCGGGCGGAGGCGGACATGGACGTGCGGCGAGCGTGTGGAGGCGGACGCACGGCGAGCGCCGGCCGGCGTGGCGACCGGAGAGGCCGGCGACCTGGAAGAACCTTAGCCGCCTCTCCCTGCCTCCCTGGTTTGCATCTCGGGACAGGTCGGGGGGGATGGGGAAAACGGGTGAGATTTGGTGGAAGTTTTG
Source organism: Lolium perenne (assembly GCF_019359855.2). Classification (NCBI taxonomy): domain Eukaryota; kingdom Viridiplantae; phylum Streptophyta; class Magnoliopsida; order Poales; family Poaceae; genus Lolium; species Lolium perenne. Next base: position 82,435,207 of record NC_067248.2, on the reverse strand, counting down.
TGAGGGGTTTCCGTATATATACCGGGTGGCATTCTGGCCGTAAATATGAAGATACAGAGTGACATGAGTTAGCGGGAGGATTACCAGCTGCGGGAAGCTGCGGGAAGTTCCTCCAAAGGTGCTTCCGGGCTTGTAGTACAAAATGAACAAGCGCTTGTACAAGCACGGATCCAAAGTTAGGTGTTTGTTTGGGCTTGTGCTTATAGGGACCCAAAAGCGGCGAAGCACAAGCTCTAGCCCAAACAAACAGGGCCTAGTGTTATTATGTGAACAAAAGTTGTGTGTACATATATATCGGTCAGAGAACCAAGATTGCATATTCTTGCCTGGTTATAACACATAAGTCATAATAACAATTAAAGAGAAAATGAACATTTGCCTTTGCAATGTGATTGTGCCAAGTAGATTAGACAACCAACCACAAACATTACAGGTCAACAGCCAAACGCATGCGAAAGTCCTAAGGTAAGCTCCATAATACATGTTGAAACCAAAAGCCTAGAAACCATAAGAAAGGTAGCTCCACATCACAGTTCCACGACAAGATACTGATCATAAAACATATATCAAGTCAGACACCGCACCACCGGGTAAGCATCCATGGGGTCTGGCTCAAGAGCGAAGACTGTGTGAATGCTGCAAAATGTGGCTCTTGCCTCACCCCACCCATACATCTTATCATGGAACCTTACCAAATCAGCATGAATCATCTTGACATAAACATAGCTCCTCTCTCCATGCTGATGGGATTGAACAATGCGCCAGATTGCGGTGCTTCACTTGTCAAACAAGATGCGAGGAGATGACGAAGCATGTCGGCTGGTCTTTGTAGTGACAATGGCTTGGAGTAGCTGGTCCTGTGAACCACCCAACTGGATCTTTAGAGCTTGAAGGACAGTCCGTGCTATATAAGCTACCATTGCTGACTTCAGCTCAGATTCAGGTGAATGACAGCTGACATCTTGTCCTAGAGATGCAGATCCTTCTTGATCAGATTCAGCGGAATCATCACCACTACTTACAGGTGCGTCAGGTTCAACAGAAGGCACATCAGGTACATGCTCCGGTTCATAGGAGTCGGTAGCACGGTAGCACCTAAAGGGATAGTAGGACCAGATATGTTCTCGGACAGGACCGTTTGCTGAAATCTCTACAATACCAGCTCCAGGTAGACCACTAGTCTCTACAGAGGGTAAACCACCAATATCCACTTCAGAGGATTCTCGTGGCACGACACCTTTCGCTAGAGGCTCTACCCTACCAGCTCCAGTCCACCACCAACAAGATCGTGGGCATAGTCATGACGGGTTCTACCAATACAAAACATACTTCAGGTGCAGGATCATCAGTAGCAACTCCAGCATCAGCACCAGTTATATCGGTCTTGACAATAGGTAAACCGTTTTGCTCCAGTTCAGAGAATTCCCGTGGCACGACACCGTTCACTAGAGGCTCTACACTAGCAGCTCCAGCTGCACCACCAGTTTCTACAGCAGGGGGTAAACCCAATCCACAACCTTCTTCATGTGACACGATGATGCCAGGTATAGGCTCATCGACTGTGTCCATTTGCATCGGTCTCCATAGACAAGAAACAAGGTGGCGTCGGAGGTTTAAAAGATCGGCATGCCATTTCACCTTTGTCATCGGACAATATAGAGTTTTCTTCAACTCTATGTTTCTGCAATAATAAGCACATGAACAGTAAATTAGACCAGAGCATCTAGCCATCTAACAGGCAGCGGCAAAACAAGCGTCGGTCCATATGTTTACCTTGTCATCTCGGGATATCGTAACACACAGATTTAGAAGTCATTTCACATAGCATCCGCTTTTTCGTTCCTTCCCCTACGTCCATCTGGAATAAGTAATACTATTGATCACATAAAACTAATTAATCAAATATATGCATATGTTGAGAAGTTTGCACGGCAAATTGTGGATTCTGCTTTTATCACCTACGAATCGTCGTTCTATATATTTACCTTGTTATCTGGGATATCAGAAGTCAAAGAATGAGAAGTCATCTCACTAAGTATCGGTTTTTTCGCTCTTTCCCCTCCATCCATCTGCAATAAGAAGTACTATTGATCACATAAAGCCAATTCATTGAATATATGCATATGTTGAGAAGTTTGCACAACAAATTGTGGATTCTACTTCCAATCACCAAGTAATCTCGTGAGAAGTGCATGATCAAGATATGTTTCTCCCTCTTGATCGACATCTGCATCTCCATTAAGACTAATCATCGTGCGATGGTGCTAGCGCATACACTTCCAATCACCAGACAAGCAAAAAATTGTTGATTCTAGTAATGCTTAATCAGCAGTGGCCATGGAACGACCACAGATCGACCAAGCAAAAAAATAAATCATCAGCCTACTGACTACCAGGCAAAACAAACTAGGCCCATACATGGCCTCACAAATCATCATCAAACGTCGATCAAACTAGCAAGTTTGAACATGGATTACTAATTTATTTTCTGATAAAGTGAGTATATTAATATCGAAAGATATTGATTACACTGAGCCTCTGCAACAACGCAATACCTTATCGGTAGTACGGATGCACATGGATTCCTAATACTCCCTCTGTTCGGTTTTAATTAGTCGACGCGAGGGAGAGAAGAAAATGAACCTGTCGATGCTTTCAACTAGAGTCAATTAAATACGAACGGAAGAAGTACGTAGTAGTATTGACAAATATCCGGATCTAGTCTAAAAACAAATTGGCATGTAAATCCTAGTAGTCTACTAAACTAGGATCAATACCCTAGATTAGGGTTGCAAGCGGCGTCCGCGAATCGTCCCGCAAAGCAGAAAATTAGAGCAAATAGTGGTTGAGATTAGAGTAGATTTAAAGCACTCGCACTGAAACTAGCTAGCCCGCTACCCACCCCGCTTGACACCCTGCCCTAGATGTGAATCTACACCAAATATTCAAACAAGGATGAGCAACCGCCAATAAAATTTTATCCGCACATCATCATCTCTACCATACAAAAGGGTATGGTGATTTCACATACAGCCATTGTTGCCGCGGGACGAGGATGAGTGATGCGCCGCGGAGAAGGTGCCTCACGCCTCTGTCGCCGCCGCCGTCGAAGAGGAAGTCGAAGCCGCGCGATTGTGGTCCGTCGCCGATATGGAGGTGGAGCTACTAGGGAAGAGATGGAGGTGGAGGTGGAGAGGGAGTGATGGTTTGTACTAGTGGCGGCCGGTGAGATAGTTATAAATACAACCTCTCTCTCTTTTTTGGCAAGGAATGCAGCTTCTCTTGGAAGGCAACGAGGCAACGCACTCCAAATTTCGTATATTACTATAATAATATGGACGGAGAAATTTGGACGCATCTGTGTTGTCTTGTCAAATGAATCACCAGGATTTGCTTTTAGTACTCCAGATTTGGGCGACCCAAGGAAGTAGAGATAGTAATGTACGCCATCTAGCTGCACGCTATCAAATCAAATAAATGGTCATGCCATTTACTTTTAAGATGGTGCAGCAATTATTCGACCAAAGAAACATGCACGTCACTGATTATTTCTGATGGGTATACATTTACCGTCCGCTAGCAAAGATTGTTTGGCACATTGTTCTTATGGCTTTCAACATCACACCCCTTAATAATATTATTAATCAATGTTTGGGCAATCAATTGAGTGTGTTAATAAAAAATTAAAACCCACAAATCCAACTGTACTATTTTTAGGGCCATATGAAGGACAAGGAATGATTTTAAATGCCATATGGAGTACCTCCAACCATGTGAAATATGGTTCTGTCATGCGTGTGTGATACCCATGGCTTCGCATTGGATCTGTATGTTGTCCTACATACAGTCAACTATGAAGTACCACGATTTGGTTTTTGGGTGCAACCGGCTAGAGAATGATGCACGGGTTTGTACAAACAAGACAATTCACATTAAGATTTTACGATAGGATGTTGATGTGTATATGTAAGAATCATACACTAGAATGTCTTCTATGTTTAGATGGTTGATCTACGTTTATACTTTCTGTGAACCATGAGGTTAAGACCTTTGTACCGTAATAAAGATTGCTAAATAACAAGATATATGTATGCCTCTAGGGACACCGAAATGTACCAAACAACCATGCATGTGCATAGACCGTATTTGATCAAATTAAAAGATCTAGAGATAGCCAAACATAGTCTTCTTATGTCACATAGTAAGCATTCAATTAAGTTGATAAACAAGGTCTAGAGATATATTCAAACCAGAGAAATCATGTATCTACCCCTAACCCTAAACTCTATCTCATGAAGTCAAGCATGAAGATATGTGGTTTTTGGTTTCAAACATGGAAATTTCAAAAACCCTCCCAAGAGCTTCATTTTGGAGTGACTAAGAAGGATATATGCTTAACTTTTTATATTCATGTTTTCAACTTGTTTAAATCATGGTCAAACCTAGGATTTGGCCAAGATTCAAATGGGCATAATTTTAAAAAATGGAAAATCAAGGCACATAGTCTTCTTATGTCACATAGTAAGCATTCAATTAAGTTGATAAACAAGGTCTAGACATATTCAAACCAGAGAAATCATGTATCTACCCCCTAACCCTAAACTCTGTCTCATGAAGTCAAGCATGAAGATATGTGGTTTTTGGTTTCAAACATGGAAATTTCAAAAACCCTCCCAAGAGCTTCATTTTGGAGTGACTAAGAAGGACATATGATTAATTTTTCATATTCATGTTTTCAACTTGTTTAAATCATGGTCAAACTTAGGATTTGACCAAGATTCAAATGGGCATAAAATTAAAAAAAACAATAAAATGAAAAACCAATGCACATAGTCGATCTTCTTATGGCATATATATAGTAAGCATTCAATTAAGTTGATAACAAGGTCTAGACATATTCAAACCAGAAAAATCATGTATCTACCCCCTAACCCTAAACTTTATCTTATGAAGTCAAGCATGAAGAGAAGTGGTTTTTGGTTTCAAGCATGGAAATTTCAAAAACCTCCCCAAACTTCATTTTAGAGTGACTAAGAAGGATACAAGCTTCCCTTTTCATTTTCATGTTTTAAACTTGTTTAAATTATCTTGGTCAAATCTAGGATTTGACAAGATTCAAATGGGCAAACATATGATAAGTGATGCAAATATCATTTCTAAGTGCGGGCAAACCAGCTTTAGCTTAACATATTTCTAATTACAAGGTTTCAGAAAATTGAGTGGGGGCGGCTGCCCCCCTTGGCTATAGTCTGGATCCGCCCATGCTATAGTTTGAGGTCATTTGGATGACGTCGAAAAAATTCTTTGATTAGAAATGGGGTTGTTCGAACCCCGTAGTTGGATTTTTTTGAACCTTGATCTGTAGTACTGGGCAAAACCCTAGTTTAACCTATTTAATTATAGATTGGTAGGTCGATTTTTCTACGTACCTTTTTATTATTACTCTACTATGCAGCACATATGTGTTTGCCCGTCGAGTGAAACTCGGAGGAAGAGGGATCACTCGGAAGGAGAGAAGAAGGAGGGAGAGCATTATGGTGTCTCCCCTTTTTCGGGTGATGATGTTGACTTTTGTGCAGGGTTTGTCAGTGAGCAGGAGGTGCGAGCGAGCGAGCGAGCGAGCGAGTCGAGCGAGGCCGAGAATGAGAGAGATTTGTTTTTTTTGTGAGAGGAACAACCGAAGGATCCAGAAGGACCCACAGACTTCCAATACGCATCCTGATGCGTCTTCTCTTGACAAAGAAAATGGCTGGGAGTTTGCGTACCTATTGCACGTGACTTGTGCTCACTGAAGTGTGGGACCTCACGCATGGGCACCACACGTAAGTGACAGACCTGTTGGTGTAAAAACTCGGTTGATTATTATAGTGCATTAGAACAAAGTTTCCTATGGATTCAAGGGTAGGAAATCCAAGTTAACTCATTTACATGACATTATTTTTTCCATGAAGCAAAGTTAACACATCTATCAATTGGTACATTTTGGAGTGACTAAGAAGGATCCATGCTTACCTTTTCGTTTTCACGTGTTAAACTTGTTTAAATCTTGGTCAAACCTAGGATTTGACAGAGATTCAAATGGGCGGAAAATTCAAAAAAAAACAGAAAAATGAAAAACCAAAGCACATACGTAGTTTTCTTATGTCATATAGTAAGCATTCAAGTTGATAAACAAGGTCTAGACATATTCAAAACATACAAATCATGTATGTACCCCTAACCCTAAACTATGTCTTATGAAGTCAAGCATGAAGAGAAGTGGTTTTGGGTTTCAAACATGGAAATTTCAAAAACCTCCCAAAAACTTCATTTAGAGTGACTAAGAAGGATAAATGCTTCCCTTTTCATTTTCATGTTTTAAACTTGTTTAAATCTTGGTAAAACCTAGGATCCACCAAGATTCAAATGGGCATCAAAAATAGAAAAAATCAGAAAAATGAAAAACCAAAGCACATAGTCTTCTTATGTCATATAGTAAGCATTAAAGTTGATAAACAAGGTCTAGACATATTCAAACCAGACAAATCATGTATCTACCCCTAACCCTAAACTCTGTCTTATGAAGTCAAGCATGAAGAGAAGTTGTTTTGGGTTTCAAACATGGAAATTTCAAAAACCCTCTCAAAGAGCTTCATTTTGGAGTGACTAAGAAGGATCCATAGGAAACTATGTACTAATACAGTATAATGATCACCCGAGTTATTAGAGCAACAAGTTTGTCACTTACGTGTGGTTCCCATGCGTGAGGTCCCACACTTCAGTGAGCACAAGTCACGTAGTCTTCTTATGTCATATAGTAAGCATTCAATTAAGTTGATAAACAAGGTCTAGACATATCAAACCAGAAAAATCATGTATCTACCCCCTATATATCCCTAAATTAACCCTGACTTATGAAGTCAAGCATGAAGAGAAGAAGTGGTTTTTGGTTTCAAACATGGAAATTTCAAAAACCCTCCCAAGAGCTTCATTTTGGAGTGACTAGTTAAGACGCATACATGCTTACTTTTTCATATTCATGTTTTAAACTTGTTCAAATCTTGGTCAACAAACCTACGATTTGACGAAGATTCAAATGGGTATAAAAAAATTAAAAGCAAGGTCTGCTCATGTCATATATTAAGCATTCAATTAAATTGATAAACAAGGTCTAGACATATTCAAACTAGTAGGAAAATCATGTATCTACCCCCTAACCCTAAACTATGTCTTATGAAGTCAAGCATGCATGAAGAAAAGTGGTTTTTGGTTTTCAAGCATGGAAATTTCAAAAACCCTCCCAAGAGCTACATATTGGAGTGACTAAGAAGGATAGATGCTTAATTTTTCATATTCATGTTTTAAACTTGATTAAATCATGGTCAAACCTAGAATTTGACCAAGATTCAAATGGGCATAAAAATTCAAAAAAAATGAAAAACCAATGCACATAGTCATCTTATGTCTCATCTAGTAAGCATTCAATTAAGTTGATAAACAATGTCTAGACATATTCAAACCAGAAAATTCATGTATCAAGCTAACCCTAACCCCAAACTCTGTCTTATGAAGTCAAGCATGAAGAGAAGTACGTGGTTATTTGGTTTCAAACATGGAAATTTCAAAAACCCTCTCAAGAGCTTCATTTTGGAGTGACTACGAATGATACATGCTTAATTTTTCATATATATTCATGTTTTAAACTTGTTTAAATCATGGTCAAACCTAGGATTTGGCCAAGATTCAAATGGACAAAATTTTAAAAAAAATCAAGGCACATAGTCTTCTTATGTCATATAGTAAGCATTCAATTAAGTTGATAAACAAGGTCTAGACATATTCAAACGAGAGAAATCATGTATCTACCCCCTAACACTAAACTCTGTCTCATGAAGTCAAGCGCATGCATGAAGATATGTGGTTTTTGGTTTCAAACATGGAAATTTCAAAAACCCTCCCAAGAGCTTCATTTCGAAGTGATTAATTAAGAAGCATACATGCATGCTTACTTTTTCATATTCATGTTTTAAACTTATTCAAATCTTGGTGAAACCTAGGATTTGACCAAGATTCAAATGGGTATAAAAATTAAAAAAAAAAGGTCTTCTTATATATGTTATATAGTAGGCATTCAATTAAGTTGATAAACAAGGTCTAGACATATTCAAACAAGAAAAATCAAGCATGTATCTACCCCTAACCCTAATATAAACTATGTCTCATGAAGTAAGCATGAAGATTTGTGGTTTTTGGTTTCGAACATGGAAATTCAAAAACCCTCCCAAGAGCTTCATTTTTGAAGTGACTAAGAAGCATACATGCTTACTTTTTCATATTCATGTTTTTAACTTATTCAAATCTTGGTGGAACCAAGGATTTGACCAAGATTCAAATGGGTATAAAAGTTCAAAAAAAAAGGTCTTCTTATATGTTATATAGTAAGCATTCAATTAATTTGATAAACAAGGTCTACACATATTCAAACCAGGAAAATCATGTATCTACCCCCTAACCCTAAACTCTGTCTTATGAAGAAGTCAAACATGCATGAAGAGAATTGGTTTTTGGTTTCAAGCATGGAAATTTCAAAAACCGTCCCAAGAGCTACATATTGGAGTGACTAAGAAGGATAGATGCTTAATTTTTCATATTCATGTTTTAAACTTGTTTAAATCATGGTCAAACCTAGGATTTGACCAAGATTCAAATGGGCATAAAAATTCAAAAAAAACAATAAAATGAAAAACCAATGCACATAGTCATCTTATGTCATCTAGTAAGCATTCAATTAAGTTGATAAACAAGGTCTAGACATATTCAAACCAGAAAATTCATGTATCAAGCTACCCCTATCCCCAAACTCTCTCTTATGAAGTCAAGCATGAAGAGAAGTACGCGGTTTTTTTGGTTTCAAACATGGAAATTTCAAAAACCCTCTCAAGAGCTTCATTTTGGAGTGACTATGAAGGATACATGCTTAATTTTTCATATTCATGTTTTAAACTTGTTTAAATCATGGTCAAACCTAGGATTTGACCAAGATTCATATGGGCAAAATTTTAAAAAAATGAAAAATCAAGGCACATAGTCTTCTTATTTTTGGTTTCAAACATGGAGCTTTCAAAAACGCTCCCACTGAGCTGCAGGTTGGCGTGACTAAGAAGGATCCATAGGAAACTATGTACTAATACAAGATAATGATCACCCGAGTTATTAGAGCAACAAGTCTGTCACTTACGTGTGGTTCCCATGCGTGAGGTCCCACACTTCAGTGAGCACAAGTCACGTACGCTAGGTAAGCAAACTCCCAGCCATCTTCTTTGTCAAGAGAGAGGCATCAACACTCTCTCTCTCTCTCTCTCTCTCTCTCTCCAATTATCCACCTCCGTTGGCTGCCGGTTTTGGCAGGTCGTTTCTAGCTCAGCTCGTAGGCCATGGTGTGCGGGCTCGTAGCCATGGCGATTTGGTCGCGCCAAGTGGTTCGTCCCCGGCTCCGACGAGGATCAATCCGGACGGTGCCTATTAAGGACCCGATCGCATTTCTTGCTTTCGGCATGGGGTCTACCATGTAAATCTTAGGGATTTAGACGTAATTTCCTGTTTATTTTGTGTCCCGTCAGTAAATCGCGCTACGATGCGTATTGGAAATCTGGGTCCTTCAGTGATCGTTCGGTTGTCCCTCTAAAAAAACATCTCTCTCATTCTCGGCCTTTCTCGCTCGCTCGCACCCCCTCGCAGACCGACAACCCCGCACAACACCAACATCACTAAAAAGGATAGACACCATAAATAAGTGGGGCCCCGTGACTGCTCTCCCTTCGTCTCCTCCCGTGTGATCCCTCTTCCTCCGACTCCCGACCTTGCGGAAAAGAAAAATGAAATGAAAGAGTTTCACTGGACGGGCAAACACATGTGCTGCCTAGTAATAATAATAATAACGTAAAAAAATCGACCTACGAATCTATTATTAAATAAGCTAAACTAGGGTTTTGCCCAGTACTACGGATCAATTTCTGAAAATCCAACTACGGGGTTCGATTTTGGCCTGCTAATATAAAATTATATAATCTGAACTAGTATTCCTCTAAAAAATCATTTTGGTATGCATCGTTTGGTACTTTTCATAGCTAGAGTGCTTAATCCCTCCGTTAGCAAACAGTCTTCGTATGTCATATAGTAAGCATTCAAGTTGAAAAACAAGCTCTAGACATATTCAAACCAGAAAAATCATGTATCTACCCCTATATATCCCTAAACCCTGACTTATGAATTCAAGCATGAAGAGAAGTGGTTTTTGGTTTCAATCATGGAAATTTCAAAAACCCTCCCAAGAGCTTCATTTTGGAGTGACTAATTAAGAAGCACACATGCTTACCTTTTCATATTAATGTTTTAAACTTGTTCAAATCTTGGTCAACAAACCTAGGATTTGACGAAGAATCAAATGGGTATAAAAAATTAAAACCAAGGTCTGCTCATGTCATATAGTGAGCATTCAATTAAATTAATAAACAAGGTCTAGACATATTCAAACTAGCAGGAAAATCATGTATCTACCCCCTAACCCCAAACTCTATCTTATGAAGTCAAGCATGCATGAAGAGAAGTGGTTTTTGGTTTTCAAGCATGGAAATTTCAAAAACTCTTATGTCATCTAGTAAGCATTCAATTAAGTTGATAAACAATGTCTAGACATACTCAAACCAGAAAGTTTATGTATCAAGCTACCCCTAACCCCAAACTTTGTCTTATGAAGTCTAGCATGAAGAGAAGTACGTGGTTTTTTGGTTTCAAACATGGAAATTTCAAAAACCCTCTCAAGATCGAGCTTCATTTTGGAGTGACTACGAAGGATACATGCTTAATTTTTCATATTCATGTTTTAAATTGTTTAAATCATGGTCAAACCTAGGATTTGACCAAGATTCAAATGGGCATAAAAATTCAAAAAAAAACAATAAAATGAAAAACCAATGCACATAGTCATCTTATGTCATCTAGTAAGCATTCAATTAAGTTGATAAACAAGGTCTAGACATATTCAAACCAGAAAAATCATGTATCAAGCTACCCCTATCCCCAAACTCTGTATTATGAAGTCAAGCATGAAGAGAAGTACGTGGTTTTTTTGTTTCAAACATGGAAATTTCAAAAACCCTCTCAAGAGCTTCATTTCGAAGCGATTAATTAAGAAGCATACATGCATGCTTACCTTTTCATATTCATGTTTTAAACTTATTCAAATCTTGGTGAAACCTAGGATTTGACCAAGATTCAAATGGGTATAAAATTTAAAAAAAAACAAAAAGGTCTTCTTATGTTATATAGTAGGCATTCAATTAAGTTGATAAACAAGGTCTAGACATATTCAAACAAGAAAAATCATGCATGTATCTACCCTTAACCCTAAACTCTGTTTCATGAAGTCAAGCATGCATGCATGAAGATATGTGGTTTTTAGTTTCGAACATGGAAATTCAAAAACCCTCCCAATAGCTTCATTTTGAAGTGACTAAGAAGCATACATGCTTACTTTCTCATATTCATGTTTTTAACTTATTCAAATCTTGGTGGAACCAAGGATTTGACCAAGATTCAAATGGGTATAAAAATTCAAAAAAAAACAAGGTCTTCTTATGTTATATAGTAAGCATTCAATTATTTCGATAAACAAGGTCTACACATATTCAAACCAGAAAATTAGGTATCTACCCCCTAACCCTAAACTCTGTCTTATGAAGTCAAGCATGCATGAAGAGAAGTGGTTTTTGGTTTCAAGAATGGAAATTTCAAAAAGCCTCCCAAGAGCTTCATTTTGGAGTGACTAAGAAGCATACGTACGTGCTTACTTTTTCATATTCATGTTTTAAACTTGTTCAAATCTTGGTCAAACCTATGATTTGACCAAGATTCAAATGGGTATAAAAAATGAAAACCAAGGTCTTCTTATGTCATATAGTAAGCATTCAATTAAGTTGATAAATAAGGTCTAGACATATTCAAACCAGAAATATCATGTATCAAGCTACCCCTAACCCCTAATTAACTCTGTCTTATGAAGTCAAGCATGAAGATAGGTATGTGGTTTTTTGGTTTCAAACATGGAAATTTCAAAAACCCTCTCAAGATCGAGCTTCATTTTGGAGTGACTACGAATCATACATGCTTACTTTTTCATATTCATGTTTTAAACTTGTTTAAATCATGGTCAAACCTAGGATTTGACAAAGATTCAAATGGGCATAATTTAAAAAAACAAAAAATGAAAAACCAAGGCACATAGTCTTCTTATGTTATATTGTAAGCATTCAATTAAGTTGATAAACAAGGTCTCTAGACATATCCAAACCAGAGAAATCATGTACCTACCCCCTAACCTAAACTCTGTCTCATGAAGTCAAGCATGATGATATGTGGTTTTTTGGTTTCAAACATGGAAATTTCAAAAACCTTCCCAAGAGCTTCATTTTGAAGTGATTAATTATGAAGCATACATGCATGCTTACTTTTTCATATTCATGTTTTAAACTTATTCAAATCTTGGTGAAACCAAGGATTTGACCAAGATTCAAATCCGTATAAAAATTAAAAAACAAAATAAAAAAACAAGGTCTTCTTATGTTATATAGTAAGCATTCAATTAAGTTGATAACAAGGTCTAGACATATATTCAAACCAGAAAAATCATGTATCTACCCCTAACCCTAAACTTTGTCTTATGAAGTCAAGCATGAAGAGAAGTGGTTTTTGGTTTCAAGCATGGAAATTTCAAAAACCTCCCCAAACTTCATTTTAGAGTGACTAAGAAGGATACAAGCTTCCCTTTTCATTTTCATGTTTTAAACTTGTTTAAATTATCTTGGTCAAATCTAGGATTTGACAAGATTCAAATGGGAAAACATATGATAAGTGATGCAAATATCATTTCTAAGTGCGGGCAAACCAGCTTTAGCTTAACATATTTCTAAGTACAAGGTTTCAGAAAATTGAGTGGGGGCGGCTGCCCCCCTTGGCTATAGTCTGGATCCGCCCATGCTATAGTTTGAGGTCATTTGGATGACGTCGAAAAAATTCTTTGATTAGAAATGGGGTTGTTCGAACCCCGTAGTTGGATTTTTTTGAACCTTGATCTGTAGTACTGGGCAAAACCCTAGTTTAACCTATTTAATTATAGATTGGTAGGTCGATTTTTCTACGTACCTTTTTATTATTACTCTACTATGCAGCACATATGTGTTTGCCCGTCGAGTGAAACTCGGAGGAAGAGGGATCACTCGGAAGGAGAGAAGAAGGAGGGAGAGCATTATGGTGTCTCCCCTTTTTCGGGTGATGATGTTGACTTTTGTGCAGGGTTTGTCAGTGAGCAGGAGGTGCGAGCGAGCGAGCGAGCGAGCGAGCGAGTCGAGCGAGGCCGAGAATGAGAGAGATTTGTTTTTTTTTGTGAGAGGGACAACCGAAGGATCCAGAAGGACCCACAGACTTCCAATACGCATCCTGATGCGTCTTCTCTTGACAAAGAAAATGGCTGGGAGTTTGCGTACCTATTGCACGTGACTTGTGCTCACTGAAGTGTGGGACCTCACGCATGGGCACCACACGTAAGTGACAGACCTGTTGGTGTAAAAACTCGGTTGATTATTATAGTGCATTAGAACAAAGTTTCCTATGGATTCAAGGGTAGGAAATCCAAGTTAACTCATTTACATGACATTATTTTTTCCATGAAGCAAAGTTAACACATCTATCAATTGGTACATTTTGGAGTGACTAAGAAGGATCCATGCTTACCTTTTCGTTTTCACGTGTTAAACTTGTTTAAATCTTGGTCAAACCTAGGATTTGATAGAGATTCAAATGGACGGAAAATTCAAAAAAAAAACAGAAAAATGAAAAACCAAAGCACATACGTAGTTTTCTTATGTCATATAGTAAGCATTCAAGTTGATAAACAAGGTCTAGACATATTCAAAACATACAAATCATGTATGTACCCCTAACCCTAAACTATGTCTTATGAAGTCAAGCATGAAGAGAAGTGGTTTTGGGTTTCAAACATGGAAATTTCAAAAACCTCCCAAAAACTTCATTTAGAGTGACTAAGAAGGATAAATGCTTCCCTTTTCATTTTCATGTTTTAAACTTGTTTAAATCTTGGTAAAACCTAGGATCTGACCAAGATTCAAATGGGCATCAAAAATAGAAAAAATCAGAAAAATGAAAAACCAAAGCACATAGTCTTCTTATGTCATATAGTAAGCATTAAAGTTGATAAACAAGGTCTAGACGTATTCAAACCAGACAAATCATGTATCTACCCCTAACCCTAAACTCTGTCTTATGAAGTCAAGCATGAAGAGAAGTTGTTTTGGGTTTCAAACATGGAAATTTCAAAAACCCTCTCAAAGAGCTTCATTTTGGAGTGACTAAGAAGGATCCATAGGAAACTATGTACTAATACAAAGATAATGATCACCCGAGTTATTAGAGCAACAAGTCTGTCACTTACGTACGTGTGGTTCCCATGCGTGAGGTCCCACACTTCAGTGAGCACAAGTCACGTAGTCTTCTTATGTCATATAGTAAGCATTCAATTAAGTTGATAAACAAGGTCTAGACATATCAAACCAGAAAAATCATGTATCTACCCCCTATATATCCCTAAATTAACCCTGACTTATGAAGTCAAGCATGAAGAGAAGAAGTGGTTTTTGGTTTCAAACATGGAAATTTCAAAAACCCTCCCAAGAGCTTCATTTTGGAGTGACTAGTTAAGACGCATACATGCTTACTTTTTCATATTCATGTTTTAAACTTGTTCAAATCTTGGTCAACAAACCTACGATTTGACGAAGATTCAAATGGGTATAAAAAATTTAAAAGCAAGGTCTGCTCATGTCATATAGTAAGCATTCAATTAAATTGATAAACAAGGTCTAGACATATTCAAACTAGTAGAAAAATCATGTATCTACCCCCTAACCCTAAACTATGTCTTATGAAGTCAAGCATGCATGAAGAAAAGTGGTTTTTGGTTTTCAAGCATGGAAATTTCAAAAACCCTCCCAAGAGCTACATATTGGAGTGACTAAGAAGGATAGATGCTTAATTTTTCATATTCATGTTTTAAACTTGATTAAATCATGGTCAAACCTAGAATTTGACCAAGATTCAAATGGGCATAAAAATTCAAAAAAAAATGAAAAACCAATGCACATAGTCATCTTATGTCATCTAGTAAGCATTCAATTAAGTTGATAAACAATGTCTAGACATATTCAAACCAGAAAATTCATGTATCAAGCTAACCCTAACCCCAAACTCTGTCTTATGAAGTCAAGCATGAAGAGAAGTACGTGGTTATTTGGTTTCAAACATGGAAATTTCAAAAACCCTCTCAAGAGCTTCATTTTGGAGTGACTACGAATGATACATGCTTAATTTTTCATATATATTCATGTTTTAAACTTGTTTAAATCATGGTCAAACCTAGGATTTGGCCAAGATTCAAATGGACAAAATTTTAAAAAAAATCAAGGCACATAGTCTTCTTATGTCATATAGTAAGCATTCAATTAAGTTGATAAACAAGGTCTAGACATATTCAAACGAGAGAAATCATGTATCTACCCCTAACACTAAACTCTGTCTCATGAAGTCAAGCGCATGCATGAAGATATGTGGTTTTTGGTTTCAAACATGGAAATTTCAAAAACCCTCCCAAGAGCTTCATTTCGAAGTGATTAATTAAGAAGCATACATGCATGCTTACTTTTTCATATTCATGTTTTAAACTTATTCAAATCTTGGTGAAACCTAGGATTTGACCAAGATTCAAATGGGTATAAAAATTAAAAAAAAAGGTCTTCTTATATATGTTATATAGTAGGCATTCAATTAAGTTGATAAACAAGGTCTAGACATATTCAAACAAGAAAAATCAAGCATGTATCTACCCCTAACCCTAATATAAACTATGTTTCATGAAGTAAGCATGAAGATTTGTGGTTTTTGGTTTCGAACATGGAAATTCAAAAACCCTCCCAAGAGCTTCATTTTTGAAGTGACTAAGAAGCATACATGCTTACTTTTTCATATTCATGTTTTTAACTTATTCAAATCTTGGTGGAACCAAGGATTTGACCAAGATTCAAATGGGTATAAAAGTTCAAAAAAAAAGGTCTTCTTATATGTTATATAGTAAGCATTCAATTAATTTGATAAACAAGGTCTACACATATTCAAACCAGGAAAATCATGTATCTACCCCCTAACCCTAAACTCTGTCTTATATGAAGAAGTCAAGCATGCATGAAGAGAAGTGGTTTTTGGTTTCAAGCATGGAAATTTCAAAAACCCTCCCAAGAGCTACATATTGGAGTGACTAAGAAGGATAGATGCTTAATTTTTCATATTCATGTTTTAAACTTGTTTAAATCATGGTCAAACCTAGGATTTGACCAAGATTCAAATGGGCATAAAAATTCAAAAAAAACAATAAAATGAAAAACCAATGCACATAGTCATCTTATGTCATCTAGTAAGCATTCAATTAAGTTGATAAACAAGGTCTAGACATATTCAAACCAGAAAATTCATGTATCAAGCTATCCCTATCCCCAAACTCTCTCTTATGAAGTCAAGCATGAAGAGAAGTACGCGGTTTTTTTGGTTTCAAACATGGAAATTTCAAAAACCCTCTCAAGAGCTTCATTTTGGAGTGACTATGAAGGATACATGCTTAATTTTTCATATTCATGTTTTAAACTTGTTTAAATCATGGTCAAACCTAGGATTTGACCAAGATTCAAATGGGAAAAATTTTAAAAAAATGAAAAATCAAGGCACATAGTCTTCTTATTTTTTGGTTTCAAACATGGAAATTTCAAAAACCCTCCCAAAGAGCTTCATTTTGGAGTGACTAAGAAGGATCCATAGGAAACTATGTACTAATACAGTATAATGATCACCCGAGTTATTAGAGCAACAAGTCTGTCACTTACGTGTGGTTCCCATGCGTGAGGTCCCACACTTCAGTGAGCACAAGTCACGTACGCTAGGTAAGCAAACTCCCAGCCATCTTCTTTGTCAAGAGAGAGGCATCAACACTCTCTCTCTCTCTCCAATTATCCACCTCCGTTGGCTGCCGGTTTTGGCAGGTCGTTTCTAGCTCAGCTCGTAGGCCATGGTGTGCAGGCTCTGTAGCCATGGCGATTTGGTCGCGCCAAGTGGTTCGTCCCCGGCTCCGACGAGGATCAATCCGGACGGTGCCTATTAAGGACCCGATCGCATTTCTTGCTTTCAGCATGGGGTCTACCATGTAAATCTTAGGGATTTAGACGTAATTTCCTGTTTATTTTGTGTCCTCGTCAGAATCGCGCTCTGATGCGTATTGGAAATCTGGGTCCTTCAGGATCGTTCGGTTGTCCCTCTAAAAAAAACATCTCTCTCATTCTCGGCCTTTCTCGCTCGCTCGCACCCCCCTGCGCACTGACAACCCTGCACAACAGTCAACATCACCAGAAAAAGGATAGACACCATAAATAAGTGGGGCCCCGTGACTGCTCTCCCTTCGTCTCCTCCCGTGTGATCCCTCTTCCTCCGACTCCCGACCTTGCGGAAAAGAAAAATGAAATGAAAGAGTTTCACTGGACGGGCAAACACATGTGCTGCCTAGTAATAATAATAATAACGTAAAAAAATCGACCTACGAATCTATTATTAAATAAGCTAAACTAGGGTTTTGCCCAGTACTACGGATCAATTTCTGAAAATCCAACTACGGGGTTCGATTTTGGCCTGCTAATATAAAATTATATAATCCGAACTAGTATTCCTCTAAAAAATCATTTTGGTATGCATCGTTTGGTACTTTTCATAGCTAGAGTGCTTAATCCCTCCGTTAGCAAACAGTCTTCGTATGTCATATAGTAAGCATTCAAGTTGAAAAACAAGCACTAGACATATTCAAACCAGAAAAATCATGTATCTACCCCCTATATATCCCTAAACCCTGACTTATGAATTCAAGCATGAAGAGAAGTGGTTTTTGGTTTCAATCATGGAAATTTCAAAAACCCTCTCAAGATCGAGCTTCATTTTGGAGTGACTACGAAGGATACATGCTTAATTTTTCATATTCATGTTTTAAATTGTTTAAATCATGGTCAAACCTAGGATTTGACCAAGATTCAAATGGGCATAAAAATTCAAAAAAAAACAATAAAATGAAAAACCAATGCACATAGTCATCTTATATATGTCATCTAGTAAGCATTCAATTAAGTTGATAAACAAGGTCTAAACATATTCAAACCAGAAAAATCATGTATCAAGCTACCCCTATCCCCAAACTCTGTCTTATGAAGTTAAGCATGAAGAGAAGTACATGGTTTTTTTTGTTTCAAACATGGAAATTTCAAAAACCCTCTCAAGAGCTTCATTTCGAAGCGATTAATTAAGAAGCATACATGCATGCTTACCTTTTTATATTCATGTTTTAAACTTATTCAAATCTTGGTGAAACCTAGGATTTGACCAAGATTCAAATGGGTATAAAAATTAAAAAAAAAGGTCTTCTTATGTCATATAGTAGGCATTCAATTAAGTTGATAAACAAGGTCTAGACATATTCAAACAAGAAAAATCATGCATGTATCTACCCTTAACCCTAAACTCTGTTTCATGAAGTCAAGCATGCATGCATGAAGATATGTGGTTTTTAGTTTCGAACATGGAAATTCAAAAACCCTCCCAATAGCTTCATTTTGAAGTGACTAAGAAGCATACATGCTTACTTTCTCATATTCATGTTTTTAACTTATTCAAATCTTGGTGGAACCAAGGATTTGACCAAGATTCAAATGGGTATAAAAATTCAAAAAAAAAAAGGTCTTCTTATGTTATATAGTAAGCATTCAATTATTTTGATAAACAAGGTCTACACATATTCAAACCAGAAAATTAGGTATCTACCCCTAACCCTAAACTCTGTCTTATGAAGTCAAGCATGCATGAAGAGAAGTGGTTTTTGGTTTCAAGCATGGAAATTTCAAAAACCCTCCCAAGAGCTTCATTTTGGAGTGACTAAGAAGCATACGTACGTGCTTACTTTTTCATATTCATGTTTTAAACTTGTTCAAATCTTGGTCAAACCTATGATTTGACCAAGATTCAAATGGGTATAAAAAATGAAAACCAAGGTCTTCTTATGTCATATAGTAAGCATTCAATTAAGTTGATAAATAAGGTCTAGACATATTCAAACCAGAAATATCATGTATCAAGCTACCCCTAACCCCTAATTAACTCTGTCTTATGAAGTCAAGCATGAAGATAGGTATGTGGTTTTTTGGTTTCAAACATGGAAATTTCAAAAACCCTCTCAAGATCGAGCTTCATTTTGGAGTGACTACGAAGCATACATGCTTACTTTTTCATATTCATGTTTTAAACTTGTTTAAATCATGGTCAAACCTAGGATTTGACAAAGATTCAAATGGGCATAATTTAAAAAAAACAAAAAATGAAAAACCAAGGCACATAGTCTTCTTATGTTATATTGTAAGCATTCAATTAAGTTGATAAACAAGGTCTCTAGACATATTCAAACCAGAGAAATCATGTACCTACCCCCTAACCTAAACTCTGTCTCATGAAGTCAAGCATGATGATATGTGGTTTTTTGGTTTCAAACATGGAAATTTCAAAAAACCTCCCAAGAGCTTCATTTTGAAGTGATTAATTATGAAGCATACATGCATGCTTACTTTTTCATATTCATGTTTTAAACTTATTCAAATCTTGGTGAAACCAAGGATTTGACCAAGATTCAAATCCGTATAAAAATTAAAAAACAAAATAAAAAAAACAAGGTCTTCTTATGTTATATAGTAAGCATTCAATTAAGTTGATAAATAAGGTCTAGACATATATTCAAACCAGAAAAATCATGTATCTACCCCTAACCCTAAACTTTGTCTTATGAAGTCAAGCATGAAGAGAAGTGGTTTTTGGTTTCAAGCATGGAAATTTCAAAAACCTCCCCAAACTTCATTTTAGAGTGACTAAGAAGGATACAAGCTTCCCTTTTCATTTTCATGTTTTAAACTTGTTTAAATTATCTTGGTCAAATCTAGGATTTGACAAGATTCAAATGGGCAAACATATGGTAAGTGATGCAAATATCATTTCTAAGTGCGGGCAAACCAGCTTTAGCTTAACATATTTCTAAGTACAAGGTTTCAAAAAATTGAGTGGGGGCGGCTGCCCCCCTTGGCTATAGTCTGGATCCGCCCATGCTATAGTTTGAGGTCATTTGGATGACGTCGAAAAAATTCTTTGATTAGAAATGGGGTTGTTCGAACCCCGTAGTTGGATTTTTTTGAACCTTGATCTGTAGTACTGGGCAAAACCCTAGTTTAACCTATTTAATTATAGATTGGTAGGTCGATTTTTCTACGAACCTTTTTATTATTACTCTACTATGCAGCACATATGTGTTTGCCCGTCGAGTGAAACTCGGAGGAAGAGGGATCACTCGGAAGGAGAGAAGAAGGAGGGAGAGCATTATGGTGTCTCCCCTTTTTCGGGTGATGATGTTGACTGTTGTGCAGGGTTTGTCAGTGAGCAGGAGGTGCGAGCGAGCGAGCGAGTCGAGCGAGGCCGAGAATGAGAGAGATTTGTTCTTTTTGTGAGAGGGACAACCGAAGGATCCGGAAGGACCCACAGACTTCCAATACGCATCCTGATGCGTCTTCTCTTGACAAAGAAAATGGCTGGGAGTTTGCGTACCTATTGCACGTGACTTGTGCTCACTGAAGTGTGGGACCTCACGCATGGGCACCACACGTAAGTGACAGACCTGTTGGTGTAAAAACTCGGTTGATTATTATAGTGCATTAGAACAAAGTTTCCTATGGATTCAAGGGTAGGAAATCCAAGTTAACTCATTTACATGACATTATTTTTTCCATGAAGCAAAGTTAACACATCTATCAATTGGTACATTTTGGAGTGACTAAGAAGGATCCATGCTTACCTTTTCGTTTTCACGTGTTAAACTTGTTTAAATCTTGGTCAAACCTAGGATTTGACAGAGATTCAAATGGGCGGAAAATTCAAAAAAAAAACAGAAAAATGAAAAACCAAAGCACATACGTAGTTTTCTTATGTCATATAGTAAGCATTCAAGTTGATAAACAAGGTCTAGACATATTCAAAACATACAAATCATGTATGTACCCCTAACCCTAAACTATGTCTTATGAAGTCAAGCATGAAGAGAAGTGGTTTTGGGTTTTAAACATGGAAATTTCAAAAACCTCCCAAAAACTTCATTTAGAGTGACTAAGAAGGATAAATGCTTCCCTTTTCATTTTCATGTTTTAAACTTGTTTAAATCTTGGTAAAACCTAGGATCTGACCAAGATTCAAATGGGCATCAAAAATAGAAAAAATCAGAAAAATGAAAAACCAAAGCACATAGTCTTCTTATGTCATATAGTAAGCATTAAAGTTGATAAACAAGGTCTAGACGTATTCAAACCAGACAAATCATGTATCTACCCCTAACCCTAAACTCTGTCTTATGAAGTCAAGCATGAAGAGAAGTTGTTTTGGGTTTCAAACATGGAAATTTCAAAAACCCTCTCAAAGAGCTTCATTTTGGAGTGACTAAGAAGGATCCATAGGAAACTATGTACTAATACAGTATAATGATCACCCGAGTTATTAGAGCAACAAGTCTGTCACTTACGTACGTGTGGTTCCCATGCGTGAGGTCCCACACTTCAGTGAGCACAAGTCACGTAGTCTTCTTATGTCATATAGTAAGCATTCAATTTAAGTTGATAAACAAGGTCTAGACATATCAAACCAGAAAAATCATGTATCTACCCCCTATATATCCCTAAATTAACCCTGACTTATGAAGTCAAGCATGAAGAGAAGAAGTGGTTTTTGGTTTCAAACATGGAAATTTCAAAAACCCTCCCAAGAGCTTCATTTTGGAGTGACTAGTTAAGACGCATACATGCTTACTTTTTCATATTCATGTTTTAAACTTGTTCAAATCTTGGTCAACAAACCTACGATTTGACGAAGATTCAAATGGGTATAAAAAAATTAAAACCAAGGTCTGCTCATGTCATATAGTAAGCATTCAATTAAATTGATAAACAAGGTCTAGACATATTCAAACTAGTAGGAAAATCATGTATCTACCCCCTAACCCTAAACTATGTCTTATGAAGTCAAGCATGCATGAAGAAAAGTGGTTTTTGGTTTTCAAGCATGGAAATTTCAAAAACCCTCACAAGAGCTACATATTGGAGTGACTAAGAAGGATAGATGCTTAATTTTTCATATTCATGTTTTAAACTTGATTAAATCATGGTCAAACCTAGAATTTTACCAAGATTCAAATGGGCATAAAAATTCAAAAAAAAATAATGAAAAAACAATGCACATAGTCATCTTATGTCATCTAGTAAGCATTCAATTAAGTTGATAAACAATGTCTAGACATATTCAAACCAGAAAATTCATGTATCAAGCTAACCCTAACCCCAAACTCTGTCTTATGAAGTCAAGCATGAAGAGAAGTACGTGGTTATTTGGTTTCAAACATGGAAATTTCAAAAACCCTCTCAAGAGCTTCATTTTGGAGTGACTACGAATGGTACATGCTTAATTTTTCATATTCATGTTTTAAACTTGTTTAAATCATGGTCAAACCTAGGATTTGGCCAAGATTCAAATGGGCAAAAAATTTCATATTCATATTCATGTTTTAAACTTGTTTAAATCACGCATGTATCTACCCCTAACCCTAAACTCTGTTTCATGAAGTCAAGCATGAAGATTTGTGGTTTTTGGTTTCGAACATGGAAATTCAAAAACCCTCCCAAGAGCTTCATTTTGAAGTGACTAAGAAGCATACATGCTTACTTTTTCATATTCATGTTTTTAACTTATTCAAATCTTGGTGGACCCAAGGATTTGACCAAGATTCAAATGGGTATAAAAGTTCAAAAAAAAACAAGGCCTTCTTATATGTTATATAGTAAGCATTCAATTAATTAGATAAACAAGGTCTACACATATTCAAACCAGGAAAATCATGTATCTACCCCCTAACCCTAAACTCTGTCTTATGAAGAAGTCAAGCATGCATGAAGAGAAGTGGTTTTTGGTTTCAAGCATGGAAATTTCAAAAACCCTCCCAAGAGCTACATATTGGAGTGACTAAGAAGGATAGATGCTTAATTTTTCATATTCATGTTTTAAACTTGTTTAAATCATGGTCAAACCTAGGATTTGACCAAGATTCAAATGGGCATAAAAATTCAAAAAACAATAAAATGAAAAACCAATGCACATAGTCATCTTATGTCATCTACTAGTAAGCATTCAATTAAGTTGATAAACAAGGTCTAGACATATTCAAACCAGAAAATTCATGTATCAAGCTACCCCTATCCCCAAACTCTCTCTTATGAAGTCAAGCATGAAGAGAAGTACGCGGTTTTTTTGGTTTCAAACATGGAAATTTCAAAAACCCTCTCAAGAGCTTCATTTTGGAGTGACTATGAAGGATACATGCTTAATTTTTCATATTCATGTTTTAAACTTGTTTAAATCATGGTCAAACCTAGGATTTGACCAAGATTCAAATTGGCAAAATTTTAAAAAAATGAAAAATCAAGGCACATAGTCTTCTTATTTTTGGTTTCAAACATGGAAATTTCAAAAACCCTCCCAAAGAGCTTCATTTTGGAGTGACTAAGAAGGATCCATAGGAAACTATGTACTAATACAGTATAATGATCACCCGAGTTATTAGAGCAACAAGTCTGTCACTTACGTGTGGTTCCCATGCGTGAGGTCCCACACTTCAAAGGAGAACAAGTCACGTACGCTCGGGAGGCAAACTCCCACCCATCTTCTTTGTCAAGAGAGAGGCATCCTAAGTTTGACCAAGATTTGAACAAGTTTAAAACATGAATATGAAAAGGTAAGCATGTATGCTTCTTAGTCACTCCAAAATGAAGCTTTTGGGAGGTTCTTGAAATTTCCATGTTTGAAACCCAAAACCACTTCTCTTCATGATTGACTTCATAAGACATAGTTTAGGGTTAGGGGTAGATACATGATTTGTATGGTTTGAATATGTCTAGACCTTGTTTATCAACTTTAATGCTTACTATATGACATAAGAAGACTATGTGCTTTGGTTTTACATTTTTCTGTTTTTTTTTTGAATTTTTGAATCTCTGTCAAATCCTAGGTTTGACCAAGATTTAGACAAGTTTAACACGTGAAAACGAATAAGTAAGCCTGTATCCTTCTTAGTCACTCCAAAATGTACCAATTGATAGATGTGTTAACTTTGCTTAATGGAAAAAATAATGTCATGTAAATGAGTTAACTTGGATTTCCTACCCTTGAATCCATAGGAAACTTTGTTCTAATGCACTATACTAATCAACCGAGTTTTTTTACACCAACAGGTCTGTCACTTACGTGTGGTGCCCATGCATGAGGTCCCACACTTCAGTGAGCACAGGTCACATGCAATAGGTACGCAAACTCCCAGCCATTTTCTTTGTCAAGAGAAGACGCATCAGGATGCGTATTGGAAGTCTCTGGGTCCTTCAGGATCCTTTGGTTGTCCCTCTCACAAAAAAAAACAAATCTCTCTCATTCTCGGCCTCGCTCGACTCGCTCGCTCGCTCGCTCGCTCGCACCTCCTGCTCACTGACAAACCTTGCACAAAAGTCAACATCATCACCCGAAAAAGGGGAGACACCATAATGCTCTCCCTTCTTCTCTCCTTCCGAGTGATCCCTCTTCCTCCGAGTTTCACTCGACGGGCAAACACATATGTGCTGCATAGTAATAATAAAAAGGTACTACAGAAAATTCGACCTACGAATCTATAATTAAATATACTAGGTTAAACTAGGGTTTTGCCCAGTACTACAGATCAAGGTTCAAAAAAATCCAACTACGGGGTTCGAACAACCCCATTTCTAATCAAAGATTTTTTTCGACGTCATCCAAATGGCCTCAAACTATAGCATGGGCGGATCCAGACTATAGCCAAGGGGGGCAGCTGCCCCCGCTCAATTTTCTGAAACCTTGTAATATGATATTTGCATCACTTATCATATGTTTGCCCCCTCTAAAAATTTATCCTAGGTCCGCCCCTAAACTGTAGGGTTAGCATCTAGTGCAGTATGTGTGAACATGTATGCACTATGTGTGCTATAACTTGTATGTCTTTCAAATTTGAACCAAATTTGAATAAGTGTAAAATATTTGAAATGGGGCTTTTGGCTTAAACGTTTGAAACCCAAAACGACTTCTCTTCATGCTAGACTTCATAAGACCGAGTTTATCAACTTGAATGCTTACGATATGACATAAGAAGACTATGTACTTTGGTTTTCATATTTCTGATTTTTAAAATTTTGTGTCCATTTGAATCTTGGTCAAATCCTAGGTTTGACCAAGATTTAAACAAGTTTATAACATGAAAATGAAAAGGTAATCATGGATCCTTCTTAGTCACTCTAAAATGAAGCTTTTGGGATGTTCTTGAAATTTCCATGTTTGAAACCCAAAACGACTTCTATTCATGCTTGACTTCATAAGACATAGTTTAGGGTTAGGGGTAGATACATGATTTGTCTGGTTTGAATATGTCTAGAACTTGTCTGTCAACTTTAATGCTTACTATATGACATAAGAAAACTATGTGCTTTGGTTTTTCATTTTTTTGATTTTTTTTTATTTTGATGCCCATTTGAATCTTGTCAAATCCTAGATTTGACCAAGATAATTTAAACAAGTTTAAAACATGAAAATGAAAAGGGAAGCATGTATCCATCTTAGTCACTCTAAAATGAAGCTTCTGGGAGGTTTTTGAAATTTCCATGTTTGAAACCCAAAACCACTTCTCTTCATGCTTGAGTTCATAAGACATATATAGTTTAGGGGTTAGGGGGTATAGATACATGATTTGTCTGGTTTGAATATGTCTAGACCTTGTTTGTCAACTTTAATGCTTACTATATGACATAAGAAAACTATGTGCTTTGGTTTTTCATTTTTCTGATTTTTTTATTTTGATGCCCATTTGAATCTTGTCAAATCCTAGATTTGACCAAGATAATTTAAACAAGTTTAAAGCATGAAAATGAAAAGGGAAGCATGTATCCATCTTAGTCACTCTAAAATGAAGCTTCTGGGAGGTTTTTGAAATTTCCATGTTTGAAACCCAAAACCACTTCTCTTCATGCTTTACTTCATAAGACATAGTTTAGGGGTTAGGGAGTATAGATACATGATTTGTCTGGTTTGAATATGTCTAGACCTTGTTTGTCAACTTTAATGCGCGCTTACTATATGACATAAGAAAACTATGTGCTTTGGTTTTTCATTTTTCTGATTTTTTTATTTTGATGCCCCCATTTGCATTGAATCTTGTCAAATCCTAGATTTGACCAAGATAATTTAAACAAGTTTAAAACATGAAAATGAAAAGGGAAGCATGTATCGTTCTTAGTCACTCTAAAATGAAGTTTTTGGGAGGTTTTTGAAATTTCCATGTAGGAAACCCAAAACCACTTCGATCTCTTCATTATTGACTTCATAAGACAGAGTTTAGGGTTAGGGGTAGATATATACATGATTTTCCTAGGTTTGACCAAGATTTAAACAAGTTTAAAACATGAATATGAAAAAGTAAGCATGTATCCTTCTTAGTCACTCCAAAATGAAGCTCTTAATTAGGAGGGTTTTTGAAAGTTCCATGTTTGAAACCAAAAACCACTTATCTTCACCATGCATGCTTGATTTTATAAGACAAAGTTTAGGGTTAGGGGTAGATACATGATTTTCAGGTTTAATATGTCTAGACCTTGTTTATCAATTTAATTGAATGCGCACATACTATATGACATAAGAAGATCTTGGTATTCATTTTTTTTGAATTTTTATGCCCATTTGAATCTTGGTCAAATCCTAGGTTTGACCAAGATCTGAACAAGTTTAAAACATGAATATGAAAAGGTAAGCATGTATGCTTCTTAAATAGTCACTCCAAAATGAAGCTCTTGGAAGGGTTTTCGAAATTTCCATGTTTGAAACCAAAAACCACATCTCTTCATGCTTGACTTCATAAGCAGAGTTTAGGGTTAGGGGTAGCCACATACATGATTTTTCTGGTTTGAATATGTCCAGACCTTGTTTATCAACTTGAATGCTTACTATATAACATAAGAAAACTATGTGCTTTGGTTTTTCATTTTTCTAATTTTTTTATTTTTGATGCCCATTTGAATCTTGGTCAAATCCTAGGTTTGACCAAGATTTGAACAAGTTTAAACATGAATATGAAAAGGTAAGCATGTATGCTTCTTAGCCACTCCAAAATGAAGCTCTTGGAAGGGTATTTAAAATTTCCATGTTTGAAACCCAAAACCACTTCTCTTCATGTTTGACTTCATAAGACATAGTTTAGGGGTTAGGGGGTATAGATACATGATTTGTCTGGTTTGAATATGTCTAGACCTTGTTTGTCAACTTTAATGCTTACTATATGACATAAGAAAACTATGTGCTTTGGTTTTTCATTTTTCTGATTTTTTTATTTTGATGCCCATTTGAATCTTGTCAAATCCTAGATTTGACCAAGATAATGTAAACAAGTTTAAAACATGAAAATGAAAAGGGAAGCATGTATCGTTCTTAGTCACTCTAAAATGAAGTTTTTGGGAGGTTTTTGAAATTTCCATGTAGGAAACCCAAAACCACTTCTCTTCATGATTGACTTCATAAGACAGAGTTTAGGGTTAGGGGTAGATATATTTATGATTTTCCTAGGTTTGACCAAGATTTAAACAAGTTTAAAACATGAATATGAAAAAGTAAGCATGTATCCTTCTTAGTCACTCCAAAATGAAGCTCTTAATTAGGAGGGTTTTTGAAATTTCCATGTTTGAAACCAAAAACCACTTATCTTCACCATGCATGCTTGACTTTATAAGACAGAGTTTAGGGTTAGGGGTAGATACATGATTTTCAGGTTTAATATGTCTATACCTTGTTTATCAACTTAATTGATTGCGCGCATACTATATGACATAAGAAGATCTTGGTATTCATTTTTTTTGAATTTTTATGCCCATTTGAATCTTGGTCAAATCCTAGGTTTGACCAAGATTTGAACAAGTTTAAAACATGAATATGAAAAGGTAAGCATGTATGCTTCTTAGTCACTCCAAAATGAAGCTCTTGGAAGGGTATTTGAAATTTCCATGTTTGAAACCAAAAACCACATCTCTTCATGCTTGACTTCATAAGACAGAGTTTAGGGTTAGGGGTAGATACATGATTTGTATGGTTTGAATATGTCTAGACCTTGTGTTTATCAACTTTAATGCTTACTATATGACATAAGAAGCTTATGTGCTTTGGTTTTTCATTTTTCTATTTTTTAATGCCCATTTGAATCTTGGTCAAATCATAGGTTTGACCAAGATTTGAACAAGTTTAAATCATGAATATGCAAAATTAAGCATCTATATATCCTTCTTAGTCACTCCAAAATGTAGCTCTTGGGATGGTTTTTGAAATTTCCATGTTTGAAACCTAAAACCACTTCTCTTCATGCATGCTTGACTTCATAAAGATAGAGTTTAGGGTTAGGGGTAGATATATACATGATTTTCTGGTTTGAATATGTCTAGACCTTGTTTATCAACTTGAATGCTTACTATATGACATGCAAAGACTTGCTTTGGTTTTTGATTTTGTTTTTGAATTTTTATGCCCATTTAAATCTTGGTCAAATCCTAGGTTTGACCACGACTTAAACAAGTTTAAAACATGAATATGTAAAAGTAAGCATGTATCCTTCTTAGTCACTCCAAAATGAAGCTCTTAATTAGGAGGGTTTTTGAAATTTCCATGTTTGAAACCAAAAACCACTTATCTTCACCATGCATGCTTGACTTTATAAGACAGAGTTTAGGGTTAGGGGTAGATACATGCATGATTTTTCAGGTTTAATATGTCTAGACCTTGTTTATCAACTTAAGTGAATGCGCACATACTATATGACATAAGAAGACCTTGGTATTCATTTTATTTGAATTTTTATGCCCATTTGAATCTTTGTCAAATCCTAGGTTTGACCAAGATTTGAACAAGTTTAAAACATGAATATATATGAAAAGGTAAGCATGTATGCTTCTTAGTCACTCCAAAATGAAGCTCTTGGAAGGGTTTTTTGAAATTTCCATGTTTGAAACCAAAAACCACATCTCTTCATGCTTGACTTCATAAGACAGAGTTTAGGGTTAGGGGTAGCCACATACATGATTTTTTTGGTTTGAATATGTCTAGACCTTGTTTATCAACTTAATTGTATGCTTATTATATGACATAAGAAGACTATGTGCATTGGGTTTTCATTTTTTTATCCCCATTTGTTGAATCTTGGTCAAATCCTAGGTTTGACCAAGATTTAAACAAGTTTAAAACATGAATAATATGAAAAGTAACCTACATCGATCCTTCTTAGTCACTCCAAAATGAAGCTCGTGGGAGGTTTTTGAAATTTCCATGATTTTTCTGGTTTGAATATGTCTAGACCTTGTTTATCAACTTGAATGCTTACTATATGACATACACAGACTATGTGCTTTGTTTTTTTTGAATTCTTATGCCCATTTGAATCTTGGTCAAATCCTAGGTTTGACCATGACTTAAACAAGTTTAAGACATGAATATGACAAAGTAATCATGTATCCTTCTTAGTCACCCCAAAATGAAGCTCTTGGGAGGGTTTTTAAAATTTCCATGTTTGAAACCAAAAACCACTTCTCTTCACCATGCATGCTTGACTTCATAAGACAGAGTTTAGGGTTAGGGGGTAGATACATGATTTTTCAGGTTTAAAACGTCTAGACCTTGTTTATCAACTTAATTGAATGCTTACTATATGACATCAGAAGACCTTGGTTTTTCATTTTTTTCTTCATTTTTTTGAATTTTTATGCCCATCTGAATCTTGGTCAAATCCTAGGTTTGACCAAGATTTGAACAAGTTTAAAACATGAATATAAAAAAGTAAGCATGTATGCTTCTTAGTCACTCCAAAATGAAGCTCTTGGGAGGGTTTTCGAAATTTCCATGTTTGAAACCAAAAACCACATCTCTTCATGCTTGACTTCATAAGACAGAGTTTAGGGTTAGGGGGTAGATACATGATTTTTCTGGTTCGAATATGTCTAGACCTTGTTTATCAACTTAATTGAATGCTTACTATATGACATAAGAAGACTATGTGCCTTGGTTTTTCATTTATTTTGATTTATTTTGAATTTTATGCCTATTTTTATGCCCATTTAAACAAGTTTAAATCATGAATATGAAAAATTAGTCACTCCAAAATGTAGCTCTTGAGAGGGTTTTTGAAATTTCCATGTTTGAAACCAAAAACCACTTCTCTTCATGCATGCTTGACTTCATAAAGACAGAGTTTAGGGTTTGGGGTAGACAAAGACGCGCTCGACGCGTGATCTAAATTTATTCTCTGTCCTCTCGACATGCACTTGCTGCGTTGTCTTCAACACCGACACGAGCAAAGGAAGCTTTTATGGAGCCCAGCGGAGAGGGGCTCCATTTCTCGAGCGGTAGCGAGGTGACATGCGGCCTAAATCCAAATTTAAACATTGCGAAAAAATCAAAACAAATCATGCACGTTCACATCTCATATTAAGATAACCCCTAAAAATTTCAGATCAAAATTCGAAACATACATCGAGAAACAAAAAAGAGAAACTCAGATGGGAATAGTCTACAGAGAAACTCAGATTTGAATTCGGGAACTATTCATGACAGATTTCTCTTTTTTGTTTCTCGATGTATGTTAGTGGCAGTTAATATGGACCGGAGGAAGTACTAATAATATGAGGCATATTTTTGAGCTGGCCCTGTTTAGTAGAGTTTACATTTGAGAGTTACATCTTTCTACCACCATTATTTTTGATTTAGCTTGTCTTTTTTTGCCCACCATTTTATCGAGCAGGGTTAATGCAAGATCCATAGCAAACTAGCTTGTCATGACATTTTTTTGGCGGAGTGCATCTTCTCATGGCGAGCTAGCGACTTTGCCTACTAGAGTTTTTTTTTTGTTGAACTACATTTTTTGGATTTTCCCATTTTATTTGTGCACAAGCTATGAGCCGCCCGCAATTCAGCACCATATATTGGCGGGATTTTCTAGTTCAGCACCATAAATTAGCAGGATGCTATCTTCTAAGGCTTTCATTTCCCCTATATCCAGCCCCACCCACGGACAAGCAAGGGCCTCTCTCCCTACCTCGCACCTAGTCCGTCTCGCTCCCTCTCAGTCCTCCATCCGTAGCCGACATCCACCGCACCGGAGCGCCTCGCCGACGCCGTCAACCACACTTCGTCCGCTTCGTCGGATCTGCTTCCCCGACTCACTGGTTCATCTTACCGGCCGGCGAGATCGGTACACAAAGCGCCACCATGATCCACCGAACCAAACCGAACGGCCAATGCGCCACCTCCCCAGTCGACCAAGGTTGAACACTTTGTCCGACAGCTTTTGTTATGTACTCCGTATTTGATTTCCGAGACTAGTTTATTGCTTGCTTCCACTGCTTGTTATTAGCATCTGTTTTTTTTTGTAATGCCTGCTAGATATTCCCCTCGAGAATGCCTACGAAGAATCTCGGAGGCAAAATATCTTGTAGAATATGATAATTGCAGCCAAGCTCTCAGATATCGTGGAATGGGACAAAATCACCGCACCCCAAGTCGTTGCCGAGATTTTTCACACGTGTGATGTGCCGCCAAAAGGACGATTCCGTGGGGCAGTCGCTGAAGAAGGTATTTAGCCGCACCGCTCAAATTTCATATGTCTTGTTTGCCGATTGATTTGATGAACTTTGATTTGCAGCAGCTAGCCACCGCTCATGTTCCTAACAAAGACAAAGGTGAGCGCGCCAAATGATGCGTACATTGGTAGAAAGGAGGCGGGATTTGGTCCTATTGTTCTAGCAAGCAATCATTTGAGGGGCCGCCTAGGATCAGCACATCTGGATCCTCCTGAGCTCAACATTAAGGAGGTAATTTTATAATAGTGTTTTAAACATGACATAATCTAATGTACTGAAAGAGATCAAACCGTCAACAGGAGGGAGTGGTATAGATGGTAGAGATATAGATATAGATTTCAGATTTCCTAATTTTTTCTTGAAAATAGGGTCGCCCCGGCCTCTGCATCCAAATGATGCACCCACCCTTTTATTGCAATGTTTTAGACTCCATTTAAGGTTTAGAAACTCATGGGTTGCTGAAAGTGGTGACATGAATCAACCAACATATTTCCTTTTAATCTGCTGATTGATTTTATGCATGGCAAATCGCAGAAGCAAGTGACTGCTCATGTCCCTGCCAAGCAGCATTGTAGCACAGATGTCCAGAGTTCTAGTGATGCAAACGTTTGTAGGAACAAAACAGAAGGATGTGGCACTGGGGAAGCTAAGATTAGGCGTCTTCAAAAGGACTTGGATGTGGCCACTTGGCGGAACAAAGAAATGAACCGAGGATGGAATTATACAATTCAAGATGGCCTACATGTCGTTGCCGATCTCAGAAGCTAGTGGTTGGCAACTTGGTTACCGCTTTGGCTGATGCAGATGTCCATGAGATCAACTCGGACGATCTTGGAACAGTGAAAGCACGAGCAGAAACTCTGCACTCATCTTTGCAGGTAGATGATTTTCAAAGGGTGATGCAAGAGCCGCTATATGAATAGATTGTTGTTTTCAGTTGATGATGTCCCTGGTTCTTTTGTTTACTTATGTGCTGGTAGTACTTAGGGGAACTAGCTTGTACAAGTATTTTTTTTCCGATAAAGTTGTACAAGTAAATGGCACATGCTTCGCATGTTTGACCAATTAAGTTAAAAAGCTTCACAAAATCCTGCTATCATGTAGGCGGGCTTGCATTGGCTTTCAACCCAAGTGACTATTGACTGCAATCTGTAATATGTACCCCTCTGTTGCACTTAATGGTATCCAAGCCCTTGGGCCCCCTCCTTTGTTAAAAAAAAATCGAATTCTTATTGCGTCGAAGTTGTTTCACTAAAAAAAAGAGCCCTCACGTGCAAGGCACGTGTATATATACTAGTACTAGTAGAGATGGTACACCTAGACATTAGAGATTTGTTTGTTTTAAAGATATTTTTAATTGTGTACAAGATGGAAAATATAACTTTAGGCTATCCACAATGTTGCTATTGCCAAATCTGATACGATGGTGAATTTGGCTTTGGTGTGAAATATAGCAATAGCTCCACAATGTAGTGGTTCCAAATATTTATAACGTGGGTCCCGCCATCAAGCTAAAACAACTCATAAAGCCAATATGGAACTACTCTCACAATGTAGGGAACTAGTTCCAAATGCCAAAAGTGAAATTTGGCATCGGAGCACCTATTTGCTCCGGTTCCCTGTTTTTCTGGTTTTGGAACTACCTCTACAATGTATGGAACTAGTTCAAAAAGCCAAAAATCAAATATGGAACCACTTTTGGCTACACGTTGTGGATGCTCTTAGCAAATTCCTAGTATTTTTCATGGTCGATGTAAAAAAAGTATTTTTCATGGTTGATGTAAAAAAAACAAGTTTTTTTCATGGTCGATGTAAAAAAAGAGAGAAAACATGTCTCATAAAAAGCCTTATGGTTAGCACAATTTTTACGGAGTAACTCTTTTTTACATAGCCCAAATTACTATTCGATTTTCCATTGAAATATTTTATGTGTATAAAGCAAGCGAAGAAGTACACATGCATTTTTCGTTTTATTCTTTTTTGACATTTCAAAATGTATAGAAGATGAATTTCGAAATAAAGAGATCATATGCACCCAAGAACCAACAAGCATATCCCCTTGAACCCGAACATACTCAGGGCCCTTTTGTTGTGGCTTTTTTTTTGCCTTTTTGGCTTTTGGATTTTGGAAGCCAAAAACAAATATTATATTCTTTTGGCTTCCAAAATCCAAAAGCCAAAAAGCCACAGCAAAAGGGCCCTCAGCTTCAGACTTGGGATTTCGTAGGCTAGGGTTCCACAGTTTTCCAGCAACCAGTAATAATTTCAACTCTGCCCCAAAATTCCCGCCGAAATCCCCCCGCTTCCAAAATTCAAAGCGATGTGAAATAAGTACAGTGTCGATCTTATCCCCCCGGACCGCTCAATTCAGACCTATCACCGGCGGCGCCGAACCCCGCATCTCTCTCTCACGCTTCCACCCTGCATGACCCACCGGATCATCTCACACGCCGGCGCCGGCCCACTGTCCCACTCCCACACCAGCACTACTGCCTTCTCATCGGCCACCGTAGTGACCGACGACGTTCCGCCGTCTCCCTTGCTTTTTAGCAAGCCGGAGTAGCTTCCACCTCCCCCACCCCCACCGACGACCACTGTACCATACGAGCTCCTCCGTAGCCGACTTCCACCGCCGCCTTGTCAGCGACAGTCACCATCGCCGGGTTCTCGTATCTTAATCCCCGACTCCTTCCGTCCACCGGATCGGAGAGATGGGCATGTAAAGCGCCTCCATGATGTTCCACGGCTGGAAACCAAAGCGTACACGCGCCCACTTCCAAGAAGGTTGATATGGCCGCATTCGTTATGCATGTGATTTCGAAAAGTATTTTTTTGCTTACTTGCACCGCCATCTCATTAGCATTTTTTTTGTAATGCATGCTAGATATTATTGCAATACAGAAGAATGAATTAAAAGAGAAACGGATACGGAATATATGTATAAGATATGCAAGCCGTGTGGGCACAAACATGTGTAACGCTATTGCCTCTAGTGCAAACCTGAACAAAATCGGAGAAGAACCCTTTCCCCTCCCCAAAGATAAAGAACAATGTTATGATTCACAATTTGATCATGCTGAGCCTCTTGGAGAGCTGACTCAGGAAGATGCCTTGCCTGACCATTCTCCTCAACCCCACAAGGTGATTTCTGTGTTTTTTTACTTTGAGATATCTGTTGCAACTTCCATGTGTTGTATACTTGTATCCTGAATCCCACCAAACATGTTCACATGCCACCTCTAGGTCTCCTTAATGCATCATATATATGTTTCAGCATGCACGTCATCCTTTAATGTTCTTCATTCTATTCCATTTGCATATCATCATATATGGGACTTCTGTAGACTGAAATATCGTTTATGTGTGCTAGGAATCTGCAGCTTCAAGTAAGAATTTCGCAGGAACCACCAATGAGAGGAAGACCAATCAACAGGCACCTGAATCGGTGATAGAACAGCTGCAACCAAAAAAGAAACCTGCTTCTGCTACTAGACAAGCCTCAGCGATTCATGGCACCAGTTGAAGAAAATAACGAAAATTCTAAGAGTACTGAAATAAAAAAACGTGGTGAACACCCCAAGCGGTTGAATCAGCCACCTGTTACCAATCCAGTCAACCAGCGACAATCGGCAGCAGAACCAGTTTCCACAGCAACTTCTCAGCCACAATTGGCAGCAGAACCAGTTTTCACAGCAACTTCTCAACAACAATTGGCAGCAGAACAAGTTTCCACGGCAACTTCTCAGCCACAATTGGGATCAGCAGTAGCTGTGGTAGGAAATACTGCCCAAGGACACACTGTACCAGTCCCAGCTGACACAACCACAACTGGCCAAACACTGCTAGCACAACATCAACAAACTGTTGATGATCTCCCACTGACCCATATTAGTCCTGCCATAGACAACTCCCCTGAGGATGAGCCCCACACCGAAGAAGGTACATTTTCCAATGCTTATAGTTTCATTCTCCGTTATAAAGTTATACTTTATAGAGATATATATATACCTACCTTGATAGCTTGATGTAATGCTTAACTTTGTAGTTGCACCACGATCAAGAAAAACGAGGGGCCCAATAGTAGGGAAAATGTTCGTAGCTAAGCTTGCTGGGATGGAATCAAGATTTCGCCTTTCATCTATCGTAGGTGGCAGAAGGCCACTGGACCCAGAAGAATCTTGTAAATTAGCATCAGATGTAGGAATTTTCGTCAGGAAT
Organism: Lolium perenne; assembly: GCF_019359855.2. Taxonomy (NCBI): domain Eukaryota; kingdom Viridiplantae; phylum Streptophyta; class Magnoliopsida; order Poales; family Poaceae; genus Lolium; species Lolium perenne. The sequence goes on along the minus strand of NC_067248.2, from coordinate 82,399,073 downwards.
GAAATTCCTATCTTCCCAACATGGAAAGAGCACGTAGATACCTCTGCGCATTTTGAAAAATTAGTGCACAGGTTACACGTAAGTCATCTTTCTCTTGGTAATGTTACTCATACTAGTATACCACATTGGCACGTCCCGTTCCTTCTAGCTTGTTGTTGGATCTATGTATATCACACCAACGGTTTATATTGTTGTGAACAGTTAAGGTTCGAGTTCGATGAGGACCAAGAGGAAGTAAAGCATGTTCTCAACAGTCTATTCTCGGGATCGTTCACACAAGATCGCAAAGAAAGCTAAAGAAGAAATACTTCATCGGAAAGATTATCGGGAGTGTTCCAACTATATCTCCTTTTAAGCAAATGACTCGACAAACAAAGGGGGAGATCTTGTGAAGCACTGGTCTGATCCAAAGAATATGGTATGATTTGTAAGACTGAGACCAGATCACATCTTGGATTCTTATTTATAGCAGTGTCTCACTAGTCTCCTTTTTGCAGAATTTGGCTAAACAGAATCAGGAAAACCGCGGTAAACTACTTTTACCTAGCCATACGGGATCTCGTAACCTTATAGTGCACATTCGGCAAAAAGTAAGGACATGTTGTTTTATACTGCTATTTAGAAATATTTTAGTAAAAGATCATGCAGAGTATATACACCAGTGTGCAGCTTATATTATGATCCTCCATTTCAACCACGTTATTCGATTTATAAATGGTAGTACTAAAATGCAGATGTTACATAATGCAAGTAAAAGGGAACCAAACAAAGAGATGACTCTGCCAGAGATTTTTGAAGCATGCCAGAAGAACAAACTTGAAGTGATTGGAGAAGTCGCACAGAGTGTTCTTGTAAGTCTTCTCAAAGATTGAAATTTTGTGACGACTCACATCCCAACTTGTAGGAGCAGTAAAGTACATGTCAATATGATATTATATATGTTTATTAAAATTCATGTGATGTGAATCAGACATGCCAAACTGTAGGAATAAAAGTAGGTCATACACATGATAAATCTACTATCAGCAAGTTTCTCTGTAGTAACTATCATGTTTACACATGTGTACGAACTGAATTTTTTGCAGGAAGATATGAAATTAGAGATGGCAAAAACCGGTAAAAACGGTCTGGAAAAAACCGATGAAGAATGTGTGAAGGCATTTTCTATGGCAATAAAAAAGAAAGGCATTGCCAAAAACACTTTCTTACGGAATGCTGGATTGCTGAAGTGCAAGTCCATGTCCAAGTCAAAGTATTTGCATGCTCAAGTTCTAAAGGAGCAACTCCAAGTAGAACGAGCTGCATCAGCTGCGCTAAGACTAGAAGTCGACAATTTTAGAACGATAGCAGCACAGAAGGAGGCCCTACTGGAGCAGGTTAGGAATGCTAGTAAGTAGTAAGAAGAGTATCTGCTAGATAATTGGAGATGAACGGGGACAGTGACAGGTCATTACCTTTGTCTTGTAAAATGGTTCCTTAGTCTGAGCATATTTCGTAGGTGCATTTATTTGCAATTGCTATGATCTTGGTGGTCGTTTCCTTGTTGTGATGTGGATTTTTTTTGAACCGGAACCCTGCTGATTGTTAATATTATAAGTGGATTGCCTAGCCCTTTCCATCAGTTCTGACTTGTGGTTCCATTGGCTCTTGGATGAAGCTTGACGTGGTATCAGAGCCCATAGTCTCAAGTTCGAGTCATCGCTTTCACAAACCTTCTCTTCTCTTCTCCCGGTCTAGCCTTTTCTGTCAGTTTGGACTTTTTGTTGCGATGTATAAAGTGGATTGCCTAGCCCTTTCCATCAGTTCGGACTTTTGGTCGCGTTGGCTAGTGCATTAAAGCTTGACACTGATGATTTTCTGTGATCCATTGATTTCCATCTTTCTACATATAGCCCAGGTCTAGAAGCTTGTCAACCGGTCCGGTTCATTCATCGTTGTATTGAGTGCAATGAATGAACAGTGGCTTCTCCTTTGTGTTGTGCGGCAACACAACAAATTGCTCTCGCTTCAGACAAAGTAGTTGTGAACAGAGATACTTATGTATGCTACCAAATTTCGACTCCATATAATCAATAGCTTAACAACCCTCTAATTCAAAATCTCAACATTATTTCACACACTAAAATATTTTGTACGCGTTTTGAATTGGAGAACATGGGAACCGACTTTGGTTTCTGATTATGACTTGATGTGACCCTAGGCCCTGGATTCCTAAGCAGAAGGTATGTGTAAAAACAAAGAGATTACGAAGTGCTAATTCCCTTTTTTGTAAGTCCTGGTGGCATTGACACTCCTTTCTTACTTGCTATATTTTTTTGGTGTTTATATATAATAGAGAATTACCAGCTTATTGTCGAACCCGTTAGATTTTGGGCAATAATTGTTACGTGGCTGCTTCTTAATTAAAGTTTATCATGTCATGTAGATGGATTTGTGAAAGATGCAGCGGGTCGTTCTTCAGATCGTCTACATGGGATTCCCATCTACATGTATGTTCACGGTTTCATGGAGTACTTCAGCTCATAGCAGCCACATACGATCCTGCAAGATTTGCATTTTTTTTGACCTTGCAAGATTTGCATTCAATGTATCGCCAAGACGCGTCCGTGAGAACTCTAGAAACATCTTCGTCTGACTCGTTTTGGCGCGCGCAGTTCCCGAGCGAATCCAATGAATTTTGACCGTTCTCTTAAAAAAAAGGAACTTTGACCGTTGGATCAAGCGTTGGAGAACTGTTGTGCCAACGGCCAATAATTATGATCGTCGTAACCGATTTTCAACGTGATGATGAATTGATGTGACATTTGGCCGTACTAGTACGGTCTCATATTTTTGTATTACTTGGACTGTAGCCAAATTCGAAATCTCATTCCAGCGGCAAAACTTCCCGCCCGAAAAATACAAATATTTCACACGCTTCTAACTTCCCATTCTACCCTCGTAAAGATGACAACAATGTCCATGTATAAGTCGGTTGGTGGGGGGTCTACCCGTCATTTTTTTTCGATCACCACCTCCCTAGCTCCGGAAACTCCCCGAAAAAAATTCATTTCCCTCACTCTCTCCTCTGAGACCACCCACCGGAACTTCCCAAGTCCCTCTCTCTCCCACCTCCACGGCCACCGCACCTGAACATCCCCTCCGGACTTCCTGGCCTACCCGAGGCCTCGCGATCCTCGTCATCCGGCTGCTGCCGGAGCCGCTTCATCGACGCCGTCATCAACCGGACCGGATCATCCCCGCCGAACCTCGAAACCATATGCTCATCCAACAGTCTACCGCAGTCGCTTCAGCTGCGGCATCGTCCACCCCACCGGAGCCGCTTCGCCGGATCCGTCGTCCACCGCATCGGATCTTGCTCACCGACACCGCTGTGCATGAACCGGATCTGCTTCACCGGCGCCGTGTATGATCTAAACTCTTCTATCGTCGCTTTTCTATTGCTTGCCTGCAAGTTCTTGTTTAATCTTGGGGGAACCTGTTTGTGCTAACGACGCGCCGTTACGTTTTTGCAGACGAGATGAGCAACCATGAAGTGTAATGGCCGTCTCTCCAACCCCAAGTAGCACATGTAGCGTACTTCATCACCGGATCTATCAACCCCGTGAAGATCTGTCGTGACTCCCACGAGTGCTTCTCCTAATGTAAGTCCCTTGTTTTAGCGCCATGTTCGGGGTTCGATGCTTGTTTGTCCGAAGCTCTTTTAGTTCATTCCTAGCTATGACCGTAACACCTTGCTATTTTCTACTTCATTGCTAACTTTAAGCGATTGAACATTTTGGTTTGCATTCCCCGCTCGTAGATGTAGCCATCATAACTTCTATCTTGCTCGATCGTTGTTACAAAAATTATAGGTATTATAGTAACATCCTCGCTATTATTTAGTTCATGGCCAATTTTAAGTAATTGCACATGTTGGTTCGCATTCCACTGCTCTATAGCTTTTGGCATCGTAACTTCTATATTTGGTTTACGAGTCCTCGCTCCGTAGATCTAGCCATCATAACTTTATCTTGCTCGATCGTTGTTACAAAAATTATGGCCTGCTACTATGTTGTTTGTGCCAATTTTTTACTCCATGAACATGTTGGCTTGCATTCCCTGTACTACAGGTGATGCCATTGTTTTGTATCTAGTTCATTGTAAGCTAACAAAGTAAGGACTTAGTTTGGCATGCTATCACTCGCTTATCTAGCCTCGTAGTACAAATAAACTTGTCATACTACTAGATAATAATTTTGCGTGCCATCTTGTTCTTCAAAAGCTGCATTATTGACTTGTTTATCTGACTTGGCATGACGCTCAAATATGGAAAGCTGAAAATATTGGTTTGCATTCCCTCTTATACAAGTTCTGTGATCCCACTATATTCTCGTATCCGGTCCATCCTAAGCTCCAAAGATTAACTATCCTCTATGTGTTGCTCATTACAAGTTTATATCCCGAAACATCTTGATTTGCATCCCCTTCACTATAAGTTCAGGAGTATTATTTAGTTCACGGCCAAAATGAAGTAATTGCACTTGGCACATGTTGGTTCACATTCCCTCCTCTTTAGCTTCTGCCATCGTAACTTCTATTTTTGGTTTACATTCCCTCGCTCGTAGATGTAGCCATCATAACTTCATCTTGCTCGATCGTTGTTACAAAATTTATAGCTTTGCTACTATGTTGTTCATACCAATTTTGTACTCCCCGAACATGTTGGTTTGCATGGGACTCGACGATAGTAAGTCATTGTTTCATTCTAACATGCTCTGTTATATTGGCTGTTGGTACGCGGCATGCACTCTTTGTTTGCTTATTGTGCGCATTACAATGATCTTGTTATAACGACGAAATGATGAGTTCCAAATTCTTTGCCAAACAATATTGGAGTGTCTTTGCCTTTCCATTGTTGCTGTCTTAACTTGTAATGTCTTTGTTTCAGATATAGGTGTTGCATGGACAACTTAAAAGATTGCCGGATCGCTTCATTGTATTGCTAGGTTTAATTACCATTCAATTTCTCTGGGTTCTATAATATTTTTTCAATGCCTTGCAGCTGATGTAATATTTAGTTAGTTTTTATAGTTCTTTCGCGCATTTTTTCTTTGGTGCTTGTGGTAAGTGAGGCTATCCGACAGAAATCAATGCTGCGTAAATATTCTCAGTATGTAAATCACGAATTCCCATCCCTTAAACGGCCCAATTAAGCGAAATCACATATGTGCCTGCCCGCAAAATCCTAAAGCGCATATTATGCCGGCATATAAACAGCAACTAAACGGGCTGGCCCACTTACTTCTTGGGCCAGCCCATTTGATTTAAGGTGGACCCCACACTCTAATTGGGCTGGCCACTTGCTTTAAGGTGGACCCCACCCACTACTGGGCCGGCCCACTAATTAGTTGGGCCAGCCCATTTGATTTACGGTGGACCCCACACTATAATTGGGCTGGCCCACTTGCTGTAAGGTGGACCCCACACACTACTGGGCCGGCCCACTAATTAGTTGGGCCAGCCCATTTGCTTTTGTGGTGGACCCCACGTACTAAATGGGCCGGCCCTTTAAGAGGAAAGTGGGACCCACCTGTGTTTTTGGCCCGGCCCACTATCTTGTTGGGCCGGCCCACTTGCTATATGGCGGACCCCACATACTAATTGGGCCGGCCCTTTAACAGGAAAGTGGGGCCCACATGTGCTTTTGGCCCGGCCCACTATTTTGTCGGGCCAGCCCACTTGCTATATGGTGGACCCCACATGTCAAATGGGCCGGCCCATTAACAGGAATGTGGGACCCACCTGTGTTTTTGGCCCGGCCCACTATCTTGGTGGGCCAGCCCACTTGCTATATGGTGGACCCCACATACTAAATGGGCCGGCCCTTTAACAGGAAAGTGGGACCCACCTGTGTTTTTGGCCCGGCCCACTATTTTGTTGGGCCGGCCCACTTGCTATATGGTGGACCCCACACACTAAATGGGCCGACCCTTTAACTGGAAAGTGGGACCCACCTGTGTTTTTGGCCCGGCCCACTAGCTTGTTGGGCCGGCCCACTTGCTACACGGTGGACCCCAAACACTAAATGGGCCGGCCCTTTAACAGGAAAGTGGGACCCACCTGTGTTTTTGGCCCGGCCCACTTGCTTCTTGGGCCGGTCCAGTTGCTGTAATGTGGACCCCACATGATAAATGGGCCGGCCCTTTTAAGTTTTGACCAGTCAACCTTAGAGGTTAGGCCCGGCCCACGTAACTAATGGACCAACCAGCTATATATTTGACCGGTCAAACTATGTCATCTGGCCCGGTCCGCTTAAGACGTGGCAGGCCTCGTGTGGGCCTACCATCTACCACGGGGTTTCAGCCGGTTAACGCCGTTAATCGCGCTAATCGGCGTCTGCCACGTGTCAGTTTGCATGACGTCAGCAGTCAACGGGCTCCCGAAAACACTTCCGCAACGGTCCGATTTTCCGTGGCGGAAGGGCGCCCAAGCGCGACGGACCGAAAAAATCGTCGTTGGACTTTGCCTGACGCAGTTTCGACAACGGAACCCATATCGTCGGGTTAGGCCCATAGGCGACGAAAAATGCCCCTTAGTTGACGATTTTGGGACGTTGTCTATCAGAACTTTTCTTGTAGTGAACCTTTATTTTTGCAAATCCCTTTGACTGATGCTATTAAATTGCCTCCTTATTCAAAGTATATGAAAGATATTGTCTCTAACAAAAGGAAAATTCCTAATGAGGAGATTTCCACTATGCTCGCTAATTACTCCTTCAATGGTAAGGTTCCAAAGAAGCTGGGAGACCCAGGTATACCGACTATTCCTTGTTCCATCAAGAATAATTATGTTAGAACTGCTCTATGTGATTTGGGAGCGGGAGTTAGTGTAATGCCCTTTTCTCTTTATAAGAGACTTGATTTAGATAAGTTGATACCAACTGATATATCTTTGCAAATGGCTGATAAATCTATTGCTATTCCTGTTGGTGTATGTGAAAATGTTCCTGTTCAAGTTACTCAGCATTGCTTGATATTAACTGATTTTGTTGTGTTGGAAATGCCTGAAGATGATAATATGTCCATTATTCTTGGAAGACCCTTTCTTAATACTGCAGGGGCTGTTATTGATTGCAATAAAGGCAAAGTTACTTTTAATGTTGATGACAAGGAACATACCGTCTATTTTCCCAAGAGGATTGATAAAGTATATGGAGTTAATACAATTTTTAATGTGAAAACTATCAAGGTGGGATCCATTGATTGTCCTATATATGAGCCTAAAGAAGAATATCAAACTCTTGTGATTGGATCCATATCAATTCAATATAAGGTAACATGATTGATTTGAGGTTTATTTCTTCTTATGTCATATAAAATTTATTTGGTAGCAAGACTTGATCAACCTTGTTAACAAGTATATTTTAATGCATAAGAGGGCTAAACAACATCTCTTTCTTTCTTTCTCCCTCCACTTGTTTTACTTGCTGTAGCACTTTTTGTTTTGCAATATGCTTTAGTTGTTTAAGATTTTGGGAATCATTTTCCTGCGCAGTAATAATTAATTTAACACCCAGAAATGTGCATTTTTCGAAGTTCTCAAAAATTTACAAAATTATACTGGTAGTCCTATTTTTCGAAGAGGCACCTGGGAGCACCTGGGGCACCCCAGGGTGGCACCCCACAGGCCGGCGCGGCCAGCAAGGGGGGCGCGCCACCCTGGTGTGTGGGCCCCTCTTTGCCCCACTTCTTCATCTCTTTCACTTAGTGCACTCTCTCTCCCGAAAAAACTCGTACTCACTTTCTCTCACTCGCGTTTCTGCTCAAGAACTCGCGATTTCTCGATCTCTTTGCTCAGCCCAGATTTCTGTCTGAAATTTGGCACATTTGCTCCTTGGTATGTGACTCCTTTGATTGTCCAATTAGAATTTTGTTTGGTTGAGTATATCTTGAATATTTTGCTGCTGTAGATAGTTTTGATGCATGTTTAGTACACTAGCAAGATCCTATAGTAGTTCCCCTCAATTATATACCTTGAAATCAAATTTTATAATGATTGTTGAAAAATTTCAGAAAAGGAAAATGAACAACTACAACTTTGGAGAGGTGTTCGAAGGAGAGACGACGAGCACAGGGAGGCCCTCGAGGGCATCCACTCGGATCAGACGATCCTATAATGAGGACGTGATCGCACCAAGCTTCGATGAGGGCAATGGAGACCCTAATGCTTCATCTTTTCCATGTTATGAATTTTTGAGCAATGCAGGGTTATTGGATGATTTCTTGACTCTCATCGGAAATGCGGGTTTAACCACCTATATGGAGGATGAGGGGAAGCAATACTACATGCTCACTAAAATCTTTGTGGAAAGCTTCAAGTTCAACAACAAGCACTTCAACCCGACGGTTGCATTCAAGATCTATGGTACTCCTGTCACTATGAAGTTGAAGGATTTTTGTGCCGCATTGGGTATTGCCCCTGCAGGTACATCTAAGAAGATTGAGGACAACCCCCGGGTTTTGCTGGAGCTCTATCGAGAAATTACAAATGATGATTGCCGCACCATTCAGCGCGGCAAGATAAGAAACATTCAACTCCCCGCCATTAAATATTTTGCTTATTACCTTGCTACTAGCATTCTGGGTACGGAGAATACTAGTAATATTTCTAGTTACCATCTTGCTTTCTTAATTGCTGCACTCACTGGGGAGACACCTTATCATCTTGGTTCTGTGATTGCTCGCCGTTTGTCCAACAAGGGGCCTATTTATGGGGGAATAATTGCATCGCTTATTTTGGCACGCCTAGATCTCCCTATTGACCCTAATGATGTAGAAATACCATCTGTTAGGTTGGATATTGCTGCTATGAAGAGTCACCAATTTGTTACAGTTGACTCTAGTATGGATAATATTGTTTATAGAATGTTATTTGCTGACGGGGATGAGAGGGAAGTCCTCTTGCCCCAAACAGATTTGTTCAGTCTTGACAGGAAACCATGGTCTCGCTCTAAGGAGGAGGTGGATGAGCAACTGAAGATACAAGGTTTCCACCAGCAACATGACTCCGAGGATGCTGAGCCCTCCTACGACTACACCGTCACGTATCTGGGTGCTTCTTCTAGCACATACCCGGAATATGATCCATCTTCGTCGTACTACGGAGATACTACCTCATGGCCTCGATGGAATTGAACTCCACTTAGGCCAAAAGCCTAAGATTGGGGGGAGGTATACCGGCATCACTCATTCTTTGCATATTATGGTTGCTGGATACTTGTACATACTTGTTTAGTTTCTTAGAGTGGTTTTCTAATGAGAGGGAGATGATATTTGGGTAGGTGCTGTCCAAAAACAGATTCTGGGCTGTTACCAAAAAAAATTGTACGCACAGCCAGAACGTTATTTTGAGTTGCCAATTTTTGAGAATGTGCCCCAGGTTGTTATCTAACTTTCATTAGTTGAACACTTTCTGAGCTGAGCAATGCAAGATTTTTGTTAATTTCGATTTCTGTACTGCTGTCAGGTTTTGGCAGATTTCTGTCATCCTGCTTTTCTGTGTTTCTGTTAGCTTGCATTCTCTTGTTTTCGCTTTGTTTCTTTCCTAAAACCAAAAAGACCAAAAATATTTCTGTTGTTTATCTTCACCATTTGTTTATTTGGTTCTTAGCTCTTAGTTTACTTTATTTGCTATCGTTGGTTTGCTATGAGAAAACCCAAAAAGATTTTGCTTTGTTTTCTTGTTTTCTTTTGTTCTTGTTTCCAATTCGAAAACACCAAAAATATTTGCTGTTCTTCTTTGGTTTGTAAAGTTCATCATGAGTTCAATGGTCTTCGGTGGCTGGAGCGTGGTTTTCATTTCATATTATCCAAGCTACACAAGTGAAAGGCAATAATGACGATCTACAACAATTGGATTGTGGTGAGAGGCTGGTATGAACTCTATTTGTTTTCATTTTTGTACATATACTCATCCATGTGAGCATGCTTAGTTGGTTCATGTGAGGTATATGTTATTTGAGAAAGTCTAGTAGTTCATGATCTCTCATGTTTATCTCCAATTTATTAATATGAGTAGCATGTCATGGATGTTCGCTTGCATTGTTTTATTCATAAGTAAGTATGGCATTGTGGTATCCTCCTCTGAATAATTCATTTATATCGACTTGGCACATGCTCACGCATGCATATGACTGAACAAAAAGTCAATTAAGCCTCGATGATTTATATTGCTTCAGAGTTCTTGTATCACTTTTATGCCTCCGTTAATTTATTTTGCCGCAAGCATGATTATGACGATTCGCTCTCTTGATTTGTCGCTCCCTAGTCTTTTGCTAGCCTTCACTTGTACTGAGCGGGAACGCCGCTCGTGCTTCCAAACACCTGAAAACCAAGTTGTTCCAAAGTGTCCACCATAAATACCTATGCATGGCATTTCAAACCATTCCAAGTAAATTCTCATGCGCTACCTTTAAAACTTTCAAAATGCTTCTCAATTTGTGTTAATGTTTTATAGCTCATGAGGAAGTATGTGGTGTTTAGCTTTCAACCTTGTCATTTACTTTTGATGGACTCTCATATGGACTAGTGGCACATCCGCTTATCCAATAATTTTGCAAAAAGAGCTGGCAATGGGATTCCCAGTCCCAAATTAATTAACTTAAATAGACACTCCTCCATGGTTTGTGATTGTTGGACGGCACCCGAAGGATTCGGTTAGCCATGGCTTGTGTAATCAAAGGTTGGGGGGAGTGTCATCATCATAATAAAACTTAAATAAAAAGGCACTCCTTCATTGGTATGTGATTGTTGGCAGGCACCCGAGGATTCGGTTAGCCATAGTTTGTGTAAGAAAGGTTGGAAGGAGTGCCACATAAACATACAAATAATTCATGGGAGCCGCTCTTGGGAGTCCGTTTGACGAGGTAGTTAGTGTACCCATTACCATTTGTTGACAACAACAAGCACCTCTCAAAATAATTTTACTCCTGCTTTAAAAAAATGAAAAGCTCTAGCGCATGTTAATCCCTGCTTCCCTCTGCAAAGGGTCAATCTTTTACTTTTATGTTGTGTCTCCATTCTTTCTTTGAGCACTATCTTGAGAGCACAACTGTCATTCTTAGTATAATATGCTTGTCTCAAAATATGATTGATTGTGGTATAACTTTGATGCTTTTATCTTTGACAATCACTACTTCTAGTCTTTCTATGAACTCCAGAGGTGCCTGGGCATTTATGTTTTGCTGATCAAATACGGGCAAGCGAGACACCACTTTATCATACTCTCTTATGAACATTGCAATCCTGCTTATATACATGATTCATGATGCTTATTATTAATTGTTGGTACCTCTCCATGATTGACATAGCTGTTGGATGATCTTATTTGCATGTATCTCATTATGAACTGCTTAAGTATTAGCCATAGCATGAGAATATATACATCATATGAGCAAATGTGTTCGTGAAAGTTCTTTTATCGCTCAGTTGTTAACTGAATTGCTTGAGGACAAGCAATAAGCTAAGCTTGGGGGGAGTTGATACGTCCAAAACGTATCTACTTTTCCGAACACTTTTGCTATTGTTTTGCCTCTAATTTGTGTGTTTTGGATACAACTAACACGGACTAACGCTGTTTTCAGCAGAATTGCTCTGGTGTCTCGTTTTTATGCAGAAATCCAACTTTCAGGAAAATCCTCGGAATTTATGCAGAAGGTCCTATTTTCCCAGAATATTGGCGGAGCCAGAAGGGCAAGCCAGGTGGGGGCACGAGGGCCCCACACACTAGGCCGGCGCGGCCCAGGAGGGGCCCGCGCGGCCCTAGTGTGTGGCGGCCTCGGCTGGCCCCCGACGCCCTCCTTCGGACTACTTATCGCCCTCGACCTAAAAACGCACGGGGAGAAGTCGAAGTCGCCAGAAACCCTCCAGAGAGCCGCCACATCGCGAAACTCCGTCTCGGGAGCCAGAAGTCTCCGTTCTGGCACTCCGCCGGGACGGGGAATTGGAGGAGATCATCGCCGCCATCACCACCAACGCCTCTCCATCGACCAACCATGTTTCCCCCATCCATGTGTGAGTAATTCCCCCGCTGTAGGCTGAAGGGGATGGTAGGGATTGGATGAGATTGATCATGTAATAGTCACAAGATTGTTAGGGCATGGTGCCTAGTATTCGTAGATGTTACTTTTATGATATTGTTGCAACTTGTTATGCTTAATGCTTGTCACTAGGGCCCGAGTGCCATGATCTCAGATCTGAACATGTTATTGTTTCATCATGATATGCATTGTTTATTTATCTTACCTGCAAGTTGTATACACATGTCGTTGTCCGGAACCAATGGCCCCGAAGTGACAGAAATCGGGACAACCGGAGGGGATGGTAGTGATGTCAGGATCACATGTGTTCACGGAGTGTTAATGCTTTGCTCCGGTACTCTATTAAAAGGAGTACCTTAATTTCCAGTAGTTTCCCTAGAGGCCCAGCTGCCACCGGCTGGTAGGACAAAAGATGTTGTGCAAGTTTCTCATTGCGAGCACGTACGACTATATATGGAACACATGCCTATTGATTGATTAGTACTTGGATACCGCTTTATTATTACCTGCAAATGCCCTACCATGATTGTTACATGAATTCTCTCATCCATGCAACGCCCGTTCATCCGTCCCTGTGCCTACAGTATTTTAATCCTGCTGTTTACTATAATCACTACTGCTGTCTTTATTTCACCGCTGCTGTTATTTCACTATTCCTACTGCTACAAAACTGTTGCTACTGATAAACTCTTGCGAGCAAGTCTGTTTCCAGGTGCAGCTGAATTGACAACTCCGCTGTTAAGGCTTACAAGTATTCTTTGTCTCCCCTTGTGTCGAATCAATAAATTGGGTAATACTTCCCTCGAAGACTGTTGCGATCCCCTATACTTGTGGGTCATCAGTCTCCAATGTATCTATAATTTCTTATGTTTCATGCTAGTTTTATGACAATACCTACATGTTTTGTTCAGACTTTATGATGTTTTGATGCATTTTCCGGCACTAACCTATTAACAAGATGCCGAAGCGCCAGTTCATGTTTTCTGCTGTTTTTGGTTCCAGAAATCCTACACAGGAAATATTCTCGGAATGGACGAAACAAAAGCCCAAGACCTTATTTTCCACGGAAGGTTCCAGAGAGCCAGAGAGGGACCAGAGGGGAGCCCAGCGGGCCCCACCCCACATGGCGGCGCGGCCAAGGGGGGCGCACCCCCCTATGGTGTGGGTCCCTCGGGACCCCTCCGAGGCCGCCCTTCCGCCTATATATTCTCTCCGCCTCGAAAACCCTAAAGGAATAAGCCACGGGACGAGAAAAGTTACGCAGCCGCCACCATCGCGAAGTCAAGTTAGGGGAACAGAAGTCTCTGTTCTGGCACGCCGCCGGGACGGGGAATTGCCCCCGGAGCCATCTCCATCGACACCACCGCCATCTTCATCGCCGTTGCTGTCTCCCATGATGAGAAGGGAGTAGTTCTCCCCCGAGGCTGAGGGCTCTACCGGTAGCTATGTGGTTAATCTCTCTCTCATGTACCTCAATACAATGATCTCATGAGCTGCCTTACATGATTGAGATCCATATGATGAGCTTTGTATCACTATTAATCTATGTGCTACTCTAGTGATGTTATTAAAGTAGTCTATTCCTCCTCCATGATGTAAAGGTGACAGTGTGTGCATCATGTAGTACTTGGCGTAGGTTATGATTGTAATCTCTTGTAGATTATGAAGTTAACTATTACTATGATAGTATTGATGTGATCTATTCCCCCTTTCATAGCTGTTGTTGACAGTGTGTATGCTATGTTAGTACTCGGTCTAAATTTCAACGGTCTATTATGCACTCTAGAGGTTACTTTAATATGAACTCCGAATGTTGTGGAGCTTGTTTACTCCGGCTTGAGGGTGCTCTTGTAGCCCTACACAATGAATGGTGTTTGCTATCCAACAAGAGAGTGTTCGTAGCACAAGTGAGGAGAAGTTATTTATTTATTATGTGATCAATGTTGAGAGTGTCCACTAGTGAAAGTATGATCCATAGGCCTTGTTTCTAAGCATTGAAACACCGTTTCCAACGAGTTCTGTTACATGTTTGCTTGCTGCCATCTTTATTTCAGATTGCAATTGTTACTTATAATCATCCATATTACTTGTATTTCACTATCTCTTCGCCGAACTAGTGCACCTATACATCTGACAAGTGTATTAGGTGTGTTGGGGACACAAGAGACTTCTTGTATCTTAATTGCAGGGTTGCTTGAGAGGACTATCTTTGACCTCTACCTCCCTGAGTTCGATAAACCTTGGGTGATTCACTTAAGGGAAACTTGCTGCTGTTCTACAAACCTTTGCTCTTGGATGCCCAACACTGTCTACAAGAATAGAAGCACATGTAGACATCAAGCTATTTTCTGGCGCCGTTGCCAGGGAGGTAAGGTAAAAGGTATTCACATCCTCCGACTACTAAGCTATTTCCTAGCACTGTTGCCGGTGTGTGAGTGCTCGAAGGTATCTCCTTTAGATTCTGCAATTATATCTTTTTGTTTCTTGTTTTTAATTCACTAGTTAGGCTTAATGGAAAACAACAACAAAAATAGAGATCTTTATAGTATTTATCTTGAGTTAGGACATGAGGTGTTTGAAGAGAAAATTAAAAAACCCATGGAACTTTGTTTGCAAAATAGTTGTAGCAATGTTTTTAGCATGAACTCTTTGAACACTATTATTGCTAAGGCTATGGAAGAATTTAAGCTTGGGGAGGTCGGTTTTGATGAAAATGATCTCTTTAGTCCTCCGGGTATGGAAGAGAAAGTTTATGTTGATTATGATATGCCTCCTATATATGATGTTTGCAATGATGAATATGATATTTTCAGTCCATCTACTATTGAGGATATAATTCATTATGATTATTCTATGCCTCCAATTTATGATGATTACAATGATGGTTGTGATAGTTTTACTCCCACTATTACTAATAAAATTGATTATGCTTATGTGGAGAGTAATGATACTTTTATGCATATGGATAAGAATGCTTTATGTGATAGTTATATTGTTGAGTTTGTTCATGATGCTACTTGAAATTATTATGAGAGATAGAAACATGGTTATATGCATCTTAATAATATTAAGTTTCCCCTCTTTATGCTGAAAATTTTGAAGTTACTCGTGTTTTATCTTCCTATGCATGTCACTTTGTTCTTTATGAATTTATTTGTGTACAAGATTCCTATGCATAGGAAGTGGGTTAGGCTTAAATGTGTTTTGAATTTGCTTCTTGATGCTCCTTTTGCTTCATTTTCTATTTTCATGAGAGCATCATTAAAATTACTGAGCCCATCTTAATGGCTATAAAGAAAACACTTCTTGGGAGATAACCCATGTTTTTATTTTGCTACTGTTTTGTTGTGTCTTGCAAGTTGTTACTACTGTAGCAACCTCTCCTTATCTTTATTTTCATGTATTGTTGTGCCAAGTAAAGTCTCTAATAGAAGGTTGATACTAGATTTGGATTTCTGCGCAGAAACAGATTTGCTGTCTGTCACGAATTCGCGTCCTTCTCTCTGTAGAAGAATCAAAAAAATCTGCCAATCTACGTACGTGATCCTCAGATATGTACGCAACTTTCATTAGTTTTGAGTTTTTCCATCTGAGCAAGTTAAGTGCTTCAGAAAAAATCGTCTTTACGGACTGTTCTGTTTTGACAGATTCTGCCTTTTTATTTCGCATTGCCTCGTTTGCTATGTTGAATGGATTTCTTTGTTCCATTAACTTTCAGTAGCCTTGGGTAATGTCCAGAAGTGTTAAGAATGATTATGTCACCTCTGAACATGTGAATTTTTGATTATGCACTAACCCTCTAATGAGTTTGCTTAAAGTTTGGTGTGGAGGAAGTTTTCAAGGGTCAAGAGAAGAGGATGATACAATATGATCAAGAAGAGTGAAAAGTCTAATCTTGGGGATGCCCCCGTGGTTCATCCCTGCATATTTCAAGAAGACTCAAGCATCTAAGCTTGGGGATGCCCAAGGCATCCCCTTCTATATCGACAACTTATCAGGTCACTTCTAGTGAAACTATATTTTTATTCCGTCACATCTTATGTTCTTTACTTGGAGCGTCTTTTTGTTTTTGTTTTTGTTTTTGTTTGAATAAATTTGGATCCCACCATCCTTTTATTGGAGATATACACGCTCCGCTTTTTCATTTGAACACTTGTGTTCTTAGTTATGCTTTAATGTTCATGGCGAAGGCTAAAAACTGCTTCGTTGATTGCTATTTGGTTGGAATCAGAAAATGCTTCATATGGTCTTGAATAATTTGATACTTGGCAATTGTTTCGAGCTCTCATAGATCATATTTAAGCTCTTGCATCATGTAGTTTAAATCTATTAGTGGAGAACTACCGTAGAGCTTGTTGAAATTTGGTTTGCATGATTGGTCTCTCTAAGGTCTAGATATTTTCTGGTAAAAGTGTTTGAACAACAAGGAAGACAGTGTAGAGTCTTATAATGCTTGCAATATGTTCTTGTGTAAGTTTTGTTGTACCTGTTCATACTTGTGTTTGCTTCAAACAACCTTGCTAGCCAAAGCCTTGTACTGAGAGGAAATGCTTCTCGTGCATCCAAACACCTTGAGCCAAAACCCATGCCATTTGTGTCCACCATAACTACCTACTATGTGGTATTTTTCTGCCAATCCAAAGTAAATTACTTGAGTGCTACCTTTAAAATTTCATTCCTTTGTCTTTACAATATATAGCTCATGGGAAAATAGCTTAAAAACTATTGTGGTGATGAATATGTAGCTATGTATCTTAGTTCTTATAAGTTGCTTGTTGAGCGGTAACAATGTTTCTGGGGACGCCATCAACTTTTTACACCTTTGTTGAATATCATGTGAGTTGCTATGCATGTTCGTCTTGTCTGAAGTAAGGGTGATTTATCATGATTAAATGGTTTGAGTATGCATATTGTTAGAGAAGAACATTGGGCCGCTAACCAAAGCCATGTATCATGGTGGAAGTTTTCAGTTTGGACATTAATCCACAATCTCTTATGAGAATATTATCTGTTGTTGAATGCTTATGCATTAAAGAGGAGTCCATTATTTGTTTTCTATGTTGTCCCGGTATGGATGTCCTTAGTTGAGATCTATCAAAAACGAGAAATCAAATGCGATTTATCTCCTTGGACCTTTGTACAGGCGGCATAGAGGTACTCCTTTGTGACACTTGGTTGAAACATATGTTATGCAATGATAATCCATGTAAATCCAAGCTAATTAGGACAAGGTGCGGGCACTATTGGTATTCGATGCATGAGGCTTGCAACTTGTAGGAAGTTTTATGCATAACACATATGAATTATTACTACCGTTGACAAAAAAATTTCTATGTTTTCAAAATAAAAAGCTCTAGCACAAAAATAGTAATCCATGCTTCCCTCTGCGAAGGGCCTTTCTTTTACTTTATGTTGAGTCAGTTTACCTACTTCTTTCTATCTTAGAAGCAAACAGTTGTGTCAACTATGCGCATTGATTCTTACATGTTTACTTATTGCACTTGTTATATTACTTTATGTTGACAATTATCCATGAGATATACATGTTACAAGTTGAAAGCAATTGCTGAAACTTAATCATCCTTTGTGTTGCTTCGAAACCTTCTACTTTGAATCTATTGCTTTATGAGTTAGCTCTTATGCAAGTCTTTTTGATACTTGTCTTGAAAGTACTATTCATGAAAAGTTTTGCTATATGATTCAGTTGTTTAGTCATTATCTCTTTGTTAGCAATCTATTGCTTCGAATCACTCCATTCATCTCATATGCTTTACAATAATGTTGATCAAGATTATGATGGTAGCATGTCACTTCAGAAATTATTATTTTTATCGTTTACCTACTCGAGGGCGAGTAGGAACTAAGCTTGGGGATGCTTGATACGTCTCCAACGTATCTATAATTTCTTATGTTCCATGCTAGCTTTATGACAATAACTACATGTTTTGTTCACACTTTATGATGTTTTGATGCATTTTCCGGCACTAACCTATTAACAAGATGCCGAAGCGCCAGTTCCTGTTTTCTGCTGTTTTTGGTTCCAGAAATCCTACACAGGAAATATTCTCGGAATTGGACGAAACAAAAGCCCAAGACCTTATTTTCCACAGAAGGTTCCAGAGAGCCAGAGAGGGACCAGAGGGGAGCCCAGGGACCCCACCCCACATGGCGGCGCGACCAAGGGGGAGGGGGCGCGCCCCCCTATGGTGTGGGTCCCTCGGGACCCCTCCGAGGCCGCCCTTCCGCCTATATATTCTCTCCGCCTCGAAAACCCTAAAGGAATAAGCCACGGGACGAGAAAAGTTACGCAGCCGCCGCCATCGCGAAGTCAAGTTCAGGGGACAGAAGTCTCTGTTCCGGCACGCCGCCGGGACAGGGAATTGCCCCCGGAGCCATCTCCATCGACACCACCGCCATCTTCATCGTCGTTGCTGTCTCCCATGATGAGAAGGGAGTAGTTCTCCCCCGAGGCTGAGGGCTCTACCGGTAGCTATGTGGTTAATCTCTCTCTCATATACCTCAATACAATGATCTCATGAGCTGCCTTACATGATTGAGATCCATATGATGAGCTTTGTATCACTATTAATCTATGTGCTACTCTAGTGATGTTATTAAAGTAGTCTATTCCTCCTCCATGATGTAAAGGTGACAGTGTGTGCATCATGTAGTACTTGGCGTTGGTTATGATTATAATCTCTTGTAGATTATGAAGTTAACTATTACTATGATAGTATTGATGTGATCTATTCCCCCTTTCATAGCTATTGTTGACAGTGTGTATGCTATGTTAGTACTCGGTCTAAATTGCAACGGTCTATTATGCACTCTAGAGGTTACTTTAATATGAACTCCGAATGTTGTGGAGCTTGTTTACTCCGGCTTGAGGGTGCTCTTGTAGCCCTACACAATGAATGATGTTTGTTATCCAACAAGAGAGTGTTCATAGCACAAGTGAGGAGAAGTTATTTATTTATTATGTGATCAATGTTGAGAGTGTCCACTAGTGAAAGTATGATCCCTAGGCCTTGTTTCTAAGCATTGAAACACCGTTTCCAACGAGTTCTGTTACATGTTTGCTTGCTGCCATCTTTATTTCAGATTGCAATTGTTACTTATAATCATCCATATTACTTGTATTTCACTATCTCTTCGCTGAACTAGTGCACCTATACATCTGCCAAGTGTATTAGGTGTGTTGGGGACACAAGAGACTTCTTGTATCTTAATTGCAGGGTTGCTTGAGAGGACTATCTTTGACCTCTACCTCCCTGAGTTCGATAAACCTTGGGTGATTCACTTAAGGGAAACTTGTTGCTGTTCTACAAACCTCTGCTCTTGTAGGCCCAACACTGTCTACAAGAATAGAAGCACACGTAGACATAAAGCTATTTTCTGGCGCCGTTGTCGGGGAGGTAAGGTAAAAGGTATTCACATCCTCCGACTACTAAGCTATTTCCTAGCACTGTTGCCGGTGTGTGAGTGCTCGAAGGTATCTCCTTTAGATTATGCAATTATATCTTTTTGTTTCTTGTTTTTATTTCACTAGTTAGGTGATACGTCTCCAACGTATCCATAATTTCTGATGTTCCATGCTTGTTTTATGACAATACCTACATGTTTTGTTCACACTTTATATCGCTTTGATTCATTTTCCGGAACTAACCTATTGACGAGATGCCGAAGTGCCAGTTCCCGTTTTCTGCTGTTTTTGGTTTCAGAAATCCTAGTAAGGAAATATTCTCGGAATCGGACGAAATCAACGCCCAGTACCCTATTTTCACCGGAAGCTTCCAGAACACCCGAGAGTCAGTAGAGGGGGGCCACAGGCCCACCACACATGGTGGCGGCGCGGCCCAGGGGGGGCGCGCCCCCTGTTGTCTGGCCCCACCAGGGCCCCTTCGAGTCTCCCCTTTCGCCTATATAAGCTCCCTGACCTAAAACCCCGAGACGAAAAAAGCCACGGTACGAGAAAAGTTCCAGAGCCGCCGCCATCGCGAAGCCAAGATCTGGGGGCATGAGTCTCTGTTCCGGCACGCCGCCGGGACGGGGAAGTGCCCCCGGAAGGCTTCTCCATCGACTCCACCGCCATCTTCATCACCGCTGCTGTCTCCCATGAGGAGGGAGTAGTTCTCCATCGAGGCTAAGGGCTGTACCGGTAGCTATGTGGTTAATCTCTCTCCTATGTACTTCAATACAATAATCTCATGAGCTGCCTTACATGATTGAGATTCATATGATGATGCTTGTAATCTAGATGTCATTATGCTAGTCAAGTGGGTTTTACTTATGTGATCTCCGGAGACTCCTTGTCCCACGTGTGTAAAGGTGACAGTGTGTGCACCGTGTGGGTCTCTTAGGCTATATTTCACAGAATACTTATTCACTGTTATGAATAGCATATTGAAGTGCTTATTTATATCCCTTTATGATTGCAATGTGCTTTGTATCGCTACTAGTTATGTGCTACTCATGTGATGTTATTAAAGTAGTCTATTCCTCCTGCATGGTGTAATGGTGACAGTGTGTGCATCGTGTGGTTCTTGTCGTAGATTATGATCATAATCTCTTGTAGGTTATGGAGTTGATTATCGCTATGATAGTATTGATGTGATTTATTCCCCCTTCATAGTGTAAAGGTGACAGTGTGTATGCTATGTTAGTACTCGATCTATTTTGCAAAGATCTATTATGCTCTAAGGTTACTTAAACATGAATATCGAATGTTGTGGAGCTTGTTAACTCCGGCATTGAGGGTTCGTGTAATCCTACGCAACGAATGGTGTTCATTATCAAACAAGAGTATATGTAGCACAAATGAGAGAAGTAATTATTTATTATGCGATCAATGTTGAGAGTGTCCACTAGTGAAAGTATGATCCCTAGGCCTTGTTTCCAATACTGCAAACACCGTTTATTTACTGTTCTACTGCATGTTTATTTGCTGCCATATTTTATTCAGATTGCTATTACCACTCATATACATCCATACTACTTGTATTTCACTATCTCTTCGCCGAACTAGTGCACCTATACATCTGACAAGTGTATTAGGTGTGTTGGGGACACAAGAGACTTCTTGTATCGTGATTGCAGGGTTGCTTGAGAGGGATATCTTTGACCTCTTCCTCCCTGAGTTCGATAAACCTTGGGTGATCCACTTAAGGGAAAACTTGCTGCTGTTCTACAAACCTCTGCTCTTGGAGGCCCAACACTGTCTACAGGAAAATAAGCATGAGTAGACATCAAGCTATTTTCTGGCGCCGTTGCCGGGGAGGAAAGGTAAAAGGTACTCACACTCCGGATCTCGGCTACTAAGCTATTTTTCGGCGCCGTTGTAAGTACTCAAAGCTATTTCCTTTAGATCCTGCAATTGCATCTTTTGGTTTCTTGTTTACACTAGTTAGGCATAATGGAAAGTAACAATGAGCTTCTTATTCTATTTCCTGAGTTAAGACATGGATTGTTTGCTGCGAAAATTTAAAAACCTATGGAATCTTATTTGCATGCTAGTAGCAATGATATTAGTATGAACGCTTTGAACACCATTGTTGTTAATGATATGGAAAATTCTAAGCTTGGGGAAGCTGGTTTTGATGAGCATGATATTTTTAGTCCCCCAAGCATTGAGGAGAAAATTTTCTTTGATGATACTTTGCCTCCTATTTATGATGATTACAATGATAGTGGTCTTTTGGTGCCGCCTACTATGGAGAGTAAATTTTATTATGATTATACTATGCCTCCTACACTTGATGAGAATGATAATGATAGCTACTTTGTTGAATTTGCTCCCACTACAACTAATAAAATTGATTATGCTTATGTGGAGAGTAATAATTTTATGCATATGGCTCATGACAAGAATGTTTTATGTGATACTTATATTGTTGAGTTTGTTCATGATGCTACTGAAAGTTATTATGAGAGAGGGAAACATGGTTATATGCATCTTGATAATATTAAGTTTCCCCTCTTTATGTTGAGAATCTTGAAATTGCGCTTATTTTGCTTTTCTATGCTTACCACTTTGTTCTTCATGAATCTATTTGTGTACAAGATTCCTTTTCATAGGAAGTGGGTTAGGCTTAAATGTGTTTTGAATTTGCTTCTTGATGTTCTCTTTTTGCTTCAACTCTCATCCTTATGAGAGCATCATCATTAAAATTACTGAGCCCATCTTAATGGCTATAAAGAAAGAACTTCTTGGGAGATAACCCATGTGTTTATTTTACTACAACAATTTTTGTTTTGTTGAGTCTTGGAAATTGTTTACTACTGTAGCAACCTCTCCTTATCATGTTTTTGTGCCAAGTAAAGTTTCTATGCTAAAGTTGATGCTAGATTTGGATTACTGCGCAGAAACAGATTTGCTGTCTGTCACGAATTCGCGCAGAAGTCTCTGTAGGTAACTCAGAAAAATCTGCAAATTTACGTGTGTGATCCTCAGATATGTACGCAACTTTCATTAGTTTTGAGTTTTTCCATTTGAGCAAGTTAAGTGCCCCTGCCAAATTCGTCTTTACGGACTGTTATGTTTTTGACAGATTCTGCCTTTTATTTCGCATTGCCGCTTTTGCTATGTTGAATGGGTTTCTTTGTTCCATTAACTTTCAGAAGCTTTGTGCAATGTCCAGAAGTGTTAAGAATGATTGTGTCACCTCTGAACATGTGAATTTTTTATTATGCACTAACCCTCTAATGAGTTTGCTTGAAGTTTGGTGTGGAGGAAGTTTTCAAGGGTCAAGAGAAGAGGGTGATATATGATCAAGAAGAGTGAAAAACCTAAGCTTGGGGATGCCCCCGTGGTTCATCCCTGCATATTTCAAGAAGACTCAAGCATCTAAGCTTGGGGATGCCCAAGGCATCCCCTTCTTCATCAACTTATCAGGTTTCTTCTATTGAAACTATATTTTTATTCGGTCACATCTTATGTACTTTACTTGGAGCGTCTGTGTGCTTTTATTTTCATTTTGTTATTTTCATTCTCTGAATAAGTTCATCCTTGTGTGGGAGAGAGACACGCTCCGCTTTTTCATATGAACACTAGTGTTCTTCGTTTATGCTTTTAATGTTCAAGGGCGAAAGTTGATCGCTTCACTTGTTGCTATTTGGTTGGAATCAGAAAATGCTTCATATGGTCTTGAATAATTTGATACTTGGCAATTGTTTTGAGATCTCATAGATCATGTTTACTCATGCACCATGTAGTTTAAACCTACTAATGGAGAACTACCATAGAGCTTGTTGAAAATTGGTTTGCATGATTGGTCTCTCTAAGGTCTAGATATTTTCTGGTAAAAGTGTTTGAGCAACAAGGAAGACAGTGTAGAGTCTTATAATGCTTGCAATATGTTCTTATGTAAGTTTTGCTGTACCGGTTTATACTTGTGTTTGCTTCAAACAACCTTGCTAGCCTAAGCCTTGTACTGAGAGGAAATGCTTCTCGTGCATCCAAAACCTTGAGCCAAAACCCATGCCATTTGTGTCCACCATATCTACCTACTATGTGGTATTTCCTGCCATTTCAAGTAAATACTTCATGTGCTAACTTTAAACAATTCAAAAGCTATTATCTCTTATTTGTGTCAATGTTTTATAGCTCATGAGGAAGTATGTGGTGTTTTATCTTTCGATCTTGTCATTTACTTCTGACAGACTTTCACAATGGACTAGTGGCTCATCCGCTTATCCAATAATTTTGCAAAAAGAGCTGGCAATGTGGTTCCCAGCCCCAATTAATTAACTTGCATTAATAATTCTCTTCACATGTTTTGCCCTGATCTATCAGTAAGCAACTTAAATTTGCAAATAGACACTCCTCCATGGTATGTGAATGTTGGAAGGCACCCGAGGATTCGGTTAGCCATGGCTTGTGTAAGCAAAATGTTGGGGGGAGTGTCATCTAATAAATAAAACTAAAGTACATGTGTAAACAAAAGAGAAGAGGGATGATCTACCTTGCTGGTAGAAATAATGTCCTTCATGGGAGCCGCTCTTGAAAGTCTGGTTGATAAGGTAGTTAGAGTACCCATTACCATTCGTTGACAACAACAAACACCTCTCAAAATTTTACTTTTATGCTCTCTATATGATTTCAAAACTTGAAAAGCTCTAGCACATGATTTAATCCCTGCTTCCCTCTGCGAAGGGCCTATCTTTTACTTTATTGTTGAGTCAGTTTACCCATTTCCTTCCACCTTAGAAGCAAACACTTGTGTCAACTGTGCATTGATTCTTACATACATGCTTATTTGCATTCATCATATTACTCTATGTTGACAATTATCCATGAGATATACATGTTGAAGTTGAAAGCAATCGCTGAAACTTATATCTTCCTTTGTGTTGCTTCGATGCCTTTACTTAGAATTTATTGCTTTATGAGTTAACTCTTATGCAAGACTTTTTGATGCTTGTCTTGAAAGTACTATTCATGAAAAGTTTTGCTATATGTTATCTATTTGATTAGCAAACTATAGATCATTGAATGGATCACTTCATTCATGTCATATGCTTTACAATAATGTTGATCAAGATTATGATGGTAGCATGTCACTTCAGAAATTATTTGTGTTATCGTTTACCTACTCGAGGGCGAGTAGGAACTAAGCTTGGGGATGCTGATACGTCTCCAACGTATCCATAATTTCTGATGTTCCATGCTTGTTTTATGACAATACCTACATGTTTTGTTCACACTTTATATCATTTTGACGCATTTTCCGGAACTAACCTATTGACGAGATGCCGAAGTGCCAGTTCCTGTTTTCTGCTGTTTTTGGTTTTAGAAATCCTAGTAAGGAAATATTCTCGGAATCGGACGAAATCAACGCCCAGTACCCTATTTTCACCGGAAGCTTCCAGAACACCCGAGAGTCAGCAGAGGGGGGCCACAGGCCCACCACACATGGTGGCGGCGCGGCCCAGGGGGGGCGCCCCCTGTTGTCTGGCCCCGCCAGGGCCCCTTCGAGGCTCCCCTTTCGCCTATATAAGCTCCCTGACCTAAAACCCCGAGACGAAAAAAGCCACGGTACGAGAAAAGTTCCAGAGCCGCCGCCATCGCGAAGCCAAGATCTGGGGGACATGAGTCTCTGTTCCGGCACGCCGCCGGGACGGGGAAGTGCCCCCGGAAGGCTTCTCCATCGACTCCACCGCCATCTTCATCACCGCTGCTGTCTCCCATGAGGAGGGAGTAGTTCTCCATCGAGGCTAAGGGCTGTACCGGTAGCTATGTGGTTAATCTCTCTCCTATGTACTTCAATACAATAATCTCATGAGCTGCCTTACATGATTGAGATTCATATGATGATGCTTGTAATCTAGATGTCATTATGCTAGTCAAGTGGGTTTTACTTATGTGATCTCCGGAGACTCCTTGTCCCACGTGTGTAAAGGTGACAGTGTGTGCACCGTGTGGGTCTCTTAGGCTATATTTCACAGAATACTTATTCACTGTTATGAATAGCATATTGAAGTGCTTATTTATATCCCTTTATGATTGCAATGTGCTTTGTATCGCTACTAGTTATGTGCTACTCATGTGATGTTATTAAAGTAGTCTATTCCTCCTGCATGGTGTAATGGTGACAGTGTGTGCATCGTGTGGTTCTTGTCGTAGATTATGATCATAATCTCTTGTAGGTTATGGAGTTGATTATCGCTATGATAGTATTGATGTGATTTATTCCCCCTTCATAGTGTAAAGGTGACAATGTGTATGCTATGTTAGTACTCGGTCTATTTTGCAAAGATCTATTATGCTCTAAGGTTACTTAAACATGAATATCGAATGTTGTGGAGCTTGTTAACTCCGGCATTGAGGGTTCGTGTAATCCTACGCAACGAATGGTGTTCATTATCAAACAAGAGTATATGTAGCACAAATGAGAGAAGTAATTATTTATTATGCGATCAATGTTGAGAGTGTCCACTAGTGAAAGTATGATCCCTAGGCCTTGTTTCCAATACTGCAAACACCGTTTATTTACTGTTCTACTGCATGTTTACTTGCTGCCATATTTTATTCAGATTGCTATTACCACTCATATACATCCATAGTACTTGTATTTCACTATCTCTTCGCCGAACTAGTGCACCTATACATCTGACAAGTGTATTAGGTGTGTTGGGGACACAAGAGACTTCTTGTATCGTGATTGCAGGGTTGCTTGAGAGGGATATCTTTGACCTCTTCCTCCCTGAGTTCGATAAACCTTGGGTGATCCACTTAAGGGAAAACTTGCTGCTGTTCTACAAACCTCTGCTCTTGGAGGCCCAACACTGTCTACAGGAAAAGAAGCGTGTGTAGACATCATTAGGCTTAATGGAAAACAACAAAAAAATTAGAGATCTTTATAGTATTTATCTTGAGTTAGGACATGAGGTGTTTGAAGAGAAAATTAAAAAACCCATGGAACTTTGTTTGCAAAATAGTTGTAGCAATGTTTTTAGCATGAACTCTTTGAACACTATTATTGCTAAGGCTATGAAGAATTTAAGCTTGGGGAGGTCGGTTTTGATGAAAATGATCTCTTTAGTCCTCCGGGTATGGAAGAGAAGGTTTATGTTGATTATGATATGCCTCCTATATATGATGTTTGCAATGATGAATATGATATTTTCAGTCCATCTACTATTGAGGATATAATTCATTATGATTATTCTATGCCTCCAATTTATGATGATTACAATGATGGTTGTGATAGTTTTACTCCCACTATTACTAATAAAATTGATTATGCTTATGTGGAGAGTAATGATACTTTTATGCATATGGATAAGAATGCTTTATGTGATAGTTATATTGTTGAGTTTGTTCATGATGCTACTGGAAATTATTATGAGAGAGGGAAACATGGTTATATGCATCTTAATAATATTAAGTTTCCCCTCTTTATGCTGAAAATTTTGAAGTTACTCGTGTTTTATCTTCCTATGCATGTCACTTTGTTCTTTATGAATTTATTTGTGTACAAGATTCCTATGCATAGGAAGTGGGTTAGGCTTAAATGTTTTTTAAATTTGTTTCTTGATGCTCCTTTTGCTTCATTTTCTATTTTCATGAGAGCATCATTAAAATTACTGAGCCCATCTTAATGGCTATAAAGGAAACACTTCTTGGGAGATAACCCATGTTTTTATTTTGCAACTGTTTTGTTGTGTCTTGGAAGTTGTTACTACTGTAGCAACCTCTCCTTATCTTTATTTTCATGTATTGTTGTGCCAAGTAAAGTCTCTAATAGAAGGTTGATACTAGATTTGGATTTCTGCGCAGAAACAGATTTGCTGTCTGTCACGAATTCGCGTCCTTCTCTCTGTAGAAGAATCAAAAAAATCTGCCAATTTACGTGCGTGATCCTCAGATATGTACGCAACTTTCATTAGTTTTGAGTTTTTCCATCTGAGCAAGTTAAGTGCCTCAGAAAAAAATGTCTTTACGCACTGTTCTGTTTTGACAGATTCTGCCTTTTTATTTCGCATTGCCTCTTTTGCTATGTTGAATGGATTTCTTTGTTCCATTAACTTTCAGTAGCCTTGGGTAATGTCCAGAAGTGTTAAGAATGATTATTTCACCTCTGAACATGTGAATTTTTGATTATGCACTAACCCTCTAATGAGTTTGCTTAAAGTTTGGTGTGGAGGAAGTTTTCAAGGGTCAAGAGAAGAGGATGATACAATATGATCAAGAAGAGTGAAAAGTCTAAGCTTGGGGATGCCCCCGTGGTTCATCCCTGCATATTTCAAGAAGACTCAAGCATCTAAGCTTGGGGATGCCCAAGGCATCCCCTTCTTTATCGACAACTTATCAGGTCACTTCTAGTGAAACTATATTTTTATTCCGTCACATCTTATGTTCTTTACTTGGAGCGTCTTTTTGTTTTTGTTTTTGTTTTTGTTTGAATAAATTTGGATCCCACCATCCTTGTATTGGAGATATACACGCTCCGCTTTTTCATTTGAACACTTGTGTTCTTAGTTATGCTTTAATGTTCATGGCGAAGGCTGAAAACTGCTTCGTTGATTGCTATTTGGTTGGAATCAGAAAATGCTTCATATGGTCTTGAATAATTTGATACTTGGAAATTGTTTCGAGCTCTCATAGATCATGTTTAAGCTCTTGCATCATGTAGTTTAAATCTATTAGTGGAGAACTACCGTAGAGCTTGTTGAAATTTGGTTTGCATGATTGGTCTCTCTAAGGTCTAGATATTTTCTGGTAAAAGTGTTTGAACAACAAGGAAGATAGTGTAGAGTCTTATAATGCTTGCAATATGTTCTTGTGTAAGTTTTGTTGTACCTGTTCATACTTGTGTTTGCTTCAAACAACCTTGCTAACCAAAGCCTTGTACTGAGAGGAAATGCTTCTCGTGCATCCAAACACCTTGAGCCAAAACCCATGCCATTTGTGTCCACCATCACTACAAGAAAAGTTCCGATAGACAACGTCCCAAAATCGTCAACTAAGGGGCATTTTTCGTCGCCTATGGGCCTAACCCGACGATATGGGTTCTGTTGTCGAAACTGCGTCAGGCAAAGTCCAACGACGATTTTTTCGGTCCGTCGCGCTAGGGCGCCCTTCCGCCACGGAAAATCGGACCGTTGCGGAAGTGTTTTCGGGAGCCCGTTGACTGCTGACGTCATGCAAACTGACACGTGGCAGACGCCGTTAATCGCGATTAACGGCGTTAACCCCCGAAACCCCGTGGTAGATGGTAGGCCCACACGAGGCCCCGCCACGTCTTAAGCGGGCCGGGCAGATGACATAGTTTGACCGGTCAACTATATAGCCGGGCTGGTCCATTAGTTAAGTGGGCCGGCCTAACCTCTAAGGTTGATCGGGTCAAAACTTAAATGGGCCGGCCCATTTAACATGTGGGGTCCACCTTACAAAGAATCGGGCCGGCCCAAGAAGCAAGTGGGTCGGGCCAAAACACAGTGGGTCCCACTTTCCCGTTAAAAGGCCGCCCATTTAGTGTGTGGGGTCCACCGTATAGCAAGTGGGCCGCCCAACAAGCTAGTGGGTCGGCCAAAAACACAGGTGGGTCCCACTTTCCAGTTAAAGGATCGGCCCATTTAGTTTGTGGGGTCCACCATATAGCAAGTGGGCCGGCCCAACAAAATAGTGGGCCGGGCCAAAAACACAGGTGGGTCCCACTTTCCTGTTAAAGGGCCGGCCCATTTAGTACGTGGGGCCCACCACATAGCCAGTGGGCTGGCCCACCAAGATAGTGGGCCGGGCCAAAAACACAGGTGGGTCCCACATTCCTGTTAATGGGCCGGCCCATTTGGTATGCGGGGTCCACCATATAGAAAGTGGGCCGGCCCAACAAGATAGTGGGCCGGGCCAAAAACACAGGTGGGTCCCACCTTCCACTTAAAGGGCCGGCCCATTTACCATGTGGGACCACCATAGAGCAAGTGGGCCGGCCCAACAAGATAGTGGGCCGGCCCAATAAGCACAGGTGGGCCCCACTTTTTCTGTTAAAGGGCCGGCCCAACTAGTATGTGGGGTCCACAATATAGCAAGTGGGCCGGCCCAACAAGATAGTGGGCCGGGCCAAAAACACAGGTGGGTCCCACTTTCCTCTTAAAGGGCCGGCCCATTTATTATGTGGGGTCCTCCAAAAAAGCAAATGGGCTGGCCCAACTAATTAGTGGGCCGGCCCAGTAGTTGGTGGGGTCCACCTTAAAGCAAGTGGGCCAGCCCAATTAGTGTGTGGGGTCCACCGTAAATCAAATGGGCTGGCCCAAGAAGTAAGTGGGCCAGCCCGTTTAGTTGCTGTTTATATGCCGGCATAATATGCGCTTTAGGATTTTGCGGGTAGGCACATATGTGATTTCGCTTAATTGGGCCGTTTAAGGGATGGGAATTCGTGATTTAGATACTGAGAATATTTACGCAGCATTGATTTCTGTCGGATAGCCTCACTTACCACAAGCACCAAAGAAAAAATGCGCGAAAGAACTATAAAAACTAACTAAATATTACATCAGCTGCAAGGCATTGAAAAAAATATTACAGAACCCAGAGAAATTGAATGGTAATTAAACCTAGCAATACAATGAAGCGATCCGGCAATCTTTTAAGTTGTCCATGCAAGACCTATATCTGAAACAAAGACATTACAAGTTAAGACAAAGAACAATGGAAAGGCAAAGACACTACAATATTGTTTGGCAAAGAATTTGGAACTCATCATTTCGTCGTTATAACAAGATCATTGTAATGCGCACAATAAGCAAACAAAGAGTGCATGCCGCATACCAACAGCCAATATAACAGAGCATGTTAGAATGAAACAGTAGACTTACTACTGTCGAGTCCCATGCAAACCAACATGTTCAGGGAGTACAAAATTGGCATGAACAACATAGTAGCAGGCTATAAATTTTGTAACAACGACTGAGCAAGATGAAGTTATGATGGCTACATCTACAGAGCAGGGAATGTAAACCAAAAATAGAATTTACGATGGCAAAAGCTAAAGAGGAGGGAATGTGAACCAACATGTGCCAAGTGCAATTACTTCATTTTGGCCGTGAACTAAATAATACTCCTGAACTTATAGTGAAGGGGATGCAAATCAAGATGTTTCGGGATATAAACTTGTAATGAGCAACACATGGAGGATAGTTAATGCTGGAGCTTAGGATGGACCAGATACATAATATAGTGGGATCACCTGTGAACTTGTATAAGAGGGAATGCAAACCAATATGTTCAGCTTTCCATATGTGAGCGTCATGCCAAGTCAGATAAACAAGTCAATAATGCAGCTTTTGAAGAACAAGATGGCACACAAAATTATTATCTAGTAGTATGACAAGTTTATTTGTACTACGGGCTAGATAGCAGAGTGATAGCATGCCAAACTAAGTCCTTACTTTGTTAGCTTACAATGAACTAGATACAAAACAATGGCATCACCTGTAGTACAGGGAATGCAAGCCAACATGTTCATGGAGTAAAAAATTGGCACAAACAACATAGTAGCAGGCCATAATTTTTGTAACAACGACTGAGCAAGATAAAGTTATGATGGCTAGATCTACAGAGCAGGGAATGTAAACCAAATATAGAAGTTACGATGCCAAAAGCTATAGAGCAGGGAATGCGAACCAACATGTGCAATTACTTAAAATTGGCCATGAACTAAATAATAGCAGGATGTTACTATAATACCTACGTATAATTTTTGTAACAACGATCGAGCAAGATAGAAGTTGTGATGGCTACATCTACAGAAAGGTGGAATGCAAACCAAAATGTTCAATCGCTTAAAGTTAGCAATGAAGTAGAAAATAGCAACGTGTTACGGTCATAGCTAGGAATGAACTAAAAGAGCTTCAGACAAACAAGCATCCGAACCTGCAACATGGCGCTAAAACAAGGGACTTACATTAGGAGAAGCACTTGTGGGAGTCACAGCAGATCTTCCCGGGGTTGATAGATCCGGTGATGAAGTACGCTACATGTGCTACTTGGGGTTGGAGAGACGGCCATTACACTTCATGGTTACTCATCTCATCCGCAAAAACGTAACGGCGCGTCGTTAGCACAAACAGTTCCCCCAAGATTAAACAAGAACTTGCGGGCAAGCAATAGAAAAGCGACGTAGAAGAGTTTAGATCATGCACCGCGCCGGTGAAGCAGATCCGGTTCATGCACAGCGGTGTCGGTGAGCAAGATCCGATGCGGTGGACGACGGATCTGGCGGCTCCGGCGGGGTGGACGATACCGCAGCTGAAGCGATCGCGGTAGACTGCTGGATGAGCATATGGTTTCGAGGTTCGGCGGGGATGATCCGGTCCGGTTGATGACGGCGTCGATGAAGCGGCTCCGGCAGGCAGCCGGATGACGAGGATCGCGAAGGCTCGGGTAGGCCAGGGAAGTCCGGCGGGGATGTTCCGGTGCGGTGGTCGTGGAGGTGGTAGAGAGAGGGACTTGAGAAGTTCCGGTGGGTGGTCTCAGATGAGAGACTGAAGGAAATGTATTTTTTTTGGGAGGGTTTCCGGGCTAGGGAGGTGGTGATCGAAAAATGACTCGGCAAACCCCTCACCAACCGACTTTGCTGTCATCTCCACAGGGGTAGAATGGGAATTTGGAAGCGTGTGAAATTTTTGTATTTTGTGGGTGGGAAGTTTTGCCGCTATGAGATTTTGAATTTCGCTAAGGTACAAGTATAATGATAAAAAATTGTGACACCGTACTAGTACCTCTATTCATGGCCGAGTGCAAAATCAAATCATCATCACGTTGAATATAGGTCACTACCATGATCATGATCTATCTTCTTAATCCCATTCAAAAATGCGTTTGAAATATTTCAGGATTGGTGGGAGATTTTGCCGCCCGACAGAGATTAAATTAAACCACACGTTCGACAATTCAAACTTGAGACCTTGGCTATGATACCATTTAAGTTCGAACTGATTCAAAAAAGGCTAGGCAATTAATTTATATAACATCCACAGGAACAACTACCAAGTTGATCCCAACCGCAGATAAATGCATCCACCAACAAAAGTCTGAACGGTGCCTTAATCTAAGGAAACATTTCACAAGACCAATGTACTCACTATGTTAGTGTTCATCTCCAATTATCTATGGCATTTTCTTAGTCTTTGGGAGATTATAACGAACTTGATTGGCCTCGTGCAGTAGGGCATCACATGCTTCTAATCTCGATCTCAACATGTCAACTTTTGTTCTTAGCATAGCTGTTGCAACTCGTTCTACTTGGAGTTGTTCCTCCAAAACTTGAGCAGAGAAAGACTTGGACTTGGGCTTCAAAAC
Organism: Lolium perenne; assembly: GCF_019359855.2. Taxonomy (NCBI): domain Eukaryota; kingdom Viridiplantae; phylum Streptophyta; class Magnoliopsida; order Poales; family Poaceae; genus Lolium; species Lolium perenne. The sequence continues at coordinate 82,366,194 of NC_067248.2, read as the reverse complement.
CCAAAGCATTTCGCAGAAAGAGTTTTTGGTGATATCTTTATCTTTCCCGGGTTTTGCCATCTCAAATTTCATATTAGCCAGACAAGTTTTGAGTTGTGTAAAAAGAAAAGTTATTACAGAGAAAAATGCAGATGGTAGATTTAATGTGTACGAACTACTTTTAATCATACAAGTTGACATGCCTGACTATAATAAGGACCATCTATCTTGCTAGCAGGCATAATTATTAATGGGTTACCATGTACGGGAACCGTATCCTCTAACGTGAAGGAGCTAAGTCAGGAAAAATAAAGAAGCAAAGTCAGGCTTCTGTAGCATAAGTACAAGGTTATGCAATCGTCTTTAACTAATAAAGGTGATTACCGTAGATGTTTAAAAACTAAACTAAATTTTATTACACCATAATTTTCTCTGCATGTAATTACTTCAAATGCAAGACACAAGTTTGTATTGTGCAAATTAATTTAAATTATTTGGATTTTAGACATATGGTTTGGGGGAAGGAAAGTTAGAGTACTCTAGCATCTCAAACTTATCACCATCAAGATAGAGAACAGTAGCTTCTCTAACTTTTCACCCATGTACGTAGTCCTTCCAAGAAACAGCCGTTATTGCATTACGAGCAGAAAACAGTTCACACGTGCGCTCAGATTCAAATTTTTAGCATGCAGTCGATTTATGGTTTAATTGAAGTACACATCAGGATATTATTTCACACAAAATACAGCAGCCACATGGAACATATCTAATTTTAGTACAACAACAAAATTTGCAATTATTACAGACCACGAAATTTTGAACGAAATTTTGAGCAGTAATTAGTTACAAAGATTGGCATCGAAATTCCACTTGATCGAACAAATGTAATCAAAGTTTATTTAGACACCTTCAATTCCCAGACACATCACAACTGGCTTACCATGACAAGTGCATAGGAGATTCTTTAGAACATTTTCTGTCAAAGTTTGCCTATTTTTCAATTCATGTATCTCTTGGCGTGTCTTGGCAATTAATTCATCAAGATCTTTGTTTTCCCGCCCAAATATATCAACTGCCTCTTGGAGTGCATCCCCGAAATCTCTTTGTGCCGGATTAAGTTGACCAATAGATACCATGGGCCTATGCGAGCAATATGCACTCTCACTGCTGCTTTGTGAAACATCAATACTTGAGGCATTGGCCCTTGCTTCTGGCATTGTAGCTTTAGTTGAAGCCTGAAATTTAGATAAAACAAGTTACAACATCATATGATGCAATAAAATACCTCCAATTTCAAGAACATCATTGAGCTGATATAACACAACAAGCAATCAAAAATAGAGCCTCGTACATCTATTTCTTCTGGAATGGTTGGTGTACCGGACTCAGTGGACCAATGAGAGCACGTACATCGTCATCGTTGCTCTGTGAAATGACCGCAACACTTGATAAATGGGTTGTCCCTACTGATATTACAGCTTTGTTTGCAGGCTGAAACTAAGACAAAACAAGTTAAAATGCAATACAATACAAGGCAAACAAACAGCATTGTTGACATAATTTTGAAAGAACCATGGGCAGATACAACAAAGAAACCAGTTAAGCCACATGCCTCTTAGAACAAACAAAACTAGATCATGGCGATGATGTATACAATGAACCAAGCAACTAGACATCATGTGCCCAATAACGAAGCCAGGTCACTGCACAGAAGAAATCTAGCAAATAGCCAAATACAGTCAAAAGATGTGCATGTTGGATTTGATACTATTAGGAAAATAATGTATGATTGATTTAAGCATGACTCAGATAGTGCCTTCGACATCGCAGAAGGTCAATGCAACAATTAATTGTATGGCTTGTATGAAGTGCCATAACATTTAAATTAAGCATAACGAGGCATTGCTTAATCTGAGAACTGAGTGCTAGCTCAGTGGCAAGGCTTGCGAGTGCGCAGCCAGCCCACCCGGGTTCGAGTCCCAACAGGACCGAATTAAACGGGGTGTTATCTAGCGCGTATAAATTCGCTGCTAGAGAGGTCTCATCATCTATCTCACAACGTATAGACAAGGGAGGGAATCTTCCTACGTTGGTCAACGTTTAGGCAATGCTTAATCTTGAATTCATGATCAAACTCAAACAAAAAAGGGCATATAACAAGTAGCACCATGTGCATCATGTATAATAGATTACTAGAAACTGAATGAAGCAATTGAACATGGAGCGTATTATATAAACAGCCAGATCATTTGAATATGGATATACCACATCATGTCAATGGGACTCAGAAAAACAAAGCTAGACATTTAAACAAGTAATATAACTATTTTTTCACCATGTTTCAAGTAGAATAGGAAGCTAGGTTAGGAATAAAGCAATCATGTTTCAAGTAGAATAGGAAGCTAGGTTAGGAATAAAGCAATAAAAAAACACAAAGTGCATCATTTCAGCTAGGATCATTTCTATCAAACTTCATGCACTAGCCATGGAACAACAGGCAAACTCAATGAAGCAACAGGCAAAAAATTAACATAATAGAATTTCAGGACTTGTATTAACATAGCCAAATCATGTAACTTATACCTGTGCATGCCGGATGCCGATGGGTCAAAGGCAAGGTGTGCAATGTTCCATATGGTCATTGTTTATATTTTATTAGATTCCATTTGGCAAGTTAGGTATTGAAAAATACTTAAAATGTTGCAATTGAACTATGAAAAGGAGGTAAATTAACATTCCAAAAAACAGGAACTTACGTGAGCTTTTTTTGAGTCACACGGACCTCATCGGGTACTTGGACAGAAGAACCTGGTGCCTCACTGTTTCTCCTCTGCATGAAGGAGAGGCCAATTGTAAACAGAAACAGGTCCAAGATATAGAAGTTTGCATTAAGCAATATACAAAAAACAGCAGGTACTTACATGATTATAGGCGAGCTTTACTCTACGTTTATGAGTGTAAGATGTGACTGCTGCACGTGTAATAACAACAAACAGCATTTAGTCACGGCTTTGATATAATTAAATTGACACCAAATAGTAGTAGAAGCATTATGACGTGCATAAACATGTAATACAGGATCGCAGAAAGATATCAAACATGATGTAACTAGAGCAGTAGCCTACGGCCAAATAGTGAGAAATTGTAATCGTGTCAATTGTGGACTTGTATAGCCTACCCCAACTTGTTTGGGAATAAAGGCTTTGTTGTTGTTGTTGTCAATCGTGGACATGTAGAGCATTCAACGGCTCATGATTGGTGGCTCATATTTTGTAGAGTTTCAGCGAATGGGTGGGTTAGGTTACTCAGACCACCACACCGTGTATTTATATCATCTCGAGTTAGGGTTACAATACTATCGGACATGGGCCTCTATGGGCCTCACACTGGATACAATATTACTACAGCGCTCCTACGAGACTCACTCTTGGTCCAACACACCCTCAAGATGATCATGGGTAAACAACCATGGCCATCTTGCAACAACAACATGACACATATGACAACTACCAGTAATGAACATTCAAAGATAACTCCTAGGATACATGACAAAGATTGCACTTTCCATCATCTTGTCATCTCGATTCATCTCTTCATCAGCAGCGAAGATATCCAGCTTCAACCATCTGGGATACGCACAACTCCTAACCATACACGTCCTCAACAACCCCGGCTGCCTCACCACACAAGTTCCGCAGAACCATCCACACTCGCCTCAATGTCCTCAGCCTCTCTTCTCCACTCTGCCCGGCCACCTCTTCCGTCTCTCCCACAAACCCCCAGCCAACTCCTGCCTCAACCATCCACTCCTCAAGCACCCATGCCTATCCCCCGGTCAGGCCTCAACCAGTCTCACCTCAGGCACGCATGCCTTTCCCCTGGACATATCCACAACCATCACCATCACCACTAAACCGCAGCCTCATCAACTCCATCACGACTCAACCGCAGCCTCATCAACTCCATCACCACATATCCTCACAGCCTCACATCTCCATTTTCTCCTCACTTCCACTCGGATGGCGCCTCGTCTGCGCGCCCTGGCCAACCTGGCGGACCGCACCTGGCCACATCGACCGGCTCGCGCTGGTCAACGTCCAGCACCAACCTCCGGCTCCGCCCTGCGCTCAAAGGCTCGCCCCACTCCGCACGCCTCCAACTTCTGCCCCTCACACGGATCCAGATCTCTCTGCCACGGATTCACTTCCTCTTCTCTCCTTTCTAAACCAAAACGATCTTCACCCTCTTCTTTCTCCCCGCGCGAGCAGCCGCCGATCTCACACAGCTCACATCGCTGTGTGTGATAGCCGCAACCCACGCAGAGCACCTGATGCGGCCTCCCGCCGCCTGGATTTCTACATCTCAACGGTGGGTTTTGTGATCAAAGGAAGAACTTGTTTGGTACTGTTTGTGGCGGCTAGCAGGAAGGAAACCTAGGCTCTGATACCATGTAGAGTTTCAGCGAATGGGTGGGTTTGGTCACGGAAAAACATACTTATGCGTCGTGTTTAAACCTAAAGGATGAGGTGGTTATCAACGAAAGCACTTGTAAGTTAGAAATATAGCACGAATTCAGAAATACAATCATTGCAATACTCCTAACAGAACAAAACGCGCAGGGATGTCTGGTTACCTATTTCTGGGCGGCGTTTAGACGTGTTCCGCGTTCTTACGGGTGACGTGGAGGTCGGCGAGGGGACTGCTGTTGCGGTGGGTGCCGGGGAAGCAGATCTTGGGGGGTCGGAGAAGGACATGCTGGGCGGTCGATGAAGTGTTCAGCGCGCCGGCCGATCTAGAAGGTCGGTGAAGCAGATGATGTGCAGTGCACGGGGGCGTCGGTGTCGGCGAAGCTGGTCAGGTGCGGTGGTCGATAGAGTCGGCGAACGAGATACGGTGCGGTGGACGCCGGAGTAGGTGCGGATCAAGCGGATAGGGCAGCCTCGGGGTTTGAAGCCGTGGCAGCTTGAACGGCGAAGTGCGGCGGCCGGGAAGGTCTGGAGGTAGGCAAGAGGGGCGGTTTCTCTGAGGGCTTGCGGGCGAAACTAGGGCGAAGCTGGGCAAAGCTGGGCGATAGAGGAGTAGAAGGGAATTTCGCAGTCCTTCTTTTGAGGAAAAAAATATTCGCAGATCTGAAACTTTGCGGCGCGAGATATTTGGGCGTTGGCGGGGAATTTTACCGCTCGATGATATTAAATTTTGGCTGCAGTAGGTTTTTTTTTTAGAGTATGTAATAATAATAAATAGTAGGCCCTACTAGTACTGTACGTCTGTTCAGGAATCCAAGGGGGTAGAGGTAGAGGTATAGATATATAGACAATATATAGATATAAGAAATGGCGGGGGCTAGCGGAAATGCACTTTGCCTCATAGGAGCATATGCTCCCATTATGTGAATCCATATTTCAAAGTGTCAAAAAATTCTAAACTAAAATTTTACATGTATATCTAGACATTTTATGTTGGTACACAAGTTTTCTCACAAAAAAATTATGTGGCTCCTATAAAAAAGACAAATTTTGATGTTGTAACACGACTACGTACAGTATATTTTTTGCCTTTTTTTACACGCCACACAAAATGTCGTTTTTCCACGAAAACTTGTGAACGAACATATGATGTCACAATGTATACCAAAAAAATTAACATTTATATAATTTTTTTAATCATTTTCTATAATTGGTGCATATGCACGCGTGTGCCAAAACGCCACCTCCGCAGGCTAGGAGTTTCTAAACTTCTTATGGCACATCAAATAAAATGTTGTTCAAACAATAATAATAATGTGCTTATGATTGTTACTCCCTTCCACCATGAATAAAGTCCACATCGGTTTCGTGTCAAACTTTGACTCGAGATTTAGGTACCCACATGATAGTGCTAGTATCATAGCTAGTATCATACACATTGGTCCCACAAAAATATTGATGTGGCAGCTAATTAAGTAGGAGAGAGGAGATTAGTGTAACATAGGTAGATACTGTATCATAGCGCAAACAACGAGAAAACTTAATGCTAAACAAATCTTGTACATAAATTTGCATTGAGATTCTAAAAAATAATAAATGTAGCATTACTATGATACTACTCCATGATACTACCCACTATAGAAATAGTATGACCAGCCTAATTTTATGACATCCGCAAAATATACCATTGGAAAGTTCATCGAAACAAGCATCCGATGATATAGTTTTGAATGACATGCAACTCATAATTGGCGGGCCCAAGTATTAGTCTAAGTTTGCCTCTGAAAACAAATTGGCATTGTACTCTAGGACAAAGGGAGACTACTCGCAATGGCAATATCATAAGTAGTATCATGCACTACATGCATGCAAAATGTTGATGTGTCATATCAGTTAATGATAAAAGAGACGATAGTGGTATCATAGGTAGATATCGTATCATATCATGTAGAACTAGAAAAATTACTGCCAAACAAATCTTGTACACACTTTTGTATTGAGATTCTACAAATCCCTAAATACATGTAACATATTATACTACTACATGATGATACTATGGACTGTGAAAATAATATCGTACATTAGTATCATATGTATGATACTATTATATGATACTCCCCATTGTGACTAGTCTAATAATAACAATAGTACTCAAATTTGTCTTGTCCCTCGGGTGTTTAGAAGTATATGTTCGGTCCCTCACGTATTTAAGAATTATGTTTGGCCCCTCAACTCTAATGTGGTCAAAATTGAGCACTTGAACACTTAGTTAGGTCTAGCAATGATAAAAACTTGATTGGTCTGTTTATTATTTGTTATGTGGCACGGCGGCAAAGCATTTTGCTAAATCTCAAGCACACATAGTTGGGGTCCATTAGAGGGACTAATTAAATCAAAGTACAATGGATTATAAAAGCAGGTTTTATCATTGATTAGCTTTGCAACGGCCTATCAACTGTAAGTGTTGCATGTGTTCTAAAGAACTATGTTCATCGTCACAGATCAAGAGGAGTACGCAGTGGAGGACGCACAAAACAACCGTAGGCCAGGTGGGCACACCTTACTAATTTTCTTTTTCCACTTTATATGTGATAATTTTTTACATAATTAATTAACTAAAACATTTTAAAATAGGGTGGGCCATTCAACCCAAACACCATGTTGCGTACGTCGCTGAGGGTAAGGGGTTTCATCTTCGTTCTATGGTATGAGTATGTAATGCGCGTGATACTCATCGAAGACAATATATATAGCAGACATCACATCAGATGAGCCTATGGATAAAAATGGGCCAAATCATATCTACTAGTGCACAAATGAAGTTAAAAATAGGTCAACCTTCATTAAACCGATACTACTTAAAAGACCATTGTTTGACCTAAGTAAGCGTATATATGAGGTCAGTAATACTAGTCACAATGCATAGTATCATATATAAAAGTATGGTGTGTATGATACAATTAATACTACATGTTACTATGTCAACGATGCATGGTATCATGTACTAGTATCATAATCTTCTTATATTAATTGATTTGTAGAATCTCAATGCAGATCTATGTACAAGATTATTTAACATTAAATTTTCTAGTACTACGTGCTATGATACGGTATCTACCTATGATATTATAATCCTCTCTCTCATCTTTAATTGCAGTGCCACATCAGCTTTTTTGCAAGCATGAGATGCATGATAGTGTACTACCTATGATACTCCCATTGTGGGTAGTCTAAGGGGGCAATGTTAGACCTAATTAAGTGTTTGAGGTTAGTTATGGACCGCTGTTATACCTAATTGTGTTTGAGGTCAGTTAGGGACCTTATTATACATAATTAAGTGTTAGAGGTGAGTTCAAATAATAATATATAGTTGGGGTCTAAAGTTCACCAACGTATGCAACACACGAGCTGCCAAATGTGTACTTAATTAACCCTATTAGGAAAACACAAGATTATCTCATTCAACAAAATATTAGGAAAGTGTATCACAATTGTATTTATCCCTTATCTCTCTCATGTTAACCGAGACAAGAGTTCGTTCTAGGTCAGCTCTACGACAATTAGCGTCGCAAGGGTGGTAACATAGGTGTGCAGTTGCGAAAGTTTTTTCCCAAGTTGTCGACTTCCTCAATCCACACTTAATATTTGTGCATGCGGGCCTAAGTATATGGTACTACTTAGTTCTATTCCTAGTATATATGTTGGGTGACTTAGAAAAATCATACTTCGTACATGATTCCTTCGAAAATCCTTTAGGGCTTCTTTGATTCATATTAGGTTGGTATAAGATAATAGGATTTAGATCTTATAGGAATATTTCCTACACTAGTAGTTTGATTCATATGAACATATCCAATAGGAAATAATCCTATAGGAATCATCAAGTAGTGCAAATCCTAGTATAGGATTAAATATTTGGTCCTACCTCATGGAAAAATTCATTTGGCGCAATCAAACGCAACTCATCTTATTATAGGATTTAACTACACATGTCATCCCAAATCCCAATCCTACATTCCTACTCCTATGATTTCCTATCCTGTGAATGAAAGGAGCCCTTAAAATCAAACTATCCCGCACCTCGTCGATTCGTATAAAACCGACTCTAGCCAACAACTCTTCGCCCGACCTTTCTTCTTCACCATCGTGCCACCACACACACTGTCATTTTCCATTGCAACGCATTTAGGGTGTGTTCGGTTCTAGAACCAAGTGGAATGGAATGGAACCGTTCCGCACCTAGAGCCCATTCTTGTGTTCGGTTGTGGAATGGAACGGAACCGAGTGGTTCCTCGAAAGGGAATATTCTCCCCATATGCAGAATCGCACCCATTCCACCGAATCGGTGGAATGTGGTGGAACGGTCGTTACTTAGCCGCTATTAATTACAAAGCACTTCACTAATCCAACCAAAAAATTTATTAGTTGTTGTTAATTATGATTTTGAGATTAAAAAGGCCACTATTAATTACGATATTTAGACAAAAGATTAAACTTTAACTTCATTCCGTTCTACTCTCCAAATTCCCGACCATACAAAAAATAACATTAATTACGATTTTAAGATTAAAATGGCCATTAGGCGTTGTTAATTACGATTTTAAGATTTAAAAGGCTATTTGCCATTGTTAATTACGATTCTTAGACAAAAGTTTAGTTTAACCACATTCCGTTCGCTCTCCAATTCCTCCAACCGAACAAAAACAGTACCATTCTGTACCTCCTTTTTGTCCAAACCGAACGCGGGATGGAACCATTCCATTCCTCCGGAAAGGAACCATTCCTTACTAAAATCTTCTTGTGCCACCTCCCAGTTTAAAGGCCTACTCGCATAACCCTACAGCTCGCACTCGCGTGGGCAACCGAACACACCTACATCATCAATGCCCCGCGTACTTATCCGCACCGCCATACAGCTCTGCACTCCTATGACCTATCCATGGTCAAGCGAGTCAAAAAAAGCTGCGTCACCTGGGAAATCAACAAGCCACGCAAGCAAGTCGCAAGCATCATAAATTCCGAATCAATGCCTAGCTACAGTCTACCTGGCCTCCTCCCAACTCATTGTCCTTGAGGCCTTAACAAAGCCTTCTAAAAGGGTTTTATCAAAATATTCCATATGGATTAGTAAAAAACGCACCCGCTAAAGATTCATATATGCCCCTAGGTTAAAAATATGCATCTCAAATTTGTATGGATACATATGTATCTCTCGACTAAAATGCATGTATCAAGACATAAGTGAGACACCTATATATTTTCAAACGGGGATGTAGTAGTAGATTTTTTGGGTCATGTGTTGGCAATAAAAAATGGATTCCCCATTTCATCTGTGCACAAGGAGGGCAAAACGAGTGGTCTTTTGTGAAGTGTCTCTACCAATCTACAACCACTTCAATTTTCACATGTACGCTAGACCGAAAGATGTCCAAATCAAGTTGCAGTGTTTTATCTCGATCCACATCTACATATGGTTTTATAATTGAGCTTTATCCTAATGAATTCAAAATTAAACTGTATGAGTTTGCTTGTTTTTGTACCCACTTGGGAAGGGTTCATGCAGGATCTGTAGCGAACTTTCTTGTGAAGACATATTTTGGCACATACTGTATGTGAATCTTCTCACGGCCATCAACTTTGAATACTCAAGTTTTTTACTCCTATATATGCAAAATGATATCAGTGTACCATTTTACTTATTCACAATGTAGGCAAAAAATGTATTTTTATGCCCATCTATTTCCATTTTTTGATTTCTTTTTTGAATTTTCATGCCCATTTGTAGATTTGACCAAGATTTAAACAAGTTTAACACATGAAAAATGAAAAGGTAAGCATGGATCCTTCTTAGACACTCTAAAATGAAGCTTTTGGGAGGTTCTTGAAATTTCCAAGTTTGAAACCCAAAGCCACTTCTTCTCTTCATGTTTGACTACATAAGATAGAGTTTAGGGTTAGGGGTAGATACATGATTTTTCTTGTTTGAATATGTCTAGACCTTGTTTATCAACTTTAATGCTTACTATATGACATAAGAAGACTATGTGCTTTGGTTTTTCATTTTCTGTTTTTTTTATATTTTATGCCCATTTGAATCTTGGTCAAATCCTAGGTTTGACCAGGATTTAAGCAAGTTTAAAACATGAAAACGACTTCTCTTCGTGCTTGACTTCTTATTCACTCCAAAATGAAGCTTTTCGAAGGGTTTTTGAAATTTCCATGTTTGAAACCCAAAACGACATCTCTTCGTGCTTGACTTCATAAGATAGAGTTTAGGGTTAGGGGGTAGATACATGAATTTTCTGGTTTGAATATGTCTAGACCTAGCTTGTTTATCAACTTGAATGCTTGCTATATGACATCAGAAGACTATGTGTTTGGTTTTTATTTTTTTTGAATTTATTATGCCCATTTGAATCCTGGTCAAATCCTAGGTTTGACCAAGATTTAAACAAGTATAAAACATGAAAATGAAAAGTAAGCCTGGATCCTTCTTATTCACTCCAAAATGAAGCTTTTGGGAGGGTTTTTGAAATTTCCATGTTTGAAACCCAAAACGACTTCTCTTCGTGATTGACTTCATAAGACAGAGTTTAGGGTTAGGGGTAGATACCGGATTTTTCTGGTTTGAATATGTCTAGACCTTGTTTATCAACAATACCTACATGTTTTGTTCACACTTTATGATGTTTTGATGCATTTTCCGGCACTAACCTATTAACAAGATGCCGAAGCGCCAGTTCCTGTTTTCTGCTGTTTTTGGTTCCAGAAATCCTACATAGGAAATATTCTCGGAATTGGACGAAACAAAAGCCCAAGACCTTATTTTCCACGGAAGGTTCCAGAGAGCCAGAGAGGGACCAGAGGGGAGCGCAGGGGGCCCCACCCCACATGGCGGCGCGGCCAAGGGGGGGGGGCGCCCCCCTATGGTGTGGGTCCCTTGGGACCCCTCCGAGGCCGCCCTTCCGCCTATATATTCTCTCCGCCTTGAAAACCCTAAAGGAATAAGCCACGGGATGAGAAAAGTTACGCAACCGCCGCCATCGCGAAGTCAAGTTAGGGGGACAGAAGTCTCTGTTCTGGCACGCCGCCGGGACGGGGAATTGCCCCCAGAGCCATCTCCATCGACACCACCGCCATCTTCATCGCCGTTGCTGTCTCCCATGATGAGAAGGGAGTAGTTCTCCCCCGAGGCTGAGGGCTCTACCGGTAGCTATGTGGTTAATCTCTCTCTCATGTACCTCAATACAATGATCTCATGAGCTGCCTTACTTGATTGAGATCCATATGATGAGATTTGTATCACTATTAATCTATGTGCTACTCTAGTGATGTTATTAAAGTAGTCTATTCCTCCTCCATGATGTAAAGGTGACAGTGTGTGCATCATGTAGTACTTGGCGTAGGTTATGATTGTAATCTCTTGTAGATTATGAAGTTAACTATTACTATGATAGTATTGATGTGATCTATTCCCCCTTTCATAGCTATTGTTGACAGTGTGTATGCTATGTTAGTACTCGGTCTAAATTGCAACGGTCTATTATGCACTCTAGAGGTTACTTTAATATGAACTCCGAATGTTGTGGAGCTTGTTTACTCCGGCTTGAGGGTGCTCTTGTAGCCCCACAATGAATGGTGTTTGTTATCCAACAAGAGAGTGTTCGTAGCACAAGTGAGGAGAAGTTATTTATTTATTATGTGATCAATGTTGAGAGTGTCCACTAGTGAAAGTATGATCCCTAGGCCTTGTTTCTAAGCATTGAAACACCGTTTCCAACGAGTTCTGTTACATTTTGCTTGCTGCCATCTTTATTTCAGATTGCAATTGTTACTTATAATTATCCATATTACTTGTATTTCACTATCTCTTCGCCGAACTAGTGCACCTATACATCTGACAAGTGTATTAGGTGTGTTGGGGACACAAGAGACTTCTTGTATCTTAATTGCAGGGTTGCTTGAGAGGACTATCTTTGACCTCTACCTCCCTGAGTTCGATAAACCTTGGGTGATTCACTTAAGGGAAACTTGCTGCTGTTCTACAAACCTCTGCTCTTGGAGGCCCAACACTGTCTACAAGAATAGAAGCACACGTAGACATCAGCATTCAACAACAATAATATTCTCATAAGAGATTCTGAGGATTAATGTCCAAGCTGAAACTTCCACCATGATACATGGCTTTGGTTGGCGGCCCAATGTTCTTCTCTAACAATATGCATACTCAAACCATTTAATCATGATAAATCACCCTTACTTCAGACAAGACGAACATGCATAGCAACTCACATGATATTCAACAAAGGTGTAACAGTTGATGGCGTCCCCAGAAACATGGTTACCGCTCAACAAGCAACTTATAAGAACTAAAATACATAGCAACATATTCATCACCACAATAGTTTTTAAGCTATTTTCCCATGAGCCATGTATTGCAAAGACAAAGAATGAAATTTTTAAAGGTAGCATGCAAGCAATTTACTTTGGAATGGCAGAAAAATACCACATATAGGTAGTTATGGTGGACACAAATGGCATGAGTTTTGGCTCAAGGTTTTGGATGCACGAGAAGCATTCCCTCTCAGTACAAGGCTTTGGCTAGCAAGGTTGTTTGAAGCAAACACAAGTATGAACCGGTACAGCAAAACTTACATAAAAACATATTGCAAGCATTATAAGACTCTACACTGTCTCCTTGTTGCTCAAACACTTTTACCAGAAAATATCTAGACCTTAGAGAGATCAATCATGCAATCCAAATTTCAACAAGCTCTACGGTAGTTCTCCACTAATAGGTTTAAACTACATGATGCAAGAGCTTAAACATAATCTACGAGAGCCCAAAACAATTGCCTAGTATCAAATTATTCAAGACCATATACCATTTACCACGTGAAGCATTTTCTGTTTCCAACCAAATAGCAATCAACGAAGCGGCTTTCAACTTCCGCCATGAACATTAAAGTAAAGCTAAGAACACAATGTTCAATATGAAAAAGCGGAGCGTGTCTTTCTCCAATACAAGGATTGTTGGGATCCGAATTTATTCAAACATAAACAAAAATAAAAACAAACAGACGCTCCAAGTAAAGCACATAAGATGTGACGGAATAAAAATATAGTTTCACTAGAGGTGACCTGATAAGTTGTCGATGAAGAAGGGGATGCCTTGGGCATCCCCAAGCTTAGATGCTTGAGTCTTCTTGAAATATGCAGGGATGAACCACGGGGGTATCCCCAAGCTTAGACTTTTCACTCTTCTTGATCATATTATATCATCCTCCTCTCTTGACCCTTGAAAACTTCCTCCACACCAAACTTAAAGCAAACTCATTAGAGGGTTAGTGCATAATAAAAATTCACATGTTCAGAGAGGACACAATCATTCTTAACACTTCTGGACATTACCCAATGCTACTGAAATTTAATGGAGCAAAGAAATCCAATCAAACACAGTAAAAGAGGCAATGCGAAATAAAAGGCAGAATCTGTCAAAACAGAAGAGTCTGTAAAGAAGAATTTTTTTGAGGCACTTAACTTGCTCAGATGGAAAAACTCAAAACTAATGAAAGTTGCGTACGTATCTGAGGATCATGCATGAATTTTCGCTGATTTTTTTGATTCTTCTACCGAGAGAAAAACGTGAATTAGTGACAGCTAACAAATCTATTTCTGCGCAGAAATCCAAATCTAGTATCAACCTTATATTAGAGACTTTACTTGGCACAACAACATGATTAGGAGAGGTTGCTACAGTAGTAACAACTCCAAGACTCAACAAAACAGTAGTAAAAATAAAAACAACATGGGTTATCTCCCAAGAAGTGCTTTTCTTTAACGCCTTTCAGCTAGGCGCGGAAAGTGCAAATCAAGTATTATCAAGAGAAGAAGCATCAACATCATAATTTGTTCTAATAATAGAATAAAAAGGCATCTTCATTCTCTTTCTAGGGAAGTGTTCCATACATTTCTTAAGAGGGAATTGATACTTAATATTTCCTTCTTTCATATCGATAATAGCACCAACAGTTCGAAGAAAGGGTCTTCCCAAAACAATAGGACAAGATGCATTGCATTCAATATCCAAGACAACAAAATCAACGGGGACAAGGTTATTGTTAACCGTAATGTGAAAATTATCAATCCTCCCCAAAGGTCTCTTTATAGAATTATCACAAGATTAACATCCAAGTAACAATTTTTCAATGGTGGCAAGTCAAGCATATCATAAAGTTTCTTAAGCATAACAGAAATACTTGCACCAAGATCACATAAAGCATTACAATCAAAATCATTGACTTTCATCTTAATGATGGGCTCCCAACCATCTTCCAACTTCCTAGGAATAGAAGCTTCAAGTTTTAATTTCTCTTCCCTAGCTTTAATGAGAGCATTTGTAATATGTTTTGTAAAGGCTAAATTTATAGCACTAGCATTAGGACTTCTAGCAAGTTTTTGTAAGAACTTAATAACTTCAGAAATATGACAACTATCAAAATCTAAACCATTATGATCTACAACATTCTGAAAAATTTCAGCACTTTTATCACAAACAGTTTCAGCAGTTTCAGGCAATTTTGCACGCTTTGTACTAGGAGTAGAAACATTGCCAACACCAATTATTTTACCATTGATAGTAGGAGGTTTAGCAACATGTGAAGCATCAACATTACTAGTGGTGGTAATAGTCCAAACTTTAGCTACATTATTCTCTTTAGCAAGTTTTTCTTTTTCTTCTCTTTCCCACCTAGCATGCAATTCAGCCATCATTCTAATATTATCATTAATTCGAACTTGGATAGCGTAATGACTTAATATCTTTATCTTCATTAGACATAACTTTCAATTTTAAAAGATCAACATCAGCAGCAAGACTATCAACCTTAGAAGCAAGAACATCAATTTTACCAAGCTTTTCCTCAACAGATTTATTAAAAGCAGTTTGTGTACTAATAAATTCTTTAAGCATGACTTCAAGACCAGAGGGTGTACTCCTACTATTGTTGTAAGAATTACCATAAGAATTACCATTATTAGAAGGATATGGCCTATAGTTGTTACCCAAATTATTCCTATAAGCATTGTTGTTGAAATTATTACTTTTAATGAAGTTCACATCAACATGCTCTTCTTGAGCAACCAATGAAGCTAAAGTAACATTATTAGGATCAACATGAGATCTACCATTAACAAGCATAGACATAATAACATCAATCTTATCACTCAAAGAAGAGGTTTCTTCAACAGAATTTACCTTCTTACCTTGAGGAGTTCTTTCAGTATGCCATTCAGAGTAATTGATCATCATATCATCAAGAAGCTTTGTTGCAGCACCCAAAGTGATGGACATAAAAGTACCTCCAGCAGCTAAATCCAATAGGTTCCTCGAAGAAAAATTCAATCCTGCATAAAAGTTTTGGATGATCATCCAAGTAGTTAGTCCATGGGTAGGGCAATTCTTTACCAAAGATTTCATTCTCTCCCATGCTTGGGCAACATGTTCATTATCCAATTGCTTAAAATTCATAATGCTACTTCTCAAAGATATAATCTTAGCAGGAGGATAATATCTACCAATGAAAGCATCTTTACATTTAGTCCATGAATCAATACTATTCTTAGGCAAAGATAGCAACCAATCTTTAGCTCTTCCTCTTAAGGAGAAAGGAAACAGTTTCAGTTTTATAATATCCCCATCTATATCCTTATACTTTTGCATTTCACAAAGTTCAACAAAATTATTAAGATCGGCAGCAACATCATCAGTACTAACACCAGAAAATTGCTCTCTCATAACAAGATTCAGTAAAGCAGGTTTAATTTCATAAAATTCTGCTGTAGTAGCAGGTGGCGCAATAGGAGTGCATATAAAATCATTATTATTGGTGCTAGTGAAATCACACAACTTAGTGTTCTCAGGAGTATTCATTTTAACAGTAATAAAAATAAACTAAACAAACCGAATTAAATAAAGTAAAAACAAGTAACTAATTTTTTTGTGTTTTTGATATAAGAAAGCAAACAAGACAGAAAAATAAAATAAGGTAAAGCAAGACAATAAACAAAGTAAAGAGATTGGATGTGAAAGACTCCCCTTGCAGCGTGTCTTGATCTCCCCGGCAACGGCGCCAGAAAATAGTCTTGATGGCGCGTGATGCACACGTCCGTTGGGAACCCCAAGAGGAAGGTGTGATGCACACAACAGTAAGTTTTCCCTCAGAAAGAAACCAAGGTTATCGAACCAGTAGGAGATGAAGGCCACGTGAAGGTTGTTGGTGGAGGAGTGTAGTGCGGCGCAACACCAGAGATTCCGGCGCCAACGTGGAACCTGCACAACACAATCAAAATACTTTGCCCCAACTTAACAGTGAGGTTGTCAATCTCAACGGCTTGCTGAAAACAAAGGATTAAACGTATGGTGTGGAGAATGATGTTTGTTTGCGAAGACCAACAGAGAACAGAGATTGCAGTAGATTGTATTTCAGATGTAAAAGAATGGACCAGGGTCCACAGTTCACTAGTGGTGTCTCTCCAATAAGATAAATAGCATGTTGGGTGAACAAATTACAGTTGGGCAATTGACAGAATAGAGATGCACATACATATCATGATGACTACTATGAGATTTAATTAGGGCATTACGACAAAGAACATAGACCGCCATCCAGCATGCATCTATGCCTAAAAAGTCCACCTTCAGGTTAGCATCCGCACCCCTTCCAGTATTAAGTTGCAAACAACAGACAATTGCATTAAGTATGGTGCATAATGTAATCAACACAAATATCCTTAGACAAAGTATCGATGTTTTATCCCTAGTGGCAACAGCACATCCACAACCTTAGAACTTTCTCACATCGTCCTGCATTCAATGGAGGCATGAACCCACTATCGAGCATAAATACTCCCTCTTGGAGTTACAAGTATCAACTTGGCCAGAGCCTCTACTAGCAACGGAGAGCATGCAAGAACATAAACAACACATATATGATAGATCAATTAATCAACTTGACATAGTATTCAATATTCATCGTATCCCAACAAACACAACATGTAGCATTACAAATAGTTGATCCTGATCATGATAGGCAGCTCACAAGATCTAAACATGATAGCACAAGAGGAGAAGACAACCATCTAGCTACTGCTATGGACCCATAGTCCAAGGATGAACTACTCACGCATCAGTCCGGAGGCGGGCATGGTGATGTAGAGCCCTCCGGTGATGATTCTCCTCTCTGGCAGGGTGCCAGAGGCGATCTCCTGAATCCCCCGAGATGGGATTGACGGCGACGGCGTCTCTGAAACTTTTTCCGTATCGTGGCTCTCGGTAATAGGGTTTTCGCGACGGAGAGAATATATAGGCGAAGCGGCAGAGTCGGGGGACGCTCGAGGGGCCCACCCCATAGGGCGGCACGACCAGGGGTGGGGCCGCGCCCCCCTAGGGTGTGGCCGCCTCGTCGCCCCTCTTCGTCTCCTCTTCGGACTTCTGGAAGGCTCCGTGCAAAATAAGACCGTGGACTTTTGTTTCGTCCAATTCCGAGAATATTTCCTGTGTAGGATTTCTGAAACCAAAAACAGCAGAAAACAGGAAGTAGCGCTTCGGCATCTTGTTAATAGGTTAGTGCCAGAAAATGCATCAAATGATGTAAAGTGTATATAAAACATGTGAGTATTGTCATAAAACTAGCATGGAACATAATAAATTATAGATACGTATGAGACGTATCAGGTATGGCTTAATTTTTCTAGATTAACCACCCCAGGAAGAAAATCGGCCTTAAAAAAATTCCTAGGCTCGACCAGACTCGATGTGAAGTTGTCGACTTTGTTCTAGATATGGAGTTTAATGTGATATTCACAATCCAAATCATCCAACACATTCATGATATTTGTTCTGACGACTAGTAAAATGCCCCCATATCGTCCACAAGGTGGACGAGAAAACCATGCAAAGTCTATACCACCTGAAAGTTGCTTCGGAGGACTCCGCAAGAACTCTCGTCTGCATGTTTCCGATATAGGAAAAAAATCTAAATTATGATCCCGACAATAATCAACAAAATGCAAGTGTTTATCCAAGTCATCTAAACCTCTGCTATTTGCAAACATTACATTCATGGGGAAACAATTGAAGATGTGGAGAGCTTTGCCTGTTTCGAGGCTTTTTGCAGGAGGAGGATTTTGATTTCCGACTTGATGCTTTTAGCTCATATAATGGACATAGTGTAGGGACTACATGCGCAAACAATAGAGAACTCTATAGATCTAGTTCACGAAATAAATTTTAAAGTATTAAATATTAGACTCATTTCGAAGAGTTCATCGCGAGAAATTCAAATATGCAAACAAAAACTTATTTACATTTATTGCACGAAAATTATGCTTGTTTTTCAATTCGTAGTACAATTAGAAAAGAGAATCTTGTCATATAGGTGGACACATGTACGGATTCCACGGATGGGCATCCTCTAACGTGAACGAGAGAGCTACAGTGGTAAGCTAGTGTAAAATGAAGAGCCAAAGTCAGGTAAATGTAGCGAGCACACGTGTTCTGTACTGTAGCAATCCCTGTAGGTAGTTACTATTAATGTAAATCTTCTAAACTTTAAAAATAGCATGTCATAATTTTGATTGTAAATAATTCTTTTGAATGGATACCGCATATTTATATTATGTATGTTAATTTAGATCAAATTAATTAGTCCTAATCATATGGATACGAAGAAATAAAGTTAGGATACCGTAGGTTATCTGACTTTGCTCCTTGAAATTAGAGGATCTGGTTCACCCTATGTCATGCAATGGTCGAGATGTCAACTTTGACTTATATCCACTTCACTGAAGCATTTCCGCAATGTAAGTGCAAAGTTTATGATCAGGATCCGCCAGTTTTGATGAATCAGAATTATCGGGATAAAACTCAGCTAGCTTCAACAAGCTATGTGAATAAGCAAACGCTGAATTTACTTCACTGAATCAATCATCCAACTCTTCAAGTTGCCAATCAACAACATATTTACGATAGTACTCTATTTGGCAACGATGAAGGTTTGTGACATTGGTTGTTTGTCGCGTATTATGCCGGTTGACATGTTCAGTTTCAGAATGTCATGGTGTTCACAAATATGCTGGTGTCACCTTTGAGCTTGGTAAATGTGTTTCTTTTAATGGCAGAAACATAATGGCAAGCTAGACGGAATACAAATACACAGCGATGCGATACATCATGCACGTATACATCTGCTTCGTTTTGTGTTGCTCCGACAAGATCTGCTGACCGCCGAGTTAATTTATCACGACAGGGCGGTTTCGACGTGACTGCTACCACTCTCATGCAAAGAAGCAGCAGCAACACTGCTAGCATCCTCATCGTTCCCGCCGTTGAACCCCGAAACAGCTGAGACCGTGACGGCGAGCAGCTCCTCTTCCTCCTCGTCCTCGGTGATCAGTGCCTCCTTGATACCAGTATCACCATTCCTCGCACGGCGAGCGCCGTTGCCTTCGGTGTACAGCTTCAGCAGGTTGGCCAGGTCCGGCGACGAGGAGTAGACCGAACCAGGCAAGAAATCCACCAGCGACTGGTAATTGTTGTCGTCGCAGTCTTCCTGCTCGACCAAATCACCGCCACCGTCCCGACTCCGCCGGCTGCCTAGCCGGTTGAACGGAGCCGAGTCCGTGTCCACAGCGGCCTCGTGGAGCTGCGCCCTGACCCTGAACGCGTCGAGCTGCCGCTGCAGCCCGTGCTTCTCCGTCTCCGTCTCGTGGACGAGCTGCATGGCGACCCGCACCGCCTCCCGGTCGAACTCGCCCTGCTCCTCCAGCTGCCGCCGGCGCTCCTCCTCCCCCGCCTTGGCGCGCCGCTCGGTTTCCAGCTCGGCGCGCACCGCCTCGAGTTCCCTCCGCTGGGCTCGGAGTGCCGCGACGAGGCCGCTCACCGTCAGCTCCGGCGTCTCGTCGAGCCCTTTGGCATACTCCTGATTTTCTTCTGGGAAAGCGACGATGGGGCCAAGCTCGAACATGGATACGTACGGGCCTTCGCCGTTGCCACTGCCGATGCTCGTGGTTCTTTCGAGGTTGCTGAGGCCGGTGGCACGAGGATGCTCATTGTCGCCGCCACGATCTTGCTCGCAGATCTCGCTGCCGATCGAGACAACCACGGCGGTGAGCCTCCAGACCTGTGGAGTGTGCACACATTGTCACATTGTTATATAGGTTGTGGTGCACTAGATACGTACTCAGGTAAAAAACAAAAACTGCACTAAGCTAGCTCAGCTAAAAAAGACATTAAGCACATAGAAATGGTTGTGCAAATCCAAGTTTCGTCCCTGTCTTACTACAGTTTGCCACCTTGTTCAACAACAACACTGAGTTGGCAGTGACAACCTGTATCGAAAACTAAGAGCATCTCCAGTCGCGTCCTCCAAACCGTCCCCCAAAGGGATTTGGGGCGCGCCGGACAAAAAAACGTTCCCAGCCGCGCGCCCCAAAGGCCTTTTTTGTCCGGCGCGGCCCGATACGGTGTCCGGCGTCCCGAGCCCGTCCCCGTCCCACAGGGGACGCACCGGGCACGCCGGACACAACGAAATGAGAGGCGAGGAGGCGCGGGCCCGACCCGTCAGCGGCTCAGACGCTCAACCGCCACATACGTTGCGACGGTGCAGTTGCCAGGAAGCGGAACCGTCGCATTGGCAACCGCGTCGACGACGCGCCAACACCGCCGGAATGGAGCGCCGACTCCTCAGAAGAGCAACCGCTGCTCTCTTCAGAAGGCCAACGCCAAGGCGCAGCCGAGGAGCACCGGCGACGACGACGCTTCGGGCGCCGACACCGCCTCGTCGGAAGAGGTGACGAGCAGGAAGCGCCACCGCGATGACGACGACGAGGCGGGGCCATCAGCGAAGAAGAAGAAGAAGTAGATAGTTTATATGTATTTAGTTATATTTTTCCGAAGTTTTATATATAATTTGTTTATGTTCAACCGATTTGAATATTAGTAAATAGTTTTTTTCTAGCCAAAAAAAATTATTTTAAATGTTTGGGGGCGGCGTTTGGGGGACGCGGCTGGGGAGCGACGTCCCCCAAACGCGGCACGAACAAAACACGTCCCCCAAACGCTCAATCCGGCGCGGTTTGGGGGACGGTTTGGGGGACGCGGCTGGAGATGCTCTAAGGGCAAGTGGCCCACCACCTGTATCATTCGGAAGTCATTACGGCAAGTGGCAACTACTGACGTGCTACGCAATTGCTAGATTTGGTTCAAGCTTCTAGTATCTTATTTCCTCTTAGGGTTTGATTCGCAGGATTCTTAGAACACAGAATAGGAAAACTGCAAAGGACGAAAATCATACAAAATTGCTATGACATCCCTTTCAATCAAACGAGCCCTTAGTTTGGTCGTCGGGAACTCGAGATTTCCAACAGAATGGCATCTCTAGATAGTCCCCGTGAAGTCTATCACCGAATCAATTACAATGGGGCGCTTATGCCTAGCGCTAGCAAAATGGATGAACCGTCGAATCCTACCAAAGGTGTCTGTTCCTTCCCACCAAAAGCATTGTAACGCTCACCTAGTAAGGGTGCACCAACCAACCAAAAGATGAAAAAGAATCGAGATGCCCCAATTTTAGTCTACTTTGGTGGCAAACGTCAACAACTCAAACCTAAGCAAATCCATATTTATAATTACACGATTCGCAGTAATAAACTAGTAATGTGATCGCTAATGTATTCTCAAGCAAAAGAGTAAGCATTTGATTGATTAATTACCTCCAGGTTTATCCGAATCGTGTTTCGTCCCTCTGTCGACGTGATCGGAAGGAGAGCACGTCCTTTGCGCGATGGCGGCGACGTGGGCGTCGCAGAGGAGGCGGCGAAAGGCGTCTTGTTCTTGGCTGCAGCCGACGTCAGAGGAGGAGGAGCATAGCAAGCGGTGGACGCGGGCGCAGAGGAGGCAGGGCGGGCCGAGGCGGAGCGAGGAGGCCACGGCGGCGATGAGGCAGAAGGCGGCGCCGTTGGCGAGGAGCAGCGACGCCAGCGCCCACTGCAGCACCGCGCGCACCAACACGGCCAAGAACTCGCGGACCATCGCACCCCCTCTACCACGAAACGAATGTTTCAACTCAGCAACAGAAAATTCAGAGAAAGAATCATGGAAGATTTGGGGATTAATTGAGAATCGGAGAAGCTGTCGATCGATGGACCGGAGTCAATCAAGAGACAGGGGAAAGGAGCGAGGAGGAGGAGGAGGAATGTGGGTTCGGTGGATAGCGTCAGCTCGATCGGACGGAGGTGAAGAGTAGAACAAGTGTCAACTTTGCAAAATGGAGCTCCACTAAGAGGAAAAGAAAAGGGTTGATGATAGAATGATTGGGCTAATCAATCTTTCTGAAAGGAGGCTGCAGCGTAGTAGGAGGGAGAGACGTCAGGGGACAGGGGTCTACTACTACAACGACTCTGACGAAAGCATTGCTTCTCCTTGGTTCTTTTTTCCTGAAGATGCCAGTATTTGCAATGCCGACGCCTTCCGATCACCACGACCTCGCTCGTCGATTTGTGGTTTCTTCCGCTAAATATGTCGTTTTCATCCGAGGCGATATTTACATCCCCGACGAGAGGAGTTGTCCCGTTCTAGCCTTGCAGCGTAGGAGTTCCCGATCGATAACCTCGTATGTTTTGCTGGTGTTTGTTACAAAGTGGAACGGCACATCGTGGATCAGGATCACAGATGTCGGCACACCAACAGCAAGCCAAAGGATTGGAAGTTTGAGAATTTTGTACATGGGTTGAATGATTTATATGGCTGCAAAGATTCAGTTACTCTAAATTTCATAGAAAGATTTGCATTGTTGGCATATATGGAAAGAGTGCTGTGGAAGGGTTTTTTCAGAATTCCTCCATGCCTGAGCGTCAACTTTGGAAATGCTAAAGAATGATTTGCTGCTGCCGGGAACCTATCTTCAGGGGGGAAAAGAAGGTACGGACGACGAGCTAGGCGTGCAGCCTATCATTAGCGAGGAGTCAGCCTCTTGATTTATGTTTTCTGTTCTTGTACTTGTCTGTTTTGTTTCTCTATCAGGTAGTTTCTCTTTAGATTGTAACTGAACTTCTCCTCCCACTAAATTGATTTGGGAGAGCACCTGCCATTCTCTAAAAAGGATTTGCATTATGTTACCAAATAAAGAGGACTTCTTTATCAAAAATAAATAAATAGAGACGGCTTGTCCGCGCTAGGCGATGGCGAGAAAATTCAGACTACTGAGCACGTCGGGTGGTACTGTCAGCAAGGGCGAAAAAATTGGAGAAGACGGTGATGAGATTAATCCGCAAAACTCGGTGCGACTTTGAGAGTAAAGTACTTCTCAGACTAGCTCAAATCATGGGTAGATTGATTGCCTTCTTGCCAATATGCTTTCATCTGAGGTAGTTTTGTCTTAGAGAATGTGGTTACTACACATAGTAATTCATGGTGTAGTAAAAAGGAAGGAGATACAGTTTTCAAGATTGATTATGAGAGAGCTTATATACAGTTAATCTTGATTTAATGTTAGAAATTTTAAGGCCTAGAGCTTTTTACCCAACTTTTATAAATGGGGTTAAGAGAGCACACAAGGTGACTCTCTTGCTGTTTAAAATCAATGATGTGGAGGGAGGTTTTTTCGGTAAGGGGATCCATGTGCCTCTCTCCTATTTAAAGTAGTAGTGGACGTCTTTTACAAAATGTCAGCTAAAGGGTGTGAAGTTAATCTGATTAGAGAGTTATGTCCTAGATTGATTCCTGGTGGGTTTGTCAGTCTGTAGTATGTAGATGACACATTGCTATTCTTAGAAAATGATACTAGATTTGTTATCCTAACATGTTATGGATAGTTGTCAAGAATGAAAATGACTTATCACAAAAGTGCTTTCATTCCTATTAACATGGAGTCTGGGTTTACCTTTACATCATGACAGGTTGAGTAGGGAAGATTTGCAGCCTTAAATTGATAGTCTCCTTAGTAGGATGCATGGCTGGAGGGGTAAGCTGCTATGTTTTGCAGCTAAAAGGACCCTGATCAAAGCTGTTATATCTAGTATTCCTATATATATGTTGTCTTTCTTTAAATTCCCCAAAAGGACTATGAAGTTATCAATACTCAATTAACACACTGCATGTGGAGCAATGAAGATGGAAACAAGAAGATTCACCTAGCTAAATGGACATCATTTGCATGAAAAAAGAGTTTGGGGCCTAGGGATTCCTAATCTGCAGGACCTTCACATCCGGAGGAAAATATATAATTGATGCCAAAAATAACACTAAGGATCCTAAAATCCTCTATTGTCATGATGCAAGCCCTTCCACCTTCCGGAAAGGCGTAATGTGGGACGCTCCATCAGTTATGGTGAGTTATATGTGGCATGTAGGGAATGGAAATTATGTTAAGCTTTCGGAAGATATATGATTTGGAATTTCAGCTTTGGGATTTGTACTTTATTTCTAATCAACAAATCATGACTAGCTTACATCTGAGATGTCACACAACTTAGACGCACCTTTAGAGAACTTCTAATGTATCAATGATGGTACAATGGCTTGAGTTGATTGAGATAGCTAGGACTATTAATCATACTGTGGATGAGGGTCATATCTTATTTGGCGGTATGAGACAAATGGTGTTTATTCCTCTAAGTACATGTATGTCTTAGTTAATTTTAGAGGCATTAAACCCATTTATCTACCTTCGCTTTGGGATTTTAAGATCCTACCGAGAATTCAGGTGCTTCTTTGGATCTTCTCACAAAATAAGTGACCATGGATAATCTGAGAAAAAGGGGCACACCCAAGCCACTAGAAAGTGATCTTTGTAAGGACTTTAAGTCAGGTAATCATATTTTCTTTAAGTCAGGACACCACACTTGCACCCGACCCCCAACCCTAGCCTCCCGCACCCAGCCTCCCAACCATCCCGCCGCCGGGGCAAAGATCTCGGGGCGTGGCGGCGGCGGGGGCCTTCCCTCGTGAGGCGTCGGGAACGGCGGCCATGGAGTCTCTCACGCGCGGCGGCGGTCGGACGAGATGGAGGGGCAGCGGCGGCCCTCCCGGGGGCGATGGCCAGCTGCGGGCTGCGGCCTCCCCGCCTCCCATCGGTGGCATGCCGGTGATGGCTGGTGGTGGCGGACAACGCCTTTCCCTCCGCCTCTCGCCGGTGAGGGGCGATGATCTTGGGCTTCTCCCGTGGTACGAGGACGCCCGGGGCAGCAGCCTTGGGTTCGACGGTGGAGGAGATCCTCTTCTTCACCGGAGAGGGTCGGCCTGCGGTTGGTGGTGGTGGATCTATTGATCTATCACCACGTTCCGACGGCGAGATGGAGAAGCTTGGAAGCCGGCGATGGTGTCGCCGGTGGAGGGTTGGAGTGGCCAGCCCAGTGTGGTCGCCGACGTGGGGGTCCGACCTGAATAAAGGCGGCGGTCCTAGGGCCTCTCTTGCGTGAAGAGGAGGACCTGCCGGAGGCCTGGACTCGTGATCTGGCCGGAGTGTTGAGTTCCGGAAGGCTCCACCGACGAATGTAACAATGCTTTTTGCCTGGAGTTTGCTGGATCGGTGGTATTCGGTCGTGCGCACCCATGCTTTTATTCCGACCGATTGGTTCTGGAGGGAGCAGCGCGAAGCTCTTTTTCTGTGTTGACATCAAGTGACTATGGATCCATGATGAAAGTCCGAAGAAGAGAATTTCATGAAGGCTGGAGGGGAGGACTAGCTAAGGGAGGTTCAAGTCTCCACGCTGTTGAGGGACTTGCTTGGTGTTCCGGGCTTCACAACAGCGGTATGAAAGTGGGGGCGACAACACAGGTGAAGTTCAGAGTCCTACCTTTCAGGGTGAAAACCCAAGGTCTGGCCTTAACTGGTTGTGCCTGGCAATGACCTTGTTGGAGGCATTGTTTTGAGAGCGGGGACTATCTTCAGGGTGAAAACCTAAGATCTTTGATCGGACGACGACGGTGTTAGAGCACTGTTCCCTTCTTGGAGGCGTCGTTTTTGGAGAGTATGTATTTCAGCTGTTGGCTTGGCGGTGGATGTATTGTTGTTGTTAGGCCTGAGATACTGTAGCGGGACTTTTGTTTCTTAGTTTTCTTTTCCTTTTTTTGGTTGTGTGCATCCGTAGTGCCATTAGGATGGTGCGTTGTTGCAGAGGCTGGGTGTAATTGGTATCTTTTGATATTAATATATTCCCTTTATCGAAAAAAGTTGCGTTCCATTGGGAGGATGTTTTTTAAGTTTTTCATATTAATGTCACTAACTTTGAATCTAATGCTTGTAAATGGTTATGCAATAAAATATTTATGCACTTTAATGTTGTTACTTATGCCATCCTTCGGGGAGTGTGGAATATAGAAATAATGTAGTTTTAGATCGATCTACCTTAATAAACATGAAACAGGCGTGGCGCTTAGTTCTATCATATCTCAGGAGTAGGAAAGTCCCCTTAAAGGAGTTGTAGGGAGAAAATGTGGGCTCTAGGGCTTACCGCCGTTACCGAATAGGCAAGAGAGACTGTGGTGATGTAGATGTAACCGGTAGGGGTTGCATCAAAGGTGTGGTCGATTGCCGCTGCGACACAGAAGATTTGTTCGCGGTAGAGGAACCATCGAGTAGAAGAGAGAGGAAACTGAGGGGAGACATTGACGAGTAGGAGTGACCGGCGAGAGGATTTATGACTCATGTTTTCGAAGAGATCCGATGTCTCACGCGTATTACCGTGCGTGTAGCTAAGTCGTTCATTTGCCTTCCGCTACACGTGGCTCCACGTAAATTTCGATGGCCAACAACTTATTGCTTTGACCATGATTTGCACTTATAATATTTTCACAAAATTCGCATAAATATATATGTGAAACAAAATAAATTTTCAAAAAGAATACAATGATACCGTTTATACATCCTGAATCAATATACCGGAGGGAGTGAGTATGTGCGTGGGGCCACACAGTCAGCCAGAGGTTCCCCCTGATTAGGCGAACCACCACTGCCATAGACCCATAGTGGTAGTGCCATGGTTCTCTTGCAGTGACACCAGCTCAATACCGTCCGAAGGCTGATCCGGCGTTTCCGTTCGCACTGCACTGCATGCCCGCCCAGCTATTGCGGTACCTTAGGCCACGCAGGTTCGCACAGGCGACAAGGCGCATGACAGCAGAGATCGCCATGGCCGCGCGGGAGAGGGACAGGGACCGGGAGCTGCTGATCATCCCGGTGACCAGTACTGAGCCCGTCGGCATATCCGCCGGCGGCGGCGATGACTCTGAGCCGACCACGCCGGTGATGATCGGCTCGCCGTCGGCACGCGGACACCACCACCCCTCCACCGGCATCGAGGTAATAACCAACTCTTGACGTTCACACGAACAAGGACAACTCTGGTTAATACTCCATAATATTGTCAAAATAGTTTTTGGAAGATGCAATTGCGGAATGCAATTCTGGATCTAGGATTAATTTTCAGTCGATGTGGATAAGTAGTTTATGTAACTTTCAGTCTGAAGGATTGTTGCATTACACACCATTTATGCAGGCCTTCTCAAGAGTGATACGGAGCTGGACGTGGAAGAAGTTTATGACTGGATGGTATTACTGCTACACTTTGGATTTAACTATTCCCTCCGATCCAGATTACTTGTCACAGATTTAGCCTATATCAGCCACAAGTAATTTGGATCGGAGGGTGTAGCTTTCTTCGTGCCATTGGCTTCACAGGCACAGTTACTACATGTGCAGTACATTCAGAGACTACTTGCACACCGAACTGAACTTATGTGCTCCCCAACATCTTAATTTGTCCATGCTCTGCAGTGTCATATTGCTCCCAATAACCATCACATTCTACACGACCTGGTGGTTCATCAGATTCGTCGATGGCTTCTTCTCGCCGATCTACATCCATCTCGGCATAAATGTCTTCGGTAATTATCCTGCCACTCACTCGCCATTTACAACTTCATTCGGTGAAATTTTCATTATCTTCCCAATATAGAGCTCATGTATGCAGAGGCTGGGTATAATGCTTGGTACTTCAAGTAATAAAGCTTCCTTTATCGAAAAAAATAGAGCTCATATTTTGATGCTTTCATCTCAAGAAGGTTTGGGGTTCGCCACTTCCATCACCTTCATTTTCCTCGTCGGCGTGTTCATGTCGTCATGGCTCGGTGCCTCCCTTCTCGGCCTCGGCGAGTTCTTCATCAAGAAGATGCCGCTCGTCCGCCATATCTACTCTGCTTCCAAGCAGATAAGCGCCGCGATATCGCCAGGTATGACGAAGCCAATTTAGTATCCTGAAAAGGGGAAGCACAGCTAAGCCAATGTTCACTCTATTCTTTCAAAATTTAAATGTAGTATATGTATCTGTTTTGAAGTATAGTTTTCATAAGTTTGTAGAGCACTCCCATTATATACAATAATTTTTTATGCGGTTTATAATTTCAGACCAGAGCTCACGGGCCTTCAAAGAGGCAGTGATCATAAGGCACCCGAGAATAGGCGAGTATGCACTGGGGTTCATCACTTCGACAGTGACCCTGCGCAGCGCGAACGGCGACCAAGAACTCACCTGCGTCTATGTGCCCACAAACCACCTCTATCTCGGTGACATCTTCCTCATGAGCCGCGCGGACGTAATCATACCAGACCTGTCCGTCCGAGAGGCCATTGGTATGTGATCTGGCAATGTTCTTCGTACGTTTTCATTTGAGAAAATGATATTATCTGACGTTACAAAGAGGTCTGATTTGATGTGAAACTTCCCATGCAGAGATCGTCCTCTCTGGCGGCATGACGGTGCCGCAAATAATATCAGCAGTGGAGGGGGTTGTCGGCCCTGGGAAACATGGCAGCGTAGTGAAAGATCCTTAGGTCACAATTTCCATCAGAGTTATAACGGACCTGCCTGATCTTGCCTTCTGTCCCTCAGTGTTCTCTTTCCACATTGATATATTAGGTTATAGGTTTGAGAGAGACTTTTCAGTTTTGGTAGAGGTCAAAGTTTTCGCAGGCATAATTTAGTCATGTAAAGTTTTTTTTTCATCGATAGGGGAATGCCATCAATCTAAAAAGAATGAAATGAAGAAATCTAGCAGGCATATACAATTCAGAAAGTTGTGATTCAGCAAACTGAAAAATACCTTTTGGAAAACCCCGCCCAGAGCTCCCTCACTCTGCTCTAGCATCAGAAGCGGTACCAGCTCAAGTTAGTCATACTGTTGTACTTTTGGCGCCCTTTCAGCTGACACTTGAGTAGGCGCTACACCATTTGCTTAGTTGGCAATTGTATCCACAAAATTTTCTCAATACATCAAGGCATATTAAAAAACATCAACATCAAAGCTTTTTCCCAAGCAAGTTGGGATAGGCTTGATATGAAACCCAGCAGAGGAAGCCAAAAATAGAACAATTTATTTGATGATTATTCAATGGTCATCATTGACCTTTTATTGTTATTGTCAGTTCCCAGGCATATATAAATTACTAGAGACAATATGCCAACAAATTCCAAACGATGGTCTTCCATTTGGCTGCCCTGCATAATACTATTTCAATCACCAGGCAAGGCTGCAGATGCACACATTTCGCTCTATAAACTAATAGCAAATATATTCATCACAATGGATTTCATCAGGCGGAGCTAATGCCAGACTCAGACATTAGGCTTGCTGAATACCACTGGGCCAGGTCAAGTTCTTCACAGGCTCTAAAATTTCTTCAACTTCACACAATAGTTCTTCATCTATGCCTGAAGTCGATAACTCCACTGCAGCAGCAACATTCTCCTCCACCTTGAATCAAGTGTGCATAAGATACTATATGAACAATCCCTTAAGAAAAAGAATTTTTTAACCTAATATGGTTTTTATTTAGAATGAAATATATCAAAGGTACAATGTACAAATAATGTTGATTTGCTTCCTCCTGTGGTAACATATATTTTTATATCCATTCCATGATAATAGTTATGTAAGGTTTGATCATCATAATTTGGAACCAACATACATGATTTTACTATTTGTTTTCTCCTAATAAAATAAGCACAAAATTTTACTCAATTTTCTAATTTCTAAGAGGGTCTGATTTTCAGCAATTATTCCAACTCGAACAAATTAATTATACTCGTTAATAAAGAAGTAAGCAATCCAAAAAAATATAGGGCGTGATTTATTGGAAAAGTATAAGTCGCAACTAACATGGCCTCATCGTATTCAAAGTTTGAGAAACATGTGAAAACAGACAGAATCTCCAGGAAAAATTCAGCTAGTACATAAACAACTAACTGTTCTGTCCAATGTAGTACTATAACCATGATTATCCTATGAGAACAATATTAATTTTCTCAGCTAAAACTAAAAATAGTTACTCCTTGGGCATCCATATGTGATTAGATCGAGTCAAAGTTCATGCATGGAAATGGGATAAGAATTCGCTGCATAGAAGCCACGAATCCATTAAAAGGTTGGTACAAATCGTTTTACCTGTTCTGGAGAGTTCATGCCAACAAGAACTGTGGAAATTTGATTGTTCATCAAGCTATACTTCATGGCTAGCTTTGTAATAGGTTTCCCCTTCTTTCTACAGTGCTCTGCCGCTGCCCTGCATGCCAACTAATAACAGACTGTGTTATACATGTGAATTGATGGATTGATTTGACACATCAGACAAAGAAGTGATCTTCTAGAAGATAATATGATACAAAAGAATTGCTTTTTTGAATGTCAACTACTCCCTCGATC
Organism: Lolium perenne; assembly: GCF_019359855.2. Classification (NCBI taxonomy): domain Eukaryota; kingdom Viridiplantae; phylum Streptophyta; class Magnoliopsida; order Poales; family Poaceae; genus Lolium; species Lolium perenne. Next base: position 82,334,991 of record NC_067248.2, on the reverse strand, counting down.
CATAAGAGTCGAGGCTTTAGTTTAAATTAGGACTATTTGAACTAAAGCCCCCTGCACTTATTATGGATCGGAGGGGGGGTTTTAGTTCAAATTTGGACTAAATGAACTAAAGACCCTCGACACTCATTATGGATCGGAGGGAGTATTTGCTTACCCACGGGAGTGTAACAGAAATAAGAAATATCTTCTGGAGGTTTGGACAGAGAGATGTATTGAAAAAAAAAAGTCTTTGTTGTTAATTAGGACCAGTTTGCGATTGCTGGACTGCTGTGCTGAACTTATATTTTACAATATTCTGTGAAAAATAACCACGAAAACAAGAGGTTGATTGGCAAAATAATAAGATAGTCAATACCTAGTTGGGCACCAGATTATCGTAATCCAAGCAATCTTAGTATAGAAGAATGGCTTACAAGTGAATAATATACATCATACAACATGATAATTACTTGTGTAGGTAGTTGAAGTGTATAATTAACTATACCAACACATAACTCAATTTGAAGCAATGGGGAAGATACCAATTCCTCTACAATTACACGATTTCTCCACTGGAAACTGAGGTGGTGAACCAGGATCCACCAAATGAAAATAGTGACAAGGGGTTGATGCCCTTTGGACAAAGGCAGCAATTGTGTTTTAGTCCAATTTCAAATTACTTATACTAAATATACTAATCTTTCGTAACTGCCTAATTTTCCATCTCAGCAACCCCTACTGCCATTGTCACATTATATATGTAGTAGGGCTGCATATTTTTGGTAACACAATTGTATCTAAGGCCCCTTACGTCATTGTTTTTTTTAACAAGAGAGTACCAGTATCTTATACCTGGTTGTTCTTCCTATAATAATATGTAATCTGTGAAGAAACAGCCTTGTCCTGCAACAGTCAGATGAAGAAAGAATATAATAATTCGTGTTCTAGCAATACCTTGAGTTGTTCCGGTGCGGGGTGCCACTCGGGCGGCCCGTTATCGGTGAGAAGCCCCATGGCAAGGGGCGAAGCAGTGATGACCCCGACACCTTTGCTCTTCAAGTAAGGCAGCGCATCCAGCAGCGCGGTGTCGTTGATTCCGTAGTGGCAGTAGGAGAGGACCAGATCCACGGAGCCAGGAGGGACCCGGTCGAGCACGTAGGAGAAGATGCTCAGGGGCAGCCCGGTGATCCCGATGAACCGCGCCTTCCCGCTCTCCTTTATCTTCTGCAGCGCGGGGATCGTCTCGTTCACAATCTGCAAAGATCGAAACAAAAGTACAGTGTGGTGCGGCTGGTAGTGCTAGAGGAGATTTCGTCGAACAGGTGGTGGGCGGCACCTGGTCTAGGCTGGTGAACTCGATGTCGTGGCAGTGGAGGATGTCGACGTAGTCGAGGCCGAGGCGCGCGAGGCTCTCGTCGACGCTGCGCGTGACGCGGGCGGCGCTGAAGTCGAAGCCGTCCTTGTAGCGGCCGCACTTGGTGGCGACCACGATGGCGTCGCGCGGGACGGCCGCGGAGCGGAGGCAGTCCCCCAGCACCGACTCCGACACCGTGCCGCCGTAGTACCTGCGCACGCCGGATCAGAGTTTGGGGAGGTGGAGGCGGGGGACGAAGGAAGGGGAGGGGAGGGAGTGGCGGGGCGGGGCGTTATTACGGTGATGTGTCAAAGAAGTTGATGCCGAGGTCGAGTGCGCGGCGGACGGTGGCGCGGGCGACGTCGCGGGGGATGTCGCCGAAGACGTTCCCGAGCGGGGAGGCGCCGAAGCCGACGGGGCTGACGCGGAGGCCGGTGGCGCCGAGCTCGCGGAGCTCCATTGCTTGGGCTGCTGCTGCTGCTGCTTGGGTGGAGCAGTGGAGGTGGGCGGTTTGGCTGGTTGGTGGTGGTGGCCAAGCTCGTCGAGTCCTTGTCTTGCGCTGTATAGATTGCAGGCTGGCATCTACTCCACCTCCGTGTAATCCGTGGACCCCTGCCGATCGACCAAAACGACGGAGGAGCTCTGGATCGGTGAGAGTGGGCTGCCAGACCAATTAAGGGAAGGTTTGCCATCGAATCGAAACAAACGGGTGGCGTGGCTTTGGGAGGTGGTTTTGCCAAAGACAAAGCACTCTATAGGCAAAGATGGAGAAGCACGTTTTTAGGTGCTTTTAGGTGCTTCCCGCAGCTTTCATTTTAACAGCCGAACCGTTTTTTTTTTACTCGCCCATGTCTTTTGGAGTATTTACCTTGTGTGCCACCGCTGAGCTGTGAATCAAGATTTTTCTTGCACAAATTTTTCTCCCCACGAAGGGATGTGGCACTCGCGCGACAGGACAGAGGACGCTAGTGGTCCTCCACCGCAGCCACCACTCCCGCGGGCCGCCACCCGCCATCGGCAGTTAGCCCGCCGCCGCCACTCCCATCGGCAGCCGGCGACCCTCAGCCTCCTCCGACCTCGGCTGTCCCCCCGCCGTCCTCCCCTCACAGGTCGCCCGACTCGAGCCCCTCTCCGCCCGCTCCCGCCCGAGGCCACCGGCTCCTTCAAGGTCAACGACACCAACAACCTCCAAGCCGGCCTCGTTCCTGCCGGAAGACACCCTCCTCGGTTCCTCTTTTTTCTTCATGTATTGGTGAATTTTGCTGCTCTACACATGCTGATATTTGCTGATACTGATGTTGTGCTATGATATTGGTTGCTGATTTTTTATTAAGTTTTGCTTGTGAATGCTCGCTGTGAATTTTGCTGATGTACACATGCTGATCTAATGATGCTTTTATGTTTTAAAAAAATATGAATGCGGATGATGATTGACTAGTGCTAACTAAGCTATTAATGAGTGTAACGATATTAATATGTATTTTTGATAAGTATATATTTATAGTCACAGATACGCATGCACTGAAATCTCTACAAATACATGTTCTCAACATTCCAGGGTATTTTAGACAATTCATCTATTCACAGCTAGACAGCCAGCCAAGTTACCAAATAGTGAAACTCGAAAAAGCAGCTTCTCCTGCACAGCAGCTTTCTCTGCACATCAGCTTTCCCTGCACAGCCAGCCAGCCACAGCCCAAACGATGTAGCCTGCTTGGAGGGACCAGCCCGCTTTGATGGAGAGCATGGCTTTCAGCCCATTGCGAAGCACGTAGAAGGTGCGCGTCAGGATCTTTCTGTGACAACTTCAGAAGGACCGTCCGATGCTCATCCAAGGAAGGAGATTCAAAGATGTCATCTACTAGGAGAATATTTCCTCTTAAATCCCTGTAATAACAACTGAGCTCAGTTTAGGAGTAAGTATTGCCTTAATGCGATACTGCTACGAATCGTCGAGGCTCACGGTCAGGTTATAAGGCCGCGGAGTGTGAGGCTGGGTGGCTCGTAAATAATAACAAAAACCTATCGTTTTATCAGTTCATCTTGCCTTTACCTTCATGCCTCTAGTTTAGCCTAGCCTAGATTCAATTTCCTCCTCCAGTCCGCCCTCCCCTCGCAGGGTTTCTCTTCGCCAAGAACCGCGATGCCTATCATCCGTACTCGTTCCCACAAACGCATGGACCGGGAATCAGAGGAAGCGGCGCTGCTCGAGGCGGCGGAAGCTCAGGCGGCGGCGCAAGCGGAGATCGAATCTTGTCTCCCTCACGATGTCATCAACATCAACACAATGCTAGAGAGGCATCAACATTCAGTGGACGAGATGCAAGGTAATCTCTCCAAAATCACAGAGATGGTACCGCAGTTGGGCCTCTCCAATCGTGGTGGTTCAAGGCAAGATTTTGGTGGCTTTGGAATGAATACTCCAGCACATCAATACCATCAAGTTTTGAGCCTGATAAGTGATAATCAATGAAAAACCGCATCTAAGCATCCGAGTTCGTCGCACCACGATGCATATCCACCTCCACCATACTCCACCCCACCACCAGTGTCCCAACCACATCCTAGTCTATTGCAACATTCGTGTTTTGTTTCTTCACCACAAGCCCACACCTTGTAAGTGTCCAATTTGCAATAGCAACCACTAAAAAGGCAACCTTTCCAAAGCCAATACATGCATGAAAATAGTCAACCATAGGAACAACATACATCCATTATACAATAAACCCACATACTCACCCACACCAATACCACCATAATCCCTCCCTCTACCAACCCCATTCTCCTTTGCCACAATATCCTCCAACAAACACCTCAAACCAATTTTCGTAGCGACAAAATTACACTTCCCACACACCTTCTATCCATATTCCCAACAGTCATACCCACCACCAGTTTATTCCTACACTCATCCTCAACCCACGGTTCAACCGCTGAGGCAACAACTCTAGATGTACAATCAAGGGGAACAAAGCAGAGATAGGTCAAGCAATAGTGACTTTAGATAGCAAGCACCTCAAGGTGACCGAAGGAACAATGCATGGCCAACTGGAGGAATACAGGCAGTCAGATCAACAACCAGAAGGCATGCAGTGTACCACACACATTCATAAGCAGGAGCCACATATTAGAACACCAAGCATTGAACTGGCCCTCTTTTCAGGTGACAACGCAAATGTATGGATCCAATAATGTGAAAGTGTTTTTATCTTGGCAGGCATAACTAATGAGAATAAGATTAAATGGGCAAACACTCATGTACGAGGAAAAGCAAAGACTTGCGTAAATAGTACCTCCATTGATGTATATCTAATGAGTTGGCACAAAATATCCCGAATACTATGTGAGCGTGTTCCGTGCCCTAGGGCTGAGGAGTCCATGGAGTTATGCCAACAGTTTAAGCAAACAAGCTCCATCGACCATTACATTGATCATTTTGAGGATTAGATGACACTGATGAAAAGAGACCAGATTTATCTGTTCGAAAAAATTACTCCCGAGATTTAACAGTGGATTAAAGGAAACTATCAAGCATGACATTCAATGTCACAAACCTCCTGATTTGAGAAATGCTTATTGGTTTGCAAGGAAACAAGAGTTGTCCTTTCTCTGCAACAATAAGAAGAGCACCACCACATTGGGTGCAAGAAATATTGCCATAGTGAATATGAACACAAATCAAGGAAACAAAGACAAGAGACAATGAAATGCTCCTGGCAAACCTAGAGAAGGAGAGAGAGGATAATGCTGGTACTACCCCAAGTTATGGACTTATGGTCATAAATGTAATGAAGTCAAAAAATTATTGCATGCTATAAGTTGCAAGGATATGACACGCGTGAAGCACACGTCCGTTGGGAACCCCAAGTGGAAGGTGTGATGCGTATAGAAGCAAGTTTCCCTCAGTATGAAACCAAGGTTATCGAACCAGTAGGAGCCAAGGACACGTGAAGGTTGTTGGTGGAAGAGTGTAGTGCGGCGCAACACCAGTGAAACCGGCGCCAACGTGGAACCTGCACAACACAATCAAGATACTTTGCCCCAACGTAACAGTGAGGTTGTCAATCTCACCGGCTTGCTAAAAACAAAGGATTAAACGTGTTGTGTGGAAGATGATGTTTGTTTGCAAAGAACAGTAGAGAACAATGATTGCAGTAGATTGTATTCAGATGTAAAAGAATGGACCGGGGTCCACAGTTCACTAGTGGTGTCTCTCCAATAAGATAAATAACATGCTGGGTGAACAAATTACAGGTGGGCAATTGACAAATAAAGATTCAATACATATCATGATGATCACTATGAGATTTAATCAGGGCATTACGACAAAGTACATAGACCGCTATCCAGCATGCATCTATGCCTAAATAGTCCACCTTCAGGTTAGCATCCGCATCCCTTCCAGTATTAAGTTGCAAACAACCGACAATTGCATTAAGTATGGTGCGTAATATAATCAACACAAATATCCTTAGACAAAGCATTGATGTTTTATCCCTAGTAGCAACAGCACATCCACAACCTTAGAACTTTCTGTCACTGTCCCAGATTCAATGGAGGCATGAACCCACTATCGAGCATAAATACCCCCTCTTGGAGTTACAAGTATCAAGTTAGCCAGAGCCTCTACTAGCAACGGAGAGCATGCAAGAACATAAACAACACATATATGATAGATTGATAATCAACTTGACATAATATTCTATAGTCATCGGATCCCACCAAACACAACATGTAGCATTACAAATAGATGATCTTGATCATGTTAGGCAGCTCACAAGATCTAAACATGATAGCACAAGAGGAGAAGACAACCAACTAGCTACTGCTATGGACCCATAGTCCAAGGATGAACTACTCACGCATCAATCCGGAGGCGGGCATGATGATGTAGAGCCCTCCGGTGATGATTCCCCTCTCCGGCAGGGTGCCGGAGGCGATCTCCTGAATCCCCCGAGATGGGACGGCGGCGGCGTCTCTGTAAGGTTTTCTGTATCGTGGCTCTCGGTACAGGGGTATTCGCGACGAAGGCTATAAGTAGGCGGAAGGGTAGGGTTGGAGGCGGCGCGAGGGGCCCACACCATAGGGCGGCGCGGGCCCCCCTCTGGCCGCGCGGCCCTATGGTGGCGGCGCCTCGTCACCCCACTTCGTAACCCTTTCGGTCTTCTGGAAGCTTCGTGGAAAAATAAGACCCTGGGCATTGATTTCGTCCAATTCCGAGAATATTTCCTTTGTAGGATTTCTGAAACCAAAAACAGCAGAAAACAACAACTGGCGCTTCGGCATCTTGTTAATAGGTTAGTGCCGGAAAATGCATAATAATGATGTAAAGTATGTATAAAACATGTGAGTATTGTCATAAAAGTAGCATGGAACATAAGAAATTATAGATACGTTGGAGACGTATCAAGCATCCCCAAGCTTAGTTCCTACTCGCCCTCGAGTAGGTAAACGATAACAACAAATAATTTCTGAAGTGACATGCTACCAACATAACCTTGATCAACATTATTGTAAAGCATACGAGATGGATGGAGTGATTCGAAGCAAAAGATTGCTAACAAAAGATAATGACTAAACAATTGAATCATATAGAAAAACTTTTCATGAATAGTACTTTCAAGACAAGTATCAACAAGACTTGCATAAGAGCTAACTCATAAAGCAATAAATTCAAAGTAGAATGCATTGAAGCAACACAAAGGATGATTAAGTTTCAGCAATTGCTTTCAACTTGTAACATGTATATCTCATGGATATTTGTCAACATAGAGTAATATAACAAGTGCAATAGGTAAGCATGTAGGAAGCAATGCACACAGTTAACACAAGTGTTTGCTTCTAAGATAGAAAGAAGTAGGTAGACTGACTCAACATAAAGTAAAAGAATGGCCCTTCGCAGAGGGAAGCATGGATTACTATTTTTGTGCTAGAGCTTTTGTTTTGAAAACATAGAAACAATTTTGTCAACGGTAGTAATAATTCATATGTGCTATGCATAATACTTCCTACAAGTTGCAAGCCTCATGCATAGAATACCAATAGTGCCCGCACCTTGTCCTAATCAGCTTGGATTACATGGATTATCATTGCGTAACATATGTTTCAACCAAGTGTCACAAAGGGGTACCTCTATGCCGTCTGTACAAAGGTCCAAGGAGATCAATTGCATTTGATTTCTTGTTTTTAATAGATCTCAACTTAAGACATCCATACCGGGACAACATAGACAACAGATAATGGACTCCTCTTTTAATGCTTAAGCATTCAACAACAGATAATATTCTCATAAGAGATTGAGGATGTATGTCCAAACTGAAAACTTCCACCATGATACATGGCTTTGGTTAGCGGCCCAATGCTCTTCTCTAACATATGCATACTCAAACCATTTGATCATGACATCACCCTTACTTCATACAAGACGAACATGCATAGCATCTCACATGATATCCAACAAAGGTAAAAAGTTGATGGCGGCGTCCCCAGAAACATGGTTACCGCTCAACAAGCAACTTATAAGAAATAAGACACATAACTACATATTCATCACCACAATAGTTTTTAAGCTATTTTCCCATGAGCTATATATTGCAAAGACAAAGGAATGAAATTTTAAAGGTAGCACTCAAGTAATTTACTTTGGAATGGCAGAAAAATACCACATAGTAGGTAGATATGGTGGACACAAATGGCATGGGTTTTGGCTCAAGGTGTTTGGATGCACGAGAAGCATTTCCTCTCAGTACAAGGATTTGGCTAGCAAGGTTGTTTGAAGCAAACACAAGTATGAGCAGGTACAACAAAACTTACACAAGAACATATTGCGAGCATTATAAGACTCTACACTGTCTTCCTTTTTGTTCAAACACTTTACCAGAAAATATCTAGACTTAGAGAGACCAATCATGCAAACCAAATTTTAACAAGCTCTACGGTAGTTCTCCACTAATAGATTAAACTACATGATGCAAGAGCTTAAACATGATCTATGAGAGCTCAAAACAATTGCCAAGTTTCAAGTTATTCCAAACCATATGAAGCATTTTCTGATTCCAACCAAATAGCAATCAACGAAGCAATTTCAGCCTTCGCCATGAACATTAAAGCACAACTAAGAACACAAGTGTTCAAATGAAAAAGCGGAGCGTAATATCTCCAATATAAGGATGGCGGGATCCAACTTTATTCAAACCAAAACAAAACTAAAAGCAAAAAGACGCTCCAAGTAAAGAACATAAGATGTGATGGAATAAAAATATAGTTTCACTAGAAGTGACCTGATAAGTTGTCGATGAAGAAGGGGATGCCTTGGGCATCCCCAAGCTTAGATGCTTGAGTCTTCTTAAAATATGCAGGGATGAACCACGGGGGCATCCCCAAGCTTAGACTTTTCACTCTTCTTGATCATATTGTATCATCCTCTTCTCTTGACCCTTGAAAACTTCCTCCACACCAAACTTAAAGCAAACTCATTAGAGGGTTAGTGCATAATCAAAAATTCATATATTCAGAGGTGACATAATCATTCTTAACACTTCTGGACATTGCACAAAGCTACTTAAAGTTAATGGAACAAAGAAATCCATTCAACATATCAAAAGAGGCAATGCGAAATAAAAGGCAGAATCTGTCAAAACAGAACAGTCCGTAAAGACGAATTTTCCAGAGGCACTTAACTTGCTCAAACGGAAAAACTCAAAACTAATGAAAGTTGCGTACATATCTGAGGATCACGCGCGTAAATTGGCAGATTTTTTTGATTTTCTACAGAGAGTTCTACGCAAATTCGTGACAGACAGCAATTCTGTTTCTGCGCAGCAATCCAAATCTAGCATCAACGTTACCATAGAGAATTTACTTGGCACAAAAAACATGATAAGGAGAGGTTGCTACAGTAGTAACAACTTCCAAGACTCAACAATACAGTAATAAAATAAAACATGGGTTATCTCCCAAGAAGTGCTTTTCTTTAACGCCTTTCAGCTAGGCGCAGAAAGTGCAAATCAAGTATTATCAAGAGAAGAAGCATCAACATTATTACCTCGGGAGTTGGGAGTTTTCTCAACAATGCATTGTATCTGGTCTATATAAGTAACTCCTCTTTCATTGCTCTTAGGCTTACTATTCTCATCAAACAAATTTTCAGGAACAAGCCAAGCATAGTTATGTTCTAAAGCTTCATGCATCCCTAGGAGCTTACTAGGTATTGGTACTTTGATCTCCCCCTCACCATTAACATTATTAGTGTACTTTAATCTATCCATGTCCTTCTTTTCAAGTGTTTTTGCAAAATCAGTATAAAACCCAAGCCTCTTATGCTTAATAAAAACTTTTCTAGCTTCTTTAGCTATATCACCAAATTCTCTAAGAAGGACCTCTAAAACAAAATCTCTCTTTTCCCCCATCCCCATATCAGAGAGTGTAAGAAACATGTGTTGCATTATTGGATTAAGATTAACAAATCTAGCCTCCAACATGTGTACTAAGGAAGCAGTAGCAATTTCATAATTAGGAGCAAGTTCTACCAAGGATCTATCTTCAAAATCGTCAACTATACTAACATGAGTGAAAAATTCTTCTATATTATCCCTTCCAATGATAGACCCTTGCCCTACCGATGACCCACAAGTATAGGGGATCGCAACAGTCTTCGAGGGAAGTAAAACCCAAATTTATTGATTCGACACAAGGGGAGGTAAAGAATACTTATAATCCTTAACAACTGAGTTGTCAATTCATTGCACTGGAAAAGCACTAGTAACAGGGGTGATGTGAAAGCAGCAGTAATATGAGAGCAATAGTAACAGAAGAATACGCAGCAAAGAATAAGAATACGTAGGCAATGGCACCAGAAAATAGTTAATACTACTTCCAATGACATAAAGCACGAGTATATGATGATGAGAGATGGACCGGGGTTCCCAGCTATCTACACTAGTGGTAACTCTCCAATAACAAGTGTTGGGTGAACAAATTACAGTTGGGCAATGGATAGGATTGAAATAGCATTAAGACAGAACATCAAGTCTATTAATCATATAGGCATGTTTTCCATATATAGTCATACGTGCTCGGAATGAGAAACTTGCATAACATCTTTTGTCCTACCAGCCGGTGGCAGCCGGGCCTCAAGGGAAACTACTGGTAATTAAGGTACTCCTTTTAATAGAGCACCGGAGCAAAGCATTAACACTTGGTGAAAACATGTGATCCTCATATCTAAGCTTTCCCCTCCAGTTATCCCGATTCTTTGTCACTCACGGGGCCTCGGGTTCCGGACATAGACATGTGCAAACAACTTGTAGATACAATCTAAGCAATAGTTATAGAGCTTAAATCTAAGATCATGCCACTCGGGCCCTAGTGACAAGCATTAAACACAACAAGATTGCAGCAACAATAACTTCACAAACTTTATAGATAGACTGATCATAATGTAACAATTCATCGGATCCCAACAAACACAACACCGATTACATCAGATGGATCTCAATCATGTAAGGCAGCTCATGAGATCATTGTATTGAAGTACATGGGGGAGAGAATACCAACTAGCTACAGCTAGAACCCGTAGTCCATGGGGGAACTACTCACGGAGCATGATGGAGGCGGTGGCATCGATGGAGATGGCTTCCGGGGGCACTTCCCCGTCCCGGCGGCGTGCCGGAACAGAGATTATGTCCCCCGAAACGGAGTTTCGCGATGGCGGCGGCGCCCCTGGAGTCTTTCTGGAGTTTCGTCAATTGGTATCGATGTTTTAGGTCAGGACGGCTTAAATAGGCGAAGAGTCGGAGTCGGAGGGGCCACGGGGCCTCCTCACACTAGGGGGGCGCGCCCCCCCCCTTTGGGCCGCGCCGCCACCACGTGTGGGGCCCCCAGGGCTCCCCTCTGGTCCCACTCTGACTTTCTGGAAGGTTCCGGGAAAAATAAGATGTTGGGTCTTTGTTTTGTCGAATTCCGAGAATATTGCCCGAACAGCCTTTCTGGAACCAAAAACAACAGAAAACAGGAACTGGCACTGTGGCATCTTGTAATAGGTTAGTTCCGGAAAACGCATAAAAACATTATAAAGTGCAAGCAAAACATGTAAGTATTGTCATAAAACAAGCATGGAACATCAGAAATTATAGATACGTTGGAGACGTATCAAGCATCCCCAAGCTTAGTTCCTACTCGCCCTCGAGTAGGTAAATGATAAAAAGAATAATTTCTGAAGTGACATGCCACCAATATAATCTTAATCATACTATTGCAAAGCATATAAGATGAACGAAGTGACTCAAGGCAACGATTTATATTTGCTAACAAATAAATAACATATAGCAAAACTTTTCATGAATAGTACTTTCAAGACAAGCATCAAAAGTCTTGCATAAGAGTTAACTCATAAAGCAATAAATTCAAAGTAAAGTCATCGAAGCAACACAATGGAAGATATAAGTTTCAGCAGTTGCTTTCAACTTTCAACATGCATATCTCATGGATAATTGTCAACACAGAGTAATATGATGAATGCAAATAAGCAAGTATGTAAGAATCAATGCACAGTTGACACAAGTGTTTGCTTCTAAGATGAAAGGAAGTAGGTAAACTGACTCAACATAAAAGTAAAAGATAGGCCCTTCGTAGAGGGAAGAAGGGATTAAATCATGTGCTAGAGCTTTTCAAGTTTTGAAATCATATAGAGAGCATACAAATAAAGTTTTGAGAGGTGTTTGTTGTTGTCAACGAATGGTAGTGGGCACTCTAACTACCTCATCAACCAGACTTTCAAGAGCGGCTCCCACGAAGGACGTTATCTCTACCAGCAAGTTAGATCATCCCTCTTCTCTTTTGTTTACGCATGTATTTTAGTTTTATTTATGGTTGACACTCCTCCCAACCTTTTGCTTTCACAAGCCATGGCTAACCGAATCCTCTGGTGCCTTCCAACATTCACATACCATGAAGGAGTGTCTATTTGCAAAATTAAGTTGCTTACTGATAGATCGGGGCAAAACACGTGAAGAGAGTTATTAATGCAAGTTAATTAATTGGGGCTGGGAACCCCGTTGCCAGCTCTTTTTGCAAAATTATTGGATAAGCGGATGAGCCACTAGTCCATTGTGAAAGTCTGTCAGAAGTAAATGACAAGATCGAAAGATAAAACACCACATACTTCCTCATGAGCTATAAAACATTGACACAAATAAGAGATAATAGCTTTTGAATTGTTTAAAGGTAGCACATGAAGTATTTACTTGGAATGGCAGGAAATACCACATAGTAGGTAGATATGGTGGACACAAATGGCATAGGTTTTGGCTCAAGGTTTTGGATGCACGAGAAGCATTCCCTCTCAGTACAAAGCTTTGGCTAGCAAGGTTATTTAAAGCAAACACAAATATGAACCGGTACATCAAAACTTACATAAGAACATATTGCAAGCATTATAAGACTCTACACTGTCTTCCTTGTTGCTCAAACACTTTTACCAGAAAATATCTAGACCTTAGAGAGACCAATCATGCAAACCAAATTTCAACAAGCTCTACGGTAGTTCTCCACTAATAGGTTTAAACTACATGGTGCATGAGCTTAAACATGATCTACTTGAGAGCTCAAAACAATTGCCAAGTATCAAATTATTCAAGACAATATGAAGCATTTTGTGTTTCCAACCAAATAACAACAAGTGCAACGGTTTTCAACTCCGCCATGAACATTAAAAAGAAAACGAAGAACACCAGTGTTCATATGAAAAAGCGGAGCGTGTCTCTCTCCCACACAAGGATTGCTAGGATCCGAATTTATTCAAACATAAAACAAAATAAAAGCACACAGACGCTCCAAGTAAAGCACATATGATGTGACTGAATAAAAATATAGTTTCAATAGAAGAAACCTGATAAGTTGATGAAGAAGGGGATGCCTTGGACATCCCCAAGCTTAGAAGCTTGAGTCTTCTTGAAATATGCAGGGATGAACCACGGGGGCATCCCCAAGCTTAGACTTTTCACTCTTCTTGATCATATATCATCCTCCTCTCTTGACACTTGAAAACTTCCGCCACACCAAACTTCTCATAAACTTCATTAGAGGGGTTAGTACTCAAAAAACTTTAATCAACTTTGGTCCTGTAGTGACACATTGCAAGAACTCAATAAAACATTAGCTACAGCTCTCCACGTCTTGAAAGCCTTACTTAAAGTCCACAAGAGACAATGCAAAAAAAAAACAGAGACAGAATCTGCCAAAACAGAACAGCCAGTAAACACGAATTTTTAAGAGGTACTTCCGTTGCTCAAATCAGAAAACTTAAAACTAATGAAAGTTGCGTACATATCTGAGGATCACGCACGTAAATTGGCAGATTTTTTTGATTTTTTTACAGAGAGTTCTGCGCAAATTCGTGACAGACAGCAATTCTGTTTCTGCGCAGCAATCCAAATCGAGCATCAACTTTACCATAGAGACTTTACTTGGCACAAAAAACATGATAAGGAGAGGTTGCTACAGTAATAACAACTTCCAAAACTCAACAATACAGTAACAAAATAAAGACATGGGTTATCTCCCAAGAAGTGCTTTCTTTATAGCCATTAAGATGGGCTCAGCAGTTTTAATGATGCACTCGCAAGAAATAAGAGTTGAAGCAAAGGAGAGCATCAAAAAGCAAGTTCAAAACACATTTAAGTCTAACCCACTTCCTATGCATAGGAATCTTGTACACAAATAAATTCATGAAGAACAAAGTGACAAGCATAAGAAGGTAAAACAAGAGTAACTTCAAAATATTAAGCATATAGAGAGGTGTTTTGGTACCATGAAAATTTCTACAACCATATTTTCCTCTCTCATAATAATTTTCAGTAGCTTCATGAACAAACTCAACAACATAACTATCACATACAGCATGCTTTTCATGATTCACAAACACATAATTTTTATCAAGCTCAAAAATAATAGGATCAAAACTTTCAAACCCACTTTTATCAATAATGTAACAAGATGATTGATCAATCTCAAAAGATATGGGACTCCTAGATAAAGTCAAGACTTCTCCAATCCCATTTTCATTAGTAGTACAATTAATATTATCAAGTAACATAGGACCATCATCTAGAGATTTATCATAAACATTTGCTGAGCAAAACTCTTTAGTACCATGCATATCGATATCAGGCACAAACAAAGCATTATCATAAGATTTATCAAAGTAGCATGGATTATCATAAATAACAGTAGCATAATTATTCTCACAAGTTTTACTCATAGGTACTATTTCAAGAGAATCCACAAGAACATAACATTCATCCGCCTTTGGTAAGCATGAAGGACAATCAAATAGTGTAAGAGATAAAGAGTTACTCTCATTAGAAGGTTGGCATGGGTAGCTAATCCATTCTTCCTCCTTTTGTTCATCACTCTCATCTTCTTTTTCATCCAATGAGCTTTCAGGTTCATCGATTTCCTTCTCTTTTTCATCCAATGAGCTTTCTGGTTCATCAATTTCTTCTTTCACTGGTTCCTGCAAATTGTGAGTGCATTCTTGTGCATTAATGAGTCTCTCTTTATAATCAATGATATATGGATTATGATGTAGCCCCACCCAAGGTCGAAACTACATCAAGACCGACTAGCCCTCCTCGTGGTCCAATGACACGAGCTCGAGCCCAAGCACTACGCCAAGAGGTGAATTCGCTCCTCTCTACCTATGCCTTTGACACCCCCTTGGATGGCTTGCTACTTCATGCAAATACCCTGTGTTCAATCAGGTACATCGGTCAAGACACAAGCCATGGAGACCAAGCCAATGGAGAGAGAGCTGGAAATGATGAAGATGGAGCTACTGCGTCCAGGCCGGAACTTCCGCCCTCCAGGACCGGAACTTCCGGCCAGATTCCTCCAAGATGCCCCCAAGATGCCCTCCAGCGCCCAGGAAAAAGCATCGGACCGGAACTTCCGCCCCGAGGGACCGGAACTTCCGCCCACCCGGAACTTCCGCCCAAGTTCCGCCCAAGTTTCGAAATTACGCGAAAACAACACTGGATGTTACTGCGAGGAAATGGACGACTTTCGGAACTTGGCCGGAACTTCCGGCCTGGCCGGAACTTCCGGCCCCGAAGACCGGAACTTCCGCCCCTGACCGGAACTTCCGCCCAAGACGGCCGGAACTTCCGCCCTATCGAACTTCAGCACAACAACACTTTTCAGCGTGTAACTTAACCCTTCGCCCCCCACCTATAAATAGCCTAGTTGGCTCAGATCTGAGATTATACTGGATTTGAAAGAAAACCTGAGCTTAGCTCACCCTTGTGGGAACCTTACCTAGATCTATGATCGTGTATCGCCACCCGGGCTCCTATCGACTCGTGAAGATCTCTTTGGTGACTTCTACCGTTTGTTTGATCTTTTGCTTGCACTTCTACCTATTTGGTCTTTTGCTTGCACTTCTATCAAACCTTCCGGTCTTTTCACCCTTCTAGATCTCCCGAGCTTCGATTAGTCGATCTCTTTGCGGGACTTCTACCGGAAGGTCTTTTCTCGCAACCTCTATCGAGTTGGTGTTTCGAGCCAACGAGGGAAAACTCGAATTGTGTGCGTGTGTGTGTTGTATCCCCACGATTCCCCCACGTGTTCATCGCGTTCATCCACCTACCCCCACGAATCCCTTCAAATCCGTGAAGATCGGGCACACCCTTGGGCTTAGCCCTTATCATATGGTATCAAGAGCTCCTTGGTTGCCACGGATTTGACCCCCACACCCACCAATTCCACCAATTTCGCCCAAAAAAAATTTCCCAAAAAATAGCCCCAAATTGGCCTTGGTTGGATCTCGCGATTTGTTGAGTTTTTGGTGGTTTTGGTACAATAGAAACTTGTCTTTGGTGTTGATCTGCAATTCCCCCACCTTCCCACCGCTCTTAGTGCCAACTTTTCCACGAATTCGAAGATTTTCGGCCCGGATTTCCGCCCAAATCGAAGAACAGCCCGCAGATCTGATTGCGACCGGAAGTTCCGCCCGGGGACCGGAAGTTCCGCCCCTCAGGACCGGAAGTTCCGCCTGGCCGAAATTTTGACAGCATTCTTCGTTTTTCGTTTTGGCACTAACCCCTTGTGTTTGGACTTCGTATTGTGTGCCATTTCAGCTACCACAAAGCTTCCGCATCATCAACAACGACGACGGCACCCCGAGGATCCAAGCGGTTCATTTGACACCTTCCACCATAGCAAGTTCAAGCTCGTCGGCCACCGTCATCAAGTGGTATAACTTGCACCTAACTTGTAGCCTTAGCTTCCTTTGCGTACCTTTCCTATCGAGAGTGGCTTTCTAGTGTTGCGAAGCATTGCGCAAGCGTCCCGACCGTGAGGGTGTGCGTGTGTTGAGCAAAGCTACGAAGCAAGCTCGTTGTGAAAAGATAGGCAAAAGAAGTGTGACATACTTACATAGATAGTAGTAGTCTTCCATAGTGAGAAAAAGAAAGCTTCTAAGCATACAAAAAAAAGAGAAAAAGAAAAAGAAAAAGAGTGTGAGTGACACCTATACACAAAGAGTCCAAAGCTTATAAGCAAAAGAGAGAAAAGAGAAGAGAGGCGTCTTGCGCAAATCTTGTTGCTTCTCAATTTTGCAACCAAGCCACGGTCTCTCTTGCGTTAGCGTGACACCGAGCTAGTAGTCTTCGTTAGGACCAATTTTGTTCGTACTCATTTTCCGTCCCGCTAACCCCATTTTGTCCCACGCGTGTATTCCACCTTGTGTATGCCTTTTGTGATCACCGCCTTTGACTTGTGACTTTTGGATCTTACCCACTTTTGACAATAGACTTTTCGTTTGGTTCTTCCATTTGGCTTTCCACATCCATACCTAACACCATATAGAGTTTTGTTTTGTGTGTGTGCATACATATCGGTTGTTCCTCGACTTGAAACACCTTTTCGATTTTGTTTGCAAGTTTTGACACTTTTGGTAGTTTTCCTAACCCCCACAACATAGTTCTTGTTTTAGTTTGTAACCATGTCTAGTGGAGAAGGGAACCAACTACCCATGACGCGGCACCAACATTGGATCGCTACTCAAGCCGTCAACAAGAGCATACATGACCTCACGGCAAGGATAGATGAGACCGTCTTACGCTATGAAGAGCGAGCTCAAGTACAAAGAAGGGACCTCAATGTCCAAGTGCAAGACCTCCATGACAAGCTTGATGCTCAAGGCCATGAGATGACGGCCACACTCGCTATGCAAGGTCAACAAAACATGGAAAGCATGAGAAGACAAGAAGAAAGGTTGGCACGCCTTGAGCAAGCTATTGCCAACATCGCCAACAATCGAAGCCAACACTCAAGGTCTTCGCACTCTCATAGCTCAAGGTCAAGAGCTCCTACACCGTCGCATCATGATTCCAATCAAGATCCACACCACCATAATGTGGATGCTCAAGTGCTTCAACAACAAGCTCAAGAAGCGGAGCAAGCACGTCTTCGACTTGTCCAAGAACGTCAACGCCTTGAAGAAGAACGCCTTCAACAAGAGCTTCTCCATGCTCAATTCCAAGAGGAACAACACCGTCTTCGTCATGATCAAGATCTCCTTCATGCACGTGAGCAAGAACGTCGTCGCCAAGAGCAAGAGGCACGTCATCATCAAGGGCACCCTCGCCCATCTCAAGTGGCCAATGCTCAAAGGCACCACCATAACGCCGAACAAGAAGTGAACCAAGACCGCCGCATCATCAATGTTGATCAACCTCCTCGTGATAGGGCACCACGCCATCAAGGTCAAGACAACCGTCGACATCATGATGATCGCCCCCATGGTAGAAGACCACCTCATCAAGCACGAGATGTTGAGATGGAGGAAGACTCAAGTCATCACCAAGCATCAAGTGAAGAAAGTGTGAGGCCTCATCAACGCCACAACAATGATGATCAAGATGAAGGTCATGGAAGACCACCTCCTCCTCAACAACAAAGAAACAACAATGAAGATGCTCAAGGTCCACAACCTCAACCTCAACAACGTCAAGATCATGGTGAAGCAAGACCACCTCCTCGACGCAATGACCGCAATGAGGAAGAAATCTTTGGGAAGCTAAAATTCACCATGCCCAAGTTCCAAGGAGAGGAAGATCCCGACGCATACTTGTCTTGGGTCCTCAAGGTTGACAAGATATTCCGCATCCACAACTTCTCCGAAGCAAAGAAAGTTGCCATGGCATCACTTGAGTTTGAAGGATATGCAAATGTTTGGTGGGAAGAAGTCAACAAGAAGCGTGAGAAGGAAGACCTAGCACCCATTGACACATGGGAAGAGATGCAAGAAGTCATGCACACCCGCTTTGTACCAACTCACCACAAGCGTGACCTCTTCAACAAGCTCACTCAACTCAAGCAAAGCTACAAGTCCGTTGAGGAATATTACAAGGAGATGCACATGACCATGATGAGTGCAAATGTGGATGAGCGAGAAGAGCAAACTATGGCAAGATTCTTGAATGGCTTGAACATCCCCGTCAAGAGGATAGTGGAATTCTTGCCTTACAAAAACATGGTTGAGTTACTCCACCAAGCAACAAGGGCCGAGCGCCAAGTGCGAGAAGACTTAGCAAGTGCAAAGACAAAGACATTCTTCGCCGCAAGAAATGCAATGAATGCCTCCTCAAGCATCAAGAACACAAGTGCACTTGCCTCCAAGGATCCTCCAAAGCAAGCAAGAAGTGCCATCAAGACAACAAGCTTCAAGCCGGAGCAATCAACCATGTCCTCCAAAGCTTCCACCGGATCTAGTAACATCACTTGCTTCAAGTGTGGTGCTCAAGGACATAAATCATTTGAATGCAAGAACACAAGAGTTATGATCACTCGAGATGATGGAGATGTGGAGTACTTGAGTGAAGGTGAATATGAAGCCTTGGTACAAGCCGCAACCACTCATGAAGAGGATGACTTGGAAGACCAAGAGCAAGTTCTATATGTGCATGATGCAAGCCCATCTCTTGTGGTGACCAAAGGGTTGACAACCCATGCACTTCCCAATGAAGACCAAAGGTGCCATATCTTCCAAACAAGAGCCGGAATCAATGGGAAGTCAATAAAGGTTATCATCGATGGAGGGAGTTGCCACAATCTTGTAAGCACCGAACTATGCACCAAGCTCAACCTCCCGCTCCGGAAACACCCCCATCCCTACCATGTGCAATGGCTAAGTGACAATGGAAATGTGAAGATCCAACACACCGTCACGATATCCTTCAAGATTGGCGCCTATGAAGACACCATTGATTGTGACGTCGTGCCTATGGCGGTGTGCCACATGTTACTTGGTCGCCCTTGGCAATATGACAAGAAAGCAAACCATGATGGCTACACAAATGCCTATAGCTTCAAGGTCAACGACAAGACCTACATCCTACGCCCAATGACTCCTAGCCAAGTAATTGCGGACAATGCAAAGGCTCTAGCGAGGGCTAAGGAAGCCACTATCACTAGTGAGTTGAGAGGTGAGAGAGTGTTCCACCAAAAAGAGAGTGAGCACCACAAACCATATGTGAGTGAGATGAAGAGTGTCCTCCTAGCTACCAAGAGTGAGATGAGAGAAGTGCACCACAACCCATCCACCACCCTACACTACGAGCTCATTTGCAAGGGCCCCTCGGCGGAGACTAACGACTTAACCAACATCCCTTCGTCTTTGTTGTCTCTTTTGAAGGAATTCCAAGACGTCTTCCCCGACGAGCTACCTCATGGACTACCACCGCTTCGGGGCATCGAGCACCGCATCGACCTCATACCCGGCGCTCCCCTTCCAAACCGCGCCGCCTACCGCACCAACCCCGAAGACACAAAGGAGATTCAACACCAAATACAAGACCTCCTCACTAAAGGGTACGTTCGTGAAAGCCTTAGCCCTTGTGCCGTTCCCGTAATTCTTGTGCCTAAACCGGATGAGACGCAACGGATGTGTATGGATTGTCGCCCCATCAATGCCATTACCGTCCGTTATCGCCATCCGATACCGCGTTTAGACGACATGCTTGATGAATTGAGTGGTGCCACCATTTTCTCTAAGATTGATTTGCGTAGTGGCTACCACCAAATTCGCATGGCAATTGGTGATGAATGGAAGACGGCATTCAAGACCAAACTTGGTCTATATGAATGGCTCGTCATGCCATTTGGTCTTTCAAATGCTCCCTCGACTTTCATGCGTCTTATGAATCACATTTTGAGACCACTCATTGGCAAGAGCGTGGTTGTTTACTTCGATGACATTCTCATCTATAGCAAAACTCTCGAGGACCATGTTCAACATGTGAGAGAAGTCTTATGCATATTGCGCCACGAGAAGCTCTATGCCAACCTCCCAAAATGCACCTTTGCTCAAAACAAATTGGTTTTTCTTGGTTTTGTGGTTTCCGCCAACGGGATTGAAGTTGATTCTTCCAAGGTTGAGGCCATCCACAATTGGCCCACTCCCAAAAATGTTGGTAAAGTCCGAAGCTTCCATGGACTCGCCGGATTTTACTGCCGCTTTGTGAAAGATTTTAGCACCATCGCTTGCCCTTTAAATGAGCTTACTAAAAAGAATGTTCCGTTTGTTTGGGGCAAAGCACAACAAAAAGCTTTTGATGAATTGAAAAAGAGACTCACCGAGGCACCACTACTTGTTCTTCCCGATTTTGCTAAAACATTTGAGATAGAATGTGACGCGAGTGGCCTTGGAATTGGTGGTGTCCTCATGCAAAATGGAAAACCCGTGGCATATTATAGTGAGAAGTTGGATGGCGCACGCCTCAACTATCCTATTTATGACAAGGAACTTTACGCTTTGGTTCGTGTTCTTGAAGTTTGGCAACATTATCTTTGGCCAAAAGAGTTCATTATTCACTCCGACCATGAATCTTTGAAGTATTTGAAAAGTCAACACACTTTGAACAAAAGACATGCAAAATGGGTCGAGTTCATTGAGTCCTTTCCATATGTAATCAAATACAAGAAGGGCAAGGACAATGTCGTTGCGGATGCCCTTTCCCGCAAGCTCACCCTTTTACTCACTCGTTTGGATTTCCATGTGTTGGGTCTAGATGAAATCAAAGAACAATATGCCTCCGATACTTTCTTTGGCCCAATTTTTGCAAAATGTTCCATTGAAAAGGGCATCGATGATTTCTATTTGCACCAAGGTTTCTTGTTCAAGGGCAACAAACTTTGTGTTCCAATGTCTTCGCTTCGCCTTTTGCTCTTACAAGAATCGCATGGTGGTGGTCTCATGGGTCACTTTGGGCGTGACAAGACGCTCTCTATGCTCTCTACCCATTACTATTGGCCAAGAATGAAGCGCGATGTGGAGCGCCTATGCAACCGTTGCACGACATGTTTACAAGCTAAGTCCACCTCCAACTCTTATAGTCTTTATACACCGTTGCCTATTCCTTACGCTCCTTGGTCCGATATAAGCATGGACTTTGTACTAGGATTACCTCGAACTAAATATGGTCATGACTCAATCTTTGTGGTAGTTGATAGATTCTCAAAAATGGCTCATTTCATACCATGCTCCCGAACGGATGATGCTTCACACATTGCCTCCTTGTTTTTTAGGGAAATTGTGAGACTCCACGGTGTACCAAGAAGCATTGTTTCCGACCGAGATGTCAAGTTCATGAGTTATCTTTGGAAGACACTAATGGCTAAGTTCAACGTCAAGCTTTTGTTCTCATCATCCTCGCACCCTCAAACCGATGGGCAAACCGAAGTGGTGAACCGAAGCCTCTCCACGCTACTACGAGTCCTTGTCAAGAAGAATTTGAAAGCATGGGAAGATTGCATCCCACATGCGGAGTTTGCCTACAACCGCGCCAAGCACTCTACAACATCGAGAAGCCCATTCATGGTCGTCTACGGGTTAGAACCGCCTACGGCGATTGACCTCCTTCCTCTTCCGCTACATGAGCAAGTGAACATGGACATCGACAAGCGAGCACAATACATGAAGAAACTCCATGAAGACACAAGGTTAACGATCGAGCAACAAGTTCTCCGTCAAGCCACAAGACTAAACCTGAAGAAAAAGGCACGGATCTTCAATGAAGGCGACCTAGTATGGATACACCTCCGCAAGGACCGCTTCCCTCAAGAACGAAACTCCAAGCTCAAGCCCCGAGGTGATGGTCCCTTCAAGGTCCTCAAGCGCATCAACGACAACGCCTACGTCGTCGACATACCAACATCCAAGTACTTGGTGAGCAACACGTTCAATGTGTCCGACCTCTCACCATACCATGGAGATGAGGAGAACATCGAGTCGAGGACGACTCTTTCCCAAGGGGGGGAGATGATGTAGCCCCACCCAAGGTCGACACTACATCAAGACCGACTAGCCCTCCTCGTGGTCCAATGACACGAGCTCGAGCCCAAGCACTACGCCAAGAGGTGAATTCGCTCCTCTCTACCTATGCCTTTGACACCCCCTTGGATGGCTTGCTACTTCATGCAAATACCCTGTGTTCAATCAGGTACATCGGTCAAGACACAAGCCATGGAGACCAAGCCAACGGAGAGAGAGCTGGAAATGATGAAGATGGAGCTACTGCGTCCAGGCCGGAACTTCCGCCCTCCAGGACCGGAACTTCCGGCCAGATTCCTCCAAGATGCCCCCAAGATGCCCTCCAGCGCCCAGGAAAAAGCATCGGACCGGAACTTCCGCCCCGAGGGACCGGAACTTCCGCCCACCCGGAACTTCCGCCCAAGTTCCGCCCAAGTTTCGAAATTACGCGAAAACAACACTGGATGTTACTGCGAGGAAATGGACGACTTTCGGAACTTGGCCGGAACTTGGCCGGAACTTCCGGCCTGGCCGGAACTTCCGGCCCCGAAGACCGGAACTTCCGCCCCTGACCGGAACTTCCGCCCAAGACGGCCGGAACTTCCGCCCTATCGAACTTCAGCACAACAACACTTCTCAGCGTGTAACTTAACCCTTCGCCCCCCACCTATAAATAGCCTAGTTGGCTCAGATCTGAGATTAGACTGGATTTGAAAGAAAACCTGAGCTTAGCTCACCCTTGTGGGAACCTTACCTAGATCTATGATCTTGTATCGCCACCCGGGCTCCTATCGACTCGTGAAGATCTCTTTGGTGACTTCTACCGTTTGTTTGATCTTTTGCTTGCACTTCTACCTATTTGGTCTTTTGCTTGCACTTCTATCAAACCTTCCGGTCTTTTCACCCTTCTAGATCTCCCGAGCTTCGATTAGTCGATCTCTTTGCGGGACTTCTACCGGAAGGTCTTTTCTCGCAACCTCTATCGAGTTGGTGTTTCGAGCCAACGAGGGAAAACTCGAATTGTGTGCGTGTGTGTGTTGTATCCCCACGATTCCCCCACGTGTTCATCGCGTTCATCCACCTACCCCACGAATCCCTTCAAATCCGTGAAGATCGGGCACACCCTTGGGCTTAGCCCTTATCAGATTATCACTGTAGCTTTCTATGCAAAAATTAAGGATATAAGAGACATAATCTTTAAGGTCCTTACAAACAACACAAGTTTCATAATTTCTAGCAATGAAGGATTCAATCTCAGAAGCTCCCATAAACAAAACAAATTGTTCTACTTCTTCGAACCCAAAATGAATATAGCTATTCCAATTATAGTTCTTAATTAAAACTTCCTCACTAAAGCCACATTGAAATTTAAGATGTTTAGTATCCTGTTTAGAGCAACAGATTATATCATGGCGTTTAAGCAAGATTTTAGCAATTGTATTCAGTTTTTCTATCACAACACTCATAACTTTTCCCGTTCTTGATTCTCTATAATTCATATATAATTCTATAAGCTTAAAATAGGTTTTAGGTTCTCCCATAGCAACAGTTTTTAATTTTTCGGTTTTTCAAATTTTTATGGATTTTTGGGTATATGAGGAAAGTAAAACAAAACAAAAACAAACTAGACAAAAGTAAACTAAGCAAAATAATACTAGACAGAAATAAACTAAGCACAAATAAACTAGACGAAAGTAAACTAGCAAAACAAAATAAAATAAAAAACAGAGAAAGAGGTAGAGTGTACTCCCCAGGTGAACTTATGAGTAGAGCTATGCCTCCCCGGCAACGGCGCCAGAAAATAGTCTTGATGACCCACAAGTATAGGGGATCGCAACAGTCTTTGAGGGAAGTAAAACCCAAATTTATTGATTCGACACAAGGGGAGGTAAAGAATACTTATAAGCCTTAACAACTGAGTTGTCAATTCAGCTGCACCTGGAAAAGCACTAGTAACAGGGGTGATGTGAAAGCAGCAGTAATATGAGAGCAATAGTAACAGAATACACCAGCGATATGATAAGAATACGTAGGCAATGGCACCAGAAAATATTTAATACTACTTTCAATGACATAAAGAACGAGTATATGATCATGAGAGATGGACCGGGGTTCCCAGCTATCTACACTAGTGGTAACTCTCCAATAACAAGTGTTGGGTGAACAAATTACAGTTGGACAATTGATAGGATCGAAATAGCATTAAGACAGAACATCAAGTCTATTAATCATATAGGCATGTTTTCCATATATAGTCATACGTGCTCGCAATGAGAAACTTGCATAACATCTTTTGTCCTACCAGCCGGTGGCAGCCGGGCCTCAAGGGAAACTACTGGTAATTAAGGTACTCCTTTTAATAGAGCACCGGAGCAAAGCATTAACACTTGGTGAAAACATGTGATCCTCATATCTAAGCCTTCCCCTCAAGTTATCGCCGGTGCGGTCACTCTGGGGCCTCGGGTTCCGGACATAGACATGTGCAAACAACTTGTAGATACAATCTAAGCAATAATTATAGAGCTTAAATCTAAGATCATGCCACTCGGGCCCTAGTGACAAGCATTAAACACAACAAGATTGCAGCAACAATAACTTCACAAACTTTATAGATAGACTGATCATAATGTAACAATTCATCGGATCCCAACAAACACAACACCGATTACATCAGATGGATCTCAATCATGTAAGGCAGCTCATGAGATCATTGTATTGAAGTACATGGGGGAGAGAATACCAACTAGCTACAGCTAGAACCCGTAGTCCATGGGGGAACTACTCACGGAGCATGATGGAGGCGGTGGCGTCGATGGAGATGGCTTCCGGGGGCACTTCCCCGTCCCGGCGGCGTGCCGGAACAGAGATTCTGTCCCCCGAAACGGAGTTTCGCGATGGCGGCGGCGCCCCTGGAGTCTTCCTGGAGTTTCGTCAATTGGTATTGATACGTCTCCAACGTATCTATAATTTCTGATGTTCCATGCTTGATTTATGACAATACCTACATGTTTTGTTCACACTTTATATCGTTTTGATGCATTTTCCGGAACTAACCTATTGACGAGATGCCGAAGTGCCAGTTCCTGTTTTCTGCTGTTTTTGGTTTCAGAAATCCTAGTAAGGAAATATTCTCGGAATTGGACGAAATCAACGCCCAAGATCTTATTTTTCCCGGAAGCTTCCAGAGAGCCAGAGAGGCGCCAGAGGGGAGCCAGGGGGCCCCACCCCACAAGGCGGCGAGGCCAGGGGGGTGGGCGCGCCCCCCTATGGTGTGGCCCCACCATGCCCCCTCCGAGGCTGCCCTTCCGCCTATATAAAACCCCTGACCTAAATCTTCGAGACGAAAAAAAGCCACGGTACGAGAAACCTTCCAGAGCCGCCGCCATCGCGAAGCCAAGATCTGGGGGACAGGAGTCTCTGTTCCGGCACGCCGCCGGGACGGGGAAGTGCCCCCGGAAGGCTTCTCCATCAACACCACCGCCATCTTCACCGCCAACGCTGCTGCTCCCATGATGAGGAGGGAGTAGTTCTCCCTCGAGGCTAAGGGCTGTACCGGTAGCTATGTGGTTAATCCCTCTCTCTGTACTCCAATACAATGATCTCATGAATTGCTTTGCACTATTGAGATCCATATGATGAGCTTTCTATCGCTACTAGTCTATGTGCTACTCATGTGATGTTATTAAAGTAGTCTATTCCTCCTGCATGGTGTAATGGTGACAGTGTGTGCATCGTGTGGTTCTTGTCGTAGATTATGATCATAATCTAGTGTAGGTTATGGAGTTAATTATCGCTATGATAGTATTGATGTGATCTATCCCCCCTTCATAGTGTAATGGTGACAGTGGGTATGCTATGTTAGTACTCGGGCTATTTTGCAAAGATCTATTATGCTCTAAGGTTACTTAAATATGAATGTTGAATGTTGTGGCGCTTGTTAACTCCGGCTTGAGGGAGCTCTTGTAGCCCTACACAATGAATGGTGTTTGTCATCCAACAAAAGAGTGTATGTAGCACATATGAGAAGAAGTTATTTATTATGTGATCAATGTTGAGAGTGTCCACTAGTGAAAGTATGATCCCTAGGCCTTGTTTCCAAACATCGAATCTCCGTTTATTTACTGTTATGTTGCATGTTTACTCGCTGCCATATTTTATTCAGATTACTATTACCACTCATATACATCCATACTACTTGTATTTCACTATCTCTTC
Organism: Lolium perenne; assembly: GCF_019359855.2. NCBI lineage: Eukaryota > Viridiplantae > Streptophyta > Magnoliopsida > Poales > Poaceae > Lolium > Lolium perenne. The sequence continues at coordinate 82,308,133 of NC_067248.2, read as the reverse complement.
GCCGAACTAGTGCACCTATACATCTGACAAGTGTATTAGGTGTGTTGGGGACACAAGAGACTTCTTGTATCGTGATTGCACGGTTGCTTGAGAGGGATATCTTTGACCTCTTCCTCCCTGAGTTCAATAAACCTTGGGTGATCCACTTAAGGGAAAACTTGCTGCTGTTCTACAAACCTCTGCTCTTGGAGGCCCAACACTGTCTACAGGAAAAGAAGCGTGAGTAGACATCAAGCTATTTTCTGGCGCCGTTGCCGGGGAGGAAAGGTAAAAGGCACTCATACTTCGGTCCCAGGTAACTAAGTTATTTTCTGTTGCCGTTGTAAGTGCTCGAAGCTATTTCCTTTAGATCCTGCAATTGCATCTTTTGGTTTCTTGTTTACACTAGTTAGGCATAATGGAGAGCAACAGTGAGCTTCTTATTCTATTTCCTGAGTTAAGACATGGATTGTTTGCTGCGAAAATTTAAAACCTATGGAATCTTATTTGCATGCTAGTAGCAATGATATTAGTATGAACGCTTTGAACACCATTTTTGCTAATGATATGGAAAATTCTAAGCTTGGGGAAGCTAGTTTTGATGAGCATGATATTTTTAGTCCCCCAAGCATTGAGGAGAAAATTTTCTTTGATGATACTTTGCCTCCTATTTATGATGATTATAATGATAGTGGTCTTTTGGTGCCGCCTACTATGGAGAGTAAATTTTATTATGATTATACTATGCCTCCTACACTTGATGAGAATAATAATGATAGCTACTTTGTTGAATTTGCTCCCACTACAACTAATAAAATTGATTATGCTTATGTGGAGAGTAATAATTTTAGGCATTTGGCTCATGACAAGAATGTTTTATGTGATAGTTATATTGTTGAGTTTGTTCATGATGCTACTGAAAGTTATTATGAGAGAGGGAAACATGGTTATATGCATCTTAATAATATTAAGTTTCCCCTCTTTATGTTGAGAATCTTGAAATTGCGCCTGTGTTGCTTTTCTATGCTTGCCACTTTGTTCTTCATGAATTTATTTGTGTACAAGATTCCTTTTTATAGGAAGTGGGTTAGGCTTAAATGTGTTTGAAATTTGCTTCTTGATGCTCTCTTTTGCTTCAACTCTTATTTCTTGCGAGAGTATCATTGAAATTACTGAGCCCATCTTAATGGCTATAAAGAAAGAACTTCTTGGGAGATAACCCATGTCTTTAATTTACTACAGCACTTTTGTTTTTATATTTGAGTCTTGGAAGTTGTTTACTACTGTAGCAACCTCTCCTTATCATGTTTTTTTGCCAAGTGAAGTCTCTATGGTAAAGTTGATGCTAGATTTGGATTACTGCGCAGAAACAGAATTGCTGTCTGTCACGAATTCGCGCAGATCTCTGTAAAAAAATCAAAAAAAAATCTGCAAATTTACGTGCGTGTTCCTCAGATATGTACGCAACTTTCATTAGTTTTGAGTTTTTCCATCTGAGCAAGTTAAGTGCCTCTGTAAAATTCATCTTTACGGACTGTTCTGTTTTTGACAGATTCTGCCTTTTATTTCGCATTGCCGCTTTTGCTATGTTGAATGAGTTTCTTTGTTCCATTAACTTTCAGAAGCTTTGTGCAATGTCCAGAAGTGTTAAGAATGATTGTGTCACCTCTGAACATGTGATTTTTTATTATGCACTAACCCTCTAATGAGTTTGCTTAAAGTTTGGTGTGGAGGAAATTTTCAAGGGTCAGGAGAAGAGGGTGATATAATGTGATCAAGAAGAGTGAAAAGTCTAAGCTTGGGGATGCCCCGGTGGTTCATCCCTGCATATTTCAAGAAGACTCAAGCATCTAAGCTTGGGGATGCCCAAGGCATCCCCTTCTTCATCGACAACTTATCATTTATTCCATCACATCTTATGTACTTTACTTGGAGCGTCCGTGTGCTTTTATTTTTGTTTTGTTATCTTAGTTTTCTGAATAATTCATGCTTGTGTGGGAGAGAGACACGCTCGGCTGTTGCGTATGAACACATGTGTTCTTAGTTACTTTTAATGTTCAAGGGCGAAAGTTGATCGCTTCACTTGTTGTTATTTTGTTGGAATCAGAAAATGCTTCATATGGTCTTGAATAATTTGATACTTGGCAATTGTTTTGAGCTCTCATAAATCATGTTTAAGCTCATGCATCATGTAGTTTAAATCTAGTAGTGGAGAACTACTGTAGAGCTTGTTGAAATTTGGTTTGCATGATTGGTCTCTCTAAGGTCTAGATATTTTCTGGTAAAAGTGTTTGAGCAACAAGGAAGACAGTGTAGAGTCTTATAATCCTTGCAATATGTTCTAATGTAAGTTTTGCTGTACCGGTTCATACTTGTGTTTGCTTCAAACAACCTTGCTAGCCCAAACCTTGTACTGAGAGGAAATGCTTCTCGTGCATCCAAACACCTTGAGCCAAAACCCATGCCATTTGTGTCCACCATATCTACCTACTATGTGGTATTTCCTGCCATTCCAAGTAAATACTTCATGTGCTACCTTTAAACAATTCAAAAGCTATTATCTCTTATTTGTGTCAATGTTTTATAGCTCATGAGGAAGTATGTGGTGTTTTATCTTTTGATCTTGTCATTTACTTCTGACAGACTTTCACAATGGACTAGTGGCTCATCCGCTTATCCAGTAATTTTGCAAAAAGAGCTGGCAATGGGGTTCCCAGCCCCAATTAATTAACTTGCATTAATAATTCTCTTCACATGTTTTGCTCTAATCTATCAGTAAGCAACTTAAATTTGCAAATAGACACTCCTCCATGGTATGTGAATGTTGGAAGGCACCCGAGGATTCGGTTGGCCATGGCTTGTGTAAGCAAAAGGTTGGGAGGAGTGTCATCTAATAAATAAAACTAAAGTACATGTGTAAACAAAAGAGAAGAGGGATGATCTACCTTGCTGGTAGAGATAACGTCCTTCATGGGAGCCGCTCTTGAAAGTCTGGTTGATAAGGTAGTTAGAGTACCCATTACCATTCGTTGACAACAACAAACACCTCTCAAAATTTTACTTTTATGCTCTCTATATGATTTTAAAACTTGAAAAGCTCTAGCACATGATTTAATCCCTGCTTCCCTCTGCGAAGGGCCTATCTTTTACTTTATGTTGAGTCAGTTTACCTACTTCCTTCCATCTTAGAAGCAAACACTTGTGTCAACTGTGCATTGATTCTTACATACTTGCTTATTTGCATTCATCATATTACTCTGTGTTGACAAATATCCATGAGATATGCATGTTGAAAGTTGAAAGCAACTGCTGAAACTTATATCTTCCTTTGTGTTGCTTCGATGCCTTTAATTTGAATTTATTGCTTTATGAGTTAACTCTTATGCAAGACTTTTTGATGCTTGTCTTGAAGTACTATTCATGAAAAGTTTTGCTATATGTTATCTATTTGTTAGCAAACTATAGATCATTGCTTTGAATCACTCCATTCATGTCATATGCTTTACAATAATGTTGATCAAGATTATGATGGTAGCATGTCACTTCAGAAATTATTTGTTGTTATCGTTTACCTACTCGAGGGCGAGTAGGAACTAAGCTTGGGGATGCTTGATACGTCTCCAACGTATCTATAATTTCTGATGTTCCATGCTTGATTTATGACAATACCTACATGTTTTGTTCACACTTTATATCGTTTTGATGCATTTTCCGGAACTAACCTATTGACGAGATGCCGAAGTGCCAGTTCCTGTTTTCTGCTGTTTTTGGTTTCAGAAATCCTAGTAAGGAAATATTCTCGGAATTGGACGAAATCAACGCCCAGGATCTTATTTTTCCTGGAAGCTTCCAGAGAGCCAGAGAGGCGCCAGAGGGGAGCCAGGGGGGCCCCACCCCACAAGGCGGCGCCGCGGTCAGGGGGGTGGGCGCGCCCCCCTATGGTGTGGGCCCACCAGGCCTCCTCCGAGGCTGCCCTTCCGCCTATATAAAGCCCCTGACCTAAATCTTCGAGACGAAAAAAAGCCACGGTACGAGAAACCTTCCAGAGCTGCCGCCATCGCGAAGCCAAGATCTGGGGGACAGGAGTCTCTGTTCCGGCACGCCGTCGGGACGGGGAAGTGCCCCCGGAAGGCTTCTCCATCAACACCACCGCCATCTTCACCGCCAACGCTGCTGCTCCCATGATGAGGAGGGAGTAGTTCTCCCTCGAGGCTAAGGGCTGTACCGGTAGCTATGTGGTTAATCTCTCTCTCTGTACTCCAATACAATGATCTCATGAATTGCTTTGCACTATTGAGATCCATATGATGAGCTTTGTATCGCTACTAGTCTTTGTGCTACTCATGTGATGTTATTAAAGTAGTCTATTCCTCCTGCATGGTGTAATGGTGACAGTGTGTGTGCATCGTGTGGTTCTTGTCGTAGATTATGATCATAATCTCTTGTAGGTTATGGAGTTAATTATCGCTATGATAGTATTTATGTGATCTATCCCACCTTCATAGTGTAATGGTGATAGTGTGTATGCTATGTTAGTACTCGGGCTATTTTGCAAAGATCTATTATGCTCTAAGGTTACTTAAATATGAATGCTGAATGTTGTGGCGCTTGTTAACTCCGGCTTGAGGGAGCTCTTGTAGCCCTACACAATGAATGATGTTTGTCATCCAACAAAAGAGTGTATGTAGCACATATGAGAAGAAGTTATTTATTATGTGATCAATGTTGAGAGTGTCCACTAGTGAAAGTATGATCCCTAGGCCTTGTTTCCAAACATCGAATCTCCGTTTATTTACTGTTCTGTTGCATGTTTACTCGCTGCCATATTTTATTCAGATTACTATTACCACATATATACATCCATACTACTTGTATTTCACTATCTCTTCGCCGAACTAGTGCACCTATACATCTGACAAGTGTATTAGGTGTGTTGGGGACACAAGAGACTTCTTGTATCGTGATTGCAGCATTGCTTGAGAGGGATATCTTTGACCTCTTCCTCCCTGAGTTCGATAAACCTTGGGTGATCCACTTAAGGGAAAACTTGCTGCTGTTCTACAAACCTCTGCTCTTGGAGGCCCAACACTGTCTACAGGAAAAGAAGCGTGAGTAGACATCAGGTATCGATGTTTTAGGTCAGGACGGCTTAAATAGGCGAAGAGTCGGAGTCGGAGGGGCCACCGGGCCTCCTCACACTAGGGGGGCGCGCCCCCCCTTTGGGCCGCGCCGCCACCACGTGTGGGGCCCCCAGGGCTCCCCTCTGGTCCCACTCTGACTTTCTGGAAGGTTCCGGGAAAAATAAGATGTTGGGTCTTCGTTTCATCGAATTCCGAGAATATTGCCCGAACAGCCTTTCTGGAACCAAAAACAACAGAAAACAGGAACTGGCACTGTGGCATCTTGTTAATATGTTAGTTCCGGAAGACTCATAAAAACATTATAAAGTGCAAGCAAAACATGTAAGTATTGTCATAAAACAAGCATGGAACATTAGAAATTATAGATACGTTGGAGACGTATCACCTACCGGTATATCTTTCATAGTGAACTTAGGAGGAAGCATGATGAAATAAACAAAAGGTAAATAAAGTAAATGCAAGTAACTAATTTTTTTGTGTTTTGATATAGAGCAAGTAAACAATACAGAAAGTAAAGAAACTAATTTTTTTGTGTTTTTAATATAAAGAAAACAAGACAGAAAATAAAGTAAAGTAAAGCAAGACAAAAACAAAGTAAAGAGATTGGATGTGAGAGACTCCCCTTGCAGCGTGTCTTGATCTCCCCGGCAACGGCGCCAGAAATTTAGCTTGACACGCGTGAAGCACACATCCGTTGGGAACCCGAAGTGGAAGGTGTGATGCGTATAGAAGCAAGTTTCCCTCAGTATGAAACCAAGGTTATCGAACCAGTAGGAGCCAAGGAACACGTGAAGGTTGTTGGTGGAGGAGTGTAGTGCGGCGCAACACCAGTGAAACCGGCGCCAACGTGGAACCTGCACAACAAAATCAAGATACTTTGCCCCAACGTAACAGTGAGGTTGTCAATCTCACCGGCTTGCTGAAAACAAAGGATTAAACGTATTGTGTGGAAGATGATGTTTGTTTGCAAAGAACAGTAGAGAACAATGATTACAGTAGATTGTATTCAGATGTAAAAGAATGGACCGGGGTCCACAGTTCACTAGTGGTGTCTCTCCAATAAGATAAATAACATGCTGGGTGAACAAATTACAGGCGGGCAATTGACAAATAAAGATTCAATACATATCATGATGATCACTATGAGATTTAATCAGGGCATTACGACAAAGTACATAGACCGCTATCCAGCATGCATCTATGCCTAAATAGTCCACCTTCAGGTTAGCATCCGCACCCCTTCCAGTATTAAGTTGCAAACAACAGACAATTGCATTAAGTATGGTGCGTAATGTAATCAACACAAATATCCTTAGACAAGGCATTGATGTTTTATCCCTAGTAGCAACAGCACATCCACAACCTTAGAACTTTCTGTCACTGTCCCAGATTCAATGGAGGCATGAACCCACTATCGAGCATAAATACCCCCTCTTGGAGTTACAAGTATCAACTTAGCCAGAGCCTCTACTAGCAACGGAGAGCATGCAAGAACATAAACAACACATATATGATAGATTGATAATCAACTTGACATAATATTCTATAGTCATCGGATCCCACCAAACACAACATGTAGCATTACAAATAGATGATCTTGATCATGTTAGGCAGCTCACAAGATCTAAACATGATAGCACAAGAGGAGAAGACAACCAACTAGCTACTGCTATGGACCCATAATCCAAGGATGAACTACTCACGCATCAATCCGGAGGCGGGCATGATGATGTAGAGCCCTCCAGTGATGATTCCCCTCTCCGGCAGAGTGCCGGAGGCGATCTCCTGAATCCCCCGAGATGGGATTGGCGGCGGCGGCGTCTCTGTAAGATTTTCCGTATCGTGGCTCTCGGTACAGGGGTATTCGCGACGAAGGCTATAAGTAGGCGGAAGGGTAGGGTTGGAGGCGGCGCGAGGGGCCCACACCATAGGGCGGCGCGGGCCCCCCTCTGGCCGCGCGGCCCTATGGTGGCGGCGCCTCGTCACCCCACTTCGTAACCCTTTCGGTCTTCTGGAAGCTTCGTGGAAAAATAAGACCCTGGGCGTTGATTTCGTCCAATTCCGAGAATATTTCCTTTGTAGGATTTCTGAAACCAAAAACAGCAGAAAACAGCAACTGGCGCTTCGGCATCTTGTTAATAGGTTAGTGCCGGAAAATGCATAATAATGATGTAAAGTATGTATAAAACATGTGAGTATTGTCATAAAAGTAGCATGGAACATAAGAAATTATAGATACGTTGGAGACGTATCAGGATACTCTAATGAAGAAAGAGAGGAGAACATACAACAAAATACAGAAGAAGATCAATTAGTGGAAGAGGCACATCCACTAGGGCAAGAGAAAATTAAGAAAAAACTGATGTCTATGTAGTCTGCATAATATTTAAGGAACATACCTATTCAACTCCCAGTTGCATAATATTTATTTGAATAACATCATTCTTTTAGGGTTCTTCGAAATGAAATCTCCAATGATATCCTCATAAGAAATCTTCTCCAACATTTCACTCTCAAGTGATATTATCGCCAAATCATTGAGTCTACTTAGAAAAGCTTCGTTGTATCATCATAGTTCGCATATGTGACTTCAAATCCTCTCAAGTTGTGTCATCTTAGTTCACATATATGACTTCAATAACTTCAACTTAGAAAGGCTTCGTTCTAATAATGCAACAGTCACAGGAATGGTCAACAAAAATCTATATGCAGTACTTGCATTGGGAAAAGAATCATGCCTCTTCAAAAATTTCAGAACTTCAACAGGCCCCATATTTTCTTTAATGAATTCTCAAAGAAACTTCAGCTCAACATAAAGATCATTAGCATCAATATCAGATTTTTTATCTTCTATAAGAGCAGCCTCGAGATTCTCACAAGAAGACTTCAAGCTATCATTATCCAATGACTGCAACTTTTCAAAGGTAAATAAGGAACCAAAGATTTTTTGGTAGCCCTTATATTGTTCAAATCTAGTTTTGAGTGAGGAAATTGCTTGATCAATAAGAGGTAAAAAATAGTTTACTCGAAATGATTCCTCCACAGACTATGTGTCAACATTTGTGTCATCTGGGTTCTCATCAAACTGCTTCTTTCTTTTTAATTTCCCGCTTTTCACGAAATTTTGCAACAATATTCAACTCAAGTGCAGTTTGTTTAGCTTTCTCCAATGCCTCTAAGAAACTAGTTTACTTGTACTCCTCGAAGAAAGACATATAAGACCTTGCACTTTCTCAATAGCAACATCAATAAGCATATCCTTAGTTTGGAAGTGTTTGCTTACTAAATTAATAACAAGCAATACCTCAAACCAAATGACTATTGCCACTATAAATTCATAGTCTCCAATTTCATTTTTTGCCAAACCGAAAGCCTCACTTCTTGTCTTAGGATCATTATCAGTTTCAGAAACCTGGAATAAAAGAATGGAAATAAATGTTATAGTTGCATGTAGCCAAAGCCGAAATAAAATACAATGTTAAATAATAATAGAAAATTATATATATGAAGTAGAGCCTCTCGAATATATGCACATTGAAATCTAATAGATTTGACACTTTCAACACACGACTCTCCCAAGGTGTAGCTGACACCGACTTAAGAGTCCATCCTGATATGTTATCTTTCAAAATATGCCATTTCTTCGTAGAATTAGCAAAAATTTGTATAGATGCATTGGATGATTCCAAAGAAGTATTTAGCTCTACCACATGTCTTGGGCATATCACAAAGTGTAAAGTTAAGGCTATGGCAACCACAAGCAGAATAGAAAGCTCTAGGATTTACATTCAAAAGTTTCCTTTGTAGCCCTTGATTTTTTCCTTTCATATTTGACCCATTATCATAACCTTTCCCTCGCACATAATTTATATCAAGATCAAGAAGCTTTAGTCCATTCTCTAGCACATCAAATAGTCTTTGCACACTCGTATCATTTACATCTAAAAATCCTAGAAAGGATTCTTCTATACAAACATGCTTTGAAGATGTATCCACATATGTTATAATTAAAGACATTTGCTCTTGGTGACTTGCATCATGGGTACAATCAAGTATGACAGAGAAATACTTTGAACTCATTATTTTATTAATAATTTCATACCTGGTAGAAGAAGCAAGCAAGTGCAGCAACTTATTCTGAATCGTATGATCAAGATAATGGGCATGCGTTTCTTCATTTGTAATACGATGGACTTGCTCCTGAGTAACAGGGTTGAATTCAGCCAACATCTCTATCAAACACAAGAAATTACCACTGCTATCTTCATACAATTTGCCATTACTACCACGAAAGGCCAGATTATGCTTGGCCGGAAATTTAACAACACAAACAATCCTGAACAAAACATGTCCTCAGTGGTCCTTCTCTTTCTCAAGTTGTTGTTGAGCAGCTTTATCAATAGTTTGATGTGTTTCCAATCTAATACGCAACTCATACCATCTGGTCATATTCAAAACATGATCCACACTTGTCTCATGCTCTTTTAGTCTAGTGTTGAAATGCGTTCAATCATTACAACCCTCATTTGCCAACTGACCTTTTCGACGCCCTTTTGTAATAATTTACATCCAAAGCAAAAGACTCTATCGAGCTCCTTAGAATAGACATGCCAATCTCTATCGTATTGCTCCCCCATTTGATAGAGCTCTTGTATAGAATATTGCAGAAAACCTTCTAGAGTATCTTTTTTAGGACCCTTCTTAATTGATAAGTCTCTTTTTGGACCGTTTTGTGCTAAAATATCAATTTGTTTAGACGCAAGAGAATCTCAATATATTGGATCAAATATATCAGACTGAAAAGAATCATCAACATCCGCAACAATTGAAGCATTCAAGTTAATATCAATATGATCTTCCTCTAGGTCAACATTATTTTCAGTCTCAGTCTGACTATCTCTAGGATCATGGTAAGGAACAATAGCAAGTGCAAGGCTAGAAGAATCAACCGACTGAGTATCCTATGATACTTCAGACTTTCTTTTAACAAATCTATCCATGGTCCCTTTTGATATTTAATTAACTCTTCTTTCTTTTCTTTTCTCTAGCGCTTTTGATGACCGGATTGGTGCTTTCCCATAGGGCCTGACTACATACAAAAATGGATGAACAGTACAATTCAATTAGTTCGATGAGATGGGGATAGGACAGCAGCCAGCAGTGCAGGATTGAAGATTAGAAGTCAATCAAAACAGACCGTCTACCGCGATTGAAGGAGAAGCATAAGATCAAAATTTAGACGAAGAGTGAGTCGGCACCTCCACGTCTTCCCAGAATACGAACTGACGCCTCATCCTCTCGTCTCCTTCCCAGAATAGGATTCGTGGCTGTTGGAGTCGCTACTTGGGGCCGATCGATCGTACCGAGCAAGCTCGTCGTTGTGTGGTTCATCCGCGTGGAAGGCCCAACACAGGCCGATCTTTTTCGTTTTCGAGAAAAAAAGGCCGACCTTTACGAAGGGAAGGCAACTCGCTCCGCACGCGATAAGTGGCGCGCTGTGGTGCCAGAAAATCCCTGGGAAGTGATCTTCCTGTCCGCCACGTGTCGCAAGGGGACGTAAGGTGGGGATGGAGGGAGGAGAGAGAAGACTGAGTTGCGTCAGTTTTTCCTTTTTTCTTCTAGATTCGTTTTTTTAAAATGAAATATCTTGAGAACCGTAAGTCCAATTTGCGAACCGTTTTCACTTTTGAGATCCTCACGTCGAGATCTTCAAAACTAGATCCCATGTTGATAGGTTTGGTGATACTTTTTTTCGTACTTCCAATAATATTATGATTGTACCTGTGGTGTGTATCTAACTGTACTCGTGTTTCAACTGATAAGTACTTCTGTTTTTAGTGTATTTGGTGCCATTTTTTCCTTTACTCGCTAACTGTACTCGCCCGTGTGCGGGACTGTACCTGTACTTACGCGCGACTGTACCTGCTCGTGTGCGCCATTGTATACAGCACATGTACTTGCTCGTGTTCACGACTGTACCTGCTCGTATGCGCGTTTGTACCTCCTCGTCTGCGTGACTGTACTTGTACTCGTTCGTGTGTTCAACTGTACTCGTGTGTTCTGCGTGACTGTACCTGCTCGTGTGCACGACTGTACCTGCTCGTGTGCGTGACTGTACTCGTGTACGCAACTGTACTCGTGTGTCATATGTAACTGTATTCGTTCGTATATGTAACTGTATTTGTGCTTTATACACAACTGTACTCGTGTATCGTATGTAACTGTACGCGTGTGATGTACCTATCTGTACTCGAGCTAAATGTCGAACGCGCCTAAAAAACAACATGCATACGGTGTTGTGCGCAAGTTATTGTACATGTACTTGACTAAAGTTATTGTACATGTACTTGACTGCTCAATGATTTGGCTTTGCACGACAGAGAGCATTCTCGCGATGCGCACAGGCATGCAGCTGTACTCGCGTCACGCGGCCGGCGGCCCGCGCTGTACTCGCTCGGCTCGCACATGCGTGCTTGCCTACGCATCTGGCCAGTCGCCGCGCGCGGGCGCGCGCGCTGTACTTTCTCGCATGCGCATTGAGCCACGCCATCGCGCGTTTGTATCCTGGGTTTGACACGTGTTGACATCTCAGCTGATGCGCGGTGGACGTTTTCCCTTTGAGAAGGTTGGTCTTTTTCTAGTGGTACCCTAGGCATGGACATAAATATGGCCCCCTCAAAATTATGGGCCCTGTGCGCCCGCACAGGTCGCACTCCTTCAAACCCGTAAACTCCAGCAGTCAATCGGACGATTAGAAAGGCCATGCGCACCCTTAAAAACAGGCCAGGCGCGACCATTGTTAGACCGACACGCGGAATGAAATACTCAGTTGCTCTTTTTACTTCTCCTTCCAGCAAGTTATTTTATTTTTCGGCAGTTTTTAACATAATTCTTTCCCTATACACGCCACTACCACCGCTTACTGCGATGTTTACACACATGCAAACACTCCAGGCATATTATAAGAGCGTGTTTAGTTGCTCGGAACATCATTTCTTGCTTCAGTGGGCCAGTGGGCCAAAAATCAGACGATTGGTTTCCTGGGTCGTATGAAAATACTGCATCACATGGAGTTTAAAGCGGCCCAAAAGTTAGCCCGCGAGGAACACTCGATTCATCCGTTTTTCTGGGGACAGGCGCTGGCGAGCGGAAATCAGTCGGAATTTTGCACGGGGGGACACGGTGGGAAAGGCAGGAGATCTTCGTTTAGGCGTGCAAAGTAGGCTCACCGCCCGCCATAGTTGGTCACCTCCCACGAAAACGAGATTCCCTTTAGCGAAGAAGGCGACAGCGATGGCGGCGGCGATCTAGATCTGCGACGGTGTTGGCGAGCTAGATCTGCGGCGGAGATCTCTAGGACCGTTTCCCGGGAAATCTCTCCGAAGAGCTACCCAGCTAGTTTCCGAGTTTCGGACCTCCTGGAGCGGCGACCTGTCCCTGCCTCCATCCCCTTCGTCTCCAGCTCTGGCAAGATGCGGCCGCCTTCCAAAAAGACTATAAGCTCGACCAACCTACTCTTGCCCCTCCTATTACTGATTTATCTTACAAACAAACCGATTTAGCCTAGATTCGTGCAAATTTAGCTCCTAATTTAGCCACATCAAAATGCCTAGGCTGACCTATTTGTTCAAGAGGGTGCACTTGTAGCTGTGATTCAGGCATGAGTGTTCTGTCTGCACACGAGAGCCATTCGTCGATACACTAGGCCCAGCGTGACATATGCACCAATGTATGTCTGCGACAGAGAGAGGATTAACAACCTGACCTACATCTACAACAATGGCGATGTGAAATCTGTGAACATGATGAGGATGAAAAAAGCTGCCTTCAACGAACTCGTCAACACATTAATAGGAAGGGGGTTGCTCAGGGACATCATCCACACCTGTATCGAAGAGCAAGTTGCTATGTTCCTTCATGTCGTCGAGCACAACCATCGATTCCGAGTAATCCATAGCACATGGAGGAGATCGACTGAAACAGTTTCTAGGTACTTCAAGGAAGTGCTATATGCTATTGGAGAACTGAGAGGATAGATGATCAAGCTTGCATCTTCGGTCACCCCTGCGAAGACCACTGAAAGTCACCGCTGGTATCCATATTTCAAGGTGAGCAACACCTTGTACAACTGATTTTCACTTTTGTGCATCATTTTAGAGTGTTCATGTTCACTACTGGAGAAGTTTCTGACCATCACACATGTTCATGGTCATGTCAGGATTGTGTTGGTGCCATTGATGGTACTCATATCACAACGAGAGTGCCAAGAAGCGAGTCTCATGCTTACAGAGGGAGCAGATGGCCTGAAGGTCCCTCGGTGTAAGTTCTACCTCACTGATGCCGTCTATGCTTGTCGCCCGGGTTTTCTCCCTCCCTTCATGTCCACAAGTACCACCTCAATGAGTTCTCGACAAGGTTCTACCCCAAGAATTCCAAGGAACTCTTCAATCTCAGGCACTCTAGCCTCAGGTTCACCGTCGAGAGGGCATTTGCAGCTCTAACGAACTGATTTAAGATCCTTGACCAGAAGACTTTCAACACCTTCTCCACCGAGGTAAAGCTAGTGTTGCGCTTGTTGCGTTCTTGCATAACCAGATCTTAGGCTGGCTACGTGTTGATTTGTTCTTCCGGGAGGAGGATGAGCTCCAACGTGATGAGGTCGATGTTGGCCATGATGTTGCTGCCACTGATAACACGCCCTGGAAGAACAAGAGGAGGGAGTGGGCGGACGCTATGTGGGCTAACAGAGGCCAGACTAGGATCTGAAGAAGAAGAGAAGCATTCCCGTGTCCTGTGCCATGAACTACCCCTGTTGTGTTGTGCCATGAACTACCCCCTGCTGTGTGTCATGAACTACTTGTGCGCTATGCACTACCATTCGTGATTAGCTAGGGCCTAACATGTTCGGTTAAGCTGCTATTTGGAAGTAGCTAGGACTGAACAAAATTATATTAGTCCACCATGTTAGTTTTATTCGATGTTATGCCGCCTCGTTGCTCTTTGTTGATAAGTGGTAATGTCACCACTTAGGAGAAGTGGTAACTAGAACTAACGTCTCGTAGATAACCAAACCGCGAAAATGCGTGCTCGAGACATAAATTACAGTTTTCTTGCCAACCAAACAAGATGCATAAATAGGCTGAAAAACCTTTCTTGGCAACAAACAAAGTGGCATTCAAGTATATGGACTTGGCCCAATTAAACATGTCTCTGTGATAAGACCTCACCTGATGCAGCAAAGGGATGCGGTCAACCAATCACACCTTAAGTGAATAACAACATGGCTCTGCACTACTATATTACTATCGATTGATATACTAACTTCACTCACTTTTTTCTTTCATAGTCAGGACCAAGAATGCCATTTGTGCATTCAAGACGACGTAGTTCAGAAATAGATGACTCAGAGGGAGTTCAACTGCTGAATCAGAGATTCTCATCAAGCTAAAACATAATGTATTACTATAATTGGCCTATGTGCCATTTCAGGACCAAATATTTCTGCTGCATCACTGCACTAGATGCTTGCTTAAACGTTTTGTATAATTTCAGCTGTGCTACTCTGTCTAAGAAAACCAAGTCCTGTAATGTTCTCATTAGGTAACAGTATAACCTGTCTACCTAGGAGCCTCCACAGCGATTTGGCGCTCAGAGCCGTTAGATACAGCTGTTCAACGGTCTGGATTGTCCAAAGTCACCGAAAGGTCATTCGAGCCGTTTCCCATCAGCCTTTCACGTCAAACAGGCCGGTCCACGTTGGTGGGCTTCTACTCCGCAAGTTGAATTCGGCGTTATATGGTTAATCGGGCCGAGAAGAGTTCAGACGGCCCGCCAGGTTAGTAGACGATTCGTCTGACCACCTGTTGATTGTGGGCGGATCGTGGCCATCAAGATGAAAGGGCGTCCTCAGGCGGCGGCACTATGAACCGACGTCCCCATCGTCCCCACGCGCGCTGCCGATCCAGCGCTTCCTCCCAATCTCCCCCAGGTGAAAGGGGCGAACAGGAGACCGATCCCCACTGATGTTGACGATCAGCAGCACTGCAGCCTGCACCGTGATAACCCTGAGGGTCAAACAGAGCAGGTTCAACCTGATCTCATTCATCTCCTTTCCTTCCTTTGGATTTGCTGTAAAAGCATATCTTTCATTCTTTCCATCGAACCATCTTTTGATGTTCACCACAAAGTTACAGAATTAGCTGAATTGTTTGATGTGACAAATTTAACCACAGGTCGAATGTGTTTTTTCAATGGTGTACCAGGTAAAGAAATTGCTTGCTTCACAAATGGCAGAAGAGTATAGCCCGTAACCTGTCAAAAAATTGTAGGCTGCATCTTTCACTTACTTAATTATGTTGCAAAAACATTTGGAAACAAATTCTCACGGCTAACTATTTTACTTCTCTTATTGTTATGTAGATGGTGGCCAAACAGTATAGCCCGTCAGGCGTCAGCTTTCCAAAAATTGTAGACTGCATCTTTCATTTACTTAATCATGTGTCACAAAAACATTTCGAATTCATAGCAAAGAAATTCTCACAACTATCTATTTTACTTTCTTATTGTCATGAAGATGGTGGCCAAACAGTATAGCCCATCAGCTGTCCAAAAATTGTACGCTGCATCTTTCACTTACTTTAATTATTCGCAAAAACTTATGGAATCTACAGCAAAGAAATTCTCACATCTATTATACTTTTCTTACTGTCACGTAGATAGTGTATTTGGTGGGACTAATCGAAGTATTTTGTAGCAGATATTGCAATGCACAAAGCCACCGTTTGCAACAGTAAGTCCCTTAATAATCCCAAGGCTACATGGTTATATTCAGAATAAGCATTTTCCCATGATAACTAATTGAATTGTTCATAAGCTGATTTTGTGCAGTAATCTTATGTAGGAATGTAAAAAAAAAGTATTAATTAATGTGGTTCTTCCTATTACCCTGGCCGTACACATGGATGTCAGGAGTTAAATAGTTATTTGCAAGTCCTTACGTTGTTAACTGGTTATTTTTACGCTGATGTCTGTATGTTTGTACCTATCAAGCGATGTCCACTATTAAGGCTATTAGACAACAAAATCTTATCTTTTCCTGAGGATGAGTGCAAAACTGCAAAAATCTGATTGGCATGGTGCTTCAGTTACGATGACCATGCCTTTAGCATAGTTATAATCTTTTCTTCTCTGAATTTTGAGTTGTAGGATCAACATTGCTGGTGTTAATGTCATCTTGTCTCTTTAGATTGAGTATTGCTTTGCAGGTTCATTTAATGGACCATTTTGGCATATGTACACAGGTCTGGTATACTTCACGTGGCTGATAAATTCCAATGCTATTCATATAGATCATGTGTATTAGGTCCCAAGGCCCCAAATTATTTATTCTGTAGGAGTTATATTTTCGCTATTGCTTGCAGTTATTAGCCTTTTTTTCTATATTGACATCTGCACAGCACTGTGTTGATTGTGAATGTTATCTTACTGATCTGCTGTTACTATTTACTGTAGCAAATTTCATCTAACAAAGTTTCTTCCCTCCATGTCAGCTATTTGTGGAAAAGAAGCTCATGCTATAGAGAAAGCTGTAAAGGCATGATTCTAGGGTGTCAGTATTAATTTAAGGTAAGCACTTAATTTCTGAACTTTCGCCAGTAATGAAATCGTGTTTGTTAACAGAGTAAATAATCATATGGATAAGTGCATTTATTTTATTTAGTGGTCTATTTTGTCTTTTGTCCAATCCAAGGGGAAGCTCTCCATATACGAGTATGATGTTTGAATTTTAAATCGCTAGGCTACACGAGTTTGCTCACATACCAATGAGAGACTATATTGCCATTAACTGAATTGCTATGTTAACTTTTCTTGAAAGGGAGGCAAAAGCTTTGCCTCAATCTATTAATTAAGAAGAAAATTTTCTTTTTAATTACTCTGTTAACATAATATATCAAGACTATTTTCGTTTGAGATTTATTCCGTCCGCTCCATATTAGATGTAGCTAAATTTATTGGTTGATTTTCACATCTCTCAATCCATATTGCAGTCATCATTTTAGTAGGTTCACAACTGGAAATGTCAATATGACACAATTACGTCCACCTGGAGCCTCCCTTAACTTGCCATGGAAAGTGAGTAAATGACGAGGAACTACCACATTACAGGTGGTCATGTCTGAAAACTACTAACATTGGGCAAGGCGACACATAACTACCACTTCAGGGGCTTGGTCGAGACGCAGAGCACTGATTCTGCCAGTTAGCTTTGTTAAGCCGTTTTCTGACCGCTCGGCCCCACCTGTCAGGTCCACGTGGCAAGTGAAAAGCAAATCACCAGTCTCATTTTACAAAAAAAAACCCCAAATCATATTTTCTATTACACATATGTCCTCCTCTATTCTTCACATAAAAAAATACAGGAAACAAATCTCGACCAGAAGTCAACACCGTCCTCCTGTTCGTCTACCTCACGCATTAGAGGCTCCCACCTCGCCGGCAGGTTCTATTCGCCGCCACCCCGTCTCCCCCAGTCCCGACCCTCCACCAGGCGCATCTCCCACCACCTCAGATCGATGCCGCCGGGACACGACACTCCCATGCCTAGCTGCAGCCTCCCGCTGGCAGTAGGAACTGGAGGCAGCCGCTGAGTCACACGCAGAACACGCGTGAAATCCAAATCCAAATCGAAGCCTGAGGTTCCGCGGGCTCGCGCACGCGGCCGGCGTTGAGGAGGTGCTGGCAACGGTGGCGGAGTGCAACGGCGGCGGGGTCGGGCGGGGCATGGCGCGGCAGAGCTCGAACCCATGGTGAACCGAGAAGGGGAGCGACACCAGCGGCCCAGCGTTGCATCTGGGGGCTGCCTGCGGCGCGAGGTGGAGGTCAGACGCGTGCCTCCCTGCGGCTCAAGCGGCCAACGTCGGTTGCACAGGTTCCCGTCTGTAGGATGATGCGGGGCGATGGGATCTGGCCCGGAGGCGTGATTGCTTGGGATCGAGGCGGCGGTGGTTGTGGAAGGGGAGCGGGTGCCGGCGATTTTGGAAGGGGAGCGGGCGGCGGCGTGGTTCAGGCCGACGGCGGTGACCCTGGGAGGCCGATGGTGGGATAGTGGGATGCGGTCGTGGTTGACTGGGTGTGAATCTTATCCCTTCGGTGGTTTTGCAAATCGACCCTCAAAAGTTATAAAAAATTTGTAGTGAGGTTCGATCTTTCTGTTTCAGCCACGTAGACCCGACAGGTGGGTCCGAACGGTCAGAAAATGGTTTAACACGGCTAATCAGCAAAATCAGTGCTCCGCGTCTCGACCATGCCCCTGAAGTGGTAGTTATGTGTCGACTTGCCCAGTATTGGTAGTTTTCAGACATGACCGCCTGCAATGTGGTAGTTCCCCGTCATTTACTCCATGGAAAGTACATTCATTTTCCAGTTCCTTCATTACTAGCTAGGGGAAGGCAACATTGATTTCTAAACAATTTTTTGTTTTGTTTTTATGACTCTTGAATTCCCTGTCAATCTGTTTAGGCAAAGGATGAGAGATGTATAGTTGTAACTGAAGCTTAGGGTTTACATTACAGCATGGGGTGTAATTTTTATGTTGGTTCTATTGACATTATGTGTTTGCACAAGCTTGTTTTTTGGAATCCTTTCATACTGTATGGCCTCCTTACAGATATAATTGTACATGACTGCACACATTGTACACCAATTTCTTATATGAGGTTCAGGAGATATGCGATTTTTCAATATACTGGATGGTTTTATTCTTGCATGTATTAGTATGAAAATTATATTGTATCTTGCATTCTGATTACCGTTTTTCAGCTGGCCATTTGGACCTTAAGGAAGAGATTGTTCCTCAGAAAAATTGTCCCCATTTCCACATGCTCTATTATTTTTTGTTTAGTGTTTATTTCAAATCATTACACCAAACATAATCAGCTACTTCATATTTTGTTTTGCATCAGTGAGATGAGAAGATGGCGAGATTCAGAGATTTGCAAAACTAAGTTAAGTAATTTATAATCTCATTACCATGTATTTTCAAAAATTGTGCATAATTTGTGACCTTTTTGACCATCTACGTTAATTTATTATACTTAGCAAATAGAGGCTCCTTTCAAGCCTCCAAAAATTACTAGAAAATCTTTCTTTACGTTCATGTCACTTTTATATACATAAATTTGTGGGAATTCACTTTCTTAGCTAAACAGAAGTTTGTGGGAACTCACTTGAATACATTAGCCTCAAGAATTTAATTGAGCTGGTAATAATTTTTAAATTTCAGGTTTACAATGCGCCAGATGTGATCATTTACTACCGGCATATTGAGTATATATACAAAATGAAGTTCATGTGAAGTGTCCCAGAGTTAAGACATTGTCTTTCAACATAGTCAATTTGTTGGTAGCCTTCAAGTCTCGTACACGGATAATGTTTTTATAGACTGCATATACATTGTCTACAGTATGTTTATTGCATTAGCATGGTCCGTGGTTCATAGCTTCCAAATTAGTCATTAGCGACGTGGTATATTTTATCCCTTTTAATGAAGGACATATTGCTATTAAAGAAGATAATTGATGGTACCCCTCCATACCGGGTTTACAGGGGTATTACGCATTTTGAGAAAAAAATTGAATACTAATTTGGTCAACAAAATATAAGATATATATGACAAAATTATTTTTTGGAATCTTCTTTTGAATATAAATTCAATGGTATATTTTTTTGTAGCATATATCTCATATTTTGTTGATCAATTTTTTTTTGTCAAAGTTCTTCCTCGAAATAGGTATGGAGGTCGTAAGTGAAGATCATAACATGACACTATCTTCTGCCAACACTGAAGCTAATGAGGTGAAAATTATTCAACTAAAAACTAATGGACTTAACTACACTTAAACATCCGCCTGTAAAAACATATGTTGACAGCCCACACCATAAAGTCCGAGTCCGCAAAGTAATTGTACGTACCTTATTATGCCTACAGATAAATATTTTACATTTCACTTTATTTTCTCACAAAATATGAAAATGTTCATATGGTTGCATATGGTTGTATGCCATATCTTATCATTTTCTAAAATATGGACGGGCGCAGCAACGCTCGCTTTAAGATCTAGTAGTTATGTATAATTAGCTTAGTTGTGGTACTCTATCAGTCTATCTAGCAACTGTGACATTCCTGTGCTTACGTAATCAAACAACTATCAAGTCCAATCTGATCTATGCCAGCAAACTAGCAAGAGTAATACGGCAGCATTACAAAACTTTGTTTTCCTCACTTTCCTCTTATATTATCTACTTAAATCACTTTTTAGCAAATACTTAGAATGATCATACTATCGACAAGATTTTTTTTAATAGTCCTCTACTCCTCTCTACCACACAATCCAGGCATTATTCTCCGGATACACCATTCTGCAGCCTATAGAAAAAACACTCCAAATTAGATAGCACTAACCATTCTGCAGCCAATGCTTCCTAGGATGATGACGAGCTGATCATTTACCGGCGCGGCAACATTACGAGAATAGAGAAACTACTTGGAATTAAACAACTTCCATCCAGATGCATCTAGTCGCCTCCGAACCGAGAAATAAAGAAGGAAGACCAGTCCGTTTCTAGAAGCACAACCTCCAATCGTTTCAGCAGCGGAAACCCGCTCGTCACCTCCTCCATCACTCCCGTCTCAAGGTTGGCAGTGTATAGGTTCTTCTTGTTGTCCTGAAGTAGCAAGGTGCCACCCTTCTCTCCCAACACGCTCAAGTGCATTTGCCTTTCTTCAATCTGGCGAGGTAGTTTCAGCTCGACCACGCGAGTGCAGAGCCAACTGGCTATGGTAGTGCCATTCCACCACTTTCTGTCGAGTTCTTGCCGCGTGTAGATATGTGCCCGTAGGCCCTTTGGCAGATACAAGAGCGTGAGCATCCTATTAGCATTGGCCCCGAGTAGCGGCCAATCATCGTAGCCGAAGGAACAATAGTCCTCTCTAGGGAGCACAATTTCCGTCAAAGAGACGCCACACGTCTCCATGTCCAAGTTGAGAATATAGGACTTCGAGTACATGTATGACCAGATCCCTACGGTCCAATGCAGCGTGCCACGGCACACCACCGCGTCGGAATGTCTCATCTTGACGACCCCCTTAGTGTCAAATTTAAAACGTAATTCTCCCGGCTCCCTCCTCCACCCAACCTCACCGGATGTGAACATGTGGAGTTTGCGCGGCTGCCCAAACTCGTCGACCCCCATGATCAGCACCTTTAAGAACTCTGAGTCGGCCGGCAAGGGCGGCGAGGAAGACTTGCTTGATGAATAATCTCTTCTGGTTACGATGGCGTAGCTGCTAGATTCCAAGGCGTAGCCCCAATTTAACGGAGGGAGCATATGGCAGACTCCAGTCAGCAGCATAGCTGCCAAGTTTCCGGTACGGAGGGTACGGGGGACGGAAAGGGGGGACGGGAGTCGGAGGCTGGCAAAAACAGGAAACAACATGGGTACACATCGCTGCATCTAATCTTATTCATCGGGGACGTGAACCCGGACGTTTTGGTACGATGAACGCGGTACGGAGAAGAAAGGAAAAAGTCCATTTCAGAATTGGAAAAGGCCAATCCCGGTCGGGAGTCTCATTTGTCTCACTGACTAGATGGGACCGCATGTCAGTTTCATCTTCTATCTTAATTCCACCTCTCCCCATCTGACAAAAATTAAAGGGAGCACAATCAAGCCGTACACCGCGACAGCTTGAGAAGGGGAGGGGCAGGGGGCCGCTGGCCTGTGTCACCGCCGCCACGCAACTCCCGGCCGGTGGGAGCTCAGGCTTGTGTCGCCGCCGCCCTGTATTTGGGGTCGTCTTCCCGAGCTCCGGCTACCCCCCGCCGTGGATGATTCCTTTCTCCCCGACCTTCTACGGCCTCCCTGTTGGCTCACTCAGCTTCGTGGAGTTTCCCTGGTCCAGCCGGAGCCATCAACGAAGATCCGCTCTGCCCCGAGCTCTTCCACGACGAGCACCCGCTCCGGCCGCCTCGCTGAACCTGGGACGGTACGGAAACGCGAATCCTCTCCGAATTTGACCGAATCGAGTCCCGTTTCCGACTCCGTTTCCGGTTCGATGAATCGGGTACGAGGAACGGACCACCGTACCCCGAATCCGGCTGCTATGGTCAGCAGATTGTATACGGCTAACCGGGTGATGAAAGCGTGTTGATTGGCATCGGCGAGGCGAACGAGGAGGAGGCCCTGGCGCGAGATGAGCGGCACAGCCTCGTCGAGGAGGCCGTCTCCGTCGCGGAATAAGGAGTCGAGCGAGCGCCGAAGACCATGGCCGAATGACCGCGGCGTCGGGACAAATGGATAGTTCCCTTTCCAAGTGAAGAAAATCCCTGCCAGGGAAGTCGACGACGCGCCGCAGGGGACCTGATCCCGTCGGAGGGAGGAGACGTCGGCTACGAGGCGGCTCCACCGCTTGCACGCCACGGCGCAGCGGAAGAGTGCAGCTGGGTGATCCACGCGTAGGAGAATATCCCGGATGACATCCTCTGGGAGCGACACCGCGGTGGCCGCCGCCATCAACGAGACGACGATTCTTCCGTCTCCGATCTGCAGGGTGATCACTTGTGCAGCGGACGGGGCTAGATTATAGAGTATTAGGGTTTATGTACAGAATGCTGCAGACGTTCAGACCCGGCCCGTGAGGCCTAAAGTACATAATGTACTCGTATACGTTGTCCCAGATTTGGGTTATGAAATATGAATCCTTCTTACCATTTGGACTGGACCTACGCGTACACATGGGCGAGATTAAAGAGCCCCCACGGCTGTGTGAAGCATACCTTTGGCAATGCCCGAAGAAAACACAAAATATTTTTTGCAAACACCGAATATTACCTGTTATCTTTATTGTTCCCTCTACCCCAAATTATTTGTCTTAGATGTGCATGTATCGATACGTATTTTTAGTGTATAGATAAACGTGAATCTGAACATATCTGTGATATTTAATTCGGGACAGAAGGAATATTAAATTGGAATAGGTGTGTCTGTTGTGACATCTAGACACGGCCAACGCCCTCTCACGCATATGGCCGAGAGGAGAGGGTGACTTGGTGCGCTCCCTCAGGAGCACAAATACACCACATGATAGCACGCTTGCCGTGGAGATTGATAATACCATGTCGTCGATCATCATCCCTAATGGTGAGAAGTAATGCTAATATTTATGCTTTCTCTTCTTTGCATATAGCATAGCAAGGTAGTACCGATGATGAGGACATCCCTACCGAACTATTACCTCCGTCATTGCAAGATGAAGATGATGTTGATGTGAAGCTCAAGTCCAATGAAGTTAGAATTGGACCTATGACAAGAGCTTGTGTGAAGCTAATCGATGAGAATTTTATACTGCCTAAATCCTTTTATTTATGAATGATCAGGTATGAAGAAGGAGCAAGCATCACACGAGGAGGAGAGGAGCAGCTGGACATGGTGCTGGACGTGAAGACATCACGTGGATGCGCGAGGGAGGAGCGGGAGGCATGCGCGAAGGAGGGACAAGAAGACGTCAAGGCCAGCACCACGTCTAGGAAACCCGGCGCCACGCCCAGCGTCGCTGGTCCTACGCCGAATGGCCTGGCCCTGACCGGACCACCCACCGGTGCACACCGGGTGGGTGGGTTCCAGGGAACCTAGTCCCTTGGCCCGGTGGTAGCCCGGCGCCACGCCCAGCCGCTGCCGGCCCGCCCGGCCCCTGGCCCGGTCCCACCGGCCCCTACGCCGGCCGAGTCCGAGTCAGTCTCGACCAGATCCTGATCTGGATCGGTTTGTAGTCGTTATTTTTGACTCCTGGTCGTCCTGAACCCCTATATAAGTGCCCAGGACGCAAAACAACTTTAGACCATGTTTAAGATAAACCTTAGTTCATAGTTGATTGCTTTACAACTCTATTGAATATATACACCAATTCGCATCGATCTGGTGTTTTGCTACTGAAAGTTTTGTGTGATACGGGAATTAGAAGGTTGTAATTTACAAGCTTCGTGGTCGGCGGCTACATGCGCAAGTGTGTGGAGTTGCGAATATCTTACAGGGTTGAGAGTTGTTGCATTGGCGATAGGAATCAATCAAGAGACTTCGATGGTGTCATACAAGTTATCTTCCACTATCATCGATTTCATCCGCTGTGTTCATCGCGTGTTCATCACCATCCACCTTTCTTACTGAGAAGATCGGGCAACCCCTTATCATCTTGGTATCAGATTTTAGCGTTTTCTTGGTAAGCCATCCACAATCCACCCCATAGTTGAGTTGTGAGTGTTTTCATATCCAGAAAAAGCAAAAAAATATTAAGGTTAGGGTTTGCCATAGCCTTAGATTGCATCAATTTCGAGTTTTAGTTGTTGTTCGTAGTCTTGTTTTTGCGTATCTTTTTCTTTCATCTAGTAGTTTGTCTAGGGTTTGTGTTTTGCTATCATCTAGTTTTTCAGTTTTTGTTGCTCCGAG
The DNA here is from genome assembly GCF_019359855.2 of Lolium perenne. Classification (NCBI taxonomy): domain Eukaryota; kingdom Viridiplantae; phylum Streptophyta; class Magnoliopsida; order Poales; family Poaceae; genus Lolium; species Lolium perenne. The sequence goes on along the minus strand of NC_067248.2, from coordinate 82,283,513 downwards.
TCCACATAGCATACAATTTGCTTGTTTCCAACCATAGACACAGGCTTTCGATATGCGCGACTAGGAACTTTCCAAAATCGACTAGTTTTACCGCTCGACAGGCTGCTCATTAGGGTTTTGGTGCTTTGCAAAATTTACACATTAGTATATGCTCAAGGCTGCTAATTAGTATATGCTCAAATTTTTCACAACTACTTTGTCGTTTGATTGTTCTTATACCCTTGATATTCGCTTTGCTATATCCGTGCACGAGTTTGTCAATCCAAGTGGTAAGCAATACTAATTCACTTTGAAGCGGTAAGATTTATCTTTCTTATCAGTTTTGAGTGAGTTGTGAGAGCACCACCATAGATTTTTGTACAAGCGCTACTCGACAAAGGTTATATTCGCATAAGTCTAAGTCCTTCTGCTGTTCCTGTTATTTTATTTCCTATGAAAGGTAGTACATGGCGCATGTATGTAGATTATAGAGCGATAAACAACATGTCCTTGGCATGGAAGATTTCCTCTCCTTTGTGTAAATTTAGAGATAGGGTAATTGAGAACACCTGATATAGTTTTGTGTTTGAACTTTGGTTTCGGTCTCATGGAATCCATATAAAACGTCATTCGATCCTGCGGCCTGAGGACTATTACAACCTAGTGGTCGTTGCACAACCATGTGTAAGAATCCAAAGTATTAGCCATATATGATATGTAATAAAGTTTTCATGAGACAAACATTTTTTGTTTGTGATGGCATAGTGAAATATTCAAGCATGCTAGATACTAACATTCTTATATGACAACAACAAATATGTCAATTAACATTTCAGATATGTTACTCTATCAAAACGTGGAGATTTCAATCAATCACAACATATCTGCTAAACTTTTACAATGATTATAAATACATATAAATAAATAACTATGTGCTTGGTTCTGAACTTTTCAGAGATGAGCATGCAAGTGAAGTTTTTAAATCAGCACATAGACGTATAAACTAGTACACACTAAGGAACTAGTGTATCTAGTCTTCCTACACCATAGAGTTTCCAATCGCTAAAAGATAGTTTGATCCTATCTGCTAGCAGCCAAGCCGACACAGCCTTAGAATTGAAAACTCCATCGTCCAGTTCCAGCCATATATGGCTAATGATAGAGATAGCAACTGAATTGACGCTATTCTTCAGTTTGGCTTGGATATGATCTTGGCAGCCATCCCACCTATCACACAATGTGGACTGCGGTGTAGGCGCTAGGTGCTGAAACCCAGTCCAAGACGTACCAGACTTGTCGTGCGAAAGGACAACAGACCAAGAGGTGATCGATGTCCTCCGGCGCATGATCACACAAGGGGCATGTCTGCTTGTGAGGGAGACCACAGAGCGCTAAAGGATCTGATGGTTGCGGAGCGCGCGCGAACCAAGCGGACAGCTTAGAGCATCTCTACCATATCCCCCATATCGACCTGGAAATGCAAGTTCGGGTTGATATCGGGCTTTGGCCGTTTTTTGGGCCAGATCACAGCCCGCATCTCTGGTCTGGCCTGAAAAACGGATCCAGGCCGCAGCCCAAACCCCCCCAAAGTCTGCATATATGGCGGTCGGCGAGGCGGATGGGGGCCAAACCCCATTTGCTCCTCCGCCTCTCCGCCTCCCGCCGACATCAAATCGACGTCCCGCCGGCGAGCAATCCTCTCGCGCGCTAGTAGACCGAGCCACCCCTCCTCCCTGCCGGCAACGATGGTTGCGGGGCATGGCGGGCGCGGGAGCGGCCAGGTTGGCCGCGAAGGAAGCTCCACCAAGCACGGCGGTAGCTCCAACCCTCCTCCCGCCGACGAGAAGACGGAGGCGGACAAGATCCGCTCCGACGCGGATCCGCGGGAGCTACCGCTTCCGCAACTACGACGTCACGGCGTCGCCCGCCTTCGCCAAGCGGGAGTCCGCCCGCTACCGCCGTCGCGCCTCCTTCCCTTCCGTGGCTCCTCGTCGTCGAGCTCTCGCCAGCGCCCGTCGACGGCGTTGGTGGTGAAGATGGAGGAAGACGCGGAGCTGGAGCGCCTCCCGCAGCCCAACTTCAGGCCCGACGACTACCTCGACGACGACGATCTGGAGCCCCTCCTCCCGCAGCTCGGTGTGGACGCAGGGTTCGCGCCCGGCGACTTCGTCGAGGAGCGCAACCTTGACACCGTCGTCGGGCTCGTCTCGCGCTCGAGCCAGCGCGGCGCGGACAAGGCGGAGGAGTGGCGGCGCGTCACAGAGGAGCAGGGCAAGGTCTTCGTCGACCTCGGCAGTGACAGCGAGTGACGAGGCCGCCGATGCGCCGCTGCCACGACACAAGGTTCCGGTGAGCATCCCGGAGCCAATTTTTAGTTCTAGGTTGTCGTGGCGGCGGAATTTAGCTCGAATTTAGCTAATTCGAGTTGCTTTTGCTTCAATGTAGTTCCGTCTTGCGTGCCAATATTTTTTTCTAAATATGCAGTTTTGTTTGCCGTTTCTGCTCTGCGTGCATATTTGTCGAATCCCAAAACTGCGTTGGAGTGTCCTGAATAGGTGATTTTGAGGTTTGCGGTTTGACGCTTCTGCTAGAGATGCTTTTACTATACTTTAGCGGCGGCGCCTAGGCTTCCACACAAGACGATCCCATCCACAATTGACACGGCCTCCAAAGACGATTCTGTAAACAGATTTGCAGGAGTGCATAGCTGAACTCGTCCATTTCCAGGTCCAAACATCAGCACCATTGAACAGTGGTTGTTCCTCTGCAATGAGATGCCAGACCCTGAGATATTGTAAGATTGCATTCGCCGTCAGGTACCCTGCCTGCCAGATCTCTAGTCCATGCATTCCTGGTTGTGGCCTCAGCTACGTAGCGCCGGAGCGAGGTCTTGGATCGATTGGCCGCGAAGCCACGGATCTAATTAAAACGGGGTTTTGTGGCCATGATGAATCAGAATCTTGATAGACGAGTTTAAGTTCCGGCTCTACCCAACTTGGATAGCTCATGACTGATTTTGTTTGTCTCACCATCAATTCATGCTATTTGCACATCTCTTTCCCTAATCAACTCTCTAATACGTACTAACACTTGTTAAAAAAAAAAAACGTACTAACACCTATCCAGTGAAATGAGAATTTTCCTCTTCGATTTTTGGAAAGCTGTAAGCTGGACTACCTACACATGAATTTTGCAATACTGTTTGACTGTTTCTAAGCTTACACGTGATGAGCTCACTTTTTTTTTTTGAACAGGGAGTGATGAGCTCACTTTTGAAGAAGAAGAAAATAAAAGCGTGTGATTGTTTGGACCAGAAAAATCCGAAGCCTTTTAACATATCTCCCTTGAGCGTGGGTGCACGCGCATGCATGCATCGTGTGAGTGCGTGTTTTGCGTGTGTACGCTATATGAAATTGCATTCGATCGACGGTACCCAAATCCTGGCAGTGCGATGGTGGTCGTGTGGTGGCCGCCCCCAGTTTCGTCCGCGACCCGGCGGCTGTGGTGGGCCACTGTGTGTGGCAGGCGGCCATCGCTGGCACTTGCAGCCCATGGTAGAGGTGTGCCATGGTGCATGGACGCGGCGCGGCGGCGCCGCTCTTCTGGTGGTCGGGGCGCTGTCCGGCGCCCCGCGACGAGCGGCGAGTTGACGTGAGGTGTTGGCTCTGCTGCTGCGCGTGAAGGCCGGAGCGGCGGCTCCCAGTTTGGCTGCTTTGCCCTGGCCGTGCGGGCGGTAGGGCACGACTGCGTGGGCGGCCGTGGGGCGCGTCCTGAAGGTTGGCTTCGTGCGGCGGCAATGGTGTGCTGCGACGCGGGCATGTCTTCTTCGCCTTCGTGGATAGGCTTCAACGACTTGGGTTTGGGTGAACTCCGCGCGAAGCATTGCATCCACTTCGGTTGGTGCCGGCGATGTCGGCGCCTTGGACGTCGTTCCCCTCGTTGGAGGCATTGTCGAGGAGCTCCTTCATCTCCCTTAGCGTGTGAAGCCTCAGACTCTCCGGGTGAAAACCTGAGCTTTGGCTTTCGCTAGAGCGGGCATCGGCGGCGCCATCGGCGTCTCCCCCTTGGGGGCGATGCCTTGGAGGTCTGGTACTCCGCTAGGCAAGTTTTGGCATGCTTTGTGTGGTATCTGCCTCGCCGGCCAGGCTGGTGCGCGGTCTCGGGACCGGTGTGGACGCCGGAGCGGCGGCTCCGGAACTCTCCTTTCTTTGAGTGTCGCCCCTTCTAGCTTGGGCTTAAGTGTCGTCGGCTCGTAGTGTGCGCGGCCTCGGGGCCGGTGTGTTGTGTTTGGGTGTTTTTCTGTTCTCGCCAGTGTGCGCGGTCTCGAGACCGGTGTGGACGTCGGAGCGGCGGCTTCGGGAACTTTCTGTTTTGAGTGTTGCCACTTCTTGCTAGGGCGGGAGTGTCATCGGCTCATGTGGTGCGTGGCCTCGGGGCCGGTGTGTGGCGTTTGGGTTGTACGGTTTTCGGTCAGTTTTCCTTATAAATAGACCAAATTTCCTTCTTTTTAATAAAAAGGCAGTGCTCGTGCCGGTTGCTAAAAAAAAAATCCTGGCAGTGCCTCATCGCAGGTGGTCTTCCACACGTGATGCTTTGCGCGCACAGAGTTGAGTTAATTTGTTCCATGGAAATCGGATTGGAGTTGCACTCGTGCGCATTGGCCGGCAGCACGTGATTGCCCGATTGGTGGCGGCCAATATATGGGGGAGACTTGTATAGGATCTCCCCGTTAGGTAGGATCATAGGATCAACTTAGAGAAATCATACTTTTGCTATGCGAAAAAATCTGAAAATAATTAGCAACATGCATATAGGTTGTATCTACAACTCCAAAAAAATTCAGCTCAAAATCTAATCTACACTTGGAGAAACAAAAAAGACAAATTCTGATGTGAATAGTGTCAGATCTGGTTGAATAGTATTTCACACTATTCACACCCAGATTTATCTTTTTTGTCTCTCTAAGTGTATGTCGAATTTGAAGTTGCAAATTTTTGGTATTGCATATATAACATAGATGTGTGTTGTCATTTTTTTTCAGAATTTTTGAACATGTTTTGTCTTTACAAAAAATTAATCTCATAGATCTCATCTAAGATCTGATCCTACCTAAGTCTTCCCCGCCAATATATAGGGGCGGATCTGTCGATCGTGGGATTCACAGTTTCATACTATGTAGTTTCAGTTAATCCGGGCAGGGGCAGCCGGCAAGTTGTAGCTTTCCGACGCTCACCGTGCAGACATAGAGAACAAGTCAACAGTCGTCCCAAACGCAGCATGCATGGCCCTCCAAGTCAGAGTCAGACTAGGCTGTCACTCAGCGATCCCATAAATAAATAAAGAATTAAAAAAAATCCGGTGCGAGGAATTGAAGAGCTCGTTGCGTAGGGAGAGTGACACGCATTGACAAAGAAGCGGCATGGCGCGCGGACAAGTCAGTTGTGTGGACTGGATGTGGATGGAGATGAGATCTGGACTTTGCCTTGGCTTGTTGCACCGACGAGCGCGCGTATGGGCGCAGTGCCAGTGGAGACACGGCATGTATGTATTCAGCTCCGGGGCTGCGGGAACGGCCCGACGAACGAGTCCGCCCGTCCCCATCCTCGCGACGAAAAACAAAGGGCACGGTGCTGGCATCGTGCGCGACCTTCAACCAGGCATGCATGCATCATTCCTCTGGCTTATCCCGCCGTGCCTCCATCACTCCCTGATGAAGGGACAAGCGTACATAGTCAGAGAGTTTATCCACTACCACTTGCTGGAGAGCGTCAAGACTTCAGGGCTCAGGGGTAGTACAGCGAGCGAATGGTCAAACGGAAACGTAGCTATAACAGAGATTCTTTTCCACTTTCTCCAAATCTAGTATATATCCTTCTACACTAGAGTACGTATGCTGCAAAGTACCTATCGAGATAACAAGTTAGTCAAAGGTTGCATGGCCCGAACCAGTGTAACTGCCACAAGAATATCGCCATGTGGTCACATATGGGTGCAATACTGCAATATAAAATGACAACGCATCCATGTCGAGGGACTAAGAGCATGTCCACCGACGCCCCCCCCCCCCCAAATAGTTGCCGGCACAATCGTCGGCACTGCTGTATGGGGACGCCGGCAGCGCATCCTCTATTTGAGGACGTTATTCCCACACCGGCACCTCTCATACGGCGGCCCCCAAAACTTTTTCTTTTTCTTTTTACAATATTTTGAAACAACATATCAATCACATTTTATTCATACTATATTCAACAATTCAAGCAATCACACAAATAGTACTTAAATTATTCATACAATCAAACAAATAGTACTTCAATTATTCATACAATCAAATAAATGGAAATTAAATTATTCATACAATCAAATAAATAGAAATAAAATCATGCATTGTTGGCGGCTCTTCTCCTCACCCACAAATGCGCAACTAGATCCGCCTGAAGTTGTGCATGGACACCTGCATCTCGAATTTCATTGTGCATATGAAGAAAAGCGGCAAATTATTGGGGTACATGCTCTACCTCAGCAAGTGGCCCTTCATAATCAAATGGTTGATCATCATGCACAGGTTTGTCGCGCTCGCTCTCAATGATCATGTTGTGCATGATCACAGATGCGTTCGTCACCTCCCACATCTGAGACTCAGACTAAGTCAGAGCAGGGTACCGGACAACGGCAAAACGCTGCTGAAGCACCCCAAAAGCACGCTCAACATCCTTGTGTGCTGCTTCCTGGCATGTTGCAATACGTCGGGTAGATGTCATCAGCTAGATAGTACCACTTGTTGTATGTGTGGTCGTTTACCTCCAAGTTCACGGAAGGAGCTTGTCCCTCAGCTAGCCTGGCAAACACCGGAGAGCGCTGCAACACGTTAATATCATTGTTTGTTCCTGCCATGCAAAAACATGCATGCCAACTCCAAAGGTCATGGTCTGCCACCGCCTCAAGAATGACACTGCACTCACCAGTATGCCTCTTGTAGATCCCTTGCTAAGCAAAAGGAAGGGCAATTCTTCCAGCCCCAATGCATACAATCAATGCTTTCGAGCATCCCAGGAAACCCTCTTTAGTGCAGATGCCAAATCCAATTTTTTGCAGGATTCCAGTTGTATCATCTACCCTTGGTGCTCTCAAATAGTCCTTAGCAAACACCGCTATGACGGTGATACGTCTATTTTGCATCACTATTTTATATCATAATTTACTGTTATTCATTGATATATTTCATATTTAGAGATGATACTTATGTTATTTCACCTATTTTGCATGTTTCATGATCATTGGAGAATTATTCACCGGAGTCAGGATTCTGCTGGAAAAAGCACCATCAGGACACCATATTTCTGAAGATCAACAATTGACGGCAATTATACGAAAATTCCTATTTTTTCAGAAGACGAAGGGAGCCAAAAGGAGGGGCCGAGAGGGGCCGCCATGGGCCCCCCATAGGCCGGCGCGGGCCCTGCCCTGGCCGCGCCGCCATGTGGGGAGGGGGCCCACAGCCCCCTCTGGCCGCCTCTCCTTCGCGTACTTCTTCACCCAGAAAACCTAAGCCTCGGGGAGTTACGGAGAATAGACAGAGCCGCCTCTGCGGGGCGGAGAGACACCAGAGAGAAAAGAGCTCTCCAGCGGGCAGGAATCCGCCGGCGAAATTCCCTCCCGGAGGGGGAAATCGACGCCATCGCCATCGTCATCGAGCTGGACATCATCTCCATCATCATCATCATCTCCACCATCTACACCGCTATCTCCACCGCTGCATCTCATCACCGCTGTAACGATTTGGGTTGGATCTTGATTGTTGATAGGGGAAACTCTCCCGGTATTGATTTCTACTTGTTATTGATGCTATTGAGTGAAACCATTGAACCAAGGTTTATGTTCAGATTGTTATTCACCATCATATCACCTCTGATCATGTTCCATATGATGTCTCGTGAGTAGTTCATTTAGTTCTTGAGGACATGGGTGAAGTCTAAATGTTAGTAGTGAATTATGGTTGAGTAATATTCAATGTTATGATATTTAAGTCGTGGTGTTACTCTTCTAGTGGTGTCATGTGAACGTCGTGATACTTCACCTTTATGGGCCTAGGGGAGGACATCTTGTATTCGTTTGCTAATTGTGGGGTTGCCGGAGTGACAGCAACCTAAACCCCCATTAGTATATCGGTGCAGGAGGGATAGCAGGATCTCAGAGTTTAAGGTTGTGGTTAGATTTATCTTAATTACTTTCTTGTATTTGCGGATGCTTGCAAGGGGTATAATCACAAGTATGTATTAGTCCTAGGAAGGGCGGTGCATTAGCATAGGTTCACCCACACAACACTTATCAAAACAATGAAGATTAATCAGCTGTATGGAGCGAAAGCACTAGACTAAAATCCCCGTGTGTCCTCGAGAATGTTTGGTCATTATAAGTAAACAAACCGGCTTGTCCTTTGTGCTAAAAAGGATTGGGCCACTCGCTGCAATTATTTCTCTCGCAATTTACTTACTCGTACTTTATTTATCTGCTATATCAAAACCCCCTGAATACTTGTCTGTGAGCATTTACAGTGAATCCTTCATCGAAACTGCTTGTCAACACCTTCTGCTCCTCGTTGGGTTCGACACTTTTATTTATCGAAAGTACTACGATACACCCCCTATACTTGTGGGTCACCAAGACTATTTTCTGGCGCCGTTGCCGGGGAGTGAAGCGCTATTGGTAAGTGGAATTGGTAAGGAAACTTTTACTGTACGTGCTGATTTTGTTTCTGCTTGCTGCTATAAGTCATTATGGAGAGATCCTCCCTTGAATTTCTATTTGGGAAATCTACTACTACTGCAACGGTAGTGGATGAGGCGCCAGGTGAGGAAGTAATACCATATAAAATACCTATGAAAATTATTGAACGTGTTGTGGATAACAAATATGAAGGGGATGGAACTGTTCATCCCGGAGATCATTTACTGTTTTTACATGAATTATGCGGGTTATTCAAATGTGCAGGTATTTCAATGGATGAAGTTAGGAAGAAATTATTTGTTATGTCGCTATCTGGTAAAGCGGCGCATTGGTATAAACTGCTGAAGGATGGGCGTTCTCTTGATTGGAAGGATATTGTGCCTCTATTTTATTCTAAATTATATCCTCCAAGTGAAATTCACAAAGACCGCAACCGTATATATAATTTCTGGCCTCATGATGGAGAGAGTATTGCCCAAGCGTGGGGGAGATTGAAGTCTTTAATGCTCAAATGCCCCATTCATGAGCTTCCTGGTAATATTATCATTGATAATTTCTATGCAAGACTTTCTTTTCAAGATAAAACCTTGTTGGATACTGCTTGTTCTGGATCATTCACACGCAATAAAGAAGAGTTTAAATGGGACCTTCTTGATCGAATCCAAGAAAATACTGAAGGATGGGAGAACGACAAAGGTAGAGTGTCAGGTATAAATTATAATTATGAATGCATTGAAACTTTTATGGATACTGATGAATATCGTAATATAAGTGCTACATATGGTCTTGACTCTCAAGTTGTTGCAAATATTTATAAAGCCTTTGCTTCTCATTTTGAATTGCCTAGGAAGAATTTTGATAAGTATCATGAACCATATAAAGATAAGACTGATTCACCTAAAGGTAAATGTATTGAAATTAAAACAGTCGATCATGTTCTTCCTGAAGCTTATATTGAAAAAACTCTTTTCCCTGCTAAGATGAAAGATTATTCTGTTATAACTAGTGTAGTTAATAAAAGTGCAAAGAAACCCATAGAACTTGAAGAACAAATAAAGGTTGAACCTGCTGTTGCAATAGTTAAAGATCTTGTTACTGAAAATGTGGAAGATGGTCATATTATTTTTTGTGAAGATGCTTCTAATATTGTTTCGCATCCTAATAAGTCTAGGAAAGCCAGTGTTCCTGTGCTCTCTGTTCGAATTGGTGATCATTGCTATTATGGTTTATGCGACATTGGTGCAAGTATTAGTGCCATTCCTTATGAGCTCTACACGGAAATTATGCATGAAATTGGTTCTTGTGAACTTGAAGATATTGATGTGGTTATTCGGCTAGCTAATAGAGAAACTATCTCTCCCATTGGTATTGTTCGAGATGTTGAAGTTCTATGTGGTAAGATTAAATATCCTGCTGACTTTTTGGTACTTGGTTCTGCTGCTAGTAAGTCTTGTCCTATTATTTTTGGTAGACCTTTTCTGAATACTTGTGGAGCCATTATAGATTGCAAGAAAGAGAAAATTGTTACTAAATTTGCTGGTGAATCTTATGAGTTTAACTTCTCTAAATTTGCCAAAACTCCTTATAAAGCTGATTTGCCTAATGATGATTTTAGAGTTGAACAGTGTGCATCTATTGCTCTTGCTCCTAGTAATCCTTTGCAGCAACATTTGGAGAATAGTGAGAGTGAAGTTTTTAGGGAAGAAAGGGATGAACTTGATGAAACTTTCCTTCGTCAACCTATTCTTAAACATGACTTACCGGTTGAAGATTTAGGTGTAACACCACCACCAAAGGAAGATCATGTATTTGATTTGAAACCATTACCTGATAATCTTAAGTATGCTTATATTGATGATAAGAAAACATATCCTGTTATTATTAGTGCTAAGCTTTCAGATATTGAGGAAGAAAGGTTATTGGAAATATTGAAGAAACACCGAGGAGATATTGGCTACACTCTTGATGATTTGAAGGGGATTTCTCCCGCTATTTGCCAACATGTTATTAATATAGAAGATGGTGCAAAACCCGTTGTTGAACATCAGCGTCGTCTAATTCCCAAGATGAAGGATGTGGTAAGAAATGAGGTATTAAAACTTCTTGAAGCAGGTATTATATATCCTATTGCTGATAGTAGATGGGTTAGTCCTGTGCATTGTGTTCGTAAGAAAGGAGGTATAACTGTTGTGCCCAATGATAATGATGAGCTTATTCCTCAAAGAGTAGTTGTAGGGTATAGAATGTGCATTGATTTTTGAAAAGTTAATAAAGTTACTAAGAAAGATCATTACCCTTTACCTTTTATTGATCAAATGTTAGAAAGGTTGTCTAAAAATACTCATTTCTGTTTTCTTGATGGATATTCTGGGTTTTCACAAATTGCTGTTAGAGCTAAAGATCAAGAGAAAACCACTTTCACTTGTCCCTATGGAACTTATGCTTATAGGCGTATGCCTTTTGGTTTATGTAATGCTCCTGCTACTTTTCAAAGATGCATGTCTGCTATTTTTCATGGCTTTTGTGAAAAGATTGTTGAGGTATTCATGGATGATTTTTCTGTCTATGGGAATTCTTTTGATAATTGCTTGCGAAACCTTGATAAAGTTTTGCAGAGATGTGAAGAAACTAACCTTGTTCTTAATTGGGAGAAATGCCACTTTATGGTTACTGAAGGAATTGTATTGGGACATAAAATTTTTGAGAGAGGTATTGAAGTTGATAGAGCTAAAGTTGAAGCAATTGAGAAGATGCCCTATCCTAGGGATGTTAAAGGTATTCGTAGCATTCTTGGTCATGCTGGTTTTTATAGGAGGTTCATTTAAGATGTCTCTAAAATTTCAAAGCCTCTTACTAATCTTCTTCAGAAAGATGTACCTTTCATTTTTGATGATGATTGTAAGGAAGCTTTTGAAACTCTAAAGAAAGCCTTAACAACTGCTCCTATAGTTGAACCTCCTGATTGGAATTTGCCTTTTGAAATTATTTGTGATGCTAGTGATTTTGCTGTAGGCGCTGTCCTTGGACAGCGAGTAGATAAAAAATTAAATGTTATTCATTATGCTAGTAAAACCCTAGATGCTGCTCAAAGAAATTATGCTACAACTGAGAAAGAGTTATTAGCAGTAGTTTTTGCATGTGACAAGTTTAGACCCTATATTGTTGATTCAAAAGTCACAATTCATATTGATCATGCTGCAATTAGGTACCTTATGGAAAAGAAAGATGCTAAGCCAAGGCTTATTAGATGGGTTCTTCTTTTGCAAGAATTTGATTTACATATTGTAGATAGGAAAGGTGCTGATAATCCTGTTGCTGATAATTTGTCTAGATTGGAAAATATTGCTTATGATCATGTTCCTGTTAATGATAGATTTCCAAATGAACAATTGGCTGTAATAAAGGTGAGCTCGCGAGATAGTCCTTGGTATGCTGATTATGCTAACTTTATTGTTTTGAAGTACTTGCCTCCAACCTTTTCAGCTCATCAAAGGAGGAAATTCTTTTATGATTTGAGGCATTATTTTTGGGATGACCCACACTTATATAAAGAAGGAGTGGATGGTATTATGCGAAGATGTGTCCCAGAATATGAACAACAAGAGATATTGAGTAAATGCCATGGTAGTGTTTATGGAGGACATCACGCCGGAGATAGAACCGCACAAAAGGTTCTACAATCAGGTTTTTATTGGCCAACACTTTTCAAAGATGCAAGGAAGTTTATCTTATCTTGTGATGAATGTCAAAGAGCTAGTAATATCTCTAGACGCAATGAAATGCCCATGAATTATACTCTTGTTATTGAACCATTTGATTGTTGGGGATTCGACTTCATGGGTCCTTTCCCTTCTTCAGAAGGTAACACTCATATACTTGTCGCTGTTGATTATGTTACTAAATGGGTAGAAGCTATATCTACAAAAAGTGCTGATGGTGAGACCTCTATAAAAATGCGTGTAGATGTTATATTTCCTAGATTTGGAGTACCTAGATATATTATGACTGATGGAGGTTCTCATTTTATTCATGGTGGTTTTAGAAAAACTCTTGCCAAATATGGTATTAATCATATAATTGCTTCAGCTTATCATCCTCAAACTAGTGGGCAAGTAGAATTATCAAATAGAGAAATTAAAGCTATTTTGGGAAAGATTGTTAATAAATCTAGAAAGAAATTGGGCTAGTAAGTTAAAGGAAGCATTGTGGGCTTATAGAACTGCTTATAAAAATCATATGGGAATGTCTCCTTATAAAATGGTTTATGGAAAAGCTTGTCATTTACCTTTAGAACTAGAGCACAAAGCTTATTGGGCTGTAAGAGAACTTAATAAAGATTTTAAACTTGCCGGTAAGAAGAGGTTGCTACAATTGAGTTCTTTAGATGAATGGAGAAGTGAAGCTTACGAAAATGCTAAACTTTTTAAAGAGAAAGTTAAGAAGTGGCATCATAGGAGAATTATTAAAAGAGAATTTAATGTTGGAGATAAAGTCCTATTGTATCAGTCTCGTCTCAGATTTTTTGCAGGGAAATTACTCTCAAAATGGGAAGGACCATATGTTATTGAGGAGGTATATCGTTCAGGGGCAATAAAAATTAGCTCTTTGGAAGGTAACGCCACACAAGTAGTGAATGGACAAAGACTCAAGCATTATATTTCTGGAGATTCTTATAATGAAGATATTGATATTATTCAAGTGATAACTCCGGAAGCTTTCATCAAAGATCAAATTGACAGTTCTGCAGAGTCCGACTTTGAATAGGTAACAGTTTTAGTAATAAAAAGTCCGTGTTTAGCTTTCCGAACAATATTTCTGCTGTTTATGGAAAATATGAAAAATTACGAGATCGAAACGGAGTGAAGGAGACGCGCGAGGGCCCGTCACCATAGGCCGGCGCGGGCCCCACCCTGGCCGCGCCGCCCTATGGGGACAGCCCCTCGGCGTCCCGTTTCCACTCGTTTTCGGCCTGGAACCTTCTTTTTGTCGTAAAAATATTTGCTATATAATCCCCCGGATCTCCAGAGGTCCGTATATCGTTTTCTCGTCGTGTTTTGTTTCGAGCTGTTTTCTGCCAGATCTGTTTTTGATCTAGAAGCACTATGGTCTCCAACAACAAAGACAAGGAGCCTAGGGAGGAAGAGATGGATGAAAGGATCAATAAGGGGGAGAAGAAGATAGCATCAGCAAAAAGAGAGCGGGAAACTATGGAGAGTAAGCCAATCTTGGTGGGATCGGTTAACACTGGGCGTTCTTTTTCTCATAACTTGCAGGGACTTCTTCCGCCTGCTCTTAGCCTCGACTCTTTCCCTTGTGTGGAGGAAGCAATACGGGTTACCGATGAGTTTTGTGATCAATATCGTGCTCTAAGAAGGGAAGTGGAGATACTTCAGGAGGAGAACCAGCGACTTCGCAGAATGCTAGAATATTACTCGATTCCCATCACAAGGCCGCCACCGCCACATTCGGATAACAATGAATCTCTTCGAGTTTTAGTGCAGAACTGCCAAACTGAGAAGCTGAAGCTGAAGGAGATCTTTAAGAAGCGCGAGAAGAATCCACCACCATCACCGCCGAAGGAGTAAATTCATCATCGGTATTGGCATCCCCTTGGTTTGTTCCAAGCTTGGGGGAGTGCCGCGGTATCACATCATCACTATTTTTATCTTTTACTATCAAGTAGAGTCATATCATGAGTAGGGAAGTTATCATATAGAATAGTTTGCAGTGTGGAAGTATCTCTCTTAGTTGGTTATCTATGTATCCGTTGGTGTGAGTTATCGTTATGGAATATTAATGAGAAGCCTTATCATTTACTTTTTGCACATCCAATTTTAGTTTGCAATTTCTGTTATATGATTACTCTTGACATTAGTATTGGTATCACTTTGGGAGCATCAAGTAAATCTATTTGGTTTTGGCAAACTTAGCATTGGTCAATAGCAACAACACCTTGATGTTTAATTAGAAAAGGGAAATACATGTAGATATATTACTCTATTATCTTTATGCTAATGAGTTTAGTATTCTGAAGTTAAAATTGCTTGTGCTTATGAGAAAGATGCATGATTGTTTCTATCACATGTATATTTGTTTGTTTCCCTCAACCTTTATGCTTGCTACCCAACCTTGCTAGCTAAAAACCTGTATTGAGAGGGAATGCTTCTCATACATCCATAACCTTAGACCAAACCCATGCCATTTGTGTCCACTATAACTACCTACTATGTGGTATTTTGCGCCACTCCAAGTAAATACTTCATGTGCTACCTTTAAATAATTCAAACTATATTACCCTTATTTGTGTCAATGTTTTATAGCTCATGAGGAAGTATGTGGTGTTTTATCTTTCAATCTTGTTGGGTGGACTTTCACCGATGGACTAGTGGCACATCCGCTTATCCAATAATTTTGCAATAAGAGCTGGCAACGGGGTTCCCAGCCCCAATTAATAACTTTCATTAATAATTCTCTTCACATGTTTTGCCCTGATTTATCAGTAAGCAACTTAATTTTGCAATAGACACTCCTCCATGGTATGTGAATGTTGGAAGGCACCCGAGGATTCGGTTAGCCATGGCTTGTGAAAGCAAAGGTTGGGGGGAGTGTCATCCATAATAAAACTAAAATACATGTGTAAACAAAAGAGAAGGGGGATGATCTACCTTGCTGGTAGAGATAACGTCCTTCATGGGAGCCGCTCTTGGAAGGTCTGTTTGGCAAGGGGGTTAGAGTGCCCATTACCATTCGTTGACAACAACAAACACCGCTCAAAATCTTACTTTTATGCTTTTTATATGATTTCAAAACTTGAAAAGCTCTAGCACATGATTTAATCCCTGCTTCCCTCTACGAAGGGCCTATCTTTTACTTTTATGTTGAGTCAGTAAACCTATTTCCCTCTATCTTAAGCAAGCAATTGAGTTGTTGTGAACCAACCATTTATGCTATGATTTAGTTAATCATGCCTTCTATGCTTTCTTGTTTAGTACAAATTTTATCTGAATGAATATGACTTTGAAAGTTATCAATGATTATGAGGAGATTGTTATGATTGAGGATGAAAGCCCGGCTATATAAATTCTAATATGAAAGCTTTGCTTAGAAGATAAGTACAATCCGTTAGTAGTTCTCTGACCAAGAACAAAGTTTGCCATAACCGTTTATGATTTCCTATGCACCTCTATTTGTGATTTCTCTTTACTTATTTCAAGTTGAGTTATATGAAGAGAATGTTTACTGGAATGTCTTGTGTGAATCAATATGATGCTTCTTGTCCGTATTTTATTTATCGACTCTTCACTCCATAAACATGTGGTCTTGTTTATTGAGCTCAGTTTCGCTTGGGGACAAGCGAGGTCTAAGCTTGGGGGAGTTGATACGTCCATTTTGCATCACTATTTTATATCATAATTTACTGTTATTCATTGATATATTTCATATTTAGAGATGATACTTATGTTATTTCACCTATTTTGCATGTTTCATGATCATTGGAGAATTATTCACCGGAGTCAGGATTCTGCTGGAAAAAGTACCGTCAGGACACCATATTTCTGAAGATCAACAATTGACGGCAATTATACGAAAATTCCTATTTTTCCAGAAGACGAAGGGAGCCAAAAGGAGGGGCCGAGAGGGGCCACCATGGGCCCCCCCATAGGCCGGCGCGGGCCCTGCCCTGGCCGCGCCGCCATGTTGGGAGGGGGCCCACAGCCCCCTCTGGCCGCCTCTCCTTCGCGTACTTCTTCACCTAGAAAACCTAAGCCTCGGGGAGTTACGGAGAATAGACAAAGCCGCCTCTGCGGGGCGGAGAGACACCAGAGAGAAAAGAGCTCTCCAGCAGGCAGGAATCCGCCGGGGAAATTCCCTCCCGGAGGGGGAAATCGACGCCATCGCCATCGTCATCGAGCTGGACATCATCTCCATCATCATCATCATCATCTCCACCATCTACACCGCCATCTCCACCACTGCATCTCGTCAACGCTGTAACGATTTGGGTTGGATCTTGATTGTTGATAGGGGAAACTCTCCCGGTATTGATTTCTACTTGTTATTGATGCTATTGAGTGAAACCATTGAACCAAGGTTTATGTTCAGATTGTTATTCACCATCATATCACCTCTGATCATGTTCCATATGATGTCTCGTGAGTAGTTCGTTTAGTTCTTGAGGACATGGGTGAAGTCTAAATGTTAGTAGTGAATTATGGTTGAGTAATATTCAATGTTATGATATTTAAGTCGTGGTGTTACTCTTCTAGTGGTGTCATGTGAACGTCGTGATACTTCACCTTTATGGGCCTAGGGGAGGACATCTTGTATTCGTTTGCTAATTGTGGGGTTGCCGGAGTGACAGCAACCTAAACCCCCATTAGTATATCGGTGCAGGAGGGATAGCAGGATCTCAGAGTTTAAGGCTGTGGTTAGATTTATCTTAATTACTTTCTTGTATTTGCGGATGCTTGCAAGGGGTATAATCACAAGTATGTATTAGTCCTAGGAAAGGCGGTGCATTAGCATAGGTTCACCCACACAACACTTATCAAAACAATGAAGATTAATCAGCTGTATGAAGCGAAAGCACTAGACTAAAATCCCCGTGTGTCCTCGAGAACGTTTGGTCATTATAAGTAAACAAACCGGCTTGTGCTTTGTGCTAAAAAGGATTGGGCCACTCGCTGCAATTATTTCTCTCGCAATTTACTTACTCGTACTTTATTTATCTGCTATATCAAAAACCCCTGAATACTTGTCTGTGAGCATTTACAGTGAATCCTTCATCGAAACTGCTTGTCAACACCTTCCGCTCCTCGTTGGGTTCGACACTCTTATTTATCGAAAGTACTACGATACACCCCCTATACTTGTGGGTCACCAGACGGCTCGGTGAAACTTGCAGAGAGTCTCTGTACATGTCGACTCCGCCATCCGTAGGTAGTTATTAACTGTATCTGGAGGAGCTTCGTATGCAAGACAGCGCATTGCAGCAGTGCACTTCTGAATTGAGGTGAAGCCCCACAAACCTGTGCAATCTTGCTTGGCCATGAAGTAGTCGTCGTACTCCAGGACGCCGTAGACAATCTTCAAGAACAACTCCTTGTTCATCCTAAACCGGCGTCGAAATTCCTTCAGCGAATGAGTCACGTCGTTGTTAAAGTAGTCGGCGTCAAGCAGCATTGCGCCGGCTTGATGATGCCGGTTGATGTTCCTCCTCTTGCCTGGCTTTGAGTCGCTGCGCCGAGGCACGGTGAAGAAAGGCTGGCGAACGCGCAGCATACTCGTCAGAATTAGCTGCTGCTATTGCCGCCAGACAACCTCAATGTTCTGCCCCTCCGTGAACACCTGCACCATCATCTCGTTGTCGATGTCCATCGCGGAAATCCGACGAACACCTTGCGGATGGGGCGATTGTGCCGTGGTGGCGGCGAGCTCTGTTCCAGGCGAAACAGCGGCCGCCGGTCGAGGGGGTAGCGGCCGTGTCGATGGACGACGATTCCTGGACAAATGGCGGTGTCTATTGCAAGCAGGGGGCGCGACGGCGACGTTGGCGTTCTAGAGGGGTGGGAGTCGGCTCGGGCGTGCGTAGGAGGTGGGGAACGGTGCGTCTGGCTGCCAAGTGGAGCCCACACTCGTTTTCTGACGTGACGCGAGGCGCCGGCGCGCCCGATTCACGCCCTCTACGAAGGGCGGCATGAGGTTGTCGGCGATTCTATTAAGCTCGAAAACTAGCAGGCGCCTTTTGGAATAAACCGGTGCGAGCCCAAAAACAGCTCCAGCCCCCAAAACGCTATCAGGGTTGCTATGGGGCGTGCAGGTGGAGATGCTCTAATACTTCGTCTCCACCACCGCCTCACGTGGGCCGGCCCTAGGGAGCCTTGGACGGCATTGCGTCTAGCCGTCCTCGTGTCCACCGGAGCATGCCGCTCGACTGTCATGAGCTAGCAAACAGACGCCATTGCTCCTCGCTTACCGCTGGCCCATCGACCACCTCGTTGTCCAAGTCGATCTCCTCCATCCATCCCCGCGGCAGCCGTGGATGCGGGCTGCTGCGTCTCCCCCATCATCGCTTGGGCCGCCATGGCTGTCTGGGACTCCACCAACGTCGCTTGGGTCCCGACAATAGCTCCTCAGACTCCGCACCCTCCTTCGCCTCGCGTCGCATCATCACCAAGACATCGCGTGGCTGCAGCCACCACCCCCATCCCCTCGCGGTAGCGCCCAAATGCCGCCTCGTGTTCCTCCTAATCAGGTGTTTGATTTGCAACATTATATTCCTTGGCCTATATACCCTATAGATCCCTCATTCAAGTTCTATGGAGTAGCAGCCGAGCGGAACATGGTCTAAACTAATTAATAGTAATATCAAATGGTCTATGGTCTATGGAGTAGTAAATTTTGGCAGCCGAGCTAGCATGGTCAAAATTAATTACAACTAATTAATATCAAGGAATACGACTGACATGCTCCTCATAGTAGCCATCCGCGGCCACGGCGGACATGCAGCAGCAGCCGGGTCTGGCACGCGCGACGGGGCAGCCGCAGCACACGACGACGGTGTCGGCGAGGAGGCTCCTGGCCACGCCTGTGCTATAGCCGGCCTCGCCGAGGGCGCATGAGCAGCAGCTGGATACGCCGTTCGCGGCGCAGCAGTAGCCGGGCACGCCGCCGTCGCTCGTGATGCAGCCGGCCTCGCCGCGGGAGGAGCAGCACCAGCCGGCCTGGACGTCCGCGCCACCGCAGCAGTCGTCTTCGACGCTCTTGGAGACGACGTCCGAGGAGGGGCCCCCTTGCACGGAGTTGGCTTCGTCCACGCCTACAGGGGCATCTCCACCATGGTCAAGATCGTTGCAGGGGGCTACACCGCCTTCTACCCCTGCATCGATTGACTCGGCGCCCGCCTCGTCAGCGTCTTCTCCGCCCTCGTGTTCGCCATCGCCGGCCCCCACCTTGCAGCAGCCTCGTCCCACTAGTATCCCACCTGTTGTTCAGCCGACGGTGCGGAGGAGTGGGAGGTATGCGCTCGCAGAGGATGGGACCGGGGTCACGGATGAGGACGTCATGCAGAGGGCCATGCGACGTAAGGCGGAGATTAACCTCGACACGGCAGGTACTAAACATACGTCCAAGTCTTTCACTTCTTTTTCTAATTCGCGTATTTCTTCTAATTTGAGTACTCTTGGGGTCTCATTGGGTAATACATCCGATGAGATCTCGGTTTCGGTTAATGTGTTGAGACAGACGGAACTTGACCGTTTAACGGTTGTTCCGAACGTCTCCACGGGGCCTGAAACGTCCGTGATAGTAGATGATGAAGAGGACGACATCCTAGATGGTCAGCTTCTCTCGGCTATCATTGGCAATATTTCAGAAGTTGATTTATAACACTCAGAGCTTAGTTCAGTCTATGATCTAAAAGCGTCGGTACGAGGTTCTCGGTCTTCAGCTGGAAAGAAGTCTCGTCGATATTGCAAAGGGTTCCAAATCTAAAATAGTTTCTCAATGAATGGCATGTTTCGGAATAGCAGAGGTCTTGGAGACTTGGCTAAGCATTCTCACATTGCCGACGGTTGTAGAGATTATGATTTAGATTTTCTTGCAATATCTGAGACGGGTAGGCGGAATTTCTCACAGAGTTTCCTCGACCGTTTATCAGGCGGGATTAACTTTCAGTGGTTTTCTCGTCCGCCTTGATGACCCACAAGTATAGGGGATCGCAACAGTCTTCGAGGGAAGTATTACCCAATTTATTGATTCGACACAAGGGGAGACAAAGAATACTTGTAAGTCTTAACAGCGGAGTTGTCAATTCAGCTGCACCTAGAAACAGACTTGCTCGCAAGAGTTTATCAGTAGTAACAGTTTTATGGCAGTGGGAATAGTGAAATAACAGCAGCGGTGAAATAAAGACAGCAGTAGTGATTATAGTAAACAGCAGGATTAAAATACTGTAGGCACAGGGACAGATTTAACGGGCGTTGCATGGATGAGAGAAACTCATGTAACAATCAAAGCATGGGCATTTGCATATAATAATAAAACGGTATCCAAGTACTAATCAATCAATAGGCATGTGTTCCATATATAGTCGTACGTGCTCGCAATGAGAAACTTGCACAACATCTTTTGTCCTACCAGCCGGTGGCAGCCGGGCCTCTAGGGAAACTACTGGAAATTAAGGTACTCCTTTTAATAGAGTACCGGAGCAAAGCATTAACACTCCGTGAACACATGTGATCCTCACATCGCTACCATTCCCTCCGGTTGTCCCGATTTCTGTCACTTCGGGGCCATTGGTTCCGGACAGCGACATGTGTATACAACTTGCAGGTAAGATCATAAACAACGAATATCTTCATGAATCAATAACATGTTCAGATCTGAGATCATGGCACTCGGGCCCTAGTGACAAGCATTAAGCATAACAAGTTGCAACAATATCATAAAAGTGACATCTACGGATACTAGGCACTATGCCCTAACAATCTTATGACTATTACATGACCAATCTCATCCAATCCCTACCATCCCCTTCAGCCTACAGCGGGGGAATTACTCACACATGGATGGGGGAAACATGGCTGGTCGATGGAGAGGCGTTGGCGGTGATGGCGGTGAAGATCTCCTCCAATTCCCCGTCCCGGCGGAGTGCCAGAACGGAGACTTCTGGCTCCCGCGACGGAGTTTCGCGATGTGGCGGCTCTCTGGAGGGTTTCTGGCGACTTCGACTTCTCTCCGTGCGTTTTTAGGTCGAACCCGATAAGTAGTCCGAAGGGGGGCGTCGGAGGCCAGCCGAGGGGGCCACACCACATGGCCGCGCGGGCCCCCCTGGGCCGCGCCGCCATATGGTGTGGGGCCCTCGGGCCTCCACCTCTCTTGCCCTTCTGGCCCCGTCAATATTTTGGTAAAATAGGGCCTTCTGCATAAATTCCGAGGATTTTCCCGAAAGTTGGATTTCTGCACAAAAACGAGACACCAGAGCAGTTCTGCTGAAAACAGCGTTAGTCCGTGTTAGTTATATCCAAAATACACAAATTAGAGGCAAAACAATAGCAAAAGTGTTCGGGAAAGTAGATACGTTTTGGACGTATCAACTCCCCCCAAGCTTAGCTTATTGCTTGTCCTCAAGCAATTCAGTTAACAACTGAGCGATAAAAGAACTTTCACGAACACATTTGCTCATATGATGTATATATTCTCATGCTATGGCTAATACTTAAGCAGTTCATAATGAGATACACGCAAATAAGATCATCCAACAGCTATGTCAATCATGGAGAGGTACCAACAATTAATAATAAGCATCATGAATCATGTATATAAGCAGGATTGCAATGTTCATAAGAGAATATGATAAAGTGGTATCTCGCTTGCCCGTATTTGATCGGCAAAACATAAATGCCGAGGCACCTCTGGAGTTCATAGAAAGACTAGAAGTAGTGATTGTCAAAGATAAAAGCATCAAAGTTATACCACAATCAATCATATTTTGAGACAAGCATATTATACTAAGAATGACAGTTGTGCTCTCAAGATAGTGCTCAAAGAAAGAATGGAGACACAACATAAAAGTAAAAGATTGACCCTTCGCAGAGGGAAGCAGGGATTAACATGCGCTAGAGCTTTTCATTTGTAAAGCAGGAGTAAAATTATTTTGAGAGGTGTTTGTTGTTGTCAACGAATGGTAATGGGTACACTAACTACCTCATCAACCGGACTCACAAGAGCGGCTCCCATTTTATTTATTTTTGGTTGGCACTCCTTCCAACCTTTCTTTCACAAACCATGGCTAACCGAATCCTCGGGTGCCTGCCAACAATCACATACCATGAAGGAGTGCCTTTTTATTTAAGTTTAATTATGATGATGACACTCCCCCCAACCTTTGCTTACACAAGCCATGGCTAACCGAATCCTTCGGGTGCCGTCCAACAATCACAAACCATGGAGGAGTGTCTATTTAAGTTAATTAATTTGGGACTGGGAATCCCATTGCCAGCTCTTTTTGCAAAATTATTGGATAAGCGGATGTGCCACTAGTCCATATGAGAGTCCGTCAAAAGTAAATGACAAGGTTGAAAGCTAAACACCACATACTTCCTCATGAGCTATGAAACATTAACACAAATTGAGAAGCATTTTGAAAGTTTTAAAGGTAGCACATGAGAATTTACTTGGAATGGTTTGAAATGCCATGCATAGGTATTTATGGTGGACACTTTTGGAACAACTTGGTTTTCAGGTGTTTGGAAGCACGAGCGGCGTTCCCGCTCAGTACAAGTGAAGGCTAGCACAAGATTAGGGAGCGACAAATCAAGAGAGCAGTAACTGTCATAATCATGCTTGCGGCAAAATAAATTAACGGAGGCATAAAAGTGATACAATAACTCTGGAGCAATATAAATCATCGAGGCTTAATTGACTTTTTGTTCAGTCATATGCATGCGTGAGCATGTGCCAAGTCGATATAAATGAATTATTCAGAGGAGGATACCACAATGCCATACTTACTTATGAATAAAACAATGCAAGCAAACATCCATGACATGCTACTCATATTAATAAATTGGAGCTAAACATGAGAGATCATGATGAACTACTAAACTTTCTCAAATAACATATACCTCACATGAACCAACTAAGCATGCTCACATGGATGAGTATATGTACAAAAATGAAAACAAATAGAGTTCATACCAGCCGCTCACCACAATCAGATTGTCGTAGATCGTCATTATTGCCTTTTCACTTGTGTAGCTTGGATAATATGAAATGAAAACCACGCTCCAGCCACCGAAGACCATTGAACTCATGATGAACTTTACAAACCAAAGAAGAACAGCAAATATTTTTGGTGTTTTCGAATTGGAAACAAGAACGAAAGAAAACAACCAAACAAAGCAAAATCTTTTTGGGTTTTCTCATAGCAAACCAACGATAGCAAACGAAATAAACTAAGAGCAAAGAACCAAATAAACAAATGGTGAAGAGAAACAACAGAAATATTTTTGGTATTTTTTGTGTTTTAGGAAAGAAACAAAGCGAAAACAAAAGAATGCAAACTAACAGAAACACAGAAAAGCAGGATGACAGAAATCTGCCAAATCCTGACAGCAGTACAGAAATCGAAATTAACAAAAATCTTCCATTGCTCAGACCAAAGAGTGTTCAACTAATGAAAGTTAGATAACAACCTGGGGAACATGCTCAAAAATTGGCAACTCAAAATAACGTTCTGGCTGTGCGTACGAATTTTTTTGGTAACAGCCTAGAATCTGTTTTTGGACAGCACTTCCCCAAATATCATCTCCCTCTCATTAGAAAACCACTCTAGAGACTAAACAAGTATGTACAAGTATCCAGCAACCATAATATGAAAAGAATGAGTGATGCCGGTATACCTCCCTCCAAGCTTAGGCTTTTGACTCTTCTTCATCATATATCATCCTCCTCTCTTGACCCTTGAAAACTTCCTTCACACCAAACTTCTCATAAACTTCATTAGAGGGGTTAGTACTCAAAAAAACTTTAATACACCTTGGCCCTGTAGTGACACATTGCAAGAAATCAATAAAACATTAGCTACAGCTCTCCACGTCTAGAAAGCCTCACTTAAAGTCCACAAGAGACAATGCAAAAAACAGAGACAGAATCTGCCAAAACAGAACAGCCAGTAAAGACGAATTTTAAAATGGTACTTCCGTTGCTCAAATCAGAAAACTCAAAACTACTGAAAGTTGCATACATATCTGAGGATCAGGCACGTAAATTGGCAGATTTTTCTGAGTTACCTACAGAGAAATATGCCCAGATTCGTGACAGATAGAAATCTGTTTCTGCGCAGAAATCCAAATCTAGCATCAACCTTCTACTAGAGACTTTACTTGGCACAACAATGCAATAAAATAAAGATAAGGAGAGGTTGCTACAGTAGTAAAACAAATGGAGGGAGAAAGAAAGAAAGAAATGTTGTTTAGCTCTCGTATGCATTAAAATATACTTGTTAACAAGGTTGATCAAGTCTTGCTACCAAATAAATTTTATATGACATAAGAAGAAATAAACCTCAAATCAATCATGTTACCTTATATTGAATTGATATGGATCCAATCACAAGAGTTTGATATTCTTCTTTAGGCTCATATATAGGACAATCAATGGATCCCACTTTGATAGTTTTCACATTAAAAATTGTATTAACTCCACATACTTTATCAATCCTCTTGGGAAAATAGACAGTGTGTTCCTTATCATCAACATTGAAAGTAACCATGTCTTTATTGCAATCAATAACAGCCCCTGCAGTATTAAGAAAGGGTCTTCCAAGAATAATGGACATATTATCATCTTCAGGCATTTCCAACACAACAAAATCAGTTAATATCAAGCAATGCTGAGTAACTTGAACAGGAACATTTTCACATAAACCAACAGGAATAGCAGTAGATTTATCAACCATTTGCAAAGATATGTCAGTTGGTATTAACTTATCTAAATCAAGTCTCTTATAAAGAGAAAAAGGCATTACACTAACTCCCGCTCCCAAATCACATAGGGCAGTTCTAACATAATTATTCTTAATAGAACAAGGAATAGTGGGTATACCTGGGTCGCCCAACTTCTTTGGAACTTTGCCATTGAAAGAGTAATTAGCAAGCATAGTGGAAATTTCCTCATTGGGGATTTTCCTTTTGTTAGTAACAATATCTTTCATATACTTTGAATAAGGAGGCAATTTAATAGCATCAGTCAAAGGGATTTGCAAAAATAAAGGTTTCATCCAATCACAAAATTTATTATAATGTTTCTCCTCCTTTGATTTTAGTTTCTTAGCAGGAAAAGGCATTTGCTTTTGAACCCAAGGTTCTCTTTCATTACCATGTTTCTCAGTAATAAAATCTTCTTTAGTGTAATTTTTATTTTTAGCAGGCTTTTCAGGTTCTTTTTCAATTTCTTCTTTATCAGGAGTATCATTCTTATCATTATCTTCCTCATGTTCATTACCACTTTCAGTTTCAGCATCAGAAATAGAAATACTATTAGGATCATTAACAGGTTCAGAGGATTCTACAACATTCTTATGTTTCTTTTTCTTTTTCTTAGATGGAGTACTAGTTTTAATTAGTTGAGAATCTTGTTCAACTCTTTTGGGATGCCCTTCAGGATATAGAGGATCATGGGTAGAAACACCACCTCTAGTTGTTACTTCATAAGCATGTTTTTCTTTAGAATTATTTCCCAACAAGTCATTTTGCACTTTAGTAAGTTGATCAATTTGAGTTTGAACCATTTGAAAATGTTTAACAAGTATCTTAACATCATTGGAGGTTCTCTCCACAATACCATGCAATTCACTAATAGCTCGAGAATTTTCCATTAAATGATTCTCTACTCTCATATTAAAGTTTTCTTGCTTAACAATATAATTATCAAACTCATCTAAGCATTGAGCAGGAGGTTTTGAATACGGAATATCTTCCCTAGTAAAGCGTTGAAGAGAGTGTACCTCAATCATGGATGAAGGGGGAGTTATCTCACATAAATCTTCTATAGGAGGTAAATTTTTCACATCTTCAGGTTTAATACCCTTCTCTTTAAGAGACTTCTTGGCTTCCCTCATATCTTCATCATTTAATTTAATCATACCCCTCTTCTTCACTATCGGTGTCGGGGTTGGTTCAATTGTAGACCAATCATCATGATTCCGGCCTATTTTAGCCAATAATTCTTCAGCGTCCTCTGGAGTCCTTTTCCTGAAAACACAACCAGCACAACTATCCAGGTATGCCCTAGACTCAATGGTTAGTCCACTATAAAATATATCAAGTAAATCATGCTTTTCCAAATCATGGTCAGGCTGAGCTCTAATAAGAGAGCAAAATCTCGCCTGTGCCTCGTGCAATTTCTCTCCATCTTCCTGGTCAAAATTATAAATTCTCTGCAAAGCAGCATGTTGAGCACTAGCAGGAAAGTATTTGCGGAAGAAAACATCAAGCAATTTTTTGGACTTTTAATAGAACCAGGAGGCAAATTATTATACCAAGTTTTAGCATCATCCTTTAATGAGAAAGGAAAAATTTTAGCGACAAAATAAGTACGCATCTTAATATCATCAGAAAACAAGCCACTAAGAGTAGATAGCTCAGTCATGTGTTCAACAGCACTTTCTTTTTCAGTACCACAAAAGGGTGTTTTCTCAACAATAGCTATATGAGATAGATCAAGAGAAAAATCATAATCTTTATCCCTAATGTTTATAGGAGATGTGGCAAATTTAGGATCAGGAGATAGTTTATATCTAACAACATGTTCCGCAAGCAACTTTTTAATTTTTCTTGCATCAGTAGTAGCATTGCATTTTTCAATAAAATCATCATCAAGCTCTACATAATCTTCATCAAGATCATCACTAGAATATTCAACAGACTCAGGTGAATTAACAGGTGTAGCAGCATTTTCATTAGGAGTTTTAGTATTTTCAATTTGTCTAGACTTAGCAATTGTAGCATCTAGAAAAGATCCTAACGAACCATCATTATCAAGCACAGCAGAAGCATCATCACAATTATAAGAGGAATTTTCAGATTCAGCAGAAGTACCAGCATTTGAAGCTTGTGGTGGTGAAACAAGTTTACTTATCACAGATGGTGAATCAAGAGCAGCAGAGGTACTAAGAGTTGTACCTTTTCTTGTAGTGCATGGTAATATGGCGATCTTAGTATCGCGAGGTTTACCCATGATGGAGAATTTGCAGCGAACAATATCAACCCAAGTGAACTTCCAAATAAAGCTATGCTCCCCGGCAACGGCGCCAGAAAACAGTCTTGATGACCCACAAGTATAGGGGATCGCAACAGTCTTCGAGGGAAGTATTACCCAATTTATTGATTCGACACAAGGGGAGACAAAGAATACTTGTAAGCCTTAACAGCGGAGTTGTCAATTCAGCTGCACTGGAAACAGACTTGCTCGCAAGAGTTTATCGATAGTAACAGCTTTTATGGCAGTAGAAATAGTGAAATAACAAATAGCGGTGAAATAAAGACAAGATAGTGATTATAGTAAACAGCAGGATTAAAATACTGTAGGCACAGGGACGGATTAACGGGCGTTGCATGGATGAGAGAAACTCATGTAACAATCAAAGCAGGGGCATTTGCAGATAATAATAAAACGGTATCCAAGTACTAATCAATCAATAGGCATGTGTTCCATATATAGTCGTACGTGCTCGCAATGAGAAACTTGCACAACATCTTTTGTCCTACCAGCCGGTGGCAGCCGGGCCTCTAGGGAAACTACTGGATATTAAGGTACTCCTTTTAATAGAGTACCGGAGCAAAGCATTAACACTCCGTGAACACATGGGATCCTCACATCCCGACCATCCCCTCCGGTTGTCCCGTTGTCTGTCACTTCGGGGCCATTGGTTCCGGACAGCGACATGTGTATACAACTTGCAGGTAAGATCATAAACAACGAATATCTTCATGAATCAATAACATGTTCAGATCTGAGATCATGGCACTCAGGCCCTAGTGACAAGCATTAAGCATAACAAGTTGCAACAATATCATAAAAGTGACATCTACGGATACTAGGCACTATGCCCTAACAATCTTATGACTATTACATGACCAATCTCATCCAATCCCTACCATCCCCTTCAGCCTACAGCGGGGGAATTACTCACACATGGATGGGGGAAACATGGCTGGTCGATGGAGAGGCGTTGGCGGTGATGGCGGTGATGATCTCCTCCAATTCCCCGTCCCGGCGGAGTGCCAGAACGGAGACTTCTGGCTCCCGCGACGGAGTTTCGCGATGTGGCGGCTCTCTGGAGGGTTTCTGGCGACTTCGACTTCTCCCCGTGCGTTTTTAGGTCGAACCCGATAAGTAGTCCGAAGGGGGGCGTCGGAGGCCGGCCGAGGGGGCCACACCATAGGGCCGCGCGGGCCCCCCCTAGGCCGCGCCGCCTTATGGTGTGGGGCCCTCGGGCCTCCACCTCAATTGTCCTTCTGGCTCCGTCAGTATTTTGGGAAAATAGGACCATCTGCAGAAATTCCGAGGATTTTCCCGAAAGTTGGATTTCTGCACAAAAACTAGACACCAGAACAGTTCTGCTGAAAACAGCGTTAGTCCGTGTTAGTTGTATCCAAAATACACAAATTAGAGGCAAAACAATAGCAACAGTGTTCGGGAAAGTAGATACGTTTTGGACGTATCAGGAATCCCATTGCCAGCTCTTTTCGCAAAATTATTGGATAAGCGGATGTGCCACTAGTCCATATTAGAGTCCGTCAAAAGTAAATGACAAGGTTGAAAGCTAAACACCACATACTTCCTCATGAGCTATGAAACATTAACACAAATTGAGAAGCATTTTGAAAGTTTTAAAGGTAGCGCATGAGAATTTACTTGGAATGGTTTGAAATGCCATGCATAGGTATTTATGGTGGACACTTTGGAACAACTTGGTTTTCAGGTGTTCGGAAGCACGAGCGGCGTTCCCGCTTAGTACAAGTGAAGGCTAGCAAAAGACTAGGGAGCGACAAATCAAGTGAGCAGTAACTGTCATAATCATGCTTGCGGCAAAATAAGTTAACGGAGGCTTAAAAGTGATGCAAAAACTCTGAAGCAATATAAATCATCGAGGCTTAATTGACTTTTTGTTCAGTCATATGCATGCGTGAGCATGTGCCAAGTCGATATAAATGAATTATTCAGAGGAGGATACCACAATGCCATACTTACTTATGAATAAAACAATGCAAGCGAACATCCATGACATGCTACTCATATTAATAAATTGGAGCTAAACATGAGAGATAATTTATATCTAACAGCATGTTCTGCAAGCAACTTTTTAATTTTTCTTGCATCAGTAGTAGCATTGCATTTTTCAATAAAATCATCATCAAGCTCCACATAATCTTCATCAAGATCATCACTAGAATATTCAACAGACTCAGGTGAATTAACAGGTGTAGCAGCATTTTCATTAGGAGTTTCAGTATTTTCAATTTGCCTAGACCTAGCAATTGTAGCATCTAGAAAAGATCCTAACGAACCAACATTATCAAGCACAGCAGAAGCATCATCACAATTATGAGAGGAATTTTCAGATTCAGCAGAAGTACCAGCATTTGAAGCTTGTGGTGGTGAAACAAGTTTACTTATCACAGATGGTGAATCAAGAGCAGCAGAGGTACTAAGAGTTGTACCTTTTCTTGTAGTGGATGGTAATATGGCGATCTTAGTATCGCGAGGTTTACCCATGATGGAGAATTTGCAGCGAACAATATCAATCCAAGTGAACTTGCAAATAAAGCTATACTCCCCGGCAACGGCGCCAGAAAATAGTCTTGATGACCCACAAGTATAGGGGATCGCAACAGTCTTCGAGGGAAGTATTACCCAATTTATTGATTCGACACAAGGGGAGACAAAGAATACTTGTAAGCCTTAACAAATGGAGTTGTCAATTCAGCTGCACACTGGAAACAGACTTGCTCGCAAGAGTTTATCAAGAGTAATGCAGTTTTATGGCAGTGGGAATAGTGAAATAACGAATGGGTGAAATAAAGACAGCAGTAGTGATTATAGTAAACAGCAGGATTAAAATACTGTAGGCACAGGGACAGATTTAACGGGCGTTGCATGGATGAGAGAAACTCATGTAACAATCAAAGCATGGGCATTTGCAGATAATAATAAAACGGTATCCAAGTACTAATCAATCAATAGGCATGTGTTCCATATATAGTCGTACGTGCTCGCAATGAGAAACTTGCACAACATCTTTTGTCCTACCAGCCGGTGGCAGCCGGGCCTCTAGGGAAACTACTGGAAATTAAGGTACTCCTTTTAATAGAGTACCGGAGCAAAGCATTAACACTCCGTGAACACATGTGATCCTCACATCGCTACCATTCCCTCCGGTTGTCCCGATTGGCCACTTCGGGGCCATTGGTTCCGGACAACGACATGTGTATACAACTTGCAGGTAAGATCATAAACAACGAATATCTTCATGAATCAATAACATGTTCAGATCTGAGATCATGGCACTCGGGCCCTAGTGACAAGCATTAAGCATAACAAGTTGCAACAATATCATAAAAGTGACATCTACGGATACTAGGCACTATGCCCTAACAATCTTATGACTATTACATGACCAATCTCATCCAATCCCTACCATCCCCTTCAGCCTACAGCGGGGGAATTACTCACACATGGATGGGGGAAACATGGCTGGTCGATGGAGAGGCGTTGGCGGTGATGGCGGTGAAGATCTCCTCCAATTCCCCGTCCCGGCGGAGTGCCAGAACGGAGACTTCTGGCTCCCGCGACGGAGTTTCGCGATGTGGCGGCTCTCTGGAGGGTTTCTGGCGACTTCGACTTCTCTCCGTGCGTTTTTAGGTCGAACCCGATAAGTAGTCCGAAGGGGGGCGTCGGAGGCCAGCCGAGGGGGCCACACCACATGGCCGCGCGGGCCCCCCCTGGGCCGCGCCGCCATATGGTGTGGGGCCCTCGGGCCTCCACCTCTCTTGCCCTTCTGGCTCCGTCAATATTTTGGTAAAATAGGGCCTTCTGCATAAATTTCGAGGATTTTCCCGAAAGTTGGATTTCTGCACAAAAACGAGACACCAGAGCAGTTCTGCTGAAAACAGCGTTAGTCCGTGTTAGTTATATCCAAAATACACAAATTAGAGGCAAAACAATAGCAAAAGTGTTCGGGAAAGTAGATACGTTTTGGACGTATCACGCCTCGTGGTAGGTCTGGTGGCATTTTACTTGGCGTCCGCATAGACACCATGACTGTTCTAGCTAGTTCTGATGGTGAGTATCACATAAAGCTCGACACTCAGAATAAAGCTGATGGATTCATGTGGAGTCTGGTTGCTGTGTATGGTGCTGCCCAAGACGCTTTTAAGGCTGACTTTTTACGTGAGTTGGTAAATTTTACTAAAGATAATCCCTATCCTATTTTGATCGGAGGTGATTTCAATCTATTAAGATTTGCTCATGAAATAAGTAAAGGTCTTTTTGATGAACATTGGCCTTTCTTTTTTAATGCTGTCATCGATAGCCTTGACTTGAGAGAGGTGTTTATGTCCGGTCGACAGTTTACTTGGGCCAACAGCTTGCCTGAACCCACATACGAAAAGCTAGATCGCGTGATGATGGATACCGAATGGGAAGATAAATACCCTATGGTGTCTATCCGCGCACTAGAACGTATTGAAAAATTGTCTGACCATGCTCCTATCCTCCTAACTACTGGTAATCTCCGATCTGTTTGTAAGAGGCCATTCAAATTTGAACTTGGCTGGTTACATAGAGAAAGGTTCCATGAAATGGTTAAGACGGTTTGGGAAAGACCGGTTGGTGGTAGCACTCCTATCTTGAGATGGAATAATAAAATGCGCGCAATGCGCAGACATCTCTCTGGTTGGGCGGCCCATATGACGGGTATTCTTAAGAAAGAGAAGACTCGCTTATCAACTTTGATTGATGAGCTAGAGGCGCTGGCTGAGGTGAGACCGCTGTCTCCACATGAGATTGAACTTAAATCAGTCCAATGCGCAAATAGCGAGTCTCCTTCGCGAAGAGGAACTCAAATGGTATCAACGTTCCAAAGCCAAATTCATATTGGAAGGAGACTCAAATACGCGATATTTCCATGGCATAGCCAATGGGAGACATCGGAAAAAACGTATTCACTCTCTTATTCAAGATGATGGGTTGATTGAAGGCCATGAGCAACTCAAATCTTACATTACAAATTATTATAAAGGCTTGTTTGGTCCTCCGGATGAAAGTTCACTTTCTCTAAATGAGGACTTAACAGCTGATATACCCCAAGTTTCTATAGAAGAAAATGGCTTACTCACTGCTCCTTATTCCGAGGAAGAAGTGCAGAAGGCTATTTTCCAAATGGAATGCAACAAAGCACCGGGTCCTGATGGCTTTCCAGCGGAGCTTTATCAAACTTTCTGGGACACTATTAAAGTGGATCTTCTAGATTTGTTCAGTGCTCTGCATATGGGACAACTAGAATTATTTCGTCTAAATTTTGGTGAAGTAATCTTGTTACCGAAAGTTAATGAGGCCGAAACGATTCAACAATATAGACCTATTTGCCTCTTAAACGTAAGTTTCAAGATTTTCACGAAAGTGGCCACCATTAGACTTAATACGGTTGCGGATCATGTCGTTCAGCCATCACAAACTGCTTTCATGCAAGGAAGAAATATTCTTGATGGAGTGGCGGTTTTACATGAGACGGTACATGAGATGCATACTAAGAAATTAAATGGGGTTATTTTGAAATTAGATTTTGAAAAGTCTTATGACAAGGTCAAGTGGTCTTTCCTACAACAGACACTCAGCATGAAAGGTTTTTCTCCTGAATGTCGTGCTTTAATAAATGATTTTGTGTATGGAGGTAGTGTGGCAATTCGGGTTAATGATGACACCGGCCATTATTTCAAAACACGAAAAGGGTTACGCCAAGGGGATCCGTTATCACCTATGTTATTTAACATTGTGGCGGATATGCTGGCTATACTCATAGAGCGGGCAAGTCTGATGGTCAAATTGAAGGGGTGATTCCACATCTGGTTGATGGTGGTTTATCTATTCTTCAATATGCCGACGATACGATTCTATTTATGGATCATGATCTCGAAAAAGCTCAAAACCTGAAATTAATCTTGGTGGCTTTTGAGCAGTTGTCGGGATTGAAAATTAATTTCCATAAAAGTGAATTGTTCTGTTTCGGTGATGCCCAAGATGATACAGCTCTCTATACAGAGTTGTTCGGTTGTGGGCAAGGCCAATTTCCTATTCGCTATTTGGGTATTTCGATACACTACCGGAGACTCACAATTGCTGAATGGAAAATAGTAAAAGAAAGATTACAGAAACGCCTTAGTAGTTGGAAAGGAAAATTGCTATCCCTGGGAGGAAGATTGGTACTCATTAATTCGGTACTGACTAATATGGTACTCTATATGTTATCATTATTCCTTTCACCAAAAGGAATTCTGCATAAACTCGATTATTATCGATCCAGATTCTTTTGGCAAGGTGATAGCGAGAAAAAGAAATATCGACTGGTTAAATGGAGTGTAGTTTGTAGTCCCAAAGATCAAGGTGGGCTTGGAGTTCATGACCTAGAGGTCAAGAACTCAGCTCTGCTGGGTAAATGGCTTTTTAAGCTCCTTACCGAGGATGGGATTTGGCAAACTATTCTTCGGAGAAAGTATATTGGCTCCAAGACGTTATCTCAGGTGGTTTGAAAACCTGGAGATTCACACTTCTGGGTTGGTCTAATGGCGACTAAAAATGTCTTTTTTCGTCATGGCACTTTCTCAATTAAGAATGGAGCACAGATACGGTTCTGGGAAGATGCTTGGTTAGACAATGCACCTCTAAGTGAACAGTATCCTGCGTTGTATAGTATCGTTCGTCGCAAAGGAGATACCATTGCCACAGTAATGGCTACCTCTCCACCGAATGTGACGTTCCGACGAGTTTTGCTAGGACAAAGGCTACTGGCATGGAATGCTTTAATTCATAGGTTGGGTGATGTTAACCTGTCGCCTGAACCAGATGAATTTAGGTGGAATTTACATGTAGATGGCTCTTTCTCGGTAAAATCTTTATATAGCGCCATACTTCATTCTGATTTACCGGTTGATAATAATAAGAAAATTTGGAAGATGAAGATACCATTAAAAATAAAAATATTTGGATGGTATCTTCGTCGAGTGGTCATCCTCACCAAAGATAATCTTGTTAAGCGGAATTGGCACGGAAGTACTCGATGTGTTTTTTGTCATCATGATGAAACTATTAAACATCTCTTCTTCCGGTGCCAGTTTGCGAGATCTATTTGGTCTGTCATCCAAGTATCGTCTACCTTGTATCCTCCCACTAGTGTAGCCAATGTCTTTGGTAATTGGCTTCATGGAATTGATTCAAGGTTCAAGTTGCTTCTTAGGGTGGGGGCGCTAGCAGTTATCAGGACGCTTTGGCTGAGTAGAAATGACAAGATTTTTAATGACAAAAATTTCTCCTTGTTGCAGGTCATCTACAGATGTACAGGGATTCTTCGTTCATGGTTACCTCTTCAGCGCATGGAGAACCGAGACCTATTTACGGAGGTCTGTACACGGTTGGAGGCTACGGCGAGGGATACTTTTTCCCTACATGGGTGGCAGCATAGTCTACGGATTGAAGCCCCACCAACACCTTAGGCGTTATATAATTTATCGTTCCGATATGTATTTTGCCTAGATATTTTTTGTTTTTAGTTTGACATCTTTTTTGGACATGAGACTCATAAACGGCTGTGTGCATCCTGGTTATGCAGAGGCTGGATGTAATTGCTTTTCCAAAAAGTAATAAAGCATCCTTTATAAAAAAAAAAAATCCAGGATGTAACTAGAGCACAAACAGACTTTATAGCAGCCATCAAATCTGATGCATAATGTACCTTAACCTTCCACCTGGATTTGAAGTCCGTAGCCACACATTGCGTATCTGAATAATAATACAACAAACACAATTATGCAACAGTTCGGTCTGTACATCTGTTCGAATGATCTGTATATGACGTTATCTGGCTGTCATGCTTCGTAGGTTATTTATCCATCGGTCATGCTCATGAGATTACAGTTGTGCATCTCCATGCATATAGAACTATTGATTGATCATGCGCTATCTTTGTGCAACTACAGCAAAGATCCTATCAACGAAGTCATGATCGTCGTGCCGCCAATCAAGATCTGCGAGACACCTTCCTAAGTCAACGAGAACCAGGTGGCTAGACAAAAAACCCATGGAATCACTACATCATGCAAGGCGTGGAGCATTAGACAATGATAAACCAAACCTAACCGTATCTCGAGGTATACTTTCTGTCTCAATACAGTACTGTCGAATGTTGTTGGAGGGCTCGGTTACACTTGCTTAAATAATTGATGGTATCCATGCTTACAGTGCACAATACTCCAAAAGCTGTATACTTGTTCCTACTAGTAAATAAATACTCCCACATGTACCTCGAGTGCCCAGTAAGATACATATTTGTGTCTTTGGAATGCGTGAATTATGAACAGAAAGGGTATCAGATCAGCTCTATAGCTGCAGAACCCTCCTCTGCTCCCGTGGCGCACCCCCAGGGCGCCGCCGGGGGATCAGATTCCGCCGCCCCAACACTCCCTCCTCCTGATCCCCTCCTCTCCGCCGCTGCTGCCGGCGCCAGCCGTGGTGGCGGCGTCCCCTGGTAGTATCGAACGGTGCTAGGGGAAGTGGACGTGGCGGCCATCTCCTCGATGCGGCTAGCGCGGTGGTCGGGGCGGCGTTCCCTGGCAGGCGGCGGCGGCACTCTTCATCGGGCCTTCGCGGCTGCAAGTGGAGGAGGTCCGCCGCGGGTCTAGGTTGTCCGCCTAGACCGGTCGTCTTCCCGGCGGTGCGAGCGGGCGTTGGACGTCGTGGCCAGGTCGCTGGTCTGGACGGAGCTCACGGGCAGAGCGGCCTCGTGGAGGATGCGGTGAACCGCTGGTTCGGACTTCGATCCGATCGGTGGGGATCTGGGCAGCCGATCAAGATGGGCTTTTGGTCCAAGATCTGGACCGGAGTGGTCCATCCATGGAGATGTGGGTTCTGATGTTGGCTTCGCCACGCCGAAGAAACATCTTTCTGGATTGCCATCTCTTAGATAAGCTCTGCTCGAATAAAGGTGGTTGTCCTCGGATTTCTCGCGCTCCAGGACGAAGAACTTCTTTTTGCATGTCCGTCTCAATTTGGCCGGATGTTGAGTTCCGGAAGGCTCCGCTAGCAAATGTAACGGTGCTCGTGCCTAGAGTTTGTTGGTTTGGGAGGTATTCGGTCGTGCGCATCCATGCTTTTATTTCGACCGTTTGGTTCCGGAGGGAGCGACGCGAAGCTCTGTTCTATGTTGCCAGCAGATGACATTCTGGTCCATGGCGTATCAGAGATGGAGAATTTCTTGAAGGGCGGATTTGAGGACTAACAGTGGAGGATTGAGTTGTGGTGTTGTTGAGGGATTTGCTTGGTTTTTTTGGGCCTTGTAACAGCAGTATGCAAGTTGGGCAGCAGCACAGGTGAAGTTCAGAGTCCTACCTTTCAGGGTGAAAATCGAAGGTCTGGCCTTAATTGATTGTGCCGGGCAAAGGTTTTGTTGAAGACATTGTTTGGAGAGCGTAGACTATCTCCAGGGTGAAAAACTAAGATCTTTTGAGCGGGCGACAACGGCGTCTGTGCACCGTTTCCTTGTTGGAGGCGTTGCTGGTGGAGAGCCTGGATTTCAGGTGTTGTCTTGGTGGTGGTTGTGCTGTTGTTGCTAGGACTGGAGTTCTGTAGCGAGACTTTTTTTCTTAGTTTTCTTTTCCTTTTCTCGCTATGTGCATCTGTACTACCGTTAGGGTATTGCGTTATTGCAGATGCTTCATGTAATTGGTATCTATCGATATTAATACTTTATTGAAAAAATGAACCAAAAGGGGGCAAGCCCCACGTAATACTAGAGAAATCTTGATTGGGCCTGCAGGAGTTTTTCGCATACTTGCAAATGCATTTCAGGTCGTGCTATACAGTGAAAAACTCATGAAGTAATATATACTTAATTATAGCACGAATATTGCCAAAAACTCTATTGGTGGGTTTGTTTGTTGCTCCCTTCCGTGGTTTTAGGGATGTGAATGTTGTTTTTCGTAGAAATTAGAAATTAGCCCGTAGAAGTAGTGTTACTCTTCCTCGTCATAGAAGGATTTGCCTCTACTAATTAAAATTGCACCATAGTGTGCTAATAGTCAGGAGAACTTTCATGGCCGGATGGAGTATTCCGCTCTCCTTAGCTGCCATTAGTTCCTAAACAACGCAACCCGATCACACGGTGAGCTTGCCAGTGATTATTTAACACAAAATTAAGGTCTGAAATGGCATAGCATCCAATCAAATCTCACCAACTTGACCAAAAGTCTACGAGCAGCTAAACATTGCGTGTACTTGTCAAAATAAAAAATCTAAGTTAATAGTTGCCCTATCTGTCACAGCTGTCTTGAAGTCCATGCTCCGCACTACATGACCAGTGCTAGTCAACTAGTACACACAACGCCGCCACGTCGCTATAAGTAGCAAGCAAAGCTTACACTTGGTGCTGTACCTACCAACAAAATCCTCCAACACAGATCGAAGAAATGGCCGGCGGCAAGGGAGCTGCGGCTGTGATGTGCACGCCGGCGTTCGCGTCGCGTGTTATGCGGAGCCGGTGGTACGTGGTGTTCGCGTCCATGGTTGTGATGGCGGCGTCGGGGTCGACGTACATCTTCGC
The DNA here is from genome assembly GCF_019359855.2 of Lolium perenne. Lineage (NCBI taxonomy): Eukaryota > Viridiplantae > Streptophyta > Magnoliopsida > Poales > Poaceae > Lolium > Lolium perenne. The sequence continues at coordinate 82,245,436 of NC_067248.2, read as the reverse complement.
GCTCTACTCCAAGGAGCTCCGGTCGACGCTGGGGTACAACCAGCAGACGCTCAACACGCTGAGCTTCTTCAAGGACCTCGGCACCAACGTCGGCGTGGTCTCCGGGCTGGTGCAGCAGGTTGCGCCGACGTGGGCCGTGCTGCTCATCGGCGCCGGCATGAATCTGGCGGGGTACCTCATGGTGTACCTCGCGCTGACAGAGCGCACGGCGGCGCCGCCCGTGTGGCTCATGTCCATCTACATGTGCGTGGGCGCCAACGCGCTCACTTTCTCCAACACCGGCGCGCTCGTCTCCTGCGTCAAGAACGCCCCGGAGAGCCGAGGCATCGTCATCGGCCTGCTCAAGGGCTTCGTCGGGCTCAGCGGCGCCATCTACACGCAGCTCTACCTCGCCATCTACGGCGACGACGCCAAGTCGCTCGTCCTCCTCATCGCGTGGCTTCCGGCCGCCGTGTACATCTTCTTCGTGCATACCATCCGCGTCCTGCCATACCGTCGCCGCGCCGAAGGCGACGAGCCTAACACCAAGCCCTTCTTCTGCTTCCTCTACATCTCCATCGCGCTCGCCACCTACCTCCTCGTCATGATCGTGGTGCAGAAGCAGGTGCCCACCTTCTCCCACGCCGCGTACGCCGTCGGCGCCACCGTGCTCCTCCTCATCCTCTTCCTCCCCCTCGGCGTGGTCATCAAGGAGGAGTACCAGGCCGTGTCCCAGCTCGAGGAGTCCCTTCAGCATCCGCCGGCCATCGCCGTCGAAGAACCAAAAACAAGCAGCGCGAAAGACGACGACGACGACGAGACGAAGCCGTCGTTTGGCTTCGGATGCTTCACAAGCATGTTCAAGCCGCCGGCGCTGGGGGAGGACTTCTCCATCATGCAGGCGCTGGTGAGCGTGGAGATGCTGGTGCTGTTCGTCGTGTCGGTGTTCGGCATCGGCGGCACGCTGACAGCGATCGACAACATGGCGCAGATCGGACAGTCGCTAGGTTACCCGGCCAAGAGCATCAACACCTTCGTCTCCCTCATCAGCATCTGGAACTACGCCGGCCGCGTGGGCGCCGGCTACATGTCAGAGTTCTTCCTCGCACGGTACAGGTTCCCGCGGCCTCTGGCGCTGACGGTGGTGCTACTCCTGTCCTGCGTCGGCCACCTCTTCATCGCCTTCGGCGTGCCGCAGTCGCTCTACGCCGCGTCGGTGATCATCGGCTTCTGCTTTGGCGCGCAGTGGCCGCTGCTCTTCTCCATCATCTCCGAGGTGTTCGGGCTCAAGTACTATTCCACGCTCTTCAACTTCGGCTCCGCGGCGAGCCCCATCGGCGCGTACGTGCTCAACGTGCGCATCGCCGGCCGCATGTACGACGCCGAGGCCGCCAGGCAGCACGGCGGCGTGGCCGCCGTTGGGGACAAGGTCTGCAAGGGGGTGCAGTGCTTCAAGCACGCGTTCCTCATCATCACTGGGGTGACGCTCGCCGGCGTGCTCGTGTCGCTGGTGTTGGTGTGGAGGACGAGGAACTTCTACAAGGGGGACATCTACGCCAGGTTCAAGGTGGCACCGGCCACGGTGGTGGACGGGAGCAACGACGGCCGGGAGATGGGTGGGAGTAGAGATGAGGAGGAAGTAAAGAAGGGGAAGAACAAGAAACAGGAAGTTAACGAGGAGGAGATTCAATGATAACTAGTACTAACTCATAATTGTAGTGTTTTCTGTGATCTAAGCAAATGTTTAGAGAGGATGGAGAGTGGATGAATATCGTCAATTGTAGTACTCCTTGTGGATGAATATGGTCAATCTGTAGTACGGCTTGTGGATGTTTCTGTTGTTTTTTGCGAACACGCAAAATTGCATTAGAAGAAGAATGTGACTGTTCCTCCATGATTGAGAATTAACTTTATTTTCAGTTAAATGATATCATTAAATTTTATATGAGTTACAACTGATAACTAACTAACATAAATTACGAAGAAAAACTAACGGTTTAGATAAATATTTTTAGTTGCATCTCGAGTTGCAACTGAAAATATCTCTGTTAAAATTCCACTAACCCAACATTGTATGCCAAAGCGCGCAACGCCAGGACCTGCAGAGCAGCTTTGCTTCTCTCCCTCTTCGGCCGAATCAATGCATCTCCGACCTCTGCAGGCGCGGCAGCTCGCCATCCTGCCTCGCTTTCAATGCCGGCAGCTCAGCCTACGCCGCCCATGCCTCTGCCGCTCCAGGTGCACGGCATCAGTGCCATTGCTGTCCCTGACGACGCCCAGCGGCAGGCCGAGACGCAAGTTTCATGGGAATGGATCGAGGTTCTGGGGAGGTGCGCGCGGAAGGCGCCCATCCACCTTGCCATCTCCGGACTCCGCCGTCAGTGCGCCGGCCCCAGCGACCACCGCCCCGCTCCGACGACCAAGTTTCACAGGAATGGATCTATTTTTTTTTTTTTTGAAATACCACAGGAATGGATCTAGGTTCTAGCCACGAAAATCTTGATGTGATGTGATCTGATGCGATGTGGGGACATTTGCTGCCAATTTTTGGCGGGAGCGGCTTGCACAGGCCCGTGAAGAACCCAAAGAATTGCACGAACTCCCACCCAAACTTGTTTCAGATTATTATTTTTTCAATACCCTTAAGCCAATTTCAAACAGGTCTGTAGAATAATTGGAGCAGTTATACTAAAAGTCATATGCGCTATTTGCCAAACAATTTTAGCAAGAGGACAATCTATGAAATGATCTTGAACGGACTCTTGTTTGTCACAAAAACAACATGGCGTGTTCCCCTGCCAGTTTTTTTTTAGCCAAATTATGCTTAGTGAGAAGCACCTTGCGATGAAGAAATCACATGAAAATCTTAATCTTAAATGGCATTTTTATTTTTGAATATATTTTCGAAGGTATTTTGTGTGATCATTCATAAGACCCAGGGACGAAGCTAGAAAATTGACTTTACTGAGAACTGGCTAGAATTAGTAAGGCTCCAAACAAACAAGTCTTAGTCACTTGAAAGGTTAATATGCATGTGGCGCTGCACAAGATTGAACCATTGATTATATTTATTTATTTTCATTCAGAGCTCTCTAGAAAGTGATGTTTAAAGGGATTTGAGCAAAAACATCAACCACCAAAACTTCTTTCCAATGAACAATGTTACAAAGGGAAGGATATTGGTCTGAGGCGTCTTCTTCTCTTGTAATTGAACCAACAAGAAATGCTGCAAGCTATTAAAGATATTCCGAGGGATAAAAGTCTCGGACCAGACAGCTTTGGGTCTGGATTTTGTTAAGATTTTTGGCACTTAATTAACAAAGACGTGTTGAAATTCTTTAATCAATTTTACTAAGGAGATCTGAAGCTGGAAGGAATTAACAGGTCATATACGATCCTACTTCGCAAAAAGGAAAATAACAATGCGCCAAGCAACTACATGCTGATATCACTTTTAAACTGCACGGTTAAGTGGATTACTAAAATCCTGGTTGGACGCCTGCAGTCTATGATCAAACTACTGGTCGTCGCAGATCAGTGTGGCTTTGTCAAGACGAGATGAATCGCTCATAATCTTACATATGCGATGAACTTGGTTCAAACCTGTATGAAACGGAAGAAGAAAGCAATGGTTCTGAAATTAGATTTCAGTAAAGCATTTGACACTGTCTTGTGGGACACTCTTTTCGCGATCAGAGGAATCGATGGGAAGTGGATTATGTGGACGAAGGAACTTCTTACCTGTGCAAAAACGGCTATTCTTCTAAATGGAATCCTAGGTAATTGGACTAACATTAAAAGAAGTTTGTGGCAAGGGAATCCGTTGTCCCTGTTATTGTTCATTGTGGTGCTTGATGTTCTGCAACAAGCCATAAAATGCACTGCTGCTGATGGCTTGCTTGGGCATCTGGTGTTGGAGGATCAGTCATGCCTGGTACTTCAGTATGCCAACGATAGCTTGATAGTCAGTCATCCAAGGAGATGTGCAGCATGCAAAAAATTTAAAAGAAATCTTAGATGACTTTGCAACTACTACGGCACTCAAGATCAATTTCACTAAATCCACCGGTGTGCCAATAAACCTTACTCTACATGAAGGAGAGGAAATTGATGCAATTCTCAACTGTGAAGTGGCTTCATTTCCAGTCTTATTTGGGGTTACCATTCTCTGATTCAAAACTACCTAAAGAGGTTTTCTCACCATACATCTCATCCGTTGCAAAACGAATTGATTTGTCATTTGATTTCATTACCTGTGGTGGGAGATTGACGCTAACAAAATCAGTTCTAACCGCTCCGGCAGCATATCTTATGTGTTCTATCAAAGTGCCGCAATGGGTAATTGATGAACGGGGGTAGTACTTCGGCAAAGAATATTCGTTGACCAGCTTTCATTTTTAGTTCTTATTAGTCAGATGATATCATCATTCTTAGTCAGCTGATCTCATCAAATATTAGTTGCAGCTCATGTTGCAACTGACAACTAGCACAAATCACGAAACGAATCTAATGGATCAGATTTTTTTTTAGTTACATCCCAACTTGCAACTGAAAATATCTTAGTTGCAACTTCAATTGCGCAACCCAGTTTGCAACTTATATACACGAAGACGAGCACAAGTTTAGTTTTCATCTAGCTAAGAACTAGCAAATCCCATTGAGTAAACCAGTTACTAATACAACCTTATAATATTAGTAATCTGGAAAACATTACCTAATCCTGAAATCAACATTGGAATTAAATGAACCTTCGCAGCTACAAACCAAACATCGAGCAAGTCAGGATATCAGCAACTGTGAGATATTTACAACTGGATGCTCAGTACATTGACAAACAAATTTAGTACACACGGAATCAAAACGTGACGCCTGGTAGGAATGAAACAAAGCAATTTCTGCACTGCATGGTTGAAGGAACTGACGAAAGGATGCAAAGAAAGCTAGAATTGGAGCAAATAACAGTATTTTCCAAGCATTTTATGACACCCCGGAAGTCTAAACAGCAGCGGCCGGGACTAGGCTTTCGACATGTGCTGGACGGAAGACATCTTCTGTGACGGGATCCACCGACAATGCAGGAGCCTTTTCTGGAGTATCTTCATAGGCTGCATCATGCACGCCAAGAGCAGCGCGACCAGACGGATCGAGGAGTTTCGACCAGGCAGCATCCCATTCAACAGCTTTCGCAGTGCTGCATGCCACACTGGGACCTCCTGGTACCGTTAGCCTAGCAGCATTCTGCATAATTGAAATATTAATCAAATGGAGAGCAGGCATTTTTTCGATGCAACGAAATAACTGAATATCATGATATGAGTAAACGCTGGTTGCAGCTTCTGACCTTGGGATAGAATTTCTCAAATACTGTCCTGTAATAGTAGGCTTCTTTGGTTGTGGGTGTGTTTTCAGGGTAAACAAAGCTAGCATTCATCATCATGGAATCCGACACCTGAGCATGAACAGAAGAAATGTGAATTCTAATCTGATTAAGGTGATACAAAACCATTGTAAGTCAAATAAATAAATAGCTGTGGATTTATGAACAGTTTGACAAAGAGAAGATGGAATACATGTTCATTAGCATGGTCCTTCAGTCCATCAATCCAACTGTACCCAACACCATCGCTGAATTGTTCCTTTTGCCTGTAAAGAATATGCTGTTCACACAAAAGTAAATCTTCCTTAGTGAGCATAGAAGCAAGTTTGTGCATGTAACAGAGCAAATTTAACACAATTCAAAGAACCTTGGGTAAATAGGGTTTCTCCTCATCATCAAATGCATTACGCAGAACCCATTTCTCAATCCGGCCAAGATCACGTCTTATCTAAAAAAAATAGTAAGATGATAAATATAAGAAAGTGATAATGGCAGTTACAGTAAATGAAATAAAGCTAGAGTGAGATTAACAGTTGCAACTACGTACCATCTTACATTCAGGATCCATGTCCATTGCTACATTGATGAAGTTTTTGTCAAGGAATGGAACACGAGCCTCAAGACCCCAGGCAGATGTTGATTTGTTCGCTCTCAAGCAGTCATATAAATGGAGAGCCTTTATCTAAAAGTCACGCAAAACTACTTTAATAAGTTCATCAGCTCACAATTCTGTGCATATACACCATCTGAAGTTCTCAGCAACTTAAAAGATAAACCAGGAGCGACGCTGTCTTTAATTACCTTCCGGCATGTTTCCTCATGGAATTCTTTCTTGTTTGGTGCCTTATGAAAATAAAGGTAACCACCAAATATTTCATCAGAACCTTCTCCGGAAAGAACCATCTTCACACCCAAAGATTTGATTTTACGAGACATTAAGAACATTGGGGTACTTGCTCTAATTGTTGTTACATCATATGTCTCGACATGGTAAATAACTTCTTCCAACGCATCAATGCCCTCCTGGGATTTTGTCAAGTGAATAATACTTCAAAATATTTCTACAAAAGAAAAAAAAGAAAAGATAACGAACCTGCACTGTGAAGTGTAATTCATGATGGACTGTGCCAAGGTAGTCAGCAACTTCCTTAGCAGCTTTAAGATCAGGAGAACCCTACAGAAATATGGAACATGTTAGAACTTCTATCATATTGTCTGCTTACATCACTCAATTGAAAATCTCTCTTTTTTGTAGAAGATACTCATAACAGCAAGATAAAACTTAAATTTTGAAAGATGGCCTTGTCCTCAGCAATGAGGATACAGTAGTAATCAATATTGAGAAATGTACCTTCAAACCAATGCAAAAGGTGTGCAGCTTGTTTCCCCACTGCCTGGCAACTTTTGTTTCTGCCAAGTGCCGTGAAACAACAGAAGCAACCAAAGAAGAGTCAAGTCCACCAGACAACAGAACGCCAAATGGCACATCAGTCATTAGCCTCTTAATAACAGCCTGCAAAATTTGCAATTTATCTAAGAAAATATAGTAGATGTGTACATAAAAACTAAAAACACTTAGCCTCTGAAATGCTCAAACACAACAATTTATTTACACTCCTGTAGATACTTAAGCACCAATTAGCATGGTTTTGAATGGCGTGCCATCTAAAATATTAATATAGAACTTAACACACTAAGGCATCATTGCGGGGTGCTACAATATACATCATATCAGCATGAAACAAAATCAAGAAGAGATTAAGATGAATATGAAAATACAATAAACTTATACTTATGCATCAAAATGTGCGAGAATGTAACAGAGAGCATAATGAAAGGCGCAACCTTCTCAAAACTCTCTCTGATGAGGAGAGGGTCATAAGGGGCTGAGGGAATGCTTTCTGAAAACCATGGGGGGTTGTACCACCTCCTTAGGCTACCTAGAGGATCATATGTTAGGAAACAAATTAGTAGGCAAAACAGATGGATATTTGCAACATATTGATGTACTATTTTCGCCTTCAGAGTATGCAAATGCATTTCTGGTATAATGCCTGATGAGATCATCGCACAAATGCAACAAGACAATCGAACCTGTTTTGCTTGAGTATAAGTGTCCAGGAGGGAACGATATGAAGCGTTCGCAATCATCACTCAATGCCTTCATCTCTGAAGAAAACCAAACTGACCCTGGAATAACAATAAACATACAAATTAATGCGTAGTACGGAGTAGATTAGTAGCAACTACTTAAATCCATAAAATTGTGCCAAGTTGTGATAGATACAAACACTACACCATTTGATACATATCTACAGCACCTTATTATGATTGTGATTTTGTAACTAGTAACATATATAATATACCACTGTTCAAAAAATCAGCCGATTAACCAGTTAACTGGCCGATTAATCCCTACTCGGAGGGCCACCGAGTAGCCGATAAACTGATTAATCGGCCGATAAATTGATTAACTGGCCGATTAACTGGCCAATTAGTCCATTAATCCCCAACTCGCCAGCTGACCGATAAGTTACCAGTTAACGATTTCCCCAACAGTGAATATACAGACAGAGGGAGTAACATCTCTATATTTTAACTAATGGACCTACACACAACCAGTTTTTCTCCTCCCCGTGGTACATGGATATAACCAAGCAAACCATACAAAAAGTCCAGGGCAAGATAAAGTTGGAAGGAAAAATGGTAACTTTGTGTTCATGATTTTGTTCAAATGGAAAAATAGCTGTAAGAATGGATTCTTTGCATACCATCAAGACCCCAGCCCATGTATAAGGGGCAGATGCCAATAGCGTCACGGGCAGCGATGAAGCTTTTATCACGTGTGTCAAGAAGCACAAACGAGAACATGCCATCCAGCATATCCACAAATTCTTCCCCATATTCTTCATACTGTGAAAACAATATAATTTTAAAGTAGAAATGTTAACACATAAAATGTATGCAATGGAGGATGATGCTTAAATGGAAACAAAAGGTGTTGGCAGAAGCTAAACAATAGGATTCCAAAAGAAACTGAACATAGAGAAATATGAGTAGATACTTACTAGGTGAGCAATAACTTCACAGTCACTACCAGTTTGAAACTTATGAGATGGCAGCTTGGCTTTCAGTTCTTCATGATTATAGATCTCTCCGTTCACCTGGAAATGTCAACCAACAGACAAGATGTGGTTTAAATGCATAGAAGAACTGAGCATACTTGATATCTCTAATTGGTTTAGTTATGGAAATACAGCGGATTAAGGGCATGCGTCAAAAGACAAATTAAGCAGAGCTTGATGACAGCATTAATAAAATCCATCGCAAATACATACAAATAAGTGCCAGTTGCCAATTGGTTTAGTTACAGAAATACAGTGGATTTACGTCATGCCTCAAAAGACGCATTGAACAGAACCCAATGGCAAAATTATACACAAACAAATGCCAGTTTTCTTAAGTAGAACAGTGAGACATAATCGTGTGCTATACATTGAAATGAATCATGGAAAGCACAAGAAAAGATGGATGAAAACAGTGAAATTTCAGATACAGACCGTCACGACAACTGTTTTGTCCTCATTGTATAACGGCTGGTCCCCAGACGTGGGGTCTACGATAGCCAACCGCTGGTGTGCAAGGAAGCAATCCTCGTAGCTGTGTATACCACTCCAGTCAGGGCCTCTGTGTCGTAACCTGTGGGAAAGAGTAGATTCAGTTCAGTGGGCGCATAGATCTCATACAATGAACCATATTGCACAGAAATAGTAGTCAGCTCAGTACAAACACATCTCTAATCCCAGTTTAATCTAATGCAGCTTTGTGGTGGACGATTCACTCTAATATCTAAGTTGAAAACATGAAAACTGTTACACCCTGACCATGCTGCAGTTCCTAGAGATGGAGGAGCTTGACTAAGCCAAAAGACATACTAGCAAACTAGGTTTCTCTAACATTTGGGGAAATCCTTAAAGAAGTTCTCCCAAAAAAAAATTAAGTGCAGGTACAAGTGGAGTTTTCCATATCGATTCATCACACGCAAACTCCTCCTGATGAAAATCTCCACACTATATAAGTCAGACAATTAATAATAATAACAATAGGTCAAATAACTGAAAGTGGCAAATAAAGCGAAGGCGTCCAAATTCCAAAGCTGTCACACATCTCTCTCCTGGACCTATTCCACACCACACAAATCCAACACCCCCGGGAACTTCTGACCCTCTGTTCCAGAAAAGGAGGGCTATAAAATTTCCCAAAGTTAGACAATGTAAAGTTTGACCAAGTTTGTGGAAAAAATCATTAGCAATACCAAATCAATATCACTAGATACATCATGAAATATATTTTCATATGATATCTATACAGTATTATACTTGTTGAAAGTTTTGTGTACACTTGGTCACACTTCATACCATTTGACTCCAGGAAAAACTTAGTAGCAAACTACCACTTCATTTGGAAGATCATGATGTATGAGCATATCCGAGAAGAATTTTTTAGTGCATATAGAAGTGGAGTTTTCTACATCGATTCACCTGACGCAAACTCCTCCCCATGGATATTTACTACTGTAGTACACACTAGTCAAGTCAAACAAAAAGTCAAATAACTGGAAATGGAGAATAAAGCGAAGGCGACATATCATCCATCTCCCGAGAGCTGTCCCACATCTCGGCTCCTCCTGTTCCAGACCACAGAAATCCACCACCCCACCAAATCTCCTACCCCTCGGAGGCGAAGGGACAGGACAGACGGAAACGCGCAGATAAGGGATGGGGCGAGCGGGCGCGTTACCGGCGGGAGAGCTCGATGATGCGCGAGCGCTTGGCGAGGGAGACGTCGCCGACGCCGAGGACGGCGAGGATACCGCACATGGCGTGGCGGCCGGCCGGCGGGGAGGCGGCTGGCACCGCCGGTCTCTGTCTCTCTCCTTGGACCGGAGCGCGCCGCCCTGCTCGTGACCCAGGGTAGGTAGGTGGCTCGCGTCTGATGGTGGCGATGGGTTTAGCCGAATATTTAGGGCTTTGGTGGCCGCTCGTGCCCTGCCAGCCGTCGGATTCGGGGTTAGACTAGGCCACTAGGGGCGTTACCGGCCGAGCACTCCTTACTTGCTTTGCTAATGCTGGGGCGGGCCCCTTCTGTTTCTGGCGCGCTCTACAGCCGTTGGATGAAGATCAAGGGCTGCTGTTAACAATGCATAAAGTTGTACTAGAGTTAGCTATCTTCTCTTATTGCCATAGATATAGTTTGTTGCTATGCTTCTTCTTCTAAAAAAAATATACGTGATTATCTGTACTCGCAAAAAGAAGAAATTCAGGTCTACGTTTGTACCTAGATGTTTTCATAACCCATCCGGAACATAGTGCATAGGTACTCTTCGATGATGCGATGACGAGACGAGGTGGAAAGCCTACAGGTCGTCAACTTCTTTTCTCGGAGAAGAAACAATGACGGTATTTGAGGAATAAGCATCGGCTAACTCTGTGCCAGCAGCTGAGGATGCAAGTGTTATCCGGAATGATTGGATGTTAAACGTTTGTAGGTGGCTTTTGAAGTCCGCCGTCAAATCCCAAGGCTCAACACTGGACAGACAGTGGAACCGTACAAAGATGTTCCTCCATCTCCATCGAGGAGATTTTCTTTTGAGAAATCTTATATTTGATAATATCTCATGTGTCAATATACTTGGGCATTGGCAGCTCGGCATGGCCCGACCCACCTCAAAAATCCGAGGATAGGCCCAGCACGACCATGCCAGTGGGTCAGGCATGGGCCAACCCAATAGCCTAGCCGGGCCTAGGTTCTTTGCAAAGTAGGGAAGAGACATGGCCCATGTCCCAAGGCCTAATGGGCTTTTCCTCTAATGGGTTAGGCATATGTCTAATTTTTTGGGCTAACGGTTAGGCCAGGCCTAGGCCTAGGTTTCCTGTATTGGGCTTTGTTTGACCTGGCATGAAGCCTGGCCCGAGAAATGCCTAGGTATTTTATGCACTGTAGCAAAGTTGATCAGTCGCACACGTCGATTGTGCAGTGGATTCCACTTCCTTTGGGACATGTAAAAATCAAGGTAGATGGAGCAAAATCAAGGACAGATAATTTTGGATCATATAGTGCGATATGCAGAAGTGAGACATGCCAGTTCTTAGGAGCTTTGGCCATCTGTGTCTCTGGAATTTCTAATCCTATTGTCCTAGAGGCCTTTGCATGCACAGAAGCTCTGGCCCTAGCTGTTGACCTAGTATGCAACAAAGTGATTATTGCTTGAGATTGTAAGGGAGTGATTGATGATATCAATAACAAGAGTGGAGGCCCATACGCTACAATCATCAAAGAGATTGAAGTTTCGGTTGGAGATCTCACTTCATGTGCTTTCATCCATGAGGGAAGAAGATCAAACAAAGAAGCTCATTGCCTAGCGAGACACCCTTTAGGTATTATTGAAGGACGCTAGCGAGACATTCTTTACCTATTCCTGTAAACATTCCATTAGCCTAGATTCTTCGCATGCGGCATTTAAGATTTTATTGGATCTGATAAGCCTCAAAAATCACAAATGTACATGTTTTTTGAGCTGTTCTTACATTCTTCCCGGTTAAAGACTGCATTCGGACTGATAAGCCTCAGAACATGTTTTTTTCTTGCGTCCTTCCCAGTTAAAATACCTTCCAATGTGGTAGCTTTGATTTTATCTTTTATTTTAGAGTGTCTCGAAGGGGATGCGTAATCTTGAATAACTAGATGAAACCCCGCGCGTTGCTGCGGGACATATGCAATACTTGGATTTGAGCTTGTTTTTTAATATCTCACAACTTGGCTTGGCTGATAAAATAGTTCTGATGAAATCATCAACCTGAGTTGTTACAAAGATAAGAGGAAACTGTATAACATCTTATGATAGAATATATAGAAACATGACGCAAAGAAGGTACTGCATGAAGCGGACTCACACATGTAATGGCTAGATGGCAGCCATTAGTATGTCAATCAAATACGTGTGTACTTAGAAGGAACACTGAAATATTAGATTGATCATTGCCTCTGAAAAAGTTTTCTTGCACTTGGAACCATTATCCATGGTTACTCGTGTAGACTTGGAAGTTGGGACCATTATCACTGATTTTATGACATGCCACTTAATGAATGCAAATGCTTAGGTGAACAAAAAAATTCCTAATTAAGCATGGAAAATAAATAATATGAGGAAACAATATAAATTGTGTAATCTAGGTGTTTTGGCCTGAAGCGCTAATGCTGCTTAGAAGAAAATTTAACCATCTCCGAATAATATGCTTTAGTGGTTCACTGCATGATAGTGGATAAAATGAAGTAGCTGCGCCATGGATAAAAATGGACTGGTTCAACCTTTTGAATCAAACACAACCATGGAATGAATCATCCATATATTCATATAAATAATAAGGAAAGCGTAAAGAAAAGGAGATAATGAAAAGAGAGGGCAATATTTACATTGCTAGAGCCAGGGAGAGTTAAAAAAAAAAGAACAACAGAGGGAGCAAAACTTGGTAAATAACTAAGTCCGCACCTTGCCCCGTGGATCATTTATCAACCCAACAATCAGCCATACATATATATAATCATACAACAAAATCCCCTTGAAAATCCATATCTGCACCTTGTCATGTGGATGATCTAGCATGGAAAAAAGAATACAAATACAGATCCAATCCAAATGCTGTAACATTCAAGATCAAAGATTAGGGTGTTGCTTGCGTTGAGATGGTGTAGAAGATATCTCCGATGCAAATGTAGATGATCAGGTTGTCCACAGATCACCGCCGTCGTGGTCAAATGCCATCCCCGCATATGTTGCTTGTGGCTGGTGTCCCTAGCCATGTTTCAGTTTCCCACGCATATGTCCATGTGTTCTGATCTTCCATGCATTAGCAGGTCAAAACAACAACGATTATCAGTTCACTGTTTTGCTTATCTAGAAATAGTATAATTCAAGAATGTAAGGTAATGCTCCAGAAAGTACACTTAATCAGATTATTAACATAATAATTGGTATTGTATATGATGTACAATGGATTGGCAAGAAGTAGTAATTAGTACCTCTCCGTTCTCCATTTTCCTGGCAAGAAGTAGATGATGAATTGTCAGTGCCTTTATTTTCTTCTCACCCTTCCTCACGACCCATCTCTATTAGTTTGAGCACATCCCAGGCTATGAAAGTCAAGCAAAAAAAATTCAAAGTGCAAGGCTATGTGTTAATCGAGCAAACTAAATACAGATGTAGAGGAATCAAACAAACAAATCGAAATTAGAAAAGAATGTGAAACGTGAGCATATCCTAGGCTCCTAGCCCGTATCCAATCAAGAAAGATTATCTAAGGCTATGTGTGCAATCACGCCGATCTGAGTTCAAATGTATATGAAGCAAACAATTACTCAGATTAGCAACAATTGGGAAGCCTACACACAGCACAGGAGACGATTCCTTCGGCATCCAAATCGCAAGAACCTGAGGAAGTTCAAATCTGTGAGGTAAATTGGCAATATATGAAAGAGAACATGGAGAATACGGGATGGAGGGGCTCACAAGCGGCGCTGGTATGAGTTGTGAAGCTTATGCCCGCTCGTAGTGGAGAATGATGCATCAATTTGAAGCTGAGGCGCATCAAGGAGTTTATAATAGGAAGGGGATATTCTGCGCGGCTTCTCGAATACCTTCATCAGTTTCCCGTGAAATAATTTCTCAATCGTGGGTAGAAGAAGCGAGAGCGCTCAAGTGGACATTGATTGAGCGGGGAGAGGATGCGTCAATGGTGTAGGGTGGTGGTTACAGAGCTGATCGGTGGAGAAGAGGAAAAGCAGCGGGCCGGTTACTCAGGAAATTATTTTTTTCTCACAAAATTTGTTGGCAAAACTGCTGAGGTGGCAGTCTAGGATTGCTTGTAGATACATGATGAGGTGGATACCTTGCATGTGCAGGAAAATGGGATCACCTATTAAGAATAGAAAGATATATCTTCGGGTGTAATTCATGCAATTAAGGTTTTTTTAAAACACGATGACTTCCCAGATGTGTTTTACAATATTGGTACAAGGATCTCTTATTATCATGTCAACATCTTTACGTCTTCTGGTAGGTTTATTTCCTGCTTCTCCGAATTGCTAATACCTATCATAGATTTTCCATAGTATCTCCTACACTCAAAATAAATATCCACTCGGTCCAAAAATAAGCTGCTCAAATTTGTCTAGATGCTATTATATCTAGACATATTTTTAGTGTGTAGATCCGTATCTAGAAAAAAGTTGAGCAACTTATTTTTGGACAGAGGGAGTAGCAGAATAATGCACACCACATCGTTCTGTCAAGATAATATTTGCATTTCAATAAATAAGGCAAAAAAAACTGCCTTTTTTTTTGTTACAACAGGAGTCAGGTACAAATGGTGTAGTTAAGACGTAACATATCACAATGCCCACACCCTTTATAATATAGAAAAATATGCTAATTGCTCACTACTTATGTGCATTAAACCAAAACATCACCCCAACATCTCAGCAAGCGACTAGAGTGCCAATGTTCTACACCCTCACCATAAGGTCAGCCAGACACAGCGCAACATGAGAGATAAGCGAAGCCATTCCTTACTGCAGAGGTTCCATGGCTAAGGTTTAAAGGTAACAAACATAGCGGTCTTGAGTACTGAACAATGCAATTGTATCACCTATCACTCAGGCGCAAATCAATGAGTTGCCATCACAAATTGTTGGATTATGCAGAGCCTTTGTTGGTTGTTGTCATAAAGGATTCGCCACAACCGCATTCTCCCTTAGAGTTGGGATTCATGAACACAAACTCGGATCTGCAAGACATGACGTTAGTGCACAGTACATCCAAACAAGTAACAAATACGTGAGAAAGAAGAATACCTAAGAGGATCATCGATAAAATCCATTTTGGTTCCAATGACATGCATAAGAGCTTTTGGCTCAATTAGTATCTTAACTCCTTTATCTTCCACAAGCTCGTCAAATTTCCCCTTTTCATCTGAAAAAATACCACTTAGCTGTTAATAGTTCACGCACCATTTGTGAAATGATTGGACAAATATGTGCCAAAATAATAGCATAGAATAGCTTTCAGTTCTGTGTTTTGGTTGGCATTGTAGGTATTACATATGGCTGCCAAAAATATATATTTAAAAAGGAAACTTCTCAGCAACTGCAACTAGGTTAATGCCGGAATAGCCAAATCCTAGCTTGTAACATGTAACTCATAGTCGATTGTATTCCAAACAATGAAGCATATGAGACTATGTTCGAGCGGAGCAGAGTTTCAGACGTCAACTACTAGAAACAGGGCAACTATTTACAAAAATTTTAATAGCAGATGTAACAAATTACATTCCTGGAAAGTTAATTTATTTGCTGGAAAGCTGAATCTCGAGTCTAAGAAAGATAAAGACAATAAATTAATCTATTGAATACATAACACCATTCTATAGATGGGCAAATACTATTCAATTCTTTCGCCGGAGTACAGATCAATCAGGTAGGTGTGAACCATATAGTTCTACATGCGCCACGCCATGAACTTTAAACCCAAGAAAGCAAAGATTCTGTTTGCACATCAAAATATCACAGTGGACATAGGCATACCAGCATAATTCAACGTGTAGGATAACCCATTGCAACCACGTGCCTTCACACCTAAGCGAAGATAAGAACGTTGTCGGAGGCCAAGCAGGTGGTGTACTTTAGATGCCGCCGCATCGGTCAGGGTCAGGGCCTGCTTACGAACGGCCGGTCCTGCCTTCTCAGCCATTGCCTTGAATACAGAAGAAGCCATGCCTCTATACAGACCAAAACTCCGACAGCTCCTGGCGACCTGGAGATGAAACCCAAGCAAATTGGTAAGAGGTGCAATCTCAATAGCAACAAGATTGACACCGAAATTTGCAGTCCCCTATGGCTAAATACCCTGCTAGTGACCTAATGATGATATCCAAGCAAAATTGGTAAGAGGGTCAATGGCAATGGCAACAGATTATGATCGAAAGTTGCAATAATCTATGACTACGAATTACGAGATATATTAAGCTTCAGCATCTGCGCCATTTCAGAAAGGCTGTGCATATTGCCAGAGAAACAATTGTTCATAGCGTGCCCTCATTCCCACACATTAGTGTCCAGACAATTGATGGTTGCAAGGAACCAGCAACTACATAATCTTGATAACCGGACACATTAGTAGCATGCTAAAGCAGAACCAGCAAGGTTTGGCTATCCGTAGTCAAGAGACCGCCCCAATTTTCACAGAGAAGAGACACATCAAGCATCAAATTGGATTGTCGAGATCCAAGTGCTGATTCCCCGAATCCGCCAGACCCCGCGCGGATGACCTAAATTGCGGAACAAGGGGAAGACGCGCACAGCACATATGCCAGATTACCAATCTCCGGCGGGACGGACGCTCGTGCCTACCACGAGGTCAGGATCGAGCCAGAGCCTCGCCGTCCTCGGCGATTCGGCAGCAAGAAAGAACGGGTCTAGGGCAACCAAAGGGTTCCGAGTGGTTGTTGCCTTAAACGCACCTTTCTCAGCCGCTAGCACGCGCGGTGCTGTCCGCCGTCCGGCAGCGTTGCTGGATTTTGCGTCGGCTGGCTGGGAAGAGGAGAGACGATCGCCTGAGGGGAAGGGGCCGGTGGTGGCGGCCTGGCGGATGGATGGAATGGCGAATTAGCTATTGGCATCCTTTCCTGGTTGGCTGGTTGGCAGGACGGGCACCTGACGCCCACGGCAAGCAATTCCAGTCGTTGGATCCGATCACGCCATAGAGCATCCAAGTGGCATCCAAATTTCGTGATAGTTTAAAAACTTCAGATCTGTTCCTTTGCTGACTGAATCTAATATGAATTCCCTTATTTAATCTTTTGCATTAAATTTAAAAATATTTTTCAATTGATTAAACCTTTTAGGAAAGAGCTTTCTCTATCGAAAAAGAAGACATTGAACGGAACCCCGCTCGATCCATCCACTCACTATTGGCAAGGTAATGGGTCCCCTCCTCCTCTGGCGAAGTCATGGGTCCGCTCCTCCTCCACACCTACCACTCTGGCGTAGGGGGTGGGGATCCTAGCTAGATAAGCATCACGGTTGAATGTACTAGGACGTCGCCTAAAGGGGGGTGAATAGGCGGTGTATAAAAACTTCTACTTGAGAGCTAAACTAGGCGGAATAAAACTACTAAGTGTTTACTAGTTTAGCTCAAAGCCTATCAATTAGGGGTTTGCCTAAGTGCACCAACAACCTATGCTAGTATGATGAGCAACAAGGTGATAACCAGCTAGGTATAGCACATCAAGCATGATAGATATCACAATGTAAAGCGCATAGGTAAAGGAGCTCGGGTTGAGAAGTAACCGGTGCACGAGGAGACGACGATGTATCCCGAAGTTCACACCCAAGGGTGCTACGTCTCTGTTGGAGCGGTGTGGAGGCACGAGGCACTCCAATGAGCCACTAGGGCCACCGTATTCTCCTCGAAACCCCGGAGAGAACCCAAACCGATGCACCTAATGCAATGGCTAAGAACACCACTAAGATGCCCAAGTTCTTCTTTCCAAAATTCCAACAAAGCTACAAAAGCTATTGGGGGAATAAGGGAGTAAGAACAAATCTGAGGAGAAACACCAAAGAACTCCAAGATCTAGATCTAGCAAGATCCCCTCACTTGGAGAGGGATTCAATTGGTGAAGCTCTAGATCTAGATCTCATCTCTCCTTTCCCCCAAAAATATGCAAAAAATAGTGGGGAGATCAAGAGGAGGAGGAATCACTTCAAGGTCAACAATGGAGGAGAGAGAATGGAAGGGAAAAAGTAGTTGGGTCGGAGGTGGAAGAGAGGTATAAATAGGGGGCCCAAAATATAGTTGTTGGAGACAGAACAACGGTCAGATTCGCGCCCGAGTGGTACTACCGCTTGTCAAAACGGTACTACCGCTCGCGCGCAAACTGAGCAGAAAACAGGCGAAAAACGGCCCAAACCGGTAGTACCGCTCCGCAGAGCGGTACTACCGCTTGTGCAAAAATCAAAACAAATCTGAAGAGAGAGAGAGGGAGAGAATCAGAGCAGTAGGCCAGCGCGCGTGAGCAGGGCAGACATCAGCGGCAACAGCATGCGCGTGTGTGTGCGGCGGCAGCAGGCGGCAGCATGCAGGTGGGGCCAACAAGCAGCTCTCCCGCGCGGGAGCGTAAGACGCGTGGGCGGGAGCGAGCGCGTGGGCGTGGGTCAACGCTCGAGCGAGCTCTTCTCGCGAGTGAGCGTGTGTGGGCGTGGGAGCGAGCTGGGCCGGCGGAGGCGCTCTGTGGCCCGCTAAGGAGAGCAGGGCGGCGGCCTGGGAAGGGGCGGGGAAGTTGGGCCGGTGAGGCCGCAGCGGCCCACGCGGGAGAAGAGCTGCGGGGAAAAAATAAAAGGAACTGGGCGGGCCGGCCGGTACTACCGGGCCCAGTACCGGTTCGGTACCGGCCTGGGCTCCAGGACTTACAGATGCCCTGCCGGTACTGGGCCGGTACTGGCCCGGTAGTACCGCTTTCCCTTTTTTTTTCTTTTTTCAAATATGATTCCACTATAAAATCAATTACTTGAGATAGGAAACTCGGAATGACATGAAACCAATTTTGTTGAAAATAGGGCGACAAGATCTACCTCTACACAAGGTGAAAACGTGGAAAAGAGTGGATGATGATTTTCTCATGGTCATAGAGGTGTAACCTCTCAATTTGGTATATCGGGAAAATCATCACCGTCGCATATGCAACATGCAATGCATCCGGAATCCGTTTCCGATGAGCTAGAGCTTGTCATGAGAATTAACACAAGCTCTAACCCATCTCATGTATAAGAACCAAGAACAACCAAGAAACACGATGCAATGCATGTAAGGTTTGAGCTCTCTCCGATGATGTGACCTACTATCCTATCGAGCACAAACCTTAACCTTGCGCGTTCCTCTCGAGTCGGCAAACTCCGTCTTCATCCTCTTCATCATTGTACATGCCACCGTCTTCCTCCAACATACACGCCACCGTCTTCTTCCATCTTGTACGCACGCCACCGTCTTCATCCATCTTCTATGTCGTCTTCGTCTCTCTTCATCTTCGACACCGTCTTCATCTCTCTTCATCTTCGACACCGTCTTCATCCGTCTTCTTCATTGTACTCGATCTTCTCCATCTCGCAACCTTGAGACCAACACATGGCTATGGACTTGACCTAAGATAGATTCTCAATGCAACCGTTAGTCCATAGGGATTGTCATCAATTACCAAAACCACACATGGGGCAATGGACATGTTCTTTCAACGGTGTTGCAGTTACCTCTCTTAGGGTTAAGCTATGGTCCCCCAATGTTGGTGTTATGGTGGCGCTGCGTGAAATAATAATAAGGTTTCGTTGGCTCCTAGTCCACCTCGCGATGGAGTAGAGGAGAACGAGGGATCATCTCATTGTTGCTTTATTAAATATGTCCTCATGTTATGCATGAGGTTTTTGAATGTGTCCTCTAGTGGAGTGGGCGGCAATTCATCATGCCTTGGCCCGATGGCTTCTGTCCGGCAAGGTTCAGCCAGCTCCGACTTTGTCACGAAGCTAGTGAGTTTAGGTCGTCTGTGATTGTCTGGGTGAATCTGGGGTGGTTATCCAACAATCTTTGTCATTTTTTTCTTTAGGACAACGACATGTTTCTCACGTCTCTCTTATCTGCCTCTTCTAGCTCTGACCATCAAATTCCTAGCTGGCACATCAACAGCGTTCCCTTGACTTCAACATGGTTCATATGTCCAGAGGCAACATTGAACTTTGCTCACGACAAGTGCAGGAGGAAGACATCATCAATTTCCCGAAGGACATGCGTGTAATTTTCTTTTTCTTCAAGGATGGTCACCGTAAGGGTTGGTTACTTTAGTATATAATGCATCTGGTCTGTAAAACTATCAATATCATGATGAATGAATGTCATCAGATACACAGACCTGCATTTTCACAATGGAAAACGCTGACGTTCCCCCGGGGGAACAACGTTCTAATCCCCTGCCTCCCACGCACGCCACGTCCCTGTGGGGTCCACCCACGTTCCCCTCCTCTCCCTTATCTTCTTCTCTCTGTCCCCAAATCGAGTGCGCCATCGCCGCCACGCCTCGTGCCCCCGCGCCACCACGCGCCACCCTTGCTGCGCCTCGTGCCACCGCCGTCGGGCGTCGCACCCGCGCCGCCCCGCGATATCGCTGTGGAGGCGGACGACGTGCGGCACGCCGGAGGAAAGGGAGCCTCCTCCTGCGCCACCACGCCGCCCCGCGCCACCCCTGCAGCGCCGTCGTAGCCCCCTGCTGCACCCCATGCCACCACCGCCAGGCCCCATCGCCGTCGCGCCCGCGCCCCCGCGCCGCCCCGCGATATTGTTGTGGAGGCGGACGAGTGGACGACTGATACGCGTGATGCACACGTCCGTTGGGAACCCCAAGAGGAAGGTGTGATGTGCACAGCAGCAAGTTTTCCCTCATAAAGAAACCGAGGTTATCGAACCAGTAGGAGCCAAAAAGCACATGAAGGTTGTTGGTGGAGGAGTGTAGTGCGGCGCAACACCAGTGAAACCGGCGCCAACGTGGAACCTGCACAAAACAATCAAGATACTTTGCCCCAACGTAACAGTGAGGTTGTCAATCTCACCGGCTTGCTGAAAACAAAGGATTAAACGTATCGAGTGGAAGATGATGTTTGTTTGCAAAGAACAGTAAAGAACAATGATTGCAGTAGATTGTATTCAGATGTAAAAGAATGGACCGGGGTTCACAGTTCACTAGTGGTGTCTCTCCAATAAGATAACTAACATGCTGGGTGAACAAATTACAGGTGGGCAATTAACAAATAAAGATTCAATACATATCAATGATGATTACTATGAGATTTAATCAGGGCATTACGACAAAGTACATAGACCGCTATGCAGCATGCATCTATGCCTAAATAATCCACCTTCGGGTTAGCATCCGCACCCCCTCCAGTATTAAGTTGTAAACAACATACAATTGCATTAAGTATGGTGCGTAATGTAATCAACACAAATATCCTTAGACAAAGCATCGATGTTTTATCCCTAGTAGAAACAACACATCCACAACCTTAGAACTTTCTGTCACTGTCCCAGATTCAATGGAGGCATGAACCCACTATCGAGCATAAATACCCCCTCTTGGAGTTACAAGTATCAACTTGGCCAGAGCCTCTACTAGCAACGGAGAGCATGCAAGAACATAAACAACACATATATGATAGATTGATAATCAACTTGACATAATATTCTAGATTCATCGGATCCCACCAAACACAACATGTTGCATTACAAATAGATGATCTTGATCATGTTAGGCAGCTCACAAGATCTAAACAATGATAGCAGAAGCGGAGAAGACAACCATCTAGCTACTGCTATGGACCCATAGTCCAAGGATGAACTACTCACGCATCAATCCGGCGGCGGGCATGATGATGTAGAGCCCTCCGGTGATGATTCCCCTCTCCGGCAGGGTGCCGGAGGCGATCTCCTGAATCCCCCGAGATGGGATTGGCGGCGGCAGCGTCTCTGGAAGGTTTTCCGTATCGTGGCTCTCGGTACAGGTGTTTTCGCGACGAAGGCTTTAAGTAGGCGGAAGGGTAGGTCAAGAGGCGGCGCGAGGGGCCCACACCATAGGGCGGCACGGGCCCCTCCCTGGCCGCGTCGGCCTATGGTGCCGGGCCCTCGTGGCCCCTCTTCGTAACCCCTCTGGTCTTCTGGAAGCTACGCGGAAAAATAAGACCTTGTGCGTTGATTTCGTCCAATTCCGAGAATATTTCCTTTGTAGGATTTCTGAAACCAAAAACAGCAGAAAGGCACTTCGGCATCTTGTTAATAGGTTAGTGCCGGAAAATGCATAATAATGATGTAAAGTATGTATAAAACATGTGAGTATTATCATAAAAGTAGCATGGAACATAAGAAATTATAGATACGTTTGAGACGTATCAAGCATCCCCAAGCTTAGTTCCTACTCGCCCTCGAGTAGGTAAACGATAACAACAAATAATTTCTGAAGTGACATGCTACCAACATAATCTTGATTAACATTATTATAAAGCATATGAGATGGATGGAGTGATCTGAAGCAAAAGAATGCTAACAAAAGATGATGACTAAACAAATGAATCATATAGCAAAACTTTTCATGAATAGTACTTTCAAGACAAGTATCAAAAAGACTTGCATAAGAGCTAACTCATAAAGCAATAGATTCAAAGTAGAAGGCATTGAAGCAACACAAAGGATGATTAAGTTTCAGCAATTGCTTTCAACTTGTAACATGTATATCTCATGGATATTTGTCAACATAGAGTAATATAACAAGTGCAATAAGTAAACATGTAAGAATCAATGCACACAGTTAACACAAGTGTTTGCTTCCAAGATAGAAAGAAGTAGGTAAACTGACTCAACATAAAGTAAAAGAATGGCCCTTCGCAAAGGGAAGCATGGATTACTATTTTTGTGCTAGTGTTATCACCAGAATTTGACCAAGCCAGAGGTGGGCCGCGATCAAGATGGACTTGAAGATGTGTACATCAAGAAATAGGTGAATCGGCCTTTATGCGCAGAGTTTGGGCTAGTTAGCCCGTGTATCTTAATATAATAGGCTACGTAGAAGTTAGATTTTATCTCGTGCACGGTTTGGTGCACGCCCACATTAGAAAGTCCCCTGGACTATAAATATGTACCTAGGGTTTATGGAATAAACAACAACCAACGTTCAACACAAACCAATCTCGGCGCATCGCCAACCCCTTCGTCTCAAGGGTTTCTCCGGTAAGCACCATGCTGCCTAGATCGCATCTTGCGATCTAGGCAGCACGAGCCTGCCCACGTTGTTCATGCGTTGCTCGTGCTGAAGCCTTTTTGATGGCGAGCAACGTAGTTATCATAGATGTGTTAGGGTTAGCATTGTTCTTAGTATCATATGCTGTCGTAGTGCAACCCTTGCGCATCTAGCCGTCCTTGTACCTCATCATGGGTGCAGGGGCGGCACCCCGCTTGATCGTTATTTAGTAGATCTGATCCGTTACGGTTGCTCCTTGATTCATCAAGGATTAGTTTGATATCTGCAATAGTTAGGCCTTACAAAGGGTTGGAGGATCCAGCGGCGCGTAGGGTGTAGTTTGCTGGCCCTAGACAGGATGTTCCGAGGATCAACCTCGTGTTGGTTTTTAGGCCTTGTCTAGGAGTGGCTTACGGTCACCGTGCGCAAGCGCGAGGCCCAATCGTGAGTAGGATGATCCGATTATGCGGTGAAAACCCCAGATCGTCGTGGATCTCATATGCTTTATCTTGATCAAACAGGACCACCATATATTCGGCCACCTTGGACGAATCATGGGTGGATCGGCTCCATGAGCCGATTCACAGGACAACCTGAGAGCCGATCGAGGCTCGTATTTAACGTGTACGTGTGTGCCCTGCAGGAAACTAAGCGAGGCATCATCCACACCTTCCTGACCAGGTATAGGTCAGGTGGCACGCCCTTGCAATTTGCATCGGCGCGCGACCAGGAGGCTTTGCGGGCCGTCGCTCTGAGGGACTGGGGCCAGCCGCAGCCCTAGTTGTTCCCGGCTCTACGGTGTTGACCAGTCACTGCCCGCCGGTGGGTTTCTGACGTCAACACATTCTGGCACGCCCGGTGGGACGATCTTCAACATCAACCACATCGCCATCTACATCGGAGATGGCAGAAGAAACTCCGGTCACTTACGAGGATCTGAATGACGAGTGCAAAGTCCTCCTCGAAGCCGGCCTCATCGACTCCTCCCGCGACGCCCACTCCCATGTGGAGTTGGGGTACCGCCCTGGTGAGGGTAGTGATGAGGGCGGCTGCTCTCATAGCAAGGATGAAGAAGGAGACGGTCCACGCGATCGGCCCCGACACTGCCACCAGATCCTAGCAATGATCAAGAGAGAAGCCGATCCCAGCGATCGGACCGTATTACACGCACCACCAACTCTCCCAGTATTCGGCGTCGACCTCACAGGTGACGGAAAGCTAGGGTACGGATTCACCTCGGCTGACAAGCTAGAGGAAGTCGACATCGGCCCCGGGGATAAGCCTCGGCCAACTTTTATCAGTAGAAAGTTAGACCCACAGCTCAGGAGTCAGATGATTGCTCTATTGAAAGAATACCCGGATTGCTTTGCGTGGGACTACACAGAGATGCCTGGGCTAGACCGGAGCATCATCGAACATCGGCTCCCCCTGAAGAAAGGATTTCGGCCCTTCCAGCAACGAGCACGACAGATGAAGGCCGAAATCCTAGAGGAGGTCAAGAAAGAGATCGAGAAGATGTTGGCTGCCGGATTCATCAGACCATGCAGGTATGCGGAATGGATATCCAGTATCGTTCCGGTAGAAAAGAAGGACGGCCGGTGGCGTGTGGCTATCGATTTCCGAGATCTTAACAGAGCCACTCCAAAAGATGAATATCCGATGCCCGTGGCAGAAACTTTGATCAATGCCGCTGCTGGCCACAAGGTTTTAAGCTTCATGGATGGCAACGCCGGCTATAACCAGATCTTCATGGCCCCAGAAGATATACACAAGACCGCATTCAGAGTACCAGGGGCAGTAGGCTTGTTTGAATATGTGGTCATGACCTTTGGGTTGAAAAATGCTGGCGCGACGTATCAAAGAGCCATGAATTATATATTCCACGATCTGATCGGCAAGTTGGTGGAAATCTACATCGATGATGTGGTAGTCAAGTCTGTTTCCATGGAGGGACACTTGAAAGACTTGCGACACGTACTAGACCGAACTCGAAAGTTCGGGTTGAGAATGAACCCAAAGAAGTGTGCCTTTGGTGTGACGGCCGGTCAGTTCCTAGGATTTTTGGTCCATGAGCGAGGGATTGAGATCGGCCTGAAGAGTCAGGAGGCAGTGCGTACCATGCAGCCGCCCACCACGAAGAAGGAACCCCAGCGTCTTATCGGCAAGATCAACTTCGTTCGCCGATTCATCTCTAATCTGTCAGGACGGATCGAGCCGTTCATGGGTTTGGTGAAGACTAAATCCGATGACGAATTTCACTGGGGGGCAGAACAGCAGCAGGCGTTCGATGACATTAAACGGTATCTGACGACACCACCCGTGCTAGTGCCGCCCCAGCAAGACAGGCCGTTCTACATTTACTTGTCAGTAGCTGATACATCCATCGCCTCGGTGGTGGTGCAGCTCTACGAGGGCGTCGAAAGGGTCGTTTTCTACCTCAGCAGAAGGATGTTGGACGCGGAGACAAGGTACCCTGAGGTCGAGAAACTGTGCCTCTGTCTGGTCTTTACCTGCACCAAGCTGCACCACATCTTTTTGACGGCAGAGATCTTCGTCATATGCAAGTCCGACGTTGTCAAGCACATGCTGTCGGCCCCCGTGTTGAAAGGCCGATTGGGTAAATGGATGCTCGCGTTGTCGGAGTTCGACCTTCGGTATCAGCCTGCGAAAGCAGTCAAAGGACAAGCATTGGCCGATCTCATAGCTGAGCGAATCAGTACCAATATAGCAGCACTATCCATACGTGCATGGGCTATGTTCTTCGATGGATCGGCTTGCGACGATGGTTGTGGCATCGGCATTCTGCTCGTATCACCTAGGGGGACGGAATACTCCTTCTCCATCAGGTTGCCCACCCCTTGCACCAACAACGTGGCGGAGTACGAGGCGGTACATAAGGGGATGGAGTTGCTACTAGAAGCTGGAGCAGAAGCAGTAGAACTTTTTGGGGACTCCAAGTTGGTAATCAACCAGCTCACGGATGAATATAAGTGCGAGAGTGAATCGCTTTTCCCATATTGGATGGAATGCCGTGAGTTAATGACACAGTTTCGGTACATCAACTTTAATTGGGTTCCAAGATCCCAGAATACCGAGGCCAACAATCTCGCGCAAATGGCGTCAGGTTACATAGATACACCTGAAGGGTCAGAAGTTCGGGTCCAATTCCTGGAACAAAATGATTGGAGAGCCGAAATCTTCAAATACTTAAAAGATTCGGCTCGGGGGGCACCTAAGCGGGTAAGATACAAAGCCATGAAGTATGTCCTCATAGGAGACGACATGTTCTACAGGACGTTGGAAGGGTTACTACTCAAGTGCCTGGGACCAACTGAGTCTAATTGGCTCTTACATGAGGTGCATGAAGGCGCCTGTGGAACTCATCAGTCGGCTCACAAGATGAAGTGGCTAATTAGGCGCTCAGGGTTCTATTGGCCCACCATGCTTGAGGATTGCTTCAATTACTACAAGGGGTGCCATGCATGCCAGATGTTTGGGAAGATTCAGATGGTACCAGCATCAGCGATGAACCCGATCATCAAACCTTGGCCATTCCGAGGGTGGGGCATGGACATGATCGGAAAAATCCATCCGGCTTCGAGTAAGAGACACGAATGGATTTTGGCCATCACAGATTACTTCACCAAGTGGGTGGAGGCCGTCCCTATGAAGAAGGTAAAATCAGAAGATGTGATTAAATTCGTGAAGGAACACGTGATTCATAGGTTCGGGATTCCCCAAACCATCACGACCGATGGAGGTTCGGTCTTTGTGTCTAAAGAGTTCAGGGGATTCTGCGATGACATGGGGATTAAGCTGATCCGATCATCTCCGTACTATGCTCAGGCTAACGGGCAAGCTGAGGCGTCCAATCAGAGCTTAATCAAGCTGATCAAGAGAAAGATTGAAGAAAACCCAAGGGATTGGCATGAGAAGTTATCAGAGGCATTATGGGCCTACCGCATGTCATGCCATGGAGCTATAAAGACTTCGCCGTACCAGCTTGTTTATGGGCAAGAAGCCGTATTACCTTGGGAGATTACGGCTGGATCAAGACGTGTCACGTTTCAGGATGACCTGACGGCAGACGAATATGCAGCTTTGGTCGTTGGAAAAGATTAAAGAAAACAAAGCCCGGGTAGCTCGGGCCTACAACAAGAAGGTTAGACCAAAGGAGTTTCAGGTTGGTGACCTGGTATGGGAAGCTGTGTTGCCGTTAGGAACCAGGGACAAGGCATATGGCAAGTGGTCTCCTAATTGGCACGGTCCGTACAAAGTCGTCCAGGCCTTGAAAGGTAATGCTGTTGGAGATATGCCCAAGAGGCAATAATAAATGGTTATTATATATCTTTGTGTTTATGATAATGTTTACATACCATGCTATAATTGTATTAACCGAAACATTGATACATGTGTGATATGTAGACAAACAAGAAGTCCCTAGTATGCCTCTTAAACTAGCTTGTTGATTAATGGATGATTAGTTTCATAATCATGAACATTGGATGTTATTAATAACAAGGTTATGTCATTGTATGAATGATGTAATGGACACACCCAATTAAGCGTAGCATAAGATCTCGTCATTAAGTTATTTGCTATAAGCTTTCGATACATAGTTACCTAGTCCTTATGACCATGAGATCATGTAAATCACTTATACCGGAAAGGTACTTTGATTACATCAAACGCCACTGCGTAAATGGGTGGTTATAAAGGTGGGATTAAGTATCCGGAAAGTATGAGTTGAGGCATATGGATCAATAGTGGGATTTGTCCATCCCGATGACGGATAGATATACTCTGGGCCCTCTCGGTGGAATGTCGTCTAATGTCTTGCAAGCATATGAATAAGTTCATAAGAGACCACATACCACGGTACGAGTAAAGAGTACTTGTCAGGAGACGAGGTTGAACAAGGTATAGAGTGATACCGAAGATCAAACCTCGGACAAGTAAAATATCGCGAGACAAAGGGAATTGGTATTGTATGTGAATGGTTCATTCGATCACTAAAGTCATCGTTGAATATGTGGGAGCCATTATGGATCTCCAGATCCCGCTATTGGTTATTGGTCGGAGTGAGTACTCAACCATGTCCGCATAGTTCACGAACCGTAGGGTGACACACTTAAAGTTGGATGTTGAAATGGTAGTACTTGAATATGGAATGGAGTTCGAATATTTGTTCGGAGTCCCGGATGAGATCCCGGACATCACGAGGAGTTCCGGAATGGTCCGGAGAATAAGATTCATATATAGGATGTCATTTTATGTGAATAAAATGTCGCGGAAGGTTCTATGGAAGGTTCTAGAAGGTTCTAGAAAAGTCCGGAAGAAACCACCAAGGAAGGTGGAGTCCACAAGGGACTCCACCTCCATGGCCGGCCAGCCCTAGATGGGGTGGAGTCCCAAGTGGACTCCACCATAGGGGGCCGGCCACCCCCCACATGGGAGGTGGAAATCCCACCTTTGGGTGGGAGTCCTAGTTGGGCTAGGTTTCCCCCTCCTATGGAAGGTTTTTGGTTCGGGTCTTATTCGAAGACTTGGACACCACCTCTTGGGGTTCCACCTATATAATGAGGGGCCAAGGGGAGGGGGCCGGCCACACAAAAGCCTCAAGCTTGGCCGCCCCCTATAGTGGCCGGCCACCCCCTCTCCCCAAACCCTAGCGCCCCGCTCCTCCACCATATCCCGCACGCTTAGCGAAGCTCCGCCGGATTTCTCCACCGCCACCGACACCACGCCGTCGTGCTGTCGGATTCAAGAGGAGCTACTACTTCCGCTGCCCGCTGGAATGGGGAGGTGGACGTCGTCTTCATCAACAACCGAACGTGTGACCGAGTACGGAGGTGCTGCC
The DNA here is from genome assembly GCF_019359855.2 of Lolium perenne. Lineage (NCBI taxonomy): Eukaryota > Viridiplantae > Streptophyta > Magnoliopsida > Poales > Poaceae > Lolium > Lolium perenne. The sequence goes on along the minus strand of NC_067248.2, from coordinate 82,216,338 downwards.
CGTTCGTGGCGCCGGAACCGATCGTGATCAAGATCTTCTACGCGCTTTTGCAAGCGGCAAGTGAACGTCTACCGCAGCAACAAGAGCCTCCTCTTGTAGGCTTTGGAATCTCTTCAAGGGTGAGTCTCGATAATCCCCTCGTTGCTACCGTCTTCTAGATTGCATCTTGGCTTGGATTGCGTGTTCGCCGTAGGAAAATTTTTGTTTTCTATGCTACGTTATCCTACAGTGGTATCAGAGCCGTGTCTATGCATAGATTGGTTGCACGAGTAGAACACAATGGTTTTGTGGGCGTTGATGCTTTTGTTGTCTTTAGTTCGTGTAATTTGCATCTTGCGGCATAGTGGGATGAAGCGGCCCGGGCTAACTTTACATGACCGCGTTCATGAGACTTGCTCCACGTTTGACATGCAACTTGTATTGCATAAGTGGCTTTGCGGGTGTCTGTCTCTCCTACTATAGTGAAGATTCAATTTACTCTTCTATTGACAACACTAGTATCACCGTTGTGGTTCATGTTCGTAGGTAGATTAGATCTTACTCGAAAACCCTAAACCACGTAAAATATGCAAACCAAATTAGAGACGTCTAACTTGTTTTTGCAGGGTTTGGTGATGTGATATGGCCATAATGTGATGATGAATATGTATGAGATGATCATTATTGTATTTTGGCAACCGGCAGGAGCCTTATGGTTGTCTTTAATTTTCATGTTGAGTAGTATTTCAAAGTAGTTGTAATAGTTGCTACATGAGGTGAACAACCATGAAGCCGGCGCCATGAACCTTGACGCTACGCCGACGATGATGGAGATCATGCCCGAAGATGATGGAGATCATGTCCGTGCTTTGGAGATGAAGATCAAAGGCGCAAAGACAAAAGGGCCATATCATATCACATATGAATTGCATGTGATGTTAATCCTTTATGCATCTTATTTTGCTTAAATCGCGACGGTAGCATTATAAGATGATCCCTCACATTAATATCAAGATAATAAAGTGTTCTTCCCTCGTATGCACCGTTGCATTGTTCGACGTTTTGAAGCATCTCGTGATGATCGGGTGTGATAAACTCGACATACAACGGGTGTAAGCCATGTTGCACACGCGGAATACTTGGGTTTGCTTGACGAGCCTAGCATGTACAGACATGGCCTCGGGACAACGGAAACCGAAAGGTTGAACACGAGTCATATGGATGATATGATCAACATGTTGATGTTCAACATTGAAGCTACATCATCTCACGTGATGATCGGTTTTGATGTAGTGGATTTGGATCGTGTACCACTTAACAACTATGAGGGATGTTGTATTAAGTGGGAGTTCATTAGTAATTAGATTAAAACATGAACTAATTATCATAAACATAGTCTGAGTAGTATTTTGAATTAATTTTGTAGTATTGGCATCCGTTTACTACTATGCGCTAGTCTTGTTATTGAGATAGAAATACTGTTAAAATCTGATAAGAAACTTTACGGATTAGTACCGTATTGTTAAAGAATCAAGAATTGATTAAGTCCTATTGCAAACTTTTAGTGAAACTCACTTTGTTGATTCAGAGAGCTATGGTTTCAATTAGTACCTAAAGTTATCTTGTCTCCGTGAAACTTGAAGTTCAAATCTGTTTGAAAAGTAAGGAGCTGAAAATTTAGTTTTCAGAAATAATCAAGGTATGAGATATATGTGATATCTAAGACCTTATTGCAAGATGATAGAATATAATTTGGTGAGACTACATAAACTCATAAGTTTTATGGGAATGTATGAAGGTTGAAGACGCCAGGCGTCACAATCCTCCAACTATTGGAGCACTAACGATATTCGCATATCCATGAAGTTATCATCCTTAGTATGCACCGTTGCTAAGACTCGTCGTATCGAAGCATCACGTGATGATCGGGTGTTATAGATTCTACGTGTGCTTACAATGGGTGCAAGCCAGATTTGCACATACAAATACTAAGGTTAAACTTTATGAGCCTAGCATGTACAGACATGGTCTCAAAAAGTTGTCATGAATTGATGGATAAAATTATGAGTGAAATTGTTCATCATATTACATAGTTACTAATAGTGAAATCTGCAACACTTGTCATATGATGATCAACTTCAGAACCTCAAGGTTATTGGTATTTGACCAACAAACCTAGAAGTCAATGATGTTGAAGTGTTTTTCTGAATAATGAGGAAAGCTAAAAGAGAAACTATAAAAGATATTTTGGCAGAAAGAAAAGAAAAAACTAGAAAGTCTAGCTCAGGTGTATATAAATGATATACATGTTATGGATGTATTCCTCGTTTGGTCACACAAGAAAATTCTTGGGTATTTGTACCACATTGGTTGGTATGAAGTGTCATACAAAACAACGCAATACAAGAATACAATGGCCTAAGTGACCGACAAGGAATATGATAGGTATGCACGTCTGGAACAAAAATAAAGTGTTATTATGTTCATCGCTGGCATTCTATCTAGCCCTTAGAATTTATAATAAAGAACTTAATAATTGTTATTTTGCTCTGGTCAAATGAAAACAATGAGTTGTTCAAATTATGACATTACTCCATGTATGATGGATAAGTTATTATAAATCTTAATGGTGAAACACACATACATAACACTGACGCTAAAATGCCATAAGGCAAATGATTTGAATTCCACTTATTTGTGGAACCGCCATTTAGGTCATGTTAGAAAGGAACGCATGAAGGAACTCCATGCAAATGGATTTTTGGAGTCACTTGATTTTTGAATCATTTGACGCTTGCAAATCTTTTCTAAAGAGAATGATTAAAATACCGTTCATAGGCCAAAAGTTGAACGGGCAACTAACTTAGTGGAAATATACATGATGATGTATGTAGTTCACTGGGCATAATTGTGTGCGGGAGATTCTTCTACTTCATGAAAACTTCCAACAATGAATTGAGTATATATGTGGATATATTCAATAAGAAAGAAGTTTAAAACATTTGAATAGATTCAAATAAATTTCAGCATGAAGTGGAAATCATCGTAATAGAAAAGTCAAATATCTATGATTGGATCATGGTAGAAATATTTGAATTACGAGTTTTAGCGAACATCTAAGAGAGTTATGAAATTGTTCTACAACTCACATTTCTTGGAGTATCATAATGATGATATAGTATCCAAGATATGTATCCAAACCTTGTTGGATTAATGATGAGATAAAATATTATGACGCCATTATATTTTTGTGGATTATGCTTTAGTGACTACCGCTTTTACCTTTGAATAGAGCATCATCATGATCCGTTGAAATGACACCATACGAGTTATGGTATGGGTATAAACCCTAATAGTCTTTCTTTAAATTTTGGTCTAAGAGTTTACAACCAAAATCGGATGAATGTCTTTGTTGGTTATCCCAGAGAATTAATTGGGAATTCTTCCCACGAGACAAAGACAAAAGTGTTTGTCAATGTTTCTTATTTCCGAGAAATTGTTTCTAGTGAAGTATTTGAGTGGGAGGACAATATAATTTGATAAGGTTTAAGAACCTGAGCATAATGATCAGAGTAGCGCAGCATCGGAATTTGTTTCGGAAGCGGCCACGACGATCATGGCTCCCATGACTACAAAGTGTTTTAGCCATGGAGATCGAAGTACATATTGAACCTTGTAGGTATGGTTTACTTTGTGATCAAATAAATGATTTGTGAACAAAGGATTGATTTTGAATAATGATAAACCAACTACAAACAAAGAAGTTATGATGGGCCCTGACTCCGTTAAAATGGCTATACGCCATGAAATCCAAGATAGATAAATACTTTTTGAAAGTAAATGGATTTATAAAATTGATGGACTTGGATGGAATATCCTTAAAGAAGCTCGACTTGTCGAAAAATTGTTTACGACAAAGTTCAAAGAGTTGACTACGATAAGATTAGATCTTCCGTAGCAATGCTTATAGTCTATGTGGATTATTCTAGTAATCACTACATATTTCTTTTATGAGATATGCTAGTAGGATGGCAAAATACACTACTTAACAGAAGTGTATATTAAAGGTGTATACAAGATACAACCAAGAGTTTTGCTGGTCCGTGGAATACTAGATAGGTATACGAACTTCAATTGGATGAAGTAAGTATCACAGAGTTAGAATCTTCACCAGATGAAATAGTCAAAGAGTTTTTGATTTCATCAGAGACGATGAAGAGGCTTGCATTTGCAAGAAATTAAGTGGGAGCGCTAAGACACATTTATAATACTTTATGTAGGTGACATATAGTTGGTTATAAATGATGTAATTATATACTTGATTAAAAGGTTTCATTGAGAATTAACTTCAATGAAAGGATATGGACTGAAACAAATTTAGTGTCAAGATCTATGAAGATAGATTGAAACACATAAATAAGTTTAAGTCAAAGTACATATGATGGATATTGAAGTAGTTCAATATAGAAATATTAAGAAAATGTTCTTGTCATGTGAAGGTTTAACAAGACTTGAGTGTATCTGACACTCAATGAGTAAAAACACATGAGTGATTATAGATCACGAATAACATGTACACAATCAGATATCATGTGCTATAAAGTGTTATGAGCATATACCAGAATGATTCATATGATGATCATTGAACGACAGTAAGAATATCCTTAAGTACTTTAGAAGAACTAAGGATATATATATATATTTTTGTATGAAGAAATGACAAACAAATCGCTGTAAGGTGTTACACCGATATTGGTTTTGTCACATATAAAATATAATTTCAAATCTCAAATTAGACTAAGTGTTGTTTAAAAGGTAGCACAATGAGCTAGAAGTTGTCTATGCTAGATTTAGAAGAGTTCTAAATATTGTGATGGATTCTACAAAAGAAGGCAGAATATGTCATTGTTTTGACAATGACAAAGGATGTTAAGTCAGGAGGTTCTTTGAGAATTTGGTGTAGTTCCGACAAAGTCAGAACTTTGAAGCTATATTGTGTGTGACAATATTAGTGACATATTTCAGACCGCGAAATTAAGGTTCCACCAGAGGACTAAGCATATATGCCGACTCATTTGGAAAATGAGTGATGCGCTGAGACGCATATGAATTGCAAAATACATACGTTTCTGAGCATGTCAGAACCGTTGACTAAAACCTCTCCCGTGAGCAAAACATGATAAAGCACCAGAAGGCCAAGGTGTTATATCTTTACATATGTAAACTAGATTATTGACTCTAGTGCAAGTGGGAGACTGTTGGAGATATGCCCAAGAGGCAATAATAAATGGTTATTATATATCTTTGTGTTTATGATAATGTTTACATACCATGCTATAATTGTATTAACCGAAACATTGATACATGTGTGATATGTAGACAAACAAGAAGTCCCTAGTATGCCTCTTAAACTAGCTTGTTGATTAATGGATGATTAGTTTCATAATCATGAACATTGGATGTTATTAATAACAAGGTTATGTCATTGTATGAATGATGTAATGGACACACCCAATTAAGCGTAGCATAAGATCTCGTCATTAAGTTATTTGCTATAAGCTTTCGATACATAGTTACCTAGTCCTTATGACCATGAGATCATGTAAATCACTTATACCGGAAAGGTACTTTGATTACATCAAACGCCACTGCGTAAATGGGTGGTTATAAAGGTGGGATTAAGTATCCGGAAAGTATGAGTTGAGGCATATGGATCAATAGTGGGATTTGTCCATCCCGATGACGGATAGATATACTCTGGGCCCTCTCGGTGGAATGTCGTCTAATGTCTTGCAAGCATATGAATAAGTTCATAAGAGACCACATACCACGGTACGAGTAAAGAGTACTTGTCAGGAGACGAGGTTGAACAAGGTATAGAGTGATACCGAAGATCAAACCTCGGACAAGTAAAATATCGCGAGACAAAGGGAATTGGTATTGTATGTGAATGGTTCATTCGATCACTAAAGTCATCGTTGAATATGTGGGAGCCATTATGGATCTCCAGATCCCGCTATTGGTTATTGGTCGGAGTGAGTACTCAACCATGTCCGCATAGTTCACGAACCGTAGGGTGACACACTTAAAGTTGGATGTTGAAATGGTAGTACTTGAATATGGAATGGAGTTCGAATATTTGTTCGGAGTCCCGGATGAGATCCCGGACATCACGAGGAGTTCCGGAATGGTCCGGAGAATAAGATTCATATATAGGATGTCATTTTATGTGAATAAAATGTCGCGGAAGGTTCTATGGAAGGTTCTAGAAGGTTCTAGAAAAGTCCGGAAGAAACCACCAAGGAAGGTGGAGTCCACAAGGGACTCCACCTCCATGGCCGGCCAGCCCTAGATGGGGTGGAGTCCCAAGTGGACTCCACCATAGGGGGCCGGCCACCCCCCACATGGGAGGTGGAAATCCCACCTTTGGGTGGGAGTCCTAGTTGGGCTAGGTTTCCCCCTCCTATGGAAGGTTTTTGGTTCGGGTCTTATTCGAAGACTTGGACACCACCTCTTGGGGTTCCACCTATATAATGAGGGGCCAAGGGGAGGGGGCCGGCCACACAAAAGCCTCAAGCTTGGCCGCCCCCTATAGTGGCCGGCCACCCCCTCTCCCCAAACCCTAGCGCCCCGCTCCTCCACCATATCCCGCACGCTTAGCGAAGCTCCGCCGGATTTCTCCACCGCCACCGACACCACGCCGTCGTGCTGTCGGATTCAAGAGGAGCTACTACTTCTGCTGCCCGCTGGAACGGGGAGGTGGACGTCGTCTTCATCAACAACCGAACGTGTGACCGAGTACGGAGGTGCTGCCCGTTCGTGGCGCCGGAACCGATCGTGATCAAGATCTTCTACGCGCTTTTGCAAGCGGCAAGTGAACGTCTACCGCAGCAACAAGAGCCTCCTCTTGTAGGCTTTGGAATCTCTTCAAGGGTGAGTCTCGATAATCCCCTCGTTGCTACCGTCTTCTAGATTGCATCTTGGCTTGGATTGCGTGTTCGCCGTAGGAAAATTTTTGTTTTCTATGCTACGTTATCCTACAAATGCATACATGTTGGAAGAGTTGGACGGACAGAAGTTCCCAGTGGCCGTAAATGGTCAACACCTCAAGAAGTATTTCCCAAGCATGTGGGATGATGGGCACTAAGGTAGGAAGGCCGATTGGAGTCGGCCAGCAGAAAGAGATGATCCAATCATGGGTACCAAAGTATGGGGGCCGATGCAATCGGCCGTAAAAAAAATATATATATATATAGCCGATGACGCCACCATCGACTCTAGAACAATTATACGAGACCCACGATGGTGTTCAGTTCAGCTTCATGAGTTCCTTGGAGCACGTCCTTGCTGATGTCCTCGCCTTGACTAAGGCTCGGGGGGCAGATGCTCTATATTTTCAGGAGCCGATTGGGGTTGCTGCAAGAAAGGGAAGGAGACTGGTTGCTCAAATTAGCCGATGAATAATCATCGGCTGTGGGATTGCAAAATACCGCGATCGAGAGAACATAATAGTCCGATTCGTTGCTATCGGTCTTGATGGAGATTGGATTAATGAAAAGAGAGATTGAAAGAACAATTCTCATTAATTCAAAGAAGCGGCTTTACTAGAAGAGCCGATGGCTCCCAAGAGAGGGATCTGGTGCCTAGTGCACTGCTAGCTACTAGTCCTACTCCACTAGTCGTCGCCGTCTTCATCATCGCCGTCGTCGAGGTCGTCGGCGCTGCTGCCCCAGCCGTCAGCTGGAGCTTCCTCCTCCTCCTCGTCATCATCATCATCCTCGCTATCCGCCCAGCTGCGGAAGCGCTTCGTTGGAGGATATCCCGCGGAGGAGGAGGAATCATCTTCCTCCTCCTCTTCTTCCTCGTCATCATCGTCGTCCTCGCTGTCCGCCCACATGCGGGAGCGCTTCTTCGGCGGAAGCCTGGTGGAGGGGGAGGCCTCAGTCCCTTCCGCTCCTTTTCCTTTCTTCTCCTTGTCAGAGGAGATGGGATTCGCCCCGGAGTGGGGATCGTCTTCTTCCTTGTTCTTCGGCGACGATTGGAGGGAGAAGCCTGAAGCGGAGGAGGAAGAGGAAGACATTGTTACAGAAGGAGAGGGTTTTTTGGTGTCGACCGCTAGAGCAGAGGAAGGGGATGAAGAGGACTGGTCAATTGGCATGGTTAAATAATGAGGAGCCTAGTGGAGATTCAATGCCATTGCAGTTTCCGAGGAAGTAATGCCAAAGCTGTCAAATTTCACAGAGAAGTGGGGAAGACAAAGTGTCATGATGACGGATGCTGCGACAGTTCTGCTCTGCCACGACATGACCCGACGAAAGAAAGCATAATGATTTTGGAAATATCATTTCCAAAACCAGGGGGGCATGTGTTATCACCAGAATTTGACCAAGCCAGAGGTGGGCCGCGATCAAGATGGACTTGAAGATGTGTACATCAAGAAATAGGTGAATCGGCCTTTATGCGCAGAGTTTGGGCTAGTTAGCCCGTGTATCTTAATATAATAGGCTACGTAGAAGTTAGATTTTATCTCGTGCACGGTTTGGTGCACGCCCACATTAGAAAGTCCCCTGGACTATAAATATGTACCTAGGGTTTATGGAATAAACAACAACCAACGTTCAACACAAACCAATCTCGGCGCATCGCCAACCCCTTCGTCTCAAGGGTTTCTCCGGTAAGCACCATGCTGCCTAGATCGCATCTTGCGATCTAGGCAGCACGAGCCTGCCCACGTTGTTCATGCGTTGCTCGTGCTGAAGCCTTTTTGATGGCGAGCAACGTAGTTATCATAGATGTGTTAGGGTTAGCATTGTTCTTAGTATCATATGCTGTCGTAGTGCAACCCTTGCGCATCTAGCCGTCCTTGTACCTCATCATGGGTGCAGGGGCGGCACCCCGCTTGATCGTTATTTAGTAGATCTGATCCGTTACGGTTGCTCCTTGATTCATCAAGGATTAGTTTGATATCTGCAATAGTTAGGCCTTACAAAGGGTTGGAGGATCCAGCGGCGCGTAGGGTGTAGTTTGCTGGCCCTAGACAGGATGTTCCGAGGATCAACCTCGTGTTGGTTTTTAGGCCTTGTCTAGGAGTGGCTTACGGTCACCGTGCGCGAGCGCGAGGCCCAATCGTGAGTAGGATGATCCGATTATGCGGTGAAAACCCCAGATCGTCGTGGATCTCATATGCTTTATCTTGATCAAGCAGGACCACCATATATTCGGCCACCTTGGACGAATCATGGGTGGATCGGCTCCATGAGCCGATTCACAGGACAACCTGAGAGCCGATCGAGGCTCGTATTTAACGTGTACGTGTGTGCCTGGCAGAAACTAAGCGAGGCATCATCCACACCTTCCTGACCAGGTATAGGTCAGGTGGCACGCCCTTGCAATTTGCATCGGCGCGCGACCAGGAGGCTTTGCGGGCCGTCGCTCTGAGGGACTGGGGCCAGCCGCAGCCCTAGTTGTTCCCGGCTCTACGGTGTTGACCAGTCACTGCCCGCCGGTGGGTTTCTGACGTCAACAGCTAGAGCTTTTATTTTGAAAACATAGAAACAATTTTGTCAACGGTACTAATAATTCATATGTGGTATGCATAATACTTCCTACAAGTTGCAAGCCTCATGCATAAAATACCAATAGTGCTCGCACCTTGTCCTAATTAGCTTGGATTAACACGGATTATCATTGCATGACATATGTTTCAACCAAGTGTCACAAAGGGGTACCTCTATGCCGCATGTACAAAGGTCCTAGGAGATCAATTGCATTTGATTTCTCGTTTTTAATAGATCTCAACTTAGGACATCCATACCGGGACAACATAGACAACAGATAATGGACTCCTCTTTTAATGCTTAAGCATTCAACAACAGATAATATTCTCATAAGAGATTGAGGTTGTATGTCCAAACTGAAAACTTCCACCATGATACATGGCTTTGGTTAGCGGCCCAATGTTCTTCTCTAACAATATGCATACTCAAACCATTTGATCCTGAAAATTACCCTTACTTCAGACAAGACGAACATGCATAGCATCTCACATGATATCCAACAAAGGTAAAAAGTTGATGGCGTCCCCAGAAACATGGTTACCGCTCAACAAGCAACTTATAAGAACTAAGACACATAACTACATATTCATCACCACAATAGTTTTTAAGCTATTTGTCCCATGAGCTATATATTGCAAAGACAAAGGAATGAAATTTTAAAGGTAGCACTCAAGTAATTTACTTTGGAATGGCAGAAAAATACCACATAGTAGGTAGATATGGTGGACACAAATGGCATGGGTTTTGGCTCAAGGTGTTTGGATGCACGAGAAGCATTTCCTCTCAGTACAAGGTTTGGGCTAGCAAGGTTGTTTGAAGCAAACACAAGTATGAACAGGTACAACAAAACTTACACAAGAACATATTGCAAGCATTATAAGACTCTACACTGTCTTCCTTGTTGTTCAAACACTTTACCAGAAAATATCTAGACTTAGAGAGACCAATCATGCAAACCAAATTTTAACAAGCTCTACGGTAGTTCTCCACTAATAGATTAAACTACATGATGCAAGAGCTTAAACATGATCTAATGAGAGCTCAAAACAATTGACAAGTTTCAAGTTATTCCAAACCATATGAAGCATTTCCTGATTCCAACCAAATAGCAATCAACGAAGCATTTTTCAGCCTTCGCCATGAAAATTAAAGCACAACTAAGAACACAAGTGTTCCATATGAAAAAGCGGAGCGTAATATCTCCAATATAAGGATGGTGGGATCCAACTTTATTCAAACCAAAACAAAAATAAAAGCAAACAGACGCTCCAAGTAAAGAACATAAGATGTGATGGAATAAAAATATAGTTTCACTAGAAGTGACCTGATAAGTTGTCGATGAAGAAGGGGATGCCTTGGGCATCCCCAAGCTTAGATGCTTGAGTCTTCTTAAAATATGCAGGGATGAACCACCGGGGCATCCCCAAGCTTAGACCTTTCACTCTTCTTGATCATATTGTATCATCCTCTTCTCTTGACCCTTGAAAACTTCCTCCACACCAAACTTCAAGCAAACTCATTAGAGGGTTAGTGCATAATAAATAATTCACATATTCAGAGGTGACATAATCATTCTTAACACTTCTGGACATTGCACAAGGCTACTGTTAATGGAACAAAGAAATCCATTCAACATAGCAAAAGCGGCAATGCGAAATAAAAGACAGAATCTGTCAAAACAGAACAGTCCGTAAAGACGAATTTTATAGAGGCACTTAACTTGCTCAAACGGAAAAACTCAAAACTAATAACAGTTGCGTACATATCTGAGGATCACGCACGTAAATTGGCAGATTTTTTTGATTTTTTTACAGAGAGTTCTACGCAAATTCGTGACAGACAGCAATTCTGTTTCTGCGCAGCAATCCAAATCTAGCATCAACTTTACCATAGAGACTTTACTTGGCACAAAAACATGATAAGGAGAGTTTGCTACAGTAGTAACAACTTCCAAGACTCAACAATACAGTAGTAAAATAAAAACATGGGTTATCTCCCAAGAAGTGCTTTTCTTTAACGCCTTTCAGCTAGGCGCAGAAAGTGCAAATCAAGTATTATCTAGAGATGAAGCATCAACATTTTTACCTCGGGCTTTACGCCTACCCTTCTTACTCTTTTTCTTACTCTTTGGTTTAGGGAATACATGTCTGCCTCCCGGTGTAGAGGTGAATTTTAGGGTGCCTTCTCCCACATCTATGATTGCTCCCAATAGTTTCAGCAGGGATCTTCCAAGTGTGATTTGTCCTGTTCCTACACATTCAATAACAAGATAATCAGTGGATACCGTTCTTCCAAGAATGGTTGTATGCACACCCTCGGCTATTCCCTTAGGAATTATAACAGAGTTATCAATAAGAGTTATTCCTTCTCCCCCTTCAACGAGTCCCCAAAGTGTCAAAGATTCATAAATACTCTTAGGCATAAGGCAAAATTCAGACATAATATCACAATGGGCATGAAAAGTTTCACCACCAATAATAACTTTAATAGTAGGGTCCCACATTGAAGTTTCAGAGTTCACTAAAACTTGATCAAGACGGTTACGAACATAACTATAATTTTCTTTTTCAAGCAAGATGCACTTGTCTCAAGAGTGTTTAATCTATTATAAATGCTAATAAGAGCTGAATCAAAGTTATTAGCTGAACTATGTGATGCAACCAATTTTTTTATGGCATTAAAAGCTTGATCACCGTTGCAATGAAGGAAATCTCCTCCCACTACAGCATCTAAGGCATATCTATAGCGAATCATAAGCCCAAAATAAAAATTACTAAGGAGCAGACTTAGAGTCATTTGAGGTTCAGCTTTACGATAAGAATAAAAAATTCTAGACCAAGCATCTTTAAAACTCTCCTCATCCCCTTGTTTAAAAGTAAAAACTAATTCCTCAGGTGAAGAAGTAACAGGTACAGAGCTAGACATGATAACAAAAGTAAACTAAATGCAAGTAACTAATTTTTTTTTGTATTTTGATATAGAGCAAATAAACAAGACAAAAAGTAAAGCAACTAATTTTTTTGTGTGTTTTTGGATATAAAGCAAACAAGACAGTAAATAAAGTAAAGTAAAGCAAGACAAAAACAAAGTAAAGAGATTGGATGTGGAGACTCCCCTTGCAGCGTGTCTTGATCTCCCCGGCAACGGCGCCAGAAAACAGTCTTGATACGCGTGATGCACACGTCCGTTGGGAACCCCAAGAGAAAGGTGTGATGCGCACAGCAGCAAGTTTTCCCTCAGAAAGAAACCGAGGTTATCGAACCAGTAGGAGCCAAAAAGCACGTGAAGGTTGTTGGTGGAGGAGTGTAGTGTGGCGCAACACCAGTGAAACCGGCGCCAACATAGAACCTGCACAACACAATCAAGATACTTTGCCCCAACGTAACAGTGAGGTTGTCAATCTCACCGGCTTGCTGAAAACAAAGGATTAAACATATGGGATTTCTATTTTCGTGCCATCGGGTCCTTAGTTGTGCTCAGTTTTCCCCAGCTCCTTAGTTTTTCCTCAGTTTTACCCAAACGTTTGTCTGAAATCATCACACGTGATGTAACGGCCGGTTGCCCGACGGTTGACCGTTATCTTCTGACTAGTGGGGCCACGTAGAGCCTGCAAAGACACGTCAGACCATCCATCTTTGTTTGACCGTAAGCATCGCTGTATCCCTGACCAAAACGCGAACGAGTGGGGCTTCGGTATATCAAATGACAAGTGGGGCCATGATGCTGATACAAGGGGCAATACACGGGTAGGATTAGATTTTTAAACGGAGCTCTACAGCGATGGCACGGAGGAGGTGGCATGCGGGGTGCCGAGATGAGATCGACGTCCACAAAGAACTGCATGAGGCGAGACCAGACGCATTAGATAGATATGAACTAGACGCGTTTAACCATGCAAAGAAGAGAAGAAATGGTCGACGACATCGACGACCACCTCAAAACTTTGACTGACCGTGTCGGACACGAACGCGAGCAATGTAGAGAAAACTAGTGTCTCTCCTTTCTGGCGTGTATAGGTGGGTGCTAGGAGAGTGTGGTGGCGAAGGGAAAGACCTCGCGGCGGTCTGTGGCGTCCAACATAGCGGGTCGGCGTGGCCGTGCCCACAGCGGCGTGCATGCATGTTCGGCATTGGCATCAGCATGTACGTTCGGCATTGGCCTCGGCGGTATCTCTGGTGTGTCAGTGATCGAATGAGGGGACGGGATTGAGGGTGCATCCCGACGTTGACCTAGCAGTGGCGGCGAGCATAGCCGTTCTGACCATGCCGATATCGGCATCGGCATCGTTTGGAGGCTGTGGTGCTCGAATCAAGTTGGGATTTGTTTCTCGTAGGCCAAAATGAATTTGAAACAAGTTTTATGTTGAAGGTTAGGTAACGAAAGTTTGTAACTATCCCAAAATTATACTAGCGCCATGGTGAGGTTCTTTTTGATAGAGCTATACGGTTGGGCAAACTTTTTTGACACTTTTTAGATAGGGTTCCTTGTTGTTACACGTATGGCATCATGTATGGAAAATTTGGGGTCATTTGGAGATGTTCGAAAAAATCACTTTGCTTAAGCGCATGCCGTTTCGTCTCGCTGAAACCAGCTTTTCTAACAAGGTGATTTTTCTACCTTCTCTAAATAACCTCAAATTTCATACAGCCGATCTTCTATACATAGATAGATAGATTGTTTCGTTTTTACATTTTTCGAACTTTTTATTTCCCTTTATAATACCCAATTGATTTTCAGGTCAAAACCTCGAAAAACAGCATCATGTATGGCATCATTTTCACCCTAAATTTCAAATTTTCTGAAACTTTCCCTTTTAGATATTTCTTGTTGTTATAGGTATGTCATCATGTATGCCAAACTTGGTTAGGTCTCACTGAAACCAGCTTTTGTAACAAATTAGGTGATGGTTTATCATTTTTTTTGCGTGAAAAGTAATGGCTACAACAAATCGGTTATGGTTTATCATATTTTTTTGCGTGAAAAGTAATGGCTACAACAAATTGTTGATGGTTTATCATTTTTTGCGTGAAAAGTAATGGCAACAACAAATCGGTGATGGTTTATCATTTTTTTTGCGTGAAAAGTAATGGCTACAACAAATTGTTGATGGTTTATCATTTTTTGCGGCAACAACAAATCGGTGATGGTTTATCATTTTTTTTGCGTGAAAAGTAATGGCTACAACAAATTATTGATGGTTTATCATTTTTTTGCGTGAAAAGTAATGGCAACAACAAATCGGTGATGGTTTATCATTTTTTTTTGCGTGAAAAGTAATGGCTACAACAAATTGTTGATGGTTTATCATTTTTTTGCGTGAAAAGTAACGCCTAAAATAGTTTATAATTTTTAGCGCGTGAAAAATAATACAGAAAACCGCCCTTCAGCGTACTTAGAGGGTGGAAGCTAATTAACCGCCAACAGAGAGAGAGAGAGGGGTTATCCTGCCCGTTCCCTATATCATACGATCAACGGTCGGCGGGCACGATCCGCGTGACATGGGCTAGACCAATCAGGGCGATGATGCACGTCTGCGAGAATTTGTGAAAAGAGAGGGCAAAACTGAGTACTATCAAGAAACCAAGGGCACCTGAGTAGTAAATAGACTAAGGGATTCAAATATGAGATTTAAAAAATGGAAAATGCGTGTTTTGTACAATGAAACCCATCTTGGCCTACCTCAAACTATTTGCAATACCAATATACATCAGTGTGAGAATTGTGGCCTCATTTAGACAAAGTATGATTTGGGGGAAGCTGTTTTGGGAAGGGCTTATTGTGGAAAACCATGCACCTTCATAGCTACTAGGTGATTTGAGAAGTGGCAATTTGTGGTAAAACTTGATTTATCTATGATTTATCTATGATTTGAGAAGTGGCAATTTGTGGTAAAGACTCCATGAGTAAGTGCCACTCTTTTTCGGATTTTTTTGCACATTAAATGACTCATTTAACTAGTTAATCTCATTTGTTGACTCTCTGTTGACCAGCCACTTGAGGGTAAACTGAGTATATTGCACTAGCCAGTATTAGCACTCGAGGGGAAAATTGAGCACACAAAAAATGCTAGTATAAGACTCGAGGGTATACCTGAGTATATCTAAATTTCCAGGGTTAGACTCGAGGACACGTGCAATTGTTGACGCGTAGACGCGGGTCGCGGTGGAGAAGTCGAGACGTGCAATCGTGGACGCGTGTCGCGTTGCAGAAGTCCAAGACGTGCAGACGTGCACCTGTGCACGCGTAGGACGCGGGTCGCATTAACCACCCCTCGCCTTTATAGACGCCTCCTCGCACTCTTTCTGTCACTCTCACTCGCTCACGCATCGCCAACTCTCTCACGTCCCATCATCTTCTCCAAAGCAAAAAACCCTCTCCCTTTCCCTCTTCCTCTTCCTCCGCCGGAGAGATGGTCAAGGAGAATGCCAATCCCATCGTCGAGGTTGGCTCGAAGCGCGACGCCTCCATCTTCGGCGCCGTCCCCTCTACGGACGACGCCGCCGCCGCCGCTGTCGCCGGTGCATCGGAGGCTGCTGCCGCCGGTGGCAGTCAGATCCCGGCGGGATGGGAGCCCTACGACCCCGTGCCGTACGTCCCGCCCCCGAACCCCTACGACACCTCCCTGGAGGACCCATGGAACGAGGTAACTACGGTTTGCTTCCTTTTTTGTTCCCCATTCCTTTTTGAACCCTATTTTTGCTGGTGTAGATGGATCTGTAGATGGATGAGTATTGGGCTAATATTTGCGCCGATTTTATTCCATTTTGTTTTGATCACTTCTTGATTTCGTTTAAGATTTGGGGTTCGGCTGTTCGGTTAATTTATGCAAGTAATATTGGATCTCAATCAGTTAATTTATGCAAGTAATCATGGGATCTCAATCAATTATTTTATGCACTAATCAAAAGATATCAACCGTTTAATTTTGCAAATAATCTCGAATGTGTTCAAGTTCAGATCTAGTTTAGATCTAGAATCTGTTTCTTTGCCTATGATGAATGGTTGGGCACAAATTTTTACAGGGAGGGTTCAGCGAACCATTGCTGTGTACAAATCTGTTGTGCATGAGCTTTAGTTCGCTAACTCCTTCCCTGTAGATATATAATCATGTCCACTCTAACTGAGGCTGACTGCTTTTTCTTAACTTTGTTATCATGTACGTTAGTCATCGTTGCAACTCATTCACTAGTTTCTCGTTTGATATGGATCGGATGTGCGGCAGCGACGTCGGCAGCGACGAAGAGGAGGAGGACGTCAAGACTCGCCAAGTGCTGCGGAGGCTGCAGGTCGGCCAGTACATCTCCTACTTCGCCAAGGAGGTGTACAGGTGCCCCTTCTGCACCAGGAGACTCGGCGCCACGGACTTCAACTGCCTCGTCACGCATGCTGAGAACATCAGCAACACCTTCCCCAACGTCGGCACGACGGTGAACGTCCACTCCTTCCGCGCCAAGCACAGGGCACTCGGCATGCACCTCCGCAGCTTGCAGCGGGTGGAGATCTCCACCGGGCGCATGCCTCCGCTCAAGCCCAAGGCTCCCAAGGGGAGCAAGAGCAACAAGTGGAGGCAGAGCCAGATGGGGTAGGCGGAGTCCTGGACGTGTGCTGCTGCTGCTGCTGCCTCCTAGTTTGTTGTTGGGATCCCTTTGTTGTTAGCTAGGGATCCCTTGTTGTTATGTTAGTATGATGGTGCTGTGAAGAACCTGTTACTATGTTGGCTGCTGTGTATGCAGCCTATTATCTATCCATATTATCTAGGGATTATCTATCCCTAGTCTACTATATTTTGTTGGCCGTACTTAGTTTTCTTGATTTACTATGACTGTGAATTTATCGTACATTATCCTGGAGATTTGCTTCTATATTTAACTACATACATATGGACCAGAGGGAGTACTAGATTTGCTGCCATATTGGGCAAACAACGAGGGCCAAAAGGCACAAATAATTGAAGAAAGTCAGAAATGCAAGCTTCTCTAGATTTTATACTAATTTGGTGAAAAGGACAGAGAGAAAGAGGGGAAAAAGGTGCACTTAATAATGCCAATTTTGGGCCGAGAGAGACAGAACCCAGCTCCTGCTCACGTGCAACCAAACGCTTCTCGTCCTGTCCCACGCGGTCCCTTTCTACCAGCCCCACGCGACGCGGGCCCAGACGACGTGGCCCCACACGACGCGGCCCCACACGTGACAGAGCGGTCAACTAAACAGGAATCCTGCCGTCTGAGCTGCTTCTGCGGGTTTCAGACAAACGTTTGGGTAAAACTGAGGAAAAACTAAGGAGCTGGGGAAAACTGAGTACAACTAAGGACCTGAGGGCACGAAAATAGAAATCCCTAAACATATAGAGTGGAAGATGATGTTTGTTTGCAAAGAACAGTAAAGAACAATGATTGCAGTAGATTGTATTCAGATGTAAAAGAATGGACCGGGGTCCACAGTTCACTAGTGGTGTCTCTCCAATAAGATAACTAACATGCTGGGTGAACAAATTACAGGTGGGCAATTGACAAATAAAGATTCAATACATATCAATGATGATTACTATGAGATTTAATCAGGGCATTACGACAAAGTACATAGACCGATATCCAGCATGCATCTATGCCTAAATAATCCACCTTCGGGTTAGCATCCGCACCCCCTCCAGTATTAAGTTGTAAACAACAGACAATTGCATTAAGTATGGTGCGTAATGTAATCAACACAAATATCCTTAGACAAAGCATCGATGTTTTATCCCTAGTAGCAACAACACATCCACAACCTTAGAACTTTCTGTCACTGTCCTAGATTCAGTGGAGGCATGAACCCACTATCGAGCATAAATACCCCCTCTTGAAGTTACAAGTATCAACTTGGCCAGAGCCTCTACTAGCAACGGAGAGCATGCAAGAACATAAACAACACATATATGATAGATTGATAATCAACTTGACATAATATTCTAGATTCATCGGATCCCACCAAACACAACATGTAGCATTACAAATAGATGATCTTGATCATGTTAGGCAGCTCACAAGATCTAAACAATGATAGCACAAGCGAAGAAGACAACCATCTAGCTACTGCTATGGACCCATAGTCCAAGGATGAACTACTCACGCATCAATCCGGAGGCGGGCATGATGATGTAGAGCTCTCCGGTGATGATTCCCCTCTCCGGCAGGGTGCCGGAGGCGATCTCCTGAATCCCCCGAGATGGGATTGGCGGCGGCGGCGTCTCTGGAAGGTTTTCCGTACCGTGGCTCTCGGTACAGGGGTTTTCGCGACGAAGGCTTTAAGTAGGCAGAAGGGTAGGTCAAGAGGCGGCGCGAGGGGCTGATAACCCACAAGTATAGGGGATCGCAACAGTCTTCGAGGGAAGTAAAACCAAATTTATTGATTCGACACAAGGGGAGGTAAAGAATACTTATAAGCCTTAACAACTGAGTTGTCAATTCAGCTGCACCTGGAAAAGCACTAGTAACAGGGGTGATGTGAAGGTAGCAGTAATATGAGAGCAGTAGTAACAGTAACACAGCAGCAGTAGCAGTAATATGAGAGCAATGGCACCAGAAAATAGTTGACACTACTTCCAATGACATGTAGAACGAGTATATGATGATGAGAGATGGACCGGGGTTCCCAACTATCTACACTAGTGGTAACTCTCCAATAACAAGTGTTGGGTGAACAAATTACAGTTGGGCAATTGATAGGATTGAAATAGCATTAAGATAGAACATCAAGATTATTAATCATGTAGGCATGTTTTCCATATATAGTCATACGTGCTCGCAATGAGAAGCTTGTACAACATCTTTTGTCCTACCAGCCGGTGGCAGCCGGGCCTCTAGGGAAACTACTGGAAATTAAGTTACTCCTTTTAATAGAGCACCGGAGCAAAGCATTAACACTCCGTGAAAACATGTGATCCTCATACCTACGCCTTCCCCTCCGGTTGTCCCAATTTCTGTCACTTTGGGGCCTCGGGTTCCGGACATAGACATGTGCAAACAACTTGTAGATACAATCTAAGCAATAAGTATAGAGCTTAAATCTAAGATCATGCCACTCGGGCCCTAGTGACAAGCATTAAACACAACAAGATTGCAGCAACAATAACTTCACAAACTTTATAGATAGACTAATCCAATGTTCAAGAAATCGGTAATCGTTAACTGCTCGGTCGGCTTGAGTTTAAAGATTAATCGGAAATTGGCCTATTAACTGATTTAATCGGTCGATAATTAATCGGCGAGGTTTTTTCAAAATTACAGGTTCGAGGCACTTAAATATGTTATGTTGAACAAGTAAAACTTGTAAAAGAGGACAAAATATTTGACAACACTGAAAAATATTACCTTGAGAGTTTAAAGTGAACGTAACATGCAAATCATTGGCCAAACCATGCAAAAGTACTACCTTGAACTATTGACATACAATATGTTTTCAAATAATTGGGTTCACGACTGTCCATGCTACATAGTATATGATAGTAGTACATAACCAGGCCCATCAAATTACTTGGCCCTGATCTGAGCTATGTGCTGGTTCATCCTATTGACTCCTCCCGACTTCTCTTTTCCGCAAAGCTGGCACTGAACTCTTTGTAAGTCATCGAGCTTGCGAACTTCCCACCTCAGAAGCACCAGCAGCAGCCATCTACAAAAATAAAAAATAAAGACATGCTCTGTTCAACACTTCAACATATAACATCACAAAAAAATAAAATTTGCGGCAGCCATCTACAGATAATATTTCGACATAGACACCATGCTCTGTACGAGACACAGACTACTAGTTCAATTTGAAGAAGAATCTAAGATACATATGATAATCACGGACGGACTTTCCATTAAATTTTGGAGACAGTGTACTGTACATATGAGAATGATTAGAATAAGATGGACATCCTAATCTGATGGAGACAGTGTACTGTGCGTGAAGCCATCTACAGATTGAACTGAAAATCCGAAATACACGGCCATTGAAGGAGAGGGAATCAGATAGAAATCATACTGTGCGTGTATTGGAATCAAGGGGAGTAGTTCTTCGAGCCAGTAGCTGGTTGGAGAAGCAGGTCCTCGCGCCCGAGGAAGTCCATGGTCGATGGCGCGAGCAGCTGGGCGCGTGGACTCCGGCTCCTAGACTCGCGAGGGCGGCAAGGAGAGGCACAAGCCGCCTGGATTTCTTCACGCTGGAGATGGCGTTGATGAGATCATATACTAGCGCTGGTGTTGGGATCAATGGGACGGCTGCTGTTGGGGATCAATGGGACGGCTTGATTGAATCGCAGAAGTCACTGCGGAGAAGAGTCCGGAGCGCTAGCAATTATGGAGGCCACGGAAATTGTGCCGAAGGCTGTGCGTCAGGCGGAAAGGCTTTTTTTTTTTTTTACGTTTCCGCTGAACCAATTAATCGGTACATCACGATTTAATCGCCTGTCAGACCGATTAAACGGAGCTAGCGAGTAACGCATCCGATTTGGCCTATTCGACACGGTCACCTCACGAGCAGCGTTTAATCGGACGATTACTCGTCTACTCGGCCGAGTTTTTGAACAATGGACTAATCATAATGTAACAATCCATCGGATCCCAACAAACACAACACCGATTACATCAGATGAATCTCAATCATGTAAGGCAGCTCATGAGATCATTGTATTGAAGTACATGTGATAAGGGCTAAGCCCGGGGATGTGCCCGATCTTCACGGATTTGAAGGGATACGTGGGGGTAGGTGGATGAACGCGATGAACACGTGGGGGAAACGCGGGGATACAACACACACACGCACACAATTCGAGTTTTCCCTCGTTGGCTCGAAACACCAACTCGATAGAGATTGCAGGAAAAGACCTTCCGGTAGAAGTCCCGCAAAGAGATCGACAAATCAAAGCTCGGGAGATCTAGAAGGGCGAAAAGACCGAAAGGCTTGATAGAAGTGCAAGCAAAAGACCAAATAAGGTAGAAGTGCAAGCAAAAGATCAAACAATCGGTAGAAGTCGCCAAAGAGATCTTCACGAGTTGATAAGGAGCCCGGGTGGGGATACAAGATCATAGATCTAGGTAGGGTTCCCACAAGGGTGAGCTAAGCTCAGGTTTTCTTTCAAATCAAGTCTAATCTCAGATCTTAACCAACTAGCCTATTTATAGGTGGGGGCGAAGGGATAAGTTACACGCTGAAAAATGCTGTTGTGCTGAAGTTCGATAGGGCGGAAGTTCCGGCCGTATTGGGCGGAAGTTCCGGTCATGGGCGGAAGTTCCGGTCTTCGGGGCCGGAAGTTCCGGTCCGGCCGGAAGTTCCAGTCAAGTTCCGGCCAAGTTTCAAAAATGGCCCATTTCCTTGCAGTAACATCCAGGGGCGTTTTGGTGGACTTTCGGAGCTTGGGCGGAACTTGGGCGGAAGTTCCGAGTGGGCGGAAGTTCCGGTCCCTCGGGGCGGAAGTTCCGGTCCCTCGGGGCGGAAGTTCCGGCCTGATCCATTTCTCTGGGCGCTGGAAGGCATCTTGGCGGCATCTGGGCGGAAGTTCCGGTCCTTGGGGGCGGAAGTTCCGGTGGGGCGGAAGTTCCGGCCATCAGGGGCGGAAGTTCCGGCCTGGAGCGTCCAGCTCCTCTTTCTCCTTCTCTTCCATGCTTCCGTGACATCGGCCTTGCGTTCTCGGGCCTCCATGGCATCCTCTCTTCCCTCCGTACTTGTCGTCGAGTTCCTATCATCAAGACATGACGGAGTATGAAGTAGTATATCGTCCCAAATGGGCGATTCGAGGCACGCGTAAAGGAGAAGATTCACCTTAGCGTGCCGTCTTGGCGATGAAGCACATGATGCGGTGAAGACCGAAGGTCGCCCCGTATCATCTCCCCCCACTTGAAAAAGAGTCGTCCTCGACGATAGCTCTTCACAAACTTGTATAGGAGGTAGATGACAACCACGCTTGAATGTCTCGTCACTTGTCAAGAGCCCTATCAATAGCACAAGAGAAGCAAGAGAACACTCAAAGCATAGCCAATGTTCAACGGATTTAGCAAGGGGCCTTATGTAGAAGGAGGTCACCTTATCAAAGTGTCGGTGTGCTCTCATGGAGAGATCTTGTGTAGTCGAAGTGTGGGGTTGAACCCATTCGTTGACGCTCATCCACAAGTCACTTTTACCTTCACACAACAAAGACCAAGCAAAGTATATGTGTGTGTGATAGAGGAGCATATCATCAACAACATGTCCATTCATGTTCACAACACCGTTAGCACAACACAAATATATCAAGAATAAGGCATGTGCAAGGTCAATGTGTAAGAACTCCTTGTGAACATCTTTCAAATGTGGAAACACAAAAACTCCCAATTGTGAGACAACCGTGGTCTCCATCTCATGTAGAAAGTCATTTTCATTGTTTCTCTCAAGGCATCGGAAAGAGAAATTGTTCAACATCCTTGAAGCAACAAGTGGAGAATTTGGCAAAAACACATACGAAAGAGTGTCCAAAATGTCATCAACATGTGTGCACACAAACCATTGGAAAGAGAAATTGGTCCTCCTATTTGGTGCACCACACAACATATCATCCAAAAAGTTCATCAATGGAACATTTGCACAACCGTGTGTGCCAACAAACCAAATGAAAGAGAAATTGGTCAACTTGTTTGAGGCAACACCAACGGTAAGAATCACATCATCATGCTTGCAAAAGAACCATAAGAAAGAGAAATTGTTCGGCATGTTCAATGCAAAGCATGGTAAAGGTATTAGAGCCGGGTTTGATCTTGAACTCACTTGTATTATGCTCTCAATCCAATACGAAGCATCAAGTTGTTTCTCCAAGAGGCATTTTGCAAAAATGGTGATCAAAAGAGTTTCGATGTATCCAAAATGTGGTAGGACAAAAATTTGTTCAAGTAAAAGTTTGCTTTGGAAGGTGTCAAAAATGGTGTGTGTAGCCTTGTCCCACACAAATGGAACCATCAAAAGGCAAGTATCGGCGGCAAAATTTGAGGCAAAATTGTTATGTGCAATGGCAAAGCTATGGAGACTTCTAGCTTGGGCAAGCATGGTTGGCGTGAGCCTAGTATGGGTATCCTCAAGTGTTAAAGAATCCATTGTAATTGCCAAAGATGAAATGAGAAATCCCAAGGAGAGCAACTTTTGGTGTAACATGTGGCACAAGGTGCATAAGGTGTCTCTCACATGTATGACATGATCCTTGAGATTCTCGGAGCGTATGATGATATCATCAATACATACAACAACCATTGTGCCAACAAGATGTTTCAAGATATGTTGCATAAGAAGCAAAAGAGGTGACGAGGAATTGGACCAAACCGGAAGCTCGACAAGAAATGTCGGAAACACATGATGGCGAAGGTGTTCGGAAACATACCCTTTGGTTTGAATCCCGCGGGTTTGGTGATGGAGGTTGTCCTTAGTGGGGTAGCTCTCGATGGCACGTGTCGTCAACTCATGCTCCGTGGCGGTGGATGTTGTCTTTCGGGTACCTATACACACAATGGAGAAAACAAAAAGCGTGTGTGCATGGTAGATGAATACATCATCCATCATGATGGTCCATTTCTTTTGCACATCACCATTAACGTTAAGCAAAGCATCATCATAGATATGGTGAATATGCGGGGCAAACACATGAACATGCTCATCATGGATATATGCAAAGTCTCCAAAATTTGAGAGAGCTATGGGGGCAATCTCATTTACAAGCATATTAACATTATTGCAAACCAAGCATTGGAAAGAGAAAGTATTCAACATTTTGGTTGCATTAATGGGAGAGTATTGCAAGCATTTTTCACAAAACATGTTCAAAGTTTTATCATTGTTGTCGACAAACCTAGGGAAAGAGCAATTGTTCATCAAGGGTGTCACAACACAAGCATTACCATCATCATTGCAAGCAATACATGGGAAAGAGCAATTGTTCGACATATTGCAAGCAATAGAAGAGGAAGATAAACTCTCAAAGCATGGCATGACTATATTGTCACAAGCACGTGATTCCACATGATCAACAATGTTATCAAGCAAAGCATCACATGGGGGAATGAACGAAGCATATGACATAGCACTTGTATCATCAAGATCATGCATGCACTCATAAGTCATCATGTCCACTAGTGGGATCATGGCATCATCAACACCTATGTGGTTACCTTTGTAGTCCGACTCATTTGAAGTAGGTGTTGTGGAAGTAGTAGGATCCATGTGGTCGACATCTTTGACTTCTTGTAAGAATGGTGTGATATCATCATCTTCATGCACCATGTACATCTTCTCCATGATCGGGAACTCGTCCTCCATGGAACCTATTGCAACATAAGAGGACACAAACGAGGGAGAGGTTAATGTGTTAGCAAATGCGATGTCCTCCGTGGACCTATCATCTACCTCTCTCAACTCACTTTGTGTATCACTCATGTCCTCCAAATGGAAGCACTCAAACTCACATATGGGGTGGAAGTCACTCAACTCACCATCACTCTCGCTCAAGTGGGCTAAGTGGCTCTCATGCTCACATGGGGTTGGTACCAACTCATCATTCAAGCATATAGGAGTAGGCTCGATTTTGTCATCTCCATGCGCCTCCATTGGTGAAGGGATCATTCCATGCTCACCATTCTCAACTCCATGCGCCTCCATAGGTGAAGGGAGAATCCCATGCTCACCATGCTCAACTCCATTCGCCTCCATTGGTGAAGGGATCATCCCATGCTCACCATTCTCAACTCCATCGCCTCCCATGTGGACACCATTTGATGGCGCTATGGTGTTGTTGAGAGCTAGGCTCGAATCAACGTCACTCTTGTCTTGGCCTTCTCGTGCTTCATCTTGAAGTGTGGGCTTCATAGTCGTCATCTTGTCCATTTCCTTGCACCATTCTTTGAAGATGATGGTATCTTGAAGTGTCTTGTTGGCGAATTGGGCATCCAATTGGGCGAAGTAGAGCTTGTGGGCTTGAGGTGTGTTGCACTCCCATGTCATGTGCTTGTTGGATGTGCACACATCACAATGGAGATTGGGGCATTCCCAAAGATGATGACCGTCTTGTGTGCAACGAAAGCATTGGGAGCTACGTGGTCTTGGTGGACAAATCATTGTCATGTTGGCATAAAGATGGGTAGATCGTCCTTCATCTTGAAGTGTAGACTCCACGGTCTTCATCTTGGGGCTTGAGCTTCTTGTAGGTGCCATTGTGGTGGTGGCGGTATGAGGGGGAGGCACCATGATAGGTGGTTTCTCTTTATGTGTACTTGCCACCATCTTCCTTGTTGATGTAGCGTCTTGTCTCGCACCATTGGAGATCTTCTCATGTGTAGGCGGTCTTGGAGATGCCATTTTGGTGTTGGCGCTAGGCTTTGTAGACACCATATGTTTGGTGTTGTTGACCCTTTGTAGCCTTGGCCGCTTCATGTCGAGGCCCTCGTCTTCTTGCATCATCACCATGTCTTGGGGGGTGTCGTCGAAGATCCTTGGGAGGTGTTGGTTGATGGCGAACATGAGGTGACTTGTGTCGGTGATGATCATGTGGTGGCGCATGTCGATGGCGAACATGAGGTGACTTGTGTCGGCGATGATCATGTGGTGACGCATGTCGATGGCGATCATGAGGTGGTGATGGTCGACGACGATCTTGAGGTTACGAGTGTTGATGACGATCCTCAACATGCCTAGATGATGGTTCATGTAGCTTGGCACTTTGCTTGTGGTGCCTTCTTGAGCTCGGAGGAGAGTGTCGATAGCGATCATGGCGGGGACGCTCTTGTTGTTCCAAAGGACGAGCTCGATGTAGGTGATCATGTGCGTAAGCACTCTCATGGTGGCGCCGTCTTGAAGGTCCGCAACCGTCATAAGTAGTTCCATTGGCCAAGGTGGGGAACTTGTAGGCACCGGTCTTGTGCAAGGTGGTGTTGAAGCTTGGTTCCACCATGGTGTCAATGTCATAGTCGAGGTAGTGCTCGGTGCGGTGCTCCATCATGGTGTCATGGTCGTAGTCGAGGTAGTGCTCGGTGCGGTGCTCCATCATGGTGTCGTAGTCGTAGTCGTAGTCGAGGTAGTGCTCGGCGCGGTGCTCCATCATGGTGTCGTAGTCGTAGTCGAGGTAGTGCTCCACCATGTCGTCGATGTTGTAGTTGAGCTCGGAGTGGTGGTCCACCATGTTGTCCATGCTTGGCGAGTCATGGTCGGTGTAGAGATGCTCGATGTCGGTCATGTCGCCAATGCTTGCGGAGCCATTGTCGGTGTCGAGCTCCACATGGTCCTCCATATCCGCGGTGCTTGCGGAGCTATCACCCTCATCGTACTCCATGTCGTCCTCCGTAGGTTCATCCTCACTATCCATGTTAGTCTCTATGATTGGTGTATATATATGGTGGAAGGAAAACTACCAAAAGTGTCAAAACTTGCAAACCAAAATCGAAAAAGTGTTTTAAGTCGGAGGGCAACCGATATGTATGCACACACACAAAACAAAAACTCTATATGGTGTTAGGTATGGGTGTGGAAAGCCAAATGGAAGAACCAAACGAAGAGTCTATTGTCAAAAGTGGGTAAGATCCAAAAGTCACAAGTCAAAGGCGGTGATCACAAAAGGCATACACAAGGTGGAACACACACGTGGGACAAAATGGGGTTAGCGCGACGGAAAATGAGCACGAACAAAATTGGTCCTAACAAAGACTACTAGCTCGGTGTCACGCTAACGCAAGAGAGACCGTGGCTTGGTTGCAAAATTGAGAAGCAACAAGATTTGCGCAAGACGCCTCTCTTCTCTTTTCTCTCTTTTGCTTATAAGCTTTGGACTCTTTTGTGTATAGGTGTCACTCACACTCTTTTTCTTTTTCTTTTTCTCTTTTTTTTTTGTATGCTTAGAAGCTTTCTTTTTCTCACTATCTATGTAAGTATGTCACACTTCTTTTGCCTATCTTTTCACACGAGCTTGCTTCGTAGCTTTGCTCAACACACGCACACCCTCACGGTCGGGACGCTTGCGCAATGCTTCGCAACACTAGAAAGTCACTCTCGATAGGAAAGGTACGCAAAGGAAGCTAAGGCTACAAGTTAGGGGGCAAGTTATACCACTTGATGACGGTGGCCGACGATGTTGAACTTGCTATGGTGGAAGGTGTCAAATGAACCGCTTGGATCCTTGGGGTGCCGTCGTCGTAGTTGATGTTGCGGAAGCTTAGTGGTAGCTGAAATGGCACACAGAACGAAGTCCAAACACAATGGGTTAGTGCCAAAACAAAAAACGAAGAAAGCTGTCAAAAATTTGGCCAGGCGGAACTTCCGGTCCTGAGGGGCGGAACTTCCGGTCCCGGGCGGAACTTCCGGTCCTCCGGGGCGGAACTTCCGGTCGCAATCAGATCTGCGGGCTGTTCTTCGATCTGGGCGGAAATCCGGGCCGAAAATCTTCGAATTCGTGGAAAATTTGGCACTAAGAGCGGTGGGAAGGTGGGGGAATTGCAGATCAACACCAAAGACAAGTTTCTATTGGACCAAAACCACCAAAAACTCAACAAATCGCGAGATCCAACCAAGGCCAATTTGGGGTTATTTTTTTTTGGGAAAATTTGTTGGAATTTTTTTTGGGAAATTGGTGGAATTGGTGGGTGTGGGGGTCAAATCCGTGGCAACCAAGGAGCTCTGATACCATATGATAAGGGCTAAGCCCGGGGATGTGCCCGATCTTCACGGATTTGAAGGGATACGTGGGGGTAGGTGGATGAACGCGATGAACACGTGGGGGAAACGCGGGGATACAACACACACACGCACACAATTCGAGTTTTCCCTCGTTGGCTCGAAACACCAACTCGATAGAGATTGCAGGAAAAGACCTTTCGGTAGAAGTCCCGCAAAGAGATCGACAAATCAAAGCTCGGGAGATCTAGAAGGGCGAAAAGACCGGAAGGCTTGATAGAAGTGCAAGCAAAAGACCAAATAAGGTAGAAGTGCAAGCAAAAGATCAAACAATCGGTAGAAGTCGCCAAAGAGATCTTCACGAGTTGATAAGGAGCCCGGGTGGGGATACAAGATCATAGATCTAGGTAGGGTTCCCACAAGGGTGAGCTAAGCTCAGGTTTTCTTTCAAATCAAGTCTAATCTCAGATCTGAACCAACTAGCCTATTTATAGGTGGGGGCGAAGGGATAAGTTACACGCTGAAAAGTGCTGTTGTGCTGAAGTTCGATAGGGCGGAAGTTCCGGCCGTCTTGGGCGGAAGTTCCGGTCATGGGCGGAAGTTCCGGTCTTCGGGGCCGGAAGTTCCGGTCCGGCCGGAAGTTCCGGTCAAGTTCCGGCCAAGTTCCGAAAATGGCCCATTTCCTTGCAGTAACATCCAGGGGCGTTTTGGTGGACTTTAGGAGCTTGGGCGGAACTTGGGCGGAAGTTCCGAGTGGGCGGAAGTTCCGGTCCCTTGGGGCGGAAGTTCCGGCCTGATCCATTTCTCTGGGCGCTGGAAGGCATCTTGGCGGCATCTGGGCGGAAGTTCCGGTCCTTGGGGGCGGAAGTTCCGGCCATCAGGGGCGGAAGTTCCGGCCTGGAGCGTCCAGCTCCTCTTTCTCCTTCTCTTCCATGCTTCCGTGACATCGGCCTTGCGTCCTCGGGCCTCCATGGCATCCTCTCTTCCCTCCGTACTTGTCGTCGAGTTCCTATCATCAAGACATGACGGAGTATGAAGTAGTATATCGTCCCAAATGGGCGATTCGAGGCACGCGTAAAGGAGAAGATTCACCTTAGCGTGCCGTCTTGGCGATGAAGCACATGATGCGGTGAAGACCGAAGGTCGCCCCGTATCAACATGGGGGAGAGAATACCAACTAGCTACAGCTAGAACCCGTAGTCCATGGGGGAACTACTCACGGAGCATGATGGAGGCGGTGGCGTCGACGGAGATGGCTTCCGGGGGCACTTCCCCGTCCCGGCGGCGTGCCGGAACAGAGATTCTGTCCCCCGAATTGGAGTTTCGTGATGGCGGCGGCACCCCTGGAGTCTTTCTGGAGTTTCGTCAATCGGTATCGATGTTTTAGGTCAGGACGGCTTAAATAGGCGAAGAGTCAGAGTCGAAGGGGCCACGGGGCCTCCTCACACTAGGCCGACGCGGCCAGGGTGGAGCCCGCGCGGCCACCATGTGTGGGGCCCCCAGGGCTCCCCTCTGGTCCCACTCTGACTTTCTGGAAGGTTCCGGGAAAAATAAGATGTTGGGTCTTCGTTTCGTCGAATTCCGAGAATATTGCCCGAACAGCCTTTCTGGAACCAAAAACAACAGAAAACATGAACTGGCACTGTGTCATCTTGTTAATAGGTTAGTTCCGGAAAACGCATAAAAAAATTATAAAGTGTGAGCAAAACATGTAGGTATTGTCATAAAACAAGCATGGAACATCAGAAATTATAGATACGTTGGAGACGTATCAAGCATCCCCAAGCTTAGTTCCTGCTCGCCCTCGAGTAGGTAAACGATAAAAAGAATAATTTCTGAAGTGACAT
The DNA here is from genome assembly GCF_019359855.2 of Lolium perenne. Lineage (NCBI taxonomy): Eukaryota > Viridiplantae > Streptophyta > Magnoliopsida > Poales > Poaceae > Lolium > Lolium perenne. Next base: position 82,186,319 of record NC_067248.2, on the reverse strand, counting down.
GCTACCAACATAATCTTAATCATACTATTGCAAAGCACATGAGATGAATGAAGTGACTCAAGGCAATGATCTATAGTTGCTAACAAATAGATAACATATAGCAAAACTTTTCATGAATAGTACTTTCAAGACAAGCATCAAAAGTCTTGCATAAGAGTTAACTCATAAAGCAATACATTCAAAGTAAAGGCATCGAAGCAACACAAAGGAAGATATAAGTTTCAGCAGTTGCTTTCAACTTTCAACATGCATATCTCATGGATAATTGTCAACATAAAGTAATATGATGAATGCAAATAAGCAAGTATGTAAGAATCAATGCACAGTTGACACAAGTGTTTGCTTCTAAGATGGAAGGAAGTAGGTAAACTGACTCAACATAAAAGTAAAAGAATGGCCCTTCGCAGAGGGAAGCAGGGATAAAATCATGTGCTAGAGCTTTTCAAGTTTTGATATCATATAGAGAGCATAAAAGTAAAATTTTGAGAGGTGTTTGTTGTTGTCAACGAATGGTAGTGGGCACTCTAACTACCTTATCAACCAGACTTTCAAGAGCGGCTCCCATGAAGGACGTTATCTCTACCAGCAAGGTAGATCATCCCTCTTCTCTTTTGTTTACACATGTACTTTAGTTTTATTTATTAGATGACACTCCCCCCAACCTTTTGCTTACACAAGCCATGGCTAACCGAATCCTCGGGTGCCTTCCAACATTTCACATACCATGGAGGAGTGTCTATTTGCAAAATTAAGTTGCTTACTGATAGATCAGGGCAAAACATGTGAAGAGAATTATTAATGAAAGTTAATTAATTGGGGCTGGGAACCCCATTGCCAGCTCTTTTTGCAAAATTATTGGATAAGCGGATGAAGCCACTAGTCCATTGTTGAGAGTCTGTCAGAAGTAAATGACAAGATCGAAAGATAAAACACCACATACTTCCTCATGAGCTATAAAACATTGACACAAATAAAAGATAATAGCTTGTGAATTGTTTAAAGGTAGCACATGAAGTATGTACTTGGAATGGCAGGAAATACCACATAGTAGGTAGATATGGTGGACACAAATGGCATAGGTTTTGGCTCAAGGTTTTGGATGCACGAGAAGCATTCCCTCTCAGTACAAGGCTTTGGGCTAGCAAGGTTGTTTGAAGCAAACACAAGTATGAACCGGTACAGCAAAACTTACATAAGAACAAATTGCAAGCATTATAAAACTCTGCACTGTCTTCCTTGTTGCTCAAACACTTTTACCAGAAAATATCTAGACCTTAGAGAGACCAATCATGCAAACCAATTTCAACAAGTTCTACGGTAGTTCTCCACTAATAGGTTTAAACTACATGATGCAAGAGAAACATGATCTACTTGAGAGCTCAAAACAATTGCCAAGTATCAAATTATTCAAGACAATATGAAGCATTTTCTGTTTCCAACCAAATATTAATAAGTGCAACGGTTTCCAACTTTTGTCATGAACCTTAAAAGTAAAACGAAGAACATCAGTGTTCATATGAAAAAGCGGAGCGTGTCTCTCTCCCACACAAGTATTGCTAGGATCCGATCTTATTCAGACACAAACAAAAAAACAGACGCTCCAAGTAAAGCACATATGATGTGACCGAATAAAAATATAGTTTCAATAGAAGAAACCTGATAAGTTGATGAAGAAGGGGATGCCTTGGGCATCCCCAAGCTTAGACGCTTGAGTCTTTCTTGAAATATGCAGGGATGAACCACGGGGGCATCCCCAAGCTTAGACTTTTCACTCTTCTTGATCATATATCATCCTCCTCTCTTGACCCTTGAAAACTTCCTTCACACCAAACTTCTCATAAACTTCATTAGAGGGGTTAGTACTCAAAAAACTTTAATCCACTTTGGTCCTGTAGTGACACATTGCAAGAACTCAATAAAACATTAGCTACAGCTCTCCACGTCTAGAAAGCCTCACTTAAAGTCCACAAGAGACAATGCAAAAAACAGAGACAGAATCTGCCAAAACAGAACAGCCAGTAAACACGAATTTTTACGGGGTACTTCCGTTCCTCAAATCAGAAAACTTAAAACTAATGAAAGTTGCGTACATATCTGAGGATCACGCACGTAAATTTGAAGATTTTTCTGAGTATCCTACAGAGAGCCCTGCCCAAATTCGTGACAGATAGAAATCTGTTTCTGCGCAGAAATCCAAATCTAGCATCAACCTTCTATTAGAGACTTCACTTGGCACAACAATGCAATAAAATAAAGATAAGGAGAGGTTGCTACAGTAGTAACAACTTCCAAGACACAACAAAACAGTAGCAAAATAAACACATGAGTTATCTCCCAAGAAGTGCTTTCTTTATAGCCATTAAGATGGGCTCAGCAATTTTAATGATGCACTCGTAAGGAGTAAGAGTTGAAGCAAAAGAGAGCATCAAAAGGCAAATTCAAAACACATTTATGTCTAACCCACTTCCTATGCATAGGAATCTTGTACACAAATAAATTCATGAAGAACAAATTGACAAGCATAAGAAGATAAAACAAGAGTAGCTTCAAAAGTTTCAGCATATAGAGAGGTGTTTTAGTACCATGCAAATTTCTACAACCATATTTTCCTCTCTCATAATAATTTTCAGTAGCTTCATGGATAAACTCAACAATATAACTATCACATAAAGCATGCTTTTCATGATCCATAAACATATAATTTTTATGAAGCTCAAAAATAGCGGGATTAAAACTTTCAAATCCACTTTTATCAATAATATAACAAGATGATTGATCAATCTCAAAAGATATGGGACTCATAGATAAAGTCAAGAACTCTCCAATCCCATTTTCATTAGTAGTACAATTAATATTATCAAGTAACATATGACCATCATCTAGAGATTTATCATAAACATTTGCCAAGCAAAACTCTTTAGTACCATGCATTTCGATATCAGGCACAAACAAAGCATTATCATAAGATTTATCAAAATAGAATGGATTATCATGAATGACAGTAGCATAATTATTCTCACAAGTTTTACTCATAGGAAATATTTCAAGATAATCCACAGGAACATAACATTCATCCTCTTTCGGTAAGCATGGAGGACAATCAAATAGTGTAAGAGATAAAGAGTTACTCTCATTAGAAGGTTGGCATGGGTAGCTAATCCATTCTTCCTCCTTTTGTTCATCACTCTCCTCTTCTTTTTCATCCAATGAGCTTTCAGGTTCATCAATTTCCTCCTCTTTTTCATCCAATGAGTTTTCAGGTTCATCAATTTCTTCTTCCACTGGTTTCTGCAAATTGTGAGTGCATTCTTGTGCATTAATGCGTCTCTCTTTATAATCAATGATATAAGGATTATCGCTGTAACTTTCTATGCAAATATTTAGGATAGAAGAGACATAATCTTTAAGGTCCTTACAAACAACACAAGTTTCATAATTTTTAGACATGAATGATTCTATCTCAGAGGCTCCCATAAATAAGACAAACTGTACTACCTCTTTGAACCCAAAATGAATATAGTTATTCCAATTATAGTTCATAATTAAAACTTCCTCACTAAAGCCACATTGAAATTTAAGATGTTTAGTATCCTGTTTAGAGCAACAGTTTATATCATGGCGTTTAAGCAAGATTTTAGCAATTGTATTTAATTTTTCTATCACAACACTCATAACTTTACCCTTTCTCGATTCTCTATAATTATTATATAATTCTATAAGCTCCAAATTTGTTGTGGGTTCTCCCATAATAGCAGTTTTTAATTTTTAGGTTTTTCAAATTTTTATGGATTTTCGGGTATATAGGGAAAATAAAACAAGACAAAAATAAACTAGACAAAAGTAAACTAAGCAAAACAAAACTAGACAGAAATAAACTAAGCACAAATAAACTAGACAAAAGTAAACTAAGCAAAACAAAATAAAATAAAACAGAGAGAGAGGTGGAGTGTACTCCCCAGGTGAACTTATGAGTAGAGCTATGCCTCCCCGGCAACGGCGCCAGAAAATAGTCTTGATAACCCACAAGTATAGGGGATCGCAACAGTCTTCGAGGGAAGTAAAACCCAAATTTATTGATTCGACACAAGGGGAGGTAAAGAATACTTATAAGCCTTAACAACTGAGTTGTCAATTCAGCTGCACCTGGAAAAGCACTAGTAACAGGGGTGATGTGAAGGTAGCAGTAATATGAGAGCAGTAATGTGATAACACAACAATGAAGAGTGATAATATGAGAGCAATGGCACCAGAAAATAGTTGACACTACTTCCAATGACATGTAGAACGAGTATATGATGATGAGAGATGGACCGGGGTTCCCAACTATCTACACTAGTGGTAACTCTCCAATAACAAGTGTTGGGTGAATAAATTACAGTTGGGCAATTGATAGGATTGAAATAGCATTAAGACAGAACATCAAGATTATTAATCATGTAGGCATGTTTTCCATATATAGTCATACGTGCTCGCAATGAGAAACTTGTACAACATCTTTTGTCCTACCAGCCGGTGGCAGCCGGGCCTCTAGGGAAACTACTGGAAATTAAGGTACTCCTTTTAATAGAGCACCGGAGCAAAGCATTAACACTCCGTGAAAACATGTGATCCTCATACCTACGCCTTCCCCCTCCGGTTGTCCCAATTTCTGTCACTTTGGGGCCTCGGGTTCCGGACATAGACATGTGCAAACAACTTGTAGATACAATCTAAGCAATAAGTATAGAGCTTAAATCTAAGATCATGCCACTCGGGCCCTAGTGACAAGCATTAAACACAACAAGATTGAAGCAACAATAACTTCACAAAATTTATAGATAGACTAATCATAATGTAACAATCCATCGGATCCCAACAAACACAACACCGATTACATCAGATGAATCTCAATCATGTAAGGCAGCTCATGAGATCATTGTATTGAAGTACATGGGGGAGAGAATACCAACTAGCTACAGCTAGAACCCGTAGTCCATGGAGGAACTACTCACGGAGCATGATGGAGGTGGTGGCGTCGATGGAGATGGCTTCCGGGGGCACTTCCCCGTCTTGGCGGCGTGCCGGAACAGAGATTCTGTCCCCCGAATTGGAGTTTCGTGATGGCGGCGGCACCCCTGGAGTCTTTCTGGAGTTTCGTCAATCGGTATCGATGTTTTAGGTCAGGACGGCTTAAATAGGCGAAGAGTAGGAGTCGGAGGGGCCACGGGGCCTCCTCACACTAGGCCGGCGCGGCCACCATGTGTGGGGCCCCCAGGGCTCCCCTCTGGTCCCACTTTGACTTTCTGGAAGGTTCCGGGAAAAATAAGATGTTGGGTCTTCGTTTCGTCGAATTCCGAGAATATTGCCCGAACAGCCTTTCTGGAACCAAAAACAACAGAAAACAGGAACTGGCACTGTGGCATCTTGTTAATGGGTTAGTTCCGGAAAACGCATAAAAACATTATAAAGTGTGAGCAAAACATGTAGGTATTGTCATAAAACAAGCATGGAACATCAGAAATTATAGATACGTTGGAGACGTATCAGGGGCCCACACCATAGGGCGGCGCGAGCCCCTCCCTGGCCGCGCCGGCCTATGGTGCCGGGCCCTCGTGGCCCCTCTTCGTAACCCCTCCGGTCTTCTGGAAGCTACGCGGAAAAATAAGACCCTGGGCGTTGATTTCGTCCAATTCCGAGAATATTTCCTTTGTAGGATTTCTGAAACCAAAAACAGCAGAAAACAACAACTGGCACTTCGGCATCTTGTTAATAGGTTAGTGCCGGAAAATGCATAATAATGATGTAAAGTATGTATAAAACATGTGAGTATTATCATAAAAGTAGCATGGAACATAAGAAATTATAGATACGTTTGAGACGTATCAACGACGTGCGGCACGCCGGCGGCAAGGGAGCCTCCTCCTGCGCCACCATGCCGCCCCGCGCTACCCCTGCAGCGCCTTCGTAACCCCCTGCTACGGCTCTTCGTCCGCGCTGAGCCCCTCCCCCGCGTGCTCTAACTCGCGCCCGCGATATCGGTGTGGAGGGGGACAATGTGCAGCACGTCGGCGGCAAGGGAGCCTCCCCGCACGAGCTCAAGAACCAACGTGGATGGCTCCGTCGGTGGTGCTACAATCAGCGTGGGCAACTGCTACCCTGCCCCCGCCGCCGGGCACTGCCCCTCCTGGACTACAATGTCCCCCACAGGAACCTATCCCCTCGCCATAGGATTTTAATTTTTTCGCTACAATTGTTCAGTGGTTCTGCTAATATAGCACAATTTGTTTGCTACAATGTCTCCGGAGATGTCTCCGGTGAAATTTGTTTTGCTACAATTTTTTAATTATTTTGCTACAATGTTTCCGGCGAGTCTCCAGCGAAATTAGGCTTTGCTACATTTGTTCTGCTTTGTTGCTACAATAGTATAATTTTTTTGCTCATTTGTCTCCGGTGAGGTCTCCGACATTGTCTCCGGCAATGTCTCTGATGCGGTTGGTTTTGCTACATCAGCAGATCTTTTTTGTTACAATAACACAATACTTTTGCTACGTGATCTCCGACGAGGTTTCCGGCGGTTTCCGGTGAGGTCTCCGGCGAGGTCTGTGTTTTTTGTGGTGAAACATTTTTTGCTACAATCGGGGTTGATTTTGCTGCAAACGAAATGTTTTTTTGCTACTTGGTACATTTATGGTAGCAAAAGTGGGAGTTTAGGTGGGATTAGATTTTGCTACAAACGAATCGTTTTTACTACTTTGGTACATTATGGAAGCAAAAGTGGGAAAGGTAGGTTGATGATTTGATCAAACGGCTGGAAATGACTCAGATTACTCGATCCAACGGCTGGGGACCTGGGGGATCAAAAATCTAATCCCCCGGGGGACGCTCAGCGTGGCCCTTTCACAATTTACCTATATAGAATCATAGTTCTCAATAAATTTTTCTTGTTTTACTTCTAAAAAAATTATACACCTCTTCTTTTACGGAGCGGAGGTGGTAGCATTTGCCGTATTCGCAAAAAAGGGAATCTTGAAAAAATACATAGTTTTTCACGTGGTGCCATTAGCCAAACTTTGGTAGAAGTTTGATAATGTAGGATTTTAAGTGCACATAACATTGATGATACTATTTTGTTAATGGAGCATTATTTAGAGAAGACACTTAATATGAAGTGGTTCTATATATGCATCTTTAAGCAATTGTCGAGGACTAAAAATTAACTTTCACAAGAGGAAATTGTTCTGTTTTGAAAAGGCAAAGGATTTGGAGAATGGATATAGAATTCTGTTTGGATGTGACATAGGGCCATTTAGGGTTCCCAGTCCCTATTAGAAAGTTTAAAAAATGGGGAGTGGAACGTGTAGAAAGATTGTTTCAAGAAGATGTTTTTTTATGGGATCGTTTAGTGCTCATTTATTCAGTCCTTACGAGTCTACCAAATTTTATGCTCTCTTTTCTACAAATACTTAAAGGGGTTCATAAGAGACTTGATTTTTTTATATCTCGTTTCTTTTGGCAAGGCAATGGGCTAAGAAAAATATAGATTAACAAAATGGAATATTATTTGTAGACCGAGAAATAGGGTGGGTTAGGAATGGAGGTTTTAGACCTGAAGAAACAAGTGTTTACTTAGCAAGTGGCTATATAAGATTCTTAATTAGGAGGGCATGTGGCAGGAACTCCTCCATAATAAATATCTTCGGTCTAAAACGACGTCTCAGGTTGAAGCCAAATAAACTGACTCACATTTTGGAAAGGTTTAATGAATGTCAGAGTGGATTTCATTGCAAGGGTTTTCATGGTCGGCAATGGGGATTTTGGGAGTATTCTTGGTTAAAGGATAGACATCTTTTCTAAGGAATATCCATCCCTTTATAACAGTGTGTACCATTAAAATGTTACTGTTGCAAATGTAATGACTTCCGCTCATTTAAACATAGATTTTAGGAGAACCTTGTCTGGTAACAAATAAGATAGATGGATTCATGTACTTCACCGCCTAATTTTCGTTCAGCCCAATGATGAGAAGGATGTCTTTCGTTGGAACTTGAAAATTTCAGGGATTTTTACTGTTATGTCTTTGTACCTAGATTTGCTACTGATCTATCTTAAGAGATATATTTGAAAAATGTAGGTACCACTAAAAAAGATTTTTATGTGGTTTCTTCATAGGAGAGTCATCGTCACTAAGGATAATCTTGTGAAAATAAATTGGCAAGGGTGTACTAAATATTGTTTTTGTGATCAAGAGAAGATAATACAACATCTTTTCATATCACGCCCTTTTGCAAAAATCTTATGGAAAATTTTCTATATGACTTTTAACATTCCACCGCCGGCTAATATAATTAATTTATTTTGGAACGGGTTAAATGGTGTGCTGTACCTAAAAATGGGATGTTTGGAATGTTCATAGTGATTTTATCTTTGATAAGAAAAGCTTTCCATCATTTCTACAGGTGTATTCCTATGACTACGCGATGGATCCATATGTAGTCATTTCTCGTGCCTATGGAGACACCCCAGGATATGGATATTGATTTTGGGCTGCACGCTTTTAGTTTTTTTTATGGCTTATCTATGATGAGACTTTGTCCGGTCCATGATTTGTAATAAGCTATAATACTTTGTCTAAATGAAGTAATAAAAGGTCCTTTGTAATCCTATTTTTCTTCATATACATCTACTCTGAATCTGACGAACCAAAGAGGGGCTGAATTTAATGTGTCTCGGTCTACCAAAGAATTCAAAACGAAGGAAAAAAACCAAAGTACATGCTCTATTACCATAGACACGGCTGTGACACAAATTGCCCAATTACATTTGTCCTTTCATCAGGTAACAGTACCACTACCAGACTTCGATCGGCTGAAGTTTTTCTTATCCAACAGTGGATACTTACATTTTACTAAGACACACTCTACTAATATAAGATCAACAACACGTAATGCCATTGGTCTTGCCAAGGCTTGCAGCAATAAGAAGCATATCTATATATTATATCATAAATTTGCAAACTGAAAATAGTAGCTGTGCTAGTTGGGTTTGAAGAACTTGAGTTTCATCCCAGTGTTAACGATGCTCCAGACACCACCCACAGAGGAGGCCACGCTGAAGGCAGTGCCGAGCAGCGCGAGGCCCCAGTTCAGGTACCAGCTGAAGCTAAACTTCTCTGGCTTCTTGATACAGATCCACATGAAGCATGGGTATGCGAAGGTCACCGGCAGCGTCAGGCCGCCCAGCAGGCCGGCAAGGCTGGAGAGGAACGGCAGAGCTATGCCGATGAAGAGCGAGATGAAGCCGTAGAAGACCCTGAACCCCGACCGGACCCAGACCGAGCAGGGCCGGTTGGTGCGACCTGTGTAGTAGGCCTCAAAGCTGTCGAAAACGGGCATGGAGTATATCTGGAAGCTGCTGAGGCAGTTGAACACGACGAGGAGGAACGTCGCTGCGAGGAGCCCACGTGAGATGTCATGGCTGTGGAAAACGTAGAGGGCGGTAAGGATCCCCCCTGGTGGTATCTGCAGGCATGAGAAACAACGAACAGAAGGTCCAATGATTCTTAGATGCAGCACGACAGGATGATGAATGTGGAGTAAAATGATTGAAGTACTTGCCATGTTTCCGTAGGCCCAGTAACCTCCAATGGCAACTGGAAAGATGCACATTGCAATCAGAAGATATGCAGCTTTGGCCCCGCGCCACATAGGCACATGTGCAGGGTGTTTGAAAGTCGACGGCATTGTCGCCTAGAAATTATGAATGCCAAATTAATTCCAACCAAATTAACCCACCAAATGATACAACATAGTACAAGGTATTGAAGATCTGAAAGGCCTGGTTGTTGAGTACAAACCTGTATTTCTAATGCAAGATTGTGTCCCCGGAACGCAAAGGCTATTATTCCAAGAGCATTCATGGTAGAGAACAAGGATGAACCAAAAGAAGTGTATTTTGCTGGCTCATAAGAGACTGTCGACGGCCTCTGCTGGCTGGCAGAGAGAACCCATGACATTGTACAATACATTATCGCTGTGGCACCACCAATAAGAGAAACCCCAGCGATCGAGTTGAGATTCGGGAGCTGGGAAAGGATGACTGATAAGGATGTGAATACCAAGTACCACTCGACCGTCGAAATAGGACTCGGCAAACAGAGGGGTCCGCACACTATTTGGTAAAAGAGCTTCATAGTCTCCCCTCCAACAAGTATCAATGCAGTCGCTGTGCCCGCCGAAAGATAAATAGTTGGGAAAAGAGCTAGCCACACTCCCAGTTTTTCACCTGAATGAATAAACAGATAGAAATCAGTAACTCCGGCTAAAATTTCGGGTTATACGAACTTCTAGAAATCAATGTAGCACATCACCAGACAATCTAGCCACATTGTTGCATGTACTCAATCGGCATAACCAGACTATATAATTAGTTAATTACTTAAACTGTGAGATGAAATAGTATGACTAGAAGGATCATTGGATAATTGTGGATCTGAATGTTCCACATTTCACATCACTGTAACATGAGAGTGATATGTTAAGCGACAACAAGGCATGATCCAGATGTCCATCATTGGACACTTCATCTAGCTCAAAGTGGAACAGTAAAGGATAATGTTAAAGATTCTTTCTATTAACTACATGACAGAGATTTTCTTAGGACAATGATGATATACATTGCACCCTTCTATTGACAGCAAAAAAGATATCTAGCTTGGAATAAATGATAAATTCTAATGAGCTGGCATAATAGGTAAGGGTATGTCTTTATCTCACCAAATGCAGCTTGCGCAAGCTCCACATATCTGTTGTACCTCCTGCCTGGGACAGCTTCATGAAGCTTGACTAGAATCCATAGTGTGTATAGTTGCCAGAAGTAAGCAACAGTTAACGATATTATTCCCCAGCTCCTAACAGTTGCAAGAAAACCATATGTTAGGATTGGAAATATGTTGGTACCCATCCATACGACTCTTAGATCTAGTGTCTTGTTAGGATTATCCAGAACATACTATATGCTAGGAAACATTACTCGGCTCAATTATTATATTCCAAGGAATCTGAAACTGTGTTCAGTTGCAATGCTTAATAGTACTATTGAGTATTGACGTTGGAGAAGAATGACACTAGTGCTCATGTGCATTGTATCAACATTGCACAATTTATATATTTTCCTTACCAGTACTGCCCATGCCTTTATTAGAGGAGGCATCTGTACATGCTACTTATAGCACTCGTGAGTTATTTAATGTTTGCGCTTTTCACGGCTTCTGGTTTTATCTTGTAAATATTCACCAGTGCGGTAACATTGTCATTCTCATAGTATAAGCTAGTACAAATCTTGAAAATGGAACATCTAAACTAGAAGAAGAGCTGGCCAATCTTAGGAAGCCAAGCTCGATTTCGAAGCTAGAACAAATTATGTGCGCAAGAAATTGAAAATCCAGGATAACGAAGTCGAAAAGAGGGGAACGAGTACGAAGAGTGTAGCCGGCCCAGCACCAGCAGCAGAATGCTCCGAGAGTCTGAACTCTGAAGCAAGCAAGCAAGCAAGCAACCCTGCTCGTTCTTGGAAAGGAAAAGGGGGTTGTGGATGTGAGAAATGGGGAGTGGGGAGCAGTAGTACCATCCGAGTGCGGGGAAGGCGAGTGGGATGAGGAGCGCCTGGAAGCCGAGGCCGGCGTTGAGGGAGTGGAATGCGGCGTAGCGCGCGTTGCCGCTGCGGCTCTCGGTGATGGGGAGCCAGGCGTCCTGCGGGTTGAGGCGCGTGAGGTGGCCCACGTCCTCCAGGTAGCCGCGCAGCCCCTCGACGACCCGCCGCACCGGCGTCCCGGCGCCGCTGGTGGCCGCCCCTCCCCTCCTGACCGGCGGGGTGGAGAGCCCCTCCGGCGTGGACAGCCCCCGCGGCGTCGCCGGGATGGACACCAGCTCCGGCTCCCCCGCGCCCTCCGCCATTGCCGCCATAAGCTCAGCTCAGCTCAGCTCAGCTCGCCTTTGAGGTAGCAGCGACTTGGAGTGAGTTCTTGGAGCGCGGTGTGTGAGTGAGAGTGAGACTCTCGGAGCTCGTGGGAAAGGGTAGAAAAAGAGAAGGTGGTGATGGAGTGGGGGACAGACAGGGAGGGGGCGTGTGTCGGAGAAGGCCCCGTCCTTTTCTTGTCGGGCGAGGGGAGAGAGAAGAAGAGTAGCGACGCAGTGAATGAGCAATGGCGTGGGTGGCGGAGGAGAAAAGTCGGCGAGCCGCACCGCACGAACCTCCGTACGACGGCAACTGTAGATGGCGTGTGCCGATGCCTCATGCCTGCCTAGTCAGTGCGTAGCTCCACTGTTTCAGACGTGGTGGAGGAGTAGTCGAGCTCAGGCGCGGCAGAGCTTTGCGTCCGTCGGTCAATTTGCCACGATCGTGCTCGTGCCTTGTGGGGGAAGGAGATCCCAGTGTCAGAGGCAAAAGCCGAGTGTGAAATGTACGCGCCGGCGCCGCACGTGGAGGAGCTCACCAAATGATACGGCGGGGATGGGCGGCGATTGAATACCAAGACTTTGATCACCATTTCATAAGAGCATCTCCAGCCGCGTCCCCCAAACCGTCCCCCAAAGTGATTTGAGGCGCACCGGACCAAAAAAATGTTCCAGCCGTGTCCCTCAAAGCCCTTTTTTGTCCGGCGCGCCCCTATACGGTGTCCGGCGCCCCGAGCCCGTCCCCATCCCACAGGGGACGCTCCGGGGACGCCGGACACAACGAAAAGCGAGGCGAGGAGTGGCGGGGCCAACCCGTCAGCGGCACAATTAATTTTAACCTAACCGTCGCCTACCTCGCGACGGAAGTTATTGGCGCACAGCGACGGTGCAGTTCCCGCAGCGACGGTGCAGTTCCCGCAGAGGGCGCAGCGACGCGTCCCGTCGCGCCTAGCTCTGCGTGCCGGCGTTAATGAGCGCCACCGCTCATCCGCCCCCCTCCGGCCTATAAAAGGGGGCGCCTCTCGTCGTCCCTCTCACACACAAACCCTAGCGCCTCTCTCCCAAACCCTAGCCGCCACCATCTCTCAACAAGACTCGCCGCTATGTCTGGTAGAGGCGGAGGCCGACCTCGCGGCCGCGCCCGTGGTCGTGGTCGTGGTCGTGGCCGCGGCATAGCTGAACGATCGCCGTCGCCTCCCGCGCCGTCGTCTTCATCGTCGGAGATGGACGTGGAGCCGGACGTCCTGTTCGAGTTCGTCCACGTCCTCAAGGGCGACCCGCGCGGCATCCAGAGGCTGCCGGACTCCTTCGCCGAGTACGTCGGTGGCGTACGCCCGCGCACGATGCATCTGCGGGAGGCTTCGTGCGGCTACTGCCGGTGGATCGTCGACGCGATCTACGACGCGCGCGGCAAGATGTACCTCAACATCGGCTGGGAGAAGTTCGCGCGCCACCACAGCCTCCAAGCCGGCTTCATCCTCGTGTTCTCCTACTTCGGCAACAGGGACATGAGCATCAAGGTCTTCGACGAGAGTCGCTGCCGCCGGGACTACCACGTCGACAGGGACTCCCACGACGACAGCATCGACTCGGAGGAGGACTGAGTGTTGTTTCTTCGCAGCGAATACGTGCACAGAGGTTTCTGCCTGTTCGCCTCATCGGTAGAACCAACAAGGGCACCATCCTCCCGCTGGATTTTCCAGTTTAGGTGACTGGGTGTGCCCTGGAGTGTTGTTTCTTAGCAGCGAACACAGGAAACCTTCGATGCACGGCCTAGTTAGGTTTAGTTTTTTGCAATATTTTATATTTGTGTCCACCATGGTTCAAACTATGTATTAGTTTGTGGAAAACCATGTTCCAAACTATGTCTTCGTGTAAACCACGTTCCCAATTATGTATTAGTTTGTGGAAATTGAAATAAAAATGCCAAGAAAAATTATTTTAAATGTTTGGGGGCGGCGTTTGGGGGACGCGGCTGGGGAGCGACGTCCCCCAAACGCGGCACGAACAAAACACGTCCCCCAAACGCTCAATCCGGCGCGGTTTGGGGGACGGTTTGGGGGACGCGGCTGGAGATGCTCTAAGGGCATCTCTAGCGAGCGCGACGCATTTCGGACGTCGAAACGGACGCGTCGTGTCCGTTTGCGTCGGCCAAAATGGTCGAAATCGTCCGGGCGTCCGTTTGAGTCGGGGTGGCTCCAGCGGCACGAACACATAAATTTTTTTTTTCATTCATAATTTACGTTAAAAAAACATTAAAGAGCCATAAAGGCGTGCTAAAAGTTGGTGCTGCCTACTGGTCGTCGTCGCTGACGAGGTTAATGAACTCCGGCGTCGGCCATGGAAGCTCGTACGCCGGCGGTGGAGGAGGTACCGCCGCATGGGCAGGAGGCTGTGGCCAGGGATCCCACGCCGGAGCAGCAGGCGGAGCGCGGTCGTTGGAACGCGTCGGCGTAGCCGGAGGAGTCGCCGGCCTCCTCGCGCGAGCGCCGACTCCGCACTGGATTGCGAGCCCCTCCCACAAAGCGAGCTCGTTGAGCTCGTCCTGCGCGCTGTTGGCCAGTGCCATGGCAATGGCCTCATCCTCGGAAAGGTCCGGCGGCTGGGTCTCCGGATCCCACGCCGGCCCGCCGTCGTCGTGGTCGTAGTCGACCATGTCGACGTCCTCGTCCGCGTCCTCCTCGTCGTCCGCGTCCTCCTGGTCGTTCTCTTCTTCTTCTGCAGCGATCTCTCGGTCGAAGAAGTCCACGTCGCCGAGGTAGCCAGCGCGGCGGCGCGCGTCGAACTCCCACGTCCCGAATGAAATCCAGTTGTAGGAGTTCAGCGCGTACGCCTCATCCTCCCGCAGATCCGGCGGCAAGATCGCTCGGCGGCGGCGCACCTCGTCCCGCCGCTCTCGGCCCTCGCGCGGCACGGGGAGGGACCGGCACGCGCCGCGAGTTGAGGTACCAGCCCCCTCCCGGCAAGTTCGCGTCCGTCCATGGCACATGCCGGTTTTCCTCCCATAGCTGCCGCGCGAGCTCAACGCGGACGTACCGGCCGACCCTTGCCTTCTTGCCGGAACGCGAGCCGCTTGCCTCCTGGTCGTTCTTCGTCTTGCGGAATGATACGTCTCCAACGTATCGATAATTTCTTATGTTCCATGCTACTTTATTGATGATACCTACATGTTTTATGCACATTATATGTCGTATTTACGCATTTTCTGGAACTAACCTATTAACAAGATGCCGAAGAGCCGATTCTTTGTTTCTGCTGTTTTGGTTTCGTAAATCCTAGTAAGGAAATATTCTCGGAATTGGACGAAATCACCGCCGGGGTCCTATTTTTGCACGAAGCTTCCGGAAGACCGAAGGGGAGTCGAAGTGGGGCCACGAGGTGGCCGGGTGACAGGCGGCGCGGCCCGGGCCCTGGCCGCGCGGCCTGTCCCCGGGCCCCTCGTGCCGCCTCTTGACCTGCCCTTTCGCCTACTTATAGCCTCCGTCGCGAAACCCCCGCAGAGAGCCACGATACGGAAAACCTTGCGAGACGCCGCCGCCGCGAATCCCATCTCGGGGGATTCAGGAGATCGCCTCCGGCACCCTGCCGGAGAGGGGATTCATCTCCCGGAGGACTCTACACCGCCATGGTCGCCTCCGGAGTGATGAGTGAGTAGTTCACCCCTGGACTATGGGTCCATAGCAGTAGCTAGATGGTCGTCTTCTCCTAATTGTGCTTCATTGTTGGATCTTGTGAGCTGCCTAACATGATCAAGATCATCTATCTGTAATACTATATGTTGTGTTTGTCGGGATCCGATAGATAGAGAATACTATGTTATGATGATTATCAATCTATTGTTTATGTGTTGTTTATGATCTTGCATGCTCTCCGTTATTAGTAGAGGCTCTGGCCAAGTTTTTACTCTTAACTCCAAGAGGGAGTATTTATGCTCGATAGTGGGTTCATGCCTTCATTGACACGTGGGACAGTGACAGAAAGTTCTAAGGTTGTGATGTGCTGTTGCCACTAGGGATAAAACATTGATTCTATGTCTAAGGATGTAGTTGTCGATTACATTACGCACCATACTTAATGCAATTGTCTGTTGCTTTGCAACTTAATACTGAATGGGGTTCGGATGATAACCTGAAGGTGGACTTTTTAGGCATAGATGCAGTTGGATGGCGGTCTATGTACTTTGTCGTAATGCCCGGATTAAATCTCACTATATTTATCATATCATGTATATGCACTGTTATGCCCTTCTCTATTTGTCAATTGCCCGACTGTAATTTGTTCACCCAACATGCTTTTATCTTATGGGAGAGACACCTCTAGTGAACTGTGGACCCCGGTCCATTCTTTACATCGCATACAATCTACTGCAATACTTGTTTTACTGTTTTCTTGCAAACAATCATCTTCCACACAATACGGTTAATCCTTTGTTACAGCAAACCGGTGAGATTGACAACCTCACTGTTTCGTTGGGGCAAAGTACTTGGCTTGTGTTGTGCAGGTTCCACGTTGGCGCCGGAATCCCTGTTGTTGCGCCGCATCACATTTCGCCACCATCAACCTTCAACGTGCTTCTTGGCTCCTCCTAGTTCGATTAAACCTTGGTTTCTTTCTGAGGGAAAACTTGCTACTGTGCGCATCATACCTTCCTCTTGGGGTTCCCAACGAACGTGTGAGTTACACGCCATCACGGAACGGCCAGCATTTCTTTCCCATGGCGTCGGTGGGGTGGATACTGTGGGATTTGGCAATGGTTTGGTCGTCGAAATGGACGCCGGCAGCGTCCATTTAAAAGGCTCCGACGCCATATCGCCTTCAATGGCCTGCCAGTGCAACGTCTACTAGCTGCGCACGCTCGCGGAAGCCGAGGCACGCCATTAACGCGGCCCTGCGAAGGCTGCAACGCGCCGCCCGGAAGTAATGCCCGAAGACGAAGCAGTTGTGTCGCTGCCAGGCGGGCCCGTGCGAGGACCGAGCGGACACTTTGCGCGTCCGCGCAGCGTCCGCCGAGACGCAAACTTGGCGCATATTTGGGCCAGGTTTGCGTCTCTGCGGACGGCCCGGTCACTTTGCGTCGCGCCGCTGGAGGTGGTGCACGACGCATTTTCGGTCACGGCGGACACAAACGGTCGCTCAGCGTCCATTTGCGTCGTGCCGCTGGAGATGCCCTAAAGGGAAATGCTGAAGAAATGGTTTTTTTAATAGGGTAGAGCTGCATTACCACTCGGGCACATGTCAAAAGAAAATATAAAAATTACAGGGTAGTCCTGAACATTAGCATAAAAGACCCTAAAAAATAGTTAGAAAAAAGGGATCATGTCCTCTTTCCCTCCACCAGTATTGCTAGGACTCTATCGTGAGCTACCCTCTCCATCACTCGGGACGAAACCACTTGGAAGAGAGAGAGTGTGTGTTGCCTGCCGCCAGGAATGCCTTCGAGGGCCCCCGTCTTGGATGTTGAATCAATGCCATCGACGGCAACAACCATGCCTGACTTATCAGGCCGGGACCATGGCAGGTAGCTAAGAGCATCTCCACTCGTCCTCCCCAAAGGTCCTCTATATGTTTTTTGGGGGCGTCGGCGTCAAAAAACGTCCCCAACCACGACCCCCAAAATAGTTTTTCGTCCAGCGCGGCCCAACTTTTCATCCGGCGCCCCTAGGACGAACCCAGTAGAAAGGGAGCCTAGCGGGGGCGCCGGGCGGCTGGAAAATCGCCGCGGGCCAGCCTTGGCGGCGAGACGTGCATCTTCCCGCCAGTTCTGTCGGTCCGCGCCTACATTTTCCTGACAGTTCCGTCGGTTCCCGTCTTTCCACCGCTTTCCGCCATTGTCGTCGTTATATAAAGCTGGGAAGTGGTGAAAGGGCCACATCTCATCCTAGTTTTACAGATTTCTCCCACGCATCTCACCCATGGCGTCCGGTGATCTTGCCCTCACGCACGCGGAGGTGGAGGCGCTCAACGCCTCAAACCACCCCTGCCCACCGGGGTTCATAATGAAGTTGGGCACCTACCGTGGTTGATGATGACCCATGCCCGGTGATTTTTGCTCTTTTCGTGGTAGATCAGATTTTTCTCGTTTTTAGGCCATCTAGCACCACGGATTCGGGAGCCCATGGTCACCCGTTACATGGTAGATGAGTATTTTTCGGGTGCGCCTACCAAGTCAACCCAAATCAGAAGTGGACTGTGGGGCCCCGATGGTAGCGTCTCTGGTGTTGTTTTTGATTGGTCGTGCCCTCTATTTCGACATGGTTGAGGTTCCCCAATCAAGCCGTTTCGATGATGGGTCTCATATGTCAACCTATCTGAACAATAAACGTTTTCTTTTTTTGATTATTTTTTATCCGTGATTTCTAGCTACTTGATATTTTCTTTCGATCCCATGTTGGCCTATTAACATTGAGGGACGCGACAGGCTGATGGGTCCCGATGCCAGCCTCTACGTACGAGAAACTTGGGATATCTCGATATTTTTTACCCTTGATATAGCGGGAAACTTTTATTTTTTATTTTGATCCCTTTCGTTTAATTTTACCTTGTTAATGTTGAGGGATGCCGCCAGCTGACGAGTCCCAGATGCCAGCCTCTATGTATAAGAAACGTGTGATATCTCGATTATTTTTTACTCGTAATATTGTAAAATACTTTTTTTTTATTATTTCCTTTTAATTTTACCTTGTTATAACATTGAGGAGGGACGTTGCTGCTGATGGGTCCCGAATATCAGCCTCTACATAAATAAATATTTCATTTCTTGGATTATTTTCTGCCCCTCATATTGCGGGATACTTGCTTTTTTCGATCCTTCCCGTTTGATTTTCACCTTTTAAACTTTGAGAGGCGCTACTGGCTGATATGTCCCCAATGTCAATCTCCTTGTACAAAAAATGTGTGATATCTTTTATGTTTTTACCATGATATTGCGGTCTCCTTGGCTTTTTTCAATCCCTTCCATTTAATTTAACCTTGTTATAACTTCGAAGGATGCCATTGGATGATGGGCCCGTGATGTCAGCTGCCCTGTAAAAAACATGAGATATCATGATTATTTTTTAGGGATTTCTATTTTCGTGCCCCTGCTTCGTTAGTTGTACTCAGTTTTCCCCAGCTCCTTAGTTTTTCCTCAGTTTTACCCAAACGTTTGTCTGAACCGCAGAAGGAGCTCGGACGGAAGGAATCCGTTAAGTTGACCGTTCCGTGCTGACGAGTGGGGTCGTGTCGTTTGTGGGGTCGCGTCGTGTGGGACCGCGTCGTGTGGGGCTGGTAGGAAGGGACCGCGTGGGACAGGACGAGGCCGTGTTTGTGGGGCCGTAGCCGTAGTGTGTGGAGCCGTGTGGGTCCGGGACGGGGGCACGAGTGGTTTCTGTCTCTTTCGCCCAGATTAGCAGTTTTCAATGTACCTTTTTCCTCTCTATCGCTCGATCTCATTCATATTTGATAGCCCAAATTGGTAGCAAATCTAGAGAAGCTTCTCCTTCTGTTTCTTAACGCCATTCATTTCTTTATGCCTTCGTTTTTACCCAATCAGGTAGGAAATCTAGGGCACAAATCCAGAGAGAAAATATAGGATAAGCTGCATACAGCAACCAACATAGCATAGATATATTCAGGACAGATCCAAATGTAGTACCGATAGATCCAACATAAGCTACATTTTACATGAATTTAAGCTGCTCTACAGATAGAGCAGTCACATACAGAGAGTGCAGTAGGCACGTTCAACGCCTCCAGGTGGCGCGTGTGACTCGCTTGGAGGTTGCGCAGGTGAATCCCAAGTGCTTTGTGTTTGGCATGTACGCATGCACGTTCACGGTACTTCCAACTCTAGCGCCATATCTGCCAATGGATTCAGCATGGTTCAGCAGGGTGTTGAAGTTGGTGTCGAAGAGCCTCCTGTTGCAGAAGGGGCACTTGTAAATGCCTTGAGCAAAGGGGCGACCGTATTGGCCGGACTGCAGCCTCCTGAGGACGTGACGAGTCTTGGTGTGGAAGGACTCGTCGTCGCTGTCGACGTCGCTGCTCTCCACCTGTCACGTAGCACCAAAGATCGTGCAAAAAACACGGAGTCAATTGCAACGATGATTGAACAGAGAGTGAACAAAAAATCATGCATGATAATATGGGCTCGAAAAAAAGAGGTAGCCTCAGTTACATTGGACACACTTATATCCAGGATTTGAGTCAGTAAACCAAAGATCATGCACAACAAATTTGTACACACCAATTGTTTACTGACCAAACCCTGAATCAATTTAGGGATGCCCAAATATTCATCATCATCGGCACAAATCTGAAACAAAAGCAAATCACAAACACTAATAACGCAAGATCTAACACAAAAGGATCGAACTAGGAACAGACGAACAGTAATAACGCAAGATCTAACACAAAAGGATTGAACTAGGAATAGGCGAACAGTAATAACGCAAGATCTAACAAAAAAGGATTGAACTAGGAAGAGACGAACAGTAATAACGCAAGATCTAACACAAAAGGATTGAACTAGGAACAGACGAACCGTAATAACGCTAGATCTAACACAAAATGATTGAAATGAGATAAGAACAAGGGAACAAAGGGTTACCTCCGACTCGTAGTCGACGATGGTGGTGTCGTAGGGGTTCTCCGGCGCGTCGTACTGCACTGGTTCGTACGGGTCCCAATCGAAGGGGGACTGGACGGGCCGACAATGGGCATCTCATTCTTCTCCATCGCCGGCGGTTTTCTTCGGGGTTTTTTCTTCGGTTGTGGAGAAGATGATGGGACAGGAGAGGCGGTTGCAGTGAGCCAGTGAGAACGTGCGTCGAGGGAGAGAAAGAGGGGCTCTATAAAGACGAAGGTGGCGTGTACCGCAACACGCGTCCGCTATGCACGGCTGCAGCGTGCACCGCTACACGAGTCTAACCCTGGGACGTTTGGTGTACTCAGTTATAACCTCAGGCCTTATACAGAAATTTTATCTGTACTTAGTTTTCCCCTCGAGGACTTAGACCGGCAAGTGCAATATACTCAGTTTTACCCTCAAGTAGCTGGTCAACAGAGAGTCAACAAATGAGATTAACATAGCTAATTGAGTCATTTCATGCGCAAAAAAATCCAAAAAAATAAAAACATAGTGGCAACTACTCATGGAGTCTTCCTACGCAACCTGCCACCTAGAAAACCTTAACAAACATATATAAATCAAGTTTTACCACAAATTGCCACTTCTCAGAATCACTAGTGTAGCTATGAAGATGCATGGTTTTGCACCCAAACCCCTTTGCAAAACATCTTTCCCAAAACATAGTTTGTCTAAATGATGCCATAATTGTCACACTCATGTATATTTGAATTGCAAATAATTTGATGTAGCCCAATATGAATTATATTGTACAAAACACACATTTTTCATTTTGTAATTCTTTTGTTTGAATCCCTTAGTCTATTTACTATTTATGTGCCCTTGGATTCTTAGTACTACTCAGTTTTGCCCTTAAGTACTGTCACAAATGCTCTGAGAAGCCCAAACTTATCCTGATTGGTTGAGCCGTTGTCACACGGATCGACTCCACGAACCGTTGATCCACTGATCTAACGGGCAGTATACCCCTATCCGTCTCTTCGTGGCAACCTCTCTCTCTCTCTCTCTCTTCGTGGCCACCCATCTCTCTCTCTCTCTCTGTCGGTGGAGAATAAACATGAGGAATATAGTTTGGGATATAGTATTGGTATTTTGAAACGGCCTAAAAGTGGTATAATTTTGTTCCCTTGTTATAAACATGAGGCATACATTTTTGCTGATTTCGGCGATTGCATTATTTGTCACCCCTCTAACAATTATCAACTATCTTTAGCTGTCCTTTTCTTTTAGGGAATATAGTTTGGGATATGGTATTGGTATTTTGGAAAGGCCTAAAAGTGGTATAATTTTGGTATAAACATGAGGCATACATATTTGTGGATTTCGGGGATTGCATTATTTGTCACCCCTCTAACAATTATCAACTATCTTTAGCTTTCCTTTTCTTTTAGGGAATATAGTTTGGGATATAGTATTGGTATTTTGAAACGGCCTAAAAGTGGTATAATTTTGTTATAAACATGAGGCATACATTTTTGCTGATTTCGGCGATTGCATTATTTGTCACCCCTCTAACAATTATCAACTATCTTTAGCTGTCCTTTTCTTTTAGGGAATATAGTTTGGGATATGGTATTGGTATTTTGGAAAGGCCTAAAAGTGGTATAATTTTGGTATAAACATGAGGCATACATATTTGCGGATTTCGGGGATTGCATTATTTGTCACCCCTCTAACAATTATCAACTATCTTTAGCTTTCCTTTTCTTTTAGGGAATATAGTTTGGGATATAGTATTGGTATTTTGAAACGGCCTAAAAGTGGTATAATTTTGTTATAAACATGAGGCATACATTTTTGCTGATTTCGGCGATTGCATTATTTGTCACCCCTCTAACAATTATCAACTATCTTTAGCTGTCCTTTTCTTTTAGGGAATATAGTTTGGGATATGGTATTGGTATTTTGGAAAGGCCTAAAAGTGGTATAATTTTGGTATAAACATGAGGCATACATATTTGCGGATTTCGGGGATTGCATTATTTGTCACCCCTCTAACAATTATCAACTATCTTTAGCTTTCCTTTTCTTTTAGGGAATATAGTTTGGGATATAGTATTGGTATTTTGAAACGGCCTAAAAGTGGTATAATTTTGGTATAAACATGAGGCATACATATTTGCGGATTTCGGGGATTGCATTATTTGTCACCCCTCTAACAATTATCAACTATCTTTAGCTTTCCTTTTCTTTTAGGGAATATAGTTGGTAATTTCGGTGAATGCACACACTAACTTTGAAAACAACTACAAGTACATGTAACTGAATAATGGATTTGTAACAAGGTATCCCTTGTAACAACTTCTAGCGCACAGGTGAGCAATGATAAGAATCCGATCGTAATTATACAACAAAAAAAACAACCAGCCATCATATTAGCTTGCTTCTTCAACTCGATCAGCTGCCTTAATCGCTTGTTCATTTTCTTCGATTCTCCCTTCACTTCCACTAGTTACGCATTGGGAGCATTAGGCATAATCGGAAGGTCCCTAATCGGAACGGCTCCTCTCTCCGCCGCATTCTCTCTGACAAGTCCCCCTCCCAAATTGCGCCCCAATAGCGCCAATTGATTCCTGCAATGAAGCCTCGAACGTACACATCGATCCACTCGAAATGCCTGCATTTCTTCAAGATCTGAAAACAACAACGTGAACCCTAAATCCCAAATTCGAGGGAATAACAAGAAAATCGAGAGAAAACAGAGAAATTGGAGCGAGATCTAACCTTATCCCCCTCTCTATATGGCAAGCTCTCGCATGCAACGAACTCACGTCCACGGTTGCCGTTCTCGTCCGTCTTACAGATCGACCGCTTCAGAGGCTCCTGGCGTGGGCAGTCAGGGCATCTTGTCAAAGGCACGGGTCCATACTGCGGCCATGAAGAACGGGAGGTCGAAGAGAAACTAGACATCACCCGCGTGCCGGAGAAGGGCTGCCGCTGGCGGAGAAGAAGAACAATGGGGCGCGGAGAAAGAAAGGGGAAGCAATGGCACGGGCACGGGCGCGGGGCTAGCTCGGGCTCCCATTTTGCAACGGTCACCTGGGTAAGCTGTGGGTCCGGCGCGCTAACGTGGACAAGTTGTGGGTCCCACGATGATCTGGATAAGTGGAGACGTGTCCACTGCGGGGCACCAACAGCGGCCCCACTTGCCAGCACCAACCAACGTCAACTAAACGGGATTCCTACCGTCCGAGCTCTTTCTGCGGGTTATAGACAAGGGGTTGGGGAAAACTGAGGAAAAACTAAGGATCTGGGGAAAACTGAGTACAACTAAGGAGCCGAGGGCACGAAAATAGAAATCCCTATTTTTTAACCAAGAGATTGCGGGCTACTTACATTTTTTCGATCCATTATGTTTAACTTTATCTTATGAAGGTTAAGGGATGCTGCTGGCTGACGGGTACCCAATGTCAGCCTCTCCCTACTACACAGCTACATGAAAATACAAAATATATGTTGAGTAATAAGGTTTGGAACGCAAGACCTCATTTGAGCTGACTAAAACGGGTGCATTGACACCGCGACAACAACTTGATGATGCTAGTTTCTCCTAAATATGTTTTTTGACTGGCGATTGCCTATTTGAGTTTATGTTCGTTAAAAATGTTGCACGTTCTACAATCTAGTGAACATGTTTGATACGGGGTGGCCTTTTGACACCGCCTCCTCAAGACCGACAAGCCCTCCTCGTGGTCCAATGACACGAGCTCGAGCCCAAGCACTACACCAAGAGGTGAATTCGCTCCTTTCCACGTATGCATTTGATACCTCGTTGGATGGCATGCTACTTCATGCCGATACCTTGTGTTCAATCAGGTACATCGGTAAAGACACAAGCCATGGAGACCAAGCCAATGGAGAGAGAGCTGAAAACGAAGAAGATGGAGCTACAGCGCCCCAGCCGGAACTTCCGCCCCCCAGGACCGGAACTTCCGCCCAGATTCCCTGTGAAGAGGATCCAGCCGGAACTTCCGCCCCTGAGGACCGGAACTTCCGCCCACCGGAACTTCCGCCCTAGTTCCGGAAGTTGGCCGGAAGTACCGCCCCGACCAGAAGTTCCGCCCCCAAGGACCGGGAACTTCCGCCCAGATGCCGCCAAGATGCTGTCCAGCGCCCAGGAAAGAGGATCCAGCCAGAACTTCCGCCTCGGAGGACCGGAACTTCCGCCCCTAGAGACCGGAACTTCCGCCCGCACGCGTTTCAGCACCCAAAACTGGCCGATTCGGCTTGTAACTTACCCCTTCGCCCCACCCACTATAAATAGCCGTGTTGGCTCAGATCTGAGATTAGACTTGATGTGAAATTAAACCTGAGCTTTGCTCTTGACCCTTGTGGGAACCCCTACACTATATCCTAGATCTTGTACCCACCCGGGCTCCTTATCGAATCCTATTGTATCTCTTTGGTGACTTCTACCAATATTAGTCTTTTGCTTGCACTTCTACCAATATTTGGTCTTTTGCTTGCACTTCTATCGATTTTGGTCTTTTCACCCTTCTAGATTCATAGGATCTCTGTCGAGGGTGCTCCTCGGCAATGCCCTCCGATAGGGGCTTAGGGTTGATGGAATCCTGCAAGCTGACACGAGACATCGGTTCACAGACAAGCGGGGAGAGCGATTTACCCAGGTTCGGGGCCCTCGATGAGGTAAAACCCTTACGTCCTGCCTGTCTGTTCTTGATTATGAAGATATTAGGTTACAATGGGGTGCCGAATAGTTCGGCTGAGATCTCGTCGAGAGGCTAAGTGCTATGGTGACCTAGCTCTAAGCTTTGGGTGGCTAAGGTTTGCTAATATTGATCGTGTCCCTCGGCAGCCCCTCTCCTGGCCTTTATATAAATGGCCAGGTCTCAAGAGGTCTCACCGAGTACGACTAGGTTTACAATAGTTTTAAATCTAATATTTCCTTGTCTGGTTGCCTGCTTGTCTTGCCCACCAAGGAATCTTCTGATGCACCGACCTAGTGGCCCACTTTGTCATCGGGTACCTTCATGGGCCTCCAGCTAGATCGTACAGGGTAGAACAACATCGGTTACCCGAAGGGTAATGCCCACGTCAGTAGCCCCCGAGTGTCTAGCCGAAGATAGTTCGGGTAGAGACTAAAACATGCCTCCACCTAAAGTTCTTCTCCTTGATTGTTTTTGTCCACCTTGTATCAACATCATCTTCTTCTGTCGGGTGCGCGTCAGCGCTCCCGATGGGAGTAGCCCCCGAGTCTAGGTACGGATGCTTGCAATCCGTGCGTAGACTCAAGTTGTACCACTCGAACGTTTTGCTCTGTCGAAGTTTTTCTGCAAGTCTTCGTAGGTCATTCGATATATTTTCCACATGCAAGGGATAATGAGTAACGTGCCCAACTTTTGCTGGTTAACTGCCGACGGCAAAACAACGTTACCCTACACAGAATCAAGTCCCCGGGCATGATCCTGGAGTGCAAAAAAGTTTTATCGGGTGCGTGTCCAGCGCTCCCGATGGGAGTAGCCCCCGAGTCTGGGCACGGATGCTTAAAACCGGGTGCAGACTCGAGCTGAACATTCCATCCTTCTCTCTAAATATATCTTCGAGTCCTTATTCTTTCGGATGCGCGCTCAGCGCTCCCGATGGGAGTAGCCCCCGAGTCTAGGTACAAATGCCTGGAATCCGTGCATAGACTTAAAATGTTCTCCTCAGAAATGTCTCCGGACTTTCTTTTTGTCGAGTGCGCATTTTCTTTTTATCAGGTGTGCATTCAACGCTTCCGACGGGAGTAGCCCCCGAGTCTGGACACGAGCACTTGTGATCGGGTGCAGACCCAAGCCTGAATATCCGAAGATTATCTATTTCCCTTCGATTGCTCTCGACTTCCTCCATGACGTCATTGATGACGTTTGTTGACACCTTGATTTTGACTGACAAGACACGACCCGCCGAGCCCATTCTTTATTTGCCTGGCCCCGTTTATAAGCAATATCCGTCCTTCTCGCACAGTTACCAAGGCGCCTCCTTGATTTTCGCAACCATCAAAGGTCTACTTAATAGACTGGCAGCAATGATACGTGTCCACGCAGTCCTCAAATTCTCTCTCTCTTAAAATCCCCAAAGGGCGAAAATCTCTAATCCTCCCATATTTGCCGTAGCATCTTCTTGGCCTTTCTTCTTCTTCCTTTCTTCGCAACTGCTGCGCCGCCACCACCGCTTTTTCCGATCCTCCTAGATCTCGCAATGGTGAAGAAGAAGAACCTCACCGCCGCCGCCAGTTCCATGAGCGGTGGCGCCGCCGCCAAGTCCTCCTCGAATCTTCCGAAGTGGGGCGTTTCAGATGCTCCTCCTCCAGCTCCGGCGTCGCCAGCGCCGCCAGGCTCGATAGCCAAACCTGGGGATTTGCTAGCATCCTCCTTCACGAAGCGTGATGAGAAGAGGGCCCGAAGTCTTGGGTTAGTTTCCTCCGACGAGGAGAACGTGATTCTTCCAGGTGCGATTCTCGGCCCAATCCCCCTGCTGGTTTTTCTGTAGTGTTCCTGTCATTCCTGTATCGGGGTCTCTCGCTTCCTGCCCATGAATTTCTTCGCCATCTTCTACGGACTTACGAAATCCAACTCTGGCAACTTACCCCTAACTCAATCCTTCACGTTGTTGTGTTCATTACTCTCTGTGAGGCATTCTTGGGCATTGAGCCCCATTTTGGATTGTGGAAAAAGATTTTTTATGTAAAGAGATACAACAGTAGTAATGGATCCTTTGTCATTGGGGGAGTGGGGTTTGTGGTTCGTTCAGAGGTTAACTATTTCAGTTTCCCAATGAGAGAATCCGTGCAAGGATGGAGACTGAAATGGTTTTACGTCAAGGACTCTTCATCAACCGAGTCCCAGCTTCCTTGTTTTGTCGATGTCCTTGAAACCAAGCCGAAAGATTCTTGGAAGAACATTCTCTCTCCCGACGAAAAGACGACGGCCGACGAATTATTTGCCAAATTCCTTCGGATCAAAGAGGCCAATGGTCAAACTATGATCGGTACAGAGGTAGCCGCGGTGTTCTTGAAGCGTCGAGGCCAACCAATCACGGCTAGAATCCGCCCGATGTGGTTGTATTCGGGAGTAAAGGATGAAACCAGGATAAATGTCGCTGAATTGTCGGAAAAGGAGCTACTTGACGAAGTGCGTCGCCTTACTCTCTTTAGTCAGGAAGGCTCGATTCCGTTGATATCTTCTTATACTCCCCTCGATGCCGATCATCCACCACCAGAGGTATCTTTCCTTCTCATATCCTTAATATGCCGCTTCCACTTAGTCAACATAATTGCTATTTATTCTTATTTGTTCTTCTCTTCGACAGATCCCCATAGTTTCTGGAAACTTGCATGATTCGCCAAATGAAACTTCTGAGGGAAGAGGCTCTTCAGTCCCTGTTGATTTTCACACTGTTGAGCACACGGGCCCAAAGAGCGAACACGATGATCCGATAGATTCTGAAGCTGTTCACACCGATCTTCCTTCCTCAGCCGATGATGCTTGCAACACAGAGGGATTAGTGCGTGATGACGACGCTGATCGTGATGCCTTTGTTGATGCAGCTGCGGAGGAGACCAGGGCTTCTCCTGTGAAGAGATCAACCGGCGGCTTTGCCGATGAAGACGATCTCTTCGATATGTAAGCACCTTCTTTCCCGAAGTCATATTTTGTCTTTTTACTTCTCGCATTCTTTTCATAACTTCTGTCAATCATTTCCTTTTTGCAGGGACGAAGGTTTCGTTGAGCCTCCGTCTAAGAAAGCCAAATCTGGCGCTGCTCCACCGGACGTTGCAGCTTCCGAAGCTTCGGCTCCTAAGGCAGCCCCCATGGCTCAGGTATCGATAGCTTCTTCCCTTTCTAAGGGGAAAAATGTTCCTTCAACTGTCGCCGCCGTGACTCCTCCTTCTGTAAGTCCCTTTTTGACTACGACGCAAATTTTCCTAGTGCGTACCTTGCTTAATGATTCTTTGTCAAACATCCTTCTTTCTCAAGAACCTGCGGGGTGTTATTTCCTCTTTGGAGGCCTTTGCCTCCCAATTCACTTCTCTGGAGGCAGACAAGGTTCGACTGCAGAAGGAAGTTAAATCTTCTTCCTCGAAACTGGACGGTGCCATCAAAATGGCCGCCGCAGCTCGCCAAGAAGTCGACTCCCTCAAAGAGGAACTTGGCAAGCTAAAGGAGAAGCTGAAGGAGGAGGAAGCCTCTAGGTTGGCCACCGAAGCTTGGGCAGCCGAAAAAGATGATCTTCTGCACCAATCTTCATTGGCTTTGCTTGGTAATCCCATTTTATGCTTCCTTAATGACTATTACTTTGCAGATCTAATCCTTTGATAGTAATCTTTTCCATTTCATCCCTTTTCAGAGGCCGCTGACATCCCTGTTGATGCTTTGGATAAAATTCCAAACAACTCTCCGGCAAACAGTGTGTCGATGACTCTTGCCGCCCACCAGCTTACACGGGAGCTCCTTGATAAGGGCAAAGGTGCCATGGCGCGGATGCACTCGATGATCTTCCCCAAGCTTAGCCAAGATAGGACCTTGGGGCAGCTAATTGACGCCTTCGCGGTCGACACCAAGGAGGTTATCGAGGTATTCAAACGTACTTCGCGTACTTATGGTGCCCTCCTAGCCTTCCAACTTATGATGGGTCATGGCTTCAAGGCCGATATTGTTACCCTCCAAAACCCACCGACGGGCAATGGCTGAGCAACACGAAGAGCCGGGAAGCTCCCAGGGCCGCTTAGTGGACCCTGGCACCTCGCGTCGTCCCGCAAATCTTCTAGCCACGTCCTGGCGGTTGCTAGGGCGTGCCACCTGACCTAGACCCGATCAGGAAGGTGTTAGAGTGCTTCGATTGTTCCTGCATGGTAGACACGTAAACATTAAATACGAGCCCTATTGGCTCTCAGGTTTCCCTGTGGATCGGCTCAAGGAGCCGATCGCCCCATGTTTCACGTTGGATTTACAATGGCAGGGGGATCCTGCTTGATCAGGACAAAGCTAAAACGATCCACGACAGTTTAGGGTTTTCACCGCATAACCGGAACGTCCTATGTGTGATCGGGCCTAGCAGCTACGGAAGATGATGCAAACCACCCCTACGAGAGGCCTAAAAACCAACATAACGTCGATTCCCGGAACATCCCTCGCAGGGACGGTGAACAACATCTAACGCACTACCGGATCCTCCGACCCCAACGTAAGGCCTAACTATGCAGATATTAAACTAATCCCTGCGGAGCAAGGAGCAACTATAACGGATCGGATCTACTAAGTAACGAACAAGCAAGATGCTGCCCTTACATCTGGATAGACGTAAGGGCAGCTAGGTGTCGAGGGACGGCATCGCCACGCAGATATGCACGTGAAAGCATCAATGCAAGCCCCTAAACACCTAAGGATAAATAGTACTGCTCGCCATCAACAAGGCTTCAGCACGAGCAGTACAAGGTTGACGAATAAACGTATACTGCCTAGATCGCTAGATGCGATCTAGGCAGCATGGTGCTTACCCGGGAGAAACCCTCGAAGAAAGGGGTGGCGATGCGCCTGATTTGTGTTGGTTGAACGATGATTGTCCTCCTTTTCCGATAACCCTAGATACATATTTATAGTCCAAGGGACTTTCTAATTGAGGCGTGCACCTAACCGTGCACGGGCCAGACTCTATCTCTTAATCTAAATTACAATGCGATCTACTATATTACAGATACACGGGCAGCTTAGCCCAAACTCTTAGCGCAAGGCCGCTTCGACGACGCTCCATGTGTAGTCCTTTAAGCCCATCTTCACTTACGGCCCATCTCCTGATTTGGCCAAAATCTGGTGATAACACATGCCCCCTGGTTTTGGTAATGATAATATCAAAACCATCTGTTTTTCCTTCGAGGGGTCGTGTCGTGGCAGAGCCGTCGCAGTTTTCCTCGTGATGACATCTTGCCTCCCATCCTTTTCTGCACGATCTAACAGCCCTGACAACCCCCGAGTAATCGGCTCTTCTTTTTGTTCCTTCTCTTTTGAGCTATCTGCTTCTAATTAACTTGGCCGACGGCCAAAGTCAAACAACCCCCAAAAGAGCCGATGATGTCGCATCGGCCTCCACCATAAAACGAGCAAGGGCAAACCTCATTGTCCCTCCAAACGGTAACTAGCAACCTCCGTCTGAGAAAGCAAGCTCAGATCCCCAAAATCCGCCGCCCGCACAGCTTCACGAGCTTCAGATCTCAGCCGCGCCGCCCCAACTCTGCAGCGCATCAAATGGCGGAGTCCTCCAACACCAACGCCATGGTCTCCGGTCTGAAGGTAATACTTCACTGCTCCGTCGCCATTAGGATCAATCTCAAGATTGAACAGAGGAACACCTGAATTAATGTTCTATTCCGTTATTAATTTTAGGTCTCCGACATCCTGTTGCCGCATCCTTCTCTCCCAAATTCCATGTGTCTTGGCCCCCGTTCTTCCGAGAGTCCTGCCCACTTAATCTCCTGTGAGGCCAACAGAATCCCCTTCGCGAATCAGAATTTAGATCTGACTTCCTGGGCCGACTGCCTGCGAGCCTGGCCTAATCCTCCTGAAGGTTGGGTGGCATGGTACAGTAGAGTGTCCAAGACCCATTATGCCACCTGGGAAACGATAGGGATAGCCGATGCATTGTCATTATCATTGTCTCCTCTCGAAAAGAATGAGAACATTCTGAAAACCATCGGCTACTTTTGGTCTGACGCACTGAACTGTTTTATGTTTGGCCATGGCCCCATGACGCCAACTCTGCTGGATGTAACCATGATCACAGGCCTTGACATTGCATCTCCCAGCCCCTCTGCTTTTAAGTTGCCAAAAGTCCCGTTCACCCTCTCTTCTAAAACAGAGTGCACAAGCTGGGGCGCCTACCTGAAGCGTTATATGAAAACCAAAGGCCCTGTAACCGAGAGAGAACACACGGCCTTCTTAAACTTCTGGCTGGAGCACTTCATATTCTGCGGTCCTTCTCTCGCCCCAACTAAGAATTACCTTTCCCTGGCCTACGAACTTGCTAAAGGCACTCGTCTTGGCCTTGGCAAACTGTTCCTTGGGGAGGTCTATCGATCTCTCCAGCTGATGTCGGTCAAACTGTTCTCTCAAAGGACAGTAAAGACAGGGGGTCCCTGGTGGTTTATTCAATTATGGGCTCAGCTATACTTTCAGAACCAAATCCCAGACTTCCCACCTTTGACCACCTGCACCTTCCTAGATACCGACGGGAGGGAGATCCGATGCACCAGTTATGGTCAAGCCCTGTATGGCCTTCCAGGCAGCAGGCTAATTCCTAAGGAAGCAGCAGGGTGGTTCCAGATCTTCTTCCAAGGCTTAAGCAACCCCCTGTTCTTCCCTTACACCGAATCGGAAAACTTTGAGAACCTAGTCTCCTTCCGGTTGGACAGCTTTGCCGATGACGCTAGCACCCGGCACTTGTTTTCTATCATGATCTGCCCTTGTTTCCTCCCCGTCGGCATGAGCACCTCTAACCGGATCACCAAGCCCGGCTACGAGTCTTACCAACCGGTGATAGCAGCTCGGCAACTTGGTCTCGGGCAAGTGCCCCCACACTTCTTCCTTCATCACCTGACGGCAAGCAGAGCTGAACTACCTGACATCCTTACTGGCCAAAGGTGTTACACCTTCTTTGATGCTCTGGCAATCCCAATCCCCAACAACCTCAGCTTCACCACTACTACCGATGGTTTTGAGACTTGGTGGACCATGTGGAAGACTCACGCCTTCAGAAGAGCCCTAGGACCATCGCTGAAGCAGCTTGATGCCAAACATGACACCACACATCAGGTACCCTTGCATATAAATTTCTTGCGATTGTTCATAATGGTTGTCTGAAACCCTGGCTCTATCTCTTGGCAGGAACAAGATGGTCCAGAGCCCAAGCAAGCCGATGGCTCTCCCTTCACATTCCTCCCACCGGCCCCGGTGGTACTCTTCTGCCGAAACTCGCCATCCCTGAAACAAGTCATAATGCAAGGCCAGCCGATTTCACCGAAATCGGCTTCCAAAAATAAAGCGTCCTCGGGGTCAGTTGCCCCCCGAGCTTCCACCCAAGCGAGGAAGGCAGTGAGGAAAGTAGCTGCCAGGAAGACCTTGAAGCGCAAAGCTCCCGTCCAAGACAACTTGCAAGTAAGCCAACCCGTGCCTTGCTCACATTTATCCATCCTCCTGGTCCTCCACGACATGCTTATGCCTCTTTTCACAGACTTCCACCGAGGAGAACTCCAGCGAGGATGAACATTCTCGTCAGAGGGACATGAACCCGGGCGACTCCGAGAGATCCACCACACAGAGCCAGACGGACTCACCTTCGTCGACCAGGCAAAGGTCTGCTCCCGAACCTGCTGCCACCCCCGCTCCGATCAAAACAGGGTCTCGCATGAAACGTCGCTGTGTCAAACGGGTTCGCAAAGGCTCACAAGTCTCCTCGCCAAGCCAGGAGGTTTCAAACGTAATTACTTCACCAGTCCATGCCTCATGTCATCTCATTGCCGGCTCGTGTCGACTCACCATTTCTTTTGCAGACCAATGAGACCTCTAGCGGGGACGTCGAAGAGGTACCGCGGCCATCTGCCACACTAGATTTGGCCGCCTCGACAAGTGTGGCTGGCCAAGTGGCTAACCTGGCCAAACTCGCAGCACAGCCGATTATCCCTAAACCGGCCGCTCCTCCTTCTTTGGGAGAGGTATATTCTACTCCCTTGGCCCTATCCTCCCATGTGTTGTGTACTCACGTCGCTCTTGTTTGTCTGTCAGGGATGTGATCCTTCAAGCTTACTGACGTTCGATCCTGAATCCATCGAGCCAGCTGCTCCCAAAGCAAGTGAAGAGCCAAGCCTTGAAATGATCCACGGTCCTCTTCAGCGCCTCAAGGCTTTGCTCTCCTCCTCAGTTGATATCTTGGTCGAAAATCCCGAGGCAATCAAAGGTATCCTTGATGAAATCCAGTATCATCTCCCCGTGACACTGCGGGTGAAGCTTTGGCCAGCTGCGACCCTATCGGCTTTCAAGTCAGGAGTGCAATCGGCTCGCCAAAGAATTACCCTTCGTCGCGCTCAGCTCCCGTTGAGAGCCGATATTGCAGAGAAATGTCAACGGCTTAACGAGAAAAAGACTGCTCTGGACGCCAAGACTGATACTTCTGCCAATAATGTGGAACTCGAAACCCTGCGCAAGGAACTGGAGAGCCTTGAAGAGAAGGTGAGGATGACCAAGCAGCTTATCCAAGAGAAGGAGACCTTCATTGCCCGCTCTCGAGAGGAAGCGCAAGGCCTCACAGCTGATCTAAAAACTGATCTGGCGGAGATTCGCGCTCTGAGCGGCCAGCTGGTGACAGGCAAAGATGAGGACGACGAGACTGAGATTGGCGAAGTGGATCGTATCCGAGCCGACGCCCTTTGCGCTCTTGATGAATTTCTTCAGAAGAATTTCTCTGTGTAAGCTAATGAATGTTGTACTGAATGTTGTACTGAACTTGTACCTCTTGCCTTGACAGCTTGTGTGCGCATCAAAATTTCCATTTTTTTTATATATATTAGCCGATCGATCTCGTGAATCGGCTCCCTTGGGTACATACTCCGTGGCCTTAGCCCTTCTCTGTGTGTATGCCCCCTCAAGCCGAATCCTTCGAGTGATTGAAGATGTCGGCTTTCAACCGATTCATGATTATCTCACAACTCATCATGATAATCAACACAACAGCGAATACACCTGGTGAGAATAATTTTAGCCGATCGTTGGGATCGGCTTCCCTTGCAGTTGTCGATCCAACTATCCATCCGGTGGAGTAGCGCCATTGAGGTTCCAGACATCTATAGCAACGCGCCATCGGCCATCCTTTTTCTTCGTGAGTGCGACACTGGAAATCCATTCAGTGTACCTGCACGGCCTGAGGCATCCGGCGTCCAACATCTTCTCGATATCCTTCTTGACTTCCTCAATCTCTTCTAGCTTGTCAGCTGGCGTAAACCCATACCCCAGCTTTCCATCGCTTGCCAGGTCGACGTTGAACACAGGCAAAGCGTATATGGAGGATAATGCTGGCCGATCGCTGAAATCGGCCTCCTTTTCCATTGTAATGCTTGATGAAGGCTTACAACTTCTGGGTCTCTTATTATGTTGACGTGACTCGCTGGAGGCGCGTTCACCATGTCTTGGGTCATAAATCTCTGACGAGATCCTGAACACTGTGTTTGTACCAGCCGACGTCTCTACATCGGCATCAGCCGATGCCTGTGCATCGGCTCTTGCCTGTTTTGGGCGCCATACTTTCTTTGGCGGGCGCGCCTTCGTCTCCAATGTTTGCTGAATTTTCACGGCCAGATCGGGCCGTGCTCTTCTCAACGTGTACAGGTACTGTGCCTCGGCTTCTTCCAGGTTTCGCAGCCGCTGCACTCTACGCTTCTGAGAATGGCTGAGTCCATCAGGGCACCACCTTGGTCGGTGATACCTATCTTCTTCTCCATCTGACTCCTCGAAGTCTTCTTCTTGAGAGGACTCAGCTCGTTTGTTATGTGGTGGGAGAGGTCCTAGACGCTCGAACACTGAAACTTCGTTTGTCCTTCTCCTTCGCTGTCTGCATTCTGGGCAGTTCTCGATTGTTGGCAATCGGCTCATTCCTGAGTCCCAGCAATGTTTGAAGAAGGGACAGTTCCAGTGCTTATCCACGTTGTCTTGCTCCCTTGACCTCCCTCCAGCGTGGCGTTCGTACCCGTCGTTGCTTCCATCATACTGACGATACCTCCTGCTTTCCACATCAGACCGACGAAATTTTTCATCGTCTTCGTCGTAGCGTCGACGTCGGTCATACTGCTGCTCATATTTGTTGAGGAGATGCACGGAGAGTGGGCACTGATACCGTATGCTTCTCACCTCCTCCTCAGTCAGGTACCGTCTATCATCATCTTGGGGCCGGTCGCGTGGAACGGCCTCCTCCTTATCTTTGCCACGAGAGTGG
Source organism: Lolium perenne (assembly GCF_019359855.2). Lineage (NCBI taxonomy): Eukaryota > Viridiplantae > Streptophyta > Magnoliopsida > Poales > Poaceae > Lolium > Lolium perenne. The sequence continues at coordinate 82,150,787 of NC_067248.2, read as the reverse complement.
CTGCTCTCTGCTTTGTCCGCGCTATGGCAGTTCACCAGCCTGGCCATATTGACACTAAAGGAGAACCCTGGCTCCCTTATAGAGTGGCTGAGATCTACTGTATTGACGCCATGCGACAGACACGTGTTTCCTTTGAGCTTGATGTTGTGAGAACGGGTTGTCTCAGAGGAGCCGATGAGTTCGGCTTCAACGATGGCCTTAAGCTCATCGTACTTCTTCTTATGATCAGGAGGAAGATCCTCGTATGTGATCTGTTCCTCCGCCATCTCGGATGCCGATGTTGACGTGGATGTTGCAGAAGGTTGTCCCACCGGGCGTGCCAGAATGTGTTACCCTCCAAAACCCACCGACGGGCAATGGCTGAGCAACACGAAGAGCCGGGAAGCTCCCAGGGCCGCTTAGTGGACCCTGGCACCTCGCGTCGTCCCGCAAATCTTCTAGCCACGTCCTGGCGGTTGCTAGGGCGTGCCACCTGACCTAGACCCGATCAGGAAGGTGTTAGAGTGCTTCGATTGTTCCTGCATGGTAGACACGTAAACATTAAATACGAGCCCTATTGGCTCTCAGGTTTCCCTGTGGATCGGCTCAAGGAGCCGATCGCCCCATGTTTCACGTTGGATTTACAATGGCATGGGGATCCTGCTTGATCAGGACAAAGCTAAAACGATCCACGACAGTTTAGGGTTTTCACCGCATAACCGGAACGTCCTATGTGTGATCGGGCCTAGCAGCTACGGAAGATGATGCAAACCACCCCTACGAGAGGCCTAAAAACCAACATAACGTCGATTCCCGGAACATCCCTCGCAGGGACGGTGAACAACATCTAACGCACTACCGGATCCTCCGACCCCAACGTAAGGCCTAACTATGCAGATATTAAACTAATCCCTGCGGAGCAAGGAGCAACTATAACGGATCGGATCTACTAAGTAACGAACAAGCAAGATGCTGCCCTTACATCTGGATAGACGTAAGGGCAGCTAGGTGTCGAGGGACGGCATCGCCACGCAGATATGCACGTGAAAGCATCAATGCAAGCCCCTAAACACCTAAGGATAAATAGTACTGCTCGCCATCAACAAGGCTTCAGCACGAGCAGTACAAGGTTGACAAATAAACGTATACTGCCTAGATCGCTAGATGCGATCTAGGCAGCATGGTGCTTACCCGGGAGAAACCCTTGAAGAAAGGGGTGGCGATGCGCCTGATTTGTGTTGGTTGAACGATGATTGTCCTCCTTTTCCGATAACCCTAGATACATATTTATAGTCCAAGGGACTTTCTAATTGAGGCGTGCACCTAACCGTGCACGGGCCAGACTCTATCTCTTAATCTAAATTACAATGCGATCTACTATATTACAGATACACGGGCAGCTTAGCCCAAACTCTTAGCGCAAGGCCGCTTCGACGACGCTCCATGTGTAGTCCTTTAAGCCCATCTTCACTTACGGCCCATCTCCTGATTTGGCCAAAATCTGGTGATAACAGATATCGAGGAGATGTCTAAGGAGCTGCCGAAAGATCAAGATGGGCAGTTTATTGATTTAAGCATCTTCAAAATGTCAGCTGTTAAATGCGCACGCCAGCTCCTTGATCTGGTTTCATCGAAGAAAACATCGGCTGGCCCAAGTTTATCAATCCAAACTCAAGCCCCTTGACTTTTGTAACAAGCTTTTCTTTGATTTGATGTGAAACGATGATCTGTCGAAAAACTTATGCCTGTAATAAACTTTGTGCTAGCAATGTTGCTAGTACACGCTTGCTATGATATTTCCACTTGCACTTCTCCCGATGGGAGTTACTTTAGATGTTTGAATTGAAGCGATTCGTCATCCCTTTAACGTTGTTCTTTTGCAGATTTTCCCAGTGTCGACGTTTGTCGATGATTCTTCGGGTGTTCTTTCTGAAGAGGATCGGATCCAGCGTATGAAGGATCGGATTGCGCAGAGGGAAAAAGATCTGCGCAATACCTATGCCTTGGCTGCTATTGTCAGGAAGAAGGGCAAAATTGCAGCCGACATAGAGCGCTATGCTCTTACTGAACTACATAAAGCCACTGAAAGCTTGAACTGTAAGTCTTCATGGTCCTCGTGCTTATTATTCTCTGTTGAACATATCGCCTGATTTTTCTATTAATTCCATCGCTAGTCATAGCCTTGAACCGTGCTGAAGAGAACAAGCGAATTCACGAGCGCGTGAACGCATTGACTCAGCTGTCATCAGCCAAAGAAATTTTCTGGCGGGAACACTCGAAGGCTTCAGCTGTCGCACGATTTCAGGATCGGGTCCAACAAGTCCACCATTTCTTCGACAAGTGCTACAAAGCCCTGAGGGTAATTTGGAGGACTATGTTTCCGTTGAACGCGATTCCTCCTACGCTGTTGACTCTGATGTCTGAGTTTGGGAATACCAAGAAGATCCGAGACTTGGTGCGAGCTCAGGTTTTTGCCTGGGCCAGGTTTACACTTGCCCTTGTCCTTGCACGTTACGCCTCAGCAAATCTGCTCACTATAGCCAACGCGGTTGGTGACTTGGAGACTCTGCATCCGAAGGTATATCTGCCCGCCAATATAATTGTCGACAAGCTTGAAAAGGATTCAAGGGTACCTGAAGAAAGAGAAACTCCACAAGGGTGATTTAAGGGATTAAGGTTGTTTTGTAAATAGGTTATTTTGGCTACTTTATCCAAGTGTTAGGATTGTTTAGCCGAAACTTTTTAATTTGTAGATACATGTATATGTACTTTCACCGTGTTAATGCCGTTGGCAAATTTTGAGGGAGCAAATCTTAATTGCCCGTTTAGATGTATGTGCACTCGTTGGTCAGCAAATCATTTGAGTGATCAGCTCGTGTTGCAGGTTTCGCTAAACCTGTTGTATGCGCAACTTTGCTTTCAACCAATATATGTTTCGACAGTCACTCCCGAATATTTCGGGTGCAATGATTCTGCCGATGAGCCCGTTGTTCTTTGATATTTCCATATCGAACGTGGGTTGTATTTATATGTATTTCCGAACTCTTGCTATTTTCGGCACTCGTAGAGGCATCTATAGCAGAGGGAAAGGTCGTCATCCTTGTTTATTTTTGCATCCTTTAGCACTCGTAGAGGTTTTTTTGGAACACAATCTTCTGCCACGTACTGCATTGCACCATCGTTCACCGAGGGGTGTAAGCAAAGATTACGGTGATGCGGGTTAAGTGCCCCGAATTACTGCATGCTTTATCAAGGGGTCACAACTGAAGTTCTCATTAATAAGGTAAACACGATACTAAAGGGCGTAAAATAGGGGAAGCCCTGCTAAAATAAAAGAGGAAGCTAAACATTATTCGACTATTCTAAGCAAGGAAGGGGTTCTTCTTATCTTCAGGCTTGTCTACCACGTTAGCGGTTTTCGAAGCGTCGTTGATTGCAGTGGGGGTCTCGACAGCGATCGCCAATGTCTTGCTGTCTCCTGCTGTGCTATCAACTGCCGAAATTTTAGCTGCCGTAGCCTCTGGAGCAAGGTCGGCTGGCTTCTGCTTGGTCTCCCTGACATGTTTCTCCTCCTTAATTTCGCGTATCGATAGCTTGGGCGGAGGATCGATAATTTCTTGCTTTAACCGAAACTTCGCAGCAATCCTCTGAAAGTCGCGATCACAATTGTCCGAGCGAGAGAAACTTCCATGGACTGTGATGTTTGTCCCGTTGTTCCCAGGCATTTTCAGCTTGAGGTATGCGTAGTGCGGTACAACCATGAACTTTGCATAAGCTGGTCTTCCGAGTATAGCGTGATACTGTGACTCCAGTTCACTACTTCAAACTCGATCTTTTCCTTCCTGAAATTGTCGGTTTTGCCAAAGACGATGTTCAGGTAAACTTTGCCAAGAGAGTACCCAGGTGCGGTTGGAAGAATCCCATGGAAGCAAGTGTCTGTTTCTTATAGCATCCTCATGGTGATCCACTACAAGAAAAGTTGCCATGGCCGACGAAGTTGAAGTCGCGCCGTGGTTGCTGGTGTACCATGGCCGACGATTTTTGGTCCCTCCGTGGTGCATGTCAAAACTTTTTTTTTCTTGTTTTTGAGGCCACCTAGCCCGACGAAAGCGGCCAAAACGTGGCGTATGGTGGCCCGGGACGTGGTGCATCTCGAAATCTCGGGTTCGCCGGCCGAATCAACGCAAATCCGCACCGCCGAGGGATGTAGGGCCCAGATGGCAGCCTCTCTGGCATTGTTTTTTTTCTAGATCGCGCCATCTCGTTCAACGTTCTCCGATCGAGCCGTTTACGATGCAGGATCATGGGTCCCGCATGTCATCCTCTATGAACCAAAATTCTTTCTATTCTTGGATTTTTTTTGACCCCCTGATTTCTGGCTACTTCCTTTTTCTTTTGATCCCTTGCCGCCTTGGAAACGTTGAGACCGCTGCTGCTAAATGGGACCCGCATGTGATCCTCTATGTGCAATCAACTTTCTTTTCTTGGAGTTTTTTTGGCACCTCAAATTTGGTCACTTGCCTTTTTCTTTCGATCCCCTGCCGCCTCTCAAACGGTGATACCGCTGCTGCTAACTGGGACCCGCATGTCATCCTCTATGTACTATAAAACTTTCTTTTCTTGAATTATTTTTGGCACCTCATATTTGGTCACTTACCTTTTTCTTTCGACCCCCTGCCGCCTCTCAAACGGTGATACCGCTGCTGCTAAATGGGACCCGCATGTCATCCTCTATGTACTATAAAAATTTCTTTTCTTGAATTATTTTTGGCTCCTCATATTTGGTCACTTGCCTTTTTCTTTCGATCCCCTGCCGCCTCTCAAACGGTGATACCGCTGCTGCTAACTGGGACCCGCATGTCATCCTCTATGTACTATAAAACTTTCTTTTCTTGAATTATTTTTGGCACCTCATATTTGGTCACTTACCTTTTTCTTTCGATCCCCTGCCGCCTCTCAAACGGTGATACCGCTGCTGCTAAATGGGACCCGCATGTCATCCTCTATGTACTATAAAACTTTCTTTTCTTGGATTATTTTTGGCACCTCATATTTGGTCACTTGACTTTTTCTTTCGATCCTCACGCCTCTCAAATGTTGATACCGCTGCTAAATGGGACCCGCATGTCATCCTCTATGTACTATAAAACTTTCTTTTCTTGGATTTTTTTGGCACCTCATATTTGGTAACTTGACTTTTTCTTTCGATCCCCTGTCGCCTCTCAAACAGCGATACATCTTGCTAAATGGGACCCGCATGTCATCCTCTATGTACTTTAAAACTTTCTTTTCTTGGATTTTTTTTGGCACCTCATATTTGGTCACTTGACTTTTTCTTTCGATCCCCTGCCGCCTCTCAAACGGTGAGACCGCTGCAGCTAAATGGGACCCGCATGTCATCCTCTATGAGCAATCAACTTTCTTTTCTTGGAGTTTTTTTTGGCACCTCATATTTGGTCACTTGCCTTTTTCTTTCGATCTCATGCCACGTTTGAAACGTTGAGGTACCTGCTGGCTCATGGGACCCGCATGTCATCCTCTGTGTGCTATAAAAGTTTCCTTTGTTGGATTTTTTCACCCTCGATTTTTGGCTTGCCTTTTTCTTTTGATCCCCTGCCCCTTTGAAACGTTGAGTAAGTTTGTTGGTTCAAGGGACCCGCATGTCATCCTCTATGTCCATCAACTTTCTTTTCTTGGATTTTTTTTCACCCCCTAATTACTAGCTACTTTCTTTTTCTTTTGATCTCAAGCCGCATTACAAACATTGAGACCATTTCTTTGCAAAATGGGACCCACATGTCATCCTCTATGTACAATAAATCTTGGATTATTTTTGGCTCCTGATATTTGGTCACTTGCCTTTTTCTTTCGATCTCATGCCGCCTTTGAAACGTTGAGTAAGCTGCTGGCTCATGGGTCCCGCATGTCATCCTCTACGAACAATAAAAGTTTCCTTTCTTGGAGTTATTTTTTACCCCTAATTTCTGGCTATTTGCCTTTTTCTTTTGATCCCCTGCCCCCGTTGAAACGATGAGGACGCTGTTGGCAGGTCGGTCCCACATGTCATCCTCCATGAACAATAAAAGTTTCCTTTGGTGGATTTATTTTTGACCCCTAATTAATTTACGGCTATTTCCTTTATTTTTCTTTTGATCCCTGCCGCCTTGGAATTGTTGAGAATCTGCTTGCCTCATTTTTCTTTTGGTCTGTGCCGCCTTGGAAACGTTGAGACCATTGCTACAAAATGGGACCCGCATGTCATCCTCTATGTACAATAAAGTTTCTTTTCTTGGATTATTTTTGGCTCCTGATATTATGTCACTTGCCTTTTTCTTTCGATCTCATGCCGACTTTGAAACGTTGAGGATGCTGCTGCCTCATGGGTCCCGCATGTCATCCTCTCAGAACGATAAATGTTTTCTTTTCTTGTATTTTTTTACCAACTGATTTTTGGCTTTTTTTATTTTCGATCCTCGCCGCCTTTGAAACGTTGACTCACTGCTGGCTCATGGGTCCCCGATGTCGACCTCCCCGTACAAGAAACATGTGATATTTTATTTTGCGGACAATAAACGTTGTATTTCGCTCGAGCCATTGCAAACGGATAAATTAAATCTTTATATCTACATAAACAAACTTATATGTTGAATCTCCTTGTTTTTTGTTTTTGCGAAGCATAGGACTTTCCTGTTTTTTTTGATAAAAATCCGACCTTTCGTGTTTTGGAGTGGGCTGAAATTGTACGAGTCAAAAGGCCCGGCGGGGATAGTTCGAAGGCCCGGATGTCCGAGATCTGCCCAATTGAAATCTTTCTTTTCTTGGATTTTTTCACACCCTGATTTCTGGCTACTTCATTTTTCTTTCGGTCCTGTGCCGCCTTGGAAGCGTTGAGACCGCTGCTACAAAATGGGACCCGCATGTCATCCTCTATGTACAATAAAGTTTCTTTTCTTGGATTATTTTTGGCTCCTGATATTATGTCACTTGACTTTTTCTTTCAATCTCATGCCGACTTTGAAACGTTGAGGAAGCTGCTGGCTCATGGGTCCCACATGTCATCCTCTATGAACAATAAAAGTTTTCTTTGTTGGATTTATTTTTTCCCTAATTTACGGCTATTTGTCTTTTTCTTTTGATCCCTGCCCCCTTTGAAACGATGACGACGCAGTGGCAAGTCGGTCCCACATGTCATCCTCTATGACCAATAAAAGTTTCCTTTGATGGATTTATTTTTGACCCTAATTAATTTCTGGCTATTTCCTTTTTTATTTTGATCCCCTGCCGCCTTGAAATAGTTGAGGATGCTGCTGCCTCATGGGTCCCGCATGTCATCCTCTCAGAAAGGTAACTGTTTCTTTTCTTGAATTTGTTTACCAACTGATTTTTGGCTTATTTTTTCTTTCGATCTCCTACCACCTTTAAAACATTGACAACGCTGCTGGCTCATGGGTCCCCAATGTCAGCCTCCCCATACTGCAAATCCTCTTTCTGCAAAGGTTGTATTTCTAGATAGATAAGGTGGATTCGAATCTGCCATGGTTCAGGCAGCTCAGGTAAGCCTTCTTGCACTAATTAATGGAAGTAGTGTATCACAAGGTCAAGACATGTGGCTCGGTGTAATGAATCTATATGAATCATGTTGTGGGTTCAATCTGATAGTTCTCTAACAGGTCAGCCAAAATAGAAATTAAGTTTTTTTCTAAAACGGAAATGCAAATTAAGATGAACACAAACATTAGTTATCATAATAGCTGATCATACATACATACTTGCTAAGAGCAAAAGCTTGCCAGAGTTTTACCACCCATACAATTAATTAGCAGTTCAGATAAGATAACCTTATATAAGTATAACTACAAATGCATTTGCTAAGGGCTCATGGGACAACGAGAACTAGACAACCGCGAACTTTATGACCAAAAGACATGTCACGGCGGCATCGAAAGATCTTGACCTTCAACTTTGATCCAATGCGAAGTTTGGCACCGTCAATGAACTTTTTCCACTGGAAGTAACGACCTAAGCGGCCATCTGTGGGACTGACAGAGTACCGTCCCTCCACGGTGATACCTTCACTCTCCATGACGAGGGATATCTTGCCCCTTCGGCTAGCATTGAGATCCTTGGAGATACTTTTAGGCAATTTCTGATTCAAAGCAAGAGATACCACCAAAAATTAGTCAATGGCACCAATGCACTGAACCATGTGAGACTTTGAGCAGAGAAGACATCAAGATAAGAGCAGTTATGCTGTCATATACTCACGAACATAGCCTTCAGATGTGTCCTGGTCACCACACGGGTGGCCACGGCAATGAGTGAGACCTCGGTGATCCGGGTGGGGCGGTGCATGAGCTGGGCTGGTACACGAGCTGGTGCGATGCGGAGACTGCTGGGTAGGTGCGATAAACGGTGCCTCTAGAGGAACCGGTGCGATGCAGAGACTGTTGGGCGAGGTGCAGAACGGTGCGGCTAGAGGAACCGATCTTGATGCAGAGGCTGCTGGGCATGTGTAGTATATGGGGCCTCTACGGGAACCAATGCTGATGTAGGGGACTGCTTTGGGTAGATGCGTAAACGGAGCTGGTACAGAACCGGTGCTGATGCGGGAGAGTGGGAAGCCGGTGCCGGTCTTTGGTGTGGTTGCCCTTTGTGACATCCGCTCCTATTCCATCGGGATCTGCAGCTTTGATCATGTTAAACCCGGCAAGCTAGAACAGAGGGAATGGTTTAGAACAACTGCTCGAGAATGCGGTTATCAAAAGATATGAGTAGAAAAAGTTACATATTATATATTTGGAAGTGTCTCCAACTACGTAAGCGATTACGTATATCCGCCCGTTTGAGTTTCTGATCCTCAGCTCGTCGCCCTTCTTCAGACCGTAGTCAAAAGCAAACTTTCTCCAATCATGTCCATACAAATATGTGATGGCCTGCGTCTTGTAGACATACACCTCATAGACCGTGTAGGTGTTCATCAATTTGCCATTGCCATGCATAGTGAAAGATCCTTCATGCGGACACATCTGGTTAATCATTGGACGAAGTTCACAAGGTACAGTCTGCATGTGAAAATTGATACAAATGTAAGAAGCGGGAAGACTAAAAACAAGACTTTACTATATGCCAATTCATGCTAAACCACTGAGAATACATACCTGTAACTCTGTGAAGGAGCTACTAGAAAGGTAGATAGAGCCATAGGAGGTGTTATATGCGGGGTATGTACATGGGCCCGCCATATTCCCATAAGCTCGGCATCGGGATGGTGAAGGAAACATGGGAGGTACTATCTGGTGCGTAGCGCTGAACGTAAGTGGAAGAATTAGGTTGTGTAAAGTGCATAGTTCAGAGCAATGCAAATGTTGACAAGCAAGTGCATAACACTATGTTACAAATTTGAGCAGTGAAAAATTAGTGTATGATGAATATAAGCATGCTAATTTGGTGTTTCCGAATTCCAAAAGCATTAGACAAAGCCGGTGATAATATCGAGACATAAATCATGGCATGTATATGTGGCTTAAGAAAATATACCCGAACCCTTGGATGGTTACGGCCCGGCTGGTCCTTGGACTTGAGCTTATATAAGCATCCGGAAGGTGGGGCCGACGGTAACTTGGTGGCAGCCTCTGCAGATGCCTCATCGGCAGGCGGTTGCAATCCTTTTGACCAATGAAGGCTTAGCGGTTTCGAGTCTGCATATAAAAATTGAAGAGCAACGAGACATCAAGCAGTGATATATAAAATGAATCTAGGAGACAACGATGCATATAGTGCTTTGGATGTAAGTGGAAGAATAGGTGTGTGTGTTTCGAACTATTGGTAAGCATTAGACAAAGCCGGCAATAAACGAGACAAAAATCAAATCATGTATGAGGATTAAGAAAATATACCTGCTTCTGAAAAGGGTACCACCCAGTGGCCCGTGGCCTTGTGCTTGAGGAGGTTTTCGAGAAGATGGTGGCAGCACCATCGTCTTCACAGCGACCTCATCGGGATCATTTTTATCCATTTGAGTAGAGGCACAGAAGTTTCATCCTGCATATGAATAGCATGAGAACTCATCATTGATATTTAATAAATCTATGAGATAGACTGATGCAAATAGTGCGGGGTGTAAGTGGAAGAATAGGGTTGTGCATAGAGAACAGTTGACAACAATGCAAATGATTACAAAAGAAGCCAATGGAAATCAACGGTTTATATCTTTGGATGAGACAGACTGAAAAGTGAAAAATTAGTGTATGATGATTGTAAGCAAACGCAGTGTTTCTGAACTTTTGGTAAGCATTAGACAAAGCCAACAGTAATTAAACAGATAATAATGAAATCATGTATGTGGATTAAGAAAATATACCAGATTCATTAAAAGGTCACCACCCAGCTGGCCGATGGCCTCGTGCTTGTAGAGGTTTTCGGAAGATGGTGCCGGCACCATCGTCCTCACAGCAGCCTCATTAGCCTCATTTTGCATCCACTTGAGTAAAGGCGCAGCAGTTTCAGCCTGCATAAGAATGGGAACAGATCTCAGCAGTGATATTGAATGACTCTGAGACAGACTGATGCATATAGTGCTAGATGTAAGTGGAAGGGTATGGCCGTGTAAGGACAACAGTTCACAACAATGCAAGGGTGTGTTCGGTTCTGAAACAGCGTGGAATGGAATGGAATGGTTCCATTTCAGAGGAATGGAATGGTTACATTTTTGTTCGGTTGGGAAAAATGGAGAGCAGAAGAGATCGAGGTTAAACTAACCAATTGTCTCAAAATTGTAATTAACAATTGCAAATGACATTTTAATCTCAAAGTCGTAATTAACAGCGCCTAATGGTGCTCTTTTAATCTAAAAATCGTAATTAACATCAGTTTATGTTGGGTTAGGGGAACTGGAGTAGATGAACATTACTGTATGATGATTGTAAGTTGCATTTAATTTGGTGTTTCTAAACTTTTGGCTTCGAGATATTATGGGTTTCAACTCTAGCCTACCCCAACTTGTTTGGGACTGAAAGGCTTGGTTGTTGTTGTTGTTGTTGTTGTTGTTGTAAACTTTTGGCAAGCATAGAAAAAACCGACAATAAACAGAGAAAAATCAAGGCATGTTTTGTGGATTAAGAAAATATACCATATTCATTAAAAGATCACCACCCAGCTGGTGCGTGGCCTTGTGCTTCTAGAGGCATTTAGAAGATGGGGGCGGCATCAACATACCGGCAGCTTTGATCAGCCGCAGTTTTGATATTCCTTTTGAGTAAAGGCCCTAAAGTTTCAGTCTGCATATGAATAGCAAAACAAAAGGCAGACCTCGGCGGTGATATTGAATTACCGTATGAGATAGACTGATGCATATAGTGGATGCTCTTAGCCTTTTGCGGCGTGAACACTAGCTATGAATGAGACAAAAAAACTAGTTAACTCAGCTTTGTCTAGATATGAATGTACTACCACCATCCAAAAGCTTAAGCCTTATTTATTTTTGAGAAATCAAAACAAGCAAAGTTTGACCAAAATTTTAGAACATTCTATCAACAAATATAATACTGTGTAGATACCGTAGGAAAATATATTTAATTATCTTTTTTATGATATTAATTTTGTATTTTGCATGTTAATGATTTTTGGTAAAAGCTTAGTCAAACATGGTATAGTTTGACTTTCTAAAAATAATATAATCCCTAAGCTTTGGTATGGAGGCAGATAGTATCTAGAGCTAAAACACATCTAGATACATCCGTATCTACGAGATAGTTGAGTCAATTAATTTGGATCCGAGGGAGTATCGATTCGAGACTACATCATGGTAAGTTGGTTAAAAAAAATTACCCCTGGGCGGTCCCTGCCCAGCTCGGCGATGGCATTTCGCTTCTTGTGCTGCAGATCGGGCCATGCTCCTGCAGGGTGGGGGCGCTATTCTCGTTCCCCATAGCCTCGGCCACGGAACCTGGAGGTACCAACCTGATACGAGAGAATATAGAGCATGGTGTCACAGGCTTTACGCACAAACAGCTGAAGACATGTGCTACTTTAAGCATATTCCGAAACAGGAATAGATTGAGGATGCGAGAGAGACACTTAAAAGGTAAAGAGTGGATAAGCAAACGGAGTACCTTGCCGCGGGGCTGGGGACGCAGCAAAGGCTCAGCCAACCGCCCACATGCGTGGTGGCCTTACGCTCCATTGCCCCCACCGCCGAGGTCTTACCTTTCTGTACAAGCTGACAAAAGATACGGTGAGGATAAGCGAAAACTACAAAGGTTGCAAATGTCGACAAATAAAGGAAGAACACCCCAATCCAAGCAAAGGTAGCCCCCGCCCCCACCCCCAACAATCACTCCCAGCTCGAGGGTGACCAGAAAGACACCCCTTCGCCCAGAATAGGAAAGAGATGCGCAAGATATCGAGGAGAGGAAAAAAGAACCGATCTCGAGAAAGGAGAGAACATTACTAGTCCTACCTAATCCGCTTGGGCTAGATGCAGCTTGCCCCTCCAAGCTGGATGCCTGGACGGTGGAGGCGAAAGGAGGGGATCGAGCTAGCGGCTTGCATCCGTCGGCAATCGGCACTCGATCGGGAGAGAAGGGGTGCTACATAAAGGGGAGGGGTAACATATTTTATTACACAGTGAACTTACTGATGTGACTAGTCATTACATGTCTCACTGAAACTAGGGCCCATAGTGTGGCACCCCAAATTTACTTGAAGCTGCCCGGCGGGACGCATTGGCGCGTCAAGAAACCCCCGAATTGTAGCGGGGAAATGAAACATTTCACAAAAATTCGAAATTCAAGCACACCGCCACGCGCCAAGCACGCGGCTGTTCCTTCCTCTTCCTCGGTTCCTCCTCCCCTATCCGAAAAAACCCCAAATCCCAAGCTCAAACCAAAAAAAAAACAAATCCCCTGGCCGCCATGCATGTCCTCGTTAACCCACTGGAGATCGTTCCCGGACGATGCAGACCACCCGCCCTGAGATCCAGAATTCCGTCCACCTCGAGGCACTGCGTGCTGTCTCGCAGCAGCGGCTTGAGGGCGCTGAAGAGGAAGTTCCGCCGGAAAGTGCTCATGGCAACCGTGCAAGCTCACCGGCGTGCTGTATCCCGAGAGGAACTGGTCAAAGCTTTGCTATTCGCCACACAAAAAAAATTGCGGGCCAAGATCTGGTCAAAGCTTCGTCGATGGCTTGCCGCGAGGCTTGGAGTCGAGTCAATAAACTAGCTGCTCAAGGACTTGGGCGGTTTACACGGATTCATATTAAGCGACTCAAGTTTGTTAGTCTAGTTAACAAATGCATCTAGATACATCCATATCTAGACATAATTGAGTCAATTAATATGAATCGAGGGAGTACCTGAAAGTGTTTCATGCTACCAACTAATGCGCTGGCAGGAATCGCTGTAGAAGTAATTGTGCTACTACTCATACGATGAACTGATTGTGTGGGTGTCGAATTTTGCAACGCGATCATCCACTGAATGCTTAATCTAGCGCCAAAGGCGTACAAATCATAACATACTACAACACCAGAACATAAGAGTACGAATCATAAAGTAGCTCAACATTTTGCATCAGGGCTGGGTGGTCCTGAGACTACCGGGACGCCCCTGATGATCTCCGGGTGTGCATCCTCTTCAACGCAAAGCTGTGTACTCGGTCCACGGCCTCCTTCTGTAGGCTAGATAATCTCAGGTGCAGGACCTTCGTCTATGAGAGGCTCGTCATCAGTACCATCCACAGTGCATCAGGGCTGGGTGGTCTTGAGACTACCCGGACGCCCGTGATGATCTCCGGGCGTGCATCCACTTCAACGCAAAGCTGTGTACTCGGTCCACGGCCTCCTTCTGTAGACTGGATAATCTCAGGTGCAGGACCTTCGTCTATGAAAGGCTCGTCATCAGTACCATACACAGGTGCATCAAACTGAGATTCATCTTCAAATCTCCCATCAAACTGAGAGACCTCTTCAACTCTATGCTTCTGCAATTAGTACATCAACCGATTAGACAAACATCTAAGGGATGCAACCTGAACAAATGCCGTTTTACATATTTACCTTCTCATCGGCACAAAGCACATGTCCCAGTAGCTGAAACCCGTTTCTGAAGCAAGCGCTTTTTCTCTCCTTCCGGTCCATCCATACGCAACAAGTTAAATTTGAGTACGTAACCTTGCACAGCAATGCAAACTATTGATTGAAACAAATGGCAGCATCAATATAAATAATTAACTACATATGCCAAAGACACATACGGTGTGAGCAAGATCTCGCTTCTCTGCTAAAGGATCATTATATGGTTCACCATGCTAAACCCGCCTAACATATGTGCGGTCCATCCCAAAAATGTGTAAATGATCTGCCACTACAGGGTGAGGCCTCTTCTCACCATTCATACATGTGCAGCGCAGGCAATACACGTCCAGGTTGTGACCATCATGAGCTCTAATAAACCCCATAAAGGGTTGAACACCATTTATATATGAAGGGGAACATAAGTGTCCATGCAGTATCCAAGTTCTGTCCATCTGTTTAATTATGAGATACAGTGGTTGGTGATTAATTTAAGGCGAAGTAGGAAATGTATATCCATCGAGTACAAAACTATACTACATGATTATGCATTTCAGCAATCATGTCGAGTACAAAACAAAAAATTCCCATCGACATTTTAGCAAACAGATCGTGTACAAAACTCTGCCATGGCATTTCAGCAAATTAACGGATCGAGTGCAGAACTGACTCTATATGCCCACGCAAATGAACAAATTGATCGATGACAAATCGAGCGGAAAAATATAAAGTGCCAATTAGTTCGAGCATACTGACGAATTTTTTTAGCAGCATCTAGAAAATATAAATCGTTAGGCTGTCTTGCCCGATACATGATTGAGCTAGAGATAGCAGCCCTACCGTGGATCAACTTGACCGCCGGTGCGTCTCGAGAAGAACGACGGGGAGTGGAAGCTTCTTCTTCGCACGGACGGGACGGGGAGGGGAAGCTCTTCGCACGGACGGGGATAAGTTGTGTACGGGTGGGTGGGGGGTCATGCGGCCGGGCCGTCGGGGTGATAATTAAGGTCGGTAGGTGGCGTTTAATGGAGTTGCGTGTGTAATTTGCCGTGCACAAGGTTGAGGAATAGGCGGTTCCCTTTGCCGCGCGCACAATTCAAACTATCCCGCCCATGTAGTTTAAATTCGCCATATTTTCGTTAAATCGACATAAAGTCATGTGAGTGGGGGAAAATTAGCAAAGTTGCTTGAAAAATAGTAAAACTCTGGAATTATCCTTTAAATATGCTCTACTTCGTGTGAAAATCGGGGTGTGGAAGCATGTTGAGCTGTTTTATTTGTACTTTCTTCATTAAAACTCCCATTTTATGCACTTTGGATGGAAAGAAATCATTTGTACATAAATTTTGACAACGCCATTTGCAAACACTAATTGTTTACATGCCAAGATGCACCCATCCACCAAATATATATGTGGCAAAAGTTTATCACAATCTAGCAGATATGCATAATTAGTGAGGGACCCCTTTTGATTTTGTGCAATTTCCACTAATTAGGTAGAGATCGAGAAGGGTTAATTAATTAGGCCATGTTAGGGGTTATGTGTTTTAGATTAGGTTGTGTGGATTCAAATACAACTTCTTTATTTGTGTGCTATGATTAATCAAAACTAGATCGATCGACTGCGCACACATTATTAGAGGCGCATGCCTTTGCGCACAAAGTGCATGTGTGTGTTGTTGGCCACCAACGAGAGAGAGAGAGAGAGAGAGAGAGAGAGAGACAGATAAAGAGAGAGAGGTAGAGAGAGCTACATACGAGAGAGCGATTGAAATCCCCAAATTAAACACATATATATGCATGTCACATTTAATTTAATTAGAGGACCGCGAGGCACCCCTGGCCTGCTTGATGCACAATTAAGTGTCATTGGCCTATATATAGGGTTTAATTAGGGTTTAGGGTTTAGGGTTAGGAGGTTAGGGTTTAGGGTCTAGGGTTTAGGGTTTAATGTTTATGGTGTTTAGGGTTTAGGGATTAGGGATTAGGGTTTATTTAGGGTTTAAGGTTTAGGGATCATCGATCGAGTGCACACACACACATTATTAGAGGCACACGCGCCTTTGCGCATAAAGTGCATGCGTATATATGTGTGTTTTTTGGCCACCAACGACATATAGATGATCGAGAGAGAGAGAGATTGAAATCCCCCAAGAATATGTTCAAATATATATTAAAATATATGCACGAATGCATGCATGGTAGGCCATGCATGCACACTAATTATATATATATTATGAGGAAACTTAATCAAATGTGTTTTCATTCGAGAGAACTTGTCAAAATTCAAGTTAATTAATTTATCATCGATAATTATATAATTAATTAATGAATCTCAGGGAGATGTTATACAACATATGATCGATATAGGCCATGTATATATTAATTGGTGTTAATCTACCGTTTAATTTGCTAGCTAGCTGCTATATATAGAGCATGTTTTTATTAGATCGGGTTATAGCTAGTATAGTTTAGGGTTATGTGTTTTAATTAACTAGGGTTTGATTAGCTAGGGGTTAGTTATATATATATGGTTTAGGGTTAATGCATGGCACATTTAATTTAACTAGAGGACCGCGAGGCACCCCTGGCTTGCTTGATGCACAATTAAGTGTCGTTGGCCTATATATAGGGTTTAATTAGGGTTTAGGGTTAGCTAGGGTTTAGGGTTTAGTGTTTAGGGTGTTTAGCTAGGGTCTAGGGTTTAGGGTTTAGTGTTTACGGTGTTTAGGGTCTAGGGTTTAGTGTTTAGGGTGTTTAGGGTCTAGGGTTTAGGGTCTAGTGTTTAGGGTCTAGGGTTTAGGGTTTAATTAGTGTTTAGGGTGTTTAGGGTTTAGGGTTTAGTGTTTACGGTGTTTAGTGTCTAGGGTTTAGGGTTTAGTGTTTAGGGTGTTTAGGGTCTAGGGTTTAGGGTCTAGTGTTTAGGGTCTAGGGTTTAGGGTTTAATTAGTGTTTAGGGTGTTTAGGGTTTAGGGTTTAATGTTTACGGTGTTTAGGGTCAAGGGTTTAGGGTTTAGTGTTTAGGGTGTTTAGGGTCTAGGGTTTAGTGTGTTTAGGGTGTTTAGGGTTTAGGGGATTAGGGATTAGGGTTTTAGGGTTGTTTAAGGTTTAGGGATCATCGATCGAGTGCGCACACACATTATTAGAGGCACCCCGCGCCTTTGCGCATAAAGTGCATGCGTATATATATGTGTGTTTTTTTGCCACCAACAACGATATATAGATGATCGAGAGAGAGAGATTGAAATCCCCAAGAATATGTTCAAATATATATCAAAATATATGCACGAATGCATGGTAGGCCATGCATGCACACTAATTATATATATATTATGAGCTAGGCAACTTGATCAAATGTGTTTTCATACGAGAGAACTTGTCAAAATTCAAGTTAATTAATTTATCATCGATAATTATATATATAATTAATTAATGAATCACAGGGAGATCGATAATTAATTTAGGGTTTTAGGGTTGTTTAAGGTTTAGGGATCATCGATCGAGTGCGCACACACATTATTAGAGGCACCCGCGTCTTTACACATAAAGTGCATGCGTATATATGTGTGTTTTTTTGCCACCAACGTTATATATAGATGATCGAGAGAGAGAGAGATTGAAATCCCCAAGAATATGTTCAAATATACATTAAAATATATGCACGAATGCATGGTAGGCCATGCATGCACACTAAAATTATATATATATTATGAGGCAACTTAATCAAATGTGTTTTCATTCGAGAGAACTTGTCAAAATTAAAGTTAATTAATTTATCAAGATAATTATATAATTAATTAATGAATCTGAGGGATATGTTATACAACATGATCGATATAGGCCATGTATATTTTAATTGGTGTTAATCTACGGTTTGCTAGCTAGCTGTTATATATATAGAGCATGCTTTTATTAGATCGGGTTATATCTAGTATAGTTTAGGGTTATGTGTTTTAATTAAGTAGGGTTGATTAGCTAGGGTTAGTTACATATATATGGTTTAGGGTTAATGCATGTCACATTTAATTTAATTAGAGGACCGCGAGGCACCCCTGGCCTGCTCGATGCACACAATTAAGTGTCGTTGGCCTATACATAGGGTTTAATTAGGGTTTAGGGTTAGCTAGGGTTTAGGGTTAGGGTTAGGGTTAGGGTCTAGGGTTTAGGGTTTAGTGTTTAGGGTGTTTAGGGTTTAGGGATTAGGGATTAGGGATTTAAGGTTTTAGGGGTTGTTTAAGGTTTAGGGATCATCGATCGAGTGCGCACACACATTATTAGAGGCACCCGCGCCTTTACGCATAAATTGCATGTGTATATATATGTGTGTGTGTTTTTTGGCCACCAACGATATATTGATGATCGAGAGAGAGAGAGAGAGATTGAAATCCCTAAGAATATGTTCAAATATACATTAAAATATATGCACGAATGCATGGTAGGCCATGCATGCACACTAATTAATTATATATATATTATGAGGCAACTTAATCAAATGTGTTTTCATTCGAGAGAACTTGTCAAAATTCAAGTTAATTAATTTATCACGATAATTATATAATTAATTAATGAATCTGAGGGATATGTTATACAACATGATCGATATATATAGGCCATGTATATTTTAATTGGTGTTAATCTACGGTTTGCTAGCTAGCTGCTATATATAGAGCATGTTTTTATTAGATCGGGTTATATCTAGTATAGTTTAGGGTTATGTGTTTTAATTAAGTAGGGTTAATTAGCTAGGGTTAGTTACATATATATGGTTTAGGGTTAATGCATGGCACAATTAATTTAATTAGAGGACCGCGAGGCACCCTTGGGCTGCTCGATGCACAATTAAGTGACGTTGGCCTATACATAGGGTTTAATTAGGGTTTAGGGTTAGCTAGGGTAGAGGGTTAGGGTTAGGGTTTAGGGTTTAGGGTTTAGTGTTTAGGGTGTTTAGGGTTTAGGGATTATGGATTAGGGATTTAGGGGTTTTAGGGTTGTTTAAGGTTTAGGGATCATCGATCGAGTGCGCACACACATTATTAGAGGCACCCGCGCCTTTACGCATAAAGTGCATGCGTATATATGTGTGTTTTTTGGGCCACCAACGATATATAGATGATCGAGAGAGAGAGAGATTGAAATCCCCAAGAATATGTTCAAATATACATTAAAATATATGCACGAATGCATTGTAGGCCATGCATGCACACTAATTATATATATATTATGAGGCAACTTAATCAAATGTGTTTTCATTCGAGAGAACTTGTCAAAGTTCAAGTTAATTAATTTATCACGATAATTATATAATTAATTAATGAATCTCAGGGATATGTTATACAACATGATCGATATAGGCCATGTATATTTTAATTGGTGTTAATCTACGGTTTGCTAGCTAGCTGCTATATATAGAGCATGTTTTTATTAGATCGGGTTATAGCTAGCTAGTATAGTTTAGGGTTATGTGTTTTTATTAAGTAGGGTTGATTAGCTAGGGTTAGTTACATATATATGGTTTAGGGTTAACGCATGGCACATTTAATTTTATTAGAGGATCGCGAGGCACCCCTGACCCGCTCGATCGATGCACAATTAAGTGTCGTTGGCCTATACATAGGGTTTAATTGGTGTTTAGGGTTAGCTAGGGTTTAGGGTTAGGGTTAGGGTTAGGGTACGTTTAGGGTCTAGGGTTTAGGGTTTAGTGTTTAGGGTGTTTAGGGTTTAGGGATTAGGGATTTAAGGTTTTAGGGTTGTTTAAGGTTTAGGGATCATCGATCGAGTGCGCACACACATTATTAGAGGCACCCGCGCCTTTACGCATAAATTGCATGCATATATATGTGTGTTTTTTGGCCACCAACGATATATAGATGATCGAGAGAGAGAGATTGAAATCCCCAAGAATATGTTCAAATATACATTAAAATATATGCACGAATGCATGGTAGGCCATGCATGCACACTAATTATATATATATATTATGAGGCAACTTAATCAAATGTTTTTTCATTCGAGAGAACTTGTCAAAATTAAAGTTAATTAATTTATCACGATAATTATATAATTAATTAATGAATCTCAGGGATATGTTATACAACATGATCGATATAGGCCATGTATATATTAATTGGTGTTAATCTACGGTTTGCTAGCTAGCTGCTATATATAGAGCATGTTTTTATTAGATCGGGTTATAGCTAGTATAGTTTAGGGTTATGTGTTTTCATTAAGTAGGGTTGATTAGCTATGGTTAGTTACATATATATGGTTTAGGGTTAATGCATGGCACATTTAATTTAATTAGAGGACCGCGAGGCACCCCTGGCCTGCTTGATGCACAATTAAGTGTCGTTGGCCTATATATAGGGTTTAATTAGGGTTTAGGGTTATGGTTAGGGTTTAGGGTCTAGGGTTTAGTGTTTAGGGTGTTTAGGGTTTAGGGATTAGGGATTAGGGTTTCAGGGTTGTATAAGGTTTAGGGATCATCGATCGAGTGCGCACACACATTATTAGAGGCACCCGCGACTTTGCGCATAAAGTGCATGCGTATAGTTTAGGGTTATTTGTTTTAATTAAGTAGGGTTTGATCAGCTAGGGTTAGTTACATATATATGGTTTAGGGTTAATGCATGGCACATTACATATAGTTTAAATCTCAAGAATGTTTATACATGATTGGCCATATGTGCAAAGGAATTTTTTTCCCCGTGAACTTGTCAAAATTCAAGTTTATCAGTGCCAATGGAAACTAGTCCAAAAAATTACATAGAGGACCAAAAGTACTAGACAATAACTAATAGAACCTGCAACTTTACAAAAAGGACCCCAAAACATATAGAAGAAAATCAATCGAGTCCTTCTCGACCGCACATCAGATCTCTGCTCCGCATCCTTTCCAGCAACTCCGTCGCCGGGGACGCACCACTTGGGACGGTGTCGCCGGTAGTCGCCAGGACGAAGGAGAAGAAGGGCCCCAGCAACGGCATATTGGCTCTGAGAAGGGCCGCTGAAAGGCCAAGATGTGCACGGGCAAGACGGATGACGCCGTCGTATGCCCCGAGCTTGTGAACTTTAGCAGCTTGACTTCCCCATTGGCCAGATCTGAAGCACTGACCAAAGCAAGCCTCACCGTTAGCGCCATCACATTGATGGCACCAGATCGGGTTTGGCCGGCAAGATCCGCCAGATTCACCATAGGCCAGATCTGAAGCCGATGACGAGATCCCCGACTCCATTGCGCCATTCTGCTCATGGGAAACACTGGATCTAAGCTTACAACAACACAAACTCCCTCGGATCCAAATTAGCTGACTCAACTTTGCTTATCTAAATATGGATGTATCCACACATGTTTTTACTCTAGATACATACACGTCTAAGGAAAGTTGAATCAATTAATTTAGTTCGGAGGGTGTACAATATACAGAGAGAAGTCGGCCTCGTCTCCGGCCGGCGAGGCCGCCGGAGAGAAGGGGGAGAGGAGCCGGGGAGTGGGAGAGACTCGAGAGAGCCAGCGACGAGGAAGAAATGAGAGCTCCCTGGGGAAGAACATTATTTTTGTCGTTCTGCTCGTAGCTTGAAACTGAAAATTTCGGCCGCGCGCCAAATCATCCCGCCGCATCCATTCGAAAATCCCGTGACCAGTTTTACCCTTTTAACCCTGGTCCGGAAGCTACAACCCACCGACCATGGAGGGCTCATTCGGTAACAATGAAATATCTTGCCTAGATCCCAAACCCTCCCCACAGGCCCACACCCACCCACCAATCATTCGCCCCATTAGCTCAAAAATACTCTCACACGCCAAAGCTCTGACTCTCTACAAGACTAGATCTGCAGCCGCCGGCATACTCCTCCACAGCGTAGCCTTGATCGTGTTGGCTGTCCACCCACCTGATCCGCTCCCCGCCGCCTCGTCACCGACGGATCTTCACCGCCGACCTCGCCACCGACGGATCTGCTTTCACCGCCGACCTCGCCACCGACTACCTCACCGCAGCGGGAGTATCAACTTCACCGAATACCTTGCCAGCCAACCAGATCTGCTTCACTAACGCCCGCTTCATCGAAACAGGGTCGATTCATCGTCTCCGCGTTTGCCGCCGCCGAATGCAAGTTGCCGCCCGTCCACCCCGCCGCAGCTTGGTTAGTACTGGCCGTTAGATCGCGGTGTTTCTTTAGCCATGTTGTGTGTAGTTATTTGCAGATCTCATATGCCGTTAACTTTCTTGATGTGTTGCTTCGCATGAAGTTTGTTTAAATATTGTACAGTACAAAAGCATTATCCGGTCGCTACCATCCCTGTTCATTCTATCGACACTGTGTGTGCATCCACATATTTATAGCCTTGTACCCATTCATTTGTCGCCATTGTTTTTGTACTGCATGCTATTGTCATGCTGCTTTTATAGTCGTGCTATGGGCATTTCCAATCTGCTTGTTCTTATACCACGTCATTAGCTCACCGCTAGCTGTTTTCTCGTGTCTGCTATTCTCACACTGCTTTTATAATCATGCTATGTGCATTTCCAATCTGCTTGCTCTTATACCTCGTCTTTAGCTTATATAGTTATTCTTTGCGTGCATGTCCGGTCTTTGTATTATCGTAGACTGACTTGTCAATGTTATTTTTCCTAGGGATTGATCATGCGAACCACTTATTAGAACATCCAACATTAACGACGGGGACGCTAGGTAAGGTTGGAATCTGAGTTCGTGGTTGGTAATTTTGGCGCTTTACTTCCGTTATTATCTATAACCTATATGCATTGTTCCTTATGCAAGAGATTAACACTTGGAACCCCGCCATAGCAATGCCATTCATGCTTTACTATGTTTACGCCTATTTGATATGCTTGTCTTGGAGAAACTGCGAGGGTGATTTGAACACGACATTTGGTCATTCTTAATGCCAGCTTTACTTTATGTGTAAAACCTTGGCATTACCCTACTCTAAATCAATGTCTCGAAATTCGTATCTCATGCAAAGCAACATCTAGTTGGTTTTAATCGATATCTGGTAAATATTGGCTTATTCATTTGGCAGCTCAAGTTTTTTGTTATTTGAAACCAAGTGACTTGGTCTTAAATGTGATATCTAAACACAGATTAAGGACAATGGAGCAGGAGGATTAGCATTTCACTTGATGGCTGAACCTAAAATGATAGGCATGTTGACCACGACTAGTGCACGCAAGAGAAGGACCCAGTGAGCCAAGTATGTGCTTAGTACATGCATCTTATCTTATCTTGTGCTTATTTCGCTACATGTCGTTATCTGATCTCTACATTGCGTAATACATGTTTGAATAGTTAATTGTTGTAACTATGTTTACAATGTTACCAGTAATGCGCTTTTAATGAAGCAGTCATCATTAGAAGATAGTCGCCAAAAAAGGATCTGTAGCGACCCTGTGCAACATTATGATGTAAGTTTGTGCTTAGTACAAGTTCCATACATGTCTTATTTATGCAACTTGTTATTATCTTATATCTACATTGCATAATAAATGTTTGCATAGTTCATCATTTAACTCTTTTTGCATTATTATCGTAATGCGATTGTGATGAAGCAATCTTCATTAGAAGTGAGGCCCACAAAAAGTTCGATCTTTCTTCGATGCATCTTCTCATAGCCGTCAACCTAGACCATTTCTTTCATCAAACAGTAAATATCTCAAGGCTGTACTTTATAAAAGACATGGTATTGCTGCTTTAAGATCTGTAGCTGATATGTTAACAAAGAGTACACAAGATTCAATCAAGGCGATTGCCAAATGTCAACGTGTTATTGATGATGCTAATAGAAGTCCTCAATGATTCTATGTAATTTTTTTATTTGGGCACATTAATTGCCTTGTAATTTTCCTATTTGTTTTATTTGTGTATGTACTTGTGTGTATCATTGAAATCAGATTTTAGGCTCATGAAATTTAATGCAAGTTGACTAGTCAAACAAGTAGGGCCCTACAACAGATTGGGCCGGCCCACTTACTATATTGTGGAACCCACATTCTATTTGGGCCGGCCCACTTCTTTAGTAGGTCACCCGGTTACACGATAATGGGCTCCACATGCTTATTGGGCCGGCCCACTATCTTGTTGGGCCAGCCCACTTGCTCTATGGTGGTCCCACATGGTAAATGGGCCGGCCCTTTAATAGGAAGGTGGGACCCACCTGTGTTTTTGGCCCGGCCCACTATCTTGTTGGGCCGGCCCACTTTCTATATGGTGGACCCCACTTACCAAATGGGCCGGCCCATTAACAGGAATGTGGGACCCACCTGTGTTTTTGGCCCGGCCCACTATCTTGGTGGGCCAGCCCACTTGCTATATGGTGGACCCCACATACTAAATGGGCCGGCCCTTTAACAGGAAAGTGGGACCCACCTGTGTTTTTGGCCCGGCCCACTATTTTGTTGGGCCGGCCCACTTGCTATAAGGTGGACCCCACATACTAAATGGGCCGACCCTTTAACTGGAAAGTGGGACCCACCTGTGTTTTTGGCCCGGCCCACTAGCTTGTTGGGCCGGCCCACTTGCTATACGGTGGACCCCACACACTAAATGGGCCGGCCTTTTAACAGGAAAGTGGGACCCGCTTGTGTTTTTGGCCCGACCCACTTGCTTCTTGGGCCGGCCCAGTTGCTGTAAGGTGGACCCCACATGTTAAATGGGCCGGCCCATTTAAGTTTTGACCAGTCAACATTAGAGGTTAGGCCCGGCCCACGTAACTAATGGACCAGCCCAGCTATATAGTTGACCGGTCAAACTATGTCATCTGGCCCGGCCCGCTTAAGACGTGGCAGGCCTCGTGTGGGCCTACCATCTACCACGGGCTTCTGTTAACGCCGTTAATCGCGCTTAACGGCGTACGCCACGTGTCGCTTGCATGACGTCAGCAGTCAACGGGCTCCCGGAAACACTTGGGCAACGGTCCGATTTTCCGTGGAGGAAGGGCGCCCAAGCGCGACGGACCGAAAAAATCGTCGTTGGACTTTGCCTGACGCAGTTTCGACAACAGAACCCATATCGTCGGGTTAGGCCCATAGGCGACGAAAAATGCCCCTTAGTTGACGATTTTGGGACGTTGTCTATCAGAACTTTTCTTGTAGTGATCCCCATACTTTTGATTGTGTCGACGAATATCAGGTTTAGCTCGCTTCCACCATCCATGAAGACTTTGCTCATCTTGAACCCCCCGATTTGTGCCTCGACTACTAGGGCAGCATGTCTTGGTTTTGGTATGGTCATCGGGTGATCTGCTCGACTGAACGTAATGTTCTGAGAGGACCAATCGACATACTCGGGGATGTTCGCCATGATACTTTCTGCCAGGTTAATCTCTCGGGTGAGCTTCTTCATTTCTCTTCTCGAGACACCTGTCCTATGGATCATGCTCATCTGGTCGCGTGGTGGTGGAAACGCCTCGTTGGGTTGATGAGGTTGAGCCTGCTGGACTTGATGCTGTGGTGGAGGTGGAGGTGGTGGTGGTGGTGGTTGCTGGCCTCCCTGCTGGATGAGTTTGTGCATGTCAATGAACTGCCGACAGTCCCTGAGCAGGTGGCTCGACTTCGTTTTGCCGTCCTTAGAATCGACATACGAGTGCAAATAACAGGGAGCGTTGATCTGCTCAGCGTAGGGCAGTTCGGGAGTCCTTTGCTGCCGTGGTTTATAATTGCCACGGTTCCCAGAGTTGTTCTGATTACCGTCCTGTCGATCGTCTCTTCTATCGTCATATCGATCGTCCTGTCGATCGGAGTACCCTGCGGCTACCAAGTTGTTGTCATCATAACTGCGGTTCTTCCTTCTTTTGTGACGATCCCTTCGACCACCCGAGTCGTGCTTCGGCTGGTCATCGTCTTCTTCGTCACTGCGCTGTCGCGGCTTTCGCACGTTGTCCTCGCCATCAGCCCAGCTGTTGGCGATTTCCATTAACTTGGTTATGGTTTTCGGATTTTTGCGTCCGAGTTCTTCTATGTAGCTCTCACGTCGGATGCCATCGCTGAAGGCGTCGATTGCTCTGTCGACAGATACATCTTCGGCATCGTTTAGGAGTTTGGTGAATCTCCCGATGCATGAGCGCATCGATTCCTTCTGCTTTTGCTGGCAATGCCGTAACTCTTCAATCCCGACGGGCCTTTTGTATGTTGCTTGGAAATTGGCAACGAAAGCATCTACTAGGTCGTCCCATGACTTGATGGAACCCTTTGGCAGACCCCTTAACCAGGCTCGTGCTGAATCCTTTAGGTGAAGCTGCAAGCACTGCATTGCTGCTATCTGGTTTCCCTTATGCAAAATCACGGTCTGCAGATAGTCATCTATCCAGGAACTTGGCTCCTGCTGCCCATCGTATTTGGCAGCGTCAGTAGGGGTAGGTTTGAACTTTCTGGGTGGCATTGCCTCACGGATTTTGTAGCTTAAACAGTCGGCTCCTCTGAGCTCGCCGTCGTTCTCCTGACTCTCATCCGAATAATCACTGTCATACTCCTCCCTAGCGGCGCGTCGTCGCCTTGCTTTGTCGATCCTGCTCTGGGTGATTTCATCCTGAGCATCTCTCGCATGATGCTTTGAGCCGCTAGCCTGTAACGTGGTCTTTTCCTTTCGCGGAACTAGATTATCTCCCAATATCGCGAGACTTTCTAGGGCACCTCGGTGGGCTTGAGCCATGGATCCTTCAGGGCGCTGGTTGATGAGGTATGCAGCGAGGTTGGCTGTTGCTCCCGCAACGGTTTTCGGCCGTGGCATGCCCGCGGTGTCCGTGGTCATAGAGGACTTGGTTAGGTTCGACGTTATTTCTCTAGCGTCGTCTTCCGAAAGCCTGGATAATCTTGATCGGTGCTTGCCTGCCCCCTGAGTACTTCGAGAGGCGCTTCCTTGCGAGCCTCTTCGTTGTTCGCTGGATCGGTCTGTCGCAGATAGGCGTCTCTCGAGGGTGGCTTGCTCTCTCGATAGGTGCTCCCGGTTTTTCTCTAGTATAGAGCGATAGGCGTTTAGGGTTCCAACCGAGGTTCCTGCGGGGAGCGGCGTGTTGTTAAGTACGGCTGCCTTGGCTGCTGCCCACTCCTCATCTGCGATGGTGTAATCGCTGTTGTGGTTGCTGGCGCTGTTTTCGAAACTTGCTCGTCTACTGGAACGAGGCGTGTGGTCTCTGTCTCCTCTGTGCCTCGTGTTTCCCGTGTTATTGGCGACATAAACCTGGTGGTGTGCCGTTCTCCGGGTGGTTCCTTGGACGATGATGTCGACACTGTCCTCTCCCGATGAATACTGGGCATTGCATATGAATGGTGTGTCGCTCGATCCCAGCCCGTGCCTGGTGTCGCTGTTCAAGCAGTAGTACGAGGTTAAATCCGAAGATGTGGGATTGTCGGATCCTACCGACATGGAAGACGCCGAACGGGGAGTCGAGGGCGCGGGCGAACTCGTCGATCCTGTCAGACAAGCCGAAAGGTCGAGTGATGATGACGCGCTGGGACTCGTTGACCTGGAAGTGGGCGATTCCAGCAGCCGAAGAATTCCTTCCGCGTTGACGTTGTAGTGGACGCTGCCGAAGGTCATCTCCATGTTTCCTTGTAGATCTGAGAAGGTTGAGCGAGAGGAATCGCTGTGCGGGGTGAATTCATAGGAGCCGAATCGAATCGGGCT
The DNA here is from genome assembly GCF_019359855.2 of Lolium perenne. Lineage (NCBI taxonomy): Eukaryota > Viridiplantae > Streptophyta > Magnoliopsida > Poales > Poaceae > Lolium > Lolium perenne. The sequence continues at coordinate 82,123,099 of NC_067248.2, read as the reverse complement.
TCCCAGGTTTGGCGATGACGGTGTCGATGAAGTTGCCGATGACATGAATGGATCTGCCGATGACCGATCTTGTGCCGGCAGGTTTCCCACAGACGGCGCCAATTGTCGAGGGTGCTCCTCGGCAATGCCCTCCGATAGGGGCTTAGGGTTGATGGAATCCTGCAAGCTGACACGAGACATCGGTTCACAGACAAGCGGGGAGAGCGATTTACCCAGGTTAGGGGCCCTCGATGAGGTAAAACCCTTACGTCCTGCCTGTCTGTTCTTGATTATGAAGATATTAGGTTACAATGGGGTGCCGAATAGTTCGGCTGAGATCTCGTCGAGAGGCTAAGTGCTATGGTGACCTAGCTCTAAGCTTTGGGTGGCTAAGGTTTGCTAATATTGATCGTGTCCCTCGGCAGTCCCTCTCCTGGCCTTTATATAAATGGCCAGGTCTCAAGAGGTCTCACCGAGTACGACTAGGTTTACAATAGTTTTAAATCTAATCTTTCCTTGTCTGGTTGCCTGCTTGTCTTGCCCACCAAGGAATCTTCTGATGCACCGACCTAGTGGCCCACTTTGTCATCGGGTACCTTCATGGGCCTCCAGCTAGACTGTACAGGGTAGAACAACATCGGTTACCCGAAGGGTAATGCCCACGTCAATCTCGATTTGTCGATCTTTTTGCGGGACTTCTACCGAAAGGTCTTTTCCTGCAACTTCTATCGAGTTGGTGTTTCGGGCCAACGAGGACGAACCGGATTGTGTGTGTGTGTGTGTGTGTGTGTGTTTGTATCCCACGATTCCCCTCGCGTTCTTCGTGTTCATCGCGTTATTCCACCCCCCCCACGAATTCCACCCAAATCCGTGAAGATCGGGCACACCCTTGGGCTTAGCCCTTATCATATGGTATCAAGAACTCCTTGGTTGCCACGGATTTGACCCCCACACCCCCAAAAAAATTCTTGAGAAATTTTTCGAAAATACCAAAAAGTAGCCCCAAATTGGCCTTGGTTGGATCTCGCGATTTGTTGAGTTTTTGGTGGTTTTGCTCCAATAGAAACTTGTCTTTGGTGTTGACCTACAATTCCCCCACCTTCCCACAGCTTCTAGTGCCAAATTTTCCTCGAATTCGAAAGATTTCGGCCCGGATTTCCGCCCAAATCGACGAACATCCCGCAGATCTGATTGCGACCGGAAGTTCCGCCCGGCAGGACCGGAAGTTCCGCCCGGGACTGGAAGTTCCGCCCCTCAGGACCGGAAGTTCCGGCTGGCCAAATTTTCACAGCTACCTCCGTTTTTCATTTTGGCACTACCCCTTTTGTGTTTGGACTTCGGTTTGAGTGCCATTTCAGCTACCACAAGCTTCCGCAACATCGACAACGACGACGGCACCCCGAGGATCCAAGCGGCTCATTTGACACCTCCCACCATAGCAAGTTCAAGATCGTCGGCCGCCATCATCAAGTGGTATAACTTGCCCCCTAACTTGTAGCCCTAGCTTCCTTTGCGTACCTTGCCTATCGAGAGTGGCTTTCTAGTGTTGCGAAGCATTGCGCAAGCGTCCCGACTGTGAGGGTGTGCGTGTGTTGAGCAAAGCTACGAAGCAAGCTCGTTGTGAAAAGATAAGCAAAAGAAGTGTGACATACTTACATAGATAGTAGTATCCTTGCATAGTGAGAAAAAAATACAAAAAAGAAAAAAGAGTGTGAGTGACACCTATACACAAAAGAGTCCAAAGCTTCTAAGCAAAAGAGAGAAAAGAGAAGAGAGGCGTCTTGCGCAAATCTTGTTGCTTCTCAATTTTGCAACCAAGCCACGGTCTCTCTTGCGTTAGCGTGACACCAAGCTAGTAGTCTTCGTTAGGAACATTTTTGTTCGTGCTCATTTTCCCATCGCGCTAACCCCATTTTGTCCCACGCGTGTGTTCCACCTTGTGTATGCCTTTTGTGATCACCGCTTTTGACTTGTGACTTTTGGATCTTACCCACTTTTGACAATAGACTTTTCGTTTGGTTCTTCCATTTGGCTTTCCACATCCATACCTAACACCATATAGAGTTTTTGTTTTGTGTGTGTGCATACATATCGGTTGTCCTCCGACTTGAAACACCTTTTCGATTTTGGTTTGCAAGTTTTGACACGTTTGGTAGTTTTCCTAACCCCCACAACATAGTTCTTGTTTTAGTTTGTAACGATGTCTAGTGGAGAAGGGAACCAACTACCCATGACGCGGCACCAACATTGGATCGCTACTCAAGCCGTCAACAAGAGTATACATGACCTCACGGGAAGGATGGATGAGACCGTCTTACGATATGAAGAACGAGCTCAAGTACAAAGAAGAGACCTCAATGTCCAAGTGCAAGACCTCCATGACAAGCTTGATGCTCAAGGCCATGAGATGAAGGCCACACTCGCTACCCAAGGTCAACAAAACATGGAAAGCATGAGAAGACAAGAAGAAAGGTTGGCACGCCTTGAGCAAGCTATTGTCACCATCGCCAACAATCGAAGCCAACACTCAAGGTCTTCGCGCTCTCATAGTTCAAGGTCACGAGCTCCTATACCGTCGCATCATGATTCCAATCAAGATCCACGCCACCATAATGTGGATGCTCAAGTGCTTCAACAACAAGCTCAAGAAGCGGAGCAAGCACGACTTCGACTTGTTCAAGAACGTCAACGCCTTGAAGAAGAACGCCTTCAACAAGAGAATCTACATGCTCAATTCCAAGAGGAACAACACCGTCTTCGTCATGATCAAGATCTCCTTAATGCGCGTGAGCAAGAACATCGTCGCCAAGAGCAAGAGGCACGTCATCATCAAGGGCAACCTCACCCATCTCAAGTGGCCAATGCTCAAAGGCACCCACAACATTACGCCGAACAAGAAGTGAACAAAGAACGCCAAATCATCAATGTTGTTCAACCTCAACGTGATAGGGCACCACTCCGTCAAGGTCAAGACAACCGTCGACATCATGATGATCGACCTCATGGTAGAAGACCACAACATCGAGCACGAGAGGTTGAGATAGATGAAGAATCAAGTCATCACCAAGCATCAAGTGAAGAAAGTGTGATGCCCCGACACCGCCACAACAATGATGATCAAGATCAAGGTCATGGAAGACCACCTCCTCATCAACAACATAGAAGCAACAATGGAGATGCTCAAGGTCCACAACCTCAACCTCAACAACGTCAAGATCATGGTGAAGAAAGAACACCTCCTAGACGCAATGACCGCAATGAGGAAGAAATCTTTGGGAAGCTCAAATTCACCATGCCCAAGTTCCAAGGAGAGGAAGATCCCGATGCATACTTGTCTTGGGTCCTCAAGGTTGACAAGATCTTCCGCATCCACAACTTCTCCGAAGCGAAGAAAGTTGCCATGGCATCACTTGAGTTTGAGGGATATGCAAACGTTTGGTGGGAAGAAGTAAGCAAGAAGCGTGAGAAGGAAGACTTAGAACCCATTGACACATGGGAAGAGATGCAAGAAGTCATGCACACCCGCTTTGTGCCCACCCACCACAAACGTGACCTCTTCAACAAGCTCACTCAACTCAAACAAAGCTTAAAGTCCGTTGAGGAATATTACAAGAAGATGCACATGACCATGATGAGTGCGAATGTGGATGAGCGAGAAGAGCAAACAATGGCAAGGTTCTTGAATGGATTGAACATCCCCGTCAAGAGGATAGTTGAATTCTTGCCATACACCAACATGGTTGAGTTGCTTCATCAAGCTACAAGGGCCGAGCGCCAAGTGCGAGAAGACTTAGCAAGTGCAAAGTCCAAGAACTTCTTCGCCGCAAGAAATGCAACGAATGCCTCTTCAAGCATCACAAATACAAGTGCAATTGCCTCCAAGGATCCTCCAAAGCAAGCAAGAAGTGCCATCAACAACAAGCTTCAAGTCGGAGCAATCAACTATGTCCTCCAAAGCTTCCACAGGTTCTAGTAACATCACTTGCTTCAAGTGTGGTGCCCAAGGACATAAATCTTTTGAGTGCACAAACACAAGAGTTATGATAACTCGGAATGATGGGAATGTGGACTACTTAAGTGAAGATGCATATGAAGCCTTGGTACAAGCCGCAATAACACTTGAAGATGAGGAGTTGGAAAACCATGAGAATGTCTTATGCGAGCATGATGCAAGCCCATCACTTGTGGTGACCAAAGTCTTGACAACCCACGCAATTCCCAATGAAGACCAAAGGTGCAACATCTTTGAAACAAGAGCCGGAATCAATGGCAAGTCTATCAAAGTCATCATAGACGGAGGTAGTTGCCACAACCTTGCAAGCACCGAACTATGCTCCAAGCTCAACCTCTCGCTCCGGAAGCACAACCATCCTTACCATATACAATGGCTTAGTGACAACGGAAATGTGAAGATCCAACACACCGTCACAATATCCTTCAAGATTGGCGCCTATGAAGACACCGTTGATTGTGATGTCGTGCCTATGACGGTGTGCCACATGCTACTTGGTCGCCCTTGGCAATATGACAAGAAAGCCAACCATGATGGTCACACAAATGCCTATAGCTTCAAGGTCGACGACAAGTACTTCATCCTACGCCCAATGACTCCTAGCCAAGTAATTGCGGACAATGCAAAGGCTTTAGCGAGGGCTAAGGAAGCTACCATCCATAGTGAGATGAGAGGTGAGGGAGTGATCCACCAAAAAGAGAGTGAGCGCCACAAGCCATATGTGAGCGAAATTACAAGTGTACTCCTAGCCACCAAGAGTGAGATGAGAGAAGTGAACCACAACCCATCCACCAAATTGCACTTTGTGCTCACTTGCAAGGGACCATCCTCGGAGACTAAGAACTTAACAACACTTCCTTCTTCTTTGTTGTCTCTTTTGAAGGAGCCTCAAGATGTCTTCCTCAACAATCTTCCTCTAGGACTACCACCGCTCCAAGGCATAGAGCCCCACATCGACCGCATGCAAGGCGCCACACTACCAACATGTACCGCTTACTGTACCAAACCCGACGACCAAGAAGAAAGGCAACGTCAAACTCATGATCTTCAAGCACACGGGTATGTTCATGAAAACCTTAGCCCAAGTGTGGTTTCGACGATTCTTGTCATGCCTTTGGGTTGTTCCATTTCCTTGTCACTCTTTTTGCGTCTTATGCAACATGTCTTGAAACATTTAGTTGACAAGTGTGAGGATACCCTCATGTGTCCCATGAATCTCAAGGATCATATTATATATGTGAGAGAAGCATTATGCATCTTATGGCCGTTTACACACAAAAAGTTGATTTCCTTTGGATTTGCGGTTTCCTCCATTGGCATTGAAATGGATTATTCGAACTTTGAGGATATACATAAGTGGCCCACGCAAACCACAATTGCGCAAGCTCGAAGTTTCCATGCCATTGCCATTTTCCATACTCACCCTACGAACAACATTAGCACCATTGCTTGCCTTTTGAATGTTCCGTTTGTTTGGGACAACGCTATACAACATGCTTTTCATGACTTGAAAATGAAACTTCACTATACACCACTCCTTGTCCTACCAAAGGTTGACTACACCGACACAATATTTGTTTCCATTTTTGCCAAGTGTTCCATTGAAAAAGAATTGGTTGATTTCCTTCCGCATGATGATTTCTTATCCAAGGAAACAAAAATTGGCATACTCGAGTCTTCTTTGCGAAAGTTGCTTTTATCCAAGTTCTTGTTCGGAAGCAACACCCCACCTCCAATTCTTCTTGAGAGAACCAACATGGACTTCTACAAGCACGCCATCACCATGAAGAAACTACATGAAGACACAAGAGCAATCATACAAGCTACCCGCCTCAACGCCAAGAACAAGGGACGAGATAAGACACTTACCATGCTACCCACACACCACCATGACAACAAGATGATGAGAGACATCGAGCTTCAATGCATACAACGCCCCATGTGTTTTCAAGCTAAGTCCATTTCCAACCCCTATACCAATGCTCAAACTTTTGATGTCGTAGTTAGAGTCCATCCTTTAGATCAATGCAAGCCATGCTCTCGAACGGTTAATGCTTCACACATGCATACATTGTTGCTTAGAGAGAACATTCGACTACATGGAAGACCAACAACCATCGCCACGGACCATGACACGTGCTTCATGAACTTCAAGGGTACGACCCTCAAGACCAAGTACGCCATCAACATCAAGGATAGGATACCACGTCAAGGAGATGACGACACTCTAGAGTCGAGGACAACTCTTTTCCAAGGGGGGGAGATGATACGGGGTGGCCTTTGGACACCGCCTCCTCAAGACCGACAAGCCCTCCTCGTGGTCCAATGACACGAGCTCGAGCCCAAGCACTACACCAAGAGGTTAATTCGCTCCTTTCCAGGTATGCATTTGATACCTTGTTGGATGGATGCTACTTCATGCTGATACCTTGTGTTCAATCAGGTACATCGGTCAAGACACAAGCCATGGAGACCAAGCCAATGGAGAGAGAGAGAGCTGAAAACGAAGAAGATGGAGCTACAGCGCCATAGCCGGAACTTCCGCCCCCAGGACCGGAACTTCCGCCCAGATTCCCTGTGAAGAGGATCCAGCCGGAACTTCCGCTCCTGAGGACCGGAACTTCCGCCCACCGGAACTTCCGCCCAAGTTCCGCCCTAGTTCCGAAATTGCGCCAAAACAACACTGGATTTTACTGCGAGGAAATAGGCCGTTTCCGGAACTAGGCCGGAGGTTGGCCGGAAGTACCGCCCCGATCGGAAGTTCCGCCCCCAAGGACCGGAACTTCCGCCTAGATGCCGCCAAGATGCTGTCCAGCGCCCAGGAAAGAGGATCCAGCCGGAACTTCCGCCTCGGACGACCGGAACTTCCGCCCGCACGCGTTTCAGCACCCAAAACTGGCCGATTCGGCTTGTAACTTACCCCTTCGCCCCACCCACTATAAATAGCCGTGTTGGTTCAGATCTGAGATTAGACTTGATGTGAAATTAAACCTGAGCTTTGCTCTTGACCCTTGTGGGAACCCCTACACTAGATCCTAGATCTTGTACCCACCCGGGCTCCTTATCGAATCCTATTGTATCTCTTTGGTGACTTCTACCAATATTGGTCTTTTGCTTGCACTTCTACCAATATTTGGTCGTTTGCTTGCACTTCTATCGATTTTGGTCTTTTCACCCTTCTAGATTCATAGGATCTCGATTTGTCGATCTTTTTGCGGGACTTCTACCGAAAGGTCTTTTCCTGCAACTTCTATCGAGTTGGTGTTTCGGGCCAAAGAGGACGAACCGGATTGTGTGTGTGTTTGTATCCCATGATTCCCCTCGCGTTCTTCGTGTTCATCGCGTTATTCCACCTCCCCCACGAATTCCACCCAAATCCGTGAAGATCAGGCACACCCTTGGGCTTAGCCCTTATCAATGTTCGTCTTTTTTTTTGCAGACTAGGATGCAATATATTTTGCTATTAGATATTGCAAACGGATAAATTAAATATTGATTTTATGAAAAAAATTAAATTACCGAGTCCCATGTAGATACGCTGTGTTGGAGCTAGGATTTTCAAATTATGCATGCTTTGGAACCCAAGAACACGAAAGAAAGAAACAAACTTATAGTTGAATCTCCGTGTTTTTTGGCGAAGCATAGAAACTAATCTTTCTACAAAGGTTGTGTATTTAGATAGCTCAGGTGGATTCGAATCTGCCCTGGTTCAGACATCTCGGGTAAGCCACACTTCCTTCTTACACTAATTGTTAGCGAAAGTTGTATTTAGAAGGGCCAAGATATGTGGATTGGCGTACTCAACCTGTAATGAATCTATCTAAATCATGTTTTGGGTTCAATATTCTAGTTCTCTAACGGTTTAGCCAAAATATAAATTAAGCTTTTTTTCCCGTATACATACATACATACATACATACATACATACATACATACATACATACATACATACATACATACATACATACATACATACATACATACACACACACATACATACATACACACATACGCACATACACACATACGCACATACGCACATACACACATAAACACATACATACACACATACACACATACACACATACACACATACACACATACACACATACATACATACATACATACATACATACGTACGTACGTACGTATACGTACGTACGTACGTACATTCTTAGAGATCCTTTTAGAAATTTTCTGATTCAAAGGAGGAGATATATCACCACAATTATTCAAGAGAAATAAAGCACTAAACCATATGAGACTTAAGTAGAGAAAACATCAAAATAAAAGCGGCGTTGTCGCCATATACTCACGAAATGCGTTTCGACACCCGGGTTTAGATGCTCCCGCGGCATGGACCAACCCGTCCTCGCCAGATGGAAGTTCTTATGCGTATATTGTCATGTATTGGTCTCGGTATCCTGAATATTGAATAGTGCTACTTGGCCCACTAACTACTATACTACAGTAGTGTCTCTATTCCCGGTACAGATGATGGCCCAACGACCTGGACAAACGGCACCATCTTGGACTGCATGTGTTCTCGGCCCAACAGCGCTCTGCCTGGTGCCACGCGTCTGAGTAATACAGCCCAGCTGTCCCATACACCTACACGTTGCCTCATTAAAAGCCAACACCACGGTCGCCATCTATTGTTCTTCCCCAATCCAGTCCAGAGTCCAGACATCCCAAGATCCATGGCGTCCTCGTCCGCATCCAAAACAGGTGCGCTCTCCCTCTCATCCCTTGTGTCCAGTGTGTAGCAGCAGAGTGATCACGAAGGCACTCGACTACAAGTGCAGATTCTTCAGCGTAAGCTTCCTTTTTCAGCTGTCGATCAAAATCCGAGTTTCGACCAGTTGTAATATCCTTGCTAAGAGCAGCCGTTTCTTGGTTTCCATGCAGACTGGCCAGTGCTCAGGTGGAGGGAGAGATACACAGAATTACTGGAGGCGGATGGCGGATTGTCGGTGAAGGTACCGCACCCGGAGCTGCACTCGCGCAACCTGCCTCATACCAACTAACATTTCTCTAGTTGAAAGCGAGATTAATGATATTACGCAAATTTCATCTTTGGAAAATGAGATCTTGACGGCCCCTTTTACTGAAGAGGAGGTTTTTCAAGCGATCTCACAAATGGAGCTGAATAAAGCTCCAGGACCGGACGGTTTTCCAGCTGAATTTTATCAAACTTTCTGGGAAGTAATAAAAGGTGATCTAATGGCTCTGTTTGCTCAGTTTACTAATGGGGATTTGCCTCTTTATAAATTGAATTTCGGAATCATCACTTTACTACCCAAAAAGAGAATGCGGTTCAGATTCAACAATACAGACCTATTTGCTTACTCAATGTTTGTTTCAAGATATTCACCAAAGTTGGTACTAACCGTATATCGGGGATTGCTCCAAGGGTTATTAAGCCAACTCAATCAGCTTTTATGCCTGGTAGAAATATTTTAGAAGGGGTCGTGATACTCCATGAAACGATACATGAGCTACATAATAAGAAGTTGGATGGGGTGTTATTTAAGATTGATTTTGAAAAAGCATACGATAAGGTCAAATGGTCATTCTTACAGCAAACACTTAGGATGAAAGGTTTTGATCCCGTATGGGGTAGAATAGTGCAACAATTTGTGCAAGGAGGTAGTGTTGGGGTGAAGGTAAATGATGACATTGGTCATTATTTCCAAACAAAGAAAGGTCTAAGGCAAGGGGATCCGTTGTCTCCTATGCTTTTTAATATTGTAGTGGATATGCTTGCCATCTTAATTGAAAGAGCCAAAGAAGATGGCCAAGTCGGAGGTTTAATTCCTCATTTAGTTGAGGGTGGTCTCTCTATATTACAATATGCTGATGATACCATTCTTTTTTTGGAACATGACCTCAATAAAGCTGTCAATATGAAGCTAATCTTGTGTCTTTTTGAGGAACTATCGGGTTTCAAGATTAATTTCCATAAGAGTGAAATTTATTGTTTTGGAAAGGCAAAAGAGGAGGAAGATCAGTATAAGCAGATCTTTGGATGTGATGCTGGTCAACTTCCTTTTAGATACCTAGGTATCCCAATTCATTACAAAAAACTTAGAAATGCAGATTGGTACCCGGTAGAAACAAGGTTTGAGGGTAAATTAGGATGCTGGAAAGGGAAGCTGTTATCCTATGGTGATAGGTTAGTGCTTATTAATTCAGTATTAACTAGTTTACCGATGTTTATGTTGTCTTTCCTACAAATACCTGTTGGGGTAAGGAAACGTTTGGACTTCTATAGATCTAGATTCTTTTGGCAGTCCGACGAAAACAAGAGAAAATACCGGCTTACAAAATGGAACATGGTCTGTAGACCAAAGGATCAAGGGGGATTAGGTATTGAAGTTCTTGCGATCAAAAACAGATGTCTATTGAGTAAATGGCTTTTTAAACTTCTCAATGAGGATGGGGTGTGGCAAGAGTTGCTACACAACAAGTACCTCAGACAGAAGACATTATCGGAGGTTCAAGTCAAACCGACTGATTCTCCATTCTGGAAAGGTCTCATGGCGGTCAAACAGGAGTTTTTTTCTAGGGGTTTTTTCAAAGTGGGTAATGGATTGCAGACCCGCTTCTGGGAAGATATCTGGTTAGGCAAAACCTCTTTGGCCCAACAATACTCTTCGTTGTACAATATTGCCCATCATAAAAATGTCACAGTTGCACATGTGTTAGGTCAATCACCCCTGAATATTACTTTTAGAAGAATTTTGACTGGTAACAAATGGAATTTATGGTTACAATTATGTAGAAAACTAATGGCAGTACAATTGTCTGAAGAGGAAGATCATTTTATATGGGAACTTACACCAAATGGTGTGTTTACCGTAAAATCGATGTATGAAGATCTTATGTGTGATCATACCCCCTTCCTCAAAAAATATCTGTGGAAGGTTAAAATTGTCAACACCCGGATTTTTAAGTCCGGATGCCTATTATGTCATTCATCGCAATCCCAGGAATATTGTTGTTGCGAGACATAACAGCTGATATCATAAGTCATCATTCATTACAAACCATCATTGTCTTACAAAAGAGGATCACATGATCCAATATTACACAAATAGTTGATCTATTGATCAACGAACATCACAGTAGCGGAAGCGTAATAGAAGTGGACTATCTATTTCACAGGCCAACGCTTGACGTCAGGCGACTCCTAGTTGTTGTAGACGTCCTGCTGACCGTCGTCCTCATACTGCTGCTCTTCTTCATATTCTGGCCATTTGAATAGCCAGGGACACAGCCGTGAGTACTTTAAAGTACTCGCAAACTAATACCAAAGTAATCACTAACTAACTTAAAGAGGGGGTACTAAGCTCTAGTTTCATTTGCATAAAGCCAATTTTAGTTTATACTCATTTCATATAGATCATTCATAAATTTAACTATTCAAGTGGGAACATTAGTGTCATTCCCACAACTCAGTTGTGATTCACCATAATTCATCATTCACCATCCATATCCAAATTCTAATACTGGAAACTAGATGGCCTTTCCAACCGTCCGTAACCGTGGACACGGCTATTCGAATAGGTTTACACTCTGCAGAGGTTGCACACTTGTGCCACAACATTTGATTCCATCCGTCGGGATTTCCCCGAATCATCGTATCACAGTACGCGGATCATCAACCATAACCTTTCATTTACTAACCCTAGTATGAGCACCTCTCCCCATGAGCTTGGCCTCCCAGTGAAGACCAACTGTCAACCTGGGAACTGCACAGGGCTTGGCCGGACAGTTCACCTTAATTCACATCATTTCTCAACAACGGAGGCAGCCTCGGCATAACCCCTATGATGTGTGTTCAGAGGGAACCCATACTAAGATACATAAACTTCCAGTTAAGCCTTACCCATAATCAGGTATTGTGGGGGTACTCAATATTGGAAAGGTATCGCATCCAAACCAACATTAGTTTTTAATCAAAAATCACTATCTTCTCTTGGTCTTATTCACCTTCAAAATTCCTTTCATAATTTCACCATCATCATCTCATATCCCACGTTCCCATCTAGAGTAGTCAATTTTAGGCATTTAGCACTAGCCACTAATCATGAGGGGTGCTATCTTAGCTTGATTGACATAGACTAACTTAGATGATATTCTCCTTCTCTAGATTAAGTGAATCATGAATCAAAAAGTACTTTGACAAAGTAAAGTAGTAAAACTTGAAAGTAAAGCTTGTAATAAAACTGGGATAGGCTTAATAAAGATAAAACAAATGGTGAGGTGCTTTGCCCTTGAGAGCTTTGCACTTTGCAAGTGTATTAGCTTGCCTTGATTGTTGTACTGATCAAAGTGGTCCTCCTCTCCTTGAGTGTACACCTCCTCCTCCTCGGCGTACTCCTCGGTACTAGCGTCTAAATACGAGTATGATACACACAATCACCACACAACTCAAATACTAAGCTAAGCACACATATGAATCACTCTTACTAAGCTATCATAACACATGCTTATTATGTGAGTTGATTTAATTATTATTCTTAAGAAAAATAATTTCCTCTCATTATAAATATTAATTTAGGTTTCTTTTTATTTCTTGAGAGAAAATAATTTCCTCTCATTAAGTCTTATTAAGATTTAATTTCCTCAATTAATATCATATGACCTAGGTTGACCAAGGTCAACCTCTTCATAATTATTATTTGGGAAAAGATTTAAATGAGGTTCATCACCTCATGCTTTTTAATAACTCATGGTTAATGATTTAATATCATCAACTAATTTAATATAAATTTAACATGACCATGGTGTCTTTCTCATAGTAACTTAGTGTAGACAAGATTTAAATAAGAGAGATGCTCTCATACACATTAATAAGAAATATGCTCATTTACCAAGTACTTTAAATAGCCATAGGGCCAATTTTTAAACAAGGACATGATCATGCAAACACTGATACAATATTTTTACATCTTCTGATAGCTATGTTGAAATGTGATTTTTGAGAGTTGGTTTCATCTTAAAAGCATTTTTATTCAATTTTTAATAATTAATTGAAGTGGAAAAAGGCCCTGCCTTGTTTATTTTCTCAGATTAATTCGACCAACAATTTAAGGTTGGGACCAGTGTAGTTTTGTAGATATTTTCACAAGGTTTCCAAATATATAAAATTTGTCAAATTTGGTTGGGTAGATTTTATTCTATTTAAATTTGAAAACAGCATCTGAGAGTAATTAACAAAATTCGAAATTTAATGTTTGAATTAAATGGGCTGGCGGGAAACGCTAACAGGCTAGGCAGAGAAAGGGGAAAGTGGGCCGGCCCAGCAGCGCGTCCACGCAGCGGGCCGCCTGACAGCGTGGGGTCCATGCGTCAGCGGGTTTAGAACAGTGAAACGGTAAGAGAGACAGAGGCCGTTGGATCAGATGGGGATCGGACGGACGACCAGTGTCGTCGTCCCCGGCGAGAAGCGGCCACTGGCGCGGCGAGGCTAGGGGGTCGACGGCTCACCGGCGGCGCGGCGAGGCTCGGCGACGTGCGGCGGCGACGTTGTCGAGGTAGAGGAAGCAGAGGGAAGCAGTGGCGCGTGCTGAGGTGGTCTCCTTCTCCGGCGATCTTCTCGCACCGCCGCGGGCTCCGAGCTTCAAATTCCGGCGAGGGAGTGGCCAATGTGGAGGGGGAAGTGGCTAGAACTGCTCAAGGGTGAGAGGGAAGAGTGTTGGTGTGGCGGATTTGAAGAGAGGAGGTCCCCTTTTATAGCGGCGAGGAGTGCCGCGGCTCTGGCGGTGACCTCATCGTCGGCGACGCTACGCGGCGCGGCGCGCAGGGCACTGGCGATGACGCTCGTGTGTGGGCGACGTCAGTGCGGTCACGCTGGGCCTGATTGCGGTGAAAACGAGGGCGAGACGAGCTCGTGCGCATGACGGGAGCAGCCGGTACCGTGGCGGACGTCGGCGAAGCGGGCGTCGTGCACAGGGTTCCCGCGGGCCAGTGAGGTTGTCCACCGTGTTGCTGGTGACGTTGTGAAGCTGGTGGCGCAGAGAGACGAGGCAGAGGTCAACGGGGCTGCTCGGGCGTCGACGTGGCCGGGCGCGTCTGGGGCGCACGCCATGCACGCTCGGCGTGCGTGTGCATGCTCGGGGCGCGCGTCTGGGCGTGTCTGTTCCGACGCGTCTGGTGCACCACTTGGGCTGGGCTCGTGTCCATTCGATCCAGGGAAGTGTGGAGCAGTTAGAGGACATGGTGGTTCATGGTGGGGAAGGCCATGAACAGAGTTGGCATGTGTGTGTGTCATGCCATGCACGGCATGGCATGGTTCTCCAATATTTTGCATAATCAAGCTTGGTTCGATCTGCAATGATGCAAGGAGTCAAGGAGGGTACTGAGGATGACCTAGGGTCGATGGTTGAGTCGATGATCCACTGGATATAGCAATGTATAGGGTTGGCAGAATGTTGCTGGCAAGGTGTTCGACACAATGCCCGCAAGAACTCAAACTTGGAATTTTTGAATGAATTTTGTAGGGTTTGATTCATATATTATTTGCAGTAGAATGGTGGTGTTGGTGTTCAAAATGAAGATTGTTTGCAAAAATCCAAATTGGGTATGATCTTCACATTAATATAAAGTCCTCACTTGTCACCCTTATTCTGGTCAACCTAGTCAACTCTAGCCATGGTGGTCAACATGAAAGTTCATCACCTTGACATAGTCTTGGATGACATGGCTTTGGTTCATCAAGTTTAGTGTAAGAAAGGATTTAACCAGAGGGGTAAAGAGGGGATCATGTTATAAAGTGCACAATTGACCATCATCATATGTGAGATGGTTTTGAGTTTAAATTTGATTCTATTTTGGTTTCTTTGATGCCTTTAGGTTTGTTTGAGTTATATAATCATTTTAGAAACAAAAGATCATGCCATGGGGGCCTTTGGTGATGGTTTGCATTTTTGCCCTATGTGTATGTGAGGGTTTGGCTCACACTTAGCATTTTTCTTTTATTTACTCAAAGTGGTTTATTATGATCATAGGTTAGGGTTTATTAGCAAATGATAATCATATCAACACTCATCATGGCAAATGCACCAAAGCTAATCAATCATATGCATGCACTTGTATGTGACACACTATGCATATAAAAAGTTTTTGTTTGTTGCAAATTTTGAGTTCTTGAACTCTCCTTGATTTTATTATTGTTAAAACTTGGGATGTTACAAACCCTTCCCCCTTACAAAAGATCTCGTCCCGAGATCTTAAAGAAAATTAGGTGCTAAAGAGATCTGGGTATTCCTTCTTCATATCTTCCTCTCGCTCCCAGGTGGCTTCGTCTTCAGTGTGATTGCTCCACTGAATCTTCAGGAACTTAATACTCCTGGTGCGGGTGGTTCTGTATGCTTCTTCCAAGATACGAATGGGCACTTCTCGATACGTCAAATCTGAGTTGATGTCCACTGATCTGTGATCAATATTCTTGAACACTTCAGTCTTCTCCGGTACTTCAAGGCACTTCCGGAGCAATGAGATGTGGAACACATTGTGCACAGCCGCCATTTCTTCCGGTAGTTCCAGTTGATAAGATACTTCTCCGCGGCGGCTCAGAACCTTGAAGGGTCCGACATATCGGGGCGCGAGCTTTCCTTTCACCTGGAATCTCTGCATTCCTTTGAGGGGTGACACCTTGAGATAAACAAAATCTCCAATCTCGAATGTCATCTCTCGGCGTCTCTTGTCGGCGTAGCTCTTCTGTCTTGATTGCGCAGTCTTGAGGTACTCGCGAATCTTGTGCACCTTCTCTTCGGCTTCTCGAAGAACATCCGGTCCAAAGACTTGGCTTTCTCCGACTTCTGACCAATTCAGAGGGGTACGGCACTTCCTTCCGTACAGGGCTTCAAAGGGGGCCATCTGTAAGCTGGCTTGATAGCTATTGTTGTACGAGAATTCTGCGTAAGGCAAACAGTCTTCCCACTTGGATCCATATTCCAGTACACAAGCTCTCAACATGTCCTCAAGTATCTGGTTGACTCTCTCAGTCTGTCCGTCAGTCTGGGGGTGATAAGCAGTGCTGAAATTCAGCCGGGTTCCAAGTCCTTCATGTACTTTCTGCCAGAATCTTGAAGTGAACTGCGATCCTCTATCGGACACTATTGACTTGGGGGTTCCGTGCAGGGCGACTATTCTTGAGATGTACAATTCTGCTAGCTTTGGGCCTTGATAAGTGGTTTTGACGGGGATGAAATGGGCTACTTTGGTTAATCTGTCTACCACTACCCAAATAGAATCATTTCCCCGGCTAGATTTGGGTAGTCCCGTGATAAAGTCCATTCCGACTGAGTCCCACTTCCATTCCGGAATCTGTAAGGGTTGCAACAGTCCGGCGGGTCGTTGATGTTCTGCTTTGACTCTCTGACAGATATCACACTTAGCTATGTAGCTCCCGATTTCTCGCTTCATCCCATGCCACCAAAATTGTTCCTTCAAATCTTGGTACATCTTGGTACCTCCGGGGTGGATAGAGTATAAGGTGTCATGGGCTTCCTGCAGTATGACTTGCTTCAATTCTGAGTCTGACGGCACACATAGGCGACCGTCGTACCAAAGTACTCCTTCTTCATCTTCCGTGAATCCCGGTGCCTTTCCTGCTGCCATTTGACTCTTGATTCCGGCAATGCTTGCATTTCCCTTCTGGGCTTCCTTGATTTGACCAATCAAAGTAGGTTGCAGCTCTATGCTGGCTAGATACCCTTCACTAACTAGCTCCAACCTAAACTGTTCAAACTCTTCATGCAGGCTAGGTTGTTCTGCTGCGATCATGGAGTTCAGCTGACACGGCTGTCTACTCAAAGCATCTGCTACCACGTTGGCCTTGCCGGGGTGGTAGTGGATTTCCATATCATAGTCCTTTATCAGTTCCAACCATCTCCTTTGCCTCATATTTAGCTCTTTCTGGGTGAAGATATACTTTAGGCTCTTGTGATCTGAATAGATCTCGCATCGATTACCCATGAGGTAATGACGCCAAACTTTCAATGCTAACACTACGGCTGCCAGTTCGAGGTCATGGGTTGGGTAGTTTTGCTCATGCTGTTTCAACTGCCGGGACAGATAAGATATCACCTTTCCTTCTTGCATCAACACACATCCAAGACCAATCTTAGATGCGTCACAATAGACGTCAAAGGGCTTGGTGATGTCCGGCATGATTAGGATGGGGGCTGTGGTTAGTCTGGTTTTAAGTTGCTGGAAGCTGGCTTCACATTTATCAGTCCATTCAAACTTCTTGTCTTTCTTTAACAGCTGTGTCATTGGCCGGGCAATGCTTGAGAATCCTTCAACAAATCTGCGGTAATATCCGGCTAATCCAAGAAATGCACGGACCTCGGTCTGTGTGGTTGGGGTTTTCCATTCTTCAACGGTTTTGATTTTGGCTGGGTCTACAGCAATTCCTCCCCGCAGACAAGATGTGTCCCAGGAATCCAACTTCTTTCAACCAAAACTCGCACTTGCTGAACTTGGCGTACAACTTGTGCTGCCTAAGGGTTTCTAGGATAACCTCCAAATGTTGTTCGTGTTCCTCTTCGGTTTTGGAGTAGATAAGGATGTCGTCGATGAAGACAACGACAAACTTATCCAGGAAGTTCATGAAAATTTTATTCATGAGGTTCATGAAATAGGCAGGGGCATTGGTTAATCCAAATGACATGACATTGTATTCATACAACCCATATCTGGTGGTAAAGGCAGTCTTGGGGATATCCGATGCACGGATCTTCAGCTGATGGTAACCCGTCCTAAGATCAATCTTAGAGAACACTGTGGCACCGGTCAACTGGTCAAACAGGTCTTCTATCTTTGGCAAGGGGTATTTGTTTTTGATGGTGACATCGTTAAGTTTACGGTAATCCGTACATAACCGGTTGGCACCATCCTTCTTATCCACAAACAACACTGGTGATCTCCAAGGCGACGCACTTGGTCGAATCAGACCTTTGAACAGCATATCATCCAGTTGCTTCTTCAGCTCGACTAACTCTGCTGGGTTCATGCTATAAGCTCTTTGGGCTATAGGTCCGGTTCCAGGAATTAACTCGATGATAAACTCGATATCCCTATCCGGGGGCATACCGGGTAGATCATCCGGAAACACATCAGCGTATCGACATACGACCCTGATCTGATCCAGAGTTGGCTTGGCTTCACTTTGGTTGCAGGTGAAATTTCTGGGTAGTTTTTCAGAAACATGTTCTATGATTATTCCGGTGCTACTAGTCATGGTGATGGCCTTCTTGGCGCAGTCTATCAATCCATGATGTTTCGCCATCCAATCCATACCCAGTACTACCTCCAATCCTTTTGTTCCCAGAACAATCAAATTTGCGAAAAACATTATTTCTTGAATTCTTATGGGTACTTCTTTGCAAAATTTTCTAGCTTTAGTGGTTGATCCAGGTATTTGAACTATCATGACATGTTTCAGGCTGATGGGTTGAATCTTACTAGTGCTTACAAAATCTTCAGTAACAAATGAATGTGATGCTCCTGAATCAAACAACACCCTTGCTGGTATTGAGTTAACAGAGAACATACCCAGCACCACATCTGGTGCTTCCTGGGCTTCTTCGGCGTTCATGTGGTAGAGGCGACCTCCGCGGTTGTGCGGGTTGTTGGGGGCGAACTTCTTGCCGGTGGAGACACGGCGCTGCTGCTGAGCTGGTGCAGAGGGGTTGCCTGCGAGCTTGGCCAGCCTTTGGGGGCACTCCCTGGAGATGTGTCCCACCACTCCACATTCATAGCAGGTGATTGTGGCCTTGTCCTTGGTTGCGACAGGGATAGCATTGCTTCCTGTCCTGGGTGCAGTGTTGGTGTTGTTGTTGTTCTGGTTGTGGTTGGGGGCTCGCGGCGGTGCGCGGTTGAAGTTGCTGTTGTGGTGTACATAGTTATTGTTGTGGTGGGGGCCTCCTGGCCTTGGGTTTCCTCCGCTCCGGTTCTGGAAACCGGGGCGCGATATCTGGTTTTGGGGCTTGGTGTTGCGGGGGTTGAAACCACTGTTTGAGCTGGGGCGAAAACGGGGTGTATTGCTGGGCCCACTTTGATTCATCATGCGGCGTTTGCGGTTTTCATTAGCCTGGTGCAGTTTGCCTTCCATCTGGATGGCCGAGTCCACGAGAGCTTCTAAGTCGGCGAAGGGGATGTTGACTAAGACTGTCTGCATCTCATCGTGCAGACCGTTGAGGAATCTCTCCTTTCTCTTCTCTGTGGTGTCGGTTTCATCGGGGGCATACCTTGACAGGGTGAGGAACCTGTCGCGGTATTCTACCACCGACATTCTTCCTTGCTTCAGCTCCCTAAACTCATCCCTCATTTTCTTGATCAAACCTGGTGGCACATGATACTTGCTAAACTTGAGCTTGAAATCAGCCCAAGTCATCATTTGTCCGGCATTTAATGCGCGGGCGCTTGTCCACCAAGCTCTGGCTGGTCCGGCTAGATAGTGCGTAGCAAACAACACCTTCTCATTTTCCTCTACTCCGGCTACCTCCAAATTGTTTTCCATGGTTTGCAGCCAATCATCTGCATCTAGGGGTTCTTCCGTCTTACTGAAGACAGGTGGGTTGGTGTTTTGGAAATTCTTAAGTTTAGATCCAGGATGATCATGGTTTCCGTGACCCTGATTGGCGATCTGCTGCAGTGCTGCTATGTTGGCTTGTCTTTCAGCCCTTTCATCTTCTCGGTCAGCCAACAGAGTTTGCAGTAGTTGCAGCATTGCATCTTGGTTGCGGTTCGGAGGGGCCATCTGAACAGATAGATAGATCATGAGATGAGAGGGAATTTCTATGGCTTATTTTGAGTTAATTTTAAACTTAAACTTGACATATTTTCATGATGCACATAACACACATTTTATTTATTCACACAACATCACACATTACAAGCTACCATACTAAGGGTTTTAAGAACCCTTCCTCCACAATCTACGATACATGGTGCGGGATATAACTCACACCTACGTAAGTGAAGCTGGTGAAACTACTACTCCTCGTTCTCATCAACATCGATGGGGATGATCCCATCCTCCTCAGACTCCAGAAACGCGTAGTCCTCCTCATAATTTAACTCATCATCTTCAAAGTCGTTGTCGTCACTCAGGAAGTCATCGCCTCCCTGAATGTCATCTCCCTCATCCTCCATCTCCTGGATCTGGTCCTGCTGGGTCCGGACAGTCACCTCCAGAGTGCGGATCTTCTCGCGAAGGCGGCGGATAGTGGCGTCCTTCTTGGCGCGCTGCAGGCGGAGTGACTTGCGGTCCTTGGCGAGCATCCGGATAGCTTCGGCATGGTGAGCCAAAGTCATCTGGGCACGGTGGTTGTGAACACGCGTCAGCTCCAGTTCCTTCCGGGTCTCATGGAGCATGAGGTCCAAATGCTGCACATGGATCATGAGCACCGGGTGCGAAGAGGGTGCCATGGGTTCTCCCATGGTGTCGTGCCTGGCGAAGTAGGCGAAGCGGCTTCCCCGGAGTGCGGCGATGTGCTGTCCGCACACCCGAGCAAGTCCCTCCTGAAGAGCGTGAGCAAGCCCGTCCGGCCAGTTGCATGCCTTGAAGGAGAAAAGGATCCTCTCCGAGATGGGAGGCTCCGAACTTCCCTTCAAGTCAGCGGTGATCATCCACTGCTGTTCCCCGGTGGGGGTGTCGTGGATCCGGACTCCATGGAACTTGGGAGGTGGGCGTTCGAGCCTCTCGGACACCAGGTACAAGTCGCGCTCGAACACCAGACTTCCTCCGTTCTCCAGGTCGTACGTCTCCGTCTGGACGTAGGGCTCCATCTGAAAGTGAAATGGATGAGTAAGTTAGAGAGGTGACTAAATGTGACAATTTTTTTAGATGAATTTAGAAGAAGGGGCATGGCTCATCATTTTCGAAAAGATCTGTAGAAGAGAACATAAGTAAGTTTTTCACAGATATTCATTTTCTTGGTTTTATAAACTAGATTTTTCAGAACGTCCATTCTAAACTAGGGTCTCCTAAGGTCAAACAATGGCTCTGATACCAACTTGTCAACACCCGGATTTTTAAGTCCGGATGCCTATTATGTCATTCATCGCAATCCCAGGAATATTGTTGTTGCGAGACATAACAGCTGATATCATAAGTCATCATTCATTACAAACCATCATTGTCTTACAAAAGAGGATCACATGATCCAATATTACACAAATAGTTGATCTATTGATCAACGAACATCACAGTAGCGGAAGCGTAATAGAAGTGGACTATCTATTTCACAGGCCAACGCTTGACGTCAGGCGACTCCTAGTTGTTGTAGACGTCCTGCTGACCGTCGTCCTCATACTGCTGCTCTTCTTCATATTCTGGCCATTTGAATAGCCAGGGACACAGCCGTGAGTACTTTAAAGTACTCGCAAACTAATACCAAAGTAATCACTAACTAACTTAAAGAGGGGGTACTAAGCTCTAGTTTCATTTGCATAAAGCCAATTTTAGTTTATACTCATTTCATATAGATCATTCATACATTTAACTATTCAAGTGGGAACATTAGTGTCATTCCCACAACTCAGTTGTGATTCACCATAATTCATCATTCACCATCCATATCCAAATTCTAATACTGGAAACTAGATGGCCTTTCCAACCGTCCGTAACCGTGGACACGGCTATTCGAATAGGTTTACACTCTGCAGAGGTTGCACACTTGTGCCACAACATTTGATTCCATCCGTCGGGATTTCCCCGATCATCGTATCACAGTACGCGGATCATCAACCATAACCTTTCATTTACTAACCCTAGTATGAGCACCTCTCCCCATGAGCTTGGCCTCCCAGTGAAGACCAACTGTCAACCTGGGAACTGCACAGGGCTTGGCCGGACAGTTCACCTTAATTCACATCATTTCTCAACAACGGAGGCAGCCTCGGCATAACCCCTATGATGTGTGTTCAGAGGGAACCCATACTAAGATACATAAACTTCAGTTAAGCCTTACCCATAATCAGGTATTGTGGGGGTACTCAATATTGGAAAGGTATCGCATCCAAACCAACATTAGTTTTTAATCAAAAATCACTATCTTCTCTTGGTCTTATTCACCTTCAAAATTCCTTTCATAATTTCACCATCATCATCTCATATCCCACGTTCCCATCTAGAGTAGTCAATTTTAGGCATTTAGCACTAGCCACTAATCATGAGGGGTGCTATCTTAGCTTGATTGACATAGACTAACTTAGATGATATTCTCCTTCTCTAGATTAAGTGAATCATGAATCAAAAAGTACTTTGACAAAGTAAAGTAGTAAAACTTGAAAGTAAAGCTTGTAATAAAACTGGGATAGGCTTAATAAAGATAAAACAAATGGTGAGGTGCTTTGCCCTTGAGAGCTTTGCACTTTGCAAGTGTATTAGCTTGCCTTGATTGTTGTACTGATCAAAGTGGTCCTCCTCTCCTTGAGTGTACACCTCCTCCTCCTCGGCGTACTCCTCGGTACTAGCGTCTAAATACGAGTATGATACACACAATCACCACACAACTCAAATACTAAGCTAAGCACACATATGAATCACTCTTACTAAGCTATCATAACACATGCTTATTATGTGAGTTGATTTAATTATTATTCTTAAGAAAAATAATTTCCTCTCATTATAAATATTAATTTAGGTTTCTTTTTATTTCTTGAGAGAAAATAATTTCCTCTCATTAAGTCTTATTAAGATTTAATTTCCTCAATTAATATCATATGACCTAGGTTGACCAAGGTCAACCTCTTCATAATTATTATTTGGGAAAAGATTTAAATGAGGTTCATCACCTCATGCTTTTTAATAACTCATGGTTAATGATTTAATATCATCAACTAATTTAATATAAATTTAACATGACCATGGTGTCTTTCTCATAGTAACTTAGTGTAGACAAGATTTAAATAAGAGAGATGCTCTCATACACATTAATAAGAAATATGCTCATTTACCAAGTACTTTAAATAGCCATAGGGCCAATTTTTAAACAAGGACATGATCATGCAAACACTGATACAATATTTTTACATCTTCTGATAGCTATGTTGAAATGTGATTTTTGAGAGTTGGTTTCATCTTAAAAGCATTTTTATTCAATTTTTAATAATTAATTGAAGTGGAAAAAGGCCCTGCCTTGTTTATTTTCTCAGATTAATTCGACCAACAATTTAAGGTTGGGACCAGTGTAGTTTTGTAGATATTTTCACAAGGTTTCCAAATATATAAAATTTGTCAAATTTGGTTGGGTAGATTTTATTCTATTTAAATTTGAAAACAGCATCTGAGAGTAATTAACAAAATTCGAAATTTAATGTTTGAATTAAATGGGCTGGCGGGAAACGCTAACAGGCTAGGCAGAGAAAGGGGAAAGTGGGCCGGCCCAGCAGCGCGTCCACGCAGCGGGCCGCCTGACAGCGTGGGGTCCATGCGTCAGCGGGTTTAGAACAGTGAAACGGTAAGAGAGACAGAGGCCGTTGGATCAGATGGGGATCGGACGGACGACCAGTGTCGTCGTCCCCGGCGAGAAGCGGCCACTGGCGCGGCGAGGCTAGGGGGTCGACGGCTCACCGGCGGCGCGGCGAGGCTCGGCGACGTGCGGCGGCGACGTTGTCGAGGTAGAGGAAGCAGAGGGAAGCAGTGGCGCGTGCTGAGGTGGTCTCCTTCTCCGGCGATCTTCTCAGCACCGCCGCGGGCTCCGAGCTTCAAATTCCGGCGAGGGAGTGGCCAATGTGGAGGGGGAAGTGGCTAGAACTGCTCAAGGGTGAGAGGGAAGAGTGTTGGTGTGGCGGATTTGAAGAGAGGAGGTCCCCTTTTATAGCGGCGAGGAGTGCCGCGGCTCTGGCGGTGACCTCATCGTCGGCGACGCTGCTACAGCGGCGCAGGGGCACTGGCGATGACGCTCGTGTGTGGGCGACGTCAGTGCGGTCACGCTGGGCCTGATTGCGGTGAAAACGAGGGCGAGACGAGCTCGTGCGCATGACGGGAGCAGCCGGTACCGTGGCGGACGTCGGCGAAGCGGGCGTCGTGCACAGGGTTCCCGCGGGCCAGTGAGGTTGTCCACCGTGTTGCTGGTGACGTTGTGAAGCTGGTGGCGCAGAGAGACGAGGCAGAGGTCAACGGGGCTGCTCGGGCGTCGACGTGGCCGGGCGCGTCTGGGGCGCACGCCATGCACGCTCTGGCGTGCGTGTGCATGCCTGGGCGCGTCTGGGCGTGTCTGTTCCGACGCGTCTGGTGCACCGCTTGGGCTGGGCTCGTGTCCATTCGATCCAGGGAAGTGTGGAGCAGTTAGAGGACATGGTGGTTCATGGTGGGGAAGGCCATGAACAGAGTTGGCATGTGTGTGTGTCATGCCATGCACGGCATGGCATGGTTCTCCAATATTTTGCATAATCAAGCTTGGTTCCAGTACTGCAATGATGCAAGGAGTCAAGGAGGGTACTGAGGATGACCTAGGGTCGATGGTTGAGTCGATGATCCACTGGATATAGCAATGTATAGGGTTGGCAGAATGTTGCTGGCAAGGTGTTCGACACAATGCCCGCAAGAACTCAAACTTGGAATTTTTGAATGAATTTTGTAGGGTTTGATTCATATATTATTTGCAGTAGAATGGTGGTGTTGGTGTTCAAAATGAAGATTGTTTGCAAAAATCCAAATTGGGTATGATCTTCACATTAATATAAAGTCCTCACTTGTCACCCTTATTCTGGTCAACCTAGTCAACTCTAGCCATGGTGGTCAACATGAAAGTTCATCACCTTGACATAGTCTTGGATGACATGGCTTTGGTTCATCAAGTTTAGTGTAAGAAAGGATTTAACCAGAGGGGTAAAGAGGGGATCATGTTATAAAGTGCACAATTGACCATCATCATATGTGAGATGGTTTTGAGTTTAAATTTGATTCTATTTTGGTTTCTTTGATGCCTTTAGGTTTGTTTGAGTTATATAATCATTTTAGAAACAAAAGATCATGCCATGGGGGCCTTTGGTGATGGTTTGCATTTTTGCCCTATGTGTATGTGAGGGTTTGGCTCACACTTAGCATTTTTCTTTTATTTACTCAAAGTGGTTTATTATGATCATAGGTTAGGGTTTATTAGCAAATGATAATCATATCAACACTCATCATGGCAAATGCACCAAAGCTAATCAATCATATGCATGCACTTGTATGTGACACACTATGCATATAAAAAGTTTTTGTTTGTTGCAAATTTTGAGTTCTTGAACTCTCCTTGATTTTATTATTGTTAAAACTTGGGATGTTACAAAAATTCCATTAAAGATTAAAAAATTTATGTGGTTCTTGAGTAACAAGGTGTTGTTAACCAAGGACAACCTAGCTAAACGTCATTGGAATGGGTGTACAAAATGTGTTTTCTGTGGGGAACAGGAGACCATCCAACACCTCTTCATTGAGTGTCCTTTAGCTAAACTATTATGGCGTACAGTTAACTTTACCTATGGTCTTCCACCTCCCACCAATATTACCAATATGTTTGGTAACTGGTTAAATGGAGTAGATAGACAATCTAAATCGTATATCCGAATTGGGGTTTCTGCTTTAGGTTGGGCTATTTGGAGGAGCAGGAATGACATAATTTTTAACAACAAACCCTCTTTTCATTTCTTGCAGGTTATCCATATGGTTTCCTATTGGGTCCAGCTGTGGGCTCTACTCTCTCCGGAGGGACAGCGGGATGCCATGGTTTCTGGCTACACACGGCTCCTGATGGTCGCTCAGGATATCTTGTGCCAGGCTGGTTGGCGGCATACTAGAAGGCTATGTTGATCCGTAGTCTGAATATGTTACTGTTTCGATGGTTGATTCTTGTATCAATCCTCGATGATGCGTGATTTGTAAACAATAATTTTTACGTACTTTAATAAAAAGGCCGTGTGCATCATCATGATGCAGAAGCCGGGGAATTACCCCATTTCGAAAAAAAAAAGCTCACAACTAGGAGTACCATGTGCCCGTCATCGACACCATGGCTACGCTAATAGTGCTGGCCGGCCTAATCGCCCCTGTTGGGATCTGTCACAAAATGAAGTGTGTAGCTACCCAGGCATACGTTGTAGTAGGCCGAACTAGGTACACTACTACAGTTTGGATCTTTTTTGTGCAGGTACTGCAGTTTGGTTCGGTAATCCTTTTTAGCTTAGTGTATGTTGCCAGTCTCTCGGCAGCTTATCTAAAATGCACTTGTATGCTTATGGCTGATCTGTTTTAGTTTACTGTATATTGTACTCTATCACCAATCAGGAAATCATCATGTAAGATCACCCCAAACCGACATGGCGACATGTTCCGCTGGTCCATCTCGTGATTACAGCACGTCCGTCAATCCAGCCAAACTCGCCGTCGCCCACTCGTTACTGTGCCGTGGGCCATGGTTACGACCGACCAATGTATTCATGTTTTACTGCTGCTTGTATGTCAGACTATTGTTCCCGTACATCAATCTCCAAGCACTTCACAACGGTCTAGATAACAAGATCAAATAGACTCGGGAGCCAAAACTCCCTCCCCCAAAATGTGAAGGTATAACTGTAATTTACTTGCTAATGTTGGCACACATGTTATGTACCTACATAAGCTACATTAAGTTATCTCAGATCTTAGTAGGCCCGCTCTGTGCTGTTTCTCATTTTTCTCAAGTTAAATATTCATTTGGTTTGATACAGAAGTCTATTTTGACGACATTGTACAAAATCAAAGGACTACAAAAAAGTGTTACCTCTTTTTTTTAACAAAGAAGGAGCTAGAAGACCCCGGTGGAGCTGCATTAACAAAGCACGTGCCAGGTACAAATTGCGAGAACACCCCTAGCAACACTCGCCCTAAAGAACCTAATATTTGAAGATAAGGACACCTCATTTACAAAAAAAAAAACACCTTGAAAGTGCATGGAGCCCCCATGTGCGGTTTTGGTAATTAATGACAATCCATATGTACTAATGTTTGCATTGAGTTATATTTGTAGGAGTTGTCCATAGGCAATTCTTGAACCATTTGTTGGCTTCAAGGTTGCAATAAGAAGAAATTGATGAAGGATATCAAGTGTCAAGTATGTCTTGAAGATGAAGATGAAGTGAACCCTCAAGTTACTTCAAGACATCAATATGATGAAGAATGAAGAATGAAGCGCAAGTTCAAGATGAGCCAACTCGAAGAGTTCATAAGCTTGAAGCTTGCCATGGAGAAATGAAGTGCAAGTTCAAGATGAGCCATCTCGAAGAGATCCTTTGCTTGAGTCTTGCCATCCATATGGTGGTCATGGTTATGTGAAGATGCGTGAAGAAGAAGCTCTCCCATGGTGGATTATGGGGGAGCAATCCACAAGACTTCGTCAAGCAAGCACAAGCAAGAAAGGCGTTCCATCTTGTTGAGGTCAAGATCGTCATCATCGAGTTCAAGTGGAATGCGCAAGTATAAGGTTTGCTCTTGATAGGGTTTCTTTCTCACCGGTCTCATAGTGTAGTTGGAGACCGGTTTATAGTTTAGTTGCCGTACTATCAAGAGGGCTCTCGAGTGAGTAACTCGATCGTATCGTTCGGAGAGAGCTCAAACCTTTGCATCCTTGCATCATCTTTCTTGGTTGTTATTTGGACCTTATCCATGTGATATTTTAGAGCTTGTGCTTATTCTCATGACAAGTTCTAGTTCATCGAAAACGGATTTCGCATAGATCACTTGTTGCGTTTTCGAGTTTGATTCATCATCTTTCTTGGTTGATTATTTGGATCTTATCCATGTGATGATTTAGAGCTTGTGCTTATTCTCATGACAAGCTCTAGTTCATCAAGAATGGTTTTTGCACGGGCAACTTGTTGCATTTTCAAGATTGGAGGTTTTACCGGTATGTCTTTTTTTATAGGTCAAAACTTTCATCATTTGTTTCTATCCTCCATTGTTGGACTATGATGGTTTCCTGCATGATCTTGTAGGGCATGTTCCTAGCTTCAAAACAAGCCCAAGATCATCAAAATCGGAGTCCGGATGCTAAAGTTATGCCCGTTTTAGTTTTGGTGTTTCTGCAGTTTGCCAGGCCGGATTTTCCGGGCCGGATATTTCGGAAATATCCGCCCCCCTCGAAATCGGCTAAGGACCTGAAGAAAAGCAGCTCTGGGCAGGGGCCGGATTTTTACCAGGTTTTGTCCCTGAGGCCGGATTATCCGGGGGGCGGATTATCCGGCCCTTACTTAGGCCGGATTATCCGGCCCTGGTTTTGCCCAACGGCTCGATTTTCTTGGGGGTATAAATACCCCCCTTCTTCCTCCTTCGGCTGCTAGCTTCTCTCACTCTCTCTCCTCCATTGTTGAACTAGATAAGCTTGCACTATCTCTCAATCCCTCCATGATTCTTGCCCCCATTTGAGGGAAAAGAGAGAGGAGATCTAGATCTACACTTCTACCAATCAAATCCATCTCTTTGTGAGTGGAACTCTCTAGATCTTGATCTTGGTGTTCTTTGTGAATTCCTTTGTTCTTCCTCTCTTATTCCCCCAATAGCTTTTGTAGCTTTGTTGGAATTCGAGAGAGAAGGACTTGAGCATCTTTGTGGTGTTCTTGCCATTGCATTTGGTGCATCGGTTCGAGTTCTCCACGGTGATTCGTGGTGGTGAAAGAAAGAAGGTTGTTACTCTTGGGTTCTTGGAACCCTAGACGGATTCTACGCCTTTGTGGCGATTTGTTGGGAGCCTCCAATTAAGTTGTGGATGTGTGCCCCAATCTTTGTGTAAGGCCCGGTTTCCGCCTCGAAGGAAATCCCTTAGTGGAACCGTGACCTAGGCCTTTGTGGCGAGGGTCACCGGAGATTTAGGTGAGGCGCCTTCGTGGCGTTCGGTGTGTGGTGTGAGTACCGCATCTTGGGGTGAGGCCTTTGTGGCGTTGGTGTGCATCGAGCAACCACACCTCAAGGTGAGCCTCTTGTGGCGTTCGGGAGCACTAAGCAACCGCACCTCTCCACCGGAGATTAGCACTCGCAAGAGTGTGAACTCTGGGATAAATCATCGTCTCCCGCGTGCCTCGGTTATCTCTATACCCGAGCTCTTTACTTATGCACTTTACCTTGTGATAGCCATCGTGCTTGAAGTTATATATATCTTGCTATCACATACTTGCTTGTATTGCTTAGCATAAGTTGTTGGTGCACATAGGTGAACCATTGCTTAGAATAAGTTGTTGGTGCGCATAGGTGAACAATAGTATATAGGCCTTGGGCTTGACAAAGTAAACGCTAGTTTTATTCCGCATTTGTTAAGCCCATCTCGTAAAAGTTTTAAATCGCCTATTCACCCCCCCCCCCCTCTAGGCGACATCCGTGTCCTTTCAATTGGTATCAGAGCAAGGTCTCTCATTCTTAGGCTTCAACGCCTTGAGAGTAAAGATGTCGGTTAGGGGATTAGCGCACAATAACTTGTTTATATTTGATGGCACAAATTATGATCTATGGAAAATTTATGTGCTTAATATTTTGCGGCGTATGTCCCCGGACATGGAGCGATTTCTTGACATGGGTTTTTCTTCTCCTAAGGATCCTCAAAATTTATCTCTTGAGGAGGAGAAAAACTCTTGTCTCGATGCTCTTGCTTCTCATGTGTTTTCCATCGTTGTGAGCAATGTAGTTACTTCTTCAATCATGCCTTTTGGGAGCGCTCATGAATTATGGACAAAGCTTCAAGATAAATATGATGTGTCCAATATTATTGAGGATGATTGTATTGCTTCCACTTCCGACCATGATGAGTTCTCATCTTCATCCACTTCACCAAAGCGTGGTAAGACACAAGGTAATGATATGGTGAGTGGTGATGAAAATTGCAATATTGATATTGAGCGTACTATTGATGATTCTTCATCTCTATCTCATTGCAATGCTTCATCTTTGGACTTAAACACATCTAGCACTAGAAATTATTTACATGCTTGTGTTGATAGTCCTTGCATATCATGTGTAAGTTGCTTGAAAAAAACTAATGATGATATGCTTGCATTGTCTTGTGGCCATGATAAAAATGATTATATTTCCTCTAGTTGTTGTGTGTCTAACAATGTAGAGAAAACCAAAGATTCTATTGGTCAAGACAAGATCTTGAAAGGAGCCTCAAGTAACTCCTCATCTTTATCTCACGGTCCTCATATATGCCTTATGGCCAAGGATTCCACGGTACCTCCTACCATGGAACCTAATATATATGTCTCGTGGTGATAAGGATGAGGATGAATATGAAGAAGAGGATTGGGTTGTCTCTCTACTCGATAAGGGTGAGAGCGTATTCAAGGTTATTTGCAAAGATAAAATTGCTAGCACTCACTTCTTTGAAATCTTGACTACCGCTATTGAGAGCCAAAAACTTATTTGGATGCATGAGAACACCATTGGTAAAAAGGGTGCTCTTGAACGAGAGTATGCCAATGATGTAGCATCCTTAAAGAATGATCTTGAAGAAGAACAAGATACCGTAGCCTCTCTAGAAGAGCAACTTGAAACCCTTGAAGTGTCTCAAAATGAAATAGTTTCTAAACTCACTAAGGAAAGAGACCATGCTAAAGCTCAAGTAAAAAATGCTTAAAAAGGAAAATTCCAAAGTTGGTGTTGGTCATGATCACTGTTCAAAAAATCGTCCGATTCAACGATTAATCACCCGATTAATCCCTATTCAGTGGTCACCGATTAGCCGATAAACTCATTTATCGTCCGATTAAATCATTTATCGCCCGATTAATCGGCCGATTTGCCTATTAATCGCTAATCGTCAGCCGACCGAGTTGACCCCGATAAGCGATTTCCTCAACATTGGTCATGATAAACTTGTTAAGGATCTAGATGATCTAGACAAGTCCCACAAGGTCTTGGAGAGCGAACACTCTATCCTCACCAAGTCCCATGAGCAACTTCAAGCTTCCTATTTAAAAGAGCATGCTATGTTACCATCTCTTCTTAATATGTCTTGTGATGATGCTTGTGCTACTAACTCTACTTCTTGTGAAGCATCTATCTTGAAGGAGAATGTTGAGCTAAGGGCTCAACTTGATTTGCTAACTTGCAATTATGGGAAATTGGAAGAAAATCATGGAAAGCTTTCTAGCTCCCATGAGGATCTTCTAGCCTCTCATGATAGGCTAAAGTTAGCTCATGAGGATAACATGTCAAAGGCAACACCTTGTGAGCCTCATGTGGATACTAGCACTACTACTCAAAATGCTATATTGCCATGTGCTAGTCCTAGTAATTCATCCACTCATAATATTGCTAAATCTTGTGATGAATTATCTTCCTTGCCTTGTTGCTCTAACAATGAAGATTCTACTTCCTCTAGTACTTGTGTTGTTACTAACCATGTAGAGGAAATCAAAGAGCTCAAGGCCCAAGTCACTTCTTTGAAGAATGACTTGGTAAAGGGTCATGAAGGGAAATGCAAACTTGACACGATGTTGAGTATGCAACAATCCCCCAATGACAAGAGTGGACTTGGATTCAAATCCAACAACAAGAACAAGTCCAAGAACAACAACAAGAAGAAGGGCCAAGTACAAGTCAAAGACCCGGCCAAGATTGTTTGCTTCAAGTGCAATATTGAAGGGCACCATGTTAGATCTTGCCCTTTGAAGAAGAAGCAAAAAGGGAACGGCCTCAAGCTCAAACTCATATTCAACCTCAAGTTGAAGAAATACCACTTCCCAAGAAGAAACAAGCCAATGCTCCCATTGTGGAGAAACCTAGTGAGAAGAAGGAGAAGAAAAGAACTTGCTACATATGCCGTGAGAAGGGCCACATCTCCTCCTTGTGCACTATTGGTACCTCATCCAACTCTATCACCATTGATGATGTTTATTCTCTTCGTAAGGATGAGGGTGGCAATGTGTTTGCCAAATATGTTGGTGCTCAAAGTGGTGTCAAGAAAAGAACCATTTGGGTTGCCAAGCCTATTGTGACTAACCTCTTAGGACCCAACTTAGTTGGGGACCAACAATCCAAAATTTGATCAATAGGTGCTTGTTGGAGGGCATTGGAGACTTGGCTACATCATGAAGAATTAAGGGATCTTCATCATTTATATTATATCAAGCCAAGTCTTTTGATTATCTTGCTACTATCATATATCCAATGTTCCTCCTTGCGGTAACATGTTCTCAACTCATTTATATTGAAAGTTACTCGCCCCTTTGCATGTGTTAGTTTTGTTCCTAACATGTGTTTGTATATGTTGTGCTTCCTAATAGTTTTGCTTGAGAAATCAAGTCTATGCATGTTGGGTTGCACACCATGTATTTGTGTTTGTGTTGGAGCCTCTTTGCATCTTGTTGTATATTATATGGCTCTTATGAGCGATTAATGGACAATCCCATTTTGGGGGAGTGATATTCCTTTGGGAATTTCATGATCCTAAACAATGTGTGTACATGAGGAATATCACTTAGAATTGATATTGCGAGATTATCTAGTCGCTATGTGGTATGTCATCTTCATGAGAAATTCAAATTCTAATGTCCATTAATATCTCTTCTTGGATCTTATTTGCCTCTTGTGAAAATAAATTCCTTATCACATTATGGGGGAGTAATAAGCTTTGTGCATATTACAAGCCTAGAAAATGTGAACATTTGAGGTTGTGTCACATAGAATTGATACCGTAAATTATCTCTCTCCTATGTGGCATGTTTGCTCAAACAAGCTCCAATTTGCTTAAATAGCTTCATTGCTAATATCTTTGTGGATCTTATTTGTGAAAGTTTTTCTTGGCATGGTTTTTCACAACGTGTCCCTCAATACATTTTTGGAAAACCATGTGCTTCAAGTCATACTATTAATTGCTTTGCATGTTGGTATGAATACTATTAACTGCTTTGCATGTTGGTATGAATACTATTAATTGTCTTGCATGTTGGTATGACTAAATGAAGCTATCAAGAAACTATCTTTGCATGATGGTTAACTCTTATCTTTTACCATATGCTTTGTTCGTTGTAAATATGATCTTATGTATACTTACAAACTACCACCGGGAAATATTTCCTAATACCTCTTGTCCTAGGACAATTGGTAATCAATTATGAGGTAGATATTTATTGATCATATCTACATTGGCTCTTGTATTTATATTGCCTTATTTATTTCCATGAATTTGTTGTGCTTTGACTCCCATGTGTCTTCCTTGCATCTTATGGATCTAAGTTGTCTATTCAAACTTTCTTAGCATTGTTAGAAGATATAGGTAGCGTGATGATCCTAGTTTTGTGCATTTTGTATTCATATAAAAAATCCTAGATAA
Source organism: Lolium perenne (assembly GCF_019359855.2). NCBI lineage: Eukaryota > Viridiplantae > Streptophyta > Magnoliopsida > Poales > Poaceae > Lolium > Lolium perenne. The sequence goes on along the minus strand of NC_067248.2, from coordinate 82,089,802 downwards.
TGCACCAAACTTGGGGGAGCTCTTCTATATTATTAGAATGCTTAACATCTCTTGATCTTTATCAAAAATTTGGTTTTGGGAGACATAAAATTTTCTTTTTGGTACTTTGTGCCATCATAAAAAGTTTCGAGGGTTTGGTTTATTTGTTGGAACCTTGCTCTCTTGGGAGTTGGTTATCTCATTCCTTTGTGTTTAGGTTTAATTAGCTTCTTATAATGAGATAAGTCTTTGGAGTCAATCTTGTGTTGATTTGATTCTTTGATATAATCTGGACAACCATTGTCTCTTGGTTTATTTGGTGTTTTGTCCAAATTGTATCTTCCTTTGGTTCTTGAAAGTATTGTGCATGCATATTTAATATATGTATATCTTATGGCATGTGTCACTTTCTTTGATCCAATATATAGGGTAAACTCCATCAAATCCTAATTTGGCTAAGATGTGCATGAAATTCAATTTCATATCTATATGCACATAGAATTGTGGAGTTTGTCCTATATGTTGTAGTGTGTCTAACTACTTCGGACCCAATTAGTTTTGGGACCATTTTGTACTTACCTTTGTGTTAGGTACAATGGATTTGCATTGAATGCTTGTCTCACTCTTGGAAAGAAGTGGTGACTCAATGGTAACTTGAGGCAAGCTAGGATGGTCAACGAACACATATCTACTACATCCACACCAATGCTATCTTGGTAACAAGTATCTTCTCATGCATACTTTTATTGTATCCAACCTTATGGTTGCATCTTGGCATGAATCTCTTGATTTGCAAATGTTGTGCTTCTTGCAAAAGTCTTAATGAAACCTCTTTATTGTGAATGTGAGTAATTTGAGATGAGTGCATTTGTTGGGAAGTATTTTAAATCATGCTCATGATTCATCCATCCCAACTATGCCTATCTAGAAATTTTGTTGCATACCAATTCCTCAAGGCTCTCACATGTGCAATATAGATGAAAGTGCAAATTTAGTTACTTCTGTTGGTATCCCCGTTTGTGATACTTGTTGCCTTTCTCAAATGCATCCCAACTATCTTCTATCCCTTGTTGATATTTGTGATGTATTTTAGATGTTTGTGGTTGAAGTTCATGAATGTACAATAAGACAAAATTGAGCCTTTGGCCATGCCATTAAGCAAAAATTCTATTGGTATATTGCATGACTTCATTTTGGGATATCATACTATATTTCTTGAGTATCCATTTTGTGTGTGCATGTTTCTTTGTGGATAAATATCTTTGTGATATTGCTCACTTAGAGAAACTTATACACATAAGAGATGATACATCTCCATTTGATATCTTATTTATTTGTTGCATGTTGATTGGTTATGCTAAGCAATATAATTCATTGAAGACTATGATGATGCTTTTTGCTCATCCTTGTAATAGTCTTATAATATGCTTTATCATGCCTTTCACATATCCTCCATGTTGAGCCTTTTATTATGGTGCCTCCTACTTGTTGCTCAACCATTTGTTTGTTGCAAGTGTTAAGCTTAATTTTCTATCTATGATCTATTGCAAATGTTTGTGTTTTAAATGGTAATGAGGGAGTAAGGATTCCATGTTATGCATATTGTATTCAAATGCAACATTTTAATTTATGCATGTACCTTGGGGAGCTTCCTCATTCTATTTAAGGCACTATTTTGTGGTGATCATTAGAGTTTGATTCACTTGGTATCTTTTGTTTTGAATGATATTATGGGAGTGATGATTCCATGTTTGTGCACTTTATTCTCCAATGCAATTTGTCTAGTTTTGTGCACAAACCTTGGGGAGCATCCTCATATTATTTAGAGTAATCTTCTTGATCTTATCATAATATCTATCTTTCTTTCGGTATCTTCCTTGTGGTTCATTTGGTTGCTTACTTCATTTGTTGAAGCTTCTTGACTTTGTTATCTTTTTGTAATCTTTGATCGTATGTATAGTGTGATTCCTTCCGAATACTCATCATTGGATATGTGCATTTGATTCCACTCAAATTATGAGAAATGCACACGCTATTGAGGAACTCTCACTATTTTGGCCTTCTAAATTTTTCACCCATTTCGGAAATTGGTGCCAATGGGGGAGAAGTTTGGAGGGTTTAAGGGAATTTGGTTATGTCTTTGCTTTGTGCTTAAGCATGTGCCTTTATTGCATTGCATCTTGTTGCTTTGCATAGTTGAATATTTAGAGGAAACTCCACTAGGCTTTGAATGCCATTATATGCAATGAAAGTCAAGATCATTCACACATGCATATATTATGGGGGATTTTGCTCTATATATTCAACTTATTTGTTACTTAAATTCCTTATATAAACCCTCTCAAAGAGATTGTCATCAATTACCAAAATGGGGGAGATTGAAAGTGCATGGAGCCCCCATGTGTGGTTTTGGTAATTAATGACAATCCCTATGGACTAATGTTTGCATTGAGTTATATTTGTAGGAGTTGTCCATAGGCAATTCTTGAACCATTTGTTGGCTTCAAGGTTGCAATAAGAAGAAATTGATGAAGGATATCAAGTGTCAAGTATGTCTTGAAGATGAAGATGAAGTGAGCCCTCAAGTTACTTCAAGACATCAATATGATGAAGAATGAAGAGTGAAGCGCAAGTTCAAGATGAGCCAACTCGAAGAGTTCATAAGCTTGAAGCTTGCCATGGAGAAATGAAGTGCAAGTTCAAGATGAGACATCTCGAAGAGATCCTTTGCTTGAGTCTTGCCATCCATATGGTGGTCATGGTTATGTGAAGATGCGCCGAAGAAGAAGCTCTCCCATGGTGGATTATGGGGGAGCAATCCACAAGACTTCGTCAAGCAAGCACAAGCAAGAAAGGCGTTCCATCTTGTTGAGGTCAAGATCGTCGTCATCGAGCTCAAGTGGAATGCGCAAGTATAAGGTTTGCTCTTGATAGGGTTTCTTTCTCACCGGTCTCATAGTGTAGTTGGAGACCGGTTTATAGTTTAGTTGCCGTACTATCAAGAGGGCTCTCGAGTGAGTAACTCGATCGTATCGTTCGGAGAGAGCTCAAACCTTTGCATCCTTGCATCATGTTTCTTGGTTGTTATTTGGACCTTATCCATGTGATGTTTTTGAGCTTGTGCTTATTCTCATGACAAGTTCTAGTTCATCGAAAACGGATTTCGCATAGATCACTTGTTGCGTTTTCGAGTTTGATTCATCATCTTTCTTGGTTGATTATTTGGATCTTATCCATGTGATGATTTAGAGCTTGTGCTTATTCTCATGACAAGCTCTAGTTCATCAAGAATGGTTTTTGCACGGGCAACTTGTTGCATTTTCGAGATTGGAGGTTTTACCTGTATGTCTTTTTTTATAGGTCAAACCTTTCATCATTTGTTTCTATCCTCCCTTGTTGGACTATGATGGTTTCCTGCATGATCTTGTAGGGCATGTTCCTAGATTCAAAACAAGCCCAAGATCATCAAAATCGGAGTCCGGATGCTAAAGTTATGCCCGTTTTAGTTTTGGTGTTTCTGCAGTTTGCCAGGCCGGATTTTCCGGGCCGGATATTTCGGAAATATCCGCCCCCCTCGAAATCGGCTAAGGACCTGAAGAAAAGCAGCTCTGGACAGGGGCCGGATTTTTACCAGGTTTTGTCCCTGAGGCCGGATTATCTGGGGGGGGGGGGGGGGCGGATTATCCGGCCCTTACTTAGGCCGGATTATCCGGCCCTGGTTTTGCCCAACGGCTCGATTTTCTTGGGGGTATAAATACCCCCTTCTTCCTCCTTGGGCTGCTAGCTTCTCTCACTCTCTCTCTCCTCCATTGTTGAACTAGAGAAGCTTGCACTATCTCTCAATCCCTCCATGATTCTTGCCCCCATTTGAGGGAAAAGAGAGAGGAGATCTAGATCTACACTTCTACCAATCAAATCCATCTCTTTGTGAGTGGAACTCTCTAGATCTTGATCTTGGTGTTCTTTGTGAATTCCTTTGTTCTTCCTGTCTTATTCCCCCAATAGCTTTTGTAGCTTTGTTGGAATTCGAGAGAGAAGGACTTGAGCATCTTTGTGGTGTTCTTGCCATTGCATTTGGTGCATCGGTTTGAGTTCTCCACGGTGATTCGTGGTGGTGAAAGCAAGAAGGTTGTTACTCTTGGGTTCTTGGAACCCTAGACAGATTCTACACCTTTGTGGCGATTTGTTGGGAGCCTTCAATTAAGTTGTGGATGTGTGCCCCAATCTTTGTGTAAGGCCCGGTTTCCGCCTCAAAGGAAATCCCTTAGTGGAACCGTGACCTAGGCCTTTGTGGCGAGGGTCACCGGAGATTTAGGTGAGGCTCCTTCGTGGCGTTCGGTGTGTGGTGTGAGTACCGCATCTTGGGGTGAGGCCTTTGTGGCCTTGGTGTGCATCGAGCAACCACACCTCAAGGTGAGCCTCTTGTGGCGTTCGGGAGCACTAAGCAACCGCACCTCTCCACCGGAGATTAGCACTCGCAAGAGTGTGAACTCCGGGATAAATCATCGTCTCCCGCGTGCCTCGGTTATCTCTATACCCGAGCTCTTTACTTATGCACTTTACCTTGTGATAGCCATCGTGCTTGAAGTTATATATATCTTGCTATCACATACTTGCTTGTATTGCTTAGCATAAGTTGTTGGTGCACATAGGTGAACCATTGCTTAGAATAAGTTGTTGGTGCACATAGGTGAACAATAGTATATAGGCCTATGGGCTTGACAAAGTAAACGCTAGTTTTATTCCGCATTTGTTAAGCCCATCTCGTAAAAGTTTTAAATCGCCTATTCACCCCCCCTCTAGGCGACATCCGTGTCCTTTCACACCTTGAAAAGAAAGTTGCAAAAGCTATCAAGTCTTTGAAAGTCTCTGCCACCAGTCGCTGACGTCCTCAAGGCGTCGCCACCGAGGAACAAGGACGAAATGCTCGAGCGCCCCCTTCCGGCGAAGATCCACCGCCGCTGGACACCTCCAAGCCGCCAGGGACGTACCACTTGGCAGCGAAGAAGCGGAGAGCTCTAGCAGAAGCGGAGAAAAGCCTCCACATCGGAGGTTGAAGAGAGGCCTCCATGCCGGCCGAAGATCGCATAGGCGTGGATGCCATACGCGTGGTTGAGCTCATTGACGATGCACCACTGTAGCAAAGGTTAGCGTTGCCTGACAAAAGTCGCAGTTCCACCGCCCCTTCTCCCCTCACCTCAATGGCAGGACAGAGAAGAAGACGAGATAGAGCTCCACCAGATTAGAACGCACCAACCGACAAACCTAGTGAGCTTTATTGAGGAGGAGAGGATGATGTTGTTGCAGAACGCCTTTGTCTCCAACCTCTGGAGCACCGCATCGAGCCACCTCATCACCACCCATCACCAGTAGCCGCTCAAGAACTCAGGTGATGAACTCCTCCTTGGCTTTGCGCCAGTCTCCACATAGGTAAATACCATAAAGCTAGATATAATCCTAAACCTAGGTCTACAGAGAAGAGGCTGACATCCAGATCCATCTCTACACCAACCAGTGCAAGCACCCGAGGCGAGAGGGACCAGAGTCAGGAGCCGGCGGCCGACTCTCAAGGGGAGGAGAGGAGCTTTCAAGAGAGGTGGATAAGGAGAGGTGGGGACCGAGATTCCTGATTGCCACCGAAATTTTTTTTAACATCGGGCAACTGCTTTCTCATCAAACGAGAATTAGTAGATGTCTGGATTTATGTTGCGCAAGTAAGGTTATTAACCTTGAAAAATCGATTTGTCATCTCTGTGCCTCGGGCCGGGTCATCCAAACGGACCATTTCAAACACTTAAATCAGTTAAGTCGGCCGGATGGTGATGCCTAAATGTGCAACTTCTTAAGTCGGTTAAGTCGGCACAACATCTCCACTAATATAAAAAGGGAGAGAGGGTGGTGATCCAACAAATCCTGACCTTTTAACAACAATCCAACGATGCTCCGTTTTTAGTCCGTCAGTTCGCTCCCGCATTGTGTCCGTCAGTCGCCGATAATTTCCAGGCCCGCTCCCCCATACCACGATCCCCATATCGCCCAAACCGTCGTTGCGCCTCACTCCATCCCTACCGCTGCAAGGCAGCTACGTCGCCGCCTACCCCTGATCAGCCCCATCGGCCGTTGCACGCAACTATCAACTTCGCCGCCACAGACCGAGGCCTAGGGCTCCTTGCTTACCTCTATTTCTCTAGGCCACGGCCGCCCAACACTCCTCAGGGACGGCAAGGCAGCATGTCGCTCTTTCCGATGCCACCACGACGCTGCCCCACCCTCAAAAGCCTGCGGTGTCTCCTTTCCCTCTCGCTGCGTCCTCTCCAAAGAGCGGAGTGAGGGCATCTCCAACGCGGCGAGCCATCCTGTTCCCGCACGTCCGGATGGATCGAACCAGACAAAACCGCGGCCCAATGCGGGCACGCATCACAAATGGGGATGGCCGCGGTGTCCGGGACAACCCAAACCCGACCCAAATCTGGGCCAGGTTTGCGTGGCCGCAGATGGCACGCGGCGTCCGGTCGCGTCCGCCTGCTCGCCTGCTCGTCTCTCTTGGGCCCAGCTATCGGTGGGAGGGGGCGTCATATTAAATATGGAATGGGAGGGATCTGTCCCTGTCCAGTCCACTCCCCACTCCACTCGACAGTTGACATAGGCATCCCCAATGGGCCTACCAAAGATGGTACCCGGGGTTTACTGAAGGCCCAGGACTCGAAGAATAAGAAGATTCAGAAGCCCATTTAGTGTTAAGGAAAGATAGATTGTATTAGGAAACATAGAGACTTGTAATCTTACGGGTTGGATATGAAACCTTCCCGAACTTTGTAACTTGTGTATTACGAAACCCTCGGCTCCACCCTCTATATAAGGGGGAGTCGAGGGACAAAGAAAGGATCGAATCTATTGTCAACAGAACCCTAGTTTTTACAATCAGCGAGTACTTTTCGGCTGAAACCTTCGAGATCTACTTGCCCTCTACTTCCAGCAAAACCCTAGTCTACAATCTGTAGGAATTGACAAATTAATCCTTTGTCAATTGGCGCCGTCTGTGGGGATTAGAGGTTGCAAGGAACTGATCTCGATGGCACGTCTAGAATCATCGACTTCGTCGGTGGCTAGCAATGCGATGGATCGAGGTAAACGGGAAAAAACTGATCTAGTCGATTTTATTCCTCACCCGCCCTCCCGTGTGGATGCATGTGCCTATCTGGAGGAGCCCATCGTCATGACGTTCGGAGAATTCCGATTTGGCGTCAACAAAGAAGGATCCTATCGTCTCGAAGTTCCGATCTCGTCGGAATTTTCAGCGATCGATTCTAGCTTTTCATCGAGTGATGAGGAGTTTTCGTCGCCACGCTTCATCGACACCAAGGCAAGCGGAAAGCTCGCCAAGATCTTCAGCGACACATCTTTCGAAGAGGCCATGGCCCCGAAGAGGGCTTTCACTCCCGGTGCCAACAACGGCGAGGCCAGCAGCAGCCGCCTTCCTCAGCCTGGTCTCTACATCGGAGAGGCCGCCCGCGTCGGCGCGGCATTGGCGCAACCCGCGCCACTGCTGCCGAAGCCGGAGGAGGAAGACGACCCGAAGATGTGCGCCGCGATGGCGCTGTCCAAGGCGGAGGACGAGGCCAACTGGCCGCATCTCGTGGAGGTCATTCGCACCTCCGTCATGGAGGAGCAGGCCCGTTAGGCGGTCGAGGACGCCGAGGCCTGGGCGTTGCTCGACCAGGTCCGCCGGGAGGAGGAAGCGAGGCGGCGGCACGAGGAGGCCACGCTTCACCGCGAGGAGGAGAGGCGCCAGGAGGCGAGGCGCGTGGCGGAGCAGGAGAGGCGCCAGGAGGCGAGGCGCGTGGCGGAGCAGGAGAGGCGCCAGGAGGCGAGGCGCCTCGCGTGGTAGGAGAGGCAGCAGAGCCTCAGGGAGGAGGCGGAGCTCCGAGGTGCTGCGGCGGAGCAGCGGGCGGCTCCGGACCCTCACTCGGCCTGGGAAGAGGCCATGTGCTCGCCGTGGCCGGAGTCCCCGGCGCGGTCCACCCACAATAGCGCCTTGCCGCCCGGGGGCGTCATCGACGGTGACGGCGACGAGGCCCACATGGACTAGGCGCGCACCGGCGGCCACCCAAACCCTAGGATAGGGTTTTTACTTGTTTTTAAGTTTAAAGCCCATATAGAGGGTTTTTTTTGGTAGTTTAAATTTAACCAAAATAGGGCATATGTATAAATTTGCTTAAAATAGGGCATATGTTTAATTAAATATGATCAGGTTTAATTGTTTTTGTTTTTATTGTTTTTTACTTATGCGATGGGTCCGCGTGCAGCGTGCGACCAAAATAAACACGCGAACGCGACCCAAACGGCCTAAAACAGACGCCCATCCGTCCGTTTAGGTCGTTGGCGTTGGAGATCCCCTGATGCGCGCAGATGCCGTTGTCCGCGCAGGTGCACGACTAGGCGGAGGATCGCTACCGCATTCGATTCCTGCTCCAAGACAGAGTAGGTGCCGCTTCTTGGTCAATCGGTCGTGGCGTGAACACCGCTTAGAGCATCTCCAGTCGCGTCCCCCAAACCGTCCCCCAAAAGAATTTGGGGTGCGCCGGACAAAAAATGTGTTCCAGCCGCGTCCCCCAAAGCCCATTTTTGTCCGGCGCGCCCCGATATGGTGTCTGGTGCCCCGAGCCCGTCCCCGTCCCACAGGGGACGCTCCGGGCACGCCGAACACAACGAAAAGCGAGGCGAACCGACGTGGGCCCGACCCGTCAGCGGCACAGGGAAAATTCGTCTCACACTCCCGCCAAATCCCGCCTCTCCCGCCAAATCGCGCCTATCCCAAAACATATCCCACCGCTGATTCATTTCTCCTATCCCGCCGATTTATTTCTCCCTCCCGCCGTCCACCCGCCGCTGCTACCCTCTCCACATGGCGCCGCCGACAGCCCCCAAAAAGATGGCGAAGAAAGCGGCCAAGAAGCCGCCGGGCAATGGGACGAAAGGGGCGAAAGCGCCGTTCGCGAAGCCGCGGAAGGCGCCGGCTGCGAAGAAGAAGCCTGACGGATGGACCGACGATCAATGACAGCAAGATTGCATGCGTAGGAAGCTATCGACGGCGGAGCGGAAAGGACGGAGGGCGGCGGAGCTGGAGAAGAAGGCTCAGGCGGCGCGCCAGCAGCAGCACATAATGGCCGGGTGTATCTCCGCCACCAACGCGAGCCCATGGAGTACGTCCGTGCCGGTGTATGTTCCGGGAGTGATCTCTCCGTCGCAAGCCGCCTTCTACAACGACGGCCCCTCTGCCACTCCCGGGTGCGTGACGCCTAACTTGTCGCCGCACTACCAGGATGCGCTACCGCATGGCGGTTTCAACCCCAACAACCTCTACTCCTCGGCGTACGAGCAGCGCGAGCCAGGCCCCGGTCCGGACGGCGACCCTTTCACCGGCCGCAGGGGTCCGCTCGAATACGACGGCGCCGGTGCTGAGGAGGACGACGAGGAAGAGGACGGGGTGGAGGACGACGAGGAGGATGACGAGGAGGACGAAGAGGGCGGCGAGGAAGAGGACGACGAGGGTGCCGGTCACGATGATCTCGTGGAGGTAGACGCGGACGGCATGAGGACGAAGAAGAAGAAGGCGTCGGGCACACGAGGCCCGAAGTGGACGGTTCTGGAAGATCTTTGTCTATGCGAGTCGTGGGCGACGGTGAGCCATGACTCCATCATCGGCGCCAACCAAAAAAGCGGGAAGTATTGGGCGAGGATCAAGGCCGAGTTCGATGAGCGCAGGCTGATCAACAGCGACTACAACAAAGTGACAATGAAGAGGAGCCAGAAGGCAATGTCGACACGATGGGCCATCATCCAGGCGTCGGTGAACTCCTTCCATGGGTACCATCAGGACTTAGAGACCAGAGGCGACAGCGGCGCCGACGTCGCCCAACTGGTACGACTCTTTCTTCCATAATCCGTAGCGCCTACATTGTGTTCGATGAAATGACTCTGCTTCCTTTGGTTAGTTTGATAAGGCCATGGATTTGTACTCGAAGAACTCGGAAGGTCACAAGTCTTTCGTGCTCATGCATTGCTATGGCAAGCTCAAAATGAATGAGAAATGGCGGTTGACGCGCTTGTCGCTGTCCAAGGGGAAGGACGCCATTGATCTGGACGCGCCGCTGACAACTTCGACAGGGCGTCCTACTGGCAACAAGGCTGCCAAGGCCGCCTTGGCCGACGCTGCGTCGTCAGGCGTCGATCACGAAATGCCTCGCCGACGTCTCCTCGACCTTTATCTCCCGCGACAAGAAGGCTGATCAAAGGTGGACCGAGCTGCTCAAGAGGCAAGAGGAGAAGCTGGAGCTCAAGAAACACAGGGACGACATGTCCCTGCTGAGAACGTCGACAGAGGGAATGTCTCCCGGACGCGAGCGGCGCACAACTTCTTCAAAGGCCAGATCCTCGACGACATCGAAGCCAAAATGGCGGCGGCGGACGCGGCGGCCCTGGCAGCGGCATCGGCGACAGCGGCAGCGCAGCAAGAGCAGGCTGACGCGTCTTCTACTGCTACACTTGCGTCGGCCTCTGCGTCGGCGACGGAGCAGACGCACCATGCACAGCAACATGCAGATCGCGACGAGGTCATCGTGCTCGACGGGCCTGCGTCGACTCAGGATACGACGCCGTCGCCCAACCCCTTTTTCTAATTTGGATGCACCACCGATCTGTAATATGATCGCGCGCCTAGTACTTTGATCGCCGCTACTCTGATCGCGACGAATCGGCGGAAACGATCTCTTTTGAATGCATCTATTTGAATTTCTGATTGGGGGCGGCGTTTAGGGGACGCGGTTGGGGAGCGATGTCCCCCAAACGCTCGATCCAGCGCGGTTTGGGGGACGCGAGTGGAGATGCTCTTAGGGAGCGCCCGCACCAATCTTCCATGCTCGAACCAGTGGATTTCCACATCTCGGCAGCCAAATCGATGCTACGACCAGTTAGTTTTGCTTCATCTTAGGCATCGGGGTGGCTCTCTAGATTTTTTTTTGGCTTAATATTGCAAATGTTAAGCAGTCAGCCGCATCCACTTAGCTGCCTCCCAAATGTTAAACGTACTGTCTTGTCGATTCAGTTTGTTGGGTTAATTTTCTTGCTGTACGGGATCGTGTTCTTCTGCGGGGTATCTGGTCTTGTCTTCCAAGGATAAAGGATTCAGTTATACTGCTGCTCCTACAGGGACCATTACTGCATTTTTACAGATAATAAGATGGGTGCTAATAACTTCCAAAGATGTTTTAGTTTTCTACGAGGGACTATTTGCTTTCATCAAGACGGCTTGATTTCTATGGACACTAGATGATGCCCCGCGCGTTGCTGCGGCATTTTTGATTGAACACCAGATTTTGATATGTCAAGAGAAAACAGGTGCATATAAGCCATTTTAACTACAGCTTTTATAAAAGAAAATTCAAGAATAATAAAAACACCACCCAACTCATTCACAAACACTCAACACTATATTTTCTTGATGAAAGAGACGGATGATTTCCTTTTGATTTTGTCAACGTTGGCGTTCTTGCATACTTGCAGGAGGATAGAAGCAAATTATTCCTGGTGGGATGCAAGATAGCTGATACATGATGATCATACATATATTTAAAAGTTCTGCAAACAAGGCACTTCTAGACCGAAGGATCTGCTATTACAGTTGCAGTGAGGCAATGCGACAACAATAGAATAGAATCTTGTACAAATAAAAGTTGATCTCAATTCTTTTAGATCCACGAAATTAATATTGCATAATGAATGGATGGTAAGTGATTCTTCATTCATAGTCGATGCTAGCAAAATTGACCATGAGTCCAAAAATCAGCATATCATAATCTTGAATCTTTTAGCTGCATGAAAAAAAATGCACGGATGGATTAGGTGCTGGAAAACAATGGATGAATAGATGTAAGATTTCCAATTGTCTTCTAAGAATGTAATATTTTTTATCACCAGTACAAATGCCATAACGTCTGACTATTTAGGCCTCCATATAACTTAAGATGATTTGCTGCAGGTCTTTCTTAGGCAGCTAGAAATAGTGAACGCGCATCTTGTAAGATCTATCTTTTTCTAATATTTCCAGCAGATTTTCCACATCTATGTATGAACCCCAACATCTGCAACCTTTTGGAGGAAGCAATATAGCTCACCTTATATATACTGTGAGCCTAGGCATGTACAATCTATCATCCAAGCGGTCACCCTTTCAGAATGCGGTGAAGATTCAGAGACACTCTGCCAATATGGTGTTGAAGTAGATTATTTGTGGAGGGTAAAATAAACCATGTGTGAATGTTAGTGATATTATATAATCTCATCTTATGAAGCTGCCACTGACCATGAAAACCAGAGTAAGGGCAACTCGTCTAGTTCCTCTCTGTTTTTGGTACTCTTCAAACTGTAAGTAAATCATAGTGAATTGGATAAGCTAACAGCTTCATTGAATGTAATCATGATTTTCTTCTTTCCATGCGACAAAAGGGGACTCTGGTAGCTAGCGATGTGGAATTACAAAACGGGCAACATAAAGAAATAAAAAATAAGTGAATTGCACGATCCTGATTGGCTGGGAACTGCACAACAGTATACAGTGGTGAGAAAAATGAGGTTCAGTGGTAAGGACCTTGCCTACCTTCAGGTGCCTGCTGTGGGCTGCTGCATCGGCAAGACGAAGCGGGCAGGAAAAGGAGGTGCTAGCCTTGTCTAGATAAATGCGTATACCAAGGTTGTAGGTACAACGTGGAGCAGTGGAGACGGGTTAAACCTCCTGAGTCTAACAAAAAGAATGATACCCTCTGTCAACAACCTAGAGCAAAACAAATCATGAATCGATTTGATTCCTATAAAAAGTGGCAGTTTCGAACTCACATGTACATGAACGATGTCTAGGCGAGCATAGAGGATGTGCTGATCGAGATGAGGCCTGGCGATGTGCTGGGCGGACGACGGTAGCGATCTCCGACGCCGTCCGGCACGGCTGCACCGACAACACCGGCCACCTCGAAAGTGGACGTAGATGCCAAACGGCTGGAGGATGACACAACGGGATGCAGGCGCTGATGATGACGGGCTTGTTTGCCCGCTTGGTAGTGTTCAGTTTGGCAAGCGGTGGTTGCTTCTTACTCAGAGTCCGGGCAGGTTAGAGCACTGCGGCTGGTTTTAATAGAAGGATTTGGGGGGCAGGCAGAGGGGAATGAAGAGGTTGCAACCTGATCGTCTTCCTCATCGTTATTAAATCTCGGGTCGGTTCGTTTAAAATTCAAGGACTCTGGAGACGAAGAGGAAAGTGTTACGGAGAAGACGATACGGCCGTTGAACGATAACACTACACCCTGGTTTGGCGAAAACCAAATTAAACGGATGGGCCGGCTCTTTACATGGCATGCACATTAGTAGACCGGAAGATATTACGGTGGTTGTTGTCTACTGGTCAAGACGTAGTAGCTTAAATTCAATTCTAAGACACAACGTGATAGGAAGAGGTGACGTGGCATACAACTAATCAAAAACTGAAAAAGTGATGTGGCATGCTTGCATGTTGAGAGAATTACCTTTAGTGGGTTGCTCCAATTTAGATATTATAGATACTGCATGTTTAATGCTCTCGACTGCACTATCGCTGTATCTCAGGCCGCACGCATTTAGGCAAAGAAAATTGTCATTGTCCAATTATACTTCATCCCACCAATACTACATAAACTTCTGGGAATAATTCTTAGAATTTCATTCTTTCCGTTTTTCCCTGAGAATCTATTTATTGTTCTTCACTAGAATCAAAATTTTATTTGATGTTTGTTGTAGTTTAGATTGGCCCGCTATACTTTGGCCATTACTTGCAAAGCATGGATAAGATTTTTTACGCATTGTGAAAATTTGCAGGTTGGAAAGCCTGCTTCAGATGGAACTAGAGTGCACAAACTTTTGATAGCTTCAGAACACATAGACGTTTACAGTACAATAGATGAGTCGAAATGATGTCAATCTCGCATTTTTTCAGTTCTGTTTTTAATTCAGACCAGACTACATGATTTTCAAACAGCTCTTTCAGTTAATTTGAACCTGTCTTTCTGGACCTGGAGCTTCGATGAACCTGTTTCTGAAGTATTTGGTCCATGTTTTGTACTATATAGTTGCTTGATCTTCTGAGAAAGTTTACAGATGAGTTAGATCATTTGCTGGTTTATCGTCTTCATGTCATCATATCCAAAACGAAAGAATAATTTGCCTTTTGATGTATTACTTAGAATTTATTGCTCATGTTAAATACTATCTGCAATGACATGTGCACATAGATTATTAGCACTACCATTTTTAAATTTCACTCCTCAAATTGCAGTCATCGTAGTCTTCGTGTCCACTGGAGCTGGTGCATCCGACTAATGACCCTGACAACAAGGTCACCACCTGAGGTCGCCAAGTAGGACTGCACTTTTTGCTTCAAGCTGCTACGATACATCCCCGTCAGCGAGTGGTTCAGCTCATGGACTCACACTGGACAGGGGCGTCATGGTCCCTGCTGGAAAGGTGAAGCAAGAGCCAAGAGGGACACAACAAGTCCAAAGAGGTGACATGGATATGACGAAGATCTAGAAACATCTTGTAAATTTTCGTAGTGCTACTTCATTGCAAGCCAAAAAAATTAAAATGTGATTGTATTGATGCTTATGTTGAGTTCTTTCTTTATTGAAAACCTAAACCTAACTATGTAGTTGATTGTTGATGTTTGACTGCCCCAGTAGAATGATTAGATTGATCGACAGCTTGGCATTGCAGACATTTCTTATCATGTGTACAAAGTAATATTAGCTTCAAAATGGAGCAAGGAAAATTTAAATATGATGGATTACATTATTTTGAAAAAAAAACAGGCAGAACGTGCGTTGCACGTACACGCTAACTAGTCACAAAAAATGTGCGAAACCTGTTGCGCGTTCCAAACTTCGAACCATTTCCCCGGGCGTGATCACAGTTTGAGTTGTTACCGCGTCCTCCCCTGTTTCGCTCCAAAATTAGAGTTTTGGTGCAACCACTCTGTTTCTTCCTCCTTCCCAGTTACCAATTTTAGCTCCTTTTTTTCTTCCCCAGTCATCTCCTCCCACGAATCGAGACCACCAATCTCCCACGCCTCTCCGCCTCCAACGCCGGCCGCTGCTTCCCGGCGGAACGCGCCCCGTTCCGCCGCTGCCATGCGATGCGACTCAAACAGACGACGACGAACGCTGTAAACACGAGGCTCTGACCGGCGCTCTGACAGGCCGCCATCGTCGTTCGGCGCCGCTGCCGCCGCAGCACGCGCCCGATGGGCAACGTCTGCGCCGGCCCGCGGCGCAGCTTCGCCAAGAACGGCTTCTTCAGCAACATCTCGGGCTCCATTTGGCGAAATCGGTCGGCCGGGTCGACGAGCCCCTCCCAGCCTACCACCACCTCCCGCTCCGTCCCCCTTGTCCAGCCCACCGCCTCCACTGCTCCCCCAGAGGTCAAGCCGCCCGAACCCACCCATACGGCCCCTCCGGCACCCGTCGTCATCTCCGAGCCGGCGAGACCGCCTCCCCAACCGCAGCCTGCGCCGGCAGAGAAAGAGCCCGTCCACTCGAATCCTCCTCCTCCTCCTTCTCCCACTCAGGAGCAGCAACAACCGTCGACGTCGCAGCCGGCTCAGCCACAGGCGCCGAGGCAGCAGTCGCGGCCCAAGAAGCCGTCGGGGCACATCAAGCGCGTCTCCAGCGCCGGGCTGCAGGTGCAGTCGGTGCTCCGGCGCAAGACCGACAACCTCAAGGACAAGTACAGCCTGGGCCGGAAGCTGGGGCAGGGGCAGTTTGGCACGACGTACCTGTGCGTGGACAAGGCGACGGGGCTGGAGTACGCGTGCAAGTCCATCGCCAAGCGGAAGCTCATCACCGACGAGGACGTGGAGGACGTGCGCCGGGAGATCCAGATCATGCACCACCTCGCCGGCCACCCCAGCATAATCTCCATCCGGGGAGCCTACGAGGACGCCGTGGCGGTGCACGTGGTCATGGAGCTCTGCGCCGGTGGGGAGCTGTTCGACCGGATCGTACGCAGGGGGCACTACACCGAGCGGCAGGCCGCGGAGCTGGCCCGCGTCATCGTTGCCGTGGTGGAGTCGTGCCACTCGCTCGGCGTCATGCACCGCGATCTCAAGCCCGAGAACTTCCTCTTCGTCGGCAACGAGGAGGACGCGGCGCTCAAGACCATCGACTTCGGTCTCTCCATGTTCTTCCGTCCTGGTACATAATCGGTTGATCGTTCTTTCAAGAACTGCCTGCCCCGCCATGTCAATCGCAAGGTAAATATGATAGGATGTTGGTTCGTGCAGGCGAGATGTTCACCGACGTGGTGGGGAGCCCCTACTACGTGGCGCCGGAGGTGTTGAAGAAGAACTACAGCCAGGAAGCCGACGTGTGGAGCGCCGGGGTCATCGTATACATCCTGCTTTGCGGCGTGCCTCCCTTCTGGGCAGGTACATTCATCGTGCCAAGCCCAAGTGCCACTGCAGCCCACACATGCTTGCACTACTGAAACTGCGAGATGACACCAATGTGCAGAGACGGAGCAGGGGATCTTCGATCAGGTGCTGCACGGCACGCTGGACTTCGATTCGGATCCGTGGCCGAGCGTATCGGAGGGCGCCAAGGACCTGCTCAGGAAGGTGCTCGTCAGGGACCCTAAGAAGCGGCTCACCGCGCACCAAGTCCTCTGTGAGCTCGCTCGACCTTGCACCACCTACAGTGTTCTTAGCTGCATTACATCGTGCGAATGTTGCAGTAGCCTCATGGCTGTGTTCCACTTGTGACAATTTGGTTCCTGCAGGCCACCCGTGGCTGCAGATGAGTGGCGAGGCGCCCGACAAGCCACTGGACTCGGCAGTCCTCTCTCGGCTGAAGCAGTTCTCGGCGATGAACAAGCTGAAGAAGATGGCATTGAGAGTGAGCACCGGCATATATATTATCTGTTGTTATAAACATTAGCGGTCGGGTTTTTTTTCGAAATTGAGGATAAGACCCCCGGCCTCTGCCTTGAAAAGATGATATGACTTTCTTTATTATCACCTCAGTGGTCAATTGAACTTGGAATTTGAGGAAATGTGATTGTTTGCGCAGGTGATTGCGGAGAACTTGTCAGAGGAGGAGATCGCGGGGCTGAAGGAGATGTTCAAGATGATGGACACCGACAACAGCGGGCAAATCAACTACGAGGAGCTTAAGGCTGGGCTCGAGAGGGTGGGCGCCAACATGAAGGAGTCGGAGATATCTCAACTCATGCAGGCCGTAAGCTTCCTTTAATTTTCACACCCTCCAGCTCCTAAGCTTGATTGGCAAATGCTTTTGACGAAACATTCCGTGCTGACTTCATTAATTCACCAGGCTGATATTGACAACAGCGGCACCATAGATTACGGGGAGTTCATAGCTGCCACTCTGCACCTAAACAAAGTCGAGAAGGAAGACCACCTATACGCCGCCTTCCAATACTTCGACAAGGATGGCAGTGGATACATCACAGCCGACGAGCTCCAGCAGGCCTGCGACGAGTTCGGGATCGAGGATGTTCGACTCGAGGACATGATAGGCGAAGTAGATCAGGACAACGTAAGATCAATAGTCCTGCATTATTACTGTTCTATAACGAATGAAGGATTATTCACCGTGCTAAACTTGATGATTTTTTTTTTCTTTTTGAAAATGTCTCTGCAGGATGGGCGAATAGATTACAATGAGTTTGTGGCCATGATGCAAAAATCCACCGCAGGGTTCGGGAAAAAGGGCCATCACAACCTTAGCTTTGGTCTTAGGGATGCCTTGAACATAAAGTCAAATAGCTGACAATGTTGTAGAAGTGCTTGAATGTATAACCCTGACCCCCTCATACTCTGTGAAAGGGTGTTGTGCATACATGTTCTGGTTGTAAAGGAAAAGAAAATGTCCATTGTGATTAACCTTAGGAGCAATATATATGATAATCAACTGCAGATTTTAGCTTTTGTTCCGATTATTTCATGTTTTGTCCAAATATCGTAGTTTATGTACAGATAAGAAACGGGGGACACGAATTTCCAGTACCCGGGCATCATTGTGCCCTTCTTTTGAAACAAAATTAAAATTTGTACTTTCAAATTTCAACAAATTTCAAAAACAAAATCGGGAGTATGTCTACATGGCCCATATATCCACACAAAGTTTCGGTAGAAAAATCATTATGTTTTGGGCTGTAGAAAAACATCTGATATGTGTATTTCTGTCAGAAATTTGTCCTTTGTATTTCCCAAAATACAACGTATTTTTAAACTAAATTTCTGGCGCACCATCATGATGTATATATACATGTAGCTATATATAGTCTTTTTTGCAGATTTTGTGGAAACCCAAAAGTGCGAGTTTCGAAAATTTGAAAAAAAAGCTCACTCATGCTTAAGAGCATCGATGAGTTTTCAAGAGAAAGAGGACGACACTTAAACGGGTCAACAAACACTGCCGTAGGTGACAGACCATGGTAGTATGTTTCTAGATTTCTCTAATAGGGTTACCATGCCTTCTTAATTGAAATCGTAAGTTAAAGAAAGTACTAATGATTACTCATGATAGATACCGCAAAAGAAAATTGTAAGTTAAAGATAATACATGGCTGTACATACCAACTAAAGGGAAACAATTTTCGAGTACCGTAGCCATGATGATTAGACCTTGGCATTTCTTTTAGTCTAGGACTAGGAAAACATATGTTTTAAATGCAGGAGAAAAATATGTTTGTCGGGGCGTGACCCCTGGTAGGTTAAGGGTATGGCATAATAGCCAAGTTATCCCTATAATGCCGGCTTACTAAGGTAAGCCGGATAATCTTGTTTGCAGGTAAACTGTCGTTGACCAAATTGGAGGTTGACCAGGTTAGGGGTTGATACGTCTCCAACGTATCTATAATTTCTTATGTCCCATGCTAGTTTTATGATAATACCTACATGTTTTATTCACACTTTATGATGTTTTGATGCATTTTCCGGCACTAACCTATTAACAAGATGCCGAAGCGCCAGTTCCTGTTTTCTGCTGTTTTTGGTTTCAGAAATCCTACACAGGAAATATTCTCGGAATTGGACGAAACAAAAGCCCACGGTCTTATTTTTCCACGGAGTTTCCAGAAGACCGAAGAGGATACAAAGTGGGGCCACGAGGAGCCGCCACCATAGGGCGGCGCGGCCAAGGAGGGGCCCGCGCCACCCTATGGGGTGGGCCCCTCGGGTGCCCTCCGACTCTGCCCTTCCGCCTACTTAAACTCTCCGTCGCGAAAACCCTAGTACCGAGAGCCACGATACGGAAAAAGTTACTGAGACGCCGCCGCCGCCAATCCCATCTCGGGGGATTCTGGAGATCGCCTCCGGCACCCTGCCGGAGAGGGGAATCATCACCGGAGGGCTTGATACGTCTCAAACGTATCTATAATTTCTTATGTTCCATGCTACTTTTATGACAATTCTTGAATGTTTTATACATACTTTACAGCATTATTATACATTTTCCGGCACTAACCTATTAACAAGATGCCAAAGTGCCAGTTGCTGTTTTCTGCTATTTTTGGTTTCAGAAATCCTAGTAAGGAAATATTCTCGGAATTGGACGAAATCAACGCACAGGCTCCTATTTTTCCACGAAGCTTCCAGAAGACCGAAGATATAACGAAGTGGGGCCACGAGGTGGCCAGACCACAGGGCGGCGCGGCCAGGGCCCTGGCCGCGCGGCCCTATGGTGTGGGCCCCTCGTGAGCCCCCCCTGACCTACCCTTCCGCCTACATATAGCCTTCGTCGCGAAACCCCCTGTACAGAGAGCCACGATACGGAAAACCTTCCAGAGACGCCGCCGCCGCCAGTCCCATCTCGGGGGATTCAGGAGATCGCCTCCGGCACCCTGCCGGAGAGGGGAATCATCACCGGAGGGGCTCTACATCATCATGCCCGCCTCCGGATTGATGCGTGATTAGTTCATCCTTGGACTATGGGTCCATAGCAGTAGCTAGATGGTTGTCTTCTCCGCTTGTGCTATCATTGTTTAGATCTTGTGAGCTGCCTAACATGATCAAGATCATCTATTTGTAATGCTACATGTTGTGTTTGGTGGGATCCGATGAATCTAGAATACTATGTCAAGTTGATTATCAATCTATCATATATGTGTCGTTTATGTTCTTGCATGCTCTCCGTTGCTAGTAGAAGCTCTGGCCAAGTTGATACTTGTAACTCCAAGAGGGAGTATTTATGCTCGATAGTGGGTTCATGCCTCCATTTAATCTGGGACAGTGACAGAAAGTTCTAAGGTTGTGGATGTGCTGTTGCTACTAGGGATACAACATCGATGCTTTGTCTAAGGATATTTGTGTTGATTACATTACGCACCATACTTAATGCAATTATCTGTTGTTTACAACTTAATACTGGAGGGGGTGCGGATGCTAACCTGAAGGTGGATTATTTAGGCATAGATGCATGCTGGATAGCGGTCTATGTACTTTGTCGTAATGCCCTGATTAAATCACATAGTAATCATCGTTGATATGTATTGAATCTTGATTTGTCAATTGCCCACCTGTAATTTGTTCACCCAGCATGCTAGTTATCTTATTGGAGAGACACCACTAGTGAACTGTGGACCCCGGTCCATTCTTTTACATCTGAATACATTCTACTGCAATTATTGTTCTTACTGTTCTTTGCAAACAAACACCATCTTCCACTCGATACGCTTAATCCTTTGTTTTCAGCAATCCGGTGAGATTGACAACCTCACTGTTACGTTGGGGCAAAGTATCTTGATTGTGTTGTGCAGGTTCCACGTTGGCGCCGGTTTCACTGGTGTTGCGCCGCACTACACTCCTCCACCAACAACCTTCACGTGCTTCTTGGCTCCTACTAGTTCGATAACCTTGGTTTCTTTCTGAGGGAAAATTTGCTGCTGTGCGCATCATACCTTCCTCTTGGGGTTCCCAACGGACATGTACATCTACGCGCATCAAGCAGATTTTTTCTGGCGCCGTTGCCGGGGAGATCAAGACACGCTGCAAGGGGAGTCTCCACTTACAATCTCTTTACTTTGTTTTTGTCTTGCTTTACTTCATTTATTTACTGTCTTGTTTGCTTAATACTAAAAACACAAAAAAATTAGTTACTTTACTTTATGTCTTATTTATTAGCTCTATATCAAAAACACAAAAAAAATAGTTAGTTGCATTTAGTTTACTTTTGTTATCATGTCTAGCTCTGTACCTGTTACTTCTTCACCTGATGAATTAGTCTTTACTTTTAAACAAGGGGATGAGGAGAGTTTTAAAGATGCTTGGTCTAGAATTTTTGATGCTTATCGTAAAGCTGAACCTCAAATGACTCTAACTTTGCTCCTTAGTAATTTTTATTTTGGGCTTATGATTCGCTATAGATACGCCTTAGATGCTATAGTGGGAGGAGATTTCCTTCATTGCAACGGTGATCAAGCTTTTAATGCCATAAAAAAATTGGTTGCATCACATAGTTCAGCTAATAACTTTGATTCAGCTCTTATTAGCATTTATAATAGATTAAACACCCTTGAGATAAGTGCATCTTGCTTGAAAGAAAATTATAGTTATGTTCGTAACCGTCTTGATCAAGTTTTAGTGAACTCTGAACTCTCAATGTGGAACCCTACTATTAAAGTTATTATTGGTGGTGAAACTTTTCATGCCCGTTGTGATATTATGTCTGAATTTTGTCTTATGCCTAAGAGTATTTATGAATCTTTGACACTCTAGGGACTTGTTGAAGAGGGAGAAGGAATAACTCTGATTGATAACTCCGTTATAATTCCTAAGGGAATAGCCGATGGTGTGCACACAACCATTCTTGGAAGAATAGTATCCACTGATTATCTTGTTATTGAATGTGTAGGAACAGGACAAATCACACTTGGAAGATCCCTACTGAAACTATTGGGAGCAATCATAAATACGGGAGAAGGCACCCTAAAATTCACACCGGGAGGCCGACATGTATTCCCTAAACCAAAGAGTAAGAAAAAGAGTAAAAAGGGTAGGCGTAAAGCCTGAGGTAATGTTGATGCTTCTTCTCTTGAAAATACTTGAATTGCACTTTCTGCGCCTAGCTGAAAGGCGTTAAAGAAAAGCACTTCTTGGGAGATAACCCAAGTTTCATTTTATTTACTGTATTGTTGAGTCTTGGAAGTTGTTTACTACTGTAGCAACCTCTCCTTATCATGTTTTTGTGCCAAGTAAAGTTTCTATGTTAAAGTTGATGCTAGATTTGGATTGCTGCACAGAAACATCATTGTTGTCTGTCACGAATTCGCACAGATCTCTCTGTAGGAGAGTCAAAAAAATCTGAAAATTTACGTGAGTGATCCTCATATATGTACGCAACTTTTATTAGTTTCGAGTTTTTCCGTTTGAGCAAGTTAAGTGCCCCTGCAAAATTCGTCTTTACGGACTGTTCTGATTTTGACAGATTCTGCCTTTTGTTTCGCATTGCCGCTTTTGCTATGTTGAATGAGTTTCTTTGTTGCATTAACTTTCAGAAGCTTTGTGCAATGTCCAAAAGTGTTAAGAATGATTGTGTCACCTCTGAATATGTGAATTTTTAATTATGCACTAACCCTCTAATGAGTTTGCTTGAAGTTTGGTGTGGAGGAAGTTTTCAAGGGTCAAGAGAAGAGGATGATATACTATAACCAAGAAGAGTGAAAGGTCTAAGCTTGGGGATGCCCCGGTGGTTCATCCCTGCATATTTTAAGAAGACTCAAGCATCTAAGCTTGGGGATGCCCAAGGCATCCCCTTCTTCATCGATAACATTATCAGGTCACTTCTAGTGAAACTATATTTTTATTCCATCACATCTTATGTTCTTTACTTGGAGCGTCGGTTTGCTTTTATTTTTGTTTTGGTTTGAATAAAGTTGGATCCCATCATTATTATATTGGAGATATTACGCTCCGCTTTTTCATATGGAACACTTGTGTTCTTAATTGTGCTTTAATGTTCATGGCGAAGGCTGAAATTGCTTCGTTAAATTGCTATTTGGTTGGAATTAG
The DNA here is from genome assembly GCF_019359855.2 of Lolium perenne. Classification (NCBI taxonomy): domain Eukaryota; kingdom Viridiplantae; phylum Streptophyta; class Magnoliopsida; order Poales; family Poaceae; genus Lolium; species Lolium perenne. The sequence goes on along the minus strand of NC_067248.2, from coordinate 82,066,716 downwards.
AAAATGCTGCATATGGTTTGGATTAACTTGGCAATTGTTTGAGCTCTCATAGATCATGTTTAAGCTCTTGCATCATGTAGTTTAATCTATTAATGAAGAACTACTGTAGAGCTTGTTTAATTTGGTTTGCATGATTGGTCTCTCTAAGTCTAGATATTTTCGGGTAAAGTGTTTGAACAACAAGGAAGACAGTGTAGAGTCTTATAATGCTTGCAATATGTTCTTGTGTAAGTTTTGCTGTACCTGTTCATACTTGTGTTTGCTTCGAACAACCTTGCTAGCCCAAACCTTGTACTAAGAGGAAATGCTTCTCGTGCATCCAAACACCTTGAGCCAAAACCCCATGCCATTTGTGTCCACCATATCTACCTACTATGTGGTATTTTTCTGCCATTCCAAAGTAAATTACTTGAGTGCTACCTTTAAAATTTCATTCCTTTATCTTTGCAATATATAGCTCATGGGACAAATAGCTTAAAAACTATTGTGGTGATGAATATGTAGTTATGTGTTTTAATTCTTATAAGTTGCTTGTTGAGCGGTAACCATGTTTCTGGGGACGCCATCAACTTTTTACCTTTGTTGGATATCATGTGAGATACTATGCATGTTCGTCTTGTCTGAAGTAAGTGCGATTTCATGATCAAATGGTTTGAGTATGCATATGTTAGAGAAGAACATTGGGCAGCCAACTAAAGCCATATATCATGGTGGAAGTTTCAGTTTGGACATACAACCTCAATCTCTTATGAGAATATTATTTGTTGTTGAATGCTTAAGCATTAAAAGAGGAGTCCATTATCTGTTGTCTATGTTGTACCGGTATGGATGTCTAAGTTGAGAATAATCAAAAGCGAGAAATCCAATGCGTGCTTTCTCCTTAGACCTTTGTACAGGCGGCATAGAGGTACCCCTTTGTGACACTTGGTTGAAATATATGTCATGTGATGATAATCCGTGTTATCCGAGCTGATTAGGACAAGGTGCGAGCACTATTAGTACTCTATGCATGAGACTTGCAACTTGTAGGAAGTATTATGCATAGCACATATGAATTATTACTACCGTTGACAAAATTGTTTCTATGTTTTCAAAATAAAAGCTCTAGCACAAAAATAGTAATCCATGCTTCCCTCTGCGAAGGGCCATTCTTTTACTTTTTGTTGAGTCAGTCTACCCACTTCTTTCTATCTTAGAAGCAAACACTTGTGTTAACTGTGTGCATTGATTCTTACATGTTTACTTATTGCACTTGTTATATTACTCTATGTTGACAAATATCCATGAGATATACATGTTACAAGTTGAAAGCAATTGCTGAAACTTAATCATCCTTTGTGTTGCTTCAATGCATTCTACTTTGAATTTATTGCTTATGAGTTAGCTCTTATGCAAGTCTTGTTGATACTTGTCTTGAAAGTACTATTCATGAAAAGTTTTGCTATATGATTCATTTGTTTAGTCATTATCTTTGTTAGCAATCTTTTGTTCAGATCACACCATTCATCTCATATGCTTTACAATAATGTTGATCAAGATTATGTTGGTAGCATGTCACTTCAGAAATTATTTGTGTTATCGTTTACCTACTCGAGGACGAGTAGGAACTAAGCTTGGGGATGCTTGATACGTCTCAAACGTATCTATAATTTCTTATGTTCCATGCTACTTTTATGACAATTCTTGAATGGTTTATACATACTTTACAACATTATTATACATTTTCTGGCACTAACCTATTAACAAGATGCCGAAGCGCCAGTTGCTGTTTTCTGCTGTTTTTGGTTTCAGAAATCCTAGTAAGGAAATATTCTCGGAATTGGACGAAATCAACGCCCAGGGTCCTATTTTTTCACGAAGCTTCCAGAAAACCGAAGAGATAACGAAGTGGGGCCACGAGGTGGCCAGACCACAGGGCGGCGCGGCCTGTGCCCTGGCCGCGCGGCCCTATGGTGTGGGCCCCTCGTGAGCCCCCCTGACCTACCCTTCCGCCTACATATAGCCTTCGTCACGAAACCCCCTGTACAGAGAGCCATGATACGGAAAACCTTCCAGAGATGTCGCCGCCGCCAGTCCCATCTCGGGGGATTCAGGAGATCGCCTCCGGCACCCTGCCGGAGAGGGGAATCATCACCGGAGGGGCTCTACATCATCATGCCCGCCTCCGGATTGATGCGTGAGTAGTTCATCCTTGGACTATGGGTCCATAGCAGTAGCTAGATGGTTGTCTTCTCCGCTTGTGCTATCATTGTTTAGATCTTGTGAGCTGCCTAACATGATCAAGATCATCTATTTGTAATGGTACATGTTGTGTTTGGTGGGATCCGATGAATCTAGAATACTATGTCAAGTTGATTATCAATCTATCATATATGTGTCGTTTATGTTCTTGCATGCTCTCCGTTGCTAGTAGAGGCTCTGGCCAAGTTGATACTTGTGACTCCAAGAGGGAGTATTTATGCTCGATAGTGGGTTCATGCCTCCATTGAATCTGGGACAAAGGATGAGAAAGTTCTAAGGTTGTGGATGTGTTGTTGCTACTAGGGATAAAACATCGATGCTTTGTCTAAGGATATTTGTGTTGATTACATTACGCACCATACTTAATGCAATTATCTGTTGTTTACAACTTAATACTGGAGGGGGTGCGGATGCTAACCTGAAGGTGGATTATTTAGGCATAGATGCATGCTGGATAGCGGTCTATGTACTTTGTCGTAATGCCCTGATTAAATCACATAGTAATTATCGTTGATATGTATTGAATCTTGATTTGTCAATTGCCCACCTGTAATTTGTTCACCCATCATGCTAGTTATCTTATTGGAGAGACACCACTAGTGAACTGTGGACCCCGGTCCATTCTTTTACATCTGAATACATTCTACTGCAATTATTGTTCTTACTGTTCTTTGCAAACAAACACCATCTTCCACTCGATACGCTTAATCCTTTGTTTTCAGCAAGCCGGTGAGATTGACAACCTCACTGTTACGTTGGGGCAAAGTATCTTGATTGTGTTGTGAAGGTTCCACGTTCGCGCCGGTTTCACTGGTGTTGCGCCGCACTACACTCCTCCACCAACAACCTTCACGTGCTTCTTGGCTCCTACTGGTTCGATAACCTTGGTTTCTTTCTGAGGGAAAACTTGCTGCTGTGCGCATCATACCTTTCTCTTGGGGTTCCCAATGGACGTGTACATCTACGCGCATCAGGGCTCTACATCACCATGCCCGCCTCCAGACTGATGCGTGAGTAGTTCATCCTTGGACTATGGGTCCATAGCAGTAGCTAGATGGTTGTCTTCTCCTCTTGTGCTATCATGTTTAGATCTTGTGAGCTGCCTAACATGATCAAGATCATCTATTTGTAATGCTACATGTTGTGTTTGGTGGGATCCGATGAATATGGAATACTATGTCATGTTGATTATTGATCTATCACATATGTGTTGTTTATGTTCTTGCATGCTCTCCGTTGCTAGTAGAGGCTCTGGCCAAGTTGATACTTGTAACTCCAAGAGGGAGTATTTATGCTCGATAGTGGGTTCATGCCTCCATTGAATCTGGGACAGTGACAGAAAGTTCTAAGGTTGTGGATGTGCTGTTGCCACTAGGGATAAAACATCAATGTTTTGTATAAGGATATTTGTGTTGATTACATTACACACCATACTTAATGCAATTGTCTGTTGTTTGCAACTTAATACTGGAAGGGGTGCGGATGCTAACCCGAAGGTGGACTTTTTAGGCATAGATGCATGCTGGATGGCGGTCTATGTTCTTTGTCGTAATGCCCTGATTAAATCTCATAGTGATCATCATGATATGTATATAAATCTTTATTTGTCAATTGCCCACCTGTAATTTGTTCACCCAGCATGCTATTTATCTTATTGGAGAGACACCACTAGTGAACTGTGGACCCCGGTCCATTCTTTTACATCTGAAATACAATCTACTGCAATCTTTGTTCGCTGTTGTTCTTCGCAAACAAACATCATTCTCCACACCATACGTTTAATCCTTTGTTTTCAGCAAGCCGGTGAGATTGACAACCTCACTGTTATGTTGGGGCAAAGTATTTTGATTGTGTTGTGCAGGTTCCACGTTGGCGCCGGAATCCCTGGTGTTGCGCCGCACTACACTCCTCCACCAACAACCTTCACGTGGCCTTCATCTTCTACTGGTTCGATAACCTTGGTTTCTTACTGAGGGAAAACTTGCTGCTGTACGCATCACACCTTCCTCTTGGGGTTCCCAACGGACGTGTGCTTCACGCGTTATCAGGGGTAGCCGGCATAGGAGAACCGACTTAGCTATGCTGGCATACCAAAACCGACTTACCTTAACTCGGTCGTCTTGGATCATATAAGGGGTGCTGGAATTGAAGAACCGGCATACTTTGTGGAAGCCGACATTGGTGACCGACATAGGGCCAACGGTCATATGCTTATCCCCAAGGTTAGCGCTCAAGTCCCATCCATGTAATCACCGAAGAATCTAATCATCACGTCAGGCACGCTGCTACTGTACAAGCGTCATATGAGCTCATCATACGCTGACCATGGTGATAGAGGGAAAGTGGTAAGCGTGGCCACATAGTCAAGTATAGAATGGCAAGTCCTGTCGAAGATGTCCTGGGCGACAAGATGGAGCTCCTGGTAGGGGCCAAGTGAAGACTTTTGGCACCATGTTTCAAAACTGGCATTATTCCGTGCTAGCATTTTTGACATGGAACCTGCCCCCAGTCTATAAGGGGGTGCATGGCCTCCTTAGTAGGAGATCGATCATTTATTCTCCCTCTCATACGCATATATGAGGGCCCTGAACCTGGGTAGATCTTTTTGTGCTTCCGTGTGTACTTTCTAGTTCATCTTCCCTCCCTGAATCCTCTGGTATCCGTCGGCCTTTAACGCAAGCCTACTTATGGCATCTGCTTGCTCACCACGACAACAATGTTTCTTGTTTTTTTATTCGACAAAAAACATACATTAATATCGCAAAGATACCAAGGCGCCGAAGGTGGAGAGCTGCAGAGCGGGGGGGTGGGGGGCTCTGATACCAAGTTTGTTGTAGGGTTGCGTGGGGGCTAAGCCTCCACATATCTGGCATGTTTATATGACCAACAGTTACATACGTGCATGCATCTTCTAAGAGCTCTAAGCTCCCAGGGGTGCGACGGCCTGTGGATGTTCCAAGGGTCGCTGTCGAGGGGCCTACTCGCTGGCCCGTTTGCCCCTGTGACAACCGACTAATTCACAGCTAAAGAAAAATACTCGAGTGGAAGTGGAACCAACTCGATTCCCCTCCTCCCTCCCACCCCCATTAGTTTCTGCCTGCAAGTCGGCGCCGCAGCCCTGCCAATCTGCCATCCCAACTCTCCAGCTCTCTAATCCTCTCCCGCGGTGAGGCAATGGTCGGGTCGGCGACGGCGACGCACATGAGGCTCGAAGAGCAGGTGCTGCGTGAGCTGCAGGAGGCGGACACAGACCTTGTGGTGTGCCGCCTAGCCGATGAGGACGCGCTGCGTCGGCGCAAGACGGGAGGTCCGCCGCCTCCCGGCTGGGTATCTATCTCACGAGGCAATGGACGGCGACGGAGATGCACCAGATCTTGGAGGAGAAGGTCGTATTGCCAACAAGGGCGTATTGCAGCCCCGCTGGACGGGACTCCCGCCGCCTCCAGGGCTAGGTCATGTAAGGCGAACAAATCTGCGTCCCGTCCCACCTCTGTCTCACACACACACACACTAGGATGAACCCTACGAGCCCCAAAATGTAGATCACGAGCAAAACTGTGGACGATATTACCCATATCTCATTCATGCTCAGCCTCCGATTTGATTCGCTACCTGTGCGGATCCACCATGTCGATGTACAATAGTGTACATGGTGATTGGGAAATGATCTTTAAATGCCCAACGCCACTTTGGGGAAGGAAGCGATTATGCAAATCTTTGTACTAGATTGGTGATCCACGTTTTTCATCTTGCAGCTCGCTTTTTTTTTATAAACCTTGCACTTCCAGTGGCCTTTACAACTTCACCAAGTAGCATCCGTCTCAGTATTATTTTCATTTGTTTGTTAGGTGTTCGATGGAAGGCATGTCAGAGCAACAATCTGTTGTGTACTTCTAGAGATAGAAGCTAAAGGTGCACGAGAATATGTCGACACGCCTCAGGTTCCATGCTGATTATTTTTCGTGGGAGGGCCGGGTCAGTTTTCATTCAGTAGTAGCAAGGCATGATCACCATACCATGTCTCAGAGATGGCAAGCTTATGTGGCAGGTACTTCTCTGCAAGAACCAATAACATGCATCGATTGTTTATGCGCCTCCAGTTTGTGGAAAAGTTATTTTACTCCGTAGGATTGTTTCATGCTCAAAATTTTAGCTCGGACAGTAAATTTCATAGATTGTTTGATACTTTGGTTAGCTTACATGTGAGATTAAGTAATGGCTTACTAAAAGTGTTCATGTTTGATATATATGTGAAAGTCACGACATCGATTTTAAATGCATATCGGAAGAATATAGTGATATAGCGATTATGAAATTAGTTTAGTATTAGAATAGTATTTCTCATGTGCTCCTAAAATAATTATGCCTCAAGGATTTGTACATTGGAAGAATAGGGTGATCTGTCTTTGATCGAATCAATTATTATTGTGTCTTTTTGCTCATGTCTCTCTCCTCAGATCAGCGTTGCGGACGTGTCTGCTTTGGAACGGCAGCTTAAGAAGTTGTTCACCTTGTGTGATGGCATGCTGGACCAGGCCATTGCCGACGTGCTCATGGTGTTCCTTTATGGGGAGGCGTTGGTCAGTGCTATGGGAGACTAAGGAGGATCTTTGGTTTGTGTTTTCAGGACCATACTACATTACTTCTTGATATATAGTATTTGTCCTTGGTAATTTATCACTTTTATTTTTAAGATTACAGATTGTAAAGCTCCGCTTATTGTTCCGTAGCTGTGAGGATCATTTTTTCGTTAGTCAATCTTTGCGTGGGCACAAGGACCATATCTTAACTTCCATTATGATTTCACAATGCATTATTTGAAGTAATTCGTAACATATACTATTAGCACAATCACATCAACCTCATACCTGAGTGACTATTTGTCTGCCACCACTCTTCTGACTCTGTTAAATTGGATATATGTTTCATGGCCATAGAGTAAGTTCTCTATTTTTCACCAACTGTATTGATAGATATGTCAGTGCATTTACGGTCTTGATATTTTCCGTCTCAAGCATATAGACAGTCAGTTTCGTGAGCTTCATTTACTTCATGTAGCAGCCATGTGCACTGCCTTGCCTCTTAGGTGATAAAAATAATTCTTCCATGGTAAAGGATCTACACCATCACATCGTATTAGATAAACAGTATAGGATTATGCTAATGATTTGTTAAGTTTATTTTCTATAATTAATTAAATTGTTGTGGGAAGCATAACTTGGATGGTTTCCCCATCGTGACGACATTGTGCAGTAAGGAAGATATATTTCTGTTGTTCTTGCTGTCTTATACATTGCATGTTTCATAGTGAGTTCATCAATGTTGTGAACAAACTAATAACTAAATTTATAGCAGGTGCCACAGGTGCAGTACATATTGATGAGGTGACCTATGCTTCATTAGAGGAAGGATTGCATAGCTTTATATAAACTGGCGCATTTAATTATCAATTTCGTGGCCTGATTGTGGTGGGTATGTGCTGAAAATGTTGCTGGCTGAACTCTACGATGAAGTTCTTACAATGTCAAATACTGTATTACTTCAGTCATATTCAGGTGAGATGTTGAAAATTAGCATGCACTACATGGTTTATGCTTATGGGGTTTCTCAACTCTTATGGTTATGATATTTCTTGGGAAAACAATGCTACAAGTACCAACCCTTGCATACAGGAACAAGGAGAACAAAGAGTTGTACGAATCCGAATTATCAAGCATGTAAGTAAACGCGGAATATATATGTCTATGTGCTTTGTTTCTTTCAGACCTAAAATTTAGTCACTTGGAAGGTTTTTGGGCAGTGAGACCTGGTACATTCTCAACTCTGTGTATATGTCATGTGTCAAATGTTTTTTGCCGTATTAGCATTAGAGCTATAAGAGGAATACCAATGATGAATATTGTTTTTACAATCTCCAGTGGTGTCTTCTCAGATGAAGGCGACAATAGAGGATGTATGGACCTGGTTGTATTTTTTTGGTGCACTGGTCTTTTAGATTGAAGGTTTGTCCTACAAAATCCAAGCTCTCACAGTAATGTTGTCGGCGATGTAGAATTTAGCTTCGAGTTCAAGTTTACTAGCATACAAGAACTTAGAGCGTTCAATATTTTTTGTTGCATCTGCTGTACAAACTGATTGAAATAGTTTGTTAATATGTTCACAGAATAAAAATTGATATATTATGCTGATGTTGTTTTGTACTACCTCTGTCCAAAAATAAGTGTCTCGGTTTGGTTTCGTTTACATATGGATGTATCTAAATGCATTTTTGCTATAGATACATCCGTATCAAAAAAAAGTTGAGACAATAATTTTTGGACGGTGGGAGTACTTGACGAAGGTATCTTAGTCTGGCCATTATCATTATGTTGCAGTGCGAATGGAATGTGAAATTGTGAACAAATGACAGCTCTCTTTGCCCGCATGGTTTTGTTGTCATGTTGTCAGATGATGTCACACAATGTGTGATCAATCTAGATGGTCGATTGGTTTTTGTGCTGGGCTACAGTGATGTAGATCGCCCACTCTGGTCCTCTGTTCGGCTCTTCCTCACCCACCACATGACCCCCTCACAGCCACCTCTTCTCCTCTTTCCGTCGATCTCTTCGTCTTCGTCTCCGCCTTAATGGCTACAGCTACGATGATATGTTTCCTCTTCTGAAGCTCACAGTGGCTACAACTTAAATGGTATGGGGCAGTCAGTTACAAAACATTTTTTAGATGAACGATACACAAGATATATTTTTGGAATAAGCTAGAAACTAAGGTTTAACACAATATCAATGAGAATGTCCTTTTATATATTTGCTCATGTTGAATTCCCATCAGAACTTCCGATCGAGTGTTTGTTGATATACCTGGTATGTTAATGTTTGTAAAAGTTAATAGCTGCACATGCAACAATGGTAGCTTATGAAATCAATCCTACTATGCGAGGAGAGGGTAAAAACCCACCAAGAATAGAAACGAGCAGGGCAAAACGCGCAAGGTTTAAGCAACCAGTTGCCCTGTTTAAGCAACCAGTAGCCCTGCTCAAGTTACGGTTTGTTGTTGTAATTAGAAGATCAACATCGTCCAAGCATGTTTAAGCAATGTACGCATGCGTGGTGAAATAAATCTCATGGATGTTCATGTGTTGTTTACTCAAGTACAAAAAGAACAAATTCCAATACACGTTGCGCCTAAAGATAAATTTCAATAAGACAAAAAGCGTTGTGCCTAAAGATAAATCTCAATAAGGCATCTACGCCGTAAAAAAGAAATGCTTGCGCAGCACAAGCAACACGCTAATATCGAAAGTGGGCGCAGCAACGCACGTTGGGTCCATCTAGTAATACACGAAGGTTAGACCTACGGTAGACCAACTCTAACAGAAATTGCCAAGATAGGAACAAAATCTTTACGAAATAAAGGCAACCATAAGTACAAACAATTTGGCGATAGACAAAACACAGTGAAACAACAATTGTCTGACTACAGCATGGGAGTCTACTACATGGCAAAAGGACTCCGGCAAGCACAAGATTTCCTTTTAGGTAGGTTAGCAACAAGTACAAAATTTGAAGCCCATGTCTAAAACATTACACAATGAATGCCAAACTATTCGTACCTATAAAAGTAATTGCAACGAATTCTAGGGCGAAAATAAATAAGGAACCCACAGGTTCGCTTCGCCAAAGGATCCACAACCGCCCTACCCAAAATGCCAGAGAATCCCTCACAAAGTGCAGAGTAAAAGCCCCCGTCAGCAGTAAAGGCTCCAATTTGCATCTCCAGCGGGCCGATCCAAAATGGCGACTCACTCGATCCGTTTTAATCAGTTTGAATCGGCTGCAGATAGATTTGTGGTGGTTGTCCGATCGGCCAGGACAGTGCGCGCATCGGCGCCACCCATTCGGTCCGTTGGCTATTTGGTTCGCTGACCGGAGATAAATAATTTGGAATGAAGTTTAAAAAGCACGAGAAAATTCAACAGAAATTGCATTATTTCGAACGTAATTTACATAGTTCAAAAATAAAATCTAAACCCTAGTTTCCAGCGCCGCCGTCTTATTCGTCGACGGAGACGAGGTCGACGAAGGGTGGGCGTCCCCAAGCAGGGACTTCCGGCGGTTGCCGCACGTAGTGCGGCTGCTGCGGCGCGTACTGCGGCGGTGTGGCTGGCGGCGCGTACTGCGGAGGAGGTGGGACCATCTGGTCGTCCCACACTTTTTGTGGTGGCGTGTGCGGCGGCAATGGTGGTGGCGGTGGAAGGGAAGCAACATTCTCCGCCACCATTGCTGCTAGCTGGACGATGTCCTCCAGCCTGGGCCAGGACCACTTCGAGTCCTCCTTAGCCTTTGACATGGTCAGGGTGGCGGCCGTGGCCGCCTCCTCATCGTCGTCATCGGGGACGAGTGCCTCCGGCTTCACAGCGGCTGGAGGTGCCACGTCCTCTATCTCCTTGTCCTCCTTGTCGGGTGCAGCCTCGCCGGACTAGAAATCCCGCGGACCGCGGATCGTCTGGTGCGCCTCGTGCTCCCAGGCAAGGAAGTCACGCCAGCAATCTTCGCGCAGGTAGGCGTCCTTGTGTTGCTGCGCCGGCGGCGCATCTCCTGACGTAGCGCCCGCCGGTCCGCGGGCCAGGCGGCATACAGATCCCACTTGTTCATGTGTCACCCATGTCGCATGGGAGACATCATGGTTGCGGCAGGGTCATCCTGCGCCCACTGCCGTTGCACCTCCAACACCGGCACTCGTGAACTCCGAAACCACGTCCCACTTGTACGCCCACGTAGCCCTCCGTAGTGGGTTGACATCATCGGGCCAATCATCGTATGAGACATTTTTTGGCCGACCAACTGGGAAACGTTCCCACATCCACACTGAAAGTAGGAGCAACAAACCACAAATACCGCTTTCACCTTCATGCCTGCGACAAGCATCGTCTAACTGCACACATAGGTCGAGAAGGTAATTTTGTGGTACATGTACATGGCAACGTGGTTTCGACAAGCTTGTTTGGAGAATGCAAATGATTACCTGACGGTAAAGGTATGCTAGTGCCGCAAAACCGCAACTTTTAAGTCCCCGAGTTGTTAACACCTTCAGCCACATCCAAGGAGCGGTCCTACCACCGCCATCGGCAAACAAGGTCGTCAAGATAATGTGCCTTTCATGAACTCGTCCTTGTCCACATAGTGGACACTCACAATTCTCGCCATCTATAACCAAATTACAACAACCCAAATGCATCAACTATATATATATATATATTCCATGATAACATATGCATTTCAACAATAAAATAAAAAGATAGAATGGTGGCCAAATAGATCTAGGGCTAACCTAACTACATCTATGTCACTAAATAGATCTAGGGCTAACCCTAAACTACAAATTTTACATAGACATCATACAAACAACCAATGGATTATACAACAACAATAGAACATAGAATGGTGGCAAAATCCAAATTTTTCTAAGGTTACCAAGATTTACCAAAATAGAACCAAAAACATGACATTAATCAGACAAAATGAAGTGGATGGGAGAGAACACCTATTTTGATACGGGGTGGCCCGATCTTCTCAGTAAGCAACGGTGGTGATGATGATCACGGGGTGAACATAGCGAAGATAACACGATGACAAAGTGGATGATAACTTGTATGACGCAACGAAGTCTCTCGATTGGTCCCTGTCGCCAATGCAACAACTCTCAATCCTGTAAGATATTCGCAACTTGATGACCCACAAGTATAGGGGGTGTATCGTAGTACTTTCGATAAATAAGAGTGTCGAACCCAACGAGGAGCAGAAGGTGTTGACAAGCAGTTTCGATGAAGGATTCACTGTAAATGCCCACAGACAAGTTTTCAGAGGGTTTTGATATAGCAGATAAATGAAGTACAAGTAAGTAAAATGCGAGAGAAATAATTGCAGCGAGTGGCCCAATCCTTTTTAGCACAAAGGACAAGCCGGTTTGTTTACTTATAATGACCAAACGTTCTTGAGGACACACGGGGATTTTAGTCTAGTGCTTTCGCTTCATGCAGCTGATTAATCTTCATTGTTTTGATAAGTGTTGTGTGGGTGAACCTATGCTAATGCACCGCCCTTCCTAGGACTAATACATACTTGTGATTATACCCCTTGCAAGCATCCGCAAATACAAGAAAGTAATTAAGATAAATCTAACCACAGCCTTAAACTCTGAGATCCTGCTATCCCTCCTGCACCGATATACTAACGGGGGTTTAGGTTTCTGTCGCTCCGGCAACCCCACAATTAGCAAACGAATACAAGATGTACTCCCCTAGGCCCATAAAGGTGAAGTATCATGTAGTCGACGTTCACATGACACCACTAGAAGAGTAACACCACAACTTAAATATCATAACATTGAATATTACTCAACCACAATTCACTACTAACATTTAGACTTCACCCATGTCCTCAAGAACTAAACGAACTACTCACGAGACATCATATGGAACATGATCAGAGGTGATATGATGATGAATAACAATCTGAACATAAACCTTGGTTCAATGGTTTCACTCAATAGCATCAATAACAAGTAGAAATCAATACCGGGAGAGTTTCCCCTATCAAACAATCAAGATCCAACCCTAATTGTCACAGCGGTGATGAGGTGCACCGGTGGAGATGGCGGTGATGATGATGAAGATGATGGTGATGATCATGGAGATGATGTCCAGCTCGATGACGATGGCGATGGCGTCGATTTCCCCCTCCGGGAGGGAATTTCCCCGGCGGATTCCTGCCCGCCGGAGAGCTCTTTTCTTTCTGGTGTCTCTCCGCCCCGCAGAGGCGGCTCTGTCTATTCTCCGTAACTCCCCGTGCCTTAGGTTTTCTGGGTGAAGAAATACGCGAAGGAGAGGAGGCCAGAGGGGGCTGTGGGCCCCCTCCCCACATGGCGGCGCGGCCAGGGCAGGGCCCGCGCCGGCCTATGGGGGGGGGCCCATGGCGGCCCCTCTCGGCCCCTCCTTTTGGCTCCCTTCATCTTCTGGAAAAATAGGATTTTTCGTATAATTGCCGTCAATTGTTGATCTTCCGAAATATGGTGTCCTGACGGTGCTTTTTCCAGCAGAATCCTAACTCCGGTGAATAATTCTCCAATGATCATGAAACATGCAAAATAGATGAAATAACATAAGTATCATCTCTAAATATGAAATATATCAATGAATAACAGCAAATTATGATATAAAATAGTGATGCAAAATGGACGTATCAACTCCCCCCAAGCTTAGACTTCGCTTGTCCCCAAGCGAAACTGAGCTCAATGAACAAGACCACATGTTTATGGAGTGAAGAGTCGATAAATAAAATACGGACAAGAAGCATAATATTGATTCACACAAGATATTCTAGTAAACATTCTCTTCATATAACTCAACTTGAAATAAGTAAAGAGAAATCACAAATAGAGGTGCATAGGAAATCATAAACGGTTATGGCAAACTTTGTTCTTGGTCAGAGAACTACTAACGGATTGTACTTATCTTCTAAGCAAATCTTTCATATTAGAATTTATATAGCAGGGCTTTCATCTTCAATCATAACAATCTCCTCATAATCATTGATAACTTTCAAAGTCATATTCATTCAGATAAAATTTGTACTAAACAAGAAAGCATAAAAGACATGATTAACTAGATCATAGCATAAATGGTTGGTTCACAACAACTCAATTGCTTGCTTAAGATAGAAGGACATAGGTTTACTGACTCAACATAAAAGTAAAAGATAGGCCCTTCGCAGAGGGAAGCATGGATTAAATCATGTGCTAGAGCTTTTCAAGTTTTGAAATCATATAAAGAGCATAAAAGTAAGATTATGAGCGGTGTTTGTTGTTGTCAACGAATGGTAGCGGGCACTCTAACCCCCTTGCCAAACAGACCTTCCAAGAGCGGCTCCCATGAAGGATGTCATCTCTACCAGCAAGGTAGATCATCCCCCTTCTCTTTTGTTTACACATGTATTTTAGTTTTATTATGGATGACACTCCCCCCAACCTTTGCTTTCACAAGCCATGGCGAACCGAATCCTCGGGTGCCTTCCAACATTTCTCAAACCATGGAGGAGTGTCTATTGCAAAATTAAGTTGCTTACTGATAAATCAGGGCAAAACATGTGAAGAGAATTATTAATGAAGGTTATTAATTGGGGCTGGGAACCCCGTTGCCAGCTCTTTTTGCAAAATTATTGGATAAGCGGATGTGCCACTAGTCCATTGGTGAAAGTCCACCCAACAAGATTGAAAGATAAAACACCACATACTTCCTCATGAGCTATAAAACATTGACACAAATAAGAAGTAATGTAGTTTGAATTATTTAAAGGTAGCACATGAAGTATTTACTTGAAATGGCGCAAAATACCACATAGTAGGTAGTTATGGTGGACACGAATGGCATGGGTTTGGTCTAAGGTTATGGATGCATGAGAAGCATTCCCTCTCAATACAGGTCTTTGGCTAGTAAGGTTGGGTAGCAAGCATAAAGGTTGAGGGAAACAAACAAATATACAAGTGATAGAAACAATCATGCATCTTTCTCATAAGCACAAGCAATTTTAACTTCAGAATACTAAACTCATTAGCAGAAAGATAATAAAGCAATATATCTACATGTATTTCCCTTTTCTATTTAAACATCAAGATGTTGTTGCTATTGACCAATGCTAAGTTTGCCAAAACCAAATAGATTTACTTGATGCTCCCAAAGTGATATCAATACTAATGTCAAGAGTGATCATATAACAGAGATTGCAAACTAAAATAAGGTGTGCAAAAAGTAAATGATAAGACTTCTCATTAATATTCCATAACGATAACTCACACCAACGGATACATAGATAACCAACTAAGAGAGAGATACTTCCACACTGCAAACTATTCTATATGATAACTTCCCTACTCATGATATGACACTACTTGATAGTAAAAGATAAAGATAGTGATGATGTGATACCGCGGCACTCCCCCAAGCTTGGAACAAACCAAGGGGATGCCAATACCGATGATGAATTACTCCTTCGGTGGTGATGGTGGTGGATTCCTCTCGACAAGCTTCTTAACAAGTTCCTTTAAGTCCTCAATCTCATAAGTGAGGTTGCGAATCAGTTCCGAGTTGTTCTTAGAGTTGTTTCCCCACCCTTCAGCTTCAGGTTTCATCTCTCCTGCAGTGTTAGAATGATCTATATCCCAACCACTAGGCAATACTACCTTGGGAGTCCTTTCAGTTTGACGATTGTAGATTAGATTGCGGAAAGGGTGGTGGATGCCTGGAGAAGATGTCCTTGGAGCTAAGAAGCGACGTGGAACTCCTCCTCCGGTGGCGATCCATGCACTTCTCTTGATGTTGGACGGATTTGCTATCACGCCAATGCTTGCAACGGTGGCACGCGGGTGTACTCGCGGAGTTTCCTCCACTTCTTCCTCATCCTCGCTCTCGACTTCTTCCTTCAATTCCGGTTCTTGAATATGTCCCTCCAAAGGACCCTTGTCTTTGTTGTTGGAGACCATGGTGCTTCTAGATCAAAACAAATCCTGGCAGAAAACAGCTCGAAACAAAACACGACGAGAAAACGATATACGGACCTCCAGAGGTCCGGGGGATTATATATCAAATATTTTTACAAAAAAAGGAAGGTTCCAGGCCGAAAACGAGTGGAAACGGGACGCCGAGGGGCTGTCACCATAGGGCAGCGCGGCCAGGGTGGGGCCCGCGCCGGCCTATGGTGACGGGCCCTCGCGCGTCTCCTCCACTCCGTTTCGATCTCGTAATTTTTTATATTTTCCAAAAACAGCAGAAATATTGTTTGGAAAGTTAAACGTGGACTTTCTATTACTAAACTGTTACCTATTCAAAGTCGGACTCTGCAGCACTGTCAATTTGATCTTTGATGAAAGCTTTCGGAGTCATCACTTGAATAACATCAATATCTTCATTATAAGAATCTCCAGAAATATAATGCTTGAGTCTTTGTCCATTCACTACTTGTGTGGCATTACCTTCCAAAGTGCTAATTTTAATTGCCCCTGAACGATATACCTCCTCAATAACATATGGTCCTTCCCATTTTGAGAGTAATTTCCCTGCAAAAAATCTGAGACGAGACCGATACAATAGGACTTTATCTCCAACATTAAATTCTCTTTTAATAATTCTTCTATCATGCCACTTCTTAACTTTCTCCTTAAAAAGTTTAGCATTTTCATAAGCTTCACTTCTCCATTCATCTAAAGAACTCAATTGTAGCAACCTCTTCTTACCGGCAAGTTTAAAATCTTTATTAAGTTCTCTTACAGCCCAATAAGCTTTGTGCTCTAGTTCTAAAGGTAAATGACAAGATTTTCCATAAACCATTTTATAAGGAGACATTCCCATAGGGTTTTTATAAGCAGTTCTATAAGCCCACAATGCTTCCTTTAACTTACTAGCCCAATTCTTTCTAGATTTATTAACAGTCTTTCCCAAGATAGCTTTAATTTCTCTATTTGATAATTCTACTTGCCCACTAGTTTGAGGATGATAAGCTGAAGCAATCCTATGATTAATACCATATTTGGCAAGAGTTTTTCTAAAACCACCATGAATAAAGTGAGAACCCCCATCAGTCATAATATACCTAGGTACTCCAAATCTAAGAAATATAACTTCTAAAAGCATTTTTAAAGAGGTCTCACCATCAGCACTTTTTGTAGGTATAGCTTCTACCCATTTAGTAACATAATCAACAGCGACAAGTATATGAGTGTTACCTTCTGAAGAAGGGAAAGGACCCATGAAGTCAAATCCCCAACAATCAAATGGTTCAACAACAAGAGTATAATTCATAGGCATTTCATTGCGTCTAGAGATATTACCAACTCTTTGAAATTCATCACAAGATATGATAAACTTCCTTGCATCTTTAAAAAGTGTTGGCCAATAAAAACCTGATTGTAGAACCTTTTGTGCGGTTCTATCTCCGGCGTGATGTCCTCCATAAACACTACCATGACATTTGCTCAATATCTCTTGTTGTTCATATTCTGGGACACATCTTCGCATAATACCATCCACTCCTTCTTTATATAAGTGTGGGTCATCCCAAAAATAATGCCTCAAATCATAAAAGAATTTCCTCCTTTGCTGAGCTGAAAAGGTTGGAGGCAAGTACTTCGAAACAATAAAGTTAGCATAATCAGCATACCAAGGACTCTCTCGCGATCTCACCTTTATTGCAGCTAATTGTTCATTTGGAAAACTATCATTAACAGGAACAGGATCATAAGCAATATTTTCCAATCTGGACAAATTATCAGCAACAGGATTATCATCACCTTTCCTATCTACAATATGTAAATCAAATTCTTGCAAAAGAAGCACCCATCTAATAAGCCTTGGCTTAGCATCTTTCTTTTCCATAAGGTACCTAATTGCAGCATGATCAGTATGAACTGTAACTTTTGAATCAACAATATAGGATCTAAACTTGTCACATGCAAAAACTACGGCTAATAACTCTTTCTCAGTTGTAGCATAATTTCTTTGAGCAGCGTCTAGAGTTTTACTAGCATAATGAATAACATTCAATTTTTTATCTACTCGCTGTCCAAGGACAACACCTACAGCAAAATCACTAGCATCACACATAATTTCAAAAGGCAAATTCCAATCAGGAGGTTCAACTACAGGAGCAGTTGTTAAGGCTTTCTTTAGAGTTTCAAAAGCTTCCTTACAATCATCATCAAAAACGAAAGGTACATCTTTTTGAAGAAGATTAGTAAGAGGCTTTGAAATTTTAGAGAAATCTTTAATAAACCTCCTATAAAAACCAGCATGACCAAGAATACTACGAATACCTTTAACATCCCTTGGATAGGGCATCTTCTCAATTGCTTCAACTTTAGCTCTATCAACTTCAATACCTCTCTCAGAAATTTTATGTCCCAATACAATTCCTTCATTAACCATAAAGTGGCATTTCTCCCAATTAAGAACAAGGTTAGTTTCTTCACATCTCTGCAAAACTTTATCAAGGTTTCGCAAGCAGTTATCAAAAGAATTCCCATAGACAGAAAAATCATCCATGAATACCTCAACAATCTTTTCACAAAAGCCATGAAAAATAGCAGACATGCATCTTTGAAAAGTAGCAGGAGCATTACATAAACCAAAAGGCATACGCCTATAAGCATAAGTTCCATAGGGACAAGTGAAAGTGGTTTTCTCTTGATCTTTAGCTCTAACAACAATTTGTGAAAACCCAGAATATCCATCAAGAAAACAGAAATGAGTATTTTTAGACAACCTTTCTAACATTTGATCAATAAAAGGTAAAGGGTAATGATCTTTCTTAGTAACTTTATTAACTTTTCGAAAATCAATGCACATTCTATACCCTACAACTACTCTTTGAGGAATAAGCTCATCATTATCATTGGGCACAACAGTTATACCTCCTTTCTTAGGAACACAATGCACAGGACTAACCCATCTACTATAAGCAATAGGATATATAATACCTGCTTCAAGAAGTTTTAATACCTCATTTCTTACCACATCCTTCATATTAGGAATTAAACGACACTGATGTTCAACAACAGGTTTTGCACCATCTTCTATATTAGCATGTTGGCAAATAGCAGGAGAAATCCCCTTCAAGTCATCAAGAGTGTAGCCAATAGCTCCTCGGTGTTTCTTCAATATTTCCAATAACCTTTCTTCCTCAATATCTGAAATCTTAGCACTAATAATAACAGGATATGTTTTCTTATCATCAATATAAGCATACTTAAGATTATCAGGTAATGGTTTCAAATCAAATACATGATCTTCCTTTGGTGGTGGTGTTACACCTAAATCCTCAACCGGTAAGTCATGTTTAAGAATAGGTTGTCGAAGGAAAATTTCATCAAGCTCATCCCTTTCTTCCCTAAAAACTTCACTCTCACTATTCTCCAAATGTTGCTGCAAAGGATTATTAGGAGCAAGAGCAATAGATGCACACTGTTCAACTCTAAAATCATCATTAGGCAAATCAGCTTTATAAGGAGTTTTGGCAAATTTAGAGAAGTTAAACTCATAAGATTCACTAGCAAATTTAGTAACAATTTTCTCTTTCTTGCAATCTATAATGGCTCCACAAGTATTCAGAAAAGGTCTACCAAAGATAATAGGACAAGACTTACTAGCAGCAGAACCAAGTACCAAAAAGTCAGCAGGATATTTAATCTTACCACATAGAACTTCAACATCTCGAATAATACCAATGGGAGAGATAGTTTCTCTATTAGCTAGCCGAATAACCACATCAATATCTTCAAGTTCGCAAAAACCAATTTCATGCATGATTTCCATGTAGAGCTCATAAGGAATGGCACTAATACTTGCACCAATGTCGCATAAACCATAATAGCAATGATCACCAATTCGAACAGAGAGCACAGGAACACTGGCTTTCCTATACTTATTAGGATGCGAAACAATATTAGAAGCATCTTCACAAAAAATAATATGAACATCTTCCACATTTTCAGTCACAAGATCTTTAACTATTGCAACAACAGGTTCAACTTTTATTTGTTCTTCAGGTTCTATGGGTTTCTTTGCACTTTTGTTAACTGCACTAGTTATAACAGAATACTCCTTCATTTTAGCAGGGAAAGGAGTTTTTTCAATATAAGCTTAAGGAAGAACATGATCAACAGTTTTAATTTCAATACATTTACCTTTAGGTGAATCAGTTTTATCTTTATATGGTTCATGATACTTATCAAAATTCTTCCTAGGCAATTCAAAATGAGAAGCAAAGGCTTTATAAATATTTGCAACAACTTGAGAGTCAAGACCATATGTAGCACTTATATTACGATATTCATCAGTATCCATAAAAGTTTCAATGCATTCATAATTATAATTTATACCTGACACTCTACCTTTGTCATTCTCCCATCCTTCAGTATTTTCTTGGATTCGATCAAGAAGGTCCCATTTAAACTCTTCTTTATTGCGTGTGAATGATCCAGAACAAGCAGTATCCAGCAAGGTTTTATCTTGAAAAGGAAGTCTTGCATAGAAATTATCAATGATAATATTACTAGGAAGCTCATGAATGGGGCATTTGAGCATTAAAGACTTCAATCTCCCCCACGCTTGGGCAATACTCTCTCCATCATGAGGCCAGAAATTATATATACGATTGCGGTCTTTGTGAATTTCACTTGGAGGATAGAATTTAGAATAAAATAGAGGCACAATATCCTTCCAATCAAGAGAACGTCCATCCTTCAGCAGTTTATACCAATGCGCCGCTTTACCAGATAGCGACATAACAAATAATTTCTTCCTAACTTCATCCATTGAAATACCTGCACATTTGAATAACCCGCATAATTCATGTAAAAACAGTAAATGATCTCCGGGATGAACAGTTCCATCCCCTTCATAGGGGTTATCCACAACTCGTTCAATAATTTTCATAGGTATTTTATATGGTATTACTTCCTCACCTGGCGCCTCATCCACTACCGTTGCAGTAGTAGTAGATTTCCCAAATAGAAATTCAAGGGAGGATCTCTAAATAATGACTTATAGCAGCAAGCAGAAACAAAATCAGCACGTACAGTAAAAGTTTCCTTACCAATTCCACTTACCAATAGCGCTTCACTCCCCGGCAACGGCGCCAGAAATAGTCTTGATGACCCACAAGTATAGGGGGTGTATCGTAGTACTTTTGATAAATAAGAGTGTCGAACCCAACGAGGAGCAGAAGGTGTTGACAAGCAGTTTCGATGAAGGATTCACTGTAAATGCTCACAGACAAGTTTTCAGGGGGTTTTGATATAGCAGATAAATAAAGTACAAGTAAATAAAATGCGAGAGAAATAATTGCAGCGAGTGGCCCAATCTTTTTTTAGCACAAAGGACAAGCCGGTTTGTTTACTTATAATGACCAAACGTTCTTGAGGACACACGGGGATTTTAGTCTAGTGCTTTCGCTTCATGCAGCTGATTAATCTTCATTGTTTTGATAAGTGTTGTGTGGGTGAACCTATGCTAATGCACCGCCCTTCCTAGGACTAATACATACTTGTGATTATACCCCTTGCAAGCATCCGAAAATACAAGAAAGTTATTAAGATAAATCTAACCATAGCCTTAAACTATGAGATCCTGCTATCCCTCCAGCACCGATATACTAACAGGGGTTTAGGTTTCTGTCGCTCCGGCAACCCCACAATTAGCAAACGAATACAAGATGTACTCCCCTAGGCCCATAAAGGTGAAGTATCATGTAGTCGACGTTCACATGACACCACTAGAAGAGTAACACCACAACTTAAATATCATAACATTGAATATTACTCAACCACAATTCACTACTAACATTTAGACTTCACCCATGTCCCCAAGAACTAAACGAACTACTCACGAGACATCATATGGAACATGATCAGAGGTGATATGATGATGAATAACAATCTGAACATAAACCTTGGTTCAATGGTTTCACTCAATAGCATCAATAACAAGAAGAAATCAATACCGGGAGAGTTTCCCATATCAAACAATCAAGATCCAACCCTAATTGTTACAGCGGTGATGAGGTGCAGCGGTGGAGATGACAGTGATGATGATGAAGATGATGGTGATGATGATGGAGATGATGTCCAGCTCGATGACGATGGCGATGGCGTCGATTTCCCCCTCCGGGAGGGAATTTCCCCGGCGGATTCCTGCCCGCCGGAGAGCTCTTTTCTTTCTGGTGTCTCTCCGCCCCGCAGAGGCGGCTCTGTCTATTCTCCGTAACTCCCCGTGCCTTAGGTTTTCTGGGTGAAGAAATACGCGAAGGAGAGGAGGCCAGAGGGGGTTGTGGGCCCCCTCCCCACATGGCGGCGCGGCCAGGGCAGGGCCCGCGCCGGCCTATGGGGGGGCCCATGGCGGCCCCTCTCGGCCCCTCCTTTTGGCTCCCTTCGTCTTCTGGAAAAATAGGATTTTTCGTATAATTGCCGTCAATTGTTGATCTTCCGAAATATGGTGTCCTGGCGGTGCTTTTTCCAGCAGAATCCTGACTCCGGTGAATAATTCTCCAATGATCATGAAACATGCAAAATAGATGAAATAACATAAGTATCATCTCTAAATATGAAATATATCAATGAATAACAGCAAATTATGATATAAAATAGTGATGCAAAATGGACGTATCACAACTCCATACACTTGTGCACGTAACCGCCAACCACGAAGCGGTAAGTTGCAACCGTCTAATTTCCAATGGAACAACATATCACACAAGACTTTCAGGGGTATACACCAAATCAATGCAGTATGGTGTAGGGATTCAATAGAGTTGCAAAGCAATCAACTATGAACTAGCGTTTATCTTAAACGTGGTCTCAACCTAATTTGGGGGAATCCTGGGCACTTATATAGGGGTTCAGGACAACCAAGGTTCAAGAAAATACATAGAAAACCGACCCAAATTGGATCTGGTCGAGACAGACTCGGACACGGCCGGTCAGGGGGTCGGTCGACCGGGTCTAGGACCAGGCAGGCCGGTCGGAACCGGGCCTGGCACCGGGCGGTGACCGGGCTAAGGGTTGATACGTCTCCAACGTATCTATAATTTCTGATGTTCCATGCTAGTTTTAGGACAATACCTACATGTTTTGTTCACACTTTATATCGTTTTTATGCATTTTCCGGAACTAACCTATTAACAAGATGCCGAAGTGCCAGTTCCTGTTTTCTGCTGTTTTTGGTTCCAGAAATCCTACAAAGGAAATATTCTCGGAATTGGACGAAATCAACGCCCAGGACCTTATTTTCCCCGGAAGCTTCCAGAGAGCCAGAGAGGCACCAGAGGGGAGCCCTGGGGGCCGCACCCCACAGGGCGGCGCGACCAAGGGGGGGGGGGGCGCCCCCCTATGGTGTGGGACCACCAGGACTCCTCCGAGGCTGCCCTTCCGCCTATATATTCTCTCCGCCTCGAAAACCCTAGAAACATAAGCCACAGGACGAGAAAAGTTACGCAGCCGCCGCCATCGCGAAGTCAAGTTCGGGGGACAGAAGTCTCTGTTCCGGCACGCCGCCGGGACGGGGAATTGCCCCCGGAATCCATCTCCATCGACACCACCGCCATCTTTATCGCCGTTGCTATCTCCCATGATGAGGAGGGAGTAGTTCTCCCTCGAGGCTAAGGGCTCTACCAGTAGCTATGTGGTTAATCTCTCTCTCATGTACCTCAATACAATGATCTCATGAATTGCCTTGCATGATTGAGATCCATATGATGAGCTTTGTATCACTATTAATCTATGTGCTACTCTAGTGATGTTATTAAAGTAGTATATTCCTCCTTCATGATGTAATGGTGACAGTGTGTGCATCATGTATTACTTGGCATAGGTTATGATTGTAATCTCTTGTAGATTATGGAGTTAACTATTACTATGATAGTATTGATGTGATCTATTCCCCCTTTCATACTGTAATGGTGATAGTGTGTATGCTATGTTAGTACTCGGTCTAAATTGCAAAGATCTATTATGCTCTAAAGTTTACTTAAATATGAATGCCGAATGTTGTGGAGCTTGTTTACTCCGGCTTGAGGGAGCTCTTGTAGCCCTACACAATGAATGGTGTTTGTTATCAAACAAGAGTATATGTAGCACAAGTGAGGAGAAGTTATTTATTTATTATGTGATCAATGTTGAGAGTTTCCACTAGTGAAAGTATGATCCCTAGGCCTTGTTTCCAAATACTGCAAACATCGCTTGTTTACTATTTTACTGCATCTTTACTTCCTGCAATATTACTACCATCTATACCACCTGTGTTTTACTATCTCTTCGCCGAACTAGTGCACCTATACATCTGACAAGTGTATTAGGTGTGTTGGGGACACAAGAGACTTCTTGTATCTTAATTGCAGGGTTGCTTGAGAGGACTATCTTTGACCTCTACCTCCCTGAGTTCGATAAACCTTGGGTGATTCACTTAAGGGAAACTTGCTGCTGTTCTACAAACCTCTGCTCTTGGAGGCCCAACACTGTATACAAGAATAGAAGCACACGTAGACATCAAGCTATTTTCTGGCGGCGTTGCCGGGGAGGTAAGGTAAAAGGTATTCACATCCTCCGACTACTAAGCTATTTCCTAGCACTGTTGCCGGTGTGTGAGTGCTCGAAGGTATCTCCTTCAGATTCTGCAATTATATCTTTTTGTTTCTTGTTTTTATTTTCACTAGTTAGGCTTAATGGAAAACAACAAAAAAATTAGAGATCTTTATGAACTTTATCTTGAATTAGGACATGATGTGTTTGAAGATAGAATTAAAAAACCCATGGAACTTTGTTTGCAAAATAGTTATAGCAAGGTTATTAGCATGAACTCTTTGGACACTATTATTGCTAATGCTATGGAAGAATTTAAGCTTGGGGAAGCTGGTTTTGAGGAGCATGATATTTTTAGTCCCCCAAGCATGGAGGAGAAAATTTACTTGGATGATACTTTACCTCCTATATATGAAGATTACAATGATGAATATGATATTTTCAGTCCACCTACTATTGAGGAGAAAGTTAATTATGATTACAATATGCCTCCTATATATGATGATTATGGTGATGAGAATAATAATGATAGCTATTTTATTGAATTTGCTCCCACTACAACTAATAAAATTGATTATGCTTATGTGGAGAGTAAAAATTTTATGCATGTAGCTCATGACAAGAATGCTGTATGTGATAGTTATATTGTTGAGTTTGTTCATGATGCTACTGAAAGTTATTATGAGAGAGGGAAACATGGTTATATGCATCTTAATAATATTAAGTTTCCCCTCTTTATGTTGAGAATCTTGAAATTGCGCTTGTGTTGCTTTTCTATGCTTGCCACTTTGTTCTTCATGAATTTATTTGTGTACAAGATTTCTTTTTATAGGAAGTGGTTAGGCTTAAATGTGTTTTGAATTTGCTTCTTGATGTTCTCTTTTGCTTCAACTCTTATTTCTTGCGAGAGCATCATTAAAATTACTGAGCCCATCTTAATGGCTATAAAGAAAGCACTTCTTGGGAGATAACCCATGCTTTTTAATTTTGCTACTGTTTTGTTGTGTCTTGGAAGTTGTTAGTACTGTAGCAGCCTCTCCTTATCTTTGTTTTCATGCATTTTTGTGCCAAGTAAAGTCTCTATAGTAAGGTTGATACTAGATTTGGATTTCTGCGCAAAAATTTGCTGTCTGTCACGAATTCGCGTCCTTCTCTCTGTACAAGAATAAAAAAATCTGCCAATTTACGTGCGTGATCCTCAGATATGTACGCAACTTTCATTAGTTTTGAGTTTTTCCATCTGAGCAAGTTAAGTGCCTCAGAATAATTCGTCTTTACGGACTGTTCTGTTTTGACAGATTCTGCCTTTTATTTCGCATTGCATCTTTTGCTATGTTGAATGGATTTCTTTGTTCCATTAACTTCCAGTAGTTTTGGGCAATGTCCAGAAGTGTTAATAATGATTATGTCACCTCTGAAAATGTGAATTTTGATTATGCACTAACCCTCTAATGAGTTTGCTTTAAGTTTGGTGTGGAGGAAGTTTTCAAGGGTAAAGAGAAGAGGATGATATAATGTGATCAAGAAGAGTGAAAAGTCTAACCTTGGGGATGCCCCCGTGGTTCATCCCTGCATATTTCAAGAAGACTCAAGCATCTAATCTCATCGACAACTTATCAGGTCACTTCTAGTGAAACTATATTTTTATTCCATCACATCTTATGTTCTTTACTTGGAGCGTCTTTTTGCTTTTGTTTTGTTTTTGGTTTGAATAAAGTTGGATCCCACAATCCTTGTATTGGAGATATTATGCTCCGCTTTTTCATTTGAACACTTGTGTTCTTAGTTATGCTTTAATGTTCATGGCGAAGGCTGAAAATTGCTTCGTTGATTGCTATTTGGTTGGAATCAGAAAATGCTTCATATGGTTTGGAATAACTTGAAACTTGGCAATTGTTTTGAGCTCTCATAGATCATGTTTAAGCTCTTGCAACATGTAGTTTAATCTATTAGTGGAGAACTACTGTAGAGCTTGTTGAAATTTGGTTTGCATGATTGGTCTCTCTAAGGTCTAGATATTTTCTAGTAAAGTGTTTGAACAACAAGGAATACAGTGTAGAGTCTTATAATGCTTGCAATATGTTCTTGTGTAAGTTTTGCTGTATCTGTTCATACTTGTGTTTGCTTCAAACAACCTTGCTAGCCAAAGCCTTGTACTGAGAGGAAATGCTTCTCGTGCATCCAAACACCTTGAGCCAAAACCCATGCCATTTGTGTCCACCATATCTACCTACTATGTGGTATTTTTCTGCCATTCCAAAGTAAATTACTTGAGTGCTACCTTTAAAATTTCATTCCTTTGTCTTTGCAATATATAGCTCATGGGAAAATATCTTTAAAAACTATTGTGGTGATGAATATGTAGCTATGTGTTTTAGTTCTTATAAGTTGCTTGTTGAGCGGTAACCATGTTTCTGGGGACGCCATCAACTTGTTACACCTTTGTTGAATATCATGTGAGTTACTATGCATGTTCGTCTTGTCTGAAGTAAGGGTGATTTATCATGATCAAATGGTTTGAGTATGCATATGTTAGAGAAGAACATTGGGCCGCTAACTAAAGCCATGTATCATGGTGGAAGTTTTTAGTTTGGACATTCATCCTCAATCTCTTATGAGAATATTATCTGTTGTTGAATGCTTATGCATTAAAGAGGAGTCCATTATCTGTTTTCTATGTTGTCCCGGTATGGATGTCCTAAGTTGAGATCTATTAAAAACGAGAAATCAAATACGATTGATCTCCTTGGACCTTTGTACAGGCGGCATAGAGGTACCCCTTTGTGACACTTGGTTGAAACATATGTTATGCAATGATAATCCATGTAAATCCAAGCTAATTAGGACAAGGTGCGGGCACTATTGGTATTCTATGCATGAGGCTTGCAACTTGTAGGAAGTATTAAGCATAACACATATGAATTATTACTACCGTTGACAAAATTGTTTCTATGTTTTCAAAATAAAAGCTCTAGCACAAAAATAGTAATCCATGCTTCCCTCTGCGAAGGGCCATTCTTTTACTTTATGTTGAGTCAGTTTACCTACTTCTTTCTATCTTAGAAGCAAACACTTGTGTCAACTGTGTGCATTGATTCTTACATGTTTACTTATTGCACTTGTTATATTACTCTATGTTGACAATTATCCATGAGATATACATGTTACAAGTTGAAAGCAATTGCTGTAACTTAATCATCCTTTGTGTTGCTTCAATGCCTTCTACTTTGAATCTATTGCTTTATGAGTTAGCTCTTATGCAAGTCTTTTTGATACTTGTCTTGAAAGTACTATACATGAAAAGTTTTGCTATATGATTCAGTTGTTTAGTCATTATCTCTTTGTTAGCAATCTATTGCTTTGAATCACTCCATTCATCTCATAGGCTTTACAATAATGTTGATCAAGATTATGTTGGTAGCATGTCACTTCATAAATTATTGTTGTTATCGTTTACCTACTCGAGGCCGAGTAGGAACTAAGCTTGGGGATGCTTGATACGTCTCCAACGTATCTATAATTTCTGATGTTCCATGCTAGTTTTATGACAATACCTACATGTTTTGTTCACACTTTATATCGTTTTATGCATTTTCCGGAACTAACCTATTAACAAGATGCCGAAGTGCCAGTTCCTGTTTTCTGCTGTTTTTGGTTCCAGAAATCCTACAAAGGAAATATTCTCGGAATTGGACGAAATCAACGCCCAGGACCTTATTTTCCCCGGAAGCTTCCAGAGAGCCAGAGAGGCACCAGAGGGGAGCTCTGGGGGCCCCACCCCACAGGGCGGCGCGGCCAAGGGGGGACGCCCCCTATGGTGTGGGACCACCAGGACTCCTCCGAGGCTGCCCTTCCGCCTATATATTCTCTCCGCCTCGAAAACCCTAGAAACATAAGCCACGGGACGAGAAAAGTTACGCAGCCGCCGCCATCGCGAAGTCAAGTTCGGGGGACAGAAGTCTCTTTTCCGGCACGCCGCCGGGACGGGGAATTGCCCCCAGAATCCATCTCCATCGACACCACCGCCATCTTCATCGCCGTTGCTGTCTCCCATGATGAGGAGGGAGTAGTTCTCCCTCGAGGCCAAGGGCTCTACCGGTAGCTATGTGGTTAATCTCTCTCTCATGTACCTCAATACAATGATCTCATGAATTGCCTTGCATGATTGAGATCCATATGATGAGCTTTGTATCACTATTAATCTATGTGCTACTCTAGTGATGTTATTAAAGTAGTCTATTCCTCCTTCATGATGTAATGGTGACAGTGTGTGCATCATGTAGTACTTGGCATAGGTTATGATTGTAATCTCTTGTAGATAATGGAGTTAACTATTACTATGATAGTATTGATGTGATCTATTCCCCCTTTCATAGTGTAATGGTGACAGTGTGTATGCTATGTTAGTACTCGGTCTAAATTGCAAAGATCTATTATGCTCTAAAGGTTACTTAAATATGAATGCCGAATGTTGTGGAGCTTGTTTACTCCGCCTTGAGGGAGCTCTTGTAGCCCTACACAATGAATGGTGTTTGTTATAAAACAAGAGTATATGTAGCACAAGTGAGGAGAGGTTATTTATTTATTATGTGATCAATGTTGAGAGTGTCCACTAGTGAAAGTATGATCCCTAGGCCTTGTTTCCAAATACTGCAAACATCGCTTGTTTACTGTTTTACTGCATCTTTACTTCCTGCAATATTACTACCATCTATACCACCTGTGTTTTACTATCTCTTCGCCGAACTAGTGCACCTATACATCTGACAAGTGTATTAGGTGTGTTGGGGACACAAGAGACTTCTTGTATCTTAATTGCAGGGTTGCTTGAGAGGACTATCTTTGACCTCTACCTCCCTGAGTTCGATAAACCTTGGGTGATTCACTTAAGGGAAACTTGCTGCTGTTCTACAAACCTCTGCTCTTGGAGGCCCAACACTGTCTACAAGAATAGAAGCACACGTAGAAATCAAGGGTCCAGAGCCCCTGGATGTTGCCCGGTGTGCACTGGCTGAGGTTTCGGTCGGCGCCGGGCTTGTCCGGTCTGGGGTCCGGTTGGACCGGGACTGGGACCGGGCGCGCCGGCCGGTCTGACCGGGCTGTGCACCGGCCTGGACTTCCTCCTCCTTCGCGCATGCCTCCCTCTCCTCCCTCGCGCGTCCATGGGATATCTTCATGTCCAGCTCCATGTTCAGCTTCTTGTCCAGCTGCTCCTCTCCTCCTCGTGCGATTCTTGCTCCCTCTTCGTACCTGATCATACATAAGTAAAAAGATTTAGGCAGTATAAAGTTCTCATCGATCAAAGTATCACTTAGGAACAAGTTCACCTGTTGTTTGAGTAGCTTCGCACGAGCTCTTGTCATAGGTCCAATCCTAACTTCATTGGACTTGAGCTTCACATCAGCATCGTCTTCATCTTGCAATGACGGAGGTAGTAGTGTAGTAGGGATGTCCTCATCATCTTTGCATCAAGGAGAGGCTAAAATCCATGAAGAAATCTTCAGATCTGAGGGATTTGGGGGAGAGATTTGAGAGGGAAGAGAGAGGGGGACGCGCCCTGGTTCCTTCTTGGTCGGGGTGTGAGGGGTAAGTGGTAGGTGGAGGGAAAAGTGGCGGCCCACACGACTTAACATGTTTCAAAAGGGTAGCGCATTGCCTGGGGAGTTGAACTTCAAAAGCGCTAGGGAGTTGAACTTCAAAAGGGTAGCGCCCGTGACAAGGGAGTTGATGTCGCGAATTGTGGACCCCGTTTCACCATGCTGGCACATGTTCAGCGCCACTGCTGCCGGCGCTACGGTGAAGAGGGTAGCGCCCCAGGGAAAGACGCTACTAAAAAAGGTTAGATTTGGTCGGACTCCGACAGGCTGTACAGGCCACACTCGGTTTGGCCTTGCAACCTGTATATATACAGATTGGGTAGGGATTCTCTTTGTGCCTTGTAATTTTTTTTACGGACCAGGCGTGTTTACAGGATCTGATCTGCGCTCATTTTTCTAGAAAAATTGAAAATCAACAGTTATTATAGTTTTATCTTCAGATCTACTAGAGTTGCTCTTAGGCTGGTCATAGTTTGGAGTAACTTAGACTAGTAACATATGCCATGTTACTAGTCTATATTACTACCTTCTTAGTGGGTAGTAACTTATATGTGTTGTCATGCATTGTATCATTTATTATGTTGTAAACTTATCTTGCTTTGAGGTGTGTGATGTTATGGTAGCATAGCTAGCTACCACCTCACTCTATTTCTTCATTTATTAGCATGTCATGTCACCAATATGCCTTAAGATGTGTGATGTTACTAGCTATGTTACTCCCACTATGAGACTAGCCACAATGGAAGTATTATAAGTAGTATCATGCATGTCATGTTGACAAAAATCTGATATGACGCACCAATTAATGAGGTGAGAGATGGGTGTGGAATCATAATATGATACCGTATCATAGCACGTAAAACTAGAAAACTTAATGAAAAATCAACCATGTACACAAATTTGCATTGAGATTCTACAAAACATTTAATATGATGATACTGTGATACTATCTTATGATACTATGCATTATGGGGTAGTATCATAAACTAGTATCATGTACATGATACTAGTGTATGATACTTTCCATTGTGACTAGTCTAAGCAGTCTTAGCACGCGGCCCTAAGATCTTAGGTAGATTTGGTCCATCCAGTTGAACGACTTCGGCCCAAAGAAAACCCAAAATCCATCGCCCTAAAAATGGAGCCACCACAAATAACCGACATAAAGAAACCCATCCCGCTTCCGCGCCCCATTTCCACCTCTCCCGCGCGCGCGCCCTCTCCGCGCTGCGGATGCACGCCATGGCCGACGCCGGCGAACCCCCTCCCAGTTTGTGCCCCCTGTGCGGCCACCCCGCCACCACCCCCTCTTCCTCGGCCTCTTTGTCGCCGCCAGTGGCGGCCACGAGGCCGCCGATGAAGAGGAATTCGCCGCCTGAGGCGCCGGCCGCCGTGGTGCGGGTGGAGATAGGGGACGAGGCGGTGGCGCTTCGCGAGGCGCTGGCGCGGCAGCAGGTGGCTCTGGGGGAACTGCAGGCCGAGCTGGACGCGGAGCGCGGCGCGGCGGCCGGCGCCGCCAGCGAGGCCATGACCATGATCCTTCGCCTGCAGCGGGAGAAGGCCGAGGCCATGATGGAGGCGCGCCAGTTCCGGCGCTACGCAGAGGAGAAGATGTCGCACGACGCCGCGGAGCTCGCCGCGCTCGAGGAGGCCATGGCCAAGCGCGACGCCTCGATCCCGATGCGCGCCGTCCAGTCCCAGTCGCGCCTCGCCACGTCGTCGATACCTTCCTCATCACCGCGCGTCTCCTCCACGCCGCGCCACCCGTCCACGCCGTCGACGGTAACCGGCGCCGGCGGCTACTACCCGCCGCTGCGGTGCTTCAGCGACCGCTTCAACGATCACCCGCCGACCGCGTCGGAGGCGGACGTGCTCGACGTGCAGACCCCGCGCGACCACCTCGCCCGCCTCTCCCACCGCGTCCAGATGCTCGAGCGCCGCGCGCCGCCCACGGCCACCACCACGCCCATCATCCGCGTTGCGCCGGGCTCCGCGTTCCCCCGCAATTCGCGCGTATTCTCCGACACCGACAGCATAGACTTCTGCGACGGCGAGTTTTTCCCGGACGACGACTGCGGCGCCAGCGACCGGGTGTACACCGTGGACGCTATCCACGGCCGAGGCGTTCCCTTGGCCGTGCCCGAGGGCTCCTACTGCGGCGGCACGCCGGTCGGGAGCGACTGCTGCGGCGGCGGGTCGTGGGCGGAGGACGAGGAGATGCGTCGGCTCACAGCGCGCCTCCAGGCGTTAGAAGCTGACCGGGAGACCATGCGCCAGGCACTCATTTCCATGGGTGCCGAGAAGGCGCAGGTGGTGCTGCTCAAGGAGATCGCGCAGCAGCTCTGCAAGGACGCCCCGCCACCTCTGCCGGCCGTCACCGTGGGGCATCATTACTACAAGGGGGCAGCGCCACCGCCCATGACCGTCACCGTGCCACGGCCGCAGCGACCCATGGTTATGCACAGGATGGTTGTCAAGAGCCAGCCGCTCACGAGGACCTCATTCTTCGCCACAGTGGCCAAGGTAATCTCTTATGTTAATTGCACTTGGGGATTTGGTCCGAATACATCTGTTGTATCTTTCAGATTAGATAATTGCGAATCCAGAAATTTGTTAAAAAATGCTTCAAACTTCCATGGAAGCTGTTTATACACGTTTATAAGATTATGGTTGTCAAACCCTGCTTACTGGTTGAGAAATCGTCCTATTCTCCTACTCCCTACACGTTGGCACTAGCTAGCTGGACGATGGGAAATCCTCTGATTCGATGCACTACCTGCACGTTGGCACCCAGGATTGCAAGCTGGCATTCCCCAACGAATTGTGAGGTTCAGACCTTTGGTTAACATAAGTTCAGGCTTCGTTTCCGATAGACCATTGCTAAGATTAGATTGACAGCTTCAGGTTATATGAACCACGTTTTACATGTGTCTCTGTGTTTTAATTACAGAATTGCTAGTTCTCAGAAAACGAAACTCTCGTTCTCAATAGACTTCTGCAATATCAAATTTACATCCTAATTCGTACAATTGAGTTTGATCTGCACTAATATGTCCCTGTTTTAATTATTAGGGTGAGGAAATTGCTTATTTAATACTATATCATCCACCTTGCATGTTCCTTTTTCATCTCTTTTTTTTCTTCCATAAATTCTTTTTCATCTCTTTCTTAGGGTAAGAAATAACAGAACACAATTTTTTTTGACTGTGAACAGAACACAAATCTTCTCTGTGCTTCCATATTACTGAAATTATGAAATGCTGGTGCGCTTCCTCTGTGATTCAGTTGCTTCCCTGTTAAAATACTTACACATAAACTGGTGCACATGTTTTTGTTTCATCTTTGGATATCATTGATTTGTAGCATTATATTTCTTTTACTTCACAACTTTTGTTCCTTTGTGGCTACCAAAACTTCTTTGAAGTTAATAATACAAGAATCCTAGTGGCTGAAATTAGAATTGCCATAATCCTATTTGAAGGGTATTTGTACTAGAATAGCTTTCCATTGTACCATGCTCTATGATTAAACATCGCTTTTTAGAAGTGTAGCAACCCTTTTCTCAAAGTTTCTTGCAAATCGAACCTAATTATACTACTTCTGTTCTACTTGCAGTGGGTCGCATCGATCGTCTGGTGGCGAAGGAAATCATCTCGTATCAAGTGTGTGAAATCCACATTACCTCGTTACTTTCGTCGCATATTGCTGTCATGATTTATCTTGGTGTTCTTCATCAATGCCATTGCAGGTATCCTATTGGCCAGTGCGGTAACAATGTCGGGCTGATGCTGCTGCTTGACAAGTCCTCGAAGGCTCCAGGGCACGGGCATCAGAGACCTCCCAAAAGGATTTAGATGTCATCAGTCTTGAGCATATATACGGCTGATTTGTTTGTGAAAAACAAGGTGGCTTTCGCATTGTTGTCTCTTCCAGCCCTTACTCTTGGCGCGCGCTCTCGCTCATCATGCATGTCCGGTAAAGTGTAGCTTACAAATGGAAGCCGTCTGTTGTTTTTGTTGTGCTTACGGTTCTTCAGATGATGTTCTTTTGGCTTTGCTTCTTCAGTAAGAATGAGTGCGTTGTGTACAGGGTACGATAACCGGTGGAGCAGTGTACATGCTCCTCAAGAATGGAAGGTACCGCAAAATCACCAGTTGGAAACAGCAAAACAGGGATAGCTTCAAATTTAGCATGTGGTACGATAAATGCGACAAATCAAGTTTAAAGCATCACATTGTTAAGGAAATGGCAAGGTTTTGACTGTTTATTTAAGTTTCCAAGAGACGATAAGAACGAAGAGAGTCTCAACTGCCATAGATTAATTGTTGTTTCTCATACGGATGTCTCAACCAAAATGTCCTTCTCTCACTAAGGCACTAAGACAGAACACGTATGATAAACCTAGAGGCTGACCTGACTTGGTAGCTAGCGATTAGCTGAGCTCGTTGTTCAATGGAATCCCCATTTTCTCGTAAAAAAAAAAACCTAGAGGCCGATCTGGAAGAAAAAAAAACTATATCTCATGTCGAGAATACAACCCTCAAAATTTCTTTGTATCCTATCCGACCTTTTCAGATTTTCTTCATATCCGCATTCACTCCATCCTCTCACTACCCAACCAGTCAAGGTGCCGACGCTCCGTCGGCACAACTAGAATTGCTGTCGGCACAACCCTGTGTCGACGACCACCGTTGGCACCTCGCCGTTGGTATCAACACAGGTTGGCCGTCAGCACAACATCATGTGCCGACTGCATTTAACGGCCGTCGGGATAGAATTAACGGCCGTTTGGCAATTCTAGCTTGATTAAAAAAAAAACAAATTTTTCAATATTTTAAATCTTTCACATGGACCATTTTAACTCTAACTATATTTAATATTATGTCACATTGTACTCGTGGTCAAATTTCCCGGTCAGTCACACATCCTCACACTGCTCCAGCCCTAGCAGGCTTAACTTCTTTGTCCCTTTCGGATGAGCTTCCATGAAAGAAATGACGCCTTGTTGATAATACTACCATATCAATCCTATTAACCCCTATTCCTTGATGTCGCACCTCTTTATTTTTTTTGAATTCCAAACAATTACTTATGTAAACTACAATGAATAAGTAATACTAATCTTGAATTCAAATGACAATAAAATAATTTTTTGTTTTTGTCCTTTTCTATTTAATATGGAATAATTAATATCTTTAAATCTGAAAATCAGAATTACACAAATAATATGTCTAAATCAATCAAAAAAATGAGAGGAATCCAAATATGACATCTATATAATATTTTTAACCTAAAAACTGATTTTTCCAAAAAATCATGAGCATTAGATCGTGTACATGTAGTTCAAATCTAACTGACTTCCTACAAATTTGGCAGGAATTTGTCTTTTCACAAGGGGTGGACGAAAATGTTTAAGATACCCCTGTTGGGGTGTATGTAAGGTGGTCTCGTATTTTTGAAAAATGGGATGGTACCATTGTGAAACTTTCATTTAGTTGCTGCTTCACAAAACACCCCTTTTTGGGACTCGGAAAATGGAAAATACTTTTTTGGTGCGTCGAAAATGAAAGCTTCATCCTGCATCATTGTTCGTCATCCCAAGATGCACATGTATGCACAATATAGGCATATTATCACAAACTATACGACGATTCCAGCCATAACTTTAGTCGTTCAGCGTGAAAGCCATGAAACATCGCACATGATAGCTCATTGTTTAGAAGGTTTTTTGAGATTTTTGCGATATTCCAAGTTTGATATTTTTTCAAGGTAGATCTTATTTTTCAGAAAATTTTGATATATTATTTGTATTTTCTAAATTATAATGATTTAGTTATGATTTTTCTAGATTAATGTGGTAAAATGAAAAATAGGCTGAAAGTTGTTACCTCGCTGTCACGGCGAAGAGGCTCTGCCGACGGTTGCCATCGGTACAGGGTGTCTGTGCCGACGGCTTTCCTGTGCCGACAGCTTGCCTGCTAGCCTGGCCGAAACGAGCCAGGTGCTGACGGTCTCGACATTTAGTTGCCAACACGGAGGATGGCCGTCGGCACCTGGTAGGTTTCCTGTAGTGTCTGACTTACGAAGTGGTGGTGGAAAGACCTGATTTATTAGATCCAAAGGTTTCTGTTCACGTTCATCCTCGTTCTCTGTGGCCGTCCTTGCTCATCCTTGGCAAATCTTTTCTCACACTCCTCTACCATCTACAATGGAGAAAAGGACTACAGATTGGTGAGGTCTTAAGCTAGAAGATCAAAAAGATGAAGGTAACCCAACATATTAACGTACTTGTGTGCGTGATAACTCTGCTAATATCCCAAAATTCTGTCAAATTTTCTAGATAAGCCAATCAGTTTCATAAACTACAGGGATCAACGGGGGTCATAAGGTGAGTAGTTCACGGAATCCAGTACCTAGAACCCAAAACACTTTGCCAAAATGATTTGTCATCTCCACATCTGTTCATGCAAAAATGTTAGAGCTGCCACTTGCAGCTCCCTCTTCTTCTCTCTAATCTCTCTTGTATCTCTCTCACACAAACCTAACACACGCACACACTGGCCAAGGAAGAGCTAGCACAAAACCTTTGCCGTGACACTCACTTGGCTCTCAGAAGTCAGAAGTGCTACATTTTTCTTACTGCCCCACAGGCCTTACTTTCATTACTCAATGAAAGGTATGAATACATCAGCTACACGGTCAGGGGCCAACGGTCTGATCCGCTTCGTATACTCACGTCCAGAACGTGCGCAACTACTTTCCTAACTCCGTGCAAACTTCTAATCTATTTGATCCACTAATCACTCTACTGGCTACCTGCATGCACACGCACGATTAAACAACCTGCGCAGCCTTTCCTCAACGGTCACACACGACCAGGCCAAGGAAGCACATATTTAGCTCTACTTAGACTTATTCTTTTCAAATCCAGACCATTAAGCTCACTGATGGCATCTCCATGTGTGTATACAACGAAGCTTTCCGGCCGGACAACTCGATTACATGAACAACTCATACAAATAAACATAATGAAGTAGAAACTAACAAGATTAGTTCCAACAAAAAATACAGGTAGACAAGGGGTGGGCATTTTAACCAAAGACCGAATTACCAAACCAAAAAAAAAAAACGAGACCAAAGAGAATAGACCAAAACCGAAAAATACTACTACTAAAATTGGCCAGGAACTGTAGGAAACCGAAATTAGTTCGGCTAGTTCGGTTTAGCTCAGCTAACCGAAAATACAGAAGAAACCGAGAGAAAATAGCAACATGAAAATTCTATGTACGCACATAGCTCACTAGTCAATTTGAAGTAACCTTCACGAGAGTAACCCACTTGTGAGAACCAACCTGTGGTTGGATGGTTAGAAGAGCAGTGGCACCCCGGCCCACCAGAGTTCAAATCCTAAACTTGACACTTTGGTGTCTCATAAAGGCGGAATACTTTTTAGTGGGAGGCGACGTTTCCGTCGACAGCGAGGCGCCTGTGGTGACTTCGTCAATCTCAAGACCCGCCGGATTAGTTCTTCAATGCAGTCTCTTGGAGGTGCTCATAGGAATAGGGTGTGCGTGCGTGCATTCATAGGGGTGAGTGTGTGCGCGTATGTGTGAGTATCTTTGATTGTACTGTATTTCGCAAAAAAAAAGGTAACCCACTTATCTAGTCAACCTGGACGCACACACTGCACATTATCTAGTCGCTCTAAGACGGCAGCCGCCGGTGAGGCATTGTCGGGATGAGGGCTCCTTAATTCCGTCAACCAACGCCGGAGTTGTGCCATCTTCCTCTTTCTTCCTTCTACTTCCTGCCTACAGAACATCTGAGTGCCGACCACCTCCACCTCAATTTTCGACAGAATCTCTATTCCGTTTGTCTGGCATCACACGGACAACCTACAGAACTCCTTCTCTACGGGCACCGGCCCGCTAGCTCAATCTGACTCCTGATCGGCTACTAAAGCTGCATCTCTCATTCTCTCCCGTTCCATCCTAGTCAGGCGCTTTTTTTTTGAACGGCGAGTTACAACATTGTAGGGCGAGCGATAAACCCTCCTGATAAGGGGTTGCCCGAGCTTCTCAGTAAGCGACGGGTGGTGATGAACACGATGGTGTAGGCAGCGGAGGGAATCGATGATATGGTGTAGATAACTTGTATGACGCCGACGAAGTCTCTCGATTGATTCCTGTAGCCAATGCAACAAATCACAACTATGTAAGATATTCGTAACTCCACACACTTGCGCACGTAGCCGCCGACCACGAAGCGGTAAATTGCAATCTTCTAATCCCCAATGGAACAGCAGATCACACACAAACTTTCAGTAGCATAAAACTCCAGATCGATGCGAATTGGAGAGTAGTATTCAATAGTTTTGCATAGCAAACAACTAAGAACTAGGGTTTATCTTAAACATGGTATAAAACTACTTTGGGGGCGTCCTGGGCACTTATATAGGGGTTCAAGACGACCTCAGGTCGAAAAAGTACGAAAATAACCGACCCAGAATAGATCTGATCGAGACAGACTCGGACTCGGCCGGTCTGGAATCCAGTCGATCGGGCCTGGGACCAGGTGATCCGGTCTAGACCGGGTCTGGGACCGGGTGGGAACCGGGCTAAGCGTCCAAGCCCCCTGGATGGTTGCCCGGTTGGCACAAGTGCTGGAGCCGGTTTTGACCGGGGCGATCCGGCGTGGAGGCCGGTCGACCGGGCCTGGGACCGGGTGGCCCGGTGCCACGGCCGGTCTGAAGAAATCCTCCTCTCGCGCATGCCTCCCGCTCCTCCCTCGCGCGTCCATGGGATTTCTTCACGTCCAGCTCCATGTCCAGCTTCTTGTCTCCTCCTCGTGCGATGCTTGGTTCCTCCTCATACCTGATCATACATAAGTAATATGACTTATGCAGTATAAAGTTCTCATCGATCAAAATATCGTTTAGGAACAAGTTCACCTGTTGTTTAAATAGCTTCACACGAGCTCGTGTCATTGGTCCAATCCTAACTTCATTGGACTTGAGCTTCACAGCTTCATCTTCATCGTGCAATGACGGAGGTAGTAGTGAGGTAGGGATGTCCTCATCATCTCCCCCCCTTCAAAAGGCGTTGACCTCGACGCTCCAAGGTCTTCTCCGTCATATGGTGTCAAATCAGCAACATTGAAAGAATTACTGACACCAAACTCATCCTCTGGAAGATCTATCGAGTATGCATTATCATTGATCTTGGCAAGCACTTTGTAAGGACCAGCACCACGAGGAAGCAACTTGGACTTCCGCAGCTTCGGGAACCTGTCCTTGCGAAAATGTACCCAGACCATATCACCAGGCTTGAACAATATCTCCTTGCGCTTCTTGTTCATCCTTGCAGCATTGCTCTAGCCTTTCTTCTCGATCAACTCTTTAGTCTTCACATGAATTTTCTTCACAAAATCTGCCCTCTTGGATGCCTCCATATTGACTCTCTCATGTATGGGTAGAGGCAACAAATCAAGCGGAGTAATGGGTTTGAAACCATACACCACCTCAAAGGGACACAACTCTGTGGTAGAATGTACCGCCCTGTTGTAAGCAAACTCCACATGCGGCAAACATTCTTCACACTCCTTCAGGTTCTTCTTGATCATGGATCTCAATAGTTGTGACAATGTTCTATTCACCACTTCAGTTTGACCATCAGTTTGAGGATGACAAGTAGTGCTGAAAAGCAGCTTCGTCCCCAGCTTTCTCCAAAGCGTCTTCCAGAAGTAGCTCATAAACTTCACGTCACGATCAGAAACAATATTCTTCGGGACTCCATGTAGACGTACAATCTCCCTGAAAAACAGGTTAGCAATATGCGACGCATCGTCGCTCTTGTGGCAGGCAATAAAATGTGACATCTTAGAGAATATATCCACTACCACAAATACATAATCATGGCCTCTTTTAGTACGCGGCAAACCCAACACAAAATCCATACTAATATCCTCCCAAGGTGTAGTAGGTGCCGGTAACGGAGTATACAAACCGTGAGGCTTTAGTTTGGACTTAGACTTGTTGCAAGTAATGCACCTCTTCACATACCTGTCCACGTCCCATCTCATCTTTGGCCAATAAAAGTGTTCAGCTAGCATGAGTAGCATCTTCTCACGCCAAAGTGACCCATCAAACGTCCAGCATGAGATTCCTGCAATAAGAGCAAACACACAGACGATTCTGGAACACATAGTTTGTTAGCTCTAAACAAGAACCCATCATGTATGTGATATTTTTCCCATGCTTTACCAATAGCACACAAGCGATATGGTTCAGCAAAATCATGATCAGTGGCGTACAAATCACATAGTATCTCTAATCCAGTAATTTTAACATCAAGTTGAGTTAATAACATATTCTTCCTAGATAGATCATCATCAACAATATTATCTTTTCCCTTCTTATGCTTAATAATGTATGGAAAAGACTCAATGAACTCA
The DNA here is from genome assembly GCF_019359855.2 of Lolium perenne. Taxonomy (NCBI): domain Eukaryota; kingdom Viridiplantae; phylum Streptophyta; class Magnoliopsida; order Poales; family Poaceae; genus Lolium; species Lolium perenne. The sequence continues at coordinate 82,026,310 of NC_067248.2, read as the reverse complement.
ACCCACTTAGCAAGACGCTTAGGCAAAGTAGATTGGGCTTTCAGATATTTTAAAGCTTCATGATCAGAATGTATGATAAATTCTTTTGGCCACAAGTAATGTTGGCAAACCTCAAGAACTCTAATTAAAGCATACAATTCTTTATCATAGATAGGATAGTTGAACTTAGCAGCAGAAAGTTTCTCAGAAAAATATGCAATTGGGCGACCTTCTTGCATCAACACACCACCAATTCCAATACCACTAGCATCACATTCAATCTCAAATTGCTTATTGAAATCAGGAAGTGCAAGCAACGGTGCAGAAGTTAACAATCGTTTCATTTCATCAAAAGCATGATCTTGGGTTGCGCCCCACTCAAAGACAACACCCTTTTTAGTCAAGTCATTCAAAGGTGCAGCAATAGTACTAAAGTTGGGCACAAATCTTCTATAAAACCCAGCAAGACCATGAAAACTTCTAACTTGACTCACATTCATGGGAGTAGGCCAATTTTGAATAGCTTCAATTTTAGACTCATCTACTTCTACTCCATGCTTAGAGACAACATAACCCAGAAATATGACCTTATCTTTGCAAAATGTGCACTTCTCAAGATTACCATAGAGTTTATTATCACGCAACACTTGCAAAACATGTCGAATATGTATAGTATGATCAGATTCATTGCGGCTGTAGATTAATATATCATCAAAGTACACAACCACAAATTTGCCAATAAAATCACGCAAAACATGGTTCATCAATCTCATGAAAGTACTAGGTGCATTAGTTAATCCAAAAGGCATCACTAACCACTCATATAAACCAAATTTTGTTTTAAAGGTTGTTTTCCACTCATCCCCTTCTTTCATCCTAATTTGATGATAACCACTACGCAAATCAATTTTAGAGAAAACAGCAGCACCACTCAATTCATCTAACATATCCTCTAAACGGGAAATAGGATGACGATATCGAATAGTAATGTTGTTTATCGCTCTACAATCTACGCACATGCGCCAAGTACCATCTTTCTTAGGAACTAGAATAACAGGAACAACACAAGGACTAAAGCTTATGCGGATATAACCTTTATCGAGTAGCGCTTGTACTTGTTTCTGTATCTCCTTCGTCTCTTCGGGATTCGTTCTATATGGCGCCCTATTGGATAGCGAGGCGCCGGGAATCAAGTCAATTTGATGCTCAATACCACGCAATGGTGGTAGTCCTGCGGGCACCTCCTCCGGCAACACATCGCTGAATTACTGCAACACATTAGAAACACCAAGAGAAATAGGGGTCATGTCGTTAGAAACCAAAACCTCACCCTTGTACATGAGCACAAGAGGCATGGCTGTAGGATCCTCACTAAATTCTCTCATGTCTTCTTTGGTGGCTAAAAGCACTAAGGAATTCACTCTCTCACTTTTCGTTATATCACTCACAGCATTACAATTCTCTCGCCTATATCTATAGATGCATCCTCCAAATTTACTTAATCTTCTGACGAGACTCATTAACAATTTGATGTGGTGACATAGGTTGTAAGTTAATTTTCTTGCCCTTGAACTCCAAGTGGTATGTATTGGCGTGGCCATTGTGTTGCACAGAACGGTCATAGAGTCATGGCCGGCCCAACAATAGGTGACACACCGTCATAGAAACCACATCAAAGTCAATGGAATCCTTATACGGTCCAATCTCAAAATCAACACGCACAATGTGGCTCACCTTCACCTCACCATTATTGCTCAACCACTGAATATAATATGGATGTGGGTGCGGTAGATACTTCAGTTTCAGCTTGGCACATAACTCTTTGCTTGCTAGATTGCGACAAGTTCCGCCATCAATAATTACCTTGCAAGCTTTATCAGGACCAACAAGTGCCTTTGTTTGGAACAAATTGCAGCGCTGAGTAGATGCACTGGGCTGCACATTGAGAATACGCTGTGACACAACTATAGTTTGAGCTTCAGAAGGATAAGCGTCAAAACTATCGCTGTCATAATCATCATCTTCCGGAGCATCCGGATCAGCATCGTCACCAGTTTCATATTCATTGTCCTCATTAATGATCATAACTTTGCGGTTAGGACAATCCTTTTTGAAGTGACCCTTGCCACCACATGTATGACAAAGCATATCACGGTTGCGTGCCGTTGACATATTAGAACTAGTTCCACTTGTTCCACTGTAGCGCCTGTTCGGTTCCATCATAGTAAAAATACGTTTTTACCCCTTAGTCCACGTGTAAATCATCAAACCCATTCACACCGCATCTGACGGTGCGTCCATCTTGCAAAATTGACTATTAAAGACCTTCTTCTTCCTCCGTTCTCCCCTTCGTTGCGCCGCACCTCTGTTTCTCTCTCTCCAAAATCCCCTTTGACAAACACGCTCCTGCGCTCGTGCCTACTACCTTACTGCAACTAACTCCACTTGATGCCGCCACGGACTAAGCTCACCAAGCACTCCTCCCCCATGGAAACAGAAGGCCTGCAATCCTCCGAGTGGGAGAGATCCAGGATCTCAAATCAAGATATGAACCTGCTCAAGAAGCTTGGATTCATGAAGAAGGAGAACACGCTGATCTTTCCCGGCGACGAGAGCTACCCCACGCCACGCATTGGATACCGGGTAACTTTCGTCGACCATCTCATCTGTGGCCTAGCTACCCCAATCCACGAATTTCTTCGTGGATTGCTCTTTATTTACGGTCTGCAACTCCATCATCTCACCCCCAATTCCATCCTTCACATCACCATCTTCATTACCCTCTGTGAGAGCTTTCTCGGGACCCCTCCCAACGGGGGCCTGTGGAAACGCATTTTTCTAGTCCGCCGCAACAGCTCCCACACCACTGCCTATAATGTAGGTGGTGTGGTTATATGCGTCCGCCCAGATGTTGAGTATTTCGATGTCAAATTCCCTGACTCTGTTCAAGGGTGGCGCAAAAGATGGCTTTATGTCCAGGAGGCAAACGTTGATCATCAGGAATACAATGTCGCTCCTTTTGATGGTGGCGAAAAAATCGTTCGCCGTCGTTCATGGGATGCGGAAGCCTCCGATGATGAAAAACGGCGACTGATGCCCTTATGAAGCGCATCCATGAACTCCAGAATACCCACGGCAAAGAGCTGTCGGGTATTCAAATAACTGCATACTTTCTGAGGATAAGGGTACAGCCTCTTCAAGCTCACAAGAATCCTCTGTGGATGTATGCTGGCGCAAAAGACGGGGATAGCTTCTCCAAGGATTTGTCAACAAAAGACTTGGAAAGGCTTATCCGGAAGATGTCATCGCTGAGCAAGAAAGACACTTGACGTGGGCATTACCCTTCGGGTAACCAATGTTGCTCTACCCTATACGGTCTAACTGGAGGCCCATGAAAGTACCTAAGGGCAAGATGGGCCAATAGGACGGTGCGACGGAAGATTGCTTGGAGTTCAAGGCACGAAGGAAGCCGAACAAGGAAAGCCTGAAGATAGATCTACTGTAATCCTACCCGTACTCGATGAGATCTCTCGGGACCTGGCCGCCTATATAAAGGCCAGGAGAGGGGCTATCGAGGGACACAATCAATCTTAGCGATCTTAGCCAACAGAAGCTTAGAACTAGGTTACCCTAGCGATTAGCTATCTCGACGAGATCACAGCCGAACTATTCGGCACCCCATTGTAACACTGTTTTCATCATAATCAAGAACATACAAGCAGGACGTAAGGGTTTTACCTCATCGAGGGCCCCGAACCTGGGTAAATCGCTCTCCCCGTTTGTCTGTGTACCGATGTCTCGTATCAGCTTGCAGGATTCCATCAACCCTAAGTCCCAATCGGAGGACATTGTCGAGGAACACCCCCGACAATTGGCGCCGTCTGTGGGAACCCTGCTGGCACAAGATCAGTCATCGGCAGATCTGATCATGTCATCAACATCTTCATCGGCACCGCCATCACCAACTCTGGGAGGTCCGGTCCGATTCGGCTCCTACGAGTTCACCCCGCATAGCGATTCTTCTCGCTCAAACTTCTCAGATCTGCAAGGAAACATGGAGATGACCATCGGCAGCGTCCACTACAACGTCAACGCGGAGGGAATTCTCCAGCTGCTGGAATCGCCTACCTCTGGATCAACGAGTCCTAGCGCGTCGTCATCACTCGATTTATTGGCTGGCCTGACAGAATCAATGAGCTCGCCCGCGCCTTCGACTCCCCGTTCAGCGTCCTCAATGTCAGTAGGATCCGACGAACCCACATCTTCGGAATTAACCTCCTACTACTGCTCGAACTGCGACGCCAGGCACGGTTTGGGATCAAGCGACACACCGTTCATCTGCAATGCCCGATACTCGTCGGGAGAAGACAGTGTCGGCAGCATCGCCCGGAGAGCCACCCGAAGAACAGCACACCATCAGGTCTACGTCGCCAACAACACAGGAAATACAAGGCACGGAGGAGACGGAGACCGCACGCCCCGTTCCAGCAGGAGAGCGAGCTTCGAAAATAGCGCTAGCAATCGCGACAGCGACTATACCATCGCGGACGAGGAGTGGGCTGCGGCCAGGACAGCCGTACTTAACAACACCCCGCTCCCCGCAGGAACCTCGGTTGGAACCCTAAACGCATACCGCTCTATACTAGAGAAAAACCGGGAGCACCTGCCGAGAGAGCAAGCTACCCTCGAGAGACGTCTATCTGCGGCAGAACGATCCAGCGAGCGACGGAGAGCTTCACAAGGAAGCGCTTCCCGAAGTGCTCTTGGGGCGGGAAAACATCGGTCAAGACTGTCCAGGCTCTCAGAAGACGACGCCAGAGAAATAACGTCAAATCTAACCAAGTCTTTCATGACCACGGATACCGCAGGCATGCCACGGCCGAAGAACGTTGCGGGAGCAACAGCTAATCTCGCCGCATACCTCATCAACCAACGCCCCGAAGGATCCATGGCACAAGCTCACCGTGGTGCCCTAGAAAGTCTCGCCATATTGGGAAACAATCTAGTTCCGCAGAAAGAGAAAACCATGGCGCAGGCCAGCGGTTCGAAACATCGGGCGAGAGATGCCCGGGATGAAATCACCCAGAGCCGGATTGATAAAGCAAGACGACGACGCGCCGCCAGGAAGGATGACGACAGTGACTCCTCAGACGAGGATCAAGAGTACGATGGTGAACTAAGGGGAGCCGATTGTTTGAGTTACAAAATCCGTGAGTCGATGCCACCCAAAAAGTTCAAGCCTACTCCCACTGACGCTGCCAAGTATGATGGGCAGCAGGAACCAAGATCTTGGATAGATGATTACCTGCAGACTGTGATTCTGCATAAAGGGAACCAGATAGCAGCAATGCAGTGCTTGCAGCTCTACTTAAAGGACTCGGCGCGGGCCTGGTTAAGGGGGCTGCCGAAAGGTTCCATCAAATCATGGGACGACCTGGTGGATGCCTTCGTTGGTAACTTCCAGGCAACATATAAAAGACCCGTCGGGATTGAGGAGCTACGCAACTGCCAGCAGAAGCAGAAGGAGTCGATGCGCTCTTACATAGGGAGATTCACCAAACTCCTAAACACTGCCGAAGATGTATCTGTAGACAGAGCAATCGACGCTTTCAGCGATGGTGTCCGACGCGAAAGTTACATAGAAGAACTTGGACGCAAAAAGCCGAAAACCATCACCAAGCTGATGGAAATCGCCAACAGTTGGGCTGATGGCGAGGACAACGTGCGAAGACCACGCCAGCGCAGCGATGACGAAGACGACGACCAGCCAAAGCACGACTCGGGCAGCCGAAGGGATCGGCACAAAAGGAGGAAAAATCGCAACTACGACGACAACAACCTGGTAGCTGCAGGATACTTCGATCGACATGATGATCGGTATGATGAGAGAAGAGACGATCGACAGGATGGCAACCGGAACAACTCTGGAAACCGCGGCAATTATAAACCACGGCAGCAGAGGGTTCCTGAGTTACCCTATGCTGAGCAGATCAACGCTCCCTGTTACCTGCACTCGTATGTCGACTCTAAGGACGACAAAACAAAGTCGAGTCACCTTCTCAGGGATTGTCGACAGTTCCTCGACATGCACAAACTCATCTAGCAGTCAGGACAGCAACCGCTACCACCTCCACCCCCACCCCCATCACAGCACCAAGTCCAGCAGGCCCAACCTCATCAACCCAACGAGGCGTTCCCACCACCACGTGGGCAGATGAGCATGATCCACAAGACAGGTGTCTCGAGAAGAGAGATGAAGAAGCTCACCCGGGAAATTAATCTGGCCGAAAGCATCATGGCAAACATCCTTGAGTATGTCGAGTGGTCCTCTCAGAACGTTACGTTCAGCCAAGCAGACCACCCGATGACCATACCAAAACCAGGACACGCTGCCTTGGTAGTTGAGGCACAGATAGGGGGATTCAAGATGAGCAAAGTATTTATGGATGGTGGGAGCGGGTTAAACCTGATTTTCGTCGACACAATCAAGAGTATGGGGATCACCATGGGAATGTTGGAAGAGACAGACACCTGCTTCCACGGGATTCTGCCAACTGAACCAGGTTACTCTCTTGGAAGAATTTACCTGAACGTTGTCTTCGGCAGATCCGACAATTTCAGGAAGGAGAAGATCGAGTTTGAGGTAGTGAATTGGGAGTCACAGTATCATGCTATACTCGGGAGACCAGCCTATGCCAAGTTCATGGCCGTGCCGCACTGTGCATATCTCAAGCTGAAAATGCCTGGCAACAAAGGGACAAACATCACAGTCCATGGAAGTTTTTCGCGCTCAGACAGTTGCGATCGCAATTTCCAGAGGATCGCTGCGAAGTTTGGGAGCAAGCAAGAAATTATCAAGCCTCCGCCCAAGTTGTTGTTGCGTGAAATCAAGGAAGAGAAGGACGACAGGGGAAGCAAAAAGAAGCCAGCCGACCTTGCCCTTAAAGCCTCGACAGCAGAAGCCTCGGCAGCAGGAGCTTTGACAGCAAAAGCTTCGGCAGCAAAAGGTTCGGCAGTTGATGACGTAGAAGGCATAGAAAACAGCAAGACGCTGGCAGCCACAGCTCAAACCCCTGGTGAAATCAGCAACGCTGCGGCTACCCCTAACGTGGTGAAGAAGCCAGAAAAAGAGAAGAACCCCTTCCTTGATTAAGAATTTTTTTCCAGCATTTATTTTCCTTTTTTCCTTCTACTTTATACAGGGCCTTTCTTTTTCGCCCTTCAGCCCCGTGCCTACTTTATTAATAAGAATTTAAGCTTCCATCTTTTGATAAAGCATTGCAGTGATCACGAACTTCTATGCCCCGTCACTACGAAAACGTAGTACAAGGATCGTGTTCCAAAAAGCCTCTACGAGTGCTAAAAAGACGTTCACCTTTCCCTCTGCTATAGATGCCTCTACGAGTGCCGTAAATAGCAAGAGTTTGGAAATACACATAAAAAACAACCCACGTTCGATATTTCACTCATGGAAATATCAAGGAACAACGGGCTCATCGGCAGAATCACTACACCCGAAATATTCGGGAGTGCCTTTCGAAATTTAAAACGGTTGAAAGCAAAGTTGCGCATACAACAGGTTTAGCAAGACCTGCAGCACGAGCTGATCACTCACATGATTTGCTAAACAGCCAATATACATACATTTAAAAACGAGCAACTAAGATTCGCTCAAAATTGAAACTTGCCAACGGCAACAACATGGTAAAAGTACATATACATGTATCTACCGAATGAAAAGGCGTCAGTACATAATCCAAACACTTGGATAAAGTAGTCAAACTATCTATTTACAAACAGTTATTAAAACCTTGAAATCATTCTTGCGGAGCTCCTCTTTCTTCAGGTACCCTTGAATCCTTCTCGAGTCTGTCGACAATTATGTTGGCAGGCAACAATACCTTCGGATACAGCTCCTCCAAGGTCCCAGTAGCATTGGCAATCGACAGCAAACCCGCCGAAGGATAACGCGCAAGTACAAGGGAAAGCGCAAATATGGCCCCTGCAAAAACCTGCGCACGTACCAACGCTCGGATCTTCTTGGCATTACCCAATTCAGACATCAAAGCAAGGAGAGTCGGGGGGACTGCGTTCAAGGGGAACATTGTCTTCCAAACCACCCTCATAGCCTTGTAGCACTTGTCAAAAAAGTGGTGGACCTGTTGAACTCGAACCTGAAATTGCGCCACAGTCGAAGCCTTCGAATGCTCCCGCCAGAAAATTTCCTCGGCCGAGGATAGCTCGATCAAGGCATTCACACGCTCGTGAACCCGTTTGCTCTCCTCCGCATGGTTCAGAGCTATGACTGACAAGGAAGTAAAAAAGAGGATCAGATAAAACGCTATCGACCAAAGGGTGAAGAGATCAAAGGACTCACAGTTCAAGCTCTCGGTAGCTTTATGCAGCTCAGTAAGAGCGTACCGCTCTACGTCGGTTGCAATCTCGCTCTTCTTGTTGATAATCGCGGCCAAGGTGTAAGTGATGCGCAGGTCCTTCTCCATCCATCTGGGTGATCCGATCCTTCATCCGTTGGATCCGATCACTTTCGGGAAGAACACCAGAGGAGTCATCAACAAACGAGGGCACTGGGAAAACCTGCAGGCAACAGCGTTAAGAGGATGATATGGTCAAATTAAGCATCCAACGAAAACTCCCATCGGGAGCAGCATAAGTAATCCCCATCAGGAGAAGCACGAGTGAAGATATTATGATGAAAACATGCTGGCAACATTGCCGGCATAGTGTTCATTACAAACTTAAAGTTCTCGCAGCAGAATAATGTTTCATACTAGCCCAAGGGTAAAATTGTTACAACAGTCAAGGAGCTTGAGTCTGAGTTGACAGGCTAGGGCCAACCGATGTTTTTCCTGAAACTAAATCGAGGAGCTGATGAGCACAAGTACGGGCGGACGCCGTAAAAGCGCTTAAATCAATAGATCGCCCATCTTTCTCTTTCGGCAGCTCCTTAGTCATTTCTTCGATGTCAGCCTTAAAGCCGTAACCCATCATAAGTTGGAAGGCAAGGAGGGCGCCATAGGTACGCGAGGTACGCTTGAATACCTCAATGACCTCCTTGGTGTCGACTGCGAAAGCGTCAATCAGCTGCCCCAGAGTTCTCTCCTGCGTGGCCTTGGGGAATATCATCGAATGCATCCGCGTCAGAGCACCCTTTCCCTTGTCAAGAAGCCCCCGGGTGAGTTGGTAAGTGATACGCGTAGATGCAAACGTCCGTTGGGAACCCCAAGTGGAAGGTATGATGCGTATAGAAGCAAGTTTCCCTCAGTATGAAACCAAGGTTTAATCGAACCAGTAGGAGCCAAGAAGCACGTTGAAGGTTGATGGTGGCGAAATGTGATGCGGCGCAACAACAGGGATTCCGGCGCCAACGTGGAATCTGCACAACAAAACCAAAGTACTTTGCCCCAACGAAACAGTGAGGTTGTCAATCTCACCGGCTAGCTGTAACAAAGGATTAAGCGTATCGAGTGGAAGATGATTGTTTGCAAGAAAATAGTAAAACACAATTGCAGTAGATTGTATGCTATGTAAAGAATAGGACCGGGGTCCACAGTTCACTAGAGGTGTCTCTCCCATAAGATAAAAGCATGTTGGGTAAACAAATTACAGTCGGGCAATTGACAAATAGAGAAGGGCATAACAATGCATATACATGATATGATAAATATAGTGACATTTAATTGGGCATTACGACAAAGTACATAGACCGCCATCCAACTGCATCTATGCCTAAAAAGTCCACCTTCAGGTTATCATCCGAACCCCATTCAGTATTAAGTTGCAAAGCAACAGACAATTGCATTAAGTATGGTGCGTAATGTAATCGACAACTACATCCTTAGACATAGAATCAATGTTTTATCCCTAGTGGCAACAGCACATCACAACCTTAGAACTTTACATCCTTTGTCCCAGGTGTCAATGAAGGCATGAACCCACTATCGAGCATAAATACTCCCTCTTGGAGTTAAAAGTACAAACTTGGCCAGAGCCTCTACTAATAACGGAGAGCATGCAAGATCATAAACAACACATGAACAATAGATTGATAATCACCATAACATAGTATTCTCTATCCATCGGATCCCGACAAACACAACATATAGAATTACATATAGATGATCTTGATCATGTTAGGCAGCTCACAAGATCCAACAATGAAGCACAATTAGGAGAAGACGACCATCTAGCTACTGCTATGGACCCATAGTCCAGGGGTGAACTACTCACTCATCACTCCGGAGGCGATCATGGCGATGAAGAGTCCTCCGGGAGATGAATCCCCTCTCCGGCAGGGTGCCGGAGGCGATCTCCTGAATCCCCCGAGATGGGATTCGCGGCGGCGGCGTCTCTGGAAGGTTTTCCGTATCGTGGCTCTCGGTACTGGGGTTTTCGCGACGGAGGCTTTAAGTAGGCGAAAGGGTAGGTCAGGGGGCGGCGCGAGGGGCCCACACCACAGGCCGGCGTGGCCAGGGCCTGGGCCGCGCCGCCCTATGGTGTGGCCACCTCGTGGCCCCACTTCCTTCCCTCTTCGGTCTTCTGGAAGCTCCGTGCAAAAATAGGACCCTGGGCGGTGATTTCGTCCAATTCCGAGAATATTTCCTTACTAGGATTTCTGAAACCAAAAACAGCAGAAAACAGCAACTGGCTCTTCGGCATCTTGTTAATAGGTTAGTTCCAGAAAATGCATAAATATGACATATAATGTGCATAAAACATGTAGGTATCATCAATAAAGTAGCATGGAACATAAGAAATTATCGATACGTTGGAGACGTATCAGCATCCCCAAGCTTAGTTCTGCTCGTCCCGAGCAGGTAAAACGATAACAAAGATAATTTCTGAAGTGACATGCCATCATAATCTTGATCATACTATTTGTAAACATATGTAATGAATGCAGCGATCAAAACAAAAGTAATGACATGAGTAAACAAGTGAATCATATGACAAAGACTTTTCATGAATAGTACTTCAAGACAAGCATCAATAAGTCTTGCATAAGAGTTAACTCATAAAGCAATAAATCAAAGTAAAGGTATTGAAGCAACACAAAGGAAGATTAAGTTTCAGCGGTTGCTTTCAAGTTGTAACATGTATATCTCATGGATAGTTGTCAATGCAAAGTAATATAATAAGTGCAATATGCAAGTATGTAGGAATCAATGCACAGTTCACACAAGTGTTTGCTTCTTAAGGTGGAAGGAGATAGGTAAACTGACTCAACAATAAAAGTAAAAGAAAGGTCCTTCAAAGAGGAAAGCATCGATTGCTGTATTTGTGCTAGAGCTTTTATTTTGAAAACATGAAACAATTTTGTCAACGGTAGTAATAAAGCATATGAGTTATGTAAATTATATCTTACAAGTTGCAAGCCTCATGCATAGTATACTAATAGTGCCCGCACCTCCTCCTACTTAGCTTGGACTACCGGATCTTTGCATGCCATGTTTCAACCAAGTGTCACAAAGGGGTACCTCCATGCCGCCTGTACAAAGGTCTAAGGAGAAAGCTCGCATTTTGGATTTCTCGCTTTTGATTATTCTCAACTTAGACATCCATACCGGGACAACATGGACAACAGATAATGGACTCCTCTTAAATGCATAAGCATGTAGCAACAATTATTATTCTCATATGAGATTGAGGATATATGTCCAAAACTGAAACTTCAACCATGATTCATGGCTTTAGTTAGCGGCCCAATGTTCTTCTCTAACAATTTTGCATGCTCCAACCACTAAGGTGATAGATCCTTCAGACAAGACGGACATGCATAGCAACTCACATGATATTCAACAAAGAATAGTTGATGGCGTTCCCCAGAAGCATGGTTATCGCACAACAAGCAACTTAATAAAAGATAAAGTGCATAAGTACATATTCAATACTACGATAGTTTTTAAGGCTATTTTGTCCCATGAGCTATATATTGCAAAGATGAATGATGGAATTTTAAAGGTAGCACTCAAGCAATTTACTTTGGAATGGCGGAGAAATACCATGTAGTAGGTAGATATGGTGGACACAAATGGCATAGTAGTTGGCTCAAGGGTTTTGGATGCATGAGAAGTATTCCCTCTCGATACAAGGTTTAGGCTAGCAAGGTTATTTGAAGCAAACTCAAGGATGAACAGGTGCAGCAAAACTCACATAAAAGACATATTGTAAACATTATAAGACTCTACACTGTCTTCCTTGTTGTTCAAAACTCAATACTAGATATTATCTAGACCTTAGAGAGACCAAATATGCAAATCAAATTTTAGCAAGCTCTATGTATTTCTTCATTAATGGGTGCAAAGCATATGATGCAAGAGCTTAAACATGAGCACAACAATTGCCAAGTATCACATTATCCAAGACATTTTAGAATTACTACATGTAGCATTTTCCAATTCCAACCATATAACAATTTAACGAAGAAGAAACTTCGCCTTGAACATTATGAGTAAAGCCTAAGGACATATTTGTCCATATGCAACAGCGGAGCGTGTCTCTCTCCCACAAAGTGAATGCTAGGATCCATTTTATTCAAACAAAAACAAAAACAAAAACAAACCGACGCTCCAAGTAAAGAACACAAGATGTGATTGAATAAAAATATAGTTTCAGGGGAGGAACCTGATGATGTTGTCGATGAAGAAGGGGATGCCTTGGGCATCCCCAAGCTTAGACGCTTGAGTCTTCTTAGAATATGCAGGGCTGAACCACGGCTTGAAAACTTCCTTCACACCAAACTTCAAGCAAACTCATTAGAGGGTTAGTGCACAATTAATAATTCACACATTCAGAGGTGACACAATCATTCTTTACACTTCTGGACATTGCATAAAGCTACTGGACATTAATGGATCAAAGAAATGAATCCAACATAGCAAAAGAGGCAATGCGAAATAAAAGGCAGAATCTGTCAAAAACAGAACAGTCCGTAAAGACGAATTTAAAGATGGCACCAGACTTGCTCAAATGGAAAAACTCAAAACTAATGAAAGTTGCGTACATATCTGGGGATCACGCTCGTAAATTGGCAGATTTTTTCGAATTTTTTACAGAGACTTAGGCCCAGATTCGTGACAGACAGCAATGCTGTTTCTGCGCAGCGATCTCAAATATAACCTCAACTTTGACATATAAACTTTAGTTGGCACAAAAACATGATAAGGAGAGGTTGCTACAGTAGTAAACAAATTCCAAGACTCAACAAAACAAAAATTGATGTAGTAAAATAAACACATGGGTTATCTCCCAAGAAGTTCTTTCTTTATAGCCATTAAGATGGGCTCAGCAATTTTAATGATACTCTCGCAAGAAACAAGAGTTGAAGCAAAAGAGAGCATCAAGGAGCAAATTCAAATCACATTTAAGCCTAACCCACTTCCTATGAAAAGGAATCTTGTACACAAATAAATTCATGAAGAACAAAGTGGCAAGCATAGAAAAGCAACATAAGCGCAATTTCAAGATTCTCAACATAAAGAGGGGAAACTTAATATTATTAAGATGCATATAACCATGTTTCCCTCTCTCATAATAACTTTCAGTAGCATCATGAACAAACTCAACAATATAACTATCACATACAACATTCTTGTCATGAGCCACATGCATAAAATTATTACTCTCCACATAAGCATAATCAATTTTATTAGTTGTAGTGGGAGAAAATTCAACAAAATAGCTATCATTATTATTCTCATCACCATAATCATCATACATAGGAGGCATATTGTAATCATAATTAATTTTCTCCTCAATAGTAGGTGGACTGAAAATATCATATTCATCATTGCAAGCATCATATATAGGAGGTAAAGTATCATCCAAGTAAATTTTCTCCTCCATGCTTGGGGGACTAAAAATATCACAACCAGCTTCCCCAAGCTTAAATTCTTCCATAGCTTTAGCAATAATGGTGTTCAAAGAGTTCATGCTAATAACATTGCTACAACTATTTTGCAAACAAAGTTCCATGGGTTTTTTAATTTTCTCTTCAAACACATCATGTCCTAATTCAAGATAAAGTTCATAAAGATCACTAATTTTTTTGTTGTTTTCCATTAAGCCTAACTAGTGAAAATAAAAACAAGTACAGGGCTAGACATGATAACAAAATAAATTAAATGCAAGTAACTAATTTTTTTGTGTTTTGATAGAGAACAAGACAGTAAATAAAGTAAAACTAGAAACTAATTTTTGTGTGTGTTTTGTTTAGGTGCAGCAAACAAAGTAGTAAATAAAATAAAGCAAGGCAAAATCAAAGTAAAGAGATTGAGAAGTGGAGACTCCCCTTGCAGCGTGTCTTGATCTCCCCGGCAACGGCGCCAGAAATTTAGCTTGATACGCGTAGATGCACACGTCCGTTGGGAACCCCAAGTGGAAGGTATGATGCGTATAGAAGCAAGTTTCCCTCAGTATGAAACCAAGGTTTAATCGAACCAGTAGGAGCCAAGAAGCACGTTGAAGGTTGATGGTGGCGAAATGTGATGCGGCGCAACAACAGGGATTCCGGCGCCAACGTGGAATCTGCACAACAAAACCAAAGTACTTTGCCCCAACGAAACAGTGAGGTTGTCAATCTCACCGGCTTGCTGTAACAAAGGATTAAGCGTATCGAGTGGAAGATGATTGTTTGCAAGAAAATAGTAAATCACAATTGCAGTAGATTGTATGCTATGTAAAGAATAGGACCGGGGTCCACAGTTCACTAGAGGTGTCTCTCCCATAAGATAAAAGCATGTTGGGTAAACAAATTACAGTCGGGCAATTGACAAATAGAGAAGGGCATAACAATGCATATACATGATATGATAAATATAGTGAGATTTAATTGGGCATTACGACAAAGTACATAGACCGCCATCCAACTGCATCTATGCCTAAAAAGTCCACCTTCAGGTTATCATCCGAACCCCATTCAGTATTAAGTTGCAAAGCAACAGACAATTGCATTAAGTATGGTGCGTAATGTAATCGACAACTACATCCTTAGACATAGAATCAATGTTTTATCCCTAGTGGCAACAGCACATCACGACCTTAGAACTTTCTGTCACTGTCCCAGGTGTCAATGAAGGCATGAACCCACTATCGAGCATAAATACTCCCTCTTGGAGTTAAAAGTACAAACTTGGCCAGAGCCTCTACTAATAACGGAGAGCATGCAAGATCATAAACAACACATGAACAATAGATTGATAATCACCATAACATAGTATTCTCTATCCATCGGATCCCGACAAACACAACATATAGAATTACATATAGATGATCTTGATCATGTTAGGCAGCTCACAAGATCCAACAATGAAGCACAATTAGGAGAAGACGACCATCTAGCTACTGCTATGGACCCATAGTCCAGGGGTGAACTACTCACTCATCACTCCGGAGGCGATCATGGCGATGAAGATTCCTCCGGGAGATGAATCCCCTCTCCGGCAGGGTGCCGGAGGCGATCTCCTGAATCCCCCGAGATGGGATTCGCGGCGGCGGCGTCTCTGGAAGGTTTTCCGTATCGTGGCTCTCGGTACTGGGGTTTTCGCGACGGAGGCTTTAAGTAGGCGAAAGGGTAGGTCAGGGGGCGGCGCGAGGGGCCCACACCACAGGCCGGCGCGACCAGGGCCTGGGCCGCGCCGCCCTATGGTGTGGCCACCTCATGGCCCCACTTCCTTCCCTCTTCGGTCTTCTGGAAGCTCCGTGCAAAAATAGGACCCTGGGCGGTGATTTCGTCCAATTCCGAGAATATTTCCTTACTAGGATTTCTGAAACCAAAAGCAGCAGAAAACAACAACTGGCTCTTCGGCATCTTGTTAATAGGTTAGTTCCAGAAAATGCATAAATATGACATATAATGTGCATAAAACATGTAGGTATCATCAATAAAGTAGCATGGAACATAAGAAATTATCGATACGTTGGAGACGTATCAGTGAGCGGTGAGAACCGTCGACACACCGTTTGCCGGGGAATTGCTCGGAATTTTATCCAAGGCAATAGCAGGGATGTCGGCGGCTTCTGCGAGTAGTCAAAGGAAATCGTTGACGAAGAAGAAGATCCATAAAAAAGTAATAATCTACAAGGGATATAGGAACTTACCAAGCAGGGCCAAGGCAGACTGGCGGAGGAGTTCATCCTTTTCTGCCGCCCGAGCTTCCTCCTCCTTCAGCCGCTCCTTCAGCTTGTTCAGCTCCTCTTTCGGGGATTCAACCTCCTGGCGAGCTACGGCGGCCTTTTTGATGGCGCCGTCCAACTTTGAAGAGGAAGACTTAGCCTCCTTCTGCAGCCGAATTTTGTCCGCCTCCAGAGAGGTGAATTGAGAGGCGAAGGCCTCTAAAGAGGATATCACACCTCGTAGATCCTTGAAAAAAGGGAATGTTTGACAAGGATCGTTAAGAAAAGACACATTCCGAAAGATTCTTGTTAGATTCAACAAAGACTTACAGAAGGAGGAGCTGCGGCAGCAGCAGGAGCATCTTTCCCTTTGGAAAGAGAGGAGGCAGTCGATGCTTGCGCCACAGGAGCCGCCTTGAGAGCCGAAGCTTCGGAAGCTTCGGCGGCTGGCGAGACAGCATCAGATCTGACCCTCTTAGGTGGAGGCTCAATAAAAGCATCGTCACTACAAGAAAGATTCGATCAACCAAGTTATGAGAAGACTGTGAAAAAATCGAGAAAGTTGAAAATAGTAAGAAGAAGAAAAGCACTTACAAATCAAGGAGATCATCTTCGTCGGCAAAACCGCCGATTGATCTCTTCATAGGTGAAGCCCTGGTCTCCTCCACAGCTGCATTAACAAAGGCACCGTGATCAGCGTCATCATTGCGCACTGATCCCTCTGTGTCGCAAGTATCACCGGCTGATGGGGGGAGATTGGCACGGGCAGTTTCAGAATCTATCGGGTCATCATGTTCGCTTGATGGGCTTGTATGCTCAACAGTACGAGAGTCAACGGGTTCTGAAGATCCTCTTCCTTCGGAAGTTTCATTTGGCAAGTTATGTAAATCCTTGGAGGTTGCGAAGGTCTGTCGAAGGAAAAATAAATGAGAATAACAATGATATATGTCGATAGCAGCATAACAAGAATTTGAGGAGGGAAATTACCTCTGGTGGTGGATGATCGACATCAAAGGGAGTAGACGGAGACGTCAGTGGGGTCAAATCCTCTTGACTGAAGAAAGTGAGGCGACGGACTTCATCGAGGAGTTCTTTTTCCGACAATTTGGCAGCGTTAATTCTAGTCTCATCTTTTGGACCTGAGTACAACCACATTGGGCGAACCCTAGCCATGACTGGTTGGACTCGACGTTTCAGAAACACTGCCGCTACTTCTGTGCCGACCATGGTCTGCCCGTCAGTCTCCTTGATCCGAAGGAATCTGGCACATAATTCATCGGCTGCTACTTTTTCGTCGGGAGAGAGAGCATTCTTCCAGGAGTTCTTAGGCTTGGCCTCAAGGACGTCGACGAAGCGAGGGATCTGAGATTCGGGTGACGAGGAATCCTTGATATAGAACCACTTCAATATCCACCCTTGCACGGACTCTCTCATCGGGAAATTGAAGTAATTGACATCCGAACGAGTTACAAATCCTACTCCTCCGGTGACAAAAGATCCATTGCTACTGCTATATCTCTTCACATAGAAGATCTTTTTCCACAAACCAAAATGGGGCTCAACGCCCAGATATGCTTCGCAGAGGGTAATGAACACAGCAATGTGAAGGATTGAGTTGGGAGTGAGTTGCCACAGTTGGATTTCGTAAGTTCGCAGGAGATGGAGGAGGAATTCGTGAATAGAAAGTGAAAGGCCTCGGTACAAGAACGACAAGAACATCACGGTAAAACCGGCAGGAGGGTTAGGTCGAGAAATCGCACCTGGAAAGATTACATTCCCCTCATCGGAGGAGATCAATCCCAGGCTTCGGGATCTCTTCTCGTCACGCTTGGTGACGGTCGAGGCTATCCAATCACCGGGCTTGGCTGCTGAGCTCGGTGGCGCCGGCGGCGCCGGAGCTGGGGGAGGAGCGCTGGGGGCGCCCTCCTTCGAAAGAATCGAGGAAGTTTTGGCGGCGGCACCGCCGCTCGTGGAGCTGGCGGCGGCGCTAGGGTTCTTCTTCTTCACCATTGTGAGATCTGGGAGAAATTGGAAGACAGTGGTGGCAGCGCGAATAGTTGTGAGTGGGAGAAGAGGAAGAACAGCGGAAGGATGAATGAAGGAAGAGATTGGGGATTTCTATCTCTTGGGGAACTTAAGGAAGGCCTCGTATTGGTACTGGGCCTTTTTCTCCGGTTAATGGTTGCGGAAATCGAGGAGGTGCCTCGTTAACCGTGTAGAGAGAAGCAGGAATTGCTCGAAAACAGGGCTGGCAAGTTGCGTCTTGTCAGTCAGAATCAAGAAGACAGTAAAAACGTAATCAATGACGTCATGGAGAATGATTGCATACGAAGAGATAAGAATATGTTGGATGAACGATTTGAGTCTAAGCGCAGATCGCAAGCATCTGCACTCAGACTCGGGGGTTACTCCCATCGGGAGCGCTGGACGCGCACCCGACATAATGAGGATTCGAAGGAAATATTTGACTCAAGTCTGCACCCGGGCGTAAAACGCCCGTGCCCAGACTCGGGGGCTACTCCCATCAGGAGCGCCGGACGCGCACCCGACAGAACTTTTTTCGCACTCCAGGATCATGCCCGGGGACTTGATTTTGTGTAGGGTAACGTTGCTTTGCCATCGGCAGTTAACCAACAGAAGTTGGGCACGTTATTCATTATCCCTTGCATAAAGAAAATGTATCGGATGGAGTACAAAGACTTGCAGGAAAAAGCTTCGGCAGAAGAAAAATGTTCGAGTGGTACAACTTGAGTCTACGCACGAATTGCAAGCATCCGTACCTAGACTCGGGGGCTACTCCCATCGGGAGCGCTGACGCGCACCCGATAGAAGATGGAAGAAAGACGAGAATGATCAAAGAGAAGGACTTCGGAAGAAGACATGTTCTAGTCTCTACCCGAACTATGTTCGGCTAGACACTCGGGGGCTACTGACGTGGGCATTACCCTTCGGGTAACCAATGTTGCTCTACCCTATACGGTCTAACTGGAGGCCCATGAAAGTACCTAAGGGCAAGATGGGCCAATAGGACGGTGCGACGGAAGATTGCTTGGAGTTCAAGGCACGAAGGAAGCCGAACAAGGAAAGCCTGAAGATAGATCTATTGTAATCCTACCCGTACTCGATGAGATCTCTCGGGACCTGGCCGCCTATATAAAGGCCAGGAGAGGGGCTATCGAGGGACACAATCAATCTTAGCGATCTTAGCCAACAGAAGCTTAGAACTAGGTTACCCTAGCGATTAGCTATCTCGACGAGATCACAGCCGAACTATTCGGCACCCCATTGTAACACTGTTTTCATCATAATCAAGAACAGATAAGCAGGACGTAAGGGTTTTACCTCATCGAGGGCCCCGAACCTGGGTAAATCGCTCTCCCCGTTTGTCTGTGTACCGATGTCTCGTATCAGCTTGCAGGATTCCATCAACCCTAAGTCCCAATCGGAGGACATTGTCGAGGAACACCCCCGACAACACTATTCCATCATCTTGCCGCGTCGAACCGTTCAGCAGCACCAACGCTCTCCCCCAGGTGATCTATTTTTTCACTGTCGAATTTTTAATTCTTGTAAACTGTTAACTTTACTGCTTTCCCTATATAATTCTTTGTCGAAATATTTTGCTATCTTGTACAATCATCAGGTTTTATCATCTCTTCCACCCCTACCTGAGGGGGGAGAAGTCGAGGAAAGAATCGTTGTCACTGACGACAACCAGGGGACTTCTCGCCCTGAGAGTGAAGTCGCGGGTTCCCATAAATCCGCGGCGTCTTCTAAAAAAGAGAACAAAACCGAGGTTTCTGAATCTTCACGCTCACTCCCTTCAGCCGCTTCCCCGAAGAATAAGACGAAAAGGGATGATCTCGAAGATTCTGGTACCTCCACATCGGGAAAATCTCCTGCTAAGGAAATTTCTCCCGAAAGAGAGAAAAAATCCTTCAAACCCTACGACGATGCTCTTGTTAGCTCGTAAGTTCACATTATCCCTTGTATTTTTTTGGTTATATTGCCTTTTTATATCTTCATACTATATTGTGCTGCATAGTGGCGACAAAGACGAGGACCCCATTGTTAACACTACAAGAAAAGTTCTGATAGACAACGTCCCAAAATCGTCAACTAAGGGGCATTTTTCGTCGCCTATGGGCCTAACCCGACGATATGGGTTCTGTTGTCGAAACTGCGTCAGGCAAAGTCCAACGACGATTTTTTCGGTCCGTCGCGCTTGGGCGCCCTTCCGCCACGGAAAATCGGACCGTTGCGGAAGTGTTTCCGGGAGCCCGTTGACTGCTGACGTCATGCAAACTGACACGTGGCAGACACCGTTAACTGGCAGTTAACGGCGTTAACCGGCTGAAACCCCGTGTTAGATGGTAGGCCCACACGAGGCCTGCCACGTCTTAAGCGGGCCGGGCCAGATGACATAGTTTGACCGGTCAACTATATAGCTGGGCTGGTCCATTAGTTACGTGGGCCGGGCCTAACCTCTAATGTTGACTGGTCAAAAGTTAAATGGGCCGGCCCATTTAACATGTGGGGTCCCCCTTACAGCAACTGGGCCGGCCCAAGAAGCAAGTGGGCCGGGCCAAAAACACAGGTGGGTCCCACTATCCTGTTAAAAGGCCGGCCCATTTAGTGTGTGGGGTCCACCATATAGCAAGTGGGCCGGCCCAACAAGCTAGTGGGCCGGGCCAAAAACACATGGTGGGTCCCACTATCCTGTTAAAGGGCCGGCCCATTTAGTATGTGGGGTCCACCATATAGCAAGTGGGCCGGCCCAACAAGATAGTGGGCCGGGCCAAAAACACAGGTGGGTCCCACCTTCCTGTTAAAGGGCCGGCCCATTTAGTATGTGGGGTCCACAATATAGCAAGTGGGCTGGCCCACCAAGATAGTGGGCCGGGCCAAAAACACATGTGGGTCCCACATTCCTGTTAATGGGCCGGGCCATTTGTTATGTGGGGTCCACCATATAGAAAGTGGGCCGGCCCAACAAGATAGTGGGCCGGGCCAAAAAACACAGGTGGGTCCCACCTTCCTATTAAAGGGCCGGCCCATTTACCATGTGTGACCACCATATAGCAAGTGGGCTGGCCCAACAAGATAGTGGGCCGGGCCAAAAGCACAGGTGGGCCCCACTTTCCTGTTAAAGGGCCGGCCCAATTAGTATGTGGGGTCCACCATATTGCAAGTGGGCCGGCCCAACAAGATAGTGGGCCGGCCCAACAAGATAGTGGGCCGGGCCAAAAACACAGGTGGGTCCCACTTTCCTCTTGAAGGGCCGGCCCGTTTAGTATGTGGGGTCCACCACAAAAGCAAATGGGCTGGCCCAACTAATTAGTGGGCCGGCCCAAAGAGTGGGTGGGGTCCACCTTAAAGCAAGTGGGCCAGCCCAATTAGAGTGTGGGGTCCACCGTAACTCACATGGGCTGGCCCAAGAAGTAAGTGGGCCAGCCCGTTTAGTTGCTGTTTATATGCCGGCATAATATGCGCTTTAGGATTTTGCGGGCAGGCACATATGTGATTTCGATTAATTGGGCCGTTTAAGGGATGGGAATTCGTGATTTAGATACTGAGAATATTTACGCAGCATTGATTTCTGTCGGATAGCCTCACTTACCACAAGCACCAAAGAAAAAATGCGCGAAAGAACTATAAAAACTAACTAAATATTACATCAGCTGCAAGGCATTGAAAAAAAATATTACAGAACCCAGAGAAATTGAATGGTAATTAAACCTAGCAATACAATGAAGCGATCCGGCAATCTTTTAAGTTGTCCATGCAGCACCTATATCTGAAACAAAGACATTACAAGTTAAGACAGCAACAATGGAAAGGCAAAGACACTACAATATTGTTTGGCAAAGAATTTGGAACTCATCATTTCGTCGTTATAACAAGATCATTGTAATGCGCACAATAAGCAAACAAAGAGTGCATGCCGCATACCAACAGCCAATATAACAGAGCATGTTAGAATGAAACAATGAGACTTACTATCTTGTCGAGTCCCATGCAAACCAACATGTTCAGGGAGTACAAAATTGGCATGAACAACATAGTAGCAGGCTATAAATTTTGTAACAACGACTGAGCAAGATGAAGTTATGATGGCTACAGCTACAGAGCAGGGAATGTAAACCAAAAATAGAAGTTACGATGGCAAAAGCTAAAGAGGAGGGAATGTGAACCAACATGTGCCAAGTGCAATTACTTCATTTTGGCCGTGAACTAAATAATACTCCTGAACTTATAGTGAAGGGGATGCAAATCAAGATGTTTCGGGATATAAACTTGTAATGAGCAACACATAGAGGATAGTTAATGCTGGAGCTTAGGATGGACCAGATACAGAATATAGTGGGATCACCTGTGAACTTGTATAAGAGGGAATGCAAACCAATATGTTCAGCTTTCCATATGTGAGCGTCATGCCAAATCAGAGAAACAAGTCAATAATGCAGCTTTTGAAGAACAAGATGGCACGCAAAATTATTATCTAGTAGTATGACAAGTTTATTTGTACTACAGGCTAGATAGCAGAGTGATAGCATGCCAAACTAAGTCCTTACTTTGTTAGCTTACAATGAACTAGATACAAAACAATGGCATCACCTGTAGTACAGGGAATGCAAGCCAACATGTTCATGGAGTAAAAAATTGGCACAAACAACATAGTAGCAGGCCATAATTTTTGTAACAACGACTGAGCAAGATAAAGTTATGATGGCTAGATCTACAGAGCAGGGAATGTAAACCAAATATAGAAGTTACGATGCCAAAAGCTATAGAGCAGGGAATGCGAACCAACATGTGCAATTACTTAAAATTGGCCATGAACTAAATAATAGCAGGATGTTACTATAATACCTATAATTTTTGTAACAACGACTGAGCAAGATAGAAGTTATGATGGCTACATTTACAGAGCAGGGAATGCAAACCAAAATGTTCAATCGCTTAAAGTTAGCAATGAAGTAGAAAATAGCAACGTGTTACGGTCATAGCTAGGAATGAACTAAAAGAGCTTCAGACAAACAAGCATCTGAACCCAGAACATGGCGCTAAAACAAGGGACTTACATTAGGAGAAGCACTCTGTGGGAGTCACAGCAGATCTTCCTGGGGTTGATAGATCCGGTGATGAAGTACGCTACATGTGCTACTTGGGGTTGGAGAGACGGCCATTACACTTCATGGTTACTCATCTCATCTGCAAAAACGTAACGGCGCGTCGTTAGCACAAACAGGTTCCCCCAAGATTAAACAAGAACTTGCAGGCAAGCAATAGAAAAGCGACAGTAGAAGAGTTTAGATCATGCACTGCGCCGGTGAAGCAGATCCGGTTCATGCACAGCGGTGTCGGTGAGCAAGATCCGATGCGGTGGACGACGGATCCGGCGAAGCGGCTCCGGCGGGGTGGACGATACCGCAGCTGAAGCGACTGCGGTAGACTGCTGGATGAGCATATGGTTTCGAGGTTCGGCGGGGATGATCCGGTCTGGTTGATGACGGCGTCGATGAAGCGGCTCCGGCAGGCAGCCGGATGACGAGGATCGCGAGGCCTCGGGTAGGACAGGGAAGTCCGGCGGGGATGTTCCGATGCGGTGGTCGTGGAGGTGGGAGAGAGGGACTTGGGAAGTTCCGGTGGGTGGTCTGAGGGAAATGAATTTTGTTTGGGAGGGTTTCCGGGCTAGGGAGGTTGTGATCCAAAAAATGACGGGCAGACCCCCCCACCAACCGACTTTGCTGCCATCTCCACAGGGGTAGAATGGGAATTTGGAAGCGTGTGAAATTTTTGTATTTTGTGGGCGGGAAGTTTTGCCGCTATGAGATTTTGAATTTGGCCACCGTCCAAGTATAATGATAAAAAATTGTGAGACCGTACTAGTACCTCTGTTCAAGGCCGAGTGCAAAATCAAATCATCATCACGTTGAAAATTTGTTACCAACTTACCATGATCATGATCTACCTCTGAAAATGGGCGCATCCACTAAAACTTGCAAAGTATAATGATACAAATTTGTGAGACCGTACTAGTACTTATGTTCAAGGTCGAGTGCAACATCAAATCATCATTATATTGAAAATTGTGTTACCATGATCATGATATTTCTCTGAATTTGGCGCAACCGCTAAATCTCGCAAAGGATAATGATAAAAAAAAGGTGAGATTGTACTAGTTCTTATGTTCAAGGCCGAGTACAAGATCAAATCATCATCACGTTGAAATTTGTTACAATGATCATGACATATCTCTAAAATTAGTGCATCCGCTAAATCTTGCACGTGGCGCATCTCGGTGCGGAGCAACAAGTCGGTGCTATCAAGGTTGAGGCGTCGGTAGCGTCATCGGGCTCTCATCTCTTGATAGATCTTCTACATGGCGCGGCGCACCACCCGCCGATAAGCAGTCACATGTGAGACCGAGGTGGAGACGTCCCCGGCATCCTCGAGGCGCGGCCGCCCTTCTACGAGCCAGTGTCGACTCAAGGTATGAATCCATGTGGTGTCTTAGATTTATTGTTCTTCTCTTATGATTATTTTGAGCCGAACATGTGTGCTCTTTCTCTGAATATATTGCTTGAAAAGCTTACCAAGTTACTTAAATTCACTTTGTTCTTAATCTTGCGAGCTAATATTGTTATTTTTAATGAACGGTGTTGTGCGCAAGCAGAGTTATTTGTGGATGTGTTGAGCTGTTAGGCATAAGTCGAAATCCTCATCTAAACGAGGCCTCAGATTAACACATAAAAAAGGTGTTCAATCTCGCCCACAATACCCTCTTCTTTCCTCTCCCTTTATTGGAACTTGTTTTGCAGACAAGGAAAGTGGCACGTGTAATGTGAGTAAAACCCTCTTAGCCAAAATCATCTACGAGCAAGATTTTCTATATTGTAGATGCCCCAATTGACTCTCATCCCCAAAGTAGTTTTTTTTATGTCAGTATAGACTTCTTTACTGGATGTATACTATCGTACATGGCATGCATTTGCCTAATGAGCAACATTGTATTGCTATTCTAGCCAACCTGATCGATATGTCAAGCTTCATGCACGAGATGCCATGTTTAATTTACTCCCGCGCTCTGATCCATATTTCTTGATGTGAAATGAATGTGAATCGGAGGGAGTACTTTTCTTAGATAGTACTATATCATTTCAAAAAAAAGTACTACTACATCACAAATGCATCAAAAGAGTACTACATCACAAGACCACCACGGTTGTACTAGTAGAGTTTAATGCTGAACTTCCAAAGGGATTAAGATTACACATATGAACTTTAAACATGACCAGGAGCATGAGGGCCAGCAGCAGGGGCGTTGACGTGGAGCAAGCTAGGCAAGACGTAATTCTGGAGGAAGAGGCCATATGATGCGTACTTGGCCTTGGTTGCAGGGCGGTGTTTCCCCCTATGTACTTAGGCCTACACCCATCGCATGTTGGATCAGGCTGTGGATGTCCTTCTAGAGAAATTTGCCACATAATGGGCAAAATAGCTCCCCGCGCGCATGCAGAAACGAATTTCACCACCCTTCAGCCGCTTGAGAACATAGCGGCTTTTCCGGTCCCTGCGCACCTTGTTGTTGTCCATGTCATCAGAATACTCCTATGAATTATTAAGTACTACATAATCAGGTTTTTTATGACAGATCGAATAAATACTCCACTAACATAATCAAACCTTAGAAACCCTAAAATTAAATGTGTAGAACAAGTAAATGGCAGAAGAAATCGTAATAAATCATGAGAAACCCTATGAACAACCATGAACATTAGCCACAACAATTGCAAGTCCACTAAGTATGAACACATAAATTGATTATATGACTACATGGCAGATTAGTCGAAATTAAACTAGAATCTGATCTTACGAATCGTAGAATCAATTACATCTACAAGAACAAGGTAGGATATCAAATCAATCAAGAACCAGGCTCGTGCAAACCATGTGAACAGCAATATGACACAAAGAGGGTTGGGACAGTTTCGGTAAAAGAGAAGTACCTCCTCGTCATCACCCTCAACATCCTCCTGGAACTGAACGTTTGGGCCGAAATCATCGAAGGGGTCGAGGTTCGCGTCCAGCATCGGGCCTAGGAAGACCTCGCCGTGGTGGCCTGCAACGCCGTGCACATCTTCGGCGGGATAAACAACGTTGGTATCCACCTTCTGCTCGACGGCCAGGACGCCCGTTTCGACCGAGGTCGAAGAACCAGACAAGCAGAGGAGACGAGCGGCATGGGTGCCCGGTGAAGCCTCACCCGTCGTGACGGCCAGGATGCCCATTTCGACCGAGGTCGAAGAATCCGACAAGCAGAGGAGACGAGCGGCTTGGGTGCCCGGTGAAGCCTCACCCACCACGACGGCCACTACCGTAGAGGCATCCTCTGCGTGGGCGGTCGCCTATTGCTCCGCCTCGTATGCAATACCTATCTTCATGCTGTTGTGGTTGGAAACGGGAAAGTCGATGCCTCAGAGGTGCGGTGAGTGGATGGGGGTTTTCACAGTGTGGGGGAGGCAAGTTGGGGGAGTGGAGAGGACGAGCTCGCGAGAGATGATGAGGCCGATTATGTTATAGCCTCTGACTCCCTGTATCCAGTAGTGGACGCGTGAAGTCATGCATGTACTCGACTTTCCACTTTCTGGGAGACGTGTACGAAACTTTTTTTTTTGGACCATTTAACTTCATGTGGGACTCATGTATACCAATACTTCCAAACGTCATAAGTAATTCAAAATCATTCAGAATAATATGAGACCTTAACATTTTATTTTTTTGTGTCAGATATTGTCTATGAAAAATAACATCCTTCAAAAAATAAATCGCCTATGCCAATCCGATCATGCCCGTCTACTCCAACTAGCTTCCTCGAGTAATTTGTCACCTTACATTCTTAAAATGAACCAAAATTTGGCACAGGGGTGCATCATCACATGGAAAATGATGTTACCATTCTGTCTTCCCATTTTTTTTTTGAATTTTTCAAAATTGTCATGCCCTAACGGAAAAAATGTACTCCTTCTAAGAAGCATGTATCAGAATGGCATTACCAAAACCTAGGGGTGGGGTGGGGGGAGGGGGGCACATGGTGGTGTGATGATACATCACATTTGGACCACACAACACCATTTGGACCAACCAAAAAAAAAACACCCTACACAAACCCTGGTCAAAACTAGTTTGACCAATATTACAAAAGTTGTACGGAGTACATAATTCAGAAACCGTCAGAAATATACGAAGCATTCACGAGTCCCCAAAGTCAGTGACTTTGAGTCACTTACAACTGTGGTCCACATATCAGTCACCCAAAGTCATGGCAAAGTCAGCTTGGCAAAGTCACCGACAGACCAAGCAAGCAGTGAACAGACAACTCTGTAGCACTGAAAAGACATCTCACAGAAAAGGCTAGTACTACCTTTTCTTCCCGGATAAGCAAAAATAGCTGATCGGTACTGACGAAATGCACCAGGTCTGCAATGTACTTGTTACCCTCCAAAACCCCCCGACGGGCTTTGGTTAAGCAACACGAAGAGCCGGGAAGCTCCCAGGGCCGCTTAGTGGATCCCTGGCACCTCGCGTCGTCCCGCAAATCTTCTGGCAAAACGTCCTGGCGGTTGCTAGGGCGTGCCACCTGACCTAGACCTGGTCAGGAAGGTGTTAGTGCTTCAATTGTTCCTGCATGGTAGACACGTGCACATTAAATACGAGCCTTATCGGCTCTCAGGTTTCCCTGTGGATCGGCTCAAAGAGCCGATCGCCACATGGTCCTTGATGGATTAGCAATGGCATGGGGATCCTGCTTGATCAGGACAAAGCTAAAGCGATCCACGACAGTTTAGGGTTTTCACCGCATAATCGGAATGTCCTAAGTGCGATCGGGCCTAGCAGCTACGAGAGACGATGCAAACTACCCCTACGAGAGGCCTAAAAACCAACATAACGTTGATCCCCGGAACATCCCTCGCAGGGACGGTAAACAACACCTAACGCACCACCGGATCCTCCGACCCCAACATAAGGCCTAACTATGCAGATATTAAACTAATCCTTGCGTAGCAAGGAGCAACTATCACGGATCGGATCTACTAAGGAAGAACAAGCAAGATGCTGCCCTTATGTCTAGATCGACGTAAGGGCAGCAAGGTGTCTAGGGACGACATTGCCACGCAGATACGCACGTGAAAGCACCAATGCAAGCCCCTAAACACCTAAGGATAAATAGTACTGCTCGCCATCAACAAGGCTTCAGCACGAGAAGTACAAGGTTAACGAATAAACTTACGCTGCCTAGATCGCTAGATGCGATCTAGGCAGCATGGTGCTTACCCGTGAGAAACCCTCGAAGAGAAGGGGTGGCGATGCGCCGTATTTGTGTTTGTTGAAAGATGATTGTCCTCCTTTTCTGATAACCCTAGATACATATTTATAGTCCAAGGGACTTTCTAATTGAGGCGTGCACCTAACCGTGCACGGGCCGGACTCTATCTCTTTAATCTAAATTACAATACGATCTAATATGTTACAAATAAATGGGCAATTAAGCCCGAACTCTCAGCGCAAGGCCGCTTCGAAGATGCTCCACGTGTAATCTTCTAAGCCCGTCTTCACTTACGGCCCATCTCCTGATTTGGCCAAAATCGGGTGGTAACAGTACTCCAGCTATAAGTGAAGCATGCCTACCACTGAAGAGGAAATTCAAGATTCCACCAGATCCCCATATCACTCTTTTGCATAAAACACGGACATATCTTTTGCACAATTCACCACTTGTTGGTCTAATCTATCGCAGCTTCCATCAGTTGGTCATCCAATTAACGATTTAACGGATTAGAAAAATAAGCGGTGGAATTAGAAGTACTAGTAGCGAAATGTGCAAAATATACCGCCCTTCCCGAGGGGGTTTGTCCAGAAGAGGGCCGGATGACAATGTCCCGGGTGCATCCAGAAACGAGAGGGGTAGTTTCTAATACATGTAAGAAATTATTTTACAAAAAGGTACATATTAAGTAGTACAACTATTAGTACAGTACTACTATTTCGAGGGAAAATGCCATGTCGTGCGACCTCTAATCAATGAGTAGAAGTTGTAGGTGCGCCTAGCATGCATTGCTGAAAGCTGGTTCCGCTGGAATTTGAGCTCAGCCGGGGCGGATTCTGCGAAGTTCGCCCGACGTCACTCATGTATCCCACCAAACTGCTCACTTCTTTCAATGTCTCTTCTCTTTCATTGCAGCTCTCCAACATCAGGTGCATCAACTTATCTTGTGCCTTCTGCCTCTCGAGAAGGGCAAGGAAATAGAAGCTGCTTTGCAGCAGCAGCAGCACACGTCCGGGACTCCGCCTACCCCATCTGCCTCCACTTGTTGCTCCCCTTGGGAGCCTTGGGCTTGAGCGGAGGCATGCGCCCGGCGGAGATCTCCACCCGCTGGATGCTGCGGAGGTGCATGCCGAGCGCCATGTGCTTGGCGCGGAAGGAGTGGGGGTTCACCGACGCGCCGACCTTGGGGTTGGTGTTGCCGATGTTCTCGGCATGCGTGAGGAGGCAGTTGAAGTCAGTGCGGCCGAGCCTCCTAGTGCAGAAGGGGCACCTGTAGACACACTTGGCGAAGTAGGAGACGTACTGGCCGACCTGCAGCCTCCGCAGCACCTGGTGAGTCTTGACGTCATGGTGCTCGTCGTCGCTGCCGACGTCGCTGCCAGACAGCTGATCCATATCAAACGGGAACTATTAGTGAATGAGATGCAACGATGACTAACGTGCATGATAACAAAGTAAGGAAAAACAGAGCCAGCCTCAGTTAGAGTGGACACGATTATATGTCTACAGGGATGGTGTTAGCGAACCATAGCTCATGCACAACAGATTTGTACACAGCAATGGTTCGCTGAACCCACTCTGTAAAAATTTGTGCCCAACGATTCATCATAGGCAAAGAAACAGATTCCAGATCTGATTTTGAACAGATTCCAGAATATTTGCAAAATTAAACGGTTGATATCTTTTGATTCCTGCATAAAATAACTGACTGAGATCCCATAAATTAACTGATTGAGATCCCATTATTACTTGCATAAATTAACCGAACGGCCGAACTCCAAATCTTAAACGAAATGAAGAAGGGATCAAAGCAAAATGGAATAAAATCGGCGCAAATATTAACCCAATACTCAACCATCTACAGATCGGCACTAATAGTTACTAGGGAACCAGCAAAAATAGGGTTCAAAAAGGAATGGGGGAACAAAAAAGGGAGCAAACCATAGTTACCTCGTTCCATGGGTCGTCCATGAAGGTGTCGTAGGGGTTCGGAGGCGAGATGTATGGCACCGGCTCATAGGGGTCCCATCCCGGCGGGATACGACCGCCACCGGCGGCGGCGACGGCCTTTGAGGGGACGACGTCGAAGAGGGAGGCGTCGCGCTTGGAGCCGACGGCGTCATGGACGATGGGATTCGCATTCTCCATGTCCATCTCGCCTGCAGAGAGGGAGGGGTTTTTTGCTTTGGAGAAGATGATGGGACGTGAGAGGCGGCGTTGCATGAGCGAGTGAGAGTGACAGAGATAGTGCGAGGAGGCGTCTATAAAGGCGAGGGGTGGTTAATGCGACCCGCGTCCTACGCGTCCACCATTTAACGTCTGCACGTCTTGGGCTTCTGCAACGCGACACGCGTCCACAATTGCACGTCTTCGACTTCTGCACCGGCCGCGACTCGCGTCAGTACCCGTCAACAATTGCACGTCTTCCACTTCTGCACCGCAACACGCGTACTCGAGTCTAACCCTGGAAATTTAGATATACTCTCGAGTCTTATACTGTAGCATTTTTTGTGTGCTCGGTTTTCCCCTTGAGTACTAATACTGGCTAGTGCAATATACTCAGTTTTACCTCAAGTGCCTGGTCAACAGAGAGTCAACAAATGGGATTAACTAGTTAAATGAGTCAACAAATGGGATTATCAGTTCATTTTCACGTGTTAAACTTGTCTAAATATTGGTCAAACCAAGGATTTGACCAAGATTCAAATGGGCAGAAAATTAAAAAAAGTCAGAAAAATGAAAAACCAAAGCACATAGTCTTCTTATGTCATATAGTAAGCATTAAAGGTGATAAACAAGGTCTACACATATTCAAACCATACAAATCATGTATCTACTCCCTAACCCCTAAACTCTGTCTTATGAAGTCAAGCATGAAGAGAAGTGGTTTTGGGTTTCAAACATGGAAATTTCAAAAACCTCCCAAAAACTTCATTTTAGAGTGACTAAGAAGGATACATGCTTCCCTTTTCATTTTCATGTTTTAAACTTGTTTAAATCTTGGTCAAACCTAGGATTTGACACAGATTCAAATGGGCATAAAATTTAAAAATCAGAAAAATGAAAAACCAAAGCACATAGTGTTCTTATGTCATATAGTAAGCATTAAAGTTGATAAACAAGGTCTAGACATATTCAAACCATACAAATTATGTATCTACCCCCTAACCCCTAAACTCTGTCTTATGAAGTCAAGCATGAAGAGAACTGGTTTTGGGTTTCAAACATGGAAATTTCAAAAACCTCCCAAAAAATTCATTTTAGAGTGACTAAGAAGGATACATGTTTCCCTGTTCATTTTCATGTTTTAAACTTGTTTAAATCTTGGTCAAACCTAGGATTTGACCAAGATTCGATGGGCATCAAAATTTAAAAAAATCAGAAAAATGAAAAACCAAAGCACATAGTTTTCTTATGCCATATAGTAAGCATTCAAGTTGATAAACAAGGTCTATACATATTTAAACCAGACAAATCATGTATCTATAACCCTAAACCTTAAACTCTGTCTTATGAAGTCTAGCATGAAGAGAAGTCGTTTTGGGTTTCAAACATGGAAATTTCAAGAACATCCCAAAAGCTTCATTTTAGTGTGACTAAGAAGGATCAAGGCTTACCTTTTCATTTTCATGTTTTAAACTTGTTTAAATCCTGGTCAAATATAGGTTTGACCAAGATTCAAATGGGCATAAAATAAAAATATAGAAAAATGAAAAACCAAAGCACATAGTCTTCTTATGTCATATAGTAAGCATTAAAGTTGATAAACAAGGTCTACTCTTATTCAAACTAGACAAGTCATGTATCTACCCGCTAACCCCTAAACTCTGTCTTATGAAGTCTAGCATGAAGAGAAGTCGTTTTGGGTTCAAACATGGAAATTTCAAGAACATCCCAAAAGCTTCATTTTAGTGTGACTAAGAAGGATCAAGGCTTACCTTTTCATTTTCATGTTTTAAACTTGTTTAAATCCTGGTTAAATCTAGGATTTGACCAAGATTCAAATGGGCATAAAATAAAAAAAATAGAAAAATGAAAAACGAAAGCACATAGTCTTCTTATGTCATATAGTAAGCATTAAAGTTTATAAACAAGGTCTAGACTTATTCAAACTAGACAAATCATGTATCTATCCGCAAACCCCTAAACTCTATCTTATGAAGTCAAGCATGAAGAGAAGTGCATGGTTTTGGGTTTCAAACATGGAAATTTCAAAAAACTCCCAAAAAATTCATTTTAGAGTGACTAAGAAGGATACATGCTTCCCTTTTCATTTTCATGTTATATACTTGTTTAAATCTTGGTCAAACCTAGGATTTTACCAAGATTCAAATGTGCATCAAAATTCCAAAAAAATAAAAAAATGAAAAAACAAAGCACATAGTTTTCTTATGTCATATAGTAAGCATTAAAGTTGATAAACAAGGTCTAGACATATTCAAACAAGAAAAATCATGTGTCTACCCCCTAACCCTAAACCTTGTCTTATGTAGTCAAGCATGAAGAGAAGTGCTTTTGGGTTTCAAACATGGAAATTTCAAAAACCACCCAAAAGCTTTATTTTAGAGTGACTAAGAAGGATCCATGCTTATCTTTTCATTTTCATATTTTAAACTTGTTTAAATCATTGTCAAACCTAGGATTTGACCAAGATTCAAATGGGCATAAAATTAAAAAATCAGAAAATTGAAAAACTAAAGCACATAGTCTTCTTATGTCATATATATAGTAAGCATTTAAAAGATGATAAATAAGGTCAAGACAATTCAAATAATACAAATCATGTATCTACCCCTAACCCTAAACTCTATCTTATGAAGTCAAGCATGAAGAGAAGTGGTTTTTGGTTTCAAACACAAAAATTTCAAAAACCTCCCAAAAGCTCCATTTTAATTAGACTAACTTATTAATTATGAAGGATCCAGGATTGATTACCTTTTCATTGTCATGTTTTAAACTTGTTTAAATCTTGGTCAAACCTGGGATTTGACCAAGATTCGAATGGGCATAAAAATTAAGAAAAAAATCGTAAGAATGAAAAACCAAAGCACATAGCCTTCTTATGTCATATAGTAAGCATTCAAATTGATAAACAAGGTCTAGACATGTTCAAACCAGAAAAATCATGTATCTACCCCTAACCCTAAACTATGTCTTATGAAGTCAAGCATGCATGAAGAGAAGTGGTTTTGGGTTTCAAACATGAAAATTTCAAAAACCTCCCAAAAGCTTCATTTTAGAGCGACTAATAAGGATCGATGCTTACCTTTTCATTTTCATGTTTTTACTTATTTGAATCTTGGTCAAATCCTAGGTTTGACCAAGATTTAAACAAGTTTAAAACATGAAAATGAAATGGGAAGTGTGTATCCTTCTTAGTCAGTCTAAAATGAAGCTTTTGGGATGTTCTTGAAATTTCCATGTTTGAAACCCAAAACCACTTAAGACAGAGTTTTTGGTTAGGCGTAGATACGTGATTTTTCTTGTTTGAATATGTCTAGACCTTGTTTATCAACTTGAATGTTTATGACATAAGAAGGCTATATATGTGCTTTGGTTTTCCATTTTTTTTCATTTTTTCGAATTTTTTATGCCCATTTAAATATTGGTCAAATCCTAGGTTTGAGCAAGGTTTAATCAAGTTTAAAACATGACAATGAAAAGGTAAGCATGAATCCTTTCTCAGTCACTCTAAAATGAAGGTACTTGAAATTTTTATGTTTGAAACACAAAACCCCAGTTCTCTTCATATGTTTGACTTCATAAGACAAAGTTTAGGGTTAGGGGTAGATATGATACATGATATTTCTGGTTTGAATATGTCTAGACCTTGTTTATCAACTTGAATGCTTACTATATGACATAAGAAGGCTATATATGTGCTTTGGTTTTTCATTTTTTTATTTTTTTTGAATTTTTACGCCCGTTTGAATCTTGGTCAAATCCTAGGTTTGACCAAGGTTAAAACAAGTTTAAAAAATGGCAATGAAAAGGTAAGCATGGATCCTTCTTAGTCACTCTAAAATGAAGCTTTTGGGAGGTTTGTGAAATTTCCATGTTTGAAACCCAAAATCACTTCTCCTCATACTTAACTTCATAAGACAGAGTTTAGGGTTAGGGGGTAGATACATGTTTTGTGTGTTTTGAATATGTCTAGACCTTGTTTATCAACTTGAATGCTTACTATATGACATAAGAATACTATGTGCTTTGGTTTTTCATTTTTTTGATTTTTTTAATTGTTAAACCCATTTGAATCTTGGTCAAATCCTAGGTTTGAGCAAGATTTAAACAAGTTTAAAACATGAAAATGGAAAGCTAAGCATGAATCATTCTTAGTCACTCTAAAAATCTTTCGGTCTGCAGAAGAGTCGAATCTGCAATCAGTAGTTACAAAAGCGACCCACCTTAGGGATGGATAATAAGACTTGGGCAATATAAACGTTGATACTTACTTTGTGATACTAAAATATATGTATCTAGACATATTTCAGTTGTAGATACATCCATTTTAACATCAAGTAATATGGATCGGAGGACTAGCTAAAGAACAATGAGAGGCAGTGTTTCTCTCCCCCAGCCTACTTGGCGGAGTGGCCCTCCATCAGGACAGGTGGTGATTCCGCTTCTCTCGTTGGAATTCCTTATCCCCCAGCCTACTCGGCGACGTGCGCTCCTCAGTGACCTGCGCGAGGGCGCCTCGGCGACCTACGCAAAGGTGGCTGGACTCGGAGCGCATCGACTTCCTTCTGCGGTGCCTGGATTGGATCGACCATCCCGCGCGTGTCCTCCACCATATTGTTTTTCTTCAAGATGCTGTCATCCATCATCTTCTTCACCGCATCATGTTGGGTGTTGAGGCTCCCGTTGAGAGCTTGAACGCACCTGTTTGATAGCTCGACGTTTTCTTCGCGAAGAAAGCCGCACTCGATCTTAAGCATCAAATTCTCGCCCTTGAGCTTCTTGATGACAGAGTTCGTTTCCTCACTTGATGGAACCCTCACATCATGCAGCTTGCCCCGGCCGGTGACCTCGTCCTTCAAAGTATCGACATCATCGCGAAAGTTGGAGGCGAGTTCCACGAGAGTTTTAAGCTCATCTCTGAAACACGCCGATGCTTCCTGCATGGCAATATCATCAGTACCGAAACAAAGTGACGAGAGGAAGACGAAAATGTCCAATCAGTGGTAACCTCTAAGCGCAGGAGACAGGGGTTGAAGTCGTCATGAGAAGATGTCAGGGTGCGTCGTGGGGCACTGAGATATGTATAAAAAGGATTAATACGGAATAAAGAGTTGGGACCTCCGGGCCAGGAAGAATCAAGAAACATGGCGATGGAAACCAACCAGGAATCTTCGACCGCACGACTGACGCCGTTCCGAGACGAGCACGAAGCAGGGCCTTCGTTTTACGCGGGCCCTGTCTCGCGGCCAGCATCGGGATAGACCGCCGGCGGTAACTCACCGCGTCCATGGTCAACTCCAGATGGTGCTTCTTCAAGCGAGATGGTGGCCTTGACTTCGGAGGCATCGCTGGAAGTGGAAGGAGACTGGAAGTGAAGCAAGAAGGGGATGGAAGAAGTACTCCCCCTATTAAAACCAGACAACCGTCTCCTGCCCTCGCTTCGAGCAACCTGGTCCGCCCATCCTAAATCAACGGCTGAGAGGGGGCTCCCTTGCGAACTAAGATCCAGTGACTTTACCCAACAGAAGTTACCATGAACTTTACCTATACGAGCCATCAGGTTAAGATCCAACGAACATGGTCGATCTAAAATTTGAAATTAAAATTTATGTAGCTCGAGAAAAACAGAAAAACTTTACATTAAGACGTATTCTCGGAAAGTTCCACCATTTAAAATATTAGTTTAGTTTAAGTTTGAAATTTGGATCAACCGCGAGCGTTGGATCTTGATCGAATGGCTCACGTGTGTAAAGTCGCATGGTGACTTCTCTTAGTGAAGTCATCTGGATCTCGATCCGCGAAGGGTCGGGACGCGGGAGCAGAAGCAAATGAATCGAGAGCGGTCCGGAGTATCTGTCCGTCCACCGTAAATCAACGGGACAGAGCGGCTACCTTCTCTTCGAAGGCTGCGGCGCTCAACCCGAGGAATGGACATCTCGTCGGCTAGTATAGAATTTTATAGCACGCCATTAATCGAGCTAGCGATCGTACTACTGACTACAACTCGATGGACGTCCAAAGCTACGAATAGTCGGGAAACAATGAATGCGAGCCAGGGTAGTACTACTGTAGTAGTGAAGCAATGGGGATTATCTGGAGCAAGTACGGAGTACCGAGTACAGTACTACAAAAGTGCTGTTCGTTGTTTTCGCAGTTCATTTTAGCGTAACGTCCAGGTTGTTGTCGAACCAGCTGTTAGATTTTGGGTAATTATTGTTAAGTTGCTGCTTCTTAATTAAAATTTATCAAAGTCATGTAGACTAGATCGATTTGTGAGAACATCCCAAAAGCTTCATTCATTTTAGAATGACTAAGAAGGATCCATTCTTACCTTTTCTTTTCATGTTTTCAACTTGTTTAAACCTTGGTCAAACCTAGGATTTGACCAAGATTTAAATGGGCATAAAAATTCGGAAAAAAATCAAAAAATGAAAAACCAAAGCACATATATAGCCTTCTTATGTCATATAGTAAGCACTCGAGTTGATAAAAACTCTGTCTTATGAAGTCAAACATATGAAGAGAACTGGTTTTGGGTTTCAAACATGGAAATTTCACAAACCTCCCAAAAGCTTCATTCTACAGTGACTAAGAAGGATCCAGGCTTACCTTTTTCATTTTCAATTTCTTAACTTGTTTAAATCTTGGTCAAACCTAGGATTTGACCAAGATTCAAATGGGTATAACAATTCAAAAAAAACGGAAAAAACCAAAGAACATAGTCTTCTGATGTCATATAGTAAGCATTCAAGTTGATAAACAAGGTCTAGACATATTCAAACCAAACAAATCATGTATCTACCCCCTAACCCTAAACTCTGCCTTATGAAGTCAAGCATGAAGAGAAGTGATTTTGGGTTTCAAACATGGAAATTTCAAAAACCTCCCAAAAGCTTCATTTTAGAGTGACTAAGAAGGATCCATGCTTACCTTTTCATTGCCATGTTTTAAACTTGTTTTAACCTTGGTCAAACCTAGGAATTGACCAAGATTCAAATGGGAGTAAAAATTCAGAAAAATTCAAAAAAAATGGAAAACCAAAACACATATATAGCCTTCTTATGTCATATAGTAAGCATTCAAGTTGATAAACAAGGTCTAGACATATTCAAAGCAGAAATATCATGTATCATATCTACCCCTAACCCTAAACTCTGTCTTATGAAGTCAAACATATGAAGAGAACTGGGGTTTTGGGTTTCAAACATAAAATTTTCAAGTACATTCATTTTAGAGTGAGTAAGGAAGGATTCATGCTTACCGTTTCATTTTCATGTTTTAAACTTGTTTAAACCTAGGATTTGACCAAGATTTAAATAGGCATAAAAATTTGAAAGAAATCAAAAAATGAAAAACCAAAGCACATATATAGCCTTCTTATATCATATAGTAAAAAATTCAAGTTGATAAACAAGGTCTAGACATATTCAAACAAGAAAAATCATGTATCTACACCTAACCATAAACTCTGTCTTAAGTGGTTTTGGGTTTCAAACATGGAAATTTCACAAACCTCCCAAAAGCTTCATTTTACAGTGACTGAGGAGGATCCATGCTTACCTTTTGGCTTAAACGTTTGAAACCAAAAACCACTTCTCTTCATGCATGCTTGACTTCATAACACAGAGTTTAGCTAGGGTTAGGGGGTAGATACATGATTTTCCTGGTTTGAATATGTCTAGACCTTGTTTATCAACTTAATTGATTGCTTACTATATGACATAAGAAGACTACGTGCCTTGGTTTTCATTTTTTTGTTTTTTTTTTGAATTTTATGCTCATATATTTGAATCTTGGTCAAATCTTAGGTTTGACCAAGATTTAAACAAGTTTAAAACATGAAAATGAAAAGGGAAGCATGTATCCTTCTTAGTCACTCTAAAATGAAGCTTTTGGGATGTTCTTGAAATTTCCATGTTTGAAACCCAAAACGACTTCTCTTCATGCTAGACTTCATAAGATCAACAGGGGGTAGATACATGATTTTTCTGGTTTGGATATACCTAGACCTCGTTTAACTTGAATGCATACGATATGACATAAGAAGACTACGTGCTTTTGTTTTTCATTATTCTGTTTTTTTTGAATTTTGTGCCCACCCATTTGTATCTTGGTCAAATCCTAGGTCTGATAATGATTTAAACAAGATTAAAATATGAAAATGCAAAGGTAAGCATGGATCCTTCTTAGTCACTCTAAAATGAAGCTTTTGGGAGCAAAACCACTTCTCTTCATATGCTTGACTTCATAAGACGGAGTTTAGGGGTTAGGGGTATAGATACATGATTTGTCTAGTTTGAATATGTCTAGACCTTGTTTATCAACTTAATTGGCTTACTATATGACATAAGAAAACTATTTGCTTTGGTTTTTCTTTTTCCTGATTTTTTTCAATTTTGATGCCCATTTGAATCTTGTCAAATCCTAGGTTTGACCGAGATAATTTAAACAAGCTTAAAACATGAATATGAAAAGGGAAGCATGTATCCTTCTTTGTCACTCTAAAATGAAGTTTTTGGAAGGTTTTTCAAATTTCCACGTTTGAAACCCAAAACCACTTCTCTTCATATGCTTGACTTCATAAGACAGAGGGCAGGGGTTAGGGGGTATAGATACATGATTTGTCTAGTTTGAATATGTCTAGACCTTGTTTATCAACTTTAATGCTTACTATATGACATAAGAAAACTATTTGCTTTGGTTTTCTTTTTTCTGACTTTTTTCAATTTTGATGCCCATTTGAATCTTGTCAAATCATAGGTTTGACCAAGATAATTTAAACAAGCTTAAAACATGAATATGAAAAGAGGAGCATGTATCCCTCTTAGTCACTCTAAAATGTAGTTTTTGGGAGTTTTTTGAAATTTCCATGTTTGAAACCCGAAACCACTTCTCTTCACATGCTTGACTTCATAAGACAGAGTTTAGGGGTTAGGGGTATAGATACATGATTTGTCTGGTTTAATATGTCTAGACCTTGTTTATCAACTTTAATGCTTACTATATGACATAAGAAGACTATGTGATTTGGTTTTTCATTTTTCTGTTTTTATTTTTCTGCCCATTTGAATCTTGGTCAAATCCTAGGTTTGACCAAGATATAGACAAGTTTAACACGTAAATGAGTTAACTTGGATTTCCTACCCTTGAATCCATAGGAAACTTTGTTCTAATGCACTATTATAATCAACCGAGTTTTTACACCAACAGGTCTGTCACTTACGTGTGGTGCCCACGCTTGAGGTCCCACACTTCAGTGAGCACAAGTCACGTGCAATAGGTACGCAAACTCCCAGCCATCTTCTTTGTCAAGAGAAGACGCATCAGGATGCGTTTTGGAAGTCTGTGGGTCCTTCTAGATCCTTCGGTTGTCCCTCTCACAAAAAAAAAACAAATCTCTCTCATTTTCTGATTTTTTTGAATTTTGTGCCCACCCATTTGTATATTGGTCAAATGCTAGGCTTGATAATGATTTAAACAAGTTTAAAATATGAATATGCAAAGTTAAGCATGGATCCTTCTTAGAAACTCTAAAATGAAGTTTTTCGGAGGTTTTTGAAATTTCCATGTTTGCAACCCAAAACAACTTCCTCTTCACATGCTTGACTTCATAAGACAGAGTTTAGGGGTTAGGGGGTATATATAGATACATGATTTGTCTAGTTTGAATATGTCTAGACCTTGTTTATCAACTTTAATGCTTACTATAAGACATAAGAAAACTATTTCCTTTGTTTTTTCTTTTTTTTTGATTTTTTTCAATATTGATGCCCATTTGAATCTTGTCAAATCCTAGGTTTGACCAAGATAATTTAAACAAGCTTAGAACATGAATATGAAAAGGGAAGCGTGTATCCTTCTTAGTCACACTAAAATGAAGTTTTTGGGAGGTTTTTGATATTTCCATGTTTGAAACCCAAAACCACATCTCTTCTTGCTTGACTTAATTTATAAGACATAGTTTAGGGGTTAGGGGGTAGATACATGATTTGTATGGTTTGATATTTCTAGACCTTGTTTATCAACTTTAATGCTTACTATATGACATAAGATGACTATGTGATTTGGTTTTTCATTTTTCTGTTTTTTATTTTATTTTTCTGCCCATTTGAATCTTGGTCAAATCCTAGGTTTGACCAAGATTTAGACAAGTTTAACACGTGAAAACGAATAAGTAAGCATGGATCCTTCTTAGTCACTCAAAAATGTACCAATCGATAGATGTTTCAACTTTGCTTCATGGAAATAATAATGTCATGTAAATGAGTTAACTTGGATTTCCTACCCTTGAATCCGTAGGAAACTTTGTTCTAATGCAGTATAATAATCAATCGAGTTTTTACACCAACATGTCTGTCACTTACGTGTGGTGCCCACGCGTGAGGTCCCACACTTCAGTGAGCACAAGTCACGTGCAATAGGTACGCAAACTCCCAGCCATCTTCTTTGTCAAGAGAAGACGCATCAGGATGCGTATTGGAAGTCTG
The DNA here is from genome assembly GCF_019359855.2 of Lolium perenne. Taxonomy (NCBI): domain Eukaryota; kingdom Viridiplantae; phylum Streptophyta; class Magnoliopsida; order Poales; family Poaceae; genus Lolium; species Lolium perenne. The sequence continues at coordinate 81,985,198 of NC_067248.2, read as the reverse complement.
TGGGTCCTTCTGGATCCTTCTTAGTCACTCTAAAATGAAGCTTTTGGGAGGTTCTTGAAATTTCCATGTTTGAAACCCAAAACCACTTCTCTTCATGATTTACTTCATAAAACATAGTTTAATTAGAGTTTTAGGGGTAGATATATACATGATTTTTCTGGTTTGAATATATATGTCTCTAGACCTTTGTTTATCAACTTGAATGCTTACTATACATATGACATAAGAATGCTATGTGCTTTGGTTTTTCATTCTTTTGATTTTTTTTCTGAATTTTTAGGGCCATTTGAATCTTGGTCAAATCCTTGGTTTGACCAAGATTTAAACAAGTTTAAAACATAAAAATGAAAAGGGAAGTCTGTATCCTTCTTAGTCACTCTAAAATGAAGCTTTTGGGAGGTTTTTAAAATTTCAATGTTTGAAACCCAAAACCACTTCTCTTCACATGCTTGACTTCATAAGACAGAGTTAATTAATTTAGGGGTTAATTAGGGGGTATAGATACATGATTTGTGTGGTTTGAATATGTATGGACCTTATTTATCAACAACTTTAATGCTTACTATATGACATAAGAAAACTATTTGCTTTGGTTTTTCTTTTTTCAATTTTTTTTTCAATTTTGATGCCCATTTGAATCTTGTCAAATCCTAGATTTGACCAAGATAATTTAAACAAGTTTAAAACATGAAAATGAAAAGGGAAGCATGGATCCTTCTTAGTCACTCTAAAATGAAGCTTTTGGGAGGTTTTTGAAATTTCCATGTTTGAAACCCAAAACCACTTCTCTTCACATGCATGCTTGACTTCATAAGACAGAGTTTAGGGGTTAGGGGGTATAGCTACATGATTTGTCTGGTTTGAATATGTCTACACCTTGTTTATCAACTATAATGCTTACTATATGACATAAGAAAACTATGTGATTTGGTTTTTCATTTTTCTGTTTTTATTTTTCTGCCCATTTGAATCTTGGTCAAATCCTTGGTTTGACCAAGATATAGACAAGTTTAACACGTAAATGAGTTAACTTGGATTTCCTACCCTTGAATCCATAGGAAACTTTGTTCTAATGCACTATTATAATCAACCGAGTTTTTACACCAACAGGTCTGTCACTTACGTGTGGTGCCCACGCTTGAGGTCCCACACTTCAGTGAGCACAAGTCACGTGCAATAGGTACGCAAACTCCCAGCCATCTTCTTTGTCAAGAGAAGACGCATCAGGATGCGTTTTGGAAGTCTGTGGGTCCTTCTAGATCCTTCGGTTGTCCCTCTCACAAAAAAAAACAAATCTCTCTCATTCTCGGCCTCGCTCGACTCGCTCGCTCGCTCGCTCGCTCGCACCTCCTGCTCACTGACAAACCCTGCACAAAAGTCAACATCATCACCCGAAAAAGGGGAGACACCATAATTCTCTCCCTTCTTCTCTCCTTCCGAGTGATCCCTCTTCCTCCGAGTTTCACTCGACGGGCAAGCACCCATGTGTTGCATAGTAATAATAAAAAGGTAGTACTCGTAGAAAAATCGATATACGAATCTGTAATTAAATAGGTTAAACTAGGGTTTTGCCCAGTTCTACAGATCAAGGGTTCAAAAAAATCCAACTACGGGGTTCGAACAACACGATTCTAATCCAAGAATTTTTTCGACCTAGGTCACCCAAATGGCCTCAAACTATAGGGTTAGCATCTAGTGCAGTATGTGTGAAAATGTATGCACTATGTGTGCTATAACTTGTATGTCTTTCATATTTGAACCAAATTTGAATAAGTTTGAAATATTTGAAAAGGGGCTTTTGGCTTAAACGTTTGAAACCAAAAACCACTTCTCTTCATGCATGCTTGACTTCATAAGACAGAGTTTAGCTAGGGTTAGGGGATATATGCATGATTTTCCTGGTTTGAATATGTCTAGACCTTGTTTATCAACTTAATTGAATGCTTACTATATGACATAAGAATACTATGTGACTTGTTTTTTATTTTTTGATTTTTTTTAAAATTTTATGCCCATTTTAATCTTGGTCAAATCCGGTTTGAACATGGTTTAAACAAGTTTAAATCATGAATATGAAAAATTAAGCATCTATATATCCTTCTTACTCACTCCAAAATGTAGCTCTTGGGAGGGTTTTTCGAAATTTCCATGTTTGAAACCAAAACCACTTCTCTTCATGCATTCTTGACTTCATAAGACAGAGTTTAGGGTTAGGGGTAGATATATACATGATTTTCTGGTTTGAATATGTCTAGACCTTGTTTATCAACTTGAATGCTTACTATATATATATGACATAATAATGTTATGTCCTTTGGTTTTTCATTCTTTTGTTTTTTTATGAATTTCCATGCCCATTTGAATCTTTTGGTCAAATCCTAGAGGTTTGACCAAGATTTAAACAAGTTTAAAACATGAAAATGAAAATGGAAGCTTGTATATCCTTCTTAGTCACTCTAAAATGAAGTTTTTGGGAGGTTTTTGAAATTTCCATGTTTGAAACCCAAAACCACTTCTCTTCATGCTAGACTTCATAAGACAATTTAATTAGGGGTTAGGGGTAGATACATGATTTTTCTGGTTTGAATATGTCCAAACCTTGCTTGTTTATCAACTTGAATGCTTACTATATGACATAAGAATGCTTACCATATGTTTGAATTTTAAAAGCATATAGTCTTCTTATGTCATATAGTAAGCATTCAAAAGGTTTTCTTTGAGAGAGTAGCATGCATTCAAAAGTTGATAAATAAGATTTGGACATATTCAAACCAGACAAATCATGTATCTACACCCCCTAACCCTAAACTCTGTCTTATGAAGTCAAGCATGAAGAGAAGTGCTTTTGGGTTTCAAACATGGAAATTTCACAAACCTCCCAAAAGCTTCATTTTACAGTGACTAAGAAGGATCCAGGCTTACCTTTTCATTTTCATGTTTTAAACTTGTTTAACTCTTGGTCAAACCTAGGATTTGACCAAGATTTAAATGGGCATAAAAAATCAGAAAAAAACAGAAAAAAAATGAAAAACCAAATAACATAGCCTTCTTATGTCATATAGTAAGCATTCAAGTTGATAAACAAGGTCTAGACATATTCAAACCAGAAAAAGCATGTATCTACCCCTAACCCTAAACTCTGTCTTACGAAGTCAAGCATGAAGAGAAGTGGTTTTGGGTTTCAAACATGGAAATTTCAAAAACCTCGCGAAAGCTTCATTTTAGAGTGACTAAGAAGGATCCATGCTTACCTATTCATTTTCATGTTTTAAACTTGTTTAAACCTTGATAAAACCCAGGATTTTACCTATTTAATCATAGATTCATAGGTCGATTTTTTACTTTTTTATTTTTACTATGCAGCACATGTGTGTTTGCCCGTCCAGTGAAACTCGGAGGAAGAGGGATCACACGGAAGGAGAAGAAGGGATAGCAGTCACGGGGCCCCTCTTATTATTTATGGTGTATATCTTTTTACTGGTGATGTTGACTGTTGTGCAGCGTTTGTCAGTGCGCAGGAGGTGCGAGGCTACGAGCGAGCGAGTCGAGCGAGGCCGAGAATGAGAGAGATGTTTTTTTCTTTTTCTTTTCCGTGAGAGGGACAACAGAAGGATCCAGAGACGACTTCCACTACGCATCCTGGTGCGCGTCTTCTCTTGACAAAGAAGATGGATGGGAGTTTGCGTACCTACTAATCTACTATAGTACTACTACTACACAAGAACCATATACATGTCAAACTTTTCAATCATGAGCCACATGCATTTTATGTATATATTCACAACTTTTAATGCATGCATGAAAACTCAGCAAAATATGTGCATTTTGGGTTGTCGCACATAAATGTGCTTTTACTTGTCTGCCACCAATCCAATTTTCATGTGAGGGGGAAACATGACACACGATGGACATTTCCAATGTTTCACGAATTAATTATCTCAATTTGCATCCATATATATATGCGCCTGGTTACTGAAAGATCGAACCAAAGGTGAACTTGAAACGTTTTCATTTTCATGTTTTAAACTTGTTTAAATCTTGGTCAACCCTTGGATTTGACCAAGATTCATAAAAAAATCAAAAACATAGTCTTCTTATGTCATACAGTCAACATTCAACTTGATAAAACAAGATCTAAACATATTAAAAGAAGAATCATGTATCTACCCCCTAACCCTAAACTCTGTCTTTTGAAGTCAAACATGAAGATACGTGGTTTTGGGTTTACAAAATGGAAATTTCAAAAACCTCCGAAAAGCTTAATTTTGGAGTGACTAAGAAGGATACATGCTTACTTTTTCATTTTCATGTTTTAAACTTGTTTAAAGCTTGGTCAAACCTAGCTAGTGGATTTGACCAAGATTCAAGTGCGCATAAAAAATTCGAAAAAACCCCCAAAAATGAAAAACCATAACACATAGTCTTCTTGCGTCACATATATTGTAAGCATTCAAGTGTTGATAAACAATATCTAGACATATCAAACAAGAAAAATCATGTATCTATACCCCTAACCCTAAATTTGTCTTATGAAGTCAAGCATGAAGAGAAGTGGTTTGGGTTTTCAAACATGGAAATTTCGAAAACCGCCCAAAAGCTTCATTTCGGACTGACTAAGAAGGATCCATGCTTACCTTTTCATTTTCATGTTTTAAACTTGTTTAAATTCTTGTTCAAACCTAGGATTTGGCCAAGATTCAAATGGGCATAAAAACAATCGAAAAAATCAAAAATGAAAAACCAAAGCACATAGTCTTCTTATGTCACATAGTAAGCCATTCAACTTGATAACAAGGTCTAGACCTATTCAAACCAGAAAAATCATGTATCTACCCCTAACCCTAAACTCATCTGTCTTATGAAGTCAAGCATGAAGAGAAGTGGTTTTGGGTTTCAAACATAGACATTTCAAAAGCCTCCCAAAAGCTTCATTTTGGAGTGATTGAGAAGGATCCATGCTTAATTTTTCATTTTAATGTTTTAAACTTGTTTAAATCTTGGTTAAACCTATGATTTGACCAAAATTTGATTCGGCATGAAAATTCAAAACAAATCAAATAAATAAAAAACCAATGCACATAGTACATCTTCTTATGTCATATACTAAGCATTCAAGTTGATAAGCCAGGTCTAGACATATTCAAACTAGAAAAATCATGTATCTACCCCTAACCCTAAACTCGATTTGTCTTATGAAGTCAATCATGAAGAGGTGTTTTGGGTTTCAGACATGGAAATTTCAAAAACCTTCCAAAAGCTTCATTTTGAAGTTACTAATTAAGAAGGATCACTACAAGAAAAGTTTGGCAACTTTTCTTGTAGTGGATCCAGGCTTAATTTTTCATCTTCATGTTTTAAATTTTGGTCAAACCTAGGATTTGTCCAAGATACAAATGGGCATAAAAATTCAGGGTAGCATCATACCCCCCTCCTTCCCGCGTAGAAAAAGTGTTAGGCGAGTAGTAGAATGGCATGACCAACAAGTTTCAAGTAAAATTTTGAATATGACCAAAATATACCAATTGATAGATGTGTGTGACCCAAGATTGAGCCATGGTACATTTTGCCAACAAAGTAGCAATTGAGTTGGCTTTCTACCTTAGTAGGCGTGCATTGGAAGGATGCATTATGCCGGCAAAGTTTTCAAACGTTCAAACTTTTCCGGTTTCTCATACAGTATTTGGCTCCTTGAGAAGCATTGATGTGATCATATAAGGTTATCCAAAACTTCGCCTTTCCCGTATTTGCCCGAGCACTCGACACCCCTCGTCCCATGGCGACTCCTCCAGCCATAGCCCCGTGCACCCAGGCTCCACGACTCAGCCTCGGAGGGGTGTGCGCTATAAGCTCGCAAATGTCTGTGTGCCATTGGTGTGCGATGAAGCAGGCGGCTCTGTGTCTTGCTGTGGCTAGACTCCTGGCGCCCTTTGATCTAGGAGAGGGAGAGGAGGGAGGGGGGTCCCATGAAGCGGCGGTGGCCCAGGTATCGGCGGCAGCCCAGGCAGCAGCGGCAAAGTGGGCTGGTCGGAGCATAGGCATGCGCCGGGGGCGAACCTCGCCGGGTGAGGATGCTTCCATTGTGAAGAAGCACTTGCCATCCAGGGCTTCGGGTTCGCCAACAAACTCAGCGCCTCGGTCCATGGCGTTGCCGTCGTGGGGACGTCGGGGGCGGCGGCGACGTGCTGCAGCCCCAGCCTTTAGTGGGGACCAAAGTGCGACCTACCACATCACGGCGTCGGCAGCATTGGGGATGCCGATGGGCATCCACTGCCACACACAGATTTGGGAGGTTCTGGCCGGGCCGAGTTCCAAACTTCCATCATCGGAGCCGAGGGCTTGGTACTTCAAATTCCGAATCAGGCAATCCTTCGACCCCAATCAGCTTCTGCCTGTGGTCCAAATCCGAGATATCTTGGCGGCAGCTATGCTGGTTAAGCTTAGCCGGACAGCGGCAATCGACGATCTGCAAAACCTAGATGCCTTCCGAGGATTTGCAGCAGCCGTCAATGCACTCGTGGAGGCATCGCATGCTGGTAGCAGCGGCGAATGCGGGTATGTTGTTTTACTCCCTTTGTATGCTTTTGTCATAAAAATCAATTTGCTAATTCTCATTCGATTGAAAATCAGACCCATTCACCATCAACTCTCAAACAGTGGACACTAGTAATATGTAGAACTAGAAATTACACAAGATTTCTGTACTGCTAGTACTATTACTTCGACGCTACATGTTGTTTACACGAGGAAATTGCACAAACTACCGCTTATTGCTGCCTTCGTTGCTTAAAACACTTTTTAAAACTGTAATTTTTTTCCGCACAAACCACCAACTATCGTGTTCTGTTGCAGGGAATTTCAAATTTAGGATTGAGCTGTTTAAGAGCAAATCAGATGATCGGGGACCACCAACTACTATAGTTTTAATTGCAAATAGAATAGATTTTGCAAAATTATGAAACGCACATAACGTTTGAATTACTACAATTTTTTTGAAGGTTTGATATTTTCATCATTTTTTTCTGAATCTTACACCAAGTAACACAACTTTCAGACGGAATACAAAATATTTTCAAACTTCCTAGATTTGATAGCTCAAATATTTTTAATTACTAGTTTTTCAGTATTTTAAAAAGTCGAAACACTATATTTTGGCTGAATGTTAGAAAATATATTTCATGATTATCCCATATTAGTTAAGAAGTACATAAACTAGTAGTAGTAATAAAGAACAGAGGGAGTTTATGGAGATACATCCATTAAGGGCATGTTAGTGTGTGTTGGTGTATTACTTATGCCTTCATTGGTTAATACACTTCTCAAGTGATCCCCGCAAACCCTGTATTCTTGCCTAGAATACAAAAACTCCCCATCAAAGTATTAGTGCATTTTTTGGATGAGTATTCGAGAGGATTGGGTGAACACCAAGGATTTGCATAGGGAATTGGTACAATCGAATCCTTGGCTGTTTGATTTGTAGGATTGTTTCCGATAGGAATTTTTCCTAAGGATTTCTTTGCACAGATTCCATAGAAAATTAAACATCTACTCATACCTCTTTTTAAGAATGCTTTACTTTTCCTATGGTGGAATCAAACAAAGTTTGGATTCTATGAATTCCTATAGGATTGGAGTGGACATGACATTGCAATCCTACATTTCCCTATTCCTACATCTTTCGGTAGGCATTTGCCTAGAATAAATAACCATGTGTATTACGGAGTAGCAATAAAATATAGGTTTATGTCTCTAAAGCATCTTTCACTGTACTAGTACATGGCTTAAGAGACAATATTTTTACCATTTTTTTTGCGAGAAGACAATATTATTACCATAGTTACTAAGTACATTTTATTGGATGATGAAGTGATAGCCCTCATCAATGCATTGTGAATTATTAGGGCATGGGTCACACGTGATTTACGAGTACACCGCACGATCGAGAGCCGCCGTCCCTCTTTGCTTTTTACCGATGCGGCGGAGCTCCTCCCCACACCCACGAATAACTGAAAGCCACAACTGCTGGGGAAAAGTCTTGCGCCGAGAAAATCTACAACCGTGGTTGAGTACATGTGTTTCTTAAGATACGAGTGCTCCAATGCATTTTTTCTTTCCTTTTACTAATTTACCTTGAAAATCCCGCACGTCCACTTATTTGTGGACGGAGGGAGTATCACGCCAAGAGGAAGTAGGACAATAGTGGGCGCTTATAGCCCGCCTACGTGGTACTTTTGCCAGCTGTTGGCTCTTCTATTGTTCTTGCTCTAAAGAAACCCCGATTGTGAAAGGCCAAGGCGTACTTCTTTTGGTCATGCAAAATTCAAAATACTGCCATGGACATTGAATTGACATGACAACACATAGCTTGGGATGTCCAAATTTGCACGTTAGACCAGTGACTTGTTCTTCACCTTTTCAGAGGGAACAGTGACTTTTTATTATGGGTCTATACACTTTCCAAGAAACAGGAGGAGATGCTGTAGAGTGTAGAGGAGCGAAGTCAAGCGCCCCGCCCCCACCTGCCCTATTTCTGTTCACCTCCATCGTCTACCTCCGCCCCCGCCCGCACCAATCGACCACCTTCCATAGCACGCGCCAGTGCCGCCGCCATGCAGCTTTAGAATCAATTCCACCGCCCAGTTTGAGAGCCTCCGTTCTTCATCTTCCCCGCCACCTGCCGCCATCGAACCCAAATTAAACTCCAATCAGTTGAACCCAAAACTCATAGACCCACCCCCTGCCTTGCGATGGCGGCATCGAACAAGGAAAATGATGACTCTGAACTGTTTCAGAAGGTCTTTTCCGAAGGTCCCCTTGAAGAACTCGTAACAAGATGCGACGTCATCACCGCCGCGAGCCTCGTCGGTTCGTCCAAACTATTTTTCGACTCTGCAAATGATAGTGCAACTCTATCTTTTTCTCTCCCGTTTGGCCTCCCATGTGTTCTTCATTCTCACCCGACGAAGGTAGCACGGGATTGCAAGCTGACGCCGCTGGACAGGTTCTCCTCCGACGCCGTGATGCCGTACGGCACGGGTAAGCAGTGGGTAGGTGCCAATGGAGATTGGGTTGCCATGGTTGACACTGGCTTTCCTGCTTGCAAATGGAAACTTGTCAACGTCTACACTCGCCGTGAAATTCCTCTCCCTGTGCCGTTTGAAACCACCCACATTCCAAATATATACCACCACAACCTTCGTGCTATTATATTTCACAAGATATATATTTGCCAAGTTCCCACAGCTGCTGGGGGTACAAAAATTTCTCTCTTGTTGCTGTTTTTGACATCAGAGTTGCCCTCCTTTGCGGCGAAGATTCTGGATGGACAGTTCTTACAGAGCCCAAGTCCCACATCTTTTACAATTACAGCGATGCAATTCTCCACAATGGGCTTGTGTTTGCCACAACTCATACTGGCACTGTTCACGCATGGAATCCTCAGCAAGCTGGTAATTTTCCTCCGGACGTAAGTAGTGTATGATGAGCTTCATTATTCATGGCTGTAAAGATAATTTTAATGCACAAACTTATTAATTTTCGAACCTGACTGATCTGACTTGGAGGCTTGGGGCATATTTGCTTCGGATGAAATTTCATTGGTATTTAGACTTTTTATTCGAGATGATTACCATAGAAAAATTTGAGGATTGTATAATTAGGAGTTTTATTCTCAGATTGAATTATGTTGGATTTTGACCTCTACTTGAACTTCTTGAAATGAATCCTTTGGTTTCCCATGTGATGTACTGAAATACACCAATATGCTGTATTATTGAATGGAAATGCCATTATATCATCCCATCTGAATCCTAATGCGTTTTCCCAATTCTTACGTTTTCAGATTTGTGCAAACCAAACATACCCTTCTTAACAGTAATTTCGTTTTCAAGCAGGTCCTCCGCTGATCGTAGAGCCACCGCCCATTGTGTTTGAATGGCGGTGTGCACTTGATGATGCTCTTGGCCATGATCACGAGGTCGATTATGGCATGTGGTGGTTAGCAAGATCTATAGATGGTTCTAGACTTCTTGATCCATACACTCGGGCATTGCTTGATGAAAGGGAATATTCTGTAAAGTTTGCCATACCGCTTCGATCGTCGTGTTCATCATGGTCGCACTGTTGGCAACTATGCTTCTGGGTTTGGTTGCCTGGTGTTCACGAAGGACACTAGTAAGTTAAATGAAGGTATTCCATGGGAAAAGATTGATGACCTTGGAGAATATTCTCTTTTCCTTGGAGTGAACTATCCGATTATGCTGCCATTAGGCGGTGCAGATGTTGTCCCAGGATGTCTGACGAGAAGAAATTGTGTGTACACCTTGCCGAATGAAGCATGGCTTCGCAATTCGCAGCTGCCTGAAATATGCCGATTCAGTCTGAATCGTGAAGATTGCGCCGTTGGTTTCCAAACCAACGCCTTGGAGAAAACATGCAAAACAAAAAAAGATAGGTACCTGGTAAAGACACCGCTTTGGTTCATCCCAAACTTCGCCAACGCCCCGAATTGGAACAAGTGTGATGTTTAATTCTGAAACAGGGCCTGCAGCCATTGTAGCTACTGATAGTATGTAATTTCATAGCTAATGAACGAGGCAATTGTGGTCTACTAGTTACAACTGTTTTGTAAAGAGGTGGTCTATAAGTATACCCCTCTCTTCATTGATGCATTTGTGGTCTACATGATGGTACTCTTAAATATATGGGTGTGGCTCCTCAACACATAATGTGGGGGTATTATTGTGTTAAAGTTGAAGGCTTGATCAACTATAGGTTCACTTCTCTAGTTACATTACTAGGTACTCCGGTTGGCTATGTTGTGATGAAATTGTGTTCTGTTGTTCGGTGAAGACAAAAGTAGAACTATCACTACAAGAAAAGTTGCCATGGCCGACGAAGTTGAAGTCGCGCCGTGGTTGCTGGTGTACCATGGCCGACGATTTTGGTCCCTCCGTGGTGCATGTCAAAACTTTTTTTTTCTCGTTTTTGAGGCCACCTAGCCCGACGAAAGCGGCCAAAACGTGGCGTATGGTGGCCCGGGACGTGGTGCATCTCGAAATCTCGGGTTCGCCGGCCGAGTCAACGCAAATCCGCACCGCCGAGGGATGTAGGGCCCAGATGGCAGCCTCTCTGGCATTGTTTTTTTTCTACATCGCGCCATCTCGTTCAACGTTCTCCGATCGAGCCGTTTACGATGCAGGATCATGGGTCCCGCATGTCATCCTCTATGAACCAAAATTCTTTCTATTCTTGGATTTTTTTTGACCCCCTGATTTCTGGCTACTTCCTTTTTCTTTTGATCCCTTGCCGCCTTGGAAACGTTGAGACCGCTGCTGCTAAATGGGACCCGCATGTCATCCTCTATGTGCAATCAACTTTCTTTTCTTGGAGTTTTTTTTGGCACCTCAAATTTGGTCACTTGCCTTTTTCTTTCGATCCCCTGCCGCCTCTCAAACGGTGATACCGCTGCTGCTAACTGGGACCCGCATGTCATCCTCTATGTACTATAAAACTTTCTTTTCTTCAATTATTTTTGGCACCTCATATTTGGTCACTTACCTTTTTCTTTCGATCACCTGCCGCCTCTCAAACGGTGATACCGCTGCTGCTAAATGGGACCCGCATGTCATCCTCTATGTACTATAAAACTTTCTTTTCTTGGATTTTTTTTGGCACCTCATATTTGGTCACTTGACTTTTTCTTTCGATCCCCTGCTGCCTCTCAAACAGTGATACCGCTGCAGCTAACTGGGACCCGCATGTCATCCTCTATGTACTATAAAACTTTCTTTTCTTGGATTTTTTTTGGCACCTCATATTTCGTCACTTGACTTTTTCTTTCGATCCTCACGTTGCCTCTCAAACAGTGATACCGCTGCTGCTAAATGGGACCCGCATGTCATCCTCTATGTACTATAAAACTTTCTTTTCTTAAATTATTTTTGGCTCCTGATATTTTTTCACTTGCCTTTTTCTTTCGATCTCATGCCACGTTTGAAACGTTGAGGAACCTGCAGGCTCATGGGACCCGCATGTCATCCTCTATGTACTATAAAAGTTCTTTTTCTAGGTTTTTTTTCACCATCTGATTTTTGGCAATTTCTTTTTTTCTTTTGATCCCCTGCCACCTCTCAAACGCTGACACCGCTGCTGCTAAATGGGACCCGCATGTCATCCTCTATGTACTATAAAACTTTCTTTTCTTGAATTATTTTTGGCTCCTGATATTTTTTCACTTGCCTTTTTCTTTCGATCTCATGCCACGTTTGAAACGTTGAGGAACCTGCAGGCTCATGGGACCCGCATGTCATCCTCTATGTACTATAAAAGTTCTTTTTCTTGGTTTTTTTTCACCATCTGATTTTTGGCAATTTCTTTTTTTCTTTTGATCCCCTGCCACCTCTCAAACGCTGATACCGCTGCTGCTAAATGGGACCCGCATGTCATCCTCTATGTACTATAAAACTTTCTTTTCTTGAATTATTTTTGGCTCCTCATATTTGGGCACTTGCCTTTTTCTTTCGATCTCATGCCACGTTTGAAACGTTGAGGAACCTGCTGGCTCATGGGACCCGCATGTCATCCTCTATGTGCTATAAAAGTTTCCTTTGTTGGATTTTTTTTCACCCTCTGATTTTTGGCTTGCCTTTTTCTTTTGATCCCCTGCCCCCTTTGAAACGTTGAGTAAGCTGTTGGCTCAAGGGACCCGCATGTCATCCTCTATGTCCATCAACTTTCCTTTCTTGGATTTTTTTTCACCCCCTAATTACTAGCTACTTTCTTTTTCTTTTGATCTCAAGCCGCATTACAAACATTGAGACCGCTGCTGCAAAATGGGACCCACATGTCATCCTCTATGTACAATAAAGTTTCTTTTCTTGGATTATCTTTTGCTCCTGATATTTTGTCACTTGCCTTTTTCTTTCGATCTCATGCCGCCTTTGAAACGTTGAGTAAGCTGCTGGCTCATGGGTCCCGCATGTCATCCTCTACGAACAATAAAAGTTTCCTTTCTTGGAGTTATTTTTGACCCCTAATTTCTGGCTATTTGCCTTTTTCTTTGGATCTCCTGCCCCTTTGAAACGATGAGGACGCTGTTGGCAGGTCGGTCCCACAAGTCATCCTCTATGAACAATAAAAGTTTCCTTTGATGGATTTTTTTTGAACCCCTAATTAATTTCTGGATATTTCCTTTTTTTTTCTTTGATCCCCTGCCGCCTTGGAATCGTTGAGGATGCTGCTGCCTCATGGGTCCCGCATGTCATCCTCTCAGAACGGTAAATGTTTCTTTTCTTGGATATTGTTTACCAAATGATTTTTGGCTTATTTTTTCTTTCGATATCCTTCCGCCTTTAAAACGTTGAGGACGCTGCTGGCTCACGGGTCCCACATGTCAGCCTCTATGAACAATAAGCGCTGAGGACGCTGCTGCCTCATGGGTCCCGCATGTCATCCTCTCAGAACGAAAATGTTTCTTTTCTTGGATTTTTTACCAACAGATTTTTGGTTTATTTTTTCTTTCCATCCCCTGCCGCCTTTAAAACGACGCTGCTGGCTCATGGGTCCACGATGTCAGCCTCCCCGTACAAGAAACATGTGATATCTTGATTATTTTGCAGACAATAAACAGTGTATTGCGCTCTGAGCTATTGCAAACGGATAAATTAAATCTTTATTTTTACAACATATATCTTGAATCTCCTTGTTTTTTGTTTTGGCGAAGCATAGGACTTTCCTGTTTTTTTTTTTTTGAGAAAAATCCGAACTATCATGTTCTGGAGTGGGCTGAAATTGTACGTGTCCAAAGGCCCAGAAGGATAGTTCGAAGGCCCAGATGTCTAGATGTAGCCCAATTGAAATCTTTCTTTTCTTGGATTTTTTTCACCCCCTGATTTCTGGCTACTTCATTTTTCTTTTGGTCCTGTGCCGCCTTGGAAACGTTCAGACCGCTGCTGCAAAATGGGACCCGCATGTCATCCTCTATGTACAATAAAGTTTCTTTTCTTGGATTATTTTTGGCTCCTGATATTTGGTCACTTGCCTTTTTCTTTCGATCTCATGCCACGTTTGAAACGTTGAGGAATCTCTTTGGCTCATGGGACCCGCATGTCATCCTCTATGTACAATAAAAGTTTGATTTCTTGGATTTTTTTTCACCCTCTGATTTTTGGCTATTTCCTTTTTCTTTTGATCCCCTGCCGCCTTTGAAACGTTCAGTAAGCTGCTGGCTCATAGGTCCCACATGTCAGCCTGTATGAACGATAAAGCTTTCCTTTCTTGGAGTTTTTTTTGACCCCCTAATTTCTGGCTACTTTCTTTTTCTTTTGATCTCAAGCCGCATTTGAAACGTTGGGACCGCTGCTGCAAAATGGGACCCGCATGTCATCCTCTATGTACAATAAAGTTTCTTTTCTTGGATTATTTTTGGCTCCTGATATTTGGTCACTTGCCTTTTTCCTTCGATCCCATGCCACGTTTGAAACGTTGAGGAACCTGCTGGCTCATGGGACCCGCATGTCATCCTCTATGTACTACAAAAGTTTATTTTCTTGGGTTTTTTTTCACTCTCTGATTTTTGGCTATTTCCTTTTTCTTTTGATCCCCTGCCGCCTTGGAAACGTTGAGTAAGCTGCAAACTCGTGGGACCCGCATGTCATCCTCTATGTACAATCAATTTTCTTTTCTTGGAGTTTTTTTTACCCCCTAATTTCTGGCTACTTTCTTTTTCTTTTGATCTCAAACCGCATTTGAAACGTTGGGACAGCATGTCATCCTCTATGTACAATAAAAGTTTCTTTTTTTGGATTATTTTTCACCCTCTGATTTTTGGTCACTTGCCTTTTTCTTTCGATCTCATGCCGCCCTTGAAAACGTTGAGGAACCTGCTGGCCCATGGGACCCACATGTCATCCTCTATGTACTATAAAAGTTTCTTTTCTTTGATTTTTTTCACCCTCTGATCTTTGGCTATTTCCTTTTTCTTTTCATCCCCTGCCGCCTTGGAAACGTTAGTAAGCTGCTGACTGGTGGGACCCGCATGTCATCCTCTATGTACAATCAAGTCTCTTTTCTTGGATTTTTTTTTACCCCCTTATTTTTGGTCACTTGCCTTTTTCTTTCGATCTCATGCAGCCTCGTAACCGTTGAGAAGCTGCTGGCTCATGGGACCCACATGTCATCCTCGATACTATAAAAGTTTCTTTTCTTGGATTTTTTCACCCTCTTATTTTTGGCTGTTTCCTTTTTCTTTTGATCCCCTGCCGCCTTGGAAACATTGATTAAGCTGCTGACACAAGGGGCCCGCATGTCATCCTCTATGTACAATCAACTTGCAAGATCTTGGGGCGGAAGAGCTTGTATAAGTGGGACCCATATGTCATCCTCTATGTACAATAAAAGTTTCTTTTTCTTGGATTATTTTTTGCTCCTGGTATTTGGTCTCTTTCCTTTTTCTTTCGATCTCATGCCGCCTGCGAAACGTTGAGTAAGGTCTGGGTCATGGGACCCGCATGCCATCCTCTATGTACAATCAACTTTCTTTTCTGGGAGTTTTTTTTTTACCCCTAATTTCTGGCTACTCTTTTTCTTTTGATCTCAAGCCGCATTTGAAACGTTGACACCGCTGCTGCAAAATGGGACCCGCATGTCATCTTTTATGTACAATAAAGTTTCTTTTCTTGGATTATTTTTGGCTCCTGATATTTGGTCACTTGTCTTTTTCTTTCGATCTCATGCCCCCTTTGAAACGTTGAGGAAGCTGCTAGCGCATGGGTCCCGCATGTCATACTCTATGAACAATAAAAGTTTCCTTCCTTGGAGTTATTGTTTACCGCTAATTTCTGGCTACTTCCTTTTTTCTTTTGATCCCCTGCCACCTTGGAAACGTTGAGTAAGATGCTGACACAAGGGGCCCGCATGTCATCCTCTATGTACAATCAACTTGCAAGATCTTGGAGCGAAAGAGCTTGTATAAGTGGGACCCATATGTCATCATCTATGTACAATAAAAGTTTCTTTTCTTGGATTATTTTTTGCTCCTGATATTTGGTCACTTTCCTTTTTCTTTCTATCTCATGCCGCCACTGAAACGTTGAGTAAGGTGCTGGCTCATGGGACTGTACAATAAAGTTTCATTTCTTAGATTTTTTTTACCCAGTGATTTTTGCTAACTTGCCTTTTTCTTTTCGATCATATGCCGCCTTTGAAATTCAGGTCGCCGCTGGCTCATGAGTCCCACAAGTCAGCCTCTATGAACAATAAACCTTTCCTTTGTTGTATTTTTTTTACCCCTAATTTCTGGCTATTTGCCTTTTTCTTTTGATCCCCTGCGGCCTTTGAAACGATGAGGACGCTGCTGGCAGGTCGGTCCCACATGTCATCCTCTATGAAGAATATAAGTTTCCTTTTTGGATTTATTTTTGACCCCTAATTTCTGGCTATTTGCCTTTTTCTTCTGATCCCTGCCGACTTCGAAATGATGAGGATGCAGCTGGCAGATCGGTCCCACATGTCAGCCTCTATGAACAATAAATGTTTCCTTTGTAGGATTTATTTTTTACCCCTATTTTCGGGCTACTTGCCTTTTTCTTTGAAACGTTGAGGACGGTACTGTCTCATGGGTCCCACATGGCATCCTCTCTGAACGATAAACCTTCATTTCTTGTTAACGACAGGTTTATCAGTATTATTTTCGCAGACTAATACAAGCTCTTTGGCTCCAAGATCTTGCAAGTTGATAGATTAAATCAAGGAATTATTAGGATATGTTTTAAATTTCAAATCCACTTTATGAATTTTTAAAAATACCGTTATCCATGTGGGTATGGAGCGATCAAGGATTTTCATATTGGGCATGAGCAGTTTCAAAAATTGGAACCCTATAATTCAAAATAAATAAAAACAACTTTTATGTAGAATCTCCGTGTATTTTTTTTTTTTTGCCAATCATAGGATCTGTGTTTCATTAGAAAAGGGCCGAAATTGCATGAGCAGAAAGGCCCATTTGTAGTTATTGGGCTTCGACGGCCGGAGCAAGTAGGCCGAGAGCAATTACCATGTAGATGGCCGTTGGCAACCCAAAGTGAAATATTGGGCCCAACAGGGGAATGCTGAACAGTACTATTTTCTAATTGGAAGGTGGTACATGGCGTAATCCTGCCAAAAAAAAAAGATGGACACGGGTTGCTGAAATTTGCCCATCTGCGCCTAATATCGCCGCCGCGGCTCCGCTTCCGCCGCCGCCGCCGCCGCCATGCCTCGTCTCGCGTCGAGCTCGCGGTACTGCCGCGTCTCGGGCACGGGGTACCGCGGCGTCCGCGCGCGCCCCAAAGGTACGTATTACGCGGAGATACGTGACGGCGGCGAGCGCATCGGCCTCGGCACCTACGAGACCGCGCACGAGGCCGCGCGCGTACGACGCCGTGGCGTGGCGGCTCGGGCGCCCGCGATCGTCGATGAATTTCCATGACGTGTGGACGCGCCAGCAGGCCGAGGATCTCGCGCCGCCGCCGTACATCGTTAGACAGGAGGAACAGCACCGCCGCCGCGAGACGGAGCGCCGTTTGCGCATCGCCGAGCGGGACGAGCGCGCGGCGCGCGAGTGGGCGGCCCGCTTCCCCGAGGACGTTGCCGCCGAGAACGAGCACTTCCGCAGACGGAGGGCGGAGAAGGCGACGAGGCGGGCAGCGAAGAAGGAGGACCGCGCACGACGGAGGGCGGAGAAGGCGACGAAGCGGGCCTTCATCGAAGCGCAGCTCGCCGGGCCGACCACCATTGGCGAGGACGACCCCCGTTGGATTGACCTCTTCTCGTCGGATCCGGTGTCGGGCACGACACCGGACTCGTCAGATGTCGAGTTTTAGTTTAGTTTTATCGCACTACTTTGTACAAATATGAACTACGGAGTATCTATCAAGCTAATTTTATCCTATTTTATGTCTATTTCTAGTCTTTGTTTGATCTTCTGTTTTACTGCACTCTATTTTTCATTATATTCTGTTTTTGGCGCTGCATTTATAGCGCCTCTGAAAATACGCTGTTTCAGCCCTGCATTTGGCCGCCACAGTTTGCAGCTTCCGGTGAAGCTATTGCCGGCTCCATGCGCAGCATCAGCCATTCAGCCCACAGCGCCTAAATATAGAGCCACTGCTGGAGTTGCTGTAATATGTTTGTCAGCAGGAGCTTACCTAATTAGTTAAAAAAAAGATGTTCAGCGTGGGATTCGAAAAAAAGATCTTCATGTTTTTTTCCTAGCTATCCTAGTTCGGACTTTTCATTGTGTTGGCTAGTGCATGAAGCTTGACACCTGTATTATGTGATCCTGATATGAGGATAAGAACACCTTCAGGTTGCATTGCTAATGGTGTCTACTGCAGCAGTGGCGTACCTTCAATGGAGACTGATGCAAGAGAGTTGGTACTGGTGAACCTGCACCTGACATCATCGTGCCACCTGAAGTAGGTTGTGTATTGGGATTAGACTGATAAGCATAGCACCTTGCAAAGAACAAGATGCTGCTAGTGTTGGTTAACGTGATTTTACGACAAAAGTCATGTATGCTCAACAGGTGCCGTACCTAGTTTGGATATTGTGTTGTTACCCTTTTGTGGTTTGGTGTTTGTCCAACAGAGAAAGCTACTCTTTTCCCGTGTAAGTGTTATTATGTGAACAAAAGTTGTATGTACATATATATCGGTCAGAGAACCAAGATTGCATATTCTTGCCTGGTTATAACACATAAGTCATAATAACAATTAAAGAGAAAAGGAACATTTGCCTTTGCAATGTGATTGTGCCAAGTAGATTAGACAACCAACCACAAACATTACAGGTCAACAGCCAAACGCATGCGAAAGTCCTAAGGTAAGCTCCATAATACATGTTGAAACCAAAAGCCTAGAAACCATAAGAAAGGTAGCTCGACATCACAGTTCCACGACAGCAGCATACTGATCATAAAACATATATCAAGTCAGGACAGCTGCACCACTGGGTAAGCATCCATGGGGTCTGGCTCAAGAGCGAAGACTGTGTGAATGCTGCAAAATGTGGCTCTTGCCTCACCCCACCCATACATCTTATCATGGAACCTTACCAAATCAGCATGAATCATCTTGACATAAACATAGCTCCTCTCTCCATGCTGATGGGATTGAACAATGCGCCAGTTGCAGTGCTTCAGCTTGTCAAACAGTATGCAGGAGATAACGAAGCATGCTGGCTGGTCTTTTGTAGTGACAATGGCTTGGAGTAGCTGGTCCTGTGAACCACCCAACTGGATCTTTAGAGCTTGAAGGACAGTCCGTGCCATATAAGCTACCGTTGCTGACTTCAGCTCGGGTTCAGGTGAATGACAGCTGACATCTTGTCCTCGAGATGCAGATCCTTCTTGATCAGATTCAGCGGAATCATCACCACTACTTACAGGTGCATCAGGTTCTACAGAAGGCACATCAGGTACATGCTCAAGTTCATAGGAGTTGGGTGGGACAGCACTGTTTGCTGAAATCTCTACAATACCAGCTCCAGGTAGACCACCAGTATCTACAGAGGGTAAACCACCAATATCCACTTCAGAGGATTCTCGTGGCACGACACCTTTCGCTAGAGGCTCTACCATACCAGCTCCAGGTCCACCACCAGTCAGTACTGTGGGCATAGTCATGACGGGTTCTACCAATACAAAACCTCCTTCGGGTGGCGTGGCAACTTCGGGTGCAGGATCATCAGATGCAGATCCTTCTTGATCATCACCACTACTTACAGGTGCGTCAGGTTCAACAGAAGGCACATCAGGTACATGCTCCGGTTCATAGGAGTCGGTAGCACGGTAGAACCTAAAGGGATAGTAGGACCAGATATGTTCTCGGACAGGACCGCTTGCTGAAATCTCTACAATACCAGAGGGTAAACCACCAATATCCACTTCAGTTAGAGGCTCTACCCTACCAGCTCCAGGTCCACCACCAGTCAGTACTCTGGGCAGGACGGGTTTTAACAATGCAAAACATACTTCAGGTGCAGGATCATCAGTAGCAACTCCAGCATCAGCACCAGTTATATCGGTCTTGACAATAGGTAAACCGTTTTGCTCCAGTTCAGAGAATTCCCGTGGCACGACACCGTTCACTAGAGGCTCTACACTAGCAGCTCCAGCTGCACCACCAGTTTCTACAGCAGGGGGTAAACCCAATCCACAACCTTCTTCATGTGACACGATGATGCCGTGTATAGGCTCATCGATGCCAGTGTCCAGTGCATCAGTCTCCATAGACAGTAAACAAGGTGGCGTCGGAGGTTTAAAAGACTGGCATGCCATTTCACCTTTGTCATCAGACAATATAGAGTTTTCTTCAACTCTATGTTTCTGCAATAATAAGCACATGAACAGAAATTAGACCAGAGCATCTAGCCATCTAACAGGGGCAGCGGCAAAACAAGCGTCGGTCCATATGTTTACCTTGTCATCTGGGATATCAGAACACACAGATTTAGAAGTCATTTCACATAGCATCCGCTTTTTCGTTCCTTCCCCTACGTCCATCTGGAATAAGTAATACTATTGATCACATAAAACTAATTAATCAAATATATGCATATGTTGAGAAGTTTGCACGGCAAATTGTGGATTCTGCTTTTATCACCTACGAATCGTCGTTCTATATATTTACCTTGTTATCTGGGATATCAGAAGTCACAGAATGAGAAGTCATCTCACTAAGTATCGGTTTTTTCGCTCTTTCCCCTCCATCCATCTGCAATAAGAAGTACTATTGATCACATAAAGCCAATTCATTGAATATATGCATATGTTGAGAAGTTTGCACAACAAATTGTGGATTCTACTTCCAATCACCAAGTAATCTCGTGAGAAATGCATGATCAAGATATGTTTCTCCCTCTTGATCGACATCTGCATCTCCATTAAGACTAATCATCGTGCGATGGTGCTAGCGCATACACTTCCAATCACCAGACAAGCAAAAAATTGTTGATTCTAGTAATGCTTAATCAGCAGTGGCCATGGAACGACCACAGATCGACCAAGCAAAAAAATAAATCATCAGCCTACTGACCACCAGGCAAAACAAACTAGGCCCATACATGGCCTCACAAATCATCATCAAACGTCGATCAAACTAGCAAGTTTGAACATGGATTACTAATTTATTTTCTGATAAAGTGAGTATATTAATATCGAAAGATATTGATTACACTGAGCCTCTGCAACAACGCAATACCTTACTGGTAGTACGGATGCACATGGATTCGTAATACTCCCTCTGTTCGGTTTTAATTAGTCGACGAGAGGGAGAGAAGAAAATGAACTGTCGATGCTTTCAACTAGAGTCAATTAAATACGAACGGAAGAAGTACGTAGTAGTATTGACAAATATCCGGATCTAGTCTAAAAACAAATTGGCATGTAAATCCTAGTAGTCTACTAAACTAGGATCAATACCCTAGATTAGGGTTGCAAGCGGCGTCCGCGAATCGTCCCGCAAAGCAGAAAATTAGAGCAAATAGTGGTTGAGATTAGAGCAGATTTAAAGCACTCGCACTGAAACTAGCTAGCCCGCTACCCACCCCGCTTGACACCCTGCCCTAGATGTGAATCTACACCAAATATTCAAACAAGGATGAGCAACCGCCAATAAAATTTTATCCGCACATCATCATCTCTACCATACAAAAGGGTATGGTGATTTCACATACAGCCATTGTTGCCGCGGGACGAGGATGAGTGATGCGCCGCGGAGAAGGTGCCTCACGCCTCTGTCGCCGCCGCCGTCGAAGATGAAGTCGAAGCCGCGCGATTGTGGTCCGTCGCCGATATGGAGGTGGAGCTACTAGGGAAGAGATGGAGGTGGAGGTGGAGAGGGAGTGATGGTTTGTACTAGTGGCGGCCGGTGAGATAGTTATAAATACAGCCTCTCTCTCTTTTTTGGCAAGGAATGCAGCTTCTCTTGGAAGGCAACGAGGCAACGCACTCCAGATTATTATAATAATATGGACGGAGAAATTTGGTCGCATCTGTGTTGTCTTGTCAAATGAATCACCAGGATTTGCTTTTAGTACTCCAGATTTGGGCGACCCAAGGAAGTAGAGATAGTAATGTACGCCATCTAGCTGCACGCTATCAAATCAAATAAATGGTCATGCCATTTACTTTTAAGATGGTGCAGCAGTTATTCTGACCAAAGAAACATGCACGTCTGCTGATTATTTCTGATGGGTATACATTTACCGTCCGCTAGCAAAGATTGTTTGGCACATTGTTCTTATGGCTTTCAACATCACACCCCTTAATAATATTATTAATCAATGTTTGGGCAATCAATTGAGTGTGTTAATAAAAAATTAAAACCCACAAATCCAACTGTACTATTTTTAGGACCATATGAAAGACAAGGAATGATTTTAAATGCCATATAGAGTACCTCCAACCATGTGAAATATGGTTCTGTCATGCAGGTGATACCCATGGCTTCGCATTGGATCTGTATGTTGTCCTACATACAGTCAACTATGAAGTACCACGATTTGGTTTTTGGGTGCAACCGGCTAGAGAATGATGCACGGGTTTGTACAGCCAGTACAATTCACATTAAGATTTTCTGATAGGATGTTGATGTGTATATGTAAGAATCATACACTAGAATGTCTTCTATGTTTAGATGGTTGATCTACGTTTATACTTTCTGTGAACCATGAGGTTAAGACCTTTGTACTGTAATAAAGATTGCTAAATAACAGTATATATGTATGCCTCTAGGGACACTGAAACAGCCAAACAGCCATGCATGTGTATAGACCGTATTTGATCAAATTAAAAGAAGCGCCTGGGTTCATGCAAATAGCATAAATTTATCACCTAAGTACATTAGCTATAAATAGTTAAATAGGAGTCAAGACCAACTGAGCTAGCTAGTAGTATGATCCTACTATTACATAAATATCCCTAACTCTGATTGTCTTTGTTCCAGTCCAGCGCGTTGGTGTAGCTTGGGATGAACCAAAACCCCGTATGCCAGTTGGCCCCTGGACCGCTGCTTGAGAAAGATATGCTTTGGTGGTCTTCGCCATTTAGACTGAAGCGGAAAATTTCTTGATGTGATGTGTCAAACTGAGAGCCAATGGCCTGAGGCGTGGTGTAGATGCAGTTTCTTCTTGTCAAATATCCTGGGGGAAATGTTGCACCACCCACTGGCATGAAAATCGGATAGTTCAACCCAAGGAACATAGAATAGTCTCCAAGATTAGTAACCCTTTCCCACGGGTTGGCTGGAAGTAACCGACTAGTGTCATTCGAGAATACAATGCAGGTATACCCCGAATAGCTGTGAACAGCGCGACCGCAATGGACAGAAGGGGTACTATCATAATGAGTTGGAGCACCGTCAGCGTCAAAATCCATTACGCCACGTGCATAGACCAGGAGAAGTCTAGAACGATCTTGAGATCTTGCCAGCCACCACGTACGACTATTAGAGTCAAAATCATCATCGTCATCAAATCCAGCCGTCCACGGAATGAATGGAGCAGGGAGCACTATAGGACCTTGAAAAAGGAAAGAACACGTCACATGAAAATATATTTCATGATTTATCTACTAGTGATATTGATTTGATATTGGGATGCCAATACTAGTACTTTATAAAATCATGGTCGAACATAAGATGGTTTGAAATATATTTCGAACATCTTGGTAAAACTTCATGTGGATTTAAAACATGTTCCCGAAAATATTGGTCCAAATTTTAGATGGTTTGAATATAAACAAATGAAAGTCTTTATCAATATTGCATGGCACCTTTATTGATTCTATTTCTACTCTACCTTAAATTTTCTAGGGAGTAATAATAAAGAAACTTAATTACTAGGGGGCCTTTTTCCTAAGGAACAACATGCACATTAGACCATACTAAAATTCCTATAGATGTTAAATTCTATATATGTCCATACCACAAGAGGGTTATGGTGTGCGCCTATGGAATTCCTTTAAGCCAAAAGATGCCAAGACAGTTCAACAAATAAGAGGTGAAATACTATATAAGTTACGTATATAAAAAAGATAGGGAGGAAATGTTACCAAATTGATTAGGATCCCATGCATAAACATTTCCAAGCTCAGTAACGGCGAACACAAGTCCGTTATGTATAATTGCATCGCAAGATATGGCGCCGCATCGAAACTGGTTTTCAAGAAATATCCATTCACGAGGATATTCGCCATGGAGGTAGGCAATTGCAAAGTCGAAGATTGCGACAAGGGAGAAATCTTGATACCCCCTAGCAGCTGTAGGAACTTGGCAAATAGCTATCTTCTGCAGTTGAATAGCAGAACGCTGATACTCGAATATAAGTGGATTGTGTGTGGTTTCCAACTTGTTCCTCAAAGATGGAAGCTTAATCTTGCGATGAGTGTACACATTGAGGAGGTTCCACTTGCCTTCGGGGCCAACCATGGCGATCCAATCTCCATTGGCGCCTGCCCGCTTCTCATCCTTACCGTGTGGCATTAGGCCATCATAGGAGAACCTGTCCAGCGGCAGTAGTTTGCACTTGCTGTGCACCGGCAAATCCTCCTTGAACACCGCCCATGGTTTATCCGCCGGGTCACAACAGAGAACACACGGAAGGCCAAACGGCTGAGAAGCAGGCAGAGTGGCACTGTATTTGGCTGACTGAAGAATACTTTTGGAGGAACCGACTAGGGACGCGGCGGTGATGGCGTCGCACTGGCTGATGAGCACTTCAAGGGGGCCTTCCGTAAACACCTTGTGAAACAGCCCAGATCCACAGACCCTGCTCGATTTCGCCATCACAATGAGGCAGGTGGTACAATGGGGTTGGTATTTTCTTGGGCGATCTACTGATTCGAACTTTGGGAGAGAGATGGCGATCAATGGCGGCAGGTGGGGGTTTGAGTTGGAGAACAGAGGCTCTCAAACTGGGCACTGCTGGATAGGATGCGAAACGCAGGCGCGTGCTATGGAAGATGGGCGGAGTGGGGATAGACGACGGAGGTGAACCGAGACGCTCATATACTGCCTACTGCAGTTTCGAGGAGAGTGTGAATGTGTTCAAAAAAAGAGGAGAGTGTGAATGTGTTCAAAAAAAGAGGAGAGTGTGACTGTGACCCGACACCCGAGTAGGAGCCGAAGCGGACGGACTATAGGAGTAGCCCCATCATTACAGAACATTAATCGTGCTTCCTACAATAAATAAGTGAAACATCCCAGGCTTGTGTTGTCTAATCAAATCGATGGCCATGTCAGTATTATGGTGAACAAATAAAACAAATACACACCAACCTTGTTCTTTTGCAACGTACACCAACCTAGCAAGGCATCAACCTTCTCGCCATCAACTACGACTCCGTGGCTCCGTCCCACAAAGTTGTCTCAACTTTGTAAAAAAAAATACATCTATCCATCTAAATTTTAACAAAGGTGAGACACTTTTGGTGGGACCGAGGGAGTACAAAAAAACTTCACTACTCCATGCTAGTATCGGCCACTAATTCAAATTTCAACTGAAGGCGTGCTATTTTATGGTCCTGAAAATTGCCAAAAAAAAATACAACCCAAAAATGCAACAGATCCATGTTAAGGGGGTACACCCTACGCAATATACATTAAGAAACTTTGAAACTTCAGCGACCTTGTAAGAATGCCCATGACAGTGCAGTTTTGCCAAATTAGGAAGAGACGAAATATGAATTCAACCAAAGAAATCTAAACGAATCCTTAGACAATAGCATAGTTAACACGTTCAGAAAAAAATGATGACTCCAAAAGAACAACATTAGCAAGAAATAGTCCATTTTAGTTTGAATTTGCAGTCACATACATAACTAGTAGTCTTGCCAAAATACTATAATACTCCGAGCTGCATTCTAGCACTCCAACTAGCTAGTAATAGTTCTGGAGTAGTAGTACTACTACTATACAAGTCCAAAATACATCCGAACGAACCCTACTTCGAACTAAACTACTCCCTCCGATCTTCGAGTAACTACATTGCAGTATGACTAAACGAAGATTATTGTATAACCTTCTTGTTGATGCAAACGCAGATAGGCAACACACGCTGCCCTCCATTCGCCGCTTCGCGTAACGAGGCGTGCACCGCCGGGGAAAGAAGTGAGCTGCTGCAACATGATCGAGCTAGGCGTCGGGAGCTCGTCGGCTCGATTACCGCCATCAAGGTGTCCGTCGAGAGGTCACTGGTCCCAGCCGTCGCCGGCGCCGGCGGACCAATCACCAACAGCTGCGCCTTGTACATCGGAAACAAGCACGCGGCCGACCTGATGCACACACAGGACACAATGGTGGTCGGGCCGAGCGCTCCAACGGTGATGGCGAACACGCTACCGTCTTCTTCCCCACTGCCGATGAACAGGTGTCCCCGCGGTTGTACCGGAAGACGAACTATGCACCAGGCGGGTATGCCATACTGGAACGTAAACACTGGGATGGAGTGGGATGCTTGGAGGTGTACCAGGAGCTCCCGCGGCGGGCCGGGGAAGCGGCCGCCGCTATTGAGGGCCTCGGTGCAGCCGCACGGACCATGCGGGCACGCGATATAGTGCTTGTAGGACTCCGTGGAGGCGACCAAGCTACGGCAGCCGACGCACTTGACCATTGCCCCCGGATCGATTCGACGGCGGCAATCTTGGCCCAGATCGATTCGACGGCGGCAACCACGCCGGCTGCTCGCACTTCTTGCACGGGTTCGGCGCAAGCTCGCCGACGCAGCGCCGACAGCCCATATGACCGCCCTTGCACTGCACGGAACAACGTACGTGGCATCAGTTGTCATTGACATTTCTCACAGGTGAACCTAAGAATGAAATCGGAAGGGAGCGACCTTGGATATGGGGGGTTTGAAGGGCAGCAGGCGAGAGGGGCACAAGAAGAGGGCCTCCTCCATCTTCAGAGAAGAGTGATCGGGAAAACGAGAACGGGATGGGTTCTTTTTTTTATACATGCCTTGGAGTGGAGTATGGATACTACTACTACTTATAGGAAGAACTTCCTTGCTAAGAATCGGCGTCGGCCGTACGCAAGCATAGATGCACCAGCGGCTCTGCAGTTTGTCAAAATAAAAGGACAGAGCTGCAGTGACTTGAAGTCTCCAAATCTCATTGTGACTTGGTGCCCCCATCTACCAACCCTTTGAGATCCAACGTTCCAAACTAATCTCTTATTGCGAACCTAAAAACAAAAAGTACGAAAAAATCCGATAAAATGTAGATGCCTTGTTCTAAAATCTGTGAATATTTCATCCCACTCGGACGATTAGCTTGTGATTAAAGAGCTTTTTACGTATACGAGCACTAGTTTAAACTAAATAC
Organism: Lolium perenne; assembly: GCF_019359855.2. Taxonomy (NCBI): domain Eukaryota; kingdom Viridiplantae; phylum Streptophyta; class Magnoliopsida; order Poales; family Poaceae; genus Lolium; species Lolium perenne. The sequence continues at coordinate 81,957,840 of NC_067248.2, read as the reverse complement.
TCCCTCTGATTCATATTAAGGGCTCCTTTGATTTAAAGGATAGGAAAAGCATAGGAATAGGAAAGGTATAGGATTGGAATGACATGTCTACTTGAAACCTATAGGAAGATGAAGTTTGTTTGATTGTAGCAAAGGAATTTTTCCATGAGGTATGAGCTAATGCTTTTTTCCTATAGGAATTACACTACAAGATTCCTATAGGAATTTTTCCTATAGGATATGTTCCTATGAATCAAACAACATGTATAGGAATTTTTCCCATAGGAACCAAATCCTACACAATTCCTATGCAAATCCTTTGAATCAAAGGAGCCCTAATTGACTTCAATATGGATGTATCTAGAACTAAAATGTGTCTAGTACATCCATATTAGAGTCAATTAATATGAACCGGAGGGAGTATATATTTGCTCACAAACCTTTGATTCAAATCGAATGAAACTTCACCAAAATATAAATCGAAATATGCACGATTAAGCTGGAAGTTCTTGAAATATTTACGAGCAATTATAATAATTATTTAGTTTAAATTCTAAGTCGATCGCATACATTGGATCTGAGATGGATGGTGGATGGTGGCACCAAGTCACTGTGAAACTTGGAAGTATCAAGTCAGTGAAGCTCTATCCCAAAATAAAAGCTTCGTGAAGGGGGCAGTTTGGTTCAAAAAAGAAGACAGTGCCAAGCAGTTGTCAAACAATACCCATATAGTCAAATGTACTCCCTCTGATTCAAATGAATTGACTCAACTTTGTCTAGATATATGGATGTATCAAGTCACTGAAGCTAAAATAAAAGCTTCATGAAGGGGGAAGTTTGGTTCGAAAAAAAATACAGTGCCAAGCAGCTGTCAAATAGTACCATAACGTCAAATGTACTCCCTCCGATTCAAACGAAATGACTCAACTTTGTATTTTGCATGTTAAAGGTTTTTCGTAAAACTTGGCCAATCTTAACATAGTTTGCCTTTCTAAAAAGATATAAGCCCTAAGGCTCCTTTGATTCATAGGATGGGAAAACCATAGAAATATGGAAAACATAGGATTGAGATTTAATGGCTAGTTGAATCATATAGGAAGATGAGTTGTGTTTGATTGTGCCAAAGGAAATTTTCCATGAGGTATGACCTAATGTTTTATTCTTATAGGATTTGCACTGCAAGATTCCTATAGGATATGTTCCTATGAATCAAACAACTAGTGTGGGGAAAATTCACATGTGATCTAAATCCTACATAATTCCTATACAAATCCTATATATGAATTTTAGTTGTTAGGTCACTTAAAATGACTTCACTTGAAGAGTTACATTTTTGTTTTTTCTGAATTAGTAGTGATGCCTAACCATATATATACCTAAACCAAGAGAATCAGCATAAACTTATGTATATTAATAGTAAGCGCATATATGAATGTTTTTTTATCTACAAACCCAGGGTCATATATATGTACATAGAAACATGCATATATACTAGTTTTTGTACCTTGGTGTGTTCCTCTTTTGGGCTATCTCTTTTTTGTTCACCGATTCACAACCAACGCCCTAGATTAATTTGGCACTTAAAAAATAACATTTTGTTTTTGGCGCACTAACACAAATAGTAGTAGCACGGTCAACACTGTAGAGAAGTACAAAATAAATGTGTGTGGGAAAAAATGACTTAAAGTGACCATTACATTGAGAAAAAGGGTAGAACCAAGCATTGCACAGGGAAAAAGCAGTGTAGTGCCCAGAAGAAAAAAACAAGTTGGGTTATACTCCCTCCATCCTGAAATAATGGGTGTAGAGTTAAAATTTGTCCATAAAAGAGTGTACTTCTCGTTTTGCAATGCACTTCAAAATTTGTCCACAAAAGAGTGGTAGTAAAAAATATTTCTTTCTCATCACGAGGGATATAGTTTCTTCACGACTAGTACGTACTACCTCCATCACAAAGCTTAAGTCTTTTTTTAAGAGTCAAAGCAAGTAAAGGTTGACGAAAATTTAGAACAATCTATCAACTAATATAATATTTTGTAGATACCATACCAAAAAAAATCGTTGTCTATGTATTGATATTAATTTTGTATTTTGCATGATAATGATTTTTGGTAAAATCTTAGTTTACCTTGACATAGTTTGAGCTTCTAAAAATAATATAAGCCTTACGCTTTGGGATGGAGGTAGTAGTATTTAGCATAATATGGTTTTCTTATTTACTACATGCATTTTAGATCATTGGAGGTGGAAAAGTTGAAGAGGAAAGTGATGGTCGATGACAGTTTCCCAATGTAATAATAAAATCCTTAATATGCCTTGAAAACCCACACGTACGCTCTTTCTAGGACAGAGGCAGTATGAGGTAATGCACCCACGCGCTGTCATCTGCCGGTTCGTGCTATGTCTCCCAAATCTTGAAATATCGTCAGTTATCCATTTCACGTCCACACTTCTCCCTCTCTCCACGGACTAGGAAAAAACCCTCTCTTCACTTCCCCTTCCCATTCCACCGATGGAGAGCCCAACCGACGCCGTCAACGCAGCGAAAGCGAAAGCCGCGCGGCTGGCCTTAGCCGCAGAGGAGGCGTGCAGAGCCGCGACCGCAGCACGCATGGCCGCAACGGCGGCGATCATTGCCGCAGCGGATGCCAAAGACGAAGCGGAGGCCATTGCCGAAGGTCGGGCCATCGGTCGCTCATCGGCATCTGATGCTGTTGGTAGATGGGTCCACTCTCTTGGGAAGCATCCCCTAGATGACGAGGACGAGGTTGAACTCATCTTTGAACCGCCGCCGCCGACCTTCGACGAGAATATCGTCGACGAGGGGGAGGAAGTATGTTCCGATTCACCTCTCTCCCTTATTCAACATAGCCCTGTATCGATTTGCGCTATGGTCTCTCCCTCTTTTTTTTGCGCTATAGCGTTTTGAATTAGCGTCAGAATCTTTTTAGATTCATATTCAGTATTAGTTGCAACTGCTACATATTTGCTTCACATCCGATTCACCTCTCTCCCTTATTTAACATAGCCCTGTATCGATTTGCTCTATGGTCTCTCCCTCTTTTTTTTTTGCGCTATAGGGTTTTGAATTAGCGTCAGAATCTTTTTAGATTCATATTCATTATTAGTTGCAACTGCTACATATTTGCTTCACCTGTTTATTTGGCATGTATCAGGTTGCTACTGATGAGGTTGACAGCGATGTCGAGTCGCGTCATAGGAAGGCCAGGGCCACTCTCAACAAGCTTAAGGCGGGGAAGTTCGACAAGTATTGGAGTGAACCCTGGACTGGTGCCAGGAACAGCTGCCCCTTCTGCACAAAGAGCATAAAGGTTGACTTTCGAAGCGTCCTGCAGCATGCCGAAGCCGGTGGGTCCGGCTGTCTCAAAGTTGGGGAAACTGTTAACCGATCCGGCTTCATAGCCAACCACATGGCATATGGGCTATTCCTAAGGAAGAAATTGAACCAAGCTATCGAGACCGGTCGTGTGCCTCCTCCCAAGCCCAAGCCACCAAAGATTAAAGGTATGGGCAGCAAGAAGCAGAAGAAGCGGGACCAGGAAGAAGATGGTAAATATACTCCGTAACTGTTGTGCATGTTTGTCTCTCCTACTGCTTCAAAAGCAGCATCTTTTGTTGAACTCTGTTTATGTTTGCTGCTCAGCAGCGTTTGTGGTGAACCTATTAGCTTAATTAGGGGTTGTTGAACTATGTCTGTGTTGAACCTTGCTTAATTAGGTTGTGTTGAACTCTGTTTGTGTTGGCGTGGGAAGGGGGGCATGATGCTACCCTGAATTTGCGGGACCCCCAAAAAACTTGCAAATACGAGTGATGCATCCAAAAGGAACAAACTTCTTACATGGTAGACCCCAGTCTGAAAGCAAGAAATGCGATCGGGTCCTTAACAGCCACCGCCCGGATTGATCGGGTATTTTGCCTGCCTACCGCATGTGACTTGTGCTCACTGAAGTTTGGGACCTCACGCATGGGCACCACACGTAAGTGACAGACCTGTTGGTGTAAAAACTCGAGTGATTATTATACTGCATTAGTACAAAGTTTCCTATGGATTCAAGGGTTGGAAAGCCAAGTTAACTCATTTTCATGACTAAGAAGGAGCCAGGCTTACTTTTTCATTTTCATGTTTTAACTTGTTTAAATCTTGGTCAAACAAAGGATCTGACCAGGATTCAAGTGGGCATAAAAATTCAAAAAAGAAATCAAAAAAAAAAAACCAAAGCACATAAGCTTCTTATGTCATATAGTAAGCATTACAGTTGATCAACGAAGTCTAGACATATTCAAACCAGAAAAATATTGTATATACCCCCTAACCCTAAACTCTGTCTTATGAAGTCAAGCATGAAGAAAAGTGGTTTTGGGTTTCAAACATTGGAAATTGAAAAAAACTCCCAAAAGCTTCATTTTGGAGTGACTAAGAAGAATCCAGGCTTTCATTTTCATTTTCATGTTTTAAATTGGTTTAAATCTTGGTCAAACCTAGGATTTGACCAAGATTCAAATGGACATAACAAATTCAAAAAAATCAAAACCAAACACATAGTCTTTTGATGTCATATAGTAAGCATTCAAGTTGATAAACAAAGTCTAGACATATTTAAACAAGAAAAATCATGTATATACTTGGCCCCTAACCCTAAACTCTGTCTTATGAAGTCAAGCATTAAGAGGAGTGGTTTTGGGTTTCAAACATGGAAATTTAAAAAACCTCCCAAAAGCTTCATTTTGGAGGGACTAAGAAGAATCCAGGCTTACTTTTCATTTTCATGTTTTAAACTGGTTTAAATCTTGGTCAAACCTAGGATTTGACCAAGATTCAAATGGGCATAACAAATTCAAAAAAAAACTAAACACATAGTCTTTTGATGTCACATAATAAGCATTCAAGTTGATAAACAAGGTCTAGACATATTCAAACCAGAAAAATCATGTATCTACCCCCTACCCCTAAACTTTGTCTTATGAAGTAAAGCACGGAGAGATATCATTTTGGGTTTCGAACATGGAAAATTTAAAAAAACCTCCCAAAAGCTTCATTTTGGAGTGAATAAGAAGGATCCACACTTACTTTTCATTTTCATGTTTTAAACTTGTTTAAATATTGGTCAAACCTGCAAGGATTTGACCAAGATTCAAATGGGCATAAAAATTCAAAAAAAAAACGAAAACCACTTCTCTTCGTCCTTGACTTCATTAGACAGAGTTTAGGGTTGGGGTATATACATGATTTGTAATGTTTAAATATGTATAGACTCTCTTGATCAACATGAATGCTTACTATAACTTAAGAAGCTTAATTATGTGCTTTGGTTTTTCATTTTTTGAATTCTTTATTGAATTTTTATGCCTATTTGAATCTTGGTCAAATCCTAGGTTTGACCAAGAATTAAACAAGTCAGTAACATGAAAATGAAAAAGTAAGCCTTGATCCTTCTTATTCACTCAAAAAATGAAGCTTTTGGGAGGGTTTTTGAATTTTCCATGTTTGAAACCCAAAACCATTCCTCTTATATGCTTGACTTCATATATATCACAGAGTTTAGCCTTAGGGAGGTATATACATGATTTTCTAGTTTGAATATGTCTAAACCTTGTTTATCAACTTGAATGCTTACTATAAACCAAAAATTCATGTATCTACACCTAACCCTAAACTATGCATGAAGAGAAGTGGTTTTGGGTTTCAAACCTGGATATCTCAAAAACCCTCCCAAAAGCTTCATTTTGGAGTGAATAAGAAGGATCAAGGCTTAATTTTTCATTTTCATGTTTTAATCTTGTTTAAATCTTGCTCAAACCTAGGATTTGACCAAGATTCAAATGGGCATAATTTAAAAAATGAAAAATCAAGGCACATAGTCTTCTTATATATGTCATATAGTAAGCATTCAATTAAGTTGATAAACAAGCTATGGACATATTCAACCCAGAGAAAAATCATGATGAATCTACCCCCTATATATCCCTAAACCCTAACTTATGAAGTCAAGCATGAAGAGAAGTGGTTTTTGGTATAAATCATGGAAATTTCATATTCATGTTTATTAAACTTGTTTAAATCATGGTCAAACCTAGGATTTGACCAAGATTCAAATGGGCATAAATATTCAGAAAAAACAAAAAATGGAAAATCAAGGCACATGTTTTAAACTTGTTTAAATCTTGGTCAAACCAAGGATTTGACCAAGATTCAAATGGGCCTAAAAATTTAGAAAAAATCAAAAAGAGAATGAAAAACCAAAGCACATAGCATTCTTATGTCATATGTAAAGTAAGCATTCAAGTTCAGAAAAAACGTCTATACATATTCAAACCAAAAAATCATGTATATATCTACCCATAACCCTAAACTGAACTGACGATCTAATGGAAGTAAATCATGAAGAGAAGTGGTTTTGGGTTTCAAACATGGAAATTTCAAGAACATCCCAAAAGCTTCATTTTAGAGTGACTAAGAAGGGTCCATGCTTACTTACTACTCGTTTGCACGTGTTAAACTTGTCTAAATCTTGGTGAAACCTAGGATTTGACCAAGATATGATTCAAATGCGCAGAAAATTAAAAAAGTCAGAAAAATTAAAAACCAAAGTACATAGTCTTCTTATGTCATATAGTAAGCATATTCAAGTTGATAAACAAGGTTTGGACATATTCAAACCATACAAATCATGTATCTATACCCCCTAACCCTAAACTTTTTCTTATGAAGTCAAGCATGAAGAGAAGTGGTTTTGGGTTTCAAAGATGGAAATTTCAAAAACCTCCAAAAACTTCATTTTAGAGTGACTGAGAAGTTAGCATTAAAGTTGATAAACAAGGTTTAGACATATTCAAACCAGACAAATCATGTATCTACCCCTAACCCTAAACTCGGTCTTATGAAGTCTAGCATGAAGAGAATCGTTTTGAGTTTCAAACGTTTAAGCCAAAAGCCCCATTTCAAATATTTCAAACTTATTCAAAGTTGGTTCAAATTTGAAAGACATACAAGTTATAGCACACATAGTGCATACATTTTCACACATACTGCACTAGATGCTAACCCTATAGTTTGAGGCCACTTGGATGAGGTCGAAAAAGTTCTTGGATTAGAATCGTGTTGTTCGAACCCCGTAGTTGGATTTTTTTGAACCTTGATCTGTAGTACAGGGCAAAACCCTAGTTTAACCTATTTAATTATAGATTCGTATATCGATTTTTCTACCTTTTTATTATTACTATGCTGCAGATGTGCGTTTGCCCGTCGAGTGAAACTCGGAGGAAGAGGGATCACTCGGAAGGAGAGAAAAAAGGCAGAGCATTATGGTGTCTTCCCTTTTTCGGGTGATGATGATGATGTTGACTGTTGTGCAGGGTTTGTCAGTGCGCAGGAGGTGCGAGCGAGCGAGCGAGCGAGCGAGTCGAGCGAGGCCGAGAATGAGAGAGATTTGTTTTTTTTTTGTGTGAGAGGGACAACCGAAGGATCCAGAAGGACCCACAGACTTCCAATACGCATCCTGATGCGTCTTCTCTTGACAAAGAAGATGGCTGGGAGTTGGCGTACCTATTGCACGTGACTTGTGCTCACTCAAGTGTGGGACCTCACGCGTGGGCACCACACGTAAGTGACAGACCTGTTGGTGTAAAAACTCGGTTGATTATAATAGTGCATTAGAACAAAGTTTCCTATGGATTCAAGGGTAGGAAATCCAAGTTAACTCATTTACATGACATTATTTTTTCCATGAAGCAAAGTTAACACTATCAATTGGTACATTTTGGAGTGACTAAGAAGGATCAATGCTTACTTATTCGTTTAATTTCACGTGTTAAACTTGTCTAAATCTTGTTCAAACCTAGGATTTGACCAAGATTCAAATGGGCAGAAAAATAATTAAAAAACAGAAAAATGAAAAACCAAATCACATAGTCTTCTTATGTCATATAGTAAGCATTCAAGTTGATAAACAAGGTCTAGACATATTCAAACCAGACAAATCATGTATCTATACCCCTAACCCCTAAACTCTGTCTTATGAAGTCAAGCGTGTGAAGAGAAGTGGTTTTGGGTTTCAAACATCGAAATTTCAAAAACCTCCCAAAAGCTTCATTTTAGAGTGACTAAGAAGGATACATGCTTCCCTTTACATTTTCATGTTTTAAACTTGTTTAAATTATCTTGGTCAAACCTAGGATTTGACGAAGATACAAATGGGTGGGCACAAAATTCAAAAAAATCAGAAAAATGAAAAACCAAATCACATAGTCTTCTTATGTCATATCGTAAGCAATCAAGTTGATAAACAAGGTCTAGATATATCCAAACCAGACAAATCATGTATCTACCCCCTGTCGATCTTATGAAGTCTAGCATGAAGGGAAGTCGTTTTGGGTTTCAAACATTGAAATTTAAAGAACATCCCAAAAGCTTCATTTTAGAGTGACTAAGAAGGATACAGACTTCCCTTTTCATTTTCATGTTTTAAATTTGTTTAAATCTTGGTCAAACCAAGGATTTGACCAAGATTCAAATGGCCCTAAAAATTCAGAAAAAAATGAAAAGAATGAAAAACCAAAGCACATAACATTCTTATGTCATATGTATAGTAAGCATTCAAGTTGATATACAAGGTCTAGACATATATATTCAAACCTAGGATTTGACTAGCTAAGATTCAAATGGGCATAACAAATTCAAAAAACAAAAACCAAACACATAGTCTTCTGATGTCATATAGCAAGCATTCAAGTTGATAAACAAACTTGTTTAAATCATGGTCAAACCTAGGATTTGACCAAGATTCAAATGGGCATAATTTTTAAAAAAATGTAAAATCAAGGCACATAGTCTTCTTATGTCATATAGTAAGCATTCAATTAAGTTGATAAACAAGGTCTAGACATATCAAACCAGAAAATTCAGGTGTCTAGCTAGCTACCCTAACCCTAAACTGCACGAAGAGAAGTGGTTTTGGGTTTCAAACATGGATATTTAAAAAACCCTCCCAAAAACCTTCATTTTGGAGTTAATAAGAAGGATCAAGGCTTACTTTTTCATTTTCATGTTTTAATCTTTTTAAATCTTTGTCAAACCTAGGTTTTGACCAATATTCAAAAGGGCATAATTAAAAAAATGAAATATCGAGGCACATAGTCTTCTTATGTCATATAGTAAGCATTCAATTAAGTTGATAAACAAGCTCTAGACATATTCAAACCAGAAAAATCATGATGTATCTACCCCCTATATATCCCTAAACCCTAACTTATGAAGTCAAGCACGAAGAGAAGTGGTTTTTGGTTTAAATCATGGAAATTTCAAAAACCCTCCCAAGAGCTTCATTTTGGAGTGACTAATTAAGAAGCATACATGCTTACCTTTTCATATTCATGTTTTAAACTTGTTCAAATCTAGGTCAACAAACCTAGGATTTGATGAAGAATCAAATGGGTATAAAAAATTTAAAAACAAGCTCTAGATAAGCTCAAGTTGAAAAACAAGTTCTAGACATATTCCAACCAGAAAAATCATGCATGTACCCCCTATATATATATATATCCCTAAACCCTGACTTATGAAGTCAAGCATGAAGAGAAGTGGTTTTGGTTTCAATCATGGAAATTTCAAAAACCCTCCCAAGAGCTTCATTTTGGAGTGGCTAAGAAGGATAGATACTTAATTTTTCATATTTATGTTTTAAACTAGTTTAAATCATGGTCAAACCTAGGATTTGACCAAGATTCAAATGGGCATAAAAATTCAAAATAAATGAAAATAAATGAAAAACCAAGGCACGTAGTCTTCTTATGTCATATAGTAAGCATTCAATTAAGTTGATAAACAAGGTCTAGACATATTCAAACCAGAAACATCATGTATCTAGCTACCCTAGCCCTAAACTCTGTCTTATGAAGTCAAGCATGCATGAAGAGAAGTACGTGGTTTTTGGTTTCAAACATGGAAATTTCAAAAACCCTCTCAAGAGCTTCATTTTGGAGTGACTACGAAGGATACATGCTTAATTTTCATATTCATGTTTTAAACTTGTTTAAATCATGGTCAAACCTAGGATTTGACCAAGATTCAAATGGGCATAATTTAAAAAAATGTAAAATCAAGGCACATAGTCTTCTTATGTCATATAGTAAGCATTCAATTAAGTTGATAAACAAGGTCTAGACATATCAAACCAGAAAAATCATGTATCTACCCCTATATATCCCCAAAAACTCTGTCTTTATGAAGTCAAGCATGAAGAGAAGTGGTTTTTTGGTTTCAAGCATGGAAATTTCAAAAACCTCCCCAAACTTCATTTTAGAGTGACTAAGAAGGATACAAGCTTGCCTTTTCATTTTCATGTTTTAAACTTGTTTAAATTATCTTGGTCAAATCTAGGATTTGACAAGATTCAAATGGGCAAACATATGATAAGTGATGCAAATATCATTTCTAAGTGCGGGCAAACCAGAGATATGTGGTTTTTGGTTTCAAACATATTCAAACGAGAGAAATCATGTATCTACCCCCTAACACTAAACTCTGTCTCATGAAGTCAAGCGCATGCATGAAGATATGTGGTTTTTGGTTTCAAACATGGAAATTTCAAAAACCCTCCCAAGAGCTTCATTTCGAAGTGATTAATTAAGAAGCATACATGCATGCTTAATTACTTTTTCATATTCATGTTTTAAACTTATTCAAATCTTGGTGAAACCTAGGATTTGACCAAGATTCAAATGGGTATAAAAATTTAAAAAATACAAAAAAGGTCTTCTTATGTTATATAGTAGGCATTCAATTAAGTTGATAAACAAGTTCTAGACATATTCAAACAAGAAAAATCATGCATGTATCTACCCATAACCCTAAACTTTGTTTCATGAAGTCAAGCATTGTGGTTTTTGGTTTCGAACATGGAAATTCAAAAACCCTCCCAAGAGCTTCATTTTGAAGTGACTAAGAAGCATACATGCTTACTTTTTCATATTCATGTTTTTAACTTATTCAAATCTTGGTGGAACCAAGGATTTGACAAAGATTCGAATGGGTATAAAAATTCAAAAAAAACAAGGTCTTCTCTTATGTTATATAGTAAGCATTCAATTAATTTGATAAACAAGGTCTAAACATATTCAAACCAGGAAAATCATGTATCTACCACCTAACCCTAAACTCTGTCTTATGAAGTCAAGCATGCATGAAGAGAAGTGGTTTTTGGTTTCAAGCATGGAAATTTCCATGTTTGAAACCCAAAACCACTTCTCTTCATATGCTTGACTTCATATGACAGAAGTTTAGCGTTAGGGGTAGATACATGATTTTTTGGTTTGAATATGTCCAGACCTTGTTTATCAACTTAAATGCTAACTATATGACATCAGAATGGGCATAAAAATTTAAAAAATTAAAAATGTAAAACCAAAATTTAATTGGGAGGAAAGGGTACATGAATTACAATTAAAAAACAAGGTAACTTAAATACTTGGATGCCCCAAGATGTGTGGAAGCCCAAAACAATGGCAAAACATATCATGTGCGCATGCTGCATCCAATTCAAGTAGAACACATAGTAGGCACCGATAGTTTGACCTAAATTTGAAATCAAAGAGAAGGTGGTTAGAAAAAATCAAAATTGGCAAAGCAAAGCATGAAATCAAAAAATTGTGATGCACTCTAGCTATGAAAATTATCAAACAATGCAAACCAAAATGATTTTTTAGAGGAATACTAGTTCAACTTATTTAATTTTTTATTTGTAGGCCAAAATCAAACCCCGTAGTTGGATTTTTTTCAACTTGATCTGTAGTACTGGGAAAACCCTAGTTTATAACCTATTTAATAATAGATTCGTAGTCGATTCTTTTACTTTTTTATTATTACTATGCGGCACATGTGTGTTTGCCGTCGAGTGAAACTCGGAGGAAGAGGAATCACTCGGAAGGAGAAGAAGGGAGAGCAGATCACGGGGCCCCTCTTATTGATGGTGTATATTCTTTTACGGTGATGTTGACTGTTGTGCAGGGTTTGTCGGTGCGCAGGAGGTGCGAAGCGAGCGACGAGCGAGCCAGTCGGCGAGGCCGAGAATGAGAGAGATTTGTTTTTTGTGTGAGAGGGACAACCGAAGGATCCGGAAGGACCCACAGGAGACTTCCAATACGCATCCTGATGCGTCTTCTCTTGACAAAGAAGATGGCTGGGAGTTGGCGTACCTATTGCACGTGACTTGTGCTCACTCAAGTGTGGGACCTCACGCGTGGGCACCACACGTAAGTGACAGACCTGTTGGTGTAAAAACTCGGTTGATTATTATAGTGCATTAGAACAAAGTTTCCTATGGATTCAAGGGTAGGAAATCCAAGTTAACTCATTTACATGACATTATTTTTTCCATGAAGCAAAGTTAACACTATCAATTGGTACATTTTGGAGTGACTAAGAAGGATCAATGCTTACTTATTCGTTTAATTTCACGTGTTAAACTTGTCTAAATCTTGTTCAAACCTAGGATTTGACCAAGATTCAAATGGGCAGAAAAATAATTAAAAAATAGAAAAATGAAAAACCAAATCACATAGTAAGCATTCAAGTTGATAAACAAGGTCTAGACATATTCAAACCAGACAAATCATGTATCTATACCCCTAACCCCTAAACTCTGTCTTATGAAGTCAAGCATGTGAAGAGAAGTGGTTTTGGGTTTGGGGGTATATATACATGATTTTTATTGTTTAAATATATATAGACTTTGTTGATCAACATGAATGCTTACTTACTATATGACATAAGAAGTTTATGTGCTTTGGTGTTTCATTTTTTTGATTTCTTTTTTGAATTTTTATGCCCATTTGAATCTTGGTCAAATCCTAGGTTTGACAAAGATTTAAACAAGTTTGAAACATGAAAATGAAAAAGTAAGCTTGGATCCTTCTTAGTCACTCCAAAATGAAGCTTTTGGGTGGAGTTTTTGAAATTTCCATGTTTGAAACCCAAAACAACTAATTCTCTTCATGATAGACTTCATAAGACAACGTTTAGGGTTAGGGGTAGATACATGATTTTTCTGGTTTGAATATGTCTAGACTTCGTTGATCAACTTGAATGCTTAGTATATTACATAAGAAGACTATGTGGTTTGGTTTTTGATTTTCTTGATTTTGTTTGATTTTTTATGACCATTTGAATCTTGGTCAAATCCTAGGTTTGACCAAGATTTAAACAAGTTTAAAACATGAAAATGAAAAAGTAAGCATGGATCCTTCTTAGTCATGACAATGAGTTAACTTGGCTTTACTACCCTTGATGAATCCATAGGAAACTTTTTGTACTAATGCAGTATAATATTCTGGTTTGAATATGTCTAGACCTTGTTTATCAACTTAATTTGAAAGACATACAAGTTATAGCACACATAGTGCATACATTTTCACACATACTGCACTAGATGCTAACCCTATAGTTTGAGGCCATTTGGATGAGGTCGAAAAAATTCTTGGATTAGAATCGTGATGTTCGAACCCCGTAGTTGGATTTTTTTGAACCCTTGATCTTTAGAACTGGGCAAAACCCAAGTTTAACCATGCAAGATTCAAATGGCCCTAAAAATTCAGAAAAAAATCAAAAGAATGAAAAACCAAAGCACATATATAGCATTCTTATGTCATATGTATAGTAAGCATGCATTCAAGTTGATAAACAAGGTCTAGACATATATATTCAAACCAGAAAAATCATGTATATATCTACCCCTAAAACTCTAATTAAACTATGTCTTATGAAGTCAATCATGTAGAGAAGTGGTTTTGGGTTTCAAATATGGAAATTTCAAGAACCTCCCAAAAGCTTCATTTTAGAGTGACTAAGAAGGATCCAGGCTTATCTTTTCATTTCATGTTTTAAACTTGTTTAAATCCTGGTCAAACCTAGGATTTGACCAAGATTTATGGGCATAAAATTCAAAAAAATCAGAAAAATAAAAAACCAAAGCACATAAGCATATTCAAGTTGATAAACAAGGTTTGGACATATTCAACCCATACACAAATCATGTATCTACCCCTAACCCTAAACTCTGTCTTATGAAGTCAAGCATGAAGAGAAGTGGTTTCGGGTTTCAAACATGGAAATATCAAAAACCTCCCAAAAACTTCATTTTAGAGTGACTGAGAAGGTTGCATGCTTCCCTTTTCATTTTCATGTTTTAAACTTGTTTAAATCTTGGTCAAACCTAGAATTTGACAAGATTCAAATGGGCATCAAAATTCAAAAAAATCGAGAAAAAGAAAAACCAAAGCAATAGTTTTCTTATGTCATATAGTAAGCATTAAAGTTGATAAACAAGGTCTAGACATATTCAACCAGACAAATCATGTATCTATACCCCTAACCCCCTAAACTCTGTCTTATGAAGTCAAGCATGTGAAGAGAAGTGGTTTTGGGTTTCAAACATCGAAATTTCAAAAACCTCCCAAAAGCTTCATTTTAGAGTGACTAAGAAGGATACATGCTTCCCTTTTCATTTTCATGTTTTAAACTTGTTTAAATTATCTTGGTCAAACCTAGGATTCGACATGATTCAAATGGGCATCAAAATAAATAAAAAACAGAAAAAGGAAAAACCAAAGCAATAGTTTTCTTATATATGTCATATAGTAAGCATTAAAGTTGATAAACAAGGTCTAGATATATCCAAACCAGACAAATCATGTATCTACCCCCGGCTTTGTCGATCTTATGAAGCTAGTCTACTAGCATGTGAAGGGAACTCGTTTCGGTTTCAAACATAGAAATTACAAGAACATCCCAAAAGCTTCTCCATTTTAGAGTGACTACGAAGGATACTGACTTCCCTTTTCATTTTCATGTTTTAAACTTGTTTAAATCTTGGTCAAACCAAGGATTTGACCAAGATTCAAATGGGCCTAAAAATTTAGAAAAAAATCAAAAAGAGAATGAAAAACCAAAGCACACATAGCATTCTTATGTCATATGTATAGTAAGCATTCAAGTTGATAAACAAGGTCTAGACATATTCAAACCAAAAAATCATGTATATATCTACCCCTAACCCTAAACTGATCTGTCGATCTTATGGAAGTCAATCATGAAGAGAAGTGGTTTTGGGTTTCAAACATGGAAATTTCAAGAACATCCCAAAAGCTTCATTTTAGAGTGACTAAGAAGGATCCATGCTTACTTACTCGTTTTCACGTGTTAAACTTGTCTAAATCTTGGTGAAACCTAGGATTTGACCAAGATATGATTCAAATGCGCAGAAAATTAAAAAAGTCAGAAAAATTAAAAACCAAAGTACATAGTCTTCTTATGTCATATAGTAAGCATATTCAAGTTGATAAACAAGGTTTGGACATATTCAAACCATACAAATCATGTATCTATACCCCCTAACCCTAAACTTTTTCTTATGAAGTCAAGCATGAAGAGAAGTGGTTTTGGGTTTCAAAGATGGAAATTTCAAAACCTCCAAAAACTTCATTTTAGAGTGACTGAGAAGTTAGCATTAAAGTTGATAAACAAGGTTTATACATATTCAAACCAGACAAATCATGTATCTACCCCTAACCCTAAACTCGGTCTTATGAAGTCTAGCATGAAGAGAATCGTTTTGAGTTTCAAACGTTTAAGCCAAAAGCCCCATTTCAAATATTTCAAACTTATTCAAAGTTGGTTCAAATTTGAAAGACATACAAGTTATAGCACACATAGTGCATACATTTTCACACATACTGCACTAGATGCTAACCCTATAGTTTGAGGCCACTTGGATGAGGTCGAAAAAGTTCTTGGATTAGAATCGTGTTGTTCGAACCCCGTAGTTGGATTTTTTTGAACCTTGATCTGTAGTACAGGGCAAAACCCTAGTTTAACCTATTTAATTATAGATTCGTATATCGATTTTTCTACCTTTTTATTATTACTATGCTGCAGATGTGCGTTTGCCCGTCGAGTGAAACTCGGAGGAAGAGGGATCACTCGGAAGGAGAGAAAAAGGCGAGCATTATGGTGTCTTCCCTTTTTCGGGTGATGATGATGATGTTGACTGTTGTGCAGGGTTTGTCGGTGCGCGGGAGGTGCGAGCGAGCGAGCGAGCGAGCGAGTCGGCGAGGCCGAGAATGAGAGAGATTTGTTTTTTTTTGTGTGAGAGGGACAACCGAAGGATCCAGGAAGGACCCACAGACTTCCAATACGCATCCTGATGCGTCTTCTCTTGACAAAGAAGATGGCTGGGAGTTGGCGTACCTATTGCACGTGACTTGTGCTCACTCAAGTGTGGGACCTCACGCGTGGGCACCACACGTAAGTGACAGACCTGTTGGTGTAAAAACTCGGTTGATTATAATAGTGCATTAGAACAAAGTTTCCTATGGATTCAAGGGTAGGAAATCCAAGTTAACTCATTTACATGACATTATTTTTTCCATGAAGCAAAGTTAACACTATCAATTGGTACATTTTGGAGTGACTAAGAAGGATCAATGCTTACTTATTCGTTTAATTTCACGTGTTAAACTTGTCTAAATCTTGTTCAAACCTAGGATTTGACCAAGATTCAAATGGGCAGAAAAATAATTAAAAAACAGAAAAATGAAAAACCAAATCACATAGTCTTCTTATGTCATATAGTAAGCATTCAAGTTGATAAACAAGGTCTAGACATATTCAAACCAGACAAATCATGTATCTATACCCCTAACCCCTAAACTCTGTCTTATGAAGTCAAGCGTGTGAAGAGAAGTGGTTTTGGGTTTCAAACATCGAAATTTCAAAAACCTCCCAAAAGCTTCATTTTAGAGTGACTAAGAAGGATACATGCTTCCCTTTACATTTTCATGTTTTAAACTTGTTTAAATTATCTTGGTCAAACCTAGGATTTGACGAAGATACAAATGGGTGGGCACAAAATTCAAAAAAATCAGAAAAATGAAAAACCAAATCACATAGTCTTCTTATGTCATATCGTAAGCAATCAAGTTGATAAACAAGGTCTAGATATATCCAAACCAGACAAATCATGTATCTACCCCCTGTCGATCTTATGAAGTCTAGCATGAAGGGAGGTCGTTTTGGGTTTCAAACATTGAAATTTAAAGAACATCCCAAAAGCTTCATTTTAGAGTGACTAAGAAGGATACAGACTTCCCTTTTCATTTTCATGTTTTAAATTTGTTTAAATCTTGGTCAAACCAAGGATTTGACCAAGATTCAAATGGCCCTAAAAATTCAGAAAAAAATGAAAAGAATGAAAAACCAAAGCACATAACATTCTTATGTCATATGTATAGTAAGCATTCAAGTTGATATACAAGGTCTAGACATATATATTCAAACCTAGGATTTGACTAGCTAAGATTCAAATGGGCATAACAAATTCAAAAAACAAAAACCAAACACATAGTCTTCTGATGTCATATAGCAAGCATTCAAGTTGATAAACAAACTTGTTTAAATCATGGTCAAACCTAGGATTTGACCAAGATTCAAATGGGCATAATTTTTAAAAAAATGTAAAATCAAGGCACATAGTCTTCTTATGTCATATAGTAAGCATTCAATTAAGTTGATAAACAAGGTCTAGACATATCAAACCAGAAAATTCAGGTGTCTAGCTAGCTACCCCTAACCCTAAACTCTGCACGAAGAGAAGTGGTTTTGGGTTTCAAACATGGATATTTCAAAAACCCTCCCAAAAACCTTCATTTTGGAGTTAATAAGAAGGATCAAGGCTTACTTTTTCATTTTCATGTTTTAATCTTTTTTAAATCTTTGTCAAACCTAGGTTTTGACCAATATTCAAAAGGGCATAATTAAAAAAAATGAAATATCAAGGCACATAGTCTTCTTATGTCATATAGTAAGCATTCAATTAAGTTGATAAACAAGCTCTAGACATATTCAAACCAGAAAAATCATGATGTATCTACCCCCTATATATCCCTAAACCCTAACTTATGAAGTCAAGCACGAAGAGAAGTGGTTTTTGGTTTAAATCATGGAAATTTCAAAAACCCTCCCAAGAGCTTCATTTTGGAGTGACTAATTAAGAAGCATACATGCTTACCTTTTCATATTCATGTTTTAAACTTGTTCAAATCTAGGTCAACAAACCTAGGATTTGATGAAGAATCAAATGGGTATAAAAAATTTAAAAACAAGCTCTAGATAAGCTCAAGTTGAAAAACAAGTTCTAGACATATTCCAACCAGAAAAATCATGCATGTACCCCCTATATATATATATATCCCTAAACCCTGACTTATGAAGTCAAGCATGAAGAGAAGTGGTTTTTGGTTTCAATCATGGAAATTTCAAAAACCCTCCCAAGAGCTTCATTTTGGAGTGGCTAAGAAGGATAGATACTTAATTTTTCATATTTATGTTTTAAACTAGTTTAAATCATGGTCAAACCTAGGATTTGACCAAGATTCAAATGGGCATAAAAATTCAAAATAAATGAAAATAAATGAAAAACTAAGGCACGTAGTCTTCTTATGTCATATAGTAAGCATTCAATTAAGTTGATAAACAAGGTCTAGACATATTCAAACCAGAAACATCATGTATCTAGCTACCCTAGCCCTAAACTCTGTCTTATGAAGTCAAGCATGCATGAAGAGAAGTACGTGGTTTTTTGGTTTCAAACATGGAAATTTCAAAAACCCTCTCAAGAGCTTCATTTTGGAGTGACTACGAAGGATACATGCTTAATTTTCATATTCATGTTTTAAACTTGTTTAAATCATGGTCAAACCTAGGATTTGACCAAGATTCAAATGGGCATAATTTAAAAAAATGTAAAATCAAGGCACATAGTCTTCTTATGTCATATAGTAAGCATTCAATTAAGTTGATAAACAAGGTCTAGACATATCAAACCAGAAAAATCATGTATCTACCCCTATATATCCCCAAAAACTCTGTCTTTATGAAGTCAAGCATGAAGAGAAGTGGTTTTTTGGTTTCAAGCATGGAAATTTCAAAAACCTCCCCAAACTTCATTTTAGAGTGACTAAGAAGGATACAAGCTTGCCTTTTCATTTTCATGTTTTAAACTTGTTTAAATTATCTTGGTCAAATCTAGGATTTGACAAGATTCAAATGGGCAAACATATGATAAGTGATGCAAATATCATTTCTAAGTGCGGGCAAACCAGAGATATGTGGTTTTTGGTTTCAAACATATTCAAACGAGAGAAATCATGTATCTACCCCCTAACACTAAACTCTGTCTCATGAAGTCAAGCGCATGCATGAAGATATGTGGTTTTTGGTTTCAAACATGGAAATTTCAAAAACCCTCCCAAGAGCTTCATTTCGAAGTGATTAATTAAGAAGCATACATGCATGCTTAATTACTTTTTCATATTCATGTTTTAAACTTATTCAAATCTTGGTGAAACCTAGGATTTGACCAAGATTCAAATGGGTATAAAAATTTAAAAAATACAAAAAAGGTCTTCTTATGTTATATAGTAGGCATTCAATTAAGTTGATAAACAAGTTCTAGACATATTCAAACAAGAAAAATCATGCATGTATCTACCCATAACCCTAAACTTTGTTTCATGAAGTCAAGCATTGTGGTTTTTGGTTTCGAACATGGAAATTCAAAAACCCTCCCAAGAGCTTCATTTTGAAGTGACTAAGAAGCATACATGCTTACTTTTTCATATTCATGTTTTTAACTTATTCAAATCTTGGTGGAACCAAGGATTTGACAAAGATTCGAATGGGTATAAAAATTCAAAAAAAACAAGGTCTTCTCTTATGTTATATAGTAAGCATTCAATTAATTTGATAAACAAGGTCTAAACATATTCAAACCAGGAAAATCATGTATCTACCACCTAACCCTAAACTCTGTCTTATGAAGTCAAGCATGCATGAAGAGAAGTGGTTTTTGGTTTCAAGCATGGAAATTTCCATGTTTGAAACCCAAAACCACTTCTCTTCATATGCTTGACTTCATATGACAGAGTTTAGCGTTAGGGGGTAGATACATGATTTTTTGGTTTGAATATGTCCAGACCTTGTTTATCAACTTAAATGCTAACTATATGACATCAGAATGGGCATAAAAATTTAAAAAAATTAAAAATGTAAAACCAAAATTTAATTGGGAGGAAAGGGTACATGAATTACAATTAAAAAACAAGGTAACTTAAATACTTGGATGCCCCAAGATGTGTGGAAGCCCAAAACAATGGCAAAACATATCATGTGCGCATGCTGCATCCAATTCAAGTAGAACACATAGTAGGCACCGATAGTTTGACCTAAATTTGAAATCAAAGAGAAGGTGGTTAGAAAAAATCAAAATTGGCAAAGCAAAGCATGAAATCAAAAAATTGTGATGCACTCTAGCTATGAAAATTATCAAACAATGCAAACCAAAATGATTTTTTAGAGGAATACTAGTTCAACTTATTTAATTTTTTATTTGTAGGCCAAAATCAAACCCCGTAGTTGGATTTTTTTTTTCAACTTGATCTGTAGTACTGGGGAAAACCCTAGTTTATAACCTATTTAATAATAGATTCGTAGTCGATTCTTTTACTTTTTTATTATTACTATGCAGCACATGTGTGTTTGCCCGTCGAGTGAAACTCGGAGGAAGAGGAATCACTCGGAAGGAGAAGAAGGGAGAGCAGTCACGGGGCCCCTCTTATTGATGGTGTATATTCTTTTTCTGGTGATGTTGACTGTTGTGCAGGGTTTGTCAGTGCGCAGGAGGTGCGAGCGAGCGAGCGAGTCGAGCGAGGCCGAGAATGAGAGAGATTTGTTTTTTTTTTGTGTGAGAGGGACAACCGAAGGATCCAGAAGGACCCACAGACTTCCAATACGCATCCTGATGCGTCTTCTCTTGACAAAGAAGATGGCTGGGAGTTGGCGTACCTATTGCACGTGACTTGTGCTCACTCAAGTGTGGGACCTCACGCGTGGGCACCACACGTAAGTGACAGACCTGTTGGTGTAAAAACTCGGTTGATTATTATAGTGCATTAGAACAAAGTTTCCTATGGATTCAAGGGTAGGAAATCCAAGTTAACTCATTTACATGACATTATTTTTTCCATGAAGCAAAGTTAACACTATCAATTGGTACATTTTGGAGTGACTAAGAAGGATCAATGCTTACTTATTCGTTTAATTTCACGTGTTAAACTTGTCTAAATCTTGTTCAAACCTAGGATTTGACCAAGATTCAAATGGGCAGAAAAATAATTAAAAAATAGAAAAATGAAAAACCAAATCACATAGTAAGCATTCAAGTTGATAAACAAGGTCTAGACATATTCAAACCAGACAAATCATGTATCTATACCCCTAACCCCTAAACTCTGTCTTATGAAGTCAAGCATGTGAAGAGAAGTGGTTTTGGGTTTGGGGGTATATATACATGATTTTTATTGTTTAAATATATATAGACTTTGTTGATCAACATGAATGCTTAATTACTATATGACATAAGAAGTTTATGTGCTTTGGTGTTTCATTTTTTTGATTTCTTTTTTGAATTTTTATGCCCATTTGAATCTTGGTCAAATCCTAGGTTTGACAAAGATTTAAACAAGTTTGAAACATGAAAATGAAAAAGTAAGCTTGGATCCTTCTTAGTCACTCCAAAATGAAGCTTTTGGGTGGGTTTTTGAAATTTCCATGTTTGAAACCCAAAACCACTTCTTCTCTTCATGCTTGACTTCATAAGACAACGTTTAGGGTTAGGGTGTAGATACATGATTTTTCTGGTTTGAATATGTCTAGACTTCGTTGATCAACTTGAATGCTTAGTATATTACATAAGAAGACTATGTGGTTTGGTTTTTGATTTTCTTGATTTTGTTTGATTTTTTATGACCATTTGAATCTTGGTCAAATCCTAGGTTTGACCAAGATTTAAACAAGTTTAAAACATGAAAATGAAAAAGTAAGCATGGATCCTTCTTAGTCATGACAATGAGTTAACTTGGCTTTACTACCCTTGATGAATCCATAGGAAACTTTTTGTACTAATGCAGTATAATATTCTGGTTTGAATATGTCTAGACCTTGTTTATCAACTTAATTTGAAAGACATACAAGTTATAGCACACATAGTGCATACATTTTCACACATACTGCACTAGATGCTAACCCTATAGTTTGAGGCCATTTGGATGAGGTCGAAAAAATTCTTGGATTAGAATCGTGTTGTTCGAACCCCGTAGTTGGATTTTTTTGAACCCTTGATCTTTAGAACTGGGCAAAACCCAAGTTTAACCATGCAAGATTCAAATGGCCCTAAAAATTCAGAAAAAAATCAAAAGAATGAAAAACCAAAGCACATATATAGCATTCTTATGTCATATGTATAGTAAGCATGCATTCAAGTTGATAAACAAGGTCTAGACATATATATTCAAACCAGAAAAATCATGTATATATCTACCCCTAAAACTCTAATTAAACTATGTCTTATGAAGTCAATCATGTAGAGAAGTGGTTTTGGGTTTCAAATATGGAAATTTCAAGAACCTCCCAAAAGCTTCATTTTAGAGTGACTAAGAAGGATCCAGGCTTATCTTTTCATTTCATGTTTTAAACTTGTTTAAATCCTGGTCAAACCTAGGATTTGACCAAGATTTATGGGCATAAAATTCAAAAAAATCAGAAAAATAAAAAACCAAAGCACATAAGCATATTCAAGTTGATAAACAAGGTTTGGACATATTCAACCCATACACAAATCATGTATCTACCCCTAACCCTAAACTCTGTCTTATGAAGTCAAGCATGAAGAGAAGTGGTTTCGGGTTTCAAACATGGAAATATCAAAAACCTCCCAAAAACTTCA
This sequence comes from Lolium perenne, assembly GCF_019359855.2. NCBI lineage: Eukaryota > Viridiplantae > Streptophyta > Magnoliopsida > Poales > Poaceae > Lolium > Lolium perenne. Next base: position 81,935,011 of record NC_067248.2, on the reverse strand, counting down.
TTTTAGAGTGACTGAGAAGGTTGCATGCTTCCCTTTTCATTTTCATGTTTTAAACTTGTTTAAATCTTGGTCAAACCTAGAATTTGACAAGATTCAAATGGGCATCAAAATTCAAAAAAAATCAGAAAAAGAAAAACCAAAGCAATAGTTTTCTTATGTCATATAGTAAGCATTAAAGTTGATAAACAAGGTCTAGACATATTCAACCAGACAAATCATGTATCTATACCCCTAACCCCTAAACTCTGTCTTATGAAGTCAAGCATGTGAAGAGAAGTGGTTTTGGGTTTCAAACATCGAAATTTCAAAAACCTCCCAAAAGCTTCATTTTAGAGTGACTAAGAAGGATACATGCTTCCCTTTTCATTTTCATGTTTTAAACTTGTTTAAATTATCTTGGTCAAACCTAGGATTCGACATGATTCAAATGGGCATCAAAATAAATAAAAAACAGAAAAAGGAAAAACCAAAGCAATAGTTTTCTTATATATGTCATATAGTAAGCATTAAAGTTGATAAACAAGGTCTAGATATATCCAAACCAGACAAATCATGTATCTACCCCCGGCCTGTCGATCTTATGAAGCTAGTCTACTAGCATGTGAAGGGAACTCGTTTTCGGTTTCAAACATAGAAATTACAAGAACATCCCAAAAGCTTCTCCATTTTAGAGTGACTACGAAGGATACTGACTTCCCTTTTCATTTTCATGTTTTAAACTTGTTTAAATCTTGGTCAAACCAAGGATTTGACCAAGATTCAAATGGGCCTAAAAATTTAGAAAAAAATCAAAAAGAGAATGAAAAACCAAAGCACACATAGCATTCTTATGTCATATGTATAGTAAGCATTCAAGTTGATAAACAAGGTCTAGACATATTCAAACCAAAAAATCATGTATATATCTACCCCTAACCCTAAACTGATCTGTCGATCTTATGGAAGTCAATCATGAAGAGAAGTGGTTTTGGGTTTCAAACATGGAAATTTCAAGAACATCCCAAAAGCTTCATTTTAGAGTGACTAAGAAGGATCCATGCTTACTTACTCGTTTTCACGTGTTAAACTTGTCTAAATCTTGGTGAAACCTAGGATTTGACCAAGATATGATTCAAATGCGAGAAAATTAAAAAAGTCATAAAATTTAACAACCAAAGTAGATAGTCTTCTTATGTCATATAGTAAGCTTATTCAAGTTGATAAACAAGGTTTGGACATATTCAAACCATACAAATCATGTATCTATACCCCTAACCCTAAACTTTTTCTTATGAAGTCAAGCATGAAGAGAAGTGGTTTTGGGTTTCAAAGATGGAAATTTCAAAAACCTCCAAAAACTTCATTTTAGAGTGACTGAGAAGTTAGCATTAAAGTTGATAAACAAGGTTTAGACATATTCAAACCAGACAAATCATGTATCTACCCCTAACCCTAAACTCGGTCTTATGAAGTCTAGCATGAAGAGAATCGTTTTGAGTTTCAAACGTTTAAGCCAAAAGCCCCATTTCAAATATTTCAAACTTATTCAAAGTTGGTTCAAATTTGAAAGACATACAAGTTATAGCACACATAGTGCATACATTTTCACACATACTGCACTAGATGCTAACCCTATAGTTTGAGGCCACTTGGATGAGGTCGAAAAAGTTCTTGGATTAGAATCGTGTTGTTCGAACCCCGTAGTTGGATTTTTTTGAACCTTGATCTGTAGTACAGGGCAAAACCCTAGTTTAACCTATTTAATTATAGATTCGTATATCGATTTTTCTACCTTTTTATTATTACTATGCTGCAGATGTGCGTTTGCCCGTCGAGTGAAACTCGGAGGAAGAGGGATCACTCGGAAGGAGAGAAAAAAGGCAGAGCATTTTGGTGTCTTCCCTTTTTCGGGTTATGTTGTTTTTGTTGACTGTTGTGCTGGGTTTGTCTGTGCGCTGGTGGTGCGAGCGAGCGAGCGAGCGAGCGAGTCGAGCGAGGCCGAGAATGAGAGAGATTTGTTTTTTTTTTGTGTGAGAGGGACAACCGAAGGATCCAGAAGGACCCACAGACTTCCAATACGCATCCTGATGCGTCTTCTCTTGACAAAGAAGATGGCTGGGAGTTGGCGTACCTATTGCACTTGACTTGTGCTCACTCAAGTGTGGGACCTCACGCGTGGGCACCACACGTAAGTGACAGAACTGTTGGTGTAAAAACTCGGTTGATTATAATAGTGCATTAGAACAAAGTTTCCTATGGATTCAAGGGTAGGAAATCCAAGTTAACTCATTTACATGACATTATTTTGTCCATGAAGCAAAGTTAACACTATCAATTGGTACATTTTGGAGTGACTAAGAAGGATCAATGCTTACTAATTCGTTTAATTTCACTTGTTAAACTTGACTAAATATTGTTCAAACATAGGATTTGACCAAGATTCAATTGGGCGGAAAATAATTAAAAAACAGAAAAATGAAAAACCAAATCACATAGTCTTCTTATGTCATATAGTAAGCATTCAAGTTGATAAACAAGGTCTAGACATATTCAAACCAGACAAATCATGTATCTATACCCCTAACCCCTAAACTCTGTCTTATGAAGTCAAGCGTGTGAAGAGAAGTGGTTTTGGGTTTCAAACATCGAAATTTCAAAAACCTCCCAAAAGCTTCATTTTAGAGTGACTAAGAAGGATACATGCTTCCCTTTACATTTTCATGTTTTAAACTTGTTTAAATTATCTTGGTCAAACCTAGGATTTGACGAAGATACAAATGGGTGGGCACAAAATTCAAAAAAATCAGAAAAATGAAAAACCAAATCACATAGTCTTCTTATGTCATATCGTAAGCAATCAAGTTGATAAACAAGGTCTAGATATATCCAAACCAGACAAATCATGTATCTACCCCCTGTCGATCTTATGAAGTCTAGCATGAAGGGAAGTCGTTTTGGGTTTCAAACATTGAAATTTAAAGAACATCCCAAAAGCTTCATTTTAGAGTGACTAAGAAGGATACAGACTTCCCTTTTCATTTTCATGTTTTAAATTTGTTTAAATCTTGGTCAAACCAAGGATTTGACCAAGATTCAAATGGCCCTAAAAATTCAGAAAAAAATGAAAAGAATGAAAAACCAAAGCACATAACATTCTTATGTCATATGTATAGTAAGCATTCAAGTTGATATACAAGGTCTAGACATATATATTCAAACCTAGGATTTGACTAGCTAAGATTCAAATGGGCATAACAAATTCAAAAAACAAAAACCAAACACATAGTCTTCTGATGTCATATAGCAAGCATTCAAGTTGATAAACAAACTTGTTTAAATCATGGTCAAACCTAGGATTTGACCAAGATTCAAATGGGCATAATTTTAAAAAAATGTAAAATCAAGGCACATAGTCTTCTTATGTCATATAGTAAGCATTCAATTAAGTTGATAAACAAGGTCTAGACATATCAAACCAGAAAATTCAGGTGTCTAGCTAGCTACCCCTAACCCTAAACTACTGCACCAAGAGAAGTGGTTTTGGGTTTCAAACATGGATATTTCAAAAACCCTCCCAAAAACCTTCATTTTGGAGTTAATAAGAAGGATCAAGGCTTACTTTTTCATTTTCATGTTTTAATCTTTTTTAAATCTTTGTCAAACCTAGGTTTTGACCAATATTCAAAAGGGCATAATTAAAAAAAATGAAATATCAAGGCACATAGTCTTCTTATGTCATATAGTAAGCATTCAATTAAGTTGATAAACAAGCTCTAGACATATTCAAACCAGAAAAATCATGATGTATCTACCCCTATATATCCCTAAACCCTAACTTATGAAGTCAAGCACGAAGAGAAGTGGTTTTTGGTTTAAATCATGGAAATTTCAAAAACCCTCCCAAGAGCTTCATTTTGGAGTGACTAATTAAGAAGCATACATGCTTACCTTTTCATATTCATGTTTTAAACTTGTTCAAATCTAGGTCAACAAACCTAGGATTTGATGAAGAATCAAATGGGTATAAAAAATTTAAAAACAAGCTCTAGATAAGCTCAAGTTGAAAAACAAGTTCTAGACATATTCCAACCAGAAAAATCATGCATGTACCCCCTATATATATATATATCCCTAAACCCTGACTTATGAAGTCAAGCATGAAGAGAAGTGGTTTTTGGTTTCAATCATGGAAATTTCAAAAACCCTCCCAAGAGCTTCATTTTGGAGTGGCTAAGAAGGATAGATACTTAATTTTTCATATTTATGTTTTAAACTAGTTTAAATCATGGTCAAACCTAGGATTTGACCAAGATTCAAATGGGCATAAAAATTCAAAATAAATGAAAATAAATGAAAAACCAAGGCACGTAGTCTTCTTATGTCATATAGTAAGCATTCAATTAAGTTGATAAACAAGGTCTAGACATATTCAAACCAGAAACATCATGTATCTAGCTACCCTAGCCCTCAACTCTGTCTTATGAAGTCAAGCATGCATGAAGAGAAGTACGTGGTTTTGGTTTCAAACATGGAAATTTCAAAAACCCTCTCAAGAGCTTCATTTTGGAGTGACTACGAAGGATACATGCTTAATTTTCATATTCATGTTTTAAACTTGTTTAAATCATGGTCAAACCTAGGATTTGACCAAGATTCAAATGGGCATATATGAATCTTTAGCAGGTGCGTTTTTTTTACTAATCCATATGGAATATTTTGATAAAACCCTTTTAGAAGGCTTTGTTAAGGCCTCAAGGACAACGAGTTGGGAGGAGGCCGGGTAGACCGTAGCTAGGCATTGATTCGGAATTTATGATGCTTGCGACTTGCTTGCGCGGCTTGTTGATTTCCGGTGTGACGCAGCTTTTTTTGACTGCTTGACCATGGATAGGTCATAGGAGTGCAGAGCTGTAGGCGGTGCGGATAAGTACGCGGGGCATTGATGATGTAGGTGTGTTCGGTTGCCCACGCGAGTGCGAGCTGTACCTGTAGGGTTATGCGAGTAGGCCTTTAAAGCGGGAGGTGGCACAAGAAGATTTTAGTAAGGAATGGTTCCTTTCCGGAGGAATGGAATGGTTCCATCCCGCGTTCGGTTTGGACAAAAGGAGGTCTGAGAATGGTACTGTTTTTTGTTCGGTTGGAGGAATTGGAGAGCAGAACGGAATGTGGTTAAACTAAACTTTTGTCTAAGAATCGTAATTAACAATGGCAAATAGCCTTTTAAATCTTAAAATCGTAATTAACAACGCCTAATGGCCTTTTTAATCTTAAAATCGTAATTAATGTTATTTTTTGTATGGTCGGGGAATTTGGAGAGTAGAACGGAATGAAGTTAAAGTTTAATCTTTTGTCTAAATATCGTAATTAATAGTGGCCTTTTTAATCTCAAAATCATAATTAACAACAACTAATAATTTTTTTGGTTGGATTAGTGAAGTGCTTTGTAATTAATAGCGGCTAAGTAACAGCCGTTCCACCACATTCCACCGATTCGGTGGAATGGGTGCATTCTGCATATGGGGAGAATATTCCCTTTCGAGGAACCACTCGGTTCCGTTCCATTCCACAACCGAACACAAGAATGGGCTCTAGGTGCGGAACGGTTCCATTCCATTCCACTTGGTTCTGGAACCGAACACACCCTAAATGCGTTGCAATGGAAAATGACAGTGTGTGGTGGCCTGATGGTGAAGAAGAAAGGTCGGGCGAAGAGTTGTTGGCTAGAGTCGGTTTTATACGAATCGACGAGGCGCGGGATAGTTTGATTTTAAGGGCTCCTTTCATTCACAGGATAGGGAAATCATAGGAGTAGGAATGTAGGATTGGGATTTGGGATGACATGTGTAGTTAAATCCTATAATAAGATGAGTTGCGTTTGATTGCGCCAAATGAATTTTTCCATGAGGTAGGACCAAATATTTAATCCTATACTAGGATTTGCACTACTTGATGATTCCTATAGGATTATTTCCTATTGGATATGTTCATATGAATCAAACTACTAGTGTAGGAAATATTCCTATAAGATCTAAATCCTATTATCTTATACCAACCTAATATGAATCAAAGAAGCCCTAAAGGATTTTCGAAGGAATCATGTACGAAGTATGATTTTTCTAAGTCACCCAACATATATACTAGGAATAGAACTAAGTAGTACCATATACTTAGGCCCGCATGCACAAATATTAAGTGTGGATTGAGGAAGTCGATAACTTGGGAAAAAACTTTATAGCTGCACACCTATGTTACCACCCTTGCGACGCTAATTGTCGTAGAGCTGACCTAGAACGAACTCTTGTCTCGGTTAACATGAGAGAGATAAGGGATAAATACAATTGTGATACACTTTCCTAATATTTTGTTGAATGAGATAATCTTGTGTTTTCCTAATAGGGTTAATTAAGTACACATTTGGCAGCTCGTGTGTTGCATACGTTGGTGAACTTTAGACCCCAGCTATATATTATTATTTGAACTCACCTCTAACACTTAATTATGTATAATAAGGTCCCTAACTAACCTCAAACACAATTAGGTATAACAGCGGTCCATAACTAACCTCAAACACTTAATTAGGTCTTACATTGCCCCCTTAGACTACCCCTTACCCTCAGCGACGTACGCAACATGGTGTTTGGGTTGAATGGCCCACCCTATTTTAAAATGTTTTAGTTAATTAATTATGTAAAAAATTATCACATATAAAGTGGAAAAAAGAAAATTAGTAAGGTGTGCCCACCTGGCCTACGGTTGTTTTGTGCGTCCTCCACTGCGTACTCCTCTTGATCTGTGACGATGAACATAGTTCTTTAGAACACATGCAACACTTACAGTTGATAGGCCGTTGCAAAGCTAATCAATGATAAAACCTGCTTTCATAATCCATTGTACTTTGATTTAATTAGTCCCTCTAATGGACCCCAACTATGTGTGCTTGAGATTTAGCAAAATGCTTTGCCGCGTGCCACATAACAAATAATAAACAGACCAATCAAGTTTTTATCATTGCTAGACCTAACTAAGTGTTCAAGTGCTCAATTTTGACCACATTAGAGTTGAGGGGCCAAACATAATTCTTAAATACGTGAGGGACCGAACATATACTTCTAAACACCCGAGGGACAAGACAAATTTGAGTACTATTGTTATTATTAGACTAGTCACAATGGGGAGTATCATATAATAGTATCATACATATGATACTAATGTACAATATTATTTTCACAGTCCATATTATCATCATGTAGTAGTATAATATGTTACATGTATTTAGGGATTTGTAGAATCTCAATACAAAAGTGTGTACAAGATTTGTTTGGCAGTAATTTTTCTAGTTCTACATGATATGATACGATATCTACCTATGATACCACTATCGTCTCTTTCATCATTAACTGATATGACACATCAACATTTTGCATGCATGTAGTGCATGATACTACTTATGATATTGCCATTGCGAGTAGTCTCCCTTTGTCCTAGAGTACAATGCCAATTTGTTTTCAGAGGCAAACTTAGACTAATACTTGGGCCCGCCAATTATGAGTTGCATGTCATTCAAAACTATATCATCGAGATGCTTGTTTCGATGAACTTTCCAATGGTATATTTTGCGGATGTCATAAAATTAGGCTGGTCATACTATTTCTATAGTGGGTAGTATCATGGAGTAGTATCATAGTAATGCTACATTTATTATTTTTAGAATCTCAATGCAAATTTGTGTACAAGATTTGTTTAGCATTAAGTTTTCTCGTTGTTTGCGCTATGATACAGTATCTACCTATGTTACACTAATCTCCTCTCTCCTACTTAATTAGCTGCCAGATCAACATTTTTGTGGGACCAATGTGTATGATACTAGCTATGATACTAGCACTATCATGTGGGTACCTAAATCTCGAGTCAAAGTTTGACACGAAACCGATGTGGACTTTATTCATGGTGGAAGGGAGTAACAATCATAAGCACATTATTATTATTGTTTGAACAACATTTTATTTGATGTGCCATAAGAAGTTTAGAAACTCCTAGCCTGCGGAGGTGGCGTTTTGGCACACGCGTGCTATATATGCACCAATTATAGAAAATGATTAAAAAAAATTATATAAATGTTAATTTTTTTGGTATACATTGTGACATCATATGTTCGTTCACAAGTTTTCGTGGAAAAACGACATTTTGTGTGGCGTGTAAAAAAGGCAAAAAATATACTGTACGTAGTCGTGTTACAACATCAAAATTTGTCTTTTTTATAGGAGCCACATAATTTTTTTGTGAGAAAACTTGTGTACCAACATAAAATGTCTAGATATACATGTAAAATTTTAGTTTAGAATTTTTTGACACTTTGAAATATGGATTCACATAATGGGAGCATATGCTCCTATGAGCCAAAGTGCATTTCCGCTAGCCCCGCCATTTCTTATATCTCTATATTGTCTATATATCTATACCTCTACCTCTACCCCCTTGGATTCCTGAACAGACGTACAGTACTAGTAGGGCCTACTATTTATTATTATTACATACTCTAAAAAAAAACCTACTGCAGCCAACAGTTAATATCATCGAGCCGTAAAAATCCCCTTAACGCCCAAATATCTCGCGCCGCAAAGTTTCAGATCTGCGAATATTTTTTCCTCAAAAGAAGGACTGCGAAAGTCCCTTCTACTCCTCTATCGCCCAGCTTCGCCCTAGTTTCGCCCGCAAGCCCTCAGAGAAACCGCCCCTCTTGCCTACCTCCAGATCTTCCCGGCCGCCGCACTTCGCCGTTCAAGCTGCCACGGCTTCAAACCCCGAGGCTGCCCTATCCGCACCTACTCCGGCGTCCACGGCACCGTATCTCGTTCGCCGACTCTATCGACCACCGCACCTGACCAGCTTCGCCGACACCGACGCCACCGTGCACTGCACATCATCTGCTTCACCGACCTTCTAGTTCGGCCGGCGCGCTGAACACTTCATCGACCGCCCAGCATGTCCTTCTCCGACCCCCAAGATCTGCTTCCCCGGCACCCACCGCAACAGCAGTCCCCTCGCCGACCTCCACGTCACCGTAAGAACGCGGAACACGTCTAAACGCCGCCCGAAATAGGTAACCAGACATCCTGCGCGTTTTGTTCTGTTAGGAGTATTGCAGCTGTTGTATTTCTGAATTCGTGCTATATTTCTAACTTACAAGTGCTTTCGTTGATAACCACCTCATCCTTTAGGTTTAAACCACGACGCATAAGTATGTTTTTCCGTGACCAAACCCACCCATTCGCTGAAACTCTACATGGTATCGAGCCTAGGTTTCCTTCACGCTAGCCGCCACAAACAGTACCAAACAAGTTCTTCCTTTGATCACAAAACCCACCGTTGAGATGTAGAAATCCAGGCGGCGGGAGGCCGCATCAGGTGCTCTGCGTCGGTTGCGGCTATCACACACAGCGATGTGAGCTGTGTGAGATCGGCGGCTGCTCGCTGGAAGAAAGAAGAGGGTGAAGATCGTTTTGGTTTAGAAAGGAGAGAAGAGGAAGTGAATCCGTGGCAGAGAGATCTGGATCCGTGTGAGGGGCAGAAGTTGGAGGCGTGCGGAGTGGGGCGAGCCTTTGAGCGCAGGGCGGAGCCGGAGGTTGGTGCTGGACGTTGACCAGCGCGAGCCGGTCGATGTGGCCAGGTGCCGTACGCCAGGTTGGCCAGGGCGCGCAGACGAGGCGCCATCCGAGTGGAAGTGAGGAGAAAATGGAGATGTGAGGCTGTGAGGATATGTGGTGATGGAGTTGATGAGGCTGCGGTTGAGTCGTGATGGAGTTGATGAGGCTGCGGTTTAGTGGTGATGGTGATGGTTGTGGATATGTCCAGGGGAAAGGCATGCGTGCCTGAGGTGAGACTGGTTGAGGCCTGACCGGGGGATAGGCATGGGTGCTTGAGGAGTGGATGGTTGAGGCAGGAGTTGGCTGGGGGTTTGTGGGAGAGACGGAAGAGGTGGCCGGGCAGAGTGGAGAAGAGAGGCTGAGGACATTGAGGCGAGTGTGGATGGTTCTGCGGAACTTGTGTGGTGAGGCAGCTGGGGTTGTTGAGGACGTGTATGGTTAGGAGTTGTGCGTATCCCAGATGGTTGAAGCTGGATATCTTCGCTGCTGATGAAGAGATGAATCGAGATGACAAGATGATGGAAAGTGCAATCTGTCATGTATCCTAGGAGTTATGCTGAATGTTCATTACTGGTAGTTGTCATATGTGTCATGTTGTTGTTGCAAGATGGCCATGGTTGTTTACCCATGATCATCTTGAGGGGGTGTGTTACCATGAGTGAGTTTAGTAGTAGCGCTGTAGTAATATTGTATCCAGTGTGAGGCCCATAGAGGCCCATGTCGATAGTATTGTAACCCTAACTCGGATGATATAAATACGGTGTGGTGGTCTGAGTAACCTAACCCACCCATTCGCTGAAACTCTACAAAATATGAGCCACCAATCATGAGCCGTTGAATGCTCTACATGTCCACGATTGACAACAACAACAACAACAAAGCCTTTATTCCCAAACAAGTTGGGGTAGGCTATACAAGTCCACAATTGACACGATTACAATTTCTCACTATTTGGCCGTAGGCTACTGCTCTAGTTACATCATGTTTGATATCTTTCTGCGATCCTGTATTACATGTTTATGCACGTCATAATGCTTCTACCAAGGTTCAAAAAGCGCTAGGCGCTAAGCGAGCGGTGAGGCACTGCTTAGAGGAACTGCTGCTTAAGCGAGCTTAAGCGCCGCTTAAGCGCTCAGGCTAAAATCGTACGAACATGAAACAGGGAAGTCAAGATGGGCACATATACCCCTATAATATGCTGTAAATTTGTATCCTAAGCATGTAATGCTACATTTCTGAGGAATACGGGGATTAATACCTTGGTTAGCCTCGGTTTTGCTCCAATTTCTTATAAACACACAAGCAGCTAAGCAAACAATGTAACAAACACAAACAAGCAGCTAAGCTTTACTGGAGTAGCAAGCAGCTAAGCAGTAGAGGAGTAGCAAGCAGCTAAGCCAGACCTAATCACCATCAATGCATCGAGCAAGGAGCAGAGCAACACAGGCAACACACCAACACTCGCATAGAGGAGATTCTAGCACAAAACACGACCAGATTCCCTGTCTCGCTTAATCGAACGCTTAGGCCAAAAGCGAAGCGGAAGACAACCGCTCAGCGCTTAAGCGCGCTTAAGCGTACCTAGGCGTACGCTTTTTTGAACCATGGCTTCTACTACTATTTGGTGTCAATTTAATTATAGCAAAGCCGTGACTCGTAACTGTTTGTTATTATTACACGTGCAGCAGGCACATCTTACACTCATAAACGTAGAGTAAAGCTCGCCTATAATCATGTAAGTACCTGCTGTTTTTTTGTATATTGCTTAATGCAAACTTCTATATCTTGGACCTGTTTACATTTACAATTGGCCTCTCCTTCATGCGAGAGGAGAAACAGTGAGGCACCAGGTTCTTCTGTCCAAGTACCCGATGAGGTCCGTGTGACTAAAAAAAAAGCTCACGTAAGTTCCCTGTTTTTTTTGGAATGTTAATTTACCTCCTGTGCATAGTTCAATTGCATCATTTTCTGTATGTTGCACTACCTAAGTTGCCTAATGGAATCTAATAAAATATAAACAATGACCATATGGAACATTGCACACTTGCCTTTGACCCATACGGCATCCGGCATGCACGGGTATAAGTTACATGATTTGGCTATGTTAATACAAGTCCTGAAATTCTATTATGTTAATTTTTTGCCTGTTGCTTCATTGAGTTTGCCTGTTGTTCCATGGCTAGTGCATGAAGTTTGATAGAAATGATCCTAGCTGAAATGATGCACTTTGTGTTTTTTTATTGCTTTATTCCTAACCTAGCTTCCTATTCTACTTGAAACATGATTGCTTTATTCCTAACCTAGCTTCCTATTCTACTTGAAACATGGTGAAAAAATAGTTATATTACTTGTTTAAATGTCTAGCTTTGTTTTTACGAGTCCCATTGACATGATGTGGTATATCCATATTCAAATGATCTGGCTTTGTTTATATAATACGCTCCATGTTCAATTGCTTCATTCAGTTTCTAGTAATCTATTATACATGATGCACATGGTGCTACTTGTTATATGCCCTTTTTTGTTTGAGTTTGATCATGAATTCAAGATTAAGCATTGCCTAAACGTTGACCAACGTAGGAAGATTCCCTCCCTTGTCTATACGTTGTGAGATAGATGATGAGACCTCTCTAGCAGCGAATTTATACGCGCTAGATAACACCCCGTTTAATTCGGTCCTGTTGGGACTCGAACCCGGGTGGGCTGGCTGCGCACTCGCAAGCCTTGCCACCGAGCTAGCACTCGGTTCTCGGATTAAGCAATGCCTCGTTATGCTTAATTTAAATGTTATGGCACTTCATACAAGCCATACAATTAATTGTTGCATTGACCTTCTGCGATGTCGAAGGCACTATCTGAGTCATGCTTAAATCAATCATACATTATTTTCCTAATAGTATCAAATCCAACATGCACATCTTTTGACTGTATTTGGCTATTTGCTAGATTTCTTAAATGCGATGACACTGGCTTCGTTATTGGGCACATGATGTCTAGTTGCTTGGTTCATTGTATACATCATCGCCATGATCTAGTTTGGTTTGTTCTAAGAGGCATGTGGCTTAACTGGTTTCTTTGTTGTATCTGCCCATGGTTCTTTCAAAATTATGTCAACAATGCTGTTTGTTTGCCTTGTATTGTATTGCATTTTAACTTGTTTTGTCTTAGTTTCAGCCTGCAAACAAAGCTGTAATGTCAGTAGGGACAACCCATTTATCAAGTGTTGCGGTCATTTCACAGAGCAACAGTGACAGTGGCACGTGCTCTCCTTGGTCCACTGAGTCCGGTACACCAACCATTCCAGAAGAAATAGATGTACGAGGCTCTATTTTTGATTGCTTGTTGTGTTATATCAGCTCAATGATGTTCTTGAAATTGGAGGTCTTTTATTGCATCATATGATGTTGTAACTTGTTTTATCTAAATTTCAGGCTTCAAATAAAGCTACAATGCCAGAAGCAAGGGCCAATGCCTCAAGTATTGATGTTTCACAAAGCAGCAGTGAGAGTGCATATTGCTCGCATAGGCCCATGGTATCTATTGGTCAACTTAATCCGGCACAAAGAGATTTCGGGGATGCACTCCCAGAGGCGATTGATATATTTGGGCGGGAAAACAAAGATCTTTGATGAATTAATTGCCAAGACACGCCAAGAGATACATGAATTGAAAAATAGGCAAACTTTGACAGAAAATGTTCTAAAGAATCTCCTATGCACTTGTCATGGTAAGCCAGTTGTGATGTGTCTGGGAATTGAAGGTGTCTAAATAAACTTTGATTACGTTTGTTCGAGTCAAGTGGACTGCTGATGCCAATCTTTGTAACTAATTACTGCTCAAAATTTCGTTCAAAATTTAGTGATGCCTGTAATAATTGCAAATTTTGTTGTTGTACTAAAATTAGATATGTTCCATGTGGCTGCTGTATTTTGTGTGAAATAATTTCCTGATGTGTACTTCAATTAAACCATAAATCGACTGCATGCTGAAAATTTGAATCTGAGCGCACGTGTGAACTATTTTCTGCTCGTAATGCAATAACGGCTGTTTCTTGGAAGGACTACGTACATGGGTGAAAAGTTAGAGAAGCTACAGTACTCTAACTTGAAGGTGAAAAGTTAGAGAAGCTACAGTACTCTAACTTTCCTTCCCCCAAACCATATATCTAAAATCCAAATAATTTAAATTAATTTGCACAATACAAACTTGTGTCTTGCATTTGAAGTAATTACATGCAGAGAAAATTATGGTGTAATAAAATTTAGTTTAGTTTTTAAACATCTACAGTAATCACCTTTATTAGTTAAAGACAGTGCATAACCTTGTACTTATGCTACAGAAGCCTGACTTTGCTTCTTTATTTTTCCTGACTTAGCTCCTTCACGTTAGAGGATACGGTTCCCGTACATGGTAGCCCATTAATAATTATGCCTGCTAGCAAGATAGATGGTCCTTATTATAGTCAGGCATGTCAACTTGTATGATTAAAAGTAGTTCGTACACATTAAATCTACCATCTGCATTTTTCTCTGTAGTAACTTTTCTTTTTACACAACTCAAAACTTGTCTGGCTAATATGAAATTTGAGATGGCAAAACCCGGGAAAGATAAAGATATCACCAAAAACTCTTTCCTGCGAAATGCTGGGTTTTGAAGCCCAAGTCCAAGTCTTTCTCTGCTCAAGTTTTGGAGGAACAACTCCAAGTAGAACGAGTTGCAACAGCTATGCTAAGAACAAAAGTTGACATGTTGAGATCGAGATTAGAAGCATGTGATGCCCTACTGCACGAGGCCAATCAAGTTCGTTATAATCTCCCAAAGACTAAGAAAATGCCATAGATAATTGGAGATGAACACTAACATAGTGAGTACATTGGTCTTGTGAAATGTTTCCTTAGATTAAGGCACCGTTCAGACTTTTGTTGGTGGATGCATTTATCTGCGGTTGGGATCAACTTGGTAGTTGTTCCTGTGGATGTTATATAAATTAATTGCCTAGCCTTTTTTGAATCAGTTCGAACTTAAATGGTATCATAGCCAAGGTCTCAAGTTTGAATTGTCGAACGTGTGGTTTAATTTAATCTCTGTCGGGCGGCAAAATCTCCCACCAATCCTGAAATATTTCAAACGCATTTTTGAATGGGATTAAGAAGATATATCATGATCATGGTAGTGACCTATATTCAACGTGATGATGATTTGATTTTGCACTCGGCCATGAACAGAGGTACTAGTACGGTGTCACAATTTTTTATCATTATACTTGTACCTTAGCGAAATTCAAAATCTCATAGCGGCAAAACTTCCCGCCCACAAAATACAAAAATTTCACACGCTTCCAAATTCCCATTCTACCCCTGTGGAGATGACAGCAAAGTCGGTTGGTGAGGGGTTTGCCCGTCATTTTTTCGATCACCACCTCCCTAGCCCGGAAACCCGCCCAAAAAAAATACATTTCCTTCAGTCTCTCATCTGAGACCACCCACCGGAACTTCTCAAGTCCCTCTCTCTACCACCTCCACGACCACCGCACCGGAACATCCCCGCGGACTTCCCTGGCCTACCCGAGCCCTCGCGATCCTCGTCATCCGGCTGCACTGCCGGAGCCGCTTCATCGACGCCGTCATCAACCCGGACCGGATCATCCCCGCCGAACCTCGAAACCATATGCTCATCCGGCGGTCTACCGCGATCGCTTCAGCTGCGGTATCGTCCACCCCGCCGGAGCCGCTTCGCCGGATCCGTCGTCCACCGCATCGGATCTTGCTCACCGACACCGCTGTGCATGAACCGGATCTGCTTCACCGGCGCAGTGCATGATCTAAACTCTTCTACTGTCGCTTTTCTATTGCTTGCCTGCAAGTTCTTGTTTAATCTTGGGGGAACCTGTTTGTGCTAACGACGCGCCGTTACGTTTTTGCAGATGAGATGAGTAACCATGAAGTGTAATGGCCGTCTCTCCAACCCCAAGTAGCACATGTAGCGTACTTCATCACCGGATCTATCAACCCCAGGAAGATCTGCTTTGTGACTCCCACAGTGCTTCTCCTAATGTAAGTCCCTTGTTTTAGCGCCATGTTCTGGGGTTCAGATGCTTGTTTATGCGAAGCTCTTTTAGTTCATTCCTAGCTATGACCGTAACACGTTGCTATTTTCTACTTCATTGCTAACTTTAAGCGATTGAACATTTTGGTTTGCATTCCCTGCTCTGTAGATGTAGCCATCATAAATTCTATCTTGCTCAGTCGTTGTTACAAAAATTATACTGTAGGTATTATAGTAACATCCTGCTATTATTTAGTTCATGGCCAATTTTAAGTAATTGCACATGTTGGTTCGCATTCCCTGCTCTATAGCTTTTGGCATCGTAACTTCTATATTTGGTTTACATTCCCTGCTCTGTAGATCTAGCCATCATAACTTTATCTTGATCGATCGTTGTTACAAAAATTATGGCCTGCTACTATGTTGTTTGTGCCAATTTTTTACTCCATGAACATGTTGGCTTGCATTCCTGTACTACAGGTGATGCCATTGTTTTGTATCTAGTTCATTGTAAGCTAACAAAGTAAGGACTTAGTTTGGCATGCTATCACTCTGCTATCTAGCCTGTAGTACAAATAAACTTGTCATACTACTAGATAATAATTTTGCGTGCCATCTTGTTCTTCAAAAGCTGCATTATTGACTTGTTTCTCTGACTTGGCATGACGCTCACATATGGAAAGCTGAACATATTGGTTTGCATTCCCTCTTATACAAGTTCACAGGTGATCCCACTATATTCTGTATCTGGTCCATCCTAAGCTCCAGCATTAACTATCCTCCATGTGTTGCTCATTACAAGTTTATATCCCGAAACATCTTGATTTGCATCCCCTTCACTATAAGTTCAGGAGTATTATTTAGTTCACGGCCAAAGTGAAGTAATTGCACTTGGCACATGTTGGTTCACATTCCCTCCTCTTTAGCTTTTGCCATCGTAACTTCTATTTTTGGTTTACATTCCCTGCTCTGTAGATGTAGCCATCATAACTTCATCTTGCTCAGTCGTTGTTACAAAATTTATAGCTTTGCTACTATGTTGTTCATGCCAATTTTGTACTCCTGAACATGTTGGTTTGCATGGGACTCGGCAGGTAGTAAGTCTGCTGTTTCATTCTAACATGCTCTGTTATATTGGCTGTTGGTATGCGGCATGCACTCTTTGTTTGCTTATTGTGCGCATTACAATGATCTTGTTATAACGACGAAATGATGAGTTCCAAATTCTTTGCCAAACAATATTGTAGTGTCTTTGCCTTTCCATTGTTGCTGTCTTAACTTGTAATGTCTTTGTTTCAGATATAGGTGCTGCATGGACAACTTAAAAGATTGCCGGATCGCTTCATTGTATTGCTAGGTTTAATTACCATTCAATTTCTCTGGGTTCTGTAATATTTTTTTCAATGCCTTGCAGCTGATGTAATATTTAGTTAGTTTTTATAGTTCTTTCGCGCATTTTTTCTTTGGTGCTTGTGGTAAGTGAGGCTATCCGAGAGAAATCAATGCTGCGTAAATATTCTCAGTATCTAAATCACGAATTCCCATCCCTTAAACGGCCCAATTAAGCGAAATCACATATGTGCCTGCCCGCAAAATCCTAAAGCGCATATTATGCCGGCATATAAACAGCAACTTAAACGGGCTGGCCCACTTACTTCTTGGGCCAGCCCATTTGATTTACGGTGGACCCCACACACTAATTGGGCTGGCCCACTTGCTTTAAGGTGGACCCCACCAACTACTGGGCCGGCCCACTAATTAGTTGGGCCAGCCCATTTGCTTTTTGGTGGACCCCACATAATAAATGGGCCGGCCCTTTAAGAGGAAAGTGGGACCCACCTGTGTTTTTGGCCCGGCCCACTATCTTGTTGGGCCGGCCCACTTGCTATATGGTGGACCCCACATACTAGTTGGGCCGGCCCTTTAACAGGAAAGTGGGACCCACATGTGTTTTTGGCCCGGCCCACTATCTTGTTGGGCCGGCCCACTTGCTATATGGTGGTCCCACATACTAAATGGGCCGGCCCTTTAAGAGGAAAGTGGGACCCACCTGTGATTTTGGCCCGGCCCACTATCTTGTTGGGCCGGCCCACCTGCTATATGGTGGACCCCTCATACTAATTGGGCCGGCCCTTTACCAGGAAAGTGGGACCCACCTGTGTTTTTGGCCCGGCCCACTATCTTGCTGGGCCAGCCCACTTGCTATATGGTGGACCCCACATACTAAATGGGCCGACCCTTTAACAGGAAAGTGGGACCCACCTGTATTTTTGGCCCGGCCCACTATTTTGTTGGGCCGGCCCACTTGCTGTATGGTGGACCCCACAAACGAAATGGGCCGGCCCTTTAACTGGAAAGTGGGACCCACCTGTGTTTTTGGCCCGGCCCATTTGCTATACGGTGGACCCCACACACTAAATGGGCCGGCCTTTTAACAGGAAAGTGGGACCCACCTGTGTTTTTGGCCCGGTCCACTTGCTTCTTGGGCCTGCCCAGTTGCTGTAAGGTGGACCCCACATGTTAAATGGGCCGGCCCATTTAAGTTTTGACCAGTCAACCTTAGAGGTTAGGCCCGGCCCACGTAACTAATGGACCGGCCCAGCTATATAGTTGACCGGTCAAACTATGTCATCTGGCCCGGCCCGCTTAAGACGTGGCAGGCCTCGTGTGGGCCTACCATCTACCACGGGGTTTCAGCCGGTTAACGCCGTTAATCGGCGCGATTAACGGCGTCTGCCACGTGTCAGTTTGCATGACGTCAGCAGTCAACGGGCTCCCGAAAACACTTCCGCAACGGTCCGATTTTCCGTGGCGGAAGGGCGCCCAAGCGCGACGGACCGAAAAAATCGTCGTTGGACTTTGCCTGACGCAGTTTCCACAACGGAACCCATATCGTCGGGTTAGGCCCATAGGCGACGAAAAATACCCCTTAGCGGACGATTTTGAGACGTTGTCTATCAGAACTTTTCTTGTAGTGTATGGTATGCTTATGTTTAAGAGCAAGCGAGGGTTTAGCTTGAGATGTTAAAATTCAGATTTGAACTATTTTTTGATATGGAAATTTGAAATATATATGGTACTGTATATGATTATGTGTAACAACAAGCGACGAAAGGGCTGATGCTCCTATTCCTTGTCGGCGGGAGGACTATGTGTGCGGCGACTTGAGCCAAATTAGAAGGCCATAACTATGTTGATTGGTCCTTGAAGTTGGAGGGGCTAGGATTTCGGATGAGCGGAGTGGGGGAAGTTGTTGCTCATGGAACATATGTCCTTAAAATAGTAATGTTAGTATATAGGAGTACAAGGTATATACTTGTACTATTTTAGTACTATAATATAAGTATATCGGGTTCATCAAAAAGAATTATCTCGGGTTCACAACCACGTGGGGTCAAGGTGAGGGAAAGTTGGTCAATACCTCTTACCGCTATATCCCCGCCCCAAGTTCTAATGCGCAAGTGTTGTTATTTTTTTAAGGGAAATAGTGGTTCCTCTCCCCCGGAAACATGCCCCGCATCTCCACCTCCTAGTATCGTAGTACTACTACTGCATCTTCTCCAAAAAAAAACCCTCTTCTGTCTCTTTCTCCCGTTCACCCATCTCTCCCTTGCATTGGATTACCGACTCCAATGAAGCAGAAGCGTAAGATTGAGGAGATTCCTGATTGCTACCACCAGTCCATGGGGTGGGGCAACCGCCACTACCCACTGGTGGAGAACATAGCCGAGCGGGCGGATATCCTCAGCACTGGTCGCCTCGCTCGAGGCATGATCGGCATGCGGCATGCCATCCGCGGAGCGCATAAGGTTCCGTTCGGTTTACCGAGCCTGCTCCACTGCGACCCCGAGACATGGCCAGACGACCGCGACAATACTGTAAGAGTATTTATTTATTTACTCATCTCGTTTCAGCTTGTGTTTTTTCAATCAACTTTTCTTATTGCCAAACATCATGCATGAATTTAGACTCAACATAATCACCTGATTTGGGAGTACTGTAAGGTTTGCTGCCTTCACTATGCACATGTACTCTTCGGAATTGCTTTATTTATCCATTACATCTGTGCTTCAGTTCTGCACAATCCGCTCTTCATTCTGTCGAATACCTTGCATGCATAGACAATTTTGAAACAAATCCTATTTGCAGGGCATTCACGCGTTGCTGATGCCATTAGACAAGCCGACAGTTCCAGCATTTATCCATACCAAGGAGGAACTGGATGGACATGGACCCATGCACTGGGTGGGTTGTAACGGCGACTGGGTGGCATTTGTCCAGCAGGACGGGCACTTGACGATCCGCAACATATACATTTCAGATACTATTATACCTCTTCCATCTCTGCAAGATGCAGGAATTTCTTTGGGCCCTACTAGTGAATGGTGGCATGGCAGCCCACCATTCCTGTTCAAATACAAAATAGATAAAAGTTTGGAACTGCTCAAAGTACGGATCGTCAAGAGGCCGTACAAAGATGATCTAGCAGGGCCATGGCATTACGAGGTAATCGTTGTATTTGACGAATTGATCGCTATCCTACAAGCGCCCCTAGAAAAGGAGTGGAATATCCTGAGAAACCCTGAATTCTTTGATAGAAACAGCTATGTCGATGCCATGGGCATTCCTGGATATGGTACAAGTTCACACCTACATCGTGTATACGCAGTTACATATCCGTATGGAGATGTTCTGGTTTGGGAACCATATACCTGTGGTGAGTCTTTGTTTTATGTCTTAACTAGTAAATGGCATGCTGCACATGTTGGACCAATTACGATTCGCAATACTGATGTATAAAAGTTGCGTTCTAAATGTTGTTCAAACTTTCAATACAACTAATAATTTGGTTATACCATCAAAATAAGTGTGAGCATACAGTTTATAAATATGAACAAAAATTTGGAACCTTTCTTAATCACTATCAAGTGGGACGTGTGATAAGTGTGAGACTGCTCTGATTTTTCTTCATAATGGAAACATGACGGTTCTAGAAACACGTGGACACTGGTGTGGTATTTTTTTCACGCGAATACCTCTAATCCCAACCGTTAGATTTTGGACACCAACAGTTGGAATTGCTGCTACATGTCTTGTTAAAAACTGGTGCCTTATAGTAGTAGAAAATAGAAGATAGAAGAGAAGAGATAATTTTCAGTGTAGTTCCTACTTGCTGCATTGTGGTTGATCTTTGTGCATTGCAGGGACACATGCAGCCCCGCGTCTCATTGACGCCCCTGTCATTGAAGATGAAGAAGCAGAAGTGGCTGCAATTTTCGCTCAAATCGAGGGAGATGCTGTCATGGAAGATGATGAAGCAAATGTGGCTCAAGGCGATGGAGGTTCCGATGAAGATAATGATGCTGATGAAGAAGAATTAGAAGAAGAAGAATTAGAAGAAGACGAATTTGATGATGAAGAATTAGATGATGAAGAATTAGATGATGATGGTGATAATCATAATTATGAAGATGAAGATGTATTTCTTGGATTTTCTGACCAGCGCACTTGGTTCCTGGCACCAATGAGAGCATAGTCCATTACTGGTGAATCTGATCTCGCGTGGATTCAGGTTAAAGGTTATCGGCCCATCCTCGGTCCTCCAATATTACATATGGGTAACAAGCTGAGGTCTTATCCTTTGGTACGGTGCTACGTTTTCTTGAGATCTGCCCATACCTTGGACCCTGTAGAAGAGGCAAGGTGGGAAAGATTGAACAATTTGAAGGGGCGTTCTTTATTTCTTGGACTCAATCACCCAATTTTCATGCTACCCCCGCCAATCGACGCAGAGGCTGCAGAACCAGATTTCCAATTGTTCAAACCTGACTGTGTCTTTGCTACCCACAATCGCGCCCGTGATACATGGATACGTCCAAGGCCAAATTGGTGCAGAATGCACGTCAATGGAGGTCCTGCCATAGGCTCAAGATTGCAGTACAAAAAAGAGAAGACTGAATATAGAGCCGAAGCACCCATGTGGTTCGTCCCAACACTTCCACCTGTTTTTCCTTGAGAAATAAGAGACAGATGGTGACCTTATTTTATAGAGAAAACATAGTGTTCGTGAACTTAACCTCATGAACATTCGCTGTTCGGTTTTTGCTGAAATCAAAATTTTGCAGAGATGAAGATCTTTGTTTGAATCCCGTGCTGAACTTATTTTTCACAAATTAGCTACCCGTATTGTGATGAATACATGCTGGTTTGTTGTTTGGTGCAGTAGCAGACATGAAGATCTTTGTCCTGAATACCACAGTGGACATCTTTTTTTTCTTCAAAAATTAGCTAAGCTCACGCTATTAGGCGCAAATGCCTATTAAGAGATTTGGTGCTCTTGGGCACCATTGCTCCTGCTATTTTAGAAAATAATAAAAAATATATTTATTTGTTCAAAAAATTAGAAAACAAATCATGGAGTAGCTAATGAATTGTCCCATAAACGTGCAAAATTTCAGTTTCAAATACAAAAAATTCTGGGCTACACAAAAGTAACAAACGTGTGGATCTGGGTATAAATATTTCAAATCTCCAAATTTCAACAGATTTTGTCTTTTTTGTGTAGTCTACAATATAAAGAATATCATATTAAAATTTTACACGCTTGTAGGTTACTTTATTTATTATGTCTACATTCATTTTCAGATTTTTTTGAAACAAATATGTATGCTATTTGATTTTTTTTTAAACAGCAGAGCACTGGTGCCCATTAGCCAAAGACACTTTTCGCAAATGCCTACAATAAAGGAACGGATGGTGACCTTATTTTATAGAGAAACCATAGTGTTTGTGAAGTTAAAGTCATGAACACACGCTGTTCGGTTTTTGGTGAAATCAAAATTTAGCAGAGATGAAGATCTTTGTTTGAATCCCGTGATGAACACATTTTTCCTAAATTAGCTACCAGTATTGTGATGAATACATGCCGGTCTGTTTTTCGGTGGAGTAGCAGACATGCAGGGGATCGAAAGAAACGGCAAAGTAGCCAGAAATCAGGGGTCAAATATAAATTCGAGAAAGGAAACGTTTATTCAACAGTCAGGCTGACATGTGGGACGTATCTTGCAGCCGCGGCCCCAACATTTATCATTCAGAGAGGATGACATGTGGGACCCACGAACCAGTATCGTTCTCGGCGTTTCTCAAAGGGGGCAGGAGATCGAAAGAAAAAGGCAAGTAGCTCGAAATCAGGTGTCCAAAAAATCCAAGAAAGGAAAGGTTTATCGCACAAAGAGGCTGACATATTGTACCCAGTTTGCAGCAGCGTCATCAACGTTTCAAAGGCGGTGGAGTTCGAAAGAAAAAGGCAAATAGCCAGAAATTAGGGGTCAAAAATAAATCCAGCAAAGGAAACTTTTATCGTACAAAGAGGCTGACATGTGGGACCCAGCCAGCAGCGTCCTCAACGTTTCTAAGGTGGCAGGCAATGGAAAAAAGGCAAATAGCCAGAAATTAGGGGTCAAAAATAAATGCAACAATAGAAACTCTTATTGTTCATAGAGGCTGACATGTTGGACCCATGAGCCAGCAGGGCCCTCAACGTTTCAAAGGCGTCACGGGATCAAAAGAAAAGAACCAAGTAGTCATTAATTAGGTGTCAAAAATAAATCCAAGAAAGTAAATGTTTTACTTTTCATAGAGGCTGTCATATGGGACCCATGAGCCAGCAGCGTCCTCAACGTTTCTAAGGCGGCTGGGGATCGAAAAAAAAAAGCGAAGTAGCCATTAATTAGGGGTCAACTATAAATCCAAGAAAAGAAATGTTTATTATTCTTAGAGGCTAACATGTGGGAGCTATGCGCCAGCAGCGTCCTCATCGTTTCAAAGGCGGTCGGGGATCCAAAGAAAAAGGCAAATAGCCAGAAATCAGGGGTAAAAAAAATCCAAGAAAAGAAATATTATTGTTCATAGAGGCTGGCATGTGGGACCCATGAGCCAGCAGCGTCCACAATTTCAAAGGCGGCACAGCATCGAGAGAGAAAGGCAAGTGACCAAAAATCGGGGGTAAAAATCCAAGAAAAAAACTTTATTGTACATAGAGGATGACATGCGGGTCCCATGAGCCAACAACTTACTCGTCGTTTCAGAGGGCCGAGGCGGCATGAGATCGAAAGAAAAAGGAAAGTGACCAAATATCAGGAGCAAAAAATAATCCATGAAAAGAAACTTTCATTGTACATAGAGGATGACATAGGGTCCCATGTTGTAGCAGCGGTCTGAACGTTTCAAGGACGGCATGAGATCGAAAGAAAAAGGCAAGTGACCAAATATCAGGAGCCAAAAATAATCCAAGAAAAGAAACTTTTATTGTACCTTTGAGAGTCGGCATGAGATTGAAAGAAAAAGGCAAGTGACCAAATATCAGGAGCCAAAAACCTAGAAAAGAAACTTTTATTGTACATATAGTATGACATGCGGGTCCCATGATGCTGCAGCATTCTCAACGTTTCCAAGGCGGCAGGGGATCAAATGAAAAGGAAATAGCCAAAAAGCAGAGGGTGAAAAAAATCGAAGAAAAGAAACTTTTATTGTTCATAGTGGATGACATGTGGGACCCATGAGGCAGCATCATCCTCAACGTTTCCAAGCAGCAGGGGATCGAAAGAAAAAGGAAATAGCCAAAAATCAGAGCGTGAAAAATAATCCAAGAAAAGAAACTTTTATTTTACATAGAGGATGACATGTGGGTCCCATTTTGCAGCAGCGGTCTCAATGTTTCATATGCGGCTTGAGATCAAAAGAAAACGAAAGTAGCCCGAAATTAGGGGGAATAAAACTCCAAGAAAAGAAAGTTTTTTGTACATAGAGGATGACATACGGGTCCCAAGGCGGCAGGGGAACAAAAGAAAAAGGAAATAGCCAAAAATCAGAGGGGTGAAAAAAAAATCCAAGAAAAAAGAAACTTTTAGAGTTCATAGTTCATAGAGGATGACATGCGGGTCCCATGAGGCAGCAGCGTCCACAACGTTTCCAAGGCGGCACACAGGACCAAAAGAAAAAGGATGTACCCCTGCTGGGCCTTTTGATCAAAAAATAATCCAAGATAAGGAAGATATAAATTGGGGCTGCCTGGCCATCTGGGCCTTCTAACCTTCTTTGGACGTCTTTTGACTCGTACAATTTCAGCCCACTCCAAAACAAGAAAGTCCTATGCTTCGCAAAAACAAAACAAAAACAAGGAGATTCATATTAGTTCGTTTATGTAAAAATAAAGATTTAATTTATCCGTTTGCAATAGCTCAGAGCGAAATACACTTTTTATTGTCTGTAAAATAATCAAGATATCACATGTTTCTTGTACGGGAGGCCGACATCGGGACCCATGAGCTAGCAGCGTCGTCAAAGTTTTAAAGGCTAGGGATCGAAAGAAAAATAAATCAAAAATCAGTTGGTAAAAAATCGAAGAAAAGAAACATTTATCGTTCTGAGAGGATGACATGCGGGACCCATGTGGCAGCAGCATCCTCAACGTTTCCAAGGCAGCACGGGATCCAAAAAAAGGCAAAATAGCCAGAAATTAGGGGTCAAAATAACTCCAAGAAAAGAAAGGTTTATCGTCCATAGAGTCTGACATGTGGGACCCATTAGCGAGCAGATTCTTCAACGTTCAAAGGCGGCAGGGGATCAAAAGAAAAAGGAAGTAGCCAGAAATTAGGGGTAAAAAATAACTCCAACAATGGAAACTTTTATTGTTCATAGAGGATGACAAGCGGGACCCATGTGCCAGCAGCTTCCTCAACGTTTCAAAGGCGGCATGGGATCGAAAGAAAAAGGCAAGTGACCAAATATCAGGAGCCAAAAATAATCCAAGAAAAGAAACTTTATTGTACATAGAGGATGACATGCGGGTCCCATTTAGCAGCAGCGGTATCACCGTTTGAGATGCGGCAGGAGGTCTCGAAAGAAAAAGGCAAGTGACCAAATATCAGAGCCAAAAAATCCAAGAAAAGAAAGTTTTATAGTACATAGAGGATGACATGCGGGTCCCATTTAGCATCAGCGGTATCACCGTTTGGGAGGCGGCAGGGGATCGAAAGAAAAAGGCAAGTGACCAAATATGAGGTGCCAAAAATAATCAAAGAAAAGAAAGTTTTCAACGTTTCAAAGGCGGCGAGGATCAAAAGAAAAAGGAAGTAGCCAGAAATTAGGGGGCAAAAATAACTCCAAGAAAGGAAACTTTTATTGTTCGTAGAGGATGACATGGGGGACCCATGAGCCAGCAGCTTACTCAACGTTTCAAAGGTGGCATGAGATCAAAAGAAAAAAACGCAAGTGACCAAATATGAGGTGCCAAAAATAATCAAAGATTTATTGTACATAGAGGATGACATGAGGGTCCCATTTTGCAGCAGCGGTCTCAATGTTTGAAATGCGGCTTGAGATCAAAAGAAAAAGAAAGTAGCTAGAAAGTAGGGGGTCAAAAAAAATCCAAGAAAAGAAAGTTGATGGACATAGAGGTTGACATGCGGGTCCCATGTGCCAGCAGCTTACTCAACGTTTCAAAGGGGCCAGTGGATCAAAAGTAAAAGGCAAGTGACGAAATATCAGGAGCCAAAAATCAGAGGGTGAAAAAAAATCCAAGAAAACAAACTTTTATAGCACATAGAGGATGACATGCGGGTCCCATGAGCCAGCAGGTTCCTCAACGTTGCAAACGTGGCATGAGATCGAAAGAAAAAGGCAAGTGACGAAATATCAGGAGCCAAAAATAATTCAAGAAAAGAAACTTGATTGTACATAGAGGATGACATGCGGGTCCCATGTGTAAGCAGCTTACTCAACGTTTCCAAGGCGGCAGGGCATCAAAAGAAAAAAGGAAATAGACAAAAATCAGAGAGTGAAAAAAAACCATAGAAAATAAACTTTTATAGCACATAGAGGATGACATGCGGGTCCCACGAGCCAGCAGGTTCCTCAAAGTTTCAAACGTGGCATGAGATCGAAAGAAAAAAAGGCAAGTGACCAAATATCAGGAGCCAAAAATAATCCAAGAAAAGAAAGTTTATTGTACGTAGAGGATGACATGCGGGTCCCATTTTGCAGCAGCGGTATCACCGTTTGAGAGGCTGCACGGGATCGAAAGAAAAAGGCAAGTGACCAAATATCAGGAGCCAAAAATAATCCAAGAAAAGAAATTTTATTGTACGTAGAGGATGACATGCGGGTCCCATTTTGCAGCAGCGGTCTCAACGTTTCCAAGGCGGCACAGGACCAAAAGAAAAATGAAGTAGCTAGAAATCAGGGGGTGAAAAGAATCCAAGAAGAAAGATTTCAATTGGGCTGCATCTGGACATCTGGGCTTTCGAACTATCCTCCTTGGCCTTTTGACTCGTACAATTTCAGCCCACTCCAAAACAGGAAAGTTTCGAATTTTCTAAAAAAATAGGAAAGTCCTATGCTTCGCAAAGACAAAAAAACAAGGAGATTCAACATATAAGTTTGTTTATGTAAAAATAAAGATTTAATTATCCGTTTGAAATAGCTCAGAGCGCAATACATTGTTTATTGTCTGCAAAATAATCAAGATATCATATGTTTCTTGTACGGGGAGGCTGACATCGGGGACCCATGAGCCAACAGCGTCGTCAACGTTTTAAAGGCGGCAGGGGATGGAAAGAAAAAATAAACCAAAAATCTGTTGGTAAAAAATCCAAGAAAAGAAACATTTTCGTTCTGAGAGGATGACATGCGGGACCCATGAGGCAGCAGCATCCTCAGCGTTTATTGTTCATAGAGGTTGACATGTGGGACCCGTGAGCCAGCGGTGTCCTCAACGTTTTAAAGGCTGCAGGTGATCGAAAGAAAAAATAAGCCAAAAATCGTTTGGTCAACAAAATCCAAGAAAATAAACATTTACCGTTCTGAGAGGATGACATGCGGGACCCATGAGGCAGCAGCATCCTCAACGATTCCAAGGCGGCAGGGGAAATATCCAGAAATTAATGAGGGGTTCAAAATAAATCCATCAAAGGAAACTTTTATTGTTCATAGAGGATGACATGTGGGACCGACCTGCCAACAGCGTCCTCATCGTTTCAGAGGGGGCAGGAGATCAAAAGAAAAAGGCAAATAGCCAGAAATTAGGGGTAAAAAATAACTCCAAGAAAGGAAACTTTTATTGTTCGTAGAGGATGACATGCGGGACCCATGAGCCAGCAGCTTATTCAACGTTTCAAAGGCGGCATGAGATCGAAAGAAAAAGGCAAGTGAAAAAATATCAGGAGCCAAAGATAATCCAAGAAAAGAAACTTTATTGTACGTAGAGGATGACATGCGGGTCCCATTTAGCAGCAGCGGTCTCAGCGTTTCAAATGCGGCTTGAGATCAAAAGAAAAAGAAAGTTGATTGTACATAGAGGATGACATGCGGGTCCCATGAGTCAACAGCTTACCATACGTTTCCAAGGCGGCAGGGGATCAAAAGAAAAAGGAAATAGCCAAAAATCAGAGGGTGAAAAAAATAAAGAAAATAAACTTTTATAGTACATAGAGGATGACATGCGGGTCCCATGAGCCAGCAGGTTCCTCAACGTTTCAAACTTGGCATGAGATCGAAAGAAAAAGGCAAGTGACCAAATATGAGGAGCCAAAAATAATTCAAGAAAAGAAAGTTTTATAGTACATAGAGGATGACATGCGGGTCCCATTTAGCAGCAGCGGTATCAGCATTTGAGAGGCGGCAGGGGATCAAAAGAAAAAAGAAATTGCCAAAAATCAGATGGTGAAAAAAAACAAAGAAAATGAACTTTTATAGTACATAGAGGATGACATGCGGGTCCCATGAGCCTGCAGGTTCCTCAACGTTTCAAACGTGGCATGAGATCGAAAGAATAAGGCAAGTGAAAAAATATCAGGAGCCAAAAATAATTCAAGAAAAGAAAGTTTTATAGTACATAGAGGATGACATGCGGGTCCCATTTAGCAGCAGCGGTATCACCGTTTGAGAGGCGGCAGGGGATCGAAAGAAAAAGGCAAGTGAAAAAATATGAGGAGCCAAAAATAATTCAAGAAAAGAAAGTTTTATAGTACATAGAGGATGACATGCGGGTCCCATTTAGCAGCAGCGGTATCACTGTTTGAGAGGCAGCAGGGGATCGAAAGAAAAAGTCAAGTGACCAAATATGAGGTGCCAAAAAAAATCCAAGAAAAGAAAGTTTTATAGTACATAGAGGATGACATGCGGGTCCCATTTAGCAGCAGCGGTATCACTGTTTGAGAGGCAGCAGGTGATCGAAAGAAAAAGTCAAGTGACCAAATATGAGGTGCCAAAAAAAATCCAAGAAAAGAAAGTTTTATAGTACATAGAGGATGACATGCGGGTCCCATTTAGCAGCAGCGGTATCACCGTTTGAGAGGCGGCAGGGGATCGAAAGAAAAAGGTAAGTGACCAAATATGAGGTGCCAAAAATAATTCAAGAAATGAAAGTTTTATAGTACATAGAGGATGACATGCGGGTCCCAGTTAGCAGCAGCGGTATCACCGTTTGAGAGGCGGCAGGGGATCGAAAGAAAAAGGCAAGTGACCAAATTTGAGGTGCCAAAAAAAAACTCCAAGAAAAGAAAGTTGATTGCACATAGAGGATGACATGCGGGTCCCATTTAGCAGCAGCGGTCTCAACGTTTCCAAGGCGGAAAGGGATCAAAAGAAAAAGGAAGTAGCCAGAAATCAGGGGGTCAAAAAAAATCCAAGAATAGAAAGAATTTTGGTTCATAGAGGATGACATGCGGGACCCATGATCCTGCATCGTAAACGGCTCGATCGGAGAACGTTGAACGAGATGGCGCGATCTAGAAAAAAACAATGCCAGAGAGGCTGCCATCTGGGCCCTACATCCCTCGGCGGTGCGGATTTGCGTTGACTCGGCCGGCGAACCCGAGATTTCGAGATGCACCACGTCCCGGGCCACCATACGCGACGTTTTGGCCGCTTTCGTCGGGCTAGGTGGCCTCAAAAACGAGAAAAAAAAAGTTTTGACATGCACCACGGAGGGACCAAAATCGTCGGCCATGGTACACCAGCAACCACGGCGCGACTTCAACTTCGTCGGCCATGGCAACTTTTCTTGTAGTATAATGTGACTGCTCATACGAGTACGTCACATACCTTGGTGCTTTCTGAGACTCGCCCCGCTACCGAGGAAACTTCGCCTCCCCAGCGGGATACAGGCGACTTGACTCCTCCCTGCAGCCCCCGTGCACCTTCACCAAAGAGGGCGAGGATTGAACCTGTCAAAGGATCAAACCTTCTACCTAGGAGTTCGTCGGCTTCAACTTCGGATGATGTAAGTAGCCTCTTCACTTATTCTCTCTGTTGTCAAACGTTTCTTCATCTGGCTTTCTTATTTTTTTCGTTTTCTCAGCCTCTCATGCAAGAATTTATTCGTCTTGGTAACCAATTTATTGGGTACCGCGACCATGCGAATAGTTTGAAAGGTATTTCTCTCCTCTTTTTCTTTGTCGAATAATCTTGTCTTCGCTATCTTGTAACTTTTGTTGATATGTTTTATCAGAGGCTCTCGCCAAAGCCAACAAACGTGCCGATAACCTTGCTCTCGAGCTGGCCGAAAGTAAAAAAGCCCGTGAGAAAGCGGAATTAGAAGCTGCCTCAGTTGAAAGTCTTCGAAAAAGACTTAACGATGCTGAGAATGCTTTAAGTGAACGCATATCTCAACAAAATGCTCGTGAAGCCGGTGTCGCCGCTCGCCTGGAGTCGCAAAATCGCCGTTTTGTCAGTAAGTACTCATCACTTTCCTCTCATTTCCTTTAATTTTCCATATGCTTGTCAATAATTTGCTATCTGCTTCAGCAGGGAAGACAAGCCAGGAATATGGACTTGAGAAGCCCGAAGATGATCGCCTCCTCGACGCCCTTTCACTTCTCGAGATTTATGGGGACGAGGTGCGTCAAAGCATTTCTAATGCCAAGGCAGGACTGTCGCAGCTTTTTCCTTACTTCTTCCCGAAGACAAAGGAGCCCAACAGTTTTGTGGCGCTTGGCAAGCACTTCAATTCTCAAGAAGATCTTGGTGTTGAAGGCACTATTGCCTTGGTTGCTGACAGCCAACAAGATGTCGACTGGGCGAGAGTGGGCGACACGAAGGAGATGGAAACGAAGAGGTGGCAGTCGTTGATTAAGGCTGCCAAGCCAAATTTAAAGAAAATCCTCGCCTACCTCGGATGGAAACCAACTCCTGCTCCCAGTTCATCGAAGCCGGAGGTCAAGTAGACCACTTTGTCTTCTCTTTTGTTTTTATCTCTTTTGATGCTGTCGCCATAGTAGTTTTGGCGACAACATAGCTCCAGTAGTTCATTAGGGACCTTCCTTTTGTAATATCCATGTAAACGCTTTGAAAATCAATGGAAATCTATTTTTACTTGATGATTGATGTCGAAAAATTTGTTTCCAGTTGATTTTTGATAACTACACTTCAACTCCTCGTCCTTCCGATGCTTTTCCTGCTTCATCCCATTCGAAGAAAACTCCTGACGCTGATGGACTTACTGAAGATTCCTCGAGTAAAGGTTCAGCACAAGAGTTGGAGAAACTTCGCCAACAACTTCAGTCTATGAGGAAGCAGGCACTTGTAATAATGGAGCAATCTCGAAAATCATCAGAGAGGGAAAAAGTTGCACTTCAGCAGGCTCAAGATGTTATAGCTCTTAAAGAAGCCGCGGTTTCTGAGGCTGCCGAAGCTTCTACTCGAGAGAATTACATGCTTCAACTGATGAATGACTCCAGTTTGGATATGACAGGTATATTTATTCACTTGATCGTACTTGTTTTTATTTCTTGCTGTTTTTCCTTCTTTGCTAACTCCTCCTGCTGAAACAGGTTCTTTTTTAGATACCGCTGCCGAGGATCAACGTGTTGAAGCTCGATCCAACGTGCTTCTCAAACTTGCAGCTGGACATGGTTCTAATTTTTGGGTTACACCTGAACGTACCCGCCAAATCGTAAGATTCCAAGATCGCGCGAGTCAGGTCCGTGATTTTCTCGACTTCTGCACAAGGACCTTATCCTTAGTTTATAGCACCATGTTCCCGCGCAACAAGATGCCGGAAACCCTTCCTGCTCTGATGGAGAAGTTTCAGGATGCCCCTCGAATCCATGGCTGTGTGCGGGCCCAATTGTCTGCTGGCGCGAGATTTGCTATGATGATGATACAAATCTGCTATCCGAAGTTAGACATGAGTCGAATTGTTTCCAAGTGCCTGGCCAAGATGTCGAAGAGAAAAAGGAACATTGACAAAATTGATGATGCTGTAACCCCCTGTAGCAGAAGAAATGATGGATGAACTGCTTCCGATGGACGCTGAGTTCTTCGTGAAAGGTAGCTATGCTGAACATAGTACTCGTGCTGAACGAGTAAACATAGACGATATACTGGGCATCAATTGAAAGTTATTCGTTTGTCGAATTTATCTCGGTTGTTTCATCTTGTATGTTGTAAACACAATCTATATTGTAAAGCCACTAATATAGATTTTCCTTATTTTTGTCTCGTCAAGCCCCCGAGTGTTTCGGTAGCTAATGTCTATATTTTTTGTTTATGTTTTGCGAGGTTTTTAAACCAAAGCAAATAAACTTTTATTAAATGTATACTGTATTTGCGGGTGATAGCCCCCGAGTGTATCGTTAACCTGTAGTTACCTCTTGTTTGGCGAACTATTTTGCTGCCGAGGTAAATAACTATATTGCGTAGGAAATTATATACTTTGTTTATGATCCCCCGGGCCTGTCGACGATAAAAATATAGGTCATCAATATCTTTATTATATTGCAGCACCGCGAACTCGCCTCATTAAAAACCTTTCCAGCCCCACTCGGTGCCCTGAAAAGGAAAAGAGTGCGTCTGGAAGCTCGCGGGCATTTCAGTACATTGTATGCTTACAAGGAGGACTATATTTTGACTCTAGGCATAGAAACGCCTGAGTTGCGCCACGTTCCAAGGATTTGGCTCGGCGACTCCTGTCTTCTTGTCCTTGATTCTGTATGCTCCTCCTTCAATTACTTCTGTGCTGATGTAAGGAACGAGCCACGGCGACTCAAGTTTCTCATGGCTTTTTTGTGTGAGCCGAAGAACTAAGTCACCTACCTGGAAAGATCTTGGTCGCAAACGTCGACTGTGATAATTTTTCAAGTCCTGTTGGTACTTGGTGACTCGGGACAATACTTCATCGCGAGCTTCATCGAGTGCATCGACATCGTCGTCTAGAGCTTTTCTTGAAGCTTCTTCCTCATATTTCGTTACTCTTGGAGAGTTATGCTCTATTTCTATCGGTAGCACAGCCTCGGCTCCATGGACCAGAAAGAACGGAGTTTCCTGTGTCGCTGTATTTGGTGTTGTTCGAATACTCCATAACACACTGGGCAACTCCTCTGGCCAGGTGTGTCGAGCTTTTTCCAATGGTGCTAACAGACGTTTCTTGATTCCATTGCACATGGTACCGT
The DNA here is from genome assembly GCF_019359855.2 of Lolium perenne. NCBI lineage: Eukaryota > Viridiplantae > Streptophyta > Magnoliopsida > Poales > Poaceae > Lolium > Lolium perenne. The sequence goes on along the minus strand of NC_067248.2, from coordinate 81,901,893 downwards.
TTGCTTTCTCGACTTGACCGTTGGTCTGCGGGTGCGCAACGGAGGCAAAGTGTAGTTTGATGCCTACCTCTGCACAATATGCCTTGAATTCACTGGATGTGAAATTACTGCCATTGTCCGTGACGATGCTGTTAGGGACGCCGAATCGAAAGAGGATACTTTTCACGAACTTGGCTGCTGATGCCGCGTCTGGTGAATTTATCGGCTTTGCTTCTATCCACTTCGTGAACTTGTCGACAGCTACGAGCATATACTCGTATCCTCCTGGCGAAGCCTTGTGCAATTTTCCCACCATGTCAAGACCCCATTGAGCGAAAGGCCATGACAGCGGTATTGGCATAAGCTCTGCTGCCGGAGAATGAGGTTTTGCGGCAAACCTTTGGCACGCGTCACAAGTGCGGACTATGTCCTTTGCGTCCTCAATTGTCGTTAACCAATAGAACCCTGCTCTGAAAACTTTGGCTGCTATAGCTCGAGTGCTTGCGTGGTGTCCACGCACTCCTTCGTGTACATCCTTTAGAATTAACCTCCCTTGCTCAGGTGTGACGCATCGTTGTAATACTCCCGAGATATTTCGCTTATACAGCTCTCCTTTCACCACAGTAAAGGCTTTGGATCGCCTGATAACTCGCCTTGCTTCAACTGGATCATCGGGTAGTTCCTTTCTCAAAATATATGCTATGTACGCCTGCATCCATGGAATCTGTATCATCATTACTACTTCAGGTTCATCATCTTCTTCTAATGATATTTCTTTAGCCCCCGAGGGATTCTTTTCCTTCTCCTTCTTCTTCTGTTTCTTCGGCTTGGTGGATCTCTCATATATCTCTTCCCAAAACACACCAGGTGGTATTGCGAGACATTGCGACCCGATGTTTGCAAGAACATCGGCTTCATCATTACTTAGTCTGCTTATGTGATTTACCTCGCATCCATCAAACAGCTTCTCGAGCTCATTATACACCTCCTTGTATGCTATCATGCTGTCGTTGACTGCGTCACATTGATTCATGACTTGTTGAGCCACCAATTGTGAATTGCCAAAGATTTTTAATCGAGTTGCGCCACAAGCCTTCGTCATCTCCATCCCATGTATAAGAGCTTCATATTCTGCCTCATTGTTAGACGCGTTTGGAAACGTCATCCGCAAAACATACTTCAATTTATCGCCTTGTGGTGATATCAGTATCACGCCTGCTCCTGCTCCCTCTAATCTCTTGGACCCGTCGAAGTTCATAGTCCAGGTTCTCGATAAATCCGGGGGTCCCGTATTTTGTAGCTCCATCCACTCTGCGATGAAGTCTGGTAAAATTTGCGACTTTATTGCTTTTCTTTTTTCGTACGTGATGTCTCAAGGGGAAAGCTCTATTCCCCACAGGGAGACACGACCCGTAGCTTCTGGATTGTTTAGTATGTTGGATAAGGGCACCTCATTGACCACTATTATCGGGTGCGCCGAAAAATAGTGTCGCAGTTTCCTTGCGGTTGTAAACACCCCATATGCTAACTTCTGGTACTGCGGGTACCGTTGTTTGGAAGGCGATAAAACTGCGCTGACGAAATATACCGGCCGTTGCACTCCATGAAGTTTTCCTTCTTCTTCTCTTTCAACCACTAGCACTGTGCTAACCACCTGAGGTGTGGCTGCGATATATAACAGGAGAAGCTCCTTCTTTTTTGGCGCCACCAAGATTGGTGGTGTCGAGATTGTGCGCTTGAGATCCTCGAAAGCTCTATCCGCTTCCTCGTTCCATTGAAATTTATCGCTTTGCTTGATCAACGCGTAGAACGGTAATGCATTTTCTCCTAGCCTGGCGACGAATCTGCTTAAAGTCGCGACTCGCCCAGTCAACTGTTGTATTTCTTTCAACTTTGTTGGCTTCCTCATTGTTACGATGTCTTGTATTTTCTCTGGATTGGCCTCGATCCCTCTTGCTGAAACTAGGAACCCGAGAAGTTATCCCGCAGGAACGCCAAAGGAGCACTTTGTCGGGTTCAACTTAAGGCGGAACTTGTCAAGGTTGTCGAAAGTTTCCTTCAGATCCTCGATCAAGGTTGACCCCTTTTTTGTTGTTATGACGATATCGTCGATGTATACTTGTACATTTTTACCAATCTGTGTTGCAAGAAACTTCTGCATCATCCGCTGATATGTTGCTCCCGCGTTTTTCAGACCAAAAGGCATTGTTCTATAGCAGAACACACCATAAGGTGTTATAAAAGCTATTTTGACCTCGTCGTCTTCTTTTAGTCTAATCTTGTTATAACCAGAATATGCATCCAAGAAGGAAAGACGTTCACATCCTGTCGTGGAGTCGATAATTTCATCGATCCTCGGGAGGGGAAAGTGATCCTTTGGACAATGTTTATTTAGACACGTGAAGTCGACGCACATGCGAAGGACTTTCGTGTTTTTCTTCGGGACCAGCACTGGATTGGCCACTCATGTGGCCTCCGTGTGTATTTCTTTGATAAAGCCAGCTTCTCTGAGTTGATTGATTTCTGATAGCATATCCTTGCGGTTTGGCTCCGAGAAACGCCGCAAGGGCTATCGAATTGGTTTCGCCACTGGATCCAAATGAAGGTGGTGCTCGGCAAGTTCCCTGGGTACTCCTGGCATGTCAGCTGGACACCATGCGAAGATTTCCCAGCGCTCACGGAGGAACTCGACGAGCGCGCTTTCCTATGCGAGATCAATGTTTGTTGCGATGGATGTCGTTTTCTTGGGATCTGTCGGGTGAATCTGAACTTCCTTAGAATCCTTAGTAGCGTCAAAGGTTGGTTCCCTGAGTGGCCTCCCTGAATCCGGCAACACATCATAATCCGTTGTTAACTTTGAAGCCAGGTACTCTGCCTGCATCCCGAAAGTTTCTGACAGTCGATGAAAGTCCTTGTCGCATTTATCAGCTAGCGCAAAACTGCCTTTTACTGTAATTGGTCCCTTGGGTCCAGGAAGCCTCCATAGCAGGTACGTATAATGTGGTACCGCCATAAACCTGGCATACGCTGGCCGCCCCAATAAAGCATGATATCGTGACGGGAAATCCACGACTTCGAACTCTAGTTTCTCTATCCTGTAGTTTTCTCGGGTTCCGAACTGTAACGGCTTATCTGGCGTGATTCCATGGAAACGTGTGTCAGTCGGTTTTAGGTTTACCAGGGATATGTTCATCTTCCTTAGTGTATCTGCATACATAAGGTTTAAACTGATGCCTCCATCTATGAACACTCAAGAAACATCGAATCCCGCGATCACCGCTGGTAGGATAAGTGTTGATTGCCCTGGTCGAGGAACTTGCTGCGGGTGATCCGCTATTGTAAAGCCAATGTCATGTCCTGACCAATTCAGGTACTCAATCATTGGTGGAGGCATCTTCTCTGCCATGAACACTTGTCGTGAGATTACTTTCTGAGCCCTATTAGACGGCCTAGCTTTCTGAATCATCGAGACCGCGCCGTTGGAGTTAGGATCGACATATGGAGGTGGGTGTGGTGTTGCCGCTATTCTGAGCTGGTGTCGATTTTCGTCCGTAATTGCGGGAGGAGGCGGAAGGTGGATTTCACTCCTTGGCCCCTGAGGGTTTCTATTTGCGTGAGCGTTAGCTTGCCCTGCAAACCTCAACATTGCTTGAAAATTTCGACAGTCCTTCTGCAAATGCCCTGACTGTCTCTTCCCATTTTTATCAAGATAAAAATACATCTGACACGGTCCATTCATCATATCCTCGGGAGACACATATGGTCTCTGGAACCTTGGTCCACTATTTTGTCTATTATTACGGAAATCACCTCTGTTGTGGCCTTTCTGCTCGCTACTTCTTTGATAATCATCTCGACTGTTTCCTCCAGTGTTTCCTCAGAAACCAGCCAATATTTGACCAGGAGCATCATTACTATAGAACTATCGAGAGAATCGTCGTCTATTTTGGAAATTTCGACTGCGGTCCTCCTCTGGCGATCTATGTCGCTTGTTATGTATAGCATCTTCTCCATCTGCCCATCTATTTGCTATTTCCATCAATGCTGATATTGTCTTTGGGTTAGTTCTCCCCAAGTCTTCGACGAAATTTCCTCGTCGAATTCCTGCCACGAATGCATCTATTGCTCTCTCGTCAGATATGTTCTCTGCCGAGTTTTTGATGATGTTCCACCTCTGTATGTATTTTCTCATCGACTCATCATGTCTCTGTCTACACGACCTCAACTCTTCTAATGACGCGGGTTTTTTGCAGGTAGATCGGAAATTCTTCACGAAGACATCCTCAAAACTGTCCCAACTGTCGATGGAACCTGGGGGAGTTTCTTTATCCAAGATCGTGCGGCTCCGCTCAAGTGAACTTGGATGCTCTGCATGGCTGTTTCCCTGGTTCCGCCTATCAACTTCACCGTCTCGAGGTAATCAACGAGCCAATCCTCGGGATCCTGTAGACCATCGAATTTTTTGAAATTTTCGGGCAACTTAAACCCTGACGGAACTCGAGTTTTTCGAACTCGTCTCGTGAAACACGGAAGTCCACACATATCTTCCTCAGCAACTTCTGGTGAATGCCGATGTTCCCTTCTTTCCTGTCGCGCTCTATCAACCCTTGCCTGAGTCGCTGAATCTCTTGCTCCACTTGCTCTCGGTGGATCCTGCACTGTTGCGGTGGGTCGCGGAGTATTTTGCCTTGCAGTTCCTTCGGGAGGTGTGGCTGCGAACGCTGTTCCCATGGCTCCAACTCCTGCCATTGCCATGTTATACAACGCTTCTCTCGGATCCCCAGGAGGTGGTCTGGACGCAAGGATGAAAGCTTGCGTTGCCATGTACCCAGCTTCCGGTGTTTTAGGGATAATATTTCCCCTTGTGTGGATTGACATAAAAGACATGTCGAGGTTTTGAACTAAATTCTCCCTCTCTGCTTCAGGTATATTTTGCAGCCGAGATCTTGCTCGCCTTCGAGCTTCCACTACAAGAAAAGTTCTGATAGACAACGTCCCAAAATCGTCAACTAAGGGGCATTTTTCATCGCCTATGGGCCTAACCCGACGATATGGGTTCTGTTGTCGAAACTGCGTCAGGCAAAGTCCAACGACGATTTTTTCGGTCCGTCGCGCTTGGGCGCCCTTCCGCCACGGAAAATCGGACCGTTGCGGAAGTGTTTTCGGGAGCCCGTTGACTGCTGACGTCATGCAAACTGACACGTGGCAGACGCCGTTAACTGCCAGTTAACGGCGTTAACCGGCTGAAACCCCGTGGTAGATGGTAGGCCCACACGAGGCCTGCCACGTCTTAAGCGGGCCGGGCCATATGACATAGTTTGACCGGTCAACTATATAGCTGGGCTGGTTGATACGTCTCCAACGTATCGATAATTTCTTATGTTCCATGCTACTTTATTGATGATACCTACATGTTTTATGCACACTTTATGTCATATTCGTGCATTTTCTGGAACTAACCTATTAACAAGATGCCGAAGTGCGGTTCCTCGTTTTCTGCTGTTTTTGGTTTCAGAAATCCTAGTAACGAAATATTCTCGGAATCGGACGAAATCACCGCCCAGGTTCCTATTTTTCCCGGAAGCTTCCAGATCACCGAAGAGGGGCCAGAGATGGGCCAGGGGGCCCCACACCACACTTGGGCGCGGGCCAGGGCCTGGCCGCGCCACCTGGTGGTGAGGGCACCCTGGTGCCCCTCCGAGGCTCCCCTTTCGCCTATTTAAAGGTCCTGACCTAAAAACCCCGACGGAGGAAGCCACGGTACGCAAAACCTTCCAGAGCCACCGCCATCGCGAAGCCAAGATCTGGGGGATAGGAGTCTCTGTTCCAGCACCCTGCCGGACGGGGAAGTGCCCCCGGAAGGCTTCTCCATCGACACCGCTGCCATCTCCACCGCCATCTTCATCACCGCTGCTGCTCCCATGAACCATCGAGGCTCGGGGCTGTACCGGTAGCTATGTGGTTCATCTCTCTCCTATGTGCTTCAATACAATAATCTCATGAGCTGCCTTACATGATTGAGATTCATATGATGATGCTTGTAATCTAGATGTCATTATGCTAGTCATGTGAGTTTTACTTATGTGATCTCCGGAGACTCCTTGTCCCACGTGTGTAAAGGTGACAGTGTGTGCACCGTGTGGGTCTCTTAGGCTATGTTTCACAGAATACTTATTCACTGTTATGAATGGCATAGTGAAGTGCTTATTTATATCTCTTTATGATTGCAATGTGTTTTGTATCACAATTTATCTATGTGCTACTCTAGTGAAGTTATTAAAGTAGTTTTATTCCTCCTGCACGGTGTAATGGTGACAGTGTGTGCATCCGTGTTAGTACTTGGTTTATGCTATGATCATGATCTCTTGTAGATTGCGAAGTTAACTATTGCTATGATAGTATTGATGTGTATTATTCCTCCTACATAAGCATGAAGGTGACAGTGTGCATGCTACGTTAGTACTTGGTTTAGTCGTATTGATCTATCTTACACTCTAAGGTTATTTAAATATGAACATTGAATTGGGAGCTTGTTAACTCCGGCATTGAGGGTTCGTGTAATCCTACGCAATGTGTTCATCATCCAACAAGAGAGTGTAGAGTATGCATTTATCTATTCTGTTATGTGATCAAAGTTGAGAGTGTCCACTAGTGAAAGTCTATTCCCTAGGCCTTGTTCCTAAATACTGCTATCACTGCTTGTTACTGTTTTACTGAATTACTACTGCTGCGTTACTACTGCATGTTTACTTCCTGCAATATTACTACCATCAAGTGCACGCCAGTAAGCTATTTTCTGGCGCCGTACTACTGCTCATATTCATTCATACCACTTGTATTTCACTATCTCTTCGCCGAACTAGTACACCTATTTGGTGTGTTGGGGACACAAGAGACTTCTTGCTTTGTGGTTGCAGGGTTGCTTGAGAGGGATATCTTTGACCTCTTCCTCCCTGAGTTCGATAAACCTTGGGTAATCCACTTAAGGGAAACTTGCTACTGTTCTACAAACCTCTGCTCTTGGAGGCCCAACACTGTCTACAAGAATAGAAGCACCCGTAGACATCAAGCACTTTTCTGGCGCCGTTGCCGGGGAGGAAAGGTAAAAGGCACTCATACTTCGGTTCCAGGTAACAAGATTTTTCTACGGCGCCATTGTGTGTGTGCTCGAAGCTATTTCCTTTAGACTCTGCAATTGCGACATTTGGTTTCTTGCTTACACTAGTTAGGCATAATGGACAACAATGACCTTTTTATTCTATTTCCTGATTTAAGACATGGATGATTTGATGCGAAAATTAAAAAAACCATGGAACATATTAATATGAATGCTTTGAACACCATTGTTGTTAATGATATGGAAAATTCTAAGCTTGGGGAAGCTGGTTTTGATGAGCATGATATTTTTAGTCCCCCAAGCATTGAGGAGAAAATTTACTTTGATGATACTTTGCCTCCCATTTATGATGATTATAATGATAGTAGTCTTTTGTTACCACCTGTTATGGAGGATAAATTTGATTATGATTAAAATATACCTCCTATATTTGATAGCTACTTTGTTGAATTTGCTCCCACTACAATTAATAAGAATGACAATGCTTATGATGGGAGTAGTAATTATTTTATGCATGAGACTCATGATAAGAATGCTTTATGTGATAGTTATCTTGTTGAGTTTTCTCATGTTGCTACTGAAAGTTATTATGAGAGAGGAAAATATGGTTGTATAAATTTTCATGTTACTAAAACACCTCTCTATGTGCTGAAATTTTTGAAGCTACACTTGTTTTATCTTCCTATGCTTGTTACTTTGCTCTTCATGAACTTGTTTATTTACAAGATTCCTATGCATAGGAAGCATGTTAGACTTAAATGTGTTTTGAATTTGCCTCTTGATGCTCTCTTTGCTTCAAATACTATTTCTTGAGAGCATCATCATTAAAACTGCTGAGCCCATCTTAATGGCTATAGAGAAAGAACTTCTTGGGAGATAACCCATGTGTTTATTTTACTACAGCAATTTTTGTTTTGTTGAGTCTTGGAAGTTGTTTACTACTGTAGCAACCTCTCCTTATCATGTTTTTGTGCCAAGTAAAGTTTCTATGTTAAAGTTGATGTTATATTTGGGATCGCTGCGCAGAAACAGCATTGCTGTCTGTCACGAATCTGGGCACAGTTCTCTGTAGAAAATTCGAAAAAATCTGCCAATTTACGAGCGTGATCCTCAGATATGTACGCAACTTTCATTAGTTTTGAGTTTTTCCATTTGAGCAAGTCTGGTGCCATCTTTAAATTCGTCTTTACGGACTGTTCTGTTTTTGACAGATTCTGCCTTTTATTTCGCATTGCCTCTTTTGCTATGTTGGATTTATTTCTTTGATCCATTAATGTCCAGTAGGTTTATGCAATGTCCAGAAGTGTAAAGAATGATTGTGTCACCTCTGAATATGTGAATTATTAATTGTGCACTAACCCTCTAATGAGTTTGCTTGAAGTTTGGTGTGAAGGAAGTTTTCAAGGGTCAAGAGAGGAGAATGATATACTATGATCAAGAGGAGTGAAAGCTCTAAGCTTGGGGATGCCCCCGTGGTTCATCCCTGCATATTCTAAGAAGACTCAAGCGTCTAAGCTTGGGGATGCCCAAGGCATCCCCTTCTTCATCGACAACATCATCAGGTTCCTCCCCTGAAACTATATTTTTATTCAATCACATCTTGTGTTCTTTACTTGGAGCGTCGGTTTGTTTTTTCTTTTGTTTTTGTTTGAATAAAATGGATCCTAGCATTCACTTTGTGGGAGAGAGACACGCTCCGCTGTTGCATATGGACAAATATGTCCTTAGGCTTTACTCATAATGTTCATGGCGAAGTTTCTTCTTCGTTAAATTGTTATATGGTTGGAATTGAAAAATGCTACATGTAGTAATTCTAAAATGTCTTGGATAATGTGATACTTGGCAATTGTTGTGCTCATGTTTAAGCTCTTGCATCATATACTTTGCACCCATTAATGAAGAAATACATAGAGCTTGCTAAAATTTGGTTTGCATATTTGGTCTCTCTAAGGTCTAGATAATTTCTAGTATTGAGTTTTGAACAACAAGGAAGACGGTGTAGAGTCTTATAATGTTTACAATATGTCTTTTATGTGAGTTTTGCTGCACCGGTTCATCCTTGTGTTTGTTTCAAATAACCTTGCTAGCCTAAGCCTTGTATCGAGAGGGAATACTTCTCATGCATCCAAAATCCTTGAGCCAACCACTATGCCATTTGTGTCCACTATACCTACCTACTACATGGTATTTCTCCGCCATTCCAAAGTAAATTGCTTGAGTGCTACCTTTAAATAATTCAAAATTTATCACCTCTTATTTGTGTCAATGTTTTATAGCTCATGAGGAAGTATGTGGTGTTTTATCTTTCGATCTTGTCATTTACTTTTGACAGACTTTCACAATGGACTAGTGGCACATCCGCTTATCCAATAATTTTGCAAAAAGAGCTGGCAATGGGGTTCCCAGCCCCAATTAATTAACTTTCATTAATAATTCTCTTCACATGTTTTGCTCTGATTCATCAGTAAGCAACTTAATTTTGCAAATAGACACTCCTCCATGGTATGTGAATGTTGGAAGGCACCCGAGGATTCAGTTAGCCATGGCTTGTGTAAGCAAAAGGTTGGGAGGAGTGTCATCCATAAATAAAGAAAAACTAAACTAAAGTACATGTGTAAACAAAAGAGAAGAGGGATGATCTACCTTGCTGGTAGAGATAACGTCCTTCATGGGAGCCGCTCTTGAAAGTCTGGTTGATGAGGTAGTTAGAGTGCCCACTACCATTCGTTGACAACAACAAACACCTCTCAAAATTTTACTTTTATGCTCTCTTTATGTTTTCAAAACCAAAGCTCTAGCACAAATATAGCAATCGATGCTTTCCTGTTTGAAGGACCATTCTTTTACTTTTATGTTGAGTCAGTTTACCTATCTCTCTCCACCTCAAGAAGCATACACTTGTGTGAATTGTGCATTGATTCCTACATACTTGCATATTGCACTTGTTATATTACTCTATGTTGACAATATCCATGAGATATACATGTTATAAGTTGAAAGCTGTTGGAGATATGCCCAAGAGGCAATAATAAATGGTTATTATATATCTTTGTGTTTATGATAATGTTTACATACCATGCTATAATTGTATTAACCGAAACATTGATACATGTGTGATATGTAGACAAACAAGAAGTCCCTAGTATGCCTCTTAAACTAGCTTGTTGATTAATGGATGATTAGTTTCATAATCATGAACATTGGATGTTATTAATAACAAGGTTATGTCATTGTATGAATGATGTAATGGACACACCCAATTAAGCGTAGCATAAGATCTCGTCATTAAGTTATTTGCTATAAGCTTTCGATACATAGTTACCTAGTCCTTATGACCATGAGATCATGTAAATCACTTATACCGGAAAGGTACTTTGATTACACCAAACACCATTGCGTAAATGGGTGGCTATAAAGGTGGGATTAAGTATCCGGAAAGTATGAGTTGAGGCATATGGATCAACAGTGGGATTTGTCCATCCCGATGACGGATAGATATACTCTGGGCCCTCTCGGTGGAATGTCGTCTAATGTCTTGCAAGCATATGAATAAGTTCATAAGAGACCACATACCACGGTACGAGTAAAGAGTACTTGTCAGGAGACGAGGTTGAACAAGGTATAGAGTGATACCGAAGATCAAACCTCGGACAAGTAAAATATCGCGTGACAAAGGGAATTGGTATCGTATGTGAATGGTTCATTCGATCACTAAAGTCATCGTTGAATATGTGGGAGCCATTATGGATCTCCAGATCCCGCTATTGGTTATTGGTCGGAGTGAGTACTCAACCATGTCCGCATAGTTCACGAACCGTAGGGTGACACACTTAAAGTTGGATGTTGAAATGGTAGTACTTGAATATGGAATGGAGTTCGAATATTTGTTCGGAGTCCCGGATGAGATCCCGGACATCACGAGGAGTTCCGGAATGGTCCGGAGAATAAGATTCATATATAGGAAGTCATATTCCAAGTTTGGAAATGATCCGGTGCATTTATGGCAGGTTCTAGAAGGTTCTAGAAAAGTCCGGAAGAATGGCACTTTGGAAAGTGGAGTCCCAAAGAGACTCCACTTGCATGACCAGCCAACCCTAGAGGGGAAAGTCCAAGGTGGACTTCCCCCCAAGGTGGCCGGCCACCCCCCTTCATGGAAAGGTGGGAGTCCCACTTGAGGTGGGAATCCCACCTTGGGTAGGTTTCCCTACACATGGAAGGTTTTGAGTTGGGGTCTTATTCGAAGACTTGAACTAGAACTCTTGGGCCTTCCACCTATATAATGAGGGGCATAGAGAGGGGGCTGGCCACTTCAAGCCACCACCATGGCCGCACCCCTTAGAGGGCCGGCGCCCAACCCCCCTCTCTCCCCAAACCCTAGCGGTCTCTCTCCTCCACCACATCCCGCACGCTTAAGCGAAGCTCCGCCGGATTTCTCCACCACCACCGACACCACGCCGTCGTGCTGTCGGATTCAAGAGGAGCTACTACTTCCGCTGCCCGCTGGAACGGGGAGGTGGACGTCGTCTTCATCAACAACCGAACGTGTGACCGAGTACGGAGGTGCTGCCCGTTCGTGGCGCCGGAACCGATCGTGATCAAGATCTTCTACGCGCTTTTGCAAGCGGCAAGTGAACGTCTACCGCAGCAACAAGAGCCTCCTCTTGTAGGCTTTGGAATCTCTTCAAGGGTGAGTCTCGACAATCCCCTCGTTGCTACCGTCTTCTAGATTGCATCTTGGCTTGGATTGCGTGTTCGCCGTAGGAAAATTTTTGTTTTCTATGCTACGTTATCCTACAGTGGTATCAGAGCCGTGTCTATGCATAGATGGTTGCACGAGTAGAACACAATGGTTTTGTGGGCGTTGATGCTTATGTTATCTTTAGCTTGAGTACTTTGCATCTTTGTGGCATAGTGGGATGAAGCGGCTCGGGCTAACTTTACATGACCGCGTTCATGAGATTTGCTCCACGCTTGACATGCAACTTGTATTGCATAAGTGGCTTTGCGGGTGTCTATCTCTCCTACTATAGTGAAGATTCAATTTACTCTTCTATTGACAACACTAGTATCACCGTTGTGGTTCATGTTCGTAGGAAGATTAGATCTCACTCGAAAACCCTAAACCACGTAAAATATGCAAACCAAATTAGAGACGTCTAACTTGTTTTTGCAGGGTTTGGTGATGTGATATGGCCATAATGTGATGATGAATATGTATGAGATGATCATTATTGTATTGTGGCAACCGGCAGGAGCCTTATGGTTGTCTTTATATTTCATGTTGAGTAGTATTTCAAAGTAGTTGTAATAGTTTCTACATGAGGTGAACAACCATGAAGACGGCGCCATGGACCTTGACGCTACGCCGATGATGATGGAGATCATGCCCGTTGATGATGGAGATCATGTCCGTGCTTTGGAGATGAAGATCGAAGGCGCAAAGACAAAAGGGCCATATCATATCACATATGAACTGCATGTGATGTTAATCCTTTATGCATCTTATTTTGCTTAGATCGCGACGGTAGCATTATAAGATGATCCCTCACATTAATATCAAGATAATAAAGTGTTCTTCCCTCGTATGCACCGTTGCATTGTTCGACGTTTTGAAGCATCTCGTGATGATCGGGTGTGATAAACTCAACATACAACGGGTGTAAGTCATGTTGCACATGCGGAATACTTGGGTTTGCTTGACGAGCCTAGCATGTACAGACATGGCCTCGGGACAACGGAAACCGAAAGGTTGAACACGAGTCATATGGATGATATGATCAACATGTTGATGTTCACCATTGAAGCTACATCATCTCACGTGATGATCGGTTTTGATGTAGTGGATTTGGATCGTGTACCACTTAACAACTATGAGGGATGTTGTATTAAGTGGGAGTTCATTAGTAATTAGATTAAAACATGAACTAATTATCATAAACATAGTCTGGGTAGTATTTTGTATTAATTTTGTAGTATTGGCATCCGTTTACTACTATGCGCTAGTCTTGTTATTGAGATAGAAATACTGTTAAAATCTGATAAGAAACTTTACGGATTAGTACCGTATTGTTAAAGAATCAAGAATTGATTAAGTCCTATTGCAAACTTTTAGTAAACCTCACATTATTGATTCAAAGAGCTATGGTTTCAATTAGTACCCAAAGTTATCTTGTCTCCGTGAAACTTGAAGTTCAAATCTGTTTGAAAAGTAAGGAGCTGAAAATTTAGTTTTCAGAAATAATCAAGGTACGAGATATATGTGATATCTAAGACCTTATTACAAGATGATAGAATATAAATTTGGTGAGACTACATAAACTCATAAGTTTTATGGGAATGTACGAAGGTTGAAGACGCAAGACGTCCCAATCCTCCAACTATAGGGACACTAACAATATTCGCATATCCATGAAGTGATTGTCCTTAGTATGCACCGTTGCTAAGACTCGTCGTTTCGAAGCATCACGTGATGATCGGGTGTTATAGATTCTACGTGTGCTTACAACGGATGCAAGTCAGATTTGCACATACAAATACTAAGGTTAAACTTTATGAGCCTAGCATGTACAGACATGGTCTCAAAAAGTTGTCATGAATTGATGGATAAAATTATGAGTGAAATTGTTCATCATAGTTACTAATAAGTGAAATCTAGAACACTTGTCATATGATGATCAACTTCAAAGTAAAAACCTCAAGGTTATTGGTATTTGACCAACAAACCTAGAAGTTATTGATGTTGAAGTGTTTTTCTGAATAATGAGGAAAGCTAAAAGAGAAACTGCAAAAGATATTCTGGCAGAAATAAAGAAAAGACTAGAAAGTCTAGCTCAGGTGTATATAAATGATATACATGTTATGGATGTATTCCTAGTTTAGTCACACAATAAAATTCTTGGGTATTTGTACCACATTGGTTGGTATGAAGTGTCATACAAAACAACGCAATACAAGAATACAATGGCCTAAGTGACTGACAAGGAATATGATAGGTATGCACGTCTGGAACAAAAATAAAGTGTTATTATGTTCATCGTTGGCATTCTATCTAGCCCTTAGAATTTATAATAAAGAACTTAATAATTGTTATTTTGCTCTGGTCAAATAAAAACAATGAGTTGTTCAAATTATGACATTACTCCATGTATGATGGATAAGTTATTATAAATCTTAATGGTGAAACACACATACATAACACTGACGCTAAAATGCCATAAGGCAAATGATTTGAATTCCACTCATTTGTGGAACCGCCATTTAGGTCATGTTAGAAAGGAACGCATGAAGGAACTCCATGTAAATGGATTTTTGGAGTCACTTGATTTTTGAATCATTTGACGCTTGCAAATCTTTTCTAAAGAGAATGATTAAAATACCGTTCATAGGCCAAAAGTTGAACGGGCAACTAACTTAGTGGAAAAATACATGATGATGTATGTGGTTCACTGGGCATAGTTGTGTGCGGGAGATTCTTCTACTTCATGAAAACTTTCAACAATGAATTGAGTATATATATGTGGATATATTCAATAAGGAAGAAGTTTGAAACATTTGAGTGGATTCAAATAAATTTCAGCATGAAGTGGAAATCATCGTAATAGAAAAGTCAAATATCTATGATTGGATCATGGTAGAAATATTTGAATTACGAGTTTTAGCGAACATCTAAGAGAGTTATGAAATTGTTCTACAACTCACATTTCTTGGAGTATCATAATGATGATATAGTATCCAAGATATGTATCCAAACCTTGTTGGATTAATGATGAGATAAAATATTATGACGCCATTATATTTTTGTGGATTATGCTTTAGTGACTACCGCTTTTACACTGAATAGAGCATCATCATGATCCGTTGAAATGACACCATACGAGTTATGGTATGGGTATAAACCCTAATAGTCTTTCTTTAAATTTTGGTCTAAGAGTTTACAACCAAAATCGGATGAATGTCTTTGTTGGTTATCCCAGAGAATTAATTGGGAATTCTTCCCACGAGACAAAGACAAAAGTGTTTGTCAATGTTTCTTATTTCCGAGAAATTGTTTCTAGTGAAGTATTTGAGTGGGAGGACAATATAATTTGATAAGGTTTATGAACCTGAGCATAATGATCAGAGTAGCGCAGCATCGGAATTTGTTTCGGAAGCGGCCACGACGATCATGGCTCCCATGACTACAAAGTGTTTTAGCCATGGAGATCGAAGTACATATTGAACCTTGTAGGTATGGTTTACTTTGTGATCAAATAAATGATTTGTGAACAAAGGATTGATTTTGAATAATGATAAACCAACTACAAACAAAGAAGTTATGATGGGCCCTGACTCCGTTAAAATGGCTATACGCCATGAAATCCAAGATAGATAAATACTTTTTGAAAGTAAATGGATCTATAAAATTGATGGACTTGGATGGAATATCCTTAAAGAAGCTCGACTTGTCGAAAAATTGTTTACGACAAAGTTCAAAGAGTTGACTACGATAAGATTAGATCTTCCGTAGCAATGCTTATAGTCTATGTGGATTATTCTAGTAATCACTACATATTTCTTTTATGAGATATGCTAGTAGGATGGCAAAATACACTACTTAACAGAAGTGTATATTAAAGGTGTATACAAGATACAACCAAGAGTTTTGCTGGTCCGTGGAATACTAGATAGGTATACGAACTTCAATTGGATGAAGTAAGTATCACGGAGTTAGAATCTTCACCAGATGAAATAGTCAAAGAGTTTTTGATTTCATCAAGAGACGATGAAGAGGCTTGCATTTGCAAGAAATTAAGTGGGAGCGCTAAGACACATTTATAATACTTTATGTAGGTGACATATAGTTGGTTATAAATGATGTAATTATATACTTGATTAAAAGGCTTCATTGAGAATTAACTTCAATGAAAGGATATGGACTGAAACAAATTTAGTGTCAAGATCTATGAAGATAGATTGAAACACATAAATAAGTTTAAGTCAAAGTACATATGATGGATATTAAAGTAGTTCAATATAGAAATATTAAGAAAATGTTCTTGTCATGTGAAGGTTTAACAAGACTTGAGTGTATCTGACACTCAATAAGTAAAAACACATGAGTGATTATAGATCACGAATAACATGTACACAATCAGATATCATGTGCTATAAAGTGTTATGAGCATATACCAGAATGATTCATATGATGATCATTGAACGACAGTAAGAATATCCTTGAGTACTTTAGAAGAACTAAGGATATATATATATATTTTTGTATGAAGAAATGACAAACAAATCGCTGTAAGGTGTTACACCGATATTGGTTTTGTCACATATAAAATATAATTTCAAATCTCAAATTAGACTAAGTGTTGTTTAAAAGGTAGCACAATGAGCTAGAAGTTGTCTATGCTAGATTTAGAAGAGTTCTAAATATTGTGATGGATTCTACAAAAGAAGGCAGAATATGTCATTGTTTTGACAATGACAAAGGATGTTAAGTCAGGAGGTTCTTTGAGAACTTGGTGTAGTTCCGACAAAGTCAGAACTTTGAAGCTATATTGTGTATGACAATATTAGTGACATATTTCAGACCGCGGAATTAAGGTTCCACCAGAGGACTAAGCATATATGCCGACTCATTTGGAAAATGAGTGATGCGCTGAGACGCATATGAATTGCAAAATACATACGTTTCTGAGCATGTCAGAACCGTTGACTAAAACCTCTCCTGTAAGCAAAACATGATAAAGCACCAGAAGGCCAAGGTGTTATATCTTTACATATGTAAACTAGATTATTGACTCTAGTGCAAGTGGGAGACTGTTGGAGATATGCCCAAGAGGCAATAATAAATGGTTATTATATATCTTTGTGTTTATGATAATGTTTACATACCATGCTATAATTATATTAACCGAAACATTGATACATGTGTGATATGTAGACAAACAAGAAGTCCCTAGTATGCCTCTTAAACTAGCTTGTTGATTAATGGATGATTAGTTTCATAATCATGAACATTGGATGTTATTAATAACAAGGTTATGTCATTGTATGAATGATGTAATGGACACACCCAATTAAGCGTAGCATAAGATCTCGTCATTAAGTTATTTGCTATAAGCTTTCGATACATAGTTACCTAGTCCTTATGACCATGAGATCATGTAAATCACTTATACCGGAAAGGTACTTTGATTACACCAAACACCATTGCGTAAATGGGTGGCTATAAAGGTGGGATTAAGTATCCGGAAAGTATGAGTTGAGGCATATGGATCAACAGTGGGATTTGTCCATCCTGATGACGGATAGATATACTCTGGGCCCTCTCGGTGGAATGTCGTCTAATGTCTTGCAAGCATATGAATAAGTTCATAAGAGACCACATACCACGGTACGAGTAAAGAGTACTTGTCAGGAGACGAGGTTGAACAAGGTATAGAGTGATACCGAAGATCAAACCTCGGACAAGTAAAATATCGCGTGACAAAGGGAATTGGTATCGTATGTGAATGGTTCATTCGATCACTAAAGTCATCGTTGAATATGTGGGAGCCATTATGGATCTCCAGATCCCGCTATTGGTTATTGGTCGGAGTGAGTACTCAACCATGTCCGCATAGTTCACGAACCGTAGGGTGACACACTTAAAGTTGGATGTTGAAATGGTAGTACTTGAATATGGAATGGAGTTCGAATATTTGTTCGGAGTCCCGGATGAGATCCCGGACATCACGAGGAGTTCCGGAATGGTCCGGAGAATAAGATTCATATATAGGAAGTCATATTCCAAGTTTGGAAATGATCCGGTGCATTTATGGCAGGTTCTAGAAGGTTCTAGAAAAGTCCGGAAGAATGGCACTTTGGAAAGTGGAGTCCCAAAGAGACTCCACTTGCATGACCAGCCAACCCTAGAGGGGAAAGTCCAAGGTGGACTTCCCCCCAAGGTGGCCGGCCACCCCCCTTCATGGAAAGGTGGGAGTCCCACTTGAGGTGGGAATCCCACCTTGGGTAGGTTTCCCTACACATGGAAGGTTTTGAGTTGGGGTCTTATTCGAAGACTTGAACTAGAACTCTTGGGGCTTCCACCTATATAATGAGGGGCATAGAGAGGGGGCTGGCCACTTCAAGCCACCACCATGGCCGCACCCCTTAGAGGGCCGGCGCCCAACCCCCCTCTCTCCCCAAACCCTAGCGGTCTCTCTCCTCCACCACATCCCGCACGCTTAAGCGAAGCTCCGCCGGATTTCTCCACCACCACCGACACCACGCCGTCGTGCTGTCGGATTCAAGAGGAGCTACTACTTCCGCTGCCCGCTGGAACGGGGAGGTGGACGTCGTCTTCATCAACAACCGAACGTGTGACCGAGTACGGAGGTGCTGCCCGTTCGTGGCGCCGGAACCGATCGTGATCAAGATCTTCTACGCGCTTTTGCAAGCGGCAAGTGAACGTCTACCGCAGCAACAAGAGCCTCCTCTTGTAGGCTTTGGAATCTCTTCAAGGGTGAGTCTCGACAATCCCCTCGTTGCTACCGTCTTCTAGATTGCATCTTGGCTTGGATTGC
Source organism: Lolium perenne (assembly GCF_019359855.2). Lineage (NCBI taxonomy): Eukaryota > Viridiplantae > Streptophyta > Magnoliopsida > Poales > Poaceae > Lolium > Lolium perenne. Next base: position 81,883,245 of record NC_067248.2, on the reverse strand, counting down.
GTGTTCGCCGTAGGAAAATTTTTGTTTTCTATGCTACGTTATCCTACAAAAGCAACCTCTGAAACTTAATCTTCCTTTGTGTTGCTTCAATACCTTTACTTTGATTTATTGCTTTATGAGTTAACTCTTATGCAAGACTTATTTATGCTTGTCTTGAAGTACTATTCATGAAAAGTCTTTGCTTTATGATTCAGTTGTTTACTCATGTCATTACCATTGTTTTGATCGCTGCATTCATTACATATGTTTACAATAGTATGATCAAGGTTATGATGGCATGTCACTTCAGAAATTATCTTTGTTATCGTTTTACCTGCTCGGGACGAGCAGAACTAAGCTTGGGGATGCTGATACGTCTCCAACGTATCGATAATTTCTTATGTTCCATGCTACTTTATTGATGATACCTACATGTTTTATGCACACTTTATGTCATATTCGTGCATTTTCTGGAACTAACCTATTAACAAGATGCCGAAGTGCCACTTCCTGTTTTCTGCTGTTTTTGGTTTCAGAAATCCTAGTAACGAAATATTCTCGGAATCGGACGAAATCACCGCCCAGGTTCCTATTTTTCCCGAAAGCTTCCAGATCACCGAAGAGGGGCCAGAGATGGGCCAGGGGGGCCCCACACCACACTTGGGCGCGGGCCAGGGCCTGGCCGCACCACCTGGTGGTGAGGGCACCCTGGTGCCCCTCCGAGGCTCCCCTTTCGCCTATTTAAAGGTCCTGACCTAAAAACCCCGACGGAGGAAGCCACGGTACGCAAAACCTTCCAGAGCCGCCGCCATCGCGAAGCCAAGATCTGGGGGACAGGAGTCTCTGTTCCGGCACCCTGCCGGACGGGGAAGTGCCCCCGGAAGGCTTCTCCATCGACACCGCTGCCATCTCCACCGCCATCTTCATCACCGCTGCTGCTCCCATGAACCATCGAGGCTCGGGGCTGTACCGGTAGCTATGTGGTTCATCTCTCTCCTATGTGCTTCAATACAATAATCTCATGAGCTGCCTTACATGATTGAGATTCATATGATGATGCTTGTAATCTAGATGTCATTATGCTAGTCATGTGAGTTTTACTTATGTGATCTCCGGAGACTCCTTGTCCCACGTGTGTAAAGGTGACAGTGTGTGCACCGTGTGGGTCTCTTAGGCTATGTTTCACAGAATACTTATTCACTGTTATGAATGGCATAGTGAAGTGCTTATTTATATCTCTTTATGATTGCAATGTGTTTTGTATCACAATTTATCTATGTGCTACTCTAGTGAAGTTATTAAAGTAGTTTTATTCCTCCTGCACGGTGTAATGGTGACAGTGTGTGCATCCGTGTTAGTACTTGGTTTATGCTATGATCATGATCTCTTGTAGATTGCGAAGTTAACTATTGCTATGATAGTATTGATGTGTATTATTCCTCCTACATAAGCATGAAGGTGACAGTGTGCATGCCACGTTAGTACTTGGTTTAGTCGTATTGATCTATCTTACACTCTAAGGTTATTTAAATATGAACATTGAATTGTGGAGCTTGTTAACTCCGGCATTGAGGGTTCGTGTAATCCTACGCAATGTGTTCATCATCCAACAAGAGAGTGTAGAGTATGCATTTATCTATTCTGTTATGTGATCAAAGTTGAGAGTGTCCACTAGTGAAAGTCTATTCCCTAGGCCTTGTTCCTAAATACTGCTATCACTGCTTGTTACTGTTTTACTGAATTACTATCGCTGCAAGCATTACTGCATGTTTACTTCCTGCAATATTACTACCATCAACTGCACGCCAGTAAGCTATTTTCTGGCGCCGTACTACTGCTCATATTCATTCATACCACTTGTATTTCACTATCTCTTCGCCGAACTAGTACACCTATTTGGTGTGTTGGGGACACAAGAGACTTCTTGCTTTGTGGTTGCAGGGTTGCTGTTGGGGGGATGACCCCCGGTATGCCAAAGGTGTGCCATACCGGATGGTCTTACCCTTCAAGATACCGGTTTAATGTTCATGCCGGAATAAGAAAATAGAGTTTGGCTAAGTGAAGCTAAGCCGGTATCCCCAAGGGGGGTATACCGGAACCAGGAAGGAAAGATACCGGCGCACCGGAAGGAAGAACATGCCGGCTGACTGGTCAAAGATTCCGTCAGGAGCTAAAGGACAAGGATGAGCTAAGCAAAGTAGCTTTAAACGAAGACTAGAAGACAAAGAGGAGGATGACGGTCAAAGAAGCCAGAGGACGTCATCCTTCGTGTTTAAAGAAGACCCCGGCGTCATCTATGATTAAAGTAGCTTTATAAAGTATCCTTGTAAAGTAGTTTGTCTAGTCAAAGATCCCATTAGGGTTTCTTGTTCTGTAAGCCACCCTCTCCCCTATATAAGGAGAGGGGGCAGCCTCTTTCATACGCGCGATCAACAGAAGAGAGAACAACCTGTAACCTGTTTGAGATCAATGAACATGGTGATCTAGAGCGAGTTCATCCTTGTGTCTTTCTTCTTCTACCTCTGGCCTTGGCCAGGTTCTCGAGGAAAGCATCCGGAAGTTCGTCCATCTAGTCACAAACCCTCCCCCGAATCCTCTAGCGTCCATTCGGCCCCAAGATAAGCCATCCCATGGCATCTGCTCGTTCACCACGACGACAGTTGGCGCCCACCGTGGGGCATGAAGTGGCGCTTGCTGGAGTTCATATTCGGGCGGGCATCCTCGACATCAACGGCGAGCGTACGGTGTCCGCGCTCGTGGAACGCATCTACAACATGGACTTCATCAACGATAACGCGGGCTGCTTCGCCAACGGCGGCAAGTTCCCGCAGAACGGCCGCACCATCGAGTTCGGCAGCATCCGCGTCTACCTCGGCACCGTCCCTGTGCACCAGCGCCTCTCGCCGGTGCTGGTGGCGCCAGATCCGCCAAGATGGCTGTGTGCTGGCCGCGCCACCGGCAGCGTGGAGGTCATGATGGCTGGTGCGGTCAACACCGGCAAGGGAGCTGTGGAGGAAGGAGCTGAGCGTGCGGCATCGACCCGCGCGGCAAAACCGCCGCTGGAGCGTGACGCTGGCGTCGCGGGAGCATCATCAGCACCACCGGCAACACCTCTCCAAGCGGCGATGAACACGCTGGCCACGCCCATCGCGCAGAACATCGACCCGGCAAAGGCTCAGGAGGAGCTGGAGGCCACGCGCAAGGCCCTGCTTACCGGCGGCGCCGACATCATCCGGGCGCAGCGCGAGCTGAACCTAACCCTACGTGAGTACAATGCTGCCCATGGCTTTGCTTCAGTTAGTGCTCATGCTGCTAGGATGCCGGAAAACCGGCTTAAGGCTCGCAATCTAGATCAGGATTTGCGCAAAGAAATTCTTACCGGCAAAAGTGCATCTGTATCTGTGAGCATCATAGAAAAGCCTAAGTACAGTAGTCCGGATAAAACTATAAAAGCCGCTAAAGCTGCAGTAGCGTTATGTGAATCTCTTTACGGTGACGAGTTGGCAAAGCAGCAAGAACGTGTACAAGAGCTGTTGAAAGTGATTGAGCAGCAAAATGCTGAGCAGCTGGCTAAGCTGAACGAGGCAGTGGCCTCAAAATCCGCGCGTTCAACAAAGAATGCCGGAAGCAAGTCCCAGGGGCAGGCATCGTCCCCTCATCCGGACAAAAGAAAGGAAAAGAACGCACGGCAGATGACTGTGTATGATCCAGTTCTTGCCGGAAAACAAAAAGCCGGGCAACAAGATGCCGGTAGAAAAAGCCAAGGGGCAGATCGAGGCTACGCCAAGGGAGGCTATGCCGGAAACAATCATGCCGGTAGATATGAAACCGGGCAAAATTATCGAGCCGCAAGAGTGGCGTACGTGGATGAAGAAATGCCACCATCAGGGTACCGGCAGGCAAGAGCCGCGGAACCAGAAGAGTACGATGAATCCGATTCTGAGGTGGAACGAACAAGAGTCCACCGGAATCCTTTGGGAGAACGCCTGGGGGAAAGATGTTTGCCAGACCGGGATGCGAGGCACAGGCTGGACAGAGTACATCTATCTGCAATAGTTGAATGTGAAGGACCTCCCGGCCCAAGGTGTTTTGGCCCACGGATCATGAGAGAAGAACCACCGGTACGCAACTTCCAGTTGCCCCGAGACACAAGAATGTATGATGGTACGACCAAGCCGGAAGACTGGCTGGCAGATTATGTCACAGCTGTTTATGTGGCTGGTGGTGGAGTAAACCGGCGTTGGGCGGTAAGAATCATACCGTCCTACCTCGTGGGTCCTGCGAGGATTTGGCTTAACAACTTGCCGGCAGGAAGTATTAACGGATGGTTGGACTTCGAGGAAGCATTTTTGAACAACTTCAGCAGCACCTACAAAAGGCCAAACCGGCCCCAACAGCTTGCGCTGTGCCAGCAGCGTGCAGGAGAACCAGACCGGGATTATCTCACCCGGTGGAACTCAATGAGAAATACATGTGAAGGAGTGATTGAGGCACAAGCCATTGCTTGGTTCAGTCAAGGATGCCGGAGAGGATCGCCTTTGTGGCAAAGGTTGCAGAGAAGCATGCCCACCACTTTGGCAGAAATGATACGTGTGGCAGATAGCTATGCATTGGGAGACCCAATGCAGCCGGCAGTGCAAGCTGAGCCGGAGCAGTCGAATCCGCATCAGCAGCAATACCGGGATAACCGGAACAACAAAAGAAGGGAAGATTTCCCGGATCGAAGATATGCATCGCAGCAAGTTGCTGCCGTGCAGGAAAATTTTGACGCCAGCGGCAGTCAGAGACAGAAAACCGGATCGCAGCCGTGGGCGGGTCCTAAGAAGCAGTGGGTAGAAAAGAAACCCTGGGGCCAGAAAAAGAACTGGCAGGAACCCGTGAAGTACACCATGGAAGCCGCCATGGATCAACCTTGCCGGTGGCACACACCGAATCCGGATCACCCGTCGAACCACTTAACAAAGGATTGTTCTTGGACCAAGTTCTTGATGCAAAGGGGAGCGGTAAAAGATGCGCAGGCGCCAGGGGGCCCCATGCAGCAACAACAGCAATTGCCACCTCCGCCACCACTCACTGGAGCAAACGCCTTACCGGTGCAGCCTCAGCCAAACAGGCAGCAGTACCAGCAGGTTAACCGGGTGGAACAAAACAATGACCAACCACCTCCACCGGCACCTTTAGGCCGGAATGTTTACGAGGACCCACATCTGTGCATGGTTGTCTTTGTCACTGAGCCAATGGACAGGCAGAGCGTGCATCGCCGTTCCATGGAAGTGAACGCCGTGATGCCGGCAGTTCCAAAATACATGCTATGGTCAGATCAGGAAATCACCTGGTCCTTCGAGGATCACCCCAAAGTCATGCCGAATCCGGGTGGATACGCTCTCATTGTAGACCCAATCATGAAGGGGCCGGAAACTCGAGTAAAATTCAGCAAGGTGCTGATAGACAATGGTAGCAGCATAAACATCATGTACAAGCACACCATGCGTACGCTGGGCATAACAGAAAATATGTTGTAGCCGACTCACACAACTTTCCATGGGATTGTTCCCGGTTTGTCCTGTGCCCCGATAGGAAAAGTTCGGGTGGATGTGTTGTTTGGAGGACGTGACAATTGTCGTGTTGAGAACCTTGAGTTTGAGGTGGTGGACTTAGATAGTCCCTACCATGCCTTGTTGGGGAGACCGGCATTGGCAGCTTTCATGGCATCAACCCATACGGCCTACCTCAAGATGAAGATGCCGGCACCTCGTGGACCACTAACTGTGGTGGGAAACTACAAAGTCTCAATGGAAACAGCATCGGCCGGATCGAACCTAGCGGAATCGCTGGTGATCGCGGAGGAGAAAAAGAGAATGCAAACTGCTGTTGCGCTGGCTCAGTCCTCAAAGTTGAGCTTAGCGGCAATGAGTGGAAGCTTGGACTCGCCGGCATTCAAGCCGACGAACGAAACAAAGGACATTGTGCTGGATCCGGCTTACCCAGAGCGCACCGTTTGTATCGGTGCCGGCCTCAGTCAAGCATAGGAAAGCGCGCTCGTCAGCTTCCTCCGTGAGAATCGGAATATCTTCGCCTGGTCTACTGATGATTTGGTGGGTGTTCCGAGGGAGCTGGCCGAGCACTCTCTAAACGTCCGGAAGGATGCTAAGCCGGTGCGGCAACCTTTGCGCCGGTTCGCTGAAGATAGGAGAAAAATCATTGGAGAAGAAGTAACAAAGCTGCTGGTTGCTGGTTTCATCGTGGAGGTCACGCACACAGAGTGGCTGGCCAATCCGGTGTTGGTCGAAAAGAAAAAAGATGAGAACCTGGAGGCCAAACTTGCAAAAGTGTGGCGCATGTGCATCGACTACACCAACCTCAACAAAGCTTGCCCAAGAGACCCTTTCCCTTTGCCCCGAATCGATCAAGTGATTGATTCTACTGCTGGGTGTGAGCTGTTGTCTTTCCTGGATGCCTATTCCGGCTTCCATCAAATCCCTCTGAAAAAAGAAGATCAAATAAAAACTGCGTTCATTACCCCGCACGGGGCTTATTGTTATGTTACTATGCCTTTTGGTTTGCGCAACGCTGGTGCAACGTACCAGCGCTGTATGCAAAAATGCTTGTTTGATCAAATCGGAAAAAATGTGCAAGTTTATGTTGATGATATCGTGATAAAAACTAAAGTAAAAGATACCTTAATCGATGACATCCGGCAAACATTTGATAACCTAAGGCGGTTCCGGATGAAACTCAATCCGGCAAAGTGCACCTTTGGTGTCCCTGCCGGCAAGCTGCTTGGTTTCCTTGTGTCAAGCCGGGGCATTGAGGTTAATCCGGTAAAAATCCGGGCGATAGAAAGAATGTCTATCCCACGAGAACTGAAAGATGTGCAAAAGTTTACCGGAAGCTTGGCATCGCTAAGCCGGTTCATAAGCAGGCTAGGAGAAAACGCCTTGCCGCTATATGCTTTGATGAAAAAATCGGATACTTTCGTCTGGACCACGCAGGCAGACGCAGCATTTAAAGAATTGAAAAACATGCTCGTAACGGCCCCAATTTTGGCCTCACCCTTGGAGAGAGAACCTATGTTGCTTTATATAGCGGCAACGAACCGGGTGGTTAGTGTTGTGGTAGTGGTGGAAAGAGAAGAGGAAGGAAAAACCGTCCAGAGGCCGGTATACTACCTGAGCGAGGTGCTCTCCTCATCAAAACAAAACTACCCACACTTCCAAAAAATGACCTATGGCGTGTTTATGGCCGCCACGAAGCTCAAGCATTACTTTGAGGAGCACCCCATGAAGGTGGTGAGCGAGGCACCCATTTCCGATATCATGGGTAACAAGGATGCCAGCGGCCGGATTGCAAAATGGGCAATTCAGCTATCACCGTATGTACCGGTGTATGAAAGAAGAGATGCCATAAAATCGCAAGCTTTAGCTGATTTCTTGGTCGATTGGGCGGAGATACAATACAAACCGCCAGAGCACAAGATAGAGTACTGGAAGATGCATTTTGACGGATCCAAGCTCAAGGAGGGCCTAGGTGCCGGTGTAGTACTCACCTCACCAAAAGGAGACCACCTCCGGTATGTTTTACAAGTGCACTTCAGGGCATCAAACAATGTCGCGGAGTACGAAGCTCTGATACATGGGCTCAAGGTTGCAAAAGAAATTGGGGCACTAAGGATCATTTGCTATGGTGATTCAGATCTTGTGGTGCAACAGTGTTCCGGAGATTGGGACGCAAAAGATGCCAACATGGCCTCATACCGGTTCCATGTGCAAAAGATTGCCGGATTCTTCAAAGGGTGTGAGTTTCACCATGTGCCGCGCGCAGAAAATGAGGCCGCGGATACCTTATCCAAGCTAGGTTCATCCAGGCAAGAAATTCCTCCCGGAATAGCTCTGGCACACTTGAGGGTTCCATCAATCAAGCCAAGTCCGGAGTCGGAATCAATTTTTGTACCGGAATCACATGTGGTGCCAATGGAGATCGACGAAGGAAACCCGGGGACTGTTCCGGCAAACTCGGGGACTGCACCGGTAAACTCGGGGACTGCGACGCCCATGCCGGAAGAGGCAATGCTTGTAGACAGCATGGACATAGACATGCCGGTGTTTGTGGTTAGAGAGGCACCATCTTGGGTCGAACCTATTAAGGAATTCCTGATCAACGGCACCTTGCCGGTTGACGAAAATGAATCAAGAAGGATACAGAGAAGGTCCAAAGCTTACACCATCATCAATGGTGAGGTATACAAGAGAAGTGTTACCGGTGTCCTCCAAAGGTGTGTGGAGCCGGAAGAAGGAAGAGAAATGCTTGAGGAAATTCATCGAGGAGAATGCGGGCACCACGCTTCTTCAAGGGCGTTGGTAGCAAAGGTGTTCCGGCATGGGTTCGACTGGCCCACAGCCTTGGACAATGCTGAGGATTTGGTAAGGAAATGCAATGGCTGCCAGAGGTATGCTAAGCAAAACCATACCCCAGCATCCGGCTTAAAAACCATACCGTTAACTTGGCCTTTCGCTGTCTGGTGCCTGGACATGGTTGGACCGTTCAAAACCGCAAGGGGAAACATGACCCACATCTTGGTAATGGTGGATAAGTTCACCAAGTGGCTAGAAGTGAAGCCTATCGCAAAATGTGATGGCCACACGGCAGTAAAATTCCTGAAAGATGTAATCCTACGATATGGATACCCACACAGTATCATAACTGACAATGGCACAAACTTTGCCCAAGGAGAATTCAAGCGGTTCTGTGAAAGCAAAAATATCCGGCTGGATTTGTGCTCAGTGGCACACCCGCAAGGCAATGGTCAAGTTGAAAGAACGAATGCTTTGGTACTTTCCGGTATCAAACCAAGACTCATGGATGCGATGGAAAAGTCGCCGGGATGTTGGATCGATGAGCTACCGTCAGTGCTCTGGAGTCTAAGAACAACTCCGAACCGGTCTACCGGATACACACCATTCTTCATGGTTTATGGAGCAGAAGCGGTCATACCAACCGACATTCTCCATGACTCACCAAGGGTGCAGCTCTATACCGAAGAAGAGGTAAAAGAGGCCAGAGAAAATGATGTAGACTTGCTAGAAGAAGCAAGAGAGCTAGCTTTGGCAAGAACAGCCATTTACCAGCAGAACCTCCGACGCTATCATAGCCGGAAGGTAAACCCGAGGGTATTCCGAGAAGGAGACCTGGTGCTACGCCTGGTGCAGCGCACTGAAGGCAGGCACAAGCTGTCCCCCCCATGGGAAGGACCTTTCATTGTGAGCAAGGCTCTCCACAATGATGCATATTACTTAATCGATGCGCAGGAATGGAAGAAGGGAAAGGCGGACAGATCCGGGGACGAGACCAAACGCCCATGGAACGTAGCCTTGTTGCGTCCTTTCTACTCTTGAAGTTGTGGTGTAAGAAGTTCCTTTTTGTACCTTATGTGCTATGAATAAAAAGATGTCGGAACCTCGAATGAATCTCGGGGACTTGCTTTATTAAATTGCATGAAATATGTCTATTTTTTCTGTTGCCGGTTGCTTATTGAACGTTTTTTCTTTCCGGTTTAGTAGTGTGCTAAACCCTACCGGAGTCTTCGACTCTGCTGCTGTCCATAACTTGGCTTCATGGCAAGCAAGATAAACTGGTAGGGGATAAGCACATGAACTGTGGAGAGGGAAACCGGGAAAGAACAATTCGGAAAAATTTAACTAACCCCGGTCATACCGGTTTTTTGCAAAATTTCGAATTATTTCTAAGTTCAAGAAAATGCTTATTTGGTGAAAGAACCTTGTGCTCATACGCCAAAACGCCCAGAGAAGGCAGGCAGAGCCAAGGCAAAAGAACCAAGTGTGCATCTAATTGGATGCAGAAACAGTTTGGAAATCTTTGCAAGTGCAGGATAAAAGCAGAACCAAACGCGAAAATGTTAAGGCAAGTTTAAGATAATTAGCTACCGGTATAACTTACCGGCACAAAAGGTTGTACGTCAACCATAAGCGGACTTAAAGTTTTACATCATAAGCCCCGGCATACCGGGGCAGAATTTAACAAAACATTGTTTTAAGCCACACAGGGCCAAGGGGCATGACAGGTAAATCTTAAGGCAGATATTCAAGCAGCAGGAGCTTCCGGAGGAGCATCGCCAGCACCAGCATCGTCAAGAGGCTCCTCCTCGGCTTCATCTTCCTCCTCGTCAAGATAATCTTGGACGCCATGAGGGGGAGGGATGAAGGTGCGCATTTCGGCATACTCCGCGATGCGGTACGCACGATCCTGCCGCTTGGCGGTAAGGATCGGGTCCAGATCGGTTTCCGCGCCTTCGCGCACTCCGGTGAGGGCATCCAGGTCAAGCTCCGGGTACCAGGAACAAGCGACGCGGAGGACAGAGTCCGCTCCAGCGCGGGCAGCGGAGCACTGCCATTCGCGGATGCTCCTGCCGGCGCCTTTGAGGCGATCACTGATCAGAGAGAAAGTGTCCGGCACCACCTCGCCAGGCCAAAGGGTCCTGAAGAGCTGGGAAGCTACATCAGGAATGTCAGACAAGTTGCGATCAATTGCGCGCATGTGAGACACCCGCGCGTTAAGCGCGACCAGGTGGTCATGGGGCGTCCACGGCACAGCAAGATTCGCCTGGCCCTGGGTAGTGCGGCGCGCGTTGACCTTCTTGACAGCATGCGTCTGGGAGTCCGGAAAGAGGCCTGTGCAAAGAAAAAAGGCTAAGGAAAAGAATCCGGAAGAAAAAGGCTCCGGAAGACAAAGAGACCGGAGGAAAAGATAGCGGAAAGAAAATGGGGTCGGAGGAAAAATGGCTTGTATGCGTTAGTCAGAGAACTCACGATGGGCAAGGGTGTCAGTTTGAAGGATCAACTGGTTGCATTCCTTGTGCTCCTCCTCCAACCGCGCGACCTTCTCCTCGGCAGCCTTCCGGGCCTTGGCCAGCTCCTCCAGCTCAGCTTGCAACACCACGGTGGAGTTGCTGGCCTCCTCCAGAGCCTCGTTTATCTTGGCCGCTGCTTCAGCTTCAGCGGCTTCGAGAACCTTGGCATGGTCAAGACCTAGCTGGATAAGCTGGGACTTAAGCTCCTGGTAGCTGGTCTTCTGGGCGCTCAGCTCCTCCTGATGCTGTTTAATCAGCTGCTCCTTCTCCACTGCAACCCGGAAAGGAAGGTGTAAACAAGAAGGTGTTGGTAAAATTCAAAGTAAAGACAAGTTAGCAGAAGGAAAAAACAAAGTCGTACGTTGGGCGTTGGCGAGCTGTTCTTTGAGAGCATCAATGGAAGCTTCTGGGATCACTGTCAAGAAGAAATTACAAGTGTTAGAAGGAAAAAAGGTTCCGGTAAGAAAGATGCCGGCAGAACAAAAGTTTACCTAGGCACTTGTCGTGTGCCTCAACAAGCTCCCGATGCTCCCATAAGAGCTCCTCAAAGAGGGTCTTCCGAGCGTCAGCCGTGAGCTGTTCAAAGCAAAAAAAGATTAGTAAAGCTTCGCGCTAAGAACAGAGTTCTTAACCCGAAGCTCGGGGACTGGCAGTGCCGGTTTCGCGCTAAGTTTTCAAAGTTCAAGTTTTGTCCTGAAAGCTGCGCTCTCACCACAAAACTCGGGGACTGGGAAGATAGACAGGAAAGAAACCGGCATAAAGCTAAATTGAGAAAAGTTAGTAAAGCGTACCATCAGATTGTTCGTGGCATCATACCACGCACTATCCAGCTCTTTCACGGCGCAGCGAAGCCGCGTGAAGTGCTCCTCGGAAGACCGGTTCCCAACGGGATCAGGTGCCGGCAACCTGTCCTTGCCCAAGCCGCGGGTCGCCGGAGTTATGTCCGCGGCGTTCCACTTCTGGGCATAGGGCAGTAAATGCCCCAGATCCTGCCCCCTGCGTTTAAAATCAGTAATACGGCCAAGAAGACCGGTGGCCTTGGTGACAGTATTCTGGGCGGCCTTGGAGACATGCAGCACCAAGGGCTGCTGGCCGGCAGAAGAGGCGCCGGGAGCCGTCGCTTTCCCCTTGGTGAGCCTAGAAGTCCTGGGCGGTGGCGCGGCAGAAGCAGCCCCGGAAGGCTGGGCGCTAGGAGCGCTTGGTGGCGGCATGAGGATGGTCCGTGGAGAAGGGGGAGCGGTAGGCGCACCACCCGAGTTGGAACCTTCCGGCGCGGAGGACTCCGGCGCGGAAGTTGTCTTTTTCTCAAAGACAGGAGGAGCTGGAGGCTCCGCCTGCCCGGCAACATTTTCTTCTCCGGCACCGATGTTGCTGGTGCCGGTGTCTTGGTTTTCTGGGAAGAAGGAAAGATCCTCCTCCGTGCGGTGATCTGATGATGAAGGGGCCGCACGCCCCGAACTTGTTGTGCCCCCCGAAAGGGAGGCAGAGGTGTTACCGGCACCAGGTGGGGCCGGGCTTGAGTGAGGAGGAGGAGTTGAGGTCCTTGCGGAACCCTCAGATTCTGATGGCCTTGGGCCAAGCTTGAGCGCAGGGCTAAGAAAAAGAAAAAGAGATGGTTGGAAGAAAGCAACCGGAAAAAGAACTTAGCAAGAAAGAGACGAGTCAGAGAATGAAAAGCTTACCCGGAAGCGGTTGGCATCTGTTTGCGCGCGTAGCGGCGCATGCCCACCTTCTTCTCCCCCAAGGGCTCAGTCCGGAAGCGCTTGGAGGGAGGGGCCTGGCTGGAGCCATCGTCAGATGATGGCCGCTTGTTCTTCTGGCCCTGAGCCATGAGCTTGTCCACAAACTCAGTGCCGGCCTCGGCGCGCAGGGGCGGCACGTGCTCATGGATCTAAGATTTGAATGAGGCTAAGAAGCAGCTCAAAGGAAAACGATAACGGAAGGATAAAAGAAACCGGAAGAGAAAATACCTCAAGCATGACCAAGTCATCAGAGGACCCGATCGGCTTCGGCGGAGACCGGCCCAGGCGAGATGCCGGGGTCTTGCCCATCTTCAGATCCTTCCAGAAAATGTAGGGATCTGGGTCGAAGGAGTCGAGGGCGCGCTTCCGGCAAACTCCTCGCCGCTCGGCTTCAATGAGGGGGAAGCGGTCCTTGGCCTGAAACATGAAAAAGAAAATAAGCGAAAGGAAAAGGTTACCGGCAAAAAACAACCCCAATCGCATAGTCCCTTACTTCTTGGGTCGGAGGGTTAGTAGTGCTGAAGGGAAGGAGGCCCCATTTCCAGTTAAAAGGCATAGCAGTTTGGCAAATCTGCTTAGCCTTGAGAACAACGTCCTTCTTGCTAAGGGGCAGGCCTGTGATCTTGGTAGGATCGCCAGGGCCATACATCTCGCTCATCCTATGGGCACGGCGCTTCAGAGGAAGCACCCGGCGCGAGATGAAGGTGCGGACGATATCGTCGGAGCAGATGCCGGTGTCCTTCATCTTCTGTCTCATGAAGCGTATAATCCGGTTGGTCTCGTTATGAGCCTCCTTCGGATTGTAGCTCCAGTTGGTCTTTGCGGGCGGCGCCAGATCAAAAGGGGGCAGACAAATGAGATCTGCGGGGCCGTTGTTCTTCACATAGAAAAACGTCCCTTGCCATAACCGGCAAGACTCCAGGCCGGAGAACTTAAAAAAGGGGCTCCCTTGACGGGAGCTGATGATGCAAGACCCGCATTGCACGGGAGGTTTGGGTGCAGGAATGTCTAGGCCCTGAACGGAGTTAATCTGAAGAGCAAAGAAGCGGGCAAACGTCTCACGAGTGGGACGAATGCCTATGTAGGCCTCCATGAAGGTGGTGTAGCAAGAAAGATAAAAGATGGAGTTGCCAGGAAGATGGTGAGGTTGGAGCTTGTAGAAATCTAGAAGGTCCAGGAAAAAAGAGGAAGGAGGAAGGCCAAAGCCACGCTCAAAGTGAGCAAGAAAAACAACACGTTCACCGTCCTGAGGTTCCGGTACTATTTCATCATCAGGAATCCGGCAAGTGACTCCTTCCGGAATCCTGCGGGACCGGTATAACCAGTCGATCTCATACTTAGTAACATTGGAGCCCATCCAGGCTCCGCGTGTAATTGGGGAAGGCTCCTCGCCGGAAGATTGGCTAGAGTTACTTGAAGCTTCACCGGAACCACTCGCTTCATGGTGGCTGCCGGATGCTTGGCTAGAGCTACCGGATTCTAGATGGCTACCGGCATCTTGAGGGCTACCGGCATCTTGATGGCTACCGGAACTTTGCTGACTACCGGAGTCCTGCTGGTTGCCGGAATCTGTCCTCATCGAATCTGAAGATGTAGATTCGCCGGAAGATTGTTTGCTATGACTAGCGGAAGAAGAAGAGGAAGATGCGGAGGAAGATTCCTCGTCAGACATTGGATGGGAGGCAAAAGAAACAGAAATCCCACACTTGACCCCCGCGTGAAGATCTACGAGTAAGAGAAAAACCAAAGAAAAAGAGGAAATAAGAACGCCGTAGACCCCAGATCTGAAAAGCGAGCGAACGGCGAGCAAAGTAAGATTGGAACTGACCTCGAGCGTCACAGTCGTTGAGGAAGACTTTCCCCGGCGAAGGAACGGACCTGCGGCCGGCGACGAGCTCTGCCGACGGCGAGGCGGTGAAGGTCGAGAAGCAGCAAGAATGCAGCGCGCTTGAAGAAGACGCTGCAGAAGCTCTCCGCACGACAAAGTCCGACGAAGGCGCGGCGCAAGTTCGCCGGGCGGCGAAACTCAGGCGAGCAGCGGCGGACGAAGTGCGGTGAGAGCGTGGAGGCGAGGAACACTATGCGCGAAGACAGGAGAATGCGAAGAAGAGGAAGAAGAAGGGGCAGTTGAGCTTATAAAGGAGAGAGATGGTGGGCCGAAAACCGCTGGGCCTACGCGGTTTGCCTCGCGGCCCGCGACGGTTCGCATCGCTGGTCGCCACGTGGCATAGGGGTACACGCGAAAAAGGGAAGGCCACACGGAGGCACACACGGGATCCGAAGCGGTGAGTGGGATCTGCAGCGGTGCATTAAATGGGCGCGCAAGTGTCAATACGAAGTGACAACTGACACTGGCGCGACAGTCACAGTGCGCATGTCTCTGACAGGCACAGATCCCGAAATATTCTCGACCTCGTCGAGGAAAGACTTAATGACTAAGATACCGGAGAGTAAGGTGCCGGAGAATGCCTTGCGAACAGAGAAAATGTGAGTCCGAGCAAAGATGCCGGATTTGAGCCAAAGAATAAGAAAGTTAAACCGGTATCCAAGATACGAAAACCTGGCATGGTCTGTTGGATAGGATCCGCCAGACTATACCAGCTTCGGGGACTAATGTTGGGGGGATGACCCCCGGTATGCCAAAGGTGTGCCATACCGGATGGTCTTACCCTTCAAGATACCGGTTTAATGTTCATGCCGGAATAAGAAAATAGAGTTTGGCTAAGTGAAGCTAAGCCGGTATCCCCAAGGGGGGTATACCGGAACCAGGAAGGAAAGATACCGGCGCACCGGAAGGAAGAACATGCCGGCTGACTGGTCAAAGATTCCGTCAGGAGCTAAAGGACAAGGATGAGCTAAGCAAAGTAGCTTTAAACGAAGACTAGAAGACAAAGAGGAGGATGACGGTCAAAGAAGCCAGAGGACGTCATCCTTCGTGTTTAAAGAAGACCCCGGCGTCATCTATGATTAAAGTAGCTTTATAAAGTATCCTTGTAAAGTAGTTTGTCTAGTCAAAGATCCCATTAGGGTTTCTTGTTCTGTAAGCCACCCTCTCCCCTATATAAGGAGAGGGGGCAGCCTCTTTCATATGCGCGATCAACAGAAGAGAGAACAACCTGTAACCTGTTTGAGATCAATGAACATGGTGATCTAGAGCGAGTTCATCCTTGTGTCTTTCTTCTTCTACCTCTGGCCTTGGCCAGGTTCTCGAGGAAAGCATCCGGAAGTTCGTCCATCTAGTCACAAACCCTCCCCCGAATCCTCTAGCGTCCATTCGGCCCCAAGATAAGCCATCCCATGGCATCTGCTCGTTCACCACGACGACAGTTGCTTGAGAGGGATATCTTTGACCTCTTCCTCCCTGAGTTCGATAAACCTTGGGTAATCCACTTAAGGGAAACTTGCTACTGTTCTACAAACCTCTGCTCTTGGAGGCCCAACACTGTCTACAAGAATAGAAGCACCCGTAGACATCACTGGTCCATTAGTTAAGTGGGCCGGGCCTAACCTCTAAGGTTGACTGGTCAAAACTTAAATGGGCCGGCCCATTTAACATGTCGGGTCCACCTTACAGCAACTGGGCCGGCCCAAGAAGCAAGTGGGCCGGGCCAAAAACACAGGTGGGTCCCACTTTCCTGTTAAAAGGCCGGCCCATTTAGTGTGTGGGGTCCACCGTATAGCAAGTGGGCCGGCCCAACAAGCTAGTGGGCCGGGCCAAAAACACAGGTGGGTCCCACTTTCCAGTTAAAGGATCGGCCCATTTAGTTTGTGGGGTCCACCATATAGCAAGTGGGCCGGCCCAACAAAATAGTGGGCCGGGCCAAAAACACAGGTGGGTCCCACTTTCCTGTTAAAGGGCCGGCCCATTTAGTACGTGGGGCCCACCATATAGCCAGTGGGCTGGCCCACCAAGATAGTGGGCCGGGCCAAAAACACAGGTGGGTCCCACATTCCTGTTAATGGGCCGGCCCATTTGGTATGCGGGGTCCACCATATAGAAAGTGGGCCGGGCCAAAAACACAGGTGGGTCCCACCTTCCACTTAAAGGGCCGGCCCATTTACCATGTGGGACCACCATAGAGCAAGTGGGCCGGCCCAACAAGATAGTGGGCCGGCCCAATAAGCACAGGTGGGCCCCACTTTCCTGTTAAAGGGCCGGCCCAACTAGTATGTGGGGTCCACAATATAGCAAGTGGGCCGGCCCAACAAGATAGTGGGCCGGGCCAAAAACACAGGTGGGTCCCACTTTCCTCTTAAACGGCCGGCCCATTTATTATATGGGGTCCTCCAAAAAAGCAAATGGGCTGGCCCAACTAATTAGTGGGCCGGCCCAGTAGTTGGTGGGGTCCACCTTAAAGCAAGTGGGCCAGCCCAATTAGTGTGTGGGGTCCACCGTAAATCAAATGGGCTGGCCCAAGAAGTAAGTGGGCCAGCCCGTTTAGTTGCTGTTTATATGCCGGCATAATATGCGCTTTAGGATTTTGCGGGCAGGCACATATGTGATTTCGCTTAATTGGGCCGTTTAAGGGATGGGAATTCGTGATTTAGATACTGAGAATATTTACGCAGCATTGATTTCTGTCGGATAGCCTCACTTACCACAAGCACCAAAGAAAAAATGCGCGAAAGAACTATAAAAACTAACTAAATATTACATCAGCTGCAAGGCATTGAAAAAAATATTACAGATCCCAGAGAAATTGAATGGTAATTAAACCTAGCAATACAATGAAGCGATCCGGCAATCTTTTAAGTTGTCCATGCAACACCTATATCTGAAACAAAGACATTACAAGTTAAGACAGCAACAATGGAAAGGCAAAGACACTACAATATTGTTTGGCAAAGAATTTGGAACTCATCATTTCGTCGTTATAACAAGATCATTGTAATGCGCACAATAAGCAAACAAAGAGTGCATGCCGCATACCAATGACCAATATAACAGAGCATGTTAGAATGAAGCAATGAGACTTACCTCTGTCGAGTCCCATGCAAACCAACATGTTCAGGGAGTACAAAATTGGCATGAACAACATAGTAGCAGGCTATAAATTTTGTAACAACGACTGAGCAAGATGAAGTTATGATGGCTACATCTACAGAGCAGGGAATGTAAACCAAAAATAGAAGTTACGATGGCAAAAGCTAAAGAGGAGGGAATGTGAACCAACATGTGCCAAGTGCAATTACTTCATTTTGGCCGTGAACTAAATAATACTCCTGAACTTATAGTGAAGGGGATGCAAATCAAGATGTTTCGGGATATAAACTTGTAATGAGCAACACATGGAGGATAGTTAATGCTGGAGCTTAGGATGGACCAGATACAGAATATAGTGGGATCACCTGTGAACTTGTATAAGAGGGAATGCAAACCAATATGTTCAGCTTTCCATATGTGAGCGTCATGCCAAGTCAGAGAAACAAGTCAATAATGCAGCTTTTGAAGAACAAGATGGCACGCAAAATTATTATCTAGTAGTATAACAAGTTTATTTGTACTACAGGCTAGATAGCAGAGTGATAGCATGCCAAACTAAGTCCTTACTTTGTTAGCTTACAATGAACTAGATACAAAACAATGGCATCACCTGTAGTACAGGGAATGCAAGCCAACATGTTCATGGAGTAAAAAATTGGCACAAACAACATAGTAGCAGGCCATAATTTTTGTAACAACGACTGAGCAAGATAAAGTTATGATGGCTAGATCTACAGAGCAGGGAATGTAAACCAAATATAGAAGTTACGATGCCAAAAGCTATAGAGCAGGGAATGCGAACCAACATGTGCAATTACTTAAAATTGGCCATGAACTAAATAATAGCAGGATGTTACTATAATACCTACAGTATAATTTTTGTAACAACGACTGAGCAAGATAGAAGTTATGATGGCTACATCTACAGAGCAGGGAATGCAAACCAAAATGTTCAATCGCTTAAAGTTAGCAATGAAGTAGAAAATAGCAACGTGTTACGGTCATAGCTAGGAATGAACTAAAAGAGCTTCAGACAAACAAGCATACGAACCCAGAACATGGCGCTAAAACAAGGGACTTACATTAGGAGAAGCACTCTGTGGGAGTCACAGCAGATCTTCCTGGGGTTGATAGATCCGGTGATGATGTACGCTACATGTGCTACTTGGGGTTGGAGAGACGGCCATTACACTTCATGGTTACTCATCTCATCTGCAAAAACGTAACGGCGCGTCGTTAGCACAAACAGGTTCCCCCAAGATTAAACAAGAACTTGCAGGCAAGCAATAGAAAAGCGACAGTAGAAGAGTTTAGATCATGCACTGCGCCGGTGAAGCAGATCCGGTTCATGCACAGCGGTGTCGGTGAGCAAGATCCGATGCGGTGGACGACGGATCCGGCGAAGCGGCTCCGGCGGGGTGGACGATACCGCAGCTGAAGCGACTGCGGTAGACTGCTGGATGAGCATATGGTTTCGAGGTTCGGCGGGGATGATCCGGTCCGGTTGATGACGGCGTCGATGAAGCGGCTCCGGCAGGCAGCCGGATGACGAGGATCGCGAGGGCTCGGGTAGGCCAGGGAAGTCCGGCGGGGATGTTCCGGTGCGGTGGTCGTGGAGGTGGTAGAGAGAGGGACTTGAGAAGTTCCGGTGGGTGGTCTCAGATGAGAGACTGAAGGAAATGTATTTTTTTAGGAGGGTTTCTGGGCTAGGGAGGTGGTGATCAAAAAAATGACGGGCAAACCCCTCACCAACCGACTTTGCTGTCATCTCCACAGGGGTAGAATGGGAATTTGGAAGCGTGTGAAATTTTTGTATTTTGTGGGCGGGAAGTTTTGCCGCTATGAGATTTTGAATTTCGCTAAGGTACAAGTATAATGATAAAAAAATTGTGACACCGTACTAGTACCTCTGTTCATGGCCGAGTGCAAAATCAAATCATCATCACGTTGAATATAGGTCACTACCATGATCATGATCTATCTTCTTAATCCCATTCAAAAATGCGTTTGAAATATTTCAGGATTGGTGGGAGATTTTGCCGCCCGACAGAGATTAAATTAAACCACACGTTCGACAATTCAAACTTGAGACCTTGGCTATGATACCATTTAAGTTCGAACTGATTCAAAAAAGGCTAGGCAATTAATTTATATAACATCCACAGGAACAACTACCAAGTTGATCCCAACCGCAGATAAATGCATCCACCAACAAAAGTCTGAACGGTGCCTTAATCTAAGGAAACATTTCACAAGACCAATGTACTCACTATGTTAGTGTTCATCTCCAATTATCTATGGCATTTTCTTAGTCTTTGGGAGATTATAACGAACTTGATTGGCCTCGTGCAGTAGGGCATCACATGCTTCTAATCTCGATCTCAACATGTCAACTTTTGTTCTTAGCATAGCTGTTGCAACTCGTTCTACTTGGAGTTGTTCCTCCAAAACTTGAGCAGAGAAAGACTTGGACTTGGGCTTCAAAACCCAGCATTTCGCAGGAAAGAGTTTTTGGTGAAATCTTTATCTTTCCCGGGTTTTGCTATCTCAAATTTCATATTAGCCAGACAAGTTTTGAGTTGTGTAAAAAGAAAAGTTATTACAGAGAAAAATGCAGATGGTAGATTTAATGTGTACGAACTACTTTTAATCATACAAGTTGACATGCCTGACTATAATAAGGACCATCTATCTTGCTAGCAGGCATAATTATTAATGGGCTACCATGTACGGGAACCGTATCCTCTAACGTGAAGGAGCTAAGTCAGGAAAAATAAAGAAGCAAAGTCAGGCTTCTGTAGCATAAGTACAAGGTTATGCACTGTCTTTAACTAATAAAGGTGATTACTGTAGATGTTTAAAAACTAAACTAAATTTTATTACACCATAATTTTCTCTGCATGTAACTACTTCAAATGCAAGACACAAGTTTGTATTGTGCAAATTAATTTAAATTATTTGGATTTTAGACATATGGTATGGGGGAAGGAAAGTTAGAGTATTGTAGCTTCTCTAACTTTTCACCTTCAAGTTAGAGTACTGTAGCTTCTCTAACTTTTCACCCATGTACGTAGTCCTTCCAAGAAACAGCCGTTATTGCATTACGAGCAGAAAACAGTTCACACGTGCGCTCAGATTCAAATTTTCAGCATGCAGTCGATTTATGGTTTAATTGAAGTACACATCAGGATATTATTTCACACAAAATACAGCAGCCACATGGAACATATCTAATTTTAGTACAACAACAAAATTTGCAATTATTACAGACCACGGAATTTTGAACGAAATTTTGAGCAGTAATTAGTTACAGTATTGGCATCAGCAGTCCACTTGACTGAACAACAGAATCAAAGTTTATTTAGACACCTTCAATTCCCAGACACATCACAACTGGCTTACCATGACAAGTGCATAGGAGATTCTTTAGAACATTTTCTGTCAAAGTTTGCCTATTTTTCAATTCATGTATCTCTTGGCGTGTCTTGGCAATTAATTCATCAGCATCTTTGTTTTCCCGCCCAAATATATCAACTGCCTCTTGGAGTGCATCCCCGAAATCTCTTTGTGCCGGATTAAGTTGACCAATAGATACCATGGGCCTATGCGAGCAATATGCACTCTCACTGCTGCTTTGTGAAACATCAATACTTGAGGCATTGGCCCTTGCTTCTGGCATTGTAGCTTTATTTGAAGCCTGAAATTTAGATAAAACAAGTTACAACATCATATGATGCAATAAAAGACCTCCAATTTCAAGAACATCATTGAGCTGATATAACACAACAAGCAATCAAAAATAGAGCCTCGTACATCTATTTCTTCTGGAATGGTTGGTGTACCGGACTCAGTGGACCAATGAGAGCACGTGCCCCTGTCACTCGTTGCTCTGTGAAATGACCGCAACACTTGATAAATGGGTTGTCCCTACTGACATTACAGCTTTGTTTGCAGGCTGAAACTAAGACAAAACAAGTTAAAATGCAATACAATACAAGGCAAACAAACAGCATTGTTGACATAATTTTGAAAGAACCATGGGCAGATACAACAAAGAAACCAGTTAAGCCACATGCCTCTTAGAACAAACCAAACTAGATCATGGCGATGATGTATACAATGAACCAAGCAACTAGACATCATGTGCCCAATAACGAAGCCAGGTCACTTGCACAGAAGAAATCTAGCAAATAGCCAAATACAGTCAAAAGATGTGCATGTTGGATTTGATACTATTAGGAAAATAATGTATGATTGATTTAAGCATGACTCAGATAGTGCCTTCGACATCGCAGAAGGTCAATGCAACAATTAATTGTATGGCTTGTATGAAGTGCCATAACATTTAAATTAAGCATAACGAGGCATTGCTTAATCTGAGAACTGAGTGCTAGCTCAGTGGCAAGGCTTGCGAGTGCGCAGCCAGCCCACCCGGGTTCGAGTCCCAACAGGACCGAATTAAACGGGGTGTTATCTAGCGCGTATAAATTCGCTGCTAGAGACGTCTCATCATCTATCTCACAACGTATAGACAAGGGAGGGAATCTTCCTACGTTGGTCAACGTTTAGGCAATGCTTAATCTTGAATTCATGATCAAACTCAAACAAAAAAGGGCATATAACAAGTAGCACCATGTGCATCATGTATAATAGATTACTAGAAACTGAATGAAGCAATTGAACATGGAGCGTATTATATAAACAGCCAGATCATTTGAATATGGATATACCACATCATGTCAATGGGACTCAGAAAAACAAAGCTAGACATTTAAACAAGTAATATAACTATTTTTTCACCATGTTTCAAGTAGAATAGGAAGCTAGGTTAGGAATAAAGCAATCATGTTTCAAGTAGAATAGGAAGCTAGGTTAGGAATAAAGCAATAAAAAAACACAAAGTGCATCATTTCAGCTAGGATCATTTCTATCAAACTTCATGCACTAGCCATGGAACAACAGGCAAACTCAATGAAGCAACAGGCAAAAAATTAACATAATAGAATTTCAGGACTTGTATTAACATAGCCAAATCATGTAACTTATACCCAGGCATGACGGATGCCAGATGGGTCAAAGGCAGTGTGCAATGTTCCATATGGTCATTGTTTATATTTTATTAGATTCCATTAGGCAACTTAGGTAGTGCAACATACAGAAAATGATGCAATTGAACTATGCACAGGAGGTAAATTAACATTCCAAAAAAAACAGGGAACTTACGTGAGCTTTTTTTTGAGTCACACGGACCTCATCGGGTACTTGGACAGAAGAACCTGGTGCCTCACTGTTTCTCCTCTGCATGAAGGAGAGGCCAATTGTAAACAGAAACAGGTCCAAGATATAGAAGTTTGCATTAAGCAATATACAAAAAATAGCAGGTACTTACATGATTATAGGCGAGCTTTACTCTACGTTTATGAGTGTAAGATGTGCCTGCTGCACGTGTAATAACAACAAACAGTTACGAGTCACGGCTTTGCTATAATTAAATTGACACCAAATAGTAGTAGAAGCATTATGACGTGCATAAACATGTAATACAGGATCGCAGAAAGATATCAAACATGATGTAACTAGAGCAGTAGCCTACGGCCAAATAGTGAGAAATTGTAATCGTGTCAATTGTGGACTTGTATAGCCTACCCCAACTTGTTTGGGAATAAAGGCTTTGTTGTTGTTGTTGTCAATCGTGGACATGTAGAGCATTCAACGGCTCATGATTGGTGGCTCATATTTTGTAGAGTTTCAGCGAATGGGTGGGTTAGGTTACTCAGACCACCACACTGTGTATTTATATCATCTGAGTTAGGGTTACAATACTACTGGACATGGGCCTCTATGGGCCTCACACTGGATACAATATTACTACAGCGCTACTACTAAACTCACTCATGGTCCAACACACCCCCTCAAGATGATCATGGGTAAACAACCATGGCCATCTTGCAACAACAACATGACACATATGACAACTACCAGTAATGAACATTCAGCATAACTCCTAGGATACATGACAGCATTGCACTTTCCATCATCTTGTCATCTCGATTCATCTCTTCATCAGCAGCGAAGATATCCAGCTTCAACCATCTGGGATACGCACAACTCCTAACCATACACGTCCTCAACAACCCCGGCTGCCTCACCACACAAGTTCCGTAGAACCATCCACACTCGCCTCAATGTCCTCAGCCTCTCTTCTCCACTCTGCCCGGCCACCTCTTCCGTCTCTCCCACAAACCCCCAGCCAACTCCTGCCTCAACCATCCACTCGCCTATCCCCCGGTCAGGCCTCAACCAGTCTCACCTCAGGCACGCATGCCTTTACCCTGGACATATCTGTCAAGCTTCTTGCACTAGCCAACGCAACCAAAAGTCCGAACTGATGGAAAGGGCTAGGCAATCCACTTATATATCTCAACAATATATATCTCAACACCCCTCCTCATGTGTGACCGGAAGAAGAGAAGAGGAGGCCAACACGTGGAAAACAGAATAGCACACGTATGAATGATCGTATACGCGGCGGACATAGGGGTGGGTAAATATTGCGAGAACCAGGACTCGAACTCGAGACCCTGGGCTCTGATACCATGTCAAGCTTCTTGCACTAGCCAACGCAACCAAAAGTCCGAACTGATGGAAAGGGCTAGGCAATCCACTTATATATCTCAACAATATCCACAACCATTACCATCACCACTAAACCGCAGCCTCATCAACTCCATCACGACTCAACCGCAGCCTCATCAACTCCATCACCACATATCCTCACAGCCTCACATCTCCATTTTCTCCTCACTTCCACTCGGATGGCGCCTCGTCTGCGCGCCCTGGCCAACCTGGCGGACCGCACCTGGCCACATCGACCGGCTCGCGCTGGTCAACGTCCAGCACCAACCTCCGGCTCCGCCCTGCGCTCAAAGGCTCGCCCCACTCCGCACGCCTCCAACTTCTGCCCCTCACACGGATCCAGATCTCTCTGCCACGGATTCACTTCCTCTTCTCTCCTTTCTAAACCAAAACGATCTTCACCCTCTTCTTTCTCCCCGCGCGAGCAGTCACGATCTCACACAGCTCACATCGCTGTGTGTGATAGCCGCAACCCACGCAGAGCACCTGATGCGGCCTCCCGCCGCCTGGATTTCTACATCTCAACGGTGGGTTTTGTGATCAAAGGAAGAACTTGTTTGGTACTGTTTGTGGCGGCTAGCAGGAAGGAAACCTAGGCTCTGATACCATGTAGAGTTTCAGCGAATGGGTGGGTTTGGTCACAGAAAAACATACTTATGCGTCGTGTTTAAACCTAAAGGATGAGGTGGTTATCAACGAAAGCACTTGTAAGTTAGAAATATAGCACGAATTCAGAAATACAGTCAGCTGCAATACTCCTAACAGAACAAAACGCGCAGGGATATCTGGTTACCTATTTCTGGGCGGCGTTTAGACGTGTTCCGCGTTCTTACGGGTGACGTGGAGGTCGGCGAGGGGACTGCTGTTGCGGTGGGTGCCGGGGAAGCAGATCTTGGGGGGTCGGAGAAGGACATGCTGGGCGGTCGATGAAGTGTTCAGCGCGCCGGCCGAACTAGAAGGTCGGTGAAGCAGATGATGTGCAGTGCACGGGGGCGTCGGTGTCGGCGAAGCTGGTCAGGTGCGGTGGTCGATAGAGTCGGCGAACGAGATACGGTGCGGTGGACGCCGGAGTAGGTGCGGATCAAGCGGATAGGGCAGCCTCGGGGTTTGAAGCCGTGGCAGCTTGAACGGCGAAGTGCGGCGGCCGGGAAGGTCTGGAGGTAGGCAAGAGGGGCGGTTTCTCTGAGGGCTTGCAGGCGAAACTAGGGCGAAGCTGGGCGATAGAGGAGTAGAAGGGAATTTCGCAGTCCTTCTTTTGAGGAAAAAAATATTCGCAGATCTGAAACTTTGCGGCGCGAGATATTTGGGCGTTGGCGGGGAATTTTACCGCTCGATGATATTAAATTTTGGCTGCAGTAGGTTTTTTTTTAGAGTATGTAATAATAATAAATAGTAGGCCCTACTAGTACTGTACGTCTGTTCAGGAATCCAAGGGGGTAGAGGTAGAGGTATAGATATATAGACAATATAGAGATATAAGAAATGGCGGGGGCTAGCGGAAATGCACTTTGCCTCATAGGAGCATATGCTCCCATTATGTGAATCCATATTTCAAAGTGTCAAAAAATTCTAAACTAAAATTTTACATGTATATCTAGACATTTTATGTTGGTACACAAGTTTTCTCACAAAAAAATTATGTGGCTCCTATAAAAAAGACAAATTTTGATGTTGTAACACGACTACGTACAGTATATTTTTTGCCTTTTTTTACACGCCACACAAAATGTCGTTTTTCCACGAAAACTTGTGAACGAACATATGATGTCACAATGTATACCAAAAAAATTAACATTTATATAATTTTTTTTAATCATTTTCTATAATTGGTGCATATGCACGCGTGTGCCAAAACGCCACCTCCGCAGGCTAGGAGTTTCTAAACTTCTTATGGCACATCAAATAAAATGTTGTTCAAACAATAATAATAATGTGCTTATGATTGTTACTCCCTTCCACCATGAATAAAGTCCACATCGGTTTCGTGTCAAACTTTGACTTGAGATTTAGGTACCCACATGATAGTGCTAGTATCATAGCTAGTATCATACACATTGGTCCCACAAAAATGTTGATGTGGCAGCTAATTAAGTAGGAGAGAGGAGATTAGTGTAACATAGGTAGATACTGTATCATAGCGCAAACAACGAGAAAACTTAATGCTAAACAAATCTTGTACACAAATTTGCATTGAGATTCTAAAAAATAATAAATGTAGCATTACTATGATACTACTCCATGATACTACCCACTATAGAAATAGTATGACCAGCCTAATTTTATGACATCCATAAAATATACCATTGGAAAGTTCATCGAAACAAGCATCCGATGATATAGTTTTGAATGACATGCAACTCATAATTGGCGGGCCCAAGTATTAGTCTAAGTTTGCCTCTGAAAACAAATTGGCATTGTACTCTAGGACAAAGGGAGACTACTCGCAATGGCAATATCATAAGTAGTATCATGCACTACATGCATGCAAAATGTTGATGTGTCATATCAGTTAATGATGAAAGAGACGATAGTGGTATCATAGGTAGATATCGTATCATATCATGTAGAACTAGAAAAATTACTGCCAAACAAATCTTGTACACACTTTTGTATTGAGATTCTACAAATCCCTAAATACATGTAACATATTATACTACTACATGATGATACTATGAATTTGTGAAAATAATATCGTACATTAGTATCATATGTATGATACTATTATATGATACTCCCCATTGTGACTAGTCTAATAATAACAATAGTACTCAAATTTGTCTTGTCCCTCGGGTGTTTAGAAGTATATGTTCGGTCCCTCACGTATTTAAGAATTATGTTTGGCCCCTCAACTCTAATGTGGTCAAAATTGAGCACTTGAACACTTAGTTAGGTCTAGCAATGATAAAAACTTGATTGGTCTGTTTATTATTTGTTATGTGGCACGGCGGCAAAGCATTTTGCTAAATCTCAAGCACACATAGTTGGGGTCCATTAGAGGGACTAATTAAATCAAAGTACAATGGATTATGAAAGCAGGTTTTATCATTGATTAGCTTTGCAACGGCCTATCAACTGTAAGTGTTGCATGTGTTCTAAAGAACTATGTTCATCGTCACAGATCAAGAGGAGTACGCAGTGGAGGACGCACAAAACAACCGTAGGCCAGGTGGGCACACCTTACTAATTTTCTTTTTTCCACTTTATATGTGATAATTTTACATAATTAATTAACTAAAACATTTTAAAATAGGGTGGGCCATTCAACCCAAACACCATGTTGCGTACGTCGCTGAGGGTAAGGGGTTTCATCTTCGTTCTATGGTATGAGTATGTAATGCGCGTGATACTCATCGAAGACAATATATATAGCAGACATCACATCAGATGAGCCTATGGATAAAAATGGGCCAAATCATATCTACTAGTGCACAAATGAAGTTAAAAATAGGTCAACCTTCATTAAACTGATACTACTTAAAAGACCATTGTTTGACCTAAGTAAGCGTATATATGAGGTCAGTAATACTAGTCACAATGCATAGTATCATATATAAAAGTATGGTGTGTATGATATAATTAATACTACATGTTACTATGTCAACGATGCATGGTATCATGTACTAGTATCATAATCTTCTTATATTAATTGATTTGTAGAATCTCAATGCAGATCTATGTACAAGATTATTTAACATTAAATTTTCTAGTACTACATGCTATGATACGGTATCTACCTATGATATTATAATCCTCTCTCTCATCTTTAATTGCAGTGCCACATCAGCTTTTTTGCAAGCATGAGATGCATGATAGTGTACTACCTATGATACTCCCATTGTGGGTAGTCTAAGGGGGCAATGTTAGACCTAATTAAGTGTTTGAGGTTAGTTATGGACCGCTGTTATACCTAATTGTGTTTGAGGTCAGTTAGGGACCTTATTATACATAATTAAGTGTTAGAGGTGAGTTCAAATAATAATATATAGTTGGGGTCTAAAGTTCACCAACGTATGCAACACACGAGCTGCCAAATGTGTACTTAATTAACCCTATTAGGAAAACACAAGATTATCTCATTCAACAAAATATTAGGAAAGTGTATCACAATTGTATTTATCCCTTATCTCTCTCATGTTAACCGAGACAAGAGTTAGTTCTAGGTCAGCTCTACGACAATTAGCGTCGTAAGGGTGGTAACATAGGTGTGCAGTTGCGAAAGTTTTTTCCCAAGTTGTCGACTTCCTCAATCCACACTTAATATTTGTGCATGCGGGCCTAAGTATATGGTACTACTTAGTTCTATTCCTAGTATATATGTTGGGTGACTTAGAAAAATCATACTTCG
The DNA here is from genome assembly GCF_019359855.2 of Lolium perenne. Classification (NCBI taxonomy): domain Eukaryota; kingdom Viridiplantae; phylum Streptophyta; class Magnoliopsida; order Poales; family Poaceae; genus Lolium; species Lolium perenne. Next base: position 81,854,695 of record NC_067248.2, on the reverse strand, counting down.
TACATGATTCCTTCGAAAATCCTTTAGGGCTTCTTTGATTCATATTAGGTTGGTATAAGATAATAGGATTTAGATCTTATAGGAATATTTCCTACACTAGTAGTTTGATTCATATGAACATATCCAATAGGAAATAATCCTATAGGAATCATCAAGTAGTGCAAATCCTAGTATAGGATTAAATATTTGGTCCTACCTCATGGAAAAATTCATTTGGCGCAATCAAACGCAACTCATCTTATTATAGGATTTAACTACACATGTCATCCCAAATCCCAATCCTACATTCCTACTCCTATGATTTCCCTATCCTGTGAATGAAAGGAGCCCTTAAAATCAAACTATCCCGCACCTCGTCGATTCGTATAAAACCGACTCTAGCCAACAACTCTTCGCCCGACCTTTCTTCTTCACCATCAGGCCACCACACACTGTCATTTTCCATTGCAACGCATTTAGGGTGTGTTCGGTTCCAGAACCAAGTGGAATGGAATGGAACCGTTCCGCACCTAGAGCCCATTCTTGTGTTCGGTTGTGGAATGGAACGGAACCGAGTGGTTCCTCGAAAGGGAATATTCTCCCCATATGCAGAATGCACCCATTCCACCGAATCGGTGGAATGTGGTGGAACGGCTGTTACTTAGCCGCTATTAATTACAAAGCACTTCACTAATCCAACCAAAAAAATTATTAGTTGTTGTTAATTATGATTTTGAGATTAAAAAGGCCACTATTAATTACGATATTTAGACAAAAGATTAAACTTTAACTTCATTCCGTTCTACTCTCCAAATTCCCCGACCATACAAAAAATAACATTAATTACGATTTTAAGATTAAAAAGGCCATTAGGCGTTGTTAATTACGATTTTAAGATTTAAAAGGCTATTTGCCATTGTTAATTACGATTCTTAGACAAAAGTTTAGTTTAACCACATTCCGTTCTGCTCTCCAATTCCTCCAACCGAACAAAAAACAGTACCATTCTGTACCTCCTTTTTGTCCAAACCGAACGCGGGGATGGAACCATTCCATTCCTCTGGAAAGGAACCATTCCTTACTAAAATCTTCTTGTGCCACCTCCCAGTTTAAAGGCCTACTCGCATAACCCTACAGCTCTGCACTCGCGTGGGCAACCGAACACACCTACATCATCAATGCCCCGCGTACTTATCCGCACCGCCTACAGCTCTGCACTCCTATGACCTATCCATGGCTGGGCAGTCAAAAAAAGCTGCGTCACAGGAAATCAACAAGCCACGCAAGCAAGTCGCAAGCATCATAAATTCCGAATCAATGCCTAGCTACAGTCTACCTGGCCTCCTCCCAACTCATTGTCCTTGAGGCCTTAACAAAGCCTTCTAAAAGGGTTTTATCAAAATATTCCATATGGATTAGTAAAAAAACGCACCTGCTAAAGATTCATATATGCCCCTAGGTTAAAAATATGCATCTCAAATTTGTATGGATACATATGTATCTCTGACTAAAATGCATGTATCAAGACATAAGTGAGACACCTATATATTTTCAAACGGGGATGTAGTAGTAGATTTTTTGGGTCATGTGTTGGCAATAAAAAATGGATTCCCCATTTCATCTGTGCACAAGGAGGGCAAAACGAGTGGTCTTTTGTGAAGTGTCTCTACCAATCTACAACCACTTCAATTTTCACATGTACGCTAGACCCTGAAAGATGTCCAAATCAAGTTGCAGTGTTTTATCTCGATCCACATCTACATATGGTTTTATAATTGAGCTTTATCCTAATGAATTCAAAATTAAACTGTATGAGTTTGCTTGTTTTTGTACCCACTTGGGAAGGGTTCATGCAGGATCTGTAGCGAACTTTCTTGTGAAGACATATTTTGGCACATACTGTATGTGAATCTTCTCACGGCCATCAACTTTGAATACTCAAGTTTTTTACTCCTATATATGCAAAATGATATCAGTGTACCATTTTACTTATTCACAATGTTGGCAAAAAATGTATTTTTATGCCCATCTATTTCCATTTTTTGATTTCTTTTTTGAATTTTCATGCCCATTTGTAGATTTGACCAAGATTTAAACAAGTTTAACACATGAAAAATGAAAAGGTAAGCATGGATCCTTCTTAGACACTCTAAAATGAAGCTTTTGGGAGGTTCTTGAAATTTCCAAGTTTGAAACCCAAAACCACTTCTTCTCTTCATGTTTGACTACATAAGATAGAGTTTAGGGTTAGGGGTAGATACATGATTTTTCTTGTTTGAATATGTCTAGACCTTGTTTATCAACTTTAATGCTTACTATATGACATAAGAAGACTATGTGCTTTGGTTTTTCATTTTCTGTTTTTTTATATTTTATGCCCATTTGAATCTTGGTCAAATCCTAGGTTTGACCAGGATTTAAGCAAGTTTAAAACATGAAAACGACTTCTCTTCGTGCTTGACTTCTTATTCACTCCAAAATGAAGCTTTTGGAAGGGTTTTTGAAATTTCCATGTTTGAAACCCAAAACGACATCTCTTCGTGCTTGACTTCATAAGATAGAGTTTAGGGTTAGGGGGTAGATACATGAATTTTTTGGTTTGAATATGTCTAGACCTAGCTTGTTTATCAACTTGAATGCTTGCTATATGACATCAGAAGACTATGTGTTTGGTTTTTATTTTTTTTGAATTTGTTATGCCCATTTGAATCCTGGTCAAACCCTAGGTTTGACCAAGATTTAAACAAGTATAAAACATGAAAATGAAAAGTAAGCCTGGATCCTTCTTATTCACTCCAAAATGAAGCTTTTGGGAGGGTTTTTGAAATTTCCATGTTTGAAACCCAAAACGACTTCTCTTCGTGATTGACTTCATAAGACAGAGTTTAGGGTTAGGGGTAGATACCGGATTTTTCTGGTTTGAATATGTCTAGACCTTGTTTATCAACTTGAATGCTTGCTATATGACATCAGAAGACTATGTGTTTGGTTTTTGTTTTTTGAATTTGTTATGCCCATTTGAATCTTAGTCAAATCCTAGGTTTGAATATATATGTCTAGACCTTGTATATCAACTTGAATGCCTTACTATACATATGACATAAGAATGTTATGTGCTTTGGTTTTTCATTCTTTTCATTTTTTTCTGAATTTTTAGGGCCATTTGAATCTTGGTCAAATCCTTGAATTGACCAAGATTTAAACAAATTTAAAACATGAAAATGAAAAGGGAAGTCTGTATCCTTCTTAGTCACTCTAAAATGAAGCTTTTGGGATGTTCTTTAAATTTCAATGTTTGAAACCCAAAACGACTTCCCTTCATGCTAGACTTCATAAGATCGACAGGGGGTAGATACATGATTTCTCTGGTTTGGATATATCTAGACCTTGTTTATCAACTTGATTGCTTACGATATGACATAAGAAGACTATGTGATTTGGTTTTTCATTTTTCTGATTTTTTTGAATTTTGTGCCCACCCATTTGTATCTTCGTCAAATCCTAGGTTTGACCAAGATAATTTAAACAAGTTTAAAAGATGAAAATGTAAAGGGAAGCATGTATCCTTCTTAGTCACTCTAAAATGAAGCTTTTGGGGGGTTTTTGAAATTTCGATGTTTGAAACCCAAAACCACTTCTCTTCACATGCTTGACTTCATAAGACAGAGTTTAGGGGTTAGGGGTATAGATACATGATTTGTCTGGTTTGAATATGTCTAGACCTTGTTTATCAACTTGAATGCTTACTATATGACATAAGAAGACTATGTGATTTGGTTTTTCATTTTTCTGTTTTTTAATTATTTTTCTGCCCATTTGAATCTTGGTCAAATCCTAGGTTTGAACAAGATTTAGACAAGTTTAACACGTGAAATTAAACGAATAAGTAAGCATTGATCCTTCTTAGTCACTCCAAAATGTACCAATTGATAGTGTTAACTTTGCTTCATGGAAAAAATAATGTCATGTAGATGAGTTAACTTGGATTTCCTACCCTTGAATCCATAGGAAACTTTGTTCTAATGCACTATTATAATCAACCGAGTTTTTACACCAACAGGTCTGTCACTTACGTGTGGTGCCCACGCGTGAGGTCCCACACTTCAGTGAGCACAAGTCACGTGCAATAGGTACGCCAACTCCCAGCCATCTTCTTTGTCAAGAGAAGACGCATCAGGATGCGTATTGGAAGTCCGTGGGTCCTTCTGGATCCTTCGGTTGTCCCTCTCACAAAAAAAAACAAATCTATCTCATTCTCGGCCTCGCTCGACTCGCTCGCTCGCTCGCTCGCACGTCCTGCGCACTGACAAACCACTGCTTGATCCAACATCATCATCATCACCCGAAAAAGGGGAGACACCATAATGCTCTGCCTTTTTTCTCTCCTTCCGAGTGATCCCTCTTCCTCCGAGTTTCACTCGACGGGCAAACGCACATCTGCAGCATAGTAATAATAAAAAGGTAGAAAAATCGATATACGAATCTATAATTAAATAGGTTAAACTAGGGTTTTGCCCTGTACTACAGATCAAGGTTCAAAAAAATCCAACTACGGGGTTCGAACAACACGATTCTAATCCAAGAACTTTTTCGACCTCATCCAAGTGGCCTCAAACTATAGGGTTAGCATCTAGTGCAGTATGTGTGAAAATGTATGCACTATGTGTGCTATAACTTGTATGTCTTTCAAATTTGAACCAACTTTGAATAAGTTTGAAATATTTGAAATGGGGCTTTTGGCTTAAACGTTTGAAACTCAAAACGATTCTCTTCATGCTAGACTTCATAAGACCGAGTTTAGGGTTAGAGGTAGATACATGATTTGTCTGGTTTGAATATGTCTAAACCTTGTTTATCAACTTTAATGCTAACTTCTCAGTCACTCTAAAATGAAGTTTTTGGAGGTTTTTGAAATTTCCATCTTTGAAACCCAAAACCACTTCTCTTCATGCTTGACTTCATAAGAAAAAGTTTAGGGTTAGGGGGTATAGATACATGATTTGTATGGTTTGAATATGTCCAAACCGTGTTTATCAACTTGAATATGCTTACTATATGACATAAGAAGACTATGTACTTTGGTTTTTAATTTTTCTGATTTTTTTAATTTTCTGCGCATTTGAATCATATCTTGGTCAAATCCTAGGTTTCACCAAGATTTAGACAAGTTTAACACGTGAAAATGAGTAAGTAAGCATGGATCCTTCTTAGTCACTCTAAAATGAAGCTTTTGGGATGTTCTTGAAATTTTCATGTTTGAAAGCCAAAACCACTTCTCTTCATGATTGACTTCCATAAGATCGACATATCAGTTTAGGGTTAGGGGTAGATATGTACATGATTTTTTGGTTTGAATATGTCTAGACCTTGTTTATCAACTTGAATGCTTACTATACATATGACATAAGAATGCTATGTGCTTTGGTTTTTCATTCTCTTTTTGAATTTTTTCTAAATTTTTAGGCCCATTTGAATCTTGGTCAAATCCTTGGTTTGACCAAGATTTAAACAAGTTTAAAACATGAAAATGAAAAGGGAAGTCAGTATCCTTCGTAGTCACTCTAAAATGGAGAAGCTTTTGGGATGTTCTTGTAATTTCTATGTTTGAAACCGAAAACGAGTTCCCTTCATGCTAGTAGACAAGCTTCATAAGATCGACAGGCCGGGGGTAGATACATGATTTGTCTGGTTTGGATATATCTAGACCTTGTTTATCAACTTTAATGCTTACTATATGACATATATAAGAAAACTATTGCTTTGGTTTTTCCTTTTTCTGTTTTTTTTATTTTGATGCCCATTTGAATCATGTCGAATCCTAGGTTTGACCAAGATAATTTAAACAAGTTTAAAACATGAAAATGAAAAGGGAAGCATGTATCCTTCTTAGTCACTCTAAAATGAAGCTTTTGGGAGGTTTTTGAAATTTCCATGTTTGAAACCCAAAACCACTTCTCTTCACATGCTTGACTTCATAAGACAGAGTTTAGGGGGTTAGGGGTATAGATACATGATTTGTCTGGTTGAATATGTCTAGACCTTGTTTATCAACTTTAATGCTTACTATATGACATAAGAAAACAATTGCTTTGGTTTTTCTTTTTCTGATTTTTTTGAATTTTGATGCCCATTTGAATCTTGTCAAATTCTAGGTTTGACCAAGATTTAAACAAGTTTAAAACATGAAAATGAAAAGGGAAGCATGTAACCTTCTCAGTCACTCTAAAATGAAGTTTTTGGGAGGTTTTTGATATTTCCATGTTTGAAACCCGAAACCACTTCTCTTCATGCTTGACTTCATAAGACAGAGTTTAGGGTTAGGGGTAGATACATGATTTGTATGGTTTGAATATGTCCAAACCTTGTTTATCAACTTGAATATGCTTATGTGCTTTGGTTTTTTATTTTTCTGATTTTTTTGAATTTTATGCCCATAAATCTTGGTCAAATCCTAGGTTTGACCAGGATTTAAACAAGTTTAAAACATGAAATGGAAAGATAAGCCTGGATCCTTCTTAGTCACTCTAAAATGAAGCTTTTGGGAGGTTCTTGAAATTTCCCTATTTGAAACCCAAAACCACTTCTCTACATGATTGACTTCATAAGACATAGTTTAATTAGAGTTTTAGGGGTAGATATATACATGATTTTTCTGGTTTGAATATATATGTCTAGACCTTGTTTATCAACTTGAATGCTTACTATACATATGACATAAGAATGCTATATATGTGCTTTGGTTTTTCATTCTTTTGATTTTTTTCTGAATTTTTAGGGCCATTTGAATCTTGCATGGTTAAACTTGGGTTTTGCCCAGTTCTAAAGATCAAGGGTTCAAAAAAATCCAACTACGGGGTTCGAACAACACGATTCTAATCCAAGAATTTTTTCGACCTCATCCAAATGGCCTCAAACTATAGGGTTAGCATCTAGTGCAGTATGTGTGAAAATGTATGCACTATGTGTGCTATAACTTGTATGTCTTTCAAATTAAGTTGATAAACAAGGTCTAGACATATTCAAACCAGAATATTATCTTGCATTAGTACAAAAAGTTTCCTATGGATTCATCAAGGGTAGTAAAGCCAAGTTAACTCATTGTCATGACTAAGAAGGATCCATGCTTACTTTTTCATTTTCATGTTTTAAACTTGTTTAAATCTTGGTCAAACCTAGGATTTGACCAAGATTCAAATGGTCATAAAAAATCAAACAAAATCAAGAAAATCAAAAACCAAACCACATAGTCTTCTTATGTAATATACTAAGCATTCAAGTTGATCAACGAAGTCTAGACATATTCAAACCAGAAAAATCATGTATCTACCCCCTAACCCTAAACGTTGTCTTATGAAGTCAAGCATGAAGAGAAGAAGTGGTTTTGGGTTTCAAACATGGAAATTTCAAAAACCCACCCAAAAGCTTCATTTTGGAGTGACTAAGAAGGATCCAAGCTTACTTTTTCATTTTCATGTTTCAAACTTGTTTAAATCTTTGTCAAACCTAGGATTTGACCAAGATTCAAATGGGCATAAAAATTCAAAAAAGAAATCAAAAAAATGAAACACCAAAGCACATAAACTTCTTATGTCATATAGTAATTAAGCATTCATGTTGATCAACAAAGTCTATATATATTTAAACAATAAAAATCATGTATATATACCCCCAAACCCAAAACCACTTCTCTTCACATGCTTGACTTCATAAGACAGAGTTTAGGGGTTAGGGGTATAGATACATGATTTGTCTGGTTTGAATATGTCTAGACCTTGTTTATCAACTTGAATGCTTACTATGTGATTTGGTTTTTCATTTTTCTGTTTTTTAATTATTTTTCTGCCCATTTGAACCTTGGTCAAATCCTAGGTTTGAACAAGATTTAGACAAGTTCAACACGTGAAATTAAACGAATAAGTAAGCATTGATCCTTCTTAGTCACTCCAAAATGTACCAATTGATAGTGTTAACTTTGCTTCATGGAAAAAATAATGTCATGTAAATGAGTTAACTTGGATTTCCTACCCTTGAATCCATAGGAAACTTTGTTCTAATGCACTATAATAATCAACCGAGTTTTTACACCAACAGGTCTGTCACTTACGTGTGGTGCCCACGCGTGTGGTCCCACACTTGAGTGAGCACAAGTCACGTGCAATAGGTACGCCAACTCCCAGCCATCTTCTTTGTCAAGAGAAGACGCATCAGGATGCGTATTGGAAGTCTATGGGTCCTTCTGGATCCTTCGGTTGTCCCTCTCACAAAAAAAAAACAAATCTCTCTCATTCTCGGCCTCGCTCGACTCGCTCGCTCGCTCGCACCTCCTGCGCACTGACAAACCCTGCACAACAGTCAACATCACCAGAAAAAGAATATACACCATCAATAAGAGGGGCCCCGTGACTGCTCTCCCTTCTTCTCCTTCCGAGTGATTCCTCTTCCTCCGAGTTTCACTCGACGGGCAAACACACATGTGCTGCATAGTAATAATAAAAAAGTAAAAGAATCGACTACGAATCTATTATTAAATAGGTTATAAACTAGGGTTTTCCCCAGTACTACAGATCAAGTTGAAAAAAAAAATCCAACTACGGGGTTTGATTTTGGCCTACAAATAAAAAATTAAATAAGTTGAACTAGTATTCCTCTAAAAAATCATTTTGGTTTGCATTGTTTGATAATTTTCATAGCTAGAGTGCATCACAATTTTTTGATTTCATGCTTTGCTTTGCCAATTTTGATTTTTTCTAACCACCTTCTCTTTGATTTCAAATTTAGGTCAAACTATCGGTGCCTACTATGTGTTCTACTTGAATTGGATGCAGCATGCACACATGATATGTTTTAACATTGTTTTGGGCTTCCACACATCTTGGGGCATCCAAGTATTTAAGTTACCTTGTTTTTTAATTGTAATTCATGTACCCTTTCCTCCCAATTAAATTTTGGTTTTACATTTTTAAATTTTTTAAATTTTTATGCCCATTCTGATGTCATATAGTTAGCATTTAAGTTGATAAACAAGGTCTAGACATATTCAAACCGGAAAAATCATGTATCTACCCCTAACCCAAAACTCTGTCTTATCAAGTCAAGCACGAAGAGAAGTCGTTTTGGGTTTCAAACATGGAATTTTCCTAAACCCTCCAAAAAGCTTCATTTTGGAGTGACTAAGAAGGATGGAGGCTTACCTTTTTCATTTTCATGTTTTAAACATGTTTAAATCTTGGTCAAACCTATTATTTGACAAAGAATCAGATGGGCTTAAAATTTCAAAAAAATCAAAAAATGAAAAACCAAAGCATGCAGTCTTCTTATGTCATATATATATTACACATTCAAGTTGATAAACAAGGTTTGGACATATTCAAACCAAAAAATCATGTATCTACCCCCTAACGCTAAACTCTGTCATATGAAGTCAAGCATATGAAGAGAAGTGGTTTTGGGTTTCAAACATGGAAATTTCCATGCTTGAAACCAAAAACCACTTCTCTTCATGCATGCTTGACTTCATAAGACAGAGTTTAGGGTTAGGTGGTAGATACATGATTTTCCTGGTTTGAATATGTTTAGACCTTGTTTATCAAATTAATTGAATGCTTACTATATAACATAAGAGAAGACCTTGTTTTTTTTGAATTTTTATACCCATTCGAATCTTTGTCAAATCCTTGGTTCCACCAAGATTTGAATAAGTTAAAAACATGTATGCTTCTTAGTCACTTCAAAATGAAGCTCTTGGGAGGGTTTTTGAATTTCCATGTTCGAAACCAAAAACCACATATCTTCATGCTTGACTTCATGAAACAAAGTTTAGGGTTATGGGTAGATACATGCATGATTTTTCTTGTTTGAATATGTCTAGAACTTGTTTATCAACTTAATTGAATGCCTACTATATAACATAAGAAGACCTTTTTTGTATTTTTTAAATTTTTATACCCATTTGAATCTTGGTCAAATCCTAGGTTTCACCAAGATTTGAATAAGTTTAAAACATGAATATGAAAAAGTAAGCATGCATGTATGCTTCTTAATTAATCACTTCGAAATGAAGCTCTTGGGAGGGTATTTGAAATTTCCATGTTTGAAACCAAAAACCACATATCTTCATGCATGCGCTTGACTTCATGAGTCAAAGTTTAGTGTTAGGGGGTAGATACATGATTTCTCTCGTTTGAATATGTTTGAAACCAAAAACCACATATCTCTGGTTTGCCCGCACTTAGAAATGATATTTGCATCACTTATCATATGTTTGCCCATTTGAATCTTGTCAAATCCTAGATTTGACCAAGATAATTTAAACAAGTTTAAAACATGAAAATGAAAAGGCAAGCTTGTATCCTTCTTAGTCACTCTAAAATGAAGTTTGGGGAGGTTTTTGAAATTTCCATGCTTGAAACCAAAAAACCACTTCTCTTCATGCTTGACTTCATAAAGACAGAGTTTGGGGATATATAGGGGTAGATACATGATTTTTCTGGTTTGATATGTCTAGACCTTGTTTATCAACTTAATTGAATGCTTACTATATGACATAAGAAGACTATGTGCCTTGATTTTACATTTTTTTAAATTATGCCCATTTGAATCTTGGTCAAATCCTAGGTTTGACCATGATTTAAACAAGTTTAAAACATGAATATGAAAATTAAGCATGTATCCTTCGTAGTCACTCCAAAATGAAGCTCTTGAGAGGGTTTTTGAAATTTCCATGTTTGAAACCAAAAAACCACGTACTTCTCTTCATGCTTGACTTCATAAGACAGAGTTTGGGGTTAGGGGTAGCTTGATACATGATTTTTCTCGTTTGAATATGTCTAGACCTTGTTATCAACTTAATTGAATGCTTACTATATATATGACATAAGAAGACTATGTGCATTGGTTTTTCATTTTATTGTTTTTTTAATTTTATGCCCATTTGAATCTTGGTCAAATCCTAAGTTTGACCATGATTTAAACAAGTTGAAAACATGAATATGAAAAATTAAGCATATATCCTTCTTAGTCACTCCAAAATGAAGCTCTCTTGGGAGGGTTTTTGAAATTTCCATGTTTTAAACCAAAAACCACATATCTTCATGCTTGACTTCATGAGATAGAGTTTAGGGTTAGGGGGTAGATACATGATTTCTCTGGTTTGAATATATCTAGACCTTGTTTATCAACTTAATTGAATGCTTACTAATGTGACATAAGAAGACTATGTGCCTTGATTTTCCATTTTTTGTTTTTTCTGAATTTTTATGCCCATTTGAATCTTGGTCAAATCCTAGGTTTGACCATGATTTAAACAAGTTTAATAAAACATGAATAGGAAAAATTAAGCATATATCCTTCTTAGTCACTCCAAAATGTAGATCTTGGTAGGGTTTTTAAAATTTCCATGTTTGAAACCAAAAACCACGACTTCTCTTCATGCATGCTTGACTTCATAAGACAGAGTTTAGGGCTAGGGTAGCTAGATACATGATGTTTCTGGTTTGAATATGTCTAGACCTTGTTTATCAACTTAATTGAATGCTTACTATATGACATAAGAAGACTACATGCCTTGGTTTTTCATTTATTTTCATTTATTTTGAATTTTTATGCCCATTTGAATCTTGGTCAAATCCTAGGTTTGACCATGATTTAAACTAGTTTAAAACATAAATATGAAAAATTAAGTATCTATCCTTCTTAGCCACTCCAAAATGAAGCTCTTGGGAGTGTTTTTGAAATTTCCATGATTGAAACCAAAAACCACTTCTCTTCATGCTTGACTTCATAAGTCAGGGTTTAGGGATATATATATAGGGGGTACATACATGATTTTTCTGGTTGGAATATGTCTAGAACTTGTTTTTCAACTTGAGCTTATCTAGAGCTTGTTTTTAAATTTTTTATACCCATTTGATTCTTCGTCAAAATCCTAGGTTTGTTGACCTAGATTTGAACAAGTTTAAAACATGAATATGAAAAGGTAAGCATGTATGCTTCTTAATTAGTCACTCCAAAATGAAGCTCTTGGGAGGGTTTTTGAAATTTCCATGATTTAAACCAAAAACCACTTCTCTTCATGCTTGACTTCATAAGTTAGGGTTTAGGGATATATAGGGGGTAGATACATCATGATTTTTCTGGTTTGAATATGTCTAGAGCTTGTTTATCAACTTAATTGAATGCTTACTATATGACATAAGAAGACTATGTGCCTTGATATTTCATTTTTTTAAAATTATGCCCTTTTGAATATTGGTCAAAACCTAGGTTTGACAAAGATTTAAAAAAGATTAAAACATGAAAATGAAAAAGTAAGCCTTGATCCTTCTTATTAACTCCAAAATGAAGGTTTTTGGGAGGGTTTTTGAAATATCCATGTTTGAAACCCAAAACCACTTCTCTTCGTGCAGAGTTTAGGGTTAGGGGTAGCTAGACACATGAATTTTCTGGTTTGATATGTCTAGACCTTGTTTATCAACTTAATTGAATGCTTACTATATGACATAAGAAGACTATGTGCCTTGATTTTACATTTTTTTAAAATTATGCCCATTTGAATCTTGGTCAAATCCTAGGTTTGACCATGATTTAAACAAGTTTGTTTATCAACTTGAATGCTTGCTATATGACATCAGAATACTATGTGTTTGGTTTTTGTTTTTTGAATTTGTTATGCCCATTTGAATCTTAGTCAAATCCTAGGTTTGAATATATATGTCTAGACCTTGTATATCAACTTGAATGCTTACTATACATATGACATAAGAATGTTATGTGCTTTGGTTTTTCATTCTTTTCATTTTTTTCTGAATTTTTAGGGCCATTTGAATCTTGGTCAAATCCTTGGTTTGACCAAGATTTAAACAAATTTAAAACATGAAAATGAAAAGGGAAGTCTGTATCCTTCTTAGTCACTCTAAAATGAAGCTTTTGGGATGTTCTTTAAATTTCAATGTTTGAAACCCAAAACGACTTCCCTTCATGCTAGACTTCATAAGATCGACAGGGGGTAGATACATGATTTGTCTGGTTTGGATATATCTAGACCTTGTTTATCAACTTGATTGCTTACGATATGACATAAGAAGACTATGTGATTTGGTTTTTCATTTTTCTGATTTTTTTGAATTTTGTGCCCACCCATTTGTATCTTCGTCAAATCCTAGGTTTGACTGTCAACACCCGGGTTTTTAAGTCCGGATGCCCTATTATATCATACATCGCAATCCCAGGAAGATTGTTTTTGCGAGACATAATAGTAAGTCGTTCAGAGTCATCATTTATTACAACACATAAGGTCTTACAACAAGGGATCACATGATCCAATATTACACAAATAGATTGTTCAACATCACAAATAAGTAGCGGAAGCGTAGTAGTAGTGGACTATATGTTCCACAGGCAACGCTTGACGTTAGAAGATGATCCTAGTTATCGTAGACGTCCTGCTGTCCGTCATCCTGATACTGTTGCTCCTCTTCATAGTCTGGCATTTGAATAGCCAGGGCAAAGCCATGAGTACTTTTAAAGTACTCGCAAACTAATACTATGGTAAAACATATTAAGTGTAGTAAATGGGTACTAAGCTCTAGGTTTATTTGCATAAAGCCAAGTTTTCCTTTGATAAACATTTACTAAAATCCTCATTATTCAAATAGACTAACTCAAGTGGGAACATTAGTGTCATTCCCACAATTCATTTGGGATCCAAATCAATTCCCAATCACCATCATTATTTCAACATAAATTCTGATAAAGGAAGTAGTATGGCCTTTCCAACCGTCCGTAACCGCGGACACGGCTATTCGAATAGGTTTAACACTCTGCAGAGGTTGTACTCTTGTGCCACAACTTTTGATTACATCCGTCGAGGATAACCCCGAAGCATCGTAACTCAGTACGCGGATCATCAATCATAACCTTTCACTTATATGTCCTAGTATAGGCACCTCTCCCCATGAGCTTGGCCCCCCGGTGAGAACCAACTGTTAACCCGGGAACTGCACAGGGCTTGGGTCGTACATTCACCTCATATTCACATCATTTCTCACATACGGAGGCAGCCTCAGCGTAACCCCTATGATGCTTGTTTAGAGGGAACCCATACTAAAATACACAAGTTTCTAGTTAAGCCCTACCCACAATCAGGTATTGTGGGGGTACTTGTATAATTGGAAAGGTATCGCATTCAAAACCATATCAGGTTTATATCAAAAATCACTATCTTCTCTTGGTCAAATATCACCTTCAAAGTCATTCCATGGAATGAACCATCATTCCAAGGTTTCAAAATTCATATCAAAATCACTTGTTCCCATCTAGAGTAGTCAATTTTTAATTGATTAGCAATAGCAACTATATGAGGGGTGCTATCTAGCTTTGAGTGGTGTTCCTCTAATCCAAGTATGGTTCTAGTCTAGACCAAGTGAATCATAAATCAAAAAGGTACTTTGAAATAAATAAGCCAAAGTAAAATTAAGTAAAAACATGGGATAGGTAATACATAAAAGTAAAGTGTGATGGTGCCTTTGCTCTTGTAGAGCTAAGCATTTGTATTTAGCAAGGGTTAGCTTGCCTTGAGCTGAGTAGTGATCACAGTTCTCTTCCTCTTCTTGGGAGTAGGCCTCCTCCTCTTGATACTCCTCGTTACTAGCGTCTATATACGAATACGAGGTATAAATACTAAACCAAACTCACATGCTAAACTAGGAACACTCAAAGAGTTCACACTCTAGTCCTATTATCAATCAAACATGGCATGGTGAGTTATTTGAGGAATTCTTATTTAGGAGAAAATAATTTCCTCTCATTATTCCTATTTCTTAAATTTGGATATGTAGATTCTTAGAGAAATTCATTTCTTCTTATTACTTCATATTAAGATTTAATCTCTTCATATAATAATCAGGTATGAAATATATGTTGACCCAAGTCAACATTTCATATCTATTATATGTGAGTATGATTTAATTAAAGGGCTATACTACACATGTTATCATACTACTATTTTAAATGCATTAAAATCTCTAAGTAATAATTATCAGGGGTTCATTAGCCTAGGTCATTCCCCCTGGTTATATTACTTAGGATCAAGATTTAAATGAGAGAGTAGCTCTCATACTATTTATTAAATTTGAATTCCAAGTTGTATTGTTCTAGAATTGACTACATAGCTATCTTATTTGATCTAGTCCATGATCATACAAATAACATGCCTATATTATGGCATAATCAATTAGGGGACATCATTTGTGATTTATTGGAATTGGACACAATTCAAAATCATTTATAGATTATTTTTAATGATTATTTGAAGTTAGAAAAGGCTCTGCCTTGTTATTTTTGTCATTTAAAATTTAATACGAATTTGGATATGAGGCCAGTGGCATTATCTAGATAATTTCATGAGCTTTCTAAATATATAAAATTGGTTAAATTTGGTGTAGTAGATTTCGAGATATTTAATTTTGAAGTGAGCAGCAGTATTGAATTTGGAATTAAACAGAAATTCAATTTTTGAATGGTTAAGCTTGGCGGGAAACGTTACTGGGCCGAAACGATTTAAACCTCACTTCGCAGCCCAACAAGCAACTGGTGCGGGTGGGCTGCCCTGACAGGCTGGGGGCCACCCGTCAGTGCCTCATAACACGCCGAAGCGGTATGAGCGAGGAGGAGCGTCAGATCAAAAGGCTGATCAACGGCTCACGACGCTCGTCGTCTCCGGCGAGATTCCGACGAGGCCGCGGCGTCAGTAGGGGGTCGGAGAGCCTACCAGGGTTCCCGCGGTGCTCTGCTGGTGACGAGGTGACGTTGTCGAGGATGCTGAGCCGTCTGGTAGCAGTGGCGAAGCTCGGGGTGGCGCCAATCGTCGACGGCGATGTCCTGGCTCCGGCGGGCTTCGTCTTGCAATTGGAGCAGCTCCGGTGATATGGTGTGAAATTGATGTGGCGAGCGTGTTCAGAGAAGGGAGAGGAGCAGATGGTGTGAAGGGATCGTGGGCTGAGGAGCTCTATTTATAGCCGGACATGGTGGCCGTGAGGTGCTGCAAGGGAGCGGCCATGGCGCGGCTCCTGGGGCGAGCGAAAGGGCAAGGCGAGGACGGCAGTGGATAGGCGTCGTCCTAGCGGTGCTCGAGAGCTAGCTGGCGCAGAGAGAGGACGAAGGGATCGCTCGAGCTTTTGCAGGAATCATCACGGTACCCGCAGTACGCCGGCGACGAGGACGACGGTGACCATGCTTCTGCGCGTGCTTGAGTGTGTCTAGGGTGTAGAGGGCTTGGAGTAGATGCTCGACGCGGCGGTAGGGATGCAGGGCGAGGACGGCAGCGATCGAGTGCGTGGTGTCCTGGCGCAGCCAGTGCGCGCTCACCGCGTGCATGGGCGCGTGCTGGCAAGGTTTTGGACACGGCCGTTCTGGGCAATGCCGTGCACGGGCGATCGAGTGAGCGGTACAGGCGGAGTCCTTGTGCTGCAGAGATGCTCGAGGACATGGAGAATTGACCAGGGAGAGGCCAGGGAGGGTTTTGGCCAAAGGTGGCCGGCATGGCCACGGCATGCTTTAGTTTAGGATTTTTCTCTCCCTCCTCTCACTTTAATCGACCATAGCAGGTACAGGGATGATGCAGGGGAGCTAGAAGTAGCTAATGATCACAAGATCAAAGGGGTTTAGTGAAGAAACTGCTGGACAATAGTGTGTAACACAATTCTGATTTCATGTCTGCCAAGTGTTCGACATAATGCCCGCAAGAGAAAATTATTTAAATTTCGAAATTCTTTTTGGTACATCTCAATGATATAATTAATGTGAGGTATTGGTGGTGGTGGCACTCAATTTGGAAAAGATTTGCAACTTTTCAAATTTGAAGTGATCTTGTTTTTATTCTCAGATCCCATTTTGGCAATTTAATTCTGGTCAACCTAGTCAACTTTAGGGAGGGTGGTCAACATGAAAAGTATTCACCTTGACATGGTCTTGGATGACATGGCTTTGGTTGACAAAGTTTAGTTTAGGATTTGAGAAATACAGGGGTGTGAAGGGGTGAAGAAAATATTTTTGGCCCAAATGACCATTATCATATGTATGATGAATTCTTGATTTCTCTTGATTTGATTCTTGATCCAATGATGCAATTGTGTTAGTTTATCATATTGAAGCATTTTAGAAGCAAGGGAGCAAGCAATTATGGCCTTGGTGAAGGATTTGCATTTCTACATAAAGTGTATGTAAGTGATAAATGGGTTTTTCCCATTTTCTTGATTTCCCCTTATTTTAGGGTTTTGTGATCTTGATTAGGGTTCTCATAGCAATAGATCAACATGCTAACACTCATCATGGCAATTGCACAAAAGAAAAATTACTTAAATGCATGAATCTATATGTGGCACTATATGCATAGAAAAGTTTTTGTTTATTGTGAATTTTGAGTAAATGAAACTCTCACTTGCTTTATTATTGTTGAAAACTTGGGATGTTACAAACCCTTCCCCCTTACAAAAGATCTCATCCCGAGATCTTAAAGAAAACTAGGTACTAAAGAGTTTGGGGTACTCAGTCTTCATAAAGTCTTCTCTTTCCCAAGTGGCCTCTTCTTCGGTGTGGTTACTCCATTGGATCTTCAGAAACTTGATACTCCTGGTACGAGTGGTTCTGAATGCTTCCTCCAGAATGCGAATAGGTACTTCGCGGTAGGTTAGATCTGAGTTGATATCCACAGTGCGATGATCGATGTTCTTGAACACCTCAGTCTTCTCAGGTACCTCTAAGCACTTCCGGAGTAACGAGATGTGAAACACATTGTGCACCGTTGACATTTCTTCTGGTAACTCCAGCTGATAGGACACTTCCCCTCGGCGACTCAGGACTTTGAAAGGTCCGACATAACAGGGTGCAAGCTTTCCTTTAAGCTGGAATCTCTGCATTCCTTTAAGGGGGGACACTTTGAGATACACGAAATCTCCGATCTCGAAGGTCATCTCTCGGCGTCTCTTGTTGGCGTAGCTCTTCTGTCTTGATTGAGCGGTCTTGAGGTACTCGCGGATCTTGTGAACCTTCTCTTGAGCTTCCCGAAGAATATCTGGTCCAAAGACTTGACTCTCTCCGACTTCCGACCAATTCAGAGGGGTACGGCACTTCCTTCCATACAGGGCTTCAAAGGGGGCCATCTGCAAGCTGGCTTGATAGCTGTTGTTGTACGAGAATTCTGCGTACGGTAAGCAGTCTTCCCACTTAGATCCATATTCTAACACACATGCTCTCAGCATATCTTCCAGTATCTGGTTGACTCGTTCAGTCTGTCCATCTGTCTGCGGATGATAGGCGGTGCTGAAATTCAGCCTAGTTCCGAGTCCTTCATGTACCTTCTGCCAAAATCGGGAGGTGAATTGGGATCCTCTATCAGATACTATTGACTTCGGGGTTCCGTGTAGGCTGACTATTCGTGAGATATACAACTCTGCAAGTCTTGGTCCTTGGTAGGTGGTCTTGACGGGGATGAAATGGGCGACTTTGGTCAATCTGTCGACCACTACCCAGATAGAATCATTTCCTTTACTAGATTTGGGCAATCCAGTGATGAAGTCCATTCCTACCGAATCCCACTTCCATTCGGGAATCTGTAGGGGCTGTAGCAGTCCTGCGGGTCGTTGGTGTTCTGCCTTGACTCTCTGACAGATGTCACACTTGGCGATGTAACTCCCGATTTCTCGCTTCATCCCATGCCACCAGAACTGTTCCTTCAAGTCCTGGTACATCTTGGTACCTCCGGGGTGAATAGAATACAAGGTGTCATGGGCTTCCTTTAGAATCACTTGTTTCAATTCCGAATCTGACGGCACGCACAAGCGTCCGTTGTACCATAGCACTCCTTCTTCATCAACAGTGAATCCTGGTGCTTTTCCTGCTGCTATCTGGCTCTTAATCCCGTCAATGCTTGCATTGCTCTTCTGGGCTTCCATGATTTGACTAATCAGGGTGGGTTGTAGTTCAATGCTGGCGAGAAATCCTTCACTCACTAGCTCCATTCTAAACTGTTCAAACTCTTGGTGAAGGCTAGGTTGTTCTTCGGCAATCATGGAGTTCAACTGACACGGCAGTCTACTCAAAGCATCTGCTACCACATTGGCTTTGCCTGGGTGATAGTGGATTTCCATATCATAATCCTTGATTAACTCTAACCATCTCCTTTGCCTCATGTTCAGTTCCTTCTGGGTGAAGATATACTTCAAACTCTTGTGATCCGAATAGATCTCGCATCGATTACCCATGAGGTAATGACACCATACTTTCAAGGCTAACACGACTGCTGCTAGCTCTAAGTCATGGGTCGGATAATTCTGTTCATGCTGCTTCAGCTGCCTTGACAGGTACGAGATCACCTTGCCTTCTTGCATCAACACACATCCAAGACCAATCTTGGAGGCATCACAATACACATCAAATGGTTTGGTGATGTCCGGCATGATCAGTATTGGGGCTGAAGTCAGTCTGCTCTTGAGCTGTTGGAAGCTCTCTTCACACTTGTTCGTCCATTCGAACTTCTTGTCCTTTTTCAACAATTGGGTCATTGGTCTGGCTATGCTTGAGAATCCTTCAACGAATCGGCGGTAATATCCCGCCAATCCGAGAAATGCACGGACCTCAGTCTGGGTGGTTGGGGCTTTCCATTCTGCCACAGTCTTTATCTTTGAGGGGTCAACGGCAATTCCTCCTGCGGACAAGATGTGTCCCAGGAATCCTACTTCCTTCAACCAGAACTCACACTTGCTGAACTTGGCGTACAGCTGGTGTTCCCGAAGAGTATCTATGACCATTTCCAAGTGCTGCTCATGTTCTTCTTCGGTTTTGGAGTAGATAAGGATGTCGTCGATGAAGACAACGACGAACTTATCCAGGAAGTTCATGAAGATCTTATTCATGAGATTCATGAAGTAAGCGGGGGCATTGGTTAATCCAAAGGACATGACATTGTACTCATATAATCCATATCTGGTGGTAAAGGCAGTTTTGGGGATGTCCGATGCACGGATCTTGGTGATGGTACCCTGTCCTAAGATCAATCTTAGAGAACACGGTGGCACCGGTCAACTGGTCAAACAGGTCTTCTATTTTGGGCAAGGGATACTTGTTCTTGATGGTGACATCATTGAGCTTGCGGTAATCCGTACATAAACGAATCGTACCATCCTTCTTGTCCACAAACAAGACTGGTGACCTCTAGGGTGATGCACTTGGTCTAATCAAACCTTTGGCTAACATATCATCCAGTTGTTTCTTTAGTTCCACCAATTCTGCCGGATTCATACTGTAAGCTCTCTGGGCTATAGGTCCTGTTCCGGGGATTAACTCGATGATAAACTCGATATCCCGATCCGGGGGCATACCGGGTAGGTCATCTGGAAACACATCAGAGTATCTACAGACGACTCTGATTTGATCCAGGGTGGGTTTGGTTAAACTCTGGTTGCAGGTAAATTTTCTGGGCAGTTTTTCTGAGATATGCTCAACTAACACTCCAGTGCTACTAGTCATGGTGATGGCCTTCTTGGCACAATCAATCAATCCATGATGTTTGGACATCCAGTCCATACCCAGTACTACCTCCAAACCTTTTGTTCCCAGAACAATCAGATTGGCATAAAAGTCTATTTCATGAATTCTGATAGGAACATCTTTGCAAATTTTTCTAGCTTTAGTGGTTGATCCAGGTATTTGCACTACCATGACATGCTTCAAACTGATGGGTTGAATCTTACTAGTGCATGCAAATTCTTCCGTAACAAATGAATGCGATGCTCCAGAATCAAACAGCACTCTTGCAGGTATTGAGTTAACAGAGAACATACCCAGCACGACATCTGGGGCTTCCTGAGCTTCTTCCGCACTCATGTGAAAGAGGCGGCCGCTACGGTTGTTCGGGTTGTTGGGGGCGAACTTCTTGTTGTTGGCGACACGGTGTTGCTGCTGAGCAGGGCCAGTGGTGTTGGCGGCCATCTTGGCGAGTCTCTGGGGACACTCTTTGGAGTAGTGCCCCACCACGCCGCACTCATAGCAGTTGATGGTGGACTTCTCCTTGGGGGCGACAGGGATAGCATTGCTCCCAGTCCTTGGAGCAGTGTTGGTGTTGGGGTTGGCAGGGGCTCTTGTCGGAGCGCGGTTGAAGTTCACTACAAGAAAAGTTCTGATAGACAACGTCTCAAAATCGTCCGCTAAGGGGTATTTTTCGTCGCCTATGGGCCTAACCCGACGATATGGGTTCTGTTGTGGAAACTGCGTCAGGCAAAGTCCAACGACGTTTTTTTCGGTCCGTCGCGCTTGGGCGCCCTTCCGCCACGGAAAATCGGACCGTTGCGCAAGTGTTTCCGGGAGCCCGTTGACTGCTGACGTCATGCAACCGACACGTGGCGTACGCCGTTAGCGCGATTAACGGCGTTAACCGGCTGAAACCCCGTGGTAGATGGTAGGCCCACACGAGGCCTGCCACGTCTTAAGCGGGCCGGGCCAGATGACATAGTTTGACCGGTCAACTATATAGCTGGGCTGGTCCATTAGTTACGTGGGCCGGGCCTAACCTCTAATGTTGACTGGTCAAAACTTAAATGGGCCGGCCCATTTAACATGTGGGGTCCACCTTACAGCAACTGGGCCGGCCCAAGAAGCAAGTGGGCCGGGCCAAAAACACAGGTGGGTCCCACTTTCCTGTTAAAAGGCCGGCCCATTTAGTGTGTAGGGTCCACCGTATAGCAAGTGGGCCGGCCCAACAAGCTAGTGGGTCGGGCCAAAAACACAGGTGGGTCCCACTTTCCAGTTAAAGGGTCGGCCCATTTAGTATGTGGGGTCCACCATATAGCAAGTGGGCCGGCCCAACAAGATAGTGGGCCGGGCCAAAAACACAGGTGGGTCCCACCTTCCTGTTAAAGGGCCGGCCCATTTAGTATGTGGGGTCCACCATATAGCAAGTGGGCTAGCCCACCAAGCTAGTGGGCCGGGCCAAAAACACAGGTGGGTCCCACATTTCTGTTAATAGGCCGGCCCATTTGGTTTGTGGGGTCCACCATATAGAAAGTGGGCCGGCCCAACAAGATAGTGGGCCGGGCCAAAAACACAGGTGGGTCCCACCTTCCTATTAAAGGGCCGGCCCGTTTACCATGTGGGACCACCATATAGCAAATGGGCTGGCCCAACAACATAGTGGGCCGGCCCAAAAACACAGGTGGGCCCCACTTTCCTGTTGAAGGGCCGGCCCAATTAGTATGTGGGGTCCACCATGTAGTAGGTGGGCCGGCCCAACAAGATAGTGGGCCGGGCCAAAAATACAGGTGGGTCCCACTTTCCTCTTAAAGGGCCGGCCCATTTAGTATGTGGGGTCCACCACAAAAGCAAATGGGCTGGCCCAACTATTTAGTGGGCCGGCCCAGTAGTATGTGGGGTCCACCTTTTTGCAAGTGGGCCAGCCCAATTAGAGTGTGGGGTCCACGGTAAATCAAATGGGCTGGCCCAAGAAGTAAGTGGGCCAGCCCGTTTAGTTGCTGTTTATATGCCGGCATAATATGCGCTTTAGGATTTTGCGGGCAGGCACATATGTGATTTTGCTTAATTGTGCCGTTTAAGGGATGGGAATTCGTGATTTAGATACTGAGAATATTTACGCAGCATTGATTTCTGTCGAATAGCCTCACTTACCACAAGCACCAAAGAAAAAATGCGCGAAAGAACTATAAAAACTAACTAAATATTACATCAGCTGCAAGGCATTGAAAAAAATATTACAGAACCCAGAGAAATTGAATGGTAATTAAACCTAGCAATACAATGAAGCGATCCGGCAATCTTTTAAGTTGTCCATGCAGCACCTATATCTGAAACAAAGACATTACAAGTTAAGACAGTAACAATGGAAAGGCAAAGACACTACAATATTGTTTGCCAAAGAATTTGGAACTCATCATTTCGTCGTTACAACAAGATCATTGTAATGCGCACAATAAGCAAACAAAGAGTGCATGCCGCATACCAACAGCCAATATAACTGAGCATGTTAGAATGAAACAACAGACTTACTACTGTCGAGTCCCATGCAAACCAACATGTTCAGGGAGTACAAAATTGGCATGAACAACATAGTAGCAGGCTATAAATTTTGTAACGACGACTGAGCAAGATACAGAATATAGTGGGATCACCTGTGAACTTGTATAAGAGGGAATGCAAACCAATATGTTCAGCATTCCATATGTGAGCGTCATGCCAAGTCAGAGAAACAAGTCGATAATGCAGCTTTTGAAGAACAAGATGGCACACAAAATTATTATCTAGTAATATGACAAGTTTATTTGTACTACAGGCTTAGATAGCAGAGTGATAGCATGCCAAACTAAGTCCTTACTTTGTTAGCTTACAATGAACTAGATACAAAACAATGGCATCACCTGTAGTACAGGGAATGCAAGCCAACATGTTCATGGAGTAAAAAATTGGCACAAACAACATAGTAGCAGGCCATAATTTTTGAAACAACATCTGAGCAAGATAAAGTTATGATGGCTAGATCTACAGAGCAGGGAATGTAAACCAAATATAGAAGTTACGATGCCAAAAGCTATAGAGCAGGGAATGCGAACCAACATGTGCAATTACTTAAAATTGGCCATGAACTAAATAATAGCGAGGATGTTACTATAATAGCTAGGAATAATACGAGATAGGAGTTATAATGGCATCAGCTGATAAACTTGTAGATAAGGGAAAAAATCAATTTGTTTCGGGATATAAAGTTGTAATGAGCAACACATAGAGGATAGTTAATGCTACGGCTTAGGATGGACCGAGAAACGGAATATAGTGGGATACGAACTTGTAGAAAAGGGAATGCACACCAATATGTTCACAATTCTATATGTGAGCGCCATGCCAATTAAGAGAAACAAGTTAATATTGCAGCTTTTGAAGAATCAGATGGCAGACAAAATTATGATGGAAGTTGCTGCTGTGACGAGTTCAAATAAATTTGTACTGCGGGATGGCGGAGCGATAGCATGCGGGAACTAATAGCGAGCGATTAATTTGTATGCTGCGGGATGGCAGAGCGATAGCATGCAGGAACTAATAGCAGGCAGTTAGCTTACGACGAAGTAGATAGAAATAACAATGGCATCATCGTAGTACAGGGAATGCAAACCAACATGTTCAGGGAGAACAAGATTGGCATGAACAACGAATGAGCAAGATAGAAGTTATGATGGCTACATCTACAGAGCAGGGAATGCAAACCAAAATGTTCAATCGCTTGAAGTTAGCAATGAACTAGAAAATGGCAAGGTGTTACGGTCATAACTAGGAATGAACTAAAAGAGCTTCGGACAAACAGGCATCGAACCCGAACATGGCGCTAAAACAAGGGACTTACATTAGGAGAAGCACTGTGGGAATCACGGCGAGATCTTCACAGGGTTGATAGATCCGGTGATGAAGTACACTACATGTGCTCCTTGGGGTTGGAGAGACGGCCATTAAACTTCATGGTTACTCATCTAATCTGCAAAGACGTAACGCCGCGTCGTTAGCACAAACAGGTTCCCCCAAGATTAAACAAGAACTTGCAGGCAAGCAATAGAAAAGCGACAGTAGAAGAGTTTAGATCATGGACGGCGCCGGTGAAGCAGATTCGGTTCATGCACATCGGTGTCGGTGAGCAAGATCCGATGCGGTGGACGATGCCGCAGCTGAAGCGACTGCGGTAGGCTGCTGGATGAGCATATGGTTTCGAGGTTCGGCGGGGATGATCCGGTCCGGTTGATGATGGCGTCGATGAAGCGGCTCCGGCAGGCAGCCGGATGACGAGGATCGCGAGGGCTCGGGTAGGCCAGGGAAGTCCGGCGGGGATGTTCCGGTGCGGTGGTCGTGGAGGTGGTAGAGAGAGGGACTTGGGAAGTTCCGGTGGGTGGTCTGAGGGAAATGAATTTTTTTGGGAGGGTTTCGGGGCTAGGGAGGTGGTGATCCAAAAAATGACGGGCGAGACCCCCACCAACCGACTTTCTGTCATCTCCACAAGGGTAGAATGGGAATTTGAAAGCGTGTGAATTTTTTGTATTTTGTGGGCGGGAAGTTTTGCCGCTATGAGATTTTGAATTTGGCTAAGGTCCAAGTATAATGATAAAAAATTGTGAGACCATACTAGTACCTCTGTTCAAGGCCGAGTGCAAAATCAAATCATCATCACCTTGAATATCGGTTACTATCATCGTGTTCTATCTTCTTATCCCATTCAAAAACACGCCTAAAATATTTCTAGATTGGCGGGAGATTTTGGCGCCCGACTGAGATTTGATTTTGAATATGGCTATGGTCAAGTAATATAATATAATACTAATATAAAGACGATACACCTGGTTAAGTACTAATTGCTCTGCTTCGGTAGTTAAGGCCAGCAGCCACATCAAGCCATCATCATTACAAACAAAATCAGTCAAATCTAGAAGCTAGTATAGGATAAATTCACAGCAGCATAATAAATCCAGAAAACTAATATAATACTACATAAACTGCATACAAGAGCCAAAAGCAGCCAATAACAATGTTAATGTTCACGACAAACTAATCTGAAAATAATACAAGACACAATGTATGGCCAACATGAAGATTAGGATACCCCAGGATGAACGAATATGTTCTTCATTCAGCATATATTTCTTCGTCACTCCATTGAAGGAAATTTTCATTGAACTCCTTCCGTCTGCAGTGTGAAGCCAATACATCCTCCAAACGGTATGGCCTTTGTTCATTTCTCATACCGTAGTTTCCTAATCTATTCACATGTATTGGCCACTCATCCCAGGCCTTTATATCATCAAAGTACTCTCTGATATAACCAAAATCTGTGTAGTAGATGCAGCTAGGTCGAAGTGTCGGGTGCACTCTGGTGTCGACGGAGATACACCGGATATAATGGACGAAGAAGGCACGACTGCCAATGTTATTGACGGCATGGAGAGAGCGGCTCTCAGTGTCCACACGGTACACCAATGGTTGACCTTCCTCCAAATGCTTGTTGTCCAACAACACAAGCAGCAGAGCACCATCCGACTCCACAAGGTAGAACTTGTTATTTCCAAGTTCTGGAAATGAAAATAGTGTATCCATTTTGACAGTGCTCGCACGCTGCTCCAACTGGACATTGTTGGTGCACACTAATTTTCCGAACTCAAAATTGTTCACAGCTATTGCATACAATTCACCATTGAACGGGGTAATGCAACGCAGACAATGGTGCTCGATCGAAAATCTTCCTTCTCCCCAATCTTCATCTATACCCTTAGTTGGAGTGCTCTCATCGACCCAAGCAATTTCCGCCGGGTAATCTTTGGAAACGAAGACCATAGTCGGGGACTTCATCACAGCGACTGACTTCAGAATAACGTTTGGCATATGCGCCTCAAACATAGTATTCAATGTCTTTGTGAGTGGGTTCAGAAGCCGTATCTTGTGCGGCTGGTTCTTACAGGCAAGCACGATGACGCCACGGCAAAAGCCGACAAAGTAGTATCTAAAATATATTGATGAAGATAACATTCAGCACTAAGATGTTTACGATTGAAAATAAAAATAGATTAACTCTATAGATATGGAGGAATTTGAACCTTGCATGAACTTCCGTTAGATCGATGGTGACGTAGCGGGATGTGCGGAGGTGGAGGAAGGTGAAATCAGCAGCGCGTGGAAGGCCGTGGTCTAGCATGATCCATTCGTGCGGGTGCGCGTCGGGCTCGGGTAAACCTGAGCGCCAATTTCTAGACTTGCCTCATAGCGAGTAGATGTCAGCGTACTGCTCGTTCGCCGATGGCATTCGCCGATCTTGTGAAGTGGTCCATCAGCCGAGAGAGGCCCGGTTCACGGAGGCGACGGCCGCCGGCGCATTCTTCTTGTCCATCGCCGGCGGAGCGCGCGTGGGCGGTTGGTGTTTTTTCCTTCGATTTGGAGAAGTTGATGGGACGTGAGAGGCGTGGTTGCATGCGTGAGTGAGAATGAGGCGTGTGCGAGAGGGAGGGAGAGAGGGGCTGCGGCAACGTGACGGTTGGTCTCGGCAGTTTCTCAAAAAAGCTAGACGTTTGGTCTCAACACGCGCACCGCCTAACCGCTGTGCACCGCAACACGCGTCCGTGGTACTGCACGTCTGCACCGTTACGTGTACTCAGTTAGCCTTACACTGGAAAAATATCTGCACTCAGTTTTCCCCTCGAGTACTAATACTGGCTAGTGCATTACCTCATAAAAAAAAATACTGGCTAGTGCAATATACTCAGTTTTACCCTCAAGTGGCTGATCAACAGAGAGTCAACAAATGGGATTAAGCTATCTAATTGAGTAATTTCATGCGCAAAAAAAAATCATAGTGCCTCCTACTCATGGAGTCTTGTTAAGAAGAGGAGGTCTAATACGTGGAAAACAGAATAGCACACCACAGGTCCGAAATGATGGAAAGGGCTAGGCAATCCACTTATTATAGAACTCAACAAAAACCACATGGAACTATATTAAACTTATGCAGTAGCCAACGCAACCAAAAGTCAGAAGTGCAGGCTGAATCCCAAAGGCACAACACAAAAGGAAACTTGCAACCTTATATAAAAGGGGCTATGCAACCCACTTATATACACATTAACAGCCATCCTCGTGTGTGACAAGAGAAATTCAACACTGGATTCGGAGGTAGGCACATGAAGCTTTACAAGGGCCAATGGGGCACCAACAATTTAAGGATGAATTGAACCACACCGTCAACAATTCAAACTCGAGACCTTGGCTCTAATACCATTTAAGTTCGAACGGATTGAAAAGGCTAGGCAACCAATTTCTAAAACATCCACAGGAACAACTACCAAGTTGATCCCAGCCGTAGATAAATGCATCCACCAACAAAATAGGAACAGTGCCTCAGTCTCAGTAAACATTTCACAATACCAAGGTACTCACATGTCAATGTCAGTGTTTTCATCTCCAATTATCTATGGCATTTTATTAGTCTTTTGAGAGATTATAACAAACTTGATTGGCCTCCTGCAGTAGGGCATCACATGCTTCTGATCTCGATCTCAACATGTCAACTTGGTTTCTTAACACATCTGCTGCAACTCGTTCTATTTGGATTTGTTCCTCCAGAACTTGTGCAGAGAAAGACTTGGACTTGGACTTGGACTTGGACTGCAAAAACCCAGCATTTCGCAGGAAAGTGTTTTTGGTGATATCTTTATTTTTAAGTACCATGGTAAATGTCTCCATACATTCTTCTAGAGTTTTTTCCATACCATCTTTCCCGGGTTTTGCCATCTCCAATTTCATATTTGCCTGAAAAGTTTTGAGTCGTGTAAAAATAAAAGTTATTACAGAGAAACATGCAGACGGTAGATTTAATGTGTATGAACTACTTCTAATCCTACAAGTTGGTATGCCTGATTACACATCAAATGCATTTTCACAAAAACGCCTACAAGATCATATTGACATATTGCTCCTACAAATTGGCAAGTGTGTAGTTAAAAAATTTAAATCATAAAGAAGACTTACAATAACACTTTACGCAAGTTCTCCTATCACATTATGTTTGTTCTTCCGGCATGCCTCGAAGCTGCTCTTGCGAGTCATCTCATTGGCTGGTCCCATGTTGTTTGCATGATCTACTATCTGCAATTGTGAACTCTCAGATGGAGATCTAATAACGTGGTTGAATTGGAGGATGGAACTATAACATGCACACGGAGTTCTACACAATTTACTGAGTAACATATGTAGCGGTACGGACAGTGGGGCATTACTTTTGCGAGAGATGCCCAACCAAGTGACGAGATCTGTACGGCTTGGTAAACGTTGTTTCAAGCGGTTAGCCTGGTTCCTTTTAGACAACGTACGCAAAAGGAGACTAGTGAGACACTGGCGCAAAATAAGTATTCGGAATTTAATCTGGTTTCACGGTCCTCATAAGCCATACCACATTCTTTGGATCAGACCAATGCTTGACAAGATCTCCCCACTTTGCAAATCGAGTCATACGAGTGCGAGGAGACTTTGTTTGAACATTGGCGATGTCTGGCCGATGAAGTATGTCGCCTTAAGCTTATAGCGGTCTTTGGCGCAACAATTCTTTGAATACGGAAGCGATGACAAACTTTACATCCTCATTATCCTCATCGAATTCAAACCTTAACTGCTCACAATGGTGGAATGATTGGTGAGTTATATAGCATAGAAACAACAGTAAGCTACAAGAAATGGGACAGATCAATGTGGAATAATTTATCATTACCGGGGAGAAGCATGACTTACGTGTAAATTATGCACTAAACTCTCGAAGCTTGTGAAGGGGTGTCAACGTCTTGCTTCCACAATGGGAAGGTAGGAAGTTCATTCTGATAAAATGGCCAACCTTGTGATACAAGATATGAAGATTCATGCGGATGAAGTGGCCTTCTGCCACCTACAATAGATGTGATGCGAAATCTTGAACCCATTCCGGAAATCTTAGCTGCAAGTTTTTCCTACCGTTGGCCCCCTCCTATTGATTGATCGTGGCGAACCTACCAAGTTAAGCATTACATCAAGCTATCATGGTATATAGATACATAAGGGAGCATTAAACTACAAGTCTTGAAAAAAGTATTACCTTTTTTGGCGTGGGTCTCATCATCGGGAGAGGAGTTGTCTTTCGCAGGACTAAGGGTCGGAGGAGATCATCACCGGTTCTTTGGTGTTGTGGCAGCTCTTGTTTGGACATTTGAGGCTGTATCATACGGGACTAGCATCATGTGTCCTTGGCCATTATTACCTACCACCACTCGATGGTGCCAATTCTTGGCTAGAATTTCTTGTGGAAACTGGTTCTGTTGGCAATTGTTGCTTTGAGAATCAGGTATTGGCAACTGGTGGTTGTGGAATGTGTGGGCTGGTACATCTTTGGGGCTACTTCTGTACGATTCGATGGTTTGTGGTTTTTACGAGACCTTTTCTTGTTATCATTCTTGGCCTGTTCGCCACCTCGTGTCGATCTCTTGTTAGACCTTGTAATAGGAGGAGCAGCACGAGCATCGGGCTTAACTCTTTTTTTATTACGCCTTGTCACCCATCCTCCCAGGTATCGGCTGAGGTTCTGTTGAGTGTTCTTCCTCCTATTCGTTCTTGAAAAGTTCTTTCCCGAATCTGCGGATGCTGTCACACATAAATGATATTTCAATGTACAATATTATATGATGATGATATGCGAGATGGAATGGAAAAACAGTCAGGCAACATATGCCAAAACATATATGAGGCGTTAACTAAGCGGGAAAAATTGTAGTAATGAGATTGAACATGGCATGGGTAACATATTTGGTAGGACTGGGATACAACAAATGGAAGTTGGGACAAATAATTCGATGACGGGACAGAGAAAACTCACCTTGTTGTGTTGCGAGACGATAGTCGACCAGGGCATCTTCCTGAGTCAGCTCGCCATCACAATCGAGCGAGGATCAAATTCTGAATCGAGAGGAATGTTCCGTATCCTTTGTGAGGGCGGTGGGTGGCGTTTTTGCACTAGACCTTGTAGAAGGATGTAGTGTTAGGCCCAACGAGGCTGCAACTCGGCTATTATGCAGAATAGTTTGCCTCCGTTGCTCTTCGTACTCATTCTCGAGTGGAAGACCTAACATGCATTGGCGAGAAATGCAGATGAGATTTATCATGGAGCTGTGCATATAAGAACAAATTAATAGTAGCGGTGAGACTGCTCAAAAGGTGTAATGACAAACAAACTATGGCTCAAAAATAATTGATGTTCATATTGTCAAGCTTCATGCACTAGCCAACGCAACCGGAAGTCCGGACTGATGGAAAGGGCAAACAAATTATGGCTCAAAAATAATTTATGTTGGGCAACAAAGGGCAGCAGCAACAATTTTTAGGATAAGTATGATGTCAAGCTTCATGCAGTAGCCAACGCAACCAAAAGTCCGAACTGATGGAAAGGGCTAAGCAATCCACATATAGACTCAAACACATATAAGTGTCATTTTCATGCCAATGGTTAACCATATGGAATGGCGTGTGCTTAATATAATTGCCTAGGGTCTTCCAAATTCCAACAGATCGATCTATTGGATGAACTTGCTAGAGCATGCAATTCGAAATGGTATCAGACCTACAAGGTCCTGAGTTCAAATCCTAGCAAGTAGCAACGTGATATTCAAAATAAATATTTGCGGCCTTCCTAAAAAATATCTAATGATACATGCCTAAGGCTCGGTCTATTGAATGAGTGGTTTTATCACTTAGCACCACAAGTTGGGGATTTTTAATCACAAAACACCAACATTTGGGAAATTATTTCACATAACACATTATTTGTCATTAGTCGGCTTGACAAGAGCATGACCCTACGGCGTGACACCAATTTACGTATGTGAGCATGTTTGCTACAAACAAATGAATTTTGGTGTGAAATTTTGTAGACACTCTGTGGAAATGAGAATATGAGTCACACTTGTTACATATGCTACACACAAATGAATTACCATATGACAAATATCCACAAGAAATTATAACCACGCAAGAACATGAGATTTGGGTAATATATTCTGTACCAGCATAAGGTTTTGATAATGTTTACTAATACAACTACCCTGGACATAAGATTTTATTTTGAACTGTCTGGACTTAAGATTTAACAACTAGTGTTGACAAACAGCTTTGTATTTGCGTTTAACAGCAAATACCACAAAATAAAGTCTAATTGTCTTTCTCCTGCGGTCACTCTTAAGCGACGGTGGCCGGAGGTCACTAATGGGCTATCAAACGAGAGATCATGTATTCTGCGAAACAATTACCCCAAATGTTAGTGTTTTGTGATATAAATTTCTAGGGTTGTGGTTACGTGATAAAAAAAATCCTGAACTTCTGGTGTTAAGTGATAAAACCTCATTGGATGAACTAGCTAGAGCATGCAATTCCACATAGCGCACAGAGTTGCAAATAGAAAAAAATACAGGCAGTTTAATACTATCAATAAATTGCTCTCCTAGCTTGACTGCTATCATAACCTTTGTAATACGTACTACCACCATCCCGAAGTTTTTATCAAAAATCATTAACATGCAAAATACAAATTTAATATCATTAAATAGATAACGAATATATTTTAAATGCGGTATCTACAAAATATTATATTTCTTGATAGATTGTTCTCAAAGTTTGGTCAAACTTTACTTGGTTTGACTTTTATAAATAAGCCTTCAGGTTTGGGGTGGAGGTAGTAATGTAGTATACTTCAAACCCCAAAAAAGTACCGCATGAAGTGATATTTGGAAAAGAAATGCGTAACGAAAGCGGACATAAGCTCTGCCTCTCCATCGGCAGATGTAAGGTTACGATCGGCGAGTTCGAGATAAAAAAAAATACAGGCAGTTTAATACTATCAACAAATTGCTCTGCTAGCTTGACTGCTATCATAACCTTTGTAAAATGCATACTTCAAACCCCCAAAACATATCACACAGAAGTGATTCTCGGAAAAGAAATGCATAACGAAAGCGGACATAACCTCGATCTTCCTCTCGATCAGCAGATGTAAGGTTAAGATCTCATATAGCTACGCGGCAAACAACTATCTACACTGATCTAATATCAGCAAGAATGCATTGCAAGAAAGCAACGAAAACTAGTGTAAGAAATCAAATGCATATAACAAAAGCGGACATGTAAAGTATTCATCAACCTTCGTCTGAGGCCCGGGCGGATTTACTCTTTGGTTGGGGGTGGTCGACTTTGGGGCCGCGTTTTTTGCCCATCTCGATCTCCGGTGAGGTGGACTACAGAGTCGGGGAAGCAGATCCGGAGGAGATATGGCGCGGTGAACGTCGGCGTCGAGGAAGCTAATCCGGCTTGCTAGGCAGCAAGGGAGCCGGTAAAACGTGGTCGGTCACTACGGTGGCCGGTAAGAAGGCAGTGATGGTGAGGAGGGGCGGTGGGGCACGGCCGTCGTCGTGGGAGTGTGCCTGGTAGAAGCATGAGAAAGATGTGGTGTTCGAATTGTGCTCTACAGGGAAATATCCTCTGTGGACCGATGTTTATAGGCCGACGGGCAAACCGCAGGTTTTGGGGTAGCTTGAAAATGGGACGCGCCAACAATTTCGGCGCGTGTTTTGCGGCAGAGATGAAAGTCACCCATAAGAAACTTTCCTCATGGATGCTTGTTGCTTGGTCGTGTGGACAACATATATAGTGGGAGATGCCCATAGCTAGCTAGGCCATTCATATCAAACTCAAGTGATTATCACTAAGTTTACAATGAATATATTTCATGACACTTGATATTGGTCGGATAGTAGAAAATATATTTCATGACTATCGATCCCATATTAGTTAATTTATATTATTTCAATTGCTAAAATATTTTCATATTCTTTTAGAGTTCTAAAAAACACACTACACAATGACAATGGATATCACTACCTTCTAGGTCCCGGTCATCAGATTTAGAGTAAAGTAGCTTAGCGACAGATTTAGACCTTTGTGCAACAAATACATGAGTTGGTGATATGTGCAAAAGAACAGGTTAAGTGAGTGTTTTGTGCAACAATGACAACAATAAGTGGAGTTTCGATCGTGCAAAGGATAAAAGGTGGAAGAGGGATCACACGGAAGGAGAAAGAGAAAGGGAGAGCAGTGCCTCACGGGGCATTGTTATTTATGGTGAAAAGAAATGCTTCACTTTTTTCGGTGAGTGATGTTGACTGGCACACAGGGTTTCAGTTATGTAGACCTGCAGTGCAGGCTACGCGCCCGTCTAATATTCATTTTTTTCAGCGACAA
Source organism: Lolium perenne (assembly GCF_019359855.2). Taxonomy (NCBI): domain Eukaryota; kingdom Viridiplantae; phylum Streptophyta; class Magnoliopsida; order Poales; family Poaceae; genus Lolium; species Lolium perenne. The sequence continues at coordinate 81,820,891 of NC_067248.2, read as the reverse complement.
AAGGGAGAGAGAGAGAGAGAGAGAGAGAGAGAGAGAGAGAGTCTTGACGACGCGTCTTTACTTAACAAAGAAGATTGCTGGGAGTTTGCCTACCTACCGCATGTGACTTGTGCTCACTGATGTGTGGGACCTACACGCATGGGACCACACGTAAGTGACCGACCTACTTTATTCTAGGGGTGCCCCTCAAGCTAATACATAATCTGCAACATGAAACTATATTCGCTTATAAAATCTGAACTTTGAAATCCAATTTAATTTAAGTCTATTATTGGTCATATCAACTATCAAGTCTAAAATTACATTCTGAAACTTGTTCAACGCTTTCTCATGAATTATTATGGTAGTTTTTTAAAATCAAATGCTAATTGATTTGAGATAATAAAAAACATATATTATTGCACAACAATGGGATATTAAAATATCTATTTGTAAATAAAAATAAGAAGTCAATGTTGTGGTAAGTTAGGAGGTTCAAAGGGTAAACCAAATATAACGTTTTGTTCAATCTCATAGTTCATATTACCAAGTTTGATTATCCCTGGACAACATTGTTTGTTATAGTGTTCCCTAATTGGGCATGGTGGTGCATCTTGCCATTTCTAACAATGTTGATGACTAGACTTTTCAAGTTTTCGGTATAAAAAATCGTTTTTCATTTTCTAGATGATAAAATATGTTTTTTGTGCATGGGGTAGAAAAGATATGGGTCAAAATGGCGCATCTACATTTTTTAAATAAATTACGCCATATTTTAATGACAAATCCCAAATTTACAGTTTTTAGTGCTTTCTAGCTAGTTTCGCACATTTAAATGACTTTATGCTGATTTATTGAAAGTAATTCAAATTTGAATTGTAGATATGTTATAACTTGGTCCTACAAGTCCCCATAAATAATTTTTATATACATATTACTTACTATATATAGAAACCAGCAATAGTACTGAAATATTCAACCCCTTTGCAGGATAATCATGTAAAACATTTTGACCTGGTTTTGAAATAAATAAATGAAACTGAAGAAAACCTGAAAAATGAAACCCTTCTACATGGAGTGTGCTTGTATGTGTTAGTTGACAGGGAAAATAAGAAACATGTGATAGGGTAGTGAAAAACAAAATGTCTTCACAAAGCGGACTATCGTGTATGAAGATTCATGGTTTGCAAGCCAAATGATATAGTTATGGCCATATTTGTGGCACAGTTTGTTACAATGTGCCCAAATTGGGCATGGTGGTGCATCTTGCCATTCCCAACAATGTTAATGACTAGACTTTTCAACTTTTCGGTATAAAAAATATTTTTTTCATTTTCTAGATGACAAAATATGTTTATTTTGTGAATGGTGTACATATAAGATACGGGTCAAACTGGCAACTCTACATTTTTTAGATAAATTACGCCATATTTTAGTGCCAATTCCCAACTTTTACGGTTTTAGTACTTTCAAGATAGTTTCGCACATTTAAACGACTTTATGCTGATTTACTGAAAGTAATTCCAATGTGAAATGTGGGGGTGTTATAACTTCGTCAAAGAAATCCCCCAAAAACATAGTTTAGGGTTGGGGTAGATACGGAGTACATGATTTGTATGTTTTGAATATGTCTAGACCTTGTTTATCAACCTGAATGCTTAATTACTATATATATGACGTAAGAAGGCTATGTGCTTTGGGTTTTCATTTTTTTTGATTTTTTCTGAATTTTTATGCTCATTTGAATCTTGGTCAAATCCTAGGTTTGACTAGGATTTAAACAAACTTAAAACATGAAAATGAAAAGGTAAGCCTGGATCCTTCCTAGTCACTCTAAAATTAAGCTTTTGGGAAGTTTTAGAAATTTCCATGTTTGAAACCCGAAACCACTTCTCTTCATGCTTGACTTCATAAGACAAAGTTAAGGGTTAGGGGTAGATACATGCCTTTTCTGTTTTGAATATGTCTAGACCTTGTTCATCAACTTGAATGCTTACTATATATATATATATATATGACATAAGAAGGCTATATATATATATGTGCTTTGGTTTTTGGTTTTTGTTTTTTCTGAATGTTTATATATGCCCATTTGAATCTTGGTCAAATCCTAGGTTTGACCAAGATTTAAACAAGTTTAAAACATGAAAGTGAAAAGGTAAGCATGGATCCTTCTTAGTCATTCTAAAATGAAGCTTTTGGGGGGTTCTTGAAATCTCAATGTTTGAAACCCAAAACCACTTCTCTTCATGGTTGACTTCATAAGACATATGAGTTTAGGGTTATGGGGTAGATACATGATTTGTCGGGTTTGAATATGTCTAGACATGCTTGTTTATCAACTTGAATGCTTACTATATGACCTAAGAAGACTATGCATGTGCATTGGTTTTTCATTTTTTGTTCTTTCTGAATGTTTATGCCCATTTGAATCTTGGCCAAATCCTAGGGTTTGACCAAGATTTAAACAAGTTTAAAACATTAAAATGAAAAGGTAATCATGGATCCTTCTTAGTCACTCTAAGATGAAGTTTTTGGGAGGTTTTCGAAATTTCCATGCATGTTTGAAACCCAAAACCACTTCTCTTCATGTTTGACTTCATAAGACAGAGTTTAGGGTTAGGGCTAGGGGTAGATACATGATTTTCTAGTTTGAATATGTATAGACCATGTTTATCAACTTGAATCTTTGGCCAAATCCTAGGTTTGACCAAGATTTAAACAAGTTTAAAACATGAAAATGAAAAGGTAAGCCTGGATCCTTCTTAGTCACTCTAAAATGAAGCTTTTGGGAGGTTTTTGAAATCTCAATGTTTGAAACCCAAAACCATTTCTCATCATGCTTGACTTCATTAGATATAGTTTAGGGTTAGGTGTAGATACACGATTTGTCTGGTTTGAATATGTCTAGACCTTGTTTATCAACTTCAATTCTTACTATATGACATAAGAAGACTATATGTGCTTTGGTTTTTGATTTTTTAATTTTTTCTGAATGTTTATGCCCATTTGAATCTTGGTCAAATCCTAGGTTTGACCAAGATTTAAACAAGTCTATAACATGAAAATGAAAAGGTAAGCCTGGATCCTTCTTAGTCATTCTAAAATGAAGCTTCTGGGGGGTTCTTGAAATCTCAATGTTTGAAACCCAAAACCATTTCTCATCATGCTTGACTTCATTAGATATAGTTTAGGGTTAGGTGTAGATACACGATTTGTCTGGTTTGAATATGTCTAGACCTTGTTTATCAACTTCAATTCTTACTATATGACATAAGAAGACTATATGTGCTTTGGTTTTTGATTTTTTGTTTTTTTCTGAATGTTTATGCCCATTTGAATCAAGATCAAATCCTAGTTTTGACCACGATTTAAATAATTTTAAAACATGAAAATGAAAAGGTAAGCCTGGATCCTTCTTAGTCACTCTAAAATGAAGCTTTTGGGAGGTTTTTGAAATTTCCATGTTTGAAACCCAAAACCATTTCTCATCATGCTTGACTTCATTAGATATAGTTTAGGGTTAGGTGTAGATACACGATTTGTCTGGTTTGAATATGTCTAGACCTTGTTTATCAGCTTCAATTCTTACTATATGACATAAGAAGACTACATGTGCTTTGGTTTTTGATTTTTTTGATTTTTCTGAATGTTTATGCCCATTTGAATCTTGGTCAAATCCTAGGTTTGACCAAGATTTAAACAAGTCTATAACATGAAAATGAAAAGGTAAGCCTGGATCCTTCTTAGTCATTCTAAAATGAAGCTTTTGGGGGGTTCTTGAAATCTCAATGTTTGAAACCCAAAACCATTTCTCATCATGCTTGACTTCATTAGATATAGTTTAGGGTTAGGTGTAGATACACGATTTGTCTGGTTTGAATATGTCTAGACCTTGTTTATCAACTTCAATTCTTACTATGTGACATAAGAAGACTATATGTGCTTTGGTTTTTGATTTTTTGATTTTTTCTGAATGTTTATGCCCATTTGAATCTTGGTCAAATCCTAGGTTTGACCAAGATTTAAACAAGTCTATAACATGAAAATGAAAAGGTAAGCCTGGATCCTTCTTAGTCATTCCAAAATGAAGCTTTTGGGGGGTTCTTGAAATCTCAATGTTTGAAACCCAAAACCACTTCTCTTCATGGTTGACTTCATAAGACATGCAGAGTTTAGGGTTAGGGGTAGATACATGATTTGTCGGGGTTGAATATGTCTAGACATGCTTGTTTATCAACTTGAATGCTTACTATATGACATAAGAAGGCTATGTGCTTTGGTTTTTCATTTTTCCGGTTATTTGAATTTTATGCCCATTTGAAGATTTTGGGAGGTTCTTGAAATTTTCATGTTTCAAACCAATACGACTTTTCTTCATGCTAGACTTCATAAGATCGACCGAGTTTATGGTTAGGGGGTAGATACATGATTTGTCTGGTTTGAACATGTCTACTATGTGCTTTTGTTTTTCATTCTTCTATTTTTTTTTATTTTATGCCCATTTGAATCTTGGTCAAATCCTATGTTTGACCTGGATTTAAACAAGTATAAAATATGAAAACGAAAAGGTAAGCCTGGATCCTTCTTAGTCACTCTAAAATGAAGCGGCTTTTTGGATGTTCTTGAAATTTTCATGTTTGAAACCCAAAACCACTTCTCTTCATGATTGACTTCATAAGACAGAGTTTAAGGTTAGGGGCAGATATATACATGATTTTCTAGTTTGAATATGTCTAGACCTTATTTATCAACTTGAATGCTTACTATATGACATAAGAATGCTATGTGCTTTGGTTTATCAATCTTTTGGTTTTTTCCTGAATTTTTATGCCCATTTGAATCTTGGTCAAATCCTAGGTTTCACAAAGATTTAAACAAGTTTAAAATCTGAAAATTAAAAGGTAAGCATGGATCCTTCTTAGTCACTCTAAAATGAAGCTTTTGGGAGGTTTTTGACATTTCCATGTTTGAAACCCAAAACCACTTCTCTTCATGCCTTACTTCATAAGACGGAGTTTAGGGTCGTTAGGGAGTAGATACATGATTTGCCTGGTTTGAATATGTCTAGACCTTGTTTATCATCTTGAATGCTTACTATATATGACAGAAGAAGACTATGTGCATTGGTATTTCATTTTTTTTTTGAATTTTCATGCCCATTTCAATCTTGGTGAAATCCTAGGTTTGAGCAAGATTTAAACAAATTTAACACGTGAAAACGAATAAGCATGGATCCTTCTTAGTCACTCCAAAATGTACCAATTGATAGATGTGTTAACTTTGCTTCATGGAAAAAATAATGTCATGTAAATGAGTTAACTTGGATTTCCTACCCTTGAATCCATAGGAAACTTTGTTCTAATGCACTATAATAATCAACCGAGTTTTTACACCAACAGGTCTGTCACTTACGTGTGGTGCCCATGCGTGAGGTCCCACACTTCAGTGAGCACAAGTCAAGTGCAGTAGGTACGCAAACTCCAAGCCATCTTCTTTGTCAAGAGAAGACGCATCAGGATGCGTTTTGGAAATCTGTGGGTCCTTCTGGATCCTTCGGTTGTCCCTCTCACAAAAAAAAACAAATCTCTCTCATTCTCAGCCTCGCTCGATTCGCTCGCTCGCACCTCCTGCTCACTGACAAACCCTGCACAAAAGTCAACATCATCACCCGAAAAAGGGGAGACACCATAATGCTCTCCCTTCTTCTCTCCTTCCGAGTGATCCCTCTTCCTCCGAGTTTCACTCGACGGGAAACACACATGTGCTGCATAGTAATAATAATAAAAAGGTAGAAAAATCAACCTACGAATCTATAATTAAATACGTTAAACTAGGGTTTTGCCCAGTACTACAGATCAAGTTCATAAAAAATCCAACTACGGGGTTCAAACAACCCCATTTCTAATCCAAGATTTTTTCGACCTCATCCAAATGGCCTTAAACTATAGGGTTAATTAGCATCTAGTGCAGTATGTGTGAACATGTATGCACTATGTGTGCTATAACTTGTATGTCTTTCAAATTTGAACCAAATTTGAAATATATGAAATGGGGCTTTTGGCTTAAACGTTTGAAACCCAAAACGACTTCTCTTCATGCTAGGCATCATAAGACCGAGTTTAGGGTTAGGGGTAGATATGAGGATTTGTCTGTTTTGAATATGTCTATACCTTGTTTATCTACTTGAATATGCTTACTATAGATATATATGACGTAAGAAGACTATGTGCTTTGGTTTTTATTTTTTTTATTTTTCCAGAATTTTTATGCCCATTTGAATCTTGGTCAAATCCTAGGCTTGACCAATATTTAAACAAGCTTAAAACATGAAAATGAAAAGGTAAGCTTGGATCCTTCTTTGTCACTCTAAGATGAAGTTTTTGGGAGGTTTTCAAAATTTCCATGTCTGAAACCCAAAAACACTTCTCTTCATGCTTGACTTCATAAGACAAAGCTAGTTTAGGGCTTTAGGGGGTAGATACATGATTTGTCTAGTTTGAATACGTCTAGACCTTGTTTATCAACTTCAATTCTTACTATATGACATAAGAAGACTATATGTGCTTTGGTTTTTGATTTTTTCATTTTTTTGAATGTTTATGCCCATTAGAATCTTGGTCAAATCCTAGGTTTGACCAAGATTTAAACAAGTCTATAACATGAAAATGAAAAGGTAAGCCTGGATCCTTCCTAGCTAGTCATTCTAAAATGAAGCTTTTGGGGGGGTTCTTGAATCTCAATGTTTGAAACCCAAAAACCACTTCTCTTCATGGTTGACTTCATAAGACATGCAGAGTTTAGGGTTAGGGGGTAGATACATGATTTGTCGGGTTTGAATATATCTAGACATGCTTGTTTATCAACTTGAATGCTTACTATATGACATAAGAAGGCTATATATGTGCTTTGGTTTTTCATTTTTCTGGTTTTTTGAATGTTATATGCCCATTTGAAGATTTTGGGTGGTTCTTGAAATTTTCATGTTTGAAACCAATACGACTTCTCTTCATGCTAGACTTCATAAGATCGACCGAGTTTATGGTTAGGGGCTAGATACATGATTTGTCTGGTTTGAACATGTCTAAACCTTGTTTATCAACTTGCAAGCTTACTATATGACATAAGAAGACTATGTGCTTTTGTTTTTCATTCTTCTATTTTTTTTATTTTATGCCCATTTGAATCTTGGTTAAATCCTATGTTCGACCTGGATTTAAACAAGTATAAAATATGAAAACGAAAAGGTAAGCCTGGATCCTTCTTAGTCACTCTAAAATGAAGCGCCTTTTGGGATGTTCTTGAAATTTTCATGTTTGAAACCCAAAACCACTTCTCTTCATGATTGCTTCATAAGACAGAGTTTAAGGTTAGGAATAGATATATACATGATTTTCTAGTTTGAATATGTCTAGACCTTGTTAATCAACTTGAATGCTTACTCTATGACATAAGAATGCTATGTGCTTTGGTTTATCATTCTTTTGGTTTTTTCCTGAATTTTTATGCCCATTTGAATCTTGGTCAAATCCTAGGTTTCACAAAGATTTAAACAAGTTTAAAATCTGAAAATTAAAAGGTAAGCATGGATCCTTCTTAGTCACTCTAAAATGAAGCTTTTGGGAGGTTTTTGAAATTTCCATGTTTGAAACCCAAAAACCACTTCTCTTCATGCTTGACTTCATAAGACAGAGTTTAGAGTGTTAGGGGTAGATACATGATTTGTCTAGTTTGAATATGTCTAGACCTTGTTTATCAACTTGAATTCTTACTATATGACATAAGAAGGCTATGTGCTTTGGTTTTTCATTTTTCTGGTTTTTTTGAATATTATGCCCATTTGAAGATTTTGGGAGGTTCTTGAAATTTTCATGTTTGAAACCAATACGACTTCTCTTCAGGCTAGACTTCATAAGATCGATCGAGTTTATGGTTAGGGGGTAGATACATGATTTGTCTGGTTTGAACATGTCTAAACCTTGTTTATCAACTTGAAAGCTTACTATATGACATACGAAGACTATGTGCTTTTGTTTTTCATTCTTCTATTTTATTTTATTTTATGCCCATTTGAATCTTGGTCAAATCCTATGTTTGACCTGGATTTAAACAAGTATATAATATGAAAACGAAAAGGTAAGCATGGATCCTTCTTAGTCACTCTAAAATGAAGCGGCTTTTGGGATGTTCTTGAAATTTTCATGTTTGAAACCCAAAACCACTTCTCTTCATGATTGACTTCATAAGACAGAGTTTAAGGTTAGGGGCAGATATATACATGATTTTCTAGTTTGAATATGTCTAGACCTTGTTTATCAACTTGAATGCTTACTGTATGACATAAGAATGCTATGTGCTTTGGTTTATCAATCTTTTGGTTTTTTCCTGAATTTTTATGCCCATTTGAATCTTGGTCAAATCCTAGGTTTCACAAAGATTTAAACAAGTTTAAAATCTGAAAATTAAAAGGTAAGCATGGATCCTTCTTAGTCACTCTAAAATGAAGCTTTTGGGAGGTTTTTGAAATTTCCATGTTTGAAACCCAAAACCACTTCTCTTCATGCTTAATTGACTTCATAAGACATAGTTTAGAGTGTAAGGGGTAGATACATGATTTTTCTAGTTTGAATATGTCTAGACCTTGTTTATCAACTAGAATTCTTACTATATGACATAAGAAGGCTATGTGCTTTGGTTTTTCATTTTTCTGATTTTTTTTGAATTTTATGCCCATTTGAATATTGGTCAAATACTAGCTAGGTTTGACCAAGATTTAAACAAGTTTAAAACATGAAAATTAAAAGGTAAGCCTCGATCCTTCTTAGTCACTCTAAAATGAAGCTTTTGGGAGGTTTTTGAAATTTGCATGTTTGAAACCCAAAACCACTTCTCTTCATGCCTTACTTCATAAGACGGAGTTTAGGGTCGTTAGGGAGTAGATACATGATTTGCCTGGTTTGAATATGTCTAGACCTTGTTTATCATCTTGAATGCTTACTATATATGACAGAAGAAGACTATGTGCATTGGTATTTCATTTTTTTTTTTGAATTTTCATGCCCATTTCAATCTTGGTGAAATCCTAGGTTTGAGCAAGATTTAAACAAATTTAACACGTGAAAACGAATAAGCATGGATCCTTCTTAGTCACTCCAAAATGTACCAATTGATAGATGTGTTAACTTTGCTTCATGGAAAAATTAATGTCATGTAAATGAGTTAACTTGGATTTCCTACCGTTGAATCCATAGGAAACTTTGTTCTAATGCACTATAATAATCAACCGTGTTTTTACACCAACAGGTCTGTCACTTACGTGTGGTGCCCATGCGTGAGGTCTGATACGTCTCAAACGTATCTATAATTTCTTATGTTCCATGCCACTTTATTGATGATATCTACATGTTTTGTACACATTATATGTCATTATTATGCGTTTTCCGGAACTAACCTATTGACGAGATGCCGAAAGGCCGATTCTTTGTTCTGCTGTTTTTGGTTTCAGAAATCCTAGTAACGAAATATTCTCGGAATCGGACGAAATCACCGCCCAGGTTCCTATTTTTCCCGGAAGCTTCCAGAGCACCGGAGGAGGATGAGAGGGGAGCCAGAGGGGCCCCACACCACACCCCGGCGCGGGCCAGGGGGGGGGGCGCGCCCCCCTAGGGTGTGGGCAGCCCGTGGCCCCTCCGACTCCCTCTCTTCGCCTATTTAAGCCTCTCTGACCTAAAAACACCGGGAGAGAACCACGATACGGAGAAAAACCTTCCAGAGCCACCGCCATCGCGAAATCAAGATTCGGGGGACAGAAGTCTCTGTTCCGGCACCCTGCCGGACGGGGAATTGCCCCCGGAGTCATCTCCACCGCCGTCTCCACCGCCATCTTCACCGCCATCGCTGCCTCCATGATGAGGAGGGAGTAATTCACCCCCGGGGCTGAGGGCTCTACCGTAGCTATGTGGTTAATCTCTCTCTCTGTACTCCAATACAATGATCTCATGAGCTGCTTTACATGATTGAGATCCATATGATGAGCTTTGTATCGCTACTAGTTGTGTGCTACTCATGTGATGTTATTAAAGTAGTCTATTCCTCCTGCATGGTGTAAAGGTGATTAGTGCGTGCACCGTGTGGTTCTTGTCGTAGGCTATGATCATGATCTCTTGTAGATCGTGGAGTTAATTGTCATTATGATAGTATTGATGTGATCTATTCCTCCTTCATAGTGTAATGTGGACAGTGCGTGCGCTATGTTAGTTCTTGGTTTATTTTGCAATGATCTATTATGCTCTAAGGTTACTTAAACATGAATATCGAATGTTGTGGAGCTTGTTAACTCCGGCATTGAGGGTTCGTGTAATCCTACGCAACGAATGATGTTCATTATCAAACAAGAGTGTATGTAGCACATATGAGAAAGAGTTATTTATTATGCGATCAATGTTGAGAGTGTCCACTAGTGAAAGTATGATCCCTAGGCCTTGTTTCCAATACTGAAAACACCGTTTATTTACTGTTCTGTTGCATGTTTACTCGCTGCCATATTTTATTCAGATTGCTATTACCACTCATATACATCCATATTACTTGTATTTCACTATCTCTTCGCCGAACTAGTGCACCTATACACCTGACAAGTGTATTTGGTGTGTTGGGGACACAAGAGACTTCTTGCTTTGTGATTACAGGGTTGCTTGAGAGGGATATCTTTGACCTCTTCCTCCCTGAGTTCGATAAACCTTGGGTGATCCACTTAAGGGAAACTTGCTGCTGTTCTACAAACCTCTGCTCTTGGAGGCCCAACACTGTCTACAAGAATAGAAGCACCCGTAGACATCAAGCACTTTTCTGGCGCCGTTGCCGGGGAGGAAAGGTAAAAGGCACTCATACTTCGGTTCCAGGTAACAGTACTTTTCTGGCGCTATTGTGTGTGTGCTCGAAGCTATTTCCTTTAGACTCTGCAATTGCGACATTTTGTTTCTTGTTTACACTAGTTAGGCATAATGGACAACAATGAACTTTTTATTCTATTTCCTGATTTAAGACATGGATGGTTTGATGCGAAAATTAAAAAACCCATGGAACATATTAGTATGAATGCAATTACTGCTAATGCTATGAAGAAGTCTAAGCTTGGGGAAGCTAGTTTACATAAAAATAATCTTTTTTGCTCCTCAGCTTTGGAAGAAATATTTTGCTCTGATGATGCTTTATCTCCCATATGCTATAATTCTAATGATGCTTCTGATATTTTAAATCCACCTGCTGAAAGTATTCCGTATAAAATACCTATGGAAATTATTGAACGTGTTATGGATAACCGCTATGAAGGGGATGGAACTGTCCATCCTAGGAATCATTTATTGTTTTTGCATGAATTATGCGGGTTATTCAAGTGTGCAGGTATTTCAATGGATGAAGTTAGAAAGAAATTATTTGTTATATCGCTATCTGGTGAAGCGGCGCATTGGTATAAACTATTGAAGGACGGGCGCTCTCTTGATTGGAAGGATATTGTGCCTCTATTTTATTCCAAGTTCTATCCTCCAAGTGAAATTCACAAAGATCGAAACCATATATATAATTTTTGGCCTCATGATGGAGAGAGTATTGCCCAAGCATGGGAGAGATTGAAGACTTTAATGCTCAAATGCCCCAATCATGAGCTTCCAGGTAATATCATCATTGATAATTTCTATGCAAGACTTTCTTTTCAAGATAAGACCTTGCTGGATACTACTTGTTCTGGATCATTCACGAGCAATAAAGAAGGGTTTAAAAGGGACCTTCTTGATCGGATTAAGGAGAACGCTGAAGATTGGGAGAACGACAAAGGTAAAGAGTCAGGTATAAACTATGATTATGAATGCCTTGAAACTTTTATGAATACTGATAAATTTCGAAATATGAGTGCTACTTATGGTCTTGACTCTCAAGTTGCTGCAAATCTTTATAAAGCCTTTGCTTTTCATTTAGAATTGCCTAAAAAGAATTTTGATAAGTATCATGAACCTTTTAAAGAGGCTTGCATGAAGAATGACATTGTTGTTAATGATTGCAATAAGCATGCTCAAACTCCTAAGAATGCTATTTCCTATAAGCATGTTAATTTTTGTGGAATACATAGACCTTGTGGAATTAATCAAATAGAAGATGAATATTGTATCCATCACAGAAATGAAAAAACTAGAAAGTGGTCTAGAGCTCTAGATGATCTTGGAGAAAAAGTGTGTGCCCTCTATCCTTTTATTTGTGAACTTTGCCATAGAGTTGGTCATTTTAATTTTCAATGTTCCTCCAATGATAAGTCGAATCCCATGAGTGCTGCAAATTTGTATTGTGATGATGAAATTATTCCTAATCAGCATGATGAACTTACCTTATTTTTGAAGTGTGAAGAGTTATCAAGAAAAATTTCTTTGTTAAACATTAATGATCTTGATATTGATGATGTCCTGCATGGTTGTCTTTCTTACTGCATTAATAATTGCCATACAAATACTTACATACAGAATATTTTAGAAGATGACACCTTGCCAAAATATGATAGGACCGCTGTGTGTTTTCAATTAATTAATGAAAAGGAGGGATCCTCCCAAGTTTCTTCTATTGTTTCTAAAAGTAAATCTGGTTATGCGGACAAGCCACCCTTCAAGCCTCTTCCTCCTAAAGAAGGAAGCGAGGAGAGGGAAGAAGAGAAGAAGAAGAAGAAGGGAACGAAGAAGAAGAAGAAGAAGAAGAAGGAGAATAAAAAGAAAGAGGTAACGGCGTATCCCCGCGTGAATGAGATAACGCTAGGTAACCGTAAGTATGTTGCTCCTAATGATTATTATGATAATGAATCTGAGTACGATGATCTTCCTATACCCTTTACCCATATTAGTGATCATGATTTGGATGAGCACGCTGCCTTTGATATTGAAAATCTCTTTGGTACTGATTATGAAATTAATGATGATAGCATTATTCATGTCCCCTTAAACGATGATATTGAAAGCTCTAAGCTTGGGGATGTTGTGCTTGAAGATCCTGTATTTGAGACATCTACTTTTAGTGAAAATGATGATATTACATATTCAGGTTTAGATAATTGCTATAGAGATGTATATGACACATGTTACAATTATCCTTATGAAACTTGTCATAGTTATGATGGGCTTGCCAAAAACAATTCTTTTAATATGCAACTTGTTTACCATGTTCAAATTCTTGATAATAATCTTGCTCCAATTACTATTAATGAGAATAACTCTTCTTATGCCAAAATTAATGATACTTCTATGCATATGAACCATGATAAGAATGTTTTAAGTGACGGGTATATTGTGGATTTCATCAATGATGCTACTGAAAGTTATTATGAGAGAGGGAAATATGGTTATATGCATCTTAATAATATTAAGTTTCCCCTCTTTATGTTGAGAATCTTTAAGTTACTCGTGTTTTATCCTCTTATGCTTGTCACTTTGCTCTTCATGAATTCATTTGTGTATAAGATTCTTTTGCATAGGAAGCATGTTAGACTTAAATGTGTTTTGAATTTGCCTCTTGATGCTCTCTTTTGCTTCAACTACTATTTCTTGCGAGTGCATCATTAAAACTGCTGAGCCCATCTTAATGGCTATAAAGAAAGAACTTCTTGGGAGATAACCCATGTGTTTATTTTACTACAGCAATTTTTGTTTTGTTGAGTCTTGGAAGTTGTTTACTACTGTAGCAACCTCTCCTTATCATGTTTTTGTGCCAAGTAAAGTTTCTATGTCAAAGTTGATGTTATATTTGGGATCGCTGCGCAGAAACAGCATTGCTGTCTGTCACGAATCTGGGCACAGTTCTCTGTAGAAAATTCGAAAAAATCTGCCAATTTACGAGCGTGATCCTCAGATATGTACGCAACTTTCATTAGTTTTGAGTTTTTCCATTTGAGCAAGTCTGGTGCCAGCTTTAAATTCGTCTTTACGGACTGTTCTGTTTTTGACAGATTCTGCCTTTTATTTCGCATTGCCTCTTTTGCTATGTTGGATTCATTTCTTTGATCCATTAATGTCCAGTAGCTTTATGCAATGTCCAGAAGTGAAAAGAATGTTTGTGTCACCTCTGAACATGTGAATTTTTGATTATGCACTAACCCTCTAATAAGTTTGCTTGAAGTTTGGTGTGAAGGAAGTTTTCAAGGGTCAAGAGAGGAGGATGATATACTACGATCAAGAAGAACGAAAAGTCTAAGCTTGGGGATGCCCCGGTGGTTCATCCCTGCATATTTCAAGAAGACTCAAGCATCTAAGCTTGGGGATGCCCAAGGCATCCCCTTCTTCATCGACAAAGTATCAGGTTCCTTCTCTTGAAGCTATATTTTTATTCTGTCACATCTTATATACTTTACTTGGAGCGTCTGTATGCTTTTGTTTTTGTTTTTGTTTGAATAAATGATTGTTTGGGAGAGAGACACGCTCCGCTGGTTCGTATGAACACATGTGCTCTTAGCTTTTAATTTTCATGGCGAAGGTTGAAACTGCTTCGTTAATTGTTATATGGTTGGAAACGGGAAATGCTACATGTAGTAATTGGTATAATGTCTTGAATAATGTGAAACTTGGCAATTGTTGTGCTCATATAGATCTTGTTTAAGCTCTTGCATCATGTACCTTGTACCCATTAATGAATAATTACATAGAGCTTGTTAAAATTTGGTTTGCATGATTGGTCTCTCTAAGTCTAGATATTTTCTGTTTGAGGTGTTTGAACAACAAGGAGACGATGTAAAGTCTTATAATGCTTACAATATGTTTATATGTGAGTCTTGCTGCACCATTTCATACTTGAGTTTGCTTCAAATAACCTTGCTAGCCTAAACCTTGTATCGAGAGGGAATACTTCTCATGCATCCAAATACTTGAGCCAATATTCATGCCATTTGTGTCCACCATACCTACCTACTACATGGTATTTCTCCGCCATTCCAAAGTAAATTTCTTGAGTGCTACCTTTAAACCATTCAAAATTTATCACCTCTTATTTGTGTCAATGTTTTATAGCTCATGAGGAAGTATGTGGTGTTTATCTTTCAATCTTGTTGGGCAACTTTCACCAATGGACTAGTGGCTTCATCCGCTTATCCAATAATTTTGCAAAAAGAGCTGGCAATGGGATTCCCAGTCCCAAATTAATTAACAAAAATAGACACTCCTCCATGGTATGTGATTGTTGGACGGCACCCGAAGGATTCGGTTAGCCATGGCTTGAGAAAGCAAAGGTGGGGAGGAGTGTCATCATAATAAAACTAAAATAAAAAGGCACTCCTTCATGGTATGAGATTGTTGGCAGGCACCCGAGGATTCGGTTAGCCATGGTTTGTGAAAGAAAGGTGGGAAGGAGTGCCACCCAAAAACAAAATAAAATGGGAGCCGCTCTTTGAAGGTTTGTCTGGTAAGGGGGTTAGAGTACCCGCTACCATTCGTTGACAACAACAAACACCTCTCAAAACTTTACTTTTATGCTCTCTATATGTTTTCAAAATCAAAGCTCTAGCACAAATACAGCAATCGATGCTTTCCTCTTTGAAGGACCATTCTTTTACTTTATTGTTGAGTCAGTTTATCTATTCTTTCTATCTTAGAAGCAAACACTTGTGTAAATTGTGTGCATTGATTCTTACATGTTTACCTATTGCACTTGTTATATTACTTTGTGTTGACAATTATCCATGAGATATACATGTTAAAGTTGAAAGCAACCGCTGAAACTTATATCTTCCTTTGTGTTGTTTCAAAGCTTTCTACTAAGAATTTATTGCTTATGAGTTAACTCTTATGCAAGACTCATTGATGCTTGTCTTGAAAGTATTATTCATGAAAAGTCTTTGTTATGTGATTCATTTGTTTACTCATTATCTTCATCATTGCTTCGAATCTCTGCATTTATCTCATGTGCTTTACAATAGTATGATCAAGGTTATGATGGCATGTCACTTAAGAAATTATCATTGTTATCGTTTTACCTGCTCGGGACGAGCAGAACTAAGCTTGGGGATGCTTGATACGTCTCAAACGTATCTATAATTTCTTATGTTCCATGCCACTTTATTGATGATATCTACATGTTTTGTACACATTATATGTCATTATTATGCGTTTTCCGGAACTAACCTATTGACGAGATGCCGAAAGGCCAGTTGCTGTTTTCTGCTGTTTTTGGTTTCAGAAATCCTAGTAACGAAATATTCTCGGAATCGGACGAAATCACCGCCCAGGTTCCTATTTTTCCCGGAAGCTTCCAGAGCACCGGAGGAGGATGAGAGGGGAGCCAGGGGGGCCCCACACCACACCCCGGCGCGGGCCAGGGGGGGCGCGCCCCCCTAGGGTGTGGGCAGCCCGTGGCCCCTCCGACTCCCTCTCTTCGCCTATTTAAGCCTCTCTGACCTAAAAACACCGGGAGAGAACCACGATACGGAGAAAAACCTTCCAGAGCCGCCGCCATCGCGAAATCAAGATTCGGGGGACAGAAGTCTCTGTTCCGGCACCCTGCCGGACGGGGAATTGCCCCCGGAGTCATCTCCACCGCCGTCTCCACCGCCATCTTCACCGCCATCGCTGCCTCCATGATGAGGAGGGAGTAATTCACCCCCGGGGCTGAGGGCTCTACCGTAGCTATGTGGTTAATCTCTCTCTCTGTACTCCAATACAATGATCTCATGAGCTGCTTTACATGATTGAGATCCATATGATGAGCTTTGTATCGCTACTAGTTGTGTGCTACTCATGTGATGTTATTAAAGTAGTCTATTCCTCCTGCATGGTGTAAAGGTGATTAGTGCGTGCACCGTGTGGTTCTTGTCGTAGGCTATGATCATGATCTCTTGTAGATCGTGGAGTTAATTGTCATTATGATAGTATTGATGTGATCTATTCCTCCTTCATAGTGTAATGTGGACAGTGCGTGCGCTATGTTAGTTCTTGGTTTATTTTGCAATGATCTATTATGCTCTAAGGTTACTTAAACATGAATATCGAATGTTGTGGAGCTTGTTAACTCCGGCATTGAGGGTTCGTGTAATCCTACGCAACGAATGATGTTCATTATCAAACAAGAGTGTATGTAGCACATATGAGAAAGAGTTATTTATTATGCGATCAATGTTGAGAGTGTCCACTAGTGAAAGTATGATCCCTAGGCCTTGTTTCCAATACTGAAAACACCGTTTATTCTTGTTGCATTGCATGTTTACTCGCTGCCATATTTTATTCAGATTGCTATTACCACTCATATACATCCATATTACTTGTATTTCACTATCTCTTCGCCGAACTAGTGCACCTATACACCTGACAAGTGTATTTGGTGTGTTGGGGACACAAGAGACTTCTTGCTTTGTGATTACAGGGTTGCTTGAGAGGGATATCTTTGACCTCTTCCTCCCTGAGTTCGATAAACCTTGGGTGATCCACTTAAGGGAAACTTGCTGCTGTTCTACAAACCTCTGCTCTTGGAGGCCCAACACTGTCTACAAGAATAGAAGCACCCGTAGACATCAAGGTCCCACACTTCAGTGAGCACAAGTCAAGTGCAGTAGGTACGCAAACTCCAAGCCATCTTCTTTGTCAAGAGAAGACGCATCAGGATGCGTTTTGGAAGTCTGTGGGTCCTTCTGGATCCTTCGGTTGTCCCTCTCACAAAAAAAACAAATCTCTCTCATTCTCGGCCTCGCTCGACTCGCTCGCTCGCTCGCTCGCTCGCACCTCCTGCTCACTGACAAACCCTGCACAAAAGTCAACATCATCACCCGAAAAAGGGGAGACACCATAATGCTCTCCCTTCTTCTCTCCTTCCGAGTGATCCCTCTTCCTCCGAGTTTCACTCGACGGGCAAACACACATGTGCTGCATAGTAATAATAATAAAAAGGTAGAAAAATCAACCTCTCTGAATCTATAATTAAATACGTTAAACTAGGGTTTTGCCCAGTACTACAGATCAAGTTCATAAAAAATCCAACTACGGGGTTCGAACAACCCCATTTCTAATCCAAGATTTTTTTCGACCTCATCCAAATGGCCTCAAACTATAGGGTTAATTAGCATCTACTCCCTCCGTCCACAAATAAGTGTACATTTGAGTTTTTAGATAAGTCAAACTTTATTAACTTTGACTAACTTTTTAGGGAAACGTAACAACATTTATGACACTAAACTACCATCACTAGATTCATCTCAAAATACAGTCTCATAATATAGTAATTTGATGTCACACATGTTGCTACTTTTTGGTAAAAAAATGGTCAAAATTGTTAAAGTTTGACTTATCCAAAAACCCAAATGTACACTTATTTGTGGACGGAGGGAGTAGTGCAGTATGTGTGAACATGTATGCACTATGTGTGCTATAACTTGTATGTCTTTCAAATTTGAACCAAATTTGAAATATATGAAATGGGGCTTTTGGCTTAAACGTTTGAAACCCAAAACGACTTCTCTTCATGCTAGGCATCATAAGACCGAGTTTAGGGTTAGGGGGTAGATACAGGATTTGTCTGTTTTGAATATGTCTATACCTTGTTTATCTACTTGAATATGCTTACTATAGATATATATGACGTAAGAAGACTATGTGCTTTGGTTTTTATTTTTTTTATTTTTCCAGAATTTTTATGCCCATTTGAATCTTGGTCAAATCCTAGGCTTGACCAATATTTAAACAAGCTTAAAACATGAAAATGAAAAGGTAAGCTTGGATCCTTCTTTGTCACTCTAAGATGAAGTTTTTGGGAGGTTTTCAAAATTTCCATGTCTAAAACCCAAAAACACTTCTCTTCATGCTTGACTTCATAATTAAGACAAAGTTAATTAATCGTTAGGGGGTAGATACACGTTTTTTCTATTATGAATATGTCTAGACCAGCCATGTTCATCAAGTTGAATGCTTACTATATATGACATAAGAAGGCTATGTGCTTTGGTTTTTCATTTTTTTATTTTTTTTAATTTTTATGCCCATTTGAGTCGTGGTGAAATCATAGGTTTGACCAAGATCTAAGGCAGTTTAAAACATGAAAATGAAAAGGTAAACCTCGATCCTTCTTAGTCACTCCAAAATGAAGCTTTGGGGGGGGGGGGGGTTCTTGAAATTTCCATGTTTAATTTGAAACCCAAAACCATTTCTCTTCATGCTTGACTTCATAAGACAAAGCTAGTTTAGGGCTTTAGGGGGTAGATACATGATTTGTCTAGTTTGAATATGTCTATACCTTGTTTATCAACTTCAATTCTTACTATATGACATAAGAAGACTATATGTGCTTTGGTTTTTGATTTTTTGATTTTTTTGAATGTTTATGCCCATTTGAATCTTGGTCAAATCCTAGGTTTGACCAAGATTTAAACAAGTCTATAGCATGAAAATGAAAAGGTAAGCCTGGATCCTTCCTAGCTAGTCATTCTAAAATGAAGCTTTTGGGGGGTTCTTGAAATCTCAATGTTTGAAACCCAAAAACCACTTCTCTCTTCATGCATGGTTGACTTCATAAGACATGCAGAGTTTAGGGTTAGGGGGTAGATACATGATTTGTCGGGTTTGAATATGTCTAGACATGCTTGTTTATCAACTTGAATGCTTACTATATGACATAAGAAGGCTATATATGTGCTTTGGTTTTTCATTTTTCTGGTTTTTTGAATGTTATATGCCCATTTGAAGATTTTGGGTGGTTCTTGAAATTTTCATGTTTGAAACCAATACGACTTCTCTTCATGCTAGACTTCATAAGATCGACCGAGTTTATGGTTAGGGGCTAGATACATGATTTGTCTGGTTTGAACATGTCTAAACCTTGTTTATCAACTTGCAAGCTTACTATATGACATAAGAAGACTATGTGCTTTTGTTTTTCATTCTTCTATTTTTTTATTTTATGCCCATTTGAATCTTGGTTAAATCCTATGTTTGACCTGGATTTAAACAAGTATAAAATATGAAAACGAAAAGGTAAGCCTGGATCCTTCTTAGTCACTCTAAAATGAAGCGACTTTTGGGATGTTCTTGAAATTTTCTTGTTTGAAACCCAAAACCACTTCTCTTCATGATTGCTTCATAAGACAGAGTTTAAGGTTAGGAATAGATATATACATGATTTTCTAGTTTGAATATGTCTAGACCTTGTTAATCAACTTGAATGCTTACTCTATGACATAAGAATGCTATGTGCTTTGGTTTATCATTCTTTTGGTTTTTTCCTGAATTTTTATGCCCATTTGAATCTTGGTCAAATCCTAGGTTTCACAAAGATTTAAACAAGTTTAAAATCTGAAAATTAAAAGGTAAGCATGGATCCTTCTTAGTCACTCTAAAATGAAGCTTTTGGGAGGTTTTTGAAATTTCCATGTTTGAAACCCAAAAACCACTTCTCTTCATGCTTGACTTCATAAGACGAGTTTTGAGTGTTAGGGGTAGATACATGATTTGTCTAGTTTGAATATGTCTAGACCTTGTTTATCAACTTGAATTCTTACTATATGACATAAGAAGGCTATGTGCTTTGGTTTTTCATTTTTCTGGTTTTTTTGAATATTATGCCCATTTGAAGATTTTGGGAGGTTCTTGAAATTTTCATGTTTGAAACCAATACGACTTCTCTTCAGGATAGACTTCATAAGATCGATCGAGTTTATGGTTAGGGGGTAGATACATGATTTGTCTGGTTTGAACATGTCTAAACCTTGTTTATCAACTTGAAAGCTTACTATATGACATACGAAGACTATGTGCTTTTGTTTTTCATTCTTCTATTTTATTTTATTTTATGCCCATTTGAATCTTGGTCAAATCCTATGTTTGACCTGGATTTAAACAAGTATATAATATGAAAACGAAAAGGTAAGCATGGATCCTTCTTAGTCACTCTAAAATGAAGCGGCTTTTGGGATGTTCTTGAAATTTTCATGTTTGAAACCCAAAACCACTTCTCTTCATGATTGACTTCATAAGACAGAGTTTAAGGTTAGGGGCAGATATATACATGATTTTCTAGTTTGAATATGTCTAGACCTTGTTTATCAACTTGAATGCTTACTGTATGACATAAGAATGCTATGTGCTTTGGTTTATCAATCTTTTGGTTTTTTCCTGAATTTTTATGCCCATTTGAATCTTGGTCAAATCCTAGGTTTCACAAAGATTTAAACAAGTTTAAAATCTGAAAATTAAAAGGTAAGCATGGATCCTTCTTAGTCACTCTAAAATGAAGCTTTTGGGAGGTTTTTGAAATTTCCTTGTTTGAAACCCAAAACCACTTCTCTTCATGCTTAATTAACTTCATAAGACATAGTTTAGAGTGTAAGGGGTAGATACATGATTTTTCTAGTTTGAATATGTCTAGACCTTGTTTATCAACTTGAATTCTTACTATATGACATAAGAAGGCTATGTGCTTTGGTTTTTCATTTTTCTGATTTTTTTTTGAATTTTATGCCCATTTGAATATTGGTCAAATACTAGCTAGGTTTGACCAAGATTTAAACAAGTTTAAAACATGAAAATGAAAAGGTAAGCCTCGATCCTTCTTAGTCACTCTAAAATGAAGCTTTTGGGAGGTTTTTGAAATTTGCATGTTTGAAACCCAAAACCACTTCTCTTCATGCCTTACTTCATAAGACGGAGTTTAGGGTCGTTAGGGAGTAGATACATGATTTGCCTGGTTTGAATATGTCTAGACCTTGTTTATCATCTTGAATGCTTACTATATATGACAGAAGAAGACTATGTGCATTGGTATTTCATTTTTTTTTTTGAATTTTCATGCCCATTTCAATCTTGGTGAAATCCTAGGTTTGAGCAAGATTTAAACAAATTTAACACGTGAAAACGAATAAGCATGGATCCTTCTTAGTCACTCCAAAATGTACCAATTGATAGATGTGTTAACTTTGCTTCATGGAAAAATTAATGTCATGTAAATGAGTTAACTTGGATTTCCTACCGTTGAATCCATAGGAAACTTTGTTCTAATGCACTATAATAATCAACCGAGTTTTTACACCAACAGGTCTGTCACTTACGTGTGGTGCCCATGCGTGAGGTCCCACACTTCAGTGAGCACAAGTCAAGTGCAGTAGGTACGCAAACTACAAGCCATCTTCTTTGTCAAGAGAAGACGCATCAGGATGCGTTTTGGAAGTCTGTGGGTCCTTCTGGATCCTTCGGTTGTCCCTCTCACAAAAAAAAACAAATCTCTCTCATTCTCGGCCTCGCTCGACTCGCTCGCTCGCTCGCTCGCTCGCACCTCCTGCTCACTGACAAACCCTGCACAAAATTCAACATCATCACCCGAAAAAGGGGAGACACCATAATGCTCTCCCTTCTTCTCTCCTTCCGAGTGATCCCTCTTCCTCCGAGTTTCACTCGACGGGCAAACACACATGTGATGCATAGTAATAATAATAAAAAGGTAGAAAAATCAACCTACGAATCTATAATTAAATACGTTAAACTAGGGTTTTGCCCAGTACTACAGATCAAGTTCATAAAAAATCCAACTACGGGGTTCGAACAACCCCATTTCTAATCCAAGATTTTTTCGACCTCATCCAAATGGCCTCAAACTATAGGGTTAATTAGCATCTACTCCCTCCGTCCACAAATAAGTGTACATTTGAGTTTTTAGATAAGTCAAACTTTATTAACTTTGACTAACTTTTTAGGGAAACGTAACAACATTTATGACACTAAACTACCATCACTAGATTCATCTCAAAATACAGTCTCATAATATAGTAATTTGATGTCACACATGTTGCTACTTTTTGGTAAAAAAATGGTCAAAATTGTTAAAGTTTGACTTATCCAAAAACCCAAATGTACACTTATTTGTGGACGGAGGGAGTAGTGCAGTATGTGTGAACATGTATGCACTATGTGTGCTATAACTTGTATGTCTTTCAAATTTGAACCAAATTTGAAATATATGAAATGGGGCTTTTGGCTTAAACATTTGAAACCCAAAACGACTTCTCTTCATGCTAGGCATCATAAGACCGAGTTTAGGGTTAGGGGGTAGATACAGGATTTGTCTGTTTTGAATATGTCTATACCTTGTTTATCTACTTGAATATGCTTACTATAGATATATATATGACGTAAGAAGACTATGTGCTTTGGTTTTTATTTTTTTTTATTTTTCCAGAATTTTTATGCCCATTTGAATCTTGGTCAAATCCTAGGCTTGACCAATATTTAAACAAGCTTAAAACATGAAAATGAAAAGGTAAGCTTGGATCCTTCTTTGTCACTCTAAGATGAAGTTTTTGGGAGGTTTTCAAAATTTCCATGTCTGAAACCCAAAAACACTTCTCTTCATGCTTGACTTCATAATTAAGACAAAGTTAATTAATCGTTAGGGGGTAGATACACGTTTTTTCTATTATGAATATGTCTAGACCAGCCATGTTCATCAAGTTGAATGCTTACTATATATGACATAAGAAGGCTATGTGCTTTGGTTTTTCATTTTTTAATTTTTTTTTAATTTTTATGCCCATTTGAGTCGTGGTGAAATCATAGGTTTGACCAAGATCTAAGGCAGTTTAAAACATAAAAATGAAAACGTAAACCTCGATCCTTCTTAGTCACTCCAAAATGAAGCTTTGGGGGGGGGGGGGGGTTCTTGAAATTTCCATGTTTAATTTGAAACCCAAAACCATTTCTCTTCATGCTTGACTTCATAAGACAAAGCTAGTTTACGGCTTTAGGGGGTAGATACATGATTTGTCTAGTTTGAATATGTCTATACCTTGTTTATCAACTTCAATTCTTACTATATGACATAAGAAGACTATATGTGCTTTGGTTTTTGATTTTTTGATTTTTTTGAATGTTTATGCCCATTTGAATCTTGGTCAAATCCTAGGTTTGACCAAGATTTAAACAAGTCTATAGCATGAAAATGAAAAGGTAAGCCTGGATCCTTCCTAGCTAGTCATTCTAAAATGAAGCTTTTGGGGGGTTCTTGAAATCTCAATGTTTGAAACTGTAACATCCCAAGTTTTCAAACAATAATAAAGCAAGTGAGAGTTTCAATTACTCAAAATTTACAATAAACAAAAACTTTTCTATGCATATAGTGCCACATATAGATTCATGCATTTGAGTAATATTTCTTTGTGCAATTGCCATGATGAGTGTTAGCATGTTAATCAATTACTATATGAACCCTAATCAAGATCACAAAACCCTAAAATAAGGAGAAACAAAGAAAATGGGAAAATCCCATATTCACTCACATACACCATATGTCAAAATGCAAATCCTTCACCAAGGCCCTAATTGCTTGCTCCCTTGCTTCTAAAATGTTTCAATATGATAAACTAACACAATTGCATCTTTGGATCATGAATCAAATCAAGAAAAATAAAGATTTCAACATACATGTGATAATGGTCACTTGGGTGAAAAATATTTTCTTCACCACTTTGCACCCCTGTATTTCTTAAAACCTAAACTAAACTTTGTCAACCAAAGCCATGTCATCCAAGACCATGTCAAGGTGAGTACTTTTCATGTTGACCACCATGGCCAGAGTTGACTAGGTTGACCAGAATTAAATGGCCAAAATGGGATCTGAGAATAAAAACAAGATCATCTCAAATTTGAAAAGTTGCAAATTTTTTCCAAATTGAGTGCCACCACCACCAATACCTCACATTAATTATATCTTTGAGATTCACCAAAAATAATTTCGAAATTTAAATATTTTTCTCTTGCGGGCATTGTGTCGAACACTTGGCAGACATGAATTCTGAATTGTGTTACACACCTTTGTCCAATGGTTTCTTCCCTAAACCACTTTGCATTGGTGATCATTAGCTAGTTCTACACCCCCTGCCTCTAGCCCAGTACCTGCATGGCTGATTAAAGTCGAGGAGAAACCCAAAAATATGCAAAACTAAACCATGCCGGCCACTTTGGCCATCCTCTCTCCAGCCCTCCTCTCACCTTTTCTTCTTGTCCTAGAGCCTCTCTGACACTCAAGGAATCGAACGGTACACGCCCCAGCAACGCCAAGGCTTGGCATTGGCCAGAACGGCCGTGGCCAAAACCATGCCAGTACACGCCCATGCCGCGGTGAGCGCGCTCTGGAGCGCGCCAGGACGCCATGCACTCGAGCGTGATCGTCCTCGCCCTGCATCCCTACCCTGGCGTCGAGCATCCACTCCAAGCACCCTACGCGCTAGACATGCTCAAGCACCGCCCAGGGCCTTGTCACCGTCGTCCTCACCGGCGAAGTACCGCGGGTACTGCGGCACTCATCGCACGCGCCCGAGCAATCCTGTCGTCCCCTCTCTGCGCCAGCTAGCTCTTGAGCACCGCTAGGACGATGCCTATCCACTGCCGTCCTCGCCTTGCCCTTTCGTGCACCACAGGAGCCGCGCCATGGCCGCGCCCTTGCAGCACCTCGCGGCCACCGTCGCCTTCTATAAATAGAGCTCCTCAGCTCACAAGTTCTTCACACCATCTGCTCCTCTCCCTTCACTGAACACCACGCCTCCATCAATTTCGCCCTTAGTCGTCGGAGCTGCTCGAATTTGAAGCTGAGGTCCGCCGGAGCCCGCGGAAGCTCTGCTTCGATTGGAGCCTCCCTGAGCGCCGCCACTGCACCAGGCTGTTCCTCGTCGACGACCGCTTCTCCGAGCACCCTGCCAGAGTCCTGCACCGGCCTGGTATGCCCTCCGACCCCCTACTGGCGCTGTGAGCTCGCCGGAATCCCGCCGGGGACGACGACACTCACCAGCCGTCGATCACCCCCCAGATCCTACGGCCAGATTTAAACGTACCGTTTCGCTGTGTTTTGAGGCGCCGACAGGTGGACCCCACCTCGTCAGGCAGCCCGCTCGCACCCGCGGCTTGCTGGGCTGCGCAGTGTTTGGAAATTTAGTTTCGGCCCAGTAGCGTTTCCCGCCCAAGCCCAAGATTCAAACAAATGTTTAAACTTAATTTGATTTGTGCTGCAGATGGTTTAGTAAAATTTGAATAGTTTGAAATCTGCCAAACCAAATCTAGCAAATTTTATATCATTGGAAAGCCCATGAAATTATCTAACCAATGCCACTGGTCTCCTGTCCAAATTCGTATTAAATTTTAAATGACAAAAATAACAAGGCAGGGCCTTTTCTAACTTTGAATAATTATTAAGAATAATCTATAAATGATTTTAAGTTGATTCCAATTCTAATAAATCACAAATAATGTCCTCTAATTGATTATGCAATAATATAGCCATGTTATTTGTATGATCATGGACTAGATCAAATAAGATAGCTATGTAGTCAATTCTAGAACAATTCAACTTGGAATTCAAATTTAATAAATAGTATGAGAGCTACTCTCTCATTTAAATCTTGATCCTAAGTAATATAACCAGGGGAAATGACCTAGGCTAATGAACCCCTGATAATTATTACTTAGAGATTTTAAATGCAATTAAAATAGTAGTATGATAATATGTGTAGTGTAGCACTCTAATTAAATTATACTCACATATAATAGATATGAAATGTTGACTTGGGTCAACCCATATTTCATACCTGATTATTATATGAGGAGATTAAATCTTAATATAAAGTAAAGAGAAGAAATGAATTTTCTCTAAGGATCTACATATTAAAATTTAAGAAATAGGAATAATAAGAGGAAATTATTTTCTCCTAAATAAGAATTTCTCAAATAAATCACCATGCCATGTTTGATTGATAATAGGACTAGAGTGTGAACTCTTTGAGTGATTCTAGTTAGCATGTGAGATTGGTTTAGTATTTATACCTCGTATTCGTATATAGACGCTAGTAACGAGGATTATCAAGAGGAGGAGGCCTACTCCCAAGAAGAGGAAGAGCACTTTGATCACTACTCAGCTCAAGGCAAGCTAACCCTTGCTAAATACAAATGCTTAGCTCTACAAGAGCAAAGGCATCATCACACTTTACTTTTATGTATTACCTATCCCATGTTTTTACTTAATTTTACTTTGGCTTATTTATTTCAAAGTACTTTTTGATTTATGATTCACTTTGTATAGAATAGAACAATATTTGGATTGGAGGAACACTACTCAAAGCTAGATAGCACCCCTCATATAGTTGCTATTGCTAATCAATTTAAAATTGACTACTCTAGATGGGAACAAGTGATGTTGATATGAATTTGAAACCTTGGAATGATGGTTCATTCCATGGAATGACTTTAAGGTGATTTTGACCAAGAGAAGATAGTGATTTTTGATATAAACCTGATATGGTTTTGAATGCGATACCTTTCCAATTATACAAGTACCCCCACAATACCTGATTATGGGTAGGGCTTAACTAGAAACTTGTGTATTTTAGTATGGGTTCCCTCTAAACAAGCATCATAGGGGTTACGCTGAGGCTGCCTCCGTATGTGAGAAATGATGTGAACATGAGGTGAATATACGACCCAAGCCCTGTGCAGTTCCCGGGTTAACAGTTGGTTCTCACTGGGAGGCCAAGCTCATGGGGAGAGGTGCCTATACTAGGACATATAAGTGAAAGGTTATGATTGATGATCCGCGTACTGAGTTACGATGATTCGGGGTTATCCTCGACGGATGAAATCAATAGTTGTGGCACAAGAGTACAACCTCTGCAGAGTGTTAAACCTATTCGAATAGCCGTGTCCGCGGTTACGGACGGTTGGAAAGGCCATACTACTTCCTTTATCAGAATTTATGTTGGAATAATGATGGTGATTGGGAATTAATTTGGATCCCAAGTGAATTGTGGGAATGACACTAATGTTCCCACTTGAGTTAGTCTATTAAATAATGAGGATTTTATTAAATGTTTATTCAAAGAAAACTTGGCTTTATGCAAATAAACTTAGAGCTTAGTACCCCTTTATTATACCTAATATGCTTTAACATAGTATTAGTTTGCGAGTACTTTAAAAGTACTCATGGCTTTGCCCTGGCTATTCAAATGCCAGACTATGAAGAGGAGCAACAGTATCCGGATGACGGACAGCAGGACGTCTACGATAACTAGGATCGTCTTCTAACGTCAAGCGTTGCCTGTGGAATATAGAGTCCACTACTACTACGCTTCCGCTACTTATGTGTGTTGTTGAACAATCTATTTGTGTAATATTGGATCATGTGATCCCTTGATGTAAGACCTTATGTGTTGTAATAAATGATGACTCTGAACGACTTACTACTATATCTCGCAAAAACAATCTTCCTGGGATTGCGATGTATGATATAATAGGGCATCCGGACTTAAAAACCCGGGTGTTGACAAGTTGGTATCAGAGCCATTGTTTGACCTTAGAAGACCTTAGTTAGCATGGACGTCCAACAAACTTAGTTATAATAAAATAGTTATGAAAATACACTCATACCCTTACCTTGAAAATCTTTTTCAAAATAATCCATTTCATTGATTATTACTTAAAATTTTGAACACTGACAATTATTAACTTATTTGTCACTCCCTCTACAGATGGAGCCTATCATCCCGACGGAGCCCTTCATCCAGACCCAAGTGTACGACTTGGCGAACGGTGGGGATCTGATCTTTGAAAGGGATCTGTTTGCTCTCACCGACTTCCTCGGACGCACGCCTCCCGTGTTCTACGGAGGCCAGATCTCGGACCAAGCCAACGGCCAGCTCCAGTGGCTCATCATGGCTAACCTTCCTGGAAAGCCGGAGTCGCCCATGTTCCGCCAGATCCAGTTCTCGCTCCGCGAGAACACCTGGGTGGATGGACTCGCCCATGCTCTGCAGGAGTCTCTCGCTCGTCTGTGCGGGCAGAACTCACTGGCCATCGAAGGGGAACGCTTTGCGCACTTCGCAAGGCACTCCTCTGTTGGTCTGCCCCTCAGCCTGCCGTACCACCCCGTGCTGAGGCACCATGTGGATCACCTCGACTACATGCTGTACGAGACTCGGTCTGCGCTGAGCAACTCCCGCTCCGCCGCCAACCACACTCAGCAGCAGCTGAACCAGTACGCGGATACCATCAAGGTCATCGCGAAGGAGCGCAGGACTCTGCGCCAGCTGGTCGCGAAGAGGGATGCCACCATCCACCGCCTCAAGACCAAGATCGCCGTCCTGAAGGAGACCATCTCCACTCAGGTGGAGCAGCTCCAGCTCCTGGAAGGAGAAGGCGAGGGGGAAGACATCCAAGGGGATGGCTACTCCTACGTCAGCAACGACGACGACTACGAGCCGGAGGAGGAGGAAGACCAGGACTTCCACCAGCACCTGCCTGCCGGGATGGACACCACCTTCCCTCTCCGCATCGATGGATAGTTTCCATCCCTCCTTGAGCACCGCGTAGTCTGAGATGTATCGGTCATTTGTATTCGCCCCTTGTATCGTAGATTGTTGAAAGGGTTCTTCAAACCCTCCGGATTGTTGGCTTGTAATAATTGCTACCTTCATGACTATGTTCGTGTGTGTAATATTTTTATATTATGAATTAAGTTTTAAATAAATGTGAGTTTACTCCCCCAAAATTAAGCCATAGAAATTGTCCCTCTCATCTTATGATCCATATCTCTGTTCAGATGGCACCTCCCAATCGCAACGCCAACCCGGATGCACTGACACAGATACTGCAACAGATGTTGGCTGATCGAGAAGTTGATAGGACTGAAAGGCAAGCTCACCTAGCTGTACTTCAACAGTTAGCACAGAACAACCAAGGCCACGGGAACCATGATCACCCGGGCTCCAAGTTGAAGAACTTTCAGAACACCAACCCACCGGTGTTTAGCAAGACGGAGGAACCACTTGATGCTGATGATTGGCTCCAAACAATGGAGAACAATCTTGAGGTTGCCGGAGTGGAAGATGATGACAAGGTGCTGTTTGCCACCCACTATCTGGCAGGACCTGCACGTGCCTGGTGGACGAGTGCTCGCGCATTGAATGCAGGGCAGCTCATGACTTGGGCAGATTTCAAGCTCAAGTTTAGCAAGTACCATGTGCCACCGGGTCTCATCAAGAAGATGCGGGATGAGTTCCGCGAGTTAAAGCAAGGCCGTCTGACCGTGGTAGAATATCGCGACAAGTTCCTCACCTTGTCAAGGTACGCCCCGGATGAGACTGACACCACCGAGAAGAGGAAGGAGAGGTTCCTGAACGGACTGCACGATGAGATGCAGACCGTGTTGGTCAACATCCCCTTTGCTGACCTCGAAGCCCTTGTTGACTCTGCCATCCAGATGGAGGGCAAGCTGAACCAAGCCAATGAAAACCGCAAGCGCCGCATGATGCACCAGAGTGGGCCCAGCAACACCTCCAAGTTTCGCCCTAGCGGAGGATTCACCCCCAGAAACAACAGGCCACCGGCACAGATGTCACGCCCCGGTTATCAGAACCGGAGCGGAGGAAACCCCAGGACGGGAGGACACCACCCCAACAACAATAACTTCGTCCACCACAACAACAACTTCAACCGCGCCCCGACAAGAGCCCCTGCCAACCCCAACACCAACACTGCTCCAAGGACTGGGAGCAACGCTATCCCTGTCGCCCCCAAGGACAAGTCCACCATCAACTGCTATGAGTGCGGCGTAGTGGGGCACTACTCCAAAGAGTGTCCCCAGAGACTCGCCAAGATGGCCGCCAACACCACTGGCCCTGCCCAGCAGCAACGCCGGGTCGCCAACAACAAGAAGTTCGCCCCCAACAACCCGAACAACCGCAGCGGCCGCCTCTTTCACATGAGTGCGGAAGAAGCTCAGGAAGCCCCAGATGTAGTGCTGGGTATGTTCTCTGTTAACTCAATACCTGCAAGAGTGCTGTTTGATTCTGGAGCATCGCATTCATTTGTTACGGAAGAATTTGCATGCACTAGTAAGATTCAACCCATCAGTTTGAAGCATGTCATGGTAGTGCAAATTCCTGGATCAACCACTAAAGCTAGAAAAATTTGCAAAGATGTGCCTATCAGAATTCATGAAATAGACTTTTATGCCAATCTGATTGTTCTGGGCACAAAAGGTTTGGAGGTAGTACTAGGTATGGACTGGATGTCCAAACATCATGGATTGATTGATTGTGCCAAGAAGGCCATCACCATGACTAGTAGCACCGGAGTGTTAGTTGAGCACATCTCAGAAAAGCTGCCCAGAAAGTTTACCTGCAACCAGAGTTTAACCAAACCCACCCTGGATCAAATCAGAGTCGTCTGTAGATACTCTGATGTGTTTCCGGATGACCTACCCGGTATGCCCCCGGATCGGGATATCGAGTTTATCATCGAGTTAATCCCCGGAACAGGACCTATAGCCCAGAGAGCTTACAGCATGAACCCGGCAGAATTAGTGGAACTAAAGAAACAACTGGATGATATGTTAGCCAAAGGTTTGATTAAACCAAGTGCATCACCCTGGAGATCACCAGTTTTGTTTGTGGACAAGAAGGATGGTACGATTCGTTTATGTACGGATTACCGCAAGCTCAATGATGTCACCATCAAGAACAAGTATCCCTTGCCCAAAATAGAAGACCTGTTTGACCAGTTGACCGGTGCCACCGTGTTCTCTAAGATTGATCTTAGGACAGGGTACCATCAGCTGAAGATCCGTGCATCGGACATCCCCAAAACTGCCTTCACCACCAGATATGGATTGTATGAGTACAATGTCATGTCATTTGGATTGACCAACGCCCCCGCTTACTTCATGAATCTCATGAATAAGATCTTCATGAACTTCCTGGATAAGTTCGTCGTTGTCTTCATCGACGACATCCTGATCTACTCCAAAACCGAAGAAGAACATGAGCAACACTTGGAAATGGTCTTAGATACTCTTCGGGAACACCAGCTGTATGCCAAGTTCAGCAAGTGTGAGTTCTGGTTGAGGGAAGTAGGATTCCTGGGACACATCTTGTCCGCAGGAGGAATTGCCGTTGACCCCTCAAAGATAAAGACCGTTGCAGAATGGAAAGCCCCAACCACCCAGACTGAGGTCCGTGCATTTCTCGGATTGGCGGGATATTACCGCCGATTCGTTGAAGGATTCTCAAGCATAGCCAGACCAATGACCCAATTGTTTAAGAAGGACAAGAAGTTCGAATGGACGAACAAGTGTGAAGAGAGCTTCCAACAGCTCAAGAGCAGACTGACTTCAGCCCCAATACTGATTATGCCGGACATCACCAAACCCTTTGATGTGTATTGTGATGCCTCCAAGATTGGTCTTGGATGTGTGTTGATGCAGGAAGGCAAGGTGATCTCGTACCTATCAAGGCAACTGAAGCAGCATGAACAGAATTATCCGACCCATGACTTAGAGCTAGCAGCAGTCGTGTTAGCCTTGAAAGTATGGCGTCATTACCTCATGGGTAATCGATGCGAGATCTATTCGGATCACAAGAGTTTGAAGTATATCTTCACTCAGAAGGAACTGAACATGAGACAAAGGAGATGGTTAGAGTTAATCAAGGATTATGATATGGATATCCATTATCACCCAGGCAAGGCCAATGTAGTAGCTGATGCTTTGAGTAGACTGCCGTGTCAGTTGAACTCAATGATTGCCGAAGAGCAACCTAGCCTTCACCAAGAGTTTGAATAGTTTAGAATGGAGCTAGTAAGTGAAGGATTTCTCGCCAGCATTGAACTTCAACCCACCCTGATTAGTCAAATCAAGGAAGCCCAGAAGAGCAATGCAAGCATTGACGGGATTAAGAGCCATCTAGCAGCAGGAAAGGCACCAGGATTCACCGTTGATGAAGAAGGAGTACTTTGGTACAACGGACGCTTGTGCGTGCCGTCAGATTCGGAGTTGAAACAAGTGATTCTAAAAGAAGCCCATGACACCTTGTATTCTATTCACCCCGGAGGTACCAAGATGTACCAGGACTTAAAGGAACAGTTATGGAGGCATGGGATGAAGCGAGAAATCGGGAGTTACATCGCCAAGTGTGACATCTGTCAGAGAGTCAAGGCAGAACACCAACGACCCGCAGGACTGCTACAGCCCCTGCAGATTCCCGAATGGAAGTGGGATTCGGTAGGAATGGACTTCATCACCGGATTGCCCAAATCAAGTAAAGGAAATGATTCTATCTGGGTAGTGGTCGATAGATTGACCAAAGTCGCCCATTTCATCCCCGTCAAGACCACCTACCAAGGACCAAGACTTGCAGAGTTGTATATCTCACGGATAGTCAGCCTGCACGGAACCCCGAAGTCAATAGTATCCGATAGAGGATCCCAATTTACCTCCAGATTTTGGCAGAAGGTACATGAAGGACTCGGAACTAGGCTGAACTTCAGCACGGCCTATCACCCTCAGACGGATGGACAGACTGAACGAGTCAACCAGATACTAGAGGATATGCTGAGAGCATGTGTGTTAGAATATGGATCCAAGTGGGAAGACTGCTTACCATACGCAGAATTCTCGTACAACAACAGCTATCAAGCCAGCTTGCAGATGGCCCCCTTTGAAGCCCTGTACGGAAGGAAGTGCCGTACCCCTCTGAATTGGTCGGAAGTTGGAGAGAGTCAAGTATTTGGACCAGATATTCTCAGAGAAGCTGAAGAGAAGGTTCACAAGATCCGTGAGTACCTCAAGACCGCTCAATCAAGACAGAAGAGCTACGCCGACAAGAGACGCCGAGAGATGACCTTCGAGGTCGGAGATTTCGTGTATCTCAAAGTGTCCCCCCTTAAAGGAATGCAGAGATTCCAGCTTAAAGGAAAACTGGCACCCCGATATGTCGGACCTTTCAAAGTCCTGAGTCGCCGAGGGGAAGTGTCCTATCAGTTAGAGTTACCCGAAGAAATGTCAACGGTGCACAATGTGTTTCACATCTCGTTACTTCGGAAGTGCTTAGAGGTACCTGAGAAGACTGAGGTGTTCAAGAACATCGACCATCGTACTGTGGATATCAACTCAGATCTAACCTACCGCGAAGTACCTATTCGCATCCTGGAGGAAGCATTCAGAACCACCCGTACCAGGAGTATCAAGTTTCTGAAGATCCAATGGAGTAACCACACCGAAGAAGAGGCCACTTGGGAAAGAGAAGACTTTATGAAGACTGAGTACCCCAATCTCTTTAGTACCTAGTTTTCTTTAAGATCTCGGGACGAGATCTTTTGTAAGGGGGAAGGGTTTGTAACATCCCAAGTTTTCAAACAATAATAAAGCAAGTGAGAGTTTCAATTACTCAAAATTTACAATAAACAAAAACTTTTCTATGCATATAGTGCCACATATAGATTCATGCATTTGAGTAATATTTCTTTGTGCAATTGCCATGATGAGTGTTAGCATGTTAATCAATTACTATATGAACCCTAATCAAGATCACAAAACCCTAAAATAAGGAGAAACAAAGAAAATGGGAAAATCCCATATTCACTCACATACACCATATGTCAAAATGCAAATCCTTCACCAAGGCCCTAATTGCTTGCTCCCTTGCTTCTAAAATGTTTCAATATGATAAACTAACACAATTGCATCTTTGGATCATGAATCAAATCAAGAAAAATAAAGATTTCAACATACATGTGATAATGGTCACTTGGGTGAAAAATATTTTCTTCACCACTTTGCACCCCTGTATTTCTTAAAACCTAAACTAAACTTTGTCAACCAAAGCCATGTCATCCAAGACCATGTCAAGGTGAGTACTTTTCATGTTGACCACCATGGCCAGAGTTGACTAGGTTAACCAGAATTAAATGGCCAAAATGGGATCTGAGAATAAAAACAAGATCATCTCAAATTTGAAAAGTTGCAAATTTTTTCCAAATTGAGTGCCACCACCACCAATACCTCACATTAATTATATCTTTGAGATTCACCAAAAAGAATTTCGAAATTTAAATATTTTTCTCTTGCTGGCATTGTGTCGAACACTTGGCAGACATGAATTCTGAATTGTGTTACACACCTTTGTCCAATGGTTTCTTCCCTAAACCACTTTGCATTGGTGATCATTAGCTAGTTCTACACCCCCTGCCTCTAGCCCAGTACCTGCATGGCTGATTAAAGTCGAGGAGAAACCCAAAAATATGCAAAACTAAACCATGCCGGCCACTTTGGCCATCCTCTCTCTAGCCCTCCTCTCACCTTTTCTTCTTGTCCTAGAGCCTCTCTGACACTCAAGGAATCGAACGGTACACGCCCCAGCAATGCCAAGGCTTGGCATTGGCCAGAACGGCCGTGGCCAAAACCATGCCAGTACACGCCCATGCCGCGGTGAGCGCGCTCTGGAGCGCGCCAGGACGCCATGCACTCGAGCGTGATCGTCCTCGCCCTGCATCCCTACCCTGGCGTCGAGCATCCACTCCAAGCACCCTACGCGCTAGACATGCTCAAGCAACGCCCAGGGCCTTGTCACCGTCGTCCTCACCGGCGAAGTACCGCGGGTACTGCGGCACTCATCGCACGCGCCCGAGCAATCCTGTCGTCCCCTCTCTGCGCTAGCTAGCTCTTGAGCACCGCTAGGACGATGCCTATCCACTGCCATCCTCGCCTTGCCCTTTCGCGCACCACAGGAGCCGCGCCATGGCCGCGCCCTTGCAGCACCTCGCGGCCACCGTCGCCTTCTATAAATAGAGCTCCTCAGCTCACAAGTTCTTCACACCATCTGCTCCTCTCCCTTCACTGAACACCACGCCTCCATCAATTTCGCCCTTAGTCGTCGGAGCTGCTCGAATTTGAAGCTGAGGTCCGCCGGAGCCCGCGGAAGCTCTGCTTCGATTGGAGCCTCCCCGAGCGCCGCCACTGCACCAGGCTGTTCCTCGTCGACGACCGCTTCTCCGAGCACCCTGCCAGAGTCCTGCACCGGCCTGGTATGCCCTCCGACCCCCTACTGGCGCTGTGAGCTCGCCGGAATCCCGCCGGGGACGACGACACTCACCAGCCGTCGATCACCCCCCAGATCCTACGGCCAGATTTAAACGTACCGTTTCGCTGTGTTTTGAGGCGCCGACAGGTGGACCCCACCTCGTCAGGCAGCCCGCTCGCACCCGCGGCTTGCTGGGCTGCGCAGTGTTTGGAAATTTAGTTTCGGCCCAGTAGCGTTTCCCGCCCAAGCCCAAGATTCAAACAAATGTTTAAACTTAATTTGATTTGTGCTACAGATGGTTTAGTAAAATTTGAATAGTTTGAAATCTGCCAAACCAAATCTAGCAAATTTTATATCATTGGAAAGCCCATGAAATTATCTAACCAATGCCACTGGTCTCCTGTCCAAATTCGTATTAAATTTTAAATGACAAAAATAACAAGGCAGGGCCTTTTCTAACTTTGAATAATTATTAAGAATAATCTATAAATAATTTTAAGTTGATTCCAATTCTAATAAATCACAAATAATGTCCTCTAATTGATTATGCAATAATATAGCCATGTTATTTGTATGATCATGGACTAGATCAAATAAGATAGCTATGTAGTCAATTCTAGAACAATTCAACTTGGAATTCAAATTTAATAAATAGTATGAGAGCTACTCTCTCATTTAAATCTTGATCCTAAGTAATATAACCAGGGGAAATGACCTAGGCTAATGAACCCCTGATAATTATTACTTAGAGATTTTAAATGCAATTAAAATAGTAGTATGATAATATGTGTAGTGTAGCACTCTAATTAAATTATACTCACATATAATAGATATGAAATGTTGACTTGGGTCAACCCATATTTCATACCTGATTATTATATGAGGAGATTAAATCTTAATATAAAGTAAAGAGAAGAAATGAATTTTCTCTAAGGATCTACATATTAAAATTTAAGAAATAGGAATAATAAGAGGAAATTATTTTCTCCTAAATAAGAATTTCTCAAATAAATCACCATGCCATGTTTGATTGATAATAGGACTAGAGTGTGAACTCTTTGAGTGATTCTAGTTAGCATGTGAGATTGGTTTAGTATTTATACCTCGTATTCGTATATAGACGCTAGTAACGAGGATTATCAAGAGGAGGAGGCCTACTCCCAAGAAGAGGAAGAGCACTTTGATCACTACTCAGCTCAAGGCAAGCTAACCCTTGCTAAATACAAATGCTTAGCTCTACAAGAGCAAAGGCATCATCACACTTTACTTTTATGTATTACCTATCCCATGTTTTTACTTAATTTTACTTTGGCTTATTTATTTCAAAGTACTTTTTGATTTATGATTCACTTTGTATAGAATAGAACAATATTTGGATTGGAGGAACACTACTCAAAGCTAGATAGCACCCCTCATATAGTTGCTATTGCTAATCAATTTAAAATTGACTACTCTAGATGGGAACAAGTGATGTTGATATGAATTTGAAACCTTGGAATGATGGTTCATTCCATGGAATGACTTTAAGGTGATTTTGACCAAGAGAAGATAGTGATTTTTGATATAAACCTGATATGGTTTTGAATGCGATACCTTTCCAATTATACAAGTACCCCCACAATACCTGATTATGGGTAGGGCTTAACTAGAAACTTGTGTATTTTAGTATGGGTTCCCTCTAAACAAGCATCATAGGGGTTACGCTGAGGCTGCCTCCGTATGTGAGAAATGATGTGAACATGAGGTGAATATACGACCCAAGCCCTGTGCAGTTCCCGGGTTAACAGTTGGTTCTCACCGGGAGGCCAAGCTCATGGGGAGAGGTGCCTATACTAGGACATATAAGTGAAAGGTTATGATTGATGATCCGCGTACTGAGTTACGATGATTCGGGGTTATCCTCGACGGATGAAATCAATAGTTATGGCACAAGAGTACAACCTCTGCAGAGTGTTAAACCTATTCGAATAGCCGTGTCCGCGGTTACGGACGGTTGGAAAGGCCATACTACTTCCTTTATCAGAATTTATGTTGGAATAATGATGGTGATTGGGAATTAATTTGGATCCCAAGTGAATTGTGGGAATGACACTAATGTTCCCACTTGAGTTAGTCTATTAAATAATGAGGATTTTATTAAATGTTTATTCAAAGAAAACTTGGCTTTATGCAAATAAACTTAGAGCTTAGTACCCCTTTATTATACCTAATATGCTTTAACATAGTATTAGTTTGCGAGTACTTTAAAAGTACTCATGGCTTTGCCCTGGCTATTCAAATGCCAGACTATGAAGAGGAGCAACAGTATCCGGATGACGGACAGCAGGACGTCTACGATAACTAGGATCGTCTTCTAACGTCAAGCGTTGCCTGTGGAATATAGAGTCCACTACTACTACGCTTCCGCTACTTATGTGTGTTGTTGAACAATCTATTTGTGTAATATTGGATCATGTGATCCCTTGATGTAAGACCTTATGTGTTGTAATAAATGATGACTCTGAACGACTTACTACTATATCTCGCAAAAACAATCTTCCTGGGATTGCGATGTATGATATAATAGGGCATCCGGACTTAAAAACCCGGGTGTTGATAGAAACCCAAAAACCACTTCTCTCTTCATGCATGGTTGACTTCATAAGACATGCAGAGTTTAGGGTTAGGGGGTAGATACATGATTTGTCGGGTTTGAATATGTCTAGACATGCTTGTTTATCAACTTGAATGCTTACTATATGACATAAGAAGGCTATATATGTGCTTTGGTTTTTCATTATTCTGGTTTTTTGAATGTTATATGCCCATTTGAAGATTTTGGGTGGTTCTTGAAATTTTCATGTTTGAAACCAATACGACTTCTCTTCATGCTAGACTTCATAAGATCGACCGAGTTTATGGTTAGGGGCTAGATACATGATTTGTCTGGTTTGAACATGTCTAAACCTTGTTTATCAACTTGCAAGCTTACTATATGACATAAGAAGACTATGTGCTTTTGTTTTTCATTCTTCTATTTTTTTTTATTTTATGCCCATTTGAATCTTGGTTAAATCCTATGTTTGACCTGGATTTAAACAAGTATAAAATATGAAAACGAAAAGGTAAGCCTGGATCCTTCTTAGTCACTCTAAAATGAAGCGACTTTTGGGATGTTCTTGAAATTTTCATGTTTGAAACCCAAAACCACTTCTCTTCATGATTGCTTCATAAGACAGAGTTTAAGGTTAGTAATAGATATATACATGATTTTCTAGTTTGAATATGTCTAGACCTTGTTAATCAACTTGAATGCTTACTCTATGACATAAGAATGCTATGTGCTTTGGTTTATCATTCTTTTGGTTTTTTCCTGAATTTTTATGCCCATTTGAATCTTGGTCAAATCCTAGGTTTCACAAAGATTTAAACAAGTTTAAAATCTGAAAATTAAAAGGTAAGCATGGATCCTTCTTAGTCACTCTAAAATGAAGCTTTTGGGAGGTTTTTGAAATTTCAATGTTTGAAACCCAAAAACCACTTCTCTTCATGCTTGACTTCATAAGACATAGTTTAGAGTGTTAGGGGTAGATACATGATTTGTCTAGTTTGAATATGTCTAGACCTTGTTTATCAACTTGAATTCTTACTATATGACATAAGAAGGCTATGTGCTTTGGTTTTTCATTTTTCTGGTTTTTTTGAATTTTATGCCCATTTGAAGATTTTGGGTGGTTCTTGAAATTTTCATGTTTTAAACCAATACGACTTCTCTTCATGCTAGACTTCATAAGATCGACCGAGTTTATGGTTAGGGGCTAGATACATGATTTGTCTGGTTTGAACATGTCTAAACCTTGTTTATCAACTTGAAAGCTTACTATATGACATACGAAGACTATGTGCTTTTGTTTTTCATTCTTCTATTTTTTTATTTTATGCCCATTTGAATCTTGGTCAAATCCTATGTTTGACCTGGATTTAAACAAGTATATAATATGAAAACGAAAAGGTAAGCCTGGATCCTTCTTAGTCACTCTAAAATGAAGCGACTTTTGGGATGTTCTTGAAATTTTCATGTTTGAAACCCAAACCACTTCTCTTCATGATTGACTTCATATATAAGACAAAGTTTAAGGTTAGGGATAGATATATACATGATTTTCTAGTTTGAATATGTCTAGACCTTGTTAATCAACTTGAGTGCTTACTGTATGACATAAGAATGCTATGTGCTTTGGTTTATCATTCTTTTGGCTTTTTCCTGATTTTTTATGCCCATTTGAATCTTGGTCAAATCCTAGGTTTCACAAAGATTTAAACAAGTTTAAAATCTAAAAATTAAAAGGTAAGCATGGATCCTTCTTAGTCACTCTAAAATGAAGCTTTTGGGAGGTTTTTGAAATTTCCATGTTTGAAACCCAAAACCACTTCTCTTCATGCTTGACTTCATAAGACAGAGTTTAGAGTGTTAGGGGTAGATACATGATTTTTCTAGTTTGAATATGTCTAGACCTTGTTTATCAACTTGAATTCTTACTATATGACATAAGAAGGCTATGTGCTTTGGTTTTTCATTTTTCTGTTTTTTTTTTGAATTTTATGCCCATTTGAATCTTGGTCAAATACTAGCTAGGTTTAAAACATGAAATTTAGCCCCCAAAAATTGTACATATATGGATTCACTTTGAGATAATTCATGAAACTTTGGAAATGGCCATCTCGTGTCATGTTTCCCCACAAATGAGAATTGGATTAATTGGTGGCAGACAAGTAAACACACATTTATGTGCGACAACCCAAAATGCACATATTTTGCAAAGTTTTCATGCGTGCATGAAAAGTTGCAAATATATACATAAAATGGGCCATGATTCAAAAGTTTGACATGGTTCTTGTGTAGTAGTAGTACCAAAGCTCACACGTGGGAAGAAATTAAGATGGTCGAATTCCAACATGTTGCCACACTTTTTTGAAGGGCTCTTTTCTAAAACATTGGTATGGATGTCTGCTATTTTCCCTAGCTATATAGAAAAATGATGAACAATCCATGATTTCCGATTGCCGTTTTTGAACCACCTTTGGCTTGATTTCAAATTTAGGTCAAAATCATGGGGGGGTAGGGGACAAGATCGTGTTTCTTTGGCTTGATTTGCAAGTTTTTTGGGGTCCCACAAATTTAGGGTAGCATCACAAGGTTTTTTTTCTAAATTTTTCGACACTTAGAATTCAAATATTATGAAGTGGTATCATGGTATCATGTAAGGGATGGTATCACTAGATATTTTCCCCCTATCCGGGAAGTGATGTTGACTGGCACGCAAGGTTTTTCAGTGCTGCAAACCTGCAGTGCGGCGATTTTGACAGAAATAACCCTTTTGGCAAAGAAAATTACGGACTGACCCTCTGAGCAATCTATTTCACTGGACTAACCTTTTTGTGTGGCTTTCTGTGTTTTTCTTCGCCAAAAGGATTACTTTTGTCAAAATCGCCCCCCTGCAGTGCAGGCTACGCGCCCGTCTAATATTCTTTTTTTTTCAATGACAAAAGGGGGGGGAGAGAGAGAGAGTCTTGACGACGTGTCTTCACTTGACAAAGAAGATTGTTGGAAGTTTGCCTACCTACCGCATATGATTTGTGCTCACTAAAGTGTGGGACCTGCACGCATATGGGACCCTGCAGCCCTCTGAGGGCAGTCCGTGTGAGACGCAAAATAGGGTTTTTAGTTTAGTAAGGCAAAAAAATTAAGCCTTGGAGGGCCGAGGCGGGGCGGCCGTCCGCCATTTCATACCTTTTACGCCCCCCACACCTCGTTTCATTTGTCATGTCTACCAAGGAAGAGCTCGGAGGAGAAGATGCAGTCCTAGCTTCTCGACCCCCTGGCGCCCCACGCATAAATACTACTACCAGAAGTACACTGTCTCTAACAATCCTGCCTGCGAAGGGAGATCTCGGAGGAGACGATGCGGGCTCAGCGTCCCCGCCGTTGATTAGCCAGGACACAAGGGTTACTACGCCTCTTTTAATTACCTTCGTTTTGCTGGTAATACTCGGACTTATATCTGTTATCTTCCGCAGGAGAGGGTCGATATCGCCGGAGAAGATGATGTGAGGCAGATGATCAATCTCGCAGGAGAAGATGATGTAAAGGAGATGGTCAAGCTCGGAGCAGAAGATGATGTAAAGGAGATAGTCAATGTCGGAGAAGATGATGTAAAGGAGTTAGTCAATCTCGGAGAAGATGTGGTGGCATTGGACCAACCGCGGTCTTTGGGCGAGATCCCGGAGATTCACTTACCTCGTTTGCACTGGTAATGATATGCCTGATCTGTAACATTTTGAACATTTTTCGTCGGCTTACACAGGAGCTATCTCGGCTTAGGGTCAACAAGGCCCCGGGAGCGGAACTTCCGCATCTCGGCGCGGAGAACTCCGAGTTACGCCAGAAGCGCCCTGGGGAATCGCACGCGCAGGCGCAGCACATCCGTTCGCAGGATCTCTCATCCTTCGACGTCGGAGTTCCAGCGAGAGGTCGTAGAAGAAGATAAGTTGCCAGCTTCCCCGCCGTTCAAGAGGATGAAGGAGCTGAAGACGGAGGTTAATATTACTAGCTGACTTTGGGTTGCTGGTTTTTGGGTACTTCGAGTCACTGACATGTAGACACCACTTAAGTCTGTCCTACATGTTAGTGACCATATTCGTTAATCAGCCAATTTGTGCCCTTCGTTTGCCGGTAACGCTCGATATGTTTGTTGTTACCTTTGGCAGGATCACTCCCCTTGCTTATCTTGTCGGAGGATGAAGTTGGATCTTGCCAGCATGCGGGAGGAGAACAGAGAGTTAGGGATCAAGATATTTCGGTACAGGCAGGTGGTGTCTTTCCTAGAAGTGGATGAGATCACGGCCTGTGCTCGTAGGAGTTGTGACGAGGCCATTCATCTGGGAGAACGGATCAAAGCTCAGCTTGTCTCTTTGATGGAAGTCGCAGAACGCGTGATTTTCAATGCTAGAGAGGCGCGGGAACGACTTCTGGTGGCTGAAGATCTCGCATCGCAGTTTAATCATGTGCGCTTATTAGCTGCCTACTACTTTTGTAATTATTCACAATTATATATGTATCAATGGCTTGCCTTTTGTGTGATGGAGGAAATTGCACATACCACCACTTCTTGGTGCAGTTTTTGCACATAACACAATTTGAGATTCTTTTTACACAAATAACCAGATTTTGACGTAAACTTTTGCACAAAAAACAACCTTACTCCATGTTTTCTTTTTTCTTCTAAAGACAAGTAGGTGCTTCGAAAAATACCTCCGTTCCAATGCTTAAAGCTTTGTATATTTTTCTTGAAAAGTCAAACCAAGTAAAGTTCGACCAAACTCTTAGAAGAATCTATCAGCACATATAATATTTTGTAGACACCATATGAAAATATAATTTATTTTCTATCTAATAATATTGATTTTGTATCTTGCATATTAATGCTTTTGGTAAAAACTTAGTCAAACTTAACATAGTTTGACTTTCTAAAAATCAATATAATCCTTAAGCTTTGGGAAGTGGTTCTAGACGTGGTCTAGACGTGTTTCTACATATTGCCTTCGCATTTGCTAAACGCATGGAGTTTCTTACGAAGTACAAAGTTTATTTTTCGAAATATTTTCGACTTTGTATTATTTTTATTCATTTTCCCCCTGGTTGTCATGTTTTCTGTCCGGCTTCCCCAGCCCATCCATCCGTAACCCACATGCGCGCGTGACACGAGTAGTGGGAGACATGGTGCCCAAAGGGATAGCTTTTATTAATGGTGGCGACGGTTCCCTAGGCCAATGCTGGCGATACGTCTCATCGTCGCTAGCTGTGCCTTCCCATGCGGCCGTATTAATGCACACCACTGCTCCTTTGCGCCTCCGCGGCTGATCAAGTAAGTTTGATCATAAAAGATGATCACATAAGCTCGACGATTACCTATAACCTAAAAATTATCTTAATTTGTAAACGAAGACATAAAATAACTAGTTGTTTGATTAGGAAAGACAAAGGAAATTTCTATTGAGATTGAGTTCATTTCATAGTTGTTATAGACACATAGCAATATTACCGAGAGATAGGATTGTAGAGAAAGCAATCCATAGGTATTTTGGAGGGTTCTCAATCCTTTGAATCAAGCAAGCTCTATAGGAAAAATCCCTATGTGTAAAAATCCTA
Organism: Lolium perenne; assembly: GCF_019359855.2. Lineage (NCBI taxonomy): Eukaryota > Viridiplantae > Streptophyta > Magnoliopsida > Poales > Poaceae > Lolium > Lolium perenne. The sequence continues at coordinate 81,776,900 of NC_067248.2, read as the reverse complement.
CTCCGTACAAGATACCTTTAGAAATCCTTTGAACCAAACAAACTCGGATTCATATTAGTTGACTATAATATAGATATATCTAGACACATTTTAGTTCTAGATTCATCCATATCATTTGACAAGTAATATGAATCGGAGTGATTATATTAAATGGAGTACTAGTATATATTGTTCGAAAAAATTAAGTTATACTGTAATAAAGAAACCATTTCTGTGGTCAAACTGATTTGACGGGACAGTAACTGCACCAGGACGTAGTGGCGTGCTATCCTAGCCGAAGTTTTACTCGGCGCCTCGATGCAGCTGCTGAAGAATAAAAAAAGTCATATCCACTCCTACTCTTCATGTCCATCGTTTCCATCCTTGGCTCTCCACTTCCATCATCGTTCTCCACTCGCCAACCGCTGCTAGAAGTTTTTTCATCCTCTAGATCTCCCATTTGCATAGCTTTCTCTCCTCACCCCTCCGCAGAACCGCAGCACTCCTCCTTCCCGCTCGACTCTCCTACAAAACTCCAATCACACATACTTGCATCCGCCCTTTTAAATCCATCTCGTCTCCATGGCGGCATCGAACGACGACCAGCTGGATGGCGACTGGGGGAAGCTCCCCGCCGAGCTGTTCAATCTCATTGCCCAGAGTCTGGACGTTACAGTCGACGTCCGGCTGGCCGCATGCTCCAAAACGCTGTGCCGCCATGTCGCCGACAACATGAATCTACACCATTGGGATGGACCCTGCTTGCTGATGCCCGATTCTGCCCATTGGCACTATGATGATAGTAGTGCGCACCACACGGTGTACCACGTTGTGCCCCTCGACCATCCTCGGCGCACAGCCATCCTGCCGTTCATGGACAATAGATTCTGGGTTGGCATGAATGGCGACTGGATCGCCGGCATGGACAGTGGTGGGAACTGGTTCCTCGCGAACATCTACACGCACCAAGAAATCTCCCTACCATCGTCGGAAACTTGCAACATTTTTCGAGAGGAATGGATTGTCTTCCCCGACTTGCCTCCTGAAAGGTACATGACGTATGGGCGTGCCATGTTTTTGTTGAAGATTGTAATTTGCGAAGTGCCCACAAAAGCTGGACATTACTCAGATTACAAGCTCATCGCTCTATTCAATCACTACAAGAAATCTGCCATAAGTTGACAAAAATAAGGTGTCACTGAAACGTCACTGATGGCTGCTTGTGACGTTACCGTGACGCTTTTCAAAACGTCGAAAGCTGGGAGTCAGCAGTGAGTGCTTAAGACGTTTCACTTGAAAACGTCGTAGAGCTTTGTGACGTTTTAAAATGTCACTGACGGCATGACGTTCCCAAAACGTCATGGGCACCTGCCCCCGAGTCCAGCGTGGCAATCCGACGTGGCAAAATTGTGAAGAATTAGAAACGTCGTTATCTGAATTCAGCCCGGTCCATTCAGCTTCTTATGTGGGCTGAGCCCATTAGTTCTGATTATTTTTTTCGGCTTTGTTGGGCCTTGGCCCGTAACTGGCCCAATTACCTCAGCCTTTTTAGCTTATTTTTTTTTCAACGGCCTTTTTAGCTGCTGTACTTACTGGGCCTGGGCCAATTTTCATTGGGCCGTGGCCTTTTTAGGACCCATTACACTTTTGGGCTGTGGCCTTTTTAGGACCCATTACAGTTTTGGGCCGTGCCCTTTTTAGGACCATTACACTTTTGGGCCTTGGCCTTTTTAGGGTCCATTATGGTTTTGGGCCTTGGCCTTTTAGGGTCCATTAAGATTTTGGGCCTAAGCCTTTATAGGGTCCACAAAGGTTTTGGGCCTCAGCCTTTTTGGGGTCCATAAAGATATTGGGCCTTGGCCTTTTTGGGTCCATAAAAGTTATGGGCTTTGGCCTTTTTACTGTCCTGCAAGTTTTTTGGGCTTCGGCCTTTTTTTGCCTTTTCAACTCCCATTTTTCGAAAATGCAATTAATTATTTGTTGGGCTCTAGCCTTTTAAGAGCCCATATATTTCTAGGCTACTTTGGGCCTTGGCCTTTTAAGACCCCACAATAGCCCAACAGTGCATATATTAAACTAAGAAATTCAACAGCAAAATATAAAAGACAACATTTCAAATCTGCAAATTTCAAAGCAGAGTGACAGCAGCAACATGACCAGGTTCACAGATTCACCAACATGTCAAGAAAGTTCACATATTCACAGTAAGAAGTTCACAGATATGACCAAGTTATTGTCACGCTGCCAGGATATGACCAAGTTCCATGGCGGGACACAAAAAAGGGATGCGACCAGCAGCAGGAGCTAATTCGCAGATGCTCCGAAGATGGACATCATGTGAGCAAGCCTCCTATCACTTTCCTCAGTCCGCTTGAGGAGCTCCATGTAGTCCTTGTCACGCTGAGCTTGTGCGGCTTCATTTGCCGCTTGCTTCTCCTTCTGGGCAGCTGCTTCTTCCATGATGGCAGCAAACTGCTGCTTCATCTGTTCAGCTTCCTCCTGGGACCTCTTCAGCTGTGCTTCCAGGTCATGAACATGCGCCGATACAGCAGCTGCGGTGGGCTTGTTGAGCTTGACAGTGGAACTGGGCTGAAGTCCAGCATTCTTCAGGAAAGTGCTGTGCTTGGCTTCCTTGCTAAGAACCTTTGCAACAACAGCGACTGCAGACCTTGGCGGTGCACCTTCTGGCACAGGAATAGCCAACTCAGCTTCCATATCAGCCTGGAGATCCATTTCCAAAAGATTCATCAATTCAGGAAACGCACAGGTCCAAGAATGGTTCACAAAAGTGAAATGAACAAGTCACTTACTATTGCAGCTAGAGCTTCCTCAGAGAAACCATCCTTCTTGCTGTGATGGGTCGCCTTAAAGATGTCGACTGCATCTAGCTCTTCACCTCTGCGCTCCTCCCTCTGGAAATGATGTTCACCAAGAATCAGAACATAAGCTTGTGGAGACAAGAGTAAGATGCAAAAGGAAATTCTGTAAGAGTGTTCTTACAGTTGCATACAGATGAGCAGCATAGCTACGAGAGCCAGTCTTTTGGCCAAATTTGACCGCAGCACGACTGTGCTTGTTATTGGTACATGTGTTCTGCAGAAGGGCACAATCATGATATTCAGTAATGTGCACACTATAACGATGAGCATCATGTCTACCATGCAAGCACTAATGACTGCAACTGAAGCAAAGAACATACCCTGTGTCTTGGGGTTACCCACAGAGCAGTTAGAGCTTCCCATTCTTCATCTGAGACATCCTTAACAGGGGACTTGATGCTGACTTCATTTGCTGGTACTTTGTCGAAGTAGTCCCTTTTCAGGATGTAGCGCCTGTTCTTCGACACTTTCCGCAGTACGTCATAGCAAGCCTTCTGGATGACTTCCGACTCTGTGTCCATGATGAAATTTGCCTCCAAAGCAAACAAGGGCAAGGACGAGGTTAGTTATCATGAACTATGAACAATCAAGCAAGCACTCCTATCATCTAACAAATGAACTGGTGATGAAGAAGATTACCCCCATCTTTCCAACAAAGTCGGCCAACAAATTCTCATCCCTCTTGTACAACTTGAAATGCGGAAGGAGCGGCATCTGGCCTCTTGCAAGCATTCCACCCTCCGATGCAAACTTGGCAGCAGGCAAAGGCTTCTCAGGACGTTTCAGCCCTGGAGGAATCTCAATGGTAAGCTTGACTCCCATCCCCTTGCAAATCTGCTCCAGCCCGGTGCCCTTCCTTTTACGGCCACCTGCAGCAGTGGTTCCACCTGAATAGCATACATACAAAGATCATGTCAGAAAGCAGCACCCACAACCAAAAGAGTTTATAAAGATAAACAAAAAAGGCAGTAGATAGTGTGGACAGCTGTCCAACAAAAACTTGCCTTCATCATCCTCAGGATCAAGAAAACCATCAGAATCAAAGTGCTGATGGACCATGACATCAGATGCAGTAGGACCTGTGTCCCTGCGAACAGTGCTTGCTTCATCGATCCTTTCATCAATCTGCAGTGAGCTACTGCGATTGTTGCGGGGCGGAGTATCTTCATTGTTGGTTGCAGACGCTTCACTTGATGTCCTCCTGGTGACTCTTTTGGAAGGAGCTTCAGCAACAGGTTCCAGATGCCTCTTTCTCCCTCCTGGAGCATCAACAAACACTCTAACAGGAGGCATTGAACTTTGTTCCTTTTGCAACCTCTTACTCCTCCTCCCTGGGCTTGTCTTTCTAACAGAAGCCTTTTTCTTTCTACTCTTGGGATCCTTCAATGCCTCGCAAAAATAGCAAAACAAAATGGCATTACATCACAGGTTATAGCAAAACATAAATAAGAAAACAGATACAAGTAATGCCAGCCCTCCGAAGATGATAAGCAGAATGCACCTTCTCAATGTGTTCCCATATACTCCCTTCAACCTCCCCATCCTCCTGGTCAACCAATTAGTCATTGCTCGGATGATAATCTGAGCTGTCGCCTTGTGTTATGGCAGATGACTCATCATTTGAAAGTGTGGAACGACCTCCACCTCGACCACCATGTGACTTCCTAAAAATTGACACTACGGCGGGGATACCCAGGGATTGTAAGACATGGTTGTTCCGCATCATTGTCCTAGCCCTGTCCTTCTCTATCTCGGTGAGTGGCGCTTCTTTACATGTATGAGAGAAATATGTAACCATTAGATTGATGGTTGAAATGCATAGAAGCAAGCCAACTCGAACAACTAAGGTAAATTGTTTAATCATAGCAATTTTCAACTTTTAGTTTCATTTAATCCTAGGGTACAGAAATATTCAGACAGAGCCAAAAAACCCAAAGACCCGATTAAAAGCATCAATTAGACACAATTATGTTACGATGAAGCCGCATACCAGCCAAATTGCTTCTTCCCGATCTTTGCCATGCCTGATGTTGATGGGTTGGATATGTGCTGGCACGAAAAGAATAACAATTAGTGACAGCAGATACAACATATGGATGCAATTAAAGAACCAAGCAACATAGGTTCATGTGGATCAACAATCACCTGGTTCACCTTGCTCCTTGAAGTAGGTCAGACCTTGATAGTATTACCTACGAAGATAACAGGTTATAATCATTAGACATATCCCTTCATACAACAATAGACATGTACACAGAAAAAGCTGTAGGCATGTACAGATAAACAGGGCTCCCAAACTTTGTTTGGGAGAAGTTTCATCAACACAGGATAGAAGGGCAATATAAATGTTCATCGACGAAATATAAAAGGGAATGCCTTGGTAAAGATCTGTACCAAGCAAGATCCGCAGCAGGTAATCATATTATGTACTAGTTGCAGCAAGAAAGATCGGTAGAAGCTAATCATATATGGACTGCAGTAAACTAGATGTACAATCTACAGAGCCCAAGCCAAGTAAAATCCCCCAACAATCACGGACTGGTTGCAGCGAGACCCACGCCAGGCAAGATCTGCATCACTAATTGACTGGTTGGATACAGCAAGCAAGATCGGCAGCAGGTAATCATATAGGGACTGCAGTAAACCAGATCTAAATTCTACAGAGCCTGAGCCAAGCAAGATCCGCAGCAATCATTGACTGGTTGCAGCAAGACACATGCCAATCAAGATCCGAAGCAACCATGGACTGCTTGCATATAGCAAGCAAGATCGGCAGCAGGTAATCATATAGGGACTGCAGAAAACCAAATCTAAAATCTACAGAGCCTGAGCCAGGCAAGATCTGCAGCAATCATCGACTGGTTGCTGCAAGAACATGAAAAGCAAGATCCGAAGCAACCATGGACTGGTTGCAGCAAGAACCATGACAGGCCGAGCAACCCTGACCCTGGACAAGCCAAGGAAACAAGCCATGCCACGAAATCCCTAACCCTAACCATGCCATGCCAAGCAAACCGTAACCCTAGCCATGGCCAACGAAACCCTAAGCATGCCAAGAAAAGGCCATAGATCGAAGAGGGGGGGGAGGGGTCGGGTTGAGGAGGGAACTCGCCTGAAGATCTTGTGGCGAGCGTCTACGCACGCGCGGCCGTCGTCGGCGGGTAGCTCTCCGCTCGTCCGCTCGTCGGAGCGCCGCTCGTCGGTGGGGATGAGCGGAGTGGGAGGGGAATTGGGGTTCGTATTGCACCGGAGTGGGAGGGGAATTGGGGAATTGAGGGAGCTCGTACGGGATTTGACTGAAATGTCCCTCCTTTCCAGCTTAGGTTAGTGGCGTTTCGGACATTTGCCCTCCTTTCCAGCTTAGGTTAGTGGCGGGCGGATTCAAAACATTTCGCTGGAGCTGGCGGGAGAAGCTGGGCGGGAGAGTTTTGGGGTTTTGGAGGGTTTTGGGGTTTTGGGGTTTTGGAGGGAATTTTTGGGGCTTTTTTGTGCAAAACAATAATAATTAAATGCGCAATAATGCATATAATTTGGTGTAGATTAAAATATTTTTAAAAACAGAATATCATGTAATTAAACGTGTGTCACCGTCATTCCTTTAATGATAATAATATAGGGATATATGAAACTCCTAGAATCCTTAATAATTAAATTATTTAAAAAAATCAGAAAATGTTTGGTTAATTAGGTCAAATAATATATGTCTCTTGCACACACTAATTATATGTTATCATAAGGCATATGCAAGCTTTATCCCATTCTATATACATCAAGATTCCGAACGTGGCAGTTCGATCGTGAAGGGTTCTAGCTCCTAGCTAGAAAGTACGTCGTCTCCGCTCGACTTTTTGGCTCCGTTTAATTTGCCAACTGCGCAAAAAGGGGCCGCCGGGACATGCGGTATGGCCGTACCGGGCGCGCGCGTGCACCCATCCGCCAACGCGCGAAACGGAAAACATTTAGCACATAAAATGACGCGTCCTAGACCTAAAAACATTTTTCACTCCATTTATTGAACCAAGGAAAGTGTGGCCCCAGTTCAAATCCTCCCGGTCAGTTTCCAGCGGATTCGGCGGGACACCGCAGGAAGCGGGAGGGATTCCCAGATGGCTACCGCGCGCATACGGCATGTGATAGGTGGTGCGTAGGAGGTATCCTGCCGCTGCGCGGAGGTCTCGCGCAATACTAAAATGCGCACCATGTAGCTCCTTCACAAAAAAAAAGCCCTTCCGGCACCCCGAAAATGGAAAAACCGTCGCCCGTGGTTCGGATTGGAAATCCGCGACAGGGGCCTTGCTTCCCATCCTAAGGTGCACGCACGTGCCAAATATGGCCTCGTTCCGACAAACTATGTGGTGAAACGGGCCGTTTCCTACTCATTCCCCCTAAAAGCCATAGAACTCCGGACGTGATAGCCCTACTCGTGAAGGGTTTTTCAAGATAATTGCCGTATCCCAATTCCGTCTTTTGAAGTGGTTACTAGGACACATAAAATGACGCCACGCGGCTCCGCTCGATTTTTTTGGCTCCGTTTAATTTGCCAACTGCGCAAAACGGGGCCGCCGGGACATGCGGTATGGCCGTACCGGGCGCGCGCGTGCACCCGTCCGCCAACGCGCGAAACGGAAAACATTTAGCACATAAAATGACGCGTCCTAGACCTAAAAACATTTTCCCCTCCATTTATTGAGCCAAAGAAAGTGTGGCCCCAGTTCAAATCCGGTCAGTTTCCAGCGGATTCGGCGGGACACCGCAGGAAGCCGGAGGGATTCCCAGATGGCTACCGCGCGCATACGGCATGTGATAGGTGGTGCGTAGGAGGTATCCTGCCGCTGCGCGGAGGTCTCGCGCAATACTAAAATGCGCACCATGTAGCTCCTTCACAAAAAAAAGCCCTTCCGGCACCCCGAAAATGGAAAAACCGTCGCCCGTGGTTCGGATTGGAAATCCGCGACAGGGGCCTTGCTTCCCATCCTAAGGTGCACGCACGTGCCAAATATGGCCTCGTTCCGACAAACTATGTGGTGAAACGGGCCGTTTCCTACTCATTCCCCCTAAAAGCCATAGAACTCCGGACGTGATAGCCCTACTCGTGAAGGGTTTTTCAAGATAATTGCCGTATCCCAATTCCGTCTTTTGAAGTGGTTACTAGGACACATAAAATGACGCCACGCGGCCCCGCTCGATTTTTCTGGCTCCGTTTAATTTGCCAACTGCGCAAAACGGGGCCGCCGGGACATGCGGTATGGCTGTACCGGGCGCGCGCGTGCACCCGTCCGCCAACGCGCGAAACGGAAAACATTTAGCACATAAAATGACGCGTCCTAGACCTAAAAACATTTTCCCCTCCATTTATTGAGCCAAAGAAAGTGTGGCCCCAGTTCAAATCCGGTCAGTTTCAATGGATTCGGCGGGACACCGCAGAAGCCGGAGGGATTCCCAGATGGCTACCGCGCGCATACGGCATGTGATAGGTGGTGCGTAGGAGGTATCCTGCCGCTGCGCGGAGGTCTCGCGCAATACTAAAATGCGCACCATGTAGCTCCTTCACAAAAAAAGCCCTTCCGGCACCCCGAAAATGGAAAAACTGTCGCCGTGGTTCGGATTGGAAATCCGCGAGGGGCCTTGCTTCCCATCCTAAGGTGCACGCACGTGCCAAATATGGCCTCGTTCCGACAAACTATGTGGTGAAACGGGCCGTTTCCTACTCATTCCCCCTAAAAGCCATAGAACTCCGGACGTGATAGCCCTACTCGTGAAGGGTTTTTCAAGATAATTGCCGTATCCCAATTCCGTCTTTTGAAGTGGTTACTAGGACACATAAAATGACGCCACGCGGCCCCGCTCGATTTTTTTGGCTCCGTTTAATTTGCCAACTGCGCAAAACGGGGCCGCCGGGACATGCGGTATGGCCGTACCGGGCGCGCGCGTGCACCCGTCCGCCAACGCGCGAAACTGAAAACATTTAGCACATAAAATGACGCGTCCTAGACCTAAAAACATTTTCCCCTCCATTTATTGAGCCAAGGAAAGTGTGGCCCCAGTTCAAATCCGGTCAGTTTCCAGCGGATTCGGCGGGACACCGCAGGAAGCCGGAGGGATTCCCAGATGGCTACCGCGCGCATACGGCATGTGATAGGTGGTGCGTAGGAGGTATCCTGCCGCTGCGCGGAGGTCTCGCGCAATACTAAAATGCGCACCATGTAGCTCCTTCACAAAAAAAAGCCCTTCCGGCACCCCGAAAATGGAAAAACCATCGCCCGTGGTTCGGATTGGAAATCCGCGACAGGGGCCTTGCTTCCCATCCTAAGGTGCACGCACGTGCCAAATATGGCCTCGTTCCGACAAACTATGTGGTGAAACGGGCCGTTTCCTACTCATTCCCCCTAAAAGCCATAGAACTCCGGACGTGATAGCCCTACTCGTGAAGGGTTTTTCAAGATAATTGCCGTATCCCAATTCCGTCTTTTGAAGTGGTTACTAGGAAACATAAAATGACCCCACGCGGCTCCGCTCGATTTTTTTTTGGCTCCGTTTAATTTGCCAACTGCGCAAAACGGGGCCGCCGGGACATGCGGTATGGCCGTACCGGGCGCGCGCGTGCACCCGTCCGCCAACGCGCGAAACGGAAAACATTTAGCATATAAAATGACGCGTCCTAGACCTAAAAACATTTTCCCCTCCATTTATTGAGCCAAAGAAAGTGTGGCCCCAGTTCAAATCCGGTCAGTTTCCAGCGGATTCGGCGGGACACCGCAGGAAGCCGGAGGGATTCCCAGATGGCTACCGCGCGCATACGGCATGTGATAGGTGGTGCGTAGGAGGTATCCTGCCGCTGCGCGGAGGTCTCGCGCAATACTAAAATGCGCACCATGTAGCTCCTTCACAAAAAAAAAGCCCTTCCGGCACCCCGAAAATGGAAAAACCGTCGCCCGTGGTTCGGATTGGAAATCTGCGACAGGGGCCTTGCTTCCCATCCTAAGGTGCACGCACGTGCCAAATATGGCCTCGTTCCGACAAACTATGTGGTGAAACGGGCCGTTTCCTACTCATTCCCCCTAAAAGCCATAGAACTCCGGACGTGATAGCCCTACTCGTGAAGGGTTTTTCAAGATAATTGCCGTATCCCAATTCCGTCTTTTGAAGTGGTTACTAGGACACATAAAATGACGCCACGCGGCCCCGCTCGATTTTTCTGGCTCCGTTTAATTTGCCAACTGCGCAAAACGGGGCCGCCGGGACATGCGGTATGGCCGTACCGGGCGCGCGTGCACCCGTCCGCCAACGCGCGAAACGGAAAACATTTAGCACATAAAATGACGCGTCCTAGACCTAAAAACATTTTCCCCTCCATTTATTGAGCCAAAGAAAGTGTGGCCCCAGTTCAAATCCGGTCAGTTTCCAGCGGATTCGGCGGGACACCGCAGGAAGCCGGAGGGATTCCCAGATGGCTACCGCGCGCATACGGCATGTGATAGGTGGTGCGTAGGAGGTATCCTGCCGCTGCGCGGAGGTCTCGCGCAATACTAAAATGCGCACCATGTAGCTCCTTCACAAAAAAAAAGACCTTCCGGCACCCCGAAAATGGAAAAACCGTCGCCCGTGGTTCGGATTGGAAATCCGCGACAGGGGCCTTGCTTCCCATCCTAAGGTGCACGCACGTGCCAAATATGGCCTCGTTCCGACAAACTATGTGGTGAAACGGGCCGTTTCCTACTCATTCCCCCTAAAAGCCATAGAACTCCGGACGTGATAGCCCTACTCGTGAAGGGTTTTTCAAGATAATTGCCGTATCCCAATTCCGTCTTTTGAAGTGGTTACTAGGACACATAAAATGACGCCACGCGGCCCCGCTCGATTTTTTTGGCTCCGTTTAATTTGCCAACTGCGCAAAACGGGGCCGGGACATGCGGTATGGCCGCACCGGCGCGCGCGTGCACCCGTCCGCCAACGCGCGAAACGGAAAACATTTAGCAGATAAAATGACGCGTCCTAGACCTAAAAACATTTTCCCCTCCATTTATTGAGCCAAGGAAAGTGTGGCCCCAGTTCAAATCCGGTCAGTTTCCAGCGGATTCGGCGGGACACCGCAGGAAGCCGGAGGGATTCCCAGATGGCTACCGCGCGCATACGGCATGTGATAGGTGGTGCGTAGGAGGTATCCTGCCGCTGCGCGGAGGTCTCGCGCAATACTAAAATGCGCACCATGTAGCTCCTTCACAAAAAAAAGCCCTTCCGGCACCCCGAAAATGGAAAAACCGTCGCCCGTGGTTCGGATTGGAAATCCGCGACAGGGGCCTTGCTTCCCATCCTAAGGTGCACGCACGTGCCAAATATGGCCTCGTTCCGACAAACTATGTGGTGAAACGGGCCGTTTCCTACTCATTCCCCCTAAAAGCCATAGAACTCCGGACGTGATAGCCCTACTCGTGAAGGGTTTTTCAAGATAATTGCCGTATCCCAATTCCGTCTTTTGAAGTGGTTACTAGGACACATAAAATGACGCCACGCGGCTCCGCTCGATTTTTTTGGCTCCGTTTAATTTGCCAACTGCGCAAAACGGGGCCGCCGGGACATGCGGTATGGCCGTACCGGGCACGCGCGTGCACCCGTCCGCCAACGCGCGAAACGGAAAACATTTAGCACATAAAATGACGCGTCCTAGACCTAAAAACATTTTCCCCTCCATTTATTGAGCCAAGGAAAGTGTGGCCCCAGTTCAAATCCGGTCAGTTTCCAGCGGATTCGGCGGGACACCGCAGAAGCCGGAGGGATTCCCAGATGGCTACCGCGCGCATACGGCATGTGATAGGTGGTGCGTAGGAGGTATCCTGCCGCTGCGCGGAGGTCTCGCGCAATACTAAAATGCGCACCATGTAGCTCCTTCACAAAAAAAAAGACCTTCCGGCACCCCGAAAATGGAAAAACCGTCGCCCGTGGTTCGGATTGGAAATCCGCGATAGGGGCCTTGCTTCCCATCCTAAGGTGCACGCACGTGCCAAATATGGCCTCGTTCCGACAAACTATGTGGTGAAACGGGCCGTTTCCTACTCATTCCCCCTAAAAGCCATAGAACTCCGGACGTGATAGCCCTACTCGTGAAGGGTTTTTCAAGATAATTGCCGTATCCCAATTCCGTCTTTTGAAGTGGTTACTAGGACACATAAAATGACGCCACGCGGCTCCGCTCGATTTTTTTGGCTCCGTTTAATTTGCCAACTGCGCAAAACGGGGCCGCCGGGACATGCGGTATGGCCGTACCGGGCGCGCGCGTGCACCCGTCCGCCAACGCGCGAAACGGAAAACATTTAGCACATAAAATGACGCGTCCTAGACCTAAAAACATTTTCCCTCCATTTATTGAGCCAAGGAAAGTGTGGCCCCAGTTCAAATCCGGTCAGTTTCCAGCGGATTCGGCGGGACACCGCAGGAAGCCGGAGGGATTCCCAGATGGCTACCGCGCGCATACGGCATGTGATAGGTGGTGCGTAGGAGGTATCCTGCCGCTGCGCGGAGGTCTCGCGCAATACTAAAATGCGCACCATGTAGCTCCTTCACAAAAAAAAGCCCTTCCGGCACCCCGAAAATGGAAAAACCGTCGCCCGTGGTTCGGATTGGAAATCCGCGACAGGGCCTTGCTTCCCATCCTAAGGTGCACGCACGTGCCAAATATGGCCTCGTTCCGACAAACTATGTGGTGAAACGGGCCGTTTCCTACTCATTCCCCCTAAAAGCCATAGAACTCCGGACGTGATAGCCCTACTCGTGAAGGGTTTTTCAAGATAATTGCCGTATCCCAATTCCGTCTTTTGAAGTGGTTACTAGGACACATAAAATGACGCCACGCGGCTCCGCTCGATTTTTTGGCTCCGTTTAATTTGCCAACTGCGCAAAACGGGGCCGCCGGGACATGCGGTATGGCCGTACCGGGCGCGCGCGTGCACCCGTCCGCCAACGCGCGAAACGGAAAACATTTAGCACATAAAATGACGCGTCCTAGACCTAAAAACATTTTCCCCTCCATTTATTGAGCCAAAGAAAGTGTGGCCCCAGTTCAAATCCGGTCAGTTTCCAGCGGATTCGGCGGGACACCGCAGGAAGCCGGAGGGATTCCCAGATGGCTACCGCGCGCATACGGCATGTGATAGGTGGTGCGTAGGAGGTATCCTGCCGCTGCGCGGAGGTCTCGCGCAATACTAAAATGCGCACCATGTAGCTCCTTCACAAAAAAAAGCCCTTCCGGCACCCCGAAAATGGAAAAACCGTCGCCCGTGGTTCGGATTGGAAATCCGCGACAGGGGCCTTGCTTCCCATCCTAAGGTGCACGCACGTGCCAAATATGGCCTCGTTCCGACAAACTATGTGGTGAAACGGGCCGTTTCCTACTCATTCCCCCTAAAAGCCATAGAACTCCGGACGTGATAGCCCTACTCGTGAAGGGTTTTTCAAGATAATTGCCGTATAACAATTCCGTCTTTTGAAGTGGTTACTAGGACACATAAAATGACGCCACGCGGCCCCGCTCGATTTTTCTGGCTCCGTTTAATTTGCCAACTGCGCAAAACGGGGCCGCCGGGACATGCGGTATGGCCGTACCGGGCGCGCGCGTGCACCCGTCCGCCAACGCGCGAAACGGAAAACATTTCGCACATAAAATGACGCGTCCTAGACCTAAAAACATTTTCCCCTCCATTTATTGAGCCAAAGAAAGTGTGGCCCCAGTTCAAATCCGGTCAGTTTCCAGCGGATTCGGCGGGACACCGCAGGAAGCCGGAGGGATTCCCAGATGGCTACCGCGCGCATACGGCATGTGATAGGTGGTGCGTAGGAGGTATCCTGCCGCTGCGCGGAGGTCTCGCGCAATACTAAAATGCGCACCATGTAGCTCCTTCACAAAAAAAAAGACCTTCCGGCACCCCGAAAATGGAAAAACCGTCGCCCGTGGTTCGGATTGGAAATCCGCGATAGGGGCCTTGCTTCCCATCCTAAGGTGCACGCACGTGCCAAATATGGCCTCGTTCCGACAAACTATGTGGTGAAACGGGCCGTTTCCTACTCATTCCCCCTAAAAGCCATAGAACTCCGGACGTGATAGCCCTACTCGTTAAGGGTTTTTCAAGATAATTGCCGTATCCCAATTCCGTCTTTTGAAGTGGTTACTAGGACACATAAAATGACGCCACGCGGCTCCGCTCGATTTTTTTGGCTCCGTTTAATTTGCCAACTGCGCAAAACGGGGCCGCCGGACATGCGGTATGGCCGTGCACCGCGCGCGTGCACCCGTCCGCCAACGCGCGAAACGGAAAACATTTAGCACATAAAATGACGCGTCCTAGACCTAAAAACATTTTCCCCTCCATTTATTGAGCCAAGGAAAGTGTGGCCCCAGTTCAAATCCGGTCAGTTTCCAGCGGATTCGGCGGGACACCGCAGGAAGCCGGAGGGATTCCTAGATGGCTACCGCGCGCATACGGCATGTGATAGGTGGTGCGTAGGAGGTATCCTGCCGCTGCGCGGAGGTCTCGCGCAATACTAAAATGCGCACCATGTAGCTCCTTCACAAAAAAAGCCCTTCCGGCACCCCGAAAATGGAAAAACCGTCGCCCGTGGTTCGGATTGGAAATCCGCGACAGGGGCCTTGCTTCCCATCCTAAGGTGCACGCACGTGCCAAATATGGCCTCGTTCCGACAAACTATGTGGTGAAACGGGCCGTTTCCTACTCATTCCCCCTAAAAGCCATAGAACTCCGGACGTGATAGCCCTACTCGTGAAGGGTTTTTCAAGATAATTGCCGTATCCCAATTCCGTCTTTTGAAGTGGTTACTAGGACACATAAAATGACGCCACGCGGCTCCGCTCGATTTTTTGGCTCCGTTTAATTTGCCCACTGCGCCCAACGGGGCCGTCGGGACATGCGGTATGGCCGGACCGGGCGCGCGCGTGCACCCGTCCGCCAACGCGCGAAACGGAAAACATTTAGCACATAAAATGACGCGTCCTAGACCTAAAAACATTTTCCCCTCCATTTATTGAGCCAAAGAAAGTGTGGCCCCAGTTCAAATCCGGTCAGTTTCCAGCGGATTCGGCGGGACACCGCAGGAAGCCGGAGGGAGTCCCGGATGGCTACCGCGCATACGGCATGTGATAGGTGGTGCGTAGGAGGTATCCTGCCGCTGCGCCGAGGTCTCGCGCAATACTAAAATGCGCACCATGTAGCTCCTTCACAAAAAAAGCCCTTCCGGCACCCGAAAATGGAAAAACCGTCGCCGTGGTTCGGATTGGAAATCCGCGACAGGGGCCTTGCTTCCCATCCTAAGGTGCACGCACGTATAAATATGGCCTCGTTCCGACAAACTATGTGGTGAAACGGGCCGTTTCCTACTCATTCCCCCTAAAAGCCATAGAACTCCGGACGTGATAGCCCTACTCGTGAAGGGTTTTTCAAGATAATTGCCGTATCCCAATTCCGTCTTTTGAAGTGGTTACTAGGACACATAAAATGACGCCACGCGGCTCCGCTCGATTTTTTTGGCTCCGTTTAATTTGCCAACTGCGCAAAACGGGGCCGCCGGGACATGCGGTATGGCCGTACCGGGCGCGCGCGTGCACCCGTCCGCCAACGCGCGAAACGGAAAACATTTAGCACATAAAATGACGCGTCCTAGACCTAAAAACATTTTCCCTCCATTTATTGAGCCAAGGAAAGTGTGGCCCCAGTTCAAATCCGGTCAGTTTCCAGCGGATTCGGCGGGACACCGCAGGAAGCCGGAGGGATTCCTAGATGGCTACCGCGCGCATACGGCATGTGATAGGTGGTGCGTAGGAGGTATCCTGCCGCTGCGCGGAGGTCTCGCGCAATACTAAAATGCGCACCATGTAGCTCCTTCACAAAAAAAAAGACCTTCCGGCACCCCGAAAATGGAAAAACCGTCGCCCGTGGTTCGGATTGGAAATCCGCGACAGGGGCCTTGCTTCCCATCCTAAGGTGCACGCACGTGCCAAATATGGCCTCGTTCCGACAAACTATGTGGTGAAACGGGCCGTTTCCTACTCATTCCCCCTAAAAGCCATAGAACTCCGGACGTGATAGCCCTACTCGTGAAGGGTTTTTCAAGATAATTGCCGTATCCCAATTCCGTCTTTTGAAGTGGTTACTAGGACACATAAAATGACGCCACGCGGCCCCGCTCGATTTTTTTGGCTCCGTTTAATTTGCCAACTGCGCAAAACGGGGCCGCCGGGACATGCGGTATGGCCGTACCGGGCGCGCGCGTGCACCCGTCCGCCAACGCGCGAAACGGAAAACATTTAGCACATAAAATGACGCGTCCTAGACCTAAAAACATTTTCCCCTCCATTTATTGAGCCAAGGAAAGTGTGGCCCCAGTTCAAATCCGGTCAGTTTCCAGCGGATTCGGCGGGACACCGCAGGAAGCCGGAGGGATTCCCAGATGGCTACCGCGCGCATACGGCATGTGATAGGTGGTGCGTAGGAGGTATCCTGCCGCTGCGCGGAGGTCTCGCGCAATACTAAAATGCGCACCATGTAGCTCCTTCACAAAAAAAAGCCCTTCCGGCACCCCGAAAATGGAAAAACCGTCGCCCGTGGTTCGGATTGGAAATCCGCGACAGGGGCCTTGCTTCCCATCCTAAGGTGCACGCACGTGCCAAATATGGCCTCGTTCCGACAAACTATGTGGTGAAACGGGCCGTTTCCTACTCATTCCCCCTAAAAGCCATAGAACTCCGGACGTGATAGCCCTACTCGTGAAGGGTTTTTCAAGATAATTGCCGTATCCCAATTCCGTCTTTTGAAGTGGTTACTAGGACACATAAAATGACGCCACGCGGCTCCGCTCGATTTTTTTGGCTCCGTTTAATTTGCCAACTGCGCAAAACAGGGCCGCCGGGACATGCGGTATGGCCGTACCGGGCGCGCGCGTGCACCCGTCCGCCAACGCGCGAAACGGAAAACATTTAGCACATAAAATGACGCGTCCTAGACCTAAAAACATTTTCCCCTCCATTTATTGAGCCAAGGAAAGTGTGGCCCCAGTTCAAATCCGGTCAGTTTCCAGCGGATTCGGCGGGACACCGCAGGAAGCCGGAGGGATTCCCAGATGGCTACCGCGCGCATACGGCATGTGATAGGTGGTGCGTAGGAGGTATCCTGCCGTTGCGCGGAGGTCTCGCGAAATACTAAAATGCGCACCATGTAGCTCCTTCACAAAAAAAAAAGACCTTCCGGCACCCCGAAAATGGAAAAACCGTCGCCCGTGGTTCGGATTGGAAATCCGCGATAGGGGCCTTGCTTCCCATCCTAAGGTGCACGCACGTGCCAAATATGGCCTCGTTCCGACAAACTATGTGGTGAAACGGGCCGTTTCCTACTCATTCCCCCTAAAAGCCATAGAACTCCGGACGTGATAGCCCTACTCGTGAAGGGTTTTTCAAGATAATTGCCGTATCCCAATTCCGTCTTTTGAAGTGGTTACTAGGACACATAAAATGACGCCACGCGGTTCCGCTCGATTTTTTTAGCTCCGTTTAATTTGCCAACTGCGCAAAACGGGGCCGCCGGGACATGCGGTATGGCCGTACCGGGCGCGCGCGTGCACCCGTCCGCCAACGCGCGAAACGGAAAACATTTAGCACATAAAATGACGCGTCCTAGACCTAAAAACATTTTCCCCTCCATTTATTGAGCCAAGGAAAGTGTGGCCCCAGTTCAAATCCGGTCAGTTTCCAGCGGATTCGGCGGGACACCGCAGGAAGCCGGAGGGATTCCCAGATGGCTACCGCGCGCATACGGCATGTGATAGGTGGTGCGTAGGAGGTATCCCGCCGCTGCGCGGAGGTCTCGCGCAATACTAAAATGCGCACCATGTAGCTCCTTCACAAAAAAAAGACCTTCCGGCACCCCGAAAATGGAAAAACCGTCGCCCGTGGTTCGGATTGGAAATCCGCGACAGGGGCCTTGCTTCCCATCCTAAGGTGCACGCACGTGCCAAATATGGCCTCGTTCCGACAAACTATGTGGTGAAACGGGCCGTTTCCTACTCATTCCCCCTAAAAGCCATAGAACTCCGGACGTGATAGCCCTACTCGTGAAGGGTTTTTCAAGATAATTGCCGTATCCCAATTCCGTCTTTTGAAGTGGTTACTAGGACACATAAAATGACGCCACGCGGCCCCGCTCGATTTTTTTGGCTCCGTTTAATTTGCCAACTGCGCAAAACGGGGCCGCCGGGACATGCGGTATGGCCGTACCGGGCGCGCGCGTGCACCCGTCCGCCAACGCGCGAAACGGAAAACATTTAGCACATAAATGACGCGTCCTAGACCTAAAAACATTTTCCCCTCCATTTATTGAGCCAAGGAAAGTGTGGCCCCAGTTCAAATCCGGTCAGTTTCCAGCGGATTCGGCGGGACACCGCAGGAAGCCGGAGGGATTCCCAGATGGATACCGCGCGCATACGGCATGTGATAGGTGGTGCGTAGGAGGTATCCTGCCGCTGCGCGGAGGTCTCGCGCAATACTAAAATGCGCACCATGTAGCTCCTTCACAAAAAAAGCCCTTCCGGCACCCCGAAAATGGAAAAACCGTCGCCCGTGGTTCGGATTGGAAATCCGCGACAGGGGCCTTGCTTCCCATCCTAAGGTGCACGCACGTGCCAAATATGGCCTCGTTCCGACAAACTATGTGGTGAAACGGGCCGTTTCCTACTCATTCCCCCTAAAAGCCATAGAACTCCGGACGTGATAGCCCTACTCGTGAAGGGTTTTTCAAGATAATTGCCGTATCCCAATTCCGTCTTTTGAAGTGGTTACTAGGACACATAAAATGACGCCACGCGGCTCCGCTCGATTTTTCTGGCTCCGTTTAATTTGCCAACTGCGCAAAACAGGGCCGCCGGGACATGCGGTATGGCCGTACCGGGCGCGCGCGTGCACCCGTCCGCCAACGCGCGAAACGGAAAACATTTAGCACATAAAATGACGCGTCCTAGACCTAAAAACATTTTCCCCTCCATTTATTGAGCCAAGGAAAGTGTGGCCCCAGTTCAAATCCGGTCAGTTTCCAGCGGATTCGGCGGGACACCGCAGGAAGCCGGAGGGATTCCCAGATGGCTACCGCGCGCATACGGCATGTGATAGGTGGTGCGTAGGAGGTATCCTGCCGCTGCGCGGAGGTCTCGCGCAATACTAAAATGCGCACCATGTAGCTCCTTCACAAAAAAAAAGACCTTCCGGCACCCCGAAAATGGAAAAACCGTCGCCCGTGGTTCGGATTGGAAATCCGCGACAGGGGCCTTGCTTCCCATCCTAAGGTGCATGCACGTGCCAAATATGGCCTCGTTCCGACAAACTATGTGGTGAAACGGGCCGTTTCCTACTCATTCCCCCTAAAAGCCATAGAACTCCGGACGTGATAGCCCTACTCGTGAAGGGTTTTTCAAGATAATTGCCGTATCCCAATTCCGTCTTTTGAAGTGGTTACTAGGACACATAAAATGACGCCACGCGGCTCCGCTCGATTTTTTTAGCTCCGTTTAATTTGCCAACTGCGCAAAACGGGGCCGCCGGGACATGCGGTATGGCCGTACCGGGCGCGCGCGTGCACCCGTCCGCCAACGCGCGAAACGGAAAACATTTAGCACATAAAATGACGCGTCCTAGACCTAAAAACATTTTCCCCTCCATTTATTGAGCCAAGGAAAGTGTGGCCCCAGTTCAAATCCGGTCAGTTTCCAGCGGATTCGGCGGGACACCGCAGGAAGCCGGAGGGATTCCCAGATGGCTACCGCGCGCATACGGCATGTGATAGGTGGTGCGTAGGAGGTATCCTGCCGCTGCGCGGAGGTCTCGCGCAATACTAAAATGCGCACCATGTAGCTCCTTCACAAAAAAAAAGACCTTCCGGCACCCCGAAAATGGAAAAACCGTCGCCCGTGGTTCGGATTGGAAATCCGCGACAGGGGCCTTGCTTCCCATCCTAAGGTGCACGCACGTGCCAAATATGGCCTCGTTCCGACAAACTATGTGGTGAAACGGGCCGTTTCCTACTCATTCCCCCTAAAAGCCATAGAACTCCGGACGTGATAGCCCTACTCGTGAAGGGTTTTTCAAGATAATTGCCGTATCCCAATTCCGTCTTTTGAAGTGGTTACTAGGACACATAAAATGACGCCACGCGGCCCCGCTCGATTTTTTTGGCTCCGTTTAATTTGCCAACTGCGCAAAACGGGGCCGCCGGGACATGCGGTATGGCCGTACCGGGCGCGCGCGTGCACCCGTCCGCCAACGCGCGAAACGGAAAACATTTAGCACATAAAATGACGCGTCCTAGACCTAAAAACATTTTCCCCTCCATTTATTGAGCCAAGGAAAGTGTGGCCCCAGTTCAAATCCGGTCAGTTTCCAGCGGATTCGGCGGGACACCGCAGAAGCCGGAGGGATTCCCAGAGATGGCTACCGCGCATACGGCATGTGATAGGTGGTGCGTAGGAGGTATCCTGCCGCTGCGCGGAGGTCTCGCGCAATACTAAAATGCGCACCATGTAGCTCCTTCACAAAAAAAAAGACCTTCCGGCACCCCGAAAATGGAAAAACCGTCGCCCGTGGTTCGGATTGGAAATCCGCGACAGGGGCCTTGCTTCCCATCCTAAGGTGCACGCACGTGCCAAATATGGCCTCGTTCCGACAAACTATGTGGTGAAACGGGCCGTTTCCTACTCATTCCCCCTAAAAGCCATAGAACTCCGGACGTGATAGCCCTACTCGTGAAGGGTTTTTCAAGATAATTGCCGTATCCCAATTCCGTCTTTTGAAGTGGTTACTAGGACACATAAAATGACGCCACGCGGCCCCGCTCGATTTTTCTGGCTCCGTTTAATTTGCCAACTGCGCAAAACGGGGCCGCCGGGACATGCGGTATGGCCGTACCGGGCGCGCGCGTGCACCCGTCCGCCAACGCGAAACGGAAAACATTTAGCACATAAAATGACGCGTCCTAGACCTAAAAACATTTTCCCCTCCATTTATTGAGCCAAGGAAAGTGTGGCCCCAGTTCAAATCCGGTCAGTTTCCAGCGGATTCGGCGGGACACCGCAGGAAGCCGGAGGGATTCCCAGATGGCTACCGCGCGCATACGGCATGTGATAGGTGGTGCGTAGGAGGTATCCTGCCGCTGCGCGGAGGTCTCGCGCAATACTAAAATGCGCACCATGTAGCTCCTTCACAAAAAAAAGCCCTTCCGGCACCCCGAAAATGGAAAAACCGTCGCCCGTGGTTCGGATTGGAAATCCGCGACAGGGGCCTTGCTTCCCATCCTAAGGTGCACGCACGTGCCAAATATGGCCTCGTTGCGACAAACTATGTGGTGAAACGGGCCGTTTCCTACTCATTCCCCCTAAAAGCCATAGAACTCCGGACGTGATAGCCCTACTCGTGAAGGGTTTTTCAAGATAATTGCCGTATCCCAATTCCGTCTTTTGAAGTGGTTACTAGGACACATAAAATGACGCCACGCGGCTCCGCTCGATTTTTTTGGCTCCGTTTAATTTGCCAACTGCGCAAAACGGGGCCGCCGGGACATGCGGTATGGCCGTACCGGGCGCGCGCGTGCACCCGTCCGCCAACGCGCGAAACGGAAAACATTTAGCACATAAAATGACGCGTCCTAGACCTAAAAACATTTTCCCCTCCATTTATTGAGCCAAGGAAAGTGTGGCCCCAGTTCAAATCCGGTCAGTTTCCAGCGGATTCGACGGGACACCGCAGGAAGCCGGAGGGATTCCCAGATGGCTACCACGCACATACGGCATGTGATAGGTGGTGCGTAGGAGGTATCCTGCCGCTACGCGGAGGTCTCGCGCAATACTAAAATGCGCACCATGTAGCTCCTTCACAAAAAAAAGCCCTTCCGGCACCCCGAAAATGGAAAAACCGTCGCCCGTGGTTCGGATTGGAAATCCGCGACAGGGGCCTTGCTTCCCATCCTAAGGTGCACGCACGTGCCAAATATGGCCTCGTTCCGACAAACTATGTGGTGAAACGGGCCGTTTCCTACTCATTCCCCCTAAAAGCCATAGAACTCCGGACGTGATAGCCCTACTCGTGAAGGGTTTTTCAAGATAATTGCCGTATCCCAATTCCGTCTTTTGAAGTGGTTACTAGGACACATAAAATGACGCCACGCGGCTCCGCTCGATTTTTTTGGCTCCGTTTAATTTGCCAACTGCGCAAAACGGGGCCGCCTGGACATGCGGTATGGCCGTACCGGGCGCGCGCGTGCACCCGTCCGCCAACGCGCGAAACGGAAAACATTTAGCACATAAAATGACGCGTCCTAGACCTAAAAACATTTTCCCCTCCATTTATTGAGCCAAGGAAAGTGTGGCCCCAGTTCAAATCCGGTCAGTTTCCAGCGGATTCGGCGGGACACCGCAGGAAGCCGGAGGGATTCCCAGATGGCTACCGCGCGCATACGGCATGTGATAGGTGGTGCGTAGGAGGTATCCTGCCGCTGCGCGGAGGTCTCGCGCAATACTAAAATGCGCACCATGTAGCTCCTTCACAAAAAAAAGCCCTTCCGGCACCCCGAAAATGGAAAAACCGTCGCCCGTGGTTCGGATTGGAAATCCGCGACAGGGGCCTTGCTTCCCATCCTAAGGTGCACACACGTGCCAAATATGGCCTCGTTCCGACAAACTATGTGGTGAAACGGGCCGTTTCCTACTCATTCCCCCTAAAAGCCATAGAACTCCGGACGTGATAGCCCTACTCGTGAAGGGTTTTTCAAGATAATTGCCGTATCCCAATTCCGTCTTTTGAAGTGGTTACTAGGACACATAAAATGACGCCACGCGGCTCCGCTCGATTTTTTGGCTCCGTTTAATTTGCCAACTGCGCAAAACAGGGCCGCCGGGACATGCGGTATGGCCGTACCGGGGCGCGCGCGTGCACCCGTCCGCCAACGCGCGAAACGGAAAACATTTAGCACATAAAATGACGCGTCCTAGACCTAAAAACATTTTCCCCTCCATTTATTGAGCTGAGTAAAGTGTGGCCCCGGTTCAAATCGGGTCCGTTTCCGGCGGTTTCGGTGGGACACCGCAGAAGCCGGAGGGATTCCCAGAGATGGCTACCGCGCGCATACGGCATGTGATAGGTGGTGCGTAGGAGGTATCCTGCCGCTGCGCGAGCTCTCGCGCAATACTAAAATGCGCACCATGTAGCTCCTTCACAAAAAAAGCCCTTCCGGCACCCCGAAAATGGAAAAACCGTCGCCCGTGGTTCGGATTGGAAATCCGCGACAGGGGCCTTGCTTCCCATCCTAAGGTGCACGCACGTGCCAAATATGGCCTCGTTCCGACAAACTATGTGGTGAAACGGGCCGTTTCCTACTCATTCCCCCTAAAAGCCATAGAACTCCGGACGTGATAGCCCTACTCGTGAAGGGTTTTTCAAGATAATTGCCGTATCCCAATTCCGTCTTTTGAAGTGGTTACTAGGACACATAAAATGACGCCACGCGGCTCCGCTCGATTTTTTTGGCTCCGTTTAATTTGCCAACTGCGCAAAACGGGGCCGCCGGGACATGCGGTATGGCCGTACCGGGCGCGCGCGTGCACCCGTCCGCCAACGCGCGAAACGGAAAACATTTAGCACATAAAATGACGCGTCCTAGACCTAAAAACATTTTCCCCTCCATTTATTGAGCCAAGGAAAGTGTGGCCCCAGTTCAAATCCGGTCAGTTTCCAGCGGATTCGGCGGGACACCGCAGAAGCCGGAGGGATTCCCGGATGGCTACCGCGCGCATACGGCATGTGATAGGTGGTGCGTAGGAGGTATCCTGCCGCTGCGCGGAGGTCTCGCGCAATACTAAAATGCGCACCATGTAGCTCCTTCACAAAAAAAAGCCCTTCCGGCACCCCGAAAATGGAAAAACCGTCGCCCGTGGTTCGGATTGGAAATCCGCGACAGGGGCCTTGCTTCCCATCCTAAGGTGCACGCACGTGCCAAATATGGCCTCGTTCCGACAAACTATGTGGTGAAACGGGCCGTTTCCTACTCATTCCCCCTAAAAGCCATAGAACTCGGACGTGATAGCCCTACTCGTGAAGGGTTTTTCAAGATAATTGCCGTATCCCAATTCCGTCTTTTGAAGTGGTTACTAGGACACATAAAATGACGCCACGCGGCTCCGCTCGATTTTTTGGCTCCGTTTAATTTGCCAAATGGCAAAAACGGGGCCGCTGGGACATGCGGTATGGCCGTGCGGCGCGCGCGTGCACCCGTCCGCCAACGCGCGAAACGGAAAACATTTAGCACATAAAATGACGCGTCCTAGACCTAAAAACATTTTCCCCTCCATTTATTGAGCCAAGGAAAGTGTGGCCCCAGTTCAAATCCGGTCAGTTTCCAGCGGATTCGGCGGGACACCGCAGGAAGCCGGAGGGATTCCCAGATGGCTACCGCGCGCATACGGCATGTGATAGGTGGTGCGTAGGAGGTATCCTGCCGCTGCGCGGAGGTCTCGCGCAATACTAAAATGCGCACCATGTAGCTCCTTCACAAAAAAAAGCCCTTCCGGCACCCCGAAAATTGGAAAACCGTCGCTTCGTGGTTCGGATTGGAAATCCGCGACAGGGGCCTTGCTTCCCATCCTAAGGTGCACGCACGTGCCAAATATGGCCTCGTTCCGACAAACTATGTGGTGAAACGGGCCGTTTCCTACTCATTCCCCCTAAAAGCCATAGAACTCCGGACGTGATAGCCCTACTCGTGAAGGGTTTTTCAAGATAATTGCCGTATCCCAATTCCGTCTTTTGAAGTGGTTACTAGGACACATAAAATGACGCCACGCGGCTCCGCTCGATTTTTTTGGCTCCGTTTAATTTGCCAACTGCGCAAAACGGGGCCGCCGGGACATGCGGTATGGCCGTACCGGGCGCGCGCGTGCACCCGTCCGCCAACGCGCGAAACGGAAAACATTTAGCACATAAAATGACGCGTCCTAGACCTAAAAACATTTTCCCTTCCATTTATTGAGCCAAGGAAAGTGTGGCCCCAGTTCAAATCCGGTCAGTTTCCATCGGATTCGGCGGGACACCGCAGGAAGCCGGAGGGATTCCCAGATGGCTACCGCGCGCATACGGCATGTGATAGGTGGTGCGTAGGAGGTATCCTGCCGCTGCGCGGAGGTCTCGCGCAATACTAAAATGCGCACCATGTAGCTCCTTCACAAAAAAAAGCCCTTCCGACACCCCGAAAATGGGAAAACCGTCGCCCGTGGTTCGGATTGGAAATCCGCGACAGGGGCCTTGCTTCCCATCCTAAGGTGCACGCACGTGCCAAATATGGCCTCGTTCCGACAAACTATGTGGTGAAACGGGCCGTTTCCTACTCATTCCCCCTAAAAGCCATAGAACTCCGGACGTGATAGCCCTACTCGTGAAGGGTTTTTCAAGATAATTGCCGTATCCCAATTCCGTCTTTTGAAGTGGTTACTAGGACACATAAAATGACGCCACGCGGCTCCGCTCGATTTTTTTGGCTCCGTTTAATTTGCCAACTGCGCAAAACGGGGCCGCCGGGACATGCGGTATGGCCGTACCGGGCGCGCGCGTGCACCCGTCTGCCAACGCGCGAAACGGAAAACATTTAGCACATAAAATGACGTGTCCTAGACCTAAAAACATTTTCCCCTCCATTTATTGAGCCAAGGAAAGTGTGGCCCCAGTTCAAATCCGGTCAGTTTCCAGCGGATTCGGCGGGACACCGCAGGAAGCCGGAGGGATTCCCAGATGGCTACCGCGCGCATACGGCATGTGATAGGTGGTGCGTAGGAGGTATCCTGCCGCTGCGCGGAGGTCTCGCGCAATACTAAAATGCGCACCATGTAGCTCCTTCACAAAAAAAAGCGGGTTTAGGTTAGGCTTTGGTGTAGGGTTAGGGCTAGGGTTTAGGGGGTAGGGCTAGGGTTTAGGTTAAAGGTAAGTATTTATGGTTAGGTATATGTTTAGGGTATAGGGTTAGGGTTAGGGTTTATGATGCATGGTTCTGCAGCTCCGGTGTCGTGGTTTAGGGTTTTAGAGGGGTTTTAGTGCTCGAAGCCTCCCCAGTTTAGGGTTTAGGGTTTAGGGGAGCTACTTTTGCACCATTAGACCTTGCACCACACCTTGACACATATCATAGGTCCACATGCAAGATTTGGTGGGGGTTCCGGTGCTCCGGCGGTCGTTCTCCCCCTCCTTCCCCCAAAACAGCGGAACGTGTGCCCCGGCGGGTCTACCCCCCTAGATTTCTCCGCGCGAGGGTGCACCAATGTAACTTTTCATTCTTTTAGGTTTGTTTAGGACATATACACATGGAGAACCAAGATTGGGACCCTTTGGCACATATACCCGCAGCTAGAGCCATTATCACACGATCGAGGGTGTGCCTGATCTACTGGTTAGGGTTTGGTGTAGGGTTAGGGCTAGGGTTTAGGGGGTAGGGCTAGGGTTTAGGTTAAAGGTAAGTATTTATGGTTAGGTATATGTTTAGGGTATAGGGTTAGGGTTACGGTTTATGATGCATGGTTCTCTGACTCCGGTGTCGTGGTTTAGGGTTTTAGAGGGGTTTTAGTGCTCGAAGCCTCCCCAGTTTAGGGTTTAGGGTTTAGGGGAGCTACTTTTGCACCATTAGACCTCGCACCACACCTTGACACATATCATAGGTCCACATGCAAGATTTGGTGGGGTTCCGGTGCTCCGGCGGTCGTTCTCCCCCTCCTTCCCCCAAAACACAGAACGTGTGCCTGCGGGTCTACCCCCTAGATTTCTCCGCGCGAGGGTGCACCAATGTAACTTTTCATTCTTTTAGGTTTGTTTAGGACATATACACATGGAGAACCAAGATTGGGACCCTTTGGCACATATACCCGCAGCTAGAGCCATTATCACACGATCGAGGGTGTGCCTGATCTACTGGTTAGGGTTTGGTGTAGGGTTAGGGCTAGGGTTTAGGGGGTAGGGCTAGGGTTTATGTTAAAGGTAAGTATTTATGGTTAGGTATATGTTTAGGGTATAGGGTTAGGGTTAGGGTTTATGATGCATGGTTCTACAGCTCCGGTGTCGTGGTTTAGGGTTTTAGAGGGGTTTTAGTGCTCGAAGCCTCCCCAGTTTAGGGTTTAGGGTTTAGGGGAGCTACTTTTGCACCATTAGACCTTGCACCACACCTTGACACATATCATAGGTCCACATGCAAGATTTGGTGGGGTTCCGGTGCTCCGGCGGTCGTTCTCCCCCTCCTTCCCCCAAAACAGCGGAACGTGTGCCCCGACGGGTCTACCCCCCTAGATTTCTCCGCGCGAGGGTGCACCAATGTAACTTTTCATTCTTTTAGGTTTGTTTAGGACATATACACATGGAGAACCAAGATTGGGACCCTTTGGCACATATACCCGCAGCTAGAGCCATTATCACACGATCGAGGGTGTGCACGATCTCTTTGGTTAGGGTTTGGTGTAGGGTTAGGGCTAGGGTTTAGGGGGTAGGGCTAGGGTTTAGGTTAAAGGTAAGTATTTATGGTTAGGTATATGTTTAGGGTATAGGGTTAGGGTTAGGGTTTATGATGCATGGTTCTACAGCTCCGGTGTCGTGGTTTAGGGTTTTAGAGGGGTTTTAGTGCTCGAAGCCTCCCCAGTTCAGGGTTTAGGGTTTAGGGGAGCTACTTTTGCACCATTAGACCTCGCACCACACCTTGACACATATCATAGGTCCACATGCAAGATTTGGTGGGGTTCCGGTGCTCCGGCGGTCGTTCTCCCCCTCCTTCCCCCAAAACAGCGGAACGTGTGCCCCGGCGGGTCTACCCCCCTAGATTTCTCCGCGCGAGGGTGCACCAATGTAACTTTTCATTCTTTTAGGTTTGTTTAGGACATATACACATGGAGAACCAAGATTGGGACCCTTTGGCACATATACCCGCAGCTAGAGCCATTATCACACGATCGAGGGTGTGCCTGATCTACTGGTTAGGGTTTGGTGTAGGGTTAGGGCTAGGGTTTAGGGGGTAGGGCTAGGGTTTAGGTTAAAGGTAAGTATTTATGGTTAGGTATATGTTTAGGGTATAGGGTTAGGGTTAGGGTTTATGATGCATGGTTCTACAGCTCCGGTGTCGTGGTTTAGGGTTTTAGAGGGGTTTTAGTGCTCGAAGCCTCCCCAGTTTAGGGTTTAGGGTTTAGGGGAGCTACTTTTGCACCATTAGACCTTGCACCACACCTTGACACATATCATAGGTCCACATGCAAGATTTGGTGGGGTTCCGGTGCTCCGGCGGTCGTTCTCCCCCTCCTTCCCCCAAAACAGCGGAACGTGTGCCCCGGCGGGTCTACCCCCCTAGATTTCTCCGCGCGAGGGTGCACCAATGTAACTTTTCATTCTTTTAGGTTTTATTAGGACATATACACATGGAGAACCAAGATTGGGACCCTTTGGCACATATACCCGCAGCTAGAGCCATTATCACACGATCGAGGGTGTGCCTGATCTACTGGTTAGGGTTTGGTGTAGGGTTAGGGCTAGGGTTTAGGGGGTAGGGCTAGGGTTTAGGTTAAAGGTAAGTATTTATGGTTAGGTATATGTTTAGGGTATAGGGTTAGGGTTAGGGTTTATGATGCATGGTTCTACAGCTCCGGTGTCGTGGTTTAGGGTTTTAGAGGGGTTTTAGTGCTCGAAGCCTCCCCAGTTCAGGGTTTAGGGTTTAGGGGAGCTACTTTTGCACCATTAGACCTTGCACCACACTTTGACACATATCATAGGTCCACATGCAAGATTTGGTGGGGTTCCGGTGCTCCGGCGGTCGTTCTCCCCCTCCTTCCCCCAAAACAGCGGAACGTGTGCCCCGGCGGGTCTACCCCCCTAGATTTCTCCGCGCGAGGGTGCACCAATGTAACTTTTCATTCTTTTAGGTTTGTTTAGGACATATACACATGGAGAACCAAGATTGGGACCCTTTGGCACATATACCCGCAGCTAGAGCCATTATCACACGATCGAGGGTGTGCGTGATCTACTGGTTAGGGTTTGGTGTAGGGTTAGGGCTAGGGTTTAGTGGGTAGGGCTAGGGTTTAGGTTAAAGGTAAGTATTTATGGTTAGGTATATGTTTAGGGTATAGGGTTAGGGTTAGGGTTTATGATGCATGGTTCTACAGCTCCGGTGTCGTGGTTTAGGGTTTTAGAGGGGTTTTAGTGCTCGAAGCCTCCCCAGTTTAGGGTTTAGGGTTTAGGGGAGCTACTTTTGCACCATTAGACCTTGCACCACACTTTGACACATATCATAGGTCCACATGCAAGATTTGGTGGGGTTCCGGTGCTCCGGCGGTCGTTCTCCCCCTCCTTCCCCCAAAACAGCGGAACGTGTGCCCCGGCGGGTCTACCCCCCTAGATTTCTCGTGAAACTTGAGGCATACACATATATTATGGAGATGTACATGTAATTTTTTTTGTCAAAATCTTTCCACACTTCGAAATACGTTTTGTTGGTAGAGGGAGCATACGCACCCGGGAGCCGAATTGAATTTCCGAAGCCTGAAAAAATGACAACACACATC
Organism: Lolium perenne; assembly: GCF_019359855.2. Classification (NCBI taxonomy): domain Eukaryota; kingdom Viridiplantae; phylum Streptophyta; class Magnoliopsida; order Poales; family Poaceae; genus Lolium; species Lolium perenne. The sequence continues at coordinate 81,747,438 of NC_067248.2, read as the reverse complement.
GATGTTATATATGCAATGCCAAAATCTGGGTGTGAAATATTCAACCAGATCTGACACTATTCACATCAGCAAAAGTATGATTTATCTAAGTTGATCCTATGATCCTACCTAATGGGGAGATCCTATACAAGTCTACCCCGAGCTGTGCCTCATAAACAAAGAGACGATAGAAGCAAAGTTTCTTGACAAGCAAATACAAATAATTAACTAGGCATGGATCTTGGAGAAGTCGTCAGTAATTGCCTGGCTTCGTCAGCCACGGATTATCACTCTTCGGGCTCTGCTGATCACTCTCCGTCGTCCACGGATCATCACTCCACTGATCAGCACCAGTCCACGACTTCTTCCTCAGGTCCTGCCAATAATCACTACTCTTCGGCGCATCACTACCCTCCAGCCACTGCTCATCATTCATCTTCGTCCGTTTGCCATGAAGGGGACTTGTCTGCTGGGTGTTGTCGCTGGAAGCTGGTGCCTTCAAGATTGCTAGTTCAGCCTGCGCGCTTGCAAGCTCAGCATTTAACCTTGCTATTTCAGCTGCAGCATTTCTCTGTGCATGTTCAGCTTCGATCTCTGCTGCATTGCATTTGCGACACAGACGTCCCCTCAGCTTGTCTTCCTTCTTGCAACCGGGGCAAAACACAAGGTAACACAGGAAGAACCATATCTTAACGTAGAGCTGGTAGCTCACGTAAGCATCTTTAGCTGCATACTCCAGGTTTAGATCAGACAACGGCTGCTCTTCCCAGTAATTGTGCCTGTCTCGAGGGAATTTGCTCTTCATCTCGCTGTACGACTCGTCCAAGATGCTAGTTGCAAGACTAGCCATTCCATCCCTCAATAATTTTCCTCTCTCGTTGAGACCTTTGACGTTGACAATTTCCTGGATATCGATCCAGTTCTGACTAGGAATCATAATCTTCTCGTAATATAACTTTATAAAATCTGTTCTCTTGTCAACGCTGCAGAACACAATTTCTTGATTTTGAAGGAATGAGCGCAGCGCCGGACATTCCCCGTTGGTCCTGAAAACAAAAATTTAGTACTTGCGAGATCAACACTTGAATAAAATTTGGGACTACGAAGCTAGTCTATATGCAATCTCATAGCTTGAATATAAAATTTGAAACTACATAAGTTTAGTAAGTTCATGATCAACAGTCTGAATATTATCTAGTCATAATTCATTTGGTACTAATAGAATGCATGAACAACACTTTTATGAAATGTGTAAGTGCAATTGTTTAGTCATTGAAATTTCATTTTGCATCATATAATTTTGAAACTAACAAAATTCTATTAAATGCAAGATCAAGACTCCGGAAATTTGCTTGTGATAATTAATTTTGTAATCGGAAATCCAGTACATGCTAGATGAGCATATGGATAGATTCAATTTGATGCAAAAATTTAGTACTTGCGAGATCAACACTTGAATAAAATTTGGGAATACGAATGTTTAGTCTATGCAATCTCATAACTTGAATAAAATTGACATAAGTTTAGTAAGTGCATGATCAAGAGTCTGAAAATTATCTAGTCATAATCCATTTGGTACTAAAAGAATGCATGACCAACACTTTTATGAAATGTGCAAGTGCAAATTTTTTAGTCATTGAAATATCATTTTGCATCATATAATTTTGAAACTAACAAAAGTCTATTAAATGCAAGATTAGGACTCCGGAAATTTGCTTTGTGATAATTAATTTGGTATAATGAAATCTAGTACATGCTAGATGAGCATATGGATAGATTCAATCTGCAAGATCAGGACACCATGCTAGCACGGTTTGTAGTTTAATTTGTTGCACCTAGCCCAATGAACCAATTTGTAACTTGCTGTTGCACAAATTCCCAGTTAGAAAACACAGAAATATGACTCGGTCTGAAACTAAATTCACAATTCAACATCATATAGCTAAGTACACGGTTCATTAACACAAGAATTCCCCTCTCCACAATTTCTTTCAATAAAATGCACAATCCCATATTCTTGAAACTGCCTTGCGAATTATGGTGCATGTGAGTTGCAATTTTCTCTCAAATAGAGAAACCAGAGCACTCGAGATTAACTAAAACAGATCAAGATTAACTAAAACAGAGCACTCGAGGGTGACTTGGTTCATCATGCACTAGCGATTAACTAAAATCTGAGCAAGATTAACAAAATCAGAGCAAGATTAAGTAAATCAGAGCAAGATTAAGATCTACAAACCAGGAAAAGTGGTAGACGAGGACGTGGTTCCTCATGCACAGCTGAGCGACGGCGAGGTAGTTGTCTACTTCGTGGTTGGGGTCCTCCCGAGTGTACTCGAGATCCAATCCTACAAATTTGTTCTCTTCTTCTTCCGCATACCACTGCGCGTACATCTTCAGGTACTTGCTCATCGTCTCCTCCTCGTTTGTGTAGACCACTTCGATCTCCTTGCCGCCATGGACGGTGAAGGTCCTGATCTGAGTAATGTGCTGCAGCGGAACAGAGGAAGAGGAAGAAGAAGCAGCGTCCATGGCGCGGAGGAGGCAGAAGCGGCGGAGGAGGCAGAAGCGGCGGAGGAGGAAGCGGCGGAGGAGGCAGAAGCGGCGAGGCAGAAGCGTCTTGGCGCGGAGGAGGGTTTTTCGTGTAGTGGGAGTAGTGGAAGCGGAGTGGAACCGTCAAGAAGCGGAGAGGCGGAGGAGGGAATTTCTGATTTATTATAATTAGTAAAAACAGAGAATGAGGGTTCCATTTTACCTGCTGGCCCCTAATCCACATAAAATTACCCGAAATGGCCCAACCTAGTGGTATCTACTGCTAGATGGCCCCACACGTCAGTGGGTGCCATTTTGCCCCACCCACCCCAAAATGTCCCCATAAAATTACCAAAAGCAACTTTCTCCCCTGTCTCACTCTCTCTCTCTCTCCCAACCCAGCCGCCACTGCCGCCTCTTCCTCTCCCAACTCCGTCGGCCGAAGCTCCGTCAAGCAGCTCCGTCAAGCTCCGTCGGCCGAAGCTCCACTGCCTCGATCCGTCGGCCGAAGCTCAGGTTAATTTGGGGGATGAGCGGGGGATTTTCTAGGGTTAGCCGTACTTAATCTCGAGGGATTTTAATTGGGTTTTTTTGTCCGAGCGGCGATTTTCCTAGGGTTTGATCGATTCAAAGTAGATTCTAGTGCTAGAGTGATTTTCCTGGTTTAGATTGATTCAAAACATGTGTAGTGCTGCTAGTGCGAATGTCAATCTGAAACTAAACATCCCAACTTAGTTTTAATTAATGTGTAATTAATAGTTTCATAGTTCTCAAATTGTTCACTGCTTGTTATTAGGTCGACACCATGGACCCCTATGACTATGAAGTTGCCATTTTGGTCCCATCCAAGAAGGCCGTGGAGACCATCGACATCAGCTCATCCTCCGAAGGTGAGGATGGTGCTCTAGATAGGGTTCATGTCAAGCAAGAGAAAGCTGATGATGCTGCAGCAATGGATTGTGCAGCTGATCATGAGGAAGTTGCTCCTCCTCCTGCTGCTGATGTCCATCTGACTCGTCGAGGTAAAATATATATATAGTAGTTATAGATGCAGGATATAGGTCAAATGCTTAATTAGTCTCGGTTTGGCATAATAGCTAGTCAATTTGTAGCATTCAAGGAATATACTTCAGTTTCTATAAATACTGTTGGTTTGATATATACTTCAGTTTTAGGAAAACTTTAAACTAGGCCTTATTCCCTGGTTTCTTTATATGTAGGTCCCAGGATAGAGGCAGGTGAGGAATGGGATGACTTTTGCATGTATCCCAATCTAGTGGAAATGAATCCTACACAAGTTGAAACCCTGAGATATCTTGTTGACCAAAAGCGCCCCGCAATTCCTTTTTATGTGTGCACTATAAAGAGTGCAAGTTCCGTGGGAGGCAGTTCCTCCAGAATGGTAAATAATTACTCCATCTCAAGGATGTTTTTGCATCTTTATATGTTGACAATTACTTCATCTGAACGAAGTTTTGCATCTTATAATCTGCAGTACTTCAACCGGAAGTTTACCCAGCAGTACATCTCGACGAATATGCAGCTTCCAGACAATGACTTTCTTGTCTCTTACAGTGAGAGACATGGTGTGAAAGTGAGGATTTTCCAGGGCCAAGGGAAGTGTGACGGTGCAGTGATCACAACAAACTGGAGTGCTGTGGTGCGGAAGAGCAAGATGAAGGCAAATGATATCTTTGTGTTTTGGTTCCGCATTCGCGCCCGGGGCGGTCTCAAGTTGTATGTCAGGAAGCTCGAGAAATGAGCTAGCAGGCTGAACCTCTCTAATTAAGCTAGTAGTACTATATATATGTGTGTATGAGCTCAAGTAATATGAGCGTTGAACCTCTTATCGATCGATCTGGTACTATCTAATGGCCTGTTGGTCGATATATTAGTCTATATATTAGCCTGTTGCTTAGCTAATGCTCCTGTACAAATTAACTGTTGTCCTAAATCAGTATCCCCTCTGATAGATTATGTAACAAGATCATATCCATAACTATAAAAAAAAAGAAGTTGCCTTAGTTCCACTATGTAAAGGATAAAGGATGGTGAGCTGACAAGATCTCTCCAATAGCTCCACTGGTTAACTAGCACGTTGACACATCTAGAGGTGCTGGGTTCGACTCCCAGCCCTCACACTTTTTGATTTTTTTTTGGCGCCCAGGAGAGGCCCAAATATCCCTTCCGAATCCAGCTCCCTCCGAAAACCTAGCAGAAATTCGAATCCAACTCCCTCCGCAACTCGGCGGCGGCGGTGGCGGTGGTCACCGGCCCCGTCCCTCTCCGACGACGAGCCCCGGCCCTCTCCGACGACGAGCCCTCTGGTGGGGCATCTCCCGGTCTGCACCCCTCTCATCTCTCCCCTCTCGATCTGTTCTTCTTCGTCAGTTCACAATATCGAATCTCTGTGATCCGAGGTGACGGCGGTGGTGGGTGTGCCAGCGCTGCGTCCGAGCAAGGGATGTGCTGTCCATCTGGCTCGCCGACGACGACGACGAGCCACTCGCCGACGACGAGCCCCTCGCCCTCTCCAGGACGAGCCCCTCGCCCTCTCCAGGACGAGCCCCGTCCCTCTCCAGGACGAGCCCCGGCCCTCTGCCACGACGAGCCCCTCCGCATCTCCCGGTCTGCACCCCTCTCATCTCTCCCCTCTCGATTTGTTCTTCTTCATCAGTTCACAAAATCGAATTGAACTGCTGTGCATTGCTTGAAATTGGAACTGCTGTGCAGTTAGGTGTGTGCTAATTGCATCATTTTGTTCTTCCGCAGATGGACAGACGCTGGATTACAACAAGAATTAGAAGGCTTTCCCCTGAACACACAAAGGGAGTGGCAGAGTTTATGCAGTTTGTTCGCTTGAGTGCTGCCAATGATGATCAGGTGCTGTGCCCATGTCGTAGCTGTCTTAACCGGTGCACAAAACCTCTAGATGTAGTAGAGGCTCATTTGCTTCTTTTTGGGATGGCAAGCACTTATGACCGATGGGTCTTCCATGGAGAACCATTACATCCTGTACCTGAAGCTGGACATGGAGGACAAGGAGGTGCACCTGAAGCCGGACATGGACATGGAGGTGAACCTGAGGCTGGACATGGAGGTGAACCTGAGGCTGGACATGGAGGTGATGCAGGGGCACACCATGTTGGTGGAGGTGATGCAGAGGCACACTATTTTGGTTTGCAAGAGGAAGATGGTTACGAAGATGATAGAATTCCTGATCTGCTTGCTGATTTGTACAAGTCAGAACCGCAAGGTGCTGGAAAGGACACTATATTTGCTGAGTTGATAGAGGAAGCCAAGCGCGCAGCCAGCGATGGGGGTACAATGTCAAGGTTTTCACTCACAGTCAAGTTACTTCAGGCCAAGTCGTACTACCGGATTAGCAACGTTGCATTCAACGCGATACTCCTGATTTTGGCCTTGCAATACCCTAATAGCTCAATACCAAAGTCATACGAGGAGGCACTTAGCATAATCGGCAGGTTGGGACTTGGTTATGATAGTATCCATGTGTGCCCGAATAACTGTGTATTGTTCCGGAAGGATTATGCCAAGGAGAATAATTGCCCCAAGTGCAAAGCCTCCAGATGGAAAGATGCTGATGGTAGGAGACAGATCCCAAAGAAGGTGCTGAGGCACTTCCCATTGATTCCAAGGCTGCAAAGAATGTTTCTTTCAAAGGAGCAATCAAAGGAAGTACAGTGGCACAAACTGAAGCGGCAAGACGTGGAGAATGATCTCAGTCATCCAGTGACGGGGATGCATGGAAGGATTTTGACAATATTCATAAAGACTTTGCCGCTGATGCCAGGAACATAAGGCTTGGACTTGCCACGGATGGTTTTAATCCCTACGGGAATATGAGCAACTCCTACAGCATGTGGCCTGTATTCGTGGTGCCATACAACCTTCCGCCGTGGGCATGTATGGATCAGTCCAACTTCATGCTTGCATTGCTAATCCCTGGTCCATCCTCTCCAGGAAAAGATTTTGATGTCTTCATGGAGCCTTTGATGGAAGAGCTGCAGGAGCTCTGGAAAGGTGTAAAATCGTATGATGCCAATAGTCCAGACAAGTTTGATCTCCGTGCTGCAATCTTATGGTGTATTCATGATTATCCGGCACTGCACACATTGTCAGGGAGGGCCACAGCTGGTTACCAGGCATGTGTGCGTTGTGACAAAGAGAATTGCTCCAAGAAATTAAGGAACAAAATCTGCTTTATTGGGCACCGCCGTTGGCTACCTCGGCAACATCCTTGGAGAAATAGCAAAGAATTCGATGGTGCTTCTGAAAGCCGTGAGAAGCCAGCGGAATTCACTCCAGAAGAGCTGAAGCAACAGCTTGATAGGGTTAGAGATGTGATACCAGGCAAGCTTCAGAAGAAAAGGAAACGTGAGGACGGTCAGTGTTGGAGCCGTAGATCATGTTTGTGGGACTTGCCATACTGGGAAGATCTAAAGCTGAGGCATAATCTCGATGTAATGCACATCGAGAAAAACATCTGTGACAATTTGATTGGTACTTTCATGAACATACAAGGCAAGACCAAAGACACTGTCAATTCAAGGCTTGATTTGGAAGACATGGGCATAAGACGTGACTTGCATTTGCAGCCTGTTTCAGCTGACTCTTTTGAGATGCCACAGGCGTGGTATACAATGAGTAAACAAGAAAAAATTGCTTTTTGTGAATTCATAAAAGCTGTGAGGTTTCCAGATGGGTACGCGTCTAACATATCCAAGTGTGTTGCTTCTGATAAGTGCAAGCTTCAAGGGCTGAAGACCCATGACTGTCATATATTGCTTCAAAGGATCTTACCGGCTGGCCTTCGAGGAACAATCCATGAAGACATATATGAAGCGGTTGCTGAGCTTGGAAATTTCTTCAGAGAGCTGTGCTGCAAAACACTGAAGAGAGACGTTCTGGACAGACTTGAAAAGGAAATCGTAGTTATTCTTTGCAAACTTGAGAAGATCTTCCCCCCATCTTTCTTTGACGTGATGGTGCACTTGGCCATCCATTTACCAAAAGAGGCAAGGCTTAGAGGCCCAGTGCATTACGGTTGGATGTACCCAGTCGAAAGAAGGTTGCTAACATTGAAGCGTTATGTCCGGAACAATGCCAGGCCGGAGGGATCGATTGCCGAAGCATATATTGTTGATGAGTGCCTGACATTTTGCTCGAGATACTTCGACGATGTTGAAACAAGATTCAACCGTCCAAGTAGAAATCCGGAGCGGGATGATTCACATATTGGTGATCTGTCTGTTTTCAAACACGGTGTGAAATTTATTGGAGCCTCTCAATATGTGTATGCAGGTGAGGACTATGACAACATGGTGTTGTATGTGCTCCGAAGTTGCCCTGAGGTTGATCCATACATCGAGTACGTTTCTCTTCATCCCCATATATAGATAGGTTATTGCAGCATGTCCAAATAATAATTAGGATCTATTTTCTGTTGCCATTCCAGCCTGTGCAAACAAGAGTTGAACCAACGAGGTGGTCAGATCAATGTTGATAGATGGCTTGCCAAGAACTTTGCTAGATGGTTTCAGACTCATGTGAGATCTTTAGCTGGTTTATTTCTAAAGATTGGAAAAGTTCATGATATAAATTTTCTGTGTGTGTTACTCACCCCCTGGTTGATTTTTTGCAGATTGGAAAAATGCGAAATGATGTACATCTGATCTCTATGCTTTGGCGTGCAAACCAGATTTTAGAGTGAGACTATATTCGGCATGTGTTGTTGACAGTGTTCGGTACCATACTGTTGACCGCGAGAAGAACAGAAAGACACAAAATAGTGGAATCGTTTCTGAGGGAGATCATGATGGCAACAGCATTGACTTCTTTGGTCAGCTGAAATCCATCATCAGATTGCAATACAACTCCAGCGGTGGCGTCCATCGGTCAGTTGTCCTCTTCCGGTGTGACTGGTTTGACCTTGGTGGTAGGAAACCCGGATTCGACGATGATGGACACTTCAAGAGTGTTAACACAGAAAAGTTTTGGTACAAGACTGATCCTTTCATTCTGACATCACAAGCAACCAAGGTCTTTTATGTGCCAGACACTAAGTTGAAAGGAAAATGGCAAGTTGTGCAGAAATTTCACCATAGACATCTATGGAGTGTAAAAGAAAATGAACAGGGACCCGGTGTTGCTGTACTATCATATCAAGATGAAGATTCCAGTCAAGTTCCTGTGCAAGAAAAAGAAGGCACTGCACGGAGTAGGACGAGAAGTGACCAGGAACGTGTGCTACTTGAAAAAGTCATTGTGGACAAACTGAAGAAACGGAGCAAGGAGGTTGTGCCTGAAGAAATCGAGGAGGTTGATCAGACAATGTACCAATATTGCAGTGATGATGGTGATGATGGAGGAAATAGGACTAGGAATCGTCCAGTTTCCGAAGAAGATGAATAGCAGTTTGAATCTGTAGTTTGTGTAATGGATGAATAGCAGTTTGAATCTGTAGTTTGTGTAATGTCAGTTTATTTCAGATTATGTGTCAGGTTGTTTGGCCCAGAATTTATGTTGAACATGCCAGCTTGTTTTCCCCAGAATTTATGTTGAATATGTCAGCTTTTTGTTCCCAGAATTTGTGCCCAATTTTTTTGGGGAATCCATGCCCAATTTTTAGGGGAATCCATGCCCAATTTTTTCAATACATGGCTGACGCCGCGACCATATATGGCGGCGCGCCGCCGTGCATGGCTGACGCCGGCGACCATATATGGGCGGCGCCGCCGTACACATTTTCAACATAACTCATTTTCAACAGAACACATTTTCAACTGAACAGAATTGCACACATACATAGACATGGTTCAAATTCAGGAACTAAACATTGTGGCACGAACAGACAAATGTTTGGAATTACAACACAATAACTCTAGCATATACTCTAGCTTCTTCTCCTCCTGACCAACAGATCACTGAATTCACCCTAATTTCAGTTCGTACACATCACCCAGGTACAACAGATGACAAAAGCTACAGATAGCACCCAAACCATGAAGCCTCTCATTTTCTTTGGTTCAGGGTTGCTCTGTTTCCTTGCAGCAAGCAGAAACTTTTCTTCCTGGAGCCTCTCAATTTCTACCTGGAGCCTCTCAATTTCTTCATCTCGATCCCAAACAGCATCACGCAGATCACGAACTAACTCTTTGTGACGTGCATCCAGCGGATCATCAATCCACTTAAACACTTTACACCCTATTCCATCAGCAATCTGACAGATGAAGAACAAAAGAGGATAAGTAAGGCATAGTAGAAAAGAAACTTCAGAAGACGGCAGCTCCAGGAAATTCAGAATGGGGGCGGGGGGGGGGGGGCGTGCTCGAAGACTAACCGAGCGAATTTTGCAGTTCCGGTATCTTCTCCCAGGATTCGGATCACTCCAAGAAATCCATTGCGGCATCTTCTCGCCACAGTCACATACGTCGGCGGGCTCATAATCGAATGGCCGCTGCCGATACGGGATGGGCGTGCCCGGCCGCCGCCGGCGACGCGACGACGCTCCTGACCTAGAAGAACTGCCCGAGCAGGCTGGGAACTGCGCCGCCATGCAACAGATGCACCTGGTCGGAGGGATTTTGGTCGGAGGAGGAACCCTAGCTAGATGCACCTGGTCGGAGGGATTTTGGTCGAGGTGGAGGGATTTTGAAGAAAACTGATTAGTCTATCATGTCTATATACATGGACAACCATACTTTTGTCAACAACACTATTGTAGCAAAACGGTAGGGAGTGGTAGTGCGGCAGCGCCAGGTCGAGGGTTCGAGTCCCCGCAACCGCAATTTTTGCCAGTTATTTCCATCTGGAGCCACTCCAACCCCGGATGGGCCGTCGGGCCAACAATTCAACCCCCGGATGGGCCGTCAGGCCAGCAATTCAACCCCCGGATGGGCCGTCGTGGGGTAGGCCAGCAGCCAGCAGCCTAGTAGAGGACAGCCCAAAAGAGGAGGATATCACCAGTAGCCCATTAAAATGGTGGACGGCACAGAGAAAAAAAATAACAAGACGCCTTTGTCCCACAAGTATCAGTTGGTCCTACATGTCAGTTAGTTCAAGCCAGTTGCTTCCAGTGACACGTGTGAGGCGCGTGGGACCCGAAAAGGGACACATAGGCAAAATGGATGACATGGCAGCCAAACACATACCACTGTATTGAGCCAAATGCCAATGACGCTATTGATTTGTCGCAATCGGCATCAGGAAAACGTCGTAGGCCACTTAATTTTGCTAATGACGTTTTGACCTAAATTGCCAATGACGTTTTTGCCCAATAACGTCACGATTTTCTAGGGTTTTGCCCCCCCGGAGTGGCCAAGGACGGTCAAAGCTAGGAACGTCATAAATCTATGACATTTTGATTTCCAGTCATAAAAAAAACGTCATATTATGGCAGATTTCTTGTAGTGAATTCTGGACTCGCTTACCTGGCTAATGGTAGCCAGGAGTGGAGGTTATTCTCTCTTGCTAGTTGGGGTGTAGATTACAGTGATGCCATCGAGCACAACGGCTTTATTGTTGCGGTGGATGGGTGGACCGGCACCACATATTGCTGGGATCAATCACAGGCTGGTAATTCTTCAATCCATATGATATACTTCGCAATAAATTTTAATATCAAGCCCATTCATGATATATTGTAACTGAAATAACTAATTGCTCACTAAGACTTTTTTTCACCTTTCAAATGACTGTGCACCATTAAATTATCCTAACCTGACTGAACCATTGCTACAAACGAATTACAGTAGTATATGCTGTGCACTAATCTGTCAACCCAAACCAGATTATTGCAGTATATGAATGCATTCCTGAATTAGTTACTGCATGCTCTTGTCAGAATATGAATAAGGAGCTTAGCCCTGGCCTCTTCATCAATTGATGCATGCAAACTTTCAATTTATTTCAATATTCGATGTACTCAAAGCATTACAATCATGGATCAGATAAGGTTGAGACATGTATCTACCATCAATGAATATGAGTGTAATTAACATACATCTCAAATGGGAACAATTTTATTTCTTCGAGATTTTATACAAGTATAATGACTGCATCCTCCATTTGATCCTACAAATGTGAAGTTGCAGCTACTGGTATTATTGTCTTCCCGAGCCATTCAAACACTATTTTTTGTTGTCTCCGTTTACAATGCAGATGCACACCTTGCCCCGCCATTCGTGATCCCATCACCGATGAAGGAACCATCTGGCAGATGGTTTTTAGCTCGATCAGCCGATGGCAAGCGCTTGATGATCATCCATGAAGATCGGTATATACGTAGCAATGATCACCTTGAGCCTGCAGAAGTTCTGCATCATGGTAATGGCCTTATCCTGCGGGAGTGTCCTGCCCCTGTCATACATGTTTTTGAGAAAGATCTATCCCTGATTGGACCCAATTGGAGTCGAGTTGACAGCCTTGGCACACACTCTCTGTTCATTGGACTGAATTATCCATTGAACCTGAAGATAAATGATGGCAATGCTCCTGATGGAACATTGACTCCATTCATGAGGTCAAATTGTGTGTACATCGCGTACTATGCATTTCGGGAACCAGCATTTAGTTGTATTTGTCGTTGTAACCTGCAGCAAGGGGAAAATGAGCTCATGGGAGTTATCACCCTTCCAGAAGATGGTTGGGGATTTCCCCGACAGGCGACAATGTGGTTTAAGCCTAGTCTGAAAAATATCCGCATGTTGATGCAACCCTAAACTGAGCCATGAATCTTTCTGGAGCAAATAATTTTTTTTGTACGATATGTTTGAACAATTTAATAACCTGTTCTGTATCTTAAGATGCTCTTCCTTTTTTCTGAATCTTATATACCTGGACCCATTTCAGTGTGTTTGTTTACTCATTTTAGTGCGTATGTAAACCCACATTGAAGTAATCTAATCTTATAATTTAAAACGGATGGTGATGAACTCTGTATTTCCATCCTTCGTAAACCGTGCATGTCTGTTTATTTTTAGTTTCATTTCAGCAACTGTTATTAGTATATGCACACCTTTTTTTAATGTTGAGAGGAGTATAAGGGCATTACAATGCTATATACTATATGGCGCTAATAGAGAACAAATGAATGTCAAAAGATTGTAAAATCCTCCAGGTACTCTCCTTGCAGCGCTAATTGCTGATGACAGACTGACTTCCTGTTGGTTCCGGTGCTTTAGCTAGGACAGGTGAAAAGAGTTTCACGCCCCTGCTTTCTTTTGCGTCGACGCTAGGACTACCGCTGGGATTAGCCTCTCCAACCGCCAAACGACGAGGAAATAATTCCTAGCGCCCTTGCAGTAGCGCCTGTGTTGGACATGCCCTAATGTTTTCCAGCTAAAAGATGCAATCTTTTAAGCACTTGGGTACGGTATTTCCCCACCAGCCTGGATGCAGGCCGCCAAACGCGTCTTAACCAAGGTTTAAAATAGCGTGCTAAATGAATTAGCGGCAGCCACCTTCAAACGATATGGATGCTATATCGTGGTAATAGTGTGGTATATTTTAAATAGCATTTTCAAAATAATACTAAATATAGCCTAAAAATAAATAATTTTACTAGAACGAATAGATATATATAGTCCAAAAGTGACTGAATCATACATACATAACCACATATAGAAATAGATCTCAAGTATATTAGAAGGCTAACATCAACATTTCACAAGGCAACAACATAGTACAAATTATTTATTAAAAAATATTAGCATTAGCGATATTATTTTCTGATTTAGAAGTGGAACCAACAGATTAGTTCATCACCACGAAAAAGTGAAAGCAACTTGCCTGAAAAAAATAGCGCGCTAACGCTATGAAGTTTTAGGGCGATATAGCATGTTGTTTCGCAAATAGCGCCACAAATGAGCAAAATTACTAAGCGTGGACCCTCTAGATATGCTATAGCGCGCTATTAGCTGCATTGAGGCCCTGGTTTGCCAAAGCAGCCTGAGTACGTATCTAAAAAAAATCAGCCTGAGGACGCATGCTTGTAAAAAAGAGAGAGCAGACTACAATTACTTCAGTCCCGAACCCTCTCTCTCCCACCCATACTCCCACCCACTTCACCTCTTTTACACTAATGACTGCCATGAACGGCTCGCCTCCTCCTTCCACCGGCAGCTGCTTCGCCGACACAGGTGAACATCACCGATATTTCCTGAACTCAGCCGATTTGATCCACCGCATCCTCCAGCAGCTTGATGGACGTCCAGTCTCTTCTATCCAGATCGTGACTAGAGAAGGATCTACGAGTAGATCCGTTTCTTACCCTTTGGCAGCGTCGGTTCCATCTCTCGCGGTACTTTCTTCTCCGCTGGAAGCACCATCTGGCTCGGCACTGATTTCCCTGGCGGCGGCACCACCAGCTTCTCGGCTGCGCCGACCCCAACCCCGCGGCACGGTCTTCTCCGGTGGCGGCACCACCAAAGATGCTGTAAGTTGTCCCGAACTCACTAGGATGCGGTGTAAGTAGTCAATGATAGTTGGGATCTTAAACAAGTTCTTTTTCTTTAAAATTTAATGACGGGAAACCGTAGTATTCGTCTGCATATTTTTTTTATTGACGGGCAACAGTAGATGTTAAGTACTAGTTCTGGCAAAAAAAGATGTTTAGTAATCGTATCCATCACAGAGCAGGGTTTCGCAGTCTGAACATACAACGATATGCTCCATGTTACCTGTTTGAAAGTCTGAAAGCTTGCTCAGTACCTGTAAAATCAAATTGTCTTGCTGCTGCTAGATTTTGTGCAAACTAATTAAAGAGATAGCTAGATGCATTTTCTCCATGTATGCTACGTTCTGATTTATATGCTGTTGATTGATATATACCGTGCTTAACTAGATGCAGAAGCAAACTCGCTCCAACGTCAATGAGCAACTACGTCTTAGGACTGTCGATTGTACATGTCCTCTGCACTGCCCCGAGTTCAGAATTCAAAGAAATTCACTAGCCAAAAAGCCAAAGGTGACGGGCAGGCGTGATGCAGCAATTCAACGTTGTATATTAAAAGGGCGAGGGAAAGGCCGCCCTAAACGGGTTGGTCACTCGGCGGACCCTCCTCAGCCTCGCGCTTCTATGTGCAAGCGGACGGCAACGATGACATGTATATGTTGGTCATCCCCAGAGAATTCAAGCAATGTCTGAAAGGGATTCTTCCCAGGCCTATCAAGCTCAAGACCAGCGTAGGCTGCTTTGGTATGTGCACATCGATGAGTACCAGGGTGAACTGGTCTTGAAGGATGGTTGGTTCGGGTTTGCAGAGGCGCATGAACTGCAGCTTGATGACCTTCTCGTCTTCGAGGTGAAAGACACTTCCTTGATGAATGTGTTGATCTACGACAGTAACACCTCCACCCAGAGGATAATATTTTGTGCTGATCACCCTTAGTTGCATGCATGATCTGCAGTGTTTTTAGGAAGAGGGGATCAGAATAACCTCAATATTTTATTGAATTAACTAGATGCTGCTTTTGGACCTGGGTTACTCCCCTGCTGATGTTCAAGCTGAACTTGGTTTTTGTATTAAGCTGAACTGGGGATCAGATACACTGTGATGAGACTTTGTTAATTAGCTAATATAGTATATGTTAGACTTGTTTTATTTTATTTTAATTTACTGTGATATGCTGCGGTAGTTTCAATGTGCGGTCTGATGATTTGTATTATATGTAGGTACACGGAGCTCAATATTTTGAAATATTCATAGATTTGTAAGTGTAAATGTGATATATCCCAGATGTAGTCAATGCTATCTTGTACGAACTTGTAAAATCTCAGGGAAAAATACATTTTATTTTAGAAAGTGTAAAAGTGACCAATTTTTTGATCTGATTGTAGCAAACACAAGTGCAGATGGTCAAACCCCAAAAACTTCTCATATTCATTGTTACATGGTCGAGATATAAAGGTATTTCACGCACTGGTTTAATACTCAATCGCTTACATCCATGTTTGTTTGCAGTTTTTTTTGGACACCTCTTAATGCTCCGTCCGATCCATATTTTTTTTAGATACACAGTACAAACACAGACGCTCTCATATAGATGTATCTAGACACATATTAGTTGTAGAGACATCCATTTTATCATCATGTAATGAGGATCAGATGGAGTATCGTTTTCATTTTACCAAAAGAAATGGATATATTACTGTATAGTACAACGTAGCCTGAAGCCCTGAGCTCTGAATGCAATTTCTGTGTGCACACTGAACGGATCATAACCCACACGACATGTCTCACTGGTCTGTAGGTCCGGACCCCACCAGATACTGATAAAGCCCAGTGACCCGCCGGGTGAAGTTTTGTGTGTGGATTCCTGCGTGCACTGGCTTCATTCGTCCTAGACACGCGCATTTTTGACCGGGGACACGCGCATTTATTCCCTTGCTGATTGCTGATGTATCATTCTCAGTTTCTCACAGCCCCCTCATGTTCAGAACTTCAGATCTCCCCAGATCCCTCGCCGTCCATCTCCCCTGAGTCCTCTCTCTACACCACCGGCGTCCACCACCGCTCGGACTACGCGGCTTGGACTCCGTCCTCTACGGATGCGGCGACGTCGCATCTAAAAACTCCACTAAGGCGGCGCGGCATCCCCGATTCTCTCGGTCCATGGCTGCAATGGCGGTATGTTTCCCCCAAATCACTAGCGTTGCCGGTCACATCTTTATTATATCTAAGCTGTATTGCCGGTTGCTTAGCATTGTTTGATATACAGTACTTCTCTCAGCCAGTGTATATATTAATCCTCTGGTAAAGACTCGGGTTACACATGCACCCATGCTAGCTATGTTGGGACTGGATCTAATGTGTGCAGTAATAATCGTTCAAATATGCTATTGGTCAATCCACGGCCGATGATCACATATGAGGACACCGAGCATGCATGTCTGGCTTGTGGACTCTTTAGGCCGACGCTGATTTTTTTTTGTTTGCTTGGTCAATCTGTACTGGCGGATGATGAACTGCAGATGCATTATTCTGATGCTAGACATAGCCAGCAAGCATGCATGGCTCATGCTAGCTTGATTTCTATTCTCATAGCTACTATTTATATCGATTTGGCTTCTGCGATACAATGATACACTATGCTGAATAATTTGATGATACAAGGTTGTACATATCAGCCTAGCTAGATTCAGAAGCTTATTGTTCAGACTGTGTGTTTGATAAGAACAATGATCCGCTGAGTTTGCTAGGTGCCTTTGATTATGCATTTGCTTGGAATTACGGTCAGAAGCTAGAGGCATTATCTAATTGAGGCCTCTTTTTTGCAGTGTTCAAACAAGAAGCTCAAGCTTGGAGAGAGCTTATCATGGAAGGAGACATCTGTAGAGCCAGCCCCAGTGTGCAAGGTGTTTGGGCGCATCGATGAGGAGAATACCCCTGACAGCTTCTGCAAGGTACTATGTACATCGGAGTTAGAGGTGATTTCCATCCCCAGTCGTGTTCTACCCTGGTTTTACGGTGGGTGTCCAGAGTCCATCAACCTGAAGATGTCCACTGCATGCACCTGGATTGTGGACCTGAAGCAACAAGATGGCAATGTTTTAATGGACAAAGGATGGCCAGAGTTTGTCAAAGCACATGACTTGAAGGTAGGATACCTCCTGACCTTCAAGAAACTTGACACCAAATCATTGCAGGTGCTCATATTTGGTTACAATTGCTGTGAGAAGGTTATATGGTGTTCAGGTTATCACCCATCGCTGGGGCAACAATATCAATCACAGCTGTATTAAGTTGTCTTACAAATGTTCTTTAGAGAGAGCTGGTCTATAATAGTATACTGCTCTCTTTAATGATGCATTGTGGTGAACATGATGGTACCATTACTGGATTGTGGTCACATGTGAGGGGGGATGTTGAAATGTATAATTGGATTGCCTAGCCCTTTCCATTAGTTCGGACTTTTGGTTGCGTTGGCTAGTGCATGAAGCTTGACAAACCTTATTTATGTGTACAGCTCTCTAGTTGTACTATTAATTATTATGTGCTTATGTTGGCTGGATTGTGATGAACATGAGATGTTTTGTTGTTTACGTAAAGAAAAAAACGTGATGTTTTTTTGAATCCTGCGCTGGATATGTTTTGCACAAACTAGTGAAGTGACCGCTGACAAAACATATTATGCGCAAATAGGCAACCCTCAGCAACGATCATGGGTTCAAGTGTCCAGGATCCAGTGCCTTGACATAAGCAAGGCACAGATGAACAGTACGGTGACTTGTAGATTTGGCCGTTGGATTGAAAATAGATAGCTAAGATCAAAGTACTGTAGCATGTAGCATATGTACTGTTCATGGTTCTAAAGCACATGCACTGTGGACGACGTAGTATAGCACATGTCCTGTACATTGGTTGGTACTGTAGCAGTTACTAGTTAATAGTCATCTGTCTAATTATTTTTTATCCAACGGTTGAAAGGGAGGGGCAAGGCATGGTACGGAGTACTATTTATGTGTGCCTCGCCTTCATCAAGGCACTCGATCTCATTCCGGGTTCAAGTATTACCCCATGTAGCACCACTTTTTTTTTGGGTTAGCAGAGACAACCTTCCCAATAAAAAAGTACTACCTTCGCATGGGCCAATTGTTTGTACTTTTGGGCTGCCACCGGCCATGTACATGGTGATTGCTGTCAGCCGCTTACTTGTGATAACATTCCAAAAACACTTAATGGGCCTCCGACTCATGCCATTGGGGCCCTTCCTAATTTAAACACGGATATCCTATGATTGGCCCTCTAGAAACCGAGATTCTACATATAAAGTTATTTTTATTTCGTATCAATTATGATTATGATTCTTTTTAAATGCGCATAGCCAGTATGCGCATCTACATGGGCTCTATATTTTGATATATTCATATAGTCGATTTCAAAATTGTCATTAATTATATAAAGTTCCAAGATTTATTCTATTAGTGTGCAAGATCTTAGAGTGTATTTGTAGTTTAAAAAAAATGACAAACCTCTTCATCAGATTGTTGTTAACAAGTGCAGTGTTGTGAACCCAAAATATATTACATACTCCCTCGTAGATCAAATTTGATCTAATTAAGTTGAACTAAAACCCGGATCAACAATTAGTATGGATTAGATGCATGGAGTACGAAAAACAAATGAATAGGCAATATTTCAGTTTTTCCTTCAGTTGAGAATGCTAGAGCAGGACCCATTTGCCAGTAGCGTCCCTCAACATTTGAAGGTAAAAACAAACAGAAGGGATCAAAAAAAAGCATCCTACATATCTCGGCTTAAAATATATCGAGAATTCACATATTTCTTGTACATAGAGGCTGACATCGGGGACCCATTGGCCAGCAGTGGAAAAAAAATCAAAGAGAGGAAACAATTATCGTACAGAGAAGCTGACATGTGGGACGCATTTTGCAGCAGCGTCCTCAACTTTAACAAAGGCGGCAGGGGATCGAAAGAAAAAGCAAAGTTGCCAGAAATCAGCGGTCAAAAATAAATCCAAGAAACGAAATGTTTATTGTTCCTAGAGGCTGACATATGGGACCCACGAGCGAGCAGCGTCCTCAACATTTCAAAGGCGACAGGGGATCGAAAAAAAGGCAAGTGACCATATATCAGGTGCCAAAAATAATCCAAGTAAAGAAATTTATTGTACATAGAGGATGAAATATGGGTCCCGTTTTGCAGGAGCCGTCTCACCGTTTCCAAGGCGGCACGGGATCGAAAAAAAAAGAAAGGAAAGGTTTATCGTTCAGAGAGGCTGAGATGTGGGACCCATGGGCCAGCAGCGTCCTCTTAGTTTCAAAGGCGGCAGGGGATAAAAAAAAGGCAAATAGCCAGTAATTAGGGTAAAAAAAATCAAACAAAGGAAACTTTGACTGTTCATAGAGGCTGACATGTGGGACCCATGAGCCAGCAGCGTCTCAACGTTTCAGAGGCGGCATGAGATCGAAAGAAAAAGGCAAATAGCCAGAAATTATGGGTCAATAATAAATCAAACAAAGGAAAGGTTTATTGTTCATAGAGGCTGACATGTGGGACCTCTGAGCCAGCAGCGTCCTCAACGTTTTAATGGCGGCACGAGATCGAAAGATAAAATAAGCCAAAAATCATTTGGTAAACAAAATCCAAGAAAAGAAACATTTACCGTTCTGAGAGGATGACATGCGGGACCCATGAGGCAGCAGCATCCTCAACGATTCCAAGGCGGCAGGGGATCAAAAGAAAAAAAAGGAAATATCCAGAAATTAATTAGGGGTTCAAAATAAATCCATCAAAAGAAACTTTTATTGTTCATAGAGGATGACATGTGGGACCGACGTGCCAACAGCATCCTCATCGTTTCAAAGGGGGCAGGAGATCAAAAGAAAAAGGCAAATAGCCAGACATTAGGGGTCAAAAATAACTCCAAAAAAGGAAACTTTTATTGTTCGTAGAGGATGACATGCGGGACCCATGATTCAGCAGCTTACTCAACGTTTCAAAGGCGGCATGAGATCGAAAGAAAAACGCAAGTGACAAAATATCAGGAGCTAAAGATAATCCAAGAAAAAAAGAAACTTTATTGTACATAGAGGATGACATGCGGGTCCCATTTAGCAGCAGCGGTCTCAACGTTTCAAATGCGGCTTGAGATCAAAAGAAAAAGAAAATAGCCAGAAATTAGGGGGTAAAAAAACTCCAAGAAAGGAAAGCTCTTTATCGTTCATACAGGCTGACATGTCGGACCTATGAGCCTGCAGCTTACTCAGCGTTTCAAAGGCGGCAGGCCGGCAGGGGATCAAAAGAAAAAGGAAATAGCCAAAAATCAGATGGTGAAAAAAAATCCAAGAAAAGAAACTTTTATTGTACATAGAGGATGACATGCGGGTCCCATGAGCCAGCAGGTTCCTCAACGTTTCAAACGTGGCATGAGATCGAAAGAAAAAGGAAAGTGACCAAATATCAAGAGCCAAAAATAATCCAAGAAAAGAAACTTTATTGTACATAGAGGATGACATGCGGGTCCCATGAGCCAAAGAGGGTTCCTCAACGTTTCAACCGTGGCATGAGATCGAAAGAAAAAGGAAAGTGACCAAATATCAAGAGCCAAAAATAATCCAAGAAAAGAAACTTTATTGTACATAGAGGATGACATGCGGGTCCCATGAGCCAGCAGGTTCCTCAAAGTTTCAAACATGGCATGAGATCGAAAGAAAAAGGAAAGTGACCAAATATCAAGAGCCAAAAATAATCCAAGAAAAGAAACTTTATTGTACATAGAGGATGACATGCGGGTCCCATGAGCCAGCAGGTTCCTCAACGTTTCAAACATGGCATGAGATCGAAAGAAAAAGGAAAGTGACCAAATATCAAGAGCCAAAAATAATCCAAGAAAAGAAACTTTATTGTACATAGAGGATGACATGTGGGTCCCATTTTGCAAGCCGGTCTCAACGTTTCCAAGGCGGCACAGGACCAAAAGAAAAATGAAGTAGCCAGAAATCAGGGGGTGAAAAAAATCCAAGAAAAGAAAGATTTCAATTGGGCTGTATCTGGACATCTGGGCCTTCGAACTATCCTGCTGGGCCTTTTGTCTCGTACAATTTCAGCCCACTCCAAAACAGGAAAGTTCGGATTTTTCTAAAAAAAACAGGAAAGTCCTATGCTTCGCAAAAACAAAAAACAAGGACACTCAACATATAAGTTTGTTTATGTAAAAATAAAGATTTAATTTATCCGTTTGCAATAGCTCAGAGCGAAATAATCAAGATATCACATGTTTCTTGTACGGGGAGGCTGACATCGGGGACCCATGAGCCAGCAGCGTCGTCAACGTTTCAAAGGCGGCAGGGGATCGAAAATAAAATAAAAAACCAAAAGTCAGTTGGTAAAAAAATCCAAGAAAAGAAAACATTTATCATTCTAAGAGGATGACATGCGGGACCCATGAGGCAGCAGCATTCTCAAACGTTTCCAAGGCGGCAGGGGATCAAAAGAAAAATAAAGGAAATAGCCAGAAATTATTTAGGGGTCAAAAATAAATCCACCAAAGGAAACTTTTATTGTTCATAGAGGATGACATGTGGGACCGACCTGCCAACAGCGTCCTCATCGTTTCAACGGGGGCAGGGGATCAAAAGAAAAAGGCAAATAGCCAGAAATTAGGGGTCAAAAATAACTCCAATAAAGGAAACTTTTATTGTTCGTAGAGGATGACATGCGGGACCCATGAGCCAGCAGCTTACTCAACGTTTCAAAGGCGGCATGAGATCGAAAGAAAAAGGCAAGTGACCAAATATCAGGAGCCAAAAATAATCCAAGATTTATTGTACATAGAGGATGACATGTGGGTCCCATTTTGCAGCAGCGGTCTCAATGCACTACAAGAAAAGTTCTGATAGACAACGTCTCAAAATCGTCCGCTAAGGGGTATTTTTCGTCGCCTATGGGCCTAACCCGACGATATGGGTTCCGTTGTGGAAACTGCGTCAGGCAAAGTCCAACGACGATTTTTTCGGTCCGTCGCGCTTGGGCGCCCTTCCGCCACGGAAAATCGGACCGTTGCGGAAGTGTTTTCGGGAGCCCGTTGGCGACGTCATGCAAGCGACACGTGGCAGACGCCGTTAACTGCCAGTTAACGGCGTTAACCGGCTGAAACCCCGTGGTAGATGGTAGGCCCACACGAGGCCTGCCACGTCTTAAGCGGGCCGGGCCAGATGACATAGTTTGACCGGTCAACTATATAGCTGGGCCGGTCCATTAGTTACGTGGGCCGGGCCTAACCTCTAAGGTTGACTGGTCAAAACTTAAATGGGCCGGCCCATTTAACATGTGGGGTCCACCTTACAGCAACTGGGCAGGCCCAAGAAGCAAGTGGACCGGGCCAAAAACACAGGTGGGTCCCACTTTCCTGTTAAAAGGCCGGCCCATTTAGTGTGTGGGGTCCACCGTATAGCAAATGGGCCGGCCCAACAAGCTAGTGGGCCGGGCCAAAAACACAGGTGGGTCCCACTTTCCAGTTAAAGGGCCGGCCCATTTCGTTTGTGGGGTCCACCATACAGCAAGTGGGCCGGCCCAACAAAATAGTGGGCCGGCCAAAAATACAGGTGGGTCCCACTTTCCTGTTAAAGGGCCGGCCCATTTAGTATGTGGGGTCCACCATATAGCAAGTGGGCTGGCCCAGCAAGATAGTGGGCCGGGCCAAAAACACAGGTGGGTCCCACTTTCCTGGTAAAGGGCCGGCCCAATTAGTATGTGGGGTCCACCATATAGCAGGTGGGCCGGCCCAACAAGATAGTGGGCCGGGCCAAAATCACAGGTGGGTCCCACTTTCCTCTTAAAGGGCCGGCCCATTTAGTATGTGGGACCACCATATAGCAAGTGGGCCGGCCCAACAAGATAGTGGGCCGTGCCAAAAACACATGTGGGTCCCACTTTCCTGTTAAAGGGCCGGCCCAACTAGTATGTGGGTTCCACCATATAGCAAGTGGGCCGGCCCAACAAGATAGTGGGCCGGGCCAAAAACACAGGTGGGTCCCACTTTCCTCTTAAAGGGCCGGCCCATTTATTATGTGGGGTCCACCAAAAAAGCAAATGGGCTGGCCCAACTAATTAGTGGGCCGGCCCAGTAGTTGGTGGGGTCCACCTTAAAGCAAGTGGGCCAGCCCAATTAGTGTGTGGGGTCCACCGTAAATCAAATGGGCTGGCCCAAGAAGTAAGTGGGCCAGCCCGTTTAAGTTGCTGTTTATATGCCGGCATAATATGCGCTTTAGGATTTTGCGGGCAGGCACATATGTGATTTCGCTTAATTGGGCCGTTTAAGGGATTGGAATTCGTGATTTAGATACTGAGAATATTTACGCAGCATTGATTTCTCTCGGATAGCCTCACTTACCACAAGCACCAAAGAAAAAATGCGCGAAAGAACTATAAAAACTAACTAAATATTACATCAGCTGCAAGGCATTGAAAAAAATATTACAGAACCCAGAGAAATTGAATGGTAATTAAACCTAGCAATACAATGAAGCGATCCGGCAATCTTTTAAGTTGTCCATGCAGCACCTATATCTGAAACAAAGACATTACAAGTTAAGACAGCAACAATGGAAAGGCAAAGACACTACAATATTGTTTGGCAAAGAATTTGGAACTCATCATTTCGTCGTTATAACAAGATCATTGTAATGCGCACAATAAGCAAACAAAGAGTGCATGCCGCATACCAACAGCCAATATAACAGAGCATGTTAGAATGAAACAAAGAGACTTACTACGTCGAGTCCCATGCAAACCAACATGTTCGGGAGTACAAAATTGGCATGAACAACATAGTAGCAGGCTATAAATTTTGTAACAACGATCGAGCAAGATGAAGTTATGATGGCTACATCTACAGAGCAGGGAATGTAAACCAAAAATAGAAGTTACGATGGCAAAAGCTAAAGAGGAGGGAATGTGAACCAACATGTGCCAAGTGCAATTACTTCACTTTGGCCGTGAACTAAATAATACTCCTGAACTTATAGTGAAGGGGATGCAAATCAAGATGTTTCGGGATATAAACTTGTAATGAGCAACACATGGAGGATAGTTAATGCTGGAGCTTAGGATGGACCAGATACGAATATAGTGGGATCACTGTGAACTTGTATAAGAGGGAATGCAAACCAATATGTTCAGCTTTCCATATGTGAGCGTCATGCCAAGTCAGAGAAACAAGTCAATAATGCAGCTTTTGAAGAACAAGATGGCACGCAAAATTATTATCTAGTAGTATGACAAGTTTATTTGTACTACAGGCTAGATAGCAGAGTGATAGCATGCCAAACTAAGTCCTTACTTTGTTAGCTTACAATGAACTAGATACAAAACAATGGCATCACCTGTAGTACAGGGAATGCAAGCCAACATGTTCATGGAGTAAAAAATTGGCACAAACAACATAGTAGCAGGCCATAATTTTTGTAACAACGACTGAGCAAGATAAAGTTATGATGGCTAGATCTACAGAGCAGGGAATGTAAACCAAATATAGAAGTTACGATGCCAAAAGCTATAGAGCAGGGAATGCGAACCAACATGTGCAATTACTTAAAATTGGCCATGAACTAAATAATAGCAGGATGTTACTATAATACCTACAGTATAATTTTTGTAACAACGACTGAGCAAGATAGAATTTATGATGGCTACATCTACAGAGCAGGGAATGCAAACCAAAATGTTCAATCGCTTAAAGTTAGCAATGAAGTAGAAAATAGCAACGTGTTACGGTCATAGCTAGGAATGAACTAAAAGAGCTTCAGACAAACAAGCATCTAAACCCAGAACATGGCGCTAAAACAAGGGACTTACATTAGGAGAAGCACTGTGGGAGTCACAGCAGATCTTCCTGGGGTTGATAGATCCGGTGATGAAGTACGCTACATGTGCTACTTGGGGTTGGAGAGACGGCCATTACACTTCATGGTTACTCATCTCATCTGCAAAAACGTAACGGCGCGTCGTTAGCACAAACAGGTTCCCCCAAGATTAAACAAGAACTTGCAGGCAAGCAATAGAAAAGCGACAGTAGAAGAGTTTAGATCATGCACTGCGCCGGTGAAGCAGATCCGGTTCATGCACAGCGGTGTCGGTGAGCAAGATCCGATGCGGTGGACGACGGATCCGGCGAAGCGGCTCCGGCGGGGTGGACGATACCGCAGCTGAAGCGACTGCGGTAGACTGCTGGATGAGCATATGGTTTCGAGGTTCGGCGGGGATGATCCGGTCCGGTTGATGACGGCGTCGATGAAGCGGCTCCGGCAGGCAGCCGGATGACGAGGATCGCGAGGGCTCGGGTAGGCCAGGGAAGTCCGGCGGGGATGTTCCGGTGCGGTGGTCGTGGAGGTGGTAGAGAGAGGGACTTGAGAAGTTCCGGTGGGTGGTCTCAGATGAGAGACTGAAGGAAATGTATTTTTTTTGGGAGGGTTTCCGGGCTAGGGAGGTGGTGATCGAAAAAATGACGGGCAAACCCCTCACCAACCGACTTTGCTGTCATCTCCACAGGGGTAGAATGGGAATTTGGAAGCGTGTGAAATTTTTGTATTTTGTGGGCGGGAAGTTTTGCCGCTATGAGATTTTGAATTTCGCTAAGGTACAAGTATAATGATAAAAAATTGTGACACCGTACTAGTACCTCTGTTCATGGCCGAGTGCAAAATCAAATCATCATCACGTTGAATATAGGTCACTACCATGATCATGATCTATCTTCTTAATCCCATTCAAAAATGCGTTTGAAATATTTCAGGATTGGTGGGAGATTTTGCCGCCCGACAGAGATTAAATTAAACCACACGTTCGACAATTCAAACTTGAGACCTTGGCTATGATACCATTTAAGTTCGAACTGATTCAAAAAAGGCTAGGCAATTAATTTATATAACATCCACAGGAACAACTACCAAGTTGATCCCAACCGCAGATAAATGCATCCACCAACAAAAGTCTGAACGGTGCCTTAATCTAAGGAAACATTTCACAAGACCAATGTACTCACTATGTTAGTGTTCATCTCCAATTATCTATGGCATTTTCTTAGTCTTTGGGAGATTATAACGAACTTGATTGGCCTCGTGCAGTAGGGCATCACATGCTTCTAATCTCGATCTCAACATGTCAACTTTTGTTCTTAGCATAGCTGTTGCAACTCGTTCTACTTGGAGTTGTTCCTCCAAAACTTGAGCAGAGAAAGACTTGGACTTGGGCTTCAAAACCCAGCATTTCGCAGGAAAGAGTTTTTGGTGATATCTTTATCTTTCCCGGGTTTTGCCATCTCAAATTTCATATTAGCCAGACAAGTTTTGAGTTGTGTAAAAAGAAAAGTTATTACAGAGAAAAATGCAGATGGTAGATTTAATGTGTACGAACTACTTTTAATCATACAAGTTGACATGCCTGACTATAATAAGGACCATCTATCTTGCTAGCAGGCATAATTATTAATGGGCTACCATGTACGGGAACCGTATCCTCTAACGTGAAGGAGCTAAGTCAGGAAAAATAAAGAAGCAAAGTCAGGCTTCTGTAGCATAAGTACAAGGTTATGCACTGTCTTTAACTAATAAAGGTGATTACTGTAGATGTTTAAAAACTAAACTAAATTTTATTACACCATAATTTTCTCTGCATGTAATTACTTCAAATGCAAGACACAAGTTTGTATTGTGCAAATTAATTTAAATTATTTGGATTTTAGACATATGGTTTGGGGGAAGGAAAGTTAGAGTCTTGTAGCTTCTCTAACTTTTCACCTTCAAGTTAGAGTACTGTAGCTTCTCTAACTTTTCACCCATGTACGTAGTCCTTCCAAGAAACAGCCGTTATTGCATTACGAGCAGAAAATAGTTCACACGTGCGCTCAGATTCAAATTTTCAGCATGCAGTCGATTTATGGTTTAATTGAAGTACACATCAGGAAATTATTTCACACAAAATACAGCAGCCACATGGAACATATCTAATTTTAGTACAACAACAAAATTTGCAATTATTACAGACCACGAAATTTTGAACGAAATTTTGAGCAGTAATTAGTTACGGACATTGGCATCAGTGAGTCCACTTGGTGAACAACGAGAATCAAAGTTTATTTAGACACCTTCAATTCCCAGACACATCACAACTGGCTTACCATGACAAGTGCATAGGAGATTCTTTAGAACATTTTCTGTCAAAGTTTGCCTATTTTTCAATTCATGTATCTCTTGGCGTGTCTTGGCAATTAATTCATCAGCATCTTTGTTTTCCCGCCCAAATATATCAACTGCCTCTTGGAGTGCATCCCCGAAATCTCTTTGTGCCGGATTAAGTTGACCAATAGATACCATGGGCCTATGCGAGCAATATGCACTCTCACTGCTGCTTTGTGAAACATCAATACTTGAGGCATTGGCCCTTGCTTCTGGCATTGTAGCTTTATTTGAAGCCTGAAATTTAGATAAAACAAGTTACAACATCATATGATGCAATAAAAGACCTCCAATTTCAAGAACATCATTGAGCTGATATAACACAACAAGCAATCAAAAATAGAGCCTCGTACATCTATTTCTTCTGGAATGGTTGGTGTACCGGACTCAGTGGACCAATGAGAGCACGTGCCAACATCGCTTGTTGCTCACGTGAAATGACCGCAACACTTGATAAATGGGTTGTCCCTACGACATTACAGCTTTGTTTGCAGGCTGAAACTAAGACAAAACAAGTTAAAATGCAATACAATACAAGGCAAACAAACGCATTGTTGACATAATTTTGAAAGAACCATGGGCAGATACAACAAAGAAACCGGTTAAGCCACATGCCTCTTAGAACAAACCAAACTAGATCATGGCGATGATGTATACAATGAACCAAGCAACTAGACATCATGTGCCCAATAACGAAGCCAGTCTTTGCACATTTAAGAAATCTAGCAAATAGCCAAATACGGTCAAAAGATGTGCATGTTGGATTTGATACTATTAGGAAAATAATGTATGATTGATTTAAGCATGACTCGAGATAGTGCCTTCGACATCGCAGAAGGTCAATGCAACAATTAATTGTATGGCTTGTATGAAGTGCCATAACATTTAAATTAAGCATAACGAGGCATTGCTTAATCGAGAACCGAGTGCTAGCTCAGTGGCAAGGCTTGCGAGTGCGCAGCCAGCCCACCCGGGTTCGAGTCCCAACAGGACCGAATTAAACGGGGTGTTATCTAGCGCGTATAAATTCGCTGCTAGAGAGGTCTCATCATCTATCTCACAACGTATAGACAAGGGAGGGAATCTTCCTACGTTGGTCAACGTTTAGGCAATGCTTAATCTTGAATTCATGATCAAACTCAAACAAAAAAGGGCATATAACAAGTAGCACCATGTGCATCATGTATAATAGATTACTAGAAAGGGAATGAAGCTATTGAACATGGAGCGTATTATATAAACGACAGATCATTTGAATATGGATATACCACATCATGTCAATGGGACTCAGAAAAACAAAGCTAGACATTTAAACAAGTAATATAACTATTTTTTCACCATGTTTCAAGTAGAATAGGAAGCTAGGTTAGGAATAAAGCAATCATGTTTCAAGTAGAATAGGAAGCTAGGTTAGGAATAAAGCAATAAAAAAACACAAAGTGCATCATTTCAGCTAGGATCATTTCTATCAAACTTCATGCACTAGCCATGGAACAACAGGCAAACTCAATGAAGCAACAGGCAAAAAATTAACATAATAGAATTTCAGGACTTGTATTAACATAGCCAAATCATGTAACTTATACCCAGGCATGCCGGATGCCAGATGGGTCAAAGGCGATGTGCAATGTTCCATATGATCATTGTTTATATTTTATTAGATTCCATTAGGCAACTTAGGTAGTGCAACATACAGAAAATGATGCAATTGAACTATGCACAGGAGGTAAATTAACATTCCAAAAAAAACAGGGAACTTACGTGAGCTTTTTTTTGAGTCACACGGACCTCATCGGGTACTTGGACAGAAGAACCTGGTGCCTCACTGTTTCTCCTCTGCATGAAGGAGAGGCCAATTGTAAACAGAAACAGGTCCAAGATATAGAAGTTTGCATTAAGCAATATACAAAAAAACAGCAGGTACTTACATGATTATAGGCGAGCTTTACTCTACGTTTATGAGTGTAAGATGTGCCTGCTGCACGTGTAATAATAACAAACAGTTACGAGTCACGGCTTTGCTATAATTAAATTGACACCAAATAGTAGTAGAAGCCATGGTTCAAAAAAGCGTACGCCTAGGTACGCTTAAGCGCGCTTAAGCGCTGAGCGGTTGTCTTCCGCTTCGCTTTTGGCCTAAGCGTTCGATTAAGCGAGACAGGGAATCTGGTCGTGTTTTGTGCTAGAATCTCCTCTATGCGAGTGTTGGTGTGTTGCCTGTGTTGCTCTGCTCCTTGCTCGATGCATTGATGGTGATTAGGTCTGGCTTAGCTGCTTGCTACTCCTCTCTTTGCTTAGCTGCTTGCTACTCCAGTAAAGCTTAGCTGCTTGTTTGTGTTTGTTACATTGTTTGCTTAGCTGCTTGTGTGTTTATAAGAAATTGGAGCAAAACCGAGGCTAACCAAGGTATTAATCCCCGTATTCCTCAGAAATGTAGCATTACATGCTTAGGATACAAATTTACAGCATATTATAGGGGTATATGTGCCCATCTTGACTTCCCTGTTTCATGTTCGTACGATTTTAGCCTGAGCGCTTAAGCGGCGCTTAAGCTCGCTTAAGCAGCAGTTCCTCTAAGCAGTGCCTCACCGCTCGCTTAGCGCCTAGCGCTTTTTTGAACCTTGGTAGAAGCATTATGACGTGCATAAACATGTAATACAGGATCGCAGAAAGATATCAAACATGATGTAACTAGAGCAGTAGCCTACGGCCAAATAGTGAGAAATTGTAATCGTGTCAATTGTGGACTTGTATAGCCTACCCCAACTTGTTTGGGAATAAAGGCTTTGTTGTTGTTGTTGTTGTCAATCGTGGACATGTAGAGCATTCAACGGCTCATGATTGGTGGCTCATATTTTGTAGAGTTTCAGCGAATGGGTGGGTTAGGTTACTCAGACCACCACACTGTATTTATATCATCTGAGTTAGGGTTACAATACTACTGGACATGGGCCTCTATGGGCCTCACACTGGATACAATATTACTACAGCGCTACTACTAAACTCACTCATGGTAACACACCCCCTCAAGATGATCATGGGTAAACAACCATGGCCATCTTGCAACAACAACATGACACATATGACAACTACCAGTAATGAACATTCAGCATAACTCCTAGGATACATGACAGCATTGCACTTTCCATCATCTTGTCATCTCGATTCATCTCTTCATCAGCAGCGAAGATATCCAGCTTCAACCATCTGGGATACGCACAACTCCTAACCATACACGTCCTCAACAACCCCGGCTGCCTCACCACACAAGTTCCGCAGAACCATCCACACTCGCCTCAATGTCCTCAGCCTCTCTTCTCCACTCTGCCCGGCCACCTCTTCCGTCTCTCCCACAAACCCCTAGCCAACTCCTGCCTCAACCATCCACTCCTCAAGCACCCATGCCTATCCCCCGGTCAGGCCTCAACCAGTCTCACCTCAGGCACGCATGCCTTTCCCCTGGACATATCCACAACCATCACCATCACCACTAAACCGCAGCCTCATCAACTCCATCACGACTCAACCGCAGCCTCATCAACTCCATCACCACATATCCTCACAGCCTCACATCTCCATTTTCTCCTCACTTCCACTCGGATGGCGCCTCGTCTGCGCGCCCTGGCCAACCTGGCGTACGGCACCTGGCCACATCGACCGGCTCGCGCTGGTCAACGTCCCGACACCAACCTCGGCTCCGCCCTGCGCTCAAAGGCTCGCCCCACTCCGCACGCCTCCAACTTCTGCCCCTCACACGGATCCAGATCTCTCTGCCACGGATTCACTTCCTCTTCTCTCCTTTCTAAACCAAAACGATCTTCACCCTCTTCTTTCTCCCCGCGCGAGCAGCCGCCGATCTCACACAGCTCACATCGCTGTGTGTGATAGCCGCAACCGACGCAGAGCACCTGATGCGGCCTCCCGCCGCCTGGATTTCTACATCTCAACGGTGGGTTTTGTGATCAAAGGAAGAACTTGTTTGGTACTGTTTGTGGCGGCTAGCAGGAAGGAAACCTAGGCTCTGATACCATGTAGAGTTTCAGCGAATGGGTGGGTTTGGTCACGGAAAAACATACTTATGCGTCGTGTTTAAACCTAAAGGATGAGGTGGTTATCAACGAAAGCACTTGTAAGTTAGAAATATAGCACGAATTCAGAAATACAGTCAGTGCAATACTCCTAACGAACAAAACGCGCAGGGATGTCTGGTTACCTATTTACGGGCGGCGTTTAGACGTGTTCCGCGTTCTTACGGGTGACGTGGAGGTCGGCGAGGGACTGCTGTTGCGGTGGGTGCCGGGAAGCAGATCTTGGGGGTCGGAGAAGGACATCTTGGGCGGTCGATGAAGTGTTCAGCGCGCCGGCCGAACTAGAAGGTCGGTGAAGCAGATGATGTGCAGTGCACGGGTGGCGTCGGTGTCGGCGAAGCTGGTCAGGTGCGGTGGTCGATAGAGTCGGCGAACGAGATACGGTGCGGTGGACGCCGGAGTAGGTGCGGATAGGGCAGCCTCGGGGTTTGAAGCCGTGGCAGCTTGAACGGCGAAGTGCGGCGGCCGGGAAGATCTGGAGGTAGGCAAGAGTTGCGGTTTCTATGAGGTCTTGCGGGCGAAACTAGGGCGAAGCTGGGCGATAGAGGAGTAGAAGGGAATTTCGCAGTCCTTCTTTTGAGGAAAAAAATATTCGCAGATCTGAAACTTTGCGGCGCGAGATATTTGGGCGTTGGCGGGGAATTTTACCGCTCGATGATATTAAATTTTGGCTGCAGTAGGTTTTTTTTTTTAGAGTATGTAATAATAATAAATAGTAGGCCCTACTAGTACTGTACGTACATTCGGGAATCCAAGGGGGTAGAGGTAGAGGTATAGATATATAGACAATATAGAGATATAAGAAATGGCGGGGGCTAGCGGAAATGCACTTTGCCTCATAGGAGCATATGCTCCCATTATGTGAATCCATATTTCAAAGTGTCAAAAAATTCTAAACTAAAATTTTACATGTATATCTAGACATTTTATGTTGGTACACAAGTTTTCTCACAAAAAAATTATGTGGCTCCTATAAAAAAGACAAATTTTGATGTTGTAACACGACTACGTACAGTATATTTTTTGCCTTTTTTTACACGCCACACAAAATGTCGTTGTTCCACGAAAACTTGTGAACGAACATATGAGGTCACAATGTAGACCAAAAAAATTAACATTTATATAATTTTTTTAATCATTTTCTATAATTGGTGCATATGCACGCGTGTGCCAAAACGCCACCTCCATGAGCTAGGAGTTTCTAAACTTCTTATGGCACATCAAATAAAATGTTGTTCAAACAATAATAATAATGTGCTTATGATTGTTACTCCCTTCCACCATGAATAAAGTCCACATCGGTTTCGTGTCAAACTTTGACTCGAGATTTAGGTACCCACATGATAGTGCTAGTATCATAGCTAGTATCATACACATTGGTCCCACAAAAATGTTGATCTGGCAGCTAATTAAGTAGGAGAGAGGAGATTAGTGTAACATAGGTAGATACTGTATCATAGCGCAAACAACGAGAAAACTTAATGCTAAACAAATCTTGTACACAAATTTGCATTGAGATTCTAAAAAATAATAAATGTAGCATTACTATGATACTACTCCATGATACTACCCACTATAGAAATAGTATGACCAGCCTAATTTTATGACATCCGCAAAATATACCATTGGAAAGTTCATCGAAACAAGCATCTGATGATATAGTTTTGAATGACATGCAACTCATAATTGGCGGGCCCAAGTATTAGTCTAAGTTTGCCTCTGAAAACAAATTGGCATTGTACTCTAGGACAAAGGGAGACTACTCGCAATGGCAATATCATAAGTAGTATCATGCACTACATGCATGCAAAATGTTGATGTGTCATATCAGTTAATGATGAAAGAGACGATAGTGGTATCATAGGTAGATATCGTATCATATCATGTAGAACTAGAAAAATTACTGCCAAACAAATCTTGTACACACTTTTGTATTGAGATTCTACAAATCCCTAAATACATGTAACATATTATACTACTACATGATGATAATATGGACTGTGAAAATAATATTGTACATTAGTATCATATGTATGATACTATTATATGATACTCCCCATTGTGACTAGTCTAATAATAACAATAGTACTCAAATTTGTCTTGTCCCTCGGGTGTTTAGAAGTATATGTTCGGTCCCTCACGTATTTAAGAATTATGTTTGGCCCCTCAACTCTAATGTGGTCAAAATTGAGCACTTGAACACTTAGTTAGGTCTAGCAATGATAAAAACTTGATTGGTCTGTTTATTATTTGTTATGTGGCACGGCGGCAAAGCATTTTGCTAAATCTCAAGCACACATAGTTGGGGTCCATTAGAGGGACTAATTAAATCAAAGTACAATGGATTATGAAAGCAGGTTTTATCATTGATTAGCTTTGCAACGGCCTATCAACTGTAAGTGTTGCATGTGTTCTAAAGAACTATGTTCATCGTCACAGATCAAGAGGAGTACGCAGTGGAGGACGCACAAAACAACCGTAGGCCAGGTGGGCACACCTTACTAATTTTCTTTTTTCCACTTTATATGTGATAATTTTTTACATAATTAATTAACTAAAACATTTTAAAATAGGGTGGGCCATTCAACCCAAACACCATGTTGCGTACGTCGCTGAGGGTAAGGGGTAGTCTAAGGGGCAATGTAAGACCTAATTAAGTGTTTGAGGTTAGTTATGGACCGCTGTTATACCTAATTGTGTTTGAGGTTAGTTAGGGACCTTATTATACATAATTAAGTGTTAGAGGTGAGTTCAAATAATAATATATAGTTGGGGTCTAAAGTTCACCAACGTATGCAACACACGAGCTGCCAAATGTGTACTTAATTAACCCTATTAGGAAAACACAAGATTATCTCATTCAACAAAATATTAGGAAAGTGTATCACAATTGTATTTATCCCTTATCTCTCTCATGTTAACCGAGACAAGAGTTCGTTCTAGGTCAGCTCTACGACAATTAGCGTCGCAAGGGTGGTAACATAGGTGTGCAGTTGCGAAAGTTTTTTCCCAAGTTATCGACTTCCTCAATCCACACTTAATATTTGTGCATGCGGGCCTAAGTATATGGTACTACTTAGTTCTATTCCTAGTATATATGTTGGGTGACTTAGAAAAATCATACTTCGTACATGATTCCTTCGAAAATCCTTTAGGGCTTCTTTGATTCATATTAGGTTGGTATAAGATAATAGGATTTAGATCTTATAGGAATATTTCCTACACTAGTAGTTTGATTCATATGAACATATCCAATAGGAAATAATCCTATAGGAATCATCAAGTAGTGCAAATCCTAGTATAGGATTAAATATTTGGTCCTACCTCATGGAAAAATTCATTTGGCGCAATCAAACGCAACTCATCTTATTATAGGATTTAACTACACATGTCATCCCAAATCCCAATCCTACATTCCTACTCCTATGATTTCCCTATCCTGTGAATGAAAGGAGCCCTTAAAATCAAACTATCCCGCACCTCGTCGATTCGTATAAAACCGACTCTAGCCAACAACTCTTCGCCCGACCTTTCTTCTTCACCATCAGGCCACCACACACTTTGTCATTTTCCATTGCAACGCATTTAGGGTGTGTTCGGTTCCAGAACCAAGTGGAATGGAATGGAACCGTTCCGCACCTAGAGCCCATTCTTGTGTTCGGTTGTGGAATGGAACGGAACCGAGTGGTTCCTCGAAAGGGAATATTCTCCCCATATGCAGAATGCACCCATTCCACCGAATCGGTGGAATGTGGTGGAAACGGCTGTTACTTAGCCGCTATTAATTACAAAGCACTTCACTAATCCAACCAAAAAAATTATTAGTTGCTGTTAATTATGATTTTGAGATTAAAAAGGCCACTATTAATTACGATATTTAGACAAAAGATTAAACTTTAACTTCATTCCGTTCTACTCTCCAAATTCCCGACCATACAAAAAATAACATTAATTACGATTTTAAGATTAAAAAGGCCATTAGGCGTTGTTAATTACGATTTTAAGATTTAAAAGGCTATTTGCCATTGTTAATTACGATTCTTAGACAAAAGTTTAGTTTAACCACATTCCGTTCTGCTCTCCAATTCCTCCAACCGAACAAAAAACAGTACCATTACTGTACCTCCTTTTTGTCCAAACCGAACGCGGGATGGAACCATTCCATTCCTACGGAAAGGAACCATTCCTTACTAAAATCTTCTTGTGCCACCTCCCGGTTTAAAGGCCTACTCGCATAACCCTACAGTACAGCTCGCACTCGCGTGGGCAACCGAACACACCTACATCATCAATGCCCCGCGTACTTATCCGCACCGCCTCTGACTCTGCACTCCTATGACCTATCCATGGTGGGCAGTCAAAAAAAGGCTGCGTCACCTGGGAAATCAACAAGCCGCGCAAGCAAGTCGCAAGCATCATAAATTCCGAATCAATGCCTAGCTACGGTCTACGGCCTCCTCCCAACTCATTGTCCTTGAGGCCTTAACAAAGCCTTCTAAAAGGGTTTTATCAAAATATTCCATATGGATTAGTAAAAACGCACTGCTAATGATTAATATATGCCCATTTGAATCTTGGTCAAATCCTAGGTTTGACCATGATTTAAACAAGTTTAAAACATGAATATGAAAATTAAGCATGTATCCTTCGTAGTCACTCCAAAATGAAGCTCTTGAGAGGGTTTTTGAAATTTCCATGTTTGAAACCAAAAAACCACGTACTTCTCTTCATGCATGCTTGACTTCATAAGACAGAGTTGAGGGCTAGGGTAGCTAGATACATGATGTTTCTGGTTTGAATATGTCTAGACCTTGTTTATCAACTTAATTGAATGCTTACTATATGACATAAGAAGACTACGTGCCTTGGTTTTTCATTTATTTTCATTTATTTTGAATTTTTATGCCCATTTGAATCTTGGTCAAATCCTAGGTTTGACCATGATTTAAACTAGTTTAAAACATAAATATGAAAAATTAAGTATCTATCCTTCTTAGCCACTCCAAAATGAAGCTCTTGGGAGGGTTTTTGAAATTTCCATGATTGAAACCAAAAACCACTTCTCTTCATGCTTGACTTCATAAGTCAGGGTTTAGGGATATATATATATATAGGGGGTACATGCATGATTTTTCTGGTTGGAATATGTCTAGAACTTGTTTTTCAACTTGAGCTTATCTAGAGCTTGTTTTTAAATTTTTTATACCCATTTGATTCTTCATCAAATCCTAGGTTTGTTGACCTAGATTTGAACAAGTTTAAAACATGAATATGAAAAGGTAAGCATGTATGCTTCTTAATTAGTCACTCCAAAATGAAGCTCTTGGGAGGGTTTTTGAAATTTCCATGATTTAAACCAAAAACCACTTCTCTTCGTGCTTGACTTCATAAGTTAGGGTTTAGGGATATATAGGGGTAGATACATCATGATTTTTCTGGTTTGAATATGTCTAGAGCTTGTTTATCAACTTAATTGAATGCTTACTATATGACATAAGAAGACTATGTGCCTTGATATTTCATTTTTAATTATGCCCTTTTGAATATTGGTCAAAACCTAGGTTTGACAAAGATTTAAAAAGATTAAAACATGAAAATGAAAAAGTAAGCCTTGATCCTTCTTATTAACTCCAAAATGAAGGTTTTTGGGAGGTTTTTGAAATATCCATGTTTGAAACCCAAAACCACTTCTCTTCGTGCAGAGTTTAGGGTTAGGGGTAGCTAGACACCTGAATTTTCTGGTTTGATATGTCTAGACCTTGTTTATCAACTTAATTGAATGCTTACTATATGACATAAGAAGACTATGTGCCTTGATTTTACATTTTTTAAAAATTATGCCCATTTGAATCTTGGTCAAATCCTAGGTTTGACCATGATTTAAACAAGTTTGTTTATCAACTTGAATGCTTGCTATATGACATCGAGAAGACTATGTGTTTGGTTTTTGTTTTTTGAATTTGTTATGCCCATTTGAATCTTAGCTAGTCAAATCCTAGGTTTGAATATATATGTCTAGACCTTGTATATCAACTTGAATGCTTACTATACATATGACATAAGAATGTTATGTGCTTTGGTTTTTCATTCTTTTCATTTTTTCTGAATTTTTAGGGCCATTTGAATCTTGGTCAAATCCTTGGTTTGACCAAGATTTAAACAAATTTAAAACATGAAAATGAAAAGGGAAGTCTGTATCCTTCTTAGTCACTCTAAAATGAAGCTTTTGGGATGTTCTTTAAATTTCAATGTTTGAAACCCAAAACGACTTCCCTTCATGCTAGACTTCATAAGATCGACAGGGGGTAGATACATGATTTGTCTGGTTTGGATATATCTAGACCTTGTTTATCAACTTGATTGCTTACGATATGACATAAGAAGACTATGTGATTTGGTTTTTCATTTTTCTGATTTTTTGAATTTTGTGCCCACCCATTTGTATCTTCGTCAAATCCTAGGTTTGACCAAGATAATTTAAACAAGTTTAAAACATGAAAATGTAAAGGGAAGCATGTATCCTTCTTAGTCACTCTAAAATGAAGCTTTTGGGAGGTTTTTGAAATTTCGATGTTTGAAACCCAAAACCACTTCTCTTCACACGCTTGACTTCATAAGACGAGTTTAGGGGTTAGGGGTATAGATACATGATTTGTCTGGTTTGAATATGTCTAGACCTTGTTTATCAACTTGAATGCTTACTATATGACATAAGAAGACTATGTGATTTGGTTTTTCATTTTTCTGTTTTTTAATTATTTTTCTGCCCATTTGAATCTTGGTCAAATCCTAGGTTTGAACAAGATTTAGACAAGTTTAACACGTGAAATTAAACGAATAAGTAAGCATTGATCCTTCTTAGTCACTCCAAAATGTACCAATTGATAGTGTTAACTTTGCTTCATGGAAAAAATAATGTCATGTAAATGAGTTAACTTGGATTTCCTACCCTTGAATCCATAGGAAACTTTGTTCTAATGCACTATTATAATCAACCGAGTTTTTACACCAACAGGTCTGTCACTTACGTGTGGTGCCCACGCGTGAGGTCCCACACTTGAGTGAGCACAAGTCACGTGCAATAGGTACGCCAACTCCCAGCCATCTTCTTTGTCAAGAGAAGACGCATCGGGATGCGTATTGGAAGTCTGTGGGTCCTGGATCCTTCGGTTGTCCCTCTCACACAAAAAAAACAAATCTCTCTCATTCTCGGCCTCGCTCGACTCGCTCGCTCGCTCGCTCGCTCGCACCTCCTGCGCATGACAAACCCTGCACAAGTCAACATCATCATCATCACCCGAAAAGGGAAGACACCATAATGCTCTGCCTTTTTTCTCTCCTTCCGAGTGATCCCTCTTCCTCCGAGTTTCACTCGACGGGCAAACGCACATCTGCAGCATAGTAATAATAAAAAGGTAGAAAAATCGATATACGAATCTATAATTAAATAGGTTAAACTAGGGTTTTGCCCTGTACTACAGATCAAGGTTCAAAAAAATCCAACTACGGGGTTCGAACAACACGATTCTAATCCAAGAACTTTTTCGACCTCATCCAAGTGGCCTCAAACTATAGGGTTAGCATCTAGTGCAGTATGTGTGAAAATGTATGCACTATGTGTGCTATAACTTGTATGTCTTTCAAATTTGAACCAACTTTGAATAAGTTTGAAATATTTGAAATGGGGATTTTGGCTTAAACGTTTGAAACTCAAAACGATTCTCTTCATGCTAGACTTCATAAGACCGAGTTTAGGGTTAGGGGTAGATACATGATTTGTCTGGTTTGAATATGTCTAAACCTTGTTTATCAACTTTAATGCTAACTTCTCAGTCACTCTAAAATGAAGTTTTTGGAGGTTTTTGAAATTTCCATCTTTGAAACCCAAAACCACTTCTCTTCATGCTTGACTTCATAAGAAAAAGTTTAGGGTTAGGGGTATAGATACATGATTTGTATGGTTTGAATATGTCCAAACCTTGTTTATCAACTTGAATATGCTTACTATATGACATAAGAAGACTATGTACTTTGGTTTTTAAATTTTCTGACTTTTTTAATTTTCTGCGCATTTGAATCATATCTTGGTCAAATCCTAGGTTTCACCAAGATTTAGACAAGTTTAACACGTGAAAACGAGTAAGTAAGCATGGATCCTTCTTAGTCACTCTAAAATGAAGCTTCTGGGATGTTCTTGAAATTTCCATGTTTGAAACCCAAAACCACTTCTCTTCATGATTGACTTCCATAAGATCGACAGATCAGTTTAGGGTTAGGGGTAGATATATACATGATTTTTTGGTTTGAATATGTCTAGACCTTGTTTATCAACTTGAATGCTTACTATACATATGACATAAGAATGCTATGTGTGCTTTGGTTTTTCATTCTCTTTTTGATTTTTTCTAAATTTTTAGGCCCATTTGAATCTTGGTCAAATCCTTGGTTTGACCAAGATTTAAACAAGTTTAAAACATGAAAATGAAAAGGGAAGTCAGTATCCTTCGTAGTCACTCTAAAATGGAGAAGCTTTTGGGATGTTCTTGTAATTTCTATGTTTGAAACCGAAAACGAGTTCCCTTCACATGCTAGTAGACTAGCTTCATAAGATCGACAGGCCGGGGGTAGATACATGATTTGTCTGGTTTGGATATATCTAGACCTTGTTTATCAACTTTAATGCTTACTATATGACATATATAAGAAAACTATTGCTTTGGTTTTTCCTTTTTCTGTTTTTTTTTATTTTGATGCCCATTTGAATCATGTCGAATCCTAGGTTTGACCAAGATAATTTAAACAAGTTTAAAACATGAAAATGAAAAGGGAAGCATGTATCCTTCTTAGTCACTCTAAAATGAAGCTTTTGGGAGGTTTTTGAAATTTCGATGTTTGAAACCCAAAACCACTTCTCTTCACATGCTTGACTTCATAAGACAGAGTTTAGGGGTTAGGGGTATAGATACATGATTTGTCTGGTTGAATATGTCTAGACCTTGTTTATCAACTTTAATGCTTACTATATGACATAAGAAAACTATTGCTTTGGTTTTTCTTTTTCTGATTTTTTTGAATTTTGATGCCCATTTGAATCTTGTCAAATTCTAGGTTTGACCAAGATTTAAACAAGTTTAAAACATGAAAATGAAAAGGGAAGCATGCAACCTTCTCAGTCACTCTAAAATGAAGTTTTTGGGAGGTTTTTGATATTTCCATGTTTGAAACCCGAAACCACTTCTCTTCATGCTTGACTTAATAAGACGAGTTTAGGGTTAGGGGTAGATACATGATTTGTGTATGGGTTGAATATGTCCAAACCTTGTTTATCAACTTGAATATGCTTATGTGCTTTGGTTTTTTATTTTTCTGATTTTTTTAATTTTATGCCCATAAATCTTGGTCAAATCCTAGGTTTGACCAGGATTTAAACAAGTTTAAAACATGAAATGAAAAGATAAGCCTGGATCCTTCTTAGTCACTCTAAAATGAAGCTTTTGGGAGGTTCTTGAAATTTCCATATTTGAAACCCAAAACCACTTCTCTACATGATTGACTTCATAAGACATAGTTTAATTAGAGTTTTAGGGGTAGATATATACATGATTTTTCTGGTTTGAATATATATGTCTAGACCTTGTTTATCAACTTGAATGCATGCTTACTATACATATGACATAAGAATGCTATATATGTGCTTTGGTTTTTCATTCTTTTGATTTTTCTGAATTTTTAGGGCCATTTGAATCTTGCATGGTTAAACTTGGGTTTTGCCCAGTTCTAAAGATCAAGGGTTCAAAAAATCCAACTACGGGGTTCGAACAACACGATTCTAATCCAAGAATTTTTCGACCTCATCCAAATGGCCTCAAACTATAGGGTTAGCATCTAGTGCAGTATGTGTGAAAATGTATGCACTATGTGTGCTATAACTTGTATGTCTTTCAAATTAAGTTGATAAACAAGGTCTAGACATATTCAAACCAGAATATTATACTGCATTAGTACAAAAAGTTTCCTATGGATTCATCAAGGGTAGTAAAGCCAAGTTAACTCATTGTCATGACTAAGAAGGATCCATGCTTACTTTTTCATTTTCATGTTTTAAACTTGTTTAAATCTTGGTCAAACCTAGGATTTGACCAAGATTCAAATGGTCATAAAAAATCAAACAAAATCAAGAAAATCAAAAACCAAACCACATAGTCTTCTTATGTAATATACTAAGCATTCAAGTTGATCAACGAAGTCTAGACATATTCAAACCAGAAAAATCATGTATCTACCCCTAACCCTAAACGTTGTCTTATGAAGTCAAGCATGAAGAGAAGAAGTGGTTTTGGGTTTCAAACATGGAAATTTCAAAAACCCACCCAAAAGCTTCATTTTGGAGTGACTAAGAAGGATCCAAGCTTACTTTTTCATTTTCATGTTTCAAACTTGTTTAAATCTTTGTCAAACCTAGGATTTGACCAAGATTCAAATGGGCATAAAAATTCAAAAAAGAAATCAAAAAAATGAAACACCAAAGCACATAAACTTCTTATGTCATATAGTAATTAAGCATTCATGTTGATCAACAAAGTCTATATATATTTAAACAATAAAAATCATGTATATATACCCCCAAACCCAAAACCACTTCTCTTCACATGCTTGACTTCATAAGACAGAGTTTAGGGGTTAGGGGTATAGATACATGATTTGTCTGGTTTGAATATGTCTAGACCTTGTTTATCAACTTGAATGCTTACTATGTGATTTGGTTTTTCATTTTTCTGTTTTTTAATTATTTTTCTGCCCATTTGAATCTTGGTCAAATCCTAGGTTTGAACAAGATTTAGACAAGTTTAACACGTGAAATTAAACGAATAAGTAAGCATTGATCCTTCTTAGTCACTCCAAAATGTACCAATTGATAGTGTTAACTTTGCTTCATGGAAAAAATAATGTCATGTAAATGAGTTAACTTGGATTTCCTACCCTTGAATCCATAGGAAACTTTGTTCTAATGCACTATAATAATCAACCGAGTTTTTACACCAACAGGTCTGTCACTTACGTGTGGTGCCCACGCGTGAGGTCCCACACTTGAGTGAGCACAAGTCACGTGCAATAGGTACGCCAACTCCCAGCCATCTTCTTTGTCAAGAGAAGACGCATCAGGATGCGTATTGGAAGTCTGTGGGTCCTTCTGGATCCTTCGGTTGTCCCTCTCACAAAAAAAAACAAATCTCTCTCATTCTCGGCCTCGCTCGACTCGCTCGCTCGCTCGCTCGCTCGCACCTCCTGCGCACTGACAAACCCTGCACAACAGTCAACATCACCAGAAAAAGAATATACACCATCAATAATAGGGGCCCCGTGATCGCTCTCCCTTCTTCTCCTTCCGAGTGATTCCTCTTCCTCCGAGTTTCACTCGACGGGCAAACACACATGTGCTGCATAGTAATAATAAACAAGTAAAAGAATCGACTACGAATCTATTATTAAATAGGTTATAAACTAGGGTTTTCCCCAGTACTACAGATCAAGTTGAAAAAAAAAATCCAACTACGGGGTTTGATTTTGGCCTACAAATAAAAAATTAAATAAGTTGAACTAGTATTCCTCTAAAAAATCATTTTGGTTTGCATTGTTTGATAATTTTCATAGCTAGAGTGCATCACAATTTTTTGATTTCATGCTTTGCTTTGCCAATTTTGATTTTTTCTAACCACCTTCTCTTTGATTTCAAATTTAGGTCAAACTATCGGTGCCTACTATGTGTTCTACTTGAATTGGATGCAGCATGCGCACATGATATGTTTTGCCATTGTTTTGGGCTTCCACACATCTTGGGGCATCCAAGTATTTAAGTTACCTTGTTTTTTAATTGTAATTCATGTACCCTTTCCTCCCAATTAAATTTTGGTTTTACATTTTTAATTTTTTAAATTTTTATGCCCATTACGATGTCATATAGTTAGCATTTAAGTTGATAAACAAGGTCTGGACATATTCAAACCAAAAAATCATGTATCTACCCCTAACGCTAAACTCTGTCATATGAAGTCAAGCATATGAAGAGAAGTGGTTTTGGGTTTCAAACATGGAAATTTCCATGCTTGAAACCAAAAACCACTTCTCTTCATGCATGCTTGACTTCATAAGACAGAGTTTAGGGTTAGGTGGTAGATACATGATTTTCCTGGTTTGAATATGTTTAGACCTTGTTTATCAAATTAATTGAATGCTTACTATATAACATAAGAGAAGACCTTGTTTTTTTGAATTTTTATACCCATTCGAATCTTTGTCAAATCCTTGGTTCCACCAAGATTTGAATAAGTTAAAAACATGAATATGAAAAAGTAAGCATGTATGCTTCTTAGTCACTTCAAAATGAAGCTCTTGGGAGGGTTTTTGAATTTCCATGTTCGAAACCAAAAACCACAATGCTTGACTTCATGAAACAAAGTTTAGGGTTATGGGTAGATACATGCATGATTTTTCTTGTTTGAATATGTCTAGAACTTGTTTATCAACTTAATTGAATGCCTACTATATAACATAAGAAGGCCTTTTTGTATTTTTTAAATTTTTATACCCATTTGAATCTTGGTCAAATCCTAGGTTTCACCAAGATTTGAATAAGTTTAAAACATGAATATGAAAAAGTAAGCATGCATGTATGCTTCTTAATTAATCACTTCGAAATGAAGCTCTTGGGAGGGTTTTTGAAATTTCCATGTTTGAAACCAAAAACCACATATCTTCATGCATGCGCTTGACTTCATGAGACAGAGTTTAGTGTTAGGGGGTAGATACATGATTTCTCTCGTTTGAATATGTTTGAAACCAAAAACCACATATCTCTGGTTTGCCCGCACTTAGAAATGATATTTGCATCACTTATCATATGTTTGCCCATTTGAATCTTGTCAAATCCTAGATTTGACCAAGATAATTTAAACAAGTTTAAAACATGAAAAT
Organism: Lolium perenne; assembly: GCF_019359855.2. Taxonomy (NCBI): domain Eukaryota; kingdom Viridiplantae; phylum Streptophyta; class Magnoliopsida; order Poales; family Poaceae; genus Lolium; species Lolium perenne. Next base: position 81,703,146 of record NC_067248.2, on the reverse strand, counting down.
GAAAAGGCAAGCTTGTATCCTTCTTAGTCACTCTAAAATGAAGTTTGGGGAGGTTTTTGAAATTTCCATGCTTGAAACCAAAAAACCACTTCTCTTCATGCTTGACTTCATAAAGACAGAGTTTTTGGGGATATATAGGGGTAGATACATGATTTTTCTGGTTTGATATGTCTAGACCTTGTTTATCAACTTAATTGAATGCTTACTATATGACATAAGAAGACTATGTGCCTTGATTTTACATTTTTTTAAATTATGCCCATTTGAATCTTGGTCAAATCCTAGGTTTGACCATGATTTAAACAAGTTTAAAACATGAATATGAAAATTAAGCATGTATCCTTCGTAGTCACTCCAAAATGAAGCTCTTGAGAGGGTTTTTGAAATTTCCATGTTTGAAACCAAAAAACCACGTACTTCTCTTCATGCATGCTTGACTTCATAAGACAGAGTTTAGGGCTAGGGTAGCTAGATACATGATGTTTCTGGTTTGAATATGTCTAGACCTTGTTTATCAACTTAATTGAATGCTTACTATATGACATAAGAAGACTACGTGCCTTGGTTTTTCATTTATTTTCATTTATTTTGAATTTTTATGCCCATTTGAATCTTGGTCAAATCCTAGGTTTGACCATGATTTAAACTAGTTTAAAACATAAATATGAAAAATTAAGTATCTATCCTTCTTAGCCACTCCAAAATGAAGCTCTTGGGAGGGTTTTTGAAATTTCCATGATTGAAACCAAAAACCACTTCTCTTCATGCTTGACTTCATAAGTCAGGGTTTAGGGATATATATATATAGGGGGTACATGCATGATTTTTCTGGTTGGAATATGTCTAGAACTTGTTTTTCAACTTGAGCTTATCTAGAGCTTGTTTTTAAATTTTTTATACCCATTTGATTCTTCATCAAATCCTAGGTTTGTTGACCTAGATTTGAACAAGTTTAAAACATGAATATGAAAAGGTAAGCATGTATGCTTCTTAATTAGTCACTCCAAAATGAAGCTCTTTTGGGAGGGTTTTTGAAATTTCCATGATTTAAACCAAAAACCACTTCTCTTCGTGCTTGACTTCATAAGTTAGGGTTTAGGGATATATAGGGGTAGATACATCATGATTTTTCTGGTTTGAATATGTCTAGAGCTTGTTTATCAACTTAATTGAATGCTTACTATATGACATAAGAAGACTATGTGCCTTGATATTTCATTTTTTTTAATTATGCCCTTTTGAATATTGGTCAAAACCTAGGTTTGACAAAGATTTAAAAAAGATTAAAACATGAAAATGAAAAAGTAAGCCTTGATCCTTCTTATTAACTCCAAAATGAAGGTTTTTGGGAGGGTTTTTGAAATATCCATGTTTGAAACCCAAAACCACTTCTCTTCGTGCAGAGTTTAGGGTTAGGGGTAGCTAGCTAGACACCTGAATTTTCTGGTTTGATATGTCTAGACCTTGTTTATCAACTTAATTGAATGCTTACTATATGACATAAGAAGACTATGTGCCTTGATTTTACATTTTTTTAAAAATTATGCCCATTTGAATCTTGGTCAAATCCTAGGTTTGACCATGATTTAAACAAGTTTGTTTATCAACTTGAATGCTTGCTATATGACATCAGAAGACTATGTGTTTGGTTTTTGTTTTTGAATTTGTTATGCCCATTTGAATCTTAGCTAGTCAAATCCTAGGTTTGAATATATATGTCTAGACCTTGTATATCAACTTGAATGCTTACTATACATATGACATAAGAATGTTATGTGCTTTGGTTTTTCATTCTTTTCATTTTTTTCTGAATTTTTAGGGCCATTTGAATCTTGGTCAAATCCTTGGTTTGACCAAGATTTAAACAAATTTAAAACATGAAAATGAAAAGGGAAGTCTGTATCCTTCTTAGTCACTCTAAAATGAAGCTTTTGGGATGTTCTTTAAATTTCAATGTTTGAAACCCAAAACGACTTCCCTTCATGCTAGACTTCATAAGATCGACAGGGGGTAGATACATGATTTGTCTGGTTTGGATATATCTAGACCTTGTTTATCAACTTGATTGCTTACGATATGACATAAGAAGACTATGTGATTTGGTTTTTCATTTTTCTGATTTTTTTGAATTTTGTGCCCACCCATTTGTATCTTCGTCAAATCCTAGGTTTGACCAAGATAATTTAAACAAGTTTAAAACATGAAAATGTAAAGGGAAGCATGTATCCTTCTTAGTCACTCTAAAATGAAGCTTTTGGGAGGTTTTTGAAATTTCGATGTTTGAAACCCAAAACCACTTCTCTTCACACGCTTGACTTCATAAGACGAGTTTAGGGGTTAGGGGTATAGATACATGATTTGTCTGGTTTGAATATGTCTAGACCTTGTTTATCAACTTGAATGCTTACTATATGACATAAGAAGACTATGTGATTTGGTTTTTCATTTTTCTGTTTTTTAATTATTTTTCTGCCCATTTGAATCTTGGTCAAATCCTAGGTTTGAACAAGATTTAGACAAGTTTAACACGTGAAATTAAACGAATAAGTAAGCATTGATCCTTCTTAGTCACTCCAAAATGTACCAATTGATAGTGTTAACTTTGCTTCATGGAAAAAATAATGTCATGTAAATGAGTTAACTTGGATTTCCTACCCTTCAATCCATAGGAAACTTTGTTCTAATGCACTATTATAATCAACCGAGTTTTTACACCAACAGGTCTGTCACTTACGTGTGGTGCCCACGCGTGAGGTCCCACACTTGAGTGAGCACAAGTCACGTGCAATAGGTACGCCAACTCCCAGCCATCTTCTTTGTCAAGAGAAGACGCATCAGGATGCGTATTGGAAGTCTGTGGGTCCTTCTGGATCCTTCGGTTGTCCCTCTCACACAAAAAAAAAACAAATCTCTCTCATTCTCGGCCTCGCTCGACTCGCTCGCTCGCTCGCTCGCTCGCACCTCCTGCGCACTGACAAACCCAGCACAACAGTCAACATCATCATCATCACCCGAAAAAGGGAAGACACCATAATGCTCTGCCTTTTTTCTCTCCTTCCGAGTGATCCCTCTTCCTCCGAGTTTCACTCGACGGGCAAACGCACATCTGCAGCATAGTAATAATAAAAAGGTAGAAAAATCGATATACGAATCTATAATTAAATAGGTTAAACTAGGGTTTTGCCTGTACTACAGATCAAGGTTCAAAAAAATCCAACTACGGGGTTCGAACAACACGATTCTAATCCAAGAACTTTTTCGACCTCATCCAAGTGGCCTCAAACTATAGGGTTAGCATCTAGTGCAGTATGTGTGAAAATGTATGCACTATGTGTGCTATAACTTGTATGTCTTTCAAATTTGAACCAACTTTGAATAAGTTTGAAATATTTGAAATGGGGCTTTTGGCTTAAACGTTTGAAACTCAAAACAATTCTCTTCATGCTAGACTTCATAAGACCGAGTTTAGGGTTAGGGGTAGATACATGATTTGTCTGGTTTGAATATGTCTAAACCTTGTTTATCAACTTTAATGCTAACTTCTCAGTCACTCTAAAATGAAGTTTTTGGAGGTTTTTGAAATTTCCATCTTTGAAACCCAAAACCACTTCTCTTCATGCTTGACTTCATAAGAAAAAGTTTAGGGTTAGGGGTATAGATACATGATTTGTATGGTTTGAATATGTCCAAACCTTGTATATCAACAAGAATATGCTAACAATATGACATAAGAAGACTATGTACTTTGGTTTTTAAATTTTACGACTTTTTTAATTTTACGCGCATTTGAATCATATCTTGGTCAAATCCTAGGTTTCACCAAGATTTAGACAAGTTTAACACGTGAAAACGAGTAAGTAAGCATGGATCCTTCTTAGTCACTCTAAAATGAAGCTTTTTGGATGTTCTTGAAATTTCCATGGTTGAAACCCAAAACCACTTCTCTTCATGATTGACTTCCATAAGATCGACAGATCAGTTTAGGGTTAGGGGTAGATATATACATGATTTTTTGGTTTGAATATGTCTAGACCTTGTTTATCAACTTGAATGCTTACTATACATATGACATAAGAATGCTATGTGTGCTTTGGTTTTTCATTCTCTTTTTGATTTTTTTCTAAATTTTTAGGCCCATTTGAATCTTGGTCAAATCCTTGGTTTGACCAAGATTTAAACAAGTTTAAAACATGAAAATGAAAAGGGAAGTCAGTATCCTTCGTAGTCACTCTAAAATGGAGAAGCTTTTGGGATGTTCTTGTAATTTCTATGTTTGAAACCGAAAACGAGTTCCCTTCACATGCTAGTAGACTAGCTTCATAAGATCGACAGGCCGGGGGTAGATACATGATTTGTCTGGTTTGGATATATCTAGACCTTGTTTATCAACTTTAATGCTTACTATATGACATATATAAGAAAACTATTGCTTTGGTTTTTCCTTTTTCTGTTTTTTTTTATTTTGATGCCCATTTGAATCATGTCGAATCCTAGGTTTGACCAAGATAATTTAAACAAGTTTAAAACATGAAAATGAAAAGGGAATCATGTATCCTTCTTAGTCACTCTAAAATGAAGCTTTTGGGAGGTTTTTGAAATTTCGATGTTTGAAACCCAAAACCACTTCTCTTCACATGCTTGACTTCATAAGACAGAGTTTAGGGGGTTAGGGGTATAGATACATGATTTGTCTGGTTGAATATGTCTAGACCTTGTTTATCAACTTTAATGCTTACTATATGACATAAGAAAACTATTGCTTTGGTTTTTCTTTTTCTGATTTTTTGAATTTTGATGCCCATTTGAATCTTGTCAAATTCTAGGTTTGACCAAGATTTAAACAAGTTTAAAACATGAAAATGAAAAGGGAAGCATGCAACCTTCTCAGTCACTCTAAAATGAAGTTTTTGGGAGGTTTTTGATATTTCCATGTTTGAAACCCGAAACCACTTCTCTTCATGCTTGACTTCATAAGACAGAGTTTAGGGTTAGGGGTAGATACATGATTTGTGTATGGGTTGAATATGTCCAAACCTTGTTTATCAACTTGAATATGCTTATGTGCTTTGGTTTTTTATTTTTCTAATTTTTTTTTAATTTTATGCCCATAAATCTTGGTCAAATCCTAGGTTTGACCAGGATTTAAACAAGTTTAAAACATGAAATGAAAAGATAAGCCTGGATCCTTCTTAGTCACTCTAAAATGAAGCTTTTGGGAGGTTCTTGAAATTTCCATATTTGAAACCCAAAACCACTTCTCTACATGATTGACTTCATAAGACATAGTTTAATTAGAGTTTTAGGGGTAGATATATACATGATTTTTCTGGTTTGAATATATATGTCTAGACCTTGTTTATCAACTTGAATGCATGCTTACTATACATATGACATAAGAATGCTATATATGTGCTTTGGTTTTTCATTCTTTTGATTTTTTTCTGAATTTTTAGGGCCATTTGAATCTTGCATGGTTAAACTTGGGTTTTGCCCAGTTCTAAAGATCAAGGGTTCAAAAAAATCCAACTACGGGTTCGAACAACACGATTCTAATCCAAGAATTTTTTCGACCTCATCCAAATGGCCTCAAACTATAGGGTTAGCATCTAGTGCAGTATGTGTGAAAATGTATGCACTATGTGTGCTATAACTTGTATGTCTTTCAAATTAAGTTGATAAACAAGGTCTAGACATATTCAAACCAGAATATTATACTGCATTAGTACAAGAAGTTTCCTATGGATTCATCAAGGGTAGTAAAGCCAAGTTAACTCATTGTCATGACTAAGAAGGATCCATGCTTACTTTTTCATTTTCATGTTTTAAACTTGTTTAAATCTTGGTCAAACCTAGGATTTGACCAAGATTCAAATGGTCATAAAAAATCAAACAAAATCAAGAAAATCAAAAACCAAACCACATAGTCTTCTTATGTAATATACTAAGCATTCAAGTTGATCAACGAAGTCTAGACATATTCAAACCAGAAAAATCATGTATCTACCCCCTAACCCTAAACGTTGTCTTATGAAGTCAAGCATGAAGAGAAGAAGTGGTTTTGGGTTTCAAACATGGAAATTTCAAAAACCCACCCAAAAGCTTCATTTTGGAGTGACTAAGAAGGATCCAAGCTTACTTTTTCATTTTCATGTTTCAAACTTGTTTAAATCTTTGTCAAACCTAGGATTTGACCAAGATTCAAATGGGCATAAAAATTCAAAAAAGAAATCAAAAAAATGAAACACCAAAGCACATAAACTTCTTATGTCATATAGTAATTAAGCATTCATGTTGATCAACAAAGTCTATATATATTTAAACAATAAAAATCATGTATATATACCCCCAAACCCAAAACCACTTCTCTTCACATGCTTGACTTCATAAGACAGAGTTTAGGGGTTAGGGGTATAGATACATGATTTGTCTGGTTTGAATATGTCTAGACCTTGTTTATCAACTTGAATGCTTACTATGTGATTTGGTTTTTCATTTTTCTGTTTTTTAATTATTTTTACGCCCATTTGAATCTTGGTCAAATCCTAGGTTTGAACAAGATTTAGACAAGTTTAACACGTGAAATTAAACGAATAAGTAAGCATTGATCCTTCTTAGTCACTCCAAAATGTACCAATTGATAGTGTTAACTTTGCTTCATGGAAAAAATAATGTCATGTAAATGAGTTAACTTGGATTTCCTACCCTTGAATCCATAGGAAACTTTGTTCTAATGCACTATAATAATCAACCGAGTTTTTACACCAACAGGTCTGTCACTTACGTGTGGTGCCCACGCGTGAGGTCCCACACTTGAGTGAGCACAAGTCACGTGCAATAGGTACGCCAACTCCCAGCCATCTTCTTTGTCAAGAGAAGACGCATCAGGATGCGTATTGGAAGTCTGTGGGTCCTTCTGGATCCTTCGGTTGTCCCTCTCACAAAAAAAAAAACAAATCTCTCTCATTCTCGGCCTCGCTCGACTCGCTCGCTCGCTCGCTCGCTCGCACCACCAGCGCCCTGACAAACCACTGCACAGTCAACATCACCGGAAAAAAGAATATACACCATCAATAAGAGGGGCCCCGTGACTGCTCTCCCTTCTTCTCCTTCCGAGTGATTCCTCTTCCTCCGAGTTTCACTCGACGGGCAAACACACATGTGCTGCATAGTAATAATAAAAAAGTAAAAGAATCGACTACGAATCTATTATTAAATAGGTTATAAACTAGGGTTTTCCCCAGTACTACAGATCAAGTTGAAAAAAAAAATCCAACTACGGGGTTTGATTTTGGCCTACAAATAAAAAATTAAATAAGTTGAACTAGTATTCCTCTAAAAAATCATTTTGGTTTGCATTGTTTGATAATTTTCATAGCTAGAGTGCATCACAATTTTTTGATTTCATGCTTTGCTTTGCCAATTTTGATTTTTTCTAACCACCTTCTCTTTGATTTCAAATTTAGGTCAAACTATCGGTGCCTACTATGTGTTCTACTTGAATTGGATGCAGCATGCGCACATGATATGTTTTGCCATTGTTTTGGGCTTCCACACATCTTGGGGCATCCAAGTATTTAAGTTACCTTGTTTTTTAATTGTAATTCATGTACCCTTTCCTCCCAATTAAATTTTGGTTTTACATTTTTAATTTTTTTAAATTTTTATGCCCATTACGATGTCATATAGTTAGCATTTAAGTTGATAAACAAGGTCTGGACATATTCAAACCAAAAAATCATGTATCTACCCCCTAACGCTAAACTCTGTCATATGAAGTCAAGCATATGAAGAGAAGTGGTTTTGGGTTTCAAACATGGAAATTTCCATGCTTGAAACCAAAAACCACTTCTCTTCATGCATGCTTGACTTCATAAGACAGAGTTTAGGGTTAGGTGGTAGATACATGATTTTCCTGGTTTGAATATGTTTAGACCTTGTTTATCAAATTAATTGAATGCTTACTATATAACATAAGAGAAGACCTTGTTTTTTTTGAATTTTTATACCCATTCGAATCTTTGTCAAATCCTTGGTTCCACCAAGATTTGAATAAGTTAAAAACATGAATATGAAAAAGTAAGCATGTATGCTTCTTAGTCACTTCAAAATGAAGCTCTTGGGAGGGTTTTTGAAATTACATGTTGAAACCAAAAACCACAATGCTTGACTTCATGAAACAAAGTTTAGGGTTATGGGTAGATACATGCATGATTTTTCTTGTTTGAATATGTCTAGAACTTGTTTATCAACTTAATTGAATGCCTACTATATAACATAAGAAGACCTTTTTTGTATTTTTTAAATTTTTATACCCATTTGAATCTTGGTCAAATCCTAGGTTTCACCAAGATTTGAATAAGTTTAAAACATGAATATGAAAAAGTAAGCATGCATGTATGCTTCTTAATTAATCACTTGAAATGAAGCTCTTGGGAGGGTTTTTGGAATTTCCATGTTTGAAACCAAAAACCACATATCTTCATGCATGCGCTTGACTTCATGAGACAGAGTTTAGTGTTAGGGGTAGATACATGATTTCTCTCGTTTGAATATGTTTGAAACCAAAAACCACATATCTCTGGTTTGCCGCACTTAGAAATGATATTTGCATCACTTATCATATGTTTGCCCATTTGAATCTTGTCAAATCCTAGATTTGACCAAGATAATTTAAACAAGTTTAAAACATGAAAATGAAAAGGCAAGCTTGTATCCTTCTTAGTCACTCTAAAATGAAGTTTGGGGAGGTTTTTGAAATTTCCATGCTTGAAACCAAAAAACCACTTCTCTTCATGCTTGACTTCATAAAGACAGAGTTTTTGGGGATATATAGGGGTAGATACATGATTTTTCTGGTTTGATATGTCTAGACCTTGTTTATCAACTTAATTGAATGCTTACTATATGACATAAGAAGACTATGTGCCTTGATTTTACATTTTTTAAATTATGCCCATTTGAATCTTGGTCAAATCCTAGGTTTGACCATGATTTAAACAAGTTTAAAACATGAATATGAAAATTAAGCATGTATCCTTCGTAGTCACTCCAAAATGAAGCTCTTGAGAGGGTTTTTGAAATTTCCATGTTTGAAACCAAAAAACCACGTACTTCTCTTCATGCATGCTTGACTTCATAAGACAGAGTTTAGGGCTAGGGTAGCTAGATACATGATGTTTCTGGTTTGAATATGTCTAGACCTTGTTTATCAACTTAATTGAATGCTTACTATATGACATAAGAAGACTACGTGCCTTGGTTTTTCATTTATTTTCATTTATTTTGAATTTTTATGCCCATTTGAATCTTGGTCAAATCCTAGGTTTGACCATGATTTAAACTAGTTTAAAACATAAATATGAAAAATTAAGTATCTATCCTTCTTAGCCACTCCAAAATGAAGCTCTTGGGAGGGTTTTTGAAATTTCCATGATTGAAACCAAAAACCACTTCTCTTCATGCTTGACTTCATAAGTCAGGGTTTAGGGATATATATATATATAGGGGGTACATGCATGATTTTTCTGGTTGGAATATGTCTAGAACTTGTTTTTCAACTTGAGCTTATCTAGAGCTTGTTTTTAAATTTTTTATACCCATTTGATTCTTCATCAAATCCTAGGTTTGTTGACCTAGATTTGAACAAGTTTAAAACATGAATATGAAAAGGTAAGCATGTATGCTTCTTAATTAGTCACTCCAAAATGAAGCTCTTGGGAGGGTTTTTGAAATTTCCATGATTTAAACCAAAAACCACTTCTCTTCGTGCTTGACTTCATAAGTTAGGGTTTAGGGATATATAGGGGGTAGATACATCATGATTTTTCTGGTTTGAATATGTCTAGAGCTTGTTTATCAACTTAATTGAATGCTTACTATATGACATAAGAAGACTATGTGCCTTGATATTTCATTTTTTTTAATTATGCCCTTTTGAATATTGGTCAAAACCTAGGTTTGACAAAGATTTAAAAGATTAAAACATGAAAATGAAAAAGTAAGCCTTGATCCTTCTTATTAACTCCAAAATGAAGGTTTTTGGGAGGGTTTTTGAAATATCCATGTTTGAAACCCAAAACCACTTCTCTTCGTGCGAGTTTAGGGTTAGGGGTAGCTAGCTAGACACCTGAATTTTCTGGTTTGATATGTCTAGACCTTGTTTATCAACTTAATTGAATGCTTACTATATGACATAAGAAGACTATGTGCCTTGATTTTACATTTTTTAAAAATTATGCCCATTTGAATCTTGGTCAAATCCTAGGTTTGACCATGATTTAAACAAGTTTGTTTATCAACTTGAATGCTTGCTATATGACATCAGAAGACTATGTGTTTGGTTTTTGTTTTTTGAATTTGTTATGCCCATTTGAATCTTAGCTAGTCAAATCCTAGGTTTGAATATATATGTCTAGACCTTGTATATCAACTTGAATGCTTACTATACATATGACATAAGAATGTTATGTGCTTTGGTTTTTCATTCTTTTCATTTTTTCTGAATTTTTAGGGCCATTTGAATCTTGGTCAAATCCTTGGTTTGACCAAGATTTAAACAAATTTAAAACATGAAAATGAAAAGGGAAGTCTGTATCCTTCTTAGTCACTCTAAAATGAAGCTTTTGGGATGTTCTTTAAATTTCAATGTTTGAAACCCAAAACGACTTCCCTTCATGCTAGACTTCATAAGATCGACAGGGGTAGATACATGATTTGTCTGGTTTGGATATATCTAGACCTTGTTTATCAACTTGATTGCTTACGATATGACACAAGAAGACTATGTGATTTGGTTTTTCATTTTCTGATTTTTTGAATTTTGTGCCCACCCATTTGTATCTTCGTCAAATCCTAGGTTTGACCAAGATAATTTAAACAAGTTTAAAACATGAAAATGTAAAGGGAAGCATGTATCCTTCTTAGTCACTCTAAAATGAAGCTTTTGGGAGGTTTTTGAAATTTCGATGTTTGAAACCCAAAACCACTTCTCTTCACACGCTTGACTTCATAAGACAGAGTTTAGGGGTTAGGGGTATAGATACATGATTTGTCTGGTTTGAATATGTCTAGACCTTGTTTATCAACTTGAATGCTTACTATATGACATAAGAAGACTATGTGATTTGGTTTTTCATTTTTCTGTTTTTTAATTATTTTTCTGCCCATTTGAATCTTGGTCAAATCCTAGGTTTGAACAAGATTTAGACAAGTTTAACACGTGAAATTAAACGAATAAGTAAGCATTGATCCTTCTTAGTCACTCCAAAATGTACCAATTGATAGTGTTAACTTTGCTTCATGGAAAAAATAATGTCATGTAAATGAGTTAACTTGGATTTCCTACCCTTGAATCCATAGGAAACTTTGTTCTAATGCACTATTATAATCAACCGAGTTTTTACACCAACAGGTCTGTCACTTACGTGTGGTGCCCACGCGTGAGGTCCCACACTTGAGTGAGCACAAGTCACGTGCAATAGGTACGCCAACTCCCAGCCATCTTCTTTGTCAAGAGAAGACGCATCAGGATGCGTATTGGAAGTCTGTGGGTCCTTCTGGATCCTTCGGTTGTCCCTCTCACACAAAAAAAAAACAAATCTCTCTCATTCTCGGCCTCGCTCGACTCGCTCGCTCGCTCGCTCGCACCTCCTGCGCACTGACAAACCCTGCACAACCGTCAACATCATCATCATCACCCGAAAAAGGGAAGACACCATAATGCTCTGCCTTTTTTCTCTCCTTCATAGTGATCCCTCTTCCTCAGATTTTCACTCGACGGGCAAACTCACATCTGCAGCATAGTAATAATAAAAATGTAGATAAATCTATATACGAATCTATAATTAAATAGGTTAAACTAGGGTTTTGCCCTGTACTACAGATCAAGGTTCAAAAAATCCAACTACGGGGTTCGAACAACACGATTCTAATCCAAGAACTTTTCGACCTCATCCAAGTGGCCTCAAACTATAGGGTTAGCATCTAGTGCCGTATGTGTGAAAATGTATGCACTATGTGTGCTATAACTTGTATGTCTTTCAAATTTGAACCAACTTTGAATAAGTTTGAAATATTTGAAATGGGGCTTTTGGCTTAAACGTTTGAAACTCAAAACGATTCTCTTCATGCTAGACTTCATAAGACCGAGTTTAGGGTTAGGGGTAGATACATGATTTGTCTGGTTTGAATATGTCTAAACCTTGTTTATCAACTTTAATGCTAACTTCTCAGTCACTCTAAAATGAAGTTTTTGGAGGTTTTTGAAATTTCCATCTTTGAAACCCAAAACCACTTCTCTTCATGCTTGACTTCATAAGAAAAAGTTTAGGGTTAGGGGGTATAGATACATGATTTGTATGGTTTGAATATGTCCAAACCTTGTTTATCAACTTGAATATGCTTACTATATGACATAAGAAGACTATGTACTTTGGTTTTTAATTTTTCTGACTTCTTTAATTTTCTGCGCATTTGAATCATATCTTGGTCAAATCCTAGGTTTCACCAAGATTTAGACAAGTTTAACACGTGCAAACGAGTAAGTAAGCATGGATCCTTCTTAGTCACTCTAAAATGAAGCTTTTGGGATGTTCTTGAAATTTCCATGTTTGAAACCCAAAACCACTTCTCTTCATGATTGACTTCCATAAGATCGACAGATCAGTTTAGGGTTAGGGGTAGATATATACATGATTTTTTGGTTTGAATATGTCTAGACCTTGTTTATCAACTTGAATGCTTACTATACATATGACATAAGAATGCTATGTGCTTTGGTTTTTCATTCTCTTTTTGATTTTTTTCTAAATTTTTAGGCCCATTTGAATCTTGGTCAAATCCTTGGTTTGACCAAGATTTAAACAAGTTTAAAACATGTGCCTTGATTTTCCATTTTTTGTTTTTTCTGAATATTTATGCCCATTTGAATCTTGGTCAAATCCTAGGTTTGACCATGATTTAAACAAGTTTAATAAACATGAATATGAAATTTCCATGATTTATACCAAAAACCACTTCTCTTCATGCTTGACTTCATAAGTTAGGGTTTAGGGATATATAGGGGGTAGATTCATCATGATTTTTCTGGGTTGAATATGTCCATAGCTTGTTTATCAACTTAATTGAATGCTTACTATATGACATATATAAGAAGACTATGTGCCTTGATTTTTCATTTTTTTTAAATTATGCCCATTTGAATCTTGGTCAAATCCTAGGTTTGAGCAAGATTTAAACAAGATTAAAACATGAAAATGAAAAATTAAGCCTTGATCCTTCTTATTCACTCCAAAATGAAGCTTTTGGGAGGGTTTTTGAGATATCCAGGTTTGAAACCCAAAACCACTTCTCTTCATGCATAGTTTAGGGTTAGGTGTAGATACATGAATTTTTGGTTTATAGTAAGCATTCAAGTTGATAAACAAGGTTTAGACATATTCAAACTAGAAAAATCATGTATATACCCCCTAAGGCTAAACTCTGTGATATATATGAAGTCAAGCATATAAGAGGAATGGTTTTGGGTTTCAAACATGGAAAATTCAAAAACCCTCCCAAAAGCTTCATTTTTTGAGTGAATAAGAAGGATCCAGGCTTACTTTTTCATTTTCATGTTACTGACTTGTTTAATTCTTGGTCAAACCTAGGATTTGACCAAGATTCAAATAGGCATAAAAATTCAATAAAGAATTCAAAAAATGAAAAACCAAAGCACATAATTAAGCTTCTTAAGTTATAGTAAGCAGTCATGTTGATCAAGAGAGTCTATACATATTTAAACATTACAAATCATGTATATACCCCAACCCTAAACTCTGTCTAATGAAGTCAAGGACGAAGAGAAGTGGTTTTCGTTTTTTTTTTTGAATTTTTATGCCCATTTGAATCTTGGTCAAATCCTTGCAGGTTTGACCAATATTTAAACAAGTTTAAAACATGAAAATGAAAAGTAAGTGTGGATCCTTCTTATTCACTCCAAAATGAAGCTTTTGGGAGGTTTTTTAAATTTCCATGTTTGAAACCCAAAATGATATCTCTCCGTGCTTTACTTCATAAGACAAAGTTTAGGGGTAGGGGTACATACATGATTTTTCTGGTTTGAATATGTCTAGACCTTGTTTATCAACTTGAATGCTTATTATGTGACATCAAAAGACTATGTGTTTAGTTTTTTTTTTGAATTTGTTATGCCCATTTGAATCTTGGTCAAATCCTAGGTTTGACCAAGATTTAAACCAGTTTAAAACATGAAAATGAAAAGTAAGCCTGGATTCTTCTTAGTCCCTCCAAAATGAAGCTTTTGGGAGGTTTTTTAAATTTCCATGTTTGAAACCCAAAACCACTCCTCTTAATGCTTGACTTCATAAGACAGAGTTTAGGGTTAGGGGCCAAGTATATACATGATTTTTCTTGTTTAAATATGTCTAGACTTTGTTTATCAACTTGAATGCTTACTATATGACATCAAAAGACTATGTGTTTGGTTTTGATTTTTTTGAATTTGTTATGTCCATTTGAATCTTGGTCAAATCCTAGGTTTGACCAAGATTTAAACCAATTTAAAACATGAAAATGAAAATGAAAGCCTGGATTCTTCTTAGTCACTCCAAAATGAAGCTTTTGGGAGTTTTTCAATTTCCAATGTTTGAAACCCAAAACCACTTTTCTTCATGCTTGACTTCATAAGACAGAGTTTAGGGTTAGGGGGTATATACAATATTTTTCTGGTTTGAATATGTCTAGACTTCGTTGATCAACTGTAATGCTTACTATATGACATAAGAAGCTTATGTGCTTTGGTTTTTTTTTTGATTTCTTTTTTGAATTTTTATGCCCACTTGAATCCTGGTCAGATCCTTTGTTTGACCAAGATTTAAACAAGTTAAAACATGAAAATGAAAAAGTAAGCCTGGCTCCTTCTTAGTCATGAAAATGAGTTAACTTGGCTTTCCAACCCTTGAATCCATAGGAAACTTTGTACTAATGCAGTATAATATTCACTCGAGTTTTTACACCAACAGGTCTGTCACTTACGTGTGGTGCCCATGCGTGAGGTCCCAAACTTCAGTGAGCACAAGTCACATGCGGTAGGCAGGCAAAATACCCGATCAATCCGGGCGGTGGCTGTTAAGGACCCGATCGCATTTCTTGCTTTCAGACTGGGGTCTACCATGTAAGAAGTTTGTTCCTTTTGGATGCATCACTCGTATTTGCAAGTTTTTTGGGGGTCCCGCAAATTCAGGGTAGCATCATGCCCCCCTTCCCACGCCAACACAAACAGAGTTCAACACAACCTAATTAAGCAAGGTTCAACACAGACATAGTTCAACAACCCTAATTAAGCTAATAGGTTCACCACAAACGCTGCTGAGCAGCAAACATAAACAGAGTTCAACAAAAGATGCTGCTTTTGAAGCGGTAGGAGAGACAAACATGCACAACGATTACGGAGTATATTTACCATCTTCTTCTGGTCCCTTCTTAGCTTCTTGCTGCCCATACCTTTAATCTTTGGTGGCTTGGGCTTGGGAGGAGGCACACGACCGGTCTCGATAGCTTGGTTCAATTTCTTCCTTAGGAATAGCCCATATGCCATGTGGTTGGCTATGAAGCCGGATCGGTTAACAGTTTCCCCAACTTTGAGACAGCCGGACCCACAGAAGCCGGCATCTTGCGAGACGCTTCGAAAGTCAACCTTTATGCTCTTTGTGCGAAGGGGCAGCTGTTCCTGGCACCGATCCAGGGTTCACTCCAATACTTGTCGAACTTCCCGCCTTAAGCTTGTTGAGAGTGGCCCTGGCCTTCCTATGACGCGACTCGACATCGCTGTCAACCTCATCGATAACAACTTTGATACATGCCAAATAAGCAGGTGAAGCAAATATGTAGCAGTTGCAACTAATAATGAATATGAATCTAAAAAGATTCTGACGCTAATTCAAAACCCTATAGCGCAAAAAAAAAAAGAGGGAGAGACCATAGAGCAAATCGATACAGGGCTATGTTAAATAAGGGAGAGAGGTGAATCGGATGTGAAGCAAATATGTAGCGGTTGCAACTAATGCGAATATGAATCTAAAAAGATTCGACGCTAATTCAAAACGCTATAGCGCAAAAAAAGAGGGAGAGACCATAGCGCAAATCGATACAGGGCTATGTTGAATAAGGGAGAGAGGTGAATCGGAACATACTTCCTCCCCCTCGTCGACGATATTCTCGTCGAAGGTCGGCGGCGGCGGTTCAAAGATGAGTTCAACCTCGTCCTCGTCATCTAGGGGATGCTTCCCAAGAGAGTGGACCCATCTACCAACGGCATCGGATGCCGATGAGCGACCGATGGCCCGACCTTCGGCAATGGCCTCCGCTTCGTCTTTGGCATCCGCTGCGGCAATGATCGCCGCCGTTGCGGCCATGCGTGCTGCGGTCGCGGCTCTGCACGCCTCCTCTGCGGCTAAGGCCAGCCGCGCGGCTTTCGCTTTCGCTGCGTTGACGGCGTCGGTTGGGCTCTCCATCGGTGGAATGGGAAGGGGAAGTGAAGAGAGGGTTTTTTCCTAGTCCGTGGAGAGAGGGAGAAGTGTGGACGTGAAATGGATAGCGACGATATTTCAAGATTTGGGAGACATAGCACGAACCGGCGGATGACATAGCGTGGGTGCATTACCTCATCTGCCTCTGTCCTAGAAAGAGCGTACGTGTGGGTTTTCAAGGCATATTAAGGATTTTATTATTACATTGGGAAGCTGTCATCGACCATCACTTTCCTCTTCAACTTTTCCACCTCCAATGATCTAAATGCATGTAGTAAATAAGAAAACCATATTATGCTAAATACTACTACCTCCATCCCAAAGCGTAAGGCTTATATTATTTTTAGAAGCTCAAACTATGTCAAGGTAAACTAAGATTTTACCAAAAATCATTATCATGCAAAATACAAAATTAATATCAATACATAGACAACGATTTTTTTGGTATGGTATCTACAAAATATTATATTAGTTGATAGATTGTTCTAAATTTTCGTCAACCTTTACTTGCTTTGACTCTTAAAAAAAGACTTAAGCTTTGTGATGGAGGTAGTACGTACTAGTCGTGAAGAAACTATATCCCTCGTGATGAGAAAGAAATATTTTTTACTACCACTCTTTTGTGGACAAATTTTGAAGTGCATTGCAAAACAGAAGTACACTCTTTTATGGACAAATTTTAACTCTACACCCATTATTTCGGGATGGAGGGAGTATAACCCAACTTGTTTTTCTTGGGCACTACTGCTTTTTCCCTGTGCAATGCTTGGTTCTACCCTTTTTCTCAATGTAATGGTCACTTTAAGTCATTTTTTCCCACACACATTTATTTTGTACTTCTCTACAGTGTTGACCGTGCTACTACTATTTGTGTTAGTGCGCCAAAAACAAAATGTTATTTTTAAGTGCCAAATTAATCTAGGGCGTTGGTTGTGAATCGGTGAACAAAAAAGAGATAGCCCAAAAGAGGAACACACCAAGGTACAAAAACTAGTATATATGCATGTTTCTATGTACATATATATGACCCTGGGTTTGTAGATAAAAAAACATTCATATATGCGCTTACTATTAATATACATAAGTTTATGCTTTGATTCTGTTGGTTTAGGTATATATATGGTTAGGCATCACTACTAATTCAGAAATAAACAAAAATGTAACTCTTCAAGTGAAGTCATTTTAAGTGACCTAACAACTAAAATTCATATATAGGATTTGTATAGGAATTATGTAGGATTTAGATCACATGTGAATTTTCCCCACACTAGTTGTTTGATTCATAGGAACATATCCTATAGGAATCTTGCAGTGCAAATCCTATAAGAATAAAACATTAGGTCATACCTCATGGAAAATTTCCTTTGGCACAATCAAACACAACTCATCTTCCTATATGATTCAACTAGCCATTAAATCTCAATCCTATGTTTTCCATATTTCTATGGTTTTCCCATCCTATGAATCAAAGGAGCCTTAGGGCTTATATCTTTTTAGAAAAGGCAAACTATGTTAAGATTGGCCAAGTTTTACGAAAAACCTTTAACATGCAAAATACAAAGTTGAGTCATTTCGTTTGAATCGGAGGGAGTACATTTGACGTTATGGTACTATTTGACACTGCTTAGCCTGTATTTTTTGAACCAAACTTCCCCCTTCATGAAGCTTTTATTTTAGCTTCGGTGACTTGATACATCCATATATCTAGACAAAGTTGAGTCAATTCATTTGAATCGGAGGGAGTACATTTGACTATATGGGTATTGTTTGACAAGCTTGGCACTGTCTTCTTTTTTGAACCAAAGCGCCCCCTTCACGAAGCTTTTATTTTGGGATAGAGCTTCAACGACTTGATACTTCCAAGTTTCACGGTGACTTGGTGCCACCATCCACCATCCATCTCAGATCCAATGTATGCGATCGACTTAGAATTTAAACTAAATAATTATTATAATTGCTCGAAATATTTCAAGAACTTCAGTTAATCGTGCATATTTCGATTTATATTTTGGTGAAGTTTCATTCGATTTGAATCAAAGGTTTGTGAGCAAATATATACTCCCTCCGGTTCATATTAATTGACTCTAATATGGATGTACTAGACACATTTTAGTTCTAGATACATCCATATTGAAGTCAATTAGGGCTCCTTTGATTCAAAGGATTTGCATAGGAATTGTGTAAGATTTGGTTCCTATGGGAAAAATTCCTATACATGTTGTTTGATTCATAGGAACATATCCTATAGGAAAAATTCCTATAGGAATCTTGTAGTGTAATTCCTATAGGAAAAAAGCATTAGCTCATACCTCATGGAAAAATTCCTTTGCTACAATCAAACAAACTTCATCTTCCTATAGGTTTCAAGTAGACATGTCATTCCAATCCTATACCTTTCCTATTCCTATGCTTTTCCTATCCTTTAAATCAAAGGAGCCCTTAATATGAATCGAGGGAGTATTTAGTTTAAACTAGTGCTCGTATACGTAAAAAGCTCTTTAATCACAAGCTAATCGTCCGAGTGGGATGAAATATTCACAGATTTTAGAACAAGGCATCTACATTTCTTGGATTTTTTTCGTAATTTTTGTTTTTAGGTTCGAAATAAGAGATTAGTTTGGAACGTTGGATCTCAAATGGTTGGTAGATGGTGGCACCAAGTCACAATGAGATTTGGAGACTTCAAGTCAACTGCAGCTCTGTCCTTTTATTTTGACAAACTGCAGAGCCGCTGGTGCATCTATGCTTGCGTACGGCCGACGCCGATTCTTAGCAAGGAAGTTCTTCCTATAAGTAGTAGTAGTATCCATACTCCACTCCAAGGCATGTATAAAAAAAAGAACCCATCCCGTTCTCGTTTTCCCGATCACTCTTCTCACGAAGATGGAGGAGGCCCTCTTCTTGTGCCCCCTCTGCACTGCTGCCCTTCAAACCCCCATATCCAAGGTCGCTCCCTTCCGATTTCATTCTTAGGTTCACACGTGAGAAATGTCAATGACAAGCGATGCCACGTACGTTGTTCCGTGCGGTGCAAGGGCGGTCATATGGGCTGTCGGCGCTGCGTCGGCGAGCTTGCGCCGAACCCGTGCAAGAAGTGCGAGCAGCCGGCGTGGTTGCCGCCGTCGAATCGATGCAGGCCAAGATTGCCGCCGTCGAATCGATGCGGGGCAATGGTCAAGTGCGTCGGCTGCCGAGCTTGGTCGCCTCCACGGAGTCCTACAAGCACTATATCGCGTGCCCGCATGGTCCGTGCGGCTGCACAGAGGCCATCAATAGCGGCTGCAGCTTCACCGGCCCGCCGCGGGAGCTCCTGGTACACCTCCAAGCATCCCACTCCATCCCGGTGTTTACGTTCCGGTATGGCATACCCGCCTGGTGCATAGTTCGTCTTCCGGTACAACCGCGGGGACACTGTTCATCGGCGGTGGGGAAGAAGACGGTAGCGTGTTCGCCATCACCGTTGGAGCGCTCGGCCCTACCACCATTGTGTCCTGTGTGTGCATCAGGTCGGCCGCGTGCTTGTTTCCGATGTACAAGGCGCAGCTGTTGGTGATTGGTCCGCCGGCGCCGGCGACGGCTGGGACCAGTGACCTCTCGACGGACACCTTGATGGCGGTAATCGAGCCGACGAGCTCCCGACGCCTAGCTCGATCATGTTGCAGCAGCTCACTTCTTTCTGGCGGTGCCGCCCGTTCTGTGACAGAATGGAGGGCAGCGTGTGTTGCCTATCTGCGTTTGCATCAACAAGAAGGTTATACAATAATCTTCGTTTAGTCATCTTGCAATGTAGTTACTCGAAGATCGGAGGAGTAGTTTAGTTCGAAGTAGGGTTCGTTCGGATGTATTTTGGACTTGTATAGTAGTAGTACTACTACTCCAGAACTATTACTAGCTAGTTGGAGTGCTAGAATGCAGCTCGGAGTATTATAGTATTTTGGCAGTACTACTAGTTATGTATGTGACTGCAAATTCAAACTAAAATGGACTATTTCTTGCTAATGTTGTTCTTTTGGAGTCATCATTTTTTACGAACGTGTTAACTATGCTATTGTCTAAGGATTCGTTTAGATTTCTTTGGTTGAATTCATATTTCGTCTCTTCCTAATTTGGCAAAACTGCCTTTGTCATGGGCATTCTTACAAGGTCGCTGAAGTTTCAAAGTTTCTTAATGTATATTGCGTAGGGTGTACCCCCTTAACATGGATCTGTTGCATTTTTGGGTTGTATTTTTTTGGCAATTTTCAGGACCATAAAATAGCACGCCTTGATTGAAATTTGAATTAGTGGCCGATACTAGCATGGAGTAGTGAAGTTTTTTGTACTCCTCGGTCCCACCAAAAGTGTCTCACCTTTGTTAAAATTTAGATGGATAGATGTATTTTTTACAAAGTTGAGACAACTTTGGTGGGACGGAGCTCTGAGTCGTAGTTGATGGCGAGAAGGTTGATGCCTTGCTAGGTTGGTGTACGTTGCAAAAAGAACAAGGTTGGTGTGTATTTGTTTTATTTGTTCACCATAATACGACATGGCCATCGATTTGATTAGACAACACAAGCCTGGGATGTTTCACTTATTTATTGTAGGAAGCACGATTAATGTTCTGTAATGATGGGGCTACTCCTATAGTCCGTCTGCTCGGCTCCTACTCGGGTGTCGGGTCACATTCACACTCTCCTCTTTTTTTGAACACTTTCACACTCTCCTCTTTTTTGAACACATTCACACTCTCCTCGAAACTGCAGTAGGCAGTATATGAGCGTCTCGGTTCACCTCCGTCGTCTATCCCCACTCCGCCCATCTTCCATAGCACGCGCCTGCGTTTCGCATCCTATCCAGCAGTGCCCAGTTTGAGAGCCTCTGTTCTCCAACTCAAACCCCCACCTGCCGCCATTGATCGCCATCTCTCTCCCAAAGTTCGAATCAGTAGATCGCCCAAGAAAATACCAACCCCATTGTACCACCTGCCTCATTGTGATGGCGAAATCGAGCAGGGTCTGTGGATCTGGGCTGTTTCACAAGGTGTTTACGGAAGGCCCCCTTGAAGTGCTCATCAGCCAGTGCGACGCCATCACCGCCGCGTCCCTAGTCGGTTCCTCCAAAAGTATTCTTGATCAGCCAAATACAGTGCCACTCTGCCTGCTTCTCAGCCGTTTGGCCTTCCGTGTGTTCTCTGTTGTGACCCGGCGGATAAACCATGGGCGGTGTTCAAGGAGGATTTGCCGGTGCACAGCAAGTGCAAACTACTGCCGCTGGACAGGTTCTCCTATGATGGCCTAATGCCACACGGTAAGGATGAGGAGCGGGCAGGCGCCAATGGAGATTGGATCGCCATGGTTGGCCCCGAAGGCAAGTGGAACCTCCTCAATGTGTACACTCATCGCAAGATTAAGCTTCCATCTTTGAGGAACAAGTTGGAAACCACACACAATCCACTTATATTCGAGTATCAGCGTTATGCTATTCAACTGCAGAAGATAGCTATTTGCCAAGTTCCTACAGCTGCTAGGGGGTATCAAGATTTCTCCCTTGTCGCAATCTTCGACTTTGCAATTGCCTACCTCCATGGCGAATATCCTCGTGAATGGATATTTCTTGAAAACCAGTTTCAGTACGGCGCCATATCTTTGCGATGCAATTATACATAACGGACTTGTGTTCGCCGTTGCGAGCTTGGAAATGTTTATGCATGGGATCCTAATCAATTTGGTAACATTTCCTCCCTATCTTTTTTATATACGTAACTTATATAGTATTTCACCTCTTATTTGTTGAACTGTCTTGGCATCTTTTGGCTTAAAGGAATTCCATAGGCGCACACCATAACCCTCTTGTGGTATGGACATATATAGAATTTAACATCTATAGGAATTTTAGTATGGTCTAATGTGCATGTTGTTCCTTAGGAAAAAGGCCCCCTAGTAATTAAGTTTCTTTATTATTACTCCCTAGAAAATTTAAGGTAGAGTAGAAATAGAATCAATAAAGGTGCCATGCAATATTGATAAAGACTTTCATTTGTTTATATTCAAACCATCTAAAATTTGGACCAATATTTTCGGGAACATGTTTTAAATCCACATGAAGTTTTACCAAGATGTTGAAATATATTTCAAACCATCTTATGTTCGACCATGATTTTATAAAGTACTAGTATTGGCATCCCAATATCAAATCAATATCACTAGTAGATAAATCATGAAATATATTTTCATGTGACGTGTTCTTTCCTTTTTCAAGGTCCTATAGTGCTCCTGCTCCATTCATTCCGTGGTGAAAATTTGGATTTGATGACGATGATGATTTTGACTCTAATAGTCGTACGTGGTGGCTGGCAAGATCTCAAGATCGTTCTAGACTTCTCCTGGTCTATGCACGTGGCGTAATGGATTTTGACGTGACGGTGCTCCAACTCATTATGATAGTACCCCTTACATCCATTGCGGTCGCATTTGTTCTGACTATTCGGGGTATACCTGCATTGTATTCTCGAATGACACTAGTCGGTTACTTCCAGCCAACCCGTGGGAAAGGGTTACTAATCTTGGAGACTATTCTATGTTCCTTGGGTTGAACTATCCGATTTTCATGCCGAGTGGGTGGTGCAACATTTCCCAGGATATTTGACAAGAAGAAAGCGCATCTACACCACGCCTCAGGCCATTGGCTCTCAGTTTGACACATCACATCAAGAAATTTTCCGCTTCAGTCTAAATGGCGAAGACCACCAAAGCATATCTTTCTCAAGCAGCGGTCCAGGGGGCCAAGCGGCATACGGGGTTTTGGTTCATCCCAAGCTACACCAACGCTTTGATTTGGAACAAAGACAATCGAGTTAGGGATATTTATGTAATAGTAGGATCATACTACTAGCTAGCTCAGTTGGTCTTGACTCCTATTTAACTATTTATAGCTAATGTACTTAGGTGATAAATTTATGCTATTTGCATGAACCAGGCGCTTCTTTTAATTTGATCAAATACGGTCTATACACATGCATGGCTTGTTTGGCTGTTTCGGTGTCCCTAGAGGCATACATATATCTTTGTTATTTAGCAATCTTTATTACGAGTACAAAGGTCTTAACCTCATGGTTCACGAAAGTATAAACGTAGATCAACCATCTAAACATAGAAGACATTCTAGTGTATGATTCTTACATATACACATCAACATCCTATCAGAAAATCTTAATGTGAATTGTCTTGCTGTACAAACCCGTGCATCATTCTCTAGCCGGTTGCACCCAAAAACCAAATCGTGGTACTTCATAGTTGACTGTATGTAGGACAACATACAGATCCAATGCGAAGCCATGGGTATCACCTGCATGTGAACCATATTTCACATGGTTGGAGGTACTCTATATGGCATTTAAAATCATTCCTTGTCTTTCATATGGTCCTAAAAATAGTACAGTTGGATTTGTGGGTTTTAATTTTTTATTAACACACTCAATTGATTGCCCAAACATTGATTAATAATATTATTAAGGGGTGTGATGTTGAAAGCCATAAGAACAATGTGCCAAACAATCTTTGCTAGCGGACGGTAAATGTATACCCATCAGAAATAATCAGCGAGACGTGCATGTTTCTTTGGTCGAATAACTGCTGCACCATCTTAAAAGTAAATGGCATGACCATTTATTTGATTTGATAGCGTGCAGCTAGATGGCGTACATTACTATCTCTACTTCCTTGGGTCGCCCAAATCTGGAGTACTAAAAGCAAATCCTGGTGATTCATTTGACAAGACAACACAGATGCGACCAAATTTCTCCGTCCATATTATTATAATAATCTGGAGTGCGTTGCCTCGTTGCCTTCCAAGAGAAGCTGCATTCCTTGCCAAAAAAGAGAGAGAGGCTGTATTTATAACTATCTCACCGGCCGCCACTAGTACAAACCATCACTCCCTCTCCACCTCCACCTCCATCTCTTCCCTAGTAGCTCCACCTCCATATCGGCGACGGACCACAATCGCGCGGCTTCGACTTCATCTTCGACGGCGGCGGCGGCAGAGCGTGAGGCACCTTCTCCGCGGCGCATCACTCATCCTCGTCCCGCGGCAACAATGGCTGTATGTGAAATCACCATACCCTTTTGTATGGTAGAGATGATGATGTGCGGATAAAATTTTATTGGCGGTTGCTCATCCTTGTTTGAATATTTGGTGTAGATTCACATCTAGGGCAGGGTGTCAAGCGGGGTGGGTAGCGGGCTAGCTAGTTTCAGTGCGAGTGCTTTAAATCTGCTCTAATCTCAACCACTATTTGCTCTAATTTTCTGCTGCGGGACGATTCGCGGACGCCGCTTGCAACCTAATCTAGGGTATTGATCCTAGTTTAGTAGACTACTAGGATTTACATGCCAATTTGTTTTTAGACTAGATCCGGATATTTGTCAATACTACTACGTACTTCTTCCGTTCGTATTTAATTGACTCTAGTTGAAAGCATCGACAGTTCATTTTCTTCTCTCCCTCTCGTCGACTAATTAAAACCGAACAGAGGGAGTATTAGGAATCCATGTGCATCCGTACTACCGGTAAGGTATTGCGTTGTTGCGAGGCTCGGTGTAATCAATATCTTTCGATATTAATATACTCACTTTATCGAGAAAATAAATTAGTAATCCATGTTCAAACTTGCTAGTTTGATCGACGTTTGATGATGATTTGTGAGGCCATGTATGGGCCTAGTTTGTTTTGCCTGGTGGTCGGTAGGCTGATGATTTATTTTTGCTTGGTCGATCTGTGGTCGTTCCATGGCCTTGCTGATTAAGCATTACTAGAATCAACAATTTTTTGCTTGTCTGGTGATTGGAAGTGTATGCGCTAGCACCATCGCACGATGATTAGTCTTAATGGAGATGCGAGATGTCGATCAAGAGGGAGAAACATATCTTGATCATGCATTCCTCACGAGATTACTTGGTGATTGGAAGTAGAATCCACAATTTGTTGTGCAAACTTCTCAACATATGCATATATTCAATGAATTGGCTTTATGTGATCAATAGTACTTCTTATTGCAGATGGATGGAGGGGAAAGAGCGAAAAAACCGATACTTAGTGAGATGACTTCTCATTCTTTGACTTCTGATATCCCAGATAACAAGGTAAATATATAGAACGACGATTCGTAGGTGATAAAAGCAGAATCCACAATTTGCCGTGCAAACTTCTCAACATATGCATATATTTGATTAATTAGTTTTATGTGATCAATAGTATTACTTATTCCAGATGGACGTAGGGGAAGGAACGAAAAAGCGGATGCTATGTGAAATGACTTCTAAATCTGTGTGTTACGATATCCCGAGATGACAAGGTAAACATATGGACCGACGCTTGTTTTGCCGCTGCCTGTTAGATGGCTAGATGCTCTGGTCTAATTTCTGTTCATGTGCTTATTATTGCAGAAACATAGAGTTGAAGAAAACTCTATATTGTGCGATGACAAAGGTGAAATGGCATGCCGATCTTTTAAACCTCCAGACGCCACCTTGTTTCTTGTCTATGGAGGCCCGATGCGGTTGGACACAGTGCGATGAGCCTATACAGCATCATCGTGTCACATGAAGAAGGTTGTGGATTGGGTTTACCCCCTGCTGTAGAAACTGGTGGTGCAGCTGGAGCTGCTAGTGTAGAGCCTCTAGTGAACGGTGTCGTGCCACGGGAATTCTCTGAACTGGAGCAAAACGGTTTACCTATTGTCAAGACCGATATAAGCTGGTGCTGATCTTTGGAGTTGCTGCGATGATCCTGCACACGAAGTATGTTTTGCATTGTTAAAACCCGTCTGCCCAGTCTTGTTGGTGGTGGACCTGGAGCTGGTAGGGTAGAGCCTCTAAGCTGAAGTGGATATTGGTGGTTTACCCTACGGTATTGTAGAGATTTCAGCAAGCGGTCTGTCCGAGAACATATCTGGTCCTACTATCCCTTTAGGTTCTACCGTGCTACCGACTCCTATGAACCGGAGCATGTACTGATGTGCCTTCTGTTGAACTTTGGCCTTTTTGTAAGTAGTGGTGATGATCAAGAAGGATACGCATCGATGATCCTGCACCCGAAGTTGCCACACCACCCGAAGGAGGTTTTGTATTGGTAGAACCCGTCATGACTATGCCTGATCTTGTTGGTGGTGGACCTGGAGCTGGTATGGTAGAGCCTCTAGCGAAAGGTGTCGTGCCACGAGAATCCTCTGAAGTGGATATTGGTGGTTTACCCTCTGTAGATCTTGGTGGTCTACAGGAGCTGGTATTGTAGAGATTTCAGCAAGCAGTCTTGTCCCACCCAACTCCTATGAACTTGAGCATGTACGATGTGCCTTACGCAGAACCTGATGCACTGTAAGTAGTGGTGATGATTCCGCTGAATCTGATCAAGAAGGATCTGCATCTCGAGGACAAGATGTCATTTGTCATTCACTGAACCCGAGCTGAAGTCGGCAACGGTAGCTTATATGGCACGGACTGTCCTTCAAGCTCTAAAGATCCAGTTGGGTGGTTCACGGGACCAGCTACTCCAAGCCATTGTCACTACAAAAGACCAGCCAGCATGCTTCGTTATCTCCTGCACATCTTGTTTGACAAGCTGAAGCACCTTGCAAGCGGCGCATTGTTCAATCCCATCGGCATGGAGAGAGGAGCTATGTTTATGTCAAGATGATTCATGCTGATTTGGTAAGGTTCCATGATAAGATGTATGGGTGGGGTGAGGCAAGAGCCACATTTTGCGGCATTCACACAGGTCTTCGCTCTTGAGCCGGACCCCATGGATGCTTACCCGGTGGTGCGGCTGTCGACTTGATATATGTTTTATGATCGGTATCTTTCTGTCGTGGAACCGTGATGTCGAGCTACCTTTCTTATGGTTTCTAGGCTTTTGGTTTCAACATGTATTATGGAGCTTACCTTAGGACTTTCGCATGCGTTTGGCTGTTGACTGTAATGTTTGTGGTTGGTTGTCTAATCTACTTGGCACAATCACATTGCAAAGGCAAATGTTCCTTTTCTCTTTAATTGTTATTATGACTTATGTGTTATAACCAGGCAAGAATATGCAATCTTGGTTCTCTGACCGATATATATGTACATACAACTTTTGTTCACATAATAACACTTACACGGGAAAAGAGTAGCTTTCTCTGTTGGACAAACACCAAACCACAAAAGGGTAACAACACAATATCCAAACTAGGTACGGCACCTGTTGAGCATACATGACTTTTGTCGTAAAATCACGTTAACCAACACTAGCGACATCTTGTTCTTTGCAAGGTGCTATGCTTATCGATCTAATCCCAATACACAACCTACTTCAGGTGGCACGATGATGTCAGGTGCAGGTTCACCAGTACCAACTCTCTTGCATCAGTCTCCATTGAAGGTACGCCACTGCTGCAGTAGACACCATTAGCAATGCAACCTGAAGGTGTTCTTATCCTCATATCAGGATCACATAATACAGGTGTCAAGCTTCATGCACTAGCCAACACAATGAAAAGTCCGAACTAGGATAGCTAGGAAAAAAACATGAAGATCTTTTTTTCGAATCCCACGCTGAACATCTTTTTTTTTTAACTAATTAGGTAAGCTCCTGCTGACAAACATATTACAGCAACTCCAGCAGTGGCTCTATATTTAGGCGCTGTGGGCTGAATGGCTGATGCTGCGCATGGAGCCGGCAATAGCTTCACCGGAAGCTGCAAACTGTGGCGGCCAAATGCAGGGCTGAAACAGCGTATTTTCAGAGGCGCTATAAATGCAGCGCCAAAAACAGAATATAATGAAAAATAGAGTGCGGTAAACAGAAGATCAAACAAAGACTAGAAATAGACATAAAATAGGATAAAATTAGCTTGATAGATACTCCGTAGTTCATATTTGTACAAAGTAGTGCGATAAAACTAAACTAAAACTCGACATCTGACGAGTCCGGTGTCGTGCCCGACACCGGATCCGACGAGAAGAGGTCAATCCAACGGGGGTCGTCCTCGCCAATGGTGGTCGGCCCGGCGAGCTGCGCTTCGATGAAGGCCCGCTTCGTCGCCTTCTCCGCCCTCCGTCGTGCGCGGTCCTCCTTCTTCGCTGCCCGCCTCGTCGCCTTCTCCGCCCTCCGTCTGCGGAAGTGCTCGTTCTCGGCGGCAACGTCCTCGGGGAAGCGGGCCGCCCACTCGCGCGCCGCGCGCTCGTCCCGCTCGGCGATGCGCAAACGGCGCTCCGTCTCGCGGCGGCGGTGCTGTTCCTCTGTCTAACGATGTACGGCGGCGGCGCGAGATCCTCGGCCTGCTGGCGCGTCCACACGTCATGGAAATTCATCGACGATCGCGGGCGCCCGAGCCGCCACGCCACGGCGTCGTACGCGCGCGCGGCCTCGTGCGCGGTCTCGTAGGTGCCGAGGCCGATGCGCTCGCCGCCGTCACGTATCTCCGCGTAATACGTACCTTTGGGGCGCGCGCGGACGCCGCGGTACCCCGTGCCGAGACGCGGCAAGCACCGCGAGCTCGACGCGAGACGAGGCATGGCGGCGGCGGAGGCGGCGGAAGCGGAGCCGCGGCGGCGATATTAGGCGCAGATGGGCAAATTTCAGCAACCCGTGTCCATCTTTTTTTTTTGGCAGGATTACGCCATGTACCACCTTCCAATTAGAAAATAGTACTGTTCAGCATTCCCCTGTTGGGCCCAATATTTCACTTTGGGTTGCCAACGGCCATCTACATGGTAATTGCTCTCGGCCTACTTGCTCCGGCCGTCGAAGCCCAATAACTACAAATGGGCCTTTCTGCTCATGCAATTTCGGCCCTTTTCTAATGAAACACAGATCCTATGATTGGCAAAAAAAAAAATACACGGAGATTCTACATAAAAGTTGTTTTTATTTATTTTGAATTATAGGGTTCCAATTTTTGAAACTGCTCATGCCCAATATGAAAATCCTTGATCGCTCCATACCCACATGGATAACGGTATTTTTAAAAATTCATAAAGTGGATTTGAAATTTAAAACATATCCTAATAATTCCTTGATTTAATCTATCAACTTGCAAGATCTTGGAGCCAAAGAGCTTGTATTAGTCTGCGACAATTATAATGAGAATCGTGTCGTTAACTAGAGATGCATGTTTATCGTTGAGAGAGGTTGCCAGGTGGGACCCATGAGGCGATTACCGTCCTCAACGTTTCAAAGAAAAAGGCAAGTAGCCCGAAAATAGGGGTAAAAAATAAATCCTACAAAGGAAACATTTATTGTTCATAGAGGTGACATGTGGGACCGATCTGCATTTGCATCCTCATCATTTCGAAGTCGGCAGGGATCAGAAGAAAAAGGCAAATAGCCAGAAATTAGGGGTCAAAAATAAATCCAAAAAGGAAACTTATATTCTTCATAGAGGATGACATGTGGGACCGACCTGCCAGCAGCGTCCTCATCGTTTCAAAGGCCGCAGGGGATCAAAAGAAAAAGGCAAATAGCCAGAAATTAGGGGTAAAAAAAATACAACAAAGGAAAGGTTTATTGTTCATAGAGGCTGACTTGTGGGACTCATGAGCCAGCGGCGACCTGAATTTCAAAGGCGGCATATGATCGAAAAGAAAAAGGCAAGTTAGCAAAAATCACTGGGTAAAAAAAATCTAAGAAATGAAACTTTATTGTACAGTCCCATGAGCCAGCACCTTACTCAACGTTTCAGTGGCGGCATGAGATAGAAAGAAAAAGGAAAGTGACCAAATATCAGGAGCAAAAAATAATCCAAGAAAAGAAACTTTTATTGTACATAGATGATGACATATGGGTCCCACTTATACAAGCTCTTTCGCTCCAAGATCTTGCAAGTTGATTGTACATAGAGGATGACATGCGGGCCCCTTGTGTCAGCATCTTACTCAACGTTTCCAAGGCGGCAGGGGATCAAAAGAAAAAAGGAAGTAGCCAGAAATTAGCGGTAAACAATAACTCCAAGGAAGGAAACTTTTATTGTTCATAGAGTATGACATGCGGGACCCATGCGCTAGCGACTTCCTCAACGTTTCAAAGGGGGCATGAGATCGAAAGAAAAAGACAAGTGACCAAATATCAGGAGCCAAAAATAATCCAAGAAAAGAAACTTTATTGTACATAAAAGATGACATGCGGGTCCCATTTTGCAGCAGCGGTGTCAACGTTTCAAATGCGGCTTGAGATCAAAAGAAAAAGAGTAGCCAGAAATTAGGGGTAAAAAAAACTCCCAGAAAAGAAAGTTGATTGTACATAGAGGATGGCATGCGGGTCCCATGACCCAGCACCTTACTCAACGTTTCAGAGGCGGCATGAGATCGAAAGAAAAAGGAAAGAGACCAAATACCAGGAGCAAAAAATAATCCAAGAAAAAGAAACTTTTATTGTACATAGAGGATGACATATGGGTCCCACTTATACAAGCTCTTCCGCCCCAAGATCTTGCAAGTTGATTGTACATAGAGGATGACATGCGGGCCCCTTGTGTCAGCAGCTTAATCAATGTTTCCAAGGCGGCAGGGGATCAAAAGAAAAAGGAAACAGCCAAAAATAAGAGGGTGAAAAAATCCAAGAAAAGAAACTTTTATAGTATCGAGGATGACATGTGGGTCCCATGAGCCAGCAGCTTCTCAACGTTTCAGAGGCTGCATGAGATCGAAAGAAAAAGGCAAGTGACCAAAAATAAGGGGGTAAAAAAAAATCCAAGAAAAGAGACTTGATTGTACATAGAGGATGACATGCGGGTCCCACCGATCGGCGGCTTACTAACGTTTCCAAGGCGGCGGGGGATGAAAAGAAAAAGGAAATAGCCAAAGATCGGAGGGTGAAAAAATCAAAGAAAAGAAACTTTTATAGTACATAGAGGATGACATGTGGGTCCCATGGGCCAGCAGGTTCCTCAACGTTTTCAAGGGCGGCATGAGATCGAAAGAAAAAGGCAAGTGACCAAAAATCAGAGGGTGAAAAATAATCCAAAAAAGAAACTTTTATTGTACATAGAGGATGACATGCTGTCCCAACGTTTCAAATGCGGTTTGAGATCAAAAGAAAAAGAAAGTAGCCAGAAATTAGGGGGTAAAAAAACTCCAAGAAAAGAAAATTGATTGTACATAGAGGATGACATGCGGGTCCCACGAGTTTGCAGCTTACTCAACGTTTCCAAGGCGGCGGGATCAAAAGAAAAAGGAAATAGCCAAAAATCAGAGAGTGAAAAAAAACCCAAGAAAATAAACTTTTGTAGTACATAGAGGATGACATGCGGGTCCCATGAGCCAGCAGGTTCCTCAACGTTTCAAACGTGGCATGGGATCGAAGGAAAAAGGCAAGTGACCAAATATCAGGAGCCAAAAATAATCCAAGAAAAGAAACTTTATTGTACATAGAGGATGACATGCGGGTCCCATTTTGCAGCAGCGGTCCCAACGTTTCAAATGCGGCTTGAGATCAAAAGAAAAAGAAAGTAGCCAGAAATTAGGGGGTCAAAAAAAACTCCAAGAAAGGAAAGCTTTATCGTTCATACAGGCTGACATGTGGGACCTATGAGCCAGCAGCTTACTGAACGTTTCAAAGGCGGCAGGGGATCAAAAGAAAAAGGAAATAGCCAAAAATCAGAGGGTGAAAAAAAATCCAAGAAATCAAACTTTTATTGTACATAGAGGATGACATGCGGGTCCCATGAGCCAGCAGATTCCTCAACGTTTCAAACGTGGCATGAGATCGAAAGAAAAAGGCAAGTGACCAAATATCAGGAGCCAAAAATAATCCAAGAAAAGAAACTTTATTGTACATAGAGGATGACATGCGGGTCCCATTTTGCAGCAGCGGTCTGAACGTTTCCAAGGCGGCACAGGACCAAAAGAAAAATGAAGTAGCCAGAAATCAGGGGGTGAAAAAAATCCAAGAAAAGAAAGATTTCAATTGGGCTACATCTAGACATCTGGGCCTTCGAACTATCCTTCTGGGCCTTTGGACACGTACAATTTCAGCCCACTCCAGAACATGATAGTTCGGATTTTTCTCAAAAAAAAAAAAACAGGAAAGTCCTATGCTTCGCCAAAACAAAAAACAAGGAGATTCAAGATATATGTTGTAAAAATAAAGATTTAATTTATCCGTTTGCAATAGCTCAGAGCGCAATACAATATTTATTGTCTGCAAAATAATCAAGATATCACATGTTTCTTGTACGGGGAGGCTGACATCGTGGACCCATGAGCCAGCAGCGTCGTTTTAAAGGCGGCAGGGGATGGAAAGAAAAAATAAACCAAAAATCTGTTGGTAAAAAATCCAAGAAAAGAAACATTTTCGTTCTGAGAGGATGACATGCGGGACCCATGAGGCGGCGGCGTCTCAGCGCTTATTGTTCATAGAGGCTGACATGTGGGACCCGTGAGCCAGCAGCGTCCTCAACGTTTTAAAGGCGGAAGGATATCGAAAGAAAAAATAAGCCAAAAATCATTTGGTAAACAATATCAAAGAAAAGAAACATTTACCGTTCTGAGAGGATGACATGCGGGACCCATGAGGCAGCAGCATCCTCAACGATTCCAAGGCGGCAGGGGATCAAAGAAAAAAAAGGAAATATCCAGAAATTAATTAGGGGTTCAAAAAAAATCCATCAAAGGAAACTTTTATTGTTCATAGAGGATGACTTGTGGGACCGACCTGCCAACAGCGTCCTCATCGTTTCAAAGGGGCAGGAGATCCAAAGAAAAAGGCAAATAGCCAGAAATTAGGGGTCAAAAATAACTCCAAGAAAGGAAACTTTTATTGTTCGTAGAGGATGACATGCGGGACCCATGAGCCAGCAGCTTACTCAACGTTTCAAAGGCGGCATGAGATCGAAAGAAAAAGGCAAGTGACAAAATATCAGGAGCAAAAGATAATCCAAGAAAAGAAACTTTATTGTACATAGAGGATGACATGTGGGTCCCATTTTGCAGCAGCGGTCTCAATGTTTGTAATGCGGCTTGAGATCAAAAGAAAAAGAAAGTAGCTAGTAATTAGGGGGTGAAAAAAAATCCAAGAAAGGAAAGTTGATGGACATAGAGGATGACATGCGGGTCCCTTGAGCCTGCAGGTTCCTCAACGTTTCAAACGTGGCATGAGATCGAAAGAAAAAGGCAAGTGAAAAATCAGAGGGTGAAAAAATCCAACAAAGGAAACTTTTATAGCACATAGAGGATGACATGCGGGTCCCATGAGCAGAGGTTCCTCAACGTTTCAAACGTGGCATGAGATCGAAAGAAAAAGGCAAGTGCCCAAATATGAGGAGCCAAAAATAATTCAAGAAAAGAAAGTTTTATAGTACATAGAGGATGACATGCGGGTCCCATTTAGCAGCAGCGGTATCAGCGTTTGAGAGGCGGCAGGGGATCGAAAGAAAAAGGCAAGTGAAAAAATATGAGGAGCCAAAAATAATTCAAGAAAAGAAAGTTTTATAGTACATAGAGGATGACATGCGGGTCCCATTTAGCGAACAGCGGTATCAACATTTGAGAGGCGACAGGGGATCGAAAGAAAAAGGTAAGTGACCAAATATGAGGTGCCAAAAATAATTCAAGAAAAGAAAGTTTTATAGTACATAGAGGATGACATGCGGGTCCCAGTTAGCAGCAGCGGTATCACCGTTTGAGAGGCGGCAGGGGATCGAAAGAAAAAGGCAAGTGACCAAATTTGAGGTGCCAAAAATAATCCAGGAAAAGAAAGTTTTATAGTACATAGAGGATGACATGCGGGTCCCATTTAGCAGCAGCGGTATCACCGTTTGAGAGGCGGCAGGGGATCGAAAGAAAAAGGCAAGTGAAAAAATATGAGGAGCCAAAAATAATTCAGGAAAAGAAAGTTTTATAGTACATAGAGG
The DNA here is from genome assembly GCF_019359855.2 of Lolium perenne. NCBI lineage: Eukaryota > Viridiplantae > Streptophyta > Magnoliopsida > Poales > Poaceae > Lolium > Lolium perenne. The sequence goes on along the minus strand of NC_067248.2, from coordinate 81,668,760 downwards.
ATGACATGCGGGTCGATTAGCAGCAGCGGTATCACCGTTTGAGAGGCGGCAGGGGATCGAAAGAAAAAGGCAAGTGACCAAATTTGAGGTGCCAAAAATAATCCATGAAAAGAAAGTTTTATAGTACATAGAGGATGACATGCGGGTCCCAGTTAGCAGCAGCGGTATCACCGTTTGAGAGGCGGCAGGGGATCGAAAGAAAAAGGCAAGTGACCAAATTTGAGGTGCCAAAAAAAACTCCAAGAAAAGAAAGTTGATTGCACATAGAGGATGACATGCGGGTCCCATTTAGCAGCAGCGGTCTCAACGTTTCCAAGGCGGCAAGGGATCAAAAGAAAAAGGAAGTAGCCAGAAATCAGGGGGTCAAAAAAAATCCAAGAATAGAAAGAATTTTGGTTCATAGAGGATGACATGCGGGACCCATGATCCTGCATCGTAAACGGCTCGTTGAACGAGATGGCGCGATGTAGAAAAAAAACAATGCCAGAGAGGCTGCCATCTGGGCCCTACATCCCTCGGCGGTGCGGATTTGCGTTGACTCGGCCGGCGAACCCGAGATTTCGAGATGCACCACGTCCCGGGCCACCATACGCCACGTTTTGGCCGCTTTCGTCGGGCTAGGTGGCCTCAAAAACGAGAAAAAAAAAGTTTTGACATGCACCACGGAGGGACCAAAATCGTCGGCCATGGTACACCAGCAACCACGGCGCGACTTCAACTTCGTCGGCCATGGCAACTTTTCTTGTAGTGATGTTTGTAATGCGGCTTGAGATCAAAAGAAAAAGAAAGTAGCTAGTAATTAGGGGGTGAAAAAAAATCCAAGAAAAGAAACTTGATGGACATAGAGGATGACATGCGGGTCCCTTGAACCAACAGCTTACTCAACGTTTCAAACGTGGCATGAGATCGAAAGAAAAAGGCAAGTGACCAAATATGAGGTGCCAAAAAAAACTCCAAGAAAAGAAAGTTGATTGCTCATAGAGGATGACATGCGGGTCCCATTTAGCTGCAGCGGTCTCACCGTTTGAGAGGCGGCAGGGGATCGAAAGAAAAAGTCAAGTGACCAAATATGAGGTGCCAAAAATAATCCAAAAAAAGAAAGTTTTATAGTACATAGAGGATGACATGCGGGTCCCATGAGTCAGCAGCTTACCATACGTTTCCAAGGCGGCAGGGGATCAAAAGAAAAAGGAAATAGCCAAAAATCAGAGGGTGAAAAAAAATAAAGAAAATAAACTTTTATAGTACATAGAGGATGACATGCGGGTCCCATGAGCCAGCAGGTTCCTCAACGTTTCAAACTTGGCATGAGATCGAAAGAAAAAGGCAAGTGACCAAATATGAGGAGCCAAAAATAATTCAAGAAAAGAAAGTTTTATAGTACATAGAGGATGACATGCGGGTCCCATTTAGCAGCAGCGGTATCAGCGTTTGAGAGGCGGCAGGGGATCAAAAGAAAAAAGAAATTGCCAAAAATCAGATGGTGAAAAAAAACCAAGAAAATGAACTTTTATAGTACATAGAGGATGACATGCGGGTCCCATGAGCCTGCAGGTTCCTCAACGTTTCAAACGTGGCATGAGATCGAAAGAAAAAGGCAAGTGAAAAAATATCAGGAGCCAAAAATAATTCAAGAAAAGAAAGTTTTATAGTACATAGAGGATGACATGCGGGTCCCATTTAGCAGCAGCGGTATCACTGTTTGAGAGGCAGCAGGGGATCGAAAGAAAAAGTCAAGTGACCAAATATGAGGTGCCAAAAAAAATCCAAGAAAAGAAAGTTTTATAGTACATAGAGGATGACATGCGGGTCCCATTTAGCAGCAGCGGTATCACTGTTTGAGAGGCAGCAGGTGATCGAAAGAAAAAGTCAAGTGACCAAATATGAGGTGCCCAAAAATCCAAGAAAAGAAACTATTAGAGTACATAGACGCTGACATCCGGGTCCCATTTAGCAGCGGTATCACAGTTTGAGAGGCAGCAGGTGATCGAAAGAAAAAGTCAAGTGACCAAATATGAGGTGCCAAAAAAATCCAAGAAAAGAAAGTTTTATAGTACATAGAGGATGACATGCGGGTCCCATTTAGCAGCAGCGGTATCACCGTTTGAGAGGCGGCAGGGGATCGAAAGAAAAAGGTAAGTGACCAAATATGAGGTGCCAAAAATAATTCAAGAAAAGAAAGTTTTATAGTACATAGAGGATGACATGCGGGTCCGATTAGCAGCGGTATCACCGTTTGAGAGGCGGCAGGGGATCGAAAGAAAAAGGCAAGTGACCAAATTTGAGGTGCCAAAAAAAACTCCAAGAAAAGAAAGTTGATTGCACATAGAGGATGACATGCGGGTCCCATTTAGCAGCAGCGGTCTCAACGTTTCCAAGGCGGCAAGGGATCAAAAGAAAAAGGAAGTAGCCAGAAATCAGGGGGTCAAAAAAAATCCAAGAATAGAAAGAATTTTGGTTCATAGAGGATGACATGCGGGACCCATGATCCTGCATCGTAAACGGCTCGATCGGAGAACGTTGAACGAGATGGCGCGATCTAGAAAAAAAACAATGCCAGAGAGGCTGCCATCTGGGCCCTACATCCCTCGGCGGTGCGGATTTGCGTTGACTCGGCCGGCGAACCCGAGATTTCGAGATGCACCACGTCCCGGGCCACCATACGCGACGTTTTGGCCGCTTTCGTCGGGCTAGGTGGCCTCAAAAACGAGAAAAAAAAAGTTTTGACATGCACCACGGAGGGACCAAAATCGTCGGCCATGGTACACCAGCAACCACGGCGCGACTTCAACTTCGTCGGCCATGGCAACTTTTCTTGTAGTGGTTGTTGTTGTGGTGGACGAAGTTATTGTTGTTGTGGTGGTGTCCTCCCGTCCTGGGGTTTCCTCCGCTCCGGTTCTGATAACCGGGGCGCGACATCTGTGCCGGTGGCCTGTTGTTTCTGGGGGTGAATCCTCCGTTTGAACCAGGGCGAAACTTGGAGGTGTTGCTGGGCCCACTCTGATGCATCATGCGGCGCTTGCGGTTTTCATTGGCTTGGTTCAACTTGCCCTCCATCTGGATGGCGGAGTCAACAAGTGCTTCGAGGTCAGCAAAGGGGGTGTTGACCAACACGGTCTGCATCTCATCGTGTAGTCCGTTCAGGAACCTCTCCTTCCTCTTCTCGGTGGTGTCAGTCTCATCCAGGGCGTACCTTGACAGGGTGAGGAACCTGTCGCGGTATTCTACCACGGTTAGACGGCCTTGCTTTAACTCGCGGAACTCATCCCGCATCTTCTTGATGAGACCCGGTGGCACATGGTACTTGCTAAACTTGAGCTTGAAATCTGCCCAAGTCATTAGTTGCCCCGCATTCAATGCGCGAGCACTTGTCCACCAGGCACGTGCAGGTCCTGCCAGATAGTGGGTGGCAAACAACACCTTGTCATCCTCTTCCACTCCGGCAACCTCAAGATTGTTCTCCATTGTTTGGAGCCAATCATCAGCATCAAGGGGTTCCTCCGTCTTGCTAAACACCGGTGGGTTGGTGTTCTGAAAGTTCTTCAACTTGGAGCCTGGGTGGTCATGGTTCCCGTGACCCTGATTGTTCTGTGCAAGCTGTTGAAGTACAGCTAGGTTAGCTTGCCTTTCAGTTCTATCAACTTCTCGATCAGCCAACATCTGTTGCAGTATCTGTGTCAGCGCATCCGGATTGGCGTTGCGATTGGGAGGTGCCATCTGAACAGAGATATGGATCATAAGATGAGAGGGACAATTTCTATGGCTTAATTTGGGGAGTAAAAATCACATTTATTTAAAACTTGATTCATAATATAAAAATATTACACACACGAACATAGTCATGAAGGCAGCAATTATTACAAGCTAACAATCCGGAGGGTTTGAAGAACCCTTTCAACAATCTACGATACTAGGGGCGAATACAAAGGACCGATACATCTCAGACTAGGCGGTGCTCAGGGAGGGATGGAAGCTATCCATCGATGCGGAGCGGGAAGGTGGTGTCCATCCCGGCAGGCAGGTGCTGGTCGAAGTCCTGGTCTTCCTCTTCCTCCGGCTCGTAGTCGTTGTCGTTGCTGACATAGGAGTAGCCATCTCCTTGGATGTCTTCCCCCTCGCCTTCTCCTTCAAGGATCTGGAGCTGCTCCACCTGAGTGGAGACGGTCTCCTTCAGGACGGCGATCTTGGTCTTGAGGCGGTGGATGGTGGCGTCCCTCTTCGCGACTAGCTGGCGAAGAGTCCTGCGCTCCTTCGCGATGACCTTGATGGTATCCGCGTACTGGTTCAGCTGTTGCTGAGTGTGGTTGGCGGCGGAGCGGGAGTTACTCAGCGCAGACCGAGTCTCGTACAGCATGTAGTCGAGGTGGTCCACATGGTGCCTCAGCACGGGGTGGTATGGCAGGCTGAGGGGCAGACCAACAGAGGAGTGCCTTGCGAAGTGCGCAAAGCGTTCCCCTTCGATGGCCAGCGAGTTCTGCCCGCACAGACGAGCAAGAGACTCCTGCAGAGCATGGGCGAGTCCATCCACCCAGGTGTTTTCGCGGAGCGAGAACTGGATCTGGCGGAACATGGGTGACTCCGGCTTCCATGGAAGGTTAGCCATGATGAGCCACTGGAGCTGGCCGTTGGCTTGGTCCGAGATCTGGCCTCCGTAGAACACGGGAGGCGAGCGTCCGAGGAACTCAGTGAGAGCAAACAGATCCCTTTCAAAGATTAGATCCCCACCGTTCGCCAAGTCGTACACTTGGGTTTGGATGAAGGGCTCCGTCGGGATGATAGGCTCCATCTGTAGAGGGAGTGACAAATAAGTTAATAATTGTAAGTGTTCAAAATTTTAAATAATAATCATGAAAGGGGTTGTTTTGAAAAAGATTTCCAAGGTAAGGGTATGAGTGTATTTTCATAACTATTTTATTATAACTAAGTTTGTTTGACGTCCATTCTAACTAGGGTCTCCTAAGGTCAAACAATGGCTCTGATACCAACTTGTCAACACCCGGGTTTTTAAGTCCGGATGCCCTATTATATCATACATCGCAATCCCAGGAAGATTGTTTTTGCGAGACATAATAGTAAGTCGTTCAGAGTCATCATTTATTACAACACATAAGGTCTTACAACAAGGGATCACATGATCCAATATTACACAAATAGATTGTTCAACATCACAAATAAGTAGCGGAAGCGTAGTAGTAGTGGACTATATGTTCCACAGGCAACGCTTGACGTTAGAAGACGATCCTAGTTATCATAGACGCCCTGCTGTCCGTCATCCTGATACTGTTGCTCCTCTTCATAGTCTGGCATTTGAATAGCCAGGGCAAAGCCATGAGTACTTTTAAAGTACTCGCAAACTAATACTATGGTAAAACATATTAAGTGTAGTAAAGGGGTACTAAGCTCTAGGTTTATTTGCATAAAGCCAAGTTTTCCTTTGATAAACATTTACTAAAATCCTCATTATTCAAATAGACTAACTCAAGTGGGAACATTAGTGTCATTCCCACAATTCATTTGGGATCCAAATCAATTCCCAATCACCATCATTATTTCAACATAAATTCTGATAAAGGAAGTAGTATGGCCTTTCCAACCGTCCGTAACCGCGGACACGGCTATTCGAATAGGTTTAACACTCTGCAGAGGTTGTACTCTTGTGCCACAACTTTTGATTACATCTGTCGAGGATAACCCCAAAGCATCGTAACTCAGTACGCGGATCATCAATCATAACCTTTCACTTATATGTCCTAGTATAGGCACCTCTCCCCATGAGCTTGGCCCCCCGGTGAGAACCAACTGTTAACCCGGAATCGCACAGGGCTTGGGTCGTACATTCACCTCATATTCACATCATTTCTCACATACGGAGGCAGCCTCAGCGTAACCCCTATGATGCTTGTTTAGAGGGAACCCATACTAAAATACACAAGTTTCTAGTTAAGCCCTACCCATAATCAGGTATTGTGGGGGTACTTGTATAATTGGAAAGGTATCGCATTCAAAACCATATCAGGTTTATATCAAAAATCACTATCTTCTCTTGGTCAAATATCACCTTCAAAGTCATTCCATGGAATGAACCATCATTCCAAGGTTTCAAAATTCATATCAAAATCACTTGTTCCCATCTAGAGTAGTCAATTTTTAATTGATTAGCAATAGCAACTATATGAGGGGTGCTATCTAGCTTTGAGTGGTGTTCCTCTAATCCAAGTATGGTTCTAGTCTAGACCAAGTGAATCATAAATCAAAAAGGTACTTTGAAATAAATAAGCCAAAGTAAAATTAAGTAAAAACATGGGATAGGTAATACATAAAAGTAAAGTGTGATGGTGCCTTTGCTCTTGTAGAGCTAAGCATTTGTATTTAGCAAGGGTTAGCTTGCCTTGAGCTGAGTAGTGATCAAAGTTCTCTTCCTCTTCTTGGGAGTAGGCCTCCTCCTCTTGATACTCCTCGTTACTAGCGTCTATATACGAATACGAGGTATAAATACTAAACCAAACTCACATGCTAAACTAGGAACACTCAAAGAGTTCACACTCTAGTCCTATTATCAATCAAACATGGCATGGTGAGTTATTTGAGGAATTCTTATTTAGGAGAAAATAATTTCCTCTCATTATTCCTATTTCTTAAATTTGGATATGTAGATTCTTAGAGAAATTCATTTCTTCTTATTACTTCATATTAAGATTTAATCTCTTCATATAATAATCAGGTATGAAATATATGTTGACCCAAGTCAACATTTCATATCTATTATATGTGAGTATGATTTAATTAAAGGGCTATACTACACATGTTATCATACTACTATTTTAAATGCATTAAAATCTCTAAGTAATAATTATCAGGGGTTCATTAGCCTAGGTCATTCCCCCTGGTTATATTACTTAGGATCAAGATTTAAATGAGAGAGTAGCTCTCATACTATTTATTAAATTTGAATTCCAAGTTGTATTGTTCTAGAATTGACTACATAGCTATCTTATTTGATCTAGTCCATGATCATACAAATAACATGCCTATATTATGGCATAATCAATTAGGGGACATCATTTGTGATTTATTGGAATTGGACACAATTCAAAATCATTTATAGATTATTTTTAATGATTATTTGAAGTTAGAAAAGGCTCTGCCTTGTTATTTTTGTCATTTAAAATTTAATACGAATTTGGATATGAGGCCAGTGGCATTATCTAGATAATTTCATGAGCTTTCTAAATATATAAAATTGGTTAAATTTGGTGTAGTAGATTTCGAGATATTTAATTTTGAAGTGAGCAGCAGTATTGAATTTGGAATTAAACAGAAATTCAATTTTTGAATGGTTGGCCTTGGCGGGAAACGTTACTGGGCCGAAACGATTTAAACCTCACTTCGCAGCCCAACAAGCAACTGGTGCGGGTGGGCTGCCCTGACAGGCTGGGGGCCACCCGTCAGTGCCTCATAACACGCCGAAGCGGTATGAGCGAGGAGGAGCGTCAGATCAAAAGGCTGATCAACGGCTCACGACGCTCGTCGTCTCCGGCGAGATTCCGACGAGGCCGCGGCGTCAGTAGGGGGTCGGAGAGCCTACCAGGGTTCCCGCGGTGCTCTGCTGGTGACGAGGTGACGTTGTCGAGGATGCTGAGCCGTCTGGTAGCAGTGGCGAAGCTCGGGGTGGCGCCAATCGTCGACGGCGATGTCCTGGCTCCGGCGGGCTTCGTCTTGCAATTGGAGCAGCTCCGGTGATATGGTGTGAAATTGATGTGGCGAGCGTGTTCAGAGAAGGGAGAGGAGCAGATGGTGTAAAGGGATCGTGGGCTGAGGAGCTCTATTTATAGCCGGACATGGTGGCCGTGAGGTGCTGCAAGGGCGCGGCCATGGCGCGGCTCCTGGGGCGAGTGAAAGGGCAAGGCGAGGATGGCAGTGGATAGGCGTCGTCCTAGCGGTGCTCGAGAGCTAGCTGGCGCAGAGAGAGGACGAAGGGATCGCTCGAGCTTTTGCAGGAATCATCACGGTACCCGCAGTACGCCGGCGACGAGGACGACGGTGACCATGCTTCTGCGCGTGCTTGAGTGTGTCTAGGGTGTAGAGGGCTTGGAGTAGATGCTCGACGCGGCGGTAGGGATGCAGGGCGAGGACGGCAGCGATCGAGTGCGTGGTGTCCTGGCGCAGCCAGTGCGCGCTCACCGCGTGCATGGGCGCGTGCTGGCAAGGTTTTGGACACGGCCGTTCTGGGCAATGCCGTGCACGGGCGATCGAGTGAGCGGTACAGGCGGAGTCCTTGTGCTGCAGAGATGCTCGAGGACATGGAGAATCGACCAGGGAGAGGCCAGGGAGGGTTTTGGCCAAAGGTGGCCGGCATGGCCACGGCATGCTTTAGTTTAGGATTTTTCTCTCCCTCCTCTCACTTTAATCGACCATAGCAGGTACAGGGATGATGCAGGGGAGCTAGAAGTAGCTAATGATCACAAGATCAAAGGGGTTTAGTTAAGAAACTGCTGGACAATAGTGTGTAACACAATTCTGATTTCATGTCTGCCAAGTGTTCGACATAATGCCCGCAAGAGAAAATTATTTAAATTTTGAAATTCTTTTTGGTACATCTCAATGATATAATTAATGTGAGGTATTGGTGGTGGTGGCACTCAATTTGGAAAAGATTTGCAACTTTTCAAATTTGAAGTGATCTTGTTTTTATTCTCAGATCCCATTTTGGCAATTTAATTCTGGTCAACCTAGTCAACTTTAGGGAGGGTGGTCAACATGAAAAGTATTCACCTTGACATGGTCTTGGATGACATGGCTTTGGTTGACAAAGTTTAGTTTAGGATTTGAGAAATACAGGGGTGTGAAGGGGTGAAGAAAATATTTTTGGCCCAAATGACCATTATCATATGTATGATGAATTCTTGATTTCTCTTGATTTGATTCTTGATCCAATGATGCAATTGTGTTAGTTTATCATATTGAAGCATTTTAGAAGCAAGGGAGCAAGCAATTATGGCCTTGGTGAAGGATTTGCATTTCTACATAAAGTGTATGTAAGTGATAAATGGGTTTTTCCCATTTTCTTGATTTCCCCTTATTTTAGGGTTTTGTGATCTTGATTAGGGTTCTCATAGCAATAGATCAACATGCTAACACTCATCATGGCAATTGCACAAAAGAAAAATTACTTAAATGCATGAATCTATATGTGGCACTATATGCATAGAAAAGTTTTTGTTTATTGTGAATTTTGAGTAAATGAAACTCTCACTTGCTTTATTATTGTTGAAAACTTGGGATGTTACATTGACCAAGATAATTTAAACAAGTTTAAAACATGAAAATGTAAAGGGAAGCATGTATCCTTCTTAGTCACTCTAAAATGAAGCTTTTGGGAGGTTTTTGAAATTTTGATGTTTGAAACCCAAAACCACTTCTCTTCACATGCTTGACTTCATAAGACAGAGTTTAGGGGTTAGGGGTATAGATACATGATTTGTCTGGTTTGAATATGTCTAGACCTTGTTTATCAACTTGAATGCTTACTATATGACATAAGAAGACTATGTGATTTGGTTTTTCATTTTTCTGTTTTTTAATTATTTTTCTGCCCATTTGAATCTTGGTCAAATCCTAGGTTTGAACAAGATTTAGACAAGTTTAACACGTGAAATTAAACGAATAAGTAAGCATTGATCCTTCTTAGTCACTCCAAAATGTACCAATTGATAGTGTTAACTTTGCTTCATGGAAAAAATAATGTCATTTAAATGAGTTAACTTGGATTTCCTACCCTTGAATCCATAGGAAACTTTGTTCTAATGCACTATTATAATCAACCGAGTTTTTACACCAACAGGTCTGTCACTTACGTGTGGTGCCCACGCGTGAGGTCCCACACTTCAGTGAGCACAAGTCACGTGCAATAGGTACGCCAACTCCCAGCCATCTTCTTTGTCAAGAGAAGACGCATCAGGATGCGTATTGGAAGTCCGTGGGTCCTTCTGGATCCTTCGGTTGTCCCTCTCACAAAAAAAAACAAATCTATCTCATTCTCGGCCTCGCTCGACTTGCTCGCTCGCTCGCTCGCACGTCTGCATGACCGACAAACCCTGCATAACAGTCAACATCATCATCATCACCCGAAAAAGGGGAGACACCATAATGCTCTGCCTTTTTCTCTCCTTCCAGTGATCCCTCTTCCTCCGAGTTTCACTCGACGGGAAAACGCACATCTGCAGCATAGTAATAATAAAAAGGTAGAAAAATCGATATACGAATCTATAATTAAATAGGTTAAACTAGGGTTTTGCCCTGTACTACAGATCAAGGTTCAAAAAAATCCAACTACGGGGTTCGAACAACACGATTCTAATCCAAGAACTTTTTCGACCTCATCCAAGTGGCCTCAAACTATAGGGTTAGCATCTAGTGCAGTATGTGTGAAAATGTATGCACTATGTGTGCTATAACTTGTATGTCTTTCAAATTTGAACCAACTTTGAATAAGTTTGAAATATTTGAAATGGGGCTTTTGGCTTAAACGTTTGAAACTCAAAACGATTCTCTTCATGCTAGACTTCATAAGACCGAGTTTAGGGTTAGGGGTAGATACATGATTTGTCTGGTTTGAATATGTCTAAACCTTGTTTATCAACTTTAATGCTAACTTCTCAGTCACTCTAAAATGAAGTTTTTGGAGGTTTTTGAAATTTCCATCTTTGAAACCCAAAACCACTTCTCTTCATGCTTGACTTCATAAGAAAAAGTTTAGGGTTAGGGGGTATAGATACATGATTTGTATGGTTTGAATATGTCCAAACCTTGTTTATCAACTTGAATATGCTTACTATATGACATAAGAAGACTATGTACTTTGGTTTTTAATTTTTCTGACTTTTTTAATTTTCTCGCGCATTTGAATCATATCTTGGTCAAATCCTAGGTTTCACCAAGATTTAGACAAGTTTAACACGTGAAAATGAGTAAGTAAGCATGGATCCTTCTTAGTCACTCTAAAATGAAGCTTTTGGGATGTTCTTGAAATTTCCAAGTTTGAAACCCAAAACCACTTCTCTTCATGATTGACTTCCATAAGATCGACAGATCAGTTTAGGGTTAGGGGTAGATATATACATGATTTTTTGGTTTGAATATGTCTAGACCTTGTTTATCAACTTGAATGCTTACTATACATATGACATAAGAATGCTATGTGCTTTGGTTTTTCATTCTCTTTTTGAATTTTTTCTAAATTTTTAGGCCCATTTGAATCTTGGTCAAATCCTTGGTTTGACCAAGATTTAAACAAGTTTAAAACATGAAAATGAAAAGGGAAGTCAGTATCCTTCGTAGTCACTCTAAAATGGAGAAGCTTTTGGGATGTTCTTGTAATTTCTATGTTTGAAACCGAAAACGAGTTCCCTTCATGCTAGTAGACTAGCTTCAAAAGATCGACAGGCCGGGGGTAGATACATGATTTGTCTGGTTTGGATATATCTAGACCTTGTTTATCAACTTTAATGCTTACTATATGACATATATAAGAAAACTATTGCTTTGGTTTTTCCTTTTTCTGTTTTTTTTTAATTTTGATGCCCATTTGAATCATGTCGAATCCTAGGTTTGACCAAGATAATTTAAACAAGTTTAAAACATGAAATTGAAAAGGGAAGCATGTATCCTTCTTAGTCACTCTAAAATGAAGCTTTTGGGAGGTTTTTGAAATTTCCATGTTTGAAACCCAAAACCACTTCTCTTCACATGCTTGACTTCATAAGACAGAGTTTAGGGGGTTAGGGGTATAGATACATGATTTGTCTGGTTGAATATGTCTAGACCTTGTTTATCAACTTTAATGCTTACTATATGACATAAGAAAACAATTGCTTTGGTTTTTCTTTTTCTGATTTTTTTGAATTTTGATACCCATTTGAATCTTGTCAAATTCTAGGTTTGACCAAGATTTAAACAAGTTTAAAACATGAAAATGAAAAGGGAAGCATGTAACCTTCTCAGTCACTCTAAAATGAAGTTTTTGGGAGGTTTTTGATATTTCCATGTTTGAAACCCGAAACCACTTCTCTTCATGCTTGACTTCATAAGACAGAGTTTAGGGTTAGGGGTAGATACATGATTTGTATGGTTTGAATATGTCCAAACCTTGTTTATCAACTTGAATATGCTTATGTGCTTTGGTTTTTTATTTTTCTGATTTTTTTGAATTTTATGCCCATAAATCTTGGTCAAATCCTAGGTTTGACCAGGATTTAAACAAGTTTAAAACATGAAATGAAAAGATAAGCCTGGATCCTTCTTAGTCACTCTAAAATGAAGCTTTTGGGAGGTTCTTGAAATTTCCATATTTGAAACCCAAAACCACTTCTCTACATGATTGACTTCATAAGACATAGTTTAATTAGAGTTTTAGGGGTAGATATATACATGATTTTTCTGGTTTGAATATATATGTCTAGACCTTGTTTATCAACTTGGATGCTTACTATACATATGACATAAGAATGCTATATATGTGCTTTGGTTTTTCATTCTTTTGATTTTTTTCTGAATTTTTAGGGCCATTTGAATCTTGTATGGTTAAACTTGGGTTTTGCCCAGTTCTAAAGATCAAGGGTTCAAAAAAATCCAACTACGGGGTTCGAACAACACGATTCTAATCCAAGAATTTTTTCGACCTCATCCAAATGGCCTCAAACTATAGGGTTAGCATCTAGTGCAGTATGTGTGAAAATGTATGCACTATGTGTGCTATAACTTGTATGTCTTTCAAATTAAGTTGATAAACAAGGTCTAGACATATTCAAACCAGAATATTATACTGCATTAGTACAAAAAGTTTCCTATGGATTCATCAAGGGTAGTAAAGCCAAGTTAACTCATTGTCATGACTAAGAAGGATCCATGCTTACTTTTTCATTTTCATGTTTTAAACTTGTTTAAATCTTGGTCAAACCTAGGATTTGACCAAGATTCAAATGGTCATAAAAAATCAAACAAAATCAAGAAAATCAAAAACCAAACCACATAGTCTTCTTATGTAATATACTAAGCATTCAAGTTGATCAACGAAGTCTAGACATATTCAAACCAGAAAAATCATGTATCTACCCCCTAACCCTAAACGTTGTCTTATGAAGTCAAGCATGAAGAGAAGAAGTGGTTTTGGGTTTCAAACATGGAAATTTCAAAAACCCACCCAAAAGCTTCATTTTGGAGTGACTAAGAAGGATCCAAGCTTACTTTTTCATTTTCATGTTTCAAACTTGTTTAAATCTTTGTCAAACCTAGGATTTGACCAAGATTCAAATGGGCATAAAAATTCAAAAAAGAAATCAAAAAAATGAAACACCAAAGCACATAAACTTCTTATGTCATATAGTAATTAAGCATTCATGTTGATCAACAAAGTCTATATATATTTAAACAATAAAAATCATGTATATATACCCCCAAACCCAAAACCACTTCTCTTCACATGCTTGACTTCATAAGACAGAGTTTAGGGGTTAGGGGTATAGATACATGATTTGTCTGGTTTGAATATGTCTAGACCTTGTTTATCAACTTGAATGCTTACTATGTGATTTGGTTTTTCATTTTTCTGTTTTTTAATTATTTTTCTGCCCATTTGAATCTTGGTCAAATCCTAGGTTTGAACAAGATTTAGACAAGTTTAACACGTGAAATTAAACGAATAAGTAAGCATTGATCCTTCTTAGTCACTCCAAAATGTACCAATTGATAGTGTTAACTTTGCTTCATGGAAAAAATAATGTCATGTAAATGAGTTAACTTGGATTTCCTACCCTTGAATCCATAGGAAACTTTGTTCTAATGCACTATAATAATCAACCGAGTTTTTACACCAACAGGTCTGTCACTTACGTGTGGTGCCCACGCGTGTGGTCCCACACTTGAGTGAGCACAAGTCACGTGCAATAGGTACTGACTTGTTTAATTCTTGGTCAAACCTAGGATTTGACCAAGATTCAAATAGGCATAAAAATTCAATAAAGAATTCAAAAAATGAAAAACCAAAGCACATAATTAAGCTTCTTAAGTTATAGTAAGCATTATTTAAACAAGTTTGAATCTTGGTCATTTGAATCTTGGTCATTTGAATTTTTATGCCCATTTGAATCTTGGTCAAATCCTTGCAGGTTTGACCAATATTTAAACAAGTTTAAAACATGAAAATGAAAAGTAAGTGTGGATCCTTCTTATTCACTCCAAAATGAAGCTTTTGGGAGGTTTTTTAAAATTTTCCATGTTCGAAACCCAAAATGATATCTCTCCGTGCTTTACTTCATAAGACAAAGTTTAGGGGTAGGGGGTAGATACATGATTTTTCTGGTTTGAATATGTCTAGACCTTGTTTATCAACTTGAATGCTTATTATGTGACATCAAAAGACTATGTGTTTAGTTTTTTTTTGAATTAGTTATGCCCATTTGAATCTTGGTCAAATCCTAGGTTTGACCAAGATTTAAACCAGTTTAAAACATGAAAATGAAAAGTAAGCCTGGATTCTTCTTAGTCACTCCAAAATGAAGCTTTTGGGAGGTTTTTTAAATTTCCATGTTTGAAACCCAAAACCACTCCTCTTAATGCTTGACTTCATAAGACAGAGTTTAGGGTTAGGGGCCAAGTATATACATGATTTTTCTTGTTTAAATATGTCTAGACTTTGTTTATCAACTTGAATGCTTACTATATGACATCAAAAGACTATGTGTTTGGTTTTGATTTTTTTGAATTTGTTATGCCCATTTGAATCTTGGTCAAATCCTAGGTTTGACCAAGATTTAAACCAATTTAAAACATGAAAATGAAAATGAAAGCCTGGATTCTTCTTAGTCACTCCAAAATGAAGCTTTTGGGAGTTTTTTCAATTTCCAATGTTTGAAACCCAAAACCACTTTTCTTCATGCTTGACTTCATAAGACAGAGTTTAGGGTTAGGGGGTATATACAATATTTTTCTGGTTTGAATATGTCTAGACTTCGTTGATCAACTGTAATGCTTACTATATGACATAAGAAGCTTATGTGCTTTGGTTTTTTTTTTGATTTCTTTTTTGAATTTTTATGCCCACTTGAATCCTGGTCAAATCCTTTGTTTGACCAAGATTTAAACAAGTTAAAACATGAAAATGAAAAAGTAAGCCTGGCTCCTTCTTAGTCATGAAAATGAGTTAACTTGGCTTTCCAACCCTTGAATCCATAGGAAACTTTGTACTAATGCAGTATAATAATCACCCGAGTTTTTACACCAACAGGTCTGTCACTTACGTGTGGTGCCCATGCGTGAGGTCCCAAACTTCAGTGAGCACAAGTCACATGCGGTAGGCAGGCAAAATACCCGATCAATCCGGGCGGTGGCTGTTAAGGACCCGATCGCATTTCTTGCTTTCCCGGGGTCTACCATGTAAGAAGTTTGTTCCTTTTGGATGCATCACTCGTATTTGCAAGTTTTTTGGGGGTCCCGCAAATTCAGGGTAGCATCATGCCCCCCTTCCCACGCCAACACAAACAGAGTTCAACACAACCTAATTAAGCAAGGTTCAACACAGACATAGTTCAACAACCCCTAATTAAGCTAATAGGTTCACCACAAACGCTGCTGAGCAGCAAACATAAACAGAGTTCAACAAAAGATGCTGCTTTTGAAGCAGTAGGAGAGACAAACATGCACAACAGTTACGGAGTATATTTACCATCTTCTTCCTGTCGCCTCCTCCCGGTCCCGCTTCTTCTGCTTCATGCTGCCCATACCTTTAATCTTTGGTGGCTTGGGCTTGGGAGGAGGCACACTACAAGAAAAGTTCTGATAGACAACGTCCCAAAATCGTCAACTAAGGGGCATTTTTCGTCGCCTATGGGCCTAACCCGACGATATGGGTTCTGTTGTCGAAACTGCGTCAGGCAAAGTCCAACGACGATTTTTTCGGTCCGTCGCGCTTGGGCGCCCTTCCGCCACGGAAAATCGGACCGTTGCGGAAGTGTTTTCGGGAGCCCGTTGACTGCTGACGTCATGCAAACTGACATGTGGCAGACGCCGTTAACTGCCAGTTAACGGCGTTAACCGGCTGAAACCCCGTGGTAGATGGTAGGCCCACACGAGGCCTGCCACGTCTTAAGCGGGCCGGGCCAGATGACATAGTTTGACCGGTCAACTATATAGCTGGGCTGGTCCATTAGTTACGTGGGCCGGGCCTAACCTCTAATGTTGACTGGTCAAAACTTAAATGGGCCGGCCCATTTAACATGTGGGGTCCACCTTACAGCAACTGGGCCGGCCCAAGAAGCAAGTGGGCCGGGCCAAAAACACAGGTGGGTCCCACTTTCCTGTTAAAAAGCCGGCCCATTTAGTGTGTGGGGTCCACCGTATAGCAAGTGGGCCGGGCCAAAAACACAGGTGGGTCCCACTTTCCAGTTAAAGGATCGGCCCATTAAGTTTGTGGGGTCCACCATATAGCAAATGGGCCGGCCCAACAAAATAGTGGGCCGGGCCAAAAACACAGGTGGGTCCCACTTTCCTGTTAAAGGGCCGGCCCATTTAGTACGTGGGGCCCACCATATAGCCAGTGGGCTGGCCCACCAAGATAGTGGGCCGGGCCAAAAACACAGGTGGGTCCCACATTCCTGTTAATGGGCCGGCCCATTTGGTATGCGGGGTCCACCATATAGAAAGTGGGCCGGCCCAACAAGATAGTGGGCCGGGCCAAAAACACAGGTGGGTCCCACCTTCCACTTAAAGGGCCGGCCCATTTACCATGTGGGACCACCATAGAGCAAGTGGGCCGGCCCAACAAGATAGTGGGCCGGCCCAATAAGCACATGTGGGCCCCACTTTCCTATTAAAGGGCCGGCCCAACTAGTATGTGGGGTCCACAATATAGCAAGTGGGCCGGTCCAACAAGATAGTGGGCCGGGCCAAAAACACAAGTGGGTCCCACTTTCCTCTTAAAGGGCCGGCCCATTTATTATGTGGGGTCCTCCAAAAAAGCAAATGGGCTGGCCCAACTAATTAGTGGGCCGGCCCAGTAGTTGGTGGGGTCCACCTTAAAGCAAGTGGGCCAGCCCAATTAGTGTGTGGGGTCCACCGTAAATCAAATGGGCTGGCCCAAGAAGTAAGTGGGCCAGCCCGTTTAGTTGCTGTTTATATGCCGGCATAATATGCGCTTTAGGATTTTGCGGGCAGGCACATATGTGATTTCGCTTGATTGGGCCGTTTAAGGGATGGGAATTCGTGATTTAGATACTGAGAATATTTACGCAGCATTGATTTCTGTCGGATAGCCTCACTTACCACAAGCACCAAAGAAAAAATGCGCGAAAGAACTATAAAAACTAACTAAATATTACATCAGCTGCAAGGCATTGAAAAAAATATTACAGAACCCAGAGAAATTGAATGGTAATTAAACCTAGCAATACAATGAAGCGATCCGGCAATCTTTTAAGTTGTCCATGCAGCACCTATATCTGAAACAAAGACATTACAAGTTAAGACAGCAACAATGGAAAGGCAAAGACACTACAATATTGTTTGGCAAAGAATTTGGAACTCATCATTTCGTCGTTATAACAAGATCATTGTAATGCGCACAATAAGCAAACAAAGAGTGCATGCCGCATACCAACAGCCAATATAACAGAGCATGTTAGAATGAAACAAAGAGACTTACTACTGTCGAGTCCCATGCAAACCAACATGTTCAGGGAGTACAAAATTGGCATGAACAACATAGTAGCAGGCTATAAATTTTGTAACAACGACTGAGCAAGATGAAGTTATGATGGCTACATCTACAGAGCAGGGAATGTAAACCAAAAATAGAAGTTACGATGGCAAAAGCTAAAGAGGAGGGAATGTGAACCAACATGTGCCAAGTGCAATTACTTCACTTTGGCCGTGAACTAAATAATACTCCTGAACGTATAGTGAAGGGGATGCAAATCAAGATGTTTCGGGATATAAACTTGTAATGAGCAACACATGGAGGATAGTTAATGCTGGAGCTTAGGATGGACCAGATACAGAATATAGTGGGATCACCTGTGAACTTGTATAAGAGGGAATGCAAACCAATATGTTCAGCTTTCCATATGTGAGCGTCATGCCAAGTCAGAGAAACAAGTCAATAATGCAGCTTTTGAAGAACAAGATGGCACGCAAAATTATTATCTAGTAGTATGACAAGTTTATTTGTACTACAGGCTAGATAGCAGAGTGATAGCATGCCAAACTAAGTCCTTACTTTGTTAGCTTACAATGAACTAGATACAAAACAATGGCATCACCGTAGTACAGGGAATGCAAGCCAACATGTTCATGGAGTAAAAAATTGGCACATACAACTTAGTTTCAGGACATAATTTTTGTTACAAATACTGAGCAAGATTAAGTTATGATGGCTAGATCTACAGAGCAGGGAATGTAAACCAAATATAGAAGTTACGATGCCAAAAGCTATAGAGCAGGGAATGCGAACCAACATGTGCAATTACTTAAAATTGGCCATGAACTAAATAATAGCAGGATGTTACTATAATACCTACAGTATAATTTTTGTAACAACGACTGAGCAAGATAGAAGTTATGATGGCTACATCTACAGAGCAGGGAATGCAAACCAAAATGTTCAATCGCTTAAAGTTAGCAATGAAGTAGAAAATAGCAACGTGTTACGGTCATAGCTAGGAATGAACTAAAAGAGCTTCAGACAAACAAGCATCTGAACCCGTAACATGGCGCTAAAACAAGGGACTTACATTAGGAGAAGCACTCGTGGGAGTCGAGCAGATCTTCCTGGGGTTGATAGATCCGGTGATGAAGTACGCTACATGTGCTACTTGGGGTTGGAAAGACGGCCATTACACTTCATGGTTACTCATCTCATCTGCAAAAACGTAACGGCGCGTCGTTAGCACAAACAGGTTCCCCCAAGATTAAACAAGAACTTGCAGGCAAGCAATAGAAAAGCGACAGTAGAAGAGTTTAGATCATGCACTGCGCCGGTGAAGCAGATCCGGTTCATGCACAGCGGTGTCGGTGAGCACGATCCGCTGCGGTGGACGACGGATCCCGGCGAAGCGGCTCCGGCGGGTGGACGATACCGCAGCTGAAGCGACTGCGGTAGACTGCTGGATGAGCATATGGTTTCAAGGTTCGGCGGGGATGATCCGGTCCGGTTGATGACGGCGTCGATGAAGCGGCTCCGGCAGGCAGCCGGATGACGAGGATCGCGAGGGCTCGGGTAGGCCAGGGAAGTCCGGCGGGGATGTTCCGGTGCGGTGGTCGTGGAGGTGGTAGAGAGAGGGACTTGAGAAGTTCCGGTGGGTGGTCTCGGATGAGAGACCGAAGGACAGGTATTTTTTCGGGGAGGGTTTCCGGGCTAGGGAGGTGGTGATCGAAAAAATGACGGGCAAACCCCTCACCAACCGACTTTGCTGTCATCTCCACAGGGGTAGAATGGGAATTTGGAAGCGTGTGAAATTTTTGTATTTTGTGGGCGGGAAGTTTTGCCGCTATGAGATTTTGAATTTCGCTAAGGTACAAGTATAATGATAAAAAATTGTGACACCGTACTAGTACCTCTGTTCATGGCCGAGTGCAAAATCAAATCATCATCACGTTGAATATAGGTCACTACCATGATCATGATCTATCTTCTTAATCCCATTCAAAAATGCGTTTGAAATATTTCAGGATTGGTGGGAGATTTTGCCGCCCGACAGAGATTAAATTAAACCACACGTTCGACAATTCAAACTTGAGACCTTGGCTATGATACCATTTAAGTTCGAACTGATTCAAAAAAGGCTCGGCAATTAATTTATATAACATCCACAGGAACAACTACCAAGTTGATCCCAACCGCAGATAAATGCATCCACCAACAAAAGTCTGAACGGTGCCTTAATCTAAGGAAACATTTCACAAGACCAATGTACTCACTATGTTAGTGTTCATCTCCAATTATCTATGGCATTTTCTTAGTCTTTGGGAGATTATAACGAACTTGATTGGCCTCGTGGCAGAGGGGCATCACATGCTTCTAACCTCGATCTCAACATGTCAACTTTTGTTCTTAGCATAGCTGTTGCAACTCGTTCTACTTGGAGTTGTTCCTCCAAAACTTGAGCAGAGAAAGACTTGGACTTGGGCATCAAAACCCAGCATTTCGCAGGAAAGAGTTTTTGGTGATATCTTTATCTTTCCCGGGTTTTGCCATCTCAAATTTCATATTAGCCAGACAAGTTTTGAGTTGTGTAAAAAGAAAAGTTATTACAGAGAAAAATGCAGATGGTAGATTTAATGTGTACGAACTACTTTTAATCATACAAGTTGACATGCACGACTATAATAAGGACCATCTATCTTGCTAGCAGGCATAATTATTAATGGGCTACCATGTACGGGAACCGTATCCTCTAACGTGAAGGAGCTAAGTCAGAAAAATAAAGAAGCAAAGTCGGGCTTACGTAGCATAAGTACATGGTTATGCACTTTGTCTTTAACTAATAAAGGTGATTACTGTAGATGTTTAAAAACTAAACTAAATTTTATTACACCATAATTTTCTCTTGCATGTAATTACTTCAAATGCAAGACACAAGTTTGTATTGTGCAAATTAATTTAAATTATTTGGATTTTAGACATATGGTTTGGGGGAAGGAAAGTTAGAGTCTTGTAGCTTCTCTAACTTTTCACCTTCAAGTTAGAGTACCGTAGCTTCTCTAACTTTTCACCCATGTACGTAGTCCTTCCAAGAAACAGCCGTTATTGCATTACGAGCAGAAAACAGTTCACACGTGCGCTCAGATTCAAATTTTCAGCATGCAGTCGATTTATGGTTTAATTGAAGTACACATCAGGATATTATTTCACACAAAATACAGCAGCCACATGGAACATATCTAATTTTAGTACAACAACAAAATTTGCAATTATTACAGACATCACGAAATTTTGAACGAAATTTTGAGCAGTAATTAATTCTGACATTGGCATCAAGATCCACTTGGTGAACAACAGAATCAAAGTTTATTTAGACACCTTCAATTCCCGGACACATCACAACCGGCTTACCATGACAAGTGCATAGGAGATTCTTTAGAACATTTTCTGTCAAAGTTTGCCTATTTTTCAATTCATGTATCTCTTGGCGTGTCTTGGCAATTAATTCATCGGCATCTTTGTTTTCCCGCCCAAATATATCAATCGCCTCTTGGAGTGCATCCAGAAATCTCTTTGTGCCGGATTAAGTTGACCAATAGATACCATGGGCCTATGCGAGCAATATGCACTCTCACCGCTTTGTGAAACATCAATACTTGAGGCATTGGCCCTTGCTTCTGGCATTGTAGCTTTATTTGAAGCCTGAAATTTAGATAAAACAAGTTACAACATCATATGATGCAATAAAAGACCTCCAATTTCAAGAACATCATTGAGCTGATATAACACAACAAGCAATCAAAAATAGAGCCTCGTACATCTATTTCTTCCGGAATGGTTGGTGTACCTGGGACTCGATGGACCAATGAGAGCACGTGCCATGCCATCCTTTGTTGCTCGTGAAATGACCGCAACACTTGATAAATGGGTTGTCCCTATCGACATTACAGCTTTGTTTGCAGTGCTGAAACTAAGACAAAACAAGTTAAAATGCAATACAATACAAGGCAAACAAACAGCATTGTTGACATAATTTTGAAAGAACCATGGGCAGATACAACAAAGAAACCAGTTAAGCCACATGCCTCTTAGAACAAACCAAACTAGATCATGGCGATGATGTATACAATGAACCAAGCAACTAGACATCATGTGCCCAATAACGAAGCCAGGTCACTGCATTAAGAAATCTAGCAAATAGCCAAATACGGTCAAAAGATGTGCATGTTGGATTTGATACTATTAGGAAAATAATGTATGATTGATTTAAGCATGACTCAGATAGTGCCTTCGACATCGCAGAAGGTCAATGCAACAATTAATTGTATGGCTTGTATGAAGTGCCATAACATTTAAATTAAGCATAACGAGGCATTGCTTAATCTGAGAACTGAGTGCTAGCTCAGTGGCAAGGCTTGCGAGTGCGCAGCCAGCCCACCCGGGTTCGAGTCCCAACAGGACCGAATTAAACGGGGTGTTATCTAGCGCGTATAAATTCGCTGCTAGAGAGGTCTCATCATCTATCTCACAACGTATAGACAAGGGAGGGAATCTTCCTACGTTGGTCAACGTTTAGGCAATGCTTAATCTTGAATTCATGATCAAACTCAAACAAAAAAGGGCATATAACAAGTAGCACCATGTGCATCATGTATAATAGATTACTAGAAACTGAATGAAGCAATTGAACATGGAGCGTATTATATAAACAACAGATCATTTGAATATGGATATACCACATCATGTCAATGGGACTCAGAAAACAAAGCTAGACATTTAAACAAGTAATATAACTATTTTTTCACCATGTTTCAAGTAGAATAGGAAGCTAGGTTAGGAATAAAGCAATCATGTTTCAAGTAGAATAGGAAGCTAGGTTAGGAATAAAGCAATAAAAAACATGAAGTGCATCATTTCAGCTAGGATCATTTCTATCAAACTTCATGCACTAGCCATGGAACAACAGGCAAACTCAATGAAGCAACAGGCAAAAAATTAACATAATAGAATTTCAGGACTTGTATTAACATAGCCAAATCATGTAACTTATACCTGGGCATGCCGGATGCCGGATGGGTCAAAGGCGGTGTGCAATGTTCCATATGGTCATTGTTTATATTTTATTAGATTCCATTAGGCAACTTAGGTAGTGCAACATACAGAAAATGATGCAATTGAACTATGCACAGGAGGTAAATTAACATTCCAAAAAAAAACAGGGAACTTACGTGAGCTTTTTTTTGAGTCACACGGACCACATCGGGTACTTGGACAGAAGAACCTGGTGCCTCACTGTTTCTCCTCTGCATGAAGGAGAGGCCAATTGTAAACAGAAACAGGTCCAAGATATAGAAGTTTGCATTAAGCAATATACAAAAAACAGCAGGTACTTACATGATTATAGGCGAGCTTTACTCTACGTTTATGAGTGTAAGATGTGCCTGCTGCACGTGTAATAACAACAAACAGTTACGAGTCACGGCTTTGCTATAATTAAATTGACACCAAATAGTAGTAGAAGCATTATGACGTGCATAAACATGTAATACAGGATCGCAGAAAGATATCAAACATGATGTAACTAGAGCAGTAGCCTACGGCCAAATAGTGAGAAATTGTAATCGTGTCAATTGTGGACTTGTATAGCCTACCCCAACTTGTTTGGGAATAAAGGCTTTGTTGTTGTTGTTGTCAATCGTGGACATGTAGAGCATTCAACGGCTCATGATTGGTGGCTCATATTTTGTAGAGTTTCAGCGAATGGGTGGGTTAGGTTACTCAGACCACCACACTGTGTATTTATATCATCTGAGTTAGGGTTACAATACTCTTTGGACATGGGCCTCTATGGGCCTCACACTGGATACAATATTACTACAGCGCTACTACTAAACTCACTCATGGTCCAACACACCCCCTCAAGATGATCATGGGTAAACAACCATGGCCATCTTGCAACAACAACATGACACATATGACAACTACCAGTAATGAACATTCAGCATAACTCCTAGGATACATGACAGCATTGCACTTTCCATCATCTTGTCATCTCGATTCATCTCTTCATCAGCAGCGAAGATATCCAGCTTCAACCATCTGGGATACGCACAACTCCTAACCATACACGTCCTCAACAACCCCGGCTGCCTCACCACACAAGTTCCGCAGAACCATCCACACTCGCCTCAATGTCCTCAGCCTCTCTTCTCCACTCTGCCCGGCCACCTCTTCCGTCTCTCCCACAAACCCCCAGCCAACTCCTGCCTCAACCATCCACTCCTCAAGCACCCATGCCTATCCCCGGTCAGGCCTCAACCAGTCTCACCTCAGGCACGCATGCCTTTCCCCTGGACATATCCACAACCATCACCATCACCACTAAACCGCAGCCTCATCAACTCCATCACGACTCAACCGCAGCCTCATCAACTCCATCACCACATATCCTCACAGCCTCACATCTCCATTTTCTCCTCACTTCCACTCGGATGGCGCCTCGTCTGCGCGCCCTGGCCAACCTGGCGGACCGCACCTGGCCACATCGACCGGCTCGCGCTGGTCAACGTCCAGCACCAACCTCCGGCTCCGCCCTGCGCTCAAAGGCTCGCCCCACTCCGCACGCCTCCAACTTCTGCCCCTCACACGGATCCAGATCTCTCTGCCACGGATTCACTTCCTCTTCTCTCCTTTCTAAACCAAAACGATCTTCACCCTCTTCTTTCTCCCCGCGCGAGCAGCCGCCGATCTCACACAGCTCACATCGCTGTGTGTGATAGCCGCAACCCGCGCAGAGCACCTGATGCGGCCTCCCGCCGCCTGGATTTCTACATCTCAACGGTGGGTTTTGTGATCAAAGGAAGAACTTGTTTGGTACTGTTTGTGGCGGCTAGCAGGAAGGAAACCTAGGCTCTGATACCATGTAGAGTTTCAGCGAATGGGTGGGTTTGGTCACGGAAAAACATACTTATGCGTCGTGTTTAAACCTAAAGGATGAGGTGGTTATCAACGAAAGCACTTGTAAGTTAGAAATATAGCACGAATTCAGAAATACAGTCAGCTGCAATACTCCTAACAGAACAAAACGCGCAGGGATGTCTGGTTACCTATTTCTGGGCGGCGTTTAGACGTGTTCCGCGTTCTTACGGGTGACGTGGAGGTCGGCGAGGGGAATGCTGTTGCGGTGGGTGCCGGGGAAGCAGATCTTGGGGGGTCGGAGAAGGACATGCTGGGCGGTCGATGAAGTGTTCAGTGCGCCGGCCGAACTAGAAGGTCGGTGAAGCAGATGATGTGCAGTGCACGGGGGCGTCGGTGTCGGCGAAGCTGGTCAGGTGCGGTGGTCGATAGAGTCGGCGAACGAGATACGGTGCGGTGGACGCCGGAGTAGGTGCGGATCAAGCGGATAGGGCAGCCTCGGGGTTTGAAGCCGTGGCAGCTTGAACGGCGAAGTGCGGCGGCCGGGAAGATCTGGAGGTAGGCAAGAGGGGCGGTTTCTCTGAGGGCTTGCGGGCGAAACTAGGGCGAAGCTGGGCGAAGCTGGGCGATAGAGGAGTAGAAGGGAATTTCGCAGTCCTTCTTTTGAGGAAAAAAATATTCGCAGATCTGAAACTTTGCGGCGCGAGATATTTGGGCGTTGGCGGGGAATTTTACCGCTCGATGATATTAAATTTTGGCTGCAGTAGGTTTTTTTTTTAGAGTATGTAATAATAATAAATAGTAGGCCCTACTAGTACTGTACGTCTGTTCAGGAATCCAAGGGGGTAGAGGTAGAGGTATAGATATATAGACAATATAGAGATATAAGAAATGGCGGGGGCTAGCGGAAATGCACTTTGCCTCATAGGAGCATATGCTCCCATTATGTGAATCCATATTTCAAAGTGTCAAAAAATTCTAAACTAAAATTTTACATGTATATCTAGACATTTTATGTTGGTACACAAGTTTTCTCACAAAAAAATTATGTGGCTCCTATAAAAAAGAAAAATTTTGATGTTGTAACACGACTACGTACAGTATATTTTTTGCCTTTTTTACACGCCACACAAAATGTCGTTTTTCCACGAAAACTTGTGAACGAACATATGATGTCACAATGTATACCAAAAAAATTAACATTTATATAATTTTTTTAATCATTTTCTATAATTGGTGCATATGCACGCGTGTGCCAAAACGCCACCTCCGCAGGCTAGGAGTTTCTAAACTTCTTATGGCACATCAAATAAAATGTTGTTCAAACAATAATAATAATGTGCTTATGATTGTTACTCCCTTCCACCATGAATAAAGTCCACATCGGTTTCGTGTCAAACTTTGACTCGAGATTTAGGTACCCACATGATAGTGCTAGTATCATAGCTAGTATCATACACATTGGTCCCACAAAAATGTTGATGTGGCAGCTAATTAAGTAGGAGAGAGGAGATTAGTGTAACATAGGTAGATACTGTATCATAGCGCAAACAACGAGAAAACTTAATGCTAAACAAATCTTGTACACAAATTTGCATTGAGATTCTAAAAAATAATAAATGTAGCATTACTATGATACTACTCCATGATACTACCCACTATAGAAATAGTATGACCAGCCTAATTTTATGACATCCGCAAAATATACCATTGGAAAGTTCATCGAAACAAGCATCCGATGATATAGTTTTGAATGACATGCAACTCATAATTGGCGGGCCCAAGTATTAGTCTAAGTTTGCCTCTGAAAACAAATTGGCATTGTACTCTAGGACAAAGGGAGACTACTCGCAATGGCAATATCATAAGTAGTATCATGCACTACATGCATGCAAAATGTTGATGTGTCATATCAGTTAATGATGAAAGAGACGATAGTGGTATCATAGGTAGATATCGTATCATATCATGTAGAACTAGAAAAATTACTGCCAAACAAATCTTGTACACACTTTTGTATTGAGATTCTACAAATCCCTAAATACATGTAACATATTATACTACTACATGATGATACTATGGACTGTGAAAATAATATCGTACATTAGTATCATATGTATGATACTATTATATGATACTCCCCATTGTGACTAGTCTAATAATAACAATAGTACTCAAATTTGTCTTGTCCCTCGGGTGTTTAGAAGTATATGTTCGGTCCCTCACGTATTTAAGAATTATGTTTGGCCCCTCAACTCTAATGTGGTCAAAATTGAGCACTTGAACACTTAGTTAGGTCTAGCAATGATAAAAACTTGATTGGTCTGTTTATTATTTGTTATGTGGCACGGCGGCAAAGCATTTTGCTAAATCTCAAGCACACATAGTTGGGGTCCATTAGAGGGACTAATTAAATCAAAGTACAATGGATTATAAAAGCAGGTTTTATCATTGATTAGCTTTGCAACGGCCTATCAACTGTAAGTGTTGCATGTGTTCTAAAGAACTATGTTCATCGTCACAGATCAAGAGGAGTACGCAGTGGAGGATGCACAAAACAACCGTAGGCCAGGTGGGCACACCTTACTAATTTTCTTTTTTCCACTTTATATGTGATAATTTTTTACATAATTAATTAACTAAACATTTTAAAATAGGGTGGGCCATTCAACCCAAACACCATGTTGCGTACGTCGCTGAGGGTAAGGGGTTTCATCTTCGTTCTATGGTATGAGTATGTAATGCGCGTGATACTCATCGAAGACAATATATATAGCAGACATCACATCAGATGAGCCTATGGATAAAAATGGGCCAAATCATATCTACTAGTGCACAAATGAAGTTAAAAATAGGTCAACCTTCATTAAACCGATACTACTTAAAAGACCATTGTTTGACCTAAGTAAGCGTATATATGAGGTATGTAATACTAGTCACAATGCATAGTATCATATATAAAAGTATGGTGTGTATGATACAATTAATACTACATGTTACTATGTCAACGATGCATGGTATCATGTACTAGTATCATAATCTTCTTATATTAATTGATTTGTAGAATCTCAATGCAGATCTATGTACAAGATTATTTAACATTAAATTTTCTAGTACTACGTGCTATGATACGGTATCTACCTATGATATTATAATCCTCTCTCTCATCTTTAATTGCAGTGCCACGTCAGCTTTTTGCAAGCATGAGATGCATGATAGTGTACTACCTATGATACTCCCATTGTGGGTAGTCTAAGGGGGCAATGTTAGACCTAATTAAGTGTTTGAGGTTAGTTATGGACCGCTGTTATACCTAATTGTGTTTGAGGTCAGTTAGGGACCTTATTATACATAATTAAGTGTTAGAGGTGAGTTCAAATAATAATATATAGTTGGGGTCTAAAGTTCACCAACGTATGGAACACACGAGCTGCCAAATGTGTACTTAATTAACCCTATTAGGAAAACACAAGATTATCTCATTCAACAAAATATTATGAAAGTGTATCACAATTGTATTTATCCCTTATCTCTCTCATGTTAACCGAGACAAGAGTTCGTTCTAGGTCAGCTCTACGACAATTAGCGTCGCAAGGGTGGTAACATAGGTGTGCAGTTGCGAAAGTTTTTTCCCAAGTTGTCGACTTCCTCAATCCACACTTAATATTTGTGCATGCGGGCCTAAGTATATGGTACTACTTAGTTCTATTCCTAGTATATATGTTGGGTGACTTAGAAAAATCATACTTCATACATGATTCCTTCGAAAATCCTTTAGGGCTTCTTTGATTCATATTAGGTTGGTATAAGATAATAGGATTTAGATCTTATAGGAATATTTCCTACACTAGTAGTTTGATTCATATGAACATATCCAATAGGAAATAATCCTATAGGAATCATCAAGTAGTGCAAATCCTAGTATAGGATTAAATATTTGGTCCTACCTCATGGAAAAATTCATTTGGCGCAATCAAACGCAACTCATCTTATTATAGGATTTAACTACACATGTCATCCCAAATCCCAATCCTACATTCCTACTCCTATGATTTCCCTATCCTGTGAATGAAAGGAGCCCTTAAAATCAAACTATCCCGCACCTCGTCGATTCGTATAAAACCGACTCTAGCCAACAACTCTTCGCCCGACCTTTCTTCTTCACCATCAGTGCCACCACACACCTGTCATTTTCCATTGCAACGCATTTAGGGTGTGTTCGGTTCCAGAACCAAGTGGAATGGAATGGAACCGTTCCGCACCTAGAGCCCATTCTTGTGTTCGGTTGTGGAATGGAACGGAACCGAGTGGTTCCTCGAAAGGGAATATTCTCCCCATATGCAAAATGCACCCATTCCACCGAATCGGTGGAATGTGGTGGAACGGCTGTTACTTAGCCGCTATTAATTACAAAGCACTTCACTAATCCAACCAAAAAAATTATTAGTTGTTGTTAATTATGATTTTGAGATTAAAAAGGCCACTATTAATTACGATATTTAGACAAAAGATTAAACTTTAACTTCATTCCGTTCTACTCTCCAAATTCCCGACCATACAAAAAATAACATTAATTACGATTTTAAGATTAAAAAGGCCATTAGGCGTTGTTAATTACGATTTTAAGATTTAAAAGGCTATTTGCCATTGTTAATTACGATTCTTAGACAAAAGTTTAGTTTAACCACATTCCGTTCTGCTCTCCAATTCCTCCAACCGAACAAAAAAAGTACCATTCTCGTACCTCCTTTTTGTCCAAACCGAACGCGGGATGGAACCATTCCATTCCTCTGAAAGGAACCATTCCTTACTAAAATCTTCTTGTGCCACCTCCCAGTTTAAAGGCCTACTCGCATAACCCTACAGCTCTGCACTCGCGTGGGCAACCGAACACACCTACATCATCAATGCCCCGCGTACTTATCCGCACCGCCTACAGCTCTGCACTCCTATGACCTATCCATGGTTGGGCAGTCAAAAAAAGCTGCGTCTCATGGGAAATCAACAAGCCACGCAAGCAAGTCGCAAGCATCATAAATTCCGAATCAATGCCTAGCTACGGTCTACCCGGCCTCCTCCCAACTCATTGTCCTTGAGGCCTTAACAAAGCCTTCTAAAAGGGTTTTATCAAAATATTCCATATGGATTAGTAAAAAACGCACCTGCTAAAGATTCATATATGCCCCTAGGTTAAAAATATGCATCTCAAATTTGTATGGATACATATGTATCTCTCGACTAAAATGCATGTATCAAGACATAAGTGAGACACCTATATATTTTCAAACGGGGATGTAGGAGAAGATTGTTTGGGTCATGTGTTGGCAATAAAAAATGGATTCCCCATTTCATCTGTGCACAAGGAGGGCAAAACGAGTGGTCTTTTGTGAAGTGTCTCTACCAATCTACAACCACTTCAATTTTCACATGTACGCTAGACCCTGAAAGATGTCCAAATCAAGTTGCAGTGTTTTATCTCGATCCACATCTACATATGGTTTTATAATTGAGCTTTATCCTAATGAATTCAAAATTAAACCGTATGAGTTTGCTTGTTTTTGTACCCACTTGGGAAGGGTTCATGCGGATCTGTAGCGAACTTTCTTGTGAAGACATATTTTGGCACATACTGTATGTGAATCTTCTCACGGCCATCAACTTTGAATACTCAAGTTTTTTACTCCTATATATGCAAAATGATATCAGTGTACCATTTTACTTATTCACAATGTTGGCAAAAAATGTATTTTTATGCCCATCTATTTCCATTTTTTGATTTCTTTTTTGAATTTTCATGCCCATTTGTAGATTTGACCAAGATTTAAACAAGTTTAACACATGAAAAATGAAAAGGTAAGCATGGATCCTTCTTAGACACTCTAAAATGAAGCTTTTGGGAGGTTCTTGAAATTTCCAAGTTTGAAACCCAAAACCACTTCTTCTCTTCATGTTTGACTACATAAGATAGAGTTTAGGGTTAGGGGTAGATACATGATTTTTCTTGTTTGAATATGTCTAGACCTTGTTTATCAACTTTAATGCTTACTATATGACATAAGAAGACTATGTGCTTTGGTTTTTCATTTTCTGTTTTTTTAATATTTTATGCCCATTTGAATCTTGGTCAAATCCTAGGTTTGACCAGGATTTAAGCAAGTTTAAAACATGAAAACGACTTCTCTTCGTGCTTGACTTCTTATTCACTCCAAAATGAAGCTTTTGGAAGGGTTTCTGACATTTCCATGTTTGAAACCCAAAACGACATCTCTTCGTGCTTGACTTCATAAGATAGAGTTTAGGGTTAGGGGGTAGATACATGAATTTTCTGGTTTGAATATGTCTAGACCTAGCTTGTTTATCAACTTGAATGCTTGCTATATGACATCAGAAGACTATGTGTTTGGTTTTTTTTTTTTTGAATTTGTTATGCCCATTTGAATCCTGGTCAAATCCTAGGTTTGACCAAGATTTAAACAAGTATAAAACATGAAAATGAAAAGTAAGCCTGGATCCTTCTTATTCACTCCAAAATGAAGCTTTTGGGAGGGTTTTTGAAATTTCCATGTTTGAAACCCAAAATGACTTCTCTTCGTGATTGACTTCATAAGACAGAGTTTAGGGTTAGGGGTAGATACCGGATTTTTCTGGTTTGAATATGTCTAGACCTTGTTTATCAAATTGAATGCTTGCTATATGACATCAGAAGACTATGTGTTTGGTTTTTGTTTTTTGAATTTGTTATGCCCATTTGAATCTTAGTCAAATCCTAGGTTTGAATATATATGTCTAGACCTTGTATATCAACTTGAATGCCTTACTATACATATGACATAAGAATGTTATGTGCTTTGGTTTTTCATTCTTTTCATTTTTTTCTGAATTTTTAGGGCCATTTGAATCTTGGTCAAATCCTTGGTTTGACCAAGATTTAAACAAATTTAAAACATGAAAATGAAAAGGGAAGTCTGTATCCTTCTTAGTCACTCTAAAATGAAGCTTTTGGGATGTTCTTTAAATTTCAGTGTTTGAAACCCAAAACGACTTCCCTTCATGCTAGACTTCATAAGATCGACAGGGGGTAGATACATGATTTGTCTGGTTTGGATATATCTAGACCTTGTTTATCAACTTGATTGCTTACGATATGACATAAGAAGACTATGTGATTTGGTTTTTCATTTTTCTGATTTTTTTGAATTTTGTGCCCACCCATTTGTATCTTCGTCAAATCCTAGGTTTGACCAAGATAATTTAAACAAGTTTAAAACATGAAAATGTAAAGGGAAGCATGTATCCTTCTTAGTCACTCTAAAATGAAGCTTTTGGGAGGTTTTTGAAATTTCGATGTTTGAAACCCAAAACCACTTCTCTTCACATGCTTGACTTCATAAGACAGAGTTTAGGGTTTAGGGGTATAGATACATGATTTGTCTGGTTTGAATATGTCTAGACCTTGTTTATCAACTTGAATGCTTACTATATGACATAAGAAGACTATGTGATTTGGTTTTTCATTTTTCTGTTTTTTAATTATTTTTCTGCCCATTTGAATCTTGGTCAAATCCTAGGTTTGAACAAGATTTAGACAAGTTTAACACGTGAAATTAAACGAATAAGTAAGCATTGATCCTTCTTAGTCACTCCAAAATGTACCAATTGATAGTGTTAACTTTGCTTCATGGAAAAAATAATGTCATGTAAATGAGTTAACTTGGATTTCCTACCCTTGAATCCATAGGAAACTTTGTTCTAATGCACTATTATAATCAACCGAAGTTTTTACACCAACAGGTCTGTCACTTACGTGTGGTGCCCACGCGTGAGGTCCCACACTTCAGTGAGCACAAGTCACGTGCAATAGGTACGCCAACTCCCAGCCATCTTCTTTGTCAAGAGAAGACGCATCAGGATGCGTATTGGAAGTCCGTGGGTCCTTCTGGATCCTTCGGTTGTCCCTCTCACAAAAAAAAACAAATCTATCTCATTCTCGGCCTCGCTCGACTTGCTCGCTCGCTCGCACGTCCCGCACCGACAAACCTCGCACAACAGTCAACATCATCATCATCACCCGAAAAAGGGAGACACCATAATGCTCGCCTTTTTTCTCTCCTTCCGAGTGATCCCTCTTCCTCCGAGTTTCACTCGACGGGCAAACGCACATCTGCAGCATAGTAATAATAAAAAGGTAGAAAAATCGATATACGAATCTATAATTAAATAGGTTAAACTAGGGTTTTGCCCTGTACTACAGATCAAGGTTCAAAAAAATCCAACTACGGGGTTCGAACAACACGATTCTAATCCAAGAACTTTTTCGACCTCATCCAAGTGGCCTCAAACTATAGGGTTAGCATCTAGTGCCGGATGTGTGAAAATGTATGCACTATGTGTGCTATAACTTGTATGTCTTTCAAATTTGAACCAACTTTGAATAAGTTTGAAATATTTGAAATGGGGCTTTTGGCTTAAACGTTTGAAACTCAAAACGATTCTCTTCATGCTAGACTTCATAAGACCGACTTTAGGGTTAGGGGTAGATACATGATTTGTCTGGTTTGAATATGTCTAAACCTTGTTTATCAACTTTAATGCTAACTTCTCAGTCACTCTAAAATGAAGTTTTTGGAGGTTTTTGAAATTTCCATCTTTGAAACCCAAAACCACTTCTCTTCATGCTTGACTTCATAAGAAAAAGTTTAGGGTTAGGGGTATAGATACATGATTTGTATGGTTTGAATATGTCCAAACCTTGTTTATCAACTTGAATATGCTTACTATATGACATAAGAAGACTATGTACTTTGGTTTTTAATTTTTCTGATTTTTTTAATTTTCTGCGCATTTGAATCATATCTTGGTCAAATCCTAGGTTTCACCAAGATTTAGACAAGTTTAACACGTGAAAATGAGTAAGTAAGCATGGATCCTTCTTAGTCACTCTAAAATGAAGCTTTTGGGATGTTCTTGAAATTTCCATGTTTGAAACCCAAAACCACTTCTCTTCATGATTGACTTCCATAAGATCGACAGATCAGTTTAGGGTTAGGGGTAGATATATACATGATTTTTTGGTTTGAAT
The DNA here is from genome assembly GCF_019359855.2 of Lolium perenne. Taxonomy (NCBI): domain Eukaryota; kingdom Viridiplantae; phylum Streptophyta; class Magnoliopsida; order Poales; family Poaceae; genus Lolium; species Lolium perenne. The sequence continues at coordinate 81,635,077 of NC_067248.2, read as the reverse complement.
ATGTCTAGACCTTGTTTATCAACTTGAATGCTTACTATACATATGACATAAGAATGCTATGTGCTTTGGTTTTTCATTCTCTTTTTGAATTTTTCTAAATTTTTAGGCCCATTTGAATCTTGGTCAAATCCTTGGTTTGACCAAGATTTAAACAAGTTTAAAACATGAAAATGAAAAGGGAAGTCAGTATCCTTCGTAGTCACTCTAAAATGGAGAAGCTTTTGGGATGTTCTTGTAATTTCTATGTTTGAAACCGAAAACGAGTTCCCTTCATGCTAGTAGACTAGCTTCATATGATCGACAGGCCGGGGGTAGATACATGATTTGTCTGGTTTGGATATATCTAGACCTTGTTTATCAACTTTAATGCTTACTATATGACATATATAAGAAAACTATTGCTTTGGTTTTTCCTTTTTCTGTTTTTTTTTTAATTTTGATGCCCATTTGAATCATGTCGAATCCTAGGTTTGACCAAGATAATTTAAACAAGTTTAAAACATGAAAATGAAAAGGGAAGCATGTATCCTTCTTAGTCACTCTAAAATGAAGCTTTTGGGAGGTTTTTGAAATTTCCATGTTTGAAACCCAAAACCACTTCTCTTCACATGCTTGACTTCATAAGACAGAGTTTAGGGGGTTAGGGGTATAGATACATGATTTGTCTAGTTGAATATGTCTAGACCTTGTTTATCAACTTTAATGCTTACTATATGACATAAGAAAACAATTGCTTTGGTTTTTCTTTTTCTGATTTTTTTGAATTTTGATGCCCCTTTGAATCTTGTCAAATTCTAGGTTTGACCAAGATTTAAACAAGTTTAAAACATGAAAATGAAAAGGGAAGCATGTAACCTTCTCAGTCACTCTAAAATGAAGTTTTTGGGAGGTTTTTGATATTTCCATGTTTGAAACCCGAAACCACTTCTCTTCATGCTTGACTTCATAAGACAGAGTTTAGGGTTAGGGGTAGATACATGATTTGTATGGTTTGAATATGTCCAAACCTTGTTTATCAACTTGAATATGCTTATGTGCTTTGGTTTTTTATTTTTCTGATTTTTTTGAATTTTATGCCCATAAATCTTGGTCAAATCCTAGGTTTGACCAGGATTTAAACAAGTTTAAAACATGAAATGAAAAGATAAGCCTGGATCCTTCTTAGTCACTCTAAAATGAAGCTTTTGGGAGGTTCTTGAAATTTCCATATTTGAAACCCAAAACCACTTCTCTACATGATTGACTTCATAAGACATAGTTTAATTAGAGTTTTAGGGGTAGATATATACATGATTTTTCTGGTTTGAATATATATGTCTAGACCTTGTTTATCAACTTGAATGCTTACTATACATATGACATAAGAATGCTATATATGTGCTTTGGTTTTTCATTCTTTTGATTTTTTTCTGAATTTTTAGAGCCATTTGAATCTTGCATGGTTAAACTTGGGTTTTGCCCAGTTCTAAAGATCAAGGGTTCAAAAAAATCCAACTACGGGTTCGAACAACACGATTCTAATCCAAGAATTTTTTCGACCTCATCCAAATGGCCTCAAACTATAGGGTTAGCATCTAGTGCAGTATGTGTGAAAATGTATGCACTATGTGTGCTATAACTTGTATGTCTTTCAAATTAAGTTGATAAACAAGGTCTGCTAGACATATTCAAACCAGAATATTATACTGCATTAGTACAAAAAGTTTCCTATGGATTCATCAAGGGTAGTAAAGCCAAGTTAACTCATTGTCATGACTAAGAAGGATCCATGCTTACTTTTTCATTTTCATGTTTTAAACTTGTTTAAATCTTGGTCAAACCTAGGATTTGACCAAGATTCAAATGGTCATAAAAAATCAAACAAAATCAAGAAAATCAAAAACCAAACCACATAGTCTTCTTATGTAATATACTAAGCATTCAAGTTGATCAACGAAGTCTAGACATATTCAAACCAGAAAAATCATGTATCTACCCCCTAACCCTAAACGTTGTCTTATGAAGTCAAGCATGAAGAGAAGAAGTGGTTTTGGGTTTCAAACATGGAAATTTCAAAAACCCACCCAAAAGCTTCATTTTGGAGTGACTAAGAAGGATCCAAGCTTACTTTTTCATTTTCATGTTTCAAACTTGTTTAAATCTTTGTCAAACCTAGGATTTGACCAAGATTCAAATGGGCATAAAAATTCAAAAAAGAAATCAAAAAAATGAAACACCAAAGCACATAAACTTCTTATGTCATATAGTAATTAAGCATTCATGTTGATCAACAAAGTCTATATATATTTAAACAATAAAAATCATGTATATATACCCCCAAACCCAAAACCACTTCTCTTCACATGCTTGACTTCATAAGACAGAGTTTAGGGGTTAGGGGTATAGATACATGATTTTCTCTGGTTTGAATATGTCTAGACCTTGTTTATCAACTTGAATGCTTACTATGTGATTTGGTTTTTCATTTTTCTGTTTTTTAATTATTTTTCTGCCCATTTGAATCTTGGTCAAATCCTAGGTTTGAACAAGATTTAGACAAGTTTAACACGTGAAATTAAACGAATAAGTAAGCATTGATCCTTCTTAGTCACTCCAAAATGTACCAATTGATAGTGTTAACTTTGCTTCATGGAAAAAATAATGTCATGTAAATGAGTTAACTTGGATTTCCTACCCTTGAATCCATAGGAAACTTTGTTCTAATGCACTATAATAATCAACCGAGTTTTTACACCAACAGGTCTGTCACTTACGTGTGGTGCCCACGCGTGTGGTCCCACACTTGAGTGAGCACAAGTCACGTGCAACAGGTACGCCAACTCCCAGCCATCTTCTTTGTCAAGAGAAGACGCATCAGGATGCGTATTGGAAGTCTGTGGGTCCTTCTGGATCCTTCGGTTGTCCCTCTCACAAAAAAAAACAAATCTCTCTCATTCTCGGCCTCGCTCGACTCGCTCGCTCGCTCGCTCGCACCTCCTGCGCACTGACAAACCCTGCACAACAGTCAACATCACCAGAAAAAGAATATACACCATCAATAAGAGGGGCCCCGTGACTGCTCTCCCTTCTTCTCCTTCCGAGTGATTCCTCTTCCTCCGAGTTTCACTCGACGGGCAAACACACATGTGCTGCATAGTAATAATAAAAAAGTAAAAGAATCGACTACAAATCTATTATTAAATAGGTTATAAACTAGGGTTTTCCCAGTACTACAGATCAAGTTGAAAAAAAAAATCCAACTACGGGGTTTGATTTTGGCCTACAAATAAAAAATTAAATAAGTTGAACTAGTATTCCTCTAAAAAATCATTTTGGTTTGCATTGTTTGATAATTTTCATAGCTAGAGTGCATCACAATTTTTTGATTTCATGCTTTGCTTTGCCAATTTTGATTTTTTCTAACCACCTTCTCTTTGATTTCAAATTTAGGTCAAACTATCGGTGCCTACTATGTGTTCTACTTGAATTGGATGCAGCATGCGCACATGATATGTTTTGCCATTGTTTTGGGCTTCCACACATCTTGGGGCATCCAAGTATTTAAGTTACCTTGTTTTTTAATTGTAATTCATGTACCCTTTCCTCCCAATTAAATTTTGGTTTTACATTTTTAATTTTTTTAAATTTTTATGCCCATTCTGATGTCATATAGTTAGCATTTAAGTTGATAAACAAGGTCTAGACATATTCAAACCGGAAAAATCATGTATCTACCCCTAACCCAAAACTCTGTCTTATCAAGTCAAGCACGAAGAGAAGTCGTTTTGGGTTTCAAACATGGAATTTTCAAAAACCCTCCAAAAAGCTTCATTTTGGAGTGACTAAGAAGGATGGAGGCTTAACTTTTTCATTTTCATGTTTTAAACATGTTTAAATCTTGGTCAAACCTATTATTTGACAAAGAATCTGATGGGCTTAAAATTTCAAAAAAATCAAAAAATGAAAAACCAAAGCATGCAGTCTTCTTATATATGTCATATATATATTACGACACATTCAAGTTGATAAACAAGGTTTGGACATATTCAAACCAAAAAATCATGTATCTACCCCCTAACGCTAAACTCTGTCATATGAAGTCAAGCATATGAAGAGAAGTGGTTTTGGGTTTCAAACATGGAAATTTCCATGCTTGAAACCAAAAACCACTTCTCTTCATGCATGCTTGACTTCATAAGACAGAGTTTAGGGTTAGGTGGTAGATACATGATTTTCCTGGTTTGAATATGTGTAGACCTTGTTTATCAAATTAATTGAATGCTTACTATATAACATAAGAGAAGACCTTGTTTTTTTTTTGAATTTTTATACCCATTTGAATCTTTGTCAAATCCTTGGTTCCACCAAGATTTGAATAAGTTAAAAACATGAATATGAAAAAGTAAGCATGTATGCTTCTTAGTCACTTCAAAATGAAGCTCTTGGGAGGGTTTTTGAATTTCCATATTCGAAACCAAAAACCACATATCTTCATGCTTGACTTCATGAAACAAAGTTTAGGGTTAGGGGTAGATACATGCATGATTTTTCTTGTTTGAATATGTCTAGAACTTGTTTATCAACTTAATTGAATGCCTACTATATAACATAAGAAGACCTTTTTTGTTTTTTTTTTAAAAATTTATACCCATTTGAATCTTGGTCAAATCCTAGGTTTCACCAAGATTTGAATAAGTTTAAAACATGAATATGAAAAAGTAAGCATGCATGTATGCTTCTTAATTAATCACTTCGAAATGAAGCTCTTGGGAGGGTTTTTGAAATTTCCATGTTTGAAACCAAAAACCACATATCTTCATGCATGCGCTTGACTTCATGAGACAGAGTTTAGTGTTAGGGGGTAGATACATGATTTCTCTCGTTTGAATATGTTTGAAACCAAAAACCACATATCTCTGGTTTGCCCGCACTTAGAAATGATATTTGCATCACTTATCATATGTTTGCCCATTTGAATCTTGTCAAATCCTAGATTTGACCAAGATAATTTAAACAAGTTTAAAACATGAAAATGAAAAGGCAAGCTTGTATCCTTCTTAGTCACTCTAAAATGAAGTTTGGGGAGGTTTTTGAAATTTCCATGCTTGAAACCAAAAAACCACTTCTCTTCATGCTTGACTTCATAAAGACAAAGTTTGGGGATATATAGGGGTAGATACATGATTTTTCTGGTTTGATATGTCTAGACCTTGTTTATCAACTTAATTGAATGCTTACTATATGACATAAGAAGACTATGTGCCTTGATTTTACATTTTTTAAATTATGCCCATTTGAATCTTGGTCAAATCCTAGGTTTGACCATGATTTCAACAAGTTTAAAACATGAATATGAAAATTAAGCATGTATCCTTCGTAGTCACTCCAAAATGAAGCTCTTGAGAGGGTTTTTGAAATTTCCATGTTTGAAACCAAAAAACCACGTACTTCTCTTCATGCTTGACTTCATAAGACAGAGTTTGGGGTTAGGGGTAGCTTGATACATGATTTTTCTCGTTTGAATATGTCTAGACCTTGTTATCAACTTAATTGAATGCTTACTATATATATGACATAAGAAGACTATGTGCATTGGTTTTTGCATTTTATTGTTTTTTTTAATTTTATGCCCATTTGAATCTTGGTCAAATCCTAAGTTTGACCATGATTTAAACAAGTTGAAAACATGAATATGAAAAATTAAGCATATATCCTTCTTAGTCACTCCAAAATGAAGCCCTTGGGAGGGTTTTTGAAATTTCCATGTTTTAAACCAAAAACCACATATCTTCATGCTTGACTTCATGAGATAGAGTTTAGGGTTAGGGGTAGATACATGATTTCTCTGGTTTGAATATATCTAGACCTTGTTTATCAACTTAATTGAATGCTTACTAATGTGACATAAGAAGACTATGTGCCTTGATTTTCCATTTTTTGTTTTTTCTGAATTTTTATGCCCATTTGAATCTTGGTCAAATCCTAGGTTTGACCATGATTTAAACAAGTTTAATAAAACATGAATAGGAAAAATTAAGCATATATCCTTCTTAGTCACTCCAAAATGTAGATCTTGGTAGGGTTTTTAAAATTTCCATGTTTGAAACCAAAAACCACGACTTCTCTTCATGCATGCTTGACTTCATAAGACAGAGTTTAGGGCTAGGGTAGCTAGATACATGATGTTTCTAGTTTGAATATGTCTAGACCTTGTTTATCAACTTAATTGAATGCTTACTATATGACATAAGAAGACTATGTGCCTTGATTTTACATTTTTTTTAAATTATGCCCATTTGAATCTTGGTCAAATCCTAGGTTTGACCATGATTTAAACAAGTTTGTTTATCAACTTGAATGCTTGCTATATGACATCAGAAGACTATGTGTTTGGTTTTTGTTTTTTGAATTTGTTATGCCCATTTGAATCTTAGTCAAATCCTAGGTTTGAATATATATGTCTAGACCTTGTATATCAACTTGAATGCTTACTATACATATGACATAAGAATGTTATGTGCTTTGGTTTTTCATTCTTTTCATTTTTTTCTGAATTTTTAGGGCCATTTGAATCTTGGTCAAATCCTTGGTTTGACCAAGATTTAAACAAATTTAAAACATGAAAATGAAAAGGGAAGTCTGTATCCTTCTTAGTCACTCTAAATTTTTTTATACCCATTTGATTCTTCGTCAAATCCTAGGTTTGTTGACCTAGATTTGAACAAGTTTAAAACATGAATATGAAAAGGTAAGCATGTATGCTTCTTAATTAGTCACTCCAAAATGAAGCTCTTGGGAGGGTTTTTGAAATTTCCATGATTTAAACCAAAAACCACTTCTCTTCATGCTTGACTTCATAAGTTAGGGTTTAGGGATATATAGGGGGTAGATACATCATGATTTTTCTAGTTTGAATATGTCTAGAGCTTGTTTATCAACTTAATTGAATGCTTACTATATGACATAAGAAGACTATGTGCCTTGATATTTCATTTTTTTAAATTATGCCCTTTTGAATATTGGTCAAAACCTAGGTTTGACAAAGATTTAAAAAAGATTAAAACATGAAAATGAAAAAGTAAGCCTTGATCCTTCTGATTAACTCCAAAATGAAGGTTTTTGGGAGGGTTTTTGAAATATCCATGTTTGAAACCCAAAAACCACTTCTCTTCATGCAGAGTTTAGGGTTAGGGGTAGCTAGACACATGAATTTTCTGGTTTGATATGTCTAGACCTTGTTTATCAACTTAATTGGATGCTTACTATATGACATAAGAAGACTATGTGCCTTGATTTTACATTTTTTTAAAATTATGCCCATTTGAATCTTGGTCAAATCCTAGGTTTGACCATGATTTAAACAAGTTTGTTTATCAACTTGAATGCTTGCTATATGACATCAGAAGACTATGTGTTTGGTTTTTGTTTTTTGAATTTGTTATGCCCATTTGAATCTTAGTCAAATCCTAGGTTTGAATATATATGTCTAGACCTTGTATATCAACTTGAATGCTTACTATACATATGACATAAGAATGTTATGTGCTTTGGTTTTTCATTCTTTTCATTTTTTTCTGAATTTTTAGGGCCATTTGAATCTTGGTCAAATCCTTGGTTTGACCAAGATTTAAACAAATTTAAAACATGAAAATGAAAAGGGAAGTATGTATCCTTCTTAGTCACTCTAAAATGAAGCTTTTGGGATGTTCTTTAAATTTCAATGTTTGAAACCCAAAACGACTTCCCTTCATGCTAGACTTCATAAGATCGACAGGGGGTAGATACATGATTTGTCTGGTTTGGATATATCTATACCTTGTTTATCAACTTGATTGCTTACGATATGACATAAGAAGACTATGTGATTTGGTTTTTCATTTTTCTGATTTTTTTGAATTTTGTGCCCACCCATTTGTATCTTCGTCAAATCCTAGGTTTGACCAAGATAATTTAAACAAGTTTAAAACATGAAAATGTAAAGGGAAGCATGTATCCTTCTTAGTCACTCTAAAATGAAGCTTTTGGGAGGTTTTTGAAATTTCGATGTTTGAAACCCAAAACCACTTCTCTTCACATGCTTGACTTCATAAGACAGAGTTTAGGGGTTAGGGGTATAGATACATGATTTGTCTGGTTTGAATATGTCTAGACCTTGTTTATCAACTTGAATGCTTACTATATGACATAAGAAGTCTATGTGATTTGGTTTTTCATTTTTCTGTTTTTTAATTATTTTTCTGCCCATTTGAATCTTGGTCAAATCCTAGGTTTGAACAAGATTTAGACAAGTTTAACACGTGAAATTAAACGAATAAGTAAGCATTGATCCTTCTTAGTCACTCCAAAATGTACCAATTGATAGTGTTAACTTTGCTTCATGGAAAAAATAATGTCATGTAAATGAGTTAACTTGGATTTCATACCCTTGAATCCATAGGAAACTTTGTTCTAATGCACTATTATAATCAACCGAGTTTTTACACCAACAGGTCTGTCACTTACGTGTGGTGCCCACGCGTGAGGTCCCACACTTCAGTGAGCACAAGTCACGTGCAATAGGTACGCCAACTCCCAGCCATCTTCTTTGTCAAGAGAAGACGCATCAGGATGCGTATTGGAAGTCCGTGGGTCCTTCTGGATCCTTCGGTTGTCCCTCTCACAAAAAAAAAATCTATCTCATTCTCGGCCTCGCTCGACTCGCTCGCTCGCTCGCTCGCACGTCCTGCGCACTGACAAACCCTGCACAACAGTCAACATCATCATCATCACCCGAAAAAGGGGAGACACCATAATGCTCTGCCTTTTTTCTCTCCTTCTGAGTGATCCCCCTTCCTCCGAGTTTCACTCGACGGGCAAACGCACATCTGCATCATAGTAATAATAAAAAGGTAGAAAAATCGATATACGAATCTATAATTAAATAGGTTAAACTAGGGTTTTGCCCTGTACTACAGATCAAGGTTCAAAAAATCCAACTACGGGGTTCGAACAACACGATTCTAATCCAAGAACTTTTTCGACCTCATCCAAGTGGCCTCAAACTATAGGGTTAGCATCTAGTGCAGTATGTGTGAAAATGTATGCACTATGTGTGCTATAACTTGTATGTCTTTCAAATTTGAACCAACTTTGAATAAGTTTGAAATATTTGAAATGGGGCTTTTGGCTTAAACGTTTGAAACTCAAAACGATTCTCTTCATGCTAGACTTCATAAGACCGAGTTTAGGGTTAGGGGTAGATACATGATTTGTCTGGTTTGAATATGTCTAAACCTTGTTTATCAACTTTAATGCTAACTTCTCAGTCACTCTAAAATGAAGTTTTTGGATGTTTTTGAAATTTCCATCTTTGAAACCCAAAACCACTTCTCTTCATGCTTGACTTCATAAGAAAAAGTTTAGGGTTAGGGGGTATAGATACATGATTTGTATGGTTTGAATATGTCCAAACCTTGTTTATCAACTTGAATATGCTTACTATATGACATAAGAAGACTATGTACTTTGGTTTTTAATTTTTCTGATTTTTTTAATTTTCTTTGCATTTGAATCATATCTTGGTCAAATCCTAGGTTTCACCAAGATTTAGACAAGTTTAACACGTGAAAATGAGTAAGTAAGCATGGATCCTTCTTAGTCACTCTAAAATGAAGCTTTTGGGATGTTCTTGAAATTTCCATGTTTGAAACCCAAAACCACTTCTCTTCATGATTGACTTCCATAAGATCGACAGATCAGTTTAGGGTTAGGGGTAGATATATACATGATTTTTTGGTTTGAATATGTCTAGACCTTGTTTATCAACTTGAATGCTTACTATACATATGACATAAGAATGCTATGTGCTTTGGTTTTTCATTCTCTTTTTTAATTTTTTCTAAATTTTTAGGCCCATTTGAATCTTGGTCAAATCCTTGGTTTGACCAAGATTTAAACAAGTTTAAAACATGAAAATGAAAAGGGAAGTCAGTATCCTTCGTAGTCACTCTAAAATGGAGAAGCTTTTGGGATGTTCTTGTAATTTCTATGTTTGAAACCGAAAACGAGTTCCCTTCATGCTAGTAGACTAGCTTCATAAGATCGACAGGCCGGGGGTAGATACATGATTTGTCTGGTTTGGATATATCTAGACCTTGTTTATCAACTTTAATGCTTACTATATGACATATATAAGAAAACTATTGCTTTGGTTTTTCCTTTTTCTGTTTTTTTTAATTTTGATGCCCATTTGAATCATGTCGAATCCTAGGTTTGACCAAGATAATTTAAACAAGTTTAAAACATGAAAATGAAAAGGGAAGCATGTATCCTTCTTAGTCACTCTAAAATGAAGCTTTTGGGAGGTTTTTGAAATTTCCATGTTTGAAACCCAAAACCACTTCTCTTCACATGCTTGACTTCATAAGACAGAGTTTAGGGGGTTAGGGGTATAGATACATGATTTGTCTGGTTGAATATGTCTAGACCTTGTTTATCAACTTTAATGCTTACTATATGACATAAGAAAACAATTGCTTTGGTTTTTCTTTTTCTGATTTTTTTGAATTTTGATGCCCATTTGAATCTTGTCAAATTCTAGGTTTGACCAAGATTTAAACAAGTTTAAAACATGAAAATGAAAAGGGAAGCATGTAACCTTCTCAGTCACTCTAAAATGAAGTTTTTGGGAGGTTTTTGATATTTCCATGTTTGAAACCCGAAACCACTTCTCTTCATGCTTGACTTCATAAGACAGAGTTTAGGGTTAGGGGTAGATACATGATTTGTATGGTTTGAATATGTCCAAACCTTGTTTATCAACTTGAATATGCTTATGTGCTTTGGTTTTTTATTTTTCTGATTTTTTTGAATTTTATGCCCATAAATTTTGGTCAAATCCTAGGTTTGACCAGGATTTAAACAAGTTTAAAACATGAAATGAAAAGATAAGCCTGGATCCTTCTTAGTCACTCTAAAATGAAGCTTTTGGGAGGTTCTTGAAATTTCCATATTTGAAACCCAAAACCACTTCTCTACATGATTGACTTCATAAGACATAGTTTAATTAGAGTTTTAGGGGTAGATATATACATGATTTTTCTGGTTTGAATATATATGTCTAGACCTTGTTTATCAACTTGAATGCTTACTATACATATGACATAGGAATGCTATATATGTGCTTTGGTTTTTCATTCTTTTGATTTTTTTCTGAATTTTTAGGGCCATTTGAATCTTGCATGGTTAAACTTGGGTTTTGCCCAGTTCTAAAGATCAAGGGTTCAAAAAAATCCAACTACGGGGTTTGAACAACACGATTCTAATCCAAGAATTTTTTCGACCTCATCCAAATGGCCTCAAACTATAGGGTTAGCATCTAGTGCAATATGTGTGAAAATGTATGCACTATGTGTGCTATAACTTGTATGTCTTTCAAATTAAGTTGATAAACAAGGTCTGCTAGACATATTCAAACCAGAATATTATACTGCATTAGTACAAAAAGTTTCCCATGGATTCATCAAGGGTAGTAAAGCCAAGTTAACTCATTGTCATGACTAAGAAGGATCCATGCTTACTTTTTCATTTTCATGTTTTAAACTTGTTTAAATCTTGGTCAAACCTAGGATTTGACCAAGATTCAAATGGTCATAAAAAATCAAACAAAATCAAGAAAATCAAAAACCAAACCACATAGTCTTCTTATGTAATATACTAAGCATTCAAGTTGATCAACGAAGTCTAGACATATTCAAACCAGAAAAATCATGTATCTACCCTCTAACCCTAAACGTTGTCTTATGAAGTCAAGCATGAAGAGAAGAAGTGGTTTTGGGTTTCAAACATGGAAATTTCAAAAACCCACCCAAAAGCTTCATTTTGGAGTGACTAAGAAGGATCCAAGCTTACTTTTTCATTTTCATGTTTCAAACTTGTTTAAATCTTTGTCAAACCTAGGATTTGACCAAGATTCAAATGGGCATAAAAATTCAAAAAAGAAATCAAAAAAATGAAACACCAAAGCACATAAACTTCTTATGTCATATAGTAATTAAGCATTCATGTTGATCAACAAAGTCTATATATATTTAAAAAATAAAAATCATGTATATATACCCCCAAACCCAAAACCACTTCTCTTCACATGCTTGACTTCATAAGACAGAGTTTAGGGGTTAGGGGTATAGATACATGATTTGTCTGGTTTGAATATGTCTAGACCTTGTTTATCAACTTGAATGCTTACTATGTGATTTGGTTTTTCATTTTTCTGTTTTTTAATTATTTTTCTGCCCATTTGAATCTTGGTCAAATCCTAGGTTTGAACAAGATTTAGACAAGTTTAACACGTGAAATTAAACGAATAAGTAAGCATTGATCCTTCTTAGTCACTCCAAAATGTACCAATTGATAGTGTTAACTTTGCTTCATGGAAAAAATAATGTCATGTAAATGAGTTAACTTGGATTTCCTACCCTTGAATCCATAGGAAACTTTGTTATAATGCACTATAATAATCAACCGAGTTTTTACACCAACAGGTCTGTCACTTACGTGTGGTGCCCACGCGTGTGGTCTGATACGTCCAATTTGCATCACTATTTTGTATCATAATTTGCTGTTATTCATTGATATATTTCATATTGGGACACAATACTTATGTTATTTCATCTATTTTGCATGTTTCATCATCATTGGAGGATCAAGCACCGGAGCCAGGATTCTGCTGGAAAAAGCACCGTCAGAACGCAATATTTCGGAAGATCAACTGTGGAAGGGAATTTCACGTAAATTCCTATTTTTCCAGATGACGGAGGGAGCCAGAAGGGGAAGAAGAGAGGAGCCACTGTGGGCCCAGACCATAGGGCGGCGCGGCCCATGGCCTGGCCGCGCCACCCTATGCTCTGGGGGGCCCACAGCCTCTTTCGCCTCCTTTTCTTCGCGTACTCCTTCGTCCCGAAAACCTAAGCCACAGAGAGGACCTCACGAAGGGTTACAGCCGCCTCTGCGGGGCGGAGAACACCAGAGAGAAAAGAGCTCTCCGGCGGGCAGGAATCCGCCGGGGAAATTCCCTCCCGGAGGGGGAAATCGACGCCATCGCCATCGTCATCGAGCGGGACATCATCTCCATCATCATCATCACCATCTCCACCATCTACACCGCCATCACCACCGCTGCACCTCGTCATCGCTGTAGCAATTCGGGTTAAATCTTGATTGTTTGATAGGGGAAACTCTCCCGGTGTTATTCTATACTTGTTGTAGATGCTATTGAGTGGAACCATTGAACCAAGGTTTATGTTCAGATTGTTATTCATCATCATATCACCTCTGATTGTATTCCATATGATGTCTCGTGAGTAGTTCGTTTAGTTCTTGAGGACATGGGTGAAGTCTAAATGCTAGTAGTGAATTATGGTTGAGTAATATTCAATGTTATGATATTTAAGTTGTGGTGTCATTCTTCTAGTGGTGTCGTGTGAACGTCGACTACACGACACTTCACCATTTATGGGCCTAGGGGAGTGCATCTTGTATTCGGTTGCTAATTGCGGGGTTGCCGGAGTGACAGAAACCTGAGCCCCCGTTAGTATATCGATGCAGGAGGGATCGCAGGATCTCAGAGTTTAAGGCTGTGGTTAGATTTATCTTAATTACTTTCTTGTAGTTGCGGATGCTTGCAAGGGGTATAATCACAAGTATGTATTAGTCCTAGGAAGGGCGGTGCATTAGCATAGGTTCACCCACACAACACTTATCAAAACAATGAAGATTATTAAACCACATGAAGCGAAAGTACTAGACTAAAATCCCCATGTGTCCTCAGGAACGTTTGGTCATTATAAGTAAACAAACCGGCTTGTCCTTTGTGCTAAAAAGGATTGGGCCACTCGCTGCAATTATTTCTCTCGCATTTTATTTACTTGTACTTTATTTATCTGCAATATCAAAACCCCCTGAATACTTGTCTGTGAGCATTTACAGTAAATCCTTCATCGAAACTGCTTGTCAACACCTTCTGCTCCTCGTTGGGTTCGACACTCTTATTTATCGAAAGTACTACGATACACCCCCTATACTTGTGGGTCATCAAGACTATTTTCTGGCGCCGTTGCCGGGGAGTGAAGCGCTATTGGTAAGTGGAATTGGTAAGGAAAACCTTTACTGTTTGTGCTGATTTTATTTACGCTTTCTGCTATAAATCATTATGGAGAGATCTTCTCTTCAATTTCTATTTGGGAAATCTACTACTACTGCAACGGTAGTGGATGAAGCGCCAGGTGAGGAAGTAGTACCATATAAAATACCTATGAAAATTATTGAACGCGTTATGGATAACCGCTATGAAGGGGATGGAACTGTTCATCCTGGTGATCATTTATTGTTTTTGCATGAATTATGCGGTTTATTCAAATGTGCAGGTATTTCTATGAATGAAGTTAGGAAGAAACTATTCACTATATCGCTGTCTGGTAAAGCGGCGCACTGGTATAAATTGCTGAAGAATGGTGATTCTATTGATTGGGAGGACATTGTGCCTTTATTTTATTCCAAATTTTATCCTCCAAGTGAAATTCACAAAGATCGGAACCGCATATATAATTTCTGGCCTCATGATGGAGAGAGTATTGCCCAAGCTTGGGGGAGATTGAAGTCTTTAATGCTCAAATGCCCCATTCATGAGCTTCCTGGTAATGTTATTATTGATAATTTCTATGCAAGACTTTCTTTTCAAGACAAGACCTTGCTGGATACTTCTTGTTCTGGATCATTTACACGCAACAAAGAAGAGTTTAAAAGGGACCTTCTTGATCGGATCCAAGAAAATACTGAAGGATGGGAGAACGACAAAGATAGAGAATCAGGTATAATTTATGATTATAAATGCATTGAAGCTTTTATGGATCTCGATAAATTTCGTAATATGAGTGCTACATATGGTCTTGATTCCCAAGTTGTTGCAAATCTTTATAGAGCTTTTGCCTCTCATTATGAACTGCCTAAGAAGAATTTTGATAAGTATCATGAACCATATAAAGATAAAATTGATTCATCTGTAAACAAATGTGTAGTGGTTGAAACTGCTGATAATGTTATTCCTGAAGCTTACATTGAAAAAACTCCTTTCCCTGCTAAAATGAAGGAGTACTCTGTCATATCTAGTGCAGTTAATAAAAGTGAAAAGAAACCTAAAGAACCTGAAGAACAAATTAAAATTGAACCTTTCTTGTTGCAATAGTTAAAGATCTTGTGACTGAAAATGTGGAGGATGGTCATATTATTTTCTGTGAAGATGCTTCTAATATTGTTTCACATCCTAATAAATCCAAACAAGTTAGTGTTCCTATGCTATCTGTTAGAATTGGTGATCATTGCTATTATGGTTTATGTGATATTGGTGCAAGTGTTAGTGCTATTCCTTATGAGCTTTACACGGAGATTATGCACGAAATTGGTTCTTGTGAACTTGAAGATATTGATGTGGTTATTCATTTGGCCAATAGAGAAACTATTTCTCCAATTGGTATTGTTCGAGATGTGGAAGTTCTATGTGGTAAGATTAAATATCCTGCTGACTTTTTGGTACTTGGTTCTGCTGCTAGTGATCATTGTCCTATCATTTTTGGTAGACCTTTTCTAAATACTTGTGGAGCTATTATAGATTGTAAGAAAGAGAAAATTTTGACTAGATTTGCTGGTGAACCTTATGAATTTAACTTTTCTAAATTTACCAAAACTCCTTATAAAGTTGACTTGCCTAGTAATGATTTTAAAATGGAGCAGTGTGCATCTATTGTTCTTGTTCCTAATAATCCTTTGCAGCAACATTTGGAGAATAGTGAAAGTGAAGCTTTTAGGAAAGAAAGAGATGAGCTTGAGGAAATTTTTCTTCGCCAACCTATTCTCAAGCATGATTTACCGGTGGAAGATTTGGGTACAACACCGCCACCGAAGGAAGATCCTGTTTTTGATTTAAAGCCTTTACCTGATAATCTTAAATATGCTCATATTGATGATAAGAAAATATATCCTGTTATTATTAGTTCTAAGCTTTCAGAGATTGAGGAAGAAAGGTTATTGGAAATATTGAAGAAACACCGAGGAGCTATTGGCTATACTCTTGATGATTTGAAAGGGATTTCTCCTTCTATTTGCCAACATGCTATTAATATGGAAGAAGATGCAAAGCCTGTTGTTGAACATCAACGTCGTCTAATTCCGAAGATGAAAGAAGTGGTAAGGAACGAGGTATTAAAACTTCTTGAAGCTGGTATTATATATCCTATTGCTGATAGTAGATGGGTTAGTCCTGTGCATTGTGTTCCTAAGAAAGGAGGAATGACTGTTGTGCCTAATGATAATGATGAGCTTATTCCTCAAAGAATAGTTGTAGGTTATAGAATGTGCATTGATTTTCGTAAAGTTAATAAAGTTACTAAGAAAGATCATTACCCTTTACCCTTTATTGATCAAATGCTAGAAAGGTTATCTAAAAATACTCATTTTTGCTTTCTTGATGGTTATTCTGGGTTTTCACAAATTGCTGTTAAAAGCTAAAGATCAAGAGAAAACCACGTTTACTTGTCCTTATGGAACTTATGCTTATAGGCGTATGCCTTTTGGTTTATGTAATGCTCCTGCTACTTTTCAAAGATGCATGTCTGCTATTTTTCATGGTTTTTGCGAAAGTATTGTAGAGGTGTTCATGGATGATTTTTCTGTCTATGGGAATTCTTTTGATAATTGCCTGCGAAACCTCGATAAAGTTTTGCATAGATGTGAAGAAACTAACCTTGTTCTTAATTGGGAGAAATGCCACTTTATGGTTAATGAAGGAATTGTATTGGGACATAAAATTTCCGAGAAAGGTATTGAAGTTGATAGAGCTAAAGTTGAAGCGATTGAGAAGATGCCTTATCCGAGGGATGTTAAAGGTATTCGTAGTGTTCTTGGTCATGCTGGGTTTTATAGGAGATTTATTAAAGATTTCTCTAAAATTTCAAAGCCTCTTACTAATCTTCTTCAAAAAGATGTACCTTTTGTTTTTGATGATGATTGTAAGGAAGCTTTTGAAACTCTAAAGAAAGCCTTAACAACTGCTCCTATAGTCGAACCTCCTGATTGGAATTTACCTTTTGAAATTATGTGTGATGCTAGTGATTTTGCTGTAGGCGCTGTTCTTGGACAGCGGGTAGATAAAAAATTAAATGTTATTCATTATGCTAGTAAGACTCTTGATGCTGCTCAAAGAAATTATGCTACAACTGAAAAGGAATTGTTAGCTGTAGTCTTTGCTTGTGATAAGTTTAGACCTTATATTGTTGATTCGAAAGTTACAATTCATACTGATCATGCTGCAATTAGATACCTCATGACAAAGAAAGATGCTAAGCCAAGGCTTATTAGATGGGTACTTCTGTTGCAAGAATTTGATTTACATATTATAGATAGGAAAGGTGTTGATAATCCTGTTGCTGATAATTTGTCTAGATTGGAAAATATTGCTTATGATCCTGTTCCTGTTAATGATAATTTTCCAAATGAACAATTGGCTGTAATAAAGGTGAGCTCGCGAGAGAGCCCTTGGTATGCAGATTATGCTAACTTTATTGTTTCGAAGTATTTGCCTCCAACCTTTTCAGCTCAGCAAAGGAGGAAATTCTTTTATGACTTGAGGCATTATTTTTGGGATGACCCACACTTCTATAAAGAAGGAGTGGATGGTATTATGCGAAGATGTGTTCCTGAATATGAACAACAGGAGATATTGAATAAATGTCATGGTAGTGTTTATGGAGGACATCACGCTGGAGATAGAACCGCGCAAAAGGTTCTACAATCAGGTTTTTATTGGCCAACACTCTTCAAAGATGCAAGGAAATTTATTTTATCTTGTGATGAATGTCAAAGAGTTGGTAATATCTCCAGACGCAATGAAATGCCTATGAATTATACTCTTGTTATTGAACCATTCGATTGTTGGGGATTCGACTTCATGGGTCCTTTCCCTTCTTCAGACGGTAACACTCATATACTTGTCGCTGTTGATTATGTTACTAAATGGGTAGAAGCTATACCTACAAAAAGTGCTGATGGTGAGACCTCTATAAAAATGCTTGTAGATATTATATTTCCTAGATTTGGAGTACCTAGATATATTATGACTGATGGAGGTTCTCATTTTATTCATGGAGGTTTTAGAAAAACTCTTGCTAAGTATGGTATTAATCATAGAATTGCTTCTGCTTATCATCCTCAAACTAGTGGTCAAGTAGAATTATCAAATAGAGAGATTAAAGCTATCTTAGGTAAGACTGTTAATAAATCTAGAAAGAATTGGCCTAGCAAATTGAAAGAAGCACTATGGGCTTATAGAACTGCTTATAAAAATCCTATGGGAATGTCACCTTATAAAATGGTTTATGGAAAAGCTTGTCATTTACCTTTAGAACTAGAGCACAAAGCTTATTGGGCTGTTAGAGAACTAAATAAAGATCCTAAATTAGCCGGTAATAAGAGGTTGTTGCAATTAAGTTCTCTAGATGAATGGAGAAATGAAGCTTATGAAAATGCTAAACTCTTTAAAGAAAAAGTTAAGAAATGGCATGATAGAAGGATCATCAAAAGAGAATTTAATGTTGGAGATCAAGTTCTATTGTATCGGTCTCGTCTCAGATTCTTTGCAGGGAAATTACTCTCGAAGTGGGAAGGACCATATGTTGTTGAGGAGGTTTATCGTTCAGGAGCAATTAAAATTAACTCTCTCCAAGGCAACGCCACACAAGTGGTGAATGGACAAAGACTCAAGCATTATATTTCAGGTGATTCTTATAATGTTGATGTTGATTTTATTCAAGTGGAAACACCGGAGGCTTTCATCAAAGGACAAATTGACAGTCCGCCAGAACTGGATTTTGAATAGGTAACAATATAGGTAATAAAAAGTCCGCGTTTACCTTTCCGAACATTATTTTTGCTGTTTTTGGAAAATATGAAAAATTACGGAATCGAAACGGAGTGGAAAAGACGCGCGAGGGCGTGCCACCATAGGCCGGCGCGGGCCCCACCCTGGCCGCGCCGACCTATGGTCTGGCCGCCTCGGTGTCCCGTTTCCACTCGTTTTCGGCCTGGAACCTTCCTTTTGTTGTAAAAATATTTGCTATATAATCCCCCGGACCCCTGGAGGTCCGTAATATCGTTTTCTCGTCGTGTTTTGTTTCGAGCTGTTTTCTGCCAGATTTGTTTTGATCTAGAAGCACCATGGTCTCCAACAACAAAGACAAGGGGCCTTGGAGGGAAGAGATGGATGAGAGGATCAATAAGGAGAAGGAGAAGATAGCGTCGGCAAAAGGAGAGTGGGAAACCACGAGGAGTAAGCCAATTTTGGTGGGATCGGTTAATACTGGGCGTTCTTTTTCTCATAACTTGCAGGGAACTCTTCCTCCTGCTCTGGACCTCGACTCTTTCCCTTGTGTGGAGGAAGCAATACGGGTTGCTGATGAGTTTTGTGATCAATATCGTGCTCTCAAAAGGGAAGTGGAGATACTTCAGGAGGAGAACCAGCGACTTCGCAGAATGCTGGAATATTACTCAAACCTCAGCACAAGGCCGTCACCGCCACACTCGGGTAACAATGAGTCTCTTCAGGTTTTGGTGCAGAATTACAAAATTGAGAAGCTGAAGCTGAAGGAGATCCTTATGAAGCGCGAGAGGAATCCATCACCACCATCACCGAAGGAGTAATTCATCATCGGTATTGGCATCCCCTTGGTTTGTTCCAAGCTTGGGGGAGTGCCGCGGTATCACATCACCACCTTTATCTTTTACTATTAAATAGTGTCATATCATGAGTAGGGAAGTTATCATATGGAATAGTATGCAATGTGGAAGTATCTCTCTTAGTTAGTTATCTATGTATCCGTTGGTGTGAGTTATCGTTATGGAATATTAATGAGAAGTCTTATCATTTACTTTTTGCACATCTCATTTTAGTTTGCAATCTCCATTATATGATTACTCTCGACACGAGTATTGATATCACTTTGGGAGCATCAAGTAAATCTATTTGGTTTTGGCAAACTTAGCATTGGTCAATTGCAACAACATCTTGATGTTTAATGAAAGAGAGAAATACACTTAGATATATTACTATTATCTCTATGCTTAGTATTCTAAAGTTAAAATTGCTTGTGCTTATGAGAAAGATGCATGATTGTTTCTATCATATGTATATTTGTTTGTTTCCCTCAACCTTTATGCTTGCTATAAAACCTTGCTAGCCAAAGACCTGTATCGAGAGGGAATGCTTCTCATACATCCATAACCTTAGACCAAACCTTTGCCATTTGCGTCCACCATATCTACCTACTACATGGTATTTTCTGCCATTCCAAGTAAATACTTCATGTGCTACCTTTAAATTATTCAAACTACTACTCCTTATTTGTGTCAATGTTTTATAGCTCATGAGGAAGTATGTGGTGTTTTATCTTTCAATCTTGTTGGGCGGACTTTCACCAATGGACTAGCGGCACATCCGCTTATCCAATAATTTTGCAATAAGAGCTGGCAACGGGGTTCCCAGCCCCAATTAATAACTTTCATTAATAATTCTCTTCACATGTTTTGCTCTGACTTATCAGTAAGCAACTTAATTTTGCAATAGACACTCCTCCATGGTATGTGAATGTTGGAAGGCACCCGAGGATTCGGTTAGCCATGGATTGAGAAAGCCAAGGTTGGGGGGAGTGTCATCCTTAATAAAACTAAAATACATGTGTAAACAAAAGAGAAGGGGGATGATCTACCTTGCTGGTAGAAATGCCGTCCCTCATGGGAGCCGCTCTTTGAAGGTTCGTTTGGCAAGGGGGTTAGAGTGCCCGCTACCATTCGTTGACAACAACAAACACCGCTCAAAATCTTACTTTTATGCTCTTTATATGATTTCAAAACTTGAAAAGCTCTAGCACATGATTTAATCCCTGCTTCCCTCTGCGAAGGGCCTGTCTTTTACTTTTATGTTGAGTCAGTAAACCTATTTCCCTCTATCTCAAGCAAGCAATTGAGTTGTTGTGAACCAATCATTTATGCTATGATTCAGTTAATCATGTCTTTTATACTTTCTTGTTTAGTACCAATTTTATCTGAATAAATATGACTTTGAAGTTATCAATGATTATGAAGAGATTGTCATGCTTAAATATGAAGGCTCAGCTATAAATTCTAATATGAAAGCTTTGCTTAGAAGTACGATCCGTTAGCAGTTCTCTGACCAAGAACAAAGTTTGCCATCACCAATTATGATTTCTTATGCACCTTTACTTGTGATTTCTCTTTACTTATTTCGAGATGAGTTATATGAGGAAGTTGTTTACTAGAATGTCCTGTGTGAATGAATATGATGCTTCTTGTCCGTATTTTATTTATCGACTCTTCACTCCATAAACATGTGGTCTTGTTTATCGAGCTCAGTTTCGCTTGGGGACAAGCGAGGTCTAAGCTTGGGGGGAGTTGATACGTCCAATTTGCATCACTATTTTGTATCATAATTTGCTGTTATTCATTGATATATTTCATATTGGGACACAATACTTATGTTATTTCATCTATTTTGCATGTTTCATCATCATTGGAGGATCAAGCACCGAGCCGGGATTCTTTGGAAAAAGCACCGTCGTAACGCAATATTTCGGAAGATCAACTGTGGAAGGGAATTTCACGTAAATTCCTATTTTTCCAGATGACGGAGGGAGCCGAAGGGGAAGAAGAGAGGAGCCATCAGGCCCAGACCATAGGGCGGCGCGGCCCATGGCCTGGCCGCGCCACCCTATGCTCTGGGGGGCCCACAGCCTCTTTCGCCTCCTTTTCTTCGCGTACTCCTTCGTCCCGAAAACCTAAGCCACAGAGAGGACCTCACGAAGGGTTACAGCCGCCTCAAGGGGCGGAGAACACCAGAGAGAAAAGAGCTCTCCGGCGGGCAGGAATCCGCCGGGGAAATTCCCTCCCGGAGGGGGAAATCGACGCCATCGCCATCGTCATCGAGCGGGACATCATCTCCATCATCATCATCACCATCTCCACCATCTACACCGCCATCACCACCGCTGCACCTCGTCATCGCTGTAGCAATTCGGGTTAAATCTTGATTGTTTGATAGGGGAAACTCTCCCGGTGTTATTCTATACTTGTTGTAGATGCTATTGAGTGGAACCATTGAACCAAGGTTTATGTTCAGATTGTTATTCATCATCATATCACCTCTGATTGTATTCCATATGATGTCTCGTGAGTAGTTCGTTTAGTTCTTGAGGACATGGGTGAAGTCTAAATGCTAGTAGTGAATTATGGTTGAGTAATATTCAATGTTATGATATTTAAGTTGTGGTGTCATTCTTCTAGTGGTGTCGTGTGAACGTCGACTACACGACACTTCACCATTTATGGGCCTAGGGGAGTGCATCTTGTATTCGGTTGCTAATTGCGGGGTTGCCGGAGTGACAGAAACCTGAGCCCCCGTTAGTATATCGATGCAGGAGGGATCGCAGGATCTCAGAGTTTAAGGCTGTGGTTAGATTTATCTTAATTACTTTCTTGTAGTTGCGGATGCTTGCAAGGGGTATAATCACAAGTATGTATTAGTCCTAGGAAGGGCGGTGCATTAGCATAGGTTCACCCACACAACACTTATCAAAACAATGAAGATTATTAAACCACATGAAGCGAAAGTACTAGACTAAAATCCCCATGTGTCCTCAGGAACGTTTGGTCATTATAAGTAAACAAACCGGCTTGTCCTTTGTGCTAAAAAGGATTGGGCCACTCGCTGCAATTATTTCTCTCGCATTTTATTTACTTGTACTTTATTTATCTGCAATATCAAAACCCCCTGAATACTTGTCTGTGAGCATTTACAGTAAATCCTTCATCGAAACTGCTTGTCAACACCTTCTGCTCCTCGTTGGGTTCGACACTCTTATTTATCGAAAGTACTACGATACACCCCCTATACTTGTGGGTCATCATGGTCCCACACTTGAGTGAGCACAAGTCACGTGCAACAGGTACGCCAACTCCCAGCCATCTTCTTTGTCAAGAGAAGACGCATCAGGATGCGTATTGGAAGTCTGTGGGTCCTTCTGGATCCTTCGGTTGTCCCTCTCACAAAAAAAAAACAAATCTCTCTCATTCTCGGCCTCGCTCGACTCGCTCGCTCGCTCGCTCGCACCTCCTGCGCACTGACAAACCCTGCACAACAGTCAACATCACCAGAAAAAGAATATACACCATCAATAAGAGGGGCCCCGTGACTGCTCTCCCTTCTTCTCCTTCCGAGTGATTCCTCTTCCTCCGAGTTTCACTCGACGGGCAAACACACATGTGCTGCATAGTAATAATAAAAAAGTAAAAGAATCGACTACGAATCTATTATTAAATAGGTTATAAACTAGGGTTTTCCCCAGTACTACAGATCAAGTTGAAAAAAAAATCCAACTACGGGGTTTGATTTTGGCCTACAAATAAAAAATTAAATAAGTTGAACTAGTATTCCTCTAAAAAATCATTTTGGTTTGCATTGTTTGATAATTTTCATAGCTAGAGTGCATCACAATTTTTTGATTTCATGCTTTGCTTTGCCAATTTTGATTTTTTCTAACCACCTTCTCTTTGATTTCAAATTTAGGTCAAACTATCGGTGCCTACTATGTGTTCTACTTGAATTGGATGCAGCATGCGCACATGATATGTTTTGCCATTGTTTTGGGCTTCCACACATATTGGGGCATCCAAGTATTTAAGTTACCTTGTTTTTTAATTGTAATTCATGTACCCTTTCCTCCCAATTAAATTTTGGTTTTACATTTTTAAATTTTTTAAATTTTTATGCCCATTCTGATGTCATATAGTTAGCATTTAAGTTGATAAACAAGGTCTAGACATATTCAAACCGGAAAAATCATGTATCTACCCCTAACCCAAAACTCTGTCTTATCAAGTCAAGCACGAAGAGAAATGCTTTGGGTTTCAAACATGGAATTTTCAAAAACCCTCCAAAAAGCTTCATTTTGGAGTGACTAAGAAGGATGGAGGCTTAACTTTTTCATTTTCATGTTTTAAACATGTTTAAATCTTGGTCAAACCTATTATTTGACAAAGAATCTGATGGGCTTAAAATTTCAAAAAAATCAAAAAATGAAAAACCAAAGCATGCAGTCTTCTTATATATGTCATATATATATTACGACACATTCAAGTTGATAAACAAGGTTTGGACATATTCAAACCAAAAAATCATGTATCTACCCCCTAACGCTAAACTTCTGTCATATGAAGTCAAGCATATGAAGAGAAGTGGTTTTGGGTTTCAAACATGGAAATTTCCATGCTTGAAACCAAAAACCACTTCTCTTCATGCATGCTTGACTTCATAAGACAGAGTTTAGGGTTAGGTGGTAGATACATGATTTTCCTGGTTTGAATATGTGTAGACCTTGTTTATCAAATTAATTGAATGCTTACTATATAACATAAGAGAAGACCTTGTTTTTTTTTGAATTTTTATACCCATTTGAATCTTTGTCAAATCCTTGGTTCCACCAAGATTTGAATAAGTTAAAAACATGAATATGAAAAAGTAAGCATGTATGCTTCTTAGTCACTTCAAAATGAAGCTCTTGGGAGGGTTTTTGAATTTCCATATTCGAAACCAAAAACCACATATCTTCATGCTTGACTTCATGAAACAAAGTTTAGGGTTAGGGGTAGATACATGCATGATTTTTCTTGTTTGAATATGTCTAGAACTTGTTTATCAACTTAATTGAATGCCTACTATATAACATAAGAAGACCTTTTTTGTTTTTTTTTTAAATTTTTATACCCATTTGAATCTTGGTCAAATCCTAGGTTTCACCAAGATTTGAATAAGTTTAAAACATGAATATGAAAAAGTAAGCATGCATGTATGCTTCTTAATTAATCACTTCGAAATGAAGCTCTTGGGAGGGTTTTTGAAATTTCCATGTTTGAAACCAAAAACCACATATCTTCATGCATGCGCTTGACTTCATGAGACAGAGTTTAGTTTTAGGGGGTAGATACATGATTTCTCTCGTTTGAATATGTTTGAAACCAAAAACCACATATCTCTGGTTTGCCCGCACTTAGAAATGATATTTGCATCACTTATCATATGTTTGCCCATTTGAATCTTGTCAAATCCTAGATTTGACCAAGATAATTTAAACAAGTTTAAAACATGAAAATGAAAAGGCAAGCTTGTATCCTTCTTAGTCACTCTAAAATGAAGTTTGGGGAGGTTTTTGAAATTTCCATGCTTGAAACCAAAAACCACTTCTCTTCATGCTTGACTTCATAAGACAGAGTTTGGGGATATATAGGGGTAGATACATGATTTTTCTGGTTTGATATGTCTAGACCTTGTTTATCAACTTAATTGAATGCTTACTATATGACATAAGAAGACTATATGCCTTGATTTTACATTTTTTTTAAATTATGCCCATTTGAATCTTGGTCAAATCCTAGGTTTAAACATGATTTAAACAAGTTTAAAACATATGAATATGAAAATTAAGCATGTATCCTTCGTAGTCACTCCAAAATAAAGCTCTTGAGAGGGTTTTTGAAATTTCCATGTTTGAAACCAAAAAACCACGTACTTCTCTTCATGCTTGACTTCATAAGACAGAGTTTGGGGTTAGGGGTAGCTTGATACATGATTTTTCTCGTTTGAATATGTCTAGACCTTGTTATCAACTTAATTGAATGCTTACTATATATATGACATAAGAAGACTATGTGCCTTGATTTTCCATTTTTTGTTTTTTCTGAATATTTATGCCCATTTGAATCTTGGTCAAATCCTAGGTTTGACCATGATTTAAACAAGTTTAATAAACATGAATATGAAATTTCCATGATTTATACCAAAAACCACTTCTCTTCATGCTTGACTTCATAAGTTAGGGTTTAGGGATATATAGGGGGTAGATTCATCATGATTTCTCTGGTTTGAATATGTCCAGAGCTTGTTTATCAACTTAATTGAATGCTTACTATATGACATAAGAAGACTATGTGCTTTGATTTTTCATTTTTTTAAATTATGCCCATTTGAATCTTGGTCAAATCCTAGGTTTGACCAAGATTTAAACAAGATTAAAACATGAAAATGAAAAATTAAGCCTTGATCCTTCTTATTCACTCCAAAATGAAGCTTTTGGGAGGGTTTTTGAGATATCCAGGTTTGAAACCCAAAACCACTTCTCTTCATGCATAGTTTAGGGTTAGGTGTAGATACATGAATTTTTGGTTTATAGTAAGCATTCAAGTTGATAAACAAGGTTTAGACATATTCAAACTAGAAAAATCATGTATATACCCCCTAAGGCTAAACTCTGTGATATATATGAAGTCAAGCATATAAGAGGAATGGTTTTGGGTTTCAAACATGGAAAATTCAAAAACCCTCCCAAAAGCTTCATTTTTTGAGTGAATAAGAAGGATCCAGGCTTACTTTTTCATTTTCATGTTACTGACTTGTTTAATTCTTGGTCAAACCTAGGATTTGACCAAGATTCAAATAGGCATAAAAATTCAATAAAGAATTCAAAAAATGAAAAACCAAAGCACATAATTAAGCTTCTTAAGTTATAGTAAGCATTCATGTTGATCAACGGAGTCTATACATATTTAAACATTAAAAATCATGTATATACCCCAACCCTAAACTCTGTCTAATGAAGTCAAGGACGAAGAGAAGTGGTTTTCGGTTTATTTTTTTTTGAATTTTTATGCCCATTTGAATCTTGGTCAAATCCTTGCAGGTTTGACCAATATTTAAACAAGTTTAAAACATGAAAATGAAAAGTAAGTGTGGATCCTTCTTATTCACTCCAAAATGAAGCTTTTGGGAGGTTTTTTTTTAAATTTTCCATGTTCGAAACCCAAAATGATATCTCTCCGTGCTTTACTTCATAAGACAAAGTTTAGGGGTAGGGGGTAGATACATGATTTTTCTGGTTTGAATATGTCTAGACCTTGTTTATCAACTTGAATGCTTATTATGTGACATCAAAAGACTATGTGTTTAGTTTTTTTTTGAATTTGTTATGCCCATTTGAATCTTGGTCAAATCCTAGGTTTGACCAAGATTTAAACTAGTTTAAAACATGAAAATGAAAAGTAAGCCTGGATTCTTCTTAGTCACTCCAAAATGAAGCTTTTGGGAGGTTTTTTAAATTTCCATGTTTGAAACCCAAAACCACTCCTCTTAATGCTTGACTTCATAAGACAGAGTTTAGGGTTAGGGGCCAAGTATATACATGATTTTTCTTGTTTAAATATGTCTAGACTTTGTTTATCAACTTGAATGCTTACTATATGACATCAAAAGACTATGTGTTTGGTTTTGATTTTTTTGAATTTGTTATGTCCATTTGAATCTTGGTCAAATCCTAGGTTTGACCAAGATTTAAACCAATTTAAAACATGAAAATGAAAATGAAAGCATGGATTCTTCTTAGTCACTCCAAAATGAAGCTTTTGGGAGTTTTTTCAATTTCCAATGTTTGAAACCCAAAACCACTTTTCTTCATGCTTGACTTCATAAGACAGAGTTTAGGGTTAGGGGGTATATACAATATTTTTCTGGTTTGAATATGTCTAGACTTCGTTGATCAACTGTAATGCTTACTATATGACATAAGAAGCTTATGTGCTTTGGTTATTTTTTAATGATTTCTTTTTGAATTTTTATGCCCACTTGAATCCTGGTCAAATCCTTTGTTTGACCAAGATTTAAACAAGTTAAAAAATGAAAATGAAAAAGTAAGCCTGGCTCCTTCTTAGTCATGAAAATGAGTTAACTTGGCTTTCCAACCCTTGAATCCATAGGAAACTTTGTACTAATGCAGTATAATAATCACCCGAGTTTTTACACCAATAGGTCTGTCACTTATGTGTGGTGCCCATGCGTGAGGTCCCAAACTTCAGTGAGCACAAGTCACATGCGGTAGGCAGGCAAAATACCCGATCAATCCGGGCGGTGGCTGTTAAGGACCCGATCGCATTTCTTGCTTTCGCACTGGGTCTACCATGTAAGAAGTTTGTTCCTTTTGGATGCATCACTCGTATTTGCAAGTTTTTTGGGGTCCCGCAAATTCAGGGTAGCATCATGCCCCCCTTCCCACGCCAACACAAACAGAGTTCAACACAACCTAATTAAGCAAGGTTCAACAAAGACATAGTTCAACAACCCCTAATTAAGCTAATAGGTTCACCACAAACGCTGCTGAGCAGCAAACATAAACAGAGTTCAACAAAAGATGCTGCTTTTGAAGCAGTAGGAGAGACAAACATGCACAACAGTTACGGAGTATATTTACCATCTTCTTCCTGTCGCCTCCTCCCGGTCCCGCTTCTTCTGCTTCTTGCTGCCCATACCTTTAATCTTTGGTGGCTTGGGCTTGGGAGGAGGCACACGACCGGTCTCGATAGCTTGGTTCAATTTCTTCCTTAGGAATAGCCCATAGGCCATGTGGTTGGCTATGAAGCCGGATCGGTTAACAGTTTCCCCAACTTTGAGACAGCCGGACCCACCGGCTTCGGCATGCCAGCAGACGCTTCGAAAGTCAACCTTTATGCTCTTTGTGCAGAAGGGGCAGCTGTTCCTGGCACCAGTCCAGGGTTCACTCCAATACTTGTCGAACTTCCCCGCCTTAAGCTTGTTGAGAGTGGCCCTGGCCTTCCTATGACGCGACTCGACATCGCTGTCAACCTCATCGTAGCAACCTGATACATGCCAAATAAACAGGTGAAGCAAATATGTAGCAGTTGCAACTAATAATGAATATGAATCTAAAAAGATTCTGACGCTAATTCAAAACCCTATAGCGCAAAAAAAAGAGGGAGAGACCATAGAGCAAATCGATACAGGGCTATGTTGAATAAGGGAGAGAGGTGAATCGGATGTGAAGCAAATATGTAGCAGTTGCAACTAATACTGAATATGAATCTAAAAAGATTCTGACGCTAATTCAAAACGCTATAGCGCAAAAAAGAGAGGAGAGACCATAGCGCAAATCGATACAGGGCTATGTTGAATAAGGGAGAGAGGTGAATCGGAACATACTTCCTCCCCCTCGTCGACGATATTCTCGTCGAAGGTCGGCGGCGGCGGTTCAAAGATGAGTTCAACCTCGTCCTCGTCATCTAGGGGATGCTTCCCAAGAGAGTGGACCCATCTACCAACAGCATCAGATGCCGATGAGCGACCGATGGCCCGACCTTCGGCAATGGCCTCCGCTTCGTCTTTGGCATCCGCTGCGGCAATGATCGCCGCCGTTGCGGCCATGCGTGCTGCGGTCGCGGCTCTGCACGCCTCCTCTGCGGCTAAGGCCAGCCGCGCGGCTTTCGCTTTCGCTGCGTTGACGGCGTCGGTTGGGCTCTCCATCGGTGGAATGGGAAGGGGAAGTGAAGAGAGGGTTTTTTCCTAGTCCGTGGAGAGAGGAAGAAGTGTGGACGTGAAATGGATAACTGACGATATTTCAAGATTTGGGAGACATAGCACGAACCGGCAGATGACAGCGCGTGGGTGCATTACCTCATACTGCCTCTGTCCTAGAAAGAGCGTACGTGTGGGTTTTCAAGGCATATTAAGGATTTTATTATTACATTGGGAAACTGTCATCGACCATCACTTTCCTCTTCAACTTTTCCACCTCCAATGATCTAAATGCATGTAGTAAATAAGAAAACCATATTATGCTAAATACTACTACCTCCATCCCAAAGCGTAAGCCTTATATTATTTTTAGAAGCTCAAACTATGTCAAGGTAAACTAAGATTTTACCAAAAATCATTATCATGCAAAATACAAAATTAATATCAATACATAGACAACGATTTTTTTTGGTATGGTATCTACAAAATATTATATTAGTTGATAGATTGTTCTAAATTTTCGTCAACCTTTACTTGCTTTGACTCTTAAAAAAAGACTTAAGCTTTGTGATGGAGGTAGTACGTACTAGTCGTGAAGAAACTATATCCCTCGTGATGAGAAAGAAATATTTTTTACTACCACTCTTTTTTGGACAAATTTTGAAGTGCATTGCAAAACGAGAAGTACACTCTTTTATGGACAAATTTTAACTCTACACCCATTATTTCAGGATGGAGGGAGTATAACCCAACTTGTTTTTTTCTTCTGGGCACTACACTGCTTTTTCCCTGTGCAATGCTTGGTTCTACCCTTTTTCTCAATGTAATGGTCACTTTAAGTCATTTTTTCCCACACACATTTATTTTGTACTTCTCTACAGTGTTGACCGTGCTACTACTATTTGTGTTAGTGCGCCAAAAACAAAATGTTATTTTTTAAGTGCCAAATTAATCTAGGGCGTTGGTTGTGAATCGGTGAACAAAAAAGAGATAGCCCAAAAGAGGAACACACCAAGGTACAAAAACTAGCATATATGCATGTTTCTATGTACATATATGCGCTTACTATTAATATACATAAGTTTATGCTGATTCTCTTGGTTTAGGTATATATATGGTTAGGCATCACTACTAATTCAGAAAAAAACAAAAATGTAACTCTTCAAGTGAAGTCATTTTAAGTGACCTAACAACTAAAATTCATATATAGGATTTGTATAGGAATTATGTAGGATTTAGATCACATGTGAATTTTCCCCACACTAGTTGTTTGATTCATAGGAACATATCCTATAGGAATCTTGCAGTGCAAATCCTATAAGAATAAAACATTAGGTCATACCTCATGGAAAATTTCCTTTGGCACAATCAAACACAACTCATCTTCCTATATGATTCAACTAGCCATTAAATCTCAATCCTATGTTTTCCATATTTCTATGGTTTTCCCATCCTATGAATCAAAGGAGCCTTAGGGCTTATATCTTTTTTTAGAAAGGCAAACTATGTTAAGATTGGCCAAGTTTTACGAAAAACCTTTAACATGCAAAATACAAAGTTGAGTCATTTCGTTTGAATCGGAGGGAGTACATTTGACGTTATGGTACTATTTGACAGCTGCTTGGCACTGTATTTTTTTTCGAACCAAACTTCCCCCTTCATGAAGCTTTTATTTTAGCTTCAGTGACTTGATACATCCATATATCTAGACAAAGTTGAGTCAATTCATTTGAATCAGAGGGAGTACATTTGACTATATGGGTATTGTTTGACAACTGCTTGGCACTGTCTTCTTTTTTGAACCAAACTGCCCCCTTCACGAAGCTTTTATTTTGGGATAGAGCTTCACTGACTTGATACTTCCAAGTTTCACAGTGACTTGGTGCCACCATCCACCATCCATCTCAGATCCAATGTATGCGATCGACTTAGGATTTTAACCTAAATAATTATTATAATTGCTCAGAAATATTTCAAAAACTTCCAGTTAATCGTGCATATTTCGATTTATATTTTGGTGAAGTTTCATTCGATTTGAATCAAAGGTTTGTGAGCAAATATATACTCCCTCCGGTTCATATTAATTGACTCTAATATGGATGTACTAGACACATTTTAGTTCTAGATACATACATATTGAAGTCAATTAATATGAATCAGAGGGAGTATTTAGTTTAAACTAGTGCTCGTATACGTAAAAAGCTCTTTAATCACAAGCTAATCGTCCGAGTGGGATGAAATATTCACAGATTTTAGAACAAGGCATCTACATTTTACTGGATTTTTTTCATAATTTTTGTTTTTAGGTTCGAAATAAGAGATTAGTTTGGAACGTTGGATCTCAAATGGTTGGTAGATGGTGGCACCAAGTCACAATGAGATTTGGAGACTTCAAGTCACTGCAGCTCTGTCCTTTTATTTTGACAAACTGCAGAGCCGCTGGTGCATCTATGCTTGCGTACGGCCGACGCCGATTCTTAGCAAGGAAGTTCTTCCTATAAGTAGTAGTATCCATACTCCACTCCAAGGCATGTATATAAAAAAAGAACCCATCCCGTTCTCGTTTTCCCGATCACTCTTCTCTGAAGATGGAGGAGGCCCTCTTCTTGTGCCCCCTCTGCCTGCTGCCCTTCAAACCCCCCATATCCAAGGTCGCTCCCTTCCGATTTCATTCTTAGGTTCACCTGTGAGAAATGTCAATGACAACTGATGCCACGTACGTTGTTCCGTGCAGTGCAAGGGCGGTCATATGGGCTGTCGGCGCTGCGTCGGCGAGCTTGCGCCGAACCCGTGCAAGAAGTGCGAGCAGCCGGCGTGGTTGCCGCCGTCGAATCGATCTGGGCCAAGATTGCCGCCGTCGAATCGATCTGGGGCAATGGTCAAGTGCGTCGGCTGCCAGAGCTTGGTCGCCTCCACGGAGTCCTACAAGCACTATATCGCGTGCCCGCATGGTCCGTGCGGCTGCACAGAGGCCATCAATACCGGCTGCAGCTTCACCGGCCCGCCGCGGGAGCTCCTGGTACACCTCCAAGCATCCCACTCCATCCCAGTGTTTACGTTCCAGTATGGCATACCCGCCTGGTGCATAGTTCGTGTTCCGGTACAATCGCGGGGACACCTGTTCATCGGCAGTGGGGAAGAAGACGGTAGCGTGTTCGCCATCACCGTTGGAGCGCTCGGCCCGACCACCATTGTGTCCTGTGTGTGCATCAGGTCGGCCGCGTGCTTGTTTCCGATGTACAAGGCGCAGCTGTTGGTGATTGGTCCGCCGGCGCCGGCGACGGCTGGGACCAGTGACCTCTCGACGGACACCTTGATGGCGGTAATCGAGCCGACGAGCTCCCCGACGCCTAGCTCGATCATGTTGCAGCAGCTCACTTCTTTCCTGGCGGTGCCGCCCCGTTACGCGAAGCAGAATGGAGGGCAGCGTGTGTTGCCTATCTGCGTTTGCATCAACAAGAAGGTTATACAATAATCTTCGTTTAGTCATACTGCAATGTAGTTACTCGAAGATCGGAGGGAGTAGTTTAGTTCGAAGTAGGGTTCGTTCGGATGTATTTTGGACTTGTATAGTAGTACTACTACTCCAGAACTATTAGCTAGCTAGTTGGAGTGCTAGAATGCAGCTCGGAGTATTATAGTATTTTGGCAGTACTACTAGTTATGTATGTGACTGCAAATTCAAACTAAAATGGAGTATTTCTTGCTAATGTTGTTCTTTTGGAGTCATCATTTTTTTCTGAACGTGTTAACTATGCTATTATCTAAGGATTCATTTAGATTTCTTTGGTTGAATTCATATTTCGTCTCTTCCTAATTTGGCAAAACTGCACTGTCATGGGCATTCTTACAAGGTCGCTGAAGTTTCAAAGTTTCTTAATGTATATTGCGTAGGGTGTACCCCCTTAACATGGATCTGTTGCATTTTTGGGTTGTATTTTTTTTTGGCAATTTTCAGGACCATAAAATAGCACGCCTTCAGTTGAAATTTGAATTAGTGGCCGATACTAGCATGGAGTAGTGAAGTTTTTTTGTACTCCCTCGGTCCCACCAAAAGTGTCTCACCTTTGTTAAAATTTAGATGGATAGATGTATTTTTTTTACAAAGTTGAGACAACTTTGGTGGGACGGAGCCACGGAGTCGTAGTTGATGGCGAGAAGGTTGATGCCTTGCTAGGTTGGTGTACGTTGCAAAAAGAACAAGGTTGGTGTGTATTTGTTTTATTTGTTCACCATAATACTGACATGGCCATCGATTTGATTAGACAACACAAGCCTGGGGTGTTTCACTTATTTATTGTAGGAAGCACGATTAATGTTCTGTAATGATGGGGCTACTCCTATAGTCCGTCTGCTCGGCTCCTACTCGGGTGTCGGGTCACAGTCACACTCTCCTCTTTTTTTGAACACATTCACACTCTCCTCTTTTTTTGAACACATTCACACTCTCCTCTTTTTTTGAACACATTCACACTCTCCTCGAAACTGCAGTAGGCAGTATATGAGCGTCTCGGTTCACCTCCGTCGTCTATCCCCACTCCGCCCATCTTCCATAGCACGCGCCTGCGTCTCCGCCATGGCGCTTTCGCATCCTATCCAGCAGTGCCCAGTTTGAGAGCCTCTGTTCTCCAACTCAAACCCCCACCTGCCGCCATTGATCGCCATCTCTCTCCCAAAGTTCGAATCAGTAGATCTCCCAAGAAAATACCAACCCCATTGTACCACCTCGCCTCATTGCGATGGCGAAATCGAGCAGGGTCCGTGGATCCGGGCTGTTTCACAAGGTGTTTACGGAAGGCCCCCTTGAAGTGCTCATCAGCCGGTGCGACGCCATCACCGCCGCGTCCCTAGTCGGTTCCTCCAAAAGTATTCTTCGATCAGCCAAATACAAGGCCACTCTGCTCGCTTCTCAGCCGTTTGGCCTTCCGTGTGTTCTCTGTTGTGACCCGGCGGATAAACCATGAGCGGTGTTCAAGGAGGATTTGCCGGTGCACAGCAAGTGCAAACTACTGCCGCTGGACAGGTTCTCCTATGATGGCCTAATGCCACACGGTAAGGATGAGGAGCGGGCAGGCGCCAATGGAGATTGGATCGCCATGGTTGGCCCCGAAGGCAAGTGGAACCTCCTCAATGTCTACACTCATCGCAAGATTAAGCTTCCATCTTTGAGGAACAAGTTGGAAACCACACACAATCCACTTATATTCGAGTATCAGCGTTCTGCTATTCAACTGCAGAAGATAGCTATTTGCCAAGTTCCTACAGCTGCTAGGGGGTATCAAGATTTCTCCCTTGTCGCAATCTTCGACTTTGCAATTGCCTACCTCCATGGCGAATATCCTCGTGCATGGATATTTCTTGAAAACCAGTTTCAGTACGGCGCCATATACTGTGATGCAATTATACATAACGGACTTGTGTTCGCCGTTACTGAGCTTGGAAATGTTTATGCATGGGATCCTAATCAATTTGGTAACATTTCCTCCCTATCTTTTTTATATACGTAACTTATATAGTATTTCACCTCTTATTTGTTGAACTGTCTTGGCATCTTTTGGCTTAAAGGAATTCCATAGGCGCACACCATAACCCTCTTGTGGTATGGACATATATAGAATTTAACATCTATAGGAATTTTAGTATGGTCTAATGTGCATGTTGTTCCTTAGGAAAAAGGCCCCCTAGTAATTAAGTTTCTTTATTATTACTCCCTAGAAAATTTAAGGTAGAGTAGAAATAGAATCAATAAAGGTGCCATGCAATATTGATAAAGACTTTCATTTGTTTATATTCCCCTGGTTCTAGAGAATAAGGAGTACTATATTCAAACCATCTAAAATTTGGACCAATATTTTCGGGAACATGTTTTAAATCCATATGAAGTTTTACCAAGATGTTCGAAATATATTTCAAACCATCTTATGTTCGACCATGATTTTATAAAGTACTAGTATTGGCATCCCAATATCAAATCAATATCACTAGTAGATAAATCATGAAATATATTTTCATGTGACGTGTTCTTTCCTTTTTCAAGGTCCTA
Organism: Lolium perenne; assembly: GCF_019359855.2. Taxonomy (NCBI): domain Eukaryota; kingdom Viridiplantae; phylum Streptophyta; class Magnoliopsida; order Poales; family Poaceae; genus Lolium; species Lolium perenne. Next base: position 81,599,609 of record NC_067248.2, on the reverse strand, counting down.
TAGTGCTCCCTGCTCCATTCATTCCGTGGACGGCTGGATTTGATGACGATGATGATTTTGACTCTAATAGTCGTACGTGGTGGCTGGCAAGATCTCAAGATCGTTCTAGACTTCTCCTGGTCTATGCACGTGGCGTAATGGATTTTAACGCTGACGGTGCTCCAACTCATTATGATAGTACCCCTTCTGTCCATTGCGGTCGCGCTGTTCACGACTATTGGGGTATACTCGCATTGTATTCTCGAATGACACTAGTCGGTTACTTCCAGCCAACCCGTGGGAAAGGGTTACTAATCTTGGAGACTATTCTATGTTCCTTGGGTTGAACTATCCGATTTTCATGCCGGTGGGTGGTGCAACATTTCCCCAGGATATTTGACAAGAAGAAACCGCATCTACACCACTCCTCTGGCCATTGGCTCTCAGTTTGACACATCACATCAAGAAATTTTCCGCTTCAGTCTAAATGGCGAAGACCACCAAAGCATATCTTTCTCAAGCAGCGGTCCAGGGGCCAACTGGCATACGGGGTTTTGGTTCATCCCAAGCTACACCAACGCGCTGGACTGGAACAAAGACAATCAGAGTTAGGGATATTTATGTAATAGTAGGATCATACTACTAGCTAGCTCAGTTGGTCTTGACTCCTATTTAACTATTTATAGCTAATGTACTTAGGTGATAAATTTATGCTATTTGCATGAACCCAGGCGCTTCTTTTAATTTGATCAAATACGGTCTATACACATGCATGGTTGTTTGGCTGTTTGGTGTCCCTAGAGGCATACATATATACTGTTATTTAGCAATCTTTATTACAGTACAAAGGTCTTAACCTCATGGTTCACAGAAAGTATAAACGTAGATCAACCATCTAAACATAGAAGACATTCTAGTGTATGATTCTTACATATACACATCAACATCCTATCAGAAAATCTTAATGTGAATTGTACTGGCTGTACAAACCCGTGCATCATTCTCTAGCCGGTTGCACCCAAAAACCAAATCGTGGTACTTCATAGTTGATTTGTATGTAGGACAACATACAGATCCAATGCGAAGCCATGGGTATCACTGCATGATGACAGAACCATATTTCACATGGTTGGAGGTACTCCATATGGCATTTAAAATCATTCCTTGTCCTTCATATGGCCCTAAAAATAGTACAGTTGGATTTGTGGGTTTTAATTTTTTATTAACACACTCAATTGATTGCCCAAACATTGATTAATAATATTATTAAGGGGTGTGATGTTGAAAGCCATAAGAACAATGTGCCAAACAATCTTTGCTAGCGGACGGTAAATGTATACCCATCAGAAATAATCAGCAAACGTGCATGTTTCTTTGGTCAGAATAACTGCTGCACCATCTTAAAAGTAAATGGCATGACCATTTATTTGATTTGATAGCGTGCAGCTAGATGGCGTACATTACTATCTCTACTTCCTTGGGTCGCCCAAATCTGGAGTACTAAAAGCAAATCCTGGTGATTCATTTGACAAGACAACACAGATGCGTCCAAATTTCTCCGTCCATATTATTATAATCTGGAGTGCGTTGCCTCATTGCCTTCCAAGAGAAGCTGCATTCCTTGCCAAAAAAGAGAGAGAGGTTGTATTTATAACTATCTCACCGGCCGCCACTAGTACAAACCATCACTCCCTCTCCACCTCCACCTCCATCTCTTCCCTAGTAGCTCCACCTCCATATCGGCGACGGACCACAATCGCGCGGCTTCGACTTCCTCTTCGACGGCGGCGGCGACAGAGGCGTGAGGCACCTTCTCCGCGGCGCATCACTCATCCTCGTCCCGCGGCAACAATGGCTGTATGTGAAATCACCATACCCTTTTGTATGGTAGAGATGATGATGTGCGGATAAAATTTTATTGGCGGTTGCTCATCCTTGTTTGAATATTTGGTGTAGATTCACATCTAGGGCAGGGTGTCAAGCGGGGTGGGTAGCGGGCTAGCTAGTTTCAGTGCGAGTGCTTTAAATCTGCTCTAATCTCAACCACTATTTGCTCTAATTTTCTGCTTTGCGGGACGATTCGCGGACGCGCGCTTGCAACCTAATCTAGGGTATTGATCCTAGTTTAGTAGACTACTAGGATTTACATGCCAATTTGTTTTTAGACTAGATCCGGATATTTGTCAATACTACTACGTACTTCTTCCGTTCGTATTTAATTGACTCTAGTTGAAAGCATCGACAGTTCATTTTCTTCTCTCCCTCGCGTCGACTAATTAAAACCGAACAGAGGGAGTATTAGGAATCCATGTGCATCCGTACTACCAGTAAGGTATTGCGTTGTTGCAGAGGCTCAGTGTAATCAATATCTTTCGATATTAATATACTCACTTTATCAGAAAATAAATTAGTAATCCATGTTCAAACTTGCTAGTTTGATCGACGTTTGATGATGATTTGTGGAGCCATGTATGGGCCTAGTTTGTTTTGCCTGGTGGTCAGTAGGCTGATGATTTTTTTTTGCTTGGTCGATCTGTGGTCGTTCCATGGCCACTGCTGATTAATCATTACTAGAATCAACAATTTTTTGCTTGTCTGGTGATTGGAATTGTATGCGCTCTTCTGAAGAGCACCATCGCACGATGATTAGTCTTAATGGTGATGCAGATGTCGATCAAGAGGGAGAAACATATCTTGATCATGCATTTCTCACGAGATTACTTGGTGATTGGAAGTAGAATCCACAATTTGTTGTGCAAACTTCTCAACATATGCATATATTCGTTGAATTGGCTTTATGTGATCAATATTACTTCTTATTGCAGATGGATGGAGGGGAAAGAGCGAAAAAACCGATACTTAGTGAAATGACTTCTCATTCTGTGACTTCTGATATCCTAGATGACAAGGTAAATATATAGAACGATGATTCGTAGGTGATGAAAGCAGAATCCACAATTTGCCGTGCAAACTTCTCAACATATGCATTTATTTGATTAATTAGTTTTATGTGATCAATAGTATTACTTATTCCAGATGGACGTAGGGGAAGGAACGAAAAAGCGGATGCTATGTGAAATGACTTTTAAATCTGTGTTACGATATCCCAGGATGACAAGGTAAACATATGGACCGACGCTTGTTTTGCTGCTGCCCCGTTAGATGGCTAGATGCTCTGGTCTAATTTCTGTTCATGTGCTTATTATTGCAGAAACATAGAGTTGAAGAAAACTCTATATTGTACGATGACAAAGGTGAAATGGCATGCCGATCTTTTAAACCTCCGACGCCACCTTGTTTACTGTCTATGGAGACCGACGCAGGCTGGACCTGATCGATGAGCCTATACGTGGCATCATCGTGCCACATGAAGAAGGTTGTGGATTGGGTTTACCCCTGCTGAAGAAGCTGGTGGTGCAGCTGGAGCTGCTAGTGTAGAGCCTCTAGTGAACGGTGCCGTGCCACGGGAATTCTCTCGAACTAGAGCAAGACGGTTTACCTATTGTCAAGACCGATGTAATCCAGGTGCTGATCTTTGGAGTTGCTACGATGCTCCTGCACCCGAAGTTGCCACGCCACCCGAAGGAGGTTTTGTATTGGTAGAACCCGTCATGACTATGCCCATGATCTTGACTTGGTGGTGGACCTGGAGCTGGTAGGGTAGAGCCTCTAGCGAAAGGTGTCGTGCCACGAGAATCCTCTGAAGTGGATATTGGTGGTTTACCCTCTGTAGATACTGGTGGTCTACATGGAGCTGGTATTGTAGAGATTTCAGCAAACGATCTTTGTCCCACCCAACTCCTATGAACTGGAGCATGTACACGATGTGCCTTCTGTAGAACCTGATGCACCTGTAAGTAGTGGTGATGATTCCGCTGAATCTGATCAAGAAGGATCTGCATCTCGAGGACAAGATGTCAGCTGTCATTCACCTGAACCCGAGCTGAAGTCAGCAACGGTAGCTTATATGGCACGGACTGTCCTTCAAGCTCTAAAGATCCAGTTGGGTGGTTCACAGGACCAGCTACTCCAAGCCATTGTCACTACAAAAGACCAGCCAGCATGCTTCGTTATCTCCTCGCATACTGTTTGACAAGTCGAAGCACCGCAATCGGCGCATTGTTCAATCCCATCAGCATGGAGAGAGGAGCTATGTTTATGTCAAGATGATTCATGCTGATTTGGTAAGGTTCCATGATAAGATGTATGGGTGGGGTGAGGCAAGAGCCACATTTTGCAGCATTCACACAGTCTTCGCTCTTGAGCCAGACCCCATGGATGATTACCCAGTGGTGCAAACCTGTACGACTTGATATATGTTTTATGATCGGTATCTTTCTTTGTCGTGGAACTGTGATGTGGAGCTACCTTTCTTATGGTTTCTAGGCTTTTGGTTTCAACATGTATTATGGAGCTTACCTTAGGACTTTCGCATGCGTTTGGCTGTTGACCTGTAATGTTTGTGGTTGGTTGTCTAATCTACTTGGCACAATCACATTGCAAAGGCAAATGTTCCTTTTCTCTTTAATTGTTATTATGACTTATGTGTTATAACCAGGCAAGAATATGCAATCTTGGTTCTCTGACCGATATATATGTACATACAACTTTTGTTCACATAATAACACTTACACGGGAAAAGAGTAGCTTTCTCAGACAAACACCAAACCACAAAAGGGTAACAACACAATATCCAAACTAGGTACGACACCTGTTGAGCATACATGACTTTTGTCGTAAAATCACGTTAACCAACACTAGCAGCATCTTGTTCTTTGCAAGGTGCTATGCTTATCAATCTAATCCCAATACACAACCTACTTGGTGGCACGATGATGTCGGTGCAGGTTCACCGGTACCAACTCTCTTGCATCAGTCTCCATTGAAGGTACGCCACTGCTGCAGTAGACACCATTAGCAATGCAACCTGAAGGTGTTCTTATCCTCATATCAGGATCACATAATACAGGTGTCAAGCTTCATGCACTAGCCAACACAATGAAAAGTCCGAACTAGGATAGCTAGGAAAAAAACATGAAGATCTTTTTTTCGAATCCCACGCTGAACATCTTTTTTTTAACTAATTAGGTAAGCTCCTGCTGACAAACATATTACAGCAACTCCAGCAGTGGCTCTATATTTTGGCGCTGTGGGCTGATGCTGCGCATGGAGCCGGCAATAGTTTCACCGGAAGCTGCAAACTGTGGCGGCCAAATGCAGGGCTGAAACAGCGTATTTTCAGAGGCGCTATAATGCAGCGCCAAAAACAGAATATAATGAAAAATAGAGTGCGGTAAAAACGAGAAGATCAAATAAAGACTAGAAATAGACATAAAATAGGAGAAAATTAGCTTGATAGATACTCCGTAGTTCATATTTGTACAAAGTAGTGCGATAAAACTAAACTAAAACTCGACATCTGACGAGTCAGGTGTCGCGCCCGACACCGGATCCGACGAGAAGAGGTCAATCCAACGGGGGTCGTCCTCGCCAATGGTGGTCGGCCCGGCGAGCTGCGCTTCGATGAAGGCCCGCTTCGTCGCCTTCTCCGCCCTCCGTTGTGCGCGGTCCTCCTTCTTCGCAGCCCGCCTCGTAGCCTTCTCCGCCCTCCGTCTGCGGAAGTGCTCGTTCTCGGCGGCTACGTCCTCGGGGAAGCGGGCCGCCCACTCGCGCGCCGAGCGCTCGTCCCGCTCGGCAATGCGCAAACGGCGCTCCGTCTCGCGGCGGCGGCGCTGTTCCTCCTGTCTAACGATGTACGGCGGCGGCGCGAGATCCTCGGCCTGCTGGCGCGTCCACACGTTATGGAAATTCATCGACGATCGCGGGCGCCCGAGCCGCCACGCCACGGCGTCGTACGCGCGCGCGGCCTCGTGCGCGGTCTCGTAGGTGCCGAGGCCGATGCGCTCGCCGCCGTCACGTATCTCCGCGTAACACGTACCTTTGGGGCGCGCGCGGACGCCGCGGTACCCCGTGCCCGAGACGCGGCAGTACCGCGAGCTCGACGCGAGACGAGGCATGGCGGCGGCGGCGGAAGCGGAGCCGCGGCGGCGATATTAGGCGCAGATGGGCAAATTTCAGCAACCCGTGTCCATCTTTTTTTTTGGCAGGATTACGCCATGTACCACCTTCCAATTAGAAAATAGTACTGTTCAGCCTTCCCCTGTTGGGCCCAATTTTCACTTTGGGTTGCCAACGGCCATCTACATGGTAATTGCTCTCGGCCTACTTGCTCCGGCCGTCGAAGCCCAATAACTACAAATGGGCCTTTCTGCTCATGCAATTTCGGCCCTTTTCTAATGAAACACAGATCCTATGAATGGCAAAAGAAAAAAACGCGGAGATTCTACATAAAAGTTGTTTTTAGTTATTTTGAATTATTGGGTTCCAATTTTTGAAACTGCTCATGCCCAATATGAAAATCCTTGTTCGCTCCATACCCACATGGATAACGGTATTTTTAATAATTCATAAAGTGGATTTGAAATTTAAAACATATCCTAATAATTCCATGATTTAATCTATCAACTTGCAAGATCTTGGAGAGAAAAAGCTTGTATTAGTCTGCAGAATCCGCACCGTTTCAAAGGCGGCAGTGGATCAAAAGAAAAAAGGAAGTAGCCAGAAATTAGGGGTCAAAAATAACTCCAAGAAATGAAACTTTTATTGTTCGTAGAGGATGACATGCGGGACCCATGAGCCAGCAGCTTAGTCAACGTTTAAAAGGCGGCATGAGATCGGAAGAAAAATGCAAGTGACCAAATATCAGGTGCCAAAAATAATCCAAGAAATGAAACTTATTGTACATAGAGGATGACATGCGGGTCCCATTTTGCAGCAGCGGTTTCAGCGTTTCAAATGCGGTTTGAGATCAAAAGAAAAAGAAAGTAGCCAGAAATTAGGGGTAAAAAACTCCAAAAAAAGAAAGTTGATTGTACATAGAGGATGACATGCGGGTCCCATGAGTCAGCAGCTTACTCAACGTTTCCAAGGCGGCAGGGGATCAAAAGAAAAAGGAAATAGCCAAAAATCAGAGGTGAAAAAAAAACCAAGAAAAGAAATTTTATAGTACATAGAGGATGACATGCGGGTCCCATGAGCCAGCAGGTTCCTCAACGTTTTCAAAGGCCGGTGGGGATCAAAAGAAAAAGGCAAATAGCCAGAAATTAGGGGTAAACAATAAATCCAACAAAGGAAAGGTTTATTGTTCATAGATGCTGACATGTGGGACCCATGAGCCAGCAGCGTCAAGGCAAGTGACCAAAAATCAGGGGTAAAAAAATCCAAGAACAGAAACTTTATTGTACATAGAGGATGACATGTGGGTCCCATGAGCCAGCACCTTACTCAACGTTTCAGAGGCGGCTTGAGATCGAAAGAAAAAGGAAAGTGACCGAATATCAGGAGCTAAAAATAATCCAAGAAAGGAAACTTTTATTGTACATAGAGGTTGACATATGGGTCCCACTAATACAAGCTCTTTCGCTCGAAGATCTTGCAAGTTGATTGTACATAGAGGATGACATGCGGGCCCCATGTGTCAGCAGCTTACTCAATGTTTCCAAGGCGGCAGTGGATCAAAAGAAAAAGGAAATAGCCAAAATAAGAGGGTGAAGAATAAATCCAACAAAGGAGAGGTTTATTGTCCATGGAGGCTGACATCTGGGACCCACGAGCCAGCAGCGTCCTCTACGTTTAGAAGGCGACTGGGGATCGAAAGAAAAAAGGCAAATAGCCAGAAATTAGGGGTACAAAATAACTCCAAGAAAGGAAGTGTTTATTGTTCATAGAGGCTGACATGTGGGACCCATGAGCCAGCAAAGTCTTCAACGTTTCAAAGGCGGCAGGGGATCAAAAGAAAAAGGAAGTAGCCAGAAATTAGGGGTAAAAAATAACTCCAAGAAAGGAAACTTTTATTGTTCATAGAGGATGACATGCGGGACCCATGCTCCAGCAGCTTCCTCAACGTTTCAAAGGCGGCATGAGATCGAAAGAAAAAGGCAAGTGACCAAATATCAGGACCCGAAAATAATCGAAGAAAGAAATTTTATTGTACATAGATGATGACATGCGGGACCCATTTAGCAGCAGCGGTCTCAACGTTTCCAAGGCGGCACGAGATCAAAAGAAAAAGGAAGTAGCCAGAAATTAGGGTTCAAAAATAACTCCAAGAAAGGAAACTTTTATTGTTCGTAGAGGATGACATGCGGGACCCATGAGCCAGCAGCTTACTCAACGTTTCAAAGGCGGCATGAGATCGAAAGAAAAAGGCAAGTGACAAAATATCAGGAGAAAAAGATAATCCAAGAAAAGAAAACTTTATTGTACATAGAGGATGACATGCGGGTCCCATTTAGCAGCAGCGGTCTCAACGTTTCAAATGCGGCTTGAGATCAAAAGAAAAAGAAAGTAGCCCTAAAATCGTGGGGTAAAAAACTCCAATAAAGGAAAGTTTTATCGATGAGCCACAGAGAGTCCTCAACGTTTCAAAGGCGGCAGGGGATCAAAAGAAAAAGGAAATAGCCGAAAATCGGAGGGTGAAAAACCAAGAAAATGAACTTTTATAGTACATAGAGGATGACATGCGGGTCCCATGAGCCAAAGCAGGTTTTTCAACGTTTCAAACGTGGCATGAGATCGAAAGAAAAAGGCAAGTGACCAAATATCAGGAGCCAAAAATAATTCAAGAAAAGAAACTTGATTGTACATAGAGGATGGCATGCGGGTCCCATTTAGCAGCAGCGGTATCACCGTTTGAGAGGCTGCACGGGATCGAAAGAAAAAGGCAAGTGACCAAATATCAGGAGCCAAAAATAATCTAAGAAAAGAAATTTTACTATACATAGAGGATGACATGCGGGTCCCATTTTGCAGCAGCGGTCTCAACGTTTCCAAGGCAGCACAGGACCAAAAGAAAAATGAAGTAGCCAGAAATCAGGGGGTGAAAAAAATCCCAAAAAAGAACGATTTCAATTGGGCTACATGTGGACATTCGGGCATTCGAACTATCCCGCCGGGCCTTTTGACTCGTACAATTTCAGCCCACTCCAAAGCAGGATAGTTCGGATTTTTCTAAAAAAAATAGGAAAGTCCTATGCTTCGCAAAAACAAAAAACAAGGAGATTCAGCATATAAATTTGTTTATGTAAAAATAAAGATTTAATTTATCCGTTGAAATAGCTCGTGAGCGCAATACATCGTTTATTGTCTGCAAAATAATCAAGATATCACATGTTTCTTGTACGGGGAGGCTGACATCGGGGACCCATGAGCAAAGCGTCGTTTAAAGGCGGCAGGGATGGAAAGAAAAAATAAACCAAAAATCTGTTGGTAAAAAATCCAAGAAAAGAAACATTTTCGTTCTGAGAGGATGACATGCGGGACCCATGAGGCAGCAGCGTCCTCAGCGTTTATTGTTCATAGAGGCTGACATGTGGGACCCGTGAGCCAGCAGCGTCCTCAACGTTTTAAAGGCGACAGGATATCGAAAGAAAAAATAAGCCAAAAATCATTTGGTAAACAATATCCAAGAAAAGAAACATTTACCGTTACGAGAGGATGACATGCGGGACCCATGAGGCGACGGCATCCTCAACGATTCCAAGGCGAGGGGATCAAATAAAAAAAAAGGAAATATCCAGAAATTAATTAGGGGTTCAAAAAAATCCATCAAAGGAAACTTTTATTGTTCATAGAGGATGACTTGTGGGACCGACCTGCCAACAGCGTCCTCATCGTTTCAAAGGGGTAGGAGATCCAAAGAAAAAGGCAAATAGCCAGAAATTAGGGGTCAAAAATAACTCCAAGAAAGGAAACTTTTATTGTTCGTAGAGGATGACATGCGGGACCCATGAGCCAGCAGCTTACTCAACGTTTCAAAGGCGGCATGAGATCGAAAGAAAAAGGCAAGTGACAAAATATCAGGAGCAAAAGATAATCCAAGAAAAGAAACTTTATTGTACATAGAGGATGACATGTGGGTCCCATTTTGCAAAGACGGTCTCAATGTTTGTAATGCGGCTTGAGATCAAAAGAAAAAGAAAGTAGCTAGTAATTAGGGGGTGAAAAAAAATCCAAGAAAAGAAAGTTGATGGACATAGAGGATGACATGCGGGTCCCTTGAGCCAACAGCTTACTCAACGTTTCAAAGGGGGCAGGGGATCAAAAGAAAAAGGCAAGCCAAAAATCAGAGGGTGAAAAAAAATCCAACAAAGGAAACTTTTATAGCACATAGAGGATGACATGCGGGTCCCATGAGCCAAAGAGGTTCCTCAACGTTTCAAACGTGGCATGAGATCGAAAGAAAAAGGCAAGTGCCCAAATATGAGGTGCCAAAAAAACTCCAAGAAAAGAAAGTTGATTGCTCATAGAGGATGACATGCGGGTCCCATGAGCCAGCAGGTTCCTCAACGTTTCAAACGTGGCATGAGATCGAAAGAAAAAGGCAAGTACCCAAATATGAGGTGCCAAAAAAAACTCCAAGAAAAGAAAGTTGATTGCTCATAGAGGATGACATGCGGGTCCCATGAGCCAGTAGGTTCCTCAACGTTTCAAACGTGGCATGAGATCGAAAGAAAAAGGCAAGTGACCAAATATGAGGAGCCAAAAATAATTCAAGAAAAGAAAGTTTTATAGTACATAGAGGATGACATGCGGGTCCCATTTAGCAGCAGCGGTATCACCGTTTGAGAGGCGGCAGGGGATCTAAAGGAAAAAGAAATTGCCAAAAATCAGAGGGAGAAAAAAACCGAGAACATGAACTTGTATCGTACATAGAGGATGACATGCGGGTCCCATGAGCCAAAGAGGTTCCTCAACGTTTCAAAGGTGGCATGAGATCTAAAGAAAAAGGCAAGTGACCAAATATGAGGAGCCAAAAATAATTCAAGAAAAGAAAGTTTTATAGTACATAGAGGATGACATGCGGGTCCCATTTAGCAGCAGCGGTATCACCGTTTGAGAGGCGGCAGGGGATCAAAAGAAAAAATAAATTGCCAAAAATCAGAGGGTGAAAAAAAAACCAAGAAAATGAACTTTTATAGTACATAGAGGATGACATGCGGGTCCCATGAGCCTGCAGGTTCCTCAACGTTTCAAACGTGGCATGAGATCGAAAGAAAAAGGCAAGTGAAAAAATATCAGGAGCCAAAAATAATTCAAGAAAAGAAAGTTTTATAGTACATAGAGGATGACATGCGGGTCCCATTTAGCAATGACGGTATCAACATTTGAGAGGCAGCAGGGGATCGAAAGAAAAAGTCAAGTGACCAAATATGAGGTGCCAAAAAAAATCCAAGAAAAGAAAGTTTTATAGTACATAGAGGATGACATGCGGGTCCCATTTAGCAGCAGCGGTATCACTGTTTGAGAGGCAGCAGGGGATCGAAAGAAAAAGTCAAGTGACCAAATATGAGGTGCCAAAAAAAATCCAAGACAAGAAATTTTTATAGTACATAGAGGATGACATGCGGGTCCCATTTAGCAGCAGCGGTATCACTGTTTGAGAGGCAGCAGGTGATCGAAACAAAAAGTCAAGTGACCAAATATGAGGTGCCAAAAAAAATCCAAGAAAAGAAAGTTTTATAGTACATAGAGGATGACATGCGGGTCCCATTTAGCAGCAGCTGTATCACTATTTGAGAGGCAGCAGGTGATCGAAAGAAAAAGTCAAGTGACCAAATATGAGGTGCCAAAAAAAATCCAAGAAAAGAAAGTTTTATAGTACATAGAGGATGACATGCGGGTCCCATTTAGCAGCAGCGGTATCACCGTTTGAGAGGCGGCAGGGGATCGAAAGAAAAAGGTAAGTGACCAAATATGAGGTGCCAAAAATAATTCAAGAAAAGAAAGTTTTATAGTACATAGAGGATGACATGCGGGTCCCAGTTAGCAGCAGCGGTATCACCGTTTGAGAGGCGGCAGGGGATCGAAAGAAAAAGGCAAGTGACCAAATTTGAGGTGCCAAAAAAAACTCCAAGAAAAGAAAGTTGATTGCACATAGAGGATGACATGCGGGTCCCATTTAGCAGCAGCGGTCTCAACGTTTCCAAGGCGGCAAGGGATCAAAAGAAAAAGGAAGTAGCCAGAAATCAGGGGGTCAAAAAAATCCAAGAATAGAAAGAATTTTGGTTCATAGAGGATGACATGCGGGACCCATGATCCTGCATCGTAAACGGCTCGATCGGAGAACGTTGAACGAGATGGCGCGATCTAGAAAAAAAAACAATGCCAGAGAGGCTGCCATCTGGGCCCTACATCCCTCGGCGGTGCGGATTTGCGTTGACTCGGCCGGCGAACCCGAGATTTCGAGATGCACCACGTCCCGGGCCACCATACGCGACGTTTTGGCCGCTTTCGTCGGGCTAGGTGGCCTCAAAAACGAGAAAAAAAAAGTTTTGACATGCACCACGGAGGGACCAAAATCGTCGGCCATGGTACACCAGCAACCACGGCGCGACTTCAACTTCGTCGGCCATGGCAACTTTTCTTGTAGTGGCACACGACCGGTCTCGATAGCTTGGTTCAATTTCTTCCTTAGGAATAGCCCATAGGCCATGTGGTTGGCTATGAAGCCGGATCGGTTAACAGTTTCCCCAACTTTGAGACAGCCGGACCCACCGGCTTCGGCATGTCAGCAGACGCTTCGAAAGTCAACCTTTATGCTCTTTGTGCAGAAGGGGCAGCTGTTCCTGGCACCAGTCCAGGGTTCACTCCAATACTTGTCGAACTTCCCCGCCTTAAGCTTGTTGAGAGTGGCCCTGGCCTTCCTATGACGTGACTCGACATCGCTGTCAACCTCATCAGTAGCAACCTGATACATGCCAAATAAACAGGTGAAGCAAATATGTAGCAGTTGCAACTAATAATGAATATGAATCTAAAAAGATTCTGACGCTAATTCAAAACCCTATAGCGCAAAAAAAGAGGGAGAGACCATAGAGCAAATCGATACAGGGCTATGTTAAATAAGGGAGAGAGGTGAATCGGATGTGAAGCAAATATGTAGCAGTTGCAACTAATACTGAATATGAATCTAAAAAGATTCTGACGCTAATTCAAAACGCTATAGCGCAAAAAAAAGAGGGAGAGACCATAGCGCAAATCGATACAGGGCTATGTTGAATAAGGGAGAGAGGTGAATCGGAACATACTTCCTCCCCCTCGTCGACGATATTCTCGTCGAAGGTCGGCGGCGGCGGTTCAAAGATGAGTTCAACCTCGTCCTCGTCATCTAGGGGATGCTTCCCAAGAGAGTGGACCCATCTACCAACAGCATCAGATGCCGATGAGCGACCGATGGCCCGACCTTCGGCAATGGCTTCCGCTTCGTCTTTGGCATCCGCTGCGGCAATGATCGCCGCCGTTGCGGCCATGCGTGCTGCGGTCGCGGCTCTGGACGCCTCCTCTGCGGCTAAGGCCAGCCGCGCGGCTTTCGCTTTCGCTGCGTTGACGGCGTCGGTTGGGCTCTCCATCGGTGGAATGGGAAGGGGAAGTGAAGAGAGGGTTTTTCCTAGTCCGTGGAGAGAGGGAGAAGTGTGGACGTGAAATGGATAACTGACGATATTTCAAGATTTGGGAGACATAGCACGAACCGGCAGATGACAGCGCGTGGGTGCATTACCTCATACTGCCTCTGTCCTAGAAAGAGCGTACGTGTGGGTTTTCAAGGCATATTAAGGATTTTATTATTACATTGGGAAACTGTCATCGACCATCACTTTCCTCTTCAACTTTTCCACCTCCAATGATCTAAATGCATGTAGTAAATAAGAAAACCATATTATGCTAAATACTACTACCTCCATCCCAAAGCGTAAGGCTTATATTATTTTTAGAAGCTCAAACTATATCAAGGTAAACTAAGATTTTACCAAAAATCATTATCATGCAAAATACAAAATTAATATCAATACATAGACAACGATTTTTTTTGGTATGGTATCTACAAAATATTATATTAGTTGATAGATTGTTCTAAATTTTCGTCAACCTTTACTTGCTTTGACTCTTAAAAAAAGACTTAAGCTTTGTGATGGAGGTAGTACGTACTAGTCGTGAAGAAACTATATCCCTCGTGATGAGAAAGAAATATTTTTTACTACCACTCTTTTGTGGACAAATTTTGAAGTGCATTGCAAAACGAGAAGTACACTCTTTTATGGACAAATTTTAACTCTACACCCATTATTTCAGGATGGAGGGAGTATAACCCAACTTGTTTTTTTCTTCTGGGCACTACACTGCTTTTTTCCTGTGCAATGCTTGGTTCTACCCTTTTTCTCAATGTAATGGTCACTTTAAGTCATTTTTTCCCACACACATTTATTTTGTACTTCTCTACAGTGTTGACCGTGCTACTACTATTTGTGTTAGTGCGCCAAAAACAAAATGTTATTTTTTAAGTGCCAAATTAATCTAGGGCGTTGGTTGTGAATCGGTGAACAAAAAAGAGATAGCCCAAAAGAGGAACACACCAAGGTACAAAAACTAGTATATATGCATGTTTCTATGTACATATATATGACCCTGGGTTTGTAGATAAAAAAACATTCATATATGCGCTTACTATTAATATACATAAGTTTATGCTGATTCTCTTGGTTTAGGTATATATATGGTTAGGCATTACTACTAATTCAGAAAAAAACAAAAATGTAACTCTTCAAGTGAAGTCATTTTAAGTGACCTAACAACTAAAATTCATATATAGGATTTGTATAGGAATTATGTAGGATTTAGATCACATGTGAATTTTCCCCACACTAGTTGTTTGATTCATAGGAACATATCCTATAGGAATCTTGCAGTGCAAATCCTATAAGAATAAAACATTAGGTCATACCTCATGGAAAATTTCCTTTGGCACAATCAAACACAACTCATCTTCCTATATGATTCAACTAGCCATTAAATCTCAATCCTATGTTTTCCATATTTCTATGGTTTTCCCATCCTATGAATCAAAGGAGCCTTAGGGCTTATATCTTTTTTTAGAAAGGAAAACTATGTTAAGATTGGCCAAGTTTTACGAAAAACCTTTAACATGCAAAATACAAAGTTGAGTCATTTCGTTTGAATCGGAGGGAGTACATTTGACGTTATGGTACTATTTGTGTTTGCTTGGCACTGTATATTCTTTCGAACCAAACTTCCCCCTTCATGAAGCTTTTATTTTAGCTTCAGTGACTTGATACATCCATATATCTAGACAAAGTTGAGTCAATTCATTTGAATCAGAGGGAGTACATTTGACTATATGGGTATTGTTTGACAACTGCTTGGCACTGTCTTCTTTTTGAACCAAACTGCCCCCTTCACGAAGCTTTTATTTTGGGATAGAGCTTCACTGACTTGATACTTCCAAGTTTCACAGTGACTTGGTGCCACCATCCACCATCCATCTCAGATCCAATGTATGCGATCGACTTAGAATTTAAACTAAATAATTATTATAATTGCTCAGAAATATTTCAAGAACTACCAGTTAATCGTGCATATTTCGATTTATATTTTGGTGAAGTTTCATTCGATTTGAATCAAAGGTTTGTGAGCAAATATATACTCCCTCCGGTTCATATTAATTGACTCTAATATGGATGTACTAGACACATTTTAGTTCTAGATACATCCATATTGAAGTCAATTAATATGAATCAGAGGGAGTATTTAGTTTAAACTAGTGCTCGTATACGTAAAAAGCTCTTTAATCACAAGCTAATCGTCCGAGTGGGATGAAATATTCACAGATTTTAGAACAAGGCATCTACATTTTACTGGATTTTTTTCATAATTTTTGTTTTTAGGTTCGAAATAAGAGATTAGTTTGGAACGTTGGATCTCAAATGGTTGGTAGATGGTGGCACCAAGTCACAATGAGATTTGGAGACTTCAAGTCACTGCAGCTCTGTCCTTTTATTTTGACAAACTGCAGAGCCGCTGGTGCATCTATGCTTGCGTACGGCCGACGCCGATTCTTAGCAAGGAAGTTCTTCCTATAAGTAGTAGTATCCATACTCCACTCCAAGGCATGTATAAAAAAAAGAACCCATCCCGTTCTCGTTTTCCCGATCACTCTTCTCTGAAGATGGAGGAGGCCCTCTTCTTGTGCCCCCTACTCGCTGCCCTTCAAACCCCCCATATCCAAGGTCGCTCCCTTCCGATTTCATTCTTAGGTTCACCTGTGAGAAATGTCAATGACAACTGATGCCACGTACGTTGTTCCGTGCAGTGCAAGGGCGGTCATATGGGCTGTCGGCGCTGCGTCGGCGAGCTTGCGCCGAACCCGTGCAAGAAGTGCGAGCAGCCGGCGTGGTTGCCACCGTCGAATCGATCTGGGCCAAGATTGCCGCCGTAGAATCGATCTGGGGCAATGGTCAAGTGCGTCGGCTGCCAGAGCTTGGTCGCCTCCACGGAGTCCTACAAGCACTATATCGCGTGCCCGCATGGTCCGTGCGGCTGCACAGAGGCCATCAATACCGGCTGCAGCTTCACCGGCCCGCCGCGGGAGCTCCTGGTACACCTCCAAGCATCCCACTCCATCCTAGTGTTTACGTTCCGCATGGCATACCCGCCTGGTGCATAGTTCGTGTTCCGGTACAACCGCGGGGACACCTGTTCATCGGCAGTGGGGAAGAAGACGGTAGCGTGTTCGCCATCACCGTTGGAGCGCTCGGCCCGACCACCATTGTGTCCTGTGTGTGCATCAGGTCGGCCGCGTGCTTGTTTCCGATGTACAAGGCGCAGCTGTTGGTGATTGGTCCGCCGGCGCCGGCGACGGCTCGGACCAGTGACCTCTCGACGGACACCTTGATGGCGGTAATCGAGCCGACGAGCTCCCCGACGCCTAGCTCGATCATGTTGCAGCAGCTCACTTCTTTCCTGGCGGTGCCGCCCCATTACGCGGCGTAATGGAGGGCAGCGTGTGTTGCCTATCTGCGTTTGCATCAACAAGAAGGTTATACAATAATCTTCGTTTAGTCATACTGCAATGTAGTTACTCGAAGATCGGAGGGAGTAGTTTAGTTCGAAGTAGGGTTCGTTCGGATGTATTTTGGACTTGTATAGTAGTACTACTACTCCAGAACTATTAGCTAGCTAGTTGGAGTGCTAGAATGCAGCTCGGAGTATTATAGTATTTTGGCAGTACTACTAGTTATGTATGTGACTGCAAATTCAAACTAAAATGGAGTATTTCCTGCTAATGTTGTTCTTTTGGAGTCATCATTTTTTCTGAACGTGTTAACTATGCTATTGTCTAAGGATTCGTTTAGATTTCTTTGGTTGAATTCATATTTCGTCTCTTCCTAATTTGGCAAAACTGCACTGTCATGGGCATTCTTACAAGGTCGCTGAAGTTTCAAAGTTTCTTAATGTATATTGCGTAGGGTGTACCCCCTTAACATGGATCTGTTGCATTTTTGGGTTGTATTTTTTTTTGGCAATTTTCAGGACCATAAAATAGCACGCCTTCAGTTGAAATTTGAATTAGTGGCCGATACTAGCATGGAGTAGTGAAGTTTTTTTGTACTCCCTCGGTCCCACCAAAAGTGTCTCACCTTTGTTAAAATTTAGATGGATAGATGTATTTTTTTTTACAAAGTTGAGACAACTTTGGTGGGACGGAGCCACGGAGTCGTAGTTGATGGCGAGAAGGTTGATGCCTTGCTAGGTTGGTGTACGTTGCAAAAAGAACAAGGTTGGTGTGTATTTGTTTTATTTGTTCACCATAATACTGACATGGCCATCGATTTGATTAGACAACACAAGCCTGGGATGTTTCACATATTTATTGTAGGAAGCACGATTAATGTTCTGTAATGATGGGGCTCCTCCTATAGTCCGTCTGCTCGGCTCCTACTCGGGTGTCGGGTCACAGTCACACTCTCCTCTTTTTTTGAACACATTCACACTCTCCTCTTTTTTTGAACACATTCACACTCTCCTCTTTTTTTGAACACATTCACACTCTCCTCGAAACTGCAGTAGGCAGTATATGCATAAGAGGAGGAGCGTCTCGGCTCACCTCCGTCGTCTATCCCCACTCCGCCCATCTTCCATAGCACGCGCCTGCGTCTCCGCCATGGCGCTTTCGCATCCTATCCAGCAGTGCCCAGTTTGAGAGCCTCTGTTCTCCAACTCAAACCCCCACCTGCCGCCATTGATCGCCATCTCTCTCCCAAAGTTCGAATCAGTAGATCTCCCAAGAAAATACCAACCCCATTGTACCACCTGCCTCATTGCGATGGCGAAATCGAGCAGGGTCTGTGGATCTGGGCTGTTTCACAAGGTGTTTACGGAAGGCCCCCTTGAAGTGCTCATCAGCCAGTGCGACGCCATCACCGCCGCGTCCCTAGTCGGTTCCTCCAAAAGTATTCTTCAGTCAGCCAAATACAGTGCCACTCTGCCTGCTTCTCAGCCGTTTGGCCTTCCGTGTGTTCTCTGTTGTGACCCGGCGGATAAACCATGGGCGGTGTTCAAGGAGGATTTGCCGGTGCACAGCAAGTGCAAACTACTGCCGCTGGACAGGTTCTCCTATGATGGCCTAATGCCACACGGTAAGGATGAGGAGCGGGCAGGCGCCAATGGAGATTGGATCGCCATGGTTGGCCCCGAAGGCAAGTGGAACCTCCTCAATGTCTACACTCATCGCAAGATTAAGCTTCCATCTTTGAGGAACAAGTTGGAAACCACACAGAATCCACTTATATTCGAGTATCAGCGTTCTGCTCTTCAACTGCAAAAGATAGCTATTTGCCAAGTTCCTACAGCTGCTAGGGGGTATCAAGATTTCTCCCTTGTCGCAATCTTCGACTTTGCAATTGCCTACCTCCATGGCGAATATCCTCGTACATGGATATTTCTTGAAAACCAGTTTTAGTACGGCGCCATATACTACGATGCAATTATACATAACGGACTTGTGTTCGCCGTTACTGAGCTTGGAAATGTTTATGCATGGGATCCTAATCAATTTGGTAACATTTCCTCCCTATCTTTTTTATATACGTAACTTATATAGTATTTCACCTCTTATTTGTTGAACTGTCTTGGCATCTTTTGGCTTAAAGGAATTCCATAGGCGCACACCATAACCCTCTTGTGGTATGGACATATATAGAATTTAACATCTATAGGAATTTTAGTATGGTCTAATGTGCATGTTGTTCCTTAGGAAAAAGGCCCCCTAGTAATTAAGTTTCTTTATTATTACTCCCTAGAAAATTTAAGGTAGAGTAGAAATAGAATCAATAAAGGTGCCATGCAATATTGATAAAGACTTTCATTTGTTTATATTCCCCCGGTTCTAGAGAATAAGGAGTACTATATTCAAACCATCTAAAATTTGGACCAATATTTTCGGGAACATGTTTTAAATCCATATGAAGTTTTACCAAGATGTTCGAAATATATTTCAAACCATCTTATGTTCGACCATGATTTTATAAAGTACTAGTATTGGCATCCCAATATCAAATCAATATCACTAGTAGATAAATCATGAAATATATTTTCATGTGACGTGTTCTTTCCTTTTTCAAGGTCCTATAGTGCTCCCTGCTCCATTCATTCCGTGGACGGCTGGATTTGATGGCGATGATGATTTTGACTCTAATAGTCGTACGTGGTGGCTGGCAAGATCTCAAGATCGTTCTAGACTTCTCCTGGTCTATGCACGTGGCGTAATGGATTTTGACGCTGACGGTGCTCCAACTCATTATGATAGTACCCCTTCTGTCCATTGCGGTCGCGCTGTTCACAGCTATTCGGGGTATACCTGCATTGTATTCTCGAATGACACTAGTCGGTTACTTCCAGCCAACCCGTGGGAAAGGGTTACTAATCTTGGAGACTATTCTATGTTCCTTGGGTTGAACTATCCGATTTTCATGCCAGTGGGTGGTGCAACATTTCCCCCAGGATATTTGACAAGAAGAAACAGCATCTACACCACGCCTCGTGCCATTGGCTCTCATTTTGACACATCACATCAAGAAATTTTCCGCTTCAGTCTAAATGGCGAAGACCACCAAAGCATCTCTTTCTCAAGCAGCGGTCCAGCGGCCAACTGGCATACGGGGTTTTGGTTCATCCCAAGCTACACCAACGCGCTGGACTGGAACAAAGACAATCAGAGTTAGGGATATTTATGTAATAGTAGGATCATACTACTAGCTAGCTCAGTTGGTCTTGACTCCTATTTAACTATTTATAGCTAATGTACTTAGGTGATAAATTTATGCTATTTGCATGAACCAGGCGCTTCTTTTAATTTGATCAAATACGGTCTATACACATGCATGGTTGTTTGGCTGTTTCAGTGTCCCTAGAGGCATACATATATACTGTTATTTAGCAATCTTTATTACAGTACAAAGGTCTTAACCTCATGGTTCACAGAAAGTATAAACGTAGATCAACCATCTAAACATAGAAGACATTCTAGTGTATGATTCTTACATATACACATCAACATCCTATCAGAAAATCTTAATGTGAATTGTACTGGCTGTACAAACCCGTGCATCATTCTCTAGCCGGTTGCACCCAAAAACCAAATCGTGGTACTTCATAGTTGACTGTATGTAGGACAACATACAGATCCAATGCGAAGCCATGGGTATCACCTGCATGACAGAACCATATTTCACATGGTTGGAGGTACTCCATATGGCATTTAAAATCATTCCTTGTCCTTCATATGGCCCTAAAAATAGTACAATTGGATTTGTGGGTTTTAATTTTTTATTAACACACTCAATTGATTGCCCAAACATTGATTAATAATATTATTAAGGGGTGTGATGTTGAAAGCCATAAGAACAATGTGCCAAATAATCTTTGCTAGCGGACGGTAAATGTATACCCATCGGAAATAATCAGCAGACGTGCATGTTTCTTTGGTCAGAATAACTGCTGCACCATCTTAAAAGTAAATGGCATGACCATTTATTTGATTTGATAGCGTGCAGTTAGATGGCGTACATTACCATCTCTACTTCCTTGGGTCGCCCAAATCTGGAGTACTAAAAGCAAATCCTGGTGATTCATTTGACAAGACAACACAGATGCGTCCAAATTTCTCCGTCCATATTATTATAGTAATATACGAAATCTGGAGTGCGTTGCCTCGTTGCCTTCCAAGAGAAGCTGCATTCCTTGCCAAAAAAGAGAGAGCGGCTGTATTTATAACTATCTCACCGGCCGCCACTAGTACAAACCATCACTCCCTCTCCACCTCCACCTCCATCTCTTCCCTACTAGCTCCACCTCCATATCGGCGACGGACCACAATCGCGCGGCTTCGACTTCCTCTTCGACGGCGGCGGCGACAGAGGCGTGAGGAACCTTCTCCGCGGCGCATCACTCATCCTCGTCCCGCGGCAACAATGGCTGTATGTGAAATCACCATACCCTTTTGTATGGTAGAGATGATGATGTGCGGATAAAATTTTATTGGCGGTTGCTCATCCTTGTTTGAATATTTGGTGTAGATTCACATCTAGGGCAGGGTGTCAAGCGGGATGGGTAGCGGGCTAGCTAGTTTCAGTGCGAGTGCTTTAAATCTGCTCTAATCTCAACCACTATTTGCTCTAATTTTCTGCTTTGCGGGACGATTCGCGGACGCCGCTTGCAACCCTAATCTAGGGTATTGATCCTAGTTTAGTAGACTACTAGGATTTACATGCCAATTTGTTTTTAGACTAATCCAGATATTTGTCAATACTACTAGAGTACGTACTTCTTCCGTTCGTATTTAATTGACTCTAGTTGAAAGCATCGGCAGTTCATTTTCTTCTCTCCCTCGCGTCGACTAATTAAAACCGAACAGAGGGAGTATTAGGAATCCTTGTGCATCCGTACTACCAGTAAGGTATTGCGTTGTTGCAGAGGCTCAGTGTAATCAATATCTTTCAATATTAATATACGGAGTACTCACTTTATCAGAAAATAAATTAGTAATCCATGTTCAAACTTGCTAGTTTGATCGACGTTTGATGATGATTTGTGAGGCCATGTATGGGCCTAGTTTGTTTCCTTTGCTTGGTGGTCAGTAGGATGATGATTTTTTTTTGCTTGGTCGATCTGTGGTCGTTCCATGGCCACTGCTGATTAATCATTACTAGAATCAACAATTTTTTGCTTGTCTGGTGATTGGAATTGTATGCGCTCTTCTGAAGAGCACCATCGCACGATGATTAGTCTTAATGGAGATGCAGATGTCGATCAAGAGGGAGAAACATATCTTGATCATGCATTTCTCACGAGATTACTTGGTGATTGGAAGTAGAATCCACAATTTGTTGTGCAAACTTCTCAACATATGCATATATTCGTTGAATTGGCTTTATGTGATCAATATTACTTCTTATTGCAGATGGATGGAGGGGAAAGAGCGAAAAAACCGATACTTAGTGAAATTACTTCTCATTCTGTGACTTCTGATATCCTAGATGACAAGGTAAATATATAGAACGATGATTCGTAGGTGATGAAAGCAGAATCCACAATTTGCCGTGCAAACTTCTCAACATATGCATTTATTTGATTAATTAGTTTTATGTGATCAATAGTATTACTTATTCCAGATGGACGTAGGGGAAGGAACGAAAAAGCGGATGCTATGTGAAATGACTTCTAAATCTGTGTGTTCTGATATCCCAGATGACAAGGTAAACATATGGACCGACGCTTGTTTTGCTGCTGCCCCCGTTAGATGGCTAGATGCTCTGGTCTAATTTCTGTTCATGTGCTTATTATTGCAGAAACATAGAGTTGAAGAAAACTCTATATTGTCTGATGACAAAGGTGAAATGGCATGCCAGTCTTTTAAACCTCCGACGCCACCTTGTTTACTATCTATGGAGACTGATGCAGCTGGACCTGGTACTGATGAGCCTATACGTGGCATCATCGTGCCACATGAAGAAGGTTGTGGATTGGGTTTACCCCCTGCTGAAGAAACTGGTGGTGCAGCTGGAGCTGCTAGTGTAGAGCCTCTAGTGAACGGTGTCGTGCCACGGGAATTCTCTGAACTAGAGCAAGACGGTTTACCTATTGTCAAGACCGATGTAACTGGTGCTGATGCTGGAGTTGCTACTGATGATCCTGCACCCGAAGTTGCCACGCCACCCGAAGGAGGTTTTGTATTGGTAGAACCCGTCATGACTATGCCCACAGTACTGACTGGTGGTGGACCTGGAGCTGGTATGGTAGAGCCTCTAGCGAAAGGTGTCGTGCCACGAGAATCCTCTGAAGTGGATATTGGTGGTTTACCCTCTGTAGATACTGGTGGTCTACCTGGAGCTGGTATTGTAGAGATTTCAGCAAACAGTGCTGTCCCACCCAACTCCTATGAACTGGAGCATGTACCTGATGTGCCTTCTGTAGAACCTGATGCACCTGTAAGTAGTGGTGATGATTCCGCTGAATCTGATCAAGAAGGATCTGCATCTCGAGGACAAGATGTCAGCTGTCATTCACCTGAACCCGAGCTGAAGTCAGCAACGGTAGCTTATATGGCACGGACTGTCCTTCAAGCTCTAAAGATCCAGTTGGGTGGTTCACAGGACCAGCTACTCCAAGCCATTGTCACTACAAAAGACCAGGCAGCATGCTTCATTATCTCCTGCATACTGTTTGACAAGCTGAAGCACTGCAACTGGCGCATTGTTCAATCCCATCAGCATGGAGAGAGGAGCTATGTTTATGTCAAGATGATTCATGCTGATTTGGTAAGGTTCCATGATAAGATGTATGGGTGGGGTGAGGCAAGAGCCACATTTTGCAGCATTCACACAGTCTTCGCTCTTGAGCCAGACCCCATGGATGCTTACCCAGTGGTGCAGCTATCCTGACTTGATATATGTTTTATGATCAGTATGGTGCTGTCGTGGAACTGTGATGTGGAGCTACCTTTCTTATGGTTTCTAGGCTTTTGGTTTCAACATGTATTATGGAGCTTACCTTAGGACTTTCGCATGCGTTTGGCTGTTGACCTGTAATGTTTGTGGTTGGTTGTCTAATCTACTTGGCACAATCACATTGCAAAGGCAAATGTTCCTTTTCTCTTTAATTGTTATTATGACTTATGTGTTATAACCAGGCAAGAATATGCAATCTTGGTTCTCTGACCGATATATATGTACATACAACTTTTGTTCACATAATAACACTTACACGGGAAAAGAGTAGCTTTCTCTGTTGGACAAACACCAAACCACAAAAGGGTAACATAACCAGGCAAGAATATGCAATCTTGGTTCTCTGACCGATATATATGTACATACAACTTTTGTTCACATAATAACACTTACACGGGAAAAGAGTAGCTTTCTCTGTTGGACAAACACCAAACCACAAAAGGGTAACAACACAATATCCAAACTAGGTACGGCACCTGTTGAGCATACATGACTTTTGTCGTAAAATCACGTTAACCAACACTAGCAGCATCTTGTTCTTTGCAAGGTGCTATGCTTATCGAGTCTAATCCCAATACACAACCTACTTCAGGTGGCACGATGATGTCGAGTGCAGGTTCACCGGTACCAACTCTCTTGCATCAGTCTCCATTGAAGGTACGCCATCGTCTGCAGTAGACACCATTAGCAATGCAACCTGAAGGTGTTCTTATCCTCATATCAGGATCACATAATACAGGTGTCAAGCTTCATGCACTAGCCAACACAATCAAAAGTCCGAACTAGGATCGCTAGGAAAAAAAGCATGAAGATCCTTTTATCGAATCCCACGCTGAACATCTTTTTCACTAATTAGGTAAGCTCCTGCTGACAAACATATTACAGCAACTCCAGCAGTGGCTCTATATTTTGGCGGCGTGGGCTGATCCGCGCATGGAGCCGGCAATAGCTTCACCGGAAGCTGCAAACTGTGGCGGCCAAATGCAGGGCTGAAACAGCGTATTTTCAGAGGCGCTATAATGCAGCGCCAAAAACAGAATATAATGAAAAATAGAGTGCAGTAAAACAGAAGATCAAATAAAGACTAGAAATAGACATAAAATAGGAGAAAATTAGCTTGATAGATACTCCGTAGTTCATATTTGTACAAAGTAGTGCGATAAAACTAAACTAAAACTCGACATCTGACGAGTCAGGTGTCGTGCCCGCCACCGGATCCGATGAGAAGAGGTCAATCCAACGGGGGTCGTCCTCGCCAATGGTGGTCGGCCCGGTGAGCTGCGCTTCGATGAAGGCCCGCTTCGTCGCCTTCTCCGCCCTCCGTTGTGCGCGGTCCTCCTTCTTCGCAGCCCGCCTCGTAGCCTTCTCCGCCCTCCGTCTGCGGAAGTGCTCGTTCTCGGCGGCTACGTCCTCGGGGAAGTGGGCCGCCCACTCGCGCGCCGCGCGCTCGTCCCGCTCGGCAATGCGCAAACGGCGCTCCGTCTCGCGGCGGCGGCGTTGTTCCTCCTGTCTAACGATGTACGGCGGCGGCGCGAGATCCTCGGCCTGCTGGCGCGTCCACACGTCATGGAAATTCATCGACGATCGCGGGCGCCCGAGCCGGCACGCCACGGCGTCGTACGCGCGTGCGGCCTCGTGCGCGGTCTCGTAGGTGCCGAGGCCGATGCGCTCGCCGCCGTCACGTATCTCCGCGTAATACGTACCTTTGGGGCGCGCGCGGACGCCGCGGTACCCCGTGCCCGAGACGCGACAGTACCGCGAGCTCGACGCGAGACGAGGCATGGCGGCGGCGGTGGAAGCGGAGCCGCGGCGGCGATATTAGGCGCAGATGGGCAAATTTCAGCAACCCGTGTCCATCTTTTTTTTTTGGCAGGATTACGCCATGCACCACCTTCCAATTAGAAAATAGTACTGTTCAGCCTTCCCCTGTTGGGCCCAATATTTCACTTTGGGTTGCCAACGGCCATCTACATGGTAATTGCTCTCGGCCTACTTGCTCCGGCCGTCGAAGCCCAATAACTACAAATGGGCCTTTCTGCTCATGCAATTTCGGCCCTTTTCTAATGAAACACAGATCCTATGAATGGCAAAAGAAAAAAACGCGGAGATTCTACATAAAAGTTGTTTTTAGTTATTTTGAATTATTGGGTTCCAATTTTTTGAAACTCAAGCTCATGCCCAATATGAAAATCCTTGTTCGCTCCATACCCACATGGATAACGGTATTTTTAATAATTCATAAAGTGGATTTGAAATTTAAAACATATCCTAATAATTCCATGATTTAATCTATCAACTTGCAAGATCTTGGAGAGAAAAAGCTTGTATTAGTCTGCAGAATCCGCACCGTTTCAAAGGCGGCAGTGGATCAAAAGAAAAAAGGAAGTAGCCAGAAATTAGGGGTCAAAAATAACTCCAATAAATGAAACTTTTATTGTTCGTAGAGGATGACATGCGGGACCCATGAGCCAGCAGCTTACTCAACGTTTCAAAGGCGGCATGAGATCGGAAGAAAAAGGCAAGTGACCAAATATCAGGTGCCAAAAATAATCCAAGAAATGAAACTTATTGTACATAGAGGATGACATGCGGGTCCCATTTTGCATGACGGTTTCAGCGTTTCAAATGCGGTTTGAGATCAAAAGAAAAAGAAAGTAGCCAGAAATTAGGGGGTAAAAACTCCAAAAAAGAAAGTTGATTGTACATAGAGGATGACATGCGGGTCCCATGAGTCAGCAGCTTACTCAATGTTTCCAAGGGCGAGGATCAAAAGAAAAAGGAAATAGCCAAAAAATCAGAGGTGAAAAAAAAACCAAGAAAAGAAATTTTATAGTACATAGAGGATGACATGCGGGTCCCATGAGCCAGCAGGTTCCTCAACGTTTTCAAAGGCCGGTGGGGATCAAAAGAAAAAGGCAAATAGCCAGAAATTAGGGATAAACAATAAATCCAACAAAGGAAAGGTTTATTGTTCATAGATGCTGACATGTGGGACCCATGAGCCAGCAGCGTCAAGGCAAGTGACCAAAAATCAGGGGTAAAAAAATCCAAGAAAAGAAACTTTATTGTACATAGAGGATGACATGTGGGTCCCATGAGCCAGCACCTTACTCAACGTTTCAGAGGCGGCTTGAGATCGAAAGAAAAAGGAAAGTGACCGAATATCAGGAGCTAAAAATAATCCAAGAAAGGAAACTTTTATTGTACATAGAGATTGACATATGGGTCCCACTAATACAAGCTCTTTCGCTCGAAGATCTTGCAAGTTGATTGTACATAGAGGATGACATGCGGGCCCCATGTGTCAGCAGCTTACTCAATGTTTCCAAGGCGGCAGTGGATCAAAAGAAAAAGGAAATAGCCAAAATCAGAGGGTGAAAAATAAATCCAACAAAGGAGAGGTTTATTGTCCATGGAGGCTGACATCTGGGACCCACGAGCCAGCCGCGTCCTCTACGTTTAGAAGGCGACTGGGGATCGAAAGAAAAAAGGCAAATAGCCAGAAATTAGGGGTACAAAATAACTCCAAGAAAGGAAGTGTTTATTGTTCATAGAGGCTGACATGTGGGACCCATGAGGCAGCAAAGTCTTCAACGTTTCAAAGGCGGCAGGGGATCAAAAGAAAAAGGAAGTAGCCAGAAATTAGGGGTAAAAAATAACTCCAAGGAAGGAAACTTTTATTGTTCATAGAGGATGACATGCGGGACCCATGCTCCAGCAGCTTCCTCAACGTTTCAAAGGCGGCATGAGATCGAAAGAAAAAGGCAAGTGACCAAATATCAGGACCCGAAAATAATCGAAGAAAGAAATTTTATTGTACATAGATGATGACATGCGGGACCCATTTAGCAGCAGCGGTCTCAACGTTTCCAAGGCGGCACGGGATCAAAAGAAAAAGGAAGTAGCCAGAAATTAGGGTTCAAAAATAACTCCAAGAAAGGAAACTTTTATTGTTCGTAGAGGATGACATGAGGGACCCATGAGCCAGCAGCTTACTCAACGTTTCAAAGGCGGCATGAGATCGAAAGAAAAAGGCAAGTGACAAAATATCAGGAGACAAAGATAATCCAAGAAAAGAAAACTTTATTGTACATAGAGGATGACATGCGGGTCCCATTTAGCAGCAGCGGTCTCAACGTTTCAAATGCGGCTTGAGATCAAAAGAAAAAGAAAGTAGCCAGAAATTAGGGGGTAAAAAAACTCCAATAAAGGAAAGTTTTATCGATGAGCCAGCAGAGTCCTCAACGTTTCAAAGGCGGCAGGGGATCAAAAGAAAAAGGAAATAGCCGAAAATCAGAGGGTGAAAAAAAACCAAGAAAATGAACTTTTATAGTACATAGAGGATGACATGCGGGTCCCATGAGCCAGCAGGTTTTTCAACGTTTCAAACGTGGCATGAGATCGAAAGAAAAAGGCAAATGACCAAATATCAGGATCCAAAAATAATTCAAGAAAAGAAACTTGATTGTACATAGAGTATGACATGCGGGTCCCATTTAGCAGCAGCGGTATCACCGTTTGAGAGGCGGCAGGGGATCGAAAGAAAAAGGCAAGTGACCAAATATGAGGTGCCAAAAAAAATCGAAGAAAAGAAAGTTTTATTGTACATAGAGGATGACATGCGGGTGATGTCTACTGGTGCTTCTATTCTTGTAGACAGTGTTAGGCCTCCAAGAGCAGAGGTTTGTAGAACAGCAGCAAGTTTCCCTTAAGTGGATCACCCAAGGTTTATCGAACTCAGGGAGGAAGAGGTCAAAGATATCCCTCTCAAGCAACCCTGTAATCACAAAGCAAGAAGTCTCTTGTGTCCCCAACACACCAAATACACTTGTCAGGTGTATAGGTGCACTAGTTCGGCGAAGAGATAGTGAAATACAAGTAATATGGATGTATATGAGTGGTAATAGCAATCTGAATAAAATATGGCAGCGAGTAAACATGCAACAGAACAGTAAATAAACGGTGTTTTCAGTATTGGAAACAAGGCCTAGGGATCATACTTTCACTAGTGGACACTCTCAACATTGATCGCATAATAAATAACTCTTTCTCATATGTGCTACATACACTCTTGTTTGATAATGAACATCATTCGTTGCGTAGGATTACACGAACCCTCAATGCCGGAGTTAACAAGCTCCACAACATTCGATATTCATGTTTAAGTAACCTTAGAGCATAATAGATCATTGCAAAATAAACCAAGAACTAACATAGCGCACGCACTGTCCACATTACACTATGAAGGAGGAATAGATCACATCAATACTATCATAATGACAATTAACTCCACGATCTACAAGAGATCATGATCATAGCCTACGACAAGAACCACACGGTGCACGCACTAATCACCTTTACACCATGCAGGAGGAATAGACTACTTTAATAACATCACATGAGTAGCACACAACTAGTAGCGATACAAAGCTCATCATATGGATCTCAATCATGTAAAGCAGCTCATGAGATCATTGTATTGGAGTACAGAGAGAGAGATTAACCACATAGCTACCGGTACAGCCCCGAGCCTCGATGGAGAACTACTCCCTCCTCATGGGAGCAGCAGCGGTGATGAAGATGGCGGTGGAGATGGCAGCGGTGTCGATGGAGAAGCCTTCCGGGGGCACTTCCCCGCTCCGGCAGGGTGCCGGAACAGAGACTTCTGTCCCCCGAATCTTGATTTCGCGATGGCGGCGGCTCTGGAAGGTTTTCTCCGTATCGTGGTTCTCCGTCGGGGTTTTTAGGTCAGGGAGGCTTAAATAGGCGAAGAGAGGGAGTCGAAGGGGCCACGGGCTGCCCACACCCTAGGGGGGCGCCCCCCCCCCTGGCCCGCGCCGGGGTGTGGTGTGGGGCCCCCCTGGCTCCCCTCTCGTCCCTCTCCGGTGCTCTGGAAGCTTCCGGGAAAAATAGGAACCTGGGCGGTGATTTCGTCCGATTCCGAGAATATTTCGTTACTAGGATTTCTGAAACCAAAAACAGCAGAAAACAGCAACTGGCCTTTCGGCATCTCGTCAATAGGTTAGTTCCGGAAAACGCATAATAATGACATATAATGTGTATAAAACATGTAGATATCATCAATAAAGTGGCATGGAACATAAGAAATTATAGATACGTTTGAGACGTATCAAGCATCCCCAAGCTTAGTTCTGCTCGTCCCGAGCAGGTAAAATGATAACAATGATAATTTCTTAAGTGGCATGCCATCATAACCTTGATCATACTATTGTAAAGCACATGAGATAAATGCAGAGATTCGAAGCAATGATGAAGATAATGAGTAAACAAATGAATCACATAACAAAGACTTTTCATGAATAATACTTTCAAGACAAGCATCAATGAGTCTTGCATAAGAGTTAACTCATAAGCAATAAATTCTTAGTAGAAAGCTTTGAAACAACACAAAAGAAGATATAAGTTTCAGCGGTTGCTTTCAACTTTAACATGTATATCTCATGGATAATTGTCAACACAAAGTAATATAACAAGTGCAATAGGTAAACATGTAAGAATCAATGCACACAGTTCACACAAGTGTTTGCTTCTAAGATAGAAAGAATAGGTAAACTGACTCAACAATAAAGTAAAAGAATGGTCCTTCAAAGAGGAAAGCATCGATTGCTATATTTGTGCTAGAGCTTTGATTTTGAAAACATATAGAGAGCATAAAAGTAAAGTTTTGAGAGGTGTTTGTTATTGTCAACGAATGGTAGCGGGTACTCTAACCCCCTTGCCAGGCAAACCTTTAAAGAGCGGCTCCCATTTTATTTTGTTTTTGGGTGGCACTCCTTCCAACCTTTCTTTCACAAACCATGGCTAACCGAATCCTCGGGTGCCTGCCAACAATCTCATACCATGAAGGAGTGCCTTTTTATTTTAGTTTTATTATGATGACACTCCTCCCCACCTTTGCTTTCTCAAGCCATGGCTAACCGAATCCTTCGGGTGCCGTCCAACAATCACATACCATGGAGGAGTGTCTATTTTTGTTAATTAATTTGGGACTGGGAATCCCATTGCCAGCTCTTTTTGCAAAATTATTGGATAAGCGGATGAAGCCACTAGTCCATTGGTGAAAGTTGCCCAACAAGATTGAAAGATAAACACCACATACTTCCTCATGAGCTATAAAACATTGACACAAATCAGAGGTGATAAATTTTGAATGGTTTAAAGGTAGCACTCAAGCAATTTACTTTGGAATGGCGGAGAAATACCATGTAGTAGGTAGGTATGGTGGACACAAATGGCATGAATATTGGCTCAAGTATTTGGATGCATGAGAAGTATTCCCTCTCTATACAAGGTTTAGGCTAGCAAGGTTATTTGAAGCAAACTCAAGTATAAAACGGTGCAGCAAGACTCACATATAAACATATTGTAAGCATTATAAGACTTTACATCGTCTCCTTGTTGTTCAAACACCTCAACCAGAAAATATCTAGACTTAGAGAGACCAATCATGCAAACCAAATTTTAACAAGCTCTATGTAATTATTCATTAATGGGTACAAGGTACATGATGCAAGAGCTTAACCAAGATCTATATGAGCGCAACAATTGCCAAGTTTCACATTATTCAAGACATTATACCAATTACTACATGTAGCATTTCCCGTTTCCAACCATATAACAATTAACGAAGCAGTTTCAACCTTCGCCATGAAAATTAAAGGCTAAGGACACATGTGTTCATATGAACCAGCGGAGCGTGTCTCTCTCCCAAACAATCATTTATTCAAACAAAAACAAAAACAAAAGCATACAGACGCTCCAAGTAAAGTACATAAGATGTGACCGAATAAAAATATAGTTTCACTAGAAGAAACCTGATAAGTTGTCGATGAAGAAGGGGATGCCTTGGGCATCCCCAAGCTTAGATGCTTGAGTCTTCTTAAAATATGCAGGGATGAACCACCGGGGCATCCCCAAGCTTAGACTTTTCATTCTTCTTGATCGTAGTATATCATCCTCCTCTCTTGACCCTTGAAAACTTCCTTCACACCAAACTTCAAGCAAACTTATTAGAGGATTAGTGCATAATCAAAAATTCACATGTTCAGAGGTGACACAAACATTCTTTTCACTTCTGGACATTGCATAAAGCTACTGGACATTAATGGATCAAAGAAATGAATCCAACATAGCAAAAGAGGTAATGCGAAATAAAAGGCAGAATCTGTCAAAAACAGAACAGTCCGTAAAGACGAATTTAAAGCTGGCACCAGACTTGCTCAAATGGAAAAACTCAAAACTAATGAAAGTTGCGTACATATCTGAGGATCACGCTCGTAAATTGGCAGATTTTTTCGAATTTTCTACAGAGAACTGTGCCCAGATTCGTGACAGACAGCAATGCTGTTTCTGCGCAGCGATCCCAAATATAACATCAACTTTGACATAGAAACTTTACTTGGCACAAAAACATGATAAGGAGAGGTTCCTACAGTAGTAAACAACTTCCAAGACACAAATATAAAACAAAGTACTGTAGCAAAATAACACATGGGTTATCTCCCAAGAAGTTCTTTCTTTATAGCCATTAAGATGGGCTCAGCAGTTTTAATGATGCACTTGCAAGAAATAGAAGTTGAAGCAAAAGAGAGCTTCAAGAGGCAATTCAAAACACATTTAAGCCTAACATGCTTCCTATGCAGAAGAATCTTATACACATATAAATTCATGAAGAGCAAAGTAACAAGCATAAGAGGATAAAACACGAGTAACTTAAAGATTCTCAACATAAAGAGGGGAAACTTAATATTATTAAGATGCATGTAACCATATTTCCCTCTCTCATAATAACTTTCAGTAGCATCATTGATGAAATCCACAATATACCCGTCACTTAAAACATTCTTATCATGGTTCATATGCATAGAAGTATCATTAATTTTGGCATAAGAAGAGTTATTCTCATTAATAGTAATTGGAGCAAGATTATTATCAAGAATTTGAACATGGTAAACAAGTTGCATACTAAGGGAATGGTTTTTAGCAAGCCCATCATAACTATGACAAGTTTCATAAGGATAATTGTAACATGTGTCATATACATCTCTATAGCAATTATCTAAACCAGAATATGTAATATCATCATTTTCACTAAAAGTAGAAGTCTCAAATATAGGATCTTCAAGCACAACATCCCCAAGCTTAGGGCTTTCAATATCATCGTTTAAGGGGACATGAATAATGCTATCATCATTACTTTCATAATCAGTACCAAAGAGATTTCCAATATCAAAGGTAGTGTGCTCATTCAAATCATGATCGCTAATGTATGTAAAGGGCATAGGAAGATCATCGTATTCAGATTCATTATCACAATAATCATTAGGAGCAACATACTTACGGTTACCTAGCGTTATCTCATTCACGCGGGGATACGCCGTTACCTCTTTCTTTTTATTCTCCTTCTTCTTCTTCTTCTTCTTCTTCTTCTTCGTTCCCTTCTTCTTCTTCTTCTTTTCTTCCCTCTCCTCGCTTCCTTCTTTAGGAGGAAGAGGCTTGAAGGGTGGCTTGTCCGCATAACCTGATTTACTTTTAGAAACAATAGAAGAAACTTGGGAGGATCCCTCCTTTTCATTAATTAATTGAAAACACACAGCGGTCCTATCATATTTTGGCAAGGTGTCATCTTCTAAAATATTTTGTATGTAAGTATTTGTATGGCTATTATCAATGCAATAAGAAAGACAACCATGCAGGACATCATCAATATCAAGATCGTTAATATTTAACAAAGAAATTTTTCTTGATAACTCTTCACACTTCAAAAATAAGGTAAGTTCATCATGCTGATTAGGAATAATTTCATCATCACAATACAAATTTGCAGCACTCATGGGGTTTGAATTATCATTGGAGGAACATTGAAAATTAAAATGACCAACTCTATGGCAAAGTTCACAAATAAAAGGATAGAGGGCACACACTTTTTCTCCAAGATCATCTAGAGCTCTAGACCACTTTCAAGTTTTTTCATTTCTGTGATGGATACAATATTCATCTTCTATTTGATTAATTCCACAAGGTCTATGTATTCCACAAAAATTAACATGCTTATAGGAAATAGCATTCTTAGGAGTTTGAGCATGCTTATTGCAATCATTAACAACAATGTCATTCTTCATGCAAGCCTCTTTAAAAGGTTCATGATACTTATCAAAATTCTTTTTAGGCAATTCTAAATGAAAAGCAAAGGCTTTATAAAGATTTGCAGCAACTTGAGAGTCAAGACCATAAGTAGCACTCATATTTCGAAATTTATCAGTATTCATAAAAGTTTCAATGCATTCATAATCATAGTTTATACCTGACTCTTTACCTTTGTCGTTCTCCCAATCTTCAGCGTTCTCCTTAATCCGATCAAGAAGGTCCCTTTTAAACTCTTCTTTATTGCTCGTGAATGATCCAGAACAAGTAGTATCCAGCAAGGTCTTATCTTGAAAAGAAAGTCTTGCATAGAAATTATCAATGATGATATTACCTGGAAGCTCATGATTGGGGCATTTGAGCATTAAAGTCTTCAATCTCTCCCATGCTTGGGCAATACTCTCTCCATCATGAGGCCAAAAATTATATATATGGTTTCGATCTTTGTGAATTTCACTTGGAGGATAGAACTTGGAATAAAATAGAGGCACAATATCCTTCCAATCAAGAGAGCGCCCGTCCTTCAATAGTTTATACCAATGCGCCGCTTCACCAGATAGCGATATAACAAATAATTTCTTTCTAACTTCATCCATTGAAATACCTGCACACTTGAATAACCCGCATAATTCATGCAAAAACAGTAAATGATTCCTAGGATGGACAGTTCCATCCCCTTCATAGCGGTTATCCATAACACGTTCAATAATTTCCATAGGTATTTTATACGGAATACTTTCAGCAGGTAGATTTAAAACATCAGAAGCATCATTAAAGTTATCGCATATGGGAGATAAAGCATCATCAGAGCAAAATATTTCTTCCAAAGCTGAGGAGCAAAAAAGATTATTTTTATGTAAACTAGCTTCCCCAAGCTTAGACTTCTTCATAGCATTAGCAGTAATTGCATTCATACTAATATGTTCCGTGGGTTTTTTAATTGTCGCATCAAACCATCCATGTCTTAAATCAGGAAATAGAATAAAAAGGTCATTGTTGTCCATTATGCCTAACTAGTGTAAATAAAAACAAGAAACAAAAAGATGCAATTGCAGAGTCTAAAGGAAATAGCTTCGAGCACACACACAATGGCGCCAGAAAAGTACTGTTACCTGGAACCGAAGTATGAGTGCCTTTTACCTTTCCTCCCCGGCAACGGCGCCAGAAAAGTGCTTGATGTCTACTGGTGCTTCTATTCTTGTAGACAGTGTTAGGCCTCCAAGAGCAGAGGTTTGTAGAACAGCAGCAAGTTTCCCTTAAGTGGATCACCCAAGGTTTATCGAACTCAGGGAGGAAGAGGTCAAAGATATCCCTCTCAAGCAACCCTGTAATCACAAAGCAAGAAGTCTCTTGTGTCCCCAACACACCAAATACACTTGTCAGGTGTATAGGTGCACTAGTTCGGCGAAGAGATAGTGAAATACAAGTAATATGGATGTATATGAGTGGTAATAGCAATCTGAATAAAATATGGCAGCGAGTAAACATGCAACAGAACAGTAAATAAACGGTGTTTTCAGTATTGGAAACAAGGCCTAGGGATCATACTTTCACTAGTGGACACTCTCAACATTGATCGCATAATAAATAACTCTTTCTCATATGTGCTACATACACTCTTGTTTGATAATGAACATCATTCGTTGCGTAGGATTACACGAACCCTCAATGCCGGAGTTAACAAGCTCCACAACATTCGATATTCATGTTTAAGTAACCTTAGAGCATAATAGATCATTGCAAAATAAACCAAGAACTAACATAGCGCACGCACTGTCCACATTACACTATGAAGGAGGAATAGATCACATCAATACTATCATAATGACAATTAACTCCACGATCTACAAGAGATCATGATCATAGCCTACGACAAGAACCACACGGTGCACGCACTAATCACCTTTACACCATGCAGGAGGAATAGACTACTTTAATAACATCACATGAGTAGCACACAACTAGTAGCGATACAAAGCTCATCATATGGATCTCAATCATGTAAAGCAGCTCATGAGATCATTGTATTGGAGTACAGAGAGAGAGAGATTAACCACATAGCTACCGGTACAGCCCCGAGCCTCGATGGAGAACTACTCCCTCCTCATGGGAGCAGCAGCGGTGATGAAGATGGCGGTGGAGATGGCAGCGGTGTCGATGGAGAAGCCTTCCGGGGGCACTTCCCCGCTCCGGCAGGGTGCCGGAACAGAGACTTCTGTCCCCCGAATCTTGATTTCGCGATGGCGGCGGCTCTGGAAGGTTTTCTCCGTATCGTGGTTCTCCGTCGGGGTTTTTAGGTCAGGGAGGCTTAAATAGGCGAAGAGAGGGAGTCGGAGGGGCCACGGGCTGCCCACACCCTAGGGGGGCGCGCCCCCCCCCCTGGCCCGCGCCGGGGTGTGGTGTGGGGCCCCCCTGGCTCCCCTCTCGTCCCTCTCCGGTGCTCTGGAAGCTTCCGGGAAAAATAGGAACCTGGGCGGTGATTTCGTCCGATTCCGAGAATATTTCGTTACTAGGATTTCTGAAACCAAAAACAGCAGAAACAAAGAATCGGCCTTTCGGCATCTCGTCAATAGGTTAGTTCCGGAAAACGCATAATAATGACATGTAATGTGTATAAAACATGTAGATATCATCAATAAAGTGGCATGGAACATAAGAAATTATAGATACGTTTGAGACGTATCAGCGGGTCCCATGAGCCAGCAGGTTTTTCAACGTTTCAAACGTGGCATGAGATCGAAAGAAAAAGGCAAGTGACCAAATATCAGGAGCCAAAAATAATTCAAGAAAAGAAACTTGATTGTACATAGAGGATGGCATGCGGGTCCCATTTAGCAGCAGCGGTATCACCGTTTGAGAGGCTGCACGGGATCAAAAGAAAAAGCCAAGTGACCAAATATCAGGAGCCAAAAATAATCTAAGAAAAGAAATTTTACTGTACATAGAGGATGACATGCGGGTCCCATTTTGCAGCAGCGGTCTCAACGTTTCCAAGGCGGCACAGGACCAAAAGAAAAATGAAGTAGCCGTAAATCAGGGGTGAAAAAAACCAAAAAAAGAACGATTTCAATTGGGCTGCATGTGGACATCTGGGCATTCGAACTATCCTGCTGGCCCTTTTGACTCGTACAATTTCAGCCCACTCCAAAACAGGATAGTTCGGATTTTTCTAAAAAAACAGGAAAGTCCTATGCTTCGCAAAAACAAAAAACAAGGAGATTCAGCATATAAATTTGTTTATGTAAAAATAAAGATTTAATTTATCCGTTGAAATAGCTCGTAGCGCAATACACTCGTTTATTGTGCAAAAATAATCAAGATATCACATGTTTCTTGTACGGGGAGGCTGACATCGTGGACCCATGAGCCAGCAGCTGCTGCTTTAAAGGCGGCAGGGGATGGAAAGAAAAAATAAACCAAAAATCTGTTGGTAAAAAATCCAAGAAAAGAAACATTTTCGTTCTGAGAGGATGACATGCGGGACCCATGAGGCAGCAGCGTCCTCAGCGCTTATTGTTCATAGAGGCTGACATGTGGGACCCGTGAGCCAGCAGCGTCCTCAACGTTTTAAAGGCGACAGGATATCGAAAGAAAAAATAAGCCAAAAATCATTTGGTAAACAATATCCAAGAAAAGAAACATTTACCGTTCTGAGAGGATGACATGCGGGACCCATGAGGCAGCAGCATCCTCAACGATTCCAAGGCGACGGGGATCAAAGAAAAAAAAAAAGGAAATATCCAGAAATTAATTAGGGTTCAAAAAATCCATCAAAGGAAACTTTTATTGTTCATAGAGGATGACTTGTGGGACCGACCTGCCAACAGCGTCCTCATCGTTTCAAAGGGGCAGGAGATCCAAAGAAAAAGGCAAATAGCCAGAAATTAGGGGTCAAAAATAACTCCAAGAAAGGAAACTTTTATTGTTCGTAGAGGATGACATGCGGGACCCATGAGCCAGCAGCTTACTCAACGTTTCAAAGGCGGCATGAGATCGAAAGAAAAAGGCAAGTGACAAAATATCAGGAGCAAAAGATAATCCAAGAAAAGAAACTTTATTGTACATAGAGGATGACATGTGGGTCCCATTTTGCAGCGGTCTCAATGTTTGTAATGCGGCTTGAGATCAAAAGAAAAAGAAAGTAGCTAGTAATTAGGGGTGAAAAAAATCCAAGAAAGGAAAGTTGATGGACATAGAGGATGACATGCGGGTCCCTTGAGCCAACAGCTTACTCAACGTTTCAAAGGGGGCAGGGGATCAAAAGAAAAAGGCAAGCCAAAAATCAGAGGGTGAAAAAAATCCAACAAAGGAAACTTTTATAGCACATAGAGGATGACATGCGGGTCCCATGAGCCAGCAGGTTCCTCAACGTTTCAAACGTGGCATGAGATCGAAAGAAAAAGGCAAGTGCCCAAATATGAGGTGCCAAAAAAACTCCAAGAAAAGAAAGTTGATTGCTCATAGAGGATGACATGCGGGTCCCATGAGCCAGCAGGTTCCTCAACGTTTCAAACGTGGCATGAGATCGAACGAAAAAGGCAAGTGACCAAATATGAGGAGCCAAAAATAATTCAAGAAAAGAAAGTTTTATAGTACATAGAGGATGACATGCGGGTCCCATTTAGCAGCAGCGGTATCACCGTTTGAGAGGCGGCAGGGGATCGAAAGAAAAAGTCAAGTGACCAAATATGAGGTGCCAAAAATAATCCAAAAAAAGAAAGTTTTATAGTACATAGAGGATGACATGCGGGTCCCATTTAGCAGCAGCGGTATCACTGTTTGAGAGGCAGCAGGGGATCGAAAGAAAAAGTCAAGTGACCAAATATGAGGTGCCAAAAAAATTCCAAGAAAAGAAAGTTTTATAGTACATAGAGGATGACATGCGGGTCCCATTTAGCAGCAGCGGTATCACTGTTTGAGAGGCAGCAGGTGATCGAAAGAAAAAGTCAAGTGACCAAATATGAGGTGCCAAAAAATCCAAGAAAAGAAAGTTTTATAGTACATAGAGGATGACATGCGGGTCCCATTTAGCAGCAGCGGTATCACCGTTTGAGAGGCGGCAGGGGATCGAAAGAAAAAGGTAAGTGACCAAATATGAGGTGCCAAAAATAATTCAAGAAAAGAAAGTTTTATAGTACATAGAGGATGACATGCGGGTCCCAGTTAGCAGCAGCGGTATCACCGTTTGAGAGGCGGCAGGGGATCGAAAGAAAAAGGCAAGTGACCAAATTTGAGGTGCCAAAAAAAACTCCAAGAAAAGAAAGTTGATTGCACATAGAGGATGACATGCGGGTCCCATTTAGCAGCAGCGGTCTCAACGTTTCCAAGGCGGCAAGGGATCAAAAGAAAAAGGAAGTAGCCAGAAATCAGGGGGTAAAAAAAATCCAAGAATAGAAAGAATTTTGGTTCATAGAGGATGACATGCGGGACCCATGATCCTGCATCGTAAACGGCTCGATCGGAGAACGTTGAACGAGATGGCGCGATCTAGAAAAAAAAAACAATGCCAAAGAGGCTGCCATCTGGGCCCTACATCCCTCGGCGGTGCGGATTTGCGTTGACTCGGTCGGCGAACCCGAGATTTCGAGATGCACCACGTCCCGGGCCACCATACGCGACGTTTTGGCCGCTTTCGTCGGGCTAGGTGGCCTCAAAAACGAGAAAAAAAAAGTTTTGACATGAACCACGGAGGGACCAAAAATCGTCGGCCATGGTACACCAGCAACCACGGCGCGACTTCAACTTCGTCGGCCATGGCAACTTTTCTTGTAGTGTTCTCTGTGACTATCTCCCGAATTTCCTGATTGTCGACTTAGATCTGCCCTGCGCCTGCTTGATGCGAAAGCTTCCTCTTTTCTTCTATTTAGTTCAGCTGTCTGTTTTTCTAACTCTCTGCTCACACGAGCGAGTCTATATTGATAAGCTTGCAGTTCTTCTACCGTAGCAGTTGTGGTCATTGGTTCTGAACCGTTCATGGCTCTTGCGGCTCTGTCCCATGCTTCCTGCGGGAGCTGAACTCTTAGACGTGGTGTAGGCCCAAACATATTTAGTGCCTAGACCACGCCTGAGATCAGCGGGATCAACATATGGGTTTCCCACATCGTCGAAAGCCTCTGACGTCTCCGGCTCTGCTCGGTTTGTTTCCTCAATTGCGTAGATCTAATTATATTTTGATTTTTGATTTTTGTCAGGATTGGTGACACCATCGAGATTGGTAAAGACCTTTCCAATAACAACAGATCTGTCGATGAAATTGAAGATGTCGACGCTGTCTGAGTCGCTGCTTATATCAGAGTTCGCAGACGACTCGAAGGACATGTCGCTGAAGATCTTGACGAGCTTTTCGCTTGCCATGGTGTTGATGAAGCGTGGCGACGAAATCTCCTCATCGCTTGATGAAAAGTCGGAGTCGACCGCTGATAATCCCGACGAGATCGGAACTTCGAGATGATACGATCCTTTTTTTCTCGACGCAGAATCGGAACTGTCCGAACGTCACCTCCATGGGCTCCTCCAGATATGCATATGCATCCAAACGGGAGGGTGGGTGAGGAACAAAATCGACTAGATCAGTTTTGACATGTTTACCTCGATCCATCGCGTTGCTTGCTACCAATGAAGTCGACGATCTTGAACGTGCCATCGAGATCAGCTCCTTGTCTCCTCTAATTCCCACAGACGGCGCCAATTGACAAGGTATTAACTTATCAATGCTTACGTATTGTAGACTAGGGTTTTGCTGGAAGTAGAGGGCAAGTAGATCTCGAAGGTTTCAGCCGAAAAGTACTCGACGATTATGAAACTAGGGTTATGTTGACAATGGATTCGATCCTCTCTTTGTCCCTCGAATCCCCCTTATATAGGAGGCGGAGCCGAGGGATTCGTAATACACAAATTACAGAGTCCGGGAGGGTTTCTAACCTGTCCCATAAAATTACAAGTCTCTATATTTCCTAATACAACTCTAACCTTCCTTAATACTAACTGGGCTTCCGAACTTCATATTCTTCGACTTGTGGGCCTTCAGTAAACCCCGGGTACCATCTTCGGCAGGCCCATTGGGGATGCATATGTCAACGGGCCTTTTTGTGTTGGACACATTGGACACCGGCTTGCTAGACGAAGAAGGGACATCCATAGGACGCATAGATGGCGCCGTGGAGGGTGGCGGCCTAGGCGTGTAGCGCCCTGCGCCTGTAGCATGGCCCCTCTGTTGTGCTTCTTCAGCCAACTGTGACTCAGCTTCTCTTGCATGATGTAGTAGCTCATTCATTGTAGTATAGATGTGATGACGCACAATGCCTTTGATATTAAACTTGAGCCCATTCAGGAAACGCTTTAGTGTCATCTCCAACGACTCACGGACACAGGCACGCTGCATAAGCATCTCCATCTCCATGTAGTAAGCATCAACTGTCATAACACTTTGCTTCAATTGGGTCAACTTATCAAAAACTGAACACAAGTAATTGGTAGGAACAAAACGAGCTCTCATTGCCGCATTCATAGTACGCCATGTGATAATAGGCAGCTCACCATCTTCTTCATGAGCACGAACAAGTCCATCCCACCAACGCAATGCATAGCCATCAAATTCAGAGGAAGCAAGTTTGATCTTCCTATCTTCAGTATAGTCATGTAATCTCCATAATCTCTCAATTTTCAGCTCCCATGTGAGATATTCTTCAACATC
The DNA here is from genome assembly GCF_019359855.2 of Lolium perenne. Classification (NCBI taxonomy): domain Eukaryota; kingdom Viridiplantae; phylum Streptophyta; class Magnoliopsida; order Poales; family Poaceae; genus Lolium; species Lolium perenne. The sequence continues at coordinate 81,557,855 of NC_067248.2, read as the reverse complement.
AGTAGTACCTTCAAATCTGGGAATTGAGAACTTGGGCTTACCCAAACCATCGTCTTGCGGCTGTGGAGGAACACGGCGTGCACCAAGTTCAGCAAAACCGCGATTAACTCCACCTGGCAAACCACGACCACGACCAACACCTTGAGCAGCAGCAGCATCCGCATTGTCACCATTGACGCTGCCATCTTCATCAAAGGGTTGTTGTGGTGGTTGTACCATAGTACGGATCTCACCGACGGCATGAGTCAAATTCTGTATAGATGCTTGAAGAGTCGTCATCGATGTTTGAACGGTGTTAATAGCCGTAGTAGCCTCATCGACCTTCAAGTTGACATCCTGAATTTCCGTATCAAATATCTCCGTAGTAACACGGAGTTCACGTGATAAAGTTACGCAAAAACAACTACGAAAAGCAACTAAAACTCGAAATTAGTGCAATCTAAGGCTATGGCAAAACCTAACCCTAACTTTTTATTGCTTTTTCTTTATAGGAAAACACTCACAACTCAACTATGGGGTGGATTGTGGATGGCTTACCGAGGAAATGCTGAAATCTGATACCAAGATGATAAGGGGTTGCCCGATCTTCTCAGTAAGCGACGGGTGGTGATGAACACGATGGTGTAGGCAGCGGAGGGAATCGATGATATGGTGTAGATAACTTGTATGACGCCGACGAAGTCTCTCGATTGATTCCTGTAGCCAATGCAACAGATCACAACTCTGTAAGATATTCGTAACTCCACACACTTGCGCACGTAGCCGCCGACCACGAAGCGGTAAATTGCAATCTTCTAATCCCCAATGGAACAGCAGATCACACACAAACTTTCAGTAGCATAAAACTCCAGATCGATGCGAATTGGAGAGTAGTATTCAATAGTTTTGCATAGCAAACAACTAAGAACTAGGGTTTATCTTAAACATGGTCTAAAACTACTTTGGGGGCGTCCTGGGCACTTATATAGGGGTTCAAGACGACCTCAGGTCGAAAAAGTACGAAAATAACCGACCCAGAATAGATCTGATCGAGACAGACTCGGACTCGGCCGGTCTGGAATCCAGTCGATCGGGCCTGGGACCGGGTGATCCGGTCTAGACCGGGTCTGGGACCGGGTGGGAACCGGGCTAAGCGTCCAAGCCCCCTATATGGTTGCCCGGTTGGCACAAGTGCTGGAGCCGTTTTTTACCGGGGCGATCCGGCGTGGAGGCCGGTCGATCGGGCCTGGGACCGGGTGGCCCGGTGCCACGACCGGTCTGACCGGGCCTGGCGCCGACCTGAAGAAATCCTCCTCTCGCGCATACCTCCCGCTCTTCCCTCGCGCGTCCATGGGATGTCTTCACGTCCAGCTCCATGTCTAGCTTCACGTCCAGCTTCTTGTCTCCTCCTCGTGCGATGCTTGGTTCCTCCTCGTACCTGATCATACATAAGTAATACGACTTAGGCAGTATAAAGTTCTCATCGATCAAAGTATCGTTTAGGAACAAGTTCACCTGTTGTTTAAGTAGCTTCGCACGAGATCGTGTCATTGGTCCAATCCTAACTTCATTGGACTTGAGCTTCACAGCTTCATCTTCATCTTGCAATGACGGAGGTAGTAGTGAGGTAGGGATGTCCTCATCACCTCCATTATTGCACAATTGAGCTTCCATTGGATCTCTACATGAGAGAAGATTTCGACACACAGAGAAAATTATATCACCATTTTCATCACGAACAATCATTTCGGCACTAGCTCCTCCGTCAACAACGTAAGACCCATCTGTGCTGATCTTACACCAATCGGTAGGGGGTGGTGCCCAATGTAATGTGGGTTTCACAATATAATCCCTGTGACGACCATGGAATTGCTTCTCCTCTTTATCAAGTATAAACTTGCCCTTCATAATATCTTCATTGGCATGATATTTTATCTGCACAAGGGATTCCATATAGCTCATATGATAACATCGAGATGCTTTCATTGGAGGTGGAGGTTTATCATGAACCACTTCATTATGGACATGTCAAATCCGCAACAGTGTCATAAGCATGAAACCATTGCTAATATCTGACATCTCACTTAGATCATTCAGTAACCAATCCATCCGAGGGTTTTGAATTGAATCTAAAGCATGCAGCTGCCATACCTCAGCCATGTAGGACCAAAATTGCCTCCCCAAAGGACACTAAAGAAAAGGATGAAAATTATCTTCAGCTTCTATTCCACACACTTGTTGCGCCAAGTAGGAAGCTAGTTCGTGGCGAGCTTCCACGTGGAGTGCTGAACTTTTGGAGGAACATCACTCTTCCAAATGTGATCCCAAATCTTCCTTTTGCCATCAGGGGCCAAACTAGTGGATTGCGTGGAGGATCTCCAAGTTTCCACCATAATAATCTCATATGCACTTCGAACTGTGAAAAGTCCATAACAATCTTCAAGCAGGAACAAAGTATTGGTTTAAAAGATCAACTTTCCATGATCCAAGCTGATCAATTAATTCTGAGACGAATCTCAATCTACATCTTCTCTTGGTTGAAACCAATCTGTAGGAAACAGGCGCTCATTTTCTCATCGGCTACTAAAGTGTATAAGTGAAAAGCTTGGGCATAGGAACAATCGAGATGAGGCGGAGACAACAATGTATCACAAGTCACTTCCCAAAGGTAGCTAGTCTCCTTAGAAACAGTGTGGATGCACAATGCTCTTCCAAGCGCTTCAATGACTCACCGTGATCTCCTAGCACTTTTACACAACACAAGATGCCACGATCCACAAGGGGACCCTTGAGGATTGTGACCAAATGATAACTGCAAGTGCACAGGTTGGTGTAGCTAGTTTTAAAACAAGAGTATCGACCGCACAGAGAGCATACCGGCTATGGTTAGTTATTTGTTGCTTGTTACAACTTACTTAAAGGTGCACAAGAATGCACTTAATTCCAAGTTAAGCTTAAAAAATGTTTTGATTGAGTGTGTTGAACAACAAAACTAAAAGTGACTAATGGAAAGGAGAACAACGCGTTGTAAAGATATTGAAATTGTAGTGGGCTAAGGTGTTCTCGGGGGGAATCTTGGATTCACCTCTAGTGTTTGGAATGTCAAAGATAAGGATATTTTAGCCATTCTTTTATGCATGTTTATGGGAGAAGATCCACATAGGATGGTTTCAAACCAACCATCTGTTCAACCATCCTCTCAGAAACACAATAATCTAAAGGGCAAATCACATCAGTATATTACTATTAAGGTTCCGCTAGGATCCCATGGCTATGGATGGACGCTCTATGAGTCTCCTCTTTCCCCCTTGACCATGTGATAAAGTATCGGCGTGAGGGTGTCACTTGAAGCCTCCTCTCTACCACATGTCCAAGGGTACTACCCTCTCTCGTCCTTTGAGGCAAATGTTGCATAGTCGAATTCATACAACACCAAGAGAGAATGAATAAAACATCTTTATTTAATTTATAATCCATAACAAGAGTTTTACCATATCCCCAAGAACAAAGGGATCTACTCACACATAGAGGTAGGAAACATCATCATGATAATGAAATGGATCAAACACATAAGGCGAATGAATTATTGTTCAAATCTACACCAAAGTATAAGAAATACAAGAAGATGTGAATTGTTGATGGTGATGGAGATGATGCCAAAGCCTCCTTGGATCCGAGTAGCAGCGAGGATTGGTGCCCTTCTGCTAGTTCCCCCTCGAGATTCCTTCCGGAGGTGAGGTTTATGTGCTTTCTGGTGTCTACAAATGTTAGATCTTTGATCTGTTTTCACTGGGTGAAACTATTTGAAGAGACGAAGGTAGCAGAGTGCTGTACATCTGCACTGTACGAGTGGATTGTGCCCGTACCAGTGGTAGCCAAACTCCCTTATTGCTTCATTTTGACTATTTTCTCAACGAGTTTCTCCCACGTGCTATGGTAAATATCTTTATTGCTTTAAATGGACTTCAATAATGTCATTTTGTATCTAAAAGTAATTGTTCCAATTATTGTGTCCACTATGTCCTTCCATTCGGGGATCATGTTGAAACTAACATAAAAGGTGCACGGTGCAATACCAGACCCCTATCACTACTAATGCAAAACAATTATGTTAAAATGCTTCAAAAATGCAGTCACCGCCAAACTCGTACAAACTTGAGGCAATTTCCACAAATTAATTGCAGGTTCCCAAGGAATCAGAACGACACAATATGCCACCAAGTCGTTTAGGGTCCAAGGACCCAAGAGGAACAAGCTCCAGGTACAAGCACCTAAAGTAATCAACTCACAAACTTTCACCTCCATGTATGACCGCGGAGAACTCAAACTGATGCAACAAAGGCAATGGCAAGAACACACAAGATGCTCCAATCCCCCACTCTCAAATTCCACCAAAGCTACAAAAGCTATTGGAGGAATAAAAGAGCAAGAACTAAGAGGAGAATACCAAAATTTCCAAGATCTAGATCCAAAGGATTTCCTCATAGAAATGATTGGTCAAAATGTATCTAAATCTACTCTATCTTGTCACTCGAATGGATGAAAGAATCATAAGAGGGATAGAAATAGCAAGCTCACAAGAGGTTAACAATGGTGAAGAACAATGGGGGAGGAGAGCTACCTAGGAAGAAGGGGGTTCCCTTAAATACTACCGCAAAAAATCTGCCCATAGCGCTACCCAGGCTGGCGCTGGTAGTACCGCTCGGCCTAGCCAAAGGTCAAAAGGGGTTGGCAGGCCTGGTATCGATCGAAAGCGTGGGCCAGAGAGGCCAACCAAGGGCCAGGGCATGCCAAGATCGACAGTGTACCAGTACCGCACCGGTGGTGCTAGCAGGGGTACGACGACTATACCATCCTTGTCCACCTCGACCCCACTTGCTCCAATTTTTCTTCAAACAAAATAAAGGGTAAACAACAAATACCAGAAACGCAATTACTTGAGTTAGGAAAGTACGATTTAGGTGAAACCAATTTTTTTTTGAAAGAGGATGACAAGAGCTAGAGCTTGCCATGAGATTTTTCCGCGAATTAAGACGAGGAACATGTGTCAACATGAAAAAACGGTGAAAACTACAAAATAAAAAATGCACCAACTTTTTCATACGAAATCCGTTTTCGATGAAATAGAGCTTGTTATGAGAATAACCACAAGATCTAAGACATCACATGGATAAGATCCAAATAACAACCAAGAAATATGATGCCAAGAATGCAAGGGTTTGAGATCTCTCTGAACGATACGATCAAGTTACTCACTCGATAGCCCTCTTGATAGTATGGCTACCGATCCTAAAACCCGGTCACCCAACAATAATAACAACAACAAGGGCCGGTAACAGAGAAATCATGTCAATAAAAACCTTAACCTTGCGCATTCCATTTGAGCTAGATGATGATGATGTTAACCTCATCAAGATCGCCTTTCTTGATTTTTCTTGATTGATGAAGTCTTGTGGATTGCTCCTTCATACTCCACTATGGTAGAGCCCCTCTTCTTTCACATATCTTCATATATGCATGAAAAACATATGGATGGCAAGCTTCAAGCATATGACCACTTTGAGATGGCTCATATTGAACTTGCACTTTATTATGTTGGTGTTTTTAAGATACACGTGAGAGCTCACTCCATCTTCTTCAAGACAAACTTGACATAGGCTCAATCTTGTCTCATGACCAATCCTTGGATTACTCCTTGAATAACACCTTGGTCAACACTTATCTTCTTCACTTTACTCTTCTTTCAACCTTGAAGCCAACATACGGTTCAAGGATTGGCTATGAACAAATCCTACAAATAAAACTCAATATAAACATTAGTTTATAGGGATTGTCACTAATTACCGAAACCTCACATGAAGGCTCCATGCACTTTCACCGAGGTCCACACCCAAAATATGTGCAATGATATATCGGTTAGTACTATTTTGGAACACCAATATTCACCGTTTTGTGAAAACCCAAATCAGTATTAGACCGGAAAAACGAACCGAATGGATCAGTCTAAACGAATCCCCAATCCTAACCAGGCCCCAAGAAACACAGCTCATCTAAATTCTACATATTTTTTTTGTCAATTGTTGCAAGGACAACAAAAAACGACCGACGAACACAAGAATTAATAAAAAAAAGTAAACACTCAAATTTTGGATAATTTTTTTTACAAAACATGATTTCTACTTAATCGTTTTAAGCACTACAGTCGGCCTCTGCATAACTAGGTGCAGAGTCAAACAAAAGATAAAATTAAAAAAGGTGCATTACAAGTCATCCGCAAAGAAACTGGATATGAATCTGAGGCGATGGAAGTCCAACCCGAAAATTACGCCACCATCCATGTTGGATACAAATATCTCTCGACGTGTCCTTCAACCGTGTATACACCTCCATAAACAGGTTGCAATTTTTCATATACTTAGGGACAACCATGAACTGAGCAAAGTTGTGCACCAGTAGATAACTTACAAGAGAATATTTTTTATCCTTAAAAACCTTATCATTCTACATAGCCATAGCGACAAAATAATAACAAGGGATACCACCCTAATAAGTACTTTAAGCATATGGTCCACAACGTTTAGCCAGTGGCCAAAAATGTTAGCAACACTATGTGACGTGTATAAGGTAGAACTTACTTGGATGACTGACCTTATAGATCTAGCAAATTTGCACTCAAGAATAAATGCTTAATAATCTTTTCGTAATGATAGAATACATGCTTTGTACTTTCATGCCAATTTCCCTTTACAAGGTTGTCTTTTGTGAGAATTACTCCCATGAAAAAAGCTTAGTTTTTAGCAGAATCTTCATCTTCATTTTTGTTATTATCCACTGGAATCTCTAGCTGAATCAAGGCTCTATAAATGGAGCCCACGGAAAATTACCACTCTTATTTAGGTTTCATCGAAATTTGTTAGTTCCTTGCGTCAATTGGACCAAAGCTAAATGCTACAACAAAACATTCCATGATGCAAGCCTAGGACTGACTAAATTTCTTCTAAATGACATCTCCGGTGGAAAAGACTCCAACACCTTCTCGATTGTATCGCTCTTGTGACGAACAATGTTGTACAAAGATGGATATTGTTCTCGGAGTGTAGTGTCGTCTAGACACTTATCCTCCCAACCTAATTTCCGAGCCATCTTTTATTATTAACGAACCATATGGGAAGAAGTATTTCTTCGTCACCATGAAGCCAACCCAGAACTACGAGACCTCGGGTTTCCAAAAACTTGAGATATCACATGTGAGCCTATGTATTTTCTTCTTAGAAGAGTTTGCCGCAACCCTTCTCTAGTAACAAACATAAAATCCATTTGTCTGTAAAAGCTTTGTTTTTTACCTCAAGATCATGAATACCAGGTCTTGCTTGATATTTAGGATAGAGAACTACATTCCATTTAGCCAGTGAATATTTATGTTTCTTACTATCCCTTTGCAAAAATAATTTTAAACGGAAATGATCCAATCTTTTCAAAACTTGATGGGTACCTCAAAGAAGAAAAATCATATACAGTACCATAATATTTAGTAACAAATTAATGAGAACTAATATTACACCAAGGGATAGTAATTTTCCTTGCCAAATACTGAGTGTTTGTGTGACCTCTCATCGGTAATGTTTCAATTAAACATTTGTGAGTCTCTGAAAATATATCGGGATGCCAACATAAATGATAGGAAACTGGTCTTGCCCGCATCCAAAGAGTTCGGCACAAAGGGCTGTCTCTTCTTGAGAATCACTGAAGAAAAACAATTCTCTTTATGGAAATTTATTTTAGTCCTAAAAGTTGATCGAAGGCTAATAATATTAATTTCCTAATTTCCGCTTTTCAAGATCACGCTCCATAAATAGAATCGTATTGTCAATGTATGGAAGGATAGAAAGTCCCCATCTACAAGGTGTGGAACTACTCCTTCAATTTTGATGTCGTTTTTGCACGCTCTATCAGTATGGCTAACATATTAGCCACTATATTAAATAGCTTCTGATGTAGCCTTCCCTACGGTCAAGACTCCATCAAGACCGCCAAGTCCCCCCAAGTAGACCCATGACATGAGCTCGTGCAAAAGTGATACAAGAAAAGGTGAACTCGCTCCTCTCTATGTGCAGCTTTGATACTCCCTTCGATGGAATGTTAATCGACTACGACGTACTTGGTGTGATTAGGTATATCTCTCAAGATTGGCAACCATCAGAGCATAGCCATCCACCCATGAAGAAGAAGCAAGACCAAGAGGAAGGAGGAGCTCACCCATCACTCACAAGCATCTAAGACACTGACGGGCTGGAACCCATCCCCCGGAGTCCCTGAAGTCACGCAAGACAAGATGACTGCCAAATGGTTGTTTTCCTAGGAAGATCCAGAATTCACCCGGACTTCCGAGCCAGTCGGAATGAATCTATAATTCCATACCAAATTCCAGGTGAGTAGGAATTCTGAGCCCATTCTGATTTTATTCCGACTGGATTACCAAAGGGTCCTGAATCAGTAGAACTGTACTCGGAATGAAATCCAGAATTCCCGACTTGATCAAAATTTCACCCAAAATTCCGAGTTCATTTTGGGTTCTGCGAATTTGATGTTTCTAGCTTGTTTTGGCCTCGACATGTATCTTTCTTTTCCCTAAAGTACCCATGTGCATGGCTACCCTATATAAAGGATCCCGACTGGTCCTATGAATCCTAGGCATGAACTGAGATTTGAATTGAGGTATGCTCTTACATCCCATGTGGGAACCCTCTTTAGACACAAATCTATTGAGTTAATCAAAGCCTCTTTGTTTTGTTTCGATCTCTTTTGCGCATGTCTATCATGCTGATCTCTTGCCTACCAACTCTATCAATTGTGATATTTTCCTTGGTAAAATCCTATCGTGCTTCCCGATCTTTTTGCCCGGAAATCTGTGAGAGTATTTTCCTTGCAAATTCTGTTGGGAAGGTGTGTCAACCTACGAAGAACGAGCCCTTTCCCCCACGTGTTCTTTGTGTTCATCCCCGCGTTCATCACCTCCACCTCGTGAATGCGTGAAGATCGGGCCAAACCCTGTGGTTGACCCACATCAGCATGGGTGATAATGGATCGCTATGTTTCAACCTACGTTATTGTTGACTTTGATGGCCACACTACACAAAAAACAAAAATATGGATTAGAGCTCGCCACTCTTCAGAAAAAGTTTCATTCAGAGAGTACTTTGTAGGAAAGACCACTAGACTTTATCATAAGCTTTTTAAAAGTTAATTTTTAATATTACCCCATTTAACTTTTTTCGATGTAGAGTGCATTGTTCCATGCAGAGTTACTACCTCATCTAGGATATTACTTCCTTGCATAAAAGTTGTCTGTGTGGGATTAACCACATCCTCATGCACCGAATTAAACTTAATAGTTTTGGTTTTGCTGAAAATCTTGAAGCTAACATTAAGAAGACAGATAGATCCATATTGTTGAATCCTTTCAATTTAAACCGTGCATGGCGGGCCATTTCAGTTATGTGTAAGGGGCCATTCTATACTTGTGACACCCCGGTTTACGTTGGGGAGTTAGTGGAGCCGGCCTTTTTGAAATATGTTTTCAACTGAGCATCCTGTTACGAACTGGTTTCACCATTGCATGTCTACTGTCGTTATCTTGGAATTTCATAAGATTTTGGTTAGACTGAAATCCTTGGGACATTTTCCTAGATTGCTTTTGGGTCAAAGGAATGATGCCACCTAAATATATCTTAATTTTACAGGAATTTGAATATCCGCACCAGCCTCTTTTAAAACTTAATCGTGTAAAATCAAAGCACTTCTCCTGCATTTTTCTTATGTTCCATCCAAACAAATATTCATGTGGTTTTCCCGTGATTTGCAATCCTCTATTTTTTACTTCGGCAAACCTGATAGATTTATTTCAGCGTTTCGCAGTCTGACACGTTTGCCGAAGTACACCCTAATAGATCCTCGTAAAAAAGCACCCTAATAGATGTTGGTAAATGTTTTGACGCTGTTTTCGTACTTGAGCTGTTTTTCAGCGCCATGGGCACCCTGATTGTATGCCCGAGATATCAGGTTGTTGATGCAACCATAGCGAGTGATGGCCAGTATTGCCTTAGACAAATGCACGATTCACCTATGGTTCATAGGATTCAAATCCTTAGAATTTTTCTTCCTTTAGATCTCCTTTCGATTAAAGGGGCGATTCATGCTACCCAAATTCCAACGGATTGGATGCTAATGTTGTCAATTCCACATGAATTCGAATATCCACTGTAGGCTCTTTTTAAGACTCAATCAGTAGGATCAAGGCACTTTTTCTTTATCTTTCTTGTGTTCCCTCTAAACGCTTATTCCATCAATTTTCCTGCAATTTGCAAATCCTTTGTTTTGCACCTAGGAAAACTTGTCAGATTTCTGTAACTTTAGAGTTCTGCAATCTCTGTAAATATTTTGACGTTGTTTTCCTACTTGAGTTTTTTTTTTCTAAACCCGCGATTGTATGCGGAAGAAACACCGTGTCATCGAGAAGTGTAACCTCTCCCGAGGTCCTCCTTTGATTCTTTAAAATGATAGTCTTGCTGGCATAAAAGATAATCTTGCTGACAGATGTAGAAAGCTAGAATTCAGTTAACAGTTATCATATAATACATTCAGACGTGTTTCAGCTGCCGGCTAACAAAATGAATCCACCTCTATGAGAGAAATATCATCAAAAGTTCCACCTTGATAGGATACAGATTTGCATCTGGCAGAGTACACATAATCTTTCCACAAAATCTGTACTACCTTGCAACTTACAGCATGTCCTCTAAAGTGGCCGATAATGTAATTGTCCATAACAAGACTACCCCCTTTTGTTTTAAAATTTTCGGCCTATCTTTACTTTCTTAATTTAATACATATATTTTCACATATGATTGTCACCACAGGGGAATAAAGTAGTGGTGAAGCATATGCACCTTGACTGAACTGCATCCTTAGTGCAGTGAGCTCCAGAAATATATTCAAAGTGCAAATCTAGTACTCCGTGTTCGTTTGGTGAATCTTGGACAGAATCCGCTTTCCATACTTGTTTTTTCGCAGAGCAGCAACATGTGTTCTAATGGCTCTGACCAGTGCAGCACGCGCTGGAGCATTCTGTACGTGCATTACATATATTTCAGTGAAATGATTCAAGAAATTTTCAAGTTCTTATCGTAGAACGTAGAGTAGAGGAAGTGTTTTTACCTCGCACTCCTTCAGTGCTGTTTGAATCACATAATTCCCATACTTATGAAGCAAGATATTTGTTAACCTGGGGTCGTTAATAAGCTCATGGATGATTTCCAGACGTTTAGGTTCATGTGCTTCTTTTAGACACGTTTCGACTACATGGCTGCTGTACTTTTGCATTGACAGATATCCGTAGTAACCCTCCAGTTTGTCAAGTACTATATCAGTTGCCCACATAACCTTGAGACGAACTATATAGTGAATTACATAGTTCCTGCAAAGAGTGAAGTTATATGCTTAGCATCCAAATGAAAAACTGCAGAAGGATCTTGATCACTAGATTAAAATCTGTATTGAACTTCGAAAAGCAAAAGAGAATGTTCAAATTTCATACCCATACTGATGTTGTGAGAGGTCAAGCGCCCTGGATGTGATATTGTACAACAATTTTTCCTTCTGGTCCTTGTTCGCGTGTGCAATACACTTTTTGATCATGCAGCAGCCATAACAATCTTTGGCGAGCTCAAAATAATTTTCTATAGCTGCATTGAGAAGGAACTACAGTGGTAGTAGTAATCAAAATTATGGTTAAAAATTGATAAATATAATAACGAATAAAAATTAAAGGTTATCTTAGATATATTGTTTCTCATTCCTTAATACCACAAGCATGATAATATGTTTATAGATTTCTTTAATAGGGTTGCCATGCCTTCTTAGTTGAAATCTCCACTTAATTTTAAGATTACACTAACAATGTATAGCCGGTACTTCTCAATTAGACTGAATCTCCTGTCGCACCCCTCCCGCACCCCACCCAAACCCTAAACACACCCCGCCGCTGCCGCCGCCGCCGGTAGCGCCTCCGGGCAAAGGCCGCAGGGCGTGGCGGCGGCGGCGGCCTCTCCTTGTTGCCGCGCTGGGACGGCGACCGGGATCCCTCGACGCACGCTGCGGCCGGTCGGATTTGGTGATGGGCGGCGGCGGCGGCCAGACCTCTGCGCGACGGCCAGAAGCGGCAGCCCCTTGCCTTCCGCCGGATCTTCACCGCAGCACGCCGGAGGGGCTGGTGGCGGGCAGCGGCCAGGCCATGATCTGCGCCACTTTCCCCCCGCCTCTCGGCCGTGTGTGGAGGCGATCTCGGGTTTCTCTCGCGCCACGAGGTCGCCCGGGGCAGCAGCCTTGGGTACGACGGTGGAGGTGGCCATCTTCTTCGTCGGAGAGGGTCGGCCTGCGGTTGGTGATGGTGGATCCATCGATCTATCACCGCTTTCCGGCGGCATGATGGAGGAGCTTGGAAGCCGGTGTCGGAGTCGCCGGTGGTGGGTTGGAGTGGCCAGCCCGGGATGGTCGCCGACGTGGGGGTCCGACCTGAATAAAGGCGGCGGTCCTAGGGCCTCTCTTGCGTGAAGAGGAGGACCTACCGGAGGCCTGGACTCGTGATCTGGCCGGATTGTTGAGTTCCGGAAGGCTCCGCCGATGAATGTAACAGTGCTTTTGCCTGGAGTTTGTTGGATCGGAGGTATTCGGTCGTGCGCACCCATGTTTTTATTCCGACCGATTGGTTCTGGAGGGAGCGGCGCGAAGCTCTTTTTCTTTGATTGACATCAAGTGACTATGGATCCATGATGAAAGTCGGAAGAAGAGAATTTCATGAAGGCCAGAGGGGAGGACTAGCTAAGAGAGGTTCAAGTCTTTGCGATGTTGAGGGACTTGCTTGGTGTTTCGGGCTTCACAGCAGCGGTATGAAAGTGGGGGCGACAACACAGGTGAAGTACAGAGTCCTACCTTTCAGGGTGAAAACCCAAGGTCTGGCCTTAATTGGTTGTGCCTGGCAATGTCGTTGGTGGAGGCATTTGTTTTGAGAGCGGGGACTAGTCTGTAATTCAGGTGTTGTCTTGGCGGTGGTTGTATTGCTGTTGTTAGGCCCGAGATACTGTAGCGGGACTTTTATTTCTTAGTTTTCTTTTCTTGTTTTTGGCTGTGTGCATCCGTAGTGCCATTAGGGTGGTGCGTTGTTGCAGAGGCTGGGTGTAATTGGTATCTTCTTGATATTAATATATTCCCTTTATCGAAAAACAATGTATAGCCAAGGAAGGGAATCTTCCCCCGTTGGTCAACGTTTTAACTTTTAAATGTAGCAGATAGGCAGTTGATGTTTCTTTTAGATTATTAAAACCGAATCTATAAAGCATGGAGACCAATGACAAAAATCGTCACAGGGACTAAGGTTGAATTCCAGGAATGGCACTCGTGGTAATGAATATAACCAAACAGAATAAGTGCGTTGAAACTACAAGACCTACAGTAAGAATATTTTGAATTTCTCTGCAGCAATAGTTACAGCTTGCACACAGAACACCCATAGTACGCAAAGACTGTTGTTGGCCTTTGCTTAATAGCTGACTTCTGTTGTGAAAATGACGGGTAGAGTTCTCTTTCTTCATTTACTAGGTTAAATCAAATTCATCACAAAAAAGTAGCACGTTAATTAAAACTGTTATAATTGTCAAACACAACAGTACCAGTAACACCAATTACTTACGAAGATCATATCCAGTGCAATCCCAATTGTGGCTTGCATTAAATTCATATTCTTTTGTATGAACTATGGACCTACATTTCACATGTAATCTAATCCAAACTATGATCATTTCAAGATGAAAAAGAAGTCTAATGCAATCATAACAATAATTGGGATATTTATAGGTCCATAGAATATACTGCAGCTAGATTACAACAGTTAACTGCATTACGAACAATACAAAAACCAAACTACGTCTGAATTAAAGCAAATAACTCTCACTTGTTTGTGCTCAGGTGAAAGGTTCTTCAAGCAATGGTGGGCGACATGATAACCATTTACATCCATCATCAAAGTGACAGCACCGGGGCTCAGAGCAGATACAATCATGGAAGCTGCTTCTTGGGAATTTATAGTTTCTATCAACTTTTGCACCACACATGTCCTGGATTATAACTTCAGTAAATAATTTAAAAATTTGAATAAAAATAAAGAAACAATGAAGATGAGAGCATGAAAAACATACCCATGGTTATTGCATGCAACTTCAATTAGTTGCCCCGGTATTTTGGTAATTTCATCAATTATGTGCATCTTTTGGTGATTAGTGCACACTTCAAGTAGCTTTTGTACCACGCGGTTTCCAAATGGATCAACGATAAGTTCACCGATGTGTATGATTATTTCAGAGAATACCTTCATAACATACTCAGGAGCACCAATGTTAAATATCCTTTGTAGAAAGCAGGAGCCTTTATGATCTTTAGCCAAGAGGAAGATACTTTCTCCAACTCCATCAAGTGACCACCTGATCCCATATTGATCTAACTTCTCAGCTTGCTTAATATGGCAATATTCACAGTTTCCACATGAGCAATCAGAGCAGTTGTTCAGAAGTTCAGAACTCCTCTTGCTATTTCCATTCGGATTAACAGTGACAGTCCAGTAAGTATCATCACTGTGATGCCTGAGCTGATCAACACTGGGTGCCCGAAGAGAAGATGAAGCTGATGCCATGGTAGAGTAATTGCTCCTACTCCAGAGAACACCAGGGGTACCAACCTGCGGCATTTGCGGATATGTATACTGTGAGTGCACAGGAGGGTACCCCTCTGCATCTGTATCTTGGCACCTGCAATTCGAGCGCATCTGCTGATAAGGTGGATAAGCTAGTGACTGCCCATCGACGAAGAGCCGTTGCTGGAGAGGTGAAGATGGTAGATTTCCAAGAGTCCCGGATGCATCGTCCGAACCATGAATCCCAGTGTACATTGGAAAGTTCCATACACCCGAGTTTGGCTTCAAGTGTTCAGCAGGTGTCAATTGGTGAAATGTATTCACCATGCTGCTGGCAGATGGAACCACAACATCTGCAGGACAGTATCCATTTCTGGATGCAACACTTCCAGGATTAGCAAGGGCTTCACCACCACCATCATCTCTGAAGCTGAAGCTCATGCTTCTGAATGCCGACGACAGTAACTGGTCATCATTAAACATGCCATTGGGGTGGATGCCCGCACCAAGCTGGTTACTCCCCATCATTGTGGTGCCATACAGAGGAGGCCGCATATGTGATGGCCTTCTCGCGATCATTGGAACCTGCCCAGCCCAGGGAGAAGAACCACCTGCACCGGGAAGCTCCATTTCGCCATGGTTTGGAAACATGGCATCAGTGACCCGGTCAGTAAAGCCCCCAAGTGTGACATTGTTCTGGTTACTCTGCATTTCTTCCATAGCAGTTACAGAACCTGCAGGCAGGACAAGCTACTGCCGGATCGAGCAGATTATTCAGCTAGAATCAACAAACCTGTAGCACCGAACAATGGATTTTAATACCAGGAATTTCCAACATGATCAGAGCACAAAGGATACAATCTTTACGAAATGAAGGCAAGAATTAGTGGGAACAATTTAGCAAGAGACAAGAAGCACAGGAAAACAACAGTGGTCCGGCTTCAGTATGGGAGTCCACTACATGGCAAAAGAACTCCAGCAAGCACGTTAGATTTTTGTTTTAAGTTAGAAGTACTCGTACAAGGCTTTGGTCCCATAAAGGCAAAACTCTACACAAAGAACGACCCGTACATACAAAAATAATTGCCACAGTTGAGATGGAAATCAATAAGGAACTCATGGGTTCGCCATCTAATCCACGGTTCCATTTCGAAAAAAAAATCTAATCCAAAATGCAGGGAAATAGGTCACCACAGAAACGCCAATAAAAAACCCCCAATAAGAAACCCCCAACAATGAGCAGCTTAAACACAGCGAGCAAAGTAACCCGCCGCCACAGCTCCAAGCCTCCAATCTTACGAAGAACAGGATGAACAGACCGATGCCAAGAAACCTCAGCACCCGATCGACCCATACAAGAACCACCCAAGACGAAGAGGATGTGGACATAAGATTACCCGACAAAAATCAGGGGAGCACCTGCATTAGCACGCGGCCCTGTGATCTCACGAAGCTTCGACGAGCTGATCGTTGTGCGAAACCGGTCAGGGAGTAGGAGGCTGTGATTTTCGTGGAGGAAGGGAGCAGCAACAGGAACTAGGCTTACAGGAGAAGAAACAAGAGAGAGAGAGAGGGAGAGATGTATTGGGAGGGCATTTGCTTCTGCAGAGAACGACTACCACGTCGATGGACCTTTCTACCCCTGACTCTCTCTGCCACGTATTACTTCATGCACACGCTCGAATGCCATTTCATTCTCATGTGTGCGAACCGCGAATAAGTTGATCTTTTTTGGTGCAAATCTTGTGTGATACTGCATGCAAAATTTATGATGAAGCAAGTGATGCTTGCTTATTATCCTTAATACTGTAGTTTATACACTACAACTTTAAACATTTATGTGGTTTTTTTACTTGTGACATATAACAAGGCAAATTCTCCAATAAGATTTTACGAAAATCTTAAACTCTGGCAATGATAAGAAGCACAGTCACGCCCACTTTTTTCTAAACTTCTAGACACTAAGGATATTACAGTCACGCCCACTTTTTTCTAAACTTCTAACACTAAGGATATTACAGTCACGTACAACCTTTGCTCACTCCCAAGAAAGAGAGGACATTACAGTCATTTCCACATGCAGCCATTGTCCACTCCTAAGGCATTTACACCAGGTGGGTGGATAGTCATTTATATTTTCTTATATCATCCAAGAGTTACAGCAAAGATATTATAGCCATCTTGCCTCACAGCTTTCATGTACTTTTCTTTGACTTTGATGTCTATACTTATTAATGACCTGCATGTCTACTTAATAGGCTAGAACTATAGGGAGTGATATTTTGTCTTTGGGTGTTTTTTTCTTTTTTGAAATGCACCTTTGATATATTTTAAAATGTTAAAAAATGAAAATTTCATGTCTACATCTTCACATGTTGCGTATGCACACAGTATTTTCATGAAAAATTAACTTGTCGTTTGATCTATGTAAAAAAGATAAAATTTGATGCTAAAAATAAGGTTATTTGTGAGAAATGTTGTCTTTTTTACATCGACCATAAAAAAAATACTGTATTTTCGTGAAACTATACAAACGCACATATATTATCTAAATGTACATGCGAATATTTTGTTCAAAACATTTAACAATTAGAAATATATTTTTTAGGTGGAGGGAGCATATAACCCGAATTCTGAATTGAATTTTGGTAATGTAAATCTTCATCCTGTAAATTTTCGTCCATGACAAGAGTTGCGTGTAAGTATATATGGGGTTAAAGGTTTGGCTGCCATGTGGTGATTTAGGCGAGCTAAATCATAAAACGGACATGATACTTTCTATCCTTTGGCCAAGTACACTAATTAGCCATTGATGTACTTCCTCTATATCGGTTATTAGGATTATACGTATTTCGGGGAAAGTTTTGACCATTAGTTTGGTTAACAAAACAAGATATATATGTCATAAAAAAGTATACCAATACATATTTTTAAAATATGAATTAAATAGTGTAATTTTTATGACACATATCTCGTATTTTATTAACTAAGTTAATGGTCAAACTTTTATCGGAGTGCGTATCACGCTAATCAACCCGTATGGATGGAGTAATTAACATCATTATATTTAATCTTTCCTCTTTATCAAAAAAACATCCTTCCCTCTACGTACTCCTTTGGGCCAGAAATTAGTGAACGTTTAAATTTTGACCTAAGTCAAACTATGCCATGTTTGACCAACATTATAAGAAAATATAACAATATTTATGACATGAAGTTAGTATATTAGTGTTGGAGATATGCCCAAGAGTCAATAATAAATTAGTTATTGTTATATCTTAGTGTTCATGATAAATGTTTACATTCCATGCTATAATTGTATTAACCGAAACATTGATACATGTGTGTTATGTAAACAACAAGGAGTCCCTAGTAAGCCTCTTGTATAACTAGCTTGTTGATTAATAGATGATCATGGTTTCGTGATCATGAACATTGGATGTTATTAATAACAAGGTTATGTCATTGGGTGAATGATATAATGGACACACACCCAAATGAGCGTAGCATAAGATCAAGTCATTAAGTTCATTTTGCTATAAGCTTTCAATACATAGTTGTCTTAATCCTTCGACCATGAGATCATATAAATCACTTACACTGAAAGGGTACTTTGATTACATCAAACGTCATTGCGTAAATGGGTGACAATAAAGGTGGGATTAAGTATTTGGAAAGTGTGAGTTGAGGCATATGGATCAACAGTGGGATTTGTCCATCCTGATGACGGATAGATATACTCTGGGCCCTCTCGGTGGAATGTCATCTGATTAGCTTGCAAGCATATGAATAGTTCATAAGAGATCACATACCACGGTACGAGTAAAGAGTACTTGTCGGTAACGAAGTTGAACAAGGTATGGAGATACCGATGATCGAACCTCGGACAAGTAAAATATCGCGTGACAAAGGGAATTGGCATCGTATGTAAATGGTTCAATCGATCACTAAGTCATCGTTGAATATGTGGGAGCCATTATGGATCTCCAGATCCCGCTATTGGTTATTGCTCGGAGAGGAGTCTCGACCATGTCTGCATAGTTCGCGAACCGTAGGATGACGCGCTTAAGGTTCGATGTCACATAAGTAGATTCAGAATATGAGATGGAGACCGAAGTTTGTTCGGTGTCTCGGATGGGATCCAGGACATCACGAGGAGGTCCGGAATAGTCCGGAGAATAAGATTCATATAAGGGAAGTTTATTTCTAGGTTTCGGAAAAGTTCGGGATTTTTCCGGTAAAAGACTGGAAGGTTCTAGAAGGTTCCGGAGGGGTCCACCATGGGGCCCACGATCTAGGGGGGCCTACATGGGCCGAGGGGGTGCTTCCTAGCCCTAATGGGCCAGGCGCACCAAGCCTCAAAGGCCCAGGCCGGCCACCCCTTAGGGTTTCCCCAAAACCCTAAGGGGGGATCAACTTGGGGGGCAAGTTTCCCCCCTCCCCCTTGTGGCCGCCGGCCCTAGATGAGATGGGGGCATGGGCGGCCACCCCAACCGACCTCCCCCCTATATAAAGAGGGGAGGGGGCAGGAGGCGCACCCCATCCTCCAGACCAAGCCCTGGCCGCCCCCCTCTCTCCTCCACCATATGCTGCTCCGGCTTAGGCGAAGCCCTGCAGTTTTTCCTCCTCCACCACCACCACGCCGTCGTGCTGCTGGGATTCCGAGGAGATCTACCACACCTCCGCTGCCCGCTGGAACGGGGAGAGGAAGGGCTTCATCGACACTGTACGCACGACCGAGTACGGAAGTGCTGCCGGATTGCAGCACTGGGGATGATCGTCTACACCAACAACGAGATCTAATCTCGTAGGCTTTGGAAATCTTCGAGGGTTAGTCTCATATCAATCTCGTTGCTCCGATCTTGTAGATTAGATCTTGGGTGTTCCATAGATTAGATCTTGGATTTATTCGTCTTGCGGTGGGAAATTTTTTGTTTTCTATGCTACGAACCCCAACAATTAGTATGAAACTACGTTTCAGAATAAACTATTGAAAGTAATTATGTGTTATAAATATTTCTACTTTTCTTATGAAGTTAGTCGAACTTAAAAACTGTTTGACTCAGGATAAAAGCTAAACGTACACAAAGGAGCAGGTCATACATATTTCACGATTTAACTCAAAACACCAATTTGACAAACAAAACAGGGCTACGTGCTACAAAAATTAAACCATTATATTTGTATTCATAACAAGTTCCCACACTATATAGTTTTAACCACGCTTTTTTACATATTACTCCCTCCGTTCCTTTCTATAATGCCTATAGATTTTTGGCATTTGTTTCAGAATATAAGGTTGTAGCTTGGCTCTTTTTCAATTACCCCCTCTACATGCGTGAAAAAATCCATACAAAAAAGAAACAATTAATTAAGATTCCTAATACATGATCCCAACGATTTCTTAGATTTAGGAAGCAATATTTTTATTTCCTTAATATAACCTGGCTGCACATATATGGAGAGTCAACCATTATGTTAATTTAGGAAGTTATCGATTTCCCTCATTTTACTCTGATCTCAAATCGTTAATCTAGGGGGTCTTGTGTAAAAAACACTCTTCTGCTAATTTCCGTGCTAAAAAACTATAGGTAGTGATGCAGCCCGACCTTCGGTCTACACCGCATCATATACTTCATCGCCAAGAGAGGATGCCATGGGGACCCGAGGACGCAAGGCCGATGTCACGGAAGCATGGAAGAGAAGGAGAAAGAGGAGCTGGACGCTCCAGGCCGGAACTTCCGCCCCAGATGGCCGGAACTTCCGCCCCACCGGAACTTCCGCCCCCAAGGACTGGAACTTCCGCCTAGATGCCGCCAAGATGCCTTCCAGCGCCCAGAGAAATGGATCAGGCCGGAACTTCCGCCCCGAGGGACCGGAACTTCCGCCCACTCGGAACTTCCGCCCAAGTTCCGCCCAAGTTCCGAAATTACGCCGAAACGCTCCTGGACGTTACTGCAAGGAAATTGGCCATATTCGGAACTTGGCCGGAACTTGACCGGAACTTCCGTCCGGACCGGAACTTCCGGCCCCGAAGACCGGAACTTCCGCCCATGACTGGAACTTCCGCACAAGACGGCCGGAACTTCCGCCCTACCGAACTTCAGCACAACAGCACTTTTCAGCGTGTAACTTATCCCTTCGCCCCCACCTATAAATAGGCTAGTTGGCTCAGATCTGAGATCAGACTTGATGTGAAATTAAAACACGAGCTTTGCTCATGACCCTTGTGGGAACCCTTCTAGATCTACCATCTACGAAGTTATCAACTCTTCTAGGAAGTCGATCTCTTCCATTCTAGGAATTCTAGTGTTTGGATCTTTTGCTATTTGCAATTCTATCTTTGCGCTCTTTTCCTCTTTGGAACTCTATCGATTTCTATTGCCAATCTTTTGTGAGGGCTTCTACTCCTCGTGAGTCTTTTACCTCGCAATTCTATTGGGTTGGTGTATCGGGCCAACGAAGAACAACCGGTTTGTGTGTGTGCGTTGTGTTTGTATCTCCGATCCACCCCACCTACCACCGTGTTCTTCGCGTTCCTCCACCTCCCCCACGAATCCCTTCAAATCCGTGAAGATCGGGCACATCCCTGGGCTTAGCCCTTATCATATGGTATCAAGAGCTCCTTGGTTGCCACGGATTTGACCCCCACACCCACCAATTCCACCAATTTCGCCCAAAAAATTTTCCCAAAAAAAAAAATAGCCCCAAATTGGCCTTGGTTGGATCTCGCGATTTGTTGAGTTTTTGGTGGTTTTGGTCCAATAGAAACTTGTCTTTGGTGTTGATCTGCAATTCCCCCACCTTCCCACCGCTCTTAGTGCCAAATTTTCCACGAATTCGAAGATTTTCGGCCCGGATTTCCGCCCAAATCGAAGAACAGCCCGCAGATCTGATTGCGACCGGAAGTTCCGCCCCGGAAGACCGGAAGTTCTGCCCGGGACCGGAAGTTCCGCCCCTCAGGACCGGAAGTTCCGGCCAGCCGAAATTTTGACAGCATTCTTCGTTTTTCGTTTTGGCACTAACCCCTTGTGTTTGGACTTCGTTGTGTGTGCCATTTCAGCTACCACTAAGCTTCCGCAACATCAACTACGACGACGGCACCCCGAAGATCGAAGCGGTTCATTTGACACCTTTCCACCATAGCAAGTTCAAGCTCGTCGGCCACCGTCATCAAGTGGTATAACTTGCCCCCTAACTTGTAGCCTTAGCTTCCTTTGCGTACCTTTCCTATCGAGAGTGGCTTTATAGTGTTGCGAAGCATTGCGCAAGCGTCCCGACCGTGAGGGTGTGCGTGTGTTGAGCAAAGCTACGAAGCAAGCTCGTTGTGAAAAGATAAGCAAGAGAAGTGTGACATACTTACATAGATAGTGAGAAAAAGAAAGCTTCTAAGCATACCAAAAAAAAAAAAAAAAGAGTGTGAGTGACACCTATACACAAAAGAGTCCAAAGCTTATAAGCAAAAGAGAGAAAAGAGAAGAGAGGCGTCTTGCACAAATCTTGTTGCTTCTCAATTTTGCAACCAAGCCACGGTCTCTCTTGCGTTAGCGTGACACCGAGCTAGTAGTCTTCGTTAGGACCATTTTTGTTCGTGCTCATTTTCCGTCGCGCTAACCCCATTTTGTCCCACGTGTGTGTTCCACCTTGTGTATGCCTTTTGTGATCACCGCCTTTGACTTGTGATTTTTGGATTTTACCCACTTTTGACAATAGACTTTTCGTTTGGTTCTTCCATTTGGCTTTCCACATCCATACCTAACACCATATAGAGTTTTTGTTTTGTGTGTGTGCATACATATCGGTTGTTCCTCGACTTGAAACACCTTTTCGATTTTGGTTTGCAAGTTTTGACACTTTTGGTAGTTTTCCTTCCACCATACATACATACACCCATCCTAGTGAGACTCACCCAAAATGACACCACAAGAACAAGCCGAGATGAGAGCCTACTTTGCCGAGCTAGATGCTCAAATAGCCAATATGACCTCCAAAGAAAAAGCCGAGTGCAAATCCTACTTCAAACACCTTGAGAGCAAGAGTGACACACCACATGAGTTAAGTGAGGACGCTTTGATTTCTAACAACTTAACCTCTACTCCACTTGTGTTGTCTTCCTCTTTGCTAGGTTGCTCGGACATCGACGACGTCATTGCCATGGAGATGAGCGACTCCACTAAATGTGAGATGAGCGACTCCACTATATGTGAGATGAGTGCATCCACTATATGTGAGCTTGAGTGCATACACTTCGAGAGCATGAGTGATACACCGAGTGAGATGAGAGTGGTAGTTGATAGGTCTTGTGAGGCCATTTCGAATTCTAACAACTCACCTTCTACCTCTAGTGTGTTCTCTTATGTCTCATTAGGTTCCATGGATGACGAGACGCCGATCATGGAGAAGATGTACATGGTGCATGAAGAGGATGATATCTCACCATGCTTGCTCCAAGATGGACATGTCGACCACATGGATCCTCCTACTTCCACAACACCTACTTCACATGAGTCGGCCTACAAAGGTAACAACATAGGTGTTGATGATGCCATGATCCCACTAGTGGACATGATGACTTATGAGTGCATGCATGATCTTGATGATACATTTGCTACGTCACATGCTTCCTTCATATTCCCATGTGATGCTTTTCTTGATAACATTGTTGATCATGTGGAATTGATTGATTGTGATACCATGAACATGCCATGCTATGAGAGTTTCATATTTTCTCCGCTTTCTTGCAATGACAATGATTATGATCATGTTTGTGTTGTGACACCCTTGATGAACACTTGCTCTTTCCATAGGGTAGTCGACAACAATGATAACATGTTAAACATGCTTTGCCCAAAATGTTTGCACTATTCCATGGTCCTTGCATCCAAGATGGTGAATAATGGCTCTTTCTTATGCTTGGTATGCAAGAATGCTTATTTCATTGTCCATGAGATGGCCCCCATAGCCTTCTCAATTTTTGATGACCCTAAGTTACCACATGCCATGAATGCATCTTCTTGCCATATGCACCATCACCATGCATTTCGTACTATCTCGCTTGACACTAATGGTGATGTGCACAAGACATGGAACATCATGATGGATGATGTATTCATCTACCATGCACACACGCTTTTTGTTTTCTCCATTGTGTGTAGAGGTACCCGACCGACAACATCCACCGCCACGGAGCATGAGTTGACGACACGAGCCATCGAGAGCTACCCCACCAAGGACAACCTCCATCACCAAACCCGCGGGATTCAAACCAAAGGGTATGTTTCCCAATGCCTTCGCCATCGTGTGTTTCCAATTTTTCTTGTCGAGCTTCCGGTTTGGTCCAATTCCTCGTCACCTCTTTTGTTTCTTATGCAACATATCTTGAAAGATCTTGTTGGCACAATGGTTGTTGTATGTATTGATGATATCATCATACACTACGAGAATCTCAAGGATCATATCATACATGTGAGAGACACATTATGCACCTTGTGCCACATATCACACCAAAAGTTGCTCTCCTTTGGATTTCTCATTTCATCTTTGGCAATTGCAATGGATTCTTTGACACTTGAGGATACCCATACTCGGCTCACGCCAACCATACGTTCCCAAGCTAGAAGTCTCCATAGCCTTGCCATTGCACATAACAATTTTGCCTCAAATTTTGCCGCCGATACTTGCCTTTTGATGGTTCCATTTGTGTGGGACAAGGCTACACACAACATTTTTGAAACCTTCCAAAGCAAACTTTTACTTGCACAAATTTTTGTCCTACCACATTTTGGATACATCGAAACTCTTTTGATCACCATTTTTGCAAAATGCCTCTTGGAGAAACAACTTGATGCTTCGTATTTGATTGAGAGCATAATACACGCTAGTTCAAGATCGAACCCGGCTCTAATACCTTTCCCATGCTTTGCATTGAACATGCCGAACAATTTCTCTTTCTCATGGTTCTTTTGCAAGCATGATGATGTGATTCTTACCGTTGGTGTTGCCTCAAACAAGTTGACCAATTTCTCTTTCATTTGGTTTGTTGGCACACACGGTTGTGTATATGTTGTTTTGATGAATGTTTTGGAACATATGTTGTGTGATGCACCAAATAGGAGGACCAATTTCTCTTTCCAATGGTTTGTGTGCACACATGTTGATGACATTTTGGACACTCTTTCGTATGTGTTTTTGCCAAACTCTCCACTTGTTGCTTCAAGGATGTTGAACAATTTCTCTTTCCGATGCCTTGAGAGCAACAATGAAAATGACTTTCTACATGAGATGGACACCACGGTCGTCTCACAATTGGGAGTTTTTGTGTTCCCACATTTGGAAGATGTTCATAAGGAGTTTTTACACATTGACCTTGCACATGCATTATTCTTGATATATTTGTGTTGTGCTAACGGTGTTGTGAACATGAAAGGACATGTCATCGATGATGTGCTCCAATATCACACACAAACATATTTTGCTTGGTCTTTGTTGTGTGAAGGTACAAGTGACTTGTGGATGAGCGTCAACGAATGGGTTCAACCCCACACTTCGACTACACAAGATCTCTCCATGAGAGAACACCGACATTATACTAAGGTGACCTCCTTTTACTTGGGACATATTGCTAAATCCGTTGAACATTGGCTACGCTTTGAGTGTTGCTTGGCTTTTCTTGTGCTATTCATAGGGCTCTTGACAAGTGAAGGGACATTCAAGCGTTGGTGTCATCTACCTCCTTTACACATTCATGAAGAGTTATCGTCGAGGACGACTCTTTTTCAAGTGGGGGGAGATGATGCAGCCCGACCTTCGGTCTACACCGCATCATATACTTCATCGCCAAGAGAGGATGCCATGGGGACCCGAGGACGCAAGGCCGATGTCACGGAAGCATGGAAGAGAAGGAGAAAGAGGAGCTGGACGCTCCAGGCCGGAACTTCCGCCCCAGATGGCCGGAACTTCCGCCCCCAAGGACCGGAACTTCCGCCCAGATGCCGCCAAGATGCCTTCCAGCGCCCAGAGAAATGGATCAGGCCGGAACTTCCGCCCCGAGGGACCGGAACTTCCGCCCACTCGGAACTTCCGCCCAAGTTCCGCCCAAGTTCCGAAATTACGCCGAAACACCCCTGGACGTTACTGCAAGGAAATTGGCCATATTCGGAACTTGGCCGGAACTTGACCGGAACTTCCGTCCGGACCGGAACTTCCGGCCCCGAAGACCGGAACTTCCGCCCATGACCGGAACTTCCGCCCAAGACGGCCGGAACTTCCGCCCTACCGAACTTCAGCACAACAGCACTTTTCAGCGTGTAACTTATCCCTTCGCCCCCACCTATAAATAGGCTAGTTGGCTCAGATCTGAGATCAGACTTGATGTGAAATTAAAACACGAGCTTTGCTCATGACCCTTGTGGGAACCCTTCTAGATCTACCATCTACGAAGTTATCAACTCTTCTAGGAAGTCGATCTCTTCCATTCTAGGAATTCTAGTGTTTGGATCTTTTGCTATTTGCAATTCTATCTTTGCGCTCTTTTCCTCTTTGGAACTCTATCGATTTCTATTGCCAATCTTTTGTGAGGGCTTCTACTCCTCGTGAGTCTTTTACCTCGCAATTCTATTGGGTTGGTGTATCGGGCCAACGAAGAACAACCGGTTTGTGTGTGTGCGTTGCGTTTGTATCTCCGATCCACCCCACCTACCACCGTGTTCTTCGCGTTCCTCGACCTCCCCCACGAATCCCTTCAAATCCGTGAAGATCGGGCACATCCCTGGGCTTAGCCCTTATCAGGTAGTATAGAATGGAATTGAGGGAGTATTGATTAAAGTGATGGTCAAAATTAGATCACGAAAAAATGAGAACATAATGTACCAAGTATGAAAGGAATATTAGTTTAAACACGGTAGGAGACTCTTCTACTGTTTGAAGACAAAAAAATATTAACACAAGAATGTTGCTGAGATGGAAGCCAATCGAAGCACTCACTATTGTAGAACTAAGTTTAATTTTATACTATCTAGCACTGATCTCGTGCCAACGTTTGCATGCAAATTGTTTTTGCCATATTACCCATTAGTTAACCTTGTGACGTCTTTTAAGTGATTTTATTATTTTTCCTAAAATAGACAAGGAGTACACATAGATGGGTAACTCACCCCACCCCCACCCCCTCTCACCCACCTACTTGTTACCGGCGTATCAGATATGACATAGGAGCAATGTGGTGCAACTAGACACACATGTTCGAAAGAATACAAACTTATAGAACTAGAAAATACCCCGCGCGTTGCGGCGGATATGTTGGTCAAAATTTATGTATAAAAACATTTCAATATGAAATCAATTCAATTGAAATGGTTTACACATCATGATTTAAATCATGAAAGAAAACCAATTCAAATCAATAGAATCAAATCATAGTAGAAGTGCATATAGACAATTCTAGCTAATTTGCTTGTGAACTGACATGACGAAGTAAAAATTTAGCAAATCCATGAGATCTAACAATCTACTATCATAAGTAATCCAAAGCTGAAATTAGCAATGGTTGGATTTTGCCCTACGGCGTATTTCTCGTGACCCGTCATACACAACGGGTTTCCTAGCAGTGCACGAATTCGATTCTTTCTTTACCATTCTTTGTTATAACTTCTTATTTCCACTAAGAAATTAATGGAATGGGCATAGCCAAGGTTAAAAATAGAAACGCACCTCCTGATTGAGAAGTTGGAAACGACTGATGCCAATAAATATAGGCACTGAGCGCAGGTACTTCAGAGAATAGTAACTGCACAATTGAAACCATCTTAAGGTAGCCATATAACTCCGTATTAGCAAGAATGTGAAATGCCAATAACTTATACACCTCCAAAATGAAGCTGATTTGGGTCCAGTAATTCGAGAATGATATGACGGGAGCCAGAAATGTCAACGGCAAGAAAAAATAGTGTACATTTTTCTGCTTGATGAACAAAGATCCGAAAATAATGATTTAGATGGGAAATGGAGGCTGCATTCAACAAAATAAAAAAAAGTTGGAGATCAAAACAATAATTTCTTGCACAGTTAACTATTTTAAGATTTTGATAGAGCTGATATAACAATGCTGGGGAATACGATGATCATACTGAACAAATACACTTTTTTTGCAAATAGAAGAGAACAATAACGAACAGCCTAAACTAAATCGATCACCGGGTCCACCCCAAATATAATGCCCGTAGCAACCTTGATGGTGTAATTGATCTTTTAATGTTATCAACATAGTAAGCATAGACAGTCACTAAATATGTAAAAAATAAAAGTACTACGGAGTATTTAAAATCTGTTGTCCAGGTAGTCACCCTTTAAAATGTCAATGAAGATCCGTAAAAGCTTTGCCAATGATGCCAAAATCGATCATGTCTGGAGGGTAACATAAGTCATGTATATACACATTACTGAGATGCTTGAGACTCTCTTCTTATGAAGCCGACACTGAACTCACAAACCACAGTGAGATGCATCTTGCAACTCATATTCTCTCTCCTTTTTGTACTTCAAAGTTGTATGAAAATCCAAAAAGAAAACGTAAGCATAATTATGAATTTATTCATTCCATGCAACAAACAGGGATTACAGCTAGCAATTTGGTGGGATTCGAAAAAGGGCAACAAAAAGAAATAAAACATGGGTGAATTGCTTAAAGCGTGATCTGTAAATCCATTCCAACTGATAAATTTGCAGAACTTCTTCAGTTCTGAACAGAGAAACTGCACATGTAAATTTCGAATTAAAAATGCAAATGATGAAATGTGAGGAGGTAAATAAGGTTCTCCAGTTTGAAGGTGGAAATGGCACGGACCTGGTCGGCATGGAACAGTGGATTTGATCTCAGATTCTGAGCTAAGGCGCCTCGTTATCCTTGAGGTAGCTGAGAGGCTTCGACTCCAATATCAAGCACCACAAACAGAGAGGATCAGCGAGAGATGACGGGAGGCGTTGGTAGGTGCTGTTCCGGCGAAAACGATTGCGTAGCTTGTTGGTAGGGGCGAGGAAATAAAGATAGCTAGCGCAGTCGAGATTAGATCACCCGGGTAGAATGGCTGAATGGGTGATATATACAATGGAGACGGCCGTTTCTGTCTCAGTGGGAGAAGTCGTGGGGGCTGGAAGTTCGGAAGGCATCGACACAGGATCCCGCCAGTCGTGTTCGGTCATGCATGGGACGTGGACACGTGGTGGACTCAAGTGGGGCCGGATGAGGTGGCATAGCTGCATGTTTAGAGAAATAGATTAGTGGGGATGAACTACTTAGTTATATAGGATTTGATGATATTTGATGGAATTTTACGTGTCATGGTAGAAAGTGGATCTAACTTTTCATTTTGGAGAAATTAATGGAATATGGTAAAACTATCACAATTTCATAACTAAAGGGTAAAGTGTGAAAAATAAATGGGGTTGAAGTTGTCACAAAGTCCAGCGGTTACACTTGGACTATCTTTTGTCTGTAGAGTCCAAAGGTCGTCAACAGGTTCTAACTAATGTAATTAACAGTACTACAAAAATAAATATTATCATATAAACAACAAAAGACAAAACGCTCATTTCAAAGTGTAATTTTCACTTTCAGACTTCGACAATCACAGAACTAGATGGATTATCTTTCAGGTTTTCTAGCTACTCCCTACAAAACAGTACCTGAGACAGATAATTTCTTGAATAGAATGGCAAATGTTAAGTTATTTGAACACATCAACTTTCCGTAATAAGCAAGCAGGTAAAGTAGATGAGTGTAAGACCAAGAAAACAAAAGTGAGCTTACCCCTGCACTTCTGCAGTCAGTTGCACACCAAAGCTACAACTGCAATGAAAACAAATAAACTAGAATTCAGTTTTTTACAAGATAGGAAGCAGTATGAGAAATATATGATCTACTGTAAACTACTAAACTCGCTCAGAAAATCAAAGGTAAAGGGTTTTTGATAATTTCGAAAGGGGAGGGTATTTCAGCTTTACAGAATAAAGAGGCCAGTATATAAGAAAACCAGGCAGAAAATCCTTTTTTTTTTTCGAAATGGGATATCCCCAGCCTCTGCATCAATTGATGCATGCAGCTTTCTTTATTAAAACAAATCCAGTTATAACAAGTAGCAAAATAAAAAAATCCAAAACTTATTACAGCTCATGGATCACCCAAAGTTGCTACAAAAACAAGCCATCTAAAAACCACTAGCATGAAGCGCCTTTGCATCATCATGTTAGTCTTCGATCAGCACGCCAACCGCACCGGCTGTAAAAATCCCGTGCTACCATTGCCAGTCGGTTGCACCCAATATCCATGGCAAGGCGCTCCTCCTCTGGGCGCAGATAGGACCATATATGGATCCAATGGGTAGCCAAAGGAATAACCTGCAGAAATGATGGAAAGTTTTTTTTGTCAAAAATACAATTATTACGTACGTTCCATATTGCCCAAAGCAAGGCACATACTCCAACTCTAATGTGAGCTTTACTCTTTTTGTCTACCCCATTTAACCATTTTCCAAACAAATTAGTTATATTCAATGGCGGAGGTATATTGAAAGTCATGTACACTATCTTCCAGATCAACTTAGTAAAAGGACAAGATATAAAAAGATGATGTATTGTCTCTTCTTGATCACAAAAACAACATTTGGTAGAACCATTCCAATTTCGTTTGACCAAATTATCTTTCGTAAGAATCACTTTCTTGTGGAGGAACCACATAAAAATCTTTATTTTTAGTGGCACCTTCAACTTCCAGATATGTTTCTTGAGGGAAACTGTATGTCCAGAGAGGAGATCATTGTACATGGACTTCACCGAAAAAACACCAGAAGCCGTTAAGTTCCATTTGAATCTATCCTCACTATCATTTAATTGTACCATAATAAGCCTGTGTAATAGATGTGTCCATCTTTCCCATTTGTTGTCATTTAAAGTCCTCCTAAAACTAATATTAAGAGGATTCGTCGCAAGCACATTTTCAACCGTGACATTTTTATGATTTACAATATTATAAAGTGACGGGTATTCTTCCGCCAAAGATTTATGACCTAACCAAATGTCCTCCCAGAATCTGGTGTTCATCCCATTACCAACCACAAAAGAACCCCGAGATAAAAAATCCTCCTTTACTTTCATTAAGCCCTTCCAAAAAGGCGAGTCACTTGGTTTTGCTGAAACTTGTGACAAAGTTTTGGAATGCAGGTATTTCTTAGTGAGCAGTTCTTGCCAAATTCCCTCCTCATTAAAAAGTTTGTAAAGCCACTTGCTGAGCAAACTCTTATTTTTTAAATCTAGAACCTCTACTCCCAAACCGCCCTGGTCCCTAGGTCTACATATAATATTCCATTTCGTTAGCCTGTATTTCTTCTTGTGACCATCACTTTGCCAAAAGAACCGGGACCTAAAAAAATCTAGCCTTTTCCGAACTCCTTTCGGAATCTCGAGAAAAGAAAGCATAAACATTGGCAGACTAGTTAAAACCGAGTTAATCAGAACCAACCTATCGCCATATGACAAAAGTTTCCCAATCCAACTACTTAATTTTGTCTCAAACCTGTCCTCCACCGGTTTCCATTCACCGTTTCTCAATTTGCGAAAATGGATAGGAATCCCTAGATATCTAAAAGGAAGTGAACCTATGTCACAACCAAAAAGAGATTTATAATCATCCTCCCTCTGTTTGGCCTTCCCAAAACAAAAAAGTTCACTTTTATGAAAGTTTATCTTTAGGCCTGACAATTGTTCAAAGATACATAACACCAACTTCATGTTAAGGGCCTTTTCAAGATCATGTTGCATAAATAATATGGTATCGTCAGCATATTGAAGAATAGACAAGCCCCCGTCAACTAAATGTGGAATAAGACCCTCCACTTGGCCATCTTCTTTTGCCCTCGCAATCAGAATAGCAAGCATATCCGCTACGATGTTAAATAAAATTGGTGACATTGGATCCCCTTGACGCAATCCTTTTTTAGTTTGGAAATAATGACCTATGTCATTATTTACCCGGATCCCCACACTACCCTTCTCTATAAATTTTTGTATCCAGGTACACCATTTAGGATCAAAGCCTTTCATTCGCAGCGCTTGTTGCAAGAAAGACCAATTTACCTTGTCATATGCCTTTTCAAAATCTATTTTAAACAAAACACCATCCAGATTTTTCTTATGGAGTTCATGTATGGTTTCATGTAGAATAACTACTCCCTCTAGAATATGTCTGCCAGGCATGAAAGCACTTTGGGTTGGTTGTATAACATTTTCAGCTATTGTGGATACTCGATTCGTCCCTACTTTGGTGAAGATTTTGAAACAAACATTTAACAGACAAATGGGACGATACTGCTGTATTTGAATAGCATTTTCTTTTTTAGGTAAAAGAATTATGGTCCCATAATTCAAGTGAAACAGAGGTAGCTCACCTCTGTGAAAACACTCAAACATAGCCATTAAATCATCTTTTAGAAAGTCCCAACATACTTGATAAAACTCCGCCGGGAATCCATCTGGTCCCGGGGCCTTATTTTTCTCCATTTGTGTCACTGCTTAGTGATTAAAAATAAAAGAAGATGAAATCTTTTTTGCTTGGATACGGATTTTGTATTAACAGTAGGTTATGCCTTTCTTCCGCAATTTAAATAAAATCAGTTGACCTTGTGCCACTAATAGTATGTGGTTCCCTAAGTCTGTTTTCAAATTGGCTAGTCTGATATCTGTGATGGATAAGTATTTGTGTCGAATCATAAGTACTCTTAACCTCTATGGAGTAATTTGTGGATCCTGATAATTCAGTAATAAAATATGTAGAATTGTAATGGCATGCTAACTGGAATCTTACCTGATCATGCTTGCACCAAAGTTTTTTCGATTGCACAACCAGAAAAATCAGGATTCCCTCCAAGAGGTTGGGGTTGATGGAAAATTTCCTATAAAATACAGTATGAAGGAATGCTTAGCAAAAGTATGTATAAGATTCTTTCCTGCAATTAAAATAGCCCACACAGGAAAATGCCTAACGATTTGAGTACTACCAAAAATGTCGAAGTTAAAGAAGCTCATTCCTGAAGTGTGACATGCATAATTGCTTTGTTATATCGCACACTTTGTCAGAAATCAGAATAGCTATGCGGAATTATGTGGACTTCTGGGAACATGATGTGTTTTGGTCATGTTATGCTGAAAATAGTGTGAACTAGATAGAGTGATTGTAGAGGCCTAACGATAAGAAAAAATTACTGGAACAACCTCCCTGAATATCATTCACACTCCAAGACCTACAGGATAAAATAATGTACTCCGTAGTTCTTGCTAGAAGATGTGCAGACTTAGCTTAAAAGTATTTGTTCGAGTGGTGACTTGTTTACTGATTGTGCGTTAAATTGCCCATTTGTTGGAGCTATTGAGAACTTAGAAAAGATTAGCTACATGAGTGTTGAGACTTCCACTCTATTTTGAAAATAGTAGATGGGATTCGAATCAAGAGGATTTCTGTTTTACATACATAGAACATAGCTAATCCCTCATCTATTCACACTAATCAAGCAAGGGAAAACTCCTCAAATTTTCCCGCACAATTCCTAGAGTAGTAGATTCAAACAGAGGGCTGAGATTAAAAGTACACATCAAAGCTGAAGCCAAACGATGGGCACTTGCAAGTGGTGGTCGCTTCCTGCTAGCTAAGGGCATCTCCAGCGGCGCGACGCAAATGGTCGCTGGGCGACCGTTTTCGTCCGCCGTAACTGGAAATGCGTCTGGCACCACCTCCAGCGGGGCGACGCAAAATGACCGGGCCGTCCGCGGAGACGCAAACCTGGCCCAAATATGCGCCTGGGATGCGTCTCCGCGGACGCTCCGCGGACGCGGAAACTGTCCGCTCGCGTCTGGCGGACGTTTTGTTTGGCCCACCAGGCAGTGACGCAACGTCGATGCGTCTTCTCCGCCAGTACTGGCACCGAGGCGTCGCTTCGGCAGTCTGCGGCTGATGACCCACAAGTATAGGGGATCGCAACAGTTTTCGAGGGAAGTATTACCCAATTTATTGATTCGACACAAGGGGAGACAAAGAATACTTGTAAGCCTTAACAGCGGAGTTGTCAATTCAGCTGCACCTGGAAACAGACTTGCTCGCAAGAGTTTATCAGTAGTAACAGTTTTATGGCAGTGGAAATAGTGAAATAACAGCAGCGGTGAAATAAAGACAGCAGTAGTGATTATAGTAAACAGCAGGATTAAAATACTGTAGGCACAGGGACGGATTTAACGGGCGTTGCATGGATGAGAGAAACTCATGTAACAATCAAAGCATGGGCATTTGCAGATAATAATAAAACGGTATCCAAGTACTAATCAATCAATAGGCATGTGTTCCATATTTAGTCGTACGTGCTCGCAATGAGAAACTTGCACAACATCTTCTGTCCTACCAGCCGGTGGCAGCCGGGCCTCTAGGGAAACTACTGGATATTAAGGTACTCCTTTTAATAGAGTACCGGAGCAAAGCATTAACACTCCGTGAACACATGTGATCCTCACATCACTACCATCCCCTCCGGTTGTCCCGATTTCTGTCACTTCGGGGCCATTGGTTCCGGACAGCGACATGTGTATACAACTTGCAGGTAAGATCATAAACAACGAATATCTTCATGAATCAATAACATGTTCAGATCTGAGATCATGGCACTCGGGCCCTAGTGACAAGCATTAAGCATAACAAGTTGCAACAATATCATAAAAGTGACATCTACGGATACTAGGCACTATGCCCTAACAATCTTATGACTATTACATGACCAATCTCATCCAATCCCTACCATCCCCTTCAGCCTACAGCGGGGGAATTACTCACACATGGATGGGGGAAACATGGCTGGTCGATGGAGAGGCGTTGGCGGTGATGGCGGTGAAGATCTCCTCCAATTCCCCGTCCCGGCGGAGTGCCAGAACGGAGACTTCTGGCTCCCGCGACGGAGTTTCGCGATGTGGCGGCTCTCTGGAGGGTTTCTGGCGACTTCGACTTCTCCCCGTGCGTTTTCAGGTCGAAACCAATAAATAGTCCGAAGGGGGGCGTCGGAGGCCGGCCGAGGGGGCCACACCACATGGCCGCGCGGGCCCCCCCTGGGCCGCACCGCCTTGTCGTGTGGGGCCCTCGGGCCTCCACCTCTCTTGCCCCTCTGGCTCCGCCAATATTTTGGTAAAATAGGGCCTTCTGCATAAATTCCGAGGATTTTCCCGAAAGTTGGATTTCTGCACAAAAACGAGACACCAGAGCAGTTCTGCTGAAAACAGCGTTAGTCCGTGTTAGTTGTATCCAAAATACACAAATTAGAGGCAAAACAATAGCAAAAGTGTTCGGGAAAGTAGATACGTTTTGGACGTATCAACTCCCCCCAAGCTTAGCTTATTGCTTGTCCTCAAGCAATTCAGTTAACAACTGAGCGATAAAAGAACTTTCACGAACACATTTGCTCATATGATGTATATATTCTCATGCTATGGCTAATACTTAAGCAGTTCATAATGAGATACATGCAAATAAGATCATCCAACAGCTATGTCAATCATGGAGAAGTACCAATAATTAATAATAAGCACCATGAATCATGTATATAAGCAGGATTGCAATGTTCATAAGAGAATATGATAAAGTGGTATCTCACTTGCCCGTATTTGATCGGAAAAACATAAATGCCGAGGCACCTCTTGAGTTCATAGAAAGACTAGAAGTAGTGATTGTCAAAGATAAAAGCATCAAAGTTATACCACAATCAATTATATTTTGAGACAAGCATATTATACTAAGAATGACAGTTGTGCTCTCAAGATAGTGCTCAAAGAAAGAATGAAGACACAACATAAAAGTAAAAGATTGACCCTTCGCAGAGGGAAGCAGGGATTAACATGCGGTAGAGCTTTTCATTTGTAAAACAGGAGTAAAATTATTTTGAGAGGTGTTTGTTGTTGTCAACGAATGGTAATGGGTACACTAACTACCTCATCAACCGGACTCACAAGAGCGGCTCCCATTTTATTTATTTTTGGTTGGCACTCCTTCCAACCTTTTCTTTCGCAAACCATGGCTAACCGAATCCCCGGGTGCCTGCCAACAATCACATACCATGAAGGAGTGCCTTTTTATTTAAGTTTTATTATGATGATGACACTCCCCCCAACCTTTGCTTACACAATCCATGGCTAACCGAATCCTTCGGGTGCCGTCCAACAATCACAAACCATGGAGGAGTGTCTATTTAAGTTGATTAATTCGGGACTGGGAATCCCATTGCCAGCTCTTTTTGCAAAATTATTGGATAAGCGGATGTGCCACTAGTCCATATGAGAGTCCGTCAAAAGTAAATGACAAGGTTGAAAGCTAAACACCACATACTTCCTCATGAGCTATGAAACATTAACACAAATTGAGAAGTATTTTGAAAGTTTTAAAGGTAGCGCATGAGAATTTACTTGGAATGGTTTGAAATGCCATGCATAGGTATTTATGGTGGACACTTTTGGAACAACTTGGTTTTCAGGTGTTTGGAAGCACGAGCGGCGTTCCCGCTCAGTACAAGTGAAGGCTAGCAAAAGACTGGGGAGCGACAAATCAAGTGAGCAGTAACTGTCATAATCATGCTTGCGGCAAAATAAGTTAACGGAGGCATAAAAGTGATGCAAGAACTCTGAAGCAATATAAATCATCGAGGCTTAATTGACTTTTTGTTCAGTCATATGCATGCGTGAGCATGTGCCAAGTCGATATAAATGAATTATTGAGAGGAGGATACCACAATACCATACTTACTTATGAATAAAACAATGCAAGCGAACATCCATGACATGCTACTCACATTAATAAATTGGAGCTAAACATGAGAGATCAAGAACTACTAGACTTTCTCAAATAACATATACCTCACATGAACCAACTAAGCATGCTCATATGGATGAGTATATGTACAAAAATGAAAACAAATAGAGTTCATACCAGCCTCTCACCACAATCAGATTGTCGTAGATCGTCATTATTGCCTTTTCACTTGTGTAGCTTGGATAATATGAAATGAAAACCACGCTCCAGTCACCGAAGACCATTGAACTCATGATGAACTTTACAAACCAAAGAAGAACAGCAAATATTTTTGGTGTTTTCGA
Organism: Lolium perenne; assembly: GCF_019359855.2. Taxonomy (NCBI): domain Eukaryota; kingdom Viridiplantae; phylum Streptophyta; class Magnoliopsida; order Poales; family Poaceae; genus Lolium; species Lolium perenne. The sequence continues at coordinate 81,520,972 of NC_067248.2, read as the reverse complement.
ATTAGAAACAAGAACGAAAGAAAACAAGCAAACAAAGCAAAATCTTTTTGGGTTTTCTCATAGCAAACTAACGATAGCAAATGAAATAAACTAAGAGCAAAGAACCAAATAACCAAATGGTGAAGAGAAACAACAGAAATATTTTTGGTCTTTTTGTGTTTTAGGAAAGAAACAAAGCGAAAACAAAAGAATGCAAACTAACAGAAACACAGAAAAGCAGGATGACAGAAATCTGCCAAATCCTGACAGCAGTACAGAAATCGAAATTAACAAAAATCTTCCATTGCTCAGACCAAAAAGTGTTCAACTAATGAAAGTTAGATAACAACCTGGGAAACATGCTCAAAAATTGGCAACTCAAAATAACGTTCTGGCTGTGCGTACGAATTTTTTTGGTAACAGCCCAGAATCTGTTTTTGGACAGCACTTCCCCAAATATCATCTCCCTCTCATTAGAAAACCACTCTAGAGACTAAACAAGTATGTACAAGTATCCAGCAACCATAATATGCAAAGAATGAGTGATGCCGGTATACCTCCCCCCAAGCTTAGGCTTTTGGCCTAAGTGGAGTTCATTCCCAACAAGGGTCGGAGTTCCACGCCGGTAGATCATACATGGAGTGGTAATAGGGCCCCTGCGCAGAAAAATGATTTCTAACATCTTAAATGACTAAAGCATATTGCAAAACGAAAGTGCTACAGCAAGTAAAATAGGTGGAGGGAGAAAGAAAGAAAGAAGTGTTGTTTAGCTCTTTTATGCAATAAAATATACTTGTTAACAAGGTTGATCAAGTCTTGCTACCAAATAAATTTTATATGACATAAGAAGAAATAAACCTCAAATCAATCATGTTACCTTATATTGAATTGATATGGATCCAATCACAAGAGTTTGATATTCTTCTTTAGGCTCATATATAGGACAATCAATGGATCCCACTTTGATAGTTTTCACATTAAAAATTGTATTGACTCCACATACTTTGACAATCCTCTTGGGAAAATAGACAGTGTGTTCCTTATCATCAACATTGAAAGTAACCATGCCTTTATTGCAATCAATAACAGCCCCTGCAGTATTAAGAAAGGGTCTTCCAAGAATAATGGACATATTATCATCTTCAGGCATTTCCAACACAACAAAATCAGTTAATATCAAGCAATGCTGAGTAACTTGCACAGGAACATTTTCACATAAACCAACAGGAATAGCAGTAGATTTATCAGCCATTTGCAAGGATATATCAGTTGGTATCAATTTATCTAAATCAAGTCTCTTATAAAGAGAAAAAGGCATTACACTAACACCTGCTCCCAAATCACATAGAGCAGTTCTAACATAATTATTCTTGATGGAACAAGGAATAGTCGGTATACCTGGGTCTCCAAGCTTCTTTGGAATCTTACCATTGAAGGAGTAATTAGCGAGCATAGTGGAAATTTCCTCATTGGGGATTTTCCTTTTTTTAGTAACAATATCTTTCATATACTTTGAATAAGGAGGCAATTTAATAGCATCAGTCAAAGGAATTTGCAGAAATAAAGGTTTCATCCAATCAAAAAATTTATTATAATGTTCCTCCTCCTTTGATTTAAGTTTCTTAGCAGGAAAAGGCATTTGCTTTTGAACCCAAGGTTCTCTTTCATTACCATGTTTCTCAGTAATAAAATCTTCTTTAGTGTACTTTTTATTTTTAGCATGCTTTTCAGGTTCTTTTTCAATTTCTTCTTTATCAGGAGTATCATCCTTATCATTATCTTTATCATGTTCATTACCACTTTCAATTTCAGCATCAGAAATAGAAATACTATTAGGATCATTAACAGATTCAGAGGATTCTACAACATTCTTGTGTTTCTTTTTCTTTTTCTTAGATGGAGCACTAGTTTTAATTAGTTGAGAATCTTGTTCAACTCTTTTGGGATGCCCTTCAGGATATAGAGGATCCTGGGTAGAAACACCACCTCTAGTTGTTACTTCATAAGCATGTTTTTCTTTAGAATTATTTCCCAACAAGTCATTTTGCACTTTAGTAAGTTGATCAATTTGAGTTTGAACCATTTGAAAATGTTTAACAAGTATCTTAACATCATTGGAGGTTCTCTCCACAATACCATGCAATTCACTAATAGCTCGAGAATTTTCCATTAAATGATTCTCTACTCTCATATTAAAGTTTTCTTGCTTAACAATATAATTATCAAATTCATCTAAGCATTGAGCAGGAGATTTTGAATACGGAATATCTTCCCTAGTAAAGTGTTGAAGAGAGTGTACCTCAATCATGGATGAAGGGGGAATCTGATGGGGTTCGTTGCATAGAAAACAAAAAATTTCCTACCGCAAAGCGAATAAAACCAACAGATCTAATCTATGGAACACCCAAGATCCAATCTACTAGATCTAAGCAATGAGATGGAGATGAGACTAACCCTCGAAGATTTCAAAGCCTACGAGATTAATCTCGTTGTTGGTGTAGACGATCGTCCCCGGTGCTGCAATCTGGCAGCACTTCCGTACTCGGTCGCGCGTACGGTGTCGATGAAGCTCCTTCCTCTCCCGTTCCAGCGGGCAGCGGAGGTGTGGTAGATCTCCTCCAACGTCCAGCAGCACGACGGCGTGGTGGTGGTGGTGGAGGAAGAAAACTGCAGGGCTTCGCCTAAGCCCGGACAGCGTATGGTGGAGGGAGAGGCGGCCAGAGGAGAAGGCAATTGTGGGATGGGGTGGCCGGCCACCCCCTCCCCTCTTTATATAGGGGGCTGGCCGGCCAAGGTGGCCCCCCTTCCCATCTAGGGTTGGGGGGGGGGGCGGCGGCCAAGGGGGGAGAGGGGCTTTCCCCTCCCCCAAGTTGATCCCCCCCAGGGAAACCCTAGGGGGTTGGCCGGCCTGGGCCTTGGGGGCCAAGTGCCCCTGGCCCATTAGGCCAGGGAGCATCCCCTCGGCCCACGGTGGGCCTCCCGGGTCGTGGGCCCCATGGTGGACCCTTCCGGAACCTTCTAGAACCTTCCAGTCAACACCGGAACAATCCCGAACATTTCCGAAAACCCAGAAATCAACTTCCCTTATATGAATCTTATTCTCCGGACTCTTCCGGACCTCCTCGTGACATCCTGGATCACATCCGAGACTCCGAACAAACTTCGTCTCCATACCATACTCAAATCTACTTATGCGACATCGAACCTTAAGCGCGTCACCCTACGGTTCGCGAACTATGCAGACATGGTCGATACTCCTCTCCGAGCAATAACCAATAGCGGGATCTGGAGATCCATAATGGCTCCCACATATTCAACGATGACTTAGTGATCGATTGAACCATTTACATACGATGCCAATTCCCTTTGTCTCGCGATATTTTACTTGTCCGAGGTTTGATCATCGGTATCTCCATACCTTGTTCAACCTCGTTACCGACAAGTACTCTTTACTGCATCGTGGTATGTGATCTCTTATGAACTATTCATATGCTTGCAAGCTAATCAGATGACATTCCACCGAGAGGGCCCAGAGTATATCTATCCGTCATCAGGATGGACAAATCCCACTGTTGATCCATATGCCTCAACTCACACTTTCCAAATACTTAATCTCACCTTTATTGTCACCCATTTACGCAATGACGTTTGATGTAATCAAAGTACCCTTTCAGTGTAAGTGATTTATATGATCTCATGGTCGAAGGATTAAGACAACTATGTATTGAAAGCTTATAGCAAAATGAACTTAATGACTTGATCTTATGCTACGCTCATTTGGGTGTGTGTCCATTATATCATTCAACCAATGACATAACCTTGTTATTAATAACATCCAATGTTCATGATCACGAAACCATGATCATCTATTAATCAACAAGCTAGTTATACAAGAGGCTTACTAGGGACTCCTTGTTGTTTACATAACACACATGTATCAATGTTTCGGTTAATACAATTATAGCATGGTATATAAACATTTATCATAAACACAAAGATATTATAATAACCACTTTATTATTGCCTCTTGGGCATATCTCCAACAGTCTCCCACTTGCACTAGAGTCAATAATCTAGATTACATTGTAAGGTACCTAACACCCATGGCATTCTGGTGTTGGTCATGCTTTGCCCTTGGGAGAGCTTTAGTCAACGGATCTGCAATATTCAGATCCGTGTGTACTTTGGAAATCTCTACTTCACCATCTTCGATGTACTCGCAAATCGAATGAAAACGCAGCTTGATATGCTTCAGCTTCTTGTGTGACCTTGGTTCCTTTGCATTGGCGATGGCACCCGTGTTGTCACAGTAAATGACTAGCGGGTCCAATGCACTAGGAACCACACCAAGCTCAACAATGAACCTCTTCATCCATACCGCTTCCGATGAAGCCTCTGAAGCCGCTATATATTCAGATTCTGTTGAAGATTTCGCCACCGTGCATTGCTTGGAACTGCTCCAGCTTACTGCCGCACCATTCAATATAAACACGTACCCAGACTGAGACTTAGAGTCATCAGGATCGGTGTTCCAACTTGCATCGGTGTAACTGGTTACAACGAGCTCTTGGTCACCGCCGTAACAAAGAAACATATCCTTAGTCCTTTTCAAGTACTTCAGGATATTCTTGACCGCTGTCCAGTGTTCCATTCCTGGATCACTTTGATATCTGCTGGTCAAACTAACAGCATGTGCGATATCCGGTCTAGTACACAGCATGGCGTACATGATAGAGCCTACTGCCGAAGCATAGGGGATCTTGCTCATCCTTTCTCTTTCATCTGCCGTAGCCGGACCTTGAGTCTTACTCAAGACCTTACCTGGCAACATAGGCAAGAACCCTTTCTTGCTTTCATCCATTCTAAACTTCTTTAGAATCTTGTCTAGATATGTACTTTGTGAAAGGCCTATTAGGCGTCTTGATCTATCTCTATAAATCTTGATGCCTAAAATGTATGCTGCTTCACCAAGGTCTTTCATTGAAAAAGACTTATTCAAATAGCCTTTAATGCTGCTTAAAAGTTCTATATCATTCCCAATCAATAATATGTCATCTACATATAATATCAGGAACGCTACAGAGCTCCCACTCACTTTCTTGTAAATACAGGCCTCACCATGAGTCCGTATAAAACCAAAATCTTTGATCACTCTATCAAAGCGTAGGTTCCAACTCCGGGATGCTTGCTTCAGTCCATAAATGGAACGCTGAAGTTTGCATACCTTGTCAGCATTTTTAGGATCGACAAAACCTTTGGGTTGTACCATATACAACTCTTCCTCAATGTCACCATTAAGGAACGCCGTTTTGACATCCATCTGCCAAATCTCATAATCGAAAAATGCAGCTATTGCTAACAAAATCCTCACAGATTTTAGCTTCGCTACAGGTGAGAAAGTCTCATCGTAGTCAACTCCTTGAATTTGTCGGAAACCCTTTGCGACAAGTCGAGCTTTATAGACAGTAATATTACCATGAGCATCTGTTTTTCTCTTGAAGATCCATTTATTCTCGACAGCCTTGCGGCTATCAGGTAAGTCTACCAAAGTCCATACTTTGTTATCATACATGGATCCCATTTCGGATTTCATGGCTTCTTGCCATTTGTTGGAATCTGGGCTCATCATCGCTTCTTCATACGTCGCAGGGTCCTCATCATTGTTGTCCACAATCATGACATTTAGACAGGGATCATACCAATCAGGAGTGGTACGTTCCCTCGTCGATCTGCGAGGTTCAGTAGCTTCCTCGTTCGAAGTTTCATGATCATCATCATTTGCTTCCTCTCCTATTGATGTAGGCTGCACAGGAACTTCTTCCGGCACTGCGCTACTCTGATCTATGAGAGAAGGTTCATCAACCTCGTCGAGTTCTACTTTTCTTCCAGTCACTTCTTTAGTGAGAAACTCCTTCTCAAGAAAGGATCCGTTCTTGGCAACAAAGATTTTGCCTTCGGATCTGTGATAGAAAGTATACCCAATTGTTTCTTTAGGGTATCCTATGAAGACGCATTTCTCCGCTTTGGGTTCTAGCTTGTCAGGTTGTAACTTCTTTACATAAGCATCTCAACCCCAAACTTTAAGGAACGACAGCTTAGGTTTCTTTCCAAACCATAATTCATACGGTGTCGTTTCAACGGATTTAGATGGTGCCCTATTTAAAGTGAATGCGGCTGTCTCTAAAGCATAGCCCCAAAATGATAATGGCAAATCGGTAAGAGACATCATAGAACAAACCATATCTAAGAGAGTTCGATTACGACGTTCGGACACACCATTACGCTGTGGTGTTCCCGGCGGTGTCAACTGTGAAAGTATTCCGCATTTCTTTAAATGCATGCCAAACTCATAACTCAGATATTCGCCTCCGCGATCAGAACGCAGAAACTTAATCTTCTTGTTACGTTGATTTTCTACTTCACTTTGGAATTCCTTGAACTTCTCAAAAGTCTCGGACTTGTCTTTCATAAAGTAAATATACCCATTGATACGTCTCCAACGTATCGATAATTTCTTATGTTCCATGCTACTTTATTGATGATACCTACATGTTTTATGCACACTTTATGTCATATTTGTGCATTTTCTGGAACTAACCTATTAACAAGATGCCGAAGTGCCAGTTCCTGTTTTACGCTTATTTTTGGTTTCAGAAATCCTAGTAACGAAATATTCTCGGAATTGGACGAAATCAACGCCCAGGTTCCTATTTTGCCCGGAAGCATCCAGAACACCCGAGAGCCGCCAGAGGGGGGCCGTGTGGGCCCCAGATGATAGGGTGGCGCGGCCAGGGCTGGGCCCGCGCCACCCTATGGTGTGGTCGCCCCTTTGACCCTCCTGCGCCGCCTCTTCGCCTATTTAAAGGTCCTGACCTAAAAACACCGACGGAGAGCCACGATACGGAGAAAAGTTCCAGAGCCGCCGCCATCGCGAAGCCAAGATCTGGGGGACAGGAGTCTCTGTTCCGGCACCCTGCCGGAGCGGGGAAGTGCCCCCGGAAGGCTTCTCCATCGACACCACCGCCGTCTCCACCGCCATCTTCACCGCCATCGCTGCCTCCATGATGAGGAGGGAGTAATTCACCCCCGGGGCTGAGGGCTCTACCGTAGCTATGTGGTTAATCTCTCTCTCTGTACTCCAATACAATGATCTCATGAGCTGCTTTACATGATTGAGATCCATATGATGAGCTTTGTATCGTTACTAGTTGTGTGCTACTCATGTGATGTTATTAAAGTAGTCTATTCCTCCTCCACGTGTGTAAAGGTGATTAGTGTGTGCACCGTGTGGTTCTTGTCGTAGGCTATGATCATGATCTCTTGTAGATTGTGGAGTTAATTATCATTATGATAGTATTGATGTGATCTATTCCTCCTTCATAGTGTAATATGGACAGCGTGTGCACTATGTTAGTTCTTGGTTTATCTTGCAAAGATCTATTATGCTCTAAGGTTACTTAAACATGAATATCGAGTGTTGTGGAGCTTGTTAACTCCGGCATTGAGGGTTCGTGTAATCCTACGCAACGAATGATGTTCATTATCAAACAAGAGTGTATGTAGCACATATGAGAAGAAGTATTTATTATGCGATCAATGTTGAGAGTGTCCACTAGTGAAAGTATGATCCCTAGGCCTTGTTTCCAATACTGAAAACACCGTTTATTTACTGTTCTGTTGCATGTTTACTCGCTGCCATATTTTATTCAGATTGCTATTACCACTCATATACATCCATATTACTTGTATTTCACTATCTCTTCGCCGAACTAGTGCACCTATACACCTGACAAGTGTATTTGGTGTGTTGGGGACACAAGAGACTTTTTGCTTTGTGATTACAGGGTTGCTTGAGAGGGATATCTTTGACCTCTTCCTCCCTGAGTTCGATAAACCTTGGGTGATCCACTTAAGGGAAACTTGCTGCTGTTCTACAAACCTCTGCTCTTGGAGGCCCAACACTGTCTACAAGAATAGAAGCACCCGTAGACATCAAGCACTTTTCTGGCGCCGTTGCCGGGGAGGGAAGGTAAACGGCACTCACACATTGGCAAGCCCGGCAACTAAGCACTTTTCCTCCCTCGTCAACTACGCGCCAAGCACTTTTCTGGCGCCGTTGCCGGGGAGGAAAGGTAAAAGGCACTCATACTCTGGTTCCAGGTAACAGTACTTTTCTGGCGCCATTGTGTGTGTGCTCGAAGCTATTTCCTTTAGACTCTGCAATTGCGACATTTGGTTTCTTGTTTACACTAGTTAGGCATAATGGACAACAATGACCTTTTTATTCTATTTCCTGATTTAAGACATGGATGGTTTGATGCGAAAATTAAAAAACCCATGGAACATATTAATATGAATGCTTTGAACACTATTGTTGCTAATACTATGGAAAATTCTAAGCTTGGGGAAGCTGGCTTTGATGAGCATGATATTTTTAGTCCCCCAAGCATTGAGGAGAAAATTTACTTTGATGATACTTTGCCTCCCATTTATGATGATTATAATGATAGTAGTCTTTTGTTACCACCTGTTATGGAGGATAAATTTGATTATGATTACAATATACCTCCTATATTTGATAGCTACTTTGTTGAATTTGCTCCCACTACAATTAATAAGAATGACTATGCTTATGTTGGGAGTAGTAATTATTTTATGCATGAGACTCATGATAAGAATGCTTTATGTGATAGTTATATTGTTGAGTTTGCTCATGTTGCTACTGAAAGTTATTATGATAGAGGAAAATATGGTTGTAAAAATTTTCATGTTACTAAAACACCTCTCTATGTGCTGAAATTTTTGAAGCTACACTTGTTTTATCTTCCTATGCTTGTTACTTTGCTCTTCATGAACTTGTTTATTTACAAGATTCCTATGCATAGGAAGCATGTTAGGCTTAAATGTGTTTTGAATTTGCCTCTTGATGCTCTCTTTTGCTTCAACTTCTATTTCTTGCGAATGCATCATTAAAACTGCTGAGCCCATCTTAATGGCTATAAAGAAAGAACTTCTTGGGAGATAACCCATGTGTTTATTTTACTACAGCAATTTTTGTTTTGTTGAGTCTTGGAAGTTGTTTACTACTGTAGCAACCTCTCCTTATCATGTTTTTGTGCCAAGTAAAGTTTCTATGTTATAGTTGATGTTATATTTGGGATCGCTGCGCAGAAACAGCATTGCTGTCTGTCACGAATCTGGGCACAGTTCTCTGTAGAAAATTCGAAAAAATCTGCCAATTTACGAGCGTAATCCTCAGATATGTACGCAACTTTCATTAGTTTTGAGTTTTTCCATTTGAGCAAGTCTGGTGCCAGCTTTAAATTCGTCTTTACAGACTGTTCTGTTTTTGACAGATTCTGCCTTTTATTTCGCATTGCCTCTTTTGCTATGTTGGATTTATTTCTTTGATCCATTAATGTCCAGTAGCTTTATGCAATGTCCAGAAGTGAAAAGAATGTTTGTGTCACCTCTGAACATGTGAATTTTTGATTATGCACTAACCCTCTAATGAGTTTGCTTGAAGTTTGGTGTGAAGGAAGTTTTCAAGGGTCAAGAGAGGAGGATGATATACTATGATCAAGAGGAGTGAAAGCTCTAAGCTTGGGGATGCCCCCGTGGTTCATCCCTGCATATTTTAAGAAGACTCAAGCGTCTAAGCTTGGGGATGCCCAAGGCATCCCCTTCTTCATCGACAAAGTATCAGGTTCCTTCTCTTGAAACTATATTTTTATTCGGTCACATCTTATGTAATTTACTTGGAGCGTCTGTGTGTGCTTTTATTTTTGTTTTGTTATCTTAGTTCTCTGAATAAGTTCATCCTTGTGTGGGAGAGAGACACGCTCCGCTGGTTCGTATGAACACATGTGTTCTTAGCTCATAATATTCATGGCGAAGTTTCCTCTTCGTTAAATTGTTATATGGTTGGAATTGGAAAATGCTACATGTAGTAATTGGTAAAATGTCTTGGATAATGTGATACTTGGCAATTGTTGTGCTCATGTTCAAGCTCTTGCATCATATGCTTTGCACCCATTAATGAAGAAATACATAGAGCTTGCTAAATTTGATTTGCATATTTGGTCTCTCTAAGGTCTAGATAATATCTAGTATTGAGTTTTGAACAACAAGGAAGACGGTGTAGAGTCTTATAATGTTTACAATATGTCTTTTATGTGAGTTTTGCTGCATCGGTTCATCCTTGAGTTTGCTTCAAATAACCTTGCTAGCCTAAACCTTGTATCGAGAGGGAATACTTCTCATGCATCCAAAATCCTTGAGCCAACTAGTATGCCATTTGTGTCCACCATACCTACCTACTACAAGGTATTTCTCCGCCATCCCAAAGTAAATTGCTTGAGTGCTACCTTTAAACAATTCAAAAGTTATTACCTCTTATTTGTGTCAATGTTTTATAGCTCATGAGGAAGTATGTGGTGTTTTATCTTTCGATCTTGTCATTTACTTTTGACAGACTTTCACAATGGGCTAGTGGCTTCATCCGCTTATCCAATAATTTTGCAAAAAGAGCTGGCAATGAGGTTCCCAGCCTCAATTAATTAACTTGCATTAATAATTCTCTTCACATGTTTTGCTCTGATCTATCAGTAAGCAACTTAATTTTGCAAATAGACACTCCTCCATGGTATGTGAATGTTGGAAGGCACCCGAGGATTCGGTTAGCCATGGCTTGTGTAAGCAAAAGGTTGGGAGGAGTGTCATCCATAAATAAAGAAAAACTAAACTAAAGTACATGTGTAAACAAAAGAGAAGAGGGATGATCTACCTTGCTGGTAGAGATAACGTCCTTCATGGGAGCCGCTCTTGAAAGTCTGGTTGATGAGGTAGTTAGAGTGCCCACTACCATTCGTTGACAACAACAAACACCTCTCAAAATTTTACTTTTATGCTCTCTTTATGTTTTCAAAACCAAAGCTCTAGCACAAATATAGCAATCGATGCTTTCCTCTTTGAAGGACCATTCTTTTACTTTTATGTTGAGTCAGTTTACCTATCTCTCTCCACCTCAAGAAGCAAACACTTGTGTGAACTGTGCATTGATTCCTACATACTTGCATATTGCACTTGTTATATTACTTTGTATTGACAACTATCCATGAGATATACATGTTACAAGTTGAAAGCAACCGCTGAAACTTAATCTTCCTTTGTGTTGTTTCGATGCCTTTACTTTGATTTATTGCTTTATGAGTTAACTCTTATGCAAGACTTATCGATGCTTGTCTTGAAGTACTATTCATGAAAAGTCTTTGCTTTATGATTCATTTGTTTACTCATGTCATTACCATTGTTTTGATCGCTGCATTCATTACATATGTTTACAATATGATCAAGGTTATGATGGCATGTCACTTAAGAAATTATCTTTGTTATCATTTTACCTGCTCGGGACGAGCAGAACTAAGCTTGGGGATGCTGATACGTCTCCAACGTATCGATAATTTCTTATGTTCCATGCTACTTTATTGATGATACCTACATGTTTTATGCACACTTTATGTCATATTTGTGCATTTTCTGGAACTAACCTATTAACAAGATGCCGAAGTGCCAGTTCCTGTTTTCTGCTGTTTTTGGTTTCAGAAATCCTAGTAACGAAATATTCTCGGAATTGGACGAAATCAACGCCCAGGTTCCTATTTTGCCCGGAAGCATCCAGAACACCCGAGAGCCACCAGAGGGGGGCCCTGTGGGCCCCAGATGATAGGGTGGCGCGGCCAGGGCTGGGCCCGCGCCACCCTATGGTGTGGTCGCCCCTTTGACCCTCCTGCGCCGCCTCTTCGCCTATTTAAAGGTCCTGACCTAAAAACACCGACGGAGAGCCACGATACGGAGAAAAGTTCCAGAGCCGCCGCCATCGCGAAGCCAAGATCTGGGGGACAGGAGTCTCTGTTCCGGCACCCTGCCGGAGCGGGGAAGTGCCCCCGGAAGGCTTCTCCATCGACACCACCGCCGTCTCCACCGCCATCTTCACCGCCATCGCTGCCTCCATGATGAGGAGGGAGTAATTCACCCCCGGGGCTGAGGGCTCTACCGTAGCTATGTGGTTAATCTCTCTCTCTGTACTCCAATACAATGATCTCATGAGCTGCTTTACATGATTGAGATCCATATGATGAGCTTTGTATCGCTACTAGTTGTGTGCTACTCATGTGATGTTATTAAAGTAGTCTATTCCTCCTCCACGTGTGTAAAGGTGATTAGTGTGTGCACCGTGTGGTTCTTGTCGTAGGCTATGATCATGATCTCTTGTAGATTGTGGAGTTAATTATCATTATGATAATATTGATGTGATCTATTCCTCCTTCATAGTGTAATATGGACAGCGTGTGCACTATGTTAGTTCTTGGTTTATCTTGCAAAGATCTATTATGCTCTAAGGTTACTTAAACATGAATATCGAGTGTTGTGGAGCTTGTTAACTCCGGCATTGAGGGTTCGTGTAATCCTACGCAACGAATGATGTTCATTATCAAACAAGAGTGTATGTAGCACATATGAGAAGAAGTATTTATTATGCGATCAATGTTGAGAGTGTCCACTAGTGAAAGTATGATCCCTAGGCCTTGTTTCCAATACTGAAAACACCGTTTATTTACTGTTCTGTTGCATGTTTACTCGCTGCCATATTTTATTCAGATTGCTATTACCACTCATATACATCCATATTACTTGTATTTCACTATCTCTTCGCCGAACTAGTGCACCTATACACCTGACAAGTGTATTTGGTGTGTTGGGGACACAAGAGACTTTTTGCTTTGTGATTACAGGGTTGCTTGAGAGGGATATCTTTGACCTCTTCCTCCCTGAGTTCGATAAACCTTGGGTGATCCACTTAAGGGAAACTTGCTGCTGTTCTACAAACCTCTGCTCTTGGAGGCCCAACACTGTCTACAAGAATAGAAGCACCCGTAGACATCACCCATATCTACTCAGATCATCTGTGAAGGTTAGAACATAACGATAACCACCGCGCGATGCTACACTCATTGGTCCGCACACATCGGTATGTATGATTTCCAATAAGTCTGTAGCTCGCTCCATTGTGCCAGAAAATGGAGTCTTAGTCATTTTTCCCATTAGACATGCTTCACATCTGTCAAGTGACTCAAAGTCAAGTGACTCAAGAAGTCCATCGGAATGGAGTTTCTTCATGCGCTTCACTCCAATATGACCAAGACGACAGTGCCACATATAAGTAGAATTATCATTCAATTTAATTCGCTTAGCATCAATGTTATGAACATGTGTATCACTACTATCGAGATTTAACAAGAATAAACCATTCATCTCAGGTGCATGGCCATAAAAGACATTACTCATATAAATCGAACAACCATTATTCTCAGACTTAAACGAATAACCGTCTTGCATCAAACAAGATCCAGATATAATGTTCATGCTCAACGCAGGTACCAAATAACAATTATTAAGGTTTAAAACTAATCCCGAAGGTAGATGTAGGGGGAGCGTGCCGACGGCGATCACATCGACCTTGGATCCATTTCCAACGCGCATCGTCACCTCGTCCCTTGCCAGGCTTCGTTTATTCCGCAGTTCCTGTTTCGAGTTACAAATGTGAGCAACCGAACCAGTATCAAATACCCAGGCACTACTACGAGAACCAGTAAGATAGACATCTATAACATGTATATCAAATATACCTTTCTTCTTGGCATGGCCGCTCTTCAGATCGGCCAAGTATTTGGTGCAGTTCCGCTTCCAGTGCCCCTTCCCCTGGCAGTAGTAGCACACAGTCTCAGGCTTAGGACCAGCCTTAGGCTTCTCAGGAGGCGCTGCAACTTTCTTGCCGCCCTTCTTGAAGTTGCCCTTGTTAGGCTTGCCCTGTTTCTTGAAACTGGTGGTCTTGTTGACCATCAACACTTGGTTCTCCTTCTTTATTTCTACTTCAGCAGACTTCAGCATGGAGAAGAGTTCAGGTAACTCTTTGTTCATGTTCTGCATGTTGTAGTTCATCACGAAGTTCTTGTAACTTGGTGGCAGTGATTGGAGGACACGATGAATACCCAGCTTGTTAGGGATCACAATCCCCAAGTCACTGAGCTTCTTCGCATGTCCGGACATGGCGAACATGTGCTCACTAACGGAGCTGCCCTCTTCCATCATGCAGTTAAAGAACTGTTTCGAGGCCTCATAGCTCTCCACGGCTGCATGAGTCTCAAAGATAAGTTTGAGCTCACGCATCATCTCACATGGGTCGTGGTGCTCAAAACGCTTTTGGAGCTCTGCCTCTAAACTGCACAGGATGGCACACTGAATTTCGGAGTACCGAGTTACCCGAGTCTCATAAACATTCTTTATGTCCTCGGACACTACAGGAGGTGGTGGGGGACCTAGCGGTGCTTCGAGCACAAATTGCATGCTCACGCCAGTGAGGAAAATCCTCACATGACGGGACCAGTCAGTGAAGTTGCTACCATTGCCCTTAAGCTTTTCTTTCTCTAGGAACTGGTTAAAATTGATGGAGGGGGGCGCCATGATCTACAACATATTTGCAAAGAGTTTAGACTAAGTTTATGATAAAATGAGTTCAGTTTTAATTCTTAAATTAACTAGGTGAACTCCCACTCAAAACAACATCCCTCGCATTGTCTTAGTGATTACACGAACCAAATCCACTACACCAAGTCCGATCTTCACGAGAAAAGATGTAGTTTCAAAGGCGAACACTCAAAGTGTTCATCATATCATTCATATGACTCATGCTCTACCTTTCGGTATCCCGTGTTCCGAGACCATGTCTGTACATGCTAGGCTCGTCAAGGCAACCTTAGTATCCGCGTGTGCAAATCTGGCTTGCACCCGTTGTATGCACATGTAGAGTCTATCACACCCGATCATCACGAGATGCTTCGAAACGACAAGTCTTAGCAACGGTGCATACTAAGGATGAACACTTTATTATCTTGATATTTAGTGAGAGGGATCATCTTATAATGCTACCGTCGCGATCTAAGCAAAATAAGATGCATAAAAGGATTAACATCACATGCAATTCATAATGTGTGATAATGATATGGCCTTTCTTCTTGTGCTTTTGATCTCCATCTCCAAAGCACGGACATGATCTCCATCATCACCAGCATGGCGTCAAGGTCAGTGGCGCCGCTTCATGGTTGTCCATCACTTATAGCTACTATAACAACTACTTGGAATAAAGCTATTACATGATGAATAGACACGCAGGTCTTTAACAAAAATTAAAGACAACCATTAGGCTCCTGCCGGTTGCCATAATACATCAATGAACATCTCATACATCGAATATAATCATCATCACATTATGGCCATATCACATCACCAAACCCTGCAAAAACAAGTTAGACGCCTCTAATTTGGTTTGCATCTTTTACGTGGTTTAGGGTTTTCGAGTAAGATCCAATCTACCTACGAACATGAACCACAACGGTGATACTAGTGTTGACAATAGAAGTGCAAATTACAATCTTCACTATGGTGGGAGAGACAGACACCCGCAAAGCCACTTATGCAATACAAGTTGCATGTCAAGCGTGGAGCAAGTCTCATGAGACGCGGTCATGTAAAGTTAGCCCGGGCCGCTTCATCCCACCATCCCGCAAGAAGCAAAGTACACAAACTAAAGCAACAAAAGCATCACCGCCCACAAACCATTGTGTTCTACTCGTGCAACAGATCTATGCATAGACGTGGCTCTGATACCACTGATGGGGTTCGTTGCATAGAAAACAAAAATTTTCCTACCGCAAAGCGAATAAAACCAACAGATCTAATCTCTGGAACACCCAAGATCCAATCTACTAGATCTAAGCAACGAGATGGAGATGAGACTAACCCTCTAAGATTCCAAAGCCTACGAGATTAATCTCGTTGTTGGTGTAGACGATCGTCCCCGGTGCTGCAATCTGGCAGCACTTCCGTACTCGGTCGCGCGTACGGTGTCGATGAAGCTCCTTCCTCTCCCGTTCCAGCGGGCAGCGGAGGTGTGGTAGATCTCCTCCAACGTCCAGCAGCACGACGGCGTGGTGGTGGTGGTGGAGGAAGAAAACTGCAGGGCTTCGCCTAAGCCCGGACAGCGTATGGTGGAGGGAGAGGCGGCCAGAGGAGAAGGCAATTGTGGGATGGGGTGGCCGGCCACCCCCTCCCCTCTTTATATAGGGGGCTGGCCGGCCAAGGTGGCCCCCCTTCCCATCTAGGGTTGGGGGGGGCGGCGGCCAAGGGGGGAGAGGGGCTTTCCCCTCCCCCAAGTTGATCCCCCCCAGGGAAACCCTATGGGGTTGGCCGGCCTGGGCCTTGGGGGCCAAGTGCCCCTGGCCCATTAGGCCAGGGAGCATCCCCTCGGCCCACGGTGGGCCTCCCGGGTCGTGGGCCCCATGGTGGACCCTTCCGGAACCTTCTAGAACCTTCCAGTCAACACCGGAACAATCCCGAACATTTCTGAAAACCCAGAAATCAACTTCCCTTATATGAATCTTATTCTCCGGACTCTTCCGGACCTCCTCGTGACATCCTGGATCACATCCGAGACTCCGAACAAACTTCGTCTCCATACCATACTCAAATCTACTTATGCGACATCGAACCTTAAGCGCGTCACCCTACGGTTCGCGAACTATGCAGACATGGTCGAGACTCCTCTCCGAGCAATAACCAATAGCGGGATCTGGAGATCCATAATGGCTCCCACATATTCAACGATGACTTAGTGATCGATTGAACCATTTACATACGATGCCAATTCCCTTTGTCTCGCGATATTTTACTTGTCCGAGGTTTGATCATCGGTATCTCCATACCTTGTTCAACCTCGTTACCGACAAGTACTCTTTACTCGTACCGTGGTATGTGATCTCTTATGAACTATTCATATGCTTGCAAGCTAATCAGATGACATTCCACCGAGAGGGCCCAGAGTATATCTATCCGTCATCAGGATGGACAAATCCCACTGTTGATCCATATGCCTCAACTCACACTTTCCAAATACTTAATCCCACCTTTATTGTCACCCATTTACGCAATGACGTTTGATGTAATCAAAGTACCCTTTCAGTGTAAGTGATTTATATGATCTCATGGTCGAAGGATTAAGACAACTATGTATTGAAAGCTTATAGCAAAATGAACTTAATGACTTGATCTTATGCTACGCTCATTTGGGTGTGTGTCCATTATATCATTCAACCAATGACATAACCTTGTTATTAATAACATCCAATGTTCATGATCACGAAACCATGATCATCTATTAATCAACAAGCTAGTTATACAAGAGGCTTACTAGGGACTCCTTGTTGTTTACATAACACACATGTATCAATGTTTCGGTTAATACAATTATAGCATGGTATATAAACATTTATCATAAACACAAAGATATTATAATAACCACTTTATTATTGCCTCTTGGGCATATCTCCAACAGAATCGTCTCACATATATCTTCTATAGGAGGTAAATTCTTCACATCTTCAGGTTTAATACCCTTCTCTTTAAGAGACTTCTTGGCTTCCCTCATATCTTCATCATTTAATTTAAT
Organism: Lolium perenne; assembly: GCF_019359855.2. NCBI lineage: Eukaryota > Viridiplantae > Streptophyta > Magnoliopsida > Poales > Poaceae > Lolium > Lolium perenne. The sequence goes on along the minus strand of NC_067248.2, from coordinate 81,503,430 downwards.
CATACCCCTCTTCTTCACTATCGGTGTCGGGGTTGGTTCAGGTGTAGACCAATCATCATGATTCCGGCCTATTTTAGCCAATAATTCTTCAGCGTCGTCTGGAGTTCTTTTCCTGAAAACACAAACAGCACAACTATCCAGGTATGCCCTAGACTCAATAGTTAGTCCACTATAAAATATATCAAGTAAATCATGCTTTTCTAAGTCATGGTCAGGCTGAGCTCTAATAAGAGAGCAAAATCTCGCCCAAGCCTCAGGCAATTTCTCTCCATCTTCCTGGTCAAAATTATAAATTCTCTGCAAAGCAGCATGTTGAGCACTAGCAGGAAAGTATTTTCGAAAGAAAACATCACGCAAGTCGGTTGGACTTTTAATAGAACCAGGAGGCAAATTATTATACCAAGTTTTAGCATCATCCCTTAATGAGAAAGGAAAAATTTTAGCGACAAAATAAGTACGCATCTTGACATCATCAGAAAACACGCCACTAAGAGTAGATAACTCAGTCAAGTGTTCAACAGCACTTTCTTTTTCAGTACCACAAAAGGGTGTTTTCTCAACAATAGCTATATGAGATAGATCAAGAGAAAAATCATAATCTTTATCCCTAATGTTTATAGGAGATGTGGCAAATTTAGGATCAGGAGATGGTTTATATCTAACAGCATGTTCTGCAAGCAACTTTTTAATTTTTCTTGCATCAGTAGTAGCATTGCATTTTTCAATAAAATCATCGTCAAGCTCTACATAATCTTCATCAAGATCATCACTAGAATATTCAACAGACTCAGGTGAATTAACAGGTGTAGCAGCATTTTCATTAGGAGTTTCAGTATTTTCAATTTGTCTAGACTTAGCAATTGTAGCATCTAGAAAAGATCCTAACGAACCATCATTATCAAGCACAGCAGAAGCATCATCATAATTATGAGAAGAAATTTCAGATTCAGCAGAAGTACCAACATTTGAAGTTTGTGGTGGTGAAACAAGTTTACTTATCACAGATGGTGAATCAAGAGCAGCAGAGGTACTAAGAGTTGTACCTTTTCTTGTAGTGGATGGTAATATGGCGATCTTAGTATCGCGAGGTTTACCCATAATAGAGAATTTGCAGCGAACAATATCAATCCAAGTGAACTTCCAAATAAAGCTATGCTCCCCGGCAACGGCGCCAGAAAATAGTCTTGATGACCCACAAGTATAGGGGATCGCAACAGTCTTCGAGGGAAGTATTACCCAATTTATTGATTCGACACAAGGGGAGACAAAGAATACTTGTAAGCCTTAACAAATGAGTTGTCAATTCAGCTGCACCTGGAAACAGACTTGCTCGCAAGAGTTTATCAGTAGTAACAGTTTTATGGCAGTGGAAATAGTGAAATAACAGCAGCGGTGAAATAAAGACAGCAGTAGTGATTATAGTAAACAGCAGGATTAAAATACTGTAGGCACAGGGACGGATTTAACGGGCGTTGCATGGATGAGAGAAACTCATGTAACAATCAAAGCATGGGCATTTGCAGATAATAATAAAACGGTATCCAAGTACTAATCAATCAATAGGCATGTGTTCCATATTTAGTCGTACGTGCTCGCAATGAGAAACTTGCACAACATCTTCTGTCCTACCAGCCGGTGGCAGCCGGGCCTCTAGGGAAACTACTGGATATTAAGGTACTCCTTTTAATAGAGTACTGGAGCAAAGCATTAACACTCCGTGAACACATGTGATCCTCACATCACTACCATCCCCTCCGGTTGTCCCGATTTCTGTCACTTCGGGGCCATTGGTTCCGGACAGCGACATGTGTATACAACTTGCAGGTAAGATCATAAACAACGAATATCTTCATGAATCAATAACATGTTCAGATCTGAGATCATGGCACTCGGGCCCTAGTGACAAGCATTAAGCATAACAAGTTGCAACAATATCATAAAAGTGACATCTACGGATACTAGGCACTATGCCCTAACAATCTTATGACTATTACATGACCAATCTCATCCAATCCCTACCATCCCCTTCAGCCTACAGCGGGGGAATTACTCACACATGGATGGGGGAAACATGGCTGGTCGATGGAGAGGCGTTGGCGGTGATGGCGGTGAAGATCTCCTCCAATTCCCCGTCCCGGCGGAGTGCCAGAACGGAGACTTCTGGCTCCCGCGACGGAGTTTCGCGATGTGGCGGCTCTCTGGAGGGTTTCTGGCGACTTCGACTTCTCCCCGTGCGTTTTCAGGTCGAAACCAATAAATAGTCCGAAGGGGGGCGTCGGAGGCCGGCCAAGGGGGCCACACCACATGGCCGCGCGGGCCCCCCCTGGGCCGCGCCGCCTTGTGGTGTGGGGCCCTCGGGCCTCCACCTCTCTTGCCCCTCTGGCTCCGCCAATATTTTGGTAAAATAGGGCCTTCTGCATAAATTCTGAGGATTTTCCTGAAAGTTGGATTTCTGCACAAAAACGATACACCAGAGCAGTTCTGCTGAAAACAGCGTTAGTCCGTGTTAGTTGTATCCAAAATACACAAATTAGAGGCAAAACAATAGCAAAAGTGTTCGGGAAAGTAGATACATTTTGGACGTATCAGCGGCCGCGTAAATGGCGATGCCTCGCGTGGCGCGCGGCCGTCGCCTACCTCTGCGCACGTAGTAATGGCGATGCCCCACGTGGCGCGGCCGTCGCTCTGCCTCCGACCTATATAAACAGGGGCGCACGCATCTCATCTCCTCCCCACTAAACCCTAGCCGCCGCAGCCGTAGCGCCGCTTCTGCTCAGCCCTAGCAGATCCACCATGAGCAGCGCCAGACGCGGCCAGGCTGCCGCGCCTCCACCTCCACCTTCACCTCCCACTCCACCTCCCCCGGCCACGAGCTCCGACGAGGAGTTCGACTCCGAAGACAGCACCGACCTCCTCCACCCGGTCAGGGACGCCGCGGCCCTGGCTCTCGCGGAGGAAGAAGCTGAGGAGGAGCGGGCGGCCCATGCGGCGGTCGACGCCGAGCTGGAACAGCGCAGGCTGGCGGCCGCCGCTGCCGCAGAGGACTCCGACTCGGAGATATCTTGGTCCTTCGATGACTCTGATGAGCCTACAACGGAGGAGAATGCGGCGGAGCAGAGGGCCATCGTCGAGTCTTTCGAGACGCTCAAGGACGACGCCGCCAACGCGAGGCTGGAGCAGGCACTGCGCCAGGACGCGGCGGCGCACCGAGCCATAGCGGCCGCGCGGGAGGCGGCGGAGAAACAGGCGACAGAGTGACGCAACGACGGTGTCGGCCCTACTTTCTATGTTTTTAACTATGTTGCAAAAAATGGGTCGCCCCGGTGGGAGCAGACCTAGACGCAAACGGACGCGCGGACAAAATATGTCCGCGGGGCGACGCAAACGGACGCGCGAATATGTCCGCGGGGCGACGCAAACGGACGCTCGCGACCACTTTTGGGCGTCCGAAATGCGTCGCGCCACTGGAGATGCCCTAAGCTTTAAGAAGTGTGTGTTTGTCCTTTGTTTGTCTACTCCTAACTTGGTGGCATTTAGGTCCCAGGTCATGGGCTAGAGGTCGTGTTTCAGTCCTTTTGTTTTGTTGAACTCTTGTACTTTGGCCACTGTAGGCATTATCCCTTCTCAATATCGCACATGCAGTTCTCGTGCATGGTTCGGAAAAAAAAAGTACACATCCCATATCTACTCTCACTAGAACTTCATCTTCTGAACTTACATTCCGCTTTAAAACAGTTAACAAGATATTACGAATAATTGAGTGCCTCTGGCAAAAAAAAAAAAAATTCCAAGAACAAATCCTTTAGGCAAAAAAACCCCGAAAACCCCGCTTTTCGCCCCATATCATCAACCCGCAGCAATATCTGTCTGAGGCTGAAACCCCGAGAATAAAACGATTGGCCTCATAGTGCCCTCTGTTGCGTGGCAAAACCCCACTAAGAACAGCTCCGATCTTGGGGAGAACCGACCGCCGCAGAAATCTCCCGGCACCGGACTGGTCACAAAATGTTGAAGTATAAATGCATTGCCTAATCTCTTCCATCAGATCGGTTTTTTGGTTGCATTGGTTAAAGCATGCAGTTCTACATGGTATCAGAGCCAAGAGGTCTTGAGTTCAAGACCCGGCTGGCGCAATATAAAATAAAGATATTGCAACCCACTTTTGATCCACGTTTAGGCCTGAGGGAGCCACACGTGAGGGGGAGTGTTGAAGTATAAATACATTGCCTAATCTCTTCCATCAAATCGGTCTTTTGGTTGCATTGGTTAGAGCATGCAGTTCTACACAAAAAGAAATGCCCTAGAGGAAGGCGGCGAGATTTTTCGTCAAAGGTTAGACGACGAGATGATTACCTGGAAAACTCAAAACTCGGGGGAGCATCCAGACCATGGCCGCTTTGCCGAGCTGAATCGCCGCCGTGGACAATTGGTCGGGGTCTTGGAGACACTGTGATTTTACATGGACTAGTTGAATGCCCGTGCTTTGCTACGGGTTAAAAAGAATTCAGCACATGTAGACATGATGTATTTAAAAATTCAGTGTATAAAAAAGAATATAGCTCTCCCACAAAAAAATAGCTACAATGGTATTCATACTTGTAGTGGTCATCGCTACCTCCTGCAAAATATTGTACACATTTGTTCTTTAAAAACATTGTTCTACTTCTACACATTTGTTCTTTATATATTTGTACTATTTCCAATCACAGTTGATTAGATGCAATTGCTAATTTGCCTTTCAACATATACTTCCTCCGTTTCTAGATATAAGCCATATAGTATCTGACACGAAAATTAAAGAACACATATTGAGAAAAAATTACATCATATTTGGGTGGGATTAACCCTAGACAATTAACATGAGCTAATAGAGGACTTTGCATAAGATTAAAAAAACGTAATCAAATCCCTAAAAAATTCTCCATACAAATGGTGCAACGAATACACCTAATGTTCAGAGTTTTTTTCTCAAAAACTATATGGCTTATATCTAGAAACAGATTGAGTAGTACTCCGAATTAAAAAAGAAAGTCTGTTTTCTTAAAATCATCATATGGATTCTGCCTCCGTTGTTCTTATTCATTTTACATGCAAGAACATAATTTTTTTTGAAAATTTTGGTGTCTTCAATAGCTCATTGTATCATATAGCAGCTGAAGCTAAACTCTATTTGACCCCTGCACAATAAATTAAAGATCATTATTATATCTTAGTTCTTAATTCTCAATGGCTGTCACAAGGGGTACCTGACAGAATTGTTTCACAAGGAGTAACTAACTGCATATATTTTGGTGCATGATTGCCAATTATGTTATCTGAATTATTAAAGTCTATCGGTATAATGGATACATGTAAGAGAGAACTGCAAAGTAAGCTTCAATGCTTCATTTTAAAATGTGAATAACTTAATGAATACATCTTCATGGCGAGGTAAGGATGGTTAACTACTCTTGCAGGTTCTGAATACACCCACTCCATGCGTTCTTTCAGGCAGTAAAAGGTAGTGAATTAAGGCAATGACAAGTCTCCATGGTGAAAGAAATATGTAATAAGAAAATAAGAGCTTACGGTAAGATGTGTCTCCTGGCGAGAACGAGGTATATTCTCTAGAACTACTTACCGTACCAGATCTTATGTAGTAAGCCAAGGTAGGAAATACAAATCACAGTTCACAGCCATCACCCCGGGAAAAAAAGTGGCCAAAGAATACAAGACCGCCTGAGGCCTACCTTGGCCCTGGCGATCAAAAGAACGGCGTGCCGCTGCTGTCACTCCGGGAGTTTGCCTGATGCCTCCATAGAGCCATATGCGAACACATCATACCACCACCACCGTTTGTGATCAAGGGAGTGGAGGACTGGAGAAATTTCTTAGTAGACGAAGGAATTTTGCGTGGAGCGAGCGTCGGGAGGAAGTGTAATGAGTCGTGGCGTCACAACGAGCTGCTCATTCCTCACCTTTTCGGCCGCGGCGGACTGTTTGCTCTGGCTGGGCCCGCCACTTCCATTGCTTCGGAGGTCATGTCCGTCAAATCTCGAGGTCATCTGTTGTTGTGCCTGGAAGGAGCGGGCACGACCGATGAGGCTTTCCACTATCATCTCGGACATCTACCAAATGCAGAGCATCATCCAATACATGTAAGATGTAACTGTGGAAGCGGACTACACGGCCTGCCTCCTTAGTGTGCGACAGACATGCACCTGCCTAGCACGCTCTGCTGAACTTCATGAACCTGCAAAATAGATGACCACACAAATTAACTGAGGTACAATGTATATGTATTTCACTAATCATCTATTACTATCACTCAAAATGTTTCAGTTATACTCTCTCCGTCGTAAAATAATATCTATCTAGATATAAAACTTAGACAATTATTTTAGGATGGAGGTAGTACATACGACCTACCCACAGGGATGGAAATTCTCAAATCGGGGAGGTTTGCACTCCAGGAATCCTCCTACTCTTCTCGTCATGTCCTCCTCTTTAGAGTTTCTGTTCAGTAGCGTATGCTTTTTCCTGAAACCGTGAAGCCACTCAGCAAACAAAGTAACAAACTCATGCTTTCCTTGTATGGTACAACTAAAATTTAACATAACAAACTACAATTGCACGGTTCCTCAAATGAGATGATCCCCAGGCCCAATTTTGTTAAAATTCAGCTATCCTTGGACAAACATCTCAAAAATAGGAATGTAATTTAGATACATGCGACATACCTTGATCAAAAGCAAGGAATCCAAAATTCAAGCCAGCAGACCCGTGATCTGCCTAGAGCAGCTGTTTCTGTCCCTGCATGTTGTTTACCCATGTCCATTTGCTGATTCGTGTGCAGCCACAAAATATTTCTCAAGTAGCTACCGATGAGATATTAAAAAAATGCTCATGTTAGCATGTCTTTTAAATCGTGCTCCAAATTTGCTACACAAAGTGAGGACGTACTACAGAATATAGCAGAGGTAAAAATTGTAGGAGTGCCTCGGTAAGCTATTCAACTGTGCTCCTCGTTTATCAACTATCGGATATAATTGGGTAAAAGTTTAAACACAGTCCAAGCAATAACGAGAGAAAAGAAAACGACCTACTAAATGTTCATTGTGAAAAATTGATCTTTCTCGAAGCTACTAATCATGGCAAATAACTCACTCTGTCAATTATGATAATACGGTTACAAAATCGTTTAGCTGTTGTACGTAAAGAAACATACCAAGGCAAAGGGCGAGGTTATATCCGGCCGTCCGCCTGTTATGCTGAAATTTCCTCGGATCAATCTATATGTTGCCCACCCTCTTGATTGTTGGATCGTGAACAATTAGATACATAGGAGATGTGGTTTGATCTTCCGGCCGGCCTGGTAGTTGTGGTGTGTGAGCAGATCCCAAAGACGAGCTTCAGGTTGTCTTTCGATGAGGTAGTCGACGTTGACGAGCAGGATACGAACCGAGTTGGATTCTTGATGAGGACATGGACAACGAGGTCGGCGTGGTCGAGGCCGACAAGCCGATCTGCGGGACGTCGATCCTCAAGATGTCGCGTTGCTCCTTCTCGACGTTGTTGGTGCCGTGCTCAGCCTCCTTGATGGGTTTTCCTGTGAAGACATGGCGGGGGAGCGGAAGAGAAATTGATCGTGCGAGTCGAGTGGCGGCGGCGTGACACATTGAATCAAGATCGGCACTGCAATCCAGGGTATATGAAACAACAGGGTATGAGGACGAGCAGTCGGATGACTTTTGGCAACTGAGATTTGATTTGATTGTAAAGTGGATAATATTTTGGGCAATAAAGATATGCCTTGATGGCCCTGCTTATTAGCGCTATACTTTAATTTGACAATACTTTAATATGTTAACGATGGAAATTTTGGCAAGTACTCTATTTCTGGTGCCTTCATTGGGTTGCCAATAATAAGGGAATAGTGGCTCACGGGAAAATCAATCAATGGTCTGATATTAAGCGGAGATAGGATGAATAGATTAGACGGTCCGGATGCTTTTAATGACGACCATCAAACGCGTTGAGTGTTAAACGACCAACTCCAATTTAATAGTAAAGATATTTTAGAAAGAACCAAGCAAACAGAGCGAACCAAGCAAGTCAAAATCGGCCAACAAATATGCGACGATTTTACATGGAGTAAGGCTTGCAGAAGAAGAAAGATGGCTTGGAGGAGAAGGATCGGCTGAGAGAGAGAGACAGAGACAGAGCTGTGGCCAGTGTGTTTAATGCGCCGAGAGCCTGCAGGGCTATCGCTGGGAAGGAAGAGTTGCTCCAATACAGAACCTCTTCGTTTCTCTTGTGTCGTCAGATGTAACGATGGTCATTTTTTACCCCTCACTGTGTGCACTACTGCCATGCATGCATGCGTTCGTGAGTGAATAATTGAGTCTCCTGCCATCTATAACTTGCTTCCTAAGGGAGCCTTTTCCCCCTCCACCGCTCTCAACTCGCTATAGTAGTCTTGAGCGTCTCCACCCTTTGACCGGGCCGCCGCCGGCCGCTCCTGGTCGTGGTGAGGCGCCGGAGTAGTCTAGGTCTAGGTTTAGGTAGTTTCCTTTGTTTTGCGGCTAGATGCCGCCGTTTGGGGGTTCTCCCCGTAGAGGAGGTGGAGTTGGAGGTCGGCGCCGCCTCCGGCGCCCTAGGGCTGGTGATGATCCTGATGATGCTCCTCTGGTCGGAGCAAATCGGGAGATTGACCAGCACCATCTCCCTCAATAAAGGTGCGGCGGTGGATCTCTGCTGGATGCATGGAGCCCAAGATGCTGCAGTTCTCCTGGCCGGCCATGGAGGCGAGGAGGAGCGCTGCCCTGTCTTGGTGAGTCCTGTTCTCACTCCGCTCTTGGCCGGCCTTGGCGGCGAGGGAGAGGGGAGTGGCAACTCCTGGCTCATGAATCTGCTCTCGAGATCCCCATTTATGGCTCGAGGTCGACCCTGGAGGAGATCTGCTGCGTCGTGCATCGCTCTTGCCTACCGTGGTGGTACAGAAAGCGGATGCGGCGTCGGAGATCTTGCCTGCTGTGTTCTTATTCGAGCTGTGCCTGCGGGGTGCTATGGAGAAGCTTCGTCAAGCTCTCCATGTGCGAAACACATGGCGTCCATGATCGGCGACATGATCCTTGGCCGAAAAGGTGGCCCGACTTCAACTTCCATGGCGGAGGCTTTCTCTGGTGCCAGCTGCTGGAGCTCGGCACTGCTACACCCTCAAGTGGTTCGTCCCCGATGGTGCGGCGGTGACCAGCGGTGTAGGTACATCGTCGGAGCAGGGCCAACGAGCAAGCTGTCCTCAGATCTCGGTGGCGACGCCTGGAGGTCACCGACGATTGGTGTGGCGGAGATGCCCGTGTCCTTGATTGCGTTTTTATCTTTTTAGGCAGGGTGTTTCTTGTAAAATTGGAGGCCCTTATCTCGAAGTTTAGGTCCTTCATTCGAGTGATGCCTAAGGGCTTCTTTGTAAACTGTACCCGCCACGTGTGGTTCTAATGGAGATGCATCGGGGTCGTTCTCGACCCCTCCCTTTGTTAAAAAAAAAGTCTCCCGCCATCTTGCTCCTGCTTTCTCCTACTACTTCCTCAATGCATTTTGGAATTGGTAGCCAAACAAGGCAAATTAAGTGATCTATGGATTTGTGAAGAATGGCGTTGCTGCGTTTGCGCTACCTTCAAGCTTGTGGAGCACGAAGATGCAGATGCAAGGTAGTACACCAGGAAATTGAAAAGTAGTCTCATCAAGTTGATTAATTTCCCAAAGCGGCAATTCTACTAAGAAAACCTGAGCAATCATTTCTCTCGCGAAGAGGACGAATAAAAATATGGTTTGGCTAGGCAATGTTGAGATACATATCATTGTATATCCGGACGTGTATCTTCTGTAGTTATGTATAGCGATACATATCTTTGTATTTATTATTGGATCCGCCTCCTTCCTTGTATAGTCGAGGACGTGGCCTATATATGTAACGCCATATGCACCCAATCAATACATTGTGAGTTGCATCCCTTTCTACATGGTATCAGACACCTACCGTTCCTAACCTAGCCGCCGCGCCCCCCCTCCCTCTCCCCCGCGCGCGCCGCCCCACCCTCCAACCCTAGCGCCGCCGCCCTTGTGCCGCCGCCGCGTGTGCTACTTCTCACGCCGCGCCGCCGCACCTGCAGTCGCCGCACCTCCCTCCCCAACCCTCGCGCCGTCGCCGTCCCCCGCGTCGTCGTCGCCGCGCCTCTCTCTCCAACCCCCGCGCCGTCGTCGTCCCTCGCGCGCGCGTCGTCATGTCGTCGGTCTCCAACGGCAGCAACTCCTTCGCCTACAACCCATGGACGGGGGTCACCGCGACACCGCCCTACGCCCCGCCCTTCACCGCCACGCCGCCGCTCTACGCCCCGGCCTACCACGTCGCGCCACCACCCTACGCGCCGCAGTAGCCCGCATGGGACCCGACGCTCTTCGCGGCACTCCAGCAGGCGCCCGCACCTGGCTCTTACGCTGGTGGCGGCAACTGGTTTATGGACACGGGCGCCTCGTCTCACATGGCCGCTCACCCGGGTAACCTTTCCCATTTCTTTCCCACTTCCACCGAGTCTCGCATCATTGTCGGTAACGGTGCCGGTCTTCCTATTTCTCACATTGGTTCTGCTAATTTTCCTTCTACTTCTAAACCACTGTCTCTTAATAATGTCCTTGTGTCTCCCCAGCTTATTCAGAATTTAATCTCTGTTAAAACTCTTTCTCGTGACAACTCTGTGACTGTTGAATTTGACGCTTTTGGTTTTTCTGTTAAGGATGCCCGCGCCCGGATGGTCCTCCATCGATGTGAGAGCCCCGACGATTTGTATCCGGTGATGTCGCCTTCCACCCCCGGCGCCGCACCTCGTGCTCTCTCCGCAGGCGTTGATCTTTGGCATGCTCGTCTTGGACATCCCAGTGCCAACACACTTCACCAAATAATGAGGGGTTTTTCGTTTTCATCTACTAAACAGTCTTCACATAGTTGCGAAGCGTGTCGTCTTGGTAAACACGTTCGTCTTCCATTTAGTCAGTCTTCCACAATTGCGTCTTTTCCTTTTGAGTTAATTCATAGTGATGTATGGACCTCTCCTATCCCAAGTAATTATGGTCTTCTTTATTACCTAGTTATTCTTGATGATTTTTCTCATTTTGTGTGGATGTTTCCCCTCCGTAAAAAGTCTGATGTCGCCACCACTCTCATAGCCTTCTACGCCTATGTTTCCACCCAGTTCGGTCGCCCCATCCACGCCCTACAAACTGACAACGGAAAAGAGTTTGACAATGTCGCCGTCCGCACCCTACTCTCCTCTCACGGCACTATTTTCCGTCTAACCTGTCCATACACGTCCCAACAAAACGGTCGCGCCGAGCGTATCCTCCGCACCCTCAACGACTGCATCCGCACACTCCTATTCCACAACCATGTTCCACCCACCTTTTGGCCTGATGCCTTAGCCACCGCCACCCTACTTGTCAACCTTCGTCCGTGTCGTCCCCGCTGGAACTATGCACCTCATCACCTCCTTTACGGTTCCCCTCCATCCTACGACGGTCTTCGGATTTTCGGTTTTCGTTGTTATCCTAGTATCGCCGCCACCACTCCTCATAAACTCGCCCCTCGTTCCGTTCCATGTGTTTTCCTCGGTTACCCGGCTAACACCAAAGGCTACCGCTGCTATGATCCGGTTTCTCACCGCGTCTTCACCTCCCGGCACGTGTACTTTGATGAGCATTGCTTTCCTTTTGCACAGAGACAGGTGGTCGCCACTCCTCCTTCGCCTACTGATGGTCCCCGGCGTCGACCCCCTGCCCCGGCAGGTCCGCCGGCTACAGTGCCCTCGAGCTCGGACTCGGGCACTGCCTCGTCGTCCTCCGCCGCGCCCTTGAGCTCTGGCTCGGGCGCTGCCTCACCACCCTCTGGGTCACCCTCGAGCCATGTCTCGGCTGACCCCACGCCGACACCCGCGCCGACGCCTGCCTCGACGCCGCCTGCGTCGCCCTTGAGCCTGAGCTCGGGCGACGCGCCGTCTTCGCCGGGCGACGCGCCTTCGCCGGGTTCATCCGCCTCGACGCCGCTTGCGTCGCCCTCGAGCCTCAGCTCGGGCGCCGCGTCGTCTTTGCTGGGCGACGCCTCGTCTCCGGCTCCGCCTCCGCCTCCTCCGCCGCCGGCCACGGGGCCCCTCACGCGTGCCCGTGCAGGGATTCGCGTCCCGAGCACGCGGTACCCCTCGGATGAGTACGTCTGCACCGCGTCGACTTCCGCGCCTTCACCATCCACGCCATCGCCCCTGCCCGCCTCTGCTCGGGCTGCTCTCTGCGACCCGCAGTGGCTTGTGGCCATGCAGGACGAGTTCGACGCCCTGCAGCGGAACCAGACATGGACGCTTGTTCCCCGACCCCCTCACGCCAACATCATCACCGGGAAGTGGGTCTTCAAGCACAAGTTCCATCCGGATGGTACTCTCGACCGTCACAAGGCGCGGTGGGTGGTTCGTGGCTTTCGCCAGCGTGCCGGCGTCGACTTCACCGACACCTTCCCCCCGGTTGTCAAGCCCGGGACGATCCGCACAGTCCTTCAGCTCGCGGTCTCCCGTGCGTGGCCCGTGCACCAGATGGACGTCTCCAACGCCTTCCTTCACGGCCATCTCGAGGAGCAGGTCTTCTGCCAGCAGCCCACAGGCTTCATCGACAGCGCCCACCCCGACCATGTGTGCCTGCTCTCGCGCTCGTTATACGGGCTCAAGCAGGCCCCACGCGCCTGGTACCAGCGCATCGCAGCGTTTCTTCACCAACTCGGCTTCCGCTCCACCCGCTCTGATGCCTCGCTGTTTGTGTACAACAATGGCGCCACCACCGCGTACCTGCTTCTCTACGTCGACGACATCATCTTAACGGCCAGCTCCACGGACCTCCTGCGACAGATCACCGAGCGTCTTCGCGCTGAGTTTGCCCTGAAGGACTTGGGGCCCCTGCACTACTTCCTCGGCATCGAGGTCGTATGTCGCACCGACGGCTTCTTCCTTCATCAGCGCAAGTACGCCCACGAGCTCCTGGACCGCGCCGGTATGCTTAAGTGCAAACCCGTGGCCACGCCTGTCGACACGAAATCCAAGCTCTCCGCCACGGATGGTTCGTTGGCCACGGACGCGTCATTTTATCGCTCCATCGTCGGTGCCCTGCAGTACCTCACCTTGACCCGCCCCGAGCTACAGTATGCTGTCCAGCAGGTGTGCCTTCACATGCACGCTCCGCGGGGTCCTCATTGGGCTGCGGTCAAGCGGATCCTCCGCTACATTCGTGGCACCATGGACTTCGGCCTCTCCCTCCACGCCTCAACCGCCACGGACATCGTCGCCTACTCGGACGCCGATTGGGCAGGCTGCCCCGACACGCGTCGCTCCACGTCTGGCTACTGCGTCTACTTCGGACCTTCGCTCATCTCCTGGTCGTCTAAGCGACAACCCACGGTCTCTCGCTCCAGCGCCGAAGCGGAGTACCGGGCTGTTGCTAACGCGGTTGCCGAGGTCTCCTGGCTGTGGCAACTCCTCGTTGAGCTCTCATGTCCTGTTGCCAAAGCCACCGTGGTCTATTGCGACAACGTCTCCGCCGTCTACCTCTCCGCCAACCCGGTCCACCATCGCCGCACCAAGCATATTGAGCTGGACATCCACTTTGTTCGGGAACAGGTGGCCCTTGGACACATTCGAGTACTTCATGTGCCCACACTACAAGAAAAGTTGCCATGGCCGACGAAGTTGAAGTCGCGCCGTGGTTGCTGGTGTACCATGGCCGACGATTTTGGTCCCTCCGTGGTGCATGTCAAAACTTTTTTTTTCTCGTTTTTGAGGCCACCTAGCCCGACGAAAGCGGCCAAAACGTGGCGTATGGTGGCCCGGGACGTGGTGCATCTCGAAATCTCGGGTTCGCCGGCCGAGTCAACGCAAATCCGCACCGCCGAGGGATGTAGGGCCCAGATGGCAGCCTCTCTGGCATTATTTTTTTTCTAGATCGCGCCATCTCGTTCAACGTTCTCCGATCGAGCCGTTTACGATGCAGGATCATGGGTCCCGCATGTCATCCTCTATGAACCAAAATTCTTTCTATTCTTGGATTTTTTTTGACCCCCGATTTACGGCTACTTCCTTTTTCTTTTGATCCCTTGCCGCCTTGGAAACGTTGAGACCGCTGCTGCTAAATGGGACCCGCATGTCATCCTCTATGTGCAATCAACTTTCTTTTCTTGGAGTTTTTTTTGGCACCTCAAATTTGGTCACTTGCCTTTTTCTTTCGATCCCCTGCCGCCTCTCAAACGGTGATACCGCTGCTGCTAACTGGGACCCGCATGTCATCCTCTATGTACTATAAAACTTTCTTTTCCTGGATTATTTTTGGCACCTCATATTTGGTCACTTACCTTTTTCTTTCGATCCCCTGCCACCTCTCAAACGGTGATACCGCTGCTGCTAAATGGGACCCCTATGTCATCCTCTATGTACTATAAAACTTTCTTTTCTTGGATTTTTTTTGGCACCTCATATTTGGTCACTTACCTTTTTCTTTCGATCCCCTGCCGCCTCTCAAACGGTGATACCGCTGCTGCTAAATGGGACCCGCATGTCATCCTCTATGTACTATAAAACTTTCTTTTCTTGGATTTTTTTTGGCACCTCATATTTGGTCACTTGACTTTTTCTTTCGATCCCCTGCTGCCTCTCAAACAGTGATACCGCTGCTGCTAAATGGGACCCGCATGTCATCCTCTATGTACTATAAAACTTTCTTTTCTTGGATTTTTTTGGCACCTCATATTTGGTAACTTGACTTTTTCTTTCGATCCCCTGCTGCCTCTCAAACAGTGATACCGCTGCTGCTAACTGGGACCCGCATGTCATCCTCTATGTACTATAAAACTTTCTTTTTTTTGGATTATTTTTGGCACCTCATATTTGGTCACTTGACTTTTTCTTTCGATCCCCTGCCGCCTCTCAAACGGTGAGACCGCTGCAGCTAAATGGGACCCGCATGTCATCCTCTATGAGCAATCAACTTTCTTTTCTTGGAGTTTTTTTTGGCACCTCATATTTGGTCACTTGCCTTTTTCTTTCGATCGCATGCCACGTTTGAAACGTTGAGGTACCTGCTGGCTCATGGGACCCGCATGTCATCCTCTGTGTGCTATAAAAGTTTCCTTTGTTGGATTTTTTTTCACCCTCTGATTTTTGGCTTGCCTTTTTCTTTTGATCCCCTGCCCCCTTTGAAACGTTGAGTAAGCTCTTGGTTCAAGGGACCCGCATGTCATCCTCTATGTCCATCAACTTTCTTTTCTTGGATTTTTTTTCACCCCCTAATTACTAGCTACTTTCTTTTTCTTTTGATCTCAAGCCGCATTACAAACATTGAGACCGCTGCTGCAAAATGGGACCCACATGTCATCCTCTATGTACAATAAATCTTGGATTATTTTTGGCTCCTGATATTTGGTCACTTGCCTTTTTCTTTCGATCTCATGCCGCCTTTGAAACGTTGAGTAAGCTGCTGGCTCATGGGTCCCGCATGTCATCCTCTACGAACAATAAAAGTTTCCTTTATTGGAGTTATTTTTGACCCCTAATTTCTGGCTATTTGCCTTTTTCTTTTGATCCCCTGCCCCCTTTGAAACGATGAGGACGCTGTTGGCAGGTCGGTCCCACATGTCATCCTCTATGAACAATAAAAGTTTCCTTTGGTGGATTTATTTTTGACCCCTAAGTAATTTCTGGCTATTTCCTTTTTTTTCTTTTGATCCCCTGCCGCCTTGGAAACGTTGAGGATGCTGCTGCCTCATCGGTCCCGCATGTCATCCTCTCAGAACGATAAATGTTTTCTTTTCTTGGATTTTTTTACCAACTGACTTTTTGTTTTTTTATTTTCGACCCACTGCCTTTGAAACGTTAACGACGCTGCTGGCTCACGGGTCCCTGATGTCAGCCTCCCCGTACAAGAAACATGTGATATCTTGATTATTTTGCAGACAATAAACAGTGTATTTCGCTCTGAGCTATTACAAACGGATAAATTAAATCTTTATTTTTACAACTTATATCTTGAATCTCCTTGTTTTTTGTTTTTGCGAAGCATAGGACATTCCTGTTTTTTTGAGAAAAATCCGAACTTCCATGTTCTGGAGTGGGCTGAAATTGTACGAATCAAAAGGCCCAGAAGGATAGTTCGAAGGCCCAGATGTCCAGATGCAGCCCAATTGAAATCTTTCTTTTCTTGGATTTTTTTCACCCCCTGATTTCTGGCTACTTCATTTTTCTTTTGGTCCTGTGCCACCTTGGAAACGTTGAGACCGCTGCTGCAAATGGGACCCGTATGTCATCCTCTATGTACAATAAAGTTTCCTTTCTTGGATTATTTTTGGCTCCTGATATTTGGTCACTTTCCTTTTTCTTTCGATCTCATGCCACGTTTGAAACGTTGAGGAATCTGCTGGCTCATGGGACCCGCATGTCATCCTCTATGTACAATAAAAGTTTGATTTCTTGGATTTTTTTTCACCCTCTGATTTTTGGCTATTTCCTTTTTCTTTTGATCCCCTGCCGCCTTTGAAACGTTGAGTAAGCTGCTGGCTTATAGGTCCCACATGTCAGCCTGTATGAACGATAAAGCTTTCCTTTCTTGGAGTTTTTTTTTTACCACCTAATTTCTGGCTACTTTCTTTTTCTTTTGATCTCAAGCCGCAATTGAAACGTTGGGACCGCTGCTGCAAAATGGGACCCGCACGTCATCCTCTATGTACAATCAAGTTTCTTTTCTTGGATTATTTTTGGCTCCTGATATTTGGTCACTTGCCTTTTTCTTTCGATCCCATGCCACGTTTGAAACGTTGAGGAACCTGCTGGCTCATGGGACCCGCATGTCATCCTCTATGTACTACAAAATTTTATTTTCTAGGGTTTTTTGTCACTCTCTGATTTTTGGCTATTTCCTTTTTCTTTTGATCCCCTGCCGGCTTGGAAACGTTGAGTAAGCTGCTAACTCATGGGTCCCGCATGTCATCCTCTATGTACAATCAACTTTCTTTTCTTCGAGTTTTTTTTTATCCCCTAATTTCTGGCTACTTTCTTTTTCTTTTGATCTCAAGCCGCATTTGAAACGTTGGGACCTCTGCTGCAAAATGGGACAGCATGTCATCCTCTATGTACAATAAAAGTTTCTTTTCTTCGATTATTTTTCACCCTCTGATTTTTGGTCACTTGCCTTTTTCTTTCGATCTCATGCCGCCTTTGAAAATGTTGCGGAACCTGCTGGCTCATGGGACCCGCATGTCATCCTCTATGTACTATAAAAGTTTCTTTTCTTGGATTTTTTTCACCCTCTGATCTTTAGCTATTTCCATTTTCTTTTGATCCCCTGCCGCCTTGGAAACGTTGAGTAAGCTGCTGACTGATGGGACCCGCATGTCATCCTCTATGTACAATCAAGTCTCTTTTCTTGGATTTTTTTCCCTCTTATTTTTGGTCACTTGCCTTTTTCTTTCGATCTCATGCAGCCTTCGAAACGTTGAGGAAGCAAATGGCTCATGGGACCCACATGTCATCCTCTATACTATAAAAGTTTCTTTTCTTGGATTTTTTTTCACCCTCTTATTTTTGGCTATTTCCTTTTTTCTTTTGATCCCCTGCCGCCTTGGAAACATTGATTAAGCTGCTGACACATGGGGCCCGCATGTCATCCTCTATGTACAATCAACTTGCAAGATCTTGGAGCGAAAGAGCTTGTATAAGTGGGACCCATATGTCATCCTCTATGTACAATAAAAGTTACTTTTCTTGGATTATTTTTTGCTCCTGATATTTGGTCAGTTTCCTTTTTCTTTTGATCTCATGCCGCCTCTGAAACGTTGAGTAAGGTGCTGGCTCATGGGACCCGCATGTCATCCTCTATGTACAATAAAGTTTCTTTTCTTAGATTTTTTTTACCCCCTGATTTTTGCTAACTTGCCTTTTTCTTTTCGATCATATGCCGCCTGTCAACTTGAGGTCGCCGCTGGCTCATGGGTCCCACATGTCAGCCTCTATGGACAACAAACCTTTCCTTTGTTGGATTTATTTTTACCCCTAATTTACGGCTATTTGCCTTTTTTTTACACACTGGGACTGTACAATAAAGTTTCATTTCTTAGATTTTTTTTACCCACTGATTTTTGCTAACTTGCCTTTTTCTTTTCGATCATATGCCGCCTTTGAAATTGAGGTCGCCGCTGGCTCATGGGTCCCACATGTCAGCCTCTATGAACAATAAACCTTTCCTTTGTTGTATTTATTTTTTACCCCTAATTTCTGGCTATTTGCCTTTTTCTTTTGATCCCCTGCGGCCTTTGAAACGATGAGGACGCTGCTGGCAGGTCGGTCCCACATGTCATCCTCTATTAAGAATAAAAGTTTCCTTTTTGGATTTATTTTTTACCCTAATTTACGGCTATTTGCCTTTTTCTTCTGATCCCTGCCGACTTCGAAATGATGAGGATGCAGCTGGCAGATCGGTCCCACATGTCAGCCTCTATGAACTATAAATGTTTCCTTTGTAGGATTTATTTTTTACCCCTATTTTCGGGCTACTTGCCTTTTTCTTTGAAACGTTGAGGACGCTCTTTGTCTCATGGGTCCCACATGGCATCCTCTACGAACGATAAACCTTCATTTCTTGTTAACGACAGGTTTATCAAGTATTATTTTGCAGACTAATACAAGCTCTTTCGCTCCAAGATCTTGCAAGTTAATAGAATAAATCATGGAATTATTAGGATATGTTTTAAATTTCAAATCCACTTTATGAATTTTTGAAAATACCGTGATCTATGTGGGTATGGAGCGATCAAGGATTTTCATATTGGCCATGAGCAGTTTCAAAAATTGCAACCCAATAATTCAAAATAAATACAAACAAATTTTATGTAGAATCTCTGTGTTTTTGTTTTTTGCCAATCATAGGATCTGTGGTTCTTTAGAAAAGGGCCAACATTGCATGAGCAGAAAGGCCCATTTGTAGTTATTGGGCTTCGACAAATAGGAGCAAGTAGGCCTATAGCAAATACCTTGTAGATGGCCGTTGGAACCCAAAAGTATTTGTTGCCTAGACTTAGATGCCAAACTCAGCCTTATTGACATGAACCTTGCTATGCACACGACAATTTCAGTCCGATCCGTGTACGAAACACAAGATCCAACCCTTCGTGTGAGGAAGCAGGTGGCAGCACACCTCCAGATGCTCAATCGTACATACGCATATCATATAGGAGTTGTCGTATGTACATCAGTTCCGTATTGACATGTTTTTTTCTTTGGTTCACATGTGGGGTCCGCACAGTCACCTAGGTCGCACATCTACTTCCTTGCTCGTAGTTGATGCATGTTCGGTTTGGGGATGGGGTGGAACCGAGCACACCCCCGTGCCAGTGGATGTACTTTACCCTTTAGCGGCGAAAAAAATAGGAATGGTCCTCTCATGACTATGATCAACAAGAGGTGGCTATATTATAAAGGACGTACACACATTGTAATTATAGTGCTGAAATAAAGTCAATCCTAAAACAGCCATGCATGGGTTATAATATGAAGGCAACACGAAATACAAAAGCAGGCGTTGTTCAAATAAACTGATTCAAACTAGTACATACTAAAAACAGTGTACTACTTCTCAACACTTCAAGCATAATAAAAAAAGTGTGTCACTGTTTTTTAAAGGTAACACCGAACGGGCAATGTTTAAAGCAGGCTTAAACCACATAGCCGCTTGTCGGACACTATCCCAACCATCCTTGGGAAGGCTGATAACTCCCACAGTCTCACCTTCATCTGGCTGGAGGTTGCAGCGCAAAATTTTAGGGTATTGATTATAACGAATATTCCGGTATGTTGTGTAGACGCAGTTTTTCCTCATGAATGGAACCAATGTGCCATCAGGAGCTTTGGATTCACGCTTCTTCAGGTTGGCAATGATTGGGTAATTGAGTCCGAGGAACAGAGAGTGGTCGCTGAGGCTGTTAACCTGCCTCCAAAGAAAGTCCCCGCACGTGCGTAGATAAGGGATCCAGCTCAAAGACGTAGGTGGCAACAGGAGGATACTGCCGTAGCTGAAGCCCATTAGCAGCATAGGGAATGTCAGGAGGTACTTCAGCATTGGCAATCCCAATCTTGTTTACTGTAAGGATGATCATCAATCGCTTGCCATCAGCAGATGGAGCGAGGAACCACGCGTACTGCTGATCATCCACCACCGGTGGCGGGATTACAAACGGGAGCATCAGGTTGTCTGCAATATTCGAAATGGAGACGAAGAGGGTGTTACCGGCAACCATATTCAAACAGCAGCATTGTTCATCGTTCATGCTCATGATAAATACGACTATGTAAGCTAAGGACATTGGTCATTCATGTGTTCAAATCAAGTGTCCAATATATCAGTTATACTGCATCCATCCCACGAAACTAGTCTAAACTTCGCCAAAACTAGACACTAGTTAGTGTATACACAGTTATATACTACCTCTGTCCCACCGAAAGTGTCTGAGATTTGTCCAAATTCAGATGTATCTAGACAGTGAAAGCATATAGATACATTCAAATTTTGACAAATATATATCATCTTAAGTTTAAGTCCTGTGCTGTAGTTAATTCCCTTTGTCTTAAGTGATCTATTAGAGAGCTTCCCTGTGACCACCCGAAGGGTAAGAAATGTTTAACTGTATAAGTGGATTGCCTAGACCTTTCCATCAGTTCGGACTTTTGGTTGCGTTGGCTAGTCCATGAAGCTTGACATGGTGTCAGAGCCAGGGTCTCGAGTTCGAGTCCTGGCTTTCGCAATTTATCCTAAAATTGTTGTTGCCCCCTCGGAGTCCACTTATATGCCTCTTGAGCTATACCTCTGAGTCTTTCCACATGTTGACTTGTCTCCCATCACACGCGACGGGGGGTGTTGAATTGTATAAGTGGATTGCCGCCCTTGCGATCAGTTCGGACTTTTGGTTGTGTTGGTAGTGCATGAAGCTTGACAAGAAAGAAATGCTCTTTATAGCTAACCCCAAGTCTGGTAACATTTGCAAAATAGGTATCAGATGCAGCTATCCATTCAGTAGAAGAATTTGCATTTTGGAGTTGAAGGTTCATAATCTCTTCTCTACTATTGATAGTAAATGGTACACATGGTATTTGTTTACCTCATTTTCGCGTTCTAAAAAAGGTACGCTATATGGTTGTGCTAAGTTAAACTGATTTAAGTCTGTTCAAGTCTATCGAAAATTATACTACCAACATCTAAAACATCAATATAGGTTCATATATTACAAAAGATATTTAGATTTTGTTTTCTCGAACACATGCCTAGTCGTGCATCATTATATATTAGAGCATACAGGGTTGTAGCAAGGCTACGAAAAATTGAGAAAGCAAAAAGAAAGAACTATACAGGGGACTAGAGGCAGCTAACTTTGTTAGGCCTGCAGGTGCTAAATCTTATATATATATGAGGTTGTAGATATTAATCGTAAACTTACTCAAACTTAAATATCACTGAATTAGGAAAAAGATAACCTGAGTTATTTTGAATGAGGGGACGTCACAATCACTAATGAAAGATAATTGTGGGAAACTGAAATCTATTCAAGAAAATGGGAGAAAAAATGTATCAAAAACAAAATTAATTATACCATTCTGCAGATTGTTCACCGATATAAACAAGATCTGTTTGATCTGCATGTAGGTACATCCAATCAAGGCTTTTTCCCCGATCTCTAGAAAATATAAGCTACGCATGTAATTACAAACGATTTTCTTCTATTTTTCTGTTTCTACGTTAACATTTGAGATACTTGTTAATTACATCCATATTCTGCAGTTGCATAGAGTTACTAATTCAGGAATGCATTCACATACGGAGTATACTATGTTTGCTGATGACTGACTAGTACTAATTCATTGCAAGCAACGGTTCATTCATATTCAGATAAAGGATGTGATCGTTAAGTCATATACTTATGGAAGTCCTTATGCATCTCTCTGATGCAGATGGCGGGGGTCTCCCGTCCTCCTTTTGGAGGCAAAATCAATTAGTTATATATGAAACAATGGGTGTAAAAGGTTATCAAAAAGGGTGTCTTCATAGTGCCACGTTATCTTTTGAGATACTGGTTAATTACACCCATATTCTGCAGTGGCGTAGAGTTACTAATTCAGGAATGCAATCACATACTGAGCATACTATGTTTGTTGGTGACTAATTAGTACTACTAATTCATTGCAAGCAACGGTTCATTCATATTCAGCAAAAGGGGGTGTGATCATTAAGTCATATAAGAAAGGTAAAATATAAACCAGGTAGTTCATGAATAACTTCATTTGTTAAGGCAGTGTATCATGCAATGCAACATAAGGACTGAAAAAATACCATTTGCGGTGTCCCAGAAGTACGTGGAGCCGTCAGTTTCGTCCACCGCAAAAACGTGGCCATGGAGTTCAATGGCATCACAGTAATTTGGATAATCAGGTGCAGGTGTAAGGGCCTCCAGCATTCTCCAGTCGCCACCCCCTTCAAGGTAGAAAATCGTTTTGTCGAACAAGGCGATGAGCTTGTAATCTGCGTACCTCCCACCTTTTGTGGGCACTTGGCAGATTACAATCTTCAACAAATAAATTTTTGGACGCCAGTTAAAAGAGTATGCAGGTCGAGATGAAATAATACTATGACGAATCTTCGAATCAGGTAGGGATGGAAGGGGGATATGTCGCTCGGTGTAGACGTTCACGAGGCACCACTCATGATGATCGGCGGCGGCGATCCAGTCGCCGTTCGCGCCAAGCCATTTTCTGTCGTGCATGAACGGCAGGGCGACAGAACGGCGAGGATGGTCGAGGGGCACCAGGTCGTACACGGTATCATGCAGACGAGATGCTCTCGCCACGTCCCAGTGTTCATCGAACCAATAAGCAGGCGGAGGCATCAGCAGGCAGGGTTCATCCCAATGGTGCATCTTACCTTCATCCTTGCTGATCATGTCGTAGAGCTCCCTGGAACATGCAGCAAGTCGGACGGTGTAGGTAACGTCCAGATGCGCAGCGATGAGGTCGATGTTGTCGCCGGTGAGAGCCTCCAAGTGGCCGTCCCCGCCGCCCCGGCAAAGCCTAGAATAATCCATCACGTGAAGATGGATTTAGGTGGATGGCGGATGCAACTGCGCTTGGGGTTTTCGGAGGAGAGGGCGAGCGCTATGGAAGGAACGATGCGGCGCGCGGCCGGCCGGGGTAAGGAGAGAAAGGTATACGGAGTAGTACTAGTGATGCGGCGTGGTGGGGATCGAGATCCTGCGCGTGCGCGTGATTCTGGGAGGGTGAAGAAGAAGTTTTTTTTTTGTAACGGGGTGAAGAAGAAGATGATAGACATGCAAGGGGCAAAAACTAGGTAGTACTCTAGGCTGCTGCTGCGACTGGGCGCCGATTTGACTGTTGGTAGACTAGCACGCCACCCATCTATAAATTTGCGACGACGTTTGGTGCAGTGATGTCTCGTCACATCAGGTTGACCAGAGAGGGCTTTTTTTTACAGTTTCCATTTCGATATATTTTTCGCCAATAATCGTAGTTCTCTACATGCCAGAGACACGTACCTTAACACGTGGGCAGCATGCAACCGCGCGAGCACCAAAATGGAATGAGAAATGTTTTAGAGCAGAACTTCATTTTCAATGCCTTTCCTAGCTTGGTTTGGAAACCGGACAGAGCTTCAGTGACTTGATGCTTCCAAGATACATTGTGACTGTGTCCCACCATCTACCATCCATTTGAGATCCAACGTTCCAAACTATCTCTTATTTCGAAGCTAAAAAAGAAAAACTATTCAGAAAATTTTGAAAAAAAATCCAGTAATATGTAGATTCCTTGTTTTAAAATCTATGGATATTTCATCCCATTCGGATGACTAGCTTGTGATTAAATAGATTCTTACGTACTCGAGCACTAGTTTAAACTAAATATATATTTGCTCACAAACCTATGATTCAAATCGAATGAAACTTCACCAAAATATAAATCGAAATATGCATGATTTCTTTGGAAGTTTTTCAAAATTTTCATGGTCCATGGGGTCCTCCAAAGTGCAAGCTTTTTTTTTCTTGGTTGGTACTTCAAAACCGAGTTTGGATGGTGGCAAGACTTGCACAAAGAGGATGTCAAAATTTTGGCCTTTGTGAACTTTGCAATGAACATCAAGTGTCGGACTCTCGAGAAAAAAATATGAGTTGGCGCCCACCTTTCTTTCAACCGTTGGTTCTCAATCCGAGGGTGGTCCAACTAGCTAACAAAATTGGCTTGGTATTCATGGTCTTGAACCAACGATTTGGAATGGCTTTCAATCGGTATGAGAGGTGATGTATGGAGGAGATTCATACGAGAGGGCAATAAAGAAATGTTTTGTCATCCTCGCAAAGCTAGTCTATTTGGAAAGAAATGAATAATTGGTTTTTTCGCAACATTGCATGATACTAATTCATGATACTATGCATTGAAGGTGTTGTATCATAGACTAGTATACTTCCCATTGTGACTAGTCTAAGTGCTTTTGCACCATGAACACTAGCTATGCACAGACCTCAAAAAACACTTCTTCATCATTCTACTATTCACACTTTCTTTTTCTAATAGAACTATGTACCATTGTTTTTAATATAATCTTGTGTCGAGAGTATATATTTCTAAAATAGTCATTTATGTTTCGCATAAGCTCAAAGAGGGGTACTTACTTATGAGAGATATCTTTCAACTAATACGTTGTAGGAGTACTTTAATTATGTGAGCTATAGTGTGAAATGCTTACTAGAACGAGTACAAAAGGTGTTTGATAACATTACAGGCCACACGCCCAGTGTAGCGTGCATTGTAGGAGCATTACATCAATTTAACAACTACGGAGGAGTAGCCTAGGTAGAGATAACATGCAAAGGAAATAGTTCAACAGATAGTACAACACAACTACGGAAAGGGAGTAGCCTAGGTAGAGATAAACATGCAACTGAAATAGTTCAACAGATACAAATCTTGCATTACAACACGAGTATTACATAAAGTACATCAGCCCTTCTTTCTGGACCTGTGACGCGAAGGCAGGTTCCATTGCCGGGCGTTGGCGAAGCTTGGGATGAGCCACAACGGAACCTGCCGCCATGTCCATCTAATGTTGGTTTGGAAACCAACAGTACAGTCTTCAGAATTCAAACTGAAGCGGCAAATTTCTGGAGAAGGAGGATATGCAAGGCCTACTGCATGGTGCGATGTGTAAACAGAGTTGCTTCTCGCCATATTTGGACGGTCATGTTCTGCCCCGTCTTCTACTGGAATGATAATCGGATAGTTCACTCCAAGGAAGAGAGAATATGATCCAAGGGAAATAATCCTCCTCCATGGCCTCGGTGGCATCAACTGACTGGTGTCCATGCTGTACACCTCGCAGCCAAGTAAACCCTTACCATACCCGCGAATAGTGCGACCATGACGACCCTCAGAGGTAGCAGCAGCAGGTAAAATCCGAACCAGTCCAGTATAATCCCGCCCGTCAGTAACGCCCCAGGTATGGACCAGAAAAAGTCTAGAACCATCAGGAGATCGTGCTAACCACCAGGAGCCAAGATTGTACCGACCTTGTTCATCAAGTTCTGGCAGAATAGGTGCCGTGCTGATCAACAAAGGACCTTGCAAAGGAAAGCACAGCTTGAAGTCAGTTCAGCAAAACTTGATTAGTTCATTACATACATGAATAATGATGTAGCTAAAATACTGCCTCCGATCCAAATTAATTGACTCAACTGGATGTGTCTAGCTAGATATGCACAAATTAATTGACTCAAGTTTGTCTAGCTAGATGCACTGGCTAGACAAAGCTGAGTCAATTTGATTTGGATCGGAGGGAGTACTTTATTTTGACTCAAAGGCATATCGCTGCTGATTTTGATTGAATATAGAGGGGGAAAGGTACAGGCATGACACGAAAACTGCACAACAAAAAGAAAAAGGCTAAAGCTAAATCTGAAACTAGCAGGTAATAGCGAAAACACATCATATGAGATGAGAAAAATTACCCCAAGAAAGTTGATTCCATGCATAAACTTCGCCTGTCTGAGTTACAGCAAATACAATACCCTTGTGGATGATTGCATCGGAGTAGCCGTACGCTAAGAACTGGTTGTCAAGAACTGTCCATCTGCTAGAAGCACAGTGAAGGACTGCAATTGCCGCGTCGAAGATGGCAAGAACAGAGAAACTAGTATAATTTGAAGCAGCTGTTGGAACTCGGCAAATAGCTATCTTCGAGCGATTGAAGATGTTGATCATTAGACTCGAACACAAGTTTATCCGGGGTGGATTTAAACTCACTTATTGGTTGTAGAGGAATCCGGCGACCAGTGTACACATTGACAAGCTCCCAATTCCAGGGGAAGCCAAGAAGGGCGATCCAATCTCCATTCGCGCCTGCCCACATGCCCGTACCACCATCTGGAATCACGGCATCGGAAGAGATCCTGTCCAGCGGCGTCAGTTGGCACAAGGTACCCTTGCGATCTTTTGCATCATGCTGCTTGTCCTTCTGCGCACCCTCCTGCTTGAACTTGTGGACGCGGTAGAAGGGATTGTGCGCGGGCGGTACCTCAGTTTGGTGAGTATGAAGAACACAGGGCCTGCCAAACGGCTGAGATGCAGGCAGAGCTACACTTTGTGTTGCTGAATCATGATAAAACTTGCATGAACCGACGAGGCTCGCGGCGGTGATGACATCGCATCGGGATGCGATTTCTTCAAGGGGGCCATCAGGAAACACCCAAGAACTGCCACTCTCATTGATCGATCTCGCCATTGGAAGGATGCGGTCAAGTGGGTGTGGGGGTGTGGGAGTGGGACGCTGGCGTTTGGGTATGAGGTATTGGAGGACAGTGCGAGCGGCAGCTGGTAGAGCGATATGGATAAAAGTCCACAACTCCTACTAGTACCATCAAACAGGTGGCTCGAGATGATCCGAAAAAGGCATGGCGGCGGTGGTGCAGGGGCTGCTGGTGTAGGCGGGGTCGCCAGAGAAGATGGAGATGAAGAAGACGGAGAAGCAGGCAAAAAAAACAATTTGAATTGAAATCAATAATGCGAGTACTACGGGCGTGCCTTCTCTCTCTGGTCTCTGCTGCACTACTTTTTGTCGTGAAGGCGTGTGACCCGAGAAGAAGCTAATGTCTTGTATATTGTCCTTGCACGCCGTGGAGCTGTATTTTGTCTCATCAAATCAGCTCTGGACAGTTTCAGCAGAGAAAAGATCCTTTGCCATCATCATGATATATTACCACGGGCCCACGGCAGTGCACATTCATCTTGGAGGCCTCTTCATCTTGTACTACCATATACTGTACTGCTCTATATGTTGCACAAACCACCACTTGGACATTTTTTTTGCAGTTTCCACCATGTGGTGGTCTAATATGTTGCAAATTTCACCACTTGGTTATCTAATCAGCTAGTTAGTCATGTTGATAGCAAAATCGACAAGTGGGTTCAACATGTCAATGCTCCAATTAATGTTTTAGAAAAAATAAATTTTTCAAAATTCGTACTTCTTTTATTTAGCTATTTAAAAATGCTTATTCATTTATTTCAACAAATATTGTGCGGTCTTGAATTTTTTTCAAACAAATATTATGGCATCGGGTTTGGGACTCCTGAAAAGGACTGGCCGTGGTACGGGAACCCGAAATGATGCCCACAACATGGTCGAAAGTGGCAAGGAACCCATCGAGGTGGATGAACTCGGGAAACCTTGGTAGAGGTAGGGATCTTGAGGAGGCCATTAGGGTTAGCCTACCCCCCAATAAGCGTATGAACGAAAAAAATTCACATAAGTAGTAGCTATTATTAAAATTTCACAAATATTACGCGCTTTTGAATATTTCAAAAGTATTGTGGCGTCACGCTGGCCTTGCCCGAATTTTACCTTTCAGGCTGGATGTCACGAGCATGATCACTCAACCAACCGGGTCCAAACATATATATACAATTGGCCTCCTCGAGCCTACACCGACCAGATTGTCGCTGAAACTGGATCATATAGTTTCTATTGGATTGATGTCCTAAGGAAATATTCCAACAACGGAAGTTGTTTGATTCGTTGTATTATATTCCTTTGGAATCTTGTTGGGCTTGTTTGGTTCGAAGAAAATTCATAGAAATTTTGTGGGATTCAAATCTCAGTGGCTCCTTTGATTCTTGAATACATGATAATTCATACTAATTCACGTGTTTTTGTGTAGCACTACAACCAAAGAACATGCAATTCAAATTTGTGTGATTTCTCTCATATAGGATTAATTCAACATGCAATCATATTCAATTCCTACATTATTTCTATTTTAACATTTTGTACACATCATGCATGCGACCCAAACAATGCGTACATGGTGGGGGGGTTGTTTCGTTGCAAAAGCAGTTGGTCACACCACAAACAAACATGCAACAATTAATCTAAATTCACGCGGTTTCCCCGCGATGCAACCAAACAATATTCGATGAAACTAAGCATGGCATAAACATATACAATACACACCACAGATTTTGGCTGCTTTGATTATTCGCAAGATTTTCAAAGTGCGGGAATATGAAAATTGTATGATTAGAGAGTGATGATCATCTCCAAATATATAGGATTGAGAAACAACGGTATTTGGATCCAATAACATTTGATTGCGTGTGAAAACCAAAAGAAATACTAGTAGTAACATACGGTTACACAATGAAGGACTTTTGTTTTTGTATAAAAATGTATTGTCAATGAATTCTGAAAATTGCAATCCTATGAATTAAACAATCAGAAATCGTGTCAGACTAATTCCTACGTTTCGAGATTCTAGTACGGAGTATGATTTCTTTGAAGGGGCGCAGAGGGACGTGGGTAGCAATGTCTAGTCCCTGTCTTGTCTGTATACTGCTTGTACTTACGTCGGACTAGTGTTGCTCATGAAGTCTTAATCTGACGTACTCTGAAGCTAGATGCATCACCGTTTCCAGTCTCTGTCCTCGTTTTTTCGGCAAAATAGACAGAAATAACCCAAAGTCGAAAAGATTGGGAAAAACAAACTTTCGACATACTAGCAAGATTGGGTTATTTTTGTCCAAATTCTCCTTTTTTTCTCTTGGCTTCCCTACCCTTGAATCCATGTCACTTACGTGTGTTGCCCATGCATGCGTCATGTCCCACACTTCAGTGAGCACAAGTGACGTGATGTACGTACGCAAACTCCCAGCAATCTTCTTTGTCAAGAGAAGACGCATCAAGATTCAAGACCCGATCGCATTTCTTGCTTTCAGCCTGGGGTCCTCCATGTAAAAGTTAGGGATTTAGATGTAATTTCATGTTTATTTTGTGTGCTGTTGTAAACTGTTGATTTTTTATGTCCATGTGAATCTTGGTCAAATCCTAGGTTTGACCTAGATTTAAACAAGTTTAAAATATGAAAATGAAAAAGTAAGCCTGGATCCTCCTTAGTCAATCCAAAATGAAGCTTTTGGGAGGTTTTTGAAATTTCCATGTTTGAAACCCAAAACCACTTCTTTTCATGCTAGACTTCATAAGACATAGTTTAGGGATAGGGGTAGATACATGATTTGTCTGGTTTCAGTATGTCTAGAGCTTGTTTATCCACTTGAATGCTTACTATATGACATAAGAAGACTATGTGCTATGGTTTTTCATTTATGTATTTTTTTGAATTTTATGCCCATTTGAATCTTGGTCAAATCCCAGGTTTGACGAGGTTTTAAACAAGTTTAAAACTTGAAAATGAAAAGGTGTAAGCATGGATCCTTCGTAGTCACTCTAAAATGAAGCTTTATTTTGGGAGGTTCTCGAAATTTCCATGCATGCTTGAAACTCAAAACCACTTTTCTTCATGCTTGACTTCATAAGACAGAGTTTAATTAGGGTTAGGGGTAGATACACGATTTTTCTGGTTTGAATATGTCTAGACCTTGTTTATCAACTTGAATGTTTACTATATGACATAATTAAGAAGGCTATGTACGTGCTTTGGTTTTTCATTCTTTAATTAGATTTTTGTCTGAATTTTTATGCCCATTTGAATCTTGGTCAAATCCTAGGTTTGACCAAGATTTAAATAAGTTTAAAACATGAAAATGAAAAGATAAGCATCGATCCTTCTTACTCGCTCTAAAATGAAGCTTTTGGTTTTTTGAAATTTCCATGTTTGAAACCCAAAACCACTTCTCTTCAAGCTTGACTTCATAAGACGAAGTTTAGGGTCGATAGGGGGAGATACATGATTTGTCTGGTTTGAATATGTCTAGACCTTGTTTATGAACTTGAATGCTTACTATATGACATAAGAAGACTATGTGCTTTGGTTTTTTTATTTTTTTTATTTTATGCCCATTTTAATATTGGTCAAATCCTAGGTTTGACCAAGATTTAAACAAGTTTAAAACATGAAAATGAAAAGGTAAGCCTGGATCCTTCTTAGTCACTCTAAAATGAAGCTTTTGGGAGGTTTTTGAAATTTCCATGTTTGAAACCAAAAACCACTTCTCTTCATGCTTGACTTCATAAGACAGAGTTTAGGGTTAGGGGTAGATACATGATTTGTCTTATTTGAATATGTATAGACCTTGTTTGTCAACTTTTGAATGCTCTTACTATATATATATGTGACATAAGAAGACTATGTGCTTTTGTTTTTCATTTTTCTGATTTTTTTAATTTTATGCCCATTTAAATCTTGGTCAAATCCTGGTTTGACAATGATTTTAACAAGTTTAAAATATGAAAATGAAAAGGTAAGCATTGATCATTCTTAGTCACTCTAAAATGAAGCTTTTGGTAGGTTTTTGAAATTTCCATATTTGAAACCCAAAACCACTTCTCTTCATGCTTGACTACATAAGACAAAGTTTAGGGTTAGGGAGTAGATACATGATTTTTCTTGTTTGAATATGTCTAGACCTTGTTTATCAACTTTAATGCTACTATATGACATAAGAAAACTATGTGCTTTGGTTTTTCATTTTTCTGATATTTTTTGGAATTTTGATGCACATTTGAATCTTGGTCAAATCCTAGCTAGGTTTGACCAAGATTTAAACAAGTATATATAGAACATGAAAATGAAAAGGGAAGCATGTATCCTTCTTAATTAGTCACCCTAAAATGAAGTTTTTGGAAGGTTTTTGAAATTTCCATGCATGTTTGAAACCTAAAACCACTTATCTTCATGCTTGACTTCGTCATAAGACAGAGTTTAGGGGTTTTAGGGGGTAGATACATGATTTGTCTAGCTAGTTTGAATATGTCTAGACCTTGTTTATCAACTTCAATGCTTACTATATGACATATAAGAAGACTATGTGCGCTTTGGTTTTTCATTTTTCGGTTTTTTTATTTTATGCCCATTTGAATCTTGGTCAAATCCTATATTTGACCAAGATTTAAACAAGTTTAAAACATGGAAATGAAAAGGTAAGCATCGATCCTTCTTAGTCGCTCTAAAATGAAGCTGAATTTTGGGAGGTTTTTGAAATTTCCATGTTTTTGAAACCCAAAACCACTTCTCTTCATGCTTGACTTCATAAGACGAAGTTTAGGGTCGATAGGGGGTAGATACATGATTTGTCTTGTTTGAATATGTCTAGACCTTGTTTATCAACTTGAATGCTTACTAGCTATATGACATAAGAGGACTATGTGCATTGGTATTTCATTTTTTGATTTTTATGCCCATTTGAGAATCTTGGTAAAATCCTAGGTTTGTTGAGCAAGATTTAAACAAGTTTAACATGTGAAAATGATAAGGTAATTAAGTCTGGATCTTTTTTGAAACCCAAAACCACTTCTCTTCATGCTTGACTTCATAAGACGAAGTTTAGGGTCGATAGGGGGTAGATACATGATTTGTCTTGTTTGAATATGTCTAGACCTTGTTTATCAACTTGAATGCTTACTAGCTATATGACATAAGAGGACTATGTGCATTGGTATTTCATTTTTCGATTTTTATGCCCATTTGAGAATCTTGGTAAGATCCTAGGTTTGTTGAGCAAGATTTAAACAAGTTTAACATGTGAAAATGATAAGGTAATTAAGTCTGGATCTTTCTCTTAGTAACTCTAAAATGAAGCTTTTGGGAGGTTCTTGAATTTACCATGTTTGAAACCCAAAACCACCGTACTTCTTTTCATGCTTGACTTCATAAGACAGAGTTTAGGGTTAGGGGTAGATACATGATTTTTCTGGTTTGAATATGTCTAGACCATGTTTATCAACTTGAATGCTTACTATATGACATAAGAAGGCTATGTGCTTTGGTCTTTCATTCTTTCGATTTTTTTCTGAATTTTTATGCCCATTTGAATCTTGGTCAAATCCTAGGTTCGACCAAGATTTAAACAAGTTTAAAACATGACAATGAAAAGGTAATTAATCATGGATCCTTCTTAATTAACCAGCCAGTCTAATTAAAATGAAGCTTTTTGGGAGGTTTTTGAAATTTCCATGTTTGAAACCCAAAACCACACTTCTCTGCTTCATGCTTGACTTCATATATAATTAAGACAAAGTTTAGGGTTAGGAGGTACATGATTTGTCTGGTTTGAATATGTCTACACCTTGTTTATGAACTTTTGAATGCTTACTATATATATGTATGTGACATAAGAAAACTATGTGCTTTGGTTTTTCATTTTTCTGATTTTTTTGGAATTTTGATGCACATTTGAATCTTGGTCAAATCCTAGGTTTGACCAAGATTTAAACAAGTATAGAACATGGAAATGAAAATGGAAGCCTGTATCCTTCTTAGTCACCCTAAAATTAATGAAGTTTTTGGGAGGTTTTTGAAATTTCCATGTTTGAAACCCAAAACCACTTATCTTCATGCTTGACTTCGTCATAAGACAGAGTTTAGGGGTTAGGGGGTAGATACATGATTTGTCTAGCTAGTTTGAATATGTCCAGACCTTGTTTATCAACTTTAATGCTTACTATATGACATATAAGAAGACTATGTGCGCTTTGGTTTTTCATTTTTCTGTTTTTTTATTTTATGCCCATTTGAATCTTGGTCAAATCCTAGAGATTGACTTCATAATACAGAGTTTAGGGTTAGGGGTAGATATACACATGATTTTTCTGGTTTGAATATGTTTAGACCTTGTTTATCAACTTGAGTGTTTACTATATGACATAATTAAGAAGGCTATGTGCTTTGGTTTTTCATTCTTTAGATTTTTTGTCTGAATTTTTATGCCCATTTGAATCTTGGTCAAATCCTAGGTTTGACCAAGATTTAAATAAGTTTAAAACATGGAAATGAAAAGGTAAAAGCATCGATCCTTCTTAGTCGCTCTAAAATGAAGCTGAATTTTGGGAAGTTTTTGAAATTTCCATGTTTGAAACCCAAAACCACTTCTCTTCATGCTTGACTTCATAAGACGAAGTTTAGGGTCGATAGGGGGTAGATACATGATTTGTCTGGTTAATTTGGATATATCTAGACCTTGTTTATCAACTTGAATGCTTACGATATGACATAAGAACACTATGTGCTTTTTTTATTTTTTTGTGCCCATTTGAATCTTGGTCAAATCCTAGGTTTGACCAAGATTTAAACAAGTATAGAACATGAAAATGAAAAGGGAAGCCTGTATCCTTCTTACTCACCCTAAAATGAAGTTTTGGGAGGTTTTTGAAATGTCCATGTTTGAAACCCAAAACCACTTCTCTTCATTCTTGACTTCTTAAGACATAGTTTAGGGGTTAGCGGGTAGATACATGATTAGTATGGTTTGAATATGTCTAGACCTTGTTTATCAACTTTAATGCTTACTACATGACATAAGAAGACTATGTGCTTTGGTTTTTCATTTTTCTGTTTTTTTTTTGAATTTTCTGCCAATTTTGTTTGACCAAGATTTAGACAAGTTTTACACGTGAAAACGAATAAGTAAGCCTGGATCCTTCTTAGTCACTCCAAAATGTACCAATTGATAGGTGCGTTAACTTTGCTTCATGGAAAAAATAATGTCATCTAAATGAGTTAACTTGGATTTCCTACCCTTGAATCCATAGGAAACTTTGTTCTAATGCACTATAATAATCAACCGAGTTTTTACACCAACAGGTCTGTCACTTACGTGTGGTGTCCATGCGTGAGGTCCCATACTTCAGTGAGCACTAGTCACGTGCAATAGGTACGCAAACTCCCAGCCATTTTCTTTGTCAAGAGAAGACGCATCAGGATGCGTATTGGAAGTCTGTGGGTCTGATACGTCTCCAACGTATCGATAATTTCTTATGTTCCATGCTACTTTATTGATGATACCTACATGTTTTATGCACATTATATGTCATATTTATGCATTTTCTGGAACTAACCTATTAACAAGATGCCGAAGAGCCAGTTGCTGTTTTCTGCTGTTTTTGGTTTCAGAAATCCATACATGAGAAAGAAATAGAAATAAATGAGTGAGATGAGAGAGATTGAGCGATCAAGGGAAGAAAAAGACTAGACGAGTTAAAAGATCTAACCAAGGTAGTGTATGTGCTTGTGCATGTACGTGCATGTGTATGTACATCACCAAGTTCAAAGTGGATTTTTGAAGAAGACCAAGTGAGAAGGAATTTGGCAAATCCAATTAAGACCAAATAAAAACACAAGAAGCACTTTGAGAAGTTAATCGGCTTTTATATTAAGTCAATTAATTCCAACACATTTGGAATTAATTTTAAACGACTTCATACGAAAAAAAAATTGTTTAGTCGACAGCGTTGCAACATCCTTTGTTTTAGAGAAAAAAAATCAGTCCGTAAAAATCAGGATGTTACAATTCTACCCCCCTTAAATGAATCTCGACCCCGAGATTTAACCTAAGAGAAAAGATTTGGCAATTCCTAATAGCGGGTATATTTTCGTTTCCATGTCGCTTCCTCCTCCACAAAGCTCTCTTCAAAAACTCATCCACGGCCATGTTAACGTATGTGTCACCCTCCTTTGCGGCCACAAACTTAGTTGGTATCGATGATATCGTCGTTTGGAACTAGGGTAGACAAGGGGGAAAATAAACTATCCCAAAATGAATTTGCATGTATACAACACATCAAAGCCAGAGAAAATCCAAAGAAATCTTCTTTAAATCTCACACACAAAAGGTTCAAGATACTGTAGTAAATATACCACATGATCGGTACAATCTACTACTAGACACATAAGCAAAGAGGAAAAAAAACTAATTTCTTTGCTCGCATAATATTAAATAAAGGGCTCTCTCATGGTTCGCTATACTACTCGTCCAGGAAACCATACTGCTCTGGACCTGCATAAGGCTGCTCAGGTGTCAGTGCGCGAACTGTATTTCATTGTGATTCTTAGCTTCTTCTTCCTCTGCCGGGTTTGCCGGAATCCTCTCTCTTGGTTGTATTTCTTCCTCGAATTTGCCGGCTTGTTCATCTTGTGCTAATTGTGCGGCTGTGATAGTGAGCAATGGTGGCGCGCTGGCTCGAGGTGTAAGACGACGCTTGTTCACGCGATGGCACGTCTTCTTTGCTGAAACCCGCATACGTCCATGAGACATGACTCTCCGTCGATGTGCACTAGGTGGTAGCTCCATTTGTCCGTCACCTAAGAACACGCTCTCCATAGCAACGTCTACATTGTTTACGGTGGTTATGGCCTCCTCTGGAGCGGCCTCGATTCGACGTGTCGAAGGTACATCCATCTACGCATATTTGAATAAGAGAAGAATAATTAGTAAGCCAAATTTCCTTTTGTAAATCCTAAATGAGAGAGACAAGTAATAGGAAAGAAGCTTAATATTTTTTTTTCAACTACATTTTTATTAAAATACGAGTACTAAGGTTTTCCATTCTAACTAAGGCCACGTGACTAGGTCAACCTCGGCTCTGATACCACTTCTGTGAGAACCGGATCTTAACTTTCCGACCCTCCTGTGTTACTCGTCAATCCCAAGATCAATGTTGACGACACATCGAAATGTATATCATTGCAGATGTACAAAAAATAATTATTACAAAGTTTGAATAGCCACATAGTGTGACATTCATTACAATCAGAAAGCACAGCGGATAAATAAAACGCGAAGTGACTCCATCTCAGCCACAGGCAGTTGATGTAGTCCACGAGGCCTCACTCTTCAATGTCGTCGTAGTTGTTGTAGTCTTCCTTGTCTTTGCAGTACTCTGAATATCAACAAAAGTGTTGCCATGAGTACATAGAGTACTCAACACACCCCCTCGATGCAAGACCTAATATATCTACATGAGGCTTCAAAGGAAGGCTGTAGGTTCTTTTGCATAAAAGCCAATTTTATTTGCAATACATTTGATAAAAGCATTTTAGACGAAAACATGTTTTATAATGAGTGCAATATTTCTCATCAATGTGATTGTCCTTGACAACTCACGTATCTCATAGGATTTGTATTCCAAGGGAAAGGAGGAAAGGAGAGAGAGAGAGGCAAAGAGGGAAATAGCAAGACAGGTTCCTGTATGTCAAGAAGGATTCATGTGTCGTCCATGACCGTGGACACGGCTATTCGAATAGTTTTAACTCTGCAGAGGTTGTACACTTTGCCCACACGACACAACCCCGTCTTGTTGCCCACCAGCCGTCGCTGATTTAGTACACACCAATTGGTGTACCGGCAGAGGGATTGTGACAAGGTCTTTTAGCTAGATCCCCCAAAGATGTGACATGCCCACCGGGTCTGGCGCACGGTATTGAGAGTACGTCCCCAAACCGGTCCCCCCATCTGTGCCGAAGGTTCTCCCGTAGGCAGCCACCTCATCTGCGGTACGGCGACATCAACACCTAAGGCTGACTAACTTACTTAACCAGGCCAGTGCCCATATAGCA
The DNA here is from genome assembly GCF_019359855.2 of Lolium perenne. NCBI lineage: Eukaryota > Viridiplantae > Streptophyta > Magnoliopsida > Poales > Poaceae > Lolium > Lolium perenne. The sequence goes on along the minus strand of NC_067248.2, from coordinate 81,466,493 downwards.
TGTGGTTGTACGGTTGTCACAATCTTCAAATCCAAGACTTATTAGGACCCTTAAGCGGCACGAGCGACGGATTGCTCCCTCCAACTTGTGAAGGGCAGCCAATCGCTCCTTCAACATTTGATTCAGCTATCGCCCGCGCCATATTTAGATGGTAAATTTCACCCAGAGTAGAAAAGAGAGAGAGTAGAGGAAGCAACGACGGCTCAGCAGCCTAGCTCAACGAGCTCAATAACTTTCAAAAGGGTATGTTTGACCAGAAGGTCGATCAATTCCTCCAAAGAGGCAATAGGAAGTATCCTAATGATTATTTAGCGTGCTAAGCATCTCTACTCTATCAGGATTATTATATAATCTCTACTCAGGGTATCAAGTAAAAGGCGACAAGCGAATCAAGGTTGGTGTGTCAATCGACACGCTAGCTACTGGAATAAAATAGCATATATATTTGTAAAACATAAAATAACATGCAATTTGTAAAACTGGGATAAAATATGATGAGAGGGCATGCCTTCGTTGATGAATCCTTCGTCTTTCTCAATAACCTGATTATGTCCACGTCCAACCTCGCCACTCCCTACTCGTCGTAACGGTAGCAAATAGCAACCAAATAAATACCAAAACAATAATCACCAAAAGCGAATGAAATACAAATAAGAGCGAAGGGGTGGGTAGGTGTAGATAAGATAGGACAACTTGGATAGAATTAAGAAAGTGAGTGTTTGTAACTCGAATAAGAATCAACTAATATGGATATGAAGATAGGATAAATTATCGGGATAAATATCCATGATAAGATATCAGTGGAGTGATCGTTATAACTAGCTAACCACGTACACATGATCTAAAGGTTATGGTACAGTTGGTCACGACCGTGTTAGATAACAACGCGTGCAACATAATATGACATAACTAGATAACTTGTAAATAAGACATACAACTAAATCATACTATACTAGTTTGATATAATCAAACGAAACCAACCATAGTTTCCATATAACTAAGGGGTAGGCCATCGACTAACTAACATAAAACACGAACTAGCCAAAGCATTATATTCTCTACCACACAATGTAACATACATCTTATAAGCTAACATACATGCACGGGACATAAAATAAATCTATATATAACTAAACAAGAGTAAGACATGTTATTAACTATTTGACAAGTAAATATATGCTAGCATACATGAAGACACTTCAAAATATAGTATGCAGTACTAACATGAAAATAAGCTATCATCTATGTATGTAACACAAATGATCGATCAATGGAGTATCACATGAACAACATATACAACTATAATATAGACCAAGCATGATCGTGCACACAACTATAACAATAAGCTACTAAAATAAATAGAATCAAGCATCTTATATGACACACGACCATGGTAGCTAAGCATGAACGATAAACCAGCTAAACAACATGTATGTAATATCACAACAAGCTAGTTGCATAAAGTAATATTAGACCAAATAAGTGTATGCATGAGCTACTAGTTAAACAAGAGCAATTAAACAATGTCATCATCTTATATGCAAATCTAGCATACTAAACAAGTAATTAAATAGTATACGCTCATATAATAGAAGAAACTAACAAGAACAATTCATGTCACAAATATAATAGTACCAATATATTGCGTGAAATACTAAGCATGGATTATTATAACATGCATATACCAAAGGGGTTGATCATGCATGACTAACAAGCATAACTAGCTAGAAATAAAACATGGATAGAACTAAAACATGGCAAGCAATCGTATAACAAATATGAACAAAGGCAACCAAATAGCCAAACAGCCTAACATGCTATTAGATCATAAGTTAAAATAAAGAATAACCTTCTAATAAAATAATCAATAGCTTGTATAAATAAAATAGAATTGTAATAACACCAGCTCAAATGCTATTTAGAGATAACCAACCGATCTGAAATAATTCTACAATATACTAAACCATACTAGCTAATTAGTACTAGAAAAGATTCACGATAAAGCAATAATTAAATCTAGCAATAATCCTATAACTGATCATGTGTAAACAATCACTAATATAAGATATGCAAATATGCAGACCTTTTCTATTAACCATACCCAAACTAAATTATACTCTAGATGAACATGCAAGTAGGCATCATTTAAATCTAACAGGTAAACCTATAGTCAAGCATATGAAACCACTTGCAATTTTTTATGATCCAACAAGACAGTGATGAATAAGTAGATACACGACTAGCAAAGTATATTAGACAGTGATGAATAAGTAGATACACGACTAGCAAAGTATATTAGCTAGGAATAGGAAACTGCTAGCAGTAGTATGAAACGTATACATAACCAGTACGTTAGGCAATATGCAGCTACGAATACGTGCATCTTTGTATATGCTTCTAGTAATGCAACAAAATCGATCCAGTTTTCGAACTAGTTTGTTAAACATCGAACTATTCGCCAACTAGACGGACTGCTGGTTTCCTCAAGTCATATGCAACGTTTTCTAGGTTGTGCTCAAGATCAACAAACATGTTCTAGATGGCCTAATATAACCATGCCACTGGATGGCATTCGGTTCACCGGCGACACGACGAACTACCAAACTAAGGTTGAGAATCATGTCTAGGAGGTAGCTCTATGGATGGGGATCGCGTTCCGAGCAACAGAAACGGCTGGTTCTCACCGAGTTTGTCGCAGTTTGAGGTAGACGTCGGCGGCCGGAGTCGATCGCGTTGCCGGAGGTGTCGTGGATGATCAACGATTTACCTTCTCCTTCCGTGGGTTGGATTCCTTGCTTTTGGTGACCTCCCTGGCGCAGCAGCTCCTCGTCTCGTGGCCTGGGTCGTCGGGAACGACGGCGGCGTTCGGCGGCGTTCTCGCGAGTTTGGCTTACTATGTGAGCCTATGGCTCCACTGATGGAGTTGGATGAAAGAGGAGAGCAGGGCTTCGTTCTAAGGCTATATAGGAGGGGGATGGTGTGTTCCGATGACATGTTTAAGTGGAGATTGAAAGAGAGGTAATGGGCGACAGTTTCTAATGAGAGTGCTGGCGTTTCAGGGCTGGCTGCTGACCTGCCGTTGGTGCTTGCCTTATGGAAGATGAAGAAAAACGGCAGCGCGTCGCTTCGCATGCTGCGATGCGGGGCTGGCCAGCTCGGCCAAGGGCGTGTTGTGCTGGGACTCGTTGCCGGGTAGTCTTAAGAGTTGAATAGGAACGATCGCAACGGACTCCTCGCGTGCGAGTCGTGCTTGTGCTGGGCTGTTGGTCGATTTGGGTTGGCCTTGTGTGTTTTTGGAGCAGTGCAGCGTTGCTGCTAGGAAAAGAAAAGAAAGGCTGCCGGGCTACTAGTGTGTGGTGATCGACATGTAAAAGAAAAAGAGCCCGATGCATGTCTAAACATACATGAGAAAGAAATAGAAATAAATGAGTGAGATGAGAGAGATTGAGCGATCAAGGGAAGAAAAAGACTAGACGAGTTAAAAGATCTAACCAAGGTAGTGTATGTGCTTGTGCATGTACGTGCATGTGTATGTACATCACCAAGTTCAAAGTGGATTTTTGAAGAAGACCAAGTGAGAAGGAATTTGGCAAATCCAATTAAGACCAAATAAAAACACAAGAAGCACTTTGAGAAGTTAATCGGCTTTTATATTAAGTCAATTAATTCCAACACATTTGGAATTAATTTTAAACGACTTCATACGAAAAAAAAAATTGTTTAGTCGACAGCGTTGCAACATCCTTTGTTTTAGAAAAAAAAAATCAGTCCGTAAAAATCAGGATGTTACAATTCTACCCCCCTTAAATGAATCTCGACCCCGAGATTTAACCTAAGAGAAAAGATTTGGCAATTCCTAATAGCGGGTATATTTTCGTTTCCATGTCGCTTCCTCCTCCACAAAGCTCTCTTCAAAAACTCATCCACGGCCATGTTAACGTATGTGTCACCCTCCTTTGCGGCCACAAACTTAGTTGGTATCGATGATATCGTCGTTTGGAACTAGGGTAGACAAGGGGGAAAATAAACTATCCCAAAATGAATTTGCATGTATACAACACATCAAAGCCAGAGAAAATCCAAAGAAATCTTCTTTAAATCTCACACACAAAAGGTTCAAGATACTGTAGTAAATATACCACATGATCGGTACAATCTACTACTAGACACATAAGCAAAGAGGAAAAAAAACTAATTTCTTTGCTCGCATAATATTAAATAAAGGGCTCTCTCATGGTTCGCTATACTACTCGTCCAGGAAACCATACTGCTCTGGACCTGCATAAGGCTGCTCAGGTGTCAGTGCGCGAACTGTATTTCATTGTGATTCTTAGCTTCTTCTTCCTCTGCCGGGTTTGCGGGAATCCTCTCTCTTGGTTGTATTTCTTCCTCGAATTGGCCGGCTTGTTCATCTTGTGCTAATTGTGCGGCTGTGATAGTGAGCAATGGTGGCGCGCTGGCTCGAGGTGTAAGACGACGCTTGTTCACGCGATGGCACGTCTTCTTTGCTGAAACCCGCATACGTCCATGAGACATGACTCTCCGTCGATGTGCACTAGGTGGTAGCTCCATTTGTCCGTCACCTAAGAACACGCTCTCCATAGCAACGTCTACATTGTTTACGGTGGTTATGGCCTCCTCTGGAGCGGCCTCGATTCGACGTGTCGAAGGTACATCCATCTACGCATATTTGAATAAGAGAAGAATAATTAGTAAGCCAAATTTCCTTTTGTAAATCCTAAATGAGAGAGACAAGTAATAGGAAAGAAGCTTAATATTTTTTTTTTCAACTACATTTTTATTAAAATACGAGTACTAAGGTTTTCCATTCTAACTAAGGCCACGTGACTAGGTCAACCTCGGCTCTGATACCACTTCTGTGAGAACCGGATCTTAACTTTCCGACCCTCCTGTGTTACTCGTCAATCCCAAGATCAATGTTGACAACACATCGAAATGTATATCATTGCAGATGTACAAAAAATAATTATTACAAAGTTTGAATAGCCACATAGTGTGACATTCATTACAATCAGAAAGCACAGCGGATAAATAAAACGCGAAGTGACTCCATCTCAGCCACAGGCAGTTGATGTAGTCCACGAGGCCTCACTCTTCAATGTCGTCGTAGTTGTTGTAGTCTTCCTTGTCTTTGCAGTACTATGAATATCAACAAAAGTATTGCCATGAGTACATAGAGTACTCAACACACCCCCTCGATGCAAGACCTAATATATCTACATGAGGCTTCAAAGGAAGGCTGTAGGTTCTTTTGCATAAAAGCCAATTTTATTTGCAATACATTTGATAAAAGCATTTTAGACGAAAACATGTTTTATAATGAGTGCAATATTTCTCATCAATGTGATTGTCCTTGACAACTCACGTATCTCATAGGATTTGTATTCCAAGGGAAAGGAGGAAAGGAGAGAGAGAGAGGCAAAGAGGGAAATAGCAAGACAGGTTCCTGTATGTCAAGAAGGATTCATGTGTCGTCCATGACCGTGGACACGGCTATTCGAATAGTTTTAACTCTGCAGAGGTTGTACACTTCGCCCACACGACACAACCCCGTCTTGTTGCCCACCAGCCGTCGCTGATTTAGTACACACCAATTGGTGTACCGGCAGAGGGATTGTGACAAGGTCTTTTAGCTAGATCCCCCAAAGATGTGACATGCCCACCGGGTCTGGCGCACGGTATTGAGAGTACGTCCCCAAACCGGTCCCCCCATCTGTGCCGAAGGTTCTCCCGTAGGCAGCCACCTCATCTGCGGTACGGCGACATCAACACCTAAGGCTGACTAACTTACTTAACCAGGCCAGTGCCCATATAGCATGTGGTTGTACGGTTGTCACAATCTTCAAATCCAAGACTTATTAGGACCCTTAAGCGGCACGAGCGACGGATTGCTCCCTCCAACTTGTGAAGGGCAGCCAATCGCTCCTTCAACATTTGATTCAGCTATCGCCCGCGCCATATTTAGATGGTAAATTTCACCCAGAGTAGAAAAGAGAGAGAGTAGAGGAAGCAACGACGGCTCAGCAGCCTAGCTCAACGAGCTCAATAACTTTCAAAAGGGTATGTTTGACCCGAAGGTCGATCAATTCCTCCAAAGAGGCAATAGGAAGTATCCTAATGATTATTTAGCGTGCTAAGCATCTCTACTCTATCAGGATTATTATATAATCTCTACTCAGGGTATCAAGTAAAAGGCGACAAGCGAATCAAGGTTGGTGTGTCAATCGACACGCTAGCTACTGGAATAAAATAGCATATATATTTGTAAAACATAAAATAACATGCAATTTGTAAAACTGGGATAAAATATGATGAGAGGGCATGCCTTCGTTGATGAATCCTTCGTCTTTCTCAATAACCTGATTATGTCCACGTCCAACCTCGCCACTCCCTACTCGTCGTAACGGTAGCAAATAGCAACCAAATAAATACCAAAACAATAATCACCAAAAGCGAATGAAATACAAATAAGAGCGAAGGGGTGGGTAGGTGTAGATAAGATAGGACAACTTGGATAGAATTAAGAAAGTGAGTGTTTGTAACTCGAATAAGAATCAACTAATATGGATATGAAGATAGGATAAATTATCGGGATAAATATCCATGATAAGATATCAGTGGAGTGATCGTTATAACTAGCTAACCACGTACACATGATCTAAAGGTTATGGTACAGTTGGTCACGACCGTGTTAGATAACAACGCGTGCAACATAATATGACATAACTAGACAACTTGTAAATAAGACATACAACTAAATCATACTATACTAGTTTGATATAATCAAACGAAACCAACCATAGTTTCCATATAACTAAGGGGTAGGCCATCGACTAACTAACATAAAACACGAACTAGCCAAAGCATTATATTGTCTACCACACAATGTAACATACATCTTATAAGCTAACATACATGCACGGGACACAAAATAAATCTATATATAACTAAACAAGAGTAAGACATGTTATTAACTATTTGACAAGTAAATATATGCTAGCATACATGAAGACACTTCAAAATATAGTATGCAGTACTAACATGAAAATAAGCTATCATCTATGTATGTAACACAAATGATCGATCAATGGAGTATCACATGAACAACATATACAACTATAATATAGACCAAGCATGATCGTGCACACAACTATAACAATAAGCTACTAAAATAAATAGAATCAAGCATCTTATATGACACACGACCATGGTAGCTAAGCATGAACGATAAACCAGCTAAACAACATGTATGTAATATCACAACAAGCTAGTTGCATAAAGTAATATTAGACCAAATAAGTGTATGCATGAGCTACTAGTTAAACAAGAGCAATTAAACAATGTCATCATCTTATATGCAAATCTAGCATACTAAACAAGTAATTAAATAGTATACGCTCATATAATAGAAGAAACTAACAAGAACAATTCATGTCACAAATATAATAGTACCAATATATTGCGTGAAATACTAAGCATGGATTATTATAACATGCATATACCAAAGGGGTTGATCATGCATGACTAACAAGCATAACTAGCTAGAAATAAAACATGGATAGAACTAAAACATGGCAAGCAATCGTATAACAAATATGAACAAAGGCAACCAAATAGCCAAACAGCCTAACATGCTATTAGATCATAAGTTAAAATAAAGAATAACCTTCTAATAAAATAATCAATAGCTTGTATAAATAAAATAGAATTGTAATAACACCAGCTCAAATGCTATTTAGAGATAACCAACCGATCTGAAATAATTCTACAATATACTAAACCATACTAGCTAATTAGTACTAGAAAAGATTCACGATAAAGCAATAATTAAATCTAGCAATAATCCTATAACTGATCATGTGTAAACAATCACTAATATAAGATATGCAAATATGCAAACCTTTTCTATTAACCATACCCAAACTAAATTATACTCTAGATGAACATGAAAGTAGGCATCATTTAAATCTAACAGGTAAACCTATAGTCAAGCATATGAAACCACTTGCAATTTTTTATGATCCAACAAGACAGTGATGAATAAGTAGATACACGACTAGCAAAGTATATTAGACAGTGATGAATAAGTAGATACACGACTAGCAAAGTATATTAGCTAGGAATAGGAAACTGCTAGCAGTAGTATGAAACGTATACATAACCAGTACGTTAGGCAATATGCAGCTACGAATACGTGCATCTTTGTATATGCTTCTAGTAATGCAACAAAATCGATCCAGTTTTCGAACTAGTTTGTTAAACATCGAACTATTCGCCAACTAGACGGACTGCTGGTTTCCTCAAGTCATATGCAACGTTTTCTAGGTTGTGCTCAAGATCAACAAACATGTTCTAGATGGCCTAATATAACCATGCCACTGGATGGCATTCGGTTCACCGGCGACACGACGAACTACCATACTAAGGTTGAGAATCATGTCTAGGAGGTAGCTCTATGGATGGGGATCACGTTCCGAGCAACAGAAACGGCTGGTTCTCACCGAGTTTGTCGCAGTTTGAGGTAGACGTCGGCGGCCGGAGTCGATCGCGTTGTCGGAGGTGTCGTGGATGATCAACGATTTTCCTTCTCCTTCCGTGGGTTGGATTCCTTGCTTTTGGTGACCTCCCTGGCGCAGCAGCTCCTCGTCTCGTGGCCTGGGTCGTCGGGAACGACGGCGGCGTTCGGCGGCGTTCTCGCGAGTTTGGCTTACTATGTGAGCCTATGGCTCCAGTGATGGAGTTGGATGAAAGAGGAGAGCAGGGCTTCGTTCTGAGGCTATATAGGAGGGGGATGGTGTGTTCCGATGACATGTTTAAGTGGAGATTGAAAGAGAGGTAATGGGCGACAGTTTCTAATGAGAGTGCTGGCGTTTCAGGGCTGGCTGCTGACCTGCCGTTGGTGCTTGCCTTATGGAAGATGAAGAAAAACGGCAGCGCGTCGCTTCGCATGCTGCGATGCGGGGCTGGCCAGCTCGGCCAAGGGCGTGTTGTGCTGGGACTCGTTGCCGGGTAGTCTTAAGAGTTGAATAGGAACGATCGCAACGGACTCCTCGCGTGCAAGTCGTGCTTGTGCTGGGCTGTTGGTCGATTTGGGTTGGCCTTGTGTGTTTTTGGAGCAGTGCAGCGTTGCTGCTAGGAAAAGAAAAGAAAGGCTGCCGGGCTACTAGTGTGTGGTGATCGACATGTAAAAGAAAAAGAGCCCGATGCATGTCTAAACATACATGAGAAAGAAATAGAAATAAATGAGTGAGATGAGAGAGATTGAGCGATCAAGGGAAGAAAAAGACTAGACGAGTTAAAAGATCTAACCAAGGTAGTGTATGTGCTTGTGCATGTACGTGCATGTGTATGTACATCACCAAGTTCAAAGTGGATTTTTGAAGAAGACCAAGTGAGAAGGAATTTGGCAAATCCAATTAAGACCAAATAAAAACACAAGAAGCACTTTGAGAAGTTAATCGGCTTTTATATTAAGTCAATTAATTCCAACACATTTGGAATTAATTTTAAACGACTTCATACGAAAAAAAAAATTGTTTAGTCGACAGGGTTGCAACATCCTTTGTTTTAGAGAAAAAAAATCAGTCCGTAAAAATCAGGATGTTACATGAAATTTCCATGTTTGAAACCTAAAACCACTTATCTTCATGCTTGACTTCGTCATAAGACAGAGTTTAGGGGTTTTAGGGGGTAGATACATGATTTGTCTAGCTAGTTTGAATATGTCTAGACCTTGTTTATCAACTTTAATGCTTACTATATGACATATAAGAAGACTATGTGCGCTTTGGTTTTTCATTTTTCGGTTTTTTTATTTTATGCCCATTTGAGTCTTGGTCAAATCCTAGATTTGACCAAGATTTAAACAAGTTTAAAACATGGAAATGAAAAGGTAAGCATCGATCCTTCTTAGTCGCTCTAAAATGAAGCTGAATTTTGGGAGGTTTTTGAAATTTCCATGTTTGAAACCCAAAACCACATCTCTTCATGCTTGACTTCATAAGACGAAGTTTAGGGTCGATAGGGGGTAGATACATGATTTGTCTTGTTTGAATATGTCTAGACCTTGTTTATCTACTTGAATGCTTACTAGCTATATGACATAAGAGGACTATGTGCATTGGTATTTCATTTTTTGATTTTTATGCCCATTTGAGAATCTTGGTAAGATCCTAGGTTTGTTGAGCAAGATTTAAACAAGTTTAACATGTGAAAATGATAAGGTAATTAAGTCTGGATCTTTCTCTTAGTAACTCTAAAATGAAGCTTTTGGGAGGTTCTTGAATTTACCATGTTTGAAACCCAAAACCACCGTACTTCTTTTCATGCTTGACTTCATAAGACAGAGTTTAGGGTTAGGGGTAGATACATGATTTTTCTGGTTTGAATATGTCTAGACCATGTTTATCAACTTGAATGCTTACTATATGACATAAGAAGGCTATGTGCTTTGGTCTTTCATTCTTTCGATTTTTTTCTGAATTTTAATGCCCATTTGAATCTTGGTCAAATCCTAGGTTCGACCAAGATTTAAACAAGTTTAAAACATGACAATGAAAAGGTAATTAATCATGGATCCTTCTTAATTAACCAGCCAGTCTAATTAAAATGAAGCTTTTTGGGAGGTGTTTGAAATTTCCATGTTTGAAACCCAAAACCACACTTCTCTGCTTCATGCTTGACTTCATATATAATTAAGACAAAGTTTAGGGTTAGGAGGTACATGATTTGTCTGGTTTGAATATGTCTACACCTTGTTTATGAACTTTTGAATGCTTACTATATATATGTATGTGACATAAGAAAACTATGTGCTTTGGTTTTTCATTTTTCTGATTTTTTTTGGAATTTTGATGCACATTTGAATCTTGGTCAAATCCTAGGTTTGACCAAGATTTAAACAAGTATAGAACATGGAAATGAAAATGGAAGCCTGTATCCTTCTTAGTCACCCTAAAATTAATGAAGTTTTTGGGAGGTTTTTGAAATTTCCATGTTTGAAACCCAAAACCACTTATCTTCATGCTTGACTTCGTCATAAGACAGAGTTTAGGGGTTAGGGGGTAGATACATGATTTGTCTAGCTAGTTTGAATATGTCCAGACCTTGTTTATCAACTTTAATGCTTACTATATGACATATAAGAAGACTATGTGCGCTTTGGTTTTTCATTTTTCTGTTTTTTTATTTTATGCCCATTTGAATCTTGGTCAAATCCTAGAGATTGACTTCATAATACAGAGTTTAGGGTTAGGGGTAGATATACACATGATTTTTCTGGTTTGAATATGTCTAGACCTTGTTTATCAACTTGAGTGTTTACTATATGACATAATTAAGAAGGCTATGTGCTTTGGCTTTTCATTCTTTAGATTTTTTGTCTGAATTTTTATGCCCATTTGAATCTTAGTCAAATCCTAGGTTTGACCAAGATTTAAATAAGTTTAAAACATGGAAATGAAAAGGTAAAAGCATCGATCCTTCTTAGTCGCTCTAAAATGAAGCTGAATTTTGGGAGGTTTTTGAAATTTCCATGTTTGAAACCCAAAACCACTTCTCTTCATGCTTGACTTCATAAGACGAAGTTTAGGGTCGCTAGGGGGTAGATACATGATTTTTCTGGTTAATTTGGATATATCTAGACCTTGTTTATCAACTTGAATGCTTACGATATGACATAAGAACACTATGTGCTTTTTTTATTTTTTTGTGCCCATTTGAATCTTGGTCAAATCCTAGGTTTGACCAAGATTTAAACAAGTATAGAACATGAAAATGAAAAGGGAAGCCTGTATCCTTCTTACTCACCCTAAAATGAAGTTTTGGGAGGTTTTTGAAATGTCCATGTTTGAAACCCAAAACCACTTCTCTTCATTCTTGACTTCTTAAGACATAGTTTAGGGGTTAGCGGGTAGATACATGATTAGTATGGTTTGAATATGTCTAGACCTTGTTTATCAACTTTAATGCTTACTACATGACATAAGAAGACTATGTGCTTTGGTTTTTCATTTTTCTGTTTTTTTTTGAATTTTCTGCCAATTTTGTTTGACCAAGATTTAGACAAGTTTTACACGTGAAAACGAATAAGTAAGCCTGGATCCTTCTTAGTCACTCCAAAATGTACCAATTGATAGGTGCGTTAACTTTGCTTCATGGAAAAAATAATGTCATGTAAATGAGTTAACTTGGATTTCCTACCCTTGAATCCATAGGAAACTTTGTTCTAATGCACTATAATAATCAACCGAGTTTTTACACCAACAGGTCTGTCACTTAGTGTGGTGCCCATGCGTGAGGTCCCACACTTCAGTGAGCACAAGTCACGTGCAATAGGTACGCAAACTCCCAGCCATTTTCTTTGTCAAGAGAAGACGCATCAGGATGCGTATTGGAAGTCTGTGGGTCCTTCTGGATCCTTCGGTCGTCCCTCTCAAAAAAAAAAACAAATCTCTCTCATTCTCGGCCTCGCTCGACTCGCTCGCTCGCTCGCTCGCTCGCACCTCCTGCTCACTGACAAACCCTGCACAAAAGTCAACATCATCACCCGAAAAAGGGGAGACACCATAATTCTCTCCCTTCTTCTCTCCTTCTGAGTGATCCCTCTTCCTCCGAGTTTCACTCGACGGGCAAACACACATGTGCTGCATAGTAATAATAAAATGGTAGAAAAATCGACCTACGAATCTATAATTAAATAGGTTAAACTAGGGTTTTGCCCAGTACTACAGATCAAGGTTCAAAAAATCCAACTACGGGGTTCAAACAACCCCATTTCTAATCCAAGATTTTTTTCGACCTCATCCAATGGCCTCAAACTATAGGCCGGGTTAGCATCTAGTGCAGTATGTGTGAGAATGTATGCACTATGTGTGCTATAACTTGTGTGTCTTTCAAATTTGAACCAAATTTGAATAAGTTTGAAATATTTGAAATGGGGCTTTTGGCTTAAACGTTTGAAACCCAAAACGACTCCTCCTCATGCTAGACTTCATAAGACCGAGTTTAGGGTTAGGGGGTAGATACATGATTTGTCTGGTTTGAATATGTCTAAACCTTGTTTATCAACTTGAATGCTTACTATATGACATAAGAAGACCATGTGCTTTTGTTTTTCATTTTTCTATTTTTTTAAGAATTTTATGCACATTTGATTCTGGTCAAATCCTAGGTTCAACCAAGATTTAAACAAGTTTCAAGCATGAAAATGAAAACGTAATCCAAGATCCTTCTTAATTAGTCACTCTAAAATATATGAAGCTTTTGGGACGTACTTGAAATTTCCATGTTTGAAACCTAAAACCACTTATCTTCATGCTTGACTTCGTCATAAGACAGAGTTTAGGAGTTTTAGGGGGTAGATACATGATTTGTCTAGCTAGTTTGAATATGTCTAGACCTTGTTTATCAACTTTAATGCTTACTATACGACATATAAGAAGACTATGTGCGCTTTGGTTTTTCATTTTTCGGTTTTTTTATTTTATGCCCATTTGAGTCTTGGTCAAATCCTAGATTTGACCAAGATTTAAACAAGTTTAAAACATGGAAATGAAAAGGTAAGCATCGATCCTTCTTAGTCGCTCTAAAATGAAGCTGAATTTTGGGAGGTTTTTGAAATTTCCATGTTTGAAACCCAAAACCACTTCTCTTCATGCTTGACTTCATAAGACGAAGTTTAGGGTCGATAGGGGGTAGATACATGATTTGTCTTGTTTGAATATGTCTAGACCTTGTTTATCAACTTGAATGCTTACTAGCTATATGACATAAGAGGACTATGTGCATTGGTATTTCATTTTTTGATTTTTATGCCCATTTGAGAATCTTGGTAAGATCCTAGGTTTGTTGAGCAAGATTTAAACAAGTTTAACATGTGAAAATGATAAGGTAATTAAGTCTGGATCTTTCTCTTAGTAACTCTAAAATGAAGCTTTTGGGAGGTTCTTGAATTTACCATGTTTGAAACCCAAAACCACCGTACTTCTTTTCATGCTTGACTTCATAAGACAGAGTTTAGGGTTAGGGCTAGATACATGATTTTTCTGGTTTGAATATGTCTAGACCATGTTTATCAACTTGAATGCTTACTATATGACATAAGAAGGCTATGTGCTTTGGTTTTTCATTCTTTCGATTTTTTTCTGAATTTTTATGCCCATTTGAATCTTGGTCAAATCCTAGGTTCGACCAAGATTTAAACAAGTTTAAAACATGACAATGAAAAGGTAATTAATCATGGATCCTTCTTAATTAACCAGCCAGTCTAATTAAAATGAAGCTTATTGGGAGGTTTTTGAAATTTCTATGTTTGAAACCCAAAACCACACTTCTCTGCTTCATGCTTGACTTCATATATAATTAAGACAAAGTTTAGGGTTAGGAGGTACATGATTTGTCTGGTTTGAATATGTCTAGACCTTGTTTATGAACTTTTGAATGCTTACTATATATATGTATGTGACATAAGAAAACTATGTGCTTTGGTTTTTCATTTTTCTGATTTTTTTTGGAATTTTGATGCACATTTGAATCTTGGTCAAATCCTAGGTTTGACCAAGATTTAAACAAGTATAGAACATGGAAATGAAAATGGAAGCCTGTATCCTTCTTAGTCACCCTAAAATTAATGAAGTTTTTGGGAGGTTTTTGAAATTTCCATGTTTGAAACCCAAAACCACTTATCTTCATGCTCTTGACTTCGTCATAAGATAGAGTTTAGGGGTTAGGGGGTAGATACATGATTTGTCTAGCTAGTTTGAATATGTCCAGACCTTGTTTATCAACTTTAATGCTTACTATATGACATAAGAAGACCATGTGCTTTTGTTTTTCATTTTTCTATTTTTTTAAGAATTTTATGCACATTTGATTCTGGTCAAATCCTAGGTTCAACCAAGATTTAAACAAGTTTCAAGCATGAAAATGAAAACGTAATCCAAGATCCTTCTTAATTAGTCACTCTAAAATATATGAAGCTTTTGGGACGTACTTGAAATTTCCATGTTTGAAACCTAAAACCACTTATCTTCATGCTTGACTTCGTCATAAGACAGAGTTTAGGGGTTTTAGGGGGTAGATACATGATTTGTCTAGCTAGTTTGAATATGTCTAGACCTTGTTTATCAACTTTAATGCTTACTATATGACATATAAGAAGACTATGTGCGCTTTGGTTTTTCATTTTTCGGTTTTTTTATTTTATGCCCATTTGAGTCTTGGTCAAATCCTAGATTTGACCAAGATTTAAACAAGTTTAAAACATGGAAATGAAAAGGTAAGCATCGATCCTTCTTAGTCGCTCTAAAATGAAGCTGAATTTTGGGAGGTTTTTGAAATTTCCATGTTTGAAACCCAAAACCACTTCTCTTCATGCTTGACTTCATAAGACGAAGTTTAGGGTCGATAGGGGTAGATACATGATTTGTCTTGTTTGAATATGTCTAGACCTTGTTTATCAACTTGAATGCTTACTAGCTATATGACATTAAGAGGACTATGTGCATTGGTATTTCATTTTTTGATTTTTATGCCCATTTGAGAATCTTGGTAAGATCCTAGGTTTGTTGAGCAAGATTTAAACAAGTTGAACATGTGAAAATGATAAGGTAATTAAGTCTGGATCTTTCTCTTAGTAACTCTAAAATGAAGCTTTTGGGAGGTTCTTGAATTTACCATGTTTGAAACCCAAAACCACCGTACTTCTTTTCATGCTTGACTTCATAAGACAGAGTTTAGGGTTAGGGGTAGATACATGATTTTTCTGGTTTGAATATGTCTAGACCATGTTTATCAACTTGAATGCTTACTATATGACATAAGAAGGCTATGTGCTTTGGTTTTTCATTCTTTCGATTTTTCTGAATTTTTATGCCCATTTGAATCTTGGTCAAATCCTAGGTTCGACCAAGATTTAAACAAGTTTAAAACATGACAATGAAAAGGTAATTAATCATGGATCCTTCTTAATTAACCAGCCAGTCTAATTAAAATGAAGCTTATTGGGAGGTTTTTGAAATTTCCATGTTTGAAACCCAAAACCACACTTCTCTGCTTCATGCTTGACTTCATATATAATTAAGACAAAGTTTAGGGTTAGGAGGTACATGATTTGTCTGGTTTGAATATGTCTAGACCTTGTTTATGAACTTTTGAATGCTTACTATATATATGTATGTGACATAAGAAAACTATGTGCTTTGGTTTTTCATTTTTCTGATTTTTTTGGAATTTTGATGCACATTTGAATCTTGGTCAAATCCTAGGTTTGACCAAGATTTAAACAAGTATAGAACATGGAAATGAAAATGGAAGCCTGTATCCTTCTTAGTCACCCTAAAATTAATGAAGTTTTTGGGAGGTTTTTGAAATTTCCATGTTTGAAACCCAAAACCACTTATCTTCATGCTCTTGACTTCGTCATAAGACAGAGTTTAGGGGTTAGGGGGTAGATACATGATTTGTCTAGCTAGTTTGAATATGTCCAGACCTTGTTTATCAACTTTAATGCTTACTATATGACATATAAGAAGACTATGTGCGCTTTGGTTTTTCATTTTTCTGTTTTTTTATTTTATGCCCATTTGAATCTTGGTCAAATCCTAGAGATTGACTTCATAATACAGAGTTTAGGGTTAGGGGTAGATATACACATGATTTTTCTGGTTTGAATATGTCTAGACCTTGTTTATCAACTTGAGTGTTTACTATATGACATAATTAAGAAGGCTATGTGCTTTGGTTTTTCATTCTTTAGATTTTTTGTCTGAATTTTTATGCCCATTTGAATCTTGGTCAAATCCTAGGTTTGACCAAGATTTAAATAAGTTTAAAACATGGAAATGAAAAGGTAAAAGCATCGATCCTTCTTAGTCGCTCTAAAATGAAGCTGAATTTTGGGAGGTTTTTGAAATTTCCATGTTTGAAACCCAAAACCACTTCTCTTCATGCTTGACTTCATAAGACGAAGTTTAGGGTCGCTAGGGGGTAGATACATGATTTTTCTGGTTAATTTGGATATATCTAGACCTTGTTTATCAACTTGAATGCTTACGATATGACATAAGAACACTATGTGCTTTTTTTATTTTTTTGTGCCCATTTGAATCTTGGTCAAATCCTAGGTTTGACCAAGATTTAAACAAGTATAGAACATGAAAATGAAAAGGGAAGCCTGTATCCTTCTTACTCACCCTAAAATGAAGTTTTGGGAGGTTTTTGAAATGTCCATGTTTGAAACCCAAAACCACTTCTCTTCATTCTTGACTTCTTAAGACATAGTTTAGGGGTTAGCGGGTAGATACATGATTAGTATGGTTTGAATATGTCTAGACCTTGTTTATCAACTTTAATGCTTACTACATGACATAAGAAGACTATGTGCTTTGGTTTTTCATTTTTTTTTTTTTGAATTTTCTGCCAATTTTGTTTGACCAAGATTTAGACAAGTTTTACACGTGAAAATGAATAAGTAAGCCTGGATCCTTCTTAGTCACTCCAAAATGTACCAATTGATAGGTGCGTTAACTTTGCTTCATGGAAAAAATAATGTCATGTAAATGAGTTAACTTGGATTTCCTACCCTTGAATCCATAGGAAACTTTGTTCTAATGCACTATAATAATCAACCGAGTTTTTACACCAACAGGTCTGTCACTTACGTGTGGTGCCCATGCGTGAGGTCCCACACTTCAGTGAGCACAAGTCACGTGCAATAGGTACACAAACTCCCAGCCATTTTCTTTGTCAAGAGAAGACGCATCAGGATGCGTATTGGAAGTCTGTGGGTCCTTCTGGATCCTTCGGTCGTCCCTCTCAAAAAAAAAAAACAAATCTCTCTCATTCTCGGCCTCGCTCGACTCGCTCGCTCGCTCGCACCTCCTGCTCACTGACAAACCCTGCACAAAAGTCAACATCATCACCCGAAAAAGGGGAGACACCATAATTCTCTCCCTTCTTCTCTCCTTCCGAGTGATCCCTCTTCCTCCGAGTTTCACTCGACGGGCAAACACACATGTGCTGCATAGTAATAATAAAAAGGTAGAAAAATCAACCTACGAATCTATAATTAAATAGGTTAAACTAGGGTTTTGCCCAGTACTACAGATCAAGGTTCAAAAAATCCAACTACGGGGTTCGAACAACCCCATTTCTAATCCAAGATTTTTTTCGACCTCATCCAATGGCCTCAAACTATAGGCCGGGTTAGCATCTAGTGCAGTATGTGTGAGAATGTATGCACTATGTGTGCTATAACTTGTGTGTCTTTCAAATTCGAACCAAATTTGAATAAGTTTGAAATATTTGAAATGGGGCTTTTGGCTTAAACGTTTGAAACCCAAAACGACTTCTCCTCATGCTAGACTTCATAAGACCGAGTTTAGGGTTAGGGGGTAGATACATGATTTGTCTGGTTTGAATATGTCTAAACCTTGTTTATCAACTTGAATGCTTACTATATGACATAAGAAGACCATGTGCTTTTGTTTTTCATTTTTCTATTTTTTTAAGAATTTTATACACATTTGATTCTGGTCAAATCCTAGGTTCAACCAAGATTTAAACAAGTTTCAAGCATGAAAATGAAAACGTAATCCAAGATCCTTCTTAATTAGTCACTCTAAAATATATGAAGCTTTTGGGACGTACTTGAAATTTCCATGTTTGAAACCTAAAACCACTTATCTTCATGCTTGACTTCGTCATAAGACAGAGTTTAGGGGTTTTAGGGGGTAGATACATGATTTGTCTAGCTAGTTTGAATATGTCTAGACCTTGTTTATCAACTTTAATGCTTACTATATGACATATAAGAAGACTATGTGCGCTTTGGTTTTTCATTTTTCGGTTTTTTTATTTTATGCCCATTTGAATCTTGGTCAAATCCTAGATTTGACCAAGATTTAAACAAGTTTAAAACATGGAAATGAAAAGGTAAGCATCGATCCTTCTTAGTCGCTCTAAAATGAAGCTGAATTTTGGGAGGTTTTTGAAATTTCCATGTTTGAAACCCAAAACCAGTTCTCTTCATGCTTGACTTCATAAGACGAAGTTTAGGGTCGATAGGGGGTAGATACATGATTTGTCTTGTTTGAATATGTCTAGACCTTGTTTATCAACTTGAATGCTTACTAGCTATATGACATAAGAGGACTATGTGCATTGGTATTTCATTTTTTGATTTTTATGCCCATTTGAGAATCTTGGTAAAATCCTAGGTTTGTTGAGCAAGATTTAAACAAGTTTAACATGTGAAAATGATAAGGTAATTAAGTCTGGATCTTTCTCTTAGTAACTCTAAAATGAAGCTTTTGGGAGGTTCTTGAATTTACCATGTTTGAAACCCAAAACCACCGTACTTCTTTTCATGCTTGACTTCATAAGACAGAGTTTAGGGTTAGGGGTAGATACATGATTTTTATGGTTTGAATATGTCTAGACCATGTTTATCAACTTGAATGCTTACTATATGACATAAGAAGGCTATGTGCTTTGGTTTTTCATTCTTTCGATTTTTTTCTGAATTTTTATGCCCATTTGAATCTTGGTCAAATCCTAGGTTCGACCAAGATTTAAACAAGTTGAAAACATGACAATGAAAAGGTAATTAATCATGGATCCTTCTTAATTAACCAGCCAGTCTAATTAAAATGAAGCTTTTTGGGAGGTTTTTGAAATTTCCATGTTTGAAACCCAAAACCACACTTCTCTGCTTCATGCTTGACTTCATATATAATTAAGACAAAGTTTAGGGTTAGGGGTACATGATTTGTCTGGTTTGAATATGTCTAGACCTTGTTTATGAACTTGAATGCTTACTATATGACATAAGAAGACTATGTGCTTTGGTTTTTTATTTTATTTATTTTTTATTTTATGCCCATTTGAATATTGGTTAAATCCTAGGTTTGAACAAGATTTAAACAAGTTTAAAACATGAAAATGAAAAGGTAAGCCTGGATCCTTCTTAACTAGTCACTCTAAAATGAAGCTTTAATTTTGGGAGGTTTTTGAAATTTCCATGTTTGAAACCCAAAACCACTTCTCTTCATGCTTGACTTCATAAGACGAAGTTTAGGGTCGATAGGGGGTAGATACATGATTTGTCTGGTTTGAATATGTCTAGACCATGTTTATCAAATCCTAGGTTTGACCAAGATTTAAACAAGTTTAAAACATGAAATGAAAAGGGAAGCATGTGTCCTTCTTAGTCACTCTA
This sequence comes from Lolium perenne, assembly GCF_019359855.2. Taxonomy (NCBI): domain Eukaryota; kingdom Viridiplantae; phylum Streptophyta; class Magnoliopsida; order Poales; family Poaceae; genus Lolium; species Lolium perenne. The sequence continues at coordinate 81,446,254 of NC_067248.2, read as the reverse complement.
AAATGAAGTTTTTGGGCGGTTTTTGAAATTTCCATGTTTGAAACCCAAAACCACTTCTCTTCATGCTTGACTTCATAAGACATAGTTTAGGGGTTAGGGGGTAGATACATGATTTGTATGGTTTGAATATGTCTAGACCATGTTTATCAACTTTAATGCTTACTATATGACATAAGAAGACTATGTGCTTTGGTTTTTCATTTTTCTGATTTTTTTAGAATTTTGATGCACATTTGAATCTTGGTCAAATCCTAGGTTTGACCAAGATTTAAACAAGTATATATAGAACATGAAAATGAAAAGGGAAGCCTGTATCCTTCTTAGTCACCCTAAAATGAAGTTTTTGGGAGGTTTTTGAAATTTCCATGTTTGAAACCCAAAACCACTTATCTTCATGCTTGAGCAAGATTTGACCAAGATTTAAACAAGTTTAAATCATGAAAATGGAAAGGTAAGCCTGGATCCTTCTTAGTCGCTCTAAAATGAAGCTTTTGGGATGTTCTTGAAATTTCCATGTTTGAAACCCGGCCAAAATGACTTTTCTTCATGCTAGACTTCATAAGATCGACACGGGGTACATATATACATGATTTGTCTGGTTTGGATATATCTAGACCTTGTTTATCAACTTGAATGCTTACGATATGACATAAGAACACTATGTGCTTTTTGTTTTTCATTTTTTGTGCCTATTTGTATCTTGGTCAAATCCTAGGTTTGACCAAGATTTAAACAAGTTTAAAACATGAAAATGAAAAGGGAAACATGTATCCTTCTTAGTCACTCTAAAATGAAGTTTTTGGGAGGTTTTTGAAATTTCCATGTTTGAAACCTAAAACCACTTCTCTTCATGCTTGACTTCATAAGACAGAGTTTAGGGTTAGAGGGGTAGATACATGATTTGTCTTATTTGAATATGTCTAGCTAGACCTTGTTTATCAACTTTTGAATGCTTACTATATATATATGTGACATAAGAAGACTATGTGCTTTTGTTCTTCATTTTTCCGATTTTTTAATTTTATGCCCATTTATATCTTGGTCAAATCCTAGGTTTGACAATGATTTAAACAAGTTTCAAATATGAAAATGAAAAGGCAAGCATGGATCCTTCTTAGTCACTCTAAAATGAAGCTTTTGATAGGTTTTTGAAATTTCCATATTTGAAACCCAAAACCACTTCTCTTCATGCTTGACTACATAAGAAAAAGTTTAGGGTTAGGGGGTAGATACATGATTTTTCTTGTTTGAATATGTCTAGACCCTTGTTTATCAACTTTAATGCTTACTATATGACATAAGAAAACTATGTGCTTTGGTTTTTCATTTTTCTGATTTTTGGAATTTTGATGCACATTTGAATCTTGGTCAAATCCTAGGTTTGACCAAGATTTAAACAAGTATAGAACATGAAAATGAAAAGGGAAGCCTGTATCCTTCTTAGTCACCCTAAAATGAAGTTTTTGGGAGGTTTTCAAAATTTCCATGTTTGAAACCCAAAACCACTTAATCTTCATGCTTGACTTCGTCATAAGATAGAGTTTAGGGGTTAGGGGGTAGATACATGATTTGTCTAGTTTGAATATGTCTAGACCTTGTTTACCAACTTTAATGCTTACTATATGACATATAAGAAGACTATGTGCGCTTTGGTTTTTCATTTTTTCATTTTTTATTTTATGCCCATTTGAATCTTGGTCAAATCTAGGATTTGACCAAGATTTAAACAAGTTTAAAACATGAAAATGGAAAGGTAAGCCTGGATCCTTCTTAGTCGCTCTAAAATGAAGCTTTTGGGATGATTTTGAAATTTCCATGTTTGAAACCCAAAACCAATTCTCTTCATGCATGCTTGACTTCATAAGACAGAGTTTAGGGTTAGGGGGTTAGATACATTATTTGTCTAGTTTGAATATGTCTAGACTTTGTATATCAACTTGAATATATTATTGTACCATGTCTCCACACAGCCCAAAATGCACATATTTTCAAAAGTTTTCATGCATGAGTACTTGTAACTAGTAAAAATAGAAAGTAAAAATAGGAACCCCATGTATGAAGGATACTAAAAAGAACTCTTTCACATTTTTTTGGTATAGATTATGAGTTTGCTTGGCTTCATACACAAGTGAGTACATGTCATGCAAAAATTAACACGAAATTTAGTTATCATGACCCATTTTTGGCAGGCATTGTGCATATCGCCTTGAGAAACATCTTTGCGAGCTAGTGTATTAAACGTTTATTCACATATAATGGATTTTTTTACTTTATTAGTGCACACAATGACAGAATCGGCCAAATGTGTATGATTTTTGTGAAGGTGCTAGAAAAACAAGATGCACTACGATGAAGCATGAAAGGAGGCAAGGGGAGGGATAGTGAAGAGGTGGGAGAGACCGAGAGATGAACCGCAAGGTAATTAAAAAATTGGGGCCAAAACGATTCCAACTTCCTAGGCATTGACCAACTTTGCCCCTCATAACCCAACGTGGCAGTGAACCTGTATAAGCAACAACTTTCTCTTACTCCGCTTCTCCGAAATGGTAAGAGAACCTCTCCAGCTTAAGTGACCAATCGACATATCTATGGCCTTCCGACTTGGCTCTGGTCGCCGCGCGCGTAGTCCTACCACCGACGAGGAAGCGGAGCATCAGCGTCGCCTTCGCTTCGTCCATCGCGCACCAAGGCATAACCCGCCCGCTCTGCACTGGCCGGTTGTTCAGCCCGCGGCGGCGGCGCTGGCCGTGGAGCCCCTCGCCAGCCGCTTCCCGTGCGGGCCGATGGATGCAGAGGCAGGGATCTCCCACGCAACCCCGCATGCGACGCCCGCTCGGCCCTGGCCGGCTTTTCCGCCCGCGCATGCCGCATGGTTTTCTTTGCCAGCAGGTGAGATCCCCTTCCCGGCCGGCGCGAACGATGCGGAGGCAGGGAGCTCCCGTGGCCAGCCGCCTAATCCGACCGCACTTCAGGCGGTGCCGGCCGTGGAGCCAGGCCGTTCTTTCGAAGCGCATCACGGCAACGCCCTTTGCAGGAGCAACACCGCCAAGGAGCTCGTATATAACGTGATGTTCCCGGCACTCTATAGATGCCGGGATGCTCTGCAAGCTTTCGTGCAGGCTAAGAATGCGGCGGCTGCAAATCCCAGGGACGCAGCATTGCAGCGGCGCGCCGATGAGGCTAAGGTGGCGAACGCTTTCCACCAGGCGTGCCTCGACAGGCTTAACATCCAGCACGGCTTCGTGCAACCGCCAAACGCCGCTCCAGCTAAGATCCAAAAATACTCCGGTGAGCATATCACTCCGGAGTAGAACAATCCAATTTCTAGTAGTACTGTAGGAGTACTTTATTAGTGCACAAACCTGGCGAAATTAAAGGTGTGTTCTTTGTGTGTGATGTAAATCTAAAAATTTGAAGGTTCTAGCAAAAACATTTCTTCACAAATATTCGATGTGTTTGCTTGGCCTTATCTATATATCCGGTGAGCATATATGGATGCCAAATCCTTTACAAACTTTATATTTTTTAAGTGATCGATGTGCATGCATCTATCTCGCCATGGTAAATTAATGAAACAAGTTGCATATTTGCCAGAATTCCAAACTTCGTGAGCAGTATAGAGATCGAGACCTTAATTAATTATTATGAGTAGGATGCATGCATGCATGTCCATTTTCTAGGGTTTTAAAGGATACTAGAGCTTTTCTAGGTTAATTTGCAACTATATGTATATTTGTTTTCTAGTTCTGGGCTGATCATTAAACTCAACATTGAGTTGTAGATTATGTGAAATTAGTACATGCCATAAAATATAGTAAATTTTTATGTACCCTACGAGGCAGTACGTGTGGTGTACCCTTAATTATTAATTGGTAGACATGTACCGTTGGCATGTTTGAAGAAAATTTGAATTTGGAAGAACTTTTTAAAGTAAAATTAACGCAAGCACAAAATCATGTGTGATGGTGAAATTTCTTGAACAAATTAATACAAACCTAGTAATATGAGTTTGTTTGGCTTTCTGCCCACAAGTGAGTATTGTGCGCATGTACTTTGATGCAAAATCCCGCCATACAAAACTTTTTAGTTATCATATGACCTCAAGTTTGGAAGAGATCGTATTTTAAGCAACTTCACAAACAAGAGATTCTAACAATTATATGCATGCATGAAAGAATGATTTCCCTTTTTTATTACTGTACAAAAATGGCTAGATGTGTGTTAATTGTGAAGGAGGGCTACCAAATTTTAACAGTTGCACATTATTGTCATAATTCCACCTTTTGGAAGCAGTAGGGTAGACATACTTTCCGCTTGGTAGGATGTGTTAGTGCCATCAATTTTGTAGATGTAGGTTCAAGGATTTGTTCATCTTAATCTGCAACTATATATGGATTTTTAAGCTTTTGCCTAGTAATTAAACTCATAATTGAAATAATGTAGGCTATTTAACTACATACATGCCATAAATTCTGACCGGAAATACTTGGACGTGCCTTGTGATGACCCACAAGTATAGGGGGTGTATCGTAGTATCTTCGATAAGTAAGAATGTCGATCCCAACGAGGAGCAGAAGGTGTTGGCAGCAGTTTCGATGAAGGTTTCACTGTAAATGCTCACAGACAAGTATTCAGGGGGTTTTGATATTGCAGATAAATAAAGTACAAGTAAATAAAATACGAGAGAAATAATTGCAGCGAGTGGCCCAATCCTTTTTAGAACAAAGGACAAGCCGGTTTGTTTACTTATAATGACCAAACGTTCCTGAGGACACATGGGGATTTTAGTCTAGTGCTTTCGCTACATACAGCTGATTAATCTTCATTGTTTTGATAAGTGTTGTGTGGGTGAACCTATGCTAATGTACCGCCCTTCCTAGGACTAATACATACTTGTGATTATACCCCTTGCAAGCATCCGCAACTACAAGAAAGTAATTAAGATAAATCTAACCACAGCCTTAAACTCTGAGATCCTGCGATCCCTCCTGCATCGATATACTAACGGGGGCTTAGGTTTCTGTCACTCCGGCAACCCCGCAATTAGCAACCGAATACAAGATGCACTCCCCTAGGCCCATAAATGGTGAAGTGTCGTGTAGTCGACGTTCACACGACACCACTAGAAGAATGACACCACAACTTAAGTATCATAACATTGAATATTACTCAACCATAATTCACTACTAGCATTTAGACTTCACCCATGTCCTCAAGAACTAAACGAACTACTCACGAGACATCATATGGAATACAATCAGAGGTGATATGATGATGAATAACAATCTGAACATAAACCTTGGTTCAATGGTTCCACTCAATAGCATCTACAGCAAGTATAGAATAACACCGGGAGAGTTTCCCCTATCAAACAATCAAGATTTAACCCGAATTGCTACAGCGATGACGAGGTGCAGCGGTGGTGATGGCGGTGTAGATGGTGGAGATGATGATGATGATGATGGAGATGATGTCCCGCTCGATGACGATGGCGATGGCGTCGATTTCCCCCTCCGGGAGGGAATTTCCCCGGCGGATTCCTGCCCGCCGGAGAGCTCTTTTCTCTCTGGTGTTCTCCGCCCCGCAGAGGCGGCTGTAACCCTTCGTGAGGTCCTCTCTGTGGCTTAGGTTTTCGGGACGAAGGAGTACGCGAAGAAAAGGAGGCGAAAAGGGTCGTGGGCCCCCCAGAGCATAGGGTGGCGCGGCCAGGCCTTGGGCCGCGCCGCCCTATGGTCTGGGCCCACAGTGGCCCCTCTCTTCTTCCCCTTTTGGCTCCCTCCGTCATCTGGAAAAATAGGAATTTACGTGAAATTCCCTTCCACAGTTGATCTTCCGAAATATTGCGTTCTGACGGTGCTTTTTCCAGCAGAATCCTGGCTCCGGTGCTTGATCCTCCAAAAATGATGAAACATGCAAAATAGATGAAATAACATAAGTATTGTGTCCCAATATGAAATATATCAATGAATAACAGCAAATTATGATACAAAATAGTGATGCAAATTGGACGTATCAACTCCCCCCAAGCTTAGACCTCGCTTGTCCCCAAGCGAAACTGAGCTCGATAAACAAGACCACATGTTTATGGAGTGAAGAGTCGATAAATAAAATACGGACAAGAAGCATCATATTAATTCACACAAGACATTCTAGTAAACATCTTCCTCATATAACTCATCTTGAAATAAGTAAAGAGAAATCACAAGTAAAGGTGCATAAGAAATCATAATTGGTGATGGCAAACTTTGTTCTTGGTCAGAGAACTACTAACGGATTGTACTTCTAAGCAAAGCTTTCATATTAGAATTTATAGCTGAGCCTTCATATTTAAGCATGACAATCTCTTCATAATCATTCATAACTTCAAAGTCATATTCATTCAGATAAAATTGGTACTAAACAAGAAAGTATAAAAGACATGATTAACTGAATCATAGCATAAATGATTGATTCACAACAACTCAATTGCTTGCTTGAGATAGAGGGAAATAGGTTTACTGACTCAACATAAAAGTAAAAGACAGGCCCTTCGCAGAGGGAAGCAGGGATTAAATCATGTGCTAGAGCTTTTCAAGTTTTGAAATCATATAAAGAGAATAAAAGTAAGATTTTGAGAGGTGTTTGTTGTTGTCAACGAATGGTAGCGGGCACTCTAACCCCCTTGCCAAACGAACCTTCAAAGAGCGGCTCCCATGAGGGACGGCATCTCTACCAGCAAGGTAGATCATCCCCCTTCTCTTTTGTTTACACATGTATTTTAGTTTTATTAAGGATGACACTCCCCCCAACCTTGGCTTTCTCAATCCATGGCTAACCGAATCCTCGGGTGCCTTCCAACATTCTCATACCATGGAGGAGTGTCTATTGCAAAATTAAGTTGCTTACTGATAACTCAGAGCAAAACATGTGAAGAGAATTATTAATGAAAGTTATTAATTGGGGCTGGGAACCCCGTTGCCAGCTCTTATTGCAAAATTATTGGATAAGCGGATGTGCCGCTAGTCCATTGGTGAAAGTCCGCCCAACAAGATTGAAAGATGAAACACCACATACTTCCTCATGAGCTATAAAACATTGACACAAATAAGGAGTAGTAGATTGAATAATTTAAAGGTAGCACATGAAGTATTTACTTGGAATGGCAGAAAATACCATGTAGTAGGTAGGTATGGTGGACACAAATGGCATAGGTTTGGTCTAGGGTTATGGATGTATGAGAAGCATTCCCTCTCGATACAGGTCTTTGGCTAGCAAGGTTTGATAGCAAGCATAAAGGTTGAGGGAATCAAACAAATATACATATGATAGAAACAATCATGCATCTTTCTCATAAGCACAAGCAATTTTAACTTAAGAATACTAAGCTCATAAGCATAGAGATAATAGAGTAATGTATCTAAGTGTATTTCTCTCTTTTATTAAACATCAAGATGTTGCTATTGACCAATGCTAAGTTTGCCAAAACCAAATAGATTTACTTGATGCTCCCAAAGTGATACTCATACTCATGTCAAGAGTAATCATATAATGGAGATTGCAAACTAAAATAAGGTGTGCAAAAAGTAAATGATAAGACTTCTCATTAATATTCCATAACGATAACTCACACCAACGGATACATAGATAACTAACTAAGAGAGATACTTCCACATTGCATACTATTCCATATGATAACTTCCCTACTCATGATATGACACTACTTGATAGTAAAAGATAAAGGTAGTGATGTGATACCGCGGCACTCCCCCAAGCTTGGAACAAACCAAGGGGATGCCAATACCGATGATGAATTACTCCTTCGGCGATGGTGGTGATGAGTGCTTCTCGACAAGCTTCCTGACAAGCTCCTGTAAACCTTCAATCTCATAGGTGAGGTTGCGAATCATCTCAGAGTTGTGCTCAACGCGGCTCATAATCATGTCCGGTGGTGAATCCCAACTCTTAGAATTGTTTCCCCATCCTTCAGCTTCAGATTTCATCTCTCCTGCATTGTCAGAACGATTTATATCCCAATTACTCGGCAACACTACCTTGGGGGTCCTTTCAGTTTGACGATCGTAGATTAGATTGCGGTAAGGGTTGTAGTGGCTCGGAGAAGATGTCCTTGGAGCCAAGTAATGACGTGGAACCGCTCCTCCGGTAGCGATTCGTGCACTCCTCTTGACGTCGGATGGATTTGATATCACGCCAATACTTGCAACGGTGGCTTGCTGGTGTTCCTGCGGAGCTTCCTCCACTTCTTCATCATCCTCTCTTGCATCTTCTTTCTTCAGCTCCGGGTCTTGAATATTTTCCTTCAAAGGTTCCTTGTCCTTGTTGTTGGAGACCATGGTGCTTCTAGATTAAAACAAATCTGGCAGAAAACAGCTCGAAACAAAACACGACGAGAAAACGATATTACGGACCTCCAGGGGTCCGGGGGATTATATAGCAAATATTTTTACGACAAAAGGAAGGTTCCAGATCGAACTAGAGTCGGAAAGGGGCACCGAGGCGGCCAGACCATAGGTCGGCGCGGCCAGGGTGGGGCCCGCGCCGGCCTATGGTGGCACGCCCTCGCGCGTCTTTTCCACTCCGTTTCGATTCCGTAATTTTTCATATTTTCCAAAAACAGCAGAAATAATGTTCGGAAAGGTAAACGCGGACTTTTTATTACCTATACTGTTACCTATTCAAAATCCAGTTCTGGCGGACTGTCAATTTGCCCTTTGATGAAAGCCTCCGGTGTTTCCACTTGAATAATATCAACATCAACATTATAAGAATCGCCCGAGATATAATGCTTGAGTCTTTGTCCATTCACCACTTGTGTGGCATTGCCTTGGAGAGAGCTAATTTTAATTGCTCCTGAACGATACACCTCCTCAACAACATATGGTCCTTCCCACTTCGAGAGTAATTTCCCTGCAAAGAATCTGAGACGAGACCGATACAATAGAACTTGATCTCCAACATTAAATTCTCTTTTAATGATCCTTCTATCATGCCACTTCTTAACTTTTTCTTTAAAGAGTTTAGCATTTTCATAAGCTTCACTTCTCCATTCATCTAGAGAACTTAATTGCAACAACCTCTTATTACCGGCTAATTTAGGATCTTTATTTAATTCTCTAACAGCCCAATAAGCTTTGTGCTCTAGTTCTAGAGGTAGATGACAAGCTTTTCCATAAACCATTTTATAAGGTGACATTCCCATAGGATTTTTATAAGCAGTTCTATAAGCCCATAGTGCTTCTTTCAATTTGCTAGGCCAATTCTTTCTAGATTTATTAACGGTCTTACCTAAGATAGCTTTAATCTCTCTATTTGATAATTCTACTTGACCACTAGTTTGGGGGTGATAAGCAGAAGCAATTCTATGATTAATACCATACTTAGCAAGAGTTTTTCTAAAACCTCCATGAATGAAATGAGAACCTCCATCAGTCATAATATATCTAGGTACTCCAAATCTAGGAAATATAATATCTACAAGCATTTTTATAGATGTCTCACCATCAGCACTTTTTGTAGGTATAGCTTCTACCCATTTAGTAACATAATCAACAGCGACAAGTATATGAGTGTTACCGTCTGAAGAAGGGAAAGGACCCATGAAGTCGAATCCCCAACAATCGAATGGTTCAATAACAAGAGTATAATTCATAGGCATTTCATTGCGTCTGGAGATATTACCAACTCTTTGACATTCATCACAAGATAAAATAAATTTCCTTGCATCTTTGAAGAGTGTTGGCCAATAAAAACCTGATTGTAGAACCTTTTGCGCGGTTCTATCTCCAGCGTGATGTCCTCCATAAACACTACCATGACATTTATTCAATATCTCCTGTTGTTCATATTCAGGAACACATCTTCGCATAATACCATCCACTCCTTCTTTATATAAGTGTGGGTCATCCCAAAAATAATGCCTCAAGTCATAAAAGAATTTCCTCCTTTGCTGAGCTGAAAAGGTTGGAGGCAAATACTTCGAAACAATAAAGTTAGCATAATCTGCATACCAAGGGCTCTCTCGCGAGCTCACCTTTATTACAGCCAATTGTTCATTTGGAAAACTATCATTAACAGGAACAGGATCATAAGCAATATTTTCCAATCTAGACAAATTATCAGCAACAGGATTATCAGCACCTTTCCTATCTATAATATGTAAATCAAATTCTTGCAAATGTATACCCATCTAATAAGCCTTGGCTTAGCATCTTTCTTTGTCATAAGGTATCTAATTGCAGCATGATCAGTATGAATTGTAACTTTCGAATCAACAATATAAGGTCTAAACTTGTCACAAGCAAAGACTACAGCTAACAATTCCTTTTCAGTTGTAGCATAATTTCTTTGAGCAGCATCAAGAGTCTTACTAGCATAATGAATAACATTTAATTTTTTATCTACCCGCTGTCCAAGAACAGCGCCTACAGCAAAATCACTAGCATCACACATAATTTCAAAAGGCAAATTCCAATCAGGAGGTTCGACTACAGGAGCAGTTGTTAAGGCTTTCTTTAGAGTTTCAAAAGCTTCCTTACAATCATCATCAAAAACAAAAGGTACATCTTTTTGAAGAAGATTAGTAAGAGGCTTTGAAATTTTAGAGAAATCTTTAATAAATCTCCTATAAAACCCAGCATGACCAAGAACACTACGAATACCTTTAACATCCCTCGGATAGGGCATCTTCTCAATCGCTTCAACTTTAGCTCTATCAACTTCAATACCTCTTTCGGAAATTTTATGTCCCAATACAATTCCTTCATTAACCATAAAGTGGCATTTCTCCCAATTAAGAACAAGGTTAGTTTCCTCACATCTCTGCAAAACTTTATCGAGGTTTCGCAGGCAATTATCAAAAGAATTCCCATAGACAGAAAAATCATCCATGAACACCTCTACAATACTTTCGCAAAAACCATGAAAAATAGCAGACATGCATCTTTGAAAAGTAGCAGGAGCATTACATAAACCAAAAGGCATACGCCTATAAGCATAAGTTCCATAAGGACAAGTAAAAGTGGTTTTCTCTTGATCTTTAGCTTTAACAGCAATTTGTGAAAACCCAGAATAACCATCAAGAAAACAAAAATGAGTATTTTTAGATAACCTCTCTAACATTTGATCAATAAAGGGTAAAGGGTAATGATCTTTCTTAGTAACTTTATTAACTTTTCGAAAATCAATGCACATTCTATAACCTACAACTATTCTTTGAGGAATAAGCTCATCATTATCATTAGGCACAACAGTCATTCCTCCTTTCTTAGGAACACAATGAACAGGACTAACCCATCTACTATCAGCAATAGGATATATATGTAGGAAAACGTTGCATAGAAAACAAAAATTTTCCTATCGCGAACACGCAATCCAAGCCAAGATGCAATCTAGAAGACGGTAGCAACGAGGGGATGATCAAGACTAACCCTTGAAGAGATTCCAAAGCCTATAAGAGTAGGCTCTTATTGCTGCGGTAGACGATCACTTGCCGCTTGCAAAAGCGCGTAGAAGATCTTGATCACGATCGGTTCCGGCGCCACGAACGGGCAGCACCTCCGTACTCGGTCACACGTTCGGTTGTTGATGAAGACGACGTCCACCTCCCCGTTCCAGCGGGCAGCGGAAGTAGTAGCTCCTCTTGAATCCGACAGCACGACGGCGTGGTGTCGGTGGCGGTGTAGAAGTCCGGCGGAGCTTCGCTAAGCTATGCGGGCAATATGAAGTGGAGGAGCAAAGCTAGGGTTTGGGAGGGGGTGGCCGGCCACTCTATGGGGGGCGGCCAGCTTGTGGTCTTGGGGGTGGCCGGCCCCCTCCCTTGGCCCTTGTTTATATAGGTGGATCCCAAGTGTTGGTGTCCAAGTCTTCGAATAAGACCCGAAACCAAAACCTTCCATATGGTGGGAAACTTTCCCTCCCACTAGAGGTGGGAATTCCACCTTCCATGGGGGGGTTGGCCGGCCCCCTAAGGGGGAGTCCACTTGGGACTCCTCCCCCACTAGGGTTGGCCGGCCATGGAGGTGGAGTCGCATGTGGACTCCACCTTCCTTGGTGGTTTCTTCCGGACTTTTCTAGAACCTTCTAGAACCTTCCATAGAACCTTCCGCATCATTTTATTCACATAAAATGACATCCTATATATGAATCTTATTCTAGGACCATTCCGGAACTCCTCGTGATGTCCGGGATCCCATCCGGGACTCCGAACAAATATTCCAACTTCATTCCATATTCAAGTACTACCATTTCAACATCCAACTTTAAGTGTGTCACCCTACGGTTCGTGAACTATGCGGACATGGTTGAGTACTCACTCCGACCAATAACCAATAGCGGGATCTGGAGATCCATAATGGCTCCCACATATTCAACGATGACTTTAGTGATCGAATGAACCATTCACATACGATACCAATTCCCTTTGTCACGCGATATTTTACTTGTTCGAGGTTTGATCATCGGTATCACACTATACCTTGTTCAACCTCGTCTCCTGACAAGTACTCTTTACTCGTACCGTGGTATGTGGTCTCTTATGAACTTATTCATATGCTTGCAAGACATTAGACGACATTCCACCGAGAGGGCCCAGAGTATATCTATCCGTCATCGGGATGGACAAATCCCACTATTGATCCATATGCCTCAACTCATACTTTCCGGATACTTAATCCCACCTTTATAACCACCCATTTACGCAGTGGCGTTTGATGTAATCAAAGTACCTTTCCGGTATAAGTGATTTACATGATCTCATGGTCATAAGGACTAGGTAACTATGTATTGAAAGCTTGTAGCAAATAACTTAATGACGTGATCTTATGCTACGCTTAATTGGGTGTGTCCATTACATCATTCATACAATGATATAACCTTGTTATTAATAACATCCAATGTTCATGATTATGAAACTAATCATCTATCAATCAACAAGCTAGTTAAGAGGCTTACTAGGGACTCTTTGTTTGTTTACATATCACACATGTATCAATGTTTCGGTTAATACAATTATAGCATGGTATATAAACATTATCATAAACACAAAGATATATAATAACCATTTATTATTGCCTCTTGGGCATATCTCCAACAATCTCCCACTTGCACTAGAGTCAATAATCTAGTTTACATATGTAAAGATATAACACCTTGGCCTTCTGGTGCTTTATCATGTTTTGCTCACGGGAGAGGTTTTAGTCAACGGTTCTGACACACTCAGAAACGTCTGTATTTTGCAATTCATTTGCGTCTTCACGCATCACTCATTTTCCAAATGAGTCGGCATTAAATATGTTTGGTCTTCTGGTGGAACCTTAATTCCGCGGTCTGAAATATGTCACTAATATTGTCACACACAATATAGCTTCAAAGTTCTGACTCTGTCGGAACTACACCAAGTTCTCAAAGAACCTCCTGACTTAACATCCTTTGTCATTGTCAAAACAATGACATATTCTGCCTTCTTTTGTAGAATCCATCACAATATTTAGAACTCTTCTAAATCTAGCATAGACAACTTCTAGCTCATAGTGCTACCTTTTAAACAACACTTAGTCTAATTTGAGATTTGAAATTATATTTTATATGTGACAAAACCAATATCGGTGTAACACCTTACAGCGATTTGTTTGTCATTTCTTCATACAAATATATATATATATATCCTTAGTTCTTCTAAAGTACTCAAGGATATTCTTACTGTCGTTCAATGATCATCATATGAATCATTCTGGTATATGCTCATAACACTTTATAGCACATGATATCTGATTGTGTACATGTTATTCGTGATCTATAATCACTCATGTGTTTTTACTCATTGAGTGTCAGATACACTCAAGTCCTGTTAAACCTTCACATGACAAGAACATTTTCTTAATATTTCTATATTGAACTACTTCAATATCCATCATATGTACTTTGACTTAAACTTATTTATGTGTTTCAATCTATCTTCATAGATCTTGACACTAAATTTGTTTCAGTCCATATCCTTTCATTGAAGTTAATTCTCAATGAAACCTTTTAATCAAGTATATAATTACATCATTTATAACCAACTATATGTCACCTACATAAAGTATTATAAATGTGTCTTAGCGCTCCCACTTAATTTCTTGCAAATGCAAGCCTCTTCATCGTCTCTGATGAAATCAAAAACTCTTTGACTATTTCATCTGGTGAAGATTCTAACTCCGTGATACTTACTTCATCCAATTGAAGTTCGTATACCTATCTAGTATTTCACGGACCAGCAAAACTCTTGGTTGTATCTTGTATACACCTTTAATACACACTTCTGTTAAGTAATATATTTTGCCATCCTACTAGCATAATCCACATAGACTATAAGCATTGCTACGGAAGATCTAATCTTATCGTAGTCAACTCTTTGAACTTTGTCGTAAACAACTTTTCGACAAGTCGAGCTTATTCAAGGATATTCCATCCAAGTTCATCAATTTTATAGATCCATTTACTTTCAAAAAGTATTCATCTATCTTGGATTTCATGGCGTATAGCCATTTTAACGGAGTCAGGGCCCATCATAACTTCTTTGTTTGTAGTTGGTTTATCATTATTCAAAATCAATCCTTTGTTCACAAATCATTTATTTGATCACAAAGTAAACCATACCTACAAGGTTCAATATGTACTTCGATCTCCATGGCTAAAACACTTTGTAGTCATGGGAGCCATGATCGTCGTGGCTGCTTCCGAAACAAATTCCGATGTTGCGCTACTCTGATCATTATGCTCAGGTTCATAAACCTTATCAAATTATATTGTCCTCCCACTCAAATACTTCACTAGAAACAATTTCTCGGAAATAAGAAACATTGACAAACACTTTTGTCTTTGTCTCGTGGGAAGAATTCCCAATTAATTCTCTGGGATAACCAACAAAGACATTCATCCGATTTTGGTTGTAAACTCTTAGACCAAAATTTAAAGAAAGACTATTAGGGTTTATACCCATACCATAACTCGTATGGTGTCATTTCAACGGATCATGATGATGCTCTATTCAGTGTAAAAGCGGTAGTCACTAAAGCATAATCCACAAAAATATAATGGCATCAATATTTTATATCATCATTGACCCAACAAGGTTTGGATACATTTCTCGGATACTCCATCATCACTATGATACTCCAAGAAACGTGAGTTGTAGAACAATTTCATAACTCTCTTAGATGTTCGCTAAAAACTCGTAATTCAAATACTTCCACCATGATCCAATCATAGATATTTGACTTTTCTATTACGATGATTTCCACTTCATGCTGAAATTTATTTGAATCCATTCAAATATTTCAAACTTCTTCCTTATCGAATATATCCACATATATATACTCAATTCATTGTTGGAAGTTTTCATGAAGTAGAAGAATCTCCCGCACACAACTATGCCCAGTGAACCACATATATCATCATGTATGTTTCCACTAAGTTAGTTGTCCGTTCAACTCATGGCCTATGAACGGTATTTCAGTCATTCTCTTTAGAAAAGATTTGCAAGCGCCAAACGATTCAAAAATCAAATGACTCCAAAAATCCATTTGCATGGAGTTCCTTCATGCGTTCCTCTCTAACATGACCTAAATGGCGGTTCCACAAATGAGTGGAATTCAAAACATTTGCCTTATGGCATTTTAGCGTCAGTGTTATGTATGTGTGTTTCACCATTAAGATTTATAATAACTTATCCATCGTACATGGAGTAATGTCATAATTTGAACAACTTATTGTTTTCATTTGACCAGAGCAAAATAACAATTATTAAGTTCTTTATTATAAATTCTAAGGGCTAGATAGAATGCCAACGATGAACATAATAACACTTTATTTTTGTTCCTGACGTGCATACCTATCATATTCCTTGTTAGTTACTTAGGCCATTGTACTCTTGTATTGCGTTGTTTTGTATGACACTTCATACCAACCAATGTGGTACAAATACCCAAGAATTTTATTTTGTGACCAAATGAGGAATACATCCATAACATGTATATCATTTATATACACCTGAGCTAGACTTTCTAGTCTTTTCTTTCTTTCTTTCTTTCTGCCAATAATCTTTTGTAGTTTCTCTTTTAGCTTTCCTCATTATTCATAAAAACACTTCAACATCAATAACTTCTAGGTTTGTTGGTCAAATACCAATAACCTTGAGTTTCTGAAGTTGATCATCATATGACAAGTGTTGCAGATTTCACTATTAGTAACTATGTAATATGATGAACAATTTCACTCATAATTTTATCCATCAATTCATGATGACTTTCCAAGACCATGTCTGTACATGCTAGGCTTGTAAAGTTTAACCTTAGTATTCGCATGTGCAAATCTAGCTTGCACCCATTGTAAGCACACGTAGAATCTATAACACCCGATCATCACGTGATGCTTCGATACGACGAGTCTTAGCAACAGTGCATACTAAGGATGATAACTTCATGAATATGCAAATATCGTTAGTGCTCCAATAGTTGGAGGATTGTGACGCCTGGCATCTTCAACCTTCATACATTCCCATAAAACTTATGAGTTTATGTAGTCTCACCAAATTATATTCTATCATCTTGCAATAAGGTCTTAGATATCACATATATCTCATACCTTGATTATTTCTGAAAACTAAATTTTCAGCTCCTTACTTTTCAAACAGATTTGAACTTCAAGTTTCACGGAGACAAGATAACTTTGGGTACTAATTGAAACCATAGCTCTTTGAATCAATAATGTGAGGTTTACTAAAAGTTTGCAATAGGACTTAATCAATTCTTGATTCTTTAACAATACGGTACTAATCCGTAAAGTTTCTTATCAGATTTTAACAGTATTTCTATCTCAATAACAAGACTAGCGCATAGTAGAATAACGGATGCCAATACTACAAAATTAATTCAAAATACTACTCAGACTATGTTTATGATAATTAGTTCATGTTTTAATCTAATTACTAATGAACTCCCACTTAACACAACATCCCTCATAGTTGTTAAGTGGTACACGATCCAGATCCACTACACCAAAACCGATCATCACGTGAGATGATGTAGCTTCAATGGTGAACATCAACATGTTGATCATATCATCCATATGACTCGTGTTCAACCTTTCGGTTTCCGTTGTCCCGAGGCCATGTCTGTACATGCTAGGCTCGTCAAGCAAACCCAAGTATTCCGCGTGTGCAACATGGCTTACACCCGTTGTATGTCGAGTTTATCACACCCGATCATCACGAGATGCTTCAAAACATCGAACAATGCAACGGTGCATACGAGGGAAGAACACTTTATTATCTTGATATTAATGTGAGGGATCATCTTATAATGCTACCGTCGCGATCTAAGCAAAATAAGATGCATAAAGGATTAACATCACATGCAATTCATATGTGATATGATATGGCCCTTTAGTCTTTGCGCCTTCGATCTTCATCTCCAAAGCACGGACATGATCTCCATCATCTTCGGGCATGATCTCCATCATCGTCGGCGTAGCGTCAAGGTTCATGGCGCCGGCTTCATGGTTGTTCACCTCATGTAGCAACTATTACAACTATTTTGAAATACTACTCAACATGAAAATTAAAGACAACCATAAGGCTCCTGCCGGTTGCCACAATACAATAATGATCAT
Organism: Lolium perenne; assembly: GCF_019359855.2. Taxonomy (NCBI): domain Eukaryota; kingdom Viridiplantae; phylum Streptophyta; class Magnoliopsida; order Poales; family Poaceae; genus Lolium; species Lolium perenne. The sequence goes on along the minus strand of NC_067248.2, from coordinate 81,428,611 downwards.
CTCATACATAGTCATCATCACATTATGGCCATATCACATCACCAAACCCTGCAAAAACAAGTTAGACGTTCTCTAATTTGGTTTGCATATTTTACGTGGTTTAGGGTTTTCGAGTGAGATCTAATCTACCTACGAACATGAACCACAACGGTGATACTAGTGTTGTCAATAGAAGAGTAAATTGAATCTTCACTATAGTAGGAGAGACAGACACCCGCAAAGCCACTTATGCAATACAAGTTGCATGTCAAGCGTGGAGCAAATCTCATGAACGCGGTCATGTAAAGTTAGCCCGAGCCGCTTCATCCCACTATGCCACAAAGATGCAAAGTACTCAAGCTAAAGATAACATAAGCATCAACGCCCACAAAAACATTGTGTTCTACTCGTGCAACCATCTATGCATAGACACGGCTCTGATACCACTGTAGGAAAACGTTGCATAGAAAACAAAAAATTTCCTATCGCGAACACGCAATCCAAGCCAAGATGCAATCTAGAAGACGGTAGCAACGAGGGGATGATCAAGACTAACCCTTGAAGAGATTCCAAAGCCTATAAGAGTAGGCTCTTATTGCTGCGGTAGACGATCACTTGCCGCTTGCAAAAGCGCGTAGAAGATCTTGATCACGATCGGTTCCGGCGCCACGAACGGGCAGCACCTCCGTACTCGGTCACACGTTCGGTTGTTGATGAAGACGACGTCCACCTCCCCGTTCCAGCGGGCAGCGGAAGTAGTAGCTCCTCTTGAATCCGACAGCACGACGGCGTGGTGTCGGTGGCGGTGTAGAAGTCCGGCGGAGCTTCGCTAAGCTATGCGGGCAATATGAAGTGGAGGAGCAAAGCTAGGGTTTGGGAGGGGGTGGCCGGCCACTCTATGGGGGGCGGCCAGCTTGTGGTCTTGGGGGTGGCCGGCCCCCTCCCTTGGCCCTTGTTTATATAGGTGGATCCCAAGTGTTGGTGTCCAAGTCTTCGAATAAGACCCGAAACCAAAACCTTCCATATGGTGGGAAACTTTCCCTCCCACTAGAGGTGGGAATTCCACCTTCCATGGGGGTTGGCCGGCCCCCTAAGGGGAGTCCACTTGGGACTCCTCCCCCACTAGGGTTGGCCGGCCATGGAGGTGGAGTCCCATGTGGACTCCACCTTCCTTGGTGGTTTCTTCCGGACTTTTCTAGAACCTTCTAGAACCTTCCATAGAACCTTCCGCATCATTTTATTCACATAAAATGACATCCTATATATGAATCTTATTCTCCGGACCATTCCGGAACTCCTCGTGATGTCCGGGATCCCATCCGGGACTCCGAACAAATATTCCAACTTCATTCCATATTCAAGTACTACCATTTCAACATCCAACTTTAAGTGTGTCACCCTACGGTTCGTGAACTATGCGGACATGGTTGAGTACTCAATCCGACCAATAACCAATAGCGGGATCTGGAGATCCATAATGGCTCCCACATATTCAACGATGACTTTAGTGATCGAATGAACCATTCACATACGATACCAATTCCCTTTGTCACGCGATATTTTACTTGTTCGAGGTTTGATCATCGGTATCACACTATACCTTGTTCAACCTCGTCTCCTGACAAGTACTCTTTACTCGTACCGTGGTATGTGGTCTCTTATGAACTTATTCATATGCTTGCAAGACATTAGACGACATTCCACCGAGAGGGCCCAGAGTATATCTATCCGTCATCGGGATGGACAAATCCCACTATTGATCCATATGCCTCAACTCATACTTTCCGGATACTTAATCCCACCTTTATAACCACCCATTTACGCAGTGGCGTTTGATGTAATCAAAGTACCTTTCCGGTATAAGTGATTTACATGATCTCATGGTCATAAGGACTAGGTAACTATGTATTGAAAGCTTATAGCAAATAACTTAATGACGTGATCTTATGCTACGCTTAATTGGGTGTGTCCATTACATCATTCATACAATGATATAACCTTGTTATTAATAACATCCAATGTTCATGATTATGAAACTAATCATCTATCAATCAACAAGCTAGTTAAGAGGCTTACTAGGGACTCTTTGTTTGTTTACATATCACACATGTATCAATGTTTCGGTTAATACAATTATAGCATGGTATATAAACATTATCATAAACACAAAGATATATAATAACCATTTATTATTGCCTCTTGGGCATATCTCCAACAATATAATACCAGCTTCAAGGAGTTTTAATACCTCATTCCTTACCACCTCTTTCATCTTCGGAATTAGACGACGTTGATGTTCAACAACAGGCTTTGCATCTTCTTCCATATTAATAGCATGTTGACAAATAGAAGGAGAAATCCCTTTCAAATCATCAAGAGTATAGCCAATAGCTCCTCGGTGTTTCTTCAATATTTCCAATAACCTTTCTTCCTCAATTTCTGAAAGCTTAGAACTAATAATAACAGGATATACTTTCTTATCATCAATATGAGCATATTTAAGATTATCAGGTAAAGGCTTTAAATCAAAAACAGGATCTTCCTTCGGTGGCGGTGTTGTACCCAAATCTTCCACCGGCAAATCATGCTTGAGAATAGGTTGGCGAAGAAAAATTTCCTCAAGCTCATCTCTTTCTTTCCTAAAAGCTTCACTTTCGCTATTCTCCAAATGTTGCTGCAAAGGATTATTAGGAACAAGAACAATAGACGCACACTGCTCCATTTTAAAATCATTACTAGGCAAGTCAGCTTTATAAGGAGTTTTGGTAAATTTAGAAAAGTTAAATTCATAAGGTTCACCAGCAAATCTAGTCAAAATTTTCTCTTTCTTACAATCTATAATAGCTCCACAAGTATTTAGAAAAGGTCTACCAAAAATAATAGGACAATGATCACTAGCAGCAGAACCAAGTACCAAAAAGTCAGCAGGATATTTAATCTTACCACATAGAACTTCCACATCTCGAACAATACCAATTGGAGAAATAGTTTCTCTATTAGCCAGATGAATAACGACATCAATATCTTCAAGTTCACAAGAACCAATTTCGTGCATAATCTCCGTGTAAAGTTCATAAGGAATAGCACTAACACTTGCACCAATATCACATAAACCATAATAGCAATGATCACCAATTCTAACAGATAACATAGGAACACTAACTTGTTTGGATTTATTAGGATGTGAAACAATATTAGAAGCATCTTCACAGAAAATAATATGACCATCCTCCACATTTTCAGTCACAAGATCTTTAACTATAGCAACAATGAGGTTCAATTTTAATTTGTTCTTCAGGTTCTTTAGGTTTCTTTTCACTTTTATTAACTGCACTAGATATGACAGAGTACTCCTTCATTTTAGCAGGGAAAGGAGTTTTTTCAATATAAGCTTCAGGAATAACATTATCAACAGTTTCAACCACTACACATTTGTTTACAGATGAATCAACTTTATCTTTATACGGTTCATGATACTTATCAAAATTCTTCTTAGGCAGTTCATAATGAGAGGCAAAAGCTCTATAAAGATTTGCAACAACTTGGGAATCAAGACCATATGTAGCACTCATATTACGAAATTTATCAGTATCCATAAAAGCTTCAATGCATTTATAATCATAAATTATACCTGATTCTCTATCTTTGTCGTTCTCCCATCCTTCAGTATTTTCTTGGATCTGATCAAGAAGGTCCCTTTTAAACTCTTCATTCTTGCGTGTAAATGATCCAGAACAAGAAGTATCCAGCAAGGTCTTGTCTTGAAAAGAAAGTCTTGCATAGAAATTATCAATAATAACATTACCAGGAAGCTCATGAATGGGGCATTTGAGCATTAAAGACTTCAATCTCCCCCAAGCTTGGGCGATACTCTCTCCATCATGAGGCCAGAAATTATATATGCGGTTCCGATCTTTGTGAATTTCACTTGGAGGATAAAATTTGGAATAGAATAAAGGCACAATGTCCTCCCAATCAATAGAATCACCATTCTTGACAATTTATACCCGGTGCGCCGCTTTACCGCAGACAGCGATATAGTGAATAGTTTCTTCCTAACTTCATTCATAGAAATACCTGCACATTTGAATAACCCGCATAATTCATGCAAAAACAATAAATGATCACCAGGATGGACAGTTCCATCCCCTTCATAGCGGTTATCCATAACACGTTCAATAATTTTCATAGGTATTTTATATGGTACTACTTCCTCACCTGGCGCTTCATCCACTACCGTTGCAGTAGTAGTAGATTTCCCAAATAGAAATTGAAGAGAAGATCTCTCCATAATGATTTATAGCAGCAGGCAGAAATAAAATCAGCACAAACAGTAAATTTCCTTACCAATTCCACTTATCAATAGCGCTTCACTCCCCGGCAACGGCGCCAGAAAATAGTCTTGATGACCCACAAGTATAGGGGGTGTATCGTAGTATCTTCGATAAGTAAGAATGTCGATCCCAACGAGGAGCAGAAGGTGTTGGCAGCAGTTTCGATGAAGGTTTCACTGTAAATGCTCACAGACAAGTATCAGGGGGTTTTGATATTGCAGATAAATAAAGTACAAGTAAATAAAATACGAGAGAAATAATTGCAGCGAGTGGCCCAATCCTTTTTAGCACAAAGGACAAGCCGGTTTGTTTACTTATAATGACCAAACGTTCCTGAGGACACATGGGGATTTTAGTCTAGTGCTTTCGCTACATACAGCTGATTAATCTTCATTGTTTTGATAAGTGTTGTGTGGGTGAACCTATGCTAATGTACCGCCCTTCCTAGGACTAATACATACTTGTGATTATACCCCTTGCAAGCATCCGCAACTACAAGAAAGTAATTAAGATAAATCTAACCACAGCCTTAAACTGCGAGATCCTCGCGATCCCTCCTGCATCGATATACTAACGGGGGCTTAGGTTTCTGTCACTCCGGCAACCCCGCAATTAGCAACCGAATACAAGATGCACTCCCCTAGGCCCATAAATGGTGAAGTGTCGTGTAGTCGACGTTCACACGACACCACTAGAAGAATGACACCACAACTTAAGTATCATAACATTGAATATTACTCAACCATAATTCACTACTAGCATTTAGACTTCACCCATGTCCTCAAGAACTAAACGAACTACTCACGAGACATCATATGGAATACAATCAGAGGTGATATGATGATGAATAACAATCTGAACATAAACCTTGGTTCAATGGTTCCACTCAATAGCATCTACAGCAAGTATAGAATAACACCGGGAGAGTTTCCCCTATCAAACAATCAAGATTTAACCCGAATTGCTACAGCGATGACGAGGTGCAGCGGTGGTGATGGCGGTGTAGATGGTGGAGATGATGATGATGATGATGGAGATGATGTCCCGCTCGATGACGATGGCGATGGCGTCGATTTCCCCCTCCGGGAGGGAATTTCCCCGGCGGATTCCTGCCCGCCGGAGAGCTCTTTTCTCTCTGGTGTTCTCCGCCCCGCAGAGGCGGCTGTAACCCTTCGTGAGGTCCTCTCTGTGGCTTAGGTTTTCGGGACGAAGGAGTACGCGAAGAAAAGGAGGCGAAAAGGGTCGTGGGCCCCCCAGAGCATAGGGTGGCGCGGCCAGGCCTTGGGCCGCGCCGCCCTATGGTCTGGGCCCACAGTGGCCCCTCTCTTCTTCCCCTTTTGGCTCCCTCCGTCATCTGGAAAAATAGGAATTTACGTGAAATTCCCTTCCACAGTTGATCTTCCGAAATATTGCGTTCTGACGGTGCTTTTTCCAGCAGAATCCTGGCTCCGGTGCTTGATCCTCCAAAAATGATGAAACATGCAAAATAGATGAAATAACATAAGTATTGTGTCCCAATATGAAATATATCAATGAATAACAGCAAATTATGATACAAAATAGTGATGCAAATTGGACGTATCACCTTGCGAGGGTGGTAACAAACAAGAACACAATGACCAAACTTCAAATGCCAATCCACCCACCAAGCTATACGATTGGCATGTACAATCGATCGACTCCTTCTAATCAAATTTGAATACAATAGAAGAAGTTTTAAAAAATTTCAAAATGAGATCAACTTGTGCATTGAGTCATCCTTTGTTATTTATTTGCTTGTAAAAATAGAAACATAGGCATATGAATGTATTCGAAACACTTCACTTTTCAACGGGGAAGGGACCCGAAGGTCCCAGAAAAACAAAAAAAAGATTACAATAGTAGTACTCCTTTGAGAAGGTAGTAGAAGAAGGATCCTCGAAGAGCCAAATGCTTTTATTATCCACAGCTGTTCGGCTCTTTTCCTTCTCGTGTAAGCTATCGCGCAATGATTATACTAATGGTCGGATGGTAGTACAACCATTTTCACAAACTTCTGCGCCCTTCGTCATGTCAGCATCGTATCCCAGTGTGCAAGCAGTCTGCTCGAATGAAATACTCCTAAGTACGTACGGTATTCCCTCCAAAGACACACCACACGGTATTCCCTCCAAAGACGCACCGTCGCCCCGATCTGCTCGAATGAAATACTCCAAAATACTTCTGCGCCCTTCGTCATGTCAGCATCGTATCCCAGTGTGCAAGCAGTCTCCTATGAAATGGAGACGACATTTTGTTGAAAAGTGTCGGTGCATGCTATATACCACACTAGTATGAGAGTTTTTACATCATTATTCCGATTTTCACAGAATGCATTAAATTTGGACGCGATGCCACACTGACAAGAGTGGTTTAAACAAGGCCATTATTTTTATTATGTTATAGTATTACTACAATACTCCAAGGTAGCACTAGTAGCCTTCGGTTGTACTCTGCCGGTCGCGCTGCCTCATTCGACCAGACTTTATTCTTCTTCTCATATATATATATACAAAATACTGTCTGCCGAGGTTCGATGACCGCACCGTCGCCTCTCGCGCCGCCGTCTTGGGCCGCGCCACCATTCTCCCCGCCGAGTTCTCCCCCGTCCCCGACGCACCACCGCCAAGCACCACCGGACCGATCTTCGCAGGTATGTACATCTCCAACCTCCGGCGAGTACAGAGGTTCATCGGTCATTGTGTTCGATATAACCTTAATTTGGGGATTGCAATGTGAGTAACTTACTGGGTTTTCTAGGAAATGAAAACGGCGTCGCTCGATGCCTACACTGCGTCGGCGGATACATGGAAAGCGGAGACGGATGCTCTGCATGCATCGGCGGAGACATGTAAAGCGGATGCGGATGCGGATGCGGAGGCAAAGGCGAAGGCGGTGGCTAGGACGGGCCCGGGCGCTGTGGCGCTGGCAAATGCTCGTACCGAAGCTGCATTTTGTTGGAAAGTCTTGGCGCGTGCTTCGAGAGTTTTGGCGGCGCAGCCGGGAGAACCGTCGGAGGCTTCGAAGCTGGCTGCTTTGAACGCGTCGAGAGCTTGGATGGTGACTTCATCTAAGGCGGCGCTTGTTGCATTTGATCGTGACTCGTCAACCCCTTTGTAAGTTCTACCTTCCCCAACTGCAATGAGGTTAGATCTGGTGGATTGGGTTTTTTGCCCAAACCAGACGTGATGATGCATTGAGATGTTTTTGTATTTTTGATGATGCATTCTGCTTCTTTTGTAATTTGGGTGATTCATTATGCTTTTTAGGTAGTAATTTTTCTGATGCACTCACCTCTTCAGGAATTTTTCATGGTTTTTTTTGTTTTTTTTTTCTGTCAACCTAGCTAATGCTCTCTGCTGTTTAGCCAAAAGTTGGATGATGCATTGTACCGTTTACATATATTTTACTCTGATGATGCATTTTGCTCTTTTAGCCTTTTAGGTAATTTTTCGGATTCCTTGAACAGTGTGGGAAATTTCGATGAAGAATTTTGCTGTCAACTTAGATGATGTATTGTGCTGTTTACATTTTATTACCTATATCAAAGCTAACCCCATCTGATGTTACCACAACGTTTTGGGTCCTGTAGAGGTCTCTTTTTCCTCCAATCGTGTTGACACGTTAGCAATTATTACTATATATGCGAGATTGCCTTCCGTTGGTGCGTCCTATTTTTGTGGTGTTTTTTTTTTTTGCAAATTAAGGGCTTCATTGATTATGCAACAGGATTACAATTGCATTGTCCTGTTTACAATATTTTGATTTTGCTGATGCATTGTGCTGTTCACATTATTTTGATTTCTTTGATGCATTGTCCTGTTTACATTATTTTGATTTTGCTGATGCATTGTGCTGTTTACACTATTTTGATTTTGCTGATGCACCATGCAGTTTAGGAAACTTTGATCTGCTTAGTCAAATTAGATGTTGCATTTTGTTTAAAAAAATAGATGATGCAGTGTGCTGTTTACATAATTTTGACGATGCATCGTGCGATTTGCATAATCCTACCAGCTTCAGTCGAAGGACACCCACAACAATCAACGATCTGCCTGGAGATGTAGTCTCTCAGATTCTTGTCAGGCTTCCTCCCCATCCAACCTGCTTACTAGCTGCATCAGGCACCAAGAAAGCATGGAGGCAATGTATGGGAAGCAATTATTTCAGAAAGCTAACTGTGTCACACAACGGAGGAAACCCGTTGCTAGGGTTTTTCACCAACAACTCCGAGGACAATCGATTCATCACAGAGCATGATCTTCACCCGGCCATCTTGAAGATGCTGGCAATCCCGTCTCAAGTGAACGGTCCCAAAATCTATGTCCTGGGATGCCGCGATGGTATGGTGCTACTCCATTCTAATGTATCCAGTGCATATATATCAGTCTGGGATCCAATTAGGCAAGTTCTCACAACGATACCAGAACCACCATTGTGGCGCAATCACACAATTGAAAGCAGCGGCTCAATTCTCTGTTCGAGAAACAACTCTGAACCGTTTACACATTGTGGCAAGTTCTCGGTTGTTTGGATAACAACTAAACGTTACGATGCACAAGCTCATATCTACTCACCAGATTCAAAAGAATGGGAGTTTCTAGCTCGATCAACTCCGATCTTTGTCGAGAGATTGACCGTAGACCGGCAACTCGCATCGGCGGTATTTTGTACTGGCCACCAAAGACTAGATATATCATTGAGCTTGACCATGCAAAGAAGGCTCTGAAATATATTCAGTGCCCTCATGAGACGCATGATATATTCATGCTTAACATTCACATCTTCAAGGGACATAATGGAGATGTTGCCCTTGCTGTTATAAGAGACTTCACCCTACAAACATGGGCCAGTACAAGATCATCAACAGGCGATCACGAGTCATGGACATGTCATATAAATTTTGAATTGGATACTTTTTTTGGCCTTGACACATCATTTCCATACAATTGGAAACATGCAGTAAGGTTACTCTGCGTATTTGAGGACAAAAATGAGCTGGTTGTACGGGCAAAGGAGGGAGTATTCCAATTAGATATGAGCAACTGGCAGTGGAGAAAGTACAATTCTGCTAGACGTTGGTGCACTTTACATCCCTACTCAGTTAGACCGGGTTAGTCATTCATATGTAACCTTTGCATTCATTTACATATGACTTTTGCTGATCAATTTGTTCATTTCTGACAAGAACCGACCTGATCCAGTGCAATATCAAGGACACGAAAAAGAACGCGCTGTCAGGAACCCATCTAATTCAAAGTTCAACATCCATAAGAGAAAAGGAAGTCACATATGAAGGAGCAAGGCTTGTTTGGGCAAGAAGTGATAGCCCAGCTTTTGTTTGGTCTGATGTCTTTTAGTTTTCGTTCTGGTGGAAATGTCGCTGCACCATTTGTTTGTACTGCAGCTCCATAGTGCTAGCTGCTAGTACGTTGGCGCTGTCCTACGTCTGCTTGTTTTGGGGGCATAAATATGCCACGAAACCTTTGTTTTATGTGATCAAACGGTCATCTCTGCATGTATATGTTCGGGTTCTGATGAAACCTTTTTGTAATCTGTACATATATATTTGAGTCGATCTGTGTTTTGTTTTATGATGGGCAGGAGTATTTGTTTTACTACACCATTGTTTATCCGAATTGTATTACTCACTCTATTCAAAAAGTTAGCGGCTCACCTTTTTCCTTCAAGATACGGATGTATCTACACACTAAAAACATATATAGATGAAACCATCTTCAGACAAAGTTTAGTCACTTATGTATGGACGGGGGTAGTATTATTTATGTTGTGCTCCCAAACAAGCAGACATCGGACAGCGCTTTGTTTAAAGTTCATATGTGTAATCTTATTCCCTTTGGAAGTTAAGCATTAAACTCTACTAGTACAACCGTGGTGGTCTTGTGATGTAGTACTCTTTTGATGCATTTGTGATGTAGTAGTACAGTACTTTTTTTTGAACTGGTATAGTACTATCTAAGAAGAGTACTCCCTCCGATTCACATTCATTTTACACCAAGAAATATGGATCGGAGCGAGGGAGTAAATTAAACATGGCATCTCGTGCATGAAGCTTGACAGATCGATCAGGTTGGCTAGAATGGCAATACAATGCTCCTCATTAGGCAAATGCATGCCATGTACGATAGTATATACATCCAGTAAAGAAGTCTATACTGACATAAAAAAGACTACATTGGGGATGAGAGTCAATTGGGGAATCTACAATACATAAAATCTTGCTCGTAGCTGATTTTGGCTAAGAGGGTTTTACTCACATTACACGTGCCACTTTCCTTGTCTTCAAAACAAGTTCCAATAAAGGAAGAGGAAAGAAGAGGACATTGTGGGCGAGATTGAACACCTTTTTATGTGTTAAGCTGAGGCCTTGTTTAGCTGAGGATTTCGACTTAGGCCTAACAGCTCAGCACACCCAGAAATAAATTTCCTTGCGTGCACCACTGTCAGCAAAAATAACAAAATTAGCACGCAAGATTAAGAACGAAGTGAATTTAAGTAACTTGGTTAGCTTTTCAAGCAATATATTCAGAGAAAGAGCACACATGTCCGGCTAGAAATAATCGTAAGAGAAGAACAATAAATCTAAGGCATCCCACTTCATATGCAGAAGGGACGCGACAGCGCATGGATTCATACCTTGAGTCGACTCTGGCTCGTAGAAGGGCGGTCGCGCCTCGAGGATGCCGGCGACGTCTCCACCTCGATCTCACATGTGACTGCTTCTCGGTGGGAGGTGCGCCACGCCATGTAGAAGATCTATAAAAAGAGGAGATCCCGATGACGCTACCGACGCCTCAACCTTGATAGCACCGGCTTGTTGCTCCGCACCGAGATGCGCCACGTGCAAGATTTAGCGGATGCGCCAATTTTAGAGATATGTCATGATCGTTGTAACAAATTTCAACATGATGATGATTTGATCATGCACTCGGCCTTGAACATAAGTACTAGTACAGTCTCACAATTTTTTTTTATCATTATACTTTGCGAGATTTAGCGGATGCGCCAAATTCAGAGATAGATCATGATCATGGTAACACAATTTTCAATGTAATGATGATTTGATGTTGCACTAGACCTTGAACATAAGTACTAGTACGGTCTCACAATTTTGTATCATTATACTTTGCAACTTTTAGCGGATGCGCCCATTTTCAGAGGATCATGGTAACAAATTTTCAACGTGATGATGATTTGATGTTGCATTCGACCTTGAACAGAAGTACTACTACTGCCTTACAATTTCTTTATCATTATACTTTGCAAGATTTAGCAGATGCGCCAAATTCAGAGATAGATCATGATCATGGTAACAAATTTTCAACATGATGATGATTTGATGTTGCACTCGAACTTGAACAGAAGTACTAGTACAGTCTCACAATTTTTTTATCATTATACTTTGCGAGATTTAGCGGATGCGCCAAATTCAGAGATAGATTGTGATCATGGTAACACAATTTTCAATATAATGATGATTTGATGTTGCACTCGACCTTGAACATAAGTACTAGTACGGTCTCACAAATTTGTATCATTATACTTTGCAAGTTTTAGTGGATGCGCCCATTTTCAGAGGTAGATCATGATCATGGTAAGTTGGTAACAAATTTTCAACGTGATGATGATTTGATTTTGCACTCGGCCTTGAACAGAGGTACTAGTACGGTCTCACAATTTTTTATCATTATACTTGGACGGTGGCCAAATTCAAAATCTCATAGCGGCAAAACTTCCCGCCCACAAAATACAAAAATTTCACATGCTTCCAAATTCCCATTCTACCCCTGTGTAGATGGCAGCAAAGTCGGTTGGTGGGGGGGTCTGCCCGTCATTTTTTGGATCACCACCTCCCTAGCCCGGAAACCCTCCCAAAAAAAATTCATTTCCCTCAGACCACCCACCGGAACTTCCCAAGTCCCTCTCTCCCAACTCCACGACCACCGCACCGGAACATCCCCGCCGGACTTCCCTGGCCTACCCGAGGCCTCGCGATCCTCGTCATCCGGCTGCCTGCCGGAGCCGCTTCATCGACGCCGTCATCAACCGGACCGGATCATCCCCGCCGAACCTCGAAACCATATGCTCATCCGAGTCTACCGCATGATCGCTTCAGCTGCGGTATCGTCCACCCGCCGGAGCCGCTTCGCCGGATCCGTCGTCCACCGCATCGGATCTTGCTCACCGACACCGCTGTGCATGAACCGGATCTGCTTCACCGGCGCAGTGCATGATCTAAACTCTTCTACTGTCGCTTTTCTATTGCTTGCCTGCAAGTTCTTGTTTAATCTTGGGTGAACCTGTTTGTGCTAACGACGCGCCGTTACGTTTTTGCAGATGAGATGAGTAACCATGAAGTGTAATGGCCGTCTCTCCAACCCCAAGTAGCACATGTAGCGTACTTCATCACCGGATCTATCAACCCTGTGAAGATCTGTCGTGACTCCCACAAAGTGCTTCTCCTAATGTAAGTCCCTTGTTTTAGCGCCATGTTCGGGTTACGATTCTTGTTTGTCTGAAGCTCTTTTAGTTCATTCCTAGCTATGACCGTAACACGTTGCTATTTTCTACTTCATTGCTAACTTTAAGCGATTGAACATTTTGGTTTGCATTCCCTGCTCTGTAGATGTAGCCATCATAACTTCTATCTTGCTCAGTCGTTGTTACAAAAATTATAGGTATTATAGTAACATCCTGCTATTATTTAGTTCATGGCCAATTTTAAGTAATTGCACATGTTGGTTCGCATTCCCTGCTCTATAGCTTTTGGCATCGTAACTTCTATATTTGGTTTACATTCCCTGCTCTGTAGATCTAGCCATCATAACTTTATCTTGCTCAGCAGTTGTTACAAAAATTATGGCCTGCTACTATGTTGTTTGTGCCAATTTTTTACTCCATGAACATGTTGGATTGCATTCCACTGTACTACGGTGTGATGCCATTGTTTTGTATCTAGTTCATTGTAAGCTAACAAAGTAAGGACTTAGTTTGGCATGCTATCACTCTGCTATCTAGCCTCGTAGTACAAATAAACTTGTCATACTACTAGATAATAATTTTGCGTGCCATCTTGTTCTTCAAAAGCTGCATTATTGACTTGTTTCTCTCGACTTGGCATGACGCTCACATATGGAAAGCTGAACATATTGGTTTGCATTCCCTCTTATACAAGTTCACAGTGATCCCACTATATTATGTATCTGGTCCATCCTAAGCTCCAGCATTAACTATCCTCTATGTGTTGCTCATTACAAGTTTATATCCCGAAACATCTTGATTTGCATCCCCTTCACTATAAGTTCAGGAGTATTATTTAGTTCACGGCCAAAATGAAGTAATTGCACTTGTCACATGTTGGTTCACATTCCCTCCTCTTTAGCTTTTGCCATCGTAACTTCTATTTTTGGTTTACATTCCCTGCTCTGTAGCTGTAGCCATCATAACTTCATCTTGCTCAGTCGTTGTTACAAAATTTATAGCCTGCTACTATGTTGTTCATGCCAATTTTGTACTCCCTGAACATGTTGGTTTGCATGGGACTCGACAGTAGTAAGTCTGCTGTTTCATTCTAACATGCTCTGTTATATTGGCTGTTGGTATGCGGCATGCACTCTTTGTTTGCTTATTGTGCGCATTACAATGATCTTGTTATAACGACGAAATGATGAGTTCCAAATTATTTGCCAAACAATATTGTAGTGTCTTTGCCTTTCCATTGTTGCTGTCTTAACTTGTAATGTCTTTGTTTCAGATATAGGTGCTGCATGGACAACTTAAAAGATTGCCGGATCGCTTCATTGTATTGCTAGGTTTAATTACCATTCAATTTCTCTGGGTTCTGTAATATTTTTTCAATGCCTTGCAGCTGATGTAATATTTAGTTAGTTTTTATAGTTCTTTCGCGCATTTTTTCTTTGGTGCTTGTGGTAAGTGAGGCTATCCGACAGAAATCAATGCTGCGTAAATATTCTCAGTATCTAAATCACGAATTCCCATCCCTTAAACGGCCCAATTAAGCTAAATCACATATGTGCCTGCCCGCAAAATCCCAAAGCGCATATTATGCCGGCATATAAACAGCAACGAAACGGACTGGCCCACTTACTTATTGGGCCAGCCCATTTGATTTACGGTGGACCCCACACTATAATTGGGCTGGCCCACTTGCTTTAAGGTGGACCCCACCCACAACTGGGCCGGCCCACTAATTAGTTGGGCCGCCCATTTGCTTTTGTGGTGGACCCCACATACTAAATGGGCCGGCCCTTTAAAATGAAAGTGGGACCCACATGTGTTTTTGGACCGGCCCACTATCTTGTTGGGCCGGCCCACTTGCTGTATGGTGGACCCCACATACTCATTGGGCCGGCCCTTTAACAGGAAAGTGGGGCCCACCTTTGCTTTTGGCCCGGCCCACTATCTTGTCGGGCCAGCCCACTTGCTATATGGTGGACCCCACTTATCAAATGGGCCGGCCCATTAACAGGAATGTGGGACCCACCTGTGTTTTTTTGGCCTGGCCCACTATCTTGGTGGGCCAGCCCACTTGCTATATGATGGACCCCACATACTAAATGGGCCGGCCCTTTAATAGGAAGGTGGGACCCACCTGTGTTTTTGGCCCGGCCCACTATCTTGTTGGGCCGGCCCACTTGCTATATGGAGGACCCCACATACTAAATGGGCCGACCAGAATCGGAAAGTGGGACCCACCTGTGTTTTTGGCCCGGCCCACTAGCTTGTTGGGCCGGCCCACTTGCTATACGGTGGACCCCACACACTATATGGGCCGGCCTTTTAACAGGAAAGTGGGACCCACCTGTGTTTTTGGCCCGGCCCACTTGCTTCTTGGGCCGGCCCAGTTGCTGTAAGGTGGACCCCACATGTTAAATGGGCCGGCCCATTTAAGTTTTGACCAGTCAACCTTAGAGGTTAGGCCCGGCCCACGTAACTAATGGACCAGCCCAGCTATATAGTTGACCGGTCAAACTATGTCATCTGGCCCGGCCCGCTTAAGACGTGGCAGGCCTCGTGTGGGCCTACCATCTACCACGGGGTTTCGGCCGGTTAACGCCGTTAACTGGCAGTTAACGGCGTCTGCCACGTGTCAGTTTGCATGACGTCAGTAGTCAACGGGCTCCCGAAAACACTTCCGCAACGGTCCGATTTTCCGTGGCGGAAGGGCGCCCAAGCGCGACGGACCGAAAAAATCGTCGTTGGACTTTGCCTGACGCAGTTTCGACAACGGAACCCATATCGTCGGGTTAGGCCCATAGGCGACGAAAAATGCCCCTTAGTTGACGATTTTGGGACGTTGTCTATCAGAACTTTTCTTGTAGTGCCACCTCCCAACAATTTGCGGATATTATGACCAAGGGTCTCCCTACGGCATCTTTTGAGGAGTTCCGGTCAAGTCTATGCGTTCGACCAGGCGACGCTTCGACTGCGGGGGGTGTTGAGATACATATCCTTGTATATCCGGATGTGTATCTTCTGTAGTTATGTATAGCGATACATATCTTTGTATTTATTATTGGGTCCGCCTCCTTCCTTGTATAGTCGAGGACGTGGCCTATATATGTAACGCCATATGCACCCAATCAATACATTGTGAGTTGCATCCCTTTCTACAGGCAACAGTCGACTGGTTTTGTAGGCTGAAGCCCACGAGCTCCCCCCAAACGGAGTCATATTCTGTTCTTTTTTCCTACGTTGGGTCCGTCGAAAGCCCGAAACTCATATCCAGCCATGTATATTCGTTTGTATAGATACACTATGTATACCTTTTTATATATGGTGCCTTTTCGGTTCACATTGCATCACGCACACACTTGACATTACAATTACGCCATACATACATGCACTGGTGGAAAAAACGGCTTCGGTCGCGGTTCGCAACTGCCATTGGTCGCGGTTGCGCAACAGCGACCAAGCAAGCGCGACTAAAGCCCACCCCCCTTTAGTCGCGGTTGCTTACGAACCGCGACTAAAGGCGCCTCCACGTGGCCGCCAGCAGTCCTTCGGGGCGGAGGACCTTTAGTCCCGGTTCTCCTGGCCAACCGCGACTAAAGGCCGCCGCAGGTTTAGGGTTTAGCCCCCCCCCCCCCCGCCCCCCCTAAACATGGTTTCTTTTTAGTTTGTATTGTTTTATTTTCTTTTTTGTTTTATTTTAATTTTGAAGGAGTTTCACATATTCTACGGTACTACATATACATGCATATGAACAAACAAATTTGAAATTAGAACCAAAAGGAATTCAAGAGGAATTGACAATATATATTCAATATCGGATGACCATATACAATTTTGAACAAGTTTCCATACATATGATTTACTGCATATGAAGTTCTACGTCCTCTACATAGTGTTCTCCTCTAGGATCGATGACTTCCTTCGCGATCCATCCAGCTAGTTCCTCTTGAAGTGGTCGGAAGCGAGCTTCTAGACTAAGCGTCTTCCGGAGGTTATTTCTCACACGAAACCCGCTCGGAGGTGTATCTCCGGATCATCTCACAAACATAGTATCCACATAGATTGGTCCCCTTTGGCTGAATATCCCCAGTCCCAGACACTACCCTTTTAAATTGTAGCTCTTTTTTGAATTCACCGACCTTTGTGTTTACGAACCGTGTCCAAACCCTACGAGGCAAAGAAAATTAAATGAACAAGAGATTTATTAGTTACTTGATATTAGGAAATGAACGGAATAGGCCGATCGATATAGAGCGCAAGTGAATGAAAATAATTACTTCTGCATCATTTTTCTCATGTCGGCCCAAAGCTTTGCATTCAGATTCAGAGAGTCGTGGACGAGAACTGTGGAGTCGTGAAATTGAATTACTAGCAGAATCCAGTGGAACCTGCGGACACGATACATGCACAGTCATGCATAATTAACTCATCGATTAGCCACATACATTGCATGGAGTAAACAAAAGAGAATGTGCTCAAGACAGAAACACTCACCCAAAATGGTAAGGAAATAGAATATCACTTTTGAGTTCCTGCCTTGAAAAAAACTGCCACAGGTCTTCCTCCACGTCGGCGGGAAAATGTTCTAACACATATGAATTAACGATTTGTGGGTCAATGAACCCAACATCATGGATGTTCCTTATTATGCATTCCCGCTTCTTCATTCTGCACACACAACAAGATAGTTAGGACAATATATATATATATATATATATATATATATATATATATATATATATATAGTGCAGGCAATGAACGAGATGGGGTAGAAATAAATCACTTACAGAACGTAGCAACTGATGATAGATTTGTCGAGCTCGCGCAGATTGAAAAGCTGGAACAATTCACTCCGATGAATTTGTACATAGTAATGTTTGAAGTGATGCTCAGGTCTAACTTCCGCATAAATATAGTCTTTGGCGTTTTTTAATTTTATGTAAGCCTTGTACCAATTTAGCAGACCTGTCATTTGTGGAGGTAGATCCTTTTCCTGCGCAGGCTCGATGAGAGGCCCATTCGACACATATGTAATTACTACGTCCTTCATTATTGGCGCCTCATCAAGGCCTAACACTGCACGAAGAGTCAGACCTAAGTTGGCCGCTTGTTCTGTGGCACTCGCTACAGTCAATCCATGTGCTGCCGCAGCTGCTATGATATCGGGGGCATCCGGACCGTCGGCTTTCACTATGAGAGGGGCGATGGATTGTTTACTCTGTTCCCCGAGCTGGGCAACTTGTTTCCCCTCTTTTTTACTTTCTAATTCTTTCTCGGCCTCCTTCAACATGAGTGCTTGCCTACGAAGTTCACGTGAATAGTCGTCAGGCAGATTCTTCGCGGCTTGGGACGGTGTGTTCAAAAATGACTTAGCCCAGCTCTTTTGCTTGTCAGAATATACTGGCTTGGGCTCGGGCTCTCTTTTCTTCTTGCAGTCCGCCATCCATTTCTCATGCTGAGCAGCCACGACCGCTGCATTTTCCTCCACACTAAGGTCCCAAGGTCTCCGGATGAGAGGCTTCAGTGATGGCTTCGGTACCTTTGTGATCTTAGGTACATAAGGCTCCAGGTTAATAGTCCAGGACTGCTTCAGCTTCTTTGCCGGGGGCGGCTGCTTCTTCGCCGGAGGTGGACTGGGGGGCGGCATCTGCTTACCCGCCGGAGGTGAATTGGGGGCGGCGTCGGCTGACGTGAAGGAGGTGTAGGTGAACCACCACCACCGCCGCCTCCGCCGCCGCCGCCACCACCACCGGAGGGGGGTGGACTTGTTCGCCTTGGCGCCTCGTCTGGAAACTTGATAAACTTCTTTTTCCAGAGAATAAACTGGCGCTTGACACCTCCAAGTCTTCTCTCCCCTTCGGGTGTAGCAATGTCAATCTCCAGGTCCTCAAACCCTGGGACTATTTCCTCCACCGTGACACGAGCATAGCCATCTGCAATGGGGTTGTTGTGGTGGAGTGCTCCAGGCTCACATGGCAAAGCACTGCCGATGGCTACCTTCGTGGACATGTTCCCAGTAGGATAATGTAGATGACATTCTTTCATCTCCTTTACATCGTCCACGGGGTAGCGAGGAGGCTCTGGTGCAGTAATTTGGATCTCCGGTGCATCAGTAGCCGGCTGGACCTCCGTGGAAGCCACGCTGCTTCTCCGCTGCTGGCTTCCGAGATCCGCTGGATGATCTTCATGCGTCCCAGCTGCCGATCTCTCATGTACTAGTATAGACAGGGTTTTCTTCATCTCATCGACTTCCGATGCCAACCGCGCCACAACATCTGCATCCCGATCCGACTTTCTCTTACGGCTTCTGTAACCGTACGGGTCATCGTCCTGGGAGAACCCTTCTTTCCACGTAATGTTCCCGGGCATGCCTCGTACACATCCTCCGTGTTCAGGATTCCCGAGGGCTCTTGTCAGCGCGTCGTTCTCTCTGTTGAACTTGATCTTCCCCTCTTGAGCATCCCTCATTGCGTCAATAAGGGCTTGGGTGGGTTTAAACATTTTGTTCCCGTAAACACACGCCCCTGTCTCCGGGTCTAGCGTTCCCCCATGCCCGTACCACCAGCTTTTGGCCCTTCGGTCCCATCCCTCCGTACCTGGACGGATTCCTCGCCTCCTCAGCTCGTTCTCCATCTTCTCCCACTTAGGCTCCCAAAAGCGATACCCTCCTGGCCCCATAACATGATTGTACTCCTTCTTAGCCGCATTTTCCTTATTTTTTTTCGATATTTCAATGAAATGCTCCGATTTCTTCTGCTTCACAAATTCTGGCCAATCATGTTGAAGTCTCTCATACTGTCCTTTGAATTCCGGAGTCTTGTTCTGGTTGACATAGTCACGGGCTAGATTTTGCTTGAATTTCCGGAATGTATCGGCCATCTTACCAAGAGCGAAGTGTTTGAGTAGCCTCCTCCTCTCCTTGTTTTCCTGAATCTTGTTACCCTCCTCATCGAATTTGTGGTATTCCGGAGGTAGGATGAAATGCTCCATAAGCTTTTGAAAGCAATCCTTTTTAGTTCTCTTGTCGACAAAAGTGAAACCAAGACGTGCCTTCTTTGGCTCATTCCACTCCTGGAGGGTGATCGAGATGTTGTCTCTAACAACGGCTCCGCATTGGTTGATAAACTTGGTGGCGTGCTTCGGGGGCTCCAGCGGCCTGCCGGTTGCACTGTCGACAACCTCGATGGTATATGTTTCTCCTGGTTTGAGCGTCTTGGTTGCGCCACGCTTTGACGACGACGTACTCGATTTTTTCGACGATCCGGCCGAGGGCTAAAATAAGAAAGAGAGTCGCGCGTGTTAGTACACACATATTTATTCAAATCAGTAAGTTTGTATCACCAGAGGCAAAATGTATATATATACCTCGGCGCCGGAGCTAGTTGCTACATGCAATTGAAGATCGTCGTTTATCGACGTTTCTTCCCCATCATCTTGCTGACGGCCTTCATCTTGACCGTCAAGATTCAGATAAGAAGAAATATCCTCTTCATCTTGTTCGGTCGGCACATAAGGAATATCGCCTTTTATGATGCCAAATATCTGTTCTTCAACTTCTTGATCATAGTTGTCCATAATCGGGTCAGCTCTATCGTCCGCCATATGTCAGTCCTGAAAACATGTAGTAAAAACTAATTATTTAAGCGAAGAAGGGGGACGGTGGCGGTGGTGAAAGGGGGGTGGTGGCGGTGGCGAAAGGGGGGCGGTGGCGGTGGCGGTGGCGAAAGGGGGGCGGTGGCGGTGGGTGATCGGCGCAGCCTCAATGATCAGACGACCTAATTACCCTCAAGGATATGCGTTCGAGTAACTTAATTAAAACGGAGGCTGAGGTATTATATGTTAAGAAAATATAACATTCCAAAGTAACATTCCAATATTATTGTTTTTACTTAATAACATTCCAAATTATTATATGTTAAGAAAATAACATTCCAATATTATTATTTTTACTTAATAACATTCCAAAGCATATATGTTAAGAAAATTAATAACATTCCAAAGTAATTAATATAACATTCCAATATTATTATTTTTACTTAATAACATTCCAAAGTATTATATGTTATAAGAAAATAACATTCCAATATAATTATTTTTACTTAATAACATTCCAAAGTATTATATGTTAAGAAAATTAATAACATTCCAAAGTAATTAATATAACATTCCAATATTATTATTTTTACTTAATAACATTCCAAAGTATTATATGTTATAAGAAAATAACATTCCAATATTATTATTTTTACTTAATAACACATTCCAAAGTATTATATTTTTTAATTTTACTTAATAACATTCCAAAGTTTTGGTTAATTAAGTAGTTAAAATTAAAAAGACAAAAAACTCAAAAAATAAAAAAAACCGGCCGGGGCCCTTTCCCCTCCCCTCTCTCTCCTTCCTCCTCTCCCCTGTACTGGCGCGCGCGCGGCCCGGCCGGCCCGATCTCTCCCCGCGCGTGCGGCGGCCGGCGAGCGCGCCCGGCCTCTCTGAAGTCATCCAACGGCGGCGGCGGCGCTGCGACGGGCGTTGGGATAGGCGCGCGGCCGGCGCTTCCGCGCGCGCTGCTTGTAAAGCAGCGGCCGCGGCCGGCGGCGAGATAGATGATACACGGCGTCTTTTTGGCGCGAGAGCGAGGCGGCGGCGCGGCGAGGGACATCTGAGTCGTTGGCGTCGATAAGCGGCGGCGGCGAAGCGGCGCGTCGTTGGCGAGGCGACGGGCGGCGGCGTGTCTGCGTCGTTGGCGATCGAGAGCGCGAGCGTCGGAGCGAGTCGAGGAAGAAGAATGAACCGCTCAGGCGCCGCGCGGAAATTTATATCCCCCCCCTTTGGTCGCGGTTGGTGAGACCAACCGCGACCAAAGGTATTTTCGCCGGAAATTTCGTTCCCGCGCGGACAGACCCTTTAGTCGCGGTTGGCCAGGCCAACCGCGACCAAAGGTCTTTTCTGAAATTCTTTTCATTTCAAATTCTTAAAAATACAAATAATATATCAAAAAATTCAGAAAAATAAAACTAATTCATTTCAAATTCTTAAAAATACAAATAATATATCAAAAAATTCAGAAAAATAAAAATAATTCATTTCAAATTCTTAAAAATACAAATAATATATCAAAAAATTCAGAAAAAGAAAACTAATTCATTTCAAATTCTTAAAAATACAAATAATATATCAAAAAATTCAGAAAAATAAAACTAATTCATTTCTAAATGTTAAAAATACAAATAATATATCAAAAAATTCATAAAAATAAAAATAATTAATTTCAAAATCTTAAAAATACAAATAATATATCAAAAAATTCAGAAAAATTCCGTCGGCCCCTCTTCCCGCCTCTGTCTTTCCGCCGGCCCCTCTTCCCGCCTCTGTCTTTCCGCCGGCCCCCTCTTCCCACCTCTGTCTTTCCGCCCCCCTCTTCCCGCCAGTTCTTCCCGGCCGCCTCTGTCTTCCCGCCCCCCTCTTTCACGGGCTTGCAGAAAAATTTCCGAGGAGCAACTTCCGAAGATGTCGTAGGGCGTGTGCACCGACGACATCCAGCAGCCGAGACTAAAGATTAGATGACCAGCTCTGGATTCCTCTTCTTCCCGCCATTTCTTCCCTGTCTTCCCGCCTCTTTCTTCCCGCCTCTTTCTTCCCGCCTCTTTCTTCCCGCTAGCTCTTTCTTCCCGCCTCTTTCTTCCCGCCACATTCTTCCCGCCTTCTGTCTTCCCGCTACCATTTTTCCCGCCATTTCTCACTACATATATGTTGCCCGGCTTGGCCAGCATTATCACATCTCTACAATCTCTCATCACTCTCTCATGGCTTCCACCGCACCCACTCTAACCTACCAGCAGGTGGAGGAGCTTTGCGCCTCGAACTACCCTTGCCCACCGGGCTACCGCGTCCCCGCCGGCTGGAGCCTAAGCGCCGGCGGCGTGCCGGTCCCTCCCCTCCCTCAGGGTACTGCGCGCCGGGCAGCCATCATGAACCACTACTACCTCGACCTCACGCCGGAGCAGCGGATGAATCCCCGCTGGCATCCCGATAACCAGCATACTTGGGACGCCTTCTTCATCAATCGGCGTGAGAGGGCGCTCGCCAGGTATGAGGAGGACGGTCTGCCTCCTGGGAACTTCCACGAGGCCGGCCGTCGGCTATGGTGGTACGGCCGGACTCTGCAGAGCGTCATGGACTACATCACGGCCGGCGATATCCCCCGCCTGCGCTACCCTCAGTTCGAGCCACGAGCGCCGCCCGACGACAGCGACGACAGCTGCGACGACGACGGCGGCAACTTAGAAGGCGACGACTACCAGTACAACGGCGGCGACTATGAATACTACGAGTATGCATATTATACGCCTAGGCAGGAGTATGACTAAATCACTCCAAATTTCATGTATCATCAGTGCTATCTCGAATCAATCGAATCATTCGAAAATGGACACCAAACACATCACGGGCAATATAATTCACATGATCCATTCAACAAAGTTTGGTACAATAAATTATTACACATCATTTCTTCCCTTGTGTCCCTGCTTGCTTACGATTGGGCCGTATCCATGGAGCATCCTCATCATTTAACTTAATGCTTGGATCGGTGTTCACTTTGAAGGGCGGAATTTCACCAAACATATTATAATCTTCTGACATGTCTGTCTTGTCCTCCACTCCCACGATGTTTCTTTTCCCTGAAAGAACAATGTGGCGCTTTGGATCATCGCATGATGTACTGATCGTTTTCTTATCTTTCCGTTTCCTCGGTTTGCTACTCATGTCCTTGACATAGAAAACCTGAGCGACATCTTTCGCTAGGACGAATGGTTCGTCAAGGTAACCAAGATTGTTGAAATCCACCATTGTCATTCCGTATTGCTGGTCCACCTTTACCCCACTGATACGTCTCCAACGTATCTATAATTTCTTATGTTCCATGCTACTTTATTGATGATACCTACATGTTTTATGCACATTATATGTCATATTTATGCATTTTCTGGAACTAACCTATTAACAAGATGCCGAAGAGCCAGTTGCTGTTTTCTGCTGTTTTTGGTTTCAGAAATCCTAGTAAGGAAATATTCTCGGAATTGGACGAAATCTTCGCCCAGGGTCCTATTTTTGCACGGAGCTTCCAGAAGACCGAAGAGATAACGAAGTGGGGCGACGAGGCGCCGCCACCATAGGGCCGCGCGGCCAGAGGGGGGCACGCGCCGCCCTATGGTGTGGGCCCCTCGTCAGCCCCCCTGACCTACCCTTCCGCCTACTTAAAGCCTCCGTCGCGAAAACCCCAGTACCGAGAGCCACGATACGGAAAACCTTCCAGAGACGCCGCCGCCGCGAATCCCATCTCGGGGGATTCAGGAGATCGCCTCCGGCACCCTGCCGGAGAGGGGATTCATCTCCCGGAGGACTCTTCATCGCCATGATCGCCTCCGGAGTGATGAGTGAGTAGTTCACCCCTGGACCATGGGTCCATAGCAGTAGCTAGATGGTCGTCTTCTCCTTGTTGTGCTTCATTGTTGGATCTTGTGAGCTGCCTAACATGATCAAGATCATCTATCTGTAATACTATATGTTGTGTTTGTCGGGATCCGATGGATAGAGAATACTATGTTATGGTGATTATCAATATATTGTTTATGTGTTGTTTATGATCTTGCATGCTCTCCGTTATTAGTAGAGGCTCTGGCCAAGTTTGTACTCTTAACTCCAAGAGGGAGTATTTATGCTCGATAGTGGGTTCATGCCTTCATTGACACCTGGGACAAGGATGAAAGTTCTAAGGTTGTGATGTGCTGTTGCCACTAGGGATAAAACATTGATTCTATGTCTAAGGATGTAGTTGTCGATTACATTACGCACCATACTTAATGCAATTGTCTGTTGCTTTGCAACTTAATACTGAATGGGGTTCGGATGATAACCTGAAGGTGGACTTTTTAGGCATAGATGCAGTTGGATGGCGGTCTATGTACTTTGTCGTAATGCCCGGATTAAATCTCACTATATTTATCATATCATGTACATGCATTGTTATGCCCTTCTCTATTTGTCAATTGCCCGACTGTAATTTGTTCACCCAACATGCTTTTATCTTATGGGAGAGACACCTCTAGTGAACTGTGGACCCCGGTCCTATTCTTTACATAGCATACAATCTACTGCAATTGTGTTTTACTATTTTCTTGCAAACAATCATCTTCCACTCGATACGTTTAATCCTTTGTTACAGCAAGCCGGTGAGATTGACAACCTCACTGTTTCGTTGGGGCAAAGTACTTTGGTTTTGTTGTGCAGATTCCACGTTGGCGCCGAAATCCCTGTTGTTGCGCCGCATCACATTTCGCCACCATCAACCTTCAACGTGCTTCTTGGCTCCTACTGGTTCGATTAAACCTTGGTTTCATACTGAGGGAAACTTGCTTCTATACGCATCATACCTTCCACTTGGGGTTCCCAACGGACGTGTGCATCTACGCGTATCAAGCTAAATTTCTGGCGCCGTTGCCGGGGAGATCAAGACACGCTGCAAGGGGAGTCTCCACTTCTCAATCTCTTTACTTTGTTTTTGTCTTGCTTTATTTTATTTACTACTTTGTTTGCTGCACCTAAACAAAACACAAAAAAATTAGTTGCTAGTTTTACTTTATTTACTGTCTTGTTCTCTATATCAAAAACACAAAAAAATTAGTTACTTGCATTTACTTTATCTAGTTTGTTTTATTTACTGTTGCTAAAATGAATACTCCTGAAAATACTAAGTTGTGTGACTTCACAAATGCAAATAGTAATGATTTCCTATGCACACCTATTGCTCCACCTGCTACTACAGCAGAATTCTTTGAAATTAAACCTGCTTTACTGAATTTGGTTATGAGAGATCAATTTTCTGGTGTTAGTTCTGATGATGCTGCTGCCCATCTTAATAATTTTGTTGAACTTTGTGAAATGCAAAAGTATAAGGATGTAGATGGTGATATTATTAAATTGAAAGTGTTTCCTTTCTCATTAAGAGGAAGAGCTAAAGATTGGTTGCTATCTTTGCCTAAGAATAGTATTGATTCATGGACTAAATGTAAGGATGCTTTTATTGGTAGATATTATCCTCCCGCTAAAATTATATCTTTGAGAAGTAGCATAATGAATTTTAAGCAATTAGATACTGAACATGTTGCTCAAGCATGGGAGAGAATGAAAACTTTGGTAAAGAATTGCCCAACCCATGGACTGACTACTTGGATGATCATCCAAACCTTCTATGCAGGACTAAATTTTTCTTCGCGGAATTTATTGGATTCAGCTGCTGGAGGTACCTTTATGTCCATCACTTTGGGGGCGGCTACAAAACTTCTTGATGATATGATGATAAATTACTCTGAATGGCACACGGAAAGAGCTCCACAAGGTAAGAAGGTAAATTCTGTTGAAGAAACCTCTTCCTTGAGTGATAAGATTGATGCGATTATGTATATGCTTGTGAATGGTAGATCTAATGTTGATCCAAATAATGTTCCTTTAGCTTCATTGGTTGCTCAAGAAGAAAATGTTGATGTGAATTTCATTAAAAACAATAATTTCAACAACAATGCTTATAGGAACAACTCTGGTAATAACTATAGGCCATATCCCTCTGCTAATGGTAATGGTTATGGTAATTCTTATGGGAATTCTTACAACAATAATAGGAGTGTACCCTCTGGTCTTGAAGCTATGCTTAAAGAATTTATTAGTACACAAACTGCTTTTAACAAATCTGTTGAGGAAAAGCTTGATAAAATTGATATTATTGCTTCTAGAGTTGATAGACTTGCCTCTGATGTTAATCTTTTAAATTTGAAAGTTATGCCTAATAATGATATTGATAATAAGATTACTACTACAGCAAATGCCATCCAAGTTAGAATTAATGAGAATATAAGATTAATGGCTGAATTGCGTGCTAGGTGGGATAGAGAAGAAAATGAAAAACTAGCTAAAGAGAATAATGTAGCTAAAGTTTGGACTATTACCACCACTAGTAATGCTAATTCTTCACATGTTGCTGCACCTCCTACTATCAATGGTAAAATAATTGGTGTTGGCAATGTTTCTACTCCTAGTGCAAAGCGTACAAAGCCCGAAATTGCTAAAACTGTTGAAACTGCTTGTGATAAAACTGCTGAAATTTTTTCCAACCTTGGGAACAATGATCCCATTGCTGTAGCTCATAATGATTTAGATTTTGATGATTGCCACATCTCTGAAGTTATAAAGTTCTTACAAAAACTTGCTAAAAGTCCTAATGCTAGTGCTATAAATTTAGCCTTTACAAAACATATTACAAATGCTCTCATAAAAGCTAGAGAAGAGAAACTAAAACTTGAAACTTCTATTCCTAGAAAGTTAGAAGATGGTTGGGAGCCCATCATTAAAATGAAATTCAATGACTTTGAATGTAATGCTCTATGTGATCTTGGTGCAAGTATTTCTGTTATGCCTAAAAAGATTTATGATATGCTTGACTTGCCACCATTGAAGAATTGTTATTTGGATGTTAATCTTGCTGATAATGTTAAAAAGAAACCTTTGGGGAGAATTGATAATGTGCGCATTACGGTTAACAATAACCTTGTCCCCGTTGATTTTGTTGTCTTGGATATCGAATGCAATGCATCTTGTCCTATTGTGTTGGGAAGACCTTTTCTTCGAACTGTTGGTGCTGTTATTGATATGAGGGAAGGTAATATAAAATATCAATTTCCTCTCAAGAAAGGTATGGAACACTTCCCTAGAAAGAGAATGAAGTTGCCTTTTGATTCTATTATTAGAACAAGTTATGATGTTGATGCTTCTACTCTCGATGTTACTTGATTTGCACTTTCTGCGCCTAGCTGAAAGGCGTTAAAGAAAAGCGCTTATGGGAGACAACCCATGTTTTTACTACAGCAATTTTTTGTTTTATTGAGTCTTGGAAGTTGTTTACTACTGTAGCAACCTCTCCTTATCATGTTTTTGTGCCAAGTAAAGTTTCTATGTTAAAGTTGATGTTATATTTGGGATCGCTGCGCAGAAACAGCATTGCTGTCTGTCACGAATCTGGGCACAGGCCTCTGTAGAAAATTCGAAAAAATCTGCCAATTTACGAGCGTGATCCTCAGATATGTACGCAACTTTCATTAGTTTTGAGTTTTTCCATTTGAGCAAGTCTGGTGCCAGCTTTAAATTCGTCTTTACGGACTGTTCTGTTTTTGACAGATTCTGCCTTTTATTTCGCATTGCCTCTTTTGCTATGTTGGATTCATTTCTTTGATCCATTAATGTCCAGTAGCTTTATGCAATGTCCAGAAGTGTAAAGAATGATTGTGCCACCTCTGAATGTGTGAATTATTAATTGTGCACTAACCCTCTAATGAGTTTGCTTGAAGTTTGGTGTGAAGGAAGTTTTCAAGGGTCAAGAGAGGAGTATGATATACTATGATCAAGAGGAGTGAAAGCTCTAAGTTTGGGGATGCCCCCGTGGTTCACCCCTGCATATTTTAAGAAGACTCAAGCGTCTAAGCTTGGGGATGCCCAAGGCATCCCCTTCTTCATCGACAACATCATCAGGTTCCTCCCCTGAAACTATATTTTTATTCAGTCACATCTTGTGTTCTTTACTTGGAGCGTCGGTTTGTTTTTGTTTTTGTTTTTGTTTGAATAAAATGGATCCTAGCATTCACTTTGTGGGAGAGAGACACGCTCCGCTGTTGCATATGGACAAATATGTCCTTAGGCTTTACTCATAATGTTCAAGGCGAAGTTTCTTCTTCGTTAAATTGTTATATGGTTGGAATTGGAAAATGCTACATGTAGTAATTCTAAAATGTCTTGGATAATGTGATACTTGGCAATTGTTGAGCTCATGTTTAAGCTCTTGCATCATATGCTTTGCACCCATTAATGAAGAAATACATAGAGCTTGCTAAAATCTGATTTGCATATTTGGTCTCTCTAAGGTCTAGATAATATCTACTATTGAGTTTTGAACAACAAGGAAGACGGTGTAGAGTCTTATAATGTTTACAATATGTCTTTTATGTGAGTTTTGCTGCACCGGTTCATCCTTGAGTTTGCTTCAAATAACCTTGCTAGCCTAAACCTTGTATCGAGAGGGAATACTTCTCATGCATCCAAAATCCTTGAGCCAACCACTATGCCATTTGTGTCCACCATACCTACCTACTACATGGTATTTCTCCGCCATTCCAAAGTAAATTGCTTGAGTGCTAACTTTAAAATTCCATCATTCACCTTTGCAATATATAGCTCATGGGACAAAATAGCCTTAAAAACTATCGTAGTATTGAATATGTACTTATGCACTTTATCTTTTATTAAGTTGCTTGTTGTGCGATAACCATGCTTCTGGGGAACGCCATCAACTATTGTTGAATATCATGTGAGTTGCTATGCATGTCCGTCTTGTCTGAAGGATCTATCACCTTAGTGGTTGGAGCATGCAAAATTGTTAGAGAAGAACATTGGGCCGCTAACTAAGGCCATGAATCATGGTTGAAGTTTCAGTTTTGGACATATATCCTCAATCTCATATGAGAATAATAATTGTTGCTACATGCTTATGCATTTAAGAGGAGTCCATTATCTGTTGTCCATGTTGTCTCGGTATGGATGTCTAAGTTGAGAATAATCAAAAGCGAGAAATCCAAAATGCGAGCATTCTCCTTAGACCTTTGTACAGGCGGCATGGAGGTACCCCTTTGTGACACTTGGTTGAAACATGGCATGCAAAGATCCGGTAGTCCAAGCTAAGTAGGACGAGGTGCGGGCACTATTAGTATACTATGCATGAGGCTTGCAACTTGTAAGATATAATTTACATAACTCATATGCTTTATTACTACCGTTGACAAAATTGTTTCATGTTTTCAAAATAAAAGCTCTAGCACAAATACAGCAATCGATGCTTTCCTCTTTGAAGGACCATTCTTTTACTTTTATTGTTGAGTCAGTTTACCTATCTCCTTCCACCTTAAGAAGCAAACACTTGTGTGAACTGTGCATTGATTCCTACATACTTGCACATTGCACTTGTTATATTACTTTATGTTGACTATATCCATGAGATATACATGTTATAAGTTGAAAGCAACCGCTGAAACTTAATCTTCCTTTGTGTTGCTTCGACACCTTTACTTTGATTTATTGCTTTATGAGTTAACTCTTATGAAAGACTTATTGATGCTTGTCTTGAAGTACTATTCATGAAAAGTCTTTGTCATATGATTCACTTGTTTACTCATGTCATTACCTTTGTTTTGTTCGCTGCATTCATTACATATGTTTACAAATAGTATGATCAAGATTATAATGGCATGTCACTTCAGAAATTATCTTTGTTATCGTTTTACCTGCTCGGGACGAGCAGAACTAAGCTTGGGGATGCTGATACGTCTCCAACGTATCGATAATTTCTTATGTTCCATGCTACTTTATTGATGATACCTACATGTTTTATGCACATTATATGTCATATTTATGCATTTTCTGGAACTAACCTATTAACAAGATGCCGAAGAGCCAGTTGCTGTTTTCCGCTGTTTTTGGTTTCAGAAATCCTAGTAAGGAAATATTCTCGGAATTGGATGAAATCTTCGCCCAGGGTCCTATTTTTGCACGGAGCTTCCAGAAGACCGAAGAGATAACGAAGTGGGCCGACGAGGCGCCGCCACCATAGGGCCGCGCGGCCAGAGGGGGGCCCGCGCCGCCCTATGGTGTGGGCCCCTCGTCAGCCCCCCTGACCTACCCTTCCGCCTACTTAAAGCCTCCGTCGCGAAAACCCCAGTACCGAGAGCCACGATACGGAAAACCTTCCAGAGACGCCGCCGCCGCGAATCCCATCTCGGGGGATTCAGGAGATCGCCTCCGGCACCCTGCCGGAGAGGGGATTCATCTCCCGGAGGACTCTTCATCGCCATGATCGCCTCCGGAGTGATGAGTGAGTAGTTCACCCCTGGACCATGGGTCCATAGCAGTAGCTAGATGGTCGTCTTCTCCTTGTTGTGCTTCATTGTTGGATCTTGTGAGCTGCCTAACATGATCAAGATCATCTATCTGTAATACTATATGTTGTGTTTGTCGGGATCCGATGGATAGAGAATACTATGTTATGGTGATTATCAATCTATTGTTTATGTGTTGTTTATGATCTTGCATGCTCTCCGTTATTAGTAGAGGCTCTGGCCAAGTTTGTACTCTTAACTCCAAGAGGGAGTATTTATGCTCGATAGTGGGTTCATGCCTTCATTGACACCTGGGACAGTGACAGAAAGTTCTAAGGTTGTGATGTGCTGTTGCCACTAGGGATAAAACATTGATTCTATGTCTAAGGATGTAGTTGTCGATTACATTACACACTGATGCGCGTAAATGTACACGTCCGTTGGGAACCCCAAGAGGAAGGTATGATGCGCACAGTGGCAAGTTTTCCCTCAGAAAGAAACCAAGGTTTAATCGAACCAGGAGGAGCCAAGAAGCACGTTGAAGGTTGATGGTGGCGAAATGTGATGCGGCGCAACAACAGGGATTCCGGCGCCAACGTGGAATCTGCACAACAAAACCAAAGTACTTTGCCCCAACGAAACAGTGAGGTTGTCAATCTCACCGTCTTGCTGTAACAAAGGATTAAGCGAATCGAGTGGAAGATGATTGTTTGCAAGAAAATAGTAAAAGACAATTGCAGTAGATTGTATGCTATGTAAAGAATAGGACCGGGGTCCACAGTTCACTAGAGGTGTCTCTCCCATAAGATAAAAGCATGTTGGGTGAACAAATTACAGTCGGGCAATTGACAAATAGAGAAGGGCATAACTATGCATATACATGATATGATAAATATAGTGAGATTTAATTGGGCATTACGACAAAGTACATAGACCGCCATCCAACTGCATCTATGCCTAAAAAGTCCACCTTCAGGTTATCATCCGAACCCCATTCAGTATTAAGTTGCTAAGCAACAGACAATTGCATTAAGTATGGTGCGTAATGTAATCGACAACTACATCCTTAGACATGGAATCAATGTTTTATCCCTAGTGGCAACAGCACATCACAACCTTAGAACTTTCTGTCACTGTCCCAGGTGTCAATGAAGGCATGAACCCACTATCGAGCATAAATACTCCCTCTTGGAGTTAAGAGTAAAAACTTGGCCAGAGCCTCTACTAATAACGGAGAGCATGCAAGATCATAAACAACACATAAACAATAGTTTGATAATTACCATAACATAGTATTTTCTATCCATCGGATCCCGACAAACACAACATATAGTATTACAGATAGATGATCTTGATCATGTTAGGCAGCTCACAAGATCCAACAATGAAGCACAACAAGGAGAAGACGACCATCTAGCTACTGCTATGGACCCATAGTCCAGGGGTGAACTACTCACTCATCACTCCGGAGGCGATCATGGCGATGAAGAGTCCTCCGGGAGATGAATCCCCTCTCCGGCAGGGTGCCGGAGGCGATCTCCTGAATCCCCCGAGTTGGGATTCGCGGCGGCGGCGTCTCTGGAAGGTTTTCCGTATCGTGGCTCTCGCATCGGGGTTTTCGCGACGGAGGCTTTAAGTAGGCGGAAGGGCAACGCGGGGGGGCACACGAGGGCCCCACACCCTAGGTCGGCGCGGCCAGGGCCTGGGCCGCGCCGCCCTATGGTGTCGGCGCCTCGTGGCCCCACTTCCTTCCCTCTTCGGTCTTCTGGAAGCTTCGTGCAAAAATAGGACCCTGGGCGAAGATTTCGTCCAATTCCGAGAATATTTCCTTACTAGGATTTCTGAAACCAAAAACAGCAGAAAACAAGAATCGGCTCTTCGGCATCTTGTTAATAGGTTAGTTCCAGAAAATGCATAAATATGACATATAATGTGCATAAAACATGTAGGTATCATCAATAAAGTGGCATGGAACATAAGAAATTATCGATACGTTGGAGACGTATCAGCATCCCCAAGCTTAGTTCTGCTCGTCCCGAGCAGGTAAAACGATAACAAAGATAATTTCTGAAGTGACATGCCATCATAATCTTGATCATACTATTTGTAAACATATGTAATGAATGCAGCGATCAAAACAAAAGTAATGACATGAGTAAACAAGTGAATCATATAGCAAAGACTTTTCATGAATAGTACTTCAAGACAAGCATCAATAAGTCTTGCATAAGAGTTAACTCATAAAGCAATAAATCAAAGTAAAGGTGTTGAAGCAACACAAAGGAAGATGAAGTTTCAGCGGTTGCTTTCAACTTATAACATGTATATCTCATGGATATTGTCAACATAGAGTAGTATAACAAGTGCAATATGCAAGTATGTAGGAATCAATGCACAGTTCACACAAGTGTTTGCTTCTTAAGGTGGAAGGAGATAGGTAAATTGACTCAACAATAAAAGTAAAAGAAAGGTCCTTCAAAGAGGAAAGCATCGATTGCTGTATTTGTGCTAGAGCTTTTATTTTGAAAACATGAAACAATTTTGTCAACGGTAGTAATAAAGCATATGAGTTATGTAAATTATATCTTACAAGTTGCAAGCCTCATGCATAGTATACTAATAGTGCCCGCACCTCGTCCTACTTAGCTTGGACTACCGGATCTTTGCATGCCATGTTTCAACCAAGTGTCACAAAGGGGTACCTCCATGCCGCCTGTACAAAGGTCTAAGGAGAAAGCTCGCATTTTGGATTTCTCGCTTTTGATTATTCTCAACTTAGACATCCATACCGGGACAACATGGACAACAGATAATGGACTCCTCTTAAATGCGTAAGCATGTAACAATGATTATTATTCTCATATGAGATTGAGGATATATGTCCAAAACTGAAACTTCAACCATGATTCATGGCTTTAGTTAGCGGCCCAATGTTCTTCTCTAACAATTTTGCATGCTCCAACCACTAAAATGATAGATCCTTCAGACAAGACGGACATGCATAGCACCTCACATGATATTCAACAATAGTTGATGGCGTTCCCCAGAAGCATGGTTATCGCACAACAAGCAACTTAATAAAAGATAAAGTGCATAAGTACATATTCAATACTACGATCGTTTTTAAGGCTATTTTGTCCCATGAACTATATATTGCAAAGGTGAATGATGGAATTTTAAAGGTAGCACTCAAGCAATTTACTTTGGAATGGCGGAGAAATACCATGTAGTAGGTAGGTATGGTGGACACAAATGGCATAGTGGTTGGCTCAAAGATTTTGGATGCATGAGAAGTATTCCCTCTCGATACAAGGTTTAGGCTAGCAAGGTTATTTGAAGCAAACTCAAGGATGAACCGGTGCAGCAAAACTCACATAAAAGACATATTGTAAACGTTATAAGACTCTACACCGTCTTCCTTGTTGTTCAAAACTCAATACTAGATATTATCTAGACCTTAGAGAGACCAAATATGCAAATCAAATTTTAGCAAGCTCTATGTATTTCTTCATTAATGGGTGCAAAGCATATGATGCAAGAGCTTAAACATGAGCACAACAATTGCCAAGTATCACATTATCCAAGACATTTTAGAATTACTACATGTAGCATTTTCCAATTCCAACCATATAACAATTTAACGAAGAAGAAACTTCGCCATGAACATTATGAGTAAAGCCTAAGGACATATTTGTCCATATGCAACAGCGGAGCGTGTCTCTCTCCCACAAAGTGAATGCTAGGATCCATTTTATTCAAACAAAAACAAAAACAAACCGACGCTCCAAGTAAAGAACACAAGATGTGATTGAATAAAAATATAGTTTCAGGGGAGGAACCTGATGATGTTGTCGATGAAGAAGGGGATGCCTTGGGCATCCCCAAGCTTAGACGCTTGAGTCTTCTTAAAATATGCAGGGGTGAACCACGGGGGCATCCCCAAGCTTAGATCTTTCACTCCTCTTGATCATAGTATATCATTCTCCTCTCTTGACCCTTGAAAACTTCCTTCACACCAAACTTCAAGCAAACTCATTAGAGGGTTAGTGCACAATTAATAATTCACACATTCAGAGGTGACACAAACATTCTTTACACTTCTGGACATTGCATAAAGCTACTGGACATTAATGGATCAAAGAAATGAATCCAAAATAGCAAAAGAGGCAATGCGAAATAAAAGGCAGAATCTGTCAAAAACAGAACAGTCCGTAAAGACGAATTTAAAGCTGGCACCAGACTTGATCAAATGGAAAAACTCAAAACTAATGAAAGTTGCGTACATATCTGAGGATCACGCTCGTAAATTGGCAGATTTTTTCGAATTTTCTACAGAGGCCTGTGCCCAGATTCGTGACAGACAGCAATGCTGTTTCTGCGCAGCGATCCCAAATATAACATCAACTTTGACATAGAAACTTTACTTGGCACAAAAACATGATAAGGAGAGGTTGCTACAGTATTAAACAACTTCCAAGACTCAACAAAACAAAAAATTGCTGTAGTAAAAACATGGGTTGTCTCCCATAAGCGCTTTTCTTTAACGCCTTTCAGCTAGGCGCAGAAAGTGCAAATCAAGTAACATCGAGAGATGAAGCATCAACATTATTATTTTTCATGCAAACACAACTTGTTGCAGAGGGTACTTTAGGTGCTCCATTATCTAAATTCTCTATGGTGGTGCTAGGGGTTTTAGAAATTTTAGGCCTATAATAATTCTTTTGTTTAGGCACTTTAAAGGCGTACATGAATTTTTGCTCTTTCCCCACATAAGCTTTCTCATTATACTTGAGAGAAGAAAAGGTTGAACCCAAGGTTCCCATAGCTTTTTCAAGTTCATCAATCCTATTGGTTTGATTATCATGGACAACACAAGTTCCTAGGACACTAATTCTTTCATCAATTCCTCCTAAGGATTTATCAAGTTCATAAGTTTTGTCAAATAACATTCCCAATTTAGTTTCAACACTTGGAAAATTTTTCTCTATGGTTTCCAATTTTTTCATAACATCTTCAAGAGAGATTTCAATTTTAACTTCATTAACAGGTGGTATTCCAACTAGACTCTCAATGATGCAGCTAGCTTCTAAAGCGGGAGTACCTAGGAAATTGCCTCCCGAAAGAGTATCAAGAACATACCTATTCCAGCTAGATAAACCAACATAAAAGTTCCTAAGAAGGATAGTGGTGGAGTGTTTCTTAATGCACCTATGATGAGCATTACTAATTCTATACCAAGCATCTTTAAAACTTTCTCCACCTTGTTGCTTAAAAGAACGAACTTCAACTTCAGGATTACTCATTTTAGTAGCAATAAAGTAAACTAGGCAAATAAAGTAAATGCAAGTAACTAATTTTTTGTGTTTTTGATATAGGGAGCAAGACAGTAAATAAAGTAAAACTAGCAACTAATTTTTTTGTGTTTTGTTTAGGTGCAGCAAACAAAGTAGTAAATAAAATAAAGCAAGACAAAAACAAAGTAAAGAGATTGAGAAGTGGAGACTCCCCTTGCAGCGTGTCTTGATCTCCCCGGCAACGGCGCCAGAAAACAGGCTTGATGCGCGTAAATGTACACGTCCGTTGGGAACCCCAAGAGGAAGGTATGATGCGCACAGTGGCAAGTTTTCCCTCAGAAAGAAACCATGGTTTAATCGAACCAGGAGGAGCCAAGAAGCACGTTGAAGGTTGATGGTGGCGAAATGTGATGCGGCGCAACAACAGGGATTCCGGCGCCAACGTGGAATCTGCACAACAAAACCAAAGTACTTTGCCCCAACGAAACAGTGAGGTTGTCAATCTCACCGGCTTGCTGTAACAAAGGATTAAGCGAATCGAGTGGAAGATGATTGTTTGCAAGAAAATAGTAAAACACAATTGCAGTAGATTGTATGCTATGTAAAGAATAGGACCGGAGTCCACAGTTCACTAGAGGTGTCTCTCCCATAAGATAAAAGCATGTTGGGTGAACAAATTACAGTCGGGCAATTGACAAATAGAGAAGGGCATAACTATGCATATACATGATATGATAAATATAGTGAGATTTAATTGGGCATTACGACAAAGTACATAGACCGCCATCCAACTGCATCTATGCCTAAAAAGTCCACCTTCAGGTTATCATCCGAACCCCATTCAGTATTAAGTTGCTAAGCAACAGACAATTGCATTAAGTATGGTGCGTAATGTAATCGACAACTACATCCTTAGACATAGAATCAATGTTTTATCCCTAGTGGCAACAGCACATCACAACCTTAGAACTTTCTATCACTGTCCCAGGTGTCAATGAAGGCATGAACCCACTATCGAGCATAAATACTCCCTCTTGGAGTTAAGAGTAAAAACTTGGCCAGAGCCTCTACTAATAACGGAGAGCATGCAAGATCATAAACAACACATAAACAATAGTTTGATAATTACCATAACATAGTATTTTCTATCCATCGGATCCCGACAAACACAACATATAGTATTACAGATAGATGATCTTGATCATGTTAGGCAGCTCACAAGATCCAACAATGAAGCACAACAAGGAGAAGACAACCATCTAGCTACTGCTATGGACCCATAGTCCAGGGGTGAACTACTCACTCATCACTCCGGAGGCGATCATGGCGATGAAGAATCCTCCGGGAGATGAATCCCCTCTCCGGCAGGGTGCCGGAGGCGATCTCCTGAATCCCCCGAGATGGGATTCGCGGCGGCGGCGTCTCTGGAAGGTTTTCCGTATCGTGGCTCTCGGTACTGGGGTTTTCGCGACGGAGG
This sequence comes from Lolium perenne, assembly GCF_019359855.2. NCBI lineage: Eukaryota > Viridiplantae > Streptophyta > Magnoliopsida > Poales > Poaceae > Lolium > Lolium perenne. Next base: position 81,391,044 of record NC_067248.2, on the reverse strand, counting down.
CTTTAAGTAGGCGGAAGGGCAACGCGGGGGGCCACACGAGGGCCCCACACCCTAGGTCGGCGCGGCCAGGGCCTGGGCCGCGCCGCCCTATGGTGTCGGCGCCTCGTGGCCCCACTTCCTTCCCTCTTCGGTCTTCTGGAAGCTTCGTGCAAAAATAGGACCCTGGGTGAAGATTTCGTCCAATTCCGAGAATATTTCCTTACTAGGATTTCTGAAACCAAAAACAGCAGAAAACAACAACTGGCTCTTCGGCATCTTGTTAATAGGTTAGTTCCAGAAAATGCATAAATATGACATATAATGTGCATAAAACATGTAGGTATCATCAATAAAGTGGCATGGAACATAAGAAATTATCGATACGTTGGAGACATATCACGCACCATACTTAATGCAATTGTCTGTTGCTTTGCAACTTAATACTGAATGGGGTTCGGATGATAACCTGAAGGTGGACTTTTTGGGCATAGATGCAGTTGGATGGCGGTCTATGTACTTTGTCGTAATGCCCGGATTAAATCTCACTAGATTTATCATATCATGTACATGCATTGTTATGCCCTTCTCTATTTGTCAATTGCCCGACTGTAATTTGTTCACCCAACATGCTTTTATCTTATAGGAGAGACACCTCTAGTGAACTGTGGACCCCGGTCCTATTCTTTACATAGCATACAATCTACTGCAATTGTGTTTTACTATTTTCTTGCAAACAATCATCTTCCACTCGATACGTTTAATCCTTTGTTACAGCAAGCCGGTGAGATTGACAACCTCACTGTTTCGTTGGGGCAAAGTACTTTGGTTTTGTTGTGCTTCCACGTTGGCGCCGAAATCCCTGTTGTTGCGCCGCATCACATTTCGCCACCATCAACCTTCAACGTGCTTCTTGGCTCCTACTGGTTCGATTAAACCTTGGCTTCATACTGAGGGAAACTTGCTTCTATACGCATCATACCTTCCACTTGGGGTTCCCAACGGACGTGTGCATCTACGCGTATCACCCACCTCCTGTTAGCTTGAACCATTTGCACCGGAACAAAGGGACCTTGAAGGAGGGTCCATAGTCAAGTTCCCATATCTCCTCTATGTAACCATAATATGTGACCTTTTGCCCATTCTCGGTTGCTGCATCAAAGCGGACACCACTGTTTTGGTTGGTGCTCTTTTTATCTTGGGCGATCGTGTAAAATGTATTCCCATTTATCTCGTACCCTTGGAAAGTCGTTATAGTCGAAGATGGTGTCTTGGCCAACATGTACAGCTGATCTACAACCTCATTATCACTCATTAAATGTTTTCTCAACCAACTGCCGAAAGTCTCCATGTGGGCCTTCCTAATCCAGGATTCAGGCTTCCCCGGGTTGTCCGAGCGTAAAATATTCTTGTGTTTCTCAAAGTACGGAGCCACCAAACTGGAATTGGTCAGAACTGTGTGGTGTGCTTCAGTCAGAGAATGGTCGTCCATACATATCGTTGATTTCCTTCCGATCGTGCCTTTTCCACTTAGTCTCCCCTCGTGCCGCGATCGAGGAAGACCAATCGGCTTAAGGTCAGGAACAAAGTCAACACAAAACTCAATTACCTCCTCATTTCCATAGCCCTTGGCGATGCTTCCTTCTGGCCTAGCACGGTTACGAACATATTTCTTTAATACTCCCATGAACCTCTCGAAGGGGAACATATTGTGTAGAAATACAGGACCGAGAATGGAAATCTCTTCGACTAGGTGAACCAGGAGGTGCGTCATAATATCGAAGAAGGATGGCGGGAACACCAACTCGAAACTGACAAGACATTGGACCACATCGTTCTGTAACCGTGGTAGAACTTCTGGATTGATAACCTTCTGAGAGATTGCATTGAGGAATGCACATAGCTTCACAATGGCTACTCGAACATTTTCCGGCAGGAGCCCCCTCAAAGCAATCAGAAGCAATTGCGTCATAATCACGTGGCAGTCGTGAGACTTCAGGTTTTGGAACTTTTTCTCCGCCATGTTTATTATTCCCTTTATATTGGACGAGAATCCAGACGGGACCTTAATACTGCTCAGGCATTCAAAAAAGATGACCTTCTCTTCTTTGGTCAGAGCGTAGCTGGCACGACCTTGAAACCATTCCGGATGCTGGTCATCAGGGTCTTTCAAGCGTTGCTGGTCCTGCCGTGCTTCCTTTGTATCATTTGTCTTCCCATACACGCCCAAGAAGCTTAGCAGGTTCACGCAAATATTCTTCGTAACATGCATCACGTCGATTGCAGAGCGGACATCTAGGACTTTCCAATATTCTAGCTCCCAGAATATAGATTTCTTCTTCCACATGGGTGCCTGCCCGTCAGCTCCCTTCGGAATTGATTGTCCGCCAGGACCCTTTCCAAAGATGACTTTCAAATCCTTGACCATATCAAATACCTCAGCACCAGTGCGTTCCGCAGGCTTCGGCCGGTGATCTGCCTTGCCGTTGTAATGCTTGCCGCGCTTTCTTACTGGATGAATTTTCGGAAGAAATCGACGATGCCCCAGGTACACGTTCTTATTACAATTTGGCAAATGTACACTTCCAGTCCCATGTAAGCAGTGCGTGCATGCTTTGTATCCCTTATTTGACTCTCCCGAAAGGTTACTAAGAGCAGGCCAATCGTTGATGGTTACGAAAAGCAACGCTCGTAGGTCAAATTCCTCTTCTTTGTGCTCATCCCACACACGGACACCAGGTCTGCCCCACAACTGTAAAAGTTCATCAACTAATGGCCTTAGGTACACATCGATGTCGTTGCCGGGTTGCTTCGGACCTTGGATGAGCACTGGCATCATAATGAACTTCCGCTTCATGCACAACCAAGGAGGAAGGTTGTAGATGCATAGAGTCACGGGCCAGGTGCTATGGCTGGAGCTCTGCTCGCCGAAAGGATTCATGCCATATGTACTTAGACCAAATCTTATGTTCCTTGCGTCAGCTGCAAAATCTTTAAACTCTATGTCGATCTTTCTCCATTGCGTTCCATCTGCGGGGTGTCTCAACTCCCCGTCCGACTTACGGTCCTCTTTGTGCCATCGCAACAACTTGGCATGCTCTTTGTTCCTGAATAGACGTTTCAACCGTGGTATTATAGGAGCATACCACATCACCTTGGCGGGAACCTTCTTCCTGGGTTTCTGGCCCTCGACATCGTCACCAGGGTCATCGCCTCTGATCTTATAACGCAATGCAGTGCATACCGGGCATTCATTCAAATTCTCGTATTCACCGCGGTAGAGGATGCAGTCGTTGATGCATGCATGTATCTTCAGAACCTCTAAACCTAGAGGGCAGACAACCTTCTTTGCTTCACACGTACTGGAGGGCAACTCGTTATTCTTTGGAAACATATTCTTCAACATTTTCAGCAAGTTTTCAAATCCCGAGTCAGCTACACCTTCCTGTGCCTTCCATCTCAGCAAATCCAGTGTGCAGCCCAGCTTTTTCAGACCATTATCGCATCATGGGTACAGCGACTTTTTGTGATCCTCTAACATGCGATCCAAATTCTCCCTCTCCTTATCAGTTTCGCAGCGACTCCGTGCATCAGCAATGGTCCGACCAAGATCATTAGCGGGCTCATCACGTGCCTCTTCTTGATCACCTTCCCCTTCACCTTCCCCACCTTCAGCATCATCCATGAAAGTATCACCGAAATGATCAAGATAGCTCTCATCGATGTCATCCCCTTCTTCATCTTCTTCCATTATAACCCCTCTTTCTCCATGCTTGGTCCAACAATTATAGCTTGGCATGAAACCATGCCGAATCAGGTGCAGGTGAACTTCCCTTGAGGAAGAGTAACCCTTCTGAATCTTACAGTCAACACATGGACAGATAACAAAACCCCCCTGCTTGTTCGCATTAGCCACTACGAGGAAATCTTTCAAACCCGTAGTGAATTCGCCGGAGAGTCGGCTAGCGTACATCCATTGCCGATTCATCTGCATTATTATAATACAAAATATATAATTAACCATCATGCATTTGTTAAACTAAATAGAAATTAAACAATGAACTACACACACATATATATATATATATGAAAGGTTCAAGTTGTTGCTAACCGCGATCCAGGAGGAAAAAATAATTGAGGAAGCTCGATCAAGTGTGGCTCCGACACTTCATATCATGTGTGCATAAGAGGAGCCAAAAGCAAACCCTACACCCCCTTGTGAAGTTTGTGAAGAGAAGTGGCACCAAATGGCTAAGTGCTGTGGGCTGGATGGTATATATAGGGGAGGGGCTTTAGTCGCGGTTGGCCTGGCCAACCGCGACTAAAGGCCTTTGGGCCAGGCCTGAGGACATTTAGTCGCGGTTGGCCTGGCCAACCGCGACTAAAGCCCCTCCCGTCCACCAGCTGGCCACCGAGCGCGCTGGGCCCAGGCCTTTGGTCGCGGTTCTCCAACCGAGCCGCGACTAAAGGCCACATTGGTCGCGGTTCTTGCATTTCCGCGACTAATGGGGCTGGACGGAAGGCCTTTTATCTACCAGTGATGATTGGCCCGTACAAAACAACGCGGGTCATACGATGCTATATAAGTCTGTACATATATGTCAGATTTGGTGACATTACGATCGTGCCCCCGCTTACGAAAAAGTATGGAAAGATCTCCACCGTCTTTGTATTTGACGCGTCCAGAATTTTTCCAAGGGAGAAGCATCGGTGCAGAAGTGGAAGCCCATGTGGTTTGCTACCACAGGTCTATCGCATGTGCGTGCATATAATCACGACGCGGGCCGTTGAGATCGACGGAGACTTAACAAATAATCAGACGATTGATGTTTAGTAACTTCGGAATAAAATTCGGATCAATCAGAGCGGATGCTCATGATACCCAGAAGAGAAAGGACCTTCTTCTGATTATAAATTTAATAATAGCTTAAGCAAGTTAAAGTACACATAGGAGCAGCATCGGTATAAAAAAAACAAAAAAAACAATGATTTCAAAAAACAAAGTTTCACAAAGAAGCCATGCAGGGTAAGGTCCAGTATGGAAAATAAATTCTATGGAAGGGCCAGTATTGCGCCCTCCTCGCCAACGGGCTTTCAGCAACAAGTTCAAGCCCGGTGGTACTCTTGATTGCTACAAGGCTTGTTGGGTCCTTCGTGGTTTTTCTTAGGAGCATGGTGTTGATTTCAATGGGACCTTCAGCCCGGTCGTCAAACCGGCCACCATCCGAGTCATTCTCTTCATTGACATCTCCCTTAACTGTAAGATTTGTCAACTTGCTGTCAAGAACGCTTTTCTCCATGGGGGACTCTTAGTTGGTCTTCTGTCAGAAGCCCATGGGGTTCATCGACTACATACAACCTGATCATGTGTGATGTCTCAGTGCTCTCTATGGTCTAAAACAAGCACATCGTGCTTGGTACCACTGCTTCACGAGCTTCATCACCACCTTCGGCTTCACCTACTAAGTTAGATAAATCACTCTTCATTCTGCACGGTACCATGGGGATGGCTTACCTCCTCCTCTATGTTGACGACATCATCCTCACGACTTATATTTAGGCTCTGCTTGAGCATGTCATCGCTGCTCTCATTGTCGAGTTTGCCATGACTGACTTGGGCGAGCTACCCCACTACCTCGGTATTGTTGTTCATCTCGACTAAAGTGGGATGTTTCTCTCACACCCAGTACGCTCTCGAGATTCTTGAGTGTGCTAGATTGAGCTCCTCGCACCCTGCCTCAACACCCGTGGAGACATCGCATAACATGGCCGCTACCACTAGTAGGAAAAGCCTCATCAGTGGCGCACCAAAAATGGATTCTGTGGCGCATGGGAGGTGCGCCACAGAAACGTCGCCACAAAAATAAGGTTTCTGTGGTGCACCTGCCGATGCGCCACAGAATTAAGGTTTCTGTGGCGCACTGGTTCTTAGGTGCGCCACAGAAAAGCGTGCGCCACAGAATTGGTTTTTAGTGCGCCACAGAATTTGCTTGTATTATACACGATTTTGTGATGCCTGCTATACACATGCAGTTTATAGACAGCAATACAGATACACAGGTTATATACAGCAACATTCAGATATAATATAAATATCATGTACATTGCATAGATATAACATAGACATCATCATCACATTACTTAGAGCCCGATCGAATACATGTATAGTGGCAATTAAGTGTCAAATGTTTTGCATACAACTCTTAATTCATACAAATTTCACAATTTCGAGATACAAAGTAGTCTTCATCCGGTTCCTCCTTTGCTCCCTCATCTCTACCCACCAGGCTCGCTTGCATCGGGGTCTTCATATCCAGTTCCTACTATGATGAAAATGGAAGAAAGTGAGACCAACAAGTCCGATGCATAAGAGAAATGGAATAAATGCCTCATACATTGTTGGTCAACACAAATATTAACATTTAGGGATGGCGTAAGTGAGACCAAGTCCGATGCACAAGAGATTGATATTTGTGCTAGCTTACCAGGCTCACTTACGCCACCCCCAAGTGTACGGGGACCAAACATTTTAATCATCGGCATTTTGAAAATCTCAAAGCAAATGGAATGACAAAATGGAATAAGTGCCTCATACATTATTGGTCAACACAAATACTATGGTCAGAAACCATAGTTGCAGTATACACCGCAGTATACTTTGCAGAAGGGCCCCCTTTCCCCGGCCGCCGTTCCGTGAACGGGTCTTTGACGAGACAACAACGCCGATCTGCCTCTCCGGCGCAGAACCACGGCAGTCCCAACCGCCTCCCTTGTGGCCGTGTGTCCCGCGTCCGGCACGGTGCGCCTTCTTGCCCGATGAACCAATCGCCTGATCTTTGTAATAAGGAAACCGATGACGGTCGGTCGCAAGATTAGATTGCGATCGGCCGTCATCGGCTTCCTTATTCCAACGATCAGTCTATTGTTCACTGGGCAAGAAGGCGAAGAGTGCATGGCGCAGGAGACGCGGCCACAAGAGAGGCGGCTGGGACTGGCGTGGTTCTGCGCCGGAGAGGCATGTCAGCATTGTTGTCTCGTCAAAGACTCGTTCACGGAACGGCGGCCGGGGAAAGGGGGGCCCGTCTACAAAGTATATTGCGGCGTATAGGTGACCAAACATTCTAATCATCGGCACTAAAATGGAAGAAAGAGCCAAGTGGTATCTCAACTAGATATCATATGCCTCATACTTTGTTGGTCGAAAGAAATATTAACATTCAGGGATGGGGTCAGCGAGGCCGTGTAGGATGCACAAGAGATTGATATTTGTGCCATCGCACTGTGCTCGGTGGCCCCACCCCAGAGTGTACAAGTGACCAAACAATTTAATCATCGGCACTAGAATGGAAGAAAGGCCAATGCAATTAAGAAGTAGCTAGTATGAACTAAATGGAATGCCTCATACTTTGTTGGTCGAAACACCCCGGAGTGTACGAGTGATCAACCAACAATCTAATCATCGACAAGTACAAAAACACCACCAAACCAGCAACCATGGTGACATAAGTCAAGATGCTCAAACACACATAGCATGCATGGAGCAGATGCTCCAAAGGGATTATTCATCACTTGGTATAGACCAAGTGATGCTGGCAAAAGAGAGGCCAATCAAGAACCAGTAAATCCAGTAAGTGATAGATATGCCTAAACAAGCAACAACACATAGCATATCCCAGCTAACCAGATGAGACAAGTCTTGGTAGCCAACTTAATCACCTAGCACCACCTAGCCTTTTAAAACCATCAGAAACAGTCCTTTTTCTTCAAAGGATACCACGCTGGCATTCATTTACATGATCCCCTACTCGTGGATATCTCTATTTTCATCAAAGCCAACAAGAAATAGAAATTTATCATTACTCGGTTGAGTTCAAAACAAAGCTGGGGTACCATAAGGGATTATTCATCACTTGGTAGTAACCAAGTGATGCTGGCAAGAGAGAGGCCAAGCCCGAGCTAGTCAATCCAAGAGAGATGGATATGCATAAGTAAGCAAGAACACATAGCCTATCCAAGTTAACCAGATAAAACCAACCTTGACACCAACTTAATAACCTAGCATCACCTAGTCTTTTAAACCATCGTAAACTTCCCATTTTCTTCAAAGGATACCACAGTGGCATTCATTTACATGATCCCCTACTGTGGATATCTCTATTTTAGCATACCATAAGCTCACAAGAATCCATCAAGTAAATATGTACAGAGACATAGCAACAGCCATGTCAAACACAAGCACATAGGGTGGAATAACAATGTTTGGTCATCATTTAATCATAGACCAAGTGAATCCTGGTACAAATGGCAAGGACCAGGAATTTGACCAACTCAAGTCACCATGGTTATGCCAACCAATTGAATAGTAGCATCTTCCAAATGGAACTAGGAAGGAAACCATCCCAGATGATTTACCAAGCCAGCAGTTCATGACTGCAAAGGCCAATTCAACCACCAAACCATCCAAACCACCAAGCCTACACACTTATCATTACCCAACAGGATTCAAAATGAAGCTAGGGTCCCCAACAATAGTTGGCATCCATCTAGCTTAAGTAAATACAGTAATAGAATCATTACTGCAAAGTAGTGCATCTCAATTATCTACATTAACAAGATAAAGTTTCACAGATAAATGAATTAGTCAACTGCTAGGCAACAGGGATGCTTGGCAAGCATCATGCATCCATTCATATGCTTTTCAAAGCATAAGCAACCACCAGTACATGGTGAGAAGCTATACAAATCAAGCAACAACACAATATATCAAGCAACATGCATAGATAGAGAAAGTAGTAAGTAATTATCAACCAATTGGTGATCAAATGATCACCAGAGCTTGCAAACACAAGCCATAGGGGCAGCGGAGGAGGAATTAAGAGGGAGAGGAGGGGAGGGGAGAGAGAGCACCGATGCCAGGGGTGGAGGACGAGCTTGAAGATGACGGCAGGGGTGGAGGAGGAGGAGGAGGCGGCGGATCCTCCACCTTGCCGAGACGGCGGCCCCCCCTCGCGGCGGCCCCTCCTCGCCGTAGGGGCAGCTTGTGCTGCAGGTGGCGGGGATGGGAGGACCGCGGTGGCATGCGCCCCTCGCGGAGGAAGGCGGCGGCGACGGCGGCGGCGACGACCATGGAGGATCCAGGCGACCACGGAGGAAGGCGGCGGCGGCGGATCCAGGCGACCACGGAGGAGAGGGGAGAGGGGAGAGAGGAGGAATCCTCCAGGCGACCACGGAGGAAGGCGGCGGCGGCGGATCCAGGCGACCACGGAGAGGGGAGAGGGGAGAGGGGAGGGGCTCGGGAGGGGAGAGGTGAACAGGCGGGGGAGAGGGCACGGGCGAGATGATATAAGTCCCTAAATTCTGTGGCGCACCGGAGAAGGTGCGCCACAGAATCAACTACTTCTGTGGCGCACCAAAGCCAGTGCGCCACAGAAAAAGTTATTTCTGTGGCGCAGCACGACATGTGCGCCACAGAAATACCTACAGTAATAAATGGTGGTGGCAGGATGTGGGCCCCACATAGTTTCTGTGGCGCACTACCCAAGCGTGCGCCACAAAACTAAGCTATTTCTGTGGTGCACCAGGAATGGTGCGCCACAAAATAGTATTCTGTGGCGCATTTTTAGTGGTGCGCCACAGAAATAAGCTCCGCCTATAAGGGTTTTCCTACTAGTGTACCGTCGGCTCACCTGTTGTTGATCCCTCCGAGTATCAGAGTTTGGCTGGTGTGCTTTAGTACTTGACTTTCACGCGTGAACATCGCATACGTGTGCAGTAGATTCGCCTTCACATGCATGATCCCCGTGACCAGCACTTGACCTTTGTCAAGAGAATTCTCCGCTACGTCAAGTGTACTCTGAACCATGGACTTCATCTCTTACCCACCTCTACGGTTCGACTTGTTGCCTACACTGATGCGGACTAGGGTGATTGTCCCGACACTCGATTCTCGACATCGGCTACTATGTGTGCTTTGGTGACAACATGGTATCCTGGTCCACCAAGCGACAACACACTGTCTCCCGCTCTAGCGCCAACTACTCCAGGAGCTTCCGACCTCTTCATGTTGCCACAGTCGATGATGGAGCTTGACAGCACCAGCAAAAGGGTCTTGATACGTTGGGACTCCAAGTGCAGAGTGTGTAGTTTAGGAAGCAATTCCCCCCACCCACCCCCCCCCCCCCCACACACACACAAGGGTGACTCGAGGGTTATATCGAACTCTCGGGGAACTGCACAAAGAGGTATCTCTCCCTCTCTTCTTCTAGCAATACTGCAAAGTAAAATAAAGCCTTGTGTCCCCAACTCCACCGTGTGGTTGTCAAGCACAAGGTTTCGTGTAAGTAAATAAAACACAAGTAGTAATAAAATAAGTAAAACTGAACAACATAAAGTAAGTAAATAATAACTGTAAATTTTTTGTTTGTTTTGGGGGTTTTGGATGCAAATAAGATAAGTATATATTTTTTGTATTTTCGAAATAAAATAATGCAGCATAAAAAGTAAGATAAAAGCAATATAAAGGTGTTTCTTATGATAAAAAGTGGACTCGGGTTCATGGGTTTACTTGACTGTTCTCTCTTTTAAGTTGTAGTGGACAATAACAATCTATCAATGAGATATGAAGAGAAAAATAATAACATGTGAAAGATAAGCATTCATATGGGCATCACGTTCTAACATAGAGATGATGCAATACATCTCTCTTATACTCCACAAGAAATGGAAAACTCCATGCAATCTTGTATTAAGAGTTAACAGACCATAGACATAAGTACTTTGACATGATGTTTAAATATCAAATATGCTACCTTGAACAAATAAGATCATCACTTTTGTCACGTGACGAACATAGCACATACATTCACTTTATCCCTAGTGAGGTAGAAAAAGAAAAGGCAAAACCATAATAGATCATGAATTTGTTATCACTATTCAATCACTAAAACCATGCTACTCCATCTAATACACACATCACCCCACACACGCTCTTGCATAATAGTTGGATCAAAACCAATACTTAAGAACAAGGTACATAATATGCATCTATCAATACATCTTGCACATAATATGATCATATCTCATAGCACTCATAGAATAAGGATCCACCATATAGGTATTACAAGTATGGCCATAATCATGTTAGGAAGCTCATATGGCACTACGAACTACGAAGAACATGAGAGAAATACATAAATCTACTGCCACAAACCCTTATTCCAGAGGTGGATTACTCCCCTTGATCATGGTGATGATGATGAAGACATTGCAGAAGGTGGAGATCCCTCCGACGGCGGCTCCGGCGGAGTTTCTCCCTCCAATATTCGCTTCTGCAGCCTCTGTTTTCGTGTTTCTGTCTTCTGCGGCGCTCTCCTCCCGAGAACTCTTCGGGGTCATATATATATAGTGATTTTTAGGTCAAAATACGTCGGTGGGCGAAAAGATCACGCGATTTGGACGATCGACGGCCGAAAGAGGTCAGGTGGCCCGCCCTACAAGTCTGAGCGCGCCACCTGGGCTCTTTTGGGCCTCAGGCCCCTCCAAGTGAGCTTCCAGGTCCTAGGGTGCTTCTCACGAAGAAAAATGACGCTCCAAAAATCCCAGCTTAATTTGACTCTGTATAGGTCTCTGAAAGTTAAAATTACACAAAATAGGGAATTCCTGTTCTGTATAGTTATAAACCAAATAAAGGGGGTCATTGGTAAATCCCCATAAATCAATATAAAACATGGTATTATAATCATATATGTTGCAAATATGTGGGAATTCAATATGATAAAGTACAAAGATCATGTATGCATTTTACATGCATCAACATCCCCAGGCTTAACATATGCTCGTCCCTGAGCATAAAGGTGATAAAACCAACATGGAATTTGGAGTTTATTATATAGCTTCTAAATAATCATGTAAAGTATCACAAGGTTCATTCAATAAAGAATGACAATAAGTAATATGAACTTATAAAGTGATAACTCTTAGATTCTACAAAGCATGCATAATAGTTAGCATTGTAATAAACATGAATGATAAGTAATATGAACCATAAAGCATGCTTAGGAGAATCCTATAGAATTGTTTGGAAGAATCTTTGTCCTCTCTTTTGATTCTTTGGACTTTCGACTCTTGAAAACAAGAAAGTAATTAGGGAATATATGTGCTAGACCTCCAACAAAAATAAAAAGGGAAAGATAGCAAAACAGTGAGATTTTGAGATATGCAATTCATGGAAACTATACTCATAAAGATGGGGTACCATGCATATCTTTGTTTGAGAGATATCTAAGATTCATGAGCTTGACCTCTTATAAGTAATCAAATATTGCCTCATTCTCCTGGTGCTAAGGATTACAACTCTTTCTAATAACTTTCGAATTGCCAATAGACCTTTCACATATTGTTTTAACCAAGTATCACAATGGGGTACCTCCTTGACGCCTGTACGAAAGGCAAAATAGGCTTATATAAGCTTCATCTTAAGCCATCCATACCCGGACAACAAGGACAACAATCTTTTGAGCATCCTCTCTAACTCTCTCTCGCTTTTTTCATACATATATATTTTCTCTTCTTTTTTCTGTCTTTCTTTTTCACTCTTCCTATTTTGAGGATGCTCGTGCTGAAGCTTTCGCCATGTAAGCATGGCTTCTAGTTAGCGTCCCATCGCTCTTTTCTAACAATATGCATACTCTAGTCTTTATGTTGACAATCCCCTTCTTTTCACAAGAGATAGCCATCAACGAACCCAAAAGAAGTGACAATCAACTTCAAGGTACAGAACCTTAATGGTCCAATGTTGAAAGACATCCCCATGTAAGAATGGTTAAGTTCTAGCTCATTACTCATAATCAGTCAAACCCATGATGTGCAAGGTGGTGTTTTCCTTCCACACCGTACTTTCCTATGAGCTTTGAATTACACAAAAAGGAATATTTTGAAATGGTTGGAGGCATAACACACATATTATACTTGGAATAGAAAGTGATATATAGGTAGATATGATAGACATTTTGGTTTTAGTGTAATTTGGAAACAAGTCTATGCTTGTGTGAGAATTCATTTCTTTAGGCTAGCAAGAGATCTAGAAGCATGTAATAGTATCCATAGAGATACTCATTCATCATCAAACAATGATACTTAAAATTAAACATCTATGTATACTAGTGATAAGTAGCACTGAATAAGGCACATAGAAAATCATCACTCAATAGAGCATGTGAAACTAGAAATACCATACACAAAATAAGTTTCACCTTTTAATTGGCATTCCTCCTTTTCTTTTATAATCATGCAACTTTATTTTTTTTGATCATTCAAAGATAGGAGATTTTGGACCAGTAACTAATTCATATGCATTATGAACATTCAATATGATGGTCCTTTCATTTTAAAAACAAAACTAGACACAAATAAAACAAGGATGCTTCATGTTTTGGCGAAAATTCTATGTTGCTCAAAAAACAGAGTTTAGAGGTGCTCAAACCATGAGTTTTAGAATGAGTCCAGTGGGGTGTCATGGGCATCCCCAATCTTACAATATTCATCATACTTGAATTAATCTCAGTTTTAAATTTTCTCCATTCCCTTTGAAAAAACCTCAACACAAAGTTTTATTCCCATTCTTTTCTATGGGGTGACATTAGTGGTATAAAGAAATCACGCTTTCTGCTATTTTTATCATAAATAAAATTATATATTCATGAAACAGAGAGCACATAATGTTCTACTAAAGTTCCAAGCAAAAATCATATTGATACTCAGAAGAATGGATCCGACATTAAAAGGCAGAATTTGTCTAGAATTTTTGCTGCAGCAAAACTGAATTTTTAATACTACTTAAACACGTTAGGAATTTTAGCCAATTTACGTGCATATAGAGGATGAAAAGTTACTACTATGAATTTTTCAAGATTTTAGGAGTTACCACAAAAATTAGGAAAACGTGCACTAAAAAGTGCTGTCTAGAAAACAGCAACTCCATAGTTTGTTTGCAACTTTAAACATCCAAATGGGTAAAAACTTGATACTCAACTTAAAAACCAGAGAATAAACTAAAAGAAAACCAACATGCTACCACAAGAATGTAGAACAAAAACAAAATATAAAATCATCTCGGGTTGCCTCCTGTAAAGCGCTTTCTTTATAGCCATGTAGCTAGGCTTACTTACTTGTTTTCAAGTTGTATGGAGATTGCGTGGTAGCTTGAATATTGGTGCTACCTCCTTCTTCCTTGGAAAGTGCTCCATATACTTCTTATTTGGGAATTTAATTTAACATTCCCTTCTTTAGAATCAATGATAGCTCATGTGGTTCTAAAAAAAGGTCTCCCAAAAATTATAGGACAAGAGGTATTGCTATCCATGTCCATAACAATAAAATCCACAGGCACATATGTCATATGTAATTCAACCATAACATTATTAAATCTTCCTAATTATTTTTTAGTTGAATCATCAACAACTAATAAATCAATAGAGTATTTTTCCATATTTTTAAGATTAAGCAAATCAAACAGCTCTTTAGATATAACAGAAACACTAGATCCTAAATCTAGAATAGCATGGTGTGTTTCTTTGTCAATAGAAATTAAAATCTTGGGGATCCAATCATCCCCAACCTTAGGTGGTATCATAGCCTCATTATTGTATCTTTTCTTTAATGACATAGTTAGCAATATAAGAACCAAAACCCGTTTGATGAACATTAATGGTAGGATCTTTAGAGAATTTCTCAAGAATAGCAATCAATTCATGCAAGCTACATTTATCAAGATCTAATAGTGGTTCCCTTACTTCACTAAGCATTTTCACTTCTTCAATTGGCTTATTGATGCGCGTAGATGTACACGTCCGTTGGGAACCCCAAGAGGAAGGTGTGATGCGCACAGCAGCAAGTTTTCCCTCAGAAAGAAACCAAGGTTATCGAACCAGTAGGAGCCAAGAAGCACGTGAAGGTTGTTGGTGGAGGAATGTAGTGCGGCGCAACACCAGTGAAACCGGCGCCAACGTGGAACCTGCACAACACAATCAAAGTACTTTGCCCCAACGTAACAGTGAGGTTGTCAATCTCACCGGCTTGCTGAAAACAAAGGATTAAGCGTATCGAGTGGAAGATGGTGGTTGTTTGCAAAGAACAGTAAAAGCAGTAGAATGTATTCAGATGTAAAGAATGGACCGGGGTCCACAGTTCACTAGTGGTGTCTCTCCAATAAGATAACTAACATGCTGGGTGAACAAATTACAGGTGAGCAATTGACAAATAAAGATTCAATACATATCAACGATGATTACTATGTGATTTAATCAGGGCATTACGAAAAAGTACATAGACCGCTATCCAGCATGCATCTATGCCTAAATAATCCACCTTCAGGTTATCATCCGAACCCCTTCCAGTATTAAGTTGCGAACAACAGATAATTGCATTAAGTATGGTGCGTAATGTAATCAACACAAATATCCTTAGACAAAGCATCAATGTTTTATCCCTAGTAGCAACAGCACATCCACAACCTTAGAACCTACTGTCACGATCCCAGATTTAATGGAGGCATGAACCCACTATCGAGCATAATTACTCCCTCTTGGAGTTACAAGTATCAACTTGGCCAGAGCCTCTACTAGCAACGGAGAGCATGCAAGAACATAAACAACACATATATGATAGATTGATAATCAACTTAACATAATATTCTATATTCATCGGATCTCACCAAACACAACATGTAGCATTACAAATAGATGATCTTGATCATGTTAGGCAGGTCACAAGATCTAATACAATGAAAGCACAAGCGGAGAAGACAACCATCTAGCTACTGCTATGGACCCATAGTCCAAGGATGAACTACTCACGCATCAATCCGGAGGCGGGCATGATGATGTAGAGCCCCTCCGGTGATGATTCCCCTCTCCGGCAGGGTGCCGGAGGCGATCTCCTGAATCCCCCGAGATGGGATTCGCGGCGGCGGCCTCTGATACGTCTCCAACGTATCGATAATTTCTTATGTTCCATGCTACTTTATTGATGATACCTACATGTTTTATGCACACTTTATGTCATATTTACGCATTTTCTGGAACTAACCTATTAACAAGATGCCGAAGTGCCAGTTCCTGTTTTCTGCTATTTTTGGTTTCAGAAATCCTAGTAACGAAATATTCTCGGAATTGGACGAAATCAACGCCAAGGTTCCTATTTTGCCCGGAAGCATCCAGAACACCCGAGAGTCGAGTAGGGGCCCTGTGGGCCCCAGATGATAGGGTGGCGCGGCCAGGGCTGGGCCCGCGCCACCCTATGGTGTGGTCGCCCCTTCGCCCCTCCGACGCCGCCTCTTCGCCTATATAAAGGTCCCTGACCTAAAAACCCTGACGGAGGAAGCCACGGTACGAGAAAACCTTCCAGAGCCGCCGCCATCGCGAAATCAAGATTCGGGGGACAGAAGTCTCTGTTCCGGCACCCTGCCGGACGGGGAATTGCCCCCGGAGTCATCTCCACCGCCGTCTTCACCGCCATCTTCACCGCCATCGCTGCCTCCATGATGAGGAGGGAGTAATTCACCCCCGGGGCTGAGGGCTCTACCGTAGCTATGTGGTTAATCTCTCTCTCTGTACTCCAATACAATGATCTCATGAGCTGCTTTACATGATTGAGATCCATATGATGAGCTTTGTATCGCTACTAGTTATGTGCTACTCATGTGATGTTATTAAAGTAGTCTATTCCTCCCGCATGGTGTAAAGGTGATTAGTGTGTGCACCGTGTGGTTCTTGTCGTATGCTATGATCATGATCTCTTGTAGATCGTGGAGTTAATTGTCATTATGATAGTATTGATGTGATCTATTCCTCCTTCATAGTGTAATGTGGACAGTGCGTGCGCTATGTTAGTTCTTGGTTTATTTTGCAATGATCTATTATGCTCTAAGGTTACTTAAACATGAATATCGAATGTTGTGGAGCTTGTTAACTCCGGCATTGAGGGTTCGTGTAATCCTACGCAACGAATGATGTTCATTATCAAACAAGAGTGTATGTAGCACATATGAGAAGAAGTATTTATTATGCGATCAATGTTGAGAGTGTCCACTAGTGAAAGTATGATCCCTAGGCCTTGTTCCTACATACTGCTATCGCTGCTTGTTTCATCGTTTTTATCTTTGCATTACTACTGCTGCGTTACATTATCGCTTGTTTACTTCCTACAATATTACTACCATCAATCGCACGCTGAAGCTATTTTCTGGCGCCGTACTACTTCTCATATTCATTCATACCACTTGTATTTCACTATCTCTTCGCCGAACTAGTGCACATATTAGGTGTGTTGGGGACACAAGAGACTTCTTGCTTTGTGGTTGCAGGGTTGCATGAGAGGGATATCTTTGACCTCTTCCTCCCTGAGTTCGATAAACCTTGGGTGATCCACTTAAGGGAAACTTGCTCCTGTTCTACAAACCTCTGCTCTTGGAGGCCCAACACTGTCTACAAGAATATAAGCACCCGTAGACATCAAGCACTTTTCTGGCGCCGTTGCCGGGGAGGGAAGGTAAACGGCACTCACACATTGGCAAGCCCGGCAACTAAGCACTTTTCCTCCCTCGTCAACTACGCGCCAAGTACTTTTCTGGCGCCGTTGCCGGGGAGGAAAGGTAAAAGGCACTCATACTTCGGTTCCAGGTAACAGTACTTTTCTAGGCGCCATTGTGTGTGTGCTCGAAGCTATTTCCTTTAGACTCTGCAATTGCGACATTTGGTTTCTTGTTTACACTAGTTAGGCATAATGGACAACAATGAGCTTCTTATTCTATTTCCTGATTTAAGACATGGATGGTTTGATGCGAAAATTAAAAAACCCATGGAACATATTAATATGAATGCTTTGAACACTATTGTTGCTAATGCTATGGAAAATTCTAAGCTTGGGGAAGCTGGCTTTGATGAGCATGATATTTTTAGTCCCCCAAGCATTGAGGAGAAAAATTACTTTGATGATACTTTGCCTCCCATTTATGATGATTATAATGATAGTAGTCTTTTGTTACCACCTGTTATGGAGGATAAATTTGATTATGATTACAATATACCTCCTATATTTGATAGCTACTTTGTTGAATTTTCTCCCACTACAATTAATAAGAATGACTATGCTTATGTTGGGGGTAGTAATTATTTTATGCATGAGACTCATGATAAGAATGCTTTATGTGATAGCTATATTGTTGAGTTTGCTCATGTTGCTACTGAAAGTTATTATGAGAGAGGAAAATATGGTTGTAAAAATTTTCATGTTACTAAAACACCTCTCTATGTGCTGAAATTTTTGAAGCTACACTTGTTTTATCTTCCTATGCTTGTTACTTTGCTCTTCATGAACTTGTTTATTTACAATATTCCTATGCATAGGAAGCATGTTAGGCTTAAATGTGTTTTGAAATTGCTTCTTGATGTTCTCTTTTGCTTCATTGTCTATTTTCATGAGAGCATCATTAAAACTGCTGAGCCCATCTTAATGGCTATAAAGAAAGAACTTCTTGGGAGATAACCCATGTGTTTTTTTTGCTACAATACTTTGTTTTATATTTGTGTCTTGGAAGTTGTTTACTACTGTAGCAACCTCTCCTTATCATGTTTTTGTGCCAAGTAAAGTTTCTATGTTAAAGTTGATGTTATATTTGGGATCGCTGCGCAGAAACAGCATTGCTGTCTGTCACGAATCTGGGCACAGGCCTCTGTAGAAAATTCGAAAAAATCTGCCAATTTACGAGCGTGATCCTCAGATATGTACGCAACTTTCATTAGTTTTGAGTTTTTCCATTTGAGCAAGTCTGGTGCCAGCTTTAAATTCGTCTTTACGGACTGTTCTGTTTTTGACAGATTCTGCCTTTTATTTCGCATTGCCTCTTTTGCTATGCTGGATTCATTTCTTTGATCCATTAATGTCCAGTAGCTTTATGCAATGTCCAGAAGTGAAAAGAATGTTTGTGTCACCTCTGAACATGTGAATTTTTGATTATGCACTAACCCTCTAATGAGTTTGCTTGAAGTATGGTGTGAAGGAAGTTTTCAAGGGTCAAGAGAGGAGGATGATATACTACGATCAAGAAGAATGAAAAGTCTAAGCTTGGGGATGCCCCGGTGGTTCATCCCTGCATATTTCAAGAAGACCCAAGCATCTAAGCTTGGGGATGCCCAAGGCATCCCCTTCTTCATCGACAAAGTATCAGGTTCCTTCTCTTGAAACTATATTTTTATTCGGTCACATCTTATGTACTTTACTTGGAGCGTCTGTGTGCTTTTATTTTTGTTTTTGTTTTGTTATCTTAGTTCTCTGAATAAGTTCATCCTTGTGTGGGAGAGAGACACGCTCCGCTGGTTCGTATGAACACATGTGTTCTTAGCTCATAATATTCATGGCGAAGTTTCCTCTTCGTTAAATTGTTATATGGTTGGAATTGGAAAATGCTACATGTAGTAATTGCTAAACTGTCTTGGATAATGTGATACTTGGCAATTGTTGTGCTCATGTTTAAGCTCTTGCATCATATACTTTGCACCTATAGTGAAGAAATACATAGAGCATGCTAAAATTTGGTTTGCATAATTGGTCTCTCTAAGGTCTAGATAATTTCTAGTATTGAGTTTTGAACAACAAGGAAGACGGTGTAAAGTCTTATAATGTTTACAATATGTCTTTTATGTGAGTTTTGCTGCACCGCTTCATATTTGTGTTTGTTTCAAATAACCTTGCTATCCTAAACCTTGTATCGAGAGGGAATACTTCTCATGCATCCAAATTCCTTGAGCCAACTACTATGCCATTTGTGTCCACCATACCTAGCTACTACATGGTATTTCTCCGCCATTCCAAAGTAAATTGCTTGAGTGCTACCTTTAAAACTCCATCATTCGCCTTTGCAATATATAGCTCATGGGACAAAATAGCCTTAAAAACTATCGTAGTATTGAATATGTACTTATGCATTTTATCTCTTATTAAGTTGCTTGTTGTGCGATAACCATGCTTCTGGGGAACGCCATCAATTACTCTTTATTGAATATCATGTGAGTTGCTATGCATGTCCGTCTTGTCTGAAGGATCTATCACCTTAATGATTGGAGCATGCAAATTGTTAGAGAAGAACATTGGGCCGCTAACTAAAGCCATGAATCATGGTTGAAGTTTCAGTTTTGGACATATATCCTCAATCTCATATGAGAATAATAATTGTTGCTACATGCTTATGCATTAAAGAGGAGTCCATTATCTGTTGTCCATGTTGTCCCGGTATGGATGTCTAAGTTGAGAATAATCAAAAGCGAGAAATCCAAAATGCGAGCTTTCTCCTTAGACCTTTGTACAGGCGGCATGGAGGTACCCCTTTGTGACACTTGGTTGAAACATGGCATTGCAAAGATCCGGTAGTCCAAGCTAAGTAGGACAAGGTGCGGGCACTATTAGTATACTATGCATGAGGCTTGCAACTTGTAAGATATAATTTACATAACTCATATGTTTTATTACTACCGTTGACAAAATTGTTTCATGTTTTCAAAATAAAAGCTCTAGCACAAATACAGCAATCGATGCTTTCCTCTTTGAAGGACTTTTCTTTTACTTTTATTGTTGAGTCAGTTTACCTATCTCCCTCCACCTTAAGAAGCAAACACTTGTGTGAACTGTGCATTGATTCCTACATACTTGCATATTGCACTTATTATATTACTTTATGTTGACAATATCCATGAGATATACATGTTATAAGTTGAAAGCAACCGCTGAAACTTAATCTTCCTTTGTGTTGCTTCAATACTTTTACTTTGAATTATTACTTTATGAGTTAACTCTTATGCAAGACTTATTGATGCCTGTCTTGAAAGTGCTATTCATGAAAAGTCATTGCTTTATGATTCAGTTGTTTACTCATGTCATTACCATTGTTTTGATCGCTGCATTCATCTCATATGTTTACAAATAGTATGATCAAGATTATGATGGCATGCCACTTCAGAAATTATCTTTGTTATCGTTTTACCTGCTCGGGACGAGCAGAACTAAGCTTGGGGATGCTGATACGTCTCCAACGTATCGATAATTTCTTATGTTCCATGCTACTTTATTGATGATACCTACATGTTTTATGCACACTTTATGTCATATTTACGCATTTTCTGGAACTAACCTATTAACAAGATGCCGAAGTGCCAGTTCCTGTTTTCTGCTATTTTTGGTTTCAGAAATCCTAGTAACGAAATATTCTCGGAATTGGACGAAATCAACGCCAAGGTTCCTATTTTGCCCGGAAGCATCCAGAACACCCGAGAGCCGCCAGAGGGGGGCCCTGTGGGCCCCAGATGATAGGGTGGCGCGGCCAGGGCTGGGCCCGCGCCACCCTATGGTGTGGTCGCCCCTTCGCCCCTCCGACGCCGCCTCTTCGCCTATATAAAGGTCCCTGACCTAAAAACCCTGACGGAGGAAGCCACGGTACGAGAAAACCTTCCAGAGCCGCCGCCATCGCGAAATCAAGATTCGGGGGACAGAAGTCTCTGTTCCGGCACCCTGCCGGACGGGGAATTGCCCCCGGAGTCATCTCCACCGCCGTCTTCACCGCCATCTTCACCGCCATCGCTGCCTCCATGATGAGGAGGGAGTAATTCACCCCCGGGGCTGAGGGCTCTACCGTAGCTATGTGGTTAATCTCTCTCTCTGTACTCCAATACAATGATCTCATGAGCTGCTTTACATGATTGAGATCCATATGATGAGCTTTGTATCGCTACTAGTTATGTGCTACTCATGTGATGTTATTAAAGTAGTCTATTCCTCCTGCATGGTGTAAAGGTGATTAGTGTGTGCACCGTGTGGTTCTTGTCGTATGCTATGATCATGATCTCTTGTAGATCGTGGAGTTAATTGTCATTATGATAGTATTGATGTGATCTATTCCTCCTTCATAGTGTAATGTGGACAGTGCGTGCGCTATGTTAGTTCTTGGTTTATTTTGCAATGATCTATTATGCTCTAAGGTTACTTAAACATGAATATCGAATGTTGTGGAGCTTGTTAACTCTGGCATTGAGGGTTCGTGTAATCCTACGCAACGAATGATGTTCATTATCAAACAAGAGTGTATGTAGCACATATGAGAAGAAGTATTTATTATGCGATCAATGTTGAGAGTGTCCACTAGTGAAAGTATGATCCCTAGGCCTTGTTCCTACATACTGCTATCGCTGCTTGTTTACTGTTTTACTGCGTTACTACTGCTTGTTTACTTCCTACAATATTACTACCATCAACTGCACGCCAGTAAGCTATTTTCTGGCGCCGTACTACTTCTCATATTCATTCATACCACTTGTATTTCACTATCTCTTCGCCGAACTAGTGCACCTATTAGGTGTGTTGGGGACACAAGAGACTTCTTGCTTTGTGGTTGCAGGGTTGCATGAGAGGGATATCTTTGACCTCTTCCTCCCTGAGTTCGATAAACCTTGGGTGATCCACTTAAGGGAAACTTGCTACTGTTCTACAAACCTCTGCTCTTGGAGGCCCAACACTGTCTACAAGAATAGAAGCACCCGTAGACATCAGCCTCTCAGTAATGTTTTCCGTATCGTGGCTCTCGGTACAGGGGGTTTCGCGATGGAGGCTTTAAGTAGGCGGAAGGGTAGGTCAAAGGGCGGCACGAGGGGCCCACACCACAGGCCGGCGCGGCCAGGGCCTGGGCCGCGCCGCCCTGGTGTGTGGCCACCTCGTGGCCCCACTTCGTCTCCTATTCGGTCTTCTGGAAGCTTCGTGCAAAAATAGGACCCTGGGCGTTGATTTCGTCCAATTCCGAGAATATTTCCTTACTAGGATTTCTGAAACCAAAAACAGCAGAAAAACAGCAACTGGCACTTCGGCATCTTGTTAATAGGTTAGTGCCGGAAAATGTAAAATAACGCTGTAAAGTATGTATAAAACATTCAAGTATTGTAATAAAAGTAGCATGGAACATAAGAAATTATAGATACGTTTGAGACGTATCAAGCATCCCCAAGCTTAGTTCCTACTCGTCCTCGAGTAGGTAAACGATAACACAAATAATTTCTGAAGTGACATGCTACCAACATAATCTTGATCAACATTATTGTAAAGCATATGAGATGAATGGAGTGATCTGAACAAAAGATTGCTAACAAAGATAATGACTAAGCAAATGAATCATATAGAAAAACTTTTCATGAATAATACTTTCAAACAAGTATCAATAAGACTTGCATAAGAGATAACTCATAAGCAATAAATTCAATGTAGAATGAATTGAAGCAACACAAAGGATGATTAAGTTTCAGCAATTGCTTTCAACTTGTAACATGTATATCTCATGGATATTTGTCAACATAGAGTAATATAACAGGAGCAATAAGTAAACATGTAAGAATCAATGCACACAGTCAGCACAAGTGTTTGCTTCTAAGATAGAAGGGAATGGGTAAACTGACTCAACAATAAAGTAAAAGATTGGCCCTTCGCAGAGGGAAGCATTGATTACTATTTTTGTGCTAGAGCTTTTGTTTTGAAAACATAGAAACAATTTTGTCAACGGTAGTAATAATTCATATGTGCTATGCATAATACTTCCTACAAGTTGCATGCCTCATGCATAGAGTACCAATAGTGCTCGCACCTTGTCCTACTATCTCGGAAAACACGGATTCTCATCGCATAACATATGTTTCAACCAAGTGTCACAAAGGGGTACCTCTATGCCGCCTGTACAAGTGTCTAAGGAGAAAGCACGCATTGGATTTCTCGCTTTTGATTATTCTCAACTTAGACATCCATACCGGGACAACATAGACAACAGATAATGGACTCCTCTTTTTAATGCTTAAGCATTCAACAATAGTTAATATTCTCATAAGAGATTGAGGTTGTATGTCCAAACTGAAACTTCCACCATGATACATGGCTTTAGTTAGCGGCCCAATGTTCTTCTCTAACATATGCATACTCAAACCATTTGATCATGAAATCCACTACTTCAGACAAGACGAACATGCATAACATCTCACATGATATCCAACAAAGATAAAGTTGATGGCGTCCCCAGAAAACATGGTTACCGCTCAACAAGCAACTTATAAAAATTAAGACACATAACTACATATTCATCACCACAATAGTTTTTAAGCTATTTGTCCCATGAGCTATATATTGTAAAGGTAGAGTAATGAAATTTAAAGGTAGCACTCAAGTAATTTACTTTGGAATGGCAGAAAAATACCACATAATGGTAGATATGGTGGACACAAATGGCATGGAGTTTGGCTCAAGGTGTTTGGATGCACGAGAAGCAATTCCTCTCAGTACAAAGTTTGGGCTAGCAAGGTTGTTTGAAGCAAACACAAGTATGAACAGATACAGCAAAACTCACACAAGAACATATTGCAAGCATTATAAGGCTCTACACTGTCTTCCTTGTTGTTCAAACACTTTACCCGAAAATATCTAGACTTAGAGAGATCAATCATGCAAACCAAATTAAACAAGCTCTACAGTAGTTCTTCATTAATAGATTAAACTACATGATGCAAGAGCTTAAACATGATCTAAGAGAGCTCAAACAATTGCCAAATTGTCAAACCATATGCATCATTTTCCAATTCCAACCAAATAGCAATTTTAACGAAGCAATAAGCTTTCGCCATGAACATTAAAGCACAATTAAGAACACAAGTGTTCCATAAGAAAAAGCGGAGCGTAATATCTCCAATATAAGAATGGCGAGATCCAACTTTATTCAAAACAAAACAAAAATAAAAACAAACCGACGCTCCAAGTAAAGAACATAAGAATGTGACGGAATAAAAATATAGTTTCACTAGAAGTGACCTGATAATGTTGTCGATGAAGAAGGGGATGCCTTGGGCATCCCCAAGCTTAGATGCTTGAGTCTTCTTAAAATATGCAGGGATGAACCACTGGGGCATCCCCAAGCTTAGACCTTTCAATCTTCTTGATCATAGTATATCATCCTCTTCTCTTGACCCTTGAAAACTTCCTTCACACAAACTTCAAGCAAACTCATGAGAGGGTTAGTGCTTAACCACAAATTCATATATTCAGAGGTGACACAATCATTCCTAACACTTCTAGACATTGCACAAAGCTTCTGAAAGTTAATGGAACAAAGAAACTCATTCAACATAGCAAAAGCGGCAATGCGAAATAAAAGACAGAATCTGTCAAAAACAGAACAGTCCGTAAAGATGCTTCTGGACTGGGCACTTAACTTGCTCAAATGGAAAAACTCAAAACTAATGAAAGTTGCGTACATATCTGAGGATCACGCTCGTAATTTTGCATATTTTTTAGATTTTTTTACAGAGACTTATGCCAGAATTCGTGACAGACAGCAATGCTGTTTCTTCGCAGCGATCCCAAATATAACATCAACTTTAGCATAGAAACTTTACTTGGCACAAAAACATGATAAGGAGAGGTTGCTACAGTATTAAACAACTTCCAAGACTCAACAAAACAAAAATTGCTGTAGTAAAATAAACACATGGGTTATCTCCCAAGAAGTGCTTTTCTTTAACGCCTTTCAGCTAGGCGCAGAAAGTGCAAATCAAGTAACATCAAGAGATGGAGCATCAACATTCTTACCAGAGGCTTTAAGCCTACTCTTCTTACTTTTTGGTTTAGGGAATACATGACCGCATCCGGGTGTAGAGGTAAAATTTAGAGTGCCTTTCCCCATATCTATGATTGCTCCCATGAGTTTCAGCAGAGATCTTCCAAGCGTAATTTGTCCTATCCCTACACATTCAACAACAAGATAATCAGTGGATACCGTTCTTCCAAGAAAGGTTGTGAAAACACCTTCAGCTATTCCCTTAGGAATTATAACAGAATTATCAGTAAGAGTTATTCCTTCTCCTCCTTCAGTAAGTTCCCAAAGTGTCAAAGATTCATAAATGCTTTTAGGCATAAGGCAGAACTCAGACATAATATCACAGCGGGCATAAAAAAATTCACCACAAATGGTAACTTTTATAGTATGCACCCACATTGAAGGTTCAAAGCTTAATGGAACATAATCATAAAATTCGCGAATATGGTTGTACCCTTCTTTTAAACAAGATATATTCGTTTCGAGAGTGTTCAATCTATTAAGAATGCTAGCAAGAGATGAATCAAAGTTACTAGCAGAGCTAGACGATGTGACTAATTTTTTTACGGCATTAAAAGCTTGATCTCCATCACAATGAAGGAAATCTCCTCCCACTACAGCATCTAAGGCATATCTATAGCGAAGAATAAGCCCAAAATAAAGGTTACTAAGAAGCAAACTTAGAGGCATTTTAGGTTCAGTTCTACTATAAGAATCAAAAATTCTAGACCAAGCTTTCTCAAAACTCTCCTCACCCCCTTGTTTAAAAGTAAAGATCGATTCCTCAGGTGATAGAGCGACAACTACAGGACTAGTCATGATAATAAATGCAAGTAAAATTTTTTTTTGTGTTTTAATATAGAGCTAGTAAATAAGATAATAAGTAAAGTAACTAACTTTTTTGTGTTTTTAATATGTAGCAAACAAGACAGTAAATAAAGTAAAGCTAGCAACTAATTTTTGTGTGTTTTGTTTAAGTGCAGCAAACAAAGTAGTAAATAAAATAAAGCAAGACAAAAACAAAGTAAAGAGATTGGAAGTGGAGACTCCCCTTGCAGCGTGTCTTGATCTCCCCGGCAACGGCGCCAGAAAAAGAGCTTGACGCGCGTAGATGTACACGTCTGTTGGGAACCCCAAGAGGAAGGTGTGATGCGCACAGCAGCAAGTTTTCCCTCAGAAAGAAACCAAGGTTATCGAACCAGTAGGAGCCAAGAAGCACGTGAAGGTTGTTGGTGGAGGAATGTAGTGCGGCGCAACACCAGTGAAACCGGCGCCAACGTGGAACCTGCACAACACAATCAAAGTACTTTGCCCCAACGTAACAGTGAGGTTGTCAATCTCACCGGCTTGCTGAAAACAAAGGATTAAGCGTATCGAGTGGAAGATGGTGGTTGTTTGCAAAGAACAGTAAAAGCAGTAGAATGTATTCAGATGTAAAGAATGGACTGGGGTCCACAGTTCACTAGTGGTGTCTCTCCAATAAGATAACTAACATGCTGGGTGAACAAATTACAGGTGAGCAATTGACAAATAAAGATTCAATACATATCAACGATGATTACTATGTGATTTAATCAGGGCATTACGACAAAGTACATAGACCGCTATCCAGCATGCATCTATGCCTAAATAATCCACCTTCAGGTTATCATCCGAACCCCTTCCAGTATTAAGTTGCGAACAACAGATAATTGCATTAAGTATGGTGCGTAATGTAATCAACACAAATATCCTTAGACAAAGCATCAATGTTTTATCCCTAGTAGCAACAGCACATCCACAACCTTAGAACCTACTATCACGATCCCAGATTTAATGGAGGCATGAACCCACTATCGAGCATAATTACTCCCTCTTGGAGTTACAAGTATCAACTTGGCCAGAGCCTCTACTAGCAACGGAGAGCATGCAAGAACATAAACAACCCATATATGATAGATTGATAATCAACTTAACATAATATTCTATATTCATCGGATCTCACCAAACACAACATGTAGCATTACAAATAGATGATCTTGATCATGTTAGGCAGCTCACAAGATCTAAAACAATGAAAGCACAAGCGGAGAAGACAACCATCTAGCTACTGCTATGGACCCATAGTCCAAGGATGAACTACTCACGCATCAATCCGGAGGCGGGCATGATGATGTAGAGCCCCTCCGGTGATGATTCCCCTCTCCGGCAGGGTGCCGGAGGCGATCTCCTCAATCCCCCGAGATGGGATTCGCGGCGGCGGCCTCTCAGTTATGTTTTCCGTATCGTGGCTCTCGGTACAGGGGGTTTCGCGACGGAGGCTTTAAGTAGGCGGAAGGGTAGGTCAAAGGGCGGCACGAGGGGCCCACACCACAGGCCGGCGCGGCCAGGGCCTGGGCCGCGCCGCCCTGGTGTGTGGCCACCTCGTGGCCCCACTTCGTCCCCTCTTCGGTCTTCTGGAAGCTTCGTGCAAAAATAGGACCCTGGGCGTTGATTTCGTCCAATTCCGAGAATATTTCCTTACTAGGATTTCTGAAACCAAAAACAGCAGAAAAACAGCAACTGACACTTCGGCATCTTGTTAATAGGTTAGTGCCGGAAAATGTAAAATAACGCTGTAAAGTATGTATAAGACATTCTAGTATTGTAATAAAAGTAGCATGGAACATAAGAAATTATAGATACGTTTGAGACGTATCACTTATCATTAGCAAGCATAAGTGTTTCTTTTTCATCCATAGCATTTAAAGTTGTGTTTTCCTTTTCTTTAGGAGGTATAATAATATTCTCTTCTTCTTCTTTCTCCTCTATTTCATATTCTTCTTTGACATACATATTTTAATTCCAGCACTTTTTATACTCTTATATATATTATCATCTACCAACATTCCATCCAAAATCATAAAATCATCATAAGGCTTGTTAAAGAAAAAGCGTATGTCGGATTCTTTGTCTAAAAGACGCTTACTATGTTGGTTTAGGCCAAAGTAAAAACTATTCAATAGCATCCAATCTCTTATCCCATGTTCCAAATTGCATGTGAATTTTTAAAATCTTCTCCAAGCTTGAATGACACTCTCCTTTTCTAGTTGCTTAAAATCAAGCATAAGTTTTTGATACTAAAGGGTGTACTCCTTCAAATTTTTCTAGAAATGAAGCCCTTATATTAAACATTAATTTTTCTCTTTTTCAGGTACACTTTCATACCACGCTCTAGATAATCCTAGCAGGGAGTGTGGGAATAACTTGACTCTTAACACCCCAGGATCCATATTAGGAGGGCTAATTTTATCACAAAGTTTGTCAAAAAAATTTAAAATGCGACTCAGCGGTTGTGGTATTCCCATTATCAAACCTAGTATTATAGATTGTGATCATTATCATGGGATTAATGCTGCTCTATAGATTTGTTTTGTGGGTAGCATAACTGCAACCAAGTGTTCACATTTTCAATCTTTTTTGATACCTAATCATACTTGCTTAACAGGAAATTAAAACTATTTTTATGTGTTTTTGAATTTTTATGAAAAAGAACTAGAAAGCAAAGACTAAAAACAAGACAAGTAAAATACAATGCAAAATCTAAAAGATATAAGAGAGCTCATAGCGGTGCAACCTCCCCAAGGTTAGGTATTTGCAATAAGTTGATGAAGAAAGCAACGAAACCAGAAATCGTCTTGCTAATGCCTTGGAGTTGATGTACTCACAGCTTGATGAGAATGCAGTTGTAAGATACTCTTCCAGTTCCCCGGCAACAGCTGCAGAAAATTGTCTTGTGGATCTTGACAGCACCAGCAAAAGGGTCTTGATACGTTGGCACTCCAAGTGCAGAGTGTGCAGTTTAGGAAGCAATTTTCCCCACAAGGGTGACTCGAGGGTAATATCGAACTCTCGGGGAAAACTACGCAAATAGGTATCTCCCCCTCTCTTCTTCTAGCATCCTGCAAAGTAAAATAAAGCCTTGTGTCCCCAACTCCACCGTGTGGTTGTCAAGCACAAGGTTTCGTGTAAGTAAATAAAACACAAGTAGTAATAAAATAACTTAAACTAGACAAAATAAAGTAACTAAGTAAAAACAGTAAAAAGGTTGATTGTTTTGGGGGTTTTGGATGCAAATAAGATAAGTAAATATTTTTGTATTTCAGAATAAAATAATGCAGCAAATGAAAAGTAAGATAAGAATATAAAGGTGTTTCTTATGACAAAAAGTGGACCGGGGTTCATGGTTGAATTGACTATTCTCTCTTTTAAGTTGTACTGGACAATAACAATTCATCAATGAAATATGACGATTAAAATAATAACATGTGAAAGATACCCATTCATATGGGCATCACGTCCTAACATAGATATGCAATGCATCTCTCTTATACTCCACAAGAAAGGGAAAGATCCATGAAATCATGTATTAAGAATTAACATAGCATAGCCATAAGTACTTTAACATGATGTTTGAATATCAAATATGGTACCTTGAACAAACAAGATCATCACTTTTGTCACGTGAGGAACATAGCACATGCATTCACTTTATCCCTAGTGAGGTAGCAAAAGAAAAGGCAAAACCATTATAGATCATGAATTTCTTGTCACTATTCAATCACTAAAACCATGCTACTCCATCTAATACACACTCTTGCATAATAGCTGGATCAAAACCAATATTTAAGAACAGGGTACATGATGCGCGTAGATGTACACGTCCGTTGGGAACCCCAAGAGGAAGGTATGATGCGCACAGTGGCAAGTTTTCCCTCAGAAAGAAACCAAGGTTTAATCGAACCAGGAGGAGCCAAGAAGCACGTTGAAGGTTGATGGTGGCGAAATGTGATGCGGCGCAACACCAGGGATTCCGGCGCCAACGTGGAACCTGCACAACACAACCAAAGTACTTTGCCCCAACGAAACAGTGAGGTTGTCAATCTCACCGGCTTGCTGTAACAAAGAATTAACCGTATTGTGTGGAAAATGATTGTTTGCGAAGAAAACAGTAAAACAAGTATTGCAGTAGATTGTATGCGATGTAAAGAATAGGACCGGGGTCCACAGTTCACTAGAGGTGTCTCTCCCATAAGATTAAAGCATGTTGGGTGAACAAATTACAGTCGGGCAATTGACAAATAGAAAAGGGCATAACAATGCATATACATGATATGATAAATATAGTGAGATATAATTGGGCATTACGACAAAGTACATAGACCGCCATCCAGCATGCATCTATGCCTAAAAAGTCCACCTTCAGGTTATCATCCGAACCCCTTCCAGTATTAAGTTGCAAGCAACAGACAATTGCATTAAGTATGGTGTGTAATGTAATCAACAACTACATCATTAGACATAGCATCAATGTTTTATCCCTAGTGGCAACAGCACATCCACAACCTTAGAACTTTCTTTCACTGTCCCAGATATCAATGGAGGCATGAACCCACTATCGAGCATAAATACTCCCTCTTGGAGTTAAGAGCAAAAACTTGGCCAGAGCCTCTACTAATAACGGAGAGCATGCAAGATCATAAACAACACATAAGTAATAGATTGATAATCACCATAACATAGTATTCTCTATCCATCGGATCCCGACAAACACAACATATAGTATTACAGATAGATGATCTTGATCATGTTAGGCAGCTCACAAGATCCAACAATGAAGCATATAAGGAGAAGATGACCATCTAGCTACTGCTATGGACCCATAGTCCAGGGGTGAACTACTCACTCATCACTCCGGAGGCGATCATGGCGATGAAGAGTCCTCCGGGAGATGATTCCCCTCTCCGGCAGGGTGCCGGAGGCGATCTCCTGAATCCCCCGAGATGGGATTCGCGGCGGCGGCGTCTCAGTAAGGTTTTCCGTATCGTGGCTCTCGGTACAGAGGGTTTCGCGACGAAGACTTTAAGTAGGCGGAAGGGCAACGCGGGGGGCCACACGAGGGCCCCACACGCTAGGGCCGCGCGACCAGGGCCTGGGCCGCGCCGCCCTAGTGTGGCGGCGACTCGTGGCCCCACTTCCTTTCCCCCTCGGTCTTCTGGAAGCTTCGTGCAAAAATAGGACCCTGGGCGTTGAATTCGTCCAATTCCGAGAATATTTCCTTACTAGGATTTCTGAAACCAAAAACAGCAGAAAACAGCAACTGGCTCTTCGGCATCTTGTTAATAGGTTAGTGCCGGAAAATGCGTAATACGACATATAATGTGTATAAACCATGTAGATATCATCAATAATGTAGCATGGAACATAATAAATTATCGATACGTCGGAGACGTATCAGCATCCCCAAGCTTAGTTCTGCTCGTCCCGAGCAGGTAAACGATAACAAGGATAATTTCTGGAGTGACATGCCATCATAACCTTGATCATACTATTGTAAACATATGTAATGAATGCAGCGATCAAAACAATGGTAATGACATGAGTAAACATATGAATCATAAAGCAAAGACTTTTCATGAATAGTACTTCAAGACAAGCATCAATAAGTCTTGCATAAGAGTTAACTCATAAAGCAATAAATCAAAGTAAAGGTATTGAAGCAACACAAAGGAAGATTAAGTTTCAGCGGTTGCTTTCAACTTATAACATGTATATCTCATGGATAGTGTCAATGTAAAGTAATATAACAAGTGCAATATGCAAGTATGTAGGAATCAATGCACAGTTCACACAAGTGTTTGCTTCTTGAGGTGGAGAGAAATAGGTAAACTGACTCAACAATAAAAGTAAAAGAAAGGTCCTTCAAAGAGGAAAGCATCGATTGCTATATTTGTGCTAGAGCTTTTATTTTGAAAACATGAAACAATTTTGTCAACGGTAGTAATAAAGCATATGAGTTATGTAAATTATATCTTACAAGTTGCAAGCCTCATGCATAGTATACTAATAGTGCCCGCACCTTGTCCTAATCGGCTTGGACTACCGGATCATCGCAATACACATGTTTCAACCAAGTGTCACAAAGGGGTACCTCCATGCCGCATGTACAAAGGTCTAAGGAGAAAGCTCGCATTTTGGATTTATCGCTTTTGATTATTCTCAACTTAGACATCCATACCGGGACAACATGGACAACAGATAATGGACTCCTCTTTAATGCATAAGCATGTGGCAACAATTATTATTCTCATATGAGATTGAGGATATATGTCCAAAACTGAAACTTCCACCATGATTCATGGCTTTAGTTAGCGGCCCAATGTTCTTCTCTAACAATATGCATGCTCCAACCATTAAGGTGGTAGATCTCTCTTACTTCAGACAAGACGGACATGCATAGCAACTCACATGATATTCAACAAAGAATAGTTGATGGCGTCCCCAGAAGCATGGTTATCGCACAACAAGCAACTTAATAAGAGATAAAGTGCATAAGTACATATTCAATACCACAATAGTTTAACAATTTAACGAAGAAGTTTCAACCTTCGCCTTGAACATTATGAGTAAAGCCTAAGGACATATTTGTCCATATGCAACAGCGGAGCGTGTCTCTCTCCCATACAGTGAATGCTAGGATCCATTTTATTCAAACAAAAACAAAAAAAAAACAAAACAAACCGACGCTCCAAGCAAAGTACATAAGATGTGACTGAATAAAAATATAGTTCCAGGGGAGGAACCTGATGATGTTGTCGATGAAGAAGGGGATGCCTTGGGCATCCCCAAGCTTAGACGCTTGAGTCTTCTTAAAATATGCAGGGATGAACCACGGGGGCATCCCCAAGCTTAGAGCTTTCACTCCTCTTGATCATAGTATATCATACTCCTCTCTTGACCCTTGAAAACTTCCTTCACACCAAACTTCAAGCAAACTCATTAGAGGGTTAGTGCACAATTAAAAATTCACATATTCAGAGGTGACACAATCATTCTTAACACTTCTGGACATTGCACAAAGCTACTGGACATTAATGGATCAAAGGAATTCATCCAACATAGCAAATACGGCAATGCGAAATAAAAGGCAGAATCTGTCAAAAACAGAACAGTCCGTAAAGACGAACCTGAAAGGGGCACTAGACTTGCTCAAATGGAAATACTCAAAACTAATGAAAGTTGCGTACATATCTGAGGATCACGCTCGTAATTTTGCAGATCTTTTCGAATTTTTTACAGAGAATTATGCCAGAATTCGTGACAGACAGCAATGTTGTTTCTGCGCAGCGATCCCAAATATAACATCAACTTTAACATAGAAACTTTACTTGGCACAAAAACATGATAAGGAGAGGTTGCTACAGTAGTAAAAAACTTCCAATACTCAACAAAACAAAAATTGCTGTAGTAAAATAAACACATGGGTTATCTCCCAAGAAGTGCTTTTCTTTAACGCCTTTCAGCTAGGCGCAGAAAGTGCAAATCAAGTAACATCAAGAGTAGAAGCATCAACATCATAACTTGTTCTAATAATAGAATCAAAAGGCAACTTCATTCTATTTCTAGGGAAGTGTTCCATACCTTTCTTGAGAGGAAATTGATATTTAATATTACCTTCTCTCATATCAATAACAGCACCAACGGTTCGAAGAAAAGGTCTTCCCAACACAATAGGAAAAGTTGCATTGCATTCAATATCCAAGACAACAAAATCAACGGGGACAAGGTTATTGTTAACCGTAATGCGCACATTATCAAACCTCCCCAAAGGTTTCTTTTTAACATTATCGGCAAGATTAACATCCAAATAACAATTCTTCAATGGTGGCAAGTCAAGCATATCATAAATCTTTTTAGGCATAACAGAAATACTTGCACCAAGATCACATAAAGCATTACATTCAAAGTCATTGAATTTCATTTTAATGATGGGCTCCCAACCATCTTCTAACTTTCTAGGAATAGAAGTTTCAAGTTTTAGTTTCTCTTCCCGAGCTTTAATGAGAGCATTTGTAATGTGTTTTGTAAAGGCTAAATTTATAGCACTAGCATTGGGACTTCTAGCAAGTTTTTGTAAGAACTTTATAACTTCAGTAATATGACAATCATCAAAATCTAAACCATTATGTTCTACAGCAATAGAATCATTGTCACCAATATTTTGAAAAATTTCAGCAGTTTTATCACAAGCAAAGAAGTAGCTTCAGGCAGTTTTGTACGCTTTGCACTAGGAGTAGAAACATTGCCAACACCATTTATTTTACCATTGATAGTACGAGGTGCAGCAACATGTGAAGAATTAACATTACTAGTGGTGGTAATAGTCCAAACTTTAGCTACATTATTCTCTTTAGCTAGTTTTTCATTTTCTTCTCTATCCCACCTAGCACGCAATTCAGCCATTAATCTTATATTCTCATTAATTCTAACTTGGATGGCATTTGCTGTAGTAGTAATCTTATTATCAATATCCTTATTAGGCATAACTTTCAATTTTAATAGATCAACATCAGAGGCAAGTCTATCAACTCTAGAAGCAATAATATCAATTTTATCAAGCTTTTTCTCAACAGATTTGTTAAAAGCAGTTTGTGTACTAATAAATTCTTTAAGCATGGCTTCAAGACCAGGGGGTACACTCCTATTATTGTTGTAAGAATTCCCATAAGAATTTCCATAACCATTACTATTAGCAGAAGGATATGGCCTATAGTTATTCCCAGAATTGTTCCTATAAGCATTGTTGTTGAAATTATTATTTTTAATGAAATTCACATCAACATTTTCTTCTTGAGCAACCAATGAAGCTAAAGGAACATTATTTGGATCAACATTAGATCTACCATTCACAAGCATAGACATAATCACATCAATCTTATCACTCAAGGAAGAGGTTTCTTCAACAGAATTTACCTTCTTACCTTGTGGAGCTCTTTCCGTGTGCCATTCAGAGTAATTTATCATCATATCATCAAGAAGCTTTGTAGCCGCTGATACGTCTCCAACGTATCGATAATTTCTTATGTTCCATGCTACTTTATTGATGATACCTACATGTTTTATGCACATTATATGTCGTATTTACGCATTTTCTGGAACTAACCTATTAACAAGATGCCGAAGTGCCGCCTCGTTTTGCTGTTTTTGGTTTCAGAAATCCTAGTAACGAAATATTCTCGGAATCGGACGAAATCAACGCCCAGGTTCCTATTTTTCCCGGAAGCTACCAGATCACCGAAGAGGGGCCAGAGATGGGCCAGGGGGCCCCACACCACACATGGGCGCGGGCCCAGGCCTGGCCGCGCCACCTGGTGGTGAGGGCACCCTGGTGCCCCTCCGAGGCTGCCCTTTCGCCTATATAAAGCCCCTGCATCGAAAACCCTTACGGAAGAAGCCACGATACGCGAAACCTTCCAGAGCCGCCGCCATCGCGAAGCCAAGATCTGGGGGATAGGAGTCTCTGTTCCGGCACCCTGCCGGACGGGGAAGTGCCCCCGGAAGGCTTCTCCATCGACACCGCTGCCATCTCCACCGCCATCTTCATCAACGCTGCTGCTCCCATGAGGAGGGAGTAGTTCTCCATCGAGGCTCGGGGCTGTACCGGTAGCTATGTGGTTCATCTCTCTCCTATGTACTTCAATACAATAATCTCATGAGCTGCCTTACATGATTGAGATTCATATGATGATGCTTGTAATCTAGATGTCATTATGCTAGTCAAGTGAGTTTTACTTATGTGATCTCCGGAGACTCCTTGTCCCACGTGTGTAAAGGTGACAGTGTGTGCACCGTGTGGGTCTCTTAGGCTATATTTCACAGAATACTTATTCACTGTTATGAATGGCATAGTGAAGTTCTTATTTATATCTCTTTATGATTGCAATGTGTTTTGTATCACAATTTATCTATGTGCTACTCTAGTGATGTTATTAAAGTAGTTTTATTCCTCCTGCACGATGTAATGGTGACAGTGTGTGCATCCGTGTTAGTACTTGGTTTATGCTATGATCATGATCTCTTGTAGATTGCGAAGTTAACTATTGCTATGATAGTATTGATGTGTATTATTCCTCCTACATAAGCGTGAAGGTGACAGTGTGCATGCTATGTTAGTACTTGGTTTAGTCGTGTCGATCTTTCTTGCACTCTAAGTTTATTTAAATATGAACATCTAATTGTGGAGCTTGTTAACTCCGGCATTGAGGGTTCGTGTAATCCTACGCAATGTGTTCATCATCCAACAAGAGTGTAGAGTATGCATTTATCTATTATGTTATGTGATCAATGTTGAGAGTGTCCACTAGTGAAAGTCTAATCCCTAGGCCTTGTTTCTAAATACTGCTATCGCTGCTTGTTTACTGTTTTACTGCGTTACTGCTACAAGCGTTACTACCGCTTGTTTACTTCCTACAATATTACTACCATCAATCGCACGCTTGACAAGCTATTTTCTGGCGCCGTACTACTGCTCATATTCATTCATACCACTTGTATTTCACTATCTCTTCGCCGAACTAGTGCACCTATTAGGTGTGTTGGGGACACAAGAGACTTCTTGCTATGTGGTTGCAGGGTTGCATGAGAGGGATATCTTTGACCTCTTCCTCCCTGAGTTCGATAAACCTTGGGTAATCCACTTAAGGGAAACTTGCTGCTGTTCTACAAACCTCTGCTCTTGGAGGCCCAACACTGTCTACAAGAATAGAAGCACCCGTAGACATCAAGCACTTTTCTGGCGCCGTTGCCGGGGAGGAAAGGTAAAAGGCACTCATACTCCGGTTCCTGTAATGTGATTTCTTTCTGGCGCCATTGTGTTTGTGCTCGAAGCTATTTCCTTTAGACTCTGCAATTGCGATATTTGGTTTCTTGTTTACACTAGTTAGGCATAATGGACAACAATGACCTTTTTATTCTATTTCCTGATTTAAGACATGGATGGTTTGATGCGAAAATTAAAAAACCCATGGAACATATTAATATGAATGCTTTGAACACTATTGTTGCTAATGATATGGAAAATTCTAAGCTTGGGGAAGCTGGCTTTGATGAGCATGATATTTTTAGTCCCCCAAGCATTGAGGAGAAAATTTACTTTGATGATACTTTGCCTCCCATTTATGATGATTATAATGATAGTAGTCTTTTGTTACCACCTGTTATGGAGGATAAATTTTATTATGATTACAATATACCTCCTATATTCGATAGCTACTTTGTTGAATTTGCTCCCACTACAATTAATAAGAATGACTATGCTTATGTTGGGAGTAGTAATTATTTTATGCATGAGACTCATGATAAGAATGCTTTATGTGATAGTTATATTGTTGAGTTTGCTCATGTTGCTACTGAAAGTTATTATGAGAGAGGAAAATATGGTTGTAAAAATTTTCATGTTACTAAAACACCTCTCTATGTGCTGAAATTTTTGAAGCTACACTTGTTTTGTCTTCCTATGCTTGCCATTATACTCTTCATGAACTTGTTTATTTACAAGATTCCTATGCATAGGAAGCATGTTAGACTTAAATGTGTTTTGAATTTGCCTCTTGATGCTCTCTCTTTGCTTCAAATACTATTTCTTGCGAGTGCATCATTAAAATTGCTGAGCCCATCTTAATGGCTATAAAGAAAGAACTTCTTGGGAGATAACCCATGTGTTATTTTGCTACAGTACTTTGTTTTATATTTGTGTTTTGGAAGTTGTTTACTACTGTAGCAACCTCTCCTTATCATGTTTTTGTGCCAAGTAAAGTTTCTATGCTAAAGTTGATGTTATATTTGGGATCGCTGCGCAGAAACAGCATTGCTGTCTGTCACGAATATGGGCACAGGCCTCTGTAGAAAATTCGAAAAAAATCTGCCAACTTACGAGCGTGATCCTCAGATATGTACGCAACTTTCATTAGTTTTGAGTTTTTCCATTTGAGCAAGTCTAGTGCCCCTTTCAGGTTCGTCTTTACGGACTATTCCGTTTTTGACAGATTCTGCCTTTTATTTCGCATTGCCTCTTTTGCTATGTTGGATTCATTTCTTTGATCCATTAATGTCCAGTAGCTTTATGCAATGTCCAGAAGTGAAAAGAATGTTTGTGTCACCTCTGAACATGTGAATTTTTGATTATGCACTAACCCTCTAATGAGTTTGCTTGAAGTTTGGTGTGAAGGAAGTTTTCAAGGGTCAAGAGAGGAGGATGATATACTACGATCAAGAAGAATGAAAAGTCTAAGCTTGGGGATGCCCCGGTGGTTCATCCCTGCATATTTCAAGAAGACCCAAGCATCTAAGCTTGGGGATGCCCAAGGCATCCCCTTCTTCATCGACAAAGTATCAGGTTCCTTCTCTTGAAACTATATTTTTATTCGGTCACATCTTATGTACTTTACTTGGAGCGTCTGTATGTTTTTGTTTTTGTTTTTGTTTGAATAAATGATTGTTTGGGAGAGAGACACGCTCCGCTGGTTCGTATGAACACATGTGTTCTTAGCTTTTAATTTTCATGGCGAAGGTTGAAACTGCTTCGTTAATTGTTATATGATTGGAAACGGGAAATGCTACATGTAGTAATTGGTGTAATGTATTGAATAATGTGATACTTGGCAATTGTTGTGCTCATATAGATCTTGTTTAAGCTCTTGCATCATGTACCTAGTACCCATTAATGAATAATTACATAGAGCTTGTTAAAATTTGGTTTGCATGATTGGTCTCTCTAAGTCTAGATATTTTCTGGTTGAGGTGTTTGAACAACAAGGAGACGATGTAAAGTCTTATAATGCTTACAATATGTTTATATGTGAGTCTTGCTGCACCATTTTATACTTGAGTTTGCTTCAAATAACCTTGCTAGCCTAAACCTTGTATAGAGAGGGAATACTTCTCATGCATCCAAATACTTGAGCCAATATTCATGCCATTTGTGTCCACCATACCTACCTACTACATGGTATTTCTCCGCCATTCCAAAGTAAATTGCTTGAGTGCTACCTTTAAACAAATTCAAAAGTTATTACCTCTTATTTGTGTCAATGTTTTATAGCTCATGAGGAAGTATGTGGTGTTTATCTTTCAATCTTGTTGGGCAACTTTCACCAATGGACTAGTGGCTTCATCCGCTTATCCAATAATTTTGCAAAAAGAGCTGGCAATGGGATTCCCAGTCCCAAATTAATTAATAAAAATAGACACTCCTCCATGGTATGTGATTGTTGGACGGCACCCGAAGGATTCGGTTAGCCATGGCTTGAGAAAGCAAAGGTGGGGAGGAGTGTCATCATAATAAAACTAAAATTAAAAGGCACTCCTTCGTGGTATGAGATTGTTGGCAGGCACCCGAGGATTCGGTTAGCCATGGTTTGTGAAAGAAAGGTTGGAAGGAGTGCCACCCAAAAATAAAAAAAAAATGGGAGCCGCTCTTTGAAGGTTTGTTTGGCAAGGGGGTTAGAGTGCCCACTACCATTCGTTGACAACAACAAACACCTCTCAAAACTTTACTTTTATGCTCTCTATATGTTTTCAAAATCAAAGCTCTAGCACAAATATAGCAATCGATGCTTTCCTCTTTTGAAGGGCCATTCTTTTACTTTATTGTTGAGTCAGTTTACCTATTCTTTCTATCTTAGAAGCAAACACTTGTGTAAATTGTGTGCATTGATTCTTACATGTTTACCCATTGCACTTGTTATATTACTTTGTGTTGACAATTATCCATGAGATATACATGTTAAAGTTGAAAGCAACCGCTGAAACTTATATCTTCCTTTGTGTTGTTTCAAAGCTTTTCTACTAAGAATTTATTGCTTATGAGTTAACTCTTATGCAAGACTCATTGATGCTTGTCTTGAAAGTATTATTCATGAAAAGTCTTTGTTATATGATTCATTTGTTTACTCATTATCTTCATCATTGCTTCGAATCTCTGCATTTATCTCATGTGCTTTACAATAGTATGATCAAGGTTATGATGGCATGTCACTTCAGAAATTATCTTTGTTATCGTTTTACCTGCTCGGGACGAGCAGAACTAAGCTTGGGGATGCTGATACGTCTCCAACGTATCGATAATTTCTTATGTTCCATGCTACTTTATTGATGATACCTACATGTTTTATGCACATTATATGTCGTATTTACGCATTTTCTGGAACTAACCTATTAACAAGATGCCGAAGTGCCAGTTCTTGTTTTCTGCTGTTTTTGGTTTCAGAAATCCTAGTAACGAAATATTCTCGGAATCGGACGAAATCAACGCCCAGGTTCCTATTTTTCCCGGAAGCTTCCAGATCACCGAAGAGGGGCCAGAGATGGGCCAGGGGGGCCCCACACCACACATGGGCGCGGGCCCAGGCCTGGCCGCGCCACCTGGTGGTGAGGGCACCCTGGTGCCCCTCCGAGGCTGCCCTTTCGCCTATATAAAGCCCCTGCATCGAAAACCCTTACGGAAGAAGCCACGATACGCGAAACCTTCCAGAGCCGCCGCCATCGCGAAGCCAAGATCTGGGGGACAGGAGTCTCTGTTCCGGCACCCTGCCGGACGGGGAAGTGCCCCCGGAAGGCTTCTCCATCGACACCGCTGCCATCTCCACCGCCATCTTCATCAACGCTGCTGCTCCCATGAGGAGGAGTAGTTCTCCATCGAGGCTCGGGGCTGTACCGGTAGCTATGTGGTTCATCTCTCTCCTATGTACTTCAATACAATAATCTCATGAGCTGCCTTACATGATTGAGATTCATATGATGATGCTTGTAATCTAGATGTCATTATGCTAGTCAAGTGAGTTTTACTTATGTGATCTCCGGAGACTCCTTGTCCCACGTGTGTAAAGGTGACAGTGTGTGCACCGTGTGGGTCTCTTAGGCTATATTTCACAGAATACTTATTCACTGTTATGAATGGCATAGTGAAGTTCTTATTTATATCTCTTTATGATTGCAATGTGTTTTGTATCACAATTTATCTATGTGCTACTCTAGTGATGTTATTAAAGTAGTTTTATTCCTCCTGCACGATGTAATGGTGACAGTGTGTGCATCCGTGTTAGTACTTGGTTTATGCTATGATCATGATCTCTTGTAGATTGCGAAGTTAACTATTGCTATGATAGTATTGATGTGTATTATTCCTCCTACATAAGCGTGAAGGTGACAGTGTGCATGCTATGTTAGTACTTGGTTTAGTCGTGTCGATCTTTCTTGCACTCTAAGGTTATTTAAATGTGAACATCTAATTGTGGAGCTTGTTAACTCCGGCATTGAGGGTTCGTGTAATCCTACGCAATGTGTTCATCATCCAACAAGAGTGTAGAGTATGCATTTATCTATTCTGTTATGTGATCAATGTTGAGAGTGTCCACTAGTGAAAGTCTAATCCCTAGGCCTTGTTCCTAAATACTGCTATCGCTGCTTGTTTACTGTTTTACTGCGTTACTACTGCTGCGTTACTACTGCTTGTTTACTTCCTACAATATTACTACCATCAACTGCACGCCAGCAAGCTATTTTCTGGCGCCGTACTACTGCTCATATTCATTCATACCACTTGTATTTCACTATCTCTTCGCCGAACTAGTGCACCTATTAGGTGTGTTGGGGACACAAGAGACTTCTTGCTTTGTGGTTGCAGGGTTGCATGAGAGGGATATCTTTGACCTCTTCCTCCCTGAGTTCGATAAACCTTGGGTAATCCACTTAAGGGAAACTTGCTGCTGTTCTACAAACCTCTGCTCTTGGAGGCCCAACACTGTCTACAAGAATAGAAGCACCCGTAGACATCAGCCGCCCCCAAAGTGATGGACATAAAGGTACCTCCAGCAGCTGAATCCAATAAATTCCGCGAAGAAAAATTTAGTCCTGCATAGAAGGTTTGGATGATCATCCAAGTAGTCAGTCCATGGGTTGGGCAATTATTTACCAAAGATTTCATTCTCTCCCATGCTTGAGCAACATGTTCAGTATCTAATTGCTTAAAATTCATTATGCTACTTCTCAAAGATATAATTTTAGCGGGAGGATAATATCTACCAATAAAAGCATCCTTACATTTAGTCCATGAATCAATACTATTCTTAGGCAAGGATAGCAACCAATCTTTAGCTCTTCCTCTTAATGAGAAATGAAACAATTTCAATTTAATAATATCACCATCTACATCCTTATATTTTTGCATTTCGCAAAGTTCAACAAAATTATTAAGATGGGCAGCAGCATCATCAGAACTAACAGCAGAAAATTGATCTCTCATAACCAGGTTCAGTAAAGCAGGTTTAATTTCAAAGAATTCTGCTGTAGTAGCAGGTGGAGCAATAGGTGTGCATAGGAAATCATTATTATTTGTGTTTGTGAAGTCACACAACTTAGTATTTTCAGGGGTATTCATTTTAGCAACAGTAAATAAAGCAAACTAGATAAAGTAAATGCAAGTAACTAATTTTTTTGTGTTTTTGATATAGAGAGCAAGACAGTAAATAAAGTAAAGCTAGCAACTAATTTTTTTGTGTTTTGTTTAGGTGCAGCAAACAAAGTAGTAAATAAAATAAAGCAAGACAAAAACAAAGTAAAGAGATTGGGAAGTGGAGACTCCCCTTGCAGCGTGTCTTGATCTCCCCGGCAACGGCGCCAGAAAACAGGCTTGATGCGCGTAGATGTACACGTCCGTTGGGAACCCCAAGAGGAAGGTATGATGCGCACAAGGCAAGTTTTCCTCGAAAGAAACCAAGGTTTAATCGAACCAGGAGGAGCCAAGAAGCACGTTGAAGGTTGATGGTGGCGAAATGTGATGCGGCGCAACACCAGGGATTCCGGCGCCAACGTGGAACCTGCACAACACAACCAAAGTACTTTGCCCCAACGAAACAGTGAGGTTGTCAATCTCACCGGCTTGCTGTAACAAAGGATTAACCGTATTGTGTGGAAAATGACTGTTTGCGAAGAAAACAGTAAAACAAGTATTGCAGTAGATTGTATGCGATGTAAAGAATAGGACCGGGGTCCACAGTTCACTAGAGGTGTCTCTCCCATAAGATTAAAGCATGTTGGGTGAACAAATTACAGTCGGGCAATTGACAAATAGAAAAGGGCATAACAATGCATATACATGATATGATAAATATAGTGAGATTTAATTGGGCATTACGACAAAGTACATAGACCGCCATCCAGCATGCATCTATGCCTAAAAAGTCCACCTTCAGGTTATCATCCGAACCCCTTCCAGTATTAAGTTGCAAGCAACAGACAATTGCATTAAGTATGGTGCGTAATGTAATCAACAACTACATCCTTAGACATAGCATCAATGTTTTATCCCTAGTGGCAACATCACATCCACAACCTTAGAACTTTCTGTCACTGTCCTAGATATCAATGGAGGCATGAACCCACTATCGAGCATAAATACTCCCTCTTGGAGTTAAGCGCAAAAACTTGGCCAGAGCCTCTACTAATAACGGAGAGCATGCAAGATCATAAACAACACATAAGTAATAGATTGATAATCACCATAACATAGTATTCTCTATCCATCGGATCCCGACAAACACAACATATAGTATTACAGATAGATGATCTTGATCATGTTAGGCAGCTCACAAGATCCAACAATGAAGCACATAAGGAGAAGACGACCATCTAGCTACTGCTATGGACCCATAGTCCAGGGGTGAACTACTCACTCATCACTCCGGAGGCGATCATGGCGATGAAGAGTCCTCCGGGAGATGATTCCCCTCTCCGGCAGGGTGCCGGAGGCGATCTCCTGAATCCCCCG
This sequence comes from Lolium perenne, assembly GCF_019359855.2. Taxonomy (NCBI): domain Eukaryota; kingdom Viridiplantae; phylum Streptophyta; class Magnoliopsida; order Poales; family Poaceae; genus Lolium; species Lolium perenne. The sequence goes on along the minus strand of NC_067248.2, from coordinate 81,346,786 downwards.
AGATGGGATTCGCGGCGGCGGCGTCTCAGTAAGGTTTTCCGTATCGTGGCTCTCGGTACAGAGGGTTTCGCGACGAAGACTTTAAGTAGGCGGAAGGGCAACGCGGGGGGCCACACGAGGGCCCCACACGCTAGGGTCGCGCGGCCAGGGCCTGGGCCGCGCCGCCCTAGTGTGGCGGCGACTCGTGGCCCCACTTCCTTTCCCCCTCGGTCTTCTGGAAGCTTCGTGCAAAAATAGGACCCTGGGCGTTGATTTCGTCCAATTCCGAGAATATTTCCTTACTAGGATTTCTGAAACCAAAAACAGCAGAAAACAAAGAATCGGCTCTTCGGCATCTTGTTAATAGGTTAGTGCCGGAAAATGCGTAAATACGACATATAATGTGTATAAAACATGTAGATATCATCAATAATGTAGCATGGAACATAAGAAATTATCGATACGTCGGAGACGTATCCGTACATAATATGCATCTATCAATACATCTTGCACATAATATAATCAGATCTCATAGCACAATATCATAGAATAAGGATCCACCACATAGGTATTACAAATATCTTATATTTACTAATTGGAGGCACCATACGAGACACCACGTTAATCCACATCATTAAAATAATTACAACAGTTAGATCTAAAATTTACGGCTGCGATTAAGCGAGGAAGTCACGATTTATAATGTCACATAAAAAGTTACGTAGACACGTTTGTTTATTTAATTGTATGTATTACCAAGCATAACCGTGGAAAAGATATCATACATAACACGAGACTTCACATTGTTTTTAATTGCCGAGACGTTTCACATAATATGTATCATGTCCGGTTGATTGCAAGGCTAAAAAAAATAAAGTATGTAGAGTCCAACCCCTACACGCTCCCCAAAATCATTTGTACGTGGCCAAAACCAATCTATCTGGTGGGATAGAGTAGTTATGACTTACTAGCAAAAGTGCCCGTGCGTTGCACCGGGATAAACTAATACTCGGAAGGAAAAAAAGTACTCACATCTTGCTTACCATCGTCGATGTTGGTCAGACCATTTTCCCTTATCCAAGATGAACATGATCAATTCTAAAAGCCCAGTGCTGCACCGATTTGTAATACTGCGGATTTGTAATGATGGTGGACGGCACCCTTATATATTTTTATTAAGATATGAAATCTAATTAAACTTATAGCTGTAATTTATTTTTATTGACCGGCCTACATTTTTTAGCACATAAAAATATCATTAGTGGATGTCAATATTTTGACGGAGATGCTGCTACTCTCCAAAATTAAACATCAAAACCAGGCTGTTTTGTCCGTGCGTGTTGAACTGGAAGAGGAGACAATCATGTTTTGATTGAGCGTAGCGTCAGGTCAACCAAGTATAGAGCTGGTTGGAACTTTACCTCTTTTAGTTCCCTTTTAGTTATCCGATAATCATTTCTTGACCGTTCAATTAGCTCACACCATTATCCGATAATCCTTTCTTAGTCCACACTCCACACCCATCATTTCCGTTTAAACATGCATCCAGAGCTCACGACCAATCTCGTCTCGTTTAATGACGGATGTGCACACCAAGGCACGCAGCCCAAATTCTTGACCGTTCAATTAGCTCACACCATACACGGCTGTTTAATGATTTCCTGTTCTGCTTGCTGATATTCAGGCAACTTGTCAACGTATATAAACCGGTGAAGCTAGATGTAAGGTAGCAGTATGGGACTAAATCTGAGTTTCGTGATTGTTCTATATCTAAACTGTTGAATCCACGGTGGACTTTATCGGCACCTTCCGTCTGTTTTTAATTTAATGGGCCCTAACCCAATAACTATTTGGCTTATTTTACCAATTTTTTGGTCCGCTCGAGTGCTAGTGCAAAAACGCCAGGACATAGCCCACGTGTTACCAGGTCAGCCTAGTTGGGACCCACCATCTATCTCCATCCATCCCAATCCGTTAATGTACTGTTGTCTTCTTCCCCAAATTTTATCTTCCTGTCCCTTAATCTCTCCCGGAAATTCAAATTGAACACCAAATTCTATGTTAAATCAAGAGAAACTACAATTTACAAGCCAAAATGCACCGCGCAACACATCCTCTCATTTCGATTTTAAGCTCGAGCTCATCAATTGGGGATCGGGCACGAGCTGTCTCTTTCTTTGAGCAGCAGCTCCTGCTTTGGTCGCCGTTCAGCCGAGTTGAGTTCAAGTATAAGCGAGCCAGGTGAGACAGCTGATGCGGCTCACGCTCCGCCAATTCCCTGCCGCCTCTCCCGATGGGTGCTTCAGCTCGCATGCTTTGTACCAAATTGCTTGAAGATACGCGTCGATGTACGAATCTGGACGCTCATACATGAAGAGAGAGTGAGGCTCCAAGAAAAAAATGGTAGTAACGATATCAAACTTCCCAGATCTACCGATTGATTAGCTAATTCCACTACTGATTCGTTAATCGCCTGCAGCGGCTCACGGCAAGAAGGAGAGCAACATCAAGAGCTAGCTCGCGCCTTCAGGAGGAGGCCGACCCAGCAGCCACCACCCTGAGCTGCTCCTCGACGAGCTGCCAGGGAGATCGTTCTGTCGCAGGAGGTGAGCCTCAATGACCCGACCAGCTACAGCGCGAGATTGAGAGCCCCGAGCCGTTGAGCGAAAGTTCGGTTGGGGGAGGTAGGTATGATTGCCATGTGCGTCCTCTTCAATGCGAAAGAAACAGGGGCAGGCAGCAGGGCAGACGGAAAAGGTAAATACTACATATCGGGGGCCGATGGGAAGCAAACCATCGGACCGATTGCAGGCCATGGATCTCGTTTCCGTCCTACGGTACAAGATTATTTTTGGCGATTTACACAAAAATAACCCAAAAGTGGAAGAAAAGCACGGACTGACCCTCCGGCGAAACTATTTCACCAATCTAACCCTTTTGTGTGGCGCCCCTCCCACGGGCGCCACACATGCCCATGTGGCTCCCCTCCTGCCGGCGCCACACACCCAGCCGACGTGGCGCCATCGACGCTGAGCTGGTGCGCCCATCCGACGTGGCAGCATGTGTGGCGCCGCTCCCAACGGCGCCACACATGCACTTGTAATCCCCCCTCTGGGACTTAGCCGTTTTGCGAGGCTCGATGTGTGGCGCCGATTCCACGGGCGCCGCACTACCACCTGTGGCGCCGATGCCACGGGCGCCACACATAGAGGCTCGCGAAAACGGCTAAGGACTTATCGTCCGGAGCCCCTGGATGTTTTGGTCCCAATAGGTAATATAAGTTGGCATGTGTGGCGCCGACGCCACGGGCGCCACACTAGCACTTGTGGCGCCAGTGTGAAGGGCGCCACACATGGACTTGTGTTGAAAACATGAAAAATCCTACCAAAGTCCAACAGTTACGAGTACAACATTGGACACAACAAGTAGCAATTTCATGACATACACATATAACACTTCATAGGTCACATTGTACCACGTAGATTCAAACAACAAGTAGCATTACAGACTATGGTTCGAAATGACATAGGGTTCACAAATCGATACTTATGAATATAGAGTTCAGAACAACACGTAGCACATCCTAGTAGCGTCCTCGACGTGCCGTCCTCGTGGGCTGCTTCCGGACGGCCATCCTCTTCGTCCGCTGCCTTGGCTGTTGTTGCTGCTGCTCCTGCTGCCGCTTCCTCCCGTCGCTTCCTCGCTCTCGCTTCCTCCCGTCGCCTCCTCGCTTCCCCGCTCCTCCTCCTCCTCCTCCTCCTCATCTGAAGAGAACGGCTCGTCGTTCCTCATCCTCGACATAGCTGATCTCCGCGGCCGCTCGTCATCCTCCTCAGTGACAACCTTCTTTCCTCGGTCGATCTTCCTCTGCGAGCAAAAGCGTCGTGCTGGCTTTGCCCAACCTCATCGAACTGGATGGGGTCGTCCAAGATCTCCTCACGATACGCGCGCTTCACTAACTCGATACGCGTGTTCTGATGGAACCACTCGAGGTAGTTGTTGAAAGCGGTGAAGTCATGAGGCACAATCTGCTCAGGGCCAGCATTCCGTGCCGCTTCCAAGCAGTGTTGGAACGCTGCGATGTGGCCGCTATGATGGACTGGCCAATTTGTGATCTTCCTCTGCCGCTGCCTATCAAGCCTGCCAGAATCAACAAGTTAGTTTGTACCTCTTCTATCAAGAATCTTCCATCGCATGATTCCAGAAGTTTACCTGTGAAGCGCCTTGTCCGTGTCTTGCCACATTGGTGGGCACTCCTGATACAGCCCAAACTGTCTCATCACTCTTTGCGGCTGGTGGTGTTCAACAAGCCACATGCATATGAGTGGGCAGCGCATACGCCAGAACCGCGCCTCCTCCGTGCACTTATGGTTGAGGTCAGCCATCCCCGCGCCAATACGGTAGTAGCTACCATATGGCTGCCATTCCACCTGCAGCATACAATTATTTAGTACATGCCAGTAGAATCAATCAAAACTAGGATTGCAACTCCGCAGTGATCGGTTACCTGCTCAGCGGTAAGAGTGTCCAACTCCGCAGTGTACTGCCTGTACATGACCATTGGATCGCTCGTCATCTCCGAGACATTGTCCCAAAGGTATGCCCAAGTGGGCTCCCGATCAGGAAAGTGAGGGAAATGAGGCCATGGCGTCTCCTTGAGTACCCTGGGACGCCCAACTGATAGGCGGTCCCAGCTCCATACGGAAAGTAGGAGCATGCATCCACCAATACCGCCGCTCCCAGTTTTGCTCCCAGTCCTGCGACAAGCTTCGTCCAACTGCGTACATAAGATATTTGGTTACTACTTTGTGTAGCGCACTACTATAGGAAAATAGTACATAGAACAAATCATCACCTGCCGGTAGAGGTAGGCAAGTGCCGCTGTTCCCCAACTCCACCGGTCGTCCAACACCGTAAGCGCCTTCAGCCAACACCAATGGGCCAGCTTACCCCCACTGTCAGGAAAGAGAGTCCTGGAAATCATGTACCATAAGTACACGCGGGCGTACGTCCTCCGAGTGTCCTCGTCGGCATGTATCGGGCATTCTCCAAAGTTAGTCCTGATCCATTCGAAAGACGCGCCGGCGGGAACTCTCTGCTTTGGATTTTCTGGCGCCGGAGGAGCCCTGCCAATAAGCCCCTCCATCTGCTGGCGCCACCCATCAGAAGCTGTGTTTATACACAGTGGCTCGCCTTGAATAGGTAGTGCAAGGATCATGGAAACATCCTGGAGAGTAGGGGCCATCTCGCCGGCCCTCAAGTGGAAGGTGTGAGTCTCCGGCCTCCACCGGTCGACAAGGGCGGTGAGTGCCGAGGGGTTCATGTGTGGCCCCCCACGGCTTACAAGGGATATGAACGGCATAAGACCGGTAGGCCGGATGAACTCCGTGTACCTCTCGTCATAAGGTATATCCGATGTGCCATGGTAACGAATCTTCAAAGGGTGAAGATCCGTTTCCCTCTCCGTCATATGAACAGCCCGGTGCTCCCTGTCGTACTCTTCATCCAGAAGCCACACCATCCTACATGTTTACACAACCATGTTATGAGTCATTCCACTAACAAAAATGAGCAACACATACATGAGAATATCCAAATACACGAGAGTTCATATCCAAATACATCACACATATGAATTTCGTAAGACATACCATTCCTAAGCTCCAATTTTGTCTTTCACCACATACATACATAAGGTTCCATACACATATACATTCATATCTAGGGATAGAACACCATATGAGTTATTCCTACAAATACACATTCATGAAATTTGATGCCTAGGGTTCCTCCACAAATCTAGGATACATACATTCAACACTTACATACCCATTTCAACACATACATAGCCATTCCAAACATCTTTGGATACAATGCATACAATCTAACAAAATTTAACATCTATGGTTCAAACACATGCATACAATCTATGGTTTCAACAAATCTATGGTTCAAATCTATGGTTCAACACACATGCATACAAATCTATGGTTCAAACACAACCAACATTTCCAATCTAGGATGAATCAAAGGGGAACGAATTAAACCGGAGCAAATCTTGGATGAATCGAAGGGGAACGAAGGGGAATACCTTGAGGATTGTATGGGGATGGATTTGGCCGGCCAGATCTGTCCAATCCGTGGAGGATTTGGTGGGGGGCGGCGGAGAGGCGGCCGGCGGCGGCGGTTGGAGGAGAGAAAGAGAGGAGAGAAAGAAGAGAAAGAGAGGGTCGGGCTGGGCGCGGGCGCGGGCGCCACACTTAAGTGGATGTGTGGCGCCCGTGGCATCGGCGCCACACATGGTAGTGTGGCGCCCGTGGCATCGGCGCCACACATCGAGCCTCGCAAAACGGCTAAGTCCCAGAGGAATTGTCTCACAGTATGTTTTGGGGGATTACAAGTGCATGTGTGGCGCCGTTGGGAGCGGCGCCACACATGCTGCCACGTCGGATGGGCGCACCAGCTCAGCGTCGATGGCGCCACGTCGGCTGGGTGTGTGGCGCCGGCAGGAGGGGAGCCACATGGGCATGTGTGGCGCCCGTGGGAGGGGCGCCACACAAAAGGGTTAGATTGGTGAAATAGTTTCGCCGGAGGGTCAGTCTGTGCTTTTCTTCCACTTTTGGGTTATTTTTGTGTAAATCGCCATTATTTTTACCTTCCTAGCCAACGTCAAAAAAAAAAAAGTTGGTCCGTTAATTCCGCCCTCCCCTACCGATTTCCCAGAAAATTGCTCCGGTAACCATGCGCCTCCTAACTAATCCCCAACTCCATACGATCTGCTATCACCGCAGCCATCGCCGGTATTGTTCTCTCCCTGCGCACGTGATCTTGCTCCGCCGCGCCGCACCTATCCCCGTCGCGCCTTCCCATCGGACACGGATAGCCGCGCCTCCACCTGCATCGACCTGTGCGGGCAAGCGTGCAGTTCTGCGAGGGGGAATCGTCTTCGAGGATCCATGGGCGCCGCCGTCCGGCGCCCTAGGTCGGCGGCGAAGGCTTAGACGGGTTGACCAGGCTACAGTCCGGCTGAAGCATCGAGGCCGGAGGCTGCTTCCACGGCAAACATGCTTCCCCGCCGTTCTTTGATGCGCCTCCTCCAGCAGGGCGTGCCACTGCTCTCCGTCAGCACCAGTACCATTTTGCAGTGTCGTTACTGACGCAGGTGTTCACCAGCGAGGGCTGGACACTCCAGGCAGGTTGCTGCAGACTAAGTTCCAGCTTGCACACGGACCCTTATATGCAGTGATGGCAACACGTGTGGTAGCACCTCGATTTCTCCATTGGCATAGGTTTTATCCATCTAATTTCTTGTCAATTTCATCACACATGATGCGCCCATTTTTTGATAGTAAAGAATTGCTTAGTTTCCGATTTCAAGTTTTCTATGCTTCCACTAAAGAATTGTTCTGTCGAGATAGCCCTCATTTCATGCTTCCTTGTTATATCCACTAAAGAATTGTTATGTTGAGATAGCGCTAAAACGATTCCATTTTTTGAAACAAAATCCATGTTTTCCTTTATACATGCATTTGTGAAATCAATTTCACCAACTGATTCATATAACCTATGTGGTCATATCTTGCATGTGCTAGATTTTTGTGTTCTGTATACTGACTACTAATGTTCATGGTGGAGCTTATGTGATTCTGGTTTTGCTGCTTAAATGATTGATTAGGCTTCCATGTGAAATCAATTTTACTAGCAGATTCGCTTATAATTTTTCTGCTTCCATGTGTTGCTTGTTTCGCTGTATGAGATTTATATTCATGCTTCGAGTTGGGAAATTATACAGATAATTTGGTGGCAACCATTCTATATTTTTTTTTAAAGATGTATGCTTCTACTGAGAGCACATGAGATAACCCTGTTTAGTCCTTTCCAATGAGCAATTCTACGTTTTCCACTCCAATGTGCTCATGTGCTTCTAATGTACACATGTTCTGTCACAAGGAAATAAATTTGCCAATTCAAATAAGTATGCTTTCACTTCTTGTCGAATAAGCTTTCTTGATTTCTAACTTTGCTTCCAATATACTCAAATCACAGATTTCAGTACCCAAAATTTGTCTGGAAGCATGCCAATTTGGAAAAACTAAATTTTCTCTAGTGCTAGTGCAAGTTATATATGCTCTGATGGCATCAAATCGTTGCTTTACGCCGGCGAAGTTTTCCTACTTGATCTTTTCTTCAACTAGTTCCATTGTGGGATGCTCTCATAGTACAATAATTTTGCTTCAACGGCTACGAGTATGTGCTTCAACCATGTGTGTTTGCTTGACGTACAATTTTTTTACTGGCGCTTCAACATTTCTTACTGCTAGGGTGTGCTTCGTGTTATTAGCTGATGCTTCATAATTCTGCCTAACCTGATTCTAGTTGTATAGTCAGTGATGTTGCTATACTAGCACGCCGCTGCTGGGACACAAATGACTTATTGAGGAGCTTGGAGCGCATGGGAGATCGTCCAGGGTTAACCTATACAGCGGTCAACAATGGGAGAAGTGAAAAACTTGTTGTTGTAACAGTGTTTAATTTTGTCACTACAAGAGTTGTAATTTTTTGTTTAAATCAAATTAATTGTTTCATTGCTTCGTGCTTCATGGTGTGCTTCCACAGATTTCTCTTGCGAAGCAAATATTTTCATGAGACTGAAATTTAATTGGTGGCATCAAAAGTTGTATTGGTAGATCAAAATATTACAATGTATAAATAAATATTTCTATTGGTCACAGAAAGAATGTCCCATGATGCAAACAATATGTCTCTAGTGCCACAAAGGTGATGCTTCCATTTGTTCAGATGTGTGCTTTCTTGGTCCAAAAACATGTCGCCATGACGCCATTGGACACGAATGGAGAATAAAGAAAATGATGCTTCCATCTATCAAGGTGAAAGCTTCTGTCATCAAGAAAAATGCATCCAAATTCATTTTGTTCAAAACGAATTACTAGAAGCACGCTTCCATTACTGTTTAAGAAAATTTATATATTTACTTTAAAACATCAAATAATAATGAAACCAAATAAAAATTGTTCCGTAAGAAACCAAATAAAAATTGTTCCGTAAGAAACCAAATAAGGAATCAGATGAATTAGTCGCCTAAAAATCTGGAATCATTTTTGGAAGTATTTAGTAGGAAATAAATTTTAATTCACAATTAGCTGAGATCCCCTGATTCTGTTCCACAGAACATGCAATCTGGCCCACGTTCTATGAAACCATGCAATCTGGCGCTCGATTAACGGAGGCAGTCACGCGCGGCACTGGTTCATAGTCTGGACAGCTTCAACATCGTACGGCTATCATCTATTCGATCATGTGGCCACAGCCTGGTCCGATGGGAAGCGATCCATCGGGTTCCGATGCCTAGCGCTGCCCGACGGAAAAACCCAGAGCAGCGGATGCGGCGGCCGCGCGCGATGTGCAGCCGGAGGCCGGCACAATAGGGAAGAAGGCTGGGGCAGCACCATGGAGGAAGCAGGGGCGGTCTCCTCGCTTAGAATTCGGTAGAATATGGCGTTGTTGGTTCGGCGAAGAAAAGAAACGCTTCTGCTCCGGTGCTCCCCCCCAGAGGAAAAGTGGAATCGTCAAAACACATGAACGGTTGAGATCGCGCGATACCTGTTCGGATTGAGGGTTAGTTTTGTAATTTCACGTTTCTGACAGATACGTATAGGCCCGGTACAGGCCCGTATGGCCCGCGACTGTGCTGTACGTATTCTGTGAACCGTCGTGTACGTGGCGTAGTCACGTGCGTGTACCGAAGCGGAAGGGACATATAAAACCTTCGTCGGCTGCTCCGCCTCCCTCGCCCCACCATTTCCCCCCAAATCAGGAACGGAGAAAACCCTCTCCCTCGGCCACTTCGTCTTCTCCACTCCCTCTCCACTGCCAGTTCTCTTCTGTAATCCCTTCTTCTCCGCGCATTTCCATCGAATCGGAGGCCGATGGAGGGTAGCAGCTCGACTGCGCGGGCGTCCGCCGCTGCCTTGGTCAAGAACACCGGCGTGGCGGAGGCAGATGTGGTACCGGGTGGAGGGAGCCGTCGTGGTGCGGCCGCGTCGGGCGGCATGGTGGCGGCGGCGGTGGACCAGGAGGAGCAAGGATTTGGCGGCGGAAGCGTGCCAGATCTGAACGTGGTGCCGGCGGACGACACTGTGGTATATCTCGCTCGCTCGATTCTCCATCTTCTATCCCCTTCTGTGGCACTGGTTAGATGAAAAAAAGAAGGCGATGAACCCTAGGGTTCGTTATTATTAGGGTTCGATTTGAATGGAACAGATGGATGTAGTATCTCTTTTCGGATAAGGTTGGCGCAGACCTAGGCAGTAATTTCGGTTGGAGGTAGTACTAGATTGGCCTAGGGTTTGTGACGGATTTTATTTCATTTTACATGGATAAATTTGCTGCAAATATTATGTGTTGGAACCTTTGAAATGGATGTTTAAATGATGGTCAGCCGCATGAACATTAAGTTTATTTTTTTGATTCTGATTCATAATCGTCTCAACAGAACAACAATGCTGCAACTGCTAATTATTTCATTTCCATTTGCCAACATGTGTTTGCAGTAACTTTGCCTTTTAGATAGCCACCCATTGGTAATGTCTAGCAATTGCTTTTCATCCTAACATCTTCTGGTGCTCAGGTGCCTATTTTACTTGACAATATTTATGGTATTGATGCTCCAGGGGCATTTTCCACATGTCCATAAGATATTTCCTTTTTCAGATTGTGTTGAAATCTATTAATTCCACCTGTACAAAACAAGCTTTATGTAGTAATATTTAACATGCTTTGTATAGTAAGATATAGTTGTCATGTTTTGAACTTACTGTTGTTATTTTGAATGTGCTCTCTACAATGTAGTAATGATTGCAATAGAATGATGAATCTGTTTACTCTATGAAATTTAATAATAAGAGCAATATTATGTTAAGGTGAAATATAATATTATCTATGTTTACTCTATGATATTAAGGTCAGTATTAATGATAGGTTGACATAATTATGTCTCACCTTAACATAGAAGGATACATATAATGTGACAGGGCTACTATTGTAATGATTGCAATAATGATTTGTAGTATATGTGTTTTGCTGTTATGACTATGTTTACTTTATGATATTAAGATCAGTATTAATGATAGGTTGACAGATCTATGTTTCACCTTAACATAGTAGGAGAAATATAATGTTAACTACTGGCCTGTTATTGTAATGATTGCAATAAGGATTTGTAGTATATGTGTTATGCTGCTATGATTGCAATTTAGATTGACATAATAATCTGTATATATTCCATCAGCTTGGTGAGACCTCCTCTGTCCTCAAGAGGAAGTTTGAGGACTTTGATGACTCGGAGGACTCTGGCCACTCCTACATTTCCTCCGAGGTCGAGTCCGGGGACGCCGTGTCGGTAAGATAGCATTCTCAATATTGATTGTGCATGGTTGACAAGTTTATTGAACTCATTGCTGTACAATAGTTGTGACATATGATTGTGACATTGTTGTTTTGCAGTACAACTCAGATGCTTCATCTGATAATGAAGTCAGCAAGTACAATGTGCTGTCATATGAGAAGAAGGTGGAGGAGAAGATCTGGGCTGAGGGAATCAGTGCTTACATGAAACCTGATGGGAGGTACTACTGCAAGTTCCATCCCTCCAAGCAGGTTCCTAGGGATGGTCTGCGTGAAGGACTTGTTGGCCATGTGAAGGATGTGCACCCGAAGGATCTCCGCGACAAGGCGAACCATGCTGCCCTGAGGAAAGTACTGGAGTACTATGGTCAGGATTGACTGAATGCCTGAAAAAGTTTGTGAAGAAGTACATCATCAGTACATATGATGATGTTAAGTAATGTATGTTATTAAGAACTTCTAGTTTATGTGTGCACCTTCTGTTATGGTGCGGTAACTATGTAGGACTTGCTAGGCATGTGAACTTTAGCTATGGTAGCTATGTATGCACCTTTATGCAAAGGTGTGCTAGATGGTATGTAGCACACTGTGTTTGCTTTTGCTGGTTCTTCACTTCGTTATAAGATAAGTGAAGTTATGGATGGCTACAAAGTATTGTCAGCCTTTTTATCTACCATCCATGTTCTGTTGGAAAAATGGTAGTCCATAAATATTATCTTGTTTGCAAGGAAATGGTAATTCTAAAATTTTGCTCGTTTGAAAATTTGATAGTTCAGTAATATTGAGTTATGTACCAATTTGATCTCTGTCATAATGTATTCAGTAATATTGAGTAGTAGATAAGTTACATGAATGAATAGCAAGCCGCTATGTGATGAGAATAGCAACCACCAATGTCATGAGAATAAAACAGAGTAGCAATTTCATATGTTATTTGTATCTGATATTTCATATGTGAATTTGAAAAATCGAATTTGTAAAAAGTTCATATACAGAAAATGTACAAAAGATGCATTGAAGGTTGGCAGATCAACCCAACCTTGTATGTTTTGATTAATTTGTTTTAGAATTGTCCTTTATCAAAATATATACTTGAAAGTATAGTGATTTTTCGGCCTCCTCCAAATCACCTCAAATTTTTATCACATTGTATGTAACACAAGAAAACATGGAATGTGACGTTTTTTTTTCAGTTTGAATATTTTTGAATTACTAATGGATGCTCCATGGTTGGGAGGTGGCGATACTAGGGTTTTAGGGTCAAAATGGGTCTACCATGGCATAAAAAATAGCAAACCACCTTGGGTGGGCCCAATATTTGGCACACTTGTGCATGGTGGTGTGCCCCACCCTATTTGGCTTGGTGTTTCTAGTTTGGTTTTCACATGCATGGTGATCCCATGGTTGGGAGGTGCCGATACTAGGGTTTTAGGGTCAAAATGGGTCTACCATGGCATAAAAAATAGCAAACCACCTTGGGTGGGCCCAATATTTGGCACACTTGTGCATGGTGGTGTGCCCCACCCTATTTGGCTTGGTGTTTCTAGTTTGGTTTTCACATGCATGGTGATCCCATGGTTGGGAGGTGCCGATACTAGGGTTTTAGGGTCAAAATGGGTCTACCATGGCATAAAAAATAGCAAACCACCTTGGGTGGGGCCAATATTTGGCACACTTGTGCATGGTGGTGTGCCCCACCCATTTTGGCTTGGTGTTTGTAGGTTGGTTTTCACAATCATGGTGATCCCATGGTTGGGAGGTGCCGATACTAGGGTTTTAGTGTCAAAATGGGTCTACCATGGCATAAAAAATAGCAAACCACCTTGGGTGGGGCCAATATTTGGCACACTTGTGCATGGTGGTGTGCCCCACCCTTTTTGGCTTGGTGTCTCTAGGTTGGTTTTCACAATCATGGTGATCCCATGGTTGGGAGGTGCCGATACCAGGGTTTTAGGGTCAAAATGGGTCTACCTTGGCCTAAAAAATAGCCAACCACCTTGGGTGGGCCCAATATTTGGCACACTTGTGCATGGTGGTGTGCCCCACCCTTTTTGGCTTGGTCTTTACAGGTTGGTTTTTACATGCATGGTGATCCCATGGTTGGGAGGTGCCGATACTAGGGTTTTAGGGTCAAAATTGGTCTACCTTGGCCTAAAACATATCCAACCACCTTGGATGGGCCCAATATTTGGCACACTTGTGCATGGTGGTGTGCCCCACCCTTTTTGGCTTGGTCTTTCCAGGTTGGTTTTTACATGCATGGTGATCCCATGGTTGGGAGGTGCCGATACTAGGGTTTTAGGGTCAAAATTGGTCTACCTTGGCCTAAAACATATCCAACCACCTTGGATGGGCCCAATATTTGGCACACTTGTGCATGGTGGTGTGCCCCACACTTTTTGGCTTGGTCTTTCCAGGTTGGTTTTCACAATCATGGTGATCCCATGGTTGGGAGGTGCCGATAACAGGGTTTTAGGGTCAAAATGGGTCTACCATGGCCTAAAACATATCCAACCACCTTGGATGGGCCCAATATTTGGCACACTTGTGCATGGTGGTGTGCCCCACCCTTTTTGGCTTGGTCTTTCCAGGTTGGTTTTCACAATCATGGTGATCCCATGGTTGGGAGGTGCCGATAACAGGGTTTTAGGGTCAAAATGGGTCTACCATGGCCTAAAACATATCCAACCACCTTGGATGGGCCCAATATTTGGCACACTTGTGCATGGTGGTGTGCCCCACCCTTTTTGGCTTGGTCTTTCCAGGTTGGTTTTTACATGCATGGTGATCCCATGGTTGGGAGGTGCCGATACCAGGGTTTTAGGGTCAAAATGGGTCTACCATGGCATAAAAAATAGCAAACCACCTTGGGTGGGGCCAATATTTGGCACACTTGTGCATGGTGGTGTGCCCCACCCATTTTGGCTTGGTGTTTCTAGTTTGGTTTTCACAATCATGGTGATCCCATGGTTGGGAGGTGCCGATACCAGGGTTTTAGGGTCAAAATGGGTCTACCTTGGCCTAAAACATATCCAACCACCTTGGATGGGCCCAATATTTGGCACACTTGTGCATGGTGGTGTGCCCCACACTTTTTGGCTTGGTGTCTCTAGGTTGGTTTTCACAATCATGGTGATCCCATGGTTGGGAGGTGCCGATACCAGGGTTTTAGGGTCAAAATGGGTCTACCTTGGCCTAAAAATAGCAAACCACCTTGGGTGGGCCCAATATTTGGCACACTTGTGCATGGTGGTGTGCCCCACACTTTTTGGCTTGGTGTTTCTAGTTTGGTTTTCACATTCAGGGTGATCCCATGGTTGGGAGGTGCCGATACCAGGGTTGTAGGGTCAAAATGGGTCTACCTTGGCCTAAAACATATCCAACCACCTTGGATGGGCCCAATATTTGGCACACTTGTGCATGGTGGTGTGCCCCACCCATTTTGGCTTGGTGTCTCTAGGTTGGTTTTCACAATCATGGTGATCCCATGGTTGGGAGGTGCCGATACCAGGGTTTTAGGGTCAAAATGGGTCTACCTTGGCCTAAAAAATAGCCAACCACCTTGGATGGGCCCAATATTTGGCACACTTGTGCATGGTGGTGTGCCCCACCCTTTTTGGCTTGGTCTTTCCAGGTTGGTTTTTACATGCATGGTGATCCCATGGTTGGGAGGTGCCGATACCAGGGTTTTAGGGTCAAAATGGGTCTACCATGGCATAAAAAATAGCAAACCACCTTGGGTGGGGCCAATATTTGGCACACTTGTGCATGGTGGTGTGCCCCACCCATTTTGGCTTGGTGTTTCTAGTTTGGTTTTCACAATCATGGTGATCCCATGGTTGGGAGGTGCCGATACCAGGGTTTTAGGGTCAAAATGGGTCTACCTTGGCCTAAAACATATCCAACCACCTTGGATGGGCCCAATATTTGGCACACTTGTGCATGGTGGTGTGCCCCACACTTTTTGGCTTGGTGTCTCTAGGTTGGTTTTCACAATCATGGTGATCCCATGGTTGGGAGGTGCCGATACCAGGGTTTTAGGGTCAAAATGGGTCTACCTTGGCCTAAAAATAGCAAACCACCTTGGGTGGGCCCAATATTTGGCACACTTGTGCATGGTGGTGTGCCCCACACTTTTTGGCTTGGTGTTTCTAGTTTGGTTTTCACATTCAGGGTGATCCCATGGTTGGGAGGTGCCGATACTGTGGTTGTAGGGTCAAAATGGGTCTACCTTGGCCTAAAACATATCCAACCACCTTGGATGGGCCCAATATTTGGCACACTTGTGCATGGTGGTGTGCCCCACCCATTTTGGCTTGGTGTCTCTAGGTTGGTTTTCACAATCATGGTGATCCCATGGTTGGGAGGTGCCGATACTGTGGTTTTCGGGTAAAAATGGTTCTACGTTGGCCTAAAAATAGAAAACCACCTTGGATGGGCCCAATATTTGGCACACTTGTGCATGGTGGTGTGCCCCACCCTTTTTGGCTTGGTCTTTCCAGGTTGGTTTTTACATGCATGGTGATCCCATGGTTGGGAGGTGCCGATACTGTGGTTTTAGGGTCAAAATGGGTCTACCATGGCATAAAAAATAGCAAACCACCTTGGGTGGGGCCAATATTTGGCACACTTGTGCATGGTGGTGTGCCCCACCCATTTTGGCTTGGTGTTTCTAGTTTGGTTTTCACAATCATGGTGATCCCATGGTTGGGAGGTGCCGATACTGTGGTTTTAGGGTCAAAATGGGTCTACCTTGGCCTAAAACATATCCAACCACCTTGGATGGGCCCAATATTTGGCACACTTGTGCATGGTGGTGTGCCCCACCCATTTTGGCTTGGTGTCTCTAGGTTGGTTTTCAAAATCATGGTGATCCCATGGTTGGGAGGTGCCGATACCAGGGTTTTAGGGTCAAAATGGGTCTACCTTGGCCTAAAACATATCCAACCACCTTGGATGGGCCCAATATTTGGCACACTTGTGCATGGTGGTGTGCCCCACCCTTTTTGGCTTGGTCTTTCCAGGTTGGTTTTTACATGCATGGTGATCCCATGGTTGGGAGGTGCCGATACTGTGGTTTTAGGGTCAAAATGGGTCTACCATGGCATAAAAAATAGCAAACCACCTTGGGTGGGGCCAATATTTGGCACACTTGTGCATGGTGGTGTGCCCCACCCATTTTGGCTTGGTGTTTCTAGTTTGGTTTTCACAATCATGGTGATCCCATGGTTGGGAGGTGCCGATACTGTGGTTTTAGGGTCAAAATGGGTCTACCTTGGCCTAAAACATATCCAACCACCTTGGATGGGCCCAATATTTGGCACACTTGTGCATGGTGGTGTGCCCCACACTTTTTGGCTTGGTGTCTCTAGGTTGGTTTTCACAATCATGGTGATCCCATGGTTGGGAGGTGCCGATACCAGGGTTTTAGGGTCAAAATGGGTCTACCTTGGCCTAAAAAATAGCAAACCACCTTGGGTGGGCCCAATATTTGGCACACTTGTGCATGGTGGTGTGCCCCACACTTTTTGGCTTGGTGTTTCTAGTTTGGTTTTCACATTCAGGGTGATCCCATGTTTGGGAGGTGCCGATACCAGGGTTGTAGGGTCAAAATGGGTCTACCTTGGCCTAAAACATATCCAACCACCTTGTATGGGCCCAATATTTGGCACACTTGTGCATGGTGGTGTGCCCCACCCATTTTGGCTTGGTGTCTCTAGGTTGGTTTTCACAATCATGGTGATCCCATGGTTGGGAGGTGCCGATACCAGGGTTTTAGGGTCAAAATGGGTCTACCTTGGCCTAAAAAATAGCCAACCACCTTGGATGGGCCCAATATTTGGCACACTTGTGCATGGTGGTGTGCCCCACCCTTTTTGGCTTGGTCTTTCCAGGTTGGTTTTTACATGCATGGTGATCCCATGGTTGGGAGGTGCCGATACCAGGGTTTTAGGGTCAAAATGGGTCTACCATGGCATAAAAAATAGCAAACCACCTTGGGTGGGGCCAATATTTGGCACACTTGTGCATGGTGGTGTGCCCCACCCATTTTGGCTTGGTGTTTCTAGTTTGGTTTTCACAATCATGGTGATCCCATGGTTGGGAGGTGCCGATACCAGGGTTTTAGGGTCAAAATGGGTCTACCTTGGCCTAAAACATATCCAACCACCTTGGATGGGCCCAATATTTGGCACACTTGTGCATGGTGGTGTGCCCCACACTTTTTGGCTTGGTGTCTCTAGGTTGGTTTTCACAATCATGGTGATCCCATGGTTGGGAGGTGCCGATACCAGGGTTTTAGGGTCAAAATGGGTCTACCTTGGCCTAAAAAATAGCAAACCACCTTGGGTGGGCCCAATATTTGGCACACTTGTGCATGGTGGTGTGCCCCACACTTTTTGGCTTGGTGTTTCTAGTTTGGTTTTCACATTCAGGGTGATCCCATGGTTGGGAGGTGCCGATACCAGGGTTGTAGGGTCAAAATGGGTCTACCTTGGCCTAAAACATATCCAACCACCTTGGATGGGCCCAATATTTGGCACACTTGTGCATGGTGGTGTGCCCCACCCATTTTGGCTTGGTGTCTCTAGGTTGGTTTTCACAATCATGGTGATCCCATGGTTGGGAGGTGCCGATACCAGGGTTTTAGGGTCAAAATGGGTCTACCTTGGCCTAAAAAATAGCCAACCACCTTGGATGGGCCCAATATTTGGCACACTTGTGCATGGTGGTGTGCCCCACCCTTTTTGGCTTGGTCTTTCCAGGTTGGTTTTTACATGCATGGTGATCCCATGGTTGGGAGGTGCCGATACTAGGGTTTTTGGGTCAAAATGGGTCTACCTTGGCCTAAAAAATAGCAAACCACCTTGGGTGGGGCCAATATTTGGCACACTTGTGCATGGTGGTGTGCCCCACCCATTTTGGCTTGGTGTTTCTAGTTTGGTTTTCACAATCATGGTGATCCCATGGTTGGGAGGTGCCGATACCAGGGTTTTAGGGTCAAAATGGGTCTACCTTGGCCTAAAACATATCCAACCACCTTGGATGGGCCCAATATTTGGCACACTTGTGCATGGTGGTGTGCCCCACACTTTTTGGCTTGGTGTCTCTAGGTTGGTTTTCACAATCATGGTGATCCCATGGTTGGGAGGTGCCGATACCAGGGTTTTAGGGTCAAAATGGGTCTACCTTGGCCTAAAAAATAGCAAACCACCTTGGGTGGGCCCAATATTTGGCACACTTGTGCATGGTGGTGTGCCCCACACTTTTTGGCTTGGTGTTTCTAGTTTGGTTTTCACATTCAGGGTGATCCCATGGTTGGGAGGTGCCGATACCAGGGTTGTAGGGTCAAAATGGGTCTACCTTGGCCTAAAACATATCCAACCACCTTGGATGGGCCCAATATTTGGCACACTTGTGCATGGTGGTGTGCTCCACCCATTTTGGCTTGGTGTCTCTAGGTTGGTTTTCACAATCATGGTGATCCCATGGTTGGGAGGTGCCGATACCAGGGTTTTAGGGTCAAAATGGGTCTACCTTGGCCTAAAAAATAGCCAACCACCTTGGATGGGCCCAATATTTGGCACACTTGTGCATGGTGGTGTGCCCCACCCTTTTTGGCTTGGTCTTTCCAGGTTGGTTTTTACATGCATGGTGATCCCATGGTTGGGAGGTGCCGATACTAGGGTTTTAGGGTCAAAATGGGTCTACCATGGCCTAAAACATATCCAACCACCTTGGATGGGCCCAATATTTGGCACACTTGTGCATGGTGGTGTGCCCCACCCTTTTTGGCTTGGTGTTTCTAGGTTGGTTTTCACATGCATGGTGATCCCATGGTTGGGAGGTGCCGATACTAGGGTTTTAGGGTCAAAATGGGTCTACCATGCAATTCTTAAACTTGTGTAGAAATTAATGGACGAAATAATTTAATATTTTATTAATGTTGTCCAAATTTACATATCAACATTGTTGATGATAAGTATAGATTATAATTTTGTTGTTTAATTTCGTTGGCCCAACATGGACCAACCCAAAATGCCAAATGCAACCATGAAAGTGAAAAAATCTAATTTAAAAAAGGGCCAACCCAAAACGGCGGATGGAAGTGCACCATTACGATCTTCACGCGCGGCACGATCTTATCGTGAATGGTTTGCGCATGGCATGTTCCGGAAATGACGTAAGACGTGGTCGGCGTATAAAAAGGTGTTCGTGGTGCCGAGATCGTGCAAAACCCTAGAGCCGCCGCCACCGCCACCGCCACCGCCCGCGCAGTCGCCCTCTCTATTCTCCTCGCCTCCTCCGTCTCAAAGGCGATCTCATCCCCGCCACCGCCGGCATCTGCAAGGTAGCCTCACCTGAGGCCGCCGTACCCACGAATCTTCTCCACGCCAGGCCCAACACCGTCACCTAGATCTCATCGGAGACAGAGCAAGACGGTTCCAACACTGCCTCGTCAAGTAAGTACACATCAAGACCTTCGTATCTACATCGTATGCAGCAAGTAAAATTTGTATAGGTTAGAGTTGCCGTGTGTATTCAGATTTGCAGTTGTAATTTTCTTAAGTGTTGACTGATTAGGACTTGGAGTTGTTGTGCTGGTTTCGTGCATGCATGTGCACAACTCTAGTCACTTCGTTAAATTTAAGTAAAATTCAACGTGACTTCATGCATGCCCGACTACGTCGGATCCAGTCGGATCGTTTGTCAGCAGTTCGCCTATATATGCATCGCTCTTGTATCAAGAAAATAGCAAACATTGCAAGTATCGGTTTTTAAGATGTAAATTTTATTGAGGGGTTTCATATATAGGGCAGATGTTTGCTCTAAATTTTTTTGTATAATATTTCACGATGATTTGTCTGTTCAAAGCATGTCATCTCACACATCGTATGTAAAATCATGCCATCTCACGCATCGTATGTAAAATCATGTTGTATTCAAGTCTCCCTCTTGCACATTTAATTTAGTTTTTTGTACGTGACATATTACTTTCATAATATAGTGTTTTTCCTTGATAGAATGGACGAGCTTAGGGGTGAAGTTTGCTGCAACATTGAAAAATGGTGTAGGCTCATGGCCCGTCTTACCGTGGATCAACGTGCTAGACTAGCTCTAACTAATTTAAGAAGTATGATGATGATTCCTTCTGTGAAGATGCGTACAATATTGATCAGGTACACCTTCTCACATGTATATTACGTAATATTACATGTTCATATATCATTTGTATTTCGTGCATTACTTTTGCATAGTACTTATTGATTCATGTTCATTTTTGTTCCAGGTTTATGCTTGATGTTTTTGACCCTGCCACTAGTACATTCGAAATAGGAGAGAACAATGGCGCGGTGTCTCTTGGTTTTGTCGATGTTGAGTGTCTCCTTGGTCTGGTTAATGAAGGTTTTTCAGCTGGGGAAATTCTTACCGAGGAAGGTGAAGACGTGAAGCATCGCATCCCACCACAGTTCTTAAGCAAATCAACCGGTAACATCGTTATAGATGAATTAATTGACGACATCATTAAAAGTAAACTTGCCGATGATGACTTCCTGAGGAGGGTAGTCCTAGTGCTTATAGGAACAGTACTTGCGCCTATGGCGACGAAAATTGTTCCACCCAAGTTCTATGCACTAGTAGAAGATGTTGAGCGAATGTCAAAAATCAATTGGAATGCATTCACTCTAAGGGTTCTGTTGGATAGCATTAGGCTGGTAAGAAAAGGTAGACAAATCCGACAGTGGCCGAAAGGGAACTTAGGAATGTTGCAGGTATGTATGGTCTTATGTCCGAGTGTTGTGCATAGTACATCTCACTGCATTTTTCACGTATACATAATTAATTTACTCTCCTTTGTTTACATGCAGTACTTGTACTGGGAAAAATGTCAGCCGCTAGAAGGCGACTGTGCATTTAATCCTAAACTGTCCATGCGCCCTTTAATGAGGAACTGGAATGAAGCAGCCGCCACGCGGAGAGACAATTTTGACTATGAGAATGGTCGCGGTCGTGGTAACGTGAAGGTAATAATTTCAGTGTTACGATTAGGAACACTTAATTTTGTAAATACTCAATTCTTAACCGTAGTACTTAACTCTTGCATTATATAACGTGCAGATTGATGAAAATATCACTGAAGAGTATCGGTTGATGGAGCCAGTTGTGCCAGATCCTGTGGCTGCTCCTCAGAATAACGCCAAGCCCGCGAGTGCTGTTCCAAGAAAGAAACAGGCTCCAAAACCCATTGATAACGGTCAGACGGAAATTCTGATAAATCGTTTAACGGGTTACCTTGATGCACAAGTGCAGAAGATGTTGGCTACCATCCCTGCCTTATGTGCTCAGGTTAAACGCCTAACTGTTGTGTCATTTTCTTTTGTTATTGAAAATGCAATCGTTCATGAACTTATATATTTTTGTGTTGCAGAGAACATTGGAGATGTTTAATAAGGAAGGCGTGACTTACAAACCGGCAGCCGCAGCGGTTTCCGGTAACATGGAGGACCAGGAAGATGTCAACTCTTTCCGGAACGGGCCTCGTGATAAAAAAGAGTTCATGTACAAGGAAGAGAGCGATTCAGCACGAGGTGGAGATTCTATTCGTATGATTGACATGAACCAGGCTGATGAATTTGATAAATTGGATAAAAAATTCAAGGAGGCTGCTAAGAATGGTACTGCAAAGAATGCAAATGATGCTATGCGCACACCTGCCAAGGGTAGTGGACTGAATGGTACTCCAGCAGAAAAGCCATTTGGCGATGTTGGTAGCACACCGGATAATCCGTTCATCATTGAAAATGCTGATCCGTTGACATCAGATTCAGAAATTGATCTTGACGCAGTAACTATTAGCAAGTTCATGTCTAAATCAAATGAAGATGAGTTGGCTGGGAAGAGAAAGCGAACAATTCCCAAGAAATTTCAATCTCCCTATGCTCTAGACAGACGCACCAAGCGTCAAGTCCGTGGTTCATCCTCAAAAGGTAGTTTATTTTTCTGTTTTTTTCAGGTTATTCTCTGTACGAAATGTTGTATTTGCTAAGCCTTTTCATATGCATGCAGCTCTGAATTTCGATGATAAATCTGGAGCAGATAAAAATGCAAAACCGGATGCATCATCTGATTTGTCGCCTGAACTAGTTGATGCAGCTATAGTCTTCCTCGAGCTTGCATCTCGATCAGAGCAGCACAAGAAAAAGAATGTTTACCGGAGTGTCAGGGGCGATGAAGTAAACGCTGAACGTCTTCGTGTTGTTCTCGACGAAAAATGGTTGTCAGACGATGTAAGTGCGTACAACACGTACATTCCATACATTTAATATTTACATGTATGTTATTAACATAAAATCCCATCATGTTATTCGCAGGTCATAGATGGTTACATTGGGCATTTGAACCTCCGTGTTGGGGATGATCGCTTCTTGTGTCCAGCATGGAGATCTAAATATCTAGTAGACCGGGCAAATGCCGGAGACAAACCCAAAGAATCTAGCAAGAACATAGATAGCGCGATGGTAAGATCTGGCGCGGTTGGTAGAGTGGTGACGGAATACACCGTCCGTGACAAGGTACGTAATATATGATTGTTATAAAATATATATTGTACTATTCTGCTAGTAAACATGCCGAATGACATCTCATTTTTTTCATATGTTATAATTTTTTGCAGGTTTATTTTCCACTCAACATTGGCAATACACACTGGACGACCGTTGTCATGCACATACCGAAGCAAGAATTCCAAGTTCTCGACTCGCTTTATCCTCTAGAGTTTACGTTGGAGACTGTTGAGGCACTTGTAAGTGAAAAACAAATTGTCCACATTACTTCTAACAAACTGAATTGCGCAAATTAGCATAACTGTTATCTGTCTACAGCGGCGCCAAATTGCAGAAGACATGCAAGTGGCCAACGAAGTCACAAGTGGAAATCATCCCGATGTTTCAAAGTGGCCGATATTAGAGTACGACATGCCGCAGCAACATGACGGGTGAGTTAATGTTACACCAATTTAAGTTTAAAATCAATATATGGGAGGATTAACCTTACCGAGATTTTGCATTTACAACAGGAACTCTTGTGGATTGTTTGTGATAGAATGCATGGAGCATTGGGATGGGGATCGGATGACTGCAGAGATTTCACAGGTTTGTTATAAATCGTCTGTATGTTCACCCTTGGATTAACAAAAATGTGTTACATCTAACCCATTTTTCCTAATATTGTATAGATCAAAATTAATGCAAGGCGAAGACGAGTTATCGTTGAAATGATGTTATCACCTTCCAACACGTTAGAGATTGTGAAACAGAAAATTCGGTCCATCGCTTCCAGGATCAACAAGAAGACATAGAAAATGGAAGATAAAAGGTTGAGTGGTTAGGTTTTAGTCCCGAAGAAGGTTTCCTGACCATGAATAGCTTTTTTCCTTCTATCAACTATGTTATGTTCTAAAGTGACCATGAATACTTTTTTCGTTTTGTTCAAGACATATATATGGCTATCCTATTATTTTGTTTGCCTAATCATATAATGTTGTTTCGTGATTTATTGAGCTGCACATACAGACACACACCTACATTTTTGTTCATCATGTTTTGTTGATGATTTTTCCAGTTGCACACAAACACTGAAAGTAACATTTAAGCTACATTCACAAACACAGTACCAACTCAGGTTCATTCACAAACACAGTACCAACTCAGGTTCATACACAAACACTGAAAGTAACATTTAAGCTTCACACTCACACACACTAGAATTTATCACGTACACACAGCAATTATAAATAAAGCGACGATAACCAACATCATCCGATACAACTGACACACCACATAAGACTAGGTAACTACCCAAGTACATGGGCAGCACACCGATCCCCCTAGATCGTAGGAGACTAAGCCTAGAGACATAAAAGTAGCTCAACATCCAACATACATAACCCTGAAGCGGGGCGAATAGATAGTCTGATAGATAGCAAGTAGAAGATCATTTACAAAACATGGATCTATCTAGGGTGTGTTTGGGACATCACCACTCCAATGTATCTTCGGCTTCTTCTCCTCCGGCCACTTCTCCCACTGGGCCCCGGGAAAACGAGGAGGGCTTGATTGATAAGAAGTGGGAAAACTCCAAGACGCGGCACTCCATTTTTCATGCCCATTGGTGATGGGCATGTATGTCCACCCTTCATCCCCCCTTGGGCGCTTGGTGCTGGCCAATTCTTTTCCCTTGCTGCTGCTCGATGAAGAAGCCTTTGTGCCTCCGGTTGAACTGGGTTGCAATTCTGTTGGTGTTGCTTGCGGAGGTAGCAGGTGGCGTTGTCCATAGTTGCAGAGACGGATTATACGGTACAGTTCGTACGCCACAAACCCATCTCTGGCTGCATACTCAAGATTAATTTCATCGAGTGGATTCTTCTCCCAGAACTTGTGCTGAACAGATGGGAATTCTTTCTTCATTCCTTTGTAGCTCATATCGATGAGTCCGGCTGCCATGTCAGCCATCCCAGTCCTGTCGCGTTCAAGTTTGAACAAGTCCTGCAGATCAATGTGGTACTGAATTGGTATCTCAATATTCCAACTTCGCTGCATTGCTATTCTGTCATTTCTGATATCGACGCTAGCAAAGTGGACACCACTGCGTAGGAAATCCATGAGTTTTGGACACCCCAGCTTGCTACTGCTCCACCAAAAAAATGGAAAAGATAAAATGTAAAATATTGTTGGGAAAAAATGCTGAAAGTAAGTTCTCAAATGCAATGCAAATTATGTGATGATATTTCATTCCTACGTGTCATTTAACATTTTTAGTCTGAACTTGAATGGAAGTACATATCATGGTTCATATCAGTACATTCAAATGGATTTGGAAGTTCAGATTTTATCCGTAAAGATGAATGAGTAGCACTTCTATGTTTGTGAGGCGGATTTACTATAACTACAGGCACATAATTAAATAAATAACAACTAACTAACCACATCAATAAGATCAAATCAAAGAACTGAACTAGCATGAAGCATCAGATCTAGATGGTAGAGGTTGTGTAATACCTTGAGCATTGGTAGACCAATACGTGATTCTTCATCGCCAGTTGGACAACGGCGATCCGATAGTCACCTTCGTATTTTGGGTCGCAGTACTCGAAGTCGAGGCCCATGAACTTGTATTCATCTTTACTCAACCACTGCTCGTACATGTCCACAATCTCGGCTGCTTTATGGTTGTCGTCGGTGTAGACAACCTCAATCTCAGTTGTATGTGCGACAATCTTCCGGGGTTTTGGTTTGTGACTGGCAACCTCCCCTTCCTGATCCATGTCACTGCTGTGATTGCTAACCTCTCTTTCCTGATCCATTACGACAGGAAGACGAAGAGGGCAGTGTGGAGAAGGTAGGAGAAACAAGGGGAGGGAAGATGAATCGGTGGGAAATGCACTGCAGAAAAAATGGCTAATGAGGAGGACAAAGAAGGGGAGGGAAGATGACTCGGTGGACAATGAATGAGAGGGAAGATGACTCGGTGGAGAAAGTAGGAGAAAGAAGGGGAGGGAAGATGACTCGGTGGGAACTGACACGCAGAAAAATGGCAACTGCCCAGCCAAAATTAAATTAACCACCTATCGTGGGAACAGACCGAAATGGGCTAAGTATTTTCGCGGGCCCTGCACAGATTGATGCTAGGCAATATGGACTATAATAGGTGCATGATTTCGCCACCTTTTAAACAAAATATGTAGCACACACTAATGTCATGACAATAAAACATGCGTTAACAATTATTCAAACATAATATGTAGCACACACTAATGTCCATGTTTCATGACAAAATCGTCATGTCGAAGCATTTAAAATACGTGGTGATTTCATAGTTGATCAACTAGGAGCTTAAGACCATCCTCCTTGCTACCACGAAACCAGAATATGTAGATGTCACCAACTTCCATGTTATTTTGCTTCACAACATCCATCCATTTTGAGGTAATCATGGCAGTTTTCCCTGCTTTGCTCAAGACCATCCTTACTTTAGCAACTTTTGTATTCCTGGAAAAGACTTGAATTTCGGATGGTAATTCCAGATTCTTGACAATGTACTCCATGGTGTAGGCCTTTGAGAAGTACTGCAAAAGGAGTCAATGAGCAATCATTTGTTAGGAAAAAAAATTGACATACGCTACGAGAGTATTGATGGCAAATGATTTATTAAAAAATTGATTACCATTTTGGCTTTGCCCTTGATGATGTTTGATTTTTTTATGGTGAAGACATACAGGGGTCTTGTTGGGTTGTGCTTACGAACTACACGCTTCAGTCTAGCAAGTTGTTCATCATCCATCTCCACCAGATTGGGAAACACACAGAAGGAGTCAAAATCTGCATTCCCCATAATTCCTGGACCTGAATGCATCATTTTGGAAATTACTGAACAATAATATATGTACTGAAACAATATTGTTGGAAGGATAATTCTTACCTCTCATAGTAATTCTTTTCTGCGCATCCCCAGGAGCAACAACTGCAGGTACGTGAGCGTCCATGTTGACCTTCATACCATTACGAGTGATCAAACATAGTTATAAAAAATGCATTTAATGTAGCATTCATGATGATCTATAACATATGTTACATGACAACTTCAATAGTATGTCCTCAAAATGTACAATATTCAATCTTATTGTAATGCATGTTACTGTAGCAGATCTAGGTGTTGTCGACAAATAGATGAGAAACTGATTGCATTTACTGTAGCAGATATAGGTGTTATCGACAAATAGTTGACAAACTGATTGCAATTACTGAAGCTGATCTAGGTGTAGTCGACAAATAGATGACAAAAATGAATGCATATTTGGCTCGGGACATCAGATGAAAAACAGATCTAACATGGCGCATGTACTGGCCAATAATTGCTGCAGCTACTGTATGAGATCTATGTGTTGTCGACAATTTGATCAATTTTCAGAAACAACCACACGGAGAATAGAGGAGAGGTAGATGATCAATTTTCATGATCTACTGCCGAACGGATATGCATAGGGTTTTATCGTACCTCTCTCCGACGACAGCTCCACAATGGTACGCAGGGTTCTGAGGCGGCGACGGCAAAATAATGGGAAGAATTTATCAGGCACACACACGATTAGGGTAAAAGCGTTGAGCTTGTATATAGGTGCGGGATGGGCCGTCAGGCATTATATTTTAGCTTTTCCATTTGGGCAAAACTGGGCCACCGGAACTATTATGTTATCCTAATGCGGCCCGACTGAGTATACTCCTTTATATTGTTAATAATAATTTTCTATTACAGCATAAAATTGGAAAAGCTATGCACATTACAGTGCAGACATAGCTAATTTGTAGAGGAGGGCAACCAAGTCGACCCAAAGTGCTCAAACATGCAACCACCAGCATTCCAAAGCCATCAGCATTTTTGTCGGCACAATTATGCAGATGACATGTTGCACCAGAGGATGCAAATGGATGTAACATGCAAGCACCATCATTCCAAAGCCAAGACATAGCTAACCATCAGCACACCAATACATAGATTATACTTAATTACATAACTTAGTTCCACACAGATTCACAAAATAAGATCATCAATATAATAGATGATCACACTAGGAAAATAACTTAGTTATTTACAAAACAAACTTAGTTCAACACTCATTGCTGACATAGTTCAACACCATAAAGCAAAAGCAACACTATCACATCAGTCCACAACATCTAGGCATCATCCTCGACAGCGAGCACCAGCACCAGTCCATAATGCTCTACCCTAATCTGCCTAGAGGTGCCAGAGATGGCAAGCTCCTCGGCATGCTGCCTGAGATGATCAAGCTTGCCACCCTTCGGCTTCGACTTGTGCCATGGACAGAAGTACTTTCCACGCTTCTTGAAAGGCAGGTCCCCATTATGCAGCTTCTCCAGGAGTTTCCTTTTGAATGACCCAATGTTCCTGCTGTCAACCGACTCCGCAGAATCCTGGGAGTCATACTAGACAACAACAATGTGTACAAATTATAATTACAGATGCAAACCAAACAAAATGAAATAGATGGAAGGGTACACAACTAAATATATTGCTCACCTCCAGGGAGCCATCAGATTCCTCCAAGTCCTGGTATGGACCATCCACAGGCACCACCACCTCCTCCTGGTTTGCAGCATCAGCAACAGCAGGATCTTCCTCCTCCTGGTTTGGTGGAGGCACAGGTTCGACCACCTCCTCCTGGTTTGCTACATCGGCAGCAACAGGTTCTTCCTCCTGCTGGTTTGGAGTAGGCACCGCTTCCACGTCCTCCCGCTTCCTCTTCCTAGACCCTTCCGCAGCCTGCATACCAAAAAGATAAATACACGCATTAATCCCCTCAAGGAAAAAGGCATCGAAATAGTTTGCATACGAAAAAGGCAAAAAGGAAACAATAATCCATATCATATTTAATAATCTTTCATTGTATCATCTTATGTATACTCCTAACTCCTAAGTCCTAATTGTTAATTACAAACAAGAAATGGTAATCATGTCATACTCAAATGCTATATTTATTCTTCTGTACTACAAATGATTTTGATCAACATTTATTATTTGCTGCATTTTCCTACGGCGAACTAAATAAATTTGATAATAAAGTACCGAAACACTGTCATGCTTTATTTATGCATTTGTAATCAGCCATAGCTCACTTACATCAACTACTCCCTCTGATTTGTACAATACAGATCCTTGTGGAAATATCCAACACATGGAGAAAATGAACAAACAACACGGCACAACACAGAACATCAGTTAAGCTCCATAGTTGCTACCGTAATAACATCAGAGTAAACACAGAGCATAACCTACCCAGTATCAACATTATCAGAGTAAGTAATTAAGCCTGGTATACCCGTTAATCCACAGGAAAAAAGGGACAGATCGAGCAGTTACCTCCATTTGCAAGTCCGGCTTCTCCTCCGGCAGATCCTCGACGGCCTTCTCCGCCAAGGACGATGAAGCCTCCTCCACCAGATCCGGCGCCACGATGCCTGCTGAGCCAACATCATCCCCTGCGATGGTGGATGTTCCCGCATCGCCTTCGTCTCCCCCACTAGCAGATTCGTCCGCGTCCAGATCCGCCTGTGCCGCGACCACCGGGCCGAGGACGACCGACCCGATGACAGAGGCATCGACGACGGTGGACATCGCAGCGACCGCCGTAATGCTGGACTCTCCACCACCGCCTTCGCCTCCAACCGCCTCCGCCGATGCAGCAACATCGATGACCGCCGCCTTCTCCAGATCGTCCGCGCCAACTGCTACTCCCCCAGCTTCCATCGCCGCCGAATCGAGTGGATCGGCGAGGCGAAAACGTAAACTAACGGCGGAGTGAGGGAGATGGAGAGGGTTTTTTGGCGGAGAGATTCTCGGAGAGGTGGGGAACAGGGGGAAATGGCTGCAGATGTGGGAGACGAAGCTTTTATATGAGCCGACGCCTCCGCTCCCTCGCCACGTAGCTTTACAGGTCACCGTCGCCTCCTCTCCGTTCCCACGAAATTAAACAACAAAATTATAATCTATACTTATCATGAATAATTTTGATATGTAAATTTGGACAACATTAATAAAATATTCAATTATTTCGTCCATAACTTTGTACACAAGTTTAAGAATTGAATGGTAGACCCATTTTGTGCCAAATATTGGGCCCATCCAAGGTGGTTGGATATGTTTTAGGCCAAGGTAGACCCATTTTGACCCTAAAACCCTGGAATCGGCACCTCCCAACCATGGGATCACCATGAATGTAAAAACCAACCTGTAAAGACCAAGCCAAAAAGGGTGGGGCACACCACCATGCACAAGTGTGCCAAATATTGGGCCCATCCAAGGTGGTTGTCTATTTTTTAGGCCAAGGTAGACCCATTTTGACCCTAAAACCCTGGTATCGGCACCTCCCAACCATGGGATCACCATGATTGTGAAAACCAACCTAGAGACACCAAGCCAAAATGGGTGGGGCACACCACCATGCACAAGTGTGCCAAATATTGGGCCCATCCAAGGTGGTTGGATATGTTTTAGGCCAAGGTAGACCAATTTTGACCCTAAAACCCTAGTATCGGCACCTCCCAACCATGGGATCACCATGCATGTAAAAACCAACCTGTAAAGACCAAGCCAAAAAGGGTGGGGCACACCACCATGGACAAGTGTACCAAATATTGGGCCCACCCAAGGTGGTTGGCTATTTTTTAGGCCAAGGTAGACCCATTTTGACCCTAAAACCCTGGTATCGGCACCTCCCAACCATGGGATCACCCTGAATGTAAAAACCAACCTGTAAAGACCAAGCCAAAAAGGGTGGGGCACACCACCATGCACAAGTGTGCCAAATATTGGGCCCATCCAAGGTGGTTGGCTATTTTTTAGGCCAAGGTAGACCCATTTTGACCCTAAAACCCTGGTATCGGCACCTCCCAGCCATGGGATCACCATGATTGTGAAAACCAACCTGGAAAGACCAAGCCAAATAGGGTGGGGCACACCACCATGCACAAGTGTGCCAAATATTGGGCCCATCCAAGGTGGTTGGATATGTTTTAGGCCAAGGTAGACCAATTTTGACCCTAAAACCCTAGTATCGGCACCTCCCAACCATGGGATCACCATGCATGTAAAAACCAACCTGTAAAGACCAAGCCAAAAAGGGTGGGGCACACCACCATGGACAAGTGTACCAAATATTGGGCCCACCCAAGGTGGTTGGCTATTTTTTAGGCCAAGGTAGACCCATTTTGACCCTAAAACCCTGGTATCGGCACCTCCCAACCATGGGATCACCCTGAATGTAAAAACCAACCTGTAAAGACCAAGCCAAAAAGGGTGGGGCACACCACCATGCACAAGTGTGCCAAATATTGGCCCCATCCAAGGTGGTTGGCTATTTTTTAGGCCAAGGTAGACCCATTTTGACCCTAAAACCCTGGTATCGGCACCTCCCAGCCATGGGATCACCATGATTGTGAAAACCAACCTGGAAAGACCAAGCCAAATAGGGTGGGGCACACCACCATGCACAAGTGTGCCAAATATTGGGCCCATCCAAGGTGGTTGGATATGTTTTAGGCCAAGGTAGACCAATTTTGACCCTAAAACCCTAGTATCGGCACCTCCCAACCATGGGATCACCATGCATGTAAAAACCAACCTGTAAAGACCAAGCCAAAAAGGGTGGGGCACACCACCATGCACAAGTGTGCCAAATATTGGGCCCACCCAAGGTGGTTGGCTATTTTTTAGGCCAAGGTAGACCCATTTTGACCCTAAAACCCTGGTATCGGCACCTCCCAACCATGGGATCACCATGATTGTGAAAACCAACCTAGAGACA
Organism: Lolium perenne; assembly: GCF_019359855.2. Taxonomy (NCBI): domain Eukaryota; kingdom Viridiplantae; phylum Streptophyta; class Magnoliopsida; order Poales; family Poaceae; genus Lolium; species Lolium perenne. The sequence goes on along the minus strand of NC_067248.2, from coordinate 81,315,003 downwards.
CCAAGCCAAAATGGGTGGGGCACACCACCATGCACAAGTGTGCCAAATATTGGGCCCATCCAAGGTGGTTGGATATGTTTTAGGCCAAGGTAGACCCATTTTGACCCTAAAACCCTGGTATCGGCACCTCCCAACCATGGGATCACCCTGAATGTAAAAACCAACCTGGAAAGACCAAGCCAAAATGTGTGGGGCACACCACCATGCACAAGTGTGCCAAATATTGGGCCCATCCAAGGTGGTTGGCTATTTTTTAGGCCAAGGTAGACCCATTTTGACCCTAAAACCCTGGTATCGGCACCTCCCAACCATGGAGCATCCACTACTTATTCCAAAATATCTTAAAATGAAAAATATCTTCACATTCCATGATTGTTTGTGGTACATACCATGTCTATAAAATTTGAGGTGATTTGGAGGAGGTCGAAAAAATCACTTGCTTAAAAAATGTGGCTAAAGTTATACCAAACGGTCCGTCGTAGAGCAAGTGATTTTTTCGACCATCTCTAAATCACCTCAAATTTTTTTTACAGGCTCCCATGTATGTAATATCAATTATTATTAAAAAAACATTTAAAAAAAAGTTTACAAGAATAATGTGAGGTACACCATGGTTAGTTGCACGCAGACACCCGAAACATAGGGTTTTAGACGAAAACATGCATGATTTTGGGCAAATCAGGTACATGGGCATGCTAGGGTGAGGCCACACTTGCACATGCCTGCACCATTGCATGCCCCACAGTGCTAGCCATTCCATCTACAAGAATATTGGCCCCATCCAAGGTGTTTGAATCTATTTTAGTGCAAGTTAGACCCATATTCACCCTAAAACCCTTTTCGACACCTCCCAACAATGGAGCGTCCACTACTAATTCAAAAATATTCATAATGATAAAAATATCATCACATTCCATGTTTATTTGTGTTACATACCATGTGTGAAAATTTTGAGGACATTTGAAACCACATTTAATTTTTCGTCCACACACACAAACACAGTTGCATGATATTTTGACATGACCACATCGTTGGAAATAAAAAAAAAACTATAGTTGTTTGATGATTTTTTTCAGCTGCAAACACAGAAACATTTTTTCATCTCGACATTTCCAATTACACACCTGACTTATTTGAATATGTTGCAAATAAAACAACTATTTGAAATGCTTGCATATTATTCCTACTACTAACCCAAACATTGCAACACACATTGTTGCTAGGAAGCAAATAATATTGTCCTTAGACTTCAACACTTTTCTCTGCATTTTCAATTGTATCTTGAAGGTATTTTCTTTGTCTTCATTTTCTTTCTGCACCTTGTTGATCTTCTCGGATAGTTGGCCTATCACATATCTTTCTCTTCCTTTCCATTCACTGTCAACCCACTCTACATACGCGCATGTATGTATTCCCTGAAAGAAAAAATTTCATATGAAAACATAGCATTTGAAATAATGTTCACACATGAAATTATATGGTTTGAAAATATACCTCATATGGACAACCCAAAAACCTTCTGCCAGTGTCGTAACCATCGTTGCAAACACGCCGAGCAGGGAACACCGAGTGGCCACACCTGTTCTTTGTGTTCTGCTCAATACCGTAGTACAATGGATCAAACTCATACTGCGGCAAAACATCAACAAACTGAACCATGCCTTCGTCATCATCCTATATTTCATCATATGAGATCATGGGTTAAGGAAGAATTCTTTGAAAAAACAGCAAATAATCACGTACTAACCGGCTCATCTAGGGTATGTGCTGCCGCAGTCTTCATCTTCCCTATGTTGTAATGCACAACGGATGTAAGCTTCGCCCATCCGTGGTCGCCGTCCATCGGATCCGCGTGCAGCCGCCGATCACCCCCGCGGCGAGACATAGGCAACACAGACAAACCCTAACGGCGAGTTAGGGAACACGTTGTTAAATAGAAACGGCCCATCGAGTTAGGCTTTATATTTAATTGGGCTGCCAACTCTATCGGCCCAAGACATGCTATACCCAAGCACCTAACTCGAACATGCAAAAAAGAATATTAGTTTATTATTTTAACATCATTTACGAAAGAAATTCTTTGTGTTCTCAGAAATTTGTAATGGAATCGAAAATATAACGAGTTATTCTGAAACATTATAGGAAAGAATAAAACTATAGTACACAGAACCAACATGAAAGCAGGCAATAATATAGAAAAAATTGAAGAAAAATAACAGGATACATAAAAGAGAAGCGACCCACTACAAATCAGCTTTACAAGAATTGAGTTAATTGACTAATATAAAGAGAACATAGTACAGTACAAATCACTCATAAAAACATAATAAACACAGTAATCCTTCCATGATTACTGAAGTTCAGCAAAATAACATACAATTTCACATAAAAAGAGAGAGGTAGTTCAAGTAGCCGCGACGATTACATAGATTTGCACAAAAGACACCAGAGTGAAATTATCCACCAGTTTACAAACAGTAGGTTCATCGTCTGAAACTTAAACCCCTACATCTTACTGGAAGTAATCACTCGATCACATCAACAGACATAAAAAGCATGCCCTCCATCTTGAAGAACAAACACATGACTAACTGGCCAGCCACCAAGTTATTCTTAACACAGAAGTCAGTCCAACCCGACTTAAACCTGATTCTGCCATCAACGGATGTGTAGTACACAGCAGGGCTGTCATCATCATCCTCGCCCCTCAGAAAGTAGATATCACCACTAGGACGAACGTCAAGAACAGATACAATAGTCTTCGGGATACGCTGTGATATAAGTAAAAAAAAACACTTCAAAATGACAATCATACAAAAATGACACGCAAAAATCATATGTCAACAAAATTACCAGTGCATTGGAAGCAACATCATATGTAGATAAGCGATGTACAAAAACACCGCCAAGGCCCAGACCACGGTCGTTAACACGGCTGTTGATATTGATGATCTCAGAATTTTTAAGTTCAACAGTTTTTGAGATAAAGATGGATTTAGCATCTCCTTCAAAATGAAAAACTTCTGCAGGAAAAAACAATGAGAGAAAAATTCATCAGAAAAAGAGCAGTTTGTCAAAAACAAATAACAGATGAACAAAAAGTCACTGCAAATTACCTTTCACTAATTCCTTGGAGTTATCTTCAATGTCTAGTGCAGTAACAAACAGATTTTCTTCTTCCTCTATGATATCAAATCTTATCTTCTCATTCAGATGCATATCATAATCAGTGAGGAATTTGTTGTAGTCAGGACCGAAAATACGAGTCTTCTTTTCCATCTTGTTCAGAAGAAAATGGTAAACACCCCTGTCCCCAGACTCAACAGTCAAGGTATTACTAGCAGACTTGTTGATATACTTCCTAACATAGCAAGGGATGTTCTGCAAAAAAAATTACATTAGTAATCTTACAAACCTATTTTCCCTACATATCATATTTAGCTGCATGGCAAATTAACATTGTAGATACTAGAAAAAAATGCAAATCAAAATAACTTACAGAGTATTCTACAAAGTTTGTACGCAGATTAATGCAGAAGAACGCTGGTTGGCAACCACCATCACGGTTTCCACAGATTGGGCACTTCATCTAATATATGAATACAAAATTATTATAAAGGATACAAATGTGCATATCTAAATTCATACAAGAAACCATATTCATTAAATGAACAAACACTCTTAAGTACACTGAAAAAAATGAAACAGGATAATTTCTCTGCATACCAAAAAAGGTGCACAAGTAATAAATACTACACGAATTATAAAAGTTTTATCATTACTGCACTCCATACAGAAACAACTAAACTCTATTTAGGTACATCTGAGAATGCTTAGTTTACTACATTGTTCATATTGCTACTGAAAAGAAATCCTAAACCATTAAGAAGTGCAAAACAGATCAATTAGACTCAAAGCCTAAAGAAACAATCTTAATAAGAATTCATGCAGACCATAATTACTAGAAAGAAAAGCCTAGTATCGGCATTAAGTGAAAGGGAAAAATTAATCCCATTAAGAGAAATGGAAAAATTAAGGGGAGAAGTTTTAGGATTTCTCTCATCTAAAACATACATGCTGCATACAAATAAAAGCTCCATTAGGACCCAGCATAAATAATAGGGATAGAAAAGTAGGGGAAAGTAATACATAGATAAAGACAAAAAAACAAGTACAAGAAAAGGACCACCGCAGTAGGACCGCACAGCACGTGCACATACAAAAAAAGGACTTCCAGATCTGGGTGGTGGATAGAAACGGAAAGAAAAAATAGGACATGCACTGACAGAGAATTGATGAAAAGCCTCACAGTGAATAGATCGAGTACTAAAACCAACAGATCTGTTTGGATTTACCTTCTTCCCTTCTCTGCAACGGCCGGTTCAGACGGCCACCTCCACAAGCTCCGACGTTGACAACGAGAGGAGAAGAACAGTCGACAGGGGATGGAGAAGAAACGACGGACCGGTCGAGGGTTCAAGGCTTCAACCGGAGTTAAATACGAACGGCCCAACAAAACGAAAGACAAGGCCCGCCATGAAAACAGCCCAGTAAACGCGCAGTGAGAAAAAACAAACCCAACCCAAAAGCCTGTCCCCGGAGCCCAACCCGCGCGGTAATGATGAAACATTAGCTGATTAACTGTTTATTTGTCATTTCTGTTTTACTTGCTGAATATAAATCTTCAAAATTCTACAGAAACTTCAGCTGGCCACGTTAACTGTTTAGGTGCATAATTAATTAGTAGTACAACCGAATATTTCTCACAGCTTATATGCGTGATCACAATTTACCTACTGTTTAACACAAGTTCTGACTGTACTTACACATAGACGTGAAAAGATATTGATTTGATCACAGTGTACAGATATGCATGCTCACTACTTAGGCCACCATTACATGCATCTTAATATGGAGAAGCTTGTACAAGGTAATGGAGTTGCCATTCAACAGAAGATGCTGCACGAGACCACTACCTGGATTGTAAATTACATGCTAATTATAAAATGTTCATATCTTCAATTATGTAAAAATGACAGCTTATGGGCACTCACTTGTTGTTAAGTTTACATTTCTTGCTGCGTCGGTTGTGACCTGGCTCTTTGCAAGCCCCGCACTTAATTTTGTGCTCGTCGTACGATAGAGGTCTTCCATTTTTAGACTTGGGGCGGTTGTCATCGTCTTTATTATGTGTACCTTTGCTTGATACTTTAATAGGATCCTGGACCTTAACTATGTTTCCTTCTCGGTCCTCCACATGTTCAACTGCTAATGAGCTTAGACAAATCGGAACAGCACCCACCGTACCCTCCTTGTCGTACTCAATCGCCTTTGCTATCACGTCCTTTAAACTGTCCTGTAACTGAGCCCAAAGTGTTGGGTGTTTGCATGCTGCATGCATAGCTTGCGACGATAACACACTAACCTTGCTATATTCAATTCTATCCGCTGTACCTGACCAACCTACTCCAAACATATCACTCGTTCGCCTAGCAGGCAGTCCATTTCTTGCATCTTTTGATAACCGACGAAGAACACAACACTTTGGAATTTCAGATATTTGCAGAACACATAGAACATGGAATATATGTTTGCAAGGGAGTCCTTTTCGAATCATTCTCCTGCAGCTGCACTTTATAGTTTCTTCAGGATTTCCCGGTGTATATTCCACGGTGAACTGCCTATTTGGTTTATTATGCCATGCCACGACAAAAGTTTCAGACCCACATCCCAGCTTTCTTTCCAAAGTCACTATGCCGCCAACTGACCTCAAATCTAGCTGCAATATATAGAAGTTTGCCGGGGTAAACTCGTGGGAAGCAAATACCTCCAGATCCCTGCAGCTTGTTACGGGCACAGGTAATGTCTGTGAGGCCGTGCAGTCATCATGCGCCTCGTTCTCACGGATGCGTGTAATGCAATTCTCATAGTGCAGTATCATGTCCACTAAAGTCATTTCTCCATCAAGGTGCAGGTGAAGGCAGGAATTCAGACTTTCACTCCGCTGGTTGCTCTTCATACCAAGCCAAAAACCCTCTGTCAGAAAAGCTGCAGCCCACAGGTGCCTCTTCCTGTACATCCTCTTCAACCAAATTTCGGTGTTCTCCGTCTTCCATCTTTTTAAAAAAGCCTGCCATCTCTGCTCAAATTCGGCTATGGACGTGCTATAGTACAACATAGACCGGAACTCGCCCAACGACTTGTGACTGAGATGGATCTTCATATTCTTTTCAACATGCCATGAACATATGCGGTGCCAGACATCGGGAAATACAGTGCGGATTGCCCTAATCATCGCTGAGTCGGCGTCCGTAATTACACTCAGAGGCTTCTTCTGACACATTGCCTTCAGAAATGTTTGCAGCAACCACACATAAGTTTCTTCTGTCTCATCTGAAACTATGGCACAACCAAAAACCATAGTCCTACGGTGATTGTTCAGACCAACAAAAGGTATGAATGGCATACGATAGCGATTCATCTTGTAGGTGCTGTCAAACACAAGGACATCTCCATAGTCCTCATAGTCCTGTACAGACTGCGAGTCACACCAGAACATTCTCTTCAGCCGTCCTTCTTTATCTAAGTCGTAGTCGAAATAAAAACTTGGGTCCTTCTCCTTTCTGCTCAGCATAATTCCTATGGTCGTGGCAGCATCACCCTTCGCAAGTAGTTTCCTCTTTTCCTTGCTGCAAAGGTTGTACAGATCCCGTCGGACATATCCAACGCCGCCATACCATCCACTTCTGCTAATCATGGAATCCATTATGGTGTGCTTCCTAATACCTGCAGCTCCCATAGCTAAGATCTCAGCCTTCTGATGCTCTCTGATTTTTCTATGCGACCAAAGAAAAGGTGTTTCATCCGGTCTTGCGGGCGTATGACTGTGCTTGTCATCAAAACTATCAACGTACCAGATACCAAGTTTTTCATTCAGCTTCACAGTCATGTGCGCCTCACAGTTGCATCGAGACAGAGGTCTGAGCCTCCGGCTATGTCCCTCTTCGGTCATCAACTTTGGATCACGCTCACCTTCCCTCGAACACAAAAAACGCCTGTAACGCCTATGTCTAGTAATTTTTTTGCTATATCTGACCTTATCCAGTCTGATGCTGAATCCATTATCTTTGGCATAGCTGTTGTAGAATTCGAATGCAGCCTCTTCACTAGGAAAAGTCATTTCCTTTATCATCATGTACAGCTCTATTGTATCCTCTGCCTGACAAGCTAAACTGAGGTTCGCATCATCACCATCGTCAACATGGGACTGTCACATGCAAAACATAGCAATCAAACTCTAATTTTATTATGTGTCTATTAATTTTTTTGGCTTCCACAAGTAATTAACCAATACATACCTGCATGCTGTTCGACGGCTTTGGCTCCACATAATGGTTGCCACCTACTGACTCATCATAAAAACAATTCTCCACGTCGGATTCACCATAATAGTCATACACATTTTCAAGTCCATATATTTCCTGCAAAAATTAAAGACAACAAGTAAATGTACCTCATTACTATTTCGCACTTTTTAATTGTAATCTCATTTCGTTGCATATCAAATAACAATTACACTCCATGTACCTCATTGCTGTTATCGTCCAAAGCAACCTCAGTAATATCTCTCTCATAATCATTGTCAATGTCCATCTACATATTCAATGATAACATGACAATGTTAAAACATTTATTGTTCTGCATTTGATTTCCATGAAAAAATTGCATATATCAAAGACACTTACATTAATAATTGCTTCCCTCCCATGCTCTGAGCTCATGGAATTATCTGACCTTGAACCAACAAAAATATTCTCACTCGCTGAAAAAGATTCATCACCAAGCCCCGTTCTAGAATTATCTGACTCATCTCCATGAACTCCAATTCCAGGAACCCTCTCTACCTCACAAACACCAGACCTCGTCTCATCCATTTCGTAGCTACAAAAGAAATCACAAATTCAGTGCATCCGCATCAATTTTTTTTCAGAAGTTACCATGATCCAACAAGAGGTGAGTTATCATGTGCGTACCTACCAGTCGATGCGCCGGAGGAGTAAGCCTACCCCCACCACAGGGGTCGATCGATGCGTCCGAGGAGGAAGAAGCCGCTAAGGCCACGCTCAAGGGAAAGAGGAGCCGGCCCTAACCCTAGCCGCGCTCGCCCAGACTTATCTGGTTGGAGCGATCAAGGGCGACGGCGGAGACGGCCGGCGGGCCAGCGGCACATCCCACCCGAGAGGAAGAGGAACCCTACCCCCACCAGCTCGTGCTCGCGCTAGGATTCCAACGAGGAGTAAAATGCTCACGGCGATCGCGGCAACACAAGGGGACGTGCACGACGGCGGAGACTTTATCTGGTTGGAGCGATCAACGGCGACGGCGGAGACGGCCGACGCGCCAGCGGCAGATCCCTCACGAGAGGAAGATCAACCCTACCCCCACCAGCTCGTGCTCGCGCTAGGGTTTCCGACGACGGAGGAGTACAACTTCCTCCTCCTCACGACGATCGCGGCAACAGAAGACACATGCACGACGATCGGCGAGTTTTACGCGGATTAGATCTTAATTAAATGCTCACGTGATCTCCATTTTTTTTTTAACGTGACGTACATATACCGTATCCATACATATGGGTATACACGGGCTGGATATGGGTTCGGGCGAGCCCAACGCTTAAAAAAAAAAAACTCAATTTGACCCCTCAACTTCACTTAGGGGGGAGCACCGGAGCATCCCTCGAAAAGAAAAAGAACTAAACGAACCGGTGAGTTATGGCATTGTGCAGTATTATGCGGTTTGGTGGGAGGGCAAAACGGTCCAAAAAAAAAGCGTTGACGAAACTTTTTGGCAGAAACCTTAGCTCCTTTATTATTAGGTATAGATGAGGTAAGAGTTTCTGTTTTTCAAAACAACTAATATTTAAGCCGTAGAAAATATTAAAATATTTGATTCAGTTTAAATAATATATCAATTTATCAATAGGTCTTCCATCGCCCATTGCAGGTATATTTGTTGTCGCCGGAAGCCGGCCGTAGGACGTACCAGCCTGGCTCCTCACCAATATTCCTCATGCATACCTTGAAAATTGAAACTGCATACACAGGTAATTTTCCAAAAATATTCCTCAGCAGGTCTTGCTGATATAAGGTAAGATCCCAGGTTCGGTTCGAGCTATTTAGGTGTAGCTACACCTTCTACCTCCACGGATCGTAAGTAGCTCAGTTTGTTTTGTCTAAAATTAGCCAATTGCATATGCGTTAAAGACCAATCTAGCAAATGGCAGTGTCAGGAAGAAGACAACTTACAGAATAATTCGTTAGGAATATTCTATGTGAGGAGATTCGGACGGCTTGGAGCGATTTTGTCAGGGACTTATAAAACCTCAATCAGGGTTATAAGTTCGTTTGTACATCTTAATATTAATCCCATCTTACCACTGGAAAAAGCAACGCGCTGTGTTCTGCAGTCTTGATGTCAGCCCATGTCGGCAAGTGCAAGTTCTAGGAGAAATATGTCCTCCTTACTTTATCCATTTGTATGCGGCTACGTAGGTTTAGATTTTTGTCTAGCAGCTGCTTCACGTGGCCTGCATACTTCAGATTATATTCGATGCCATGACAAGTATTCTTATTTGGATATTATCCATACATTTTAAAAATATGTATTCAGTTTATTTGTAAATGTTGCTCAAAATAATAATAATAATATTAATCCTTGCAATTATATTTGTATTTATTGGCGCTATACATTGCAGTATTACTTCCTCCGTCCACAAAAATGATGTCTTAGATTTATCTAAACTTAGTTGTATACATAAACTAAATAGTGTTGTTTTAGATACACAAACATAAACTAAATACTGTTGTTCAGATACATCTAAATTTAGATAAAATTGTGTCATCATTTTATGGATGGATAAGTGGTGCATCACAATATCACACGAGGTCAACAGCGACCGACAACTATGTCTTTGATTTTGTTAGTACTTTCACATAATATTTTTGTTTGGAGAAATAATGGGCTATGAGGTTGCAATTGGTGGATTCAGGGAAGAGACGATACATGAGGTGGACTGTCTCCCAAATATGTGTAGGTTTGTGAACTATGTTCTCTGGTAATTGAATTTAGATTTTTATCATATTTTCTTTTCAAAATTACAACTTCCAATCGTGCAACAGTACACAGTATAGTCAATTTATTTTGATCAAAAAGCACACAGGCCCAATATGTTTGTGAGTGTTCGGTGAATACTATACAATGTCTAAAAGATCCGACTTGAATAATATTGAATGAATATGCCTGACCAAAAATTAGAATGAATAATCATATGCATGTTGCTACTCTATCTACTGTTTAATAATCATGCCCAATATTTAGTAAACTATAACACAAGTTTGTTAGTCGTTCCCTCTAATCATCTCAATACTATGTTCCCACAATACATTTTATGTTCTAATGCATCACGTTATTGCATACTTTCATTATTCTGCAGATTGCATCAATATTTCAATGTACTTTGCAGAGAAACTTCATTGGAAATTTATAATATTTTTTAACAATTTGGTTGCGGCAAGAGGTTTTGTCACAAGCCAAAGAAAATATCAAATGAAACATATAATTCTATCTTAATGCTTGGTTACAAGGAAATATATTATTCTATATATATATATTTTCAGGATTTTATCAGAAAGTCTAGGACTACATAGTTAGTAAAATTATTTTACGTATATATAACCAATATTTTCCAAGTAATTCTTCTACTTATCTGAGTTCGCATCTAAGTTATCAACCACTTATCGGACTGCCCATCTAATTATCAAGAGAACTTTGGTAGCACTAATTGCATAAATCTACAAAGCTCACTCTATCCGCAAATAAGAGACAATGTGTTACATATGTATTAGTTCTTCAAGTAGAACTCACTATACAGTAATTCATAAGTTTATTCAGGGCTCCATTAATCCATATAATTTCATGTCCAAAAAAAAATATTTCAAACTAGGTAACCCACACAGTTGTGTGGGTTGACGACTAGTGGCCATAATCATGTTAGGCAGCTCATATGGCATTAAGAACTATGAAGAACATGAGAGAAATAGATCAAGCTACTACCACAAACCCGTAGTGCAAAGGTGGACTACTCCCCTTGATCATGGTGATGCTGATGAAGACGTTGGAGAAGGTGGAGATACCTCCGGCGGAGTTTCCACCTCCAATCTTCGCTTTTGCACCCTCTGTTTTCGTGTTTCTGTCTTCTATGGCGCTATCCTCCCAAGAACTCTTCGGGGTCATATATATAGTGATTTTAGGTCAAAATACGTCGGTGGGCGAAAAATTCACGCGATTTCGATGATGGATGACCGAAAGAGGTCAGGTGGCACGCCTTACAAGTCTAGGCGCGCCACCTTGGCTCTTTTGGGCCTCAGGCCCCTCCAGGTGTGCTTCCAGGTCTCAGGGTGCTTCTCATTGATGAAAAAATGACGCTCCAAAAATCTCAGCTCAATTTGACTCCGTATAGGTTTCTGAAAGTGAAAAATACACAAAACAGTGAATTCCTCTTCTGCATAGTTATAAACCAAATAAAGGGGATCATTGGTAAATCCCCATAAATCAATGTATAACATGGTATTATAATCATATATGTTACAAATATGTGGGAAATCAATATGATAAAGGACAAAGTTCATGTATGCATTTTACATGCATCAGTCGACAACGTCAGCGTAGTCGACATGTGCACGAACCCCGTTTGGCACCAGCGCACCAAGAAGATCGAGATCGATCTTCACTTAGTTCGAGACCATGTTGATGGGTTCGTTGCATAAAAAAATTATTCATTGATGGACTCTGGGCCCTCTTGGTGAAATCACATTGACACCGCTTGCAAGCACGTGACTAGGTCACATGAATGTCATATCACGGAACGAGTAAAGAGTATCTGTCGGTAACGGGATCGAACTTGGTATAAGTTCATACCAATGATCGGATCTCAAACAAGTAAAGTATCGTGAGATAAAAGGAATTGGTTACGTCGTTTATGGTTCATGCGTTCGCAAGTTTCATCGTTGAATGGGTGGGACTTATTACAGATCTCCACATCCCGCTCATGATTATTGATCGGAGAGGTGTCTCGATCATGTCCACATTATTCATTAACGGTACGGTGACACACTTAAGGTTCGTCGATGTTTTTTAACTGGATATGGATCACCGGAGAAAGTTTGGACAACATAGGGACTGTTTCGAGAATCGCTGGAAATGTTTTGGGATATCGGAATAGTTAAAGGGGCTGAATTTTTATGTTTATTAATTAAAAGAATTACAAATATTATGTAAAATTATAAAAAAATCATTTATGGGAGAAAACCCCTTCATTTTTTAGTGGAGGGATTTTCTCCCAACATGGGTTTGTTCCACACAAAAAATTATAATACTGAATAAATATACATATATAGATTCACCATAAAATATATTTCCTTAATGTTTCCATTCAATGTTGTGGATGCAGATATTTTTTTCCGAAATATTTGGTCAAAGTAAGTAAGATTTTACTTTTAACTAATCCTTAGGCATCTTACATTTACCTGGGGGGTATATTATATCTACTGAGAGTTGGTTGATGATGTTTGCTAACCGGACAATCAAGGGGGAATGTGATAGAGCGAAGGTGGTCGATCTTTCGATTAGACAAGGATAGATCAATTTGTTGGTGGAGTTCGTGCTTGACGATCCGACTACACGTGCAAAGCTCGTGCGCCAATTCAATCGCTAGGACAATCTGCGGGAGTTACTGATCTTGTGGATGCACGATCAGCCTGACCAAATTGTCTTAATTCCTACCTGAAATCGAGAACAAGTAAGAACTAATAATGCAATCAGAATATTACGGATAAAGATGAAAAGTTTATTGAAAAAAAGGTGGGATTCCAAATAATCGGTTTTGTTCTGGGCGTTGGCCTCTAAAGAAGTACACGAGAGTTGCAGCAATGGCTAACTTTTAGTCCAATCAAAATCCGAGTCTAAACGTGACGGGTAAGAAGGTATTTAAGGATGAAAAGCAGAGGGTTTCGGCCAACCCTAGGTATGGTGGCTTCGAAGTTCTGAAATCTCCACTTGTGGCGTCCTCTTCAATCCTCACATACTTGCTACCATATCCATGCACGATCATGCTTCAATGCTTGTCCCTCTCGTCCATGGTAGGTCCATCATTCCTAAGAGTAACAAACACATCTTATTTAGGCAGCATCATATTCTCATGTATGTGAGGAATAGTTCCAAGAAACGAAAGTACTTGACAGTTAAGTTGTTTGGCACGAGCTCGAGTGATTAGTCCTTGTATTTGTGTGGTTGTAGGTACAACAATTGTATCAATAGATGGGATGTCTTCATCATTCTCCCCTTCTTGGATTGAAGTTGTCCTCGATGCGGTCCCATCTTCCTCACCAAAGTAAGGCTTCAAATCTGCAATGTTAAATGTAGGACTAACCGTACCAAAATATACAGGTAGCTCAAGTTTATATGCATTAGCATTGATTTTCTCTAACACCTTCAAAGGACCTGGAGCGCGTGGCATTAACTCAGAATTGCGCAAATCAGGAAAACGATATTTGCGCAAATGCAACCAAACAAGATCACCAACATAAAAAACAACATGCTTCCTTCCTCTATCCCAGCAATTTTATACTTAGCATTCATAAGTTCTATGTTGTATTTAGTAGTCTCATGCAATTGTAATATTATTTCAGCACGTTTTGTAGCATCCAAATTATTTTGCACCGAAGATGGTAATGGCAATAAACAATAGGTGCACGAGAAATAAAACCATACATAATCTCAAAAGGACCCATCTTAGTGGTAGAATGCAGCGAACGATTGTAAGCAAATTCAATATGAGGTAACATTCTTCCCACAATTTTAAGTTCTTCTTCAAAATAGCCCGCATCATAGTAGACAATGTTCTATTTACTACTTCAGTTTGCCCATCAGTTTGGGGATGACATGTAGTACTAAACAGCAATTTAGTCCCCAACTTAGCCCATAAACATCTCCAAAAGTGGCTAAAAAACTTAGTATCACGATCAGAAACAATAGTATTTGGCACACCATGTAAATGAACAATTTCACGAAAGAACAAATCAGCAACATGCGTAGCATCATCAGTCTTGTGACAAAGAATAAAGTGTGCAATCTTAGAAAACCGATCCACAACAACAAAAATATTATCCCTCCCCTTTTGTGTACGAAGCAAACCCAAAATGAAATCCATAGAAATATCCTCCCAAGGTACACTAGGAACAAGAAGAGGCTTATATAAACCATGTGGATTAAGTCAAGACTTAGCTTTTTGACATGTAGTGCAGCGTGCCACAAATTTCTCAACATCTCGGCGCATACATGGGCCAAAGAAGTGCGCAGCAAGTACATCATCCATCTTTTTCACAACAAGGTGACCCATCAATCCTCCTATGTGCGCCTCCTGCAACAACAAAAGACGAACGGAACTATCCGGAATGCATAGCTTGTTAGCACGGAACACGAATCCATCATTGAAGACAAATTTGTTCCATGTTCTACCATCTCTACAATTCAGCAACACATCTTTAAAATCAACATCATGCAAGTATTGTTCTTTTATAGTTTCTAATCCAAAAAAAATTGAAGTCAAGTTGAGATAACATAGTATACCAGCGCGAGGAAGCATCAGCAATAACATTATCTTTACCCTTTTTGTATTTGATAACATAAGGAAAAGATTCAATTAAGTCAACCCACTTTGCATGGTAGCGATTCAACTTAGCTTGACTAGGAATATGTTTCAAAGACTCATGATCAGAATGTATAAAAAATTCTTTAGACCATAAATAATGTTGTCAAGTTTCTAATATCCGAACCAGCGTATATAATTCTTTATCATAAATAGAATAGTTCACACTAGGCCCAATCAACTTTTCACTAAAATATGGAACAGGTTTGCGCTCTTGTAATAACACGTCTCCCAAACCAATTCCACTACCATCACATTCAAGTTAAAAAGTCTTATTAAAATCTGGAAGTTGGAGCAAAGGATGATGTGTTAACTTATCTTTCAATATCACGCAAGCTTCTTGTTGTGCATCACCCCACACAAAGGGCACATCCTTCTTTGTAAGCTCATTCAGCGGCGCGGCAATAGATCCAAAATCTTTCACAAAGCGCCTATAAAAACCAGTGACGCCAAGAAAACTCCTCACTTGTGTGACCGTCTTGGGCTGCGGCCAATTCTCAATTGCCCCAATCTTGTCTGGATCAACTTCAATACCCTGCGCAGTAACAACATAGCCAAAAAATGCAACTTGATTGGTGCAAAAGGTGCACTTCTCAAGATTACCATACACACGTGCATCACGTAAAGCATTGAAAACAGCACGTAAATGATCTAAATGATCCTCCAAAGATTTGCTACATATGAGAATATCATCAAAGTATACCACCACAAATCGTCCAATAAAAGCACGTAAAACTTAGTTCATCAGTCTCATGAAAGTACTAGGAGCATTAGTTAAACCAAAAGGCATTACTAACCACTCATATAAGCCGAACTTAGTTTTAAATGATGTTTTTCATTCATCTCCTAATTGCATACGAATCTGGTGGTAACCACTACGCAAATCAACTTTAGAGAACATAATAGAACCACTCAACTCATCAAGCATATCATCCAAACGTGGTATAGGGTGACGGTATCAAATGGTAATATTATTAATAGCTCTACAATCAGTAAACATGCGCGAAAAACCATCTTTCTTAGGTACCAGAATAATAGGAACATCACATGGGCTGAGAGACTCACGAATGTAATCTTTATCTTGGAGAACCTGAATTTGTCCTTGAACCTATTTGATCTCTTCATGATTGGCGCGATATGGCGCACGGTTGGGAAACGAAGCTCCTGGAATCAAGTCAATTTGGTGTTCTATCCCACGAATAGGTGGTAATCCATGTGGCACATCCTGTGGGAACACGTCCATGAATTCATGCAAAAGGTTAGCAAGCGCAGGTGGCAAAGAAGGAGGCATAGCCTCAAATGAAAACAAAACTTCTTTGCAAATAATTGCACAACATTGAGTAATGTGCACATCAAATTCAGCAATATCAGATTTGGTAGCAAGCGAACACGGATTCCTCAAATGAATTTCAGTAGCATGATTAGAATCAGATTTAGAAGTATTCTTATGTGGTACACAATCTGCAGCAACAATCTGACTCTTATGTCTCTCCTTGTTTTTTACTCTACTAGCTCTAGCAAGATCATCTTTTAAAATTTCTTATGGAGTCATAGGTTTGAGACCAATTTTATTTCCATCGTGCATAAGAGAATAATGATTATTTTTACCATTATGAATAGTTTCTCTATCAAATTGCCAAGGGCTACCAAGTAACAAAGAACAAGTTTGCATAGGTACAACATCACAATCAACAAAATCAGAATATGTACCAATAGTAAAATGCACACGTGTAGTTCTTGTTACCTCGAGCTCACGAGAACTCTCAAATCATTGAATGTAATATGGATGTGGACGTTGCCTTGTAGGTAGAGAAACCTTCTCCACCATGTCAACGCTAGCCAGATTATTACAACTCCCTCCATCAATGATGATCTGTATATGGACTCAATTCCACAATATTCCTTTCTATATGCTCTCTAAGGATCTTGCTAGAAATCTTGGAAATTTTATTGGTGAGCTAATGCATATTGATAATGATGCTAGAGGAGATATATGTGACAAGATTCTCAGGGCAAGAGTTCTTCTCCCCATCGACCAAGCTCTCTAGAGGTGGATCACCATCCAGGACGAAATTGGAGAAGAAGAAGTGATCGTCAATGTGGCCTATGTGTAACATCCCAAGTTTTCAACAATAATAAAGCAAGTGAGAGTTTCATTTACTCAAAATTCACAATAAACAAAAACTTTTCTATGCATATAGTGCCACATATAGATTCATGCATTTAAGTAATTTTTCTTTTGTGCAATTGCCATGATGAGTGTTAGCATGTTGATCTATTGCTATGAGAACCCTAATCAAGATCACAAAACCCTAAAATAAGGGGAAATCAAGAAAATGGGAAAAACCCATTTATCACTTACATACACTTTATGTAGAAATGCAAATCCTTCACCAAGGCCATAATTGCTTGCTCCCTTGCTTCTAAAATGCTTCAATATGATAAACTAACACAATTGCATCATTGGATCAAGAATCAAATCAAGAGAAATCAAGAATTCATCATACATATGATAATGGTCATTTGGGCCAAAAATATTTTCTTCACCCCTTCACACCCCTGTATTTCTCAAATCCTAAACTAAAATTTGTCAACCAAAGCCATGTCATCCAAGACCATGTCAAGGTGAATACTTTTCATGTTGACCACCCTCCCTAAAGTTGACTAGGTTGACCAGAATTAAATTGCCAAAATGGGATCTGAGAATAAAAACAAGATCACCTCAAATTTGAAAAGTTGCAAATCATTTCCAAATTGAGTTCCACCACCACCAATACCTCACATTAATTATATCATTGAGATGTACCAAAAAGAATTTCGAAATTTAAATAATTTTCTCTTGCGGGCATTGTGTCGAACACTTGGCAGACATGAAATCAGAATTGTGTTACACACTATTGTCCAGCAGTTTCTTCACTAAACCCCTTTGATCTTGTGATCATTAGCTACTTCTAGCTCCCCTGCATCATCCCTGTACCTGCTGTGGTCAATTAAAGTGAGAGGAGGGAGAGAGAAATCCTAAACTAAAGCATGCCGTGGCCATGCCGGCCACCTTTGGCCAAAACCCTCCCTGGCCTCTCCCTGGTCGATTCTCCATGTCCTTGAGCATCTCTGCAGCACAAGGACTCCGCCTGTACCGCTCACTCGATCGCCCGTGCACGGCATTGCCCAGAACGGCCGTGTCCAAAACCTTGCCAGCACGCGCCCATGCACGCGGTGAGCGCGCACTGGCTGCGCCAGGACGCCACGCACTCGATCGCTGCCGTCCTCGCCCTGCATCCCTACCGCCGCGTCGAGTAGCTCCTCCATGACCTCTACGCACTAGACATACTCGAACACGCGCAGGAGCCTTGTCACCATCGTCCTCGTCGCCGGCGTACTGCGGGTACCGTAATGATTCCTGCAAAAGCTCGAGCGATCCCTTCGTCCTCTCTCTGCGCCAGCTAGCTCTCGAGCACCGCTAGGACGACGCCTATCCACTGCCGTCCTCGCCTTGCCCTTTTCGCTCGCCCCAGGAGCCGCGCCATGGCCGCGCCCTTGCAGCACCTCACGGCCACCATGTCCGGCTATAAATAGAGCTCCTCAGCCCACGATCCCTTCACACCATCTGCTCCTCTCCCTTCTCTGAACACGCTCGCCACATCAATTTCACACCATATCACCGGAGCTGCTCCAATTGCAAGACGAAGCCCGCCGGAGCCAGGACATCGCCGTCGACGATTGGCGCCACCCCGAGCTTCGCCACTGCTACCAGACGGCTGAGCATCCTCGACAACGTCACCTCGTCACCAGCAGAGCACCGCGGGAACCCTGGTAGGCTCTCCGACCCCCTACTGACGCCGCGGCCTCGTCGGAATCTCGCCGGAGACGACGAGCATCGTGAGCCGTTGATCAGCCTTTTGATCTGACGCTCCTCCTCGCTCATACCGCTTCGGCGTGTTATGAGGCACTGACGGGTGGCCCCCAGCCTGTCAGGGCAGCCCACCCGCACCAGTTGCTTGTTGGGCTGCGAAGTGAGGTTTAAATCGTTTCGGCCCAGTAACGTTTCCCGCCAAGCCCAACCATTCAAAAATTGAATTTCTGTTTAATTCCAAATTCAATACTGCTGCTCACTTCAAAATTAAATATCTCAAAATCTACTACACCAAATTTAACCAATTTTATATATTTAGAAAGCTCATGAAATTATCTAGATAATTCCACTGGCCTCATATCCAAATTCGTATTAAATTTTAAATGACAAAAATAACAAGGCAGAGCCTTTTCTAACTTCAAATAATCATTAAAAATAATCTATAAATGATTTTGAATTGTTTCCAATTCCAATAAATCACAAATGATGTCCCCTAATTGATTATGCAATAATATAGGCATGTTATTTGTATGATCATGGACTAGATCAAATAAGATAGCTATGTAGTCAATTCTAGAACAATACAACTTGGAATTCAAATTTAATAAATAGTATGAGAGCTACTCTCTCATTTAAATCTTGATCCTAAGTAATATAACCAGGGGGAATGACCTAGGCTAATGAACCCCTGATAATTATTACTTAGAGATTTTAATGCATTTAAAATAGTAGTATGATAACATGTGTAGTATAGCCCTTTAATTAAATCATACTCACATATAATAGATATGAAATGTTGACTTGGGTCAACATATATTTCATACCTGATTATTATATGAAGAGATTAAATCTTAATATGAAGTAATAAGAAGAA
The DNA here is from genome assembly GCF_019359855.2 of Lolium perenne. Taxonomy (NCBI): domain Eukaryota; kingdom Viridiplantae; phylum Streptophyta; class Magnoliopsida; order Poales; family Poaceae; genus Lolium; species Lolium perenne. Next base: position 81,295,509 of record NC_067248.2, on the reverse strand, counting down.
ATGAATTTCTCTAAGAATCTACATATCCAAATTTAAGAAATAGGAATAATGAGAGGAAATTATTTTCTCCTAAATAAGAATTCCTCAAATAACTCACCATGCCATGTTTGATTGATAATAGGACTAGAGTGTGAACTCTTTGAGTGTTCCTAGTTTAGCATGTGAGTTTGGTTTAGTATTTATACCTCGTATTCGTATATAGACGCTAGTAACGAGGAGTATCAAGAGGAGGAGGCCTACTCCCAAGAAGAGGAAGAGAACTTTGATCACTACTCAGCTCAAGGCAAGCTAACCCTTGCTAAATACAAATGCTTAGCTCTACAAGAGCAAAGGCACCATCACACTTTACTTTTATGTATTACCTATCCCATGTTTTTACTTAATTTTACTTTGGCTTATTTATTTCAAAGTACCTTTTTGATTTATGATTCACTTGGTCTAGACTAGAACCATACTTGGATTAGAGGAACACCACTCAAAGCTAGATAGCACCCCTCATATAGTTGCTATTGCTAATCAATTAAAAATTGACTACTCTAGATGGGAACAAGTGATTTTGATATGAATTTTGAAACCTTGGAATGATGGTTCATTCCATGGAATGACTTTGAAGGTGATATTTGACCAAGAGAAGATAGTGATTTTTGATATAAACCTGATATGGTTTTGAATGCGATACCTTTCCAATTATACAAGTACCCCCACAATACCTGATTATGGGTAGGGCTTAACTAGAAACTTGTGTATTTTAGTATGGGTTCCCTCTAAACAAGCATCATAGGGGTTACGCTGAGGCTGCCTCCGTATGTGAGAAATGATGTGAATATGAGGTGAATGTACGACCCAAGCCCTGTGCAGTTCCCGGGTTAACAGTTGGTTCTCACCGGGGGGCCAAGCTCATGGGGAGAGGTGCCTATACTAGGACATATAAGTGAAAGGTTATGATTGATGATCCGCGTACTGAGTTACGATGCTTCGGGGTTATCCTCGACGGATGTAATCAAAAGTTGTGGCACAAGAGTACAACCTCTGCAGAGTGTTAAACCTATTCGAATAGCCGTGTCCGCGGTTACGGACGGTTGGAAAGGCCATACTACTTCCTTTATCAGAATTTATGTTGAAATAATGATGGTGATTGGGAATTGATTTGGATCCCAAATGAATTGTGGGAATGACACTAATGTTCCCACTTGAGTTAGTCTATTGAATAATGAGGATTTTAGTAAATGTTTATCAAAGGAAAACTTGGCTTTATGCAAATAAACCTAGAGCTTAGTACCCCTTTACTACACTTAATATGTTTTACCATAGTATTAGTTTGCGAGTACTTTAAAAGTACTCATGGCTTTGCCCTGGCTATTCAAATGCCAGACTATGAAGAGGAGCAACAGTATCAGGATGACGGACAGCAGGACGTCTACGATAACTAGGATCGTCTTCTAACGTCAAGCGTTGCCTGTGGAACATATAGTCCACTACTACTATGCTTCCGCTACTTATTTGTGATGTTGAACAATCTATTTGTGTAATATTGGATCATGTGATCCCTTGTTGTAAGACCTTATGTGTTGTAATAAATGATGACTCTGAACGACTTACTATTATGTCTCGCAAAAACAATCTTCCTGGGATTGCGATGTATGATATAATAGGGCATCCGGACTTAAAAACCCGGGTGTTGACAAGTTGGTATCAGAGCCATTGTTTGACCTTAGAAGACCCTAGTTAGAATGGACGTCCAACAAACTTAGCTTTTAATAAAATAGTTATGAAAATACAATCATCCCCTTACCTTGGAAATCTTTTTCAAAATAATCCATTTCATGTGATGATTACTTAAAATTTTGAACACTTACAATTATTAACTTATTTGTCACTCCCTCTACAGATGGAGCCTATCATCCCGACGGAGCCCTTCATCCAGACCCAAGTGTACGACTTGGCGAACGGTGGGGATCTGATCTTTGAAAGGGATCTGTTTGCTCTCACCGAGTTCCTCGGACGCTCGCCTCCCGTGTTCTACGGAGGCCAGATCTCGGACCAAGCCAACGGCCAGCTCCAGTGGCTCATCATGGCTAACCTTCCTGGGAAGCCGGAGTCACCCATGTTCCGCCAGATTCAGTTCTCTCTCCGCGAGAACACCTGGGTGGATGGACTCGCCCATGCTCTGCAGGAGTCTCTTGCTCGTCTGTGCGGGCAGAACTCGCTGGCCATCGAAGGGGAACGCTTTGCGCACTTTGCAAGGCACTCCTCTGTTGGTCTGCCCCTCAGCCTGCCATACCACCCCGTGCTGAGGCACCATGTGGACCACCTCGACTACATGCTGTACGAGACTCGGTCTGCGCTGAGTAACTCCCGCTCCGCCGCCAACCACACTCAGCAACAGCTGAACCAGTACGCGGATACCATCAAGGTCATCGCGAAGGAGCGCAGGACTCTTCGCCAGCTAGTCGCGAAGAGGGACGCCACCATCCACCGCCTCAAGACCAAGATCGCCGTCCTGAAGGAGACCGTCTCCACTCAGGTGGAGCAGCTCCAGATCCTTGAAGGAGAAGGCGAGGGGGAAGACATCCAATGAGATGGCTACTCCTATGTCAGCAACGACAACGACTACGAGCCGGAGGAAGAGGAAGACCAGGACTTCCACCAGCACCTGCCTGCCGGGATGGACACCACCTTCCCGCTCCGCATCGATGGATAGCTTCCATCCCTCCCTGAGCACCGCGTAGTCTGAGATGTATCGGTCCTTTGTATTCGCCCCTTGTATCGTAGATTGTTGAAAGGGTTCTTCAAACCCTCCGGATTGTTAGCTTGTAATAATTGCTACCTTCATGACTATGTTCGTGTGTGTAATATTTTTATATTATGAATCAAGTTTTAAATAAATGTGATTTTTACTCCCCAAATTAAGCCATAGAAATTGTCCCTCTCATCTTATGATCCATATCTCTGTTCAGATGGCACCTCCCAATCGCAACGCCAATCCGGATGCGCTGACACAGATACTGCAACAGATGTTGGCAGATCGAGAAGTTGATAGAACTGAAAGGCAAGCTAACCTAGCTGTACTTCAACAGCTTGCACAGAACAATCAGGGTCACGGGAACCATGACCACCCAGGCTCCAAGTTGAAGAACTTTCAGAACACCAACCCACCGGTGTTTAGCAAGACGGAGGAACCCCTTGATGCTGATGATTGGCTCCAAACAATGGAGAACAATCTTGAGGTTGCCGGAGTGGAAGAGGATGACAAGGTGCTGTTTGCCACCCACTATCTGGCAGGACCTGCACGTGCCTGGTGGACAAGTGCTCGCGCATTGAATGCGGGGCAACTAATGACTTGGGCAGATTTCAAGCTCAAGTTTAGCAAGTACCATGTGCCACCGGGTCTCATCAAGAAGATGCGGGATGAGTTCCGCGAGTTAAAGCAAGGCCGTCTAACCATGGTAGAATACCGCGACAGGTTCCTCACCCTGTCAAGGTACGCCCTGGATGAGACTGACACCACCGAGAAGAGGAAGGAGAGGTTCCTGAACGGACTACACGATGAGATGCAGACCGTGTTGGTCAACATCCCCTTTGCTGACCTCGAAGCACTTGTTGACTCCGCCATCCAGATGGAGGGCAAGTTGAACCAAGCCAATGAAAACCGCAAGCGCCGCATGATGCATCAGAGTGGGCCCAGCAACATCTCCAAGTTTCGCCCTGGTTCAAACGGAGGATTCACCCCCAGAAACAACAGGCCACCAGCACAGATGTCGCGCCCTGGTTATCAGAACCGGAGCGGAGGAAACCCCAGGACGGGAGGACACCACCACAACAACAATAACTTCGTCCACCACAACAACAACTTCAACCGCGCTCCGACAAGAGCCCCTGCCAACCCCAACACCAACACTGCTCCAAGGACTGGGAGCAATGCTATCCCTGTCGCCCCCAAGGACAAGTCCACCATCAACTGCTATGAGTGCGGTGTGGTGGGACACTACTCCAAAGAGTGTCCCCAGAGACTCGCCAAGATGGCCGCCAACACCACTGGCCCTGCTCAGCAGCAACGCCGTGTCGCCAACCACAAGAAGTTCGCCCCCAACAACCCGAACAACCGTAGCGGCCGCCTCTTTCACATGAGTGCGGAAGAAGCTCAGGAAGCCCCAGATGTCGTGCTGGGTATGTTCTCTGTTAACTCAATACCTGCAAGAGTGCTGTTTGATTCTGGAGCATCGCATTCATTTGTTACGGAAGAATTTGCATGCACTAGTAAGATTCAACCCATCAGTTTGAAGCATGTCATGGTAGTGCAAATACCTGGATCAACCACTAAAGCTAGAAAAATTTGCAAAGATGTTCCTATCAGAATTCATGAAATAGACTTTTATGCCAATCTGATTGTTCTGGGAACAAAAGGTTTGGAGGTAGTACTGGGTATGGACTGGATGTCCAAACATCATGGATTGATTGATTGTGCCAAGAAGGCCATCACCATGACTAGTAGCACTGGAGTGTTAGTTGAGCATATCTCAGAAAAACTGCCCAGAAAATTTACCTGCAACCAGAGTTTAACCAAACCCACCCTGGATCAAATCAGAGTCGTCTGTAGATACTCTGATGTGTTTCCAGATGACCTACCCGGTATGCCCCCGGATCGGGATATCGAGTTTATCATCGAGTTAATCCCCGGAACAGGACCTATAGCCCAGAGAGCTTACAGTATGAATCCGGCAGAATTGGTGGAACTAAAGAAACAACTGGATGATATGTTAGCCAAAGGTTTGATTAGACCAAGTGCATCACCCTGGAGGTCACCAGTCTTGTTTGTGGACAAGAAGGATGGTACGATTCGTTTATGTACGGATTACCGCAAGCTCAATGATGTCACCATCAAGAACAAGTATCCCTTGCCCAAAATAGAAGACCTGTTTGACCAGTTGACCGGTGCCACCGTGTTCTCTAAGATTGATCTTAGGACAGGGTACCATCAGCTGAAGATCCGTGCATCGGACATCCCCAAAACTGCCTTTACCACCAGATATGGATTGTATGAGTACAATGTCATGTCCTTTGGATTAACCAATGCCCCCGCTTACTTCATGAATCTCATGAATAAGATCTTCATGAACTTCCTGGAAAAGTTCGTCGTTGTCTTCATAGACGACATCATTATCTACTCCAAAACCGAAGAAGAACATGAGCAGCACTTGGAAATGGTCTTAGATACTCTTCGGGAACACCACCTGTACGCCAAGTTCAGCAAGTGTGAGTTCTGGTTGAAGGAAGTAGGATTCATGGGACACATCTTGTCCGCAGGAGGAATTGCCGTTGACCCCTCAAAGATAAAGACTGTGGCAGAATGGAAAGCCCCAACCACCCAGACTGAGGTCCGTGCATTTCTCGGATTGGCGGGATATTACCGCCGATTCGTTGAAGGATTCTCAAGCATAGCCAGACCAATGACCCAATTGTTGAAAAAGGACAAGAAGTTCGAATGGACGAACAAGTGTGAAGAGAGCTTCCAACAGCTCAAGAGCAGACTGACTTCAGCCCCAATACTGATCATGCCGGACATCACCAAACCATTTGATGTGTATTGTGATGCCTCCAAGATTGGTCTTGGATGTGTGTTGATGCAAGAAGGCAAGGTGATCTCGTACCTGTCAAGGCAGCTGAAGCAGCATGAACAGAATTATCCGACCCATGACTTAGAGCTAGCAGCAGTCGTGTTAGCCTTGAAAGTATGGCGTCATTACCTCATGGGTAATCGATGCGAGATCTATTCGGATCACAAGAGTTTGAAGTATATCTTCACCCAGAAGGAACTGAACATGAGGCAAAGGAGATGGTTAGAGTTAATCAAGGATTATGATATGGAAATCCACTATCACCCAGGCAAAGCCAATGTGGTAGCAGATGCTTTGAGTAGACTGTCGTGTCAGTTGAACTCCATGATTGCCGAAGAACAACCTAGCCTTCACCAAGAGTTTGAACAGTTTAGAATGGAGCTAGTGAGTGAAGGATTTCTCGCCAGCATTGAACTACAACCCACCCTGATTAGTCAAATCAAGGAAGCCCAGAAGAGCAATGCAAGCATTGACGGGATTAAGAGCCAGATAGCAGCAGGAAAAGCACCAGGATTCACTGTTGATGAAGAAGGAGTGCTATGGTACAACGGACGCTTGTGCGTGCCGTCAGACTCAGAGTTGAAACAAGTTATTCTAAAGGAAGCCCATGACACTTTGTACTCTATTCACCCCGGAGGTACTAAGATGTACCAGGACTTAAAGGAACAGTTCTGGTGGCATGGGATGAAGCGAGAAATCGGGAGTTACATCGCCAAGTGTGACATCTGTCAGAGAGTCAAGGCAGAACACCAACGACCCGCAGGACTGCTACAGCCCCTACAGATTCCCGAATGGAAGTGGGATTCGGTAGGAATGGACTTCATCACTGGATTGCCCAAATCTAGTAAAGGAAATGATTCTATCTGGGTAGTGGTCGACAGATTGACCAAAGTTGCCCATTTCATCCCCGTCAAGACCACCTATCAAGGACCAAGACCTGCAGAATTGTATATCTCACGGTTAGTCAGCCTGCACGGAACCCCGAAGTCAATAGTATCCGATAGAGGATCCCAATTCACCTCCCGATTTTGGCAGAAGGTACATGAAGGACTCGGAACTAGGCTGAAATTCAGCACCGCCTATCATCCGCAGACAGATGGACAGACTGAACGAGTCAACCAGATACTGGAAGATATGCTGAGAGCATGTGTGTTAGAATATGGATCTAAGTGGGAAGACTGCTTACCGTACGCAGAATTCTCGTACAACAACAGTGATACGTCTCCAACGTATCGATAATTTCTTATGTTCCATGCTACTTTATTGATGATATCTACATGTTTTATACACATTATATGTCATATTTATGCATTTTCTGGAACTAACCTATTAACAAGATGCCGAAGTGCCAGTTCCTGTTTTCTGCTGTTTTTGGTTTCAGAAATCCTAGTAACGAAATATTCTCGGAATCGGACGAAATCAACGCCCAGGTTCCTATTTTTCCCGGAACCATCCAGAACACTCGAGAGCTGCCAGAGATGGGCCCTGTGGGCCCCAGATGACATGGTGGCGCGGCCTGGGCCCTGGCCGCGCCACCCTATGGTGTCATCGCCTCGTTGACCCTCCTGCGCCGCCTCTTCGCCTATATAAAGCCCCTGTATCGAAAACCCTTACAGAGGAAGCCACGATACGAGAAAAGTTCCAGAGCCGCCGCCGTCGCGAAGCCAAGATCTGGGGGACAGGAGTCTCTGTTCCGGCACCCTGCCGGAGCGGGGAAGTGCCCCCGGAAGGCTTCTCCATCGACACCGCTGCCATCTCCACCGCCATCTTCATCACCGCTGCTGCTCCCATGAGGAGGGAGTAGTTCTCCATCGAGGCTCGGGGCTGTACCGGTAGCTATGTGGTTCATCTCTCTCCTATGTAGTTCAATACAATAATCTCATGAGCTGCCTTACATGATTGAGATTCATATGATGATGCTTGTAATCTAGATGTCATTATGCTAGTCAAGTGGGTTTTACTTATGTGATCTCCGGAGACTCCTTGTCCCACGTGTGTAAAGGTGACAGTGTGTGCACCGTGTGGGTCTCTTAGGCTATATTTCACGAAGTACTTATTCACTGTTGAAGAGCGTAGTGAAGTGCTTATTTATATCTCTTTATGATTGCAATGTGCATCGTATCACAATTTATCTATGTGCTACTCTAGTGATGTGTTATTAAAGTAGTTTTATTCCTCCTGCATGTGTGCAAAGGTGACAGTGTGTGCACCGTGTTAGTACTTGGTTTATGCTATGATCATGATCTCTTGTAGATTGCGAAGTTAACTATTGCTATGATAATATTGATGTGATCTATTCCTCCTACATATGCATGAAGGTGACAGTGTGCATGCTATGCTAGTACTTGGTTTAGTCGTTTTGATCTATCTTACACTTAAGGTTACCTAAACATGAGCATTATTGTGGAGCTTGTTAACTCCGGCATTGAGGGTTCGTGTAATCCTACGCAATGTGTTCATCATCCAACAAAAGTGTAGAGTATGCATTTATCTATTCTGTTATGTGATCAATGTTGAGAGTGTCCACTAGTGAAAGTCTAATCCCTAGGCCTTGTTCCTAAATACTACTGCGTTACTACTGCTTGTTTACTGTTTTACTGTGTTACTACTGCTGCAATACTACCACCATCAACTACACGCCAGCAAGCTATTTTCTGGCACCGTTGCTACTGCTCATATATATTCATACCACCTGTATTTCACTATCTCTTCACCGAACTAGTGCACCTATTTGGTGTGTTGGGGACACAAGAGACTTCTTGCTTTGTGGTTGCAGGGTTGCATGAGAGGGATATCTTTGACCTCTTCCTCCCTGAGTTCGATAAACCTTGGGTGATCCACTTAAGGGAAAACTTGCTGCTGTTCTACAAACCTCTGCACTTGGAGGCCCAACACTGTCTACAGGAAAGGAGGGGGAACGTAGACATCAAGCTAATTTTCTGGCGCCGTTGCCGGGGAGGAAAGGTAAAAGGTACTCACACTCCGGATCTCGGCTACTAAGCTATTTTCCCGGCGCCATTGTAAGTACTCGAAGCTATTTCCTTTAGACTCTGCAATTGCGACATTTGGTTTCTTGTTTACACTAGTTAGGCATAATGGAAAACAACAAAAATATGAGAGATCTTTATGAACTTTATCTTGAATTAGGACATGATGTGTTTGAAGAAAGAATTAAGAAACCCATGGAACTTTATATGCATGCTAATGGGAATGTTGTTACTATGAATGCTTTGAACACCATTATTGCTAATGCTATGGAAAATTCTAAGCTTGGGGAAGCTGGCTTTGATGAGCATGATATTTTTAGTCCCCCAAGCATTGAGGAGAAAATTTACTTTGATGATACTTTGCCTCCCATTTATGATGATTATAATGATAGTAGTCTTTTGTTACCACCTGTTATGGAGGATAAATTTGATTATGATTACAATATACCTCCTATATTTGATAGCTACTTTGTTGAATTTGCTCCCACTACAATTAATAAGAATGACTATGCTTATGTTGGGAGTAGTAATTATTTTATGCATGAGACTCATGATAAGAATGCTTTATGTGATAGTTATATTGTTGAGTTTGCTCGTGATGCTACTGAAAGTTATTATGAGAGAGGAAAATATGGTTGTAAAAATTTTCATGTTACTAAAACACCTCTCTATGTGCTGAAATTTTTGAAGCTACACTTGTTTTATCTTCCTATGCTTGTTACTTTGCTCTTCATGAACTTGTTTATTTACAAGATTCCTATGCATAGGAAGCATGTTAGACTTAAATGTGTTTTGAATTTGCCTCTTGATGCTCTCTTTTGCTTCAACTTCTATTTCTTGCGAGTGCATCATTAAAACTGCTGAGCCCATCTTAATGGCTATAAAGAAAGAACTTCTTGGGAGATAACCCATGTGTTTTTTTTACTACAGTACTTTGTTCTATATTTGAGTCTTGGAAGTTGTTTACTACTGTAGCAACCTCTCCTTATCATGTTTTTGTGCCAAGTAAAGTTTCTATGTTAAAGTTGATGTTATATTTGGGATTGCTGCGCAGAAACAGCATTGCTGTCTGTCACGAATCTGGGCACAGTTCTCTGTAGAAAATTCGAAAAAATCTGCCAATTTACGAGCGTGATCCTCAGATATGTACGCAACTTTCATTAGTTTTGAGTTTTTCCATTTGAGCAAGTCTGGTGCCATCTCTAAATTCGTCTTTACGGACTGTTCTGTTTTTGACAGATTCTGCCTTTTATTTCGCATTGCCTCTTTTGCTATGTTGGATTTATTTCTTTGATCCATTAATGTCCAGTAGCTTTATGCAATGTCCAGAAGTGTAAAGAATGATTGTGTCACCTCTGAATGTGTGAATTATTAATTGTGCACTAACCCTCTAATGAGTTTGCTTGAAGTTTGGTGTGAAGGAAGTTTTCAAGGGTCAAGAGAGGAGAATGATATACTATGATCAAGAGGAGTGAAAGCTCTAAGCTTGGGGATGCCCCCGTGGTTCATCCCTGCATATTTCAAGAAGACTCAAGCATCTAAGCTTGGGGATGCCCAAGGCATCCCCTTCTTCATCGACAAAGTATCAGGTTCCTTCTCTTGAAACTATATTTTTATTCGGTCACATCTTATGTTCTTTACTTGGAGCGTCTGTGTGCTTTTATTTTTGTTTTTGTTTTGTTATCTTAGTTCTCTGAATAAAGTTCATCCTTGTGTGGGAGAGAGACACGCTCCGCTGGTTCGTATGAACACATGTGTTCTTAGCTCATAATATTCATGGCGAAGTTTCCTCTTCGTTAAATTGTTATATGGTTGGAATTGGAAAATGCTACATGTAGTAATTGGTAAAATATCTTGGATAATGTGATACTTGGCAATTGTTGTGCTCATGTTTAAGCTCTTGCATCATATACTTTGCACCCATTAATGAAGAAATACATAGAGCTTGCTAAAATTTGATTTGCATATTTGGTCTCTCTAAGGTCTAGATAATATCTAGTATTGAGTTTTGAACAACAAGGAAGACGGTGTAGAGTCTTATAATGTTTACAATATGTCTTTTATGTGAGTTTTGCTGCACCGGTTCATCCTTGTGTTTGTTTCAAATAAACCTTGCTAGCCTAAACCTTGTATCGAGAGGGAATACTTCTCATGCATCCAAATACTTGAGCCAATATTCATGCCATTTGTGTCCACCATACCTACCTACTACATGGTATTTCTCCGCCATTCCAAAGTAAATTGCTTGAGTGCTATCTTTAAACAATTCAAAAGTTATTACCTCTTATTTGTGTCAATGTTTTATAGCTCATGATGAAGTATGTGGTGTTTATCTTTCAATCTTGTTGGGCAATTTTCACCAATGGACTAGTGGCTTCATCCGCTTATCCAATAATTTTGCAAAAAGAGCTGGCAATGGGATTCCCAGTCCCAAATTAATTAACAAAAATAGACACTCCTCCATGGTATGTGATTGTTGGACGGCACCCGAAGGATTCGGTTAGCCATGGCTTGAGAAAGCAAAGGTGGGGAGGAGTGTCATCATAATAAAACTAAAATAAAAAGGCACTCCTTCATGGTATGAGATTGTTGGCAGGCACCCGATGGAATCGGTTAGCCATGGTTTGTGAAAGAAAGGTTGGAAGGAGTGCCACACAAAAATAAAATAAAATGGGAGCCGCTCTTTGAAGGTTTGTCTGGCAAGGGGGTTAGAGTACCCATTACCATTCGTTGACAACAACAAACACCTCTCAAAACTTTACTTTTATGCTCTCTATATGTTTTCAAAATCAAAGCTCTAGCACAAATATAGCAATCGATGCTTTCCTCTTTGAAGGACCTTTCTTTTACTTTTATTGTTGAGTCAGTTTACCTATCTCTCTCCACCTCAAGAAGCAAACACTTGTGAACTGTGCATTGATTCCTACATACTTGCATATTGCACTTGTTATATTACTTTATATTGACAACTATCCATGAGATATACATGTTACGAGTTGAAAGCAACCGCTGAAACTTAATCTTCCTTTGTGTTGCTTCAATGTCTATACTTTAAATTATTGCTTTATGAGTTAACTCCTATGCAAGACTTATTGATGCTTGTCTTGAAGTACTATTCATGAAAAGTCTTTGCTTTATGATTCAGTTGTTTACTCATGTCATTACCATTGTTTTGATCGCTGCATTCATTACATATGTTTACAATATGATCAAGTTTATGATGGCATGTCACTTCAGAAATTATCTTTGTTATCGTTTTACCTGCTCGGGACGAGCAGAACTAAGCTTGGGGATGCTGATACGTCTCCAACGTATCGATAATTTTTTATGTTCCATGCTACTTTATTGATGATATCTACATGTTTTATACACATTATATGTCATATTTATGCATTTTCTGGAACTAACCTATTAACAAGATGCCGAAGTGCCAGTTCCTGTTTTCTGCTGTTTTTGGTTTCAGAAATCCTAGTAACGAAATATTCTCGGAATCGGACGAAATCAACGCCCAGGTTCCTATTTTTCCCGGAACCATCCAGAACACTCGAGAGCTGCCAGAGATGGGCCCTGTGGGCCCCAGATGACATGGTGGCGCGGCCTGGGCCCTGGCCGCGCCACCCTATGGTGTCATCGCCTCGTTGACCCTCCTGCGCCGCCTCTTCTCCTATATAAAGCCCCTGCATCGAAAACCCTTACAGAGGAAGCCACGATACGAGAAAAGTTCCAGAGCCGCCGCCGTCGCGAAGCCAAGATCTGGGGGACAGGAGTCTCTGTTCCGGCACCCTGCCGGAGCGGGGAAGTGCCCCCGGAAGGCTTCTCCATCGACACCGCTGCCATCTCCACCGCCATCTTCATCACCGCTGCTGCTCCCATGAGGAGGGAGTAGTTCTCCATCGAGGCTCGGGGCTGTACCGGTAGCTATGTGGTTCATCTCTCTCCTATGTAGTTCAATACAATAATCTCATGAGCTGCCTTACATGATTGAGATTCATATGATGATGCTTGTAATCTAGATGTCATTATGCTAGTCAAGTGGGTTTTACTTATGTGATCTCCGGAGACTCCTTGTCCCACGTGTGTAAAGGTGACAGTGTGTGCACCGTGTGGGTCTCTTAGGCTATATTTCACGAAGTACTTATTCACTGTTGAAGAGCGTAGTGAAGTGCTTATTTATATCTCTTTATGATTGCAATGTGCATCGTATCACAATTTATCTATGTGCTACTCTAGTGATGTGTTATTAAAGTAGTTTTATTCCTCCTGCATGTGTGCAAAGGTGACAGTGTGTGCACCGTGTTAGTACTTGGTTTATGCTATGATCATGATCTCTTGTAGATTGCGAAGTTAACTATTGCTATGATAATATTGATGTGATCTATTCCTCCTACATATGCATGAAGGTGACAGTGTGCATGCTATGCTAGTACTTGGTTTAGTCGTTTTGATCTATCTTACACTTAAGGTTACCTAAACATGAGCATTATTGTGGAGCTTGTTAACTCCGGCATTGAGGGTTCGTGTAATCCTACGCAATGTGTTCATCATCCAACAAAAGCGTAGAGTATGCATTTATCTATTCTGTTATGTGATCAATGTTGAGAGTGTCCACTAGTGAAAGTCTAATCCCTAGGCCTTGTTCCTAAATACTACTGCGTTACTACTGCTTGTTTACTGTTTTACTGTGTTACTACTGCTGCAATACTACCACCATCAACTACACGCCAGCAAGCTATTTTCTGGCACCGTTGCTACTGCTCATATATATTCATACCACCTGTATTTCACTATCTCTTCGCCGAACTAGTGCACCTATTTGGTGTGTTGGGGACACAAGAGACTTCTTGCTTTGTGGTTGCAGGGTTGCATGAGAGGGATATCTTTGACCTCTTCCTCCCTGAGTTCGATAAACCTTGGGTGATCCACTTAAGGGAAAACTTGCTGCTGTTCTACAAACCTCTGCACTTGGAGGCCCAACACTGTCTACAGGAAAGGAGGGGGAACGTAGACATCAAACAGCTATCAAGCCAGCTTGCAGATGGCCCCCTTTGAAGCCCTGTATGGAAGGAAGTGCCGTACCCCTCTGAATTGGTCGGAAGTCGGAGAGAGTCAAGTCTTTGGACCAGATATTCTCCGGGAAGCTGAAGAGAAGGTTCACAAGATCCGCGAGTACCTCAAGACCGCTCAATCAAGACAGAAGAGCTACGCCGACAAGAGACGCCGAGAGATGACCTTCGAGATCGGAGATTTCGTGTATCTCAAGGTGTCCCCCCTTAAAGGAATGCAGAGATTCCAGCTTAAAGGAAAGCTTGCACCCCGTTATGTTGGACCTTTCAAAGTCCTGAGTCGCCGAGGGGAAGTGTCCTATCAGCTGGAGTTACCAGAAGAAATGTCAACGGTGCACAATGTGTTTCACATCTCGTTACTCCGGAAGTGCTTAGAGGTACCTGAGAAGACTGAGGTGTTCAAGAACATCGATCATCGCACTGTGGATATCAACTCAGATCTAACCTACCGCGAAGTACCTATTCGCATTCTGGAGGAAGCATTCAGAACCACTGCGTGCAGGAGTATCAAGTTTCTGAAGATCCAATGGAGTAACCACACCGAAGAAGAGGCCACTTGGGAAAGAGAAGACTTTATGAAGACTGAGTACCCCAAACTCTTTAGTACCTAGTTTTCTTTAAGATCTCGGGACGAGATCTTTTGTAAGGGGGAAGGGTTTGTAACATCCCAAGTTTTCAACAATAATAAAGCAAGTGAGAGTTTCATTTACTCAAAATTCACAATAAACAAAAACTTTTCTATGCATATAGTGCCACATATAGATTCATGCATTTAAGTAATTTTTCTTTTGTGCAATTGCCATGATGAGTGTTAGCATGTTGATCTATTGCTATGAGAACCCTAATCAAGATCACAAAACCCTAAAATAAGGGGAAATCAAGAAAATGGGAAAAACCCATTTATCACTTACATACACTTTATGTAGAAATGCAAATCCTTCACCAAGGCCATAATTGCTTGCTCCCTTGCTTCTAAAATGCTTCAATATGATAAACTAACACAATTGCATCATTGGATCAAGAATCAAATCAAGAGAAATCAAGAATTCATCATACATATGATAATGGTCATTTGGGCCAAAAATATTTTCTTCACCCCTTCACACCCCTGTATTTCTCAAATCCTAAACTAAACTTTGTCAACCAAAGCCATGTCATCCAAGACCATGTCAAGGTGAATACTTTTCATGTTGACCACCCTCCCTAAAGTTGACTAGGTTGACCAGAATTAAATTGCCAAAATGGGATCTGAGAATAAAAACAAGATCACCTCAAATTTGAAAAGTTGCAAATCATTTCCAAATTGAGTGCCACCACCACCAATACCTCACATTAATTATATCATTGAGATGTACCAAAAAGAATTTCGAAATTTAAATAATTTTCTCTTGCGGGCATTGTGTCGAACACTTGGCAGACATGAAATCAGAATTGTGTTACACACTATTGTCCAGCAGTTTCTTCACTAAACCCCTTTGATCTTGTGATCATTAGCTACTTCTAGCTCCCCTGCATCATCCCTGTACCTGCTGTGGTCGATTAAAGTGAGAGGAGGGAGAGAGAAATCCTAAACTAAAGCATGCCGTGGCCATGCCGGCCACCTTTGGCCAAAACCCTCCCTGGCCTCTCCCTGGTCGATTCTCCATGTCCTTGAGCATCTCTGCAGCACAAGGACTCCGCCTGTACCGCTCACTCGATCGCCCGTGCACGGCATTGCCCAGAACGGCCGTGTCCAAAACCTTGCCAGCACGCGCCCATGCACGCGGTGAGCGCGCACTGGCTGTGCCAGGACGCCACGCACTCGATCGCTGCCGTCCTCGCCCTGCATCCCTACCGCCGCGTCGAGTAGCTCCTCCATGACCTCTACGCACTAGACATACTCGAATACGCGCAGGAGCCTTGTCACCATCGTCCTCGTCGCCGGCGTACTGCGGGTACCGTAATGATTCCTGCAAAAGCTCGAGCGATCCCTTCGTCCTCTCTCTGCGCCAGCTAGCTCTCGAGCACCGCTAGGACGACGCCTATCCACTGCCGTCCTCGCCTTGCCCTTTTCGCTCGCCCCAGGAGCCGCGCCATGGCCGCGCCCTTGCAGCACCTCACGGCCACCATGTCCGGCTATAAATAGAGCTCCTCAGCCCACGATCCCTTCACACCATCTGCTCCTCTCCCTTCTCTGAACACGCTCGCCACATCAATTTCACACCATATCACCGGAGCTGCTCCAATTGCAAGACGAAGCCCGCCGGAGCCAGGACATCGCCGTCGACGATTGGCGCCACCCCGAGCTTCGCCACTGCTACCAGACGGCTGAGCATCCTCGACAACGTCACCTCGTCACCAGCAGAGCACCGCGGGAACCCTGGTAGGCTCTCCGACCCCCTACTGACGCCGCGGCCTCGTCGGAATCTCGCCGGAGACGACGAGCATCGTGAGCCGTTGATCAGCCTTTTGATCTGACGCTCCTCCTCGCTCATACCGCTTCGGCGTGTTATGAGGCACTGACGGGTGGCCCCCAGCCTGTCAGGGCAGCCCACCCGCACCAGTTGCTTGTTGGGCTGCGAAGTGAGGTTTAAATCGTTTCGGCCCAGTAACGTTTCCCGCCAAGCCCAACCATTCAAAAATTGAATTTCTGTTTAATTCCAAATTCAATACTGCTGCTCACTTCAAAATTAAATATCTCAAAATCTACTACACCAAATTTAACCAATTTTATATATTTAGAAAGCTCATGAAATTATCTAGATAATTCCACTGGCCTCATATCCAAATTCGTATTAAATTTTAAATGACAAAAATAACAAGGCAGAGCCTTTTCTAACTTCAAATAATCATTAAAAATAATCTATAAATGATTTTGAATTGTTTCCAATTCCAATAAATCACAAATGATGTCCCCTAATTGATTATGCAATAATATAGGCATGTTATTTGTATGATCATGGACTAGATCAAATAAGATAGCTATGTAGTCAATTCTAGAACAATACAACTTGGAATTCAAATTTAATAAATAGTATGAGAGCTACTCTCTCATTTAAATCTTGATCCTAAGTAATATAACCAGGGGGAATGACCTAGGCTAATGAACCCCTGATAATTATTACTTAGAGATTTTAATGCATTTAAAATAGTAGTATGATAACATGTGTAGTATAGCCCTTTAATTAAATCATACTCACATATAATAGATATGAAATGTTGACTTGGGTCAACATATATTTCATACCTGATTATTATATGAAGAGATTAAATCTTAATATGAAGTAATAAGAAGAAATGAATTTCTCTAAGAATCTACATATCCAAATTTAAGAAATAGGAATAATGAGAGGAAATTATTTTCTCCTAAATAAGAATTCCTCAAATAACTCACCATGCCATGTTTGATTGATAATAGGACTAGAGTGTGAACTCTTTGAGTGTTCCTAGTTTAGCATGTGAGTTTGGTTTAGTATTTATACCTCGTATTCGTATATAGACGCTAGTAACGAGGAGTATCAAGAGGAGGAGGCCTACTCCCAAGAAGAGGAAGAGAACTTTGATCACTACTCAGCTCAAGGCAAGCTAACCCTTGCTAAATACAAATGCTTAGCTCTACAAGAGCAAAGGCACCATCACACTTTACTTTTATGTATTACCTATCCCATGTTTTTACTTAATTTTACTTTGGCTTATTTATTTCAAAGTACCTTTTTGATTTATGATTCACTTGGTCTAGACTAGAACCATACTTGGATTAGAGGAACACCACTCAAAGCTAGATAGCACCCCTCATATAGTTGCTATTGCTAATCAATTAAAAATTGACTACTCTAGATGGGAACAAGTGATTTTGATATGAATTTTGAAACCTTGGAATGATGGTTCATTCCATGGAATGACTTTGAAGGTGATATTTGACCAAGAGAAGATAGTGATTTTTGATATAAACCTGATATGGTTTTGAATGCGATACCTTTCCAATTATACAAGTACCCCCACAATACCTGATTATGGGTAGGGCTTAACTAGAAACTTGTGTATTTTAGTATGGGTTCCCTCTAAACAAGCATCATAGGGGTTACGCTGAGGCTGCCTCCGTATGTGAGAAATGATGTGAATATGAGGTGAATGTACGACCCAAGCCCTGTGCAGTTCCCGGGTTAACAGTTGGTTCTCACCGGGGGGCCAAGCTCATGGGGAGAGGTGCCTATACTAGGACATATAAGTGAAAGGTTATGATTGATGATCCGCGTACTGAGTTACGATGCTTCGGGGTTATCCTCAACGGATGTAATCAAAAGTTGTGGCATAAGAGTACAACCTCTGCAGAGTGTTAAACCTATTCGAATAGCCGTGTCCGCGGTTACGGACGGTTGGAAAGGCCATACTACTTCCTTTATCAGAATTTATGTTGAAATAATGATGGTGATTGGGAATTGATTTGGATCCCAAATGAATTGTGGGAATGACACTAATGTTCCCACTTGAGTTAGTCTATTGAATAATGAGGATTTTAGTAAATGTTTATCAAAGGAAAACTTGGCTTTATGCAAATAAACCTAGAGCTTAGTACCCCTTTACTACACTTAATATGTTTTACCATAGTATTAGTTTGCGAGTACTTTAAAAGTACTCATGGCTTTGCCCTGGCTATTCAAATGCCAGACTATGAAGAGGAGCAACAGTATCAGGATGACGGACAGCAGGACGTCTACGATAACTAGGATCGTCTTCTAACGTCAAGCGTTGCCTGTGGAACATATAGTCCACTACTACTACGCTTCCGCTACTTATTTGTGATGTTGAACAATCTATTTGTGTAATATTGGATCATGTGATCCCTTGTTGTAAGACCTTATGTGTTGTAATAAATGATGACTCTGAACGACTTACTATTATGTCTCGCAAAAACAATCTTCCTGGGATTGCGATGTATGATATAATAGGGCATCCGGACTTAAAAACCCGGGTGTTGACACTATGAAAGGCTACCAAACTTCTGCCACCACTGCGGCTTCATCGGGCATCAAGATGCTGAGTGCAGGTTGCCGGAGGCGAAGAGGATGATGGCGTACAGCGATGAGCTAGGGGTGGCCCCGACTCAATACAAAGACCCGCGGCGCTGGCCGATGCCAGAGACGATGGGCCAAGAGCTGAATCACTATGCTCTTCCGTGGCGCAACGACATCTTCATCAACGCCCGTGCTCACAACGCCATCCCACCACGCCACAGCGCCAACATTGGCCGCGTCGCCCACGACGTGGCCAACCTCTCCATCCAGGACAAGACGCAGAAGGGGAAGGAAGAGGAGAACCAACGTCACGCCTCGGCGCCAAGCACTCAACCAGGGGCGCAGGCCTGTGATCAGGCTACAGTTCCGGCCCCTGCTCCCCGCTCCACCAACATCTCGGGGGAGCAGCTCAAGGATGCTCTCGCCAAGGCCAACCCTGCTAGTGGCCCTCGCACCAAGCAAGTACCTGGAGATGGGAAAGGTGGGATGACCACTAAAGCCATCCAGGAAGCTGCTGCCAAGATCGCCGGCATCCTGAACAACAATGAAGCTGTCAAGAATAAGCCCAAGAACAAGCACGGCCACGACAGCATCCAGAAGCAACCTGACATGATCACGCAGAAGAACAAGATAGCCCGCTGGAAGAGGACCACAAGGAAGATAGATGAAGCAGACAAGATTGCTAATGCGGTGTACCCAACCCAGGAAGGAGGCCTGGGGGCTACACGCACTAGGAACAGGCAGGATGAAGAAGATAACCAGTTCCAGCCATCCTCAAAGAGACACTACTTCCCAGTGCCGTCTCTTGAGGAGTGCCTGGGAGCAGACAACCTCCGCAAGCTTAGAGAGGAGGAGGATCAACACCTGAAGAACCAGATGCAAGATCATACTAAGGAGGAAGAAGAGGTTGCTGAATCCTATGTGCAGATCACAGGAGATAACCAGAAGGATGGACCGGAAGAGGAAGGCTCGGAGGAAGCAGCAGAAGAGGAGGCAGCCAGCCCAGGGGCCGCTGGCCAACTGACCGGTGCGAAGGAGCGCACCGGTCAGGAGCCATGATACTCTTAAGCTGGAATTGTCGCGGATTAGGCCGGGCTGCGACAATTCAGGAACTAGAACGGCTCATGCGTGTGTACAACCCAAAAATCCTATTTCTCTCTGAAACACGCCAGAATAATAAATATGTAGAAAATCTTAGATGGAGGTTAGGCCTTAGAAACGTGATCACCTTTAAGGAAGAGGGAAAAGGAGGAGGCCTAGCTCTTTTCTGGAAGGATAGCATCCAAGTTGAGCTTTTCAAAATGGGCACAAACCATATAGATGTAACAATCTGTAACATGCCTGATGCTAATAAATGGAGGTGTACTTTTGTGTATGGAGAGCCCAAAGCTCAGGAAAGGCATAACATGTGGAGTCTTCTCCGGAGGATAAAACCTTTGCTTCCTGGACCGTGGGTTATGTTGGGAGACTTCAATGAATGCATGTACCAAAGTGAGCATTGGTCCAAGAGAAAAAGAAATGAGAACCAAATGAAACATTTCAGAGACACCCTCTCCTTCTGTAATCTGCATGATCTTGGCTACAAAGGATGCCCCTGGACGTATGATAACAAACAAGCTGACCCAAATAATGTTAGAGTGAGATTGGACAGAGTGGTGGCCTGTCCAGATTGGTACAACATGTTCCCTAAACACCAGGTTATGCACATCACTTCCTCCAGATCTGACCATTGTCCCATTCTTTTAAATCTTGATGCTATAAATGCTTTGACTGCTCCTAATTATCAACGCAGGTATGAGACCTACTGGGAAAGGGAACCATGTCTCTCAGATGAGATAAACACTGCTTGGGAAGCCCACAATAAACCAAATGATCTTGGGGATGTCATGAAAAACCTGCAGGGAGTTATGTCATACCTCCACACTTGGAGCAAGCGCACCATCGGTCACATTCCCAAGCAGATCAAGATAAAGAGAAAACAGCTTGAAGAGGCCAACAGGAAAAATGATAGCGTGAGTAGGACAAAAGCAAAGAAACTTTGTCATGAGATTGACGAGCTGCTAGAGAAGGAAGAACTGAAATGGAGGCAGAGGTCCAGGGTTAATTGGCTGCAAGCCGGCGATCGCAACACCAACTACTTCCACCGTAAGGCGACTTGGAGAGCCAAGAAAAATAGAATCAACCAACTCGTGGATGACAAGGGCAAGCTGACCAAAGATGAAACAAAAATGCAGGAATTAGCCAACACTTTTTTCAAAGAGTTATACACAGTCGACCACTCTGTCCAGCCCAGCCTGATTACAAATTTATTCCACAAAGTTATCACCCCTGAGATCAACAATATGCTTTGCTCCCGGTTCACTGATGATGAAATCAGCTTTGCCCTCTTCCAAATTGGCCCCACCAAAGCTCCAGGCCCCGATGGATTTCCAGCGTGTTTCTACCAAAGAAACTGGGGAACCCTGAAGAAGGACATTATCAACGCTGTCAGAAATTTCTTTGAAGAGGGTGTGATGCCCAAAGGAGTAAATGAGACTGCTATTGTCCTAATCCCAAAAATGAAGAACCCACAAAGCATCAAAGATTTCAGACCAATAAGTCTATGCAACGTGGTTTACAAGGTAGTTTCAAAATGCATTGTCAACAGAATGAGGCCGCTTCTCCAAGACATCATCTCGGAAACCCAGAGCGCGTTTGTCCCTGGTAGAATGATCACCGACAATGCCATCATCGCATTTGAGTGTTTTCATGCTTTACAAAATGGAAACAAGAACCCGGGAAAGTTTTGCGCTTACAAATTGGATCTAATGAAGGCCTATGACCGAGTTGACTGGGGCTTTCTTGAAGATGCGCTGAGATGCATGGGATTCAATGAACAGTGGATCAAATGGATCATGCAATGCATAAAAACCATCAATTTCTCTGTCAAATTTAATGGGAAACTTCTGGATTGCTTCTCCCCTTCCAGAGGCCTTCGACAAGGTGACCCACTATCCCCCTACCTGTTTCTGCTTGTAGGAGAAAGTCTCTCAGCCCTCCTCAACAGAAGTATTACTGCAAAACTGATTCAAGAACTCAACATCAGTAGAAAGGGACCAGGAATATCCCACCTTCTATTTGCCGATGACAGCCTGCTCTTTTTTAGAGCTGACAGTGAGCAAGCAAAACATATCCGTGAGGTGCTTACACTCTATGAGAAGGGAACTGGGCAGCTACTAAGCCCTGCAAAATGTTCTCTACTCCTTGGACAACACGTCTCCGATAAAGATGGTAAGGAGGTCGCAGCCATCCTTGATGTTGCAAAAATGACTTTGGAAGACAAGTATCTTGGTATGCCTATCCCTGAAGGTTGCATTAAAGAGGGAAAGCTGAAATCTTCAAAAGAAAAACTCAGGAAGAAATGTTCTGACTGGAATGAAAAGTACATGTCAGGGGCAGCCAAAGAGACTCTGATAAAAGCAGTCGCCCAGTCCATCACCAACCATGCTATGAGTGTCTTCAAATTCCCGGCTGGACTGTGTGATGAGCTGACCAAAATAATCAGAGACTTTTGGTGGGGTGATGAGGATGATCAGAGGAAAGTCCACTGGTTAGCTTGGAATAAAATCACTAGACCCAAAAAAATAGGCGGCATTGGTTTCAAGGACCTGAGAATGTTCAACAAGGCCCTTCTTGCATGGCAAGCCTGGCGTCTGTTACAGATGCCGGAAACCTTATGCGCTAGACTCCTAAAAGCAAAATACTACCCTAATGGTCAGCTTCTAGATACTGTATTTCCCAACAACACCTCCCCGTGTTGGCAAGGAATCAACCATGGGATTGAGCTCCTCAAACAGGGCATAATCTGGAGAATTGGAAATGGCTCCAAAGTTAGAATTTGGAGAGATAACTGGCTGCCCAGGGGAAACCATAAGGTGATTGGAAAGGCGGGAAAACAAAGACTCAGATGGGTTTCCGAGCTGATCAATAAAACCTCAAATACTTGGGACGAAAATACCATTCGCTCCCTGTTCCATCCCCCTGATGCTGATGAAATCATGAAAATTTGCCTATCTCCAAACCAACACGATGATTGCATTGCGTGGGCTCATGAAATCAATGGAGTATTCTCTGTTCGAAGCGCATACAGACTGGGAATGCAAATCCAAGAGTTGGAAAATCAATGTTCTTCTAGCTCCAATCCTGATGGAGAGAGACATATGTGGAACCTCATTTGGAAGGCCAATGTTCCACCGAAGCTGAAAGTTTTCTGTTGGAAGCTTGCCACCAACTCGCTTGGAGTTCAGACCCATCGCTGCAGTAGAAATATGGACCTGCTCCCTACCTGTACTGTTTGCGGCATGGAACCTGAGGATGCTTACCATGCTGTCATGAACTGTACCAAAGCGTACGCTCTTAGACAACATGTTAGGAAAAGCTGGAGCCTCCCTCATGAGGATCAACTCGGAAACACTGGCAGTGACTGGGTGCTGCTCCTTCTCAACCAGAGTGACGAAGTGACAAGATCCAAGCTGATTTTCATTTGGTGGCGGGCATGGCATTTGAGGAACAATTCAATCTTTGGGGATGGAAAATGTGGAATCCAGCAATCTGCAAACTTCATTGTTTCTTACCTCGAAAGCTTCACCCACGGAAAACCCAGATCTCTACCTTATGACGAGAAAGGAAAGGCTGTTGTTACTGACAGTGGCAAGGGTACCATCAATAAAATACCTCCCAAACCCTGGACTCCTCCGATACGTGATTGGCTGAAGTTGAACGTCGACGCAAGTTTCATCCAGGATCGGAACGAAGGCTCCTGGGGAGCGATTATGAGAAATCACAGAGGGGAGATAGTCGCCTCAGCCTGGGGAGTTCTTAAAAACTGTCCCAATGCTCTCATGGCTGAAGGGCTGGCTGCCTTGAACGGCATTAGGAACACCATGGCCTTTGCAAACTCGCACACGATCATTGAATGTGATAATGCCTCTGTTATTAATGAGTTTGCCTTGCAGGATGACAGCAGATCCGAGCTTAGCTTCATAATCAAAGATGCCAAAAATCTGCTACGTTGGTTCCCTGGTTTTACTGTCAAGAAAGTGCATAGATCGGGCAACTCGGCAGCCCACGAATTAGCTAAGTATGCCAGGAATATGAACTGTGATAGTACAAGTTGTAACCCTATTCCTTCCTGCGTGTTGGACATAGTTCTTGCTGAATGCATCTCTGCCTGTAACTCCAACTTGATTGTCTAAGTTATATATTGAAGTTCAAAAAAAAAATGATGATCTGTATAGCTCGATCTCTTACAATGTCTCTTGTTTGAAACAGATTGTGGCATTGATCATGCTCAGCTTTGCTCAATTGCACACTCAACATACGTTGTGCAACTAAGCTCTTGTATTGATCAGCAGTTTCATCTCCCATTACCTCTATCTCTCTTTCAGAATCAGAATTAGCTCCATCATGTGCAACAATAAGGGCCAATGTATCCTCATCAAAGTCACTTGCAAAATTATATTCTCCATCTTCACGCACCAACATCACATGTTTGGTTCTGCATTCTCTTTTGATGTGACAAAATTCCAAACATTTCCAACATTGAACATCGTGCGTCTTCCCCGTGGACGCCATCGAAGATGAACTCTGAGAAGGACCAGAAGATGGTGGTGGAGTAGCAGCAGGTGACGCTCGTGATGCAGAAGTGGTGTACTTGGAGGTAGTAGGCGCTGGTGTAGCCAGACTAGTGGGTGGATCTGATTGTCGCAAAGACCATGATGATGTACGACCTGCAGAAATATTAGTTCTTCTCCATGGTGGTTGACGATCCTACACTTCACGCTCAGCTTTGCAAGCAAGATGAAATAAACGAGTAATGGTACGGTGTTGTACTCTTTATAGTCCAAATATGCTGAATCTCTTTATTCAAACCACCAAAGAAAGTTGCAAGTATAGCTTCATTATCCTCCACAGTACCACAATGAATCATTCCCGTTTGCAATTCTTGATAATAGTCTTCTACATAATTTTTACCTTGTTCTAACGAGAAAATTTCTTAAGAAAATCACATTGATAACATGGAGCAACAAAGCGTGTACGCATAGCAAGTTTTAAACCAATCCAAGTAGTAGTAATATTAGCATGATGTACTATACAATGTTCAGACCACCAAATAGATGCAAAATACGTGAACTCACAAGTAGCAGCACTAACACGCAAATTATCAGGATATCGTAAACATGCAAAACGTTGATCTACTTCCAATTCCCAAGTAAGGTATGCATAGGGATTATATCTACCCTCAAAAGGCGAAATATTCAATTTAAGTTTTGCAACATGATCATCATCATGTACCGGTCGTCGAGGTCGATAACGTCGTTGACAACCAGGTGGAGGTTGTTCTACCTCCTCGCCGTCAAGCACGTTCTCATCTATCATCTCGTCCTCTCCTTCATAATATTTCTATCCTTCATCAGAGGCCGCTTCAGGCACAACTAGTGCATCAGCAGCGTTACGCGCAGGCAGATCTGCATGAGGAACGCGGCGTGCACCGCGCGCGTTGCCGCGAGGCTTGAGTAACCTAGCCAAGACTGCCTGGAACTTGGCGTTGAGCTTGGTGTTGAAAGCTTCCTCAAGGCCTCGGATCTTCTCCATGGTGTAGGTGAGCTTGGAATCAACGTCACCAAGGTGCGAATACACGTCGTGTGCACGCCCCACAAAAAGCTAGGTGAAGTGTGCATGCAACTCTGCACTCGTCATCTTATCCGGGTCAACATCGTCCATCGCGGTTCCTGTCATGATTATTACTCAAAAAGCATAGATGTATATGCCTACAAACTACGAAATATGGTTGATCACGCGCAATTCGTTAAGCAAAATACAAAGCTCTTACAAGTTCTAACCAAACAGGAGGAAGGCGATATGGCAACCAACAAGGATTAGCATCTCCCCAAACATTGCACAAAGCCATTACCAGGTGTCGACACCGACACGTGGAGAAAATATGTGGAGCTGTAGGAAGGCTAAAATTGTCAAAACAGCAATGCAATATTGAAAGTATGTTCAACAACGGTATTGTGCTGGTCCTAGGCTATACCATGCTAGAGACGCGAGCCTAGAACACTAACGAGGTCACGACGCGGCACACAAGCAACTAGCAGCGATGAGGTGGCGACCGAGATGCAAAATATCACTATGATGGCAAGTGTCTCAAACGGATTCACGAGGTCTAAAAACAGTATAGCCTCGAAAATAAATTTTCAAAATTTCTGAAAAGTGCTCCGGAAAGCGCGCATGCACCAAAATGTCGGTATAACGGCCAGTGGAGAAAAGTGATCCCCATGGTCAAAAACTAGTGTAGCCAGAAAAAAATTCGGAGGCGTTTCCAGACTTTTTTTCTTTTTTTTTTGCTCTCCATCCAAAACTTGTCCTGCGGCCGAAACTTTGATTAGAGCATGGGAGAAATTAGAAGGAAACAACAAATAAGGAATACAAGAAAAACCTAATTCTGCTCGGACTCTGTCGCGACAGAGAAACAACAAGAATCCGTGTCGTGGTAGGAGATAGGGTATATGGCGGAAGTGGATGGCGGCTGCTTAGGGTTTGTGATGCGGATGGTGGATGTATATGGCAGTAGCGGAAGTATCTGGTGGAGGTATATAGAAGGGATTTCTATTTTCGTGCCCTCGGGTCCTTAGTTGTACTCAGTTTTCCCCAGCCACTTAACTTTTTCTCAGTTTTCCCCTCCCTCTAGTTTGAAACACTCACAAGTGCTGGAACGGCTGGTAGCCATCAGGTCAGAGGCCTTGACCGTTAGTCTGACCGGGTGGGGCTGCACAGGGGCAGCTCCTCCCTGACCGTCTCGTGCTGACGGGTAGGGTCAGGAGACACGTCGGAGAAGTCATCCATCTATCGCTGACGTGTGGGCTGTTTTATTTCCTGATTTCATACGCGGTGCTGCCAATGACAAATGGGGCCGCTCTATAGGGCTGCCGCAGCCAATGACTAGTGGGGTCGTCTATTTTTCAGGAAAAGACATATATTGCCGCTCTGTGGGGCTGCCGCAGCCAATGACTAGTGGGGTCCTCTATTTATTTAGAGAAAATCATATATTGCCGCTCTGCGGGGCCTCCGCAGCCAATGACCGCTGGGGTTGTCTATCTATTTAGAGAATATCATATAGAGCCGCTCTGTGGGGCCGCCTCAGCCGATGACCGCTGGGGTCGCCCTTAGTCAAAAGGCATATATCCCTGCTTTTAGCTAGAGAGAAGCAACAAGTTCGCTAATTAATTTTTCTTAAGCTAGACCCAGCAGGTGACTATTTTCGCAGCTTAATCTAAAGTGAATTTTATGCTAAACATGGCTAGAATCTAGTGTTGTGTATCTCATTAGTCACCGGAGAACCGTTGGCAGCTCGTTCCCCACCCTCGGACGGAGCAGCCATCGCCGGCGCCTCGTCGCGCCACCGGCCCTGTCCCCCGGCGGCGTCGGACGGACTGCAGCGCTGCACGTCAACCACGACTCCAGCACTTGTTTCGTCCGCACGCATTGTACCCACCGCAGGAAAGTCCGCCGCAAGCAGATCCGCCGCCCACGACGACCGGGATTCGTTCCGCGCACCAATTGGTAGTATAGCTTGGTAAGACCTCCGCTTCTGCCTCCCCCGCCCCCTAATCGATTCGGTTCCCATAATTTATTGGAGTTTGCAGGTGCGAAATAGTCCTCAATGTCTGGTCGTAGCGGGTACACCGGCGAGGGTGGGGATTCGATCATGTCATGGCCACGTTCTACTTCTCCTACCTCGTCGGAAGTGCAGGTATGTAGCTTCTACTCTTTGTACTACCGTTGAATTTGAAGTGCCACCATGGCCTGTTGGAGTGATTTCAGTTGTTCTTTTTTCATTATTGTTAAAGTTAGCCAGGCAAGCCGATGATCCATGGTACATTGCATACCAAGATGAATCAACCCAGTGGTGTAGCCAGAGGATGGATTTGGAGGAGAAGGTGGCCAATTTAGGTGATGAATTGGCCCGTAAAAACCTGATGATATTTGAGCTGAAGCGTACTGTGGAGGAAGAAAATAAGAATTCAGAGCTTATTCGCAAGGAGAAGTTGAGAGTTGAGACAGATCTTGCCGTATTTGATCAAGTGGTAGAAAATCTAGAACATGAACTTCAAGTGATGGGAGAGGAGAAAAGTAGATTCATCTGGGCAGTTTATTAGGTGTCATCCCTGTCCTAGCAGTTATGTGGTTGTGGTAGTCGATTTAGATAGTATAGAATTGTTATTCAGTAGATGGCTCTAACCACTGTATTTTGTTGTGGCTCTAACCACTGTATTTTGGCGTACAATTTCCTAGTTGTGCTAAGTAATGCGCGCGATAATTTTAGCATGCATGAACATCTTATAAAAGTGCAGGGATCCCAAAAGTGAAAGCATGTACCAGCCTCTCGGATCAAATACATATCAATCTTCCCAATCAAGTTGGGATAGAATTCATGATACATACGGATGTACATGGACACATCAAGAACGTGGTGAAGCTTTTTTTAGACGGAGGTAGTAGTTTGAACAATTTTATCCCAATTTGAAATTGAAAAATACAAATTTATCATAACTTATCCCAATTTGCAGCGTCGAACATGGCTGCGCAACGATGGGCAAGAAGGGCCGGGACGACGGGCGGCTGAGGGGTGGTCATCTGCGCCATCCGCCGTCGAAGCGATGTTGTAGGCGATGGCTTCAATGTTCGCCGCATCGATGAAAACTGTCGGCACCGCCGCTGTCTTGGTGTACTTCATCAGTGACGGATCCGCGGAGGGCTAGATCGGCGGCTTCAGAGCGCGGTTGTAGACGATGGCTTCAATCGTCTTGGCATCGATTCGCACTCTCGGCACCGGAAGTGAGACATCAACAGGCTCCGACATTGAAGGCTGGATCTGCACCGTCGAAGCAATGTTGTAGGCGATGGCTTCAATGTTCGTGGCATCGATGACCACTGTCGGTACGGCCGCCGTCTTGGTGTCCTTCATCAGCAACGGATCTGAGGAGGGCAACGGACGTGAGACATCAACAGGCTCCGACATTGAATGCTGGATCTACGCCGTCAAAGCGATGTTGTAGGCGATGACTTCAATGTTTGTGGCATCGATGACCACTATCGGCACGGCCGCCGTCTTGGTGTCCTTCATCAGCAACGGATCCGAGGAGGGCAACGGAAGTGAGACATAAACAGGCTCCGACATTGAATGCTGGATCTACGCCGTCGAAGCGATGTTGTAGGCGATGGCTTCAATGTTCGTGGCATCAATGACCACTGTCGGCACGACCGCCGTCTTGGTGTTCTTCATCATCAATAGATCTGAGAAGAGAAACGAAAGTGAGACAGAGAGAGACATTTCAACTATTTCTGAGGGTTAGATCCTCACCGGCACTCTTAGATCCATGCCGCCGCATGGTTAGATCCGCGCCGCCGCATGTACGGTTAAGTCTGCGTCACCGCGACTGATACGTTCCAAACGTATCTATAATTTCTTATGTTCCATGCTACTTTATTGATGATACCTACATGTTTTATACACATTATATGTCATTATTATGCGTTTTCCGGAACTAACCTATTGACGAGATGCCGAAAGGCCAGTTGTTGTTTTCTGCTGTTTTTGGTTTCAGAAATCCTAGTAAAGAAATATTTTCGGAATCGGACGAAATCAAGACCGAGGACCTTATAATTCCCGGAAGCTTCCAGAGCACCGGAGAAGGACGAGAGGGGAGCCAGGGGGGCCCCACACCACACCCCGGCGCGGCCCAGGGGGGGGCGCGCCCCCCTGTGGTGTGGGCACCCCGTGGCCCCTCCGACTCCATCTCTTCGCCTATTTAATCGTCCCTGACCTAAAAACAACGACGGAGAAGACGAGACCCGAAAAAACCTTCCAGAGCCGCCGCCATCGCGAAATCAAGATTCGGGGGACAGAAGTCTCTGTTCCGGCACCCTGCCGGACGGGGAATTGCCCCCGGAGTCATCTCCACCGCCGTCTCCACCGCCATCTTCACCGCCATCGCTGTCTCCATGATGAGGAGGGAGTAATTCACCCCCGGGGCTGAGGGCTCCGCTGTAGCTATGTGGTTCATCTCTCTCTTTATGTGATCTAGTTGAATATTATCTATGTGCTACTCTAGTGATGTTATTAAAGTACTCTATTCCTCCTTCACGGTGTAATGGTGACAGTGTGTGCATCCGTGATAGTACTTGGCGTAGATTATGATCATAATCTCTTGTAGGTTATGGAGTTAATTATTACTATGATAGTGTTGACGTGATCTATGCCTCCTTCATGGCGTGATGGTGATAGTGTGCATGCTATGTTAGTTCTTGGTGTAATTATGTTGATCTATCTTGCACTCTAAGGTCATTTAAATATGAACATTGAATTGTGGAGCTTGTTAACTCCGGCATTGAGGGTTCGTGTAATCCTACGCAATGTGTTCATCATCCAACAAAAGGGTGTAGAGTAGTCTTATTATGTGATCATTGTTGAGAGTGTCCACTAGTGAAAGCAGGATCCCTAGGCCTTGCTTCCAAGCATCGAATCTCCGTTTGTTTACTGTTTTGTTGCATGTTTACTCGCTGCCATATTTTATTCAGATTGCTATTACCACTCATATACATCCATATTACTTGTATTTCACTATCTCTTCGCCGAACTAGTACACCTATACACCTGACAAGTG
Organism: Lolium perenne; assembly: GCF_019359855.2. Lineage (NCBI taxonomy): Eukaryota > Viridiplantae > Streptophyta > Magnoliopsida > Poales > Poaceae > Lolium > Lolium perenne. Next base: position 81,265,142 of record NC_067248.2, on the reverse strand, counting down.
TATTTGGTGTGTTGGGGACACAAGAGACTTCTTGCTTTGTGATTACAGGGTTGCTTGAGAGGGATATCTTTGACCTCTTCCTCCCTGAGTTCGATAAACCTTGGGTAATCCACTTAAGGGAAATTGCTGCTGTTCTACAAACCTCTGCTCTTGGAGGCCCAACATTGTCTACAAGAATAGAAGCTCCCGTAGACATCAAGCACTTTTCTGGCGCCGTTGCCGGGGAGATCAAGACACGCTGCAAGGGGAGTCTCCACTTCTCAATCTCTTTACTTTGTTTTTGTCTTGCTTTATTTTATTTACTACTTTGTTTGCTGCACCTAAACAAAACACAAAAAAATTAGTTGCTAGTTTTACTTTATTTACTGTCTTGTTCTCTATCAAAACACAAAAAAATTAGTTACTTGCATTTAATTTATTTTGTTATCATGTCTAGCCCTGTACTTGTTTTTATTTTCACTAGTTAGGCTTAATGGAAAACAACAACAAAATTAGAGATCTTTATGAACTTTATCTTGAATTAGGACATGATGTGTTTGAAGAGAAAATTAAAAAACCCATGGAACTTTGTTTGCAAAATAGTTGTAGCAATGTTATTAGCATGAACTCTTTGAACACCATTATTGCTAAAGCTATGGAAGAATTTAAGCTTGGGGAAGCTGGTTGTGATATTTTTAGTCCCCCAAGCATGGAGGAGAAAATTTACTTGGATGATACTTTACCTCCTATATATGATGCTTGCAATGATGAATATGATATTTTCAGTCCACCTACTATTGAGGAGAAAATTAATTATGATTACAATATGCCTCCTATGTATGATGATTATGGTGATGAGAATAATAATGATAGCTATTTTGTTGAATTTGCTCCCACTACAACTAATAAAATTGATTATGCTTATGTGGAGAGTAATAATTTTATGCATGTGGCTCATGACAAGAATGTTGTATGTGATAGTTATATTGTTGAGTTTGTTCATGATGCTACTGAAAGTTATTATGAGAGAGGGAAACATGGTTATATGCATCTTAATAATATTAAGTTTCCCCTCTTTATGTTGAGAATCTTGAAATTGCGCTTATGTTGCTTTTCTATGCTTGCCACTTTCACTACAAGAAAAGTTGCCATGGCCGATGAAGTTGAAGTCGCGCCGTGGTTGCTGGTGTACCATGGCCGACGATTTTTGGTCCCTCCGTGGTGCATGTCAAAACTTTTTTTTTCTCGTTTTTGAGGCCACCTAGCCCGACGAAAGCGGCCAAAACGTCGCATATGGTGGCCCGGGACGTGGTGCATCTCGAAATCTCGGGTTCGCCGGCCGAGTCAACGCAAATCCGCACCGCCGAGGGATGTAGGGCCCAGATGGCAGCCTCTCTGGCATTGTTTTTTTTCTAGATCGCGCCATCTCGTTCAACGTTCTCCGATCGAGCCGTTTACGATGCAGGATCATGGGTCCCGCATGTCATCCTCTATGAACCAAAATTCTTTCTATTCTTGGATTTTTTTGACCCCCTGATTTCTGGCTACTTCCTTTTTCTTTTGATCCCTTGCCGCCTTGGAAACGTTGAGACCGCTGCTGCTAAATGGGACCCGCATGTCATCCTCTATGTGCAATCAACTTTCTTTTCTTGGAGTTTTTTTTGGCACCTCAAATTTGGTCACTTGCCTTTTTCTTTCGATCCCCTGCCGCCTCTCAAACGGTGATACCGCTGCTGCTAACTGGGACCCGCATGTCATCCTCTATGTACTATAAAACTTTCTTTTCTTGAATTATTTTTGGCACCTCATATTTGGTCACTTACCTTTTTCTTTCGATCCCCTGCCGCCTCTCAAACGGTGATACCGCTGCTGCTAAATGGGACCCGCATGTCATCCTCTATGTACTATAAAACTTTCTTTTCTTGGATTTTTTTTGGCACCTCATATTTGGTCACTTACCTTTTTCTTTCGATCCCCTGCCGCCTCTCAAACGGTGATACCGCTGCTGCTAAATGGGAGCATGTCATCCTCTATGTACTATAAAACTTTCTTTTCTTGGATTTTTTTTGGCACCTCATATTTGGTCACTTGACTTTTTCTTTCGATCCCCTGCTGCCTCTCAAACAGTGATACCGCTGCTGCTAAATGGGACCCGCATGTCATCCTCTATGTACTATAAAACTTTCTTTTCTTGGATATTTTTTGGCACCTCATATTTGGTAACTTGACTTTTTCTTTCGATCCCCTGCTGCCTCTCAAACAGTGATACCGCTGCTGCTAACTGGGACCCGCATGTCATCCTCTATGTACTATAAAACTTTCTTTTTTTGGATTATTTTTGGCACCTCATATTTGGTCACTTGACTTTTTCTTTCGATCCCCTGCCGCCTCTCAAACGGTGAGACCGCTGCAGCTAAATGGGACCCGCATGTCATCCTCTATGAGCAATCAACTTTCTTTTCTTGGAGTTTTTTTTGGCACCTCATATTTGGTCACTTGCCTTTTTCTTTCGATCGCATGCCACGTTTGAAACGTTGAGGTACCTGCTGGCTCATGGGACCCGCATGTCATCCTCTGTGTGCTATAAAAGTTTCCTTTGTTGGATTTTTTTTCACCCTCTGATTTTTGGCTTGCCTTTTTCTTTTGATCCCCTGCCCCCTTTGAAACGTTGAGTAAGCTGTTGGTTCAAGGGACCCGCATGTCATCCTCTATGTCCATCAACTTTCTTTTCTTGGATTTTTTTTCACCCCCTAATTACTAGCTACTTTCTTTTTCTTTTGATCTCAAGCCGCATTACAAACATTGAGACCGCTTCTTTGCAAAATGGGACCCACATGTCATCCTCTATGTACAATAAATCTTGGATTATTTTTGGCTCCTGATATTTGGTCACTTGCCTTTTTCTTTCGATCTCATGCCGCCTTTGAAACGTTGAGTAAGCTGCTGGCTCATGGGTCCCGCATGTCATCCTCTACGAACAATAAAAGTTTCCTTTATTGGAGTTATTTTTGACCCCTAATTTCTGGCTATTTGCCTTTTTCTTTTGATCCCCTGCCCCCTTTGAAACGATGAGGACGCTGTTGGCAGGTCGGTCCCACATGTCATCCTCTATGAACAATAAAAGTTTCCTTTGGTGGATTTATTTTTGACCCCTAAGTAATTTCTGGCTATTTCCTTTTTTTTTTCTTTTGATCCCCTGCCGCCTTGGAAACGTTGAGGATGCTGCTGCCTCATCGGTCCCGCATGTCATCCTCTCAGAACGATAAATGTTTTCTTTTCTTGGATTTTTTTACCAACTGACTTTTTGTTTTTTTATTTTCGACCCACTGCCTTTGAAACGTTAACGACGCTGCTGGCTCATGGGTCCCTGATGTCAGCCTCCCCGTACAAGAAACATGTGATATCTTGATTATTTTGCAGACAATAAACAGTGTATTTCGCTCTGAGCTATTGCAAACGGATAAATTAAATCTTTATTTTTACAACTTATATCTTGAATCTCCTTGTTTTTTGTTTTTGCGAAGCATAGGACATTCCTGTTTTTTTTGAGAAAAATCCGAACTTCCATGTTCTGGAGTGGGCTGAAATTGTACGAATCAAAAGGCCCAGAAGGATAGTTCGAAGGCCCAGATGTCCAGATGCAGCCCAATTGAAATCTTTCTTTTCTTGGATTTTTTTCACCCCCTGATTTCAGGCTACTTCATTTTTCTTTTGGTCATGTGCCACCTTGGAAACGTTGAGACCGCTGCTGCAAATGGGACCCGTATGTCATCCTCTATGTACAATAAAGTTTCCTTTCTTGGATTATTTTTGGCTCCTGATATTTGGTCACTTTCCTTTTTCTTTCGATCTCATGCCACGTTTGAAATGTTGAGGAATCTGCTGGCTCATGGGACCCGCATGTCATCCTCTATGTACAATAAAAGTTTGATTTCTTGGATTTTTTTTCACCCTCTGATTTTTGGCTATTTCCTTTTTCTTTTGATCCACTGCCGCCTTTGAAACGTTGAGTAAGCTGCTGGCTCATAGGTCCCACATGTCAGCCTGTATGAACGATAAAGCTTTCCTTTCTTGGAGTTTTTTTTTTGACCCCCTAATTTCTGGCTACTTTCTTTTTCTTTTGATCTCAAGCCGCAATTGAAACGTTGGGACTGCTGCTGCAAAATGGGACCCGCACATCATCCTCTATGTACAATCAAGTTTCTTTTCTTGGATTATTTTTGGCCCCTGATATTTGGTCACTTGCCTTTTTCTTTCGATCCCATGCCACGTTTGAAACGTTGAGGAACCTGCTGGCTCATGGGACCCGATGTCATCCTCTATGTACTACAAAAGTTTATTTTCTAGGGTTTTTTTTCACTCTCTGATTTTTGGCTATTTCCTTTTTCTTTTGATCCCCTGCCGGCTTGGAAACGTTGAGTAAGCTGCTAACTCGTGGGTCCCGCATGTCATCCTCTATGTACAATCAACTTTCTTTTCTTCGAGTTTTTTTTTATCCCCTAATTTCTGGCTACTTTCTTTTTCTTTTGATCTCAAGCTGCATTTGAAACGTTGGGACCTCTGCTGCAAAATGGGATAGCATGTCATCCTCTATGTACAATAAAAGTTTCTTTTCTTCGATTATTTTTCACCCTCTGATTTTTGGTCACTTGCCTTTTTCTTTCGATCTCATGCCGCCTTTGAAAATGTTGCGGAACCTGCTGGCTCATGGGACCCGCATGTCATCCTCTATGTACTATAAAAGTTTCTTTTCTTGGATTTTTTTCACCCTCTGATCTTTAGCTATTTCCATTTTCTTTTGATCCCCTGCCGCCTTGGAAACGTTGAGTAAGCTGCTGACTGATGGGACCCGCATGTCATCCTCTATGTACAATCAAGTCTCTTTTCTTGGATTTTTTTCCCTCTTATTTTTGGTCACTTGCCTTTTTCTTTCGATCTCATGCAGCCTCTGAAACGTTGAGGAAGCTGCTGGCTCATGGGACCCACATGTCATCCTCTATACTATAAAAGTTTCTTTTCTTGGATTTTTTTTCACCCTCTTATTTTTGGCTATTTCCTTTTTTCTTTTGATCCCCTGCCGCCTTGGAAACATTGATTAAGCTGCTGACACATGGGGCCCGCATGTCATCCTCTATGTACAATCAACTTGCAAGATCTTGGAGCGAAAGAGCTTGTATAAGTGGGACCCATATGTCATCCTCTATGTACAATAAAAGTTACTTTTCTTGGATTATTTTTTGCTCCTGATATTTGGTCAGTTTCCTTTTTCTTTTGATCTCATGCCGCCTCGGAAACGTTGAGTAAGGTGCTGGCTCATGGGACCCGCATGTCATCCTCTATGTACAATAAAGTTTCTTTTCTTAGATTTTTTTTACCCCCTGATTTTTGCTAACTTGCCTTTTTCTTTTCGATCATATGCCGCCTTTGAAATTGAGGTCGCCGCTGGCTCATGGGTCCCACATGTCAGCCTCTATGAACAATAAACCTTTCCTTTGTTGGATTTATTTTTTACCCCTAATTTCTGGCTATTTGCCTTTTTCTTTTGATCCCCTGCGGCCTTTGAAACGATGAGGACGCTGCTGGCAGGTCGGTCCCACATGTCATCCTCTATTAAGAATAAAAGTTTCCTTTTTGGATTTATTTTTACCCCTAATTTCTGGCTATTTGCCTTTTTCTTCTGATCCCTGCCGACTTCGAAATGATGAGGATGCAGCTGGCAGATCGGTCCCACATGTCAGCCTCTATGAACTATAAATGTTTCCTTTGTAGGATTTATGTTTTACCCCTATTTTCGGGCTACTTGCCTTTTTCTTTGAAACGTTGAGGACGCTCTTTGTCTCATGGGTCCCACATGGCATCCTCTCAGAACGATAAACCTTCATTTCTTGTTAACGACAGGTTTATCAGTATTATTTTCGCAGACTAATACAAGCTCTTTCGCTCCAAGATCTTGCAAGTTAATAGAATAAATCATGGAATTATTAGGATATGTTTTAAATTTCAAATCCACTTTATGAATTTTTGAAAATACCGTGATCTATGTGGGTATGGAGCGATCAAGGATTTTCATATTGGCCATGAGCAGTTTCAAAAATTGCAACCCAATAATTCAAAATAAATACAAACAACTTTTATGTAGAATCTCCGTGTTTTTGTTTTTGCCAATCATAGGATCTGTGGTTCTTTAGAAAAGGGCCAACATTGCATGAGCAAGAAGGCCCATTTGTAGTTATTGGGCTTCGACAGTAGGAGCAAGTAGGCCTATAGCAAATACCTTGTAGATGGCCGTTGGAACCCAAAAGTATTTGTTGCCTAGACTTAGATGCCAAACTCAGCCTTATTGACATGAACCTTGCTATGCACACGACAATTTCAGTCCGATCCGTGTACGAAACACAAGATCCAACCCTTCGTGTGAGGAAGCAGGTGGCAGCACACCTCCAGATGCTCAATCGTACATACGCATATCATATAGGAGTTGTCGTATGTACATCAGTTCCGTATTGACATGTTTTTTTCTTTGGTTCACATGTGGGGTCCGCACAGTCACCTAGGTCGCACATCTACTTCCTTGCTCGTAGTTGATGCATGTTCGGTTTGGGGATGGGGTGGAACCGAACACACCCCCGTGCCAGTGGATGTACTTTACCCTTTAGCGGCGAAAAAAATAGGAATGGTCCTCTCATGACTATGATCAACAAGAGGTGGCTATATTATAAAGGATGTACACACATTGTAATTATAGTGCTGAAATAAAGTCAATCCTAAAACAGCCATGCATGGGTTATAATATGAAGGCAACACGAAATACAAAAGCAGGGCAGTGTTCAAATAAACTGATTCAAACTAGTACATACTAAAAACAGTGTACTACTTCTCAACACTTCAAGCATAATAAAAAAGTGTCCCGTTTTTTTTTAAAGGTAACACCGAACGGGCAATGTTTAAAGCAGGCTTAAACCACATAGCCGCTAGTCGGAAACAATCACAACCAACAATTGGAAGGCTGATAACTCCCACACTCACACCATCAACTCGCTGGAGGTTGCAGCGCAAAATTTTAGGGTATTGATTATAACGAATATCCCGGTATGCTGTGTAGACGCAGTTTTTCCTCATGAATGGAACCAATGTGCCATCAGGAGCTTTGGATTCACGCTTCTTCAGGTTGGCAATGATTGGGTAATTGAGTCCGAGGAACAGAGTGGTCGCCGAGGCTGTTAACCTCGCCTCCAAAGAAAGTCCCCTCGCACGTGCGATAGATAAGGGATCCAGCTCAAAGACGTAGGTGGCAACAGGAGGATCTGCCGTAGCTGAAGCCCATTAGCAGCATAGGGAATGTCAGGAGGTACTTCGCATTGGCAATCCCAATCTTGTTTACCGTAAGGATGATCATCAATCGCTTGCCATCGCCAGATGGAGCGAGGAACCACGCGTACTGCTGATCATCCACCACCGGTGGCGGGATTACAAACGGGAGCATCAGGTTTTCTGCAATATTAGAAATGGAGACGAATAGGGTGTTACTGGCAACCATATTCAAACAGCAGCATTGTTCATCGTTCATGCTCACAGTATAAATACGACTATGTAAGCTAAGGACATTGGTCATTCATGTGTTCAAATCAAGTGTCCAATATATCAGTTATACTGCATCCATCCCACGAAACTAGTCTAAACTTCGCCAAAACTAGACACTAGTTAGTGTATACACAGTTATATACTACCTCTGTCCCACCGAAAGTGTCTGAGATTTGTCCAAATTCAGATGTATCTAGACAGTGAAAGCATATAGATACATTCAAATTTTGACAAATATATATCATCTTAAGTTTAAGTCATGTGCTGTAGTTAATTCCCTTTGTCTTAAGTGATCTATTAGAGAGCTTCCCTGTGACCACCCGAAGGGTAAGAAATGTTTAACTGTATAAGTGGATTGCCTAGACCTTTCCATCAGTTCGGACTTTTGGTTGCGTTGGCTAGTCCATGAAGCTTGACATGGTGTCAGAGCCAGGGTCTCGAGTTCGAGTCCTGGCTTTCGCAATTTATCCTAAAATTGTTGTTGCCCCCTCGGAGTCCACTTATATGCCTCTTGAGCTATACCTCTGAGTCTTTCCACATGTTGACTTGTCTCCCATCACACGTGACGGGGGGTGTTGAATTGTATAAGTGGATTGCCGCCCTTGCGATCAGTTCGGACTTTTGGTTGTGTTGGTAGTGCATGAAGCTTGACAAGAAAGAAATGCTCTTTATAGCTAACCCCAAGTCTGGTAACATTTGCAAAATAGGTATCAGATGCAGCTATCCATTCAGTAGAAGAATTTGCATTTTAGAGTTGAAGGTTCATAATCTCTTCTCTACTATTGATAGTAAAGGGTACACATGGTATTTGTTTACCTCATTTTCGCGTTCTAAAAAAGGTACGCTATATGGTTGTGCTAAGTTAAACTGATTTAATTCTGTTCAAGTTTATCGAAAATTATACTACCAACATCTAAAACATCAATATAGGTTCATATATTACAAAAGATATTTAGATTTTCTTTTCTCGAACACATGCCTAGTCGTGCATCATTATATATTAGAGCATACAGGGTTGTAGCAAGGCTACGAAAAACTGAGAAAGCAAAAAGAAAGAACTATACAGGGGACTAGAGGCAGCTAACTTTGTTAGGCCTGCAGGTGCTAAATCTTATATATATATGAGGTTGTAGATATTAATCGTAAACTTACTCAAACTTAAATATCACTGAATTAGGAAAAAGATAACCTGAGTTATTTTGAATGAGGGGACGTCACAATCACTAATGAAAGATAATTGTGGGAAACTGAAATCTATTCAAGAAAATGGGAGAAAAAATGTATCAAAAACAAAATTAATTATACCATTCTGCAGATTGTTCACCGATATAAACAAAGAACTGTTTGATCTGCATGTAGGTACATCCAATCAAGGCTTTTTCCCCGATCTCTAGAAAATATATGCTACACATGTAATTACAAACGATTTTCTTCTATTTTTCTGTTTCTACGTTAACATTTGAGATACTTTTTAATTACATCCATATTCTGCAGTTGCATAGAGTTACTAATTCAGGAATGCATTCACATACGGAGTATACTATGTTTGCTGATGACTGACTAGTACTAATTCATTGCAAGCAACGGTTCATTCATATTCAGATAAAGGATGTGATCGTTAAGTCATATACTTATGAAAGTCCTTATGCATCTCTCTCGATGCGGATGGCGAGGTCTCCCATCCTCCTTTTGGAGGCAAAATCAATTAGTTATATATGAAACAATGGGTGTAAAAGGTTATCAAAAAGGGTGCCTTCATAGTGCCACGTTATCTTTTGAGATACTGGTTAATTACACCCATATTCTGCAGTGGCGTAGAGTTACTAATTTAGGAATGCAATCACATACTGAGCATACTATGTTTGTTGGTGACTAATTAGTACTACTAATTCGTTGCAAGCAACGGTTCATTCATATTCAGCAAAAGGGGGTGTGATCATTAAGTCATATAAGAAAGGTAAAATATAAACAAGGTAGTTCATGAATAACTTCATTGGTTAAGGCAGTGTATCATGCAATGCAACATAAGGACTGAAAAATACCATTTGCGGTGTCCCAGAAGTACGTGGAGCCGTCAGTTTCGTCCACCGCAAAAACGTGGCCACGGAGTTCAATGGCATCACATTAATTTGGATAATCAGGTGCAGGTGTAAGGGCCTCCAGCATTCTCCAGTCGCCACCCCCTTCAAGGTAGAAAATCGTTTTGTCGAACAAGGCGATGAGCTTGTAATCTGCGTACCTCCCACCTTTTGTGGGCACTTGGCAGATTACAATCTTCAACAAATAAATTTCTGGACGCCAGTTAAAAGAGTATGCAGGTCGAGATGAAACAATACTATGACGAATCTTCGAATCAGGTAGGGATGGAAGGGGGATATGTCGCTCGGTGTAGACGTTCACAAGGCACCACTCATGATGATCGGCGGCGGCGATCCAGTCGCCGTTCGCGCCAAGCCATTTTCTGTCGTGCATGAACGGCAGGGCGACAGAACTGCGAGGATGGTCGAGGGGCACCAGGTCGTACACGGTATCATGCAGACGAGATGCTCTCGCCACGTCCCAGTGTTCATCAAACCAATAAGCAGGCGGAGGCATCAGCAGGCAGGGTTCATCCCAATGGTGCATCTTACCTTCATCCTTGCTGATCATGTCGTAGAGCTCCCTGGAACATGCAACAAGTCGGACGGTGTAGGTAACGTCCAGATGCGCAGCGATGAGGTCGATGTTGTCGCCGGTGAGAGCCTCCAAGTGGCCGTCCCCGCCGCCCCGGCAAAGCCTAGAATAATCCATCACGTGAAGATGGATTTAGGTGGATGGCGGATGCAACTGCGCTTGGGGTTTTCGGAGGAGAGGGCGAGCGCTATGGAAGGAACGATGCGGCGCGCGGCCGGCCGGGGTAAGGAGAGAAAGGTATACGGAGTAGTACTAGTGATCCGGCGTGGTGGTGATCGAGATCCTGCGCGTGCGCGTGATTCTGGGAGGGTGAAGAAGAAGATTTTTTTTTTTTGTAACGGGGTGAAGAAGAAGATGATAGACATGCAAGGGGCAAAAACTAGGTAGTACTCTAGGCTGCTGCTGCGACTGGGCGCCGATTTGACTGTTGGTAGACTAGCATGCCACCCATCTATAAATTTGCGACGACGTTTGGTGCAGTGATGTCTCGTCACATCAGGTTGACCAGAGAGGGCTTTTTTTTACAGTTTCCATTTCGATATATTTTTCGCCAATAATCGTAGTTCTCTACATGCCAGAGACACGTACCTTAACACGTGGGCAGCATGCAACCGCGCGAGCACCAAAATGGAATGAGAAATGTTTTAGAGCAGAACTTCATTTTCAATGCCTTTCCTAGCTTGGTTTGGAAACCGGACAGAGCTTCAGTGACTTGATGCTTCCAAGATACATTGTGACTGTGTCCCACCATCTACCATCCATTTGAGATCCAACGTTCCAAACTATCTCTTATTTCGAAGCTAAAAAAGAAAAACTATTCAGAAAATTTTGAAAAAAAATCCAGTAATATGTAGATTCCTTGTTTTAAAATCTATGAATATTTCATCCCATTCGGATGACTAGCTTGTGATTAAATAGATTCTTACGTACTCGAGCACTAGTTTAAACTAAATATATATTTGCTCACAAACCTATGATTCAAATCGAATGAAACTTTACCAAAATATAAATCGAAATATGCATGATTTACTGGAAGTTTTTCAAAATTTTCATGGTCCATGGGGTCCTCCAAAGTGCAAGCTTTTTTTTTTCTTGGTTGGTACTTCAAAACCGAGTTTGGATGGTGGCAAGACTTGCACAAAGAGGATGTCAAAATTTTGGCCTTTGTGAACTTTGCAATCAACATCAAGTGTCGGACTCTCGAGAAAAAAATATGAGTTGGCGCCCACCTTTCTTTCAACCGTTGGTTCTCAATCCGAGGGTGGTCCAACTAGCTAACAAAATTGGCTTGGTATTCATGGTCTTGAACCAACGATTTGGAATGGCTTTCAATCGGTATGAGAGGTGATGTATGGAGGAGATTCATACGAGAGGGCAATAAAGAAATGTTTTGTCATCCTCGCAAAGCTAGTCTATTTGGAAAGAAATGAATAATTGGTTTTTCGCAACATTGCATGATACTAATTCATGATACTATGCATTGAAGGTGTTGTATCATAGACTAGTATACTTCCAATTGTGACTAGTCTAAGTGCTTTTGCACCATGAACACTAGCTATGCACAGACCTCAAAAAACACTTCTCCATCATTCTACTATTCACACTTTCTTTTTCTAATAGAACTATGTACCATTGTTTTTAATATAATCTTGTGTCGAGAGTATATATTTCTAAAATAGTCATTTATGTTCCGCATAAGCTCAAAGAGGGGTACTTACTTATGAGTGATATCTTTCAACTAATACGTTGTAGGAGTACTTTAATTATGTGAGCTATAGTGTGAAATGCTTACTAGAACGAGTACAAAAGGTGTTTGATAACATTACAGGCCACACGCCCAGTGTAGCGTGCATTGTAGGAGCATTACATCAATTTAACAACTACGGAGGAGTAGCCTAGGTAGAGATAACATGCAAAGGAAATAGTTCAACAGATAGTACAACACAACTACGGAAAGGGAGTAGCCTAGGTAGAGATAAACATGCAAATGAAATAGTTCAACAGATACAAATCTTGCATTACAACACGAGTATTACATAAAGTACATCAGCCCTTCTTTCTGGACCTGTGACGCGAAGGCAGGTTCCATTGCCGGGCGTTGGCGAAGCTTGGGATGAGCCACAACGGAACCTGCCGCCATGTCCATCTAATGTTGGTTTGGAAACCAACAGTACAGTCTTCAGAATTCAAACTGAAGCGGCAAATTTCTGGAGAAGGAGGATATGCAAGGCCTACTGCATGGTGCGATGTGTAAACAGAGTTGCTTCTCGCCATATTTGGACGGTCATGTTCTGCCCCGTCTTCTACTGGAATGATAATCGGATAGTTCACTCCAAGGAAGAGAGAATATGATCCAAGGGAAATAATCCTCCTCCATGGCCTCGGTGGCATCAACTGACTGGTGTCCATGCTGTACACTGATGTCTACGGGTGCTTCTATTCTTGTAGACAGTGTTGGGCCTCCAAGAGCAGAGGTTTGTAGAACAGCAGCAAGTTTCCCTTAAGTGGATTACCCAAGGTTTATCGAACTCAGGGAGGAAGAGGTCAAAGATATCCCTCTCAAGCAACCCTGTAATCACAAAGCAAGAAGTCTCTTGTGTCCCCAACACACCAAATACACTTGTCAGGTGTATAGGTGCACTAGTTCGGCGAAGAGATAGTGAAATACAAGTAGTATGGATGTATATGAGTGGTAATAGCAATCTGAATAAAATATGGCAGCGAGTAAACATGCAACAAAACAGTAAATAGACGGTGTTTTCAGTATTGGAAACAAGGCCTAGGGATCATACTTTCACTAGTGGACACTCTCAACATTGATCGCATAATAAATACTTCTTCTCATATGTGCTACATACACTCTTGTTTGATAATGAACATCATTCGTTGCGTAGGATTACACGAACCCTCAATGCCGGAGTTAACAAGCCCCACAACATTCGATATTCATGTTTAAGTAACCTTAGAGCATAATAGATCATTGCAAAATAAACCAAGAACTAACATAGAGCACGCACTGTCCACATTACACTATGAAGGAGGAATAGATCACATCAATACTATCATAATGACAATTAACTCCACAATCTACAAGAGATCATGATCATAGCCTACGACAAGAACCACACGGTGCACACACTAATCACCTTTACACACGTGGAGGAGGAATAGACTACTTTAATAACATCACATGAGTAGCACACAACTAGTAGCGATACAAAGCTCATCATATGGATCTCAATCATGTAAAGCAGCTCATGAGATCATTGTATTGGAGTACAGAGAGAGAGATTAACCACATAGCTACGGTAGAGACCTCAGCCCCAGGGGAGAACTACTCCCTCCTCATCATGGAGACAGCGATGGCGGTGAAGATGGCGGTGAAGACGGCGGTGGAGATGACTCCGGGGGCAATTCCCCGCCCCGGCAGGGTGCCGGAACAGAGACTTCTGTCCCCCGAATTGGAGTTTCGCGATGTGGCGGCGCCCCTGGATGTTTTCTGGAGTTTCGTGAAGAGGTGTCGAAGTTTTAGGTCACGACGGCTTAAATAGGCGAAGAGTCGGAGTCGGAAGAGTCCCGAGGGGCCCACCCCATAGGGTGGGGTGACCACCCTCCAGGCCGCGCCGGCCTATGGGGAGGAGGCCCTGGGCCTCCCCCTGGCTTGCCCTTCTGGCTCCGTGAGTCTTCCGATGAAATAGAATTTCTGTAATTTTTCTGGATTTTTCCGAGCACTTTGGTTTTTGGGCCTTTTCTGCAATAAACAGACATACAAATGTAAACTGGCACTGTGGCATCTTGTTAATAGGTTAGTCCAATAAATGCCATAATATGATATAAAGTATGCATAAAACATGTAGATATCATCAATAATGTGGCATGGAACATAAGAAATTATAGATACGTTTGAGACGTATCAAGCATCCCCAAGCTTAGTTCCTACTCGCCCTCGAGTAGGTAAACGATAACAATGATAATTTCTTAAGTGACATGCCATCATAACCTTGATCATAATATTGTAAAGCACATGAGATGAATGCAGAGATTCGAAGCAATGATGAAGATAACGAGTAAACAGATGAATCATATAACAAAGACTTTTCATGAATAATACTTTCAAGACAAGCATCAATAAGTCTTGCATAAGAGTTAACTCATAAGCAATAAATTCTTAGTAGAAAGCTTTGAAACAACACAAAGGAAGATATAAGTTTCAGCGGTTGCTTTCAACTTTAACATGTATATCTCATGGATAATTGTCAACACAAAGTAATATAACAAGTGCAATAGGTAAACATGTAAGAATCAATGCACACAGTTCACACAAGTGTTTGCTTCTAAGATAGAAAGAATAGGTAAACTGACTCAACAATAAAGTAAAAGAATGGTCCTTCAAAGAGGAAAGCATCGATTGCTATATTTGTGCTAGAGCTTTGATTTTGAAAACATATAGAGAGCATAAAAGTAAAGTTTTGAGGAGTGTTTGTTGTTGTCAACGAATGGTAGCGGGTACTCTAACCCCCTTGCCAAACAAACCTTCAAAGAGCGGCTCCCATTTTATTTTATTTTTGGGTGGCACTCTTCCCAACCTTTCTTTCACAAACCATGGCTAACCGAATCCTCGGGTGCCTGCCAACAATCTCATACCACGAAGGAGTGCCTTTTAATTTTAGTTTTATTATGATGACACTCCTCCCCACCTTTGCTTTCTCAAGCCATGGCTAACCGAATCCTTCGGGTGCCGTCCAACAATCACATACCATGGAGGAGTGTCTATTTTTGTTAATTAATTTGGGACTGGGAATCCCATTGCCAGCTCTTTTTGCAAAATTATTGGATAAGCGGATGAAGCCACTAGTCCATTGGTGAAAGTTGCCCAACAAGATTGAAAGATAAACACCACATACTTCCTCATGAGCTATAAAACATTGACACAAATCAGAGGTGATAAATTTTGAATGGTTTAAAGGTAGCACTCAAGCAATTTACTTTGGAATGGCGGAGAAATACCATGTAGTAGGTAGGTATGGTGGACACAAATGGCATGAATATTGGCTCAAGTATTTGGATGTATGAGAAGTATTCCCTCTCGATACAAGGTTTAGGCTAGCAAGGTTATTTGAAGCAAACTCAAGTATGAAATGGTGCAGCAAGACTCACATATAAACATATTGTAAGCATTATAAGACTTTACATCGTCTCCTTGTTGTTCAAACACCTCAACCAGAAAATATCTAGACTTAGAGAGACCAATCATGCAAACCAAATTTTAACAAGCTCTATGTAATTATTCATTAATGGGTACAAGGTACATGATGCAAGAGCTTAAACAAGATCTATATGAGCACAACAATTGCCAAGTTTTACATTATTCAAGACATTATACCAATTACTACATGTAGCATTTCCCGTTTCCAACCATATAACAATTAACGAAGCAGTTTCAACCTTCGCCATGAAAATTAAAAGCTAAGAACACATGTGTTCATACGAACCAGCGAAGCGTGTCTCTCTCCCAAACAATCATTTATTCAAACAAAAACAAAAACAAAAGCATACAGACGCTCCAAGTAAAGTATATAAGATGTGACAGAATAAAAATATAGTTTCAAGAGAAGGAACCTGATACTTTGTCGATGAAGAAGGGGATGCCTTGGGCATCCCCAAGCTTAGATGCTTGAGTCTTCTTGAAATATGCAGGGATGAACCACCGGGGCATCCCCAAGCTTAGACTTTTCGTTCTTCTTGATCGTAGTATATCATCCTCCTCTCTTGACCCTTGAAAACTTCCTTCACACCAAACTTCAAGCAAACTTTTTAGAGGGTTAGTGCATAATCAAAAATTCACATGTTCAGAGGTGACACAAACATTCTTTTCACTTCTGGACATTGCATAAAGCTACTGGACATTAATGGATCAAAGAAATGAATCCAACATAGCAAAAGAGGCAATGCGAAATAAAAGGCAGAATCTGTCAAAAACAGAACAGTCCGTAAAGACGAATTTAAAGCTGGCACCAGACTTGCTCAAATGGAAAAACTCAAAACTAATGAAAGTTGCGTACATATCTGAGGATTACGCTCGTAAATTGGCATATTTTTTCGAATTTTCTACAGAGAACTGTGCCCAGATTCGTGACAGACAGCAATGCTGTTTCTGCGCAGCGATCCCAAATATAACATCAACTTTGACATAGAAACTTTACTTGGCACAAAAACATGATAAGGAGAGGTTGCTACAGTAGTAAACAACTTCCAAGACACAAATATAAAACAAAGTACTGTAGAAAAATAACACATGGGTTATCTCCCAAGAAGTTCTTTCTTTATAGCCATTAAGATGGGCTCAGCAATTTTGGTGATGCACCCGCAAGAAATAGTATTTGAAGCAAAAGAGAGCTTCAAGAGGCAATTCAAAACACATTTAAGCCTAACATGCTTCCTATGCAGAAGAATCTTATACACATATGAATTCATGAAGAGCAAAGTAACAAGCATAAGAGGATAAAACACGAGTAACTTAAAGATTCTCAACATAAAGAGGGGAAACTTAATATTATTAAGATGCATGTAACCATATTTCCCTCTCTCATAATAACTTTCAGTAGCATCATTGATGAAATCCACAATATACCCGTCACTTAAAACATTCTTATCATGGTTCATATGCATAGAAGTATCATTAATTTTGGCATAAGAAGAGTTATTCTCATTAATAGTAATTGGAGCAAGATTATTATCAATAATTTGAACATGGTAAACAAGTTGCATATTAAAAGAATTGTTTTTGGTAATCCAATCATGACTATGACAAGTTTCATAAGGATAGTTATAACCTATATCATAGCATTCTTTATAATAATCATCAAAGATCGGAGGCACAGTGTCATCATAAGAAATAGAATAGTCATCTTTCACAGTCGGTTTATCTATGATCATACCATCATTGTTATTAGAAGGAGATGTATCAAGAACATAATGACCAGTAGCAAAAGGATTTTCAAACACCTCTTCCCCAAGCTTAGAGCTTTCTATATCATTATGAGAGGAAGCATGGATAGCACTGACACTATGGCA
The DNA here is from genome assembly GCF_019359855.2 of Lolium perenne. Lineage (NCBI taxonomy): Eukaryota > Viridiplantae > Streptophyta > Magnoliopsida > Poales > Poaceae > Lolium > Lolium perenne. The sequence goes on along the minus strand of NC_067248.2, from coordinate 81,247,835 downwards.
ATTATTATCATTTTCAGAATTAGTTTCCCAGAGATTTGTAATATCAAAAGTAGTATGCTCATTCAAATCATGATCGCTAATGTATGTAAAGGGCATAGGAAGATCATCATATTCAGATTCATTATCACAATAATCATTAGGAGCAACATACTTACGGTTACCTAGCGTTATCTCATTCACGCGGGGATACGCCGTTACCTCTTTCTTTTTATTCTCCTTCTTCTTCTTCTTCTTCTTCTTCTTCTTCTTCTTCTTCTCTTCTTCCCTCTCCTCGCTTCCTTCTTTAGGAGGAAGAGGCTTGAAGGGTGGCTTGTCCGCATAACCTGATTTACTTTTAGAAACAATAGAAGAAACTTGGGAGGATCCCTCCTTTTCATTAATTAATTGAAAACACACAGCGGTCCTATCATATTTTGGCAAGGTGTCATCTTCTAAAATATTTTGTATGTAAGTATTTGTATGGCTATTATCAATGCAATAAGAAAGACAACCATGCAGGACATCATCAATATCAAGATCGTTAATATTTAACAAAGAAATTTTTCTTGATAACTCTTCACACTTCAAAAATAAGGTAAGTTCATCATACTGATTAGGAATAATTTCATCATCACAATACAAATTTGCAGCACTCATGGGGTTTGAATTATCATTGGAGGAACATTGAAAATTAAAATGACCAACTCTATGGCAAAGTTCACAAATAAAAGGATAGAGGGCACACACTTTTTCTCCAAGATCATCTAGAGCTCTAGACCACTTTCTAGTTTTTTCATTCCTATGATGGATACAATATTCATCTTCTATTTGATTAATTCCACAAGGTCTATGTATTCCACAAAAATTAACATGCTTATAGGAAATAGCATTCTTAGGAGTTTGAGCATGCTTATTGCAATCATTAACAACAATGTCATTCTTCATGCAAGCCTCTTTAAAAGGTTCATTATACTTATCAAAATTCTTTTTAGGCAATTCTAAATGAGAAGCAAAGGCTTTATAAAGATTTGCAGCAACTTGAGAGTCAAGACCATAAGTAGCACTCATATTTCGAAATTTATCAGTATTCATAAAAGTTTCAATGCATTCATAATCATAGTTTATACCTGACTCTTTACCTTTGTCGTTCTCCCAATCTTCAGCGTTCTCCTTAATCCGATCAAGAAGGTCCCTTTTAAACTCTTCTTTATTGCTCGTGAATGATCCAGAACAAGTAGTATCCAGCAAGGTCTTATCTTGAAAAGAAAGTCTTGCATAGAAATTATCAATGATGATATTACCTGGAAGCTCATGATTGGGGCATTTGAGCATTAAAGTCTTCAATCTCTCCCATGCTTGGGCAATACTCTCTCCATCATGAGGCCAAAAATTATATATATGGTTTTGATCTTTGTGAATTTCACTTGGAGGATAGAACTTGGAATAAAATAGAGGCACAATATCCTTCCAATCAAGAGAGCGCCCGTCCTTCAATAGTTTATACCAATGCGCCGCTTCACCAGATAGCGATATAACAAATAATTTCTTTCTAACTTCATCCATTGAAATACCTGCACACTTGAATAACCCGCATAATTCATGCAAAAACAATAAATGATTCCTAGGATGGACAGTTCCATCCCCTTCATAGCGGTTATCCATAACACGTTCAATAATTTCCATAGGTATTTTGTACGGAATACTTTCAGCAGGTGGATTTAAAATATCAGAAGCATCATTAAAGTTATCGCATATGGGAGATAAAGCATTATCAGAACAAAATATTTCTTCCAAAGCGGAGGAGCTAAAAAGATTATTTTTATGTAAACCAGCTTCCCCAAGCTTAGACTTCTTCATAGCATTAGCAGTAATTGCATTCATACTAATAACATTGCTACTATCATGTAAATAAGGTTCCATAGGTTTTTTAATTTCTGTATCAAACCATCCATGTCTTAAATCAGGAAATAGAATAAGAAGCTCTTTGTTGTCCATTATGCCTAACTAGTGAAAATAAAAACAAGAAACAAAAAGATGCAATTGCAGAGTCTAAAGGAAATAGCTTCGAGCACACACACAATGGCGCCAGAAAAGTACTGTTACCTGGAACCGAAGTATGAGTGCCTTTTACCTTTCCTCCCCGGCAACGGCGCCAGAAAAGTGCTTGATGTCTACGGGTGCTTCTATTCTTGTAGACAGTGTTGGGCCTCCAAGAGCAGAGGTTTGTAGAACAGCAGCAAGTTTCCCTTAAGTGGATTACCCAAGGTTTATCGAACTCAGGGAGGAAGAGGTCAAAGATATCCCTCTCAAGCAACCCTGTAATCACAAAGCAAGAAGTCTCTTGTGTCCCCAACACACCAAATACACTTGTCAGGTGTATAGGTGCACTAGTTCGGCGAAGAGATAGTGAAATACAAGTAGTATGGATGTATATGAGTGGTAATAGCAATCTGAATAAAATATGGCAGCGAGTAAACATGCAACAAAACAGTAAATAGACGGTGTTTTCAGTATTGGAAACAAGGCCTAGGGATCATACTTTCACTAGTGGACACTCTCAACATTGATCGCATAATAAATACTTCTTCTCATATGTGCTACATACACTCTTGTTTGATAATGAACATCATTCGTTGCGTAGGATTACACGAACCCTCAATGCCGGAGTTAACAAGCTCCACAACATTCGATATTCATGTTTAAGTAACCTTAGAGCATAATAGATCATTGAAAAATAAACCAAGAACTAACATAGAGCACGCACTGTCCACATTACACTATGAAGGAGGAATAGATCACATCAATACTATCATAATGACAATTAACTCCACAATCTACAAGAGATCATGATCATAGCCTACGACAAGAACCACACGGTGCACACACTAATCACCTTTACACACGTGGAGGAGGAATAGACTACTTTAATAACATCACATGAGTAGCACACAACTAGTAGCGATACAAAGCTCATCATATGGATCTCAATCATGTAAAGCAGCTCATGAGATCATTGTATTGGAGTACAGAGAGAGAGATTAACCACATAGCTACGGTAGAGCCCTCAGCCCCAGGGGAGAACTACTCCCTCCTCATCATGGAGACAGCGATGGCGGTGAAGATGGCGGTGAAGACGGCGGTGGAGATGACTCCGGGGGCAATTCCCCACCCCGGCAGGGTGCCGGAACAGAGACTTCTGTCCCCCGAATTGGAGTTTCGCGATGTGGCGGCGCCCCTGGATGTTTTCTGGAGTTTCGTGAAGAGGTGTCGAAGTTTTAGGTCACGACGGCTTAAATAGGCGAAGAGTCGGAGTCGGAAGAGTCCCGAGGGGCCCACCCCATAGGGTGGGGTGACCACCCTCCAGGCCGCGCCGGCCTATGGGGAGGAGGCCCTGGGCCTCCCCCTGGCTTGCCCTTCTGGCTCCGTGAGTCTTCCGATGAAATAGAATTTCTGTAATTTTTCTGGATTTTTCCGAGCACTTTGGTTTTTGGGCCTTTTCTGCAATAAACAGACATAATAAACAGAAACTGGCACTGTGGCATCTTGTTAATAGGTTAGTCCAATAAATGCCATAATATGATACAAAGTATGCATAAAACATGTAGATATCATCAATAATGTGGCATGGAACATAAGAAATTATAGATACGTTTGAGACGTATCATACACCTCACAGCCAAGTAAACCCTTACCATACCCGCGAATAGTGCGACCATGACGACCCTCAGAGGTAGCAGCAGCAGGTAAAATCCGAACCAGTCCAGTATAATCCCGCCCGTCAGTAACGCCCCAGGTATGGACCAGAAATAGTATAGAACCATCAGGAGATCGTGCTAACCACCAGGAGCCAAGATTGTACCGACCTTGTTCATCAAGTTCTGGCGGAATAGGTGCCGTGCTGATCAACAAAGGACCTTGCAAAGGAAAGCACAGCTTGAAGTCAGTTCAACAAAACTTGATTAGTTCATTACATACATGAATAATGATGTAGCTAAAATACTGCCTCTGATCCAAATTAATTGACTCAACTGGATGTGTCTAGCTAGATATGCACAAATTAATTGACTCAAGTTTGTCTAGCTAGATGCACTGGCTAGACAAAGCTGAGTCAATTTGATTTGGATCGGAGGGAGTACTTTATTTTGACTCAAAGGCATATCGCTGCTGATTTTGGTTGAATATAGAGGGGGAAAGGTACAGGCATGACACGAAAACTGCACAACAAAAAGAAAAAGGCTAAAGCTAAATCTGAAACTAGCAGGTAATAGTGAAAACACATCATATGAGATGAGAAAAATTACCCCAAGAAAGTTGATTCCATGCATAAACTTCGCCTGTCTGAGTTACAGCAAATACAATACCCTTGTGGATGATTGCATCGGAGTAGCCGTACGCTAAGAACTGGTTGTCAAGAACTGTCCATCTGCTAGAAGCACAGTGAAGGACTGCAATTGCCGCGTTGAAGATGGCAAGAACAGAGAAACTAGTATAATTTGAAGCAGCTGTTGGAACTCGGCAAATAGCTATCTTCAACAGTTGAAGATGTTGATCATTAGACTCGAACACAAGTTTATCCGGGGTGGATTTAAACTCACCTATTGGTGGTAGAGGAATCCGGCGACCAGTGTACACATTGACAAGCTCCCAATTCCAGGGGAAGCCAAGAAGGGCGATCCAATCTCCATTCGCGCCTGCCCACATGCCCGTACCACCATCTGGAATCACGGCATCGGAAGAGATCCTGTCCAGCGGTGTCAGTTGGCACAAGGTACCCTTGCGATCTTTTGCATCATGCTGCTTGTCCTTCTGCGCACCCTCCTGCTTGAACTTGTGGACGCGGGAGAAGGGATTGTGCGCGGGCGGTACCTCAGTTTGGTGAGTATGAAGAACACAGGGCATGCCAAACGGCTGAGATGCAGGCAGAGCTACACTTTGTGTTGCTGAATCATGATAAAACTTGCATGAACCGACGAGGCTCTCGGCGGTGATGACATCGCATCGGGATGCAATTTCTTCAAGGGGGCCATCAGGAAACACCCAAGAACTGCCACTCTCATTGATCGATCTCGCCATTGGAAGGATGCGGTCAAGTGGGTGTGGGGGTGTGGGAGTGGGACGCTGGCGTTTGGGTATGAGGTATTGGAGGACAGTGCGAGCGGCAGCTGGTAGAGCGATATGGATAAAAGTCCACAACTCCTACTAGTACCATCAAACAGGTGGCTCGAGATGATCCGAAAAAGGCATGGCGGCGGTGGTGCAAGGGCTGCTGGCGTAGGCGGGGTCGCCAGAGAAGATGGAGATGAAGAAGACGGAGAAGCAGGCAAAAAAAAACAATTTGAATTGAAATCAATAATACGAGTACTACGGGCGTGCCTTCTCTCTCTGGTCTCTGCTGCACTATCGCACCCGTCGTGAAGGCGTGTGACCCGAGAAGAAGCTAATGTATCGTATACCGTCCTTGCACGCCGTGGAGCTGTATTTTGTCTCATCAAATCAGCTCGACAGTTTCAGCAGAGAAAAGATCCTTTGCCATCATCATGATATATTACCACGGCCCACGGCGGTGCACATTCATCTTGGAGGCCTCTTCATCTTGTACTACCATATACTGTACTGCTCTATATGTTGCACAAACCACCACTTGGACATTTTTTTTGCAGTTTCCACCATGTGGTTGTCTAATATGTTGCAAATTTCACCACTTGGTTATCTAATCAGCTAGTTAGTCATGTTGATAGCAAAATCGACAAGTGGGTTCAACATGTCAATGCTCCAATTAATGTTTTAGAAAAAATAAATTTTTCAAAATTCGTACTTCTTTTATTTAGCTATTTAAAAATGCTTATTCATTTATTTCAACAAATATTGTGCGGTCTTGAATTTTTTTCAAACAAATATTATGGCATCGGGTTCGGGACTCTGAAAAGGATCGGCCGTGGTACGGGAACCCGAAATGATGCCCACAACATGGTCGAAAGTGGCAAGGAACCCATCGAGGTGGATGAACTCGGGAAACCTTGGTAGAGGTAGGGATCTTGAGGAGGCCATTAGGGTTAGCCTACCCTCCAATAAGCGTATGAACGAAAAAAATTCACATAAGTAGTAGCTATTATTAAAATTTCACAAATATTACGCGCTTTTGAATATTTCATAAGCATTGTGGCGTCACGCTGGCCTTGCCCGAATTTTACCTTTCAGGCTGGATGTCACGAGCATGATCACTCAACCAACCGGGTCCAAACATATATATACAATTGGCCTCCTCGAGCCTACACCGACCAGATTGTCATTGGCTGGATCATATAGTTTCTATTGGATTGATGTCCTAAGGAAATATTCCAACAACGGAAGTTGTTTGATTCGATTGTATTATATTCCTTTGGAATCTTGTTGGGCTTGTTTGGTTCGAAGAAAATTCATAGAAATTTTGTGGGATTCAAATCTCAGTGGCTCCTTTGATTCTTGAATACATGATAATTCATACTAATTCACGTGTTTTTTGTGTAGCACTACAACCAAAGAACATGCAATTCAAATTTGTGTGATTTCTCTCATATAGGATTAATTCAACATGCAATCATATTCAATTCCTACATTATTTCTATTTTAACATTTTGTACACATCATGCATGCGACCCAAACAATGCGTACATGGTGGGGGGGTTGTTTCGTTGCAAAAGCAGTTGGTCACACCACAAACAAACATGCAACAATTAATCTAAATTCACGCGGTTTCCCCGCGATGCAACCAAACAATATTCGATGAAACTAAGCATGGCATAAACATATACAATACACACCATAGATTTTGGCTGCTTTGATTATTCGCAAGATTTTCAAAGTGCGGGAATATGAAAATTGTATGATTAGAGAGTGATGATCATCTCCAAATATATAGGATTGAGAAACAACGGTATTTGGATCCAATAACATTTGATTGCGTGTGAAAACCAAAAGAAATACTAGTAGTAACATACGGTTACACAATGAAGGATTTTTTGTTTTTGTATAAAAATGTATTGTCAATGAATTCTGAAAATTGCAATCCTATGAATTAAACAATCAGAAATCGTGTCAGACTAATTCCTACGTTTCGAGATTCTAGTACGGAGTATGATTTCTTTGAAGGGGCGCAGAGGGACGTGGGTAGCAATGTCTAGTCCACTGTCTTGTCTGTATACTGCGTACTTACGTCGGACTAGTGTTGCTCATGAAGTCTTAATCCGACGTACTCGAAGCTAGATGCATCACCGTTTCCAGTCTCTTGTCCTCGTTTTTTCGGCAAAATAGACGAGAAATAACCCAAAGTCGAAAAGATTGGGAAAAACAAACTTTCGACATACTAGCAAGATTGGGTTATTTTTGTCCAAATTCTCGTTTTTTTCTCTTGGCTTTCCTACCCTTGAATCCATGTCACTTACGTGTGTTGCCCATGCATGCGTCATGTCCCACACTTCAGTGAGCACAAGTGACGTGATGTACGTACGCAAACTCCCAGCAATCTTCTTTGTCAAGAGAAGACGCATCAAGATTCAAGACCCGATCGCATTTCTTGCTTTCACTGGGGTCCTCCATGTAAAAGTTAGGGATTTAGATGTAATTTCATGTTTATTTTGTGTGCTGTTGTAAACTGTTGATTTTTATGTCCATTTGAATCTTGGTCAAATCCTAGGTTTGACCTAGATTTAAACAAGTTTAAAATATGAAAATGAAAAAGTAAGCCTGGATCCTCCTTAGTCAATCCAAAATGAAGCTTTTGGGAGGTTTTTGAAATTTCCATGTTTGAAACCCAAAACCACTTCTTTTCATGCTAGACTTCATAAGACATAGTTTAGGGATAGGGGTAGATACATGATTTGGCTGGTTTCGGTATGTCTAGAGCTTGTTTATCCACTTGAATGCTTACTATATGACATAAGAAGACTATGTGCTATGGTTTTTCATTTATCTATTTTTTGAATTTTATGCCCATTTGAATCTTGGTCAAATCCCAGGTTTGACGAGGTTTTAAACAAGTTTAAAACTTGAAAATGAAAAGGTGTAAGCATGGATCCTTCGTAGTCACTCTAAAATGAAGCTTTATTTTGGGAGGTTCTCGAAATTTCCATGCATGCTTGAAACTCAAAACCACTTTTCTTCATGCTTGACTTCATAAGACAGAGTTTAATTAGGGTTAGGGGTAGATACACGATTTTTCTGGTTTGAATATGTCTAGACCTTGTTTATCAACTTGAATGTTTACTATATGACATAATTAAGAAGGCTATGTACGTGCTTTGGTTTTTCATTCTTTAATTAGATTTTTGTCTGAATTTTTATGCCCATTTGAATCTTGGTCAAATCCTAGGTTTGACCAAGATTTAAATAAGTTTAAAACATGAAAATGAAAAGATAAGCATCGATCCTTCTTACTCGCTCTAAAATGAAGCTTTTGGTTTTTTGAAATTTCCATGTTTGAAACCCAAAACCACTTCTCTTCATGCTTGACTTCATAAGACGAAGTTTAGGGTCGATAGGGGGTAGATGCATGATTTGTCTGGTTTGAATATGTCTAGACCTTGTTTATGAACTTGAATGCTTACTATATGACATAAGAAGACTATGTGCTTTGGTTTTTTTTATTTTTTTATTTTATGCCCATTTTAATATTGGTCAAATCCTAGGTTTGACCAAGATTTAAACAAGTTTAAAACATGAAAATGAAAAGGTAAGCCTGGATCCTTCTTAGTCACTCTAAAATGAAGCTTTTGGGAGGTTTTTGAAATTTCCATGTTTGAAACCAAAAACCACTTCTCTTCATGCTTGACTTCATAAGACAGAGTTTAGGGTTAGGGGTAGATACATGATTTGTCTTATTTGAATATGTATAGACCTTTTTTGTCAACTTTTGAATGCTCTTACTATATATATATGTGACATAAGAAGACTATGTGCTTTTGTTTTTCATTTTTCTGATTTTTTTAATTTTATGCCCATTTAAATCTTGGTCAAATCCTGGTTTGACAATGATTTTAACAAGTTTAAAATATGAAAATGAAAAGGTAAGCATTGATCATTCTTAGTCACTCTAAAATGAAGCTTTTGGTAGGTTTTTGAAATTTCCATATTTGAAACCCAAAACCACTTCTCTTCATGCTTGACTACATAAGACAAAGTTTAGGGTTAGGGAGTAGATACATGATTTTTCTTGTTTGAATATGTCTAGACCTTGTTTATCAACTTTAATGCTACTATATGACATAAGAAAACTATGTGCTTTGGTTTTTCATTTTTACGATATTTTTGGAATTTTGATGCACATTTGAATCTTGGTCAAATCCTAGCTAGGTTTGACCAAGATTTAAACAAGTATATATAGAACATGAAAATGAAAAGGGAAGCATGTATCCTTCTTAATTAGTCACCCTAAAATGAAGTTTTTGGAAGGTTTTTGAAATTTCCATGTTTGAAACCTAAAACCACTTATCTTCATGCTTGACTTCGTCATAAGACAGAGTTTAGGTGTTTTAGGGGGTAGATACATGATTTGTCTAGCTAGTTTGAATATGTCTAGACCTTGTTTATCAACTTTAATGCTAACTATATGACATATAAGAAGACTATGTGCGCTTTGGTTTTTCATTTTTCGGTTTTTTTATTTTATGCCCATTTGAATCTTGGTCAAATCCTAGATTTGACCAAGATTTAAACAAGTTTAAAACATGGAAATGAAAAGGTAAGCATCGATCCTTCTTAGTCGCTCTAAAATGAAGCTGAATTTTGGGAGGTTTTTGAAATTTCCATGTTTGAAACCCAAAACCACTTCTCTTCATGCTTGACTTCATAAGACGAAGTTTAGGGTCGATAGGGGGTAGATACATGATTTGTCTTGTTTGAATATGTCTAGACCTTGTTTATCAACTTGAATGCTTACTAGCTATATGACATAAGAGGACTATGTGCATTGGTATTTCATTTTTTGATTTTTATGCCCATTTGAGAATCTTGGTAAAATCCTAGGTTTGTTGAGCAAGATTTAAACAAGTTTAACATGTGAAAATGATAAGGTAATTAAGTCTGGATCTTTCTCTTAGTAACTCTAAAATGAAGCTTTTGGGAGGTTCTTGAATTTACCATGTTTGAAACCCAAAACCACCGTACTTCTTTTCATGCTTGACTTCATAAGACAGAGTTTAGGGTTAGGGGTAGATACATGATTTTTCTGGTTTGAATATGTCTAGACCATGTTTATCAACTTGAATGCTTACTATATGACATAAGAAGGCTATGTGCTTTGGTTTTTCATTCTTTCGATTTTTTTCTGAATTTTTATGCCCATTTGAATCTTGGTCAAATCCTAGGTTCGACCAAGATTTAAACAAGTTTAAAACATGACAATGAAAAGGTAATTAATCATGGATCCTTCTTAATTAACCAGCCAGTCTAATTAAAATGAAGCTTTTTGGGAGATTTTTGAAATTTCCATGTTTGAAACCCAAAACCACACTTCTCTCGCTTCATGCTTGACTTCATATATAATTAAGACAAAGTTTAGGGTTAGGGGGTACATGATTTGTCTGGTTTGAATATGTCTAGACCTTGTTTATGAACTTTTGAATGCTTACTATATATATGTATGTGACATAAGAAAACTATGTGCTTTGGTTTTTCATTTTTCTGATTTTTTTTGGAATTTTGATGCACATTTGAATCTTGGTCAAATCCTAGGTTTGACCAAGATTTAAACAAGTATAGAACATGGAAATGAAAATGGAAGCCTGTATCCTTCTTAGTCACCCTAAAATGAAGTTTTTGGGAGGTTTTTGAAATTTCCATGTTTGAAACCCAAAACCACTTATCTTCATGCTTGACTTCGTCATAAGACAGAGTTTAGGGGTTAGGGGGTAGATACATGATTTGTCTAGCTAGTTTGAATATGTCCAGACCTTGTTTATCAACTTTAATGCTTACTATATGACATATAAGAAGACTATGTGCGCTTTGGTTTTTCATTTTTCTGTTTTTTTATTTTATGCCCATTTGAATCTTGGTCAAATCCTAGAGATTGACTTCATAATACAGAGTTTAGGGTTAGGGGTAGATATACACATGATTTTTCTGGTTTGAATATGTCTAGACCTTGTTTATCAACTTGAGTGTTTACTATATGACATAATTAAGAAGGCTATGTGCTTTGGTTTTTCATTCTTTAGATTTTTTGTCTGAATTTTTATGCCCATTTGAATCTTGGTCAAATCCTAGGTTTGACCAAGATTTAAATAAGTTTAAAACATGGAAATGAAAAGGTAAAAGCATCGATCCTTCTTAGTCGCTCTAAAATGAAGCTGAATTTTGGGAGGTTTTTGAAATTTCCATGTTTGAAACCCAAAACCACTTCTCTTTATGCTTGACTTCATAAGACGAAGTTTAGGGACGATAGGGGGTAGATACATGATTTGTCTGGTTAATTTGGATATATCTAGACCTTGTTTATCAACTTGAATGCTTATGATATGACATAAGAACACTATGTGCTTTTTATTTTATTTTTTTGTGCCCATTTGAATCTTGGTCAAATCCTAGGTTTGACCAAGATTTAAACAAGTATAGAACATGAAAATGAAAAGGGAAGCCTGTATCCTTCTTACTCACCCTAAAATGAAGTTTTGGGAGGTTTTTGAAATGTCCATGTTTGAAACCCAAAACCACTTCTCTTCATTCTTGACTTCTTAAGACATAGTTTAGGGGTTAGCGGGTAGATACATGATTAGTATGGTTTGAATATGTCTAGACCTTGTTTATCAACTTTAATGCTTACTACATGACATAAGAAGACTATGTGCTTTGGTTTTTCATTTTTCTGTTTTTTTTTGAATTTTACGCCAATTTTGTTTGACCAAGATTTAGACAAGTTTTACACGTGAAAACGAATAAGTAAGCCTGGATCCTTCTTAGTCACTCCAAAATGTACCAATTGATAGGTGCGTTAACTTTGCTTCATGGAAAAAATAATGTCATGTAAATGAGTTAACTTGGATTTCCTACCCTTGAATCCATAGGAAACTTTGTTCTAATGCACTATAATAATCAACCGAGTTTTTACACCAACAGGTCTGTCACTTACGTGTGGTGCCCATGCGTGAGGTCCCACACTTCAGTGAGCACAAGTCACGTGCAATAGGTACGCAAACTCCCAGCCATTTTCTTTGTCAAGGGAAGACGCATCAGGATGCGTATTGGAAGTCTGTGGGTCCTTCTGGATCCTTCGGTCGTCCCTCTCAAAAAAAAACAAATCTCTCTCATTCTCGGCCTCGCTCGACTCGCTCGCTCGCTCGCTCGCTCGCACCTCCTGCTCAATGACATTCCCTGCTCAATTGTCAACATCATCACCCGAAAAAGTGGAGACACCATAATTCTCTCCCTTCTTCTGTCATTCCGTGTTATCCCTGTTCCTCAGAGTTTCACTCGACGGGCAAACTACACATGTGCTTTGCATAGTAATAATAAAAAGGTAGAAAAATCGACCTACGAATCTATAATTAAATAGGTTAAACTAGGGTTTTGCCCAGTACTACAGATCAAGGTTCAAAAAATCCAACTACGGGGTTCGAACAACCCCATTTCTAATCCAAGATTTTTTTCGACCTCATCCAATGGCCTCAAACTATAGGCCGGGTTAGCATCTAGTGCAGTATGTGTGAGAATGTATGCACTATGTGTGCTATAACTTGTGTGTCTTTCAAATTTGAACCAAATTTGAATAAGTTTGAAATATTTGAAATGGGGCTTTTGGCTTAAACATTTGAAACCCAAAACGACTTCTCCTCATGCTAGACTTCATAAGACCGAGTTTAGGGTTAGGGGGTAGATACATGATTTGTCTGGTTTGAATATGTCTAAACCTTGTTTATCAACTTGAATGCTTACTATATGACATAAGAAGACCATGTGCTTTTGTTTTTCATTTTTCTATTTTTTTAAGAATTTTATGCATATTTGATTCTGGTCAAATCCTAGGTTCAACCAAGATTTAAACAAGTTTCAAGCATGAAAATGAAAACGTAATCCAAGATCCTTCTTAATTAGTCACTCTAAAATATATGAAGCTTTTGGGACGTACTTGAAATTTCCATGTTTGAAACCCAAAACCAATTCTCTTCATGATTGACTTCATAAGACAGAGTTTAGGGGTAGGGGTAGATATACACATGATTTTTCTGGTTTGAATATGTCTAGACCTTGTTTATCAACTTGAGTGTTTACTATATGACATAATTAAGAAGGCTATGTGCTTTGGTTTTTCATTCTTTAGATTTTTTGTCTGAATTTTTATGCCCATTTGAATCTTGGTCAAATCCTAGGTTTGACCAAGATTTAAATAAGTTTAAAACATGGAAATGAAAAGGTAAAAGCATCGATCCTTCTTAGTCGCTCTAAAATGAAGCTGAAATTTGGGAGGTTTTTGAAATTTCCATGTTTGAAACCTAAAACCACTTATCTTCATGCTTGACTTCATCATAAGACAGAGTTTAGGGGTTTTAGGGGGTAGATACATGATTTGTCTCTAGCTAGTTTGAATATGTCTAGACCTTGTTTATCAACTTTAATGCTTACTATATGACATATAAGAAGACTATGTGCGCTTTGGTTTTTCATTTTTCGGTTTTTTTTATTTTATGCCCATTTGAATCTTGGTCAAATCCTAGATTTGACCAAGATTTACACAAGTTTAAAACATGGAAATGAAAAGGTAAGCATCGATCCTTCTTAGTCGCTCCAAAATGAAGCTGAATTTTGGGAGGTTTTTGAAATTTCCATGTTTGAAACCCAAAACCACTTCTCTTCATGCTTGACTTCATAAGACGAAGTTTAGGGTCGATAGGGGGTAGATACATGATTTGTCTTGTTTGAATATGTCTAGACCTTGTTTATCAACTTGAATGCTTACTAGCTATATGACATAAGAGGACTATGTGTATTGGTATTTCATTTTTTGATTTTTATGCCCATTTGAGAATCTTGGTAAAATCCTAGGTTTGTTGAGCAAGATTTAAACAAGTTTAACATGTGAAAATGATAAGGTAATTAAGTCTGGATCTTTCCCTTAGTAACTCTAAAATGAAGCTTTTGGGAGGTTCTTGAATTTACCATGTTTGAAACCCAAAACCACCGTACTTCTTTTCATGCTTGACTTCATAAGACAGAGTTTAGGGTTAGGGGTAGATACATGATTTTTCTGGTTTGAATATGTCTAGACCATGTTTATCAACTTCAATGCTTACTATATGACATAAGAAGGCTATGTGCTTTGGTTTTTCATTCTTTCGATTTTTTTCTGAATTTTTATGCCCATTTGAATCTTGGTCAAATCCTAGGTTCGACCAAGATTTAAACAAGTTTAAAACATGACAATGAAAAGGTAATTAATCATGGATCCTTCTTAATTAACCAGCCAGTCTAATTAAAATGAAGCTTTTTGGGAGGTTTTTGAAATTTCCATGTTTGAAACCCAAAACCACACTTCTCTGCTTCATGCTTGATTTCATATATAATTAAGACAAAGTTTAGGGTTAGGAGGTACATGATTTGTCTGGTTTGAACATGTCTAGACCTTGTTTATGAACTTTTGAATGCTTACTATATATATGTATGTGACATAAGAAAACTATGTGCTTTGGTTTTTCATTTTTCTGATTTTTTTTGGAATTTTGATGCACATTTGAATCTTGGTCAAATCGTAGGTTTGACCAAGATTTAAACAAGTATAGAACATGGAAATGAAAATGGAAGCCTGTATCCTTCTTAGTCACCCTAAAATTAATGAAGTTTTTGGGAGGTTTTTGAAATTTCCATGTTTGAAACCCAAAACCACTTATCTTCATGCTTGACTTCGTCATAAGACAGAGTTTAGGGGTTAGGGGGTAGATACATGATTTGTCTAGCTAGTTTGAATATGTCCAGACCTTGTTTATCAACTTTAATGCTTACTATATGACATATAAGAAGACTATGTGCGCTTTGGTTTTTCATTTTTCTGTTTTTTTATTTTATGCCCATTTGAATCTTGGTCAAATCCTAGAGATTGACTTCATAATACAGAGTTTAGGGTTAGGGGTAGATATACACATGATTTTTCTGGTTTGAATATGTCTAGACCTTGTTTATCAACTTGAGTGTTTACTATATGACATAATTAAGAAGGCTATGTGCTTTGGTTTTTCATTCTTTAGATTTTTTGTCTGAATTTTTATGCCCATTTGAATCTTGGTCAAATCCTAGGTCTGACCAAGATTTAAATAAGTTTAAACATGGAAATGAAAAGGTAAAAGCATCGATCCTTCTTAGTCGCTCTAAAATGAAGCTGAATTTTGGGAGGTTTTTGAAATTTCCATGTTTGAAACCCAAAACCACTTCTCTTCATGCTTGACTTCATAAGACGAAGTTTAGGGACGATAGGGGGTAGATACATGATTTGTCTGGTTAATTTGGATATATCTAGACCTTGTTTATCAACTTGAATGCTTATGATATGACATAAGAACACTATGTGCTTTATTTTTTATTTTTTTGTGCCCATTTGAATCTTGGTCAAATCCTAGGTTTGACCAAGATTTAAACAAGTATAGAACATGAAAATGAAAAGGGAAGCCTGTATCCTTCTTACTCACCCTATAATGAAGTTTTGGGAGGTTTTTGAAATGTCCATGTTTGAAACCCAAAACCACTTCTCTTCATTCTTGACTTCATTCTTAAGACATAGTTTAGGGGTTAGCGGGTAGATACATGATTAGTATGGTTTGAATATGTCTAGACCTTGTTTATCAACTTTAATGCTTACTACATGACATAAGAAGACTATGTGCTTTGGTTTTTCATTTTTCTGTTTTTTTTTTGAATTTTCTGCCAATTTTGTTTGACCAAGATTTAGACAAGTTTTACACGTGAAAACGAATAAGTAAGCCTGGATCCTTCTTAGTCACTCAAAAATGTACCAATTGATAGGTGCGTTAACTTTGCTTCATGGAAAAAATAATGTCATGTAAATGAGTTAACTTGGATTTCCTACCCTTGAATCCATAGGAAACTTTGTTCTAATGCACTATAATAATCAACCGAGTTTTTACACCAACAGGTCTGTCACTTACGTGTGGTGCCCATGCGTGAGGTCCCACACTTCAGTGAGCACAAGTCACGTGCAATAGGTACGCAAACTCCCAGCCATTTTCTTTGTCAAGAGAAGACGCATCAGGATGCGTATTGGAAGTCTGTGGGTCCTTCTGGATCCTTCGGTCGTCCCTCTCAAAAAAAAAACAAATCTCTCTCATTCTCGGCCTCGCTCGACTCGCTCGCTCGCTCGCTCGCTCGCACCTCCTGCTCACTGACAAACCCTGCACAAAAGTCAACATCATCACCCGAAAAAGGGGAGACACCATAATTCTCTCCCTTCTTCTCTCCTTCCGAGTGATCCCTCTTCCTCCGAGTTTCACTCGACGGGCAAACACACATGTGCTGCATAGTAATAATAAAAAGGTAGAAAAATCGACCTACGAATCTATAATTAAATAGGTTAAACTAGGGTTTTGCCCAGTACTACAGATCAAGGTTCAAAAAATCCAACTACGGGGTTCGAACAACCCCATTTCTAATCCAAGATTTTTTCGACCTCATCCAATGGCCTCAAACTATAGGCCGGGTTAGCATCTAGTGCAGTATGTGTGAGAATGTATGCACTATGTGTGCTATAACTTGTGTGTCTTTCAAATTTGAACCAAATTTGAATAAGTTTGAAATATTTGAAATGGGGCTTTTGGCTTAAACGTTTGAAACCCAAAACGACTTCTCCTCATGCTAGACTTCATAAGACCGAGTTTAGGGTTAGGGGTAGATACATGATTTGTCTGGTTTGAATATGTCTAAACCTTGTTTATCAACTTGAATGCTTACTATATGACATAAGAAGACCATGTGCTTTTGTTTTTCATTTTTCTATTTTTTTAAGAATTTTATGCACATTTGATTCTGGTCAAATCCTAGGTTCAACCAAGATTTAAACAAGTTTCAAGCATGAAAATGAAAACGTAATCCAAGATCCTTCTTAATTAGTCACTCTAAAATATATGAAGCTTTTGGGACGTACTTGAAATTTCCATGTTTGAAACCCAAAACCAATTCTCTTCATGATTGACTTCATAAGACAGAGTTTAGGGGTAGGGGTAGATATACACATGATTTTTCTGGTTTGAATATGTCTAGACCTTGTTTATCAACTTGAGTGTTTACTATATGACATAATTAAGAAGGCTATGTGCTTTGGTTTTTCATTCTTTAGATTTTTTGTCTGAATAATTTTTATGCCCATTTGAATCTTGGTCAAATCCTAGGTTTGACCAAGATTTAAATAAGTTTAAAACATGGAAATGAAAAGGTAAAAGCATCGATCCTTCTTAGTCGCTCTAAAATGAAGCTGAATTTTGGGAGGTTTTTGAAATTTCCATGTTTGAAACCTAAAACCACTTATCTTCATGCTTGACTTCGTCATAAGACAGAGTTTAGGGGTTTTAGGGGGTAGATACATGATTTGTCTAGCTAGTTTGAATATGTCTAGACCTTGTTTATCAACTTTAATGCTTACTATATGACATATAAGAAGACTATGTGCGCTTTGGTTTTTCATTTTTCGGTTTTTTTATTTTATGCCCATTTGAATCTTGGTCAAATCCTAGATTTGACCAAGATTTAAACAAGTTTAAAACATGGAAATGAAAAGGTAAGCATCGATCCTTCTTAGTCGCTCTAAAATGAAGCTGAATTTTGGGAGGTTTTTGAAATTTCCATGTTTGAAACCCAAAACCACTTCTCTTCATGCTTGACTTCATAAGACGAAGTTTAGGGTCGATAGGGGGTAGATACATGATTTGTCTTGTTTGAATATGTCTAGACCTTGTTTATTAACTTGAATGCTTACTAGCTATATGACATAAGAGGACTATGTGCATTGGTATTTCATTTTTTGATTTTTATGCCCATTTGAGAATCTTGGTAAAATCCTAGGTTTGTTGAGCAAGATTTAAACAAGTTTAACATGTGAAAATGATAAGGTAATTAAGTCTGGATCTTTCTCTTAGTAACTCTAAAATGAAGCTTTTGGGAGGTTCTTTAATTTACCATGTTTGAAACCCAAAACCACCGTACTTCTTTTCATGCTTGACTTCATAAGACAGAGTTTAGGGTTAGGGGTAGATACATTATTTTTCTGGTTTGAATATGTCTAGACCATGTTTATCAACTTGAATGCTTACTATATGACATAAGAAGGCTATGTGCTTTGGTTTTTCATTCTTTCGATTTTTTTCTGAATTTTTATGCCCATTTGAATCTTGGTCAAATCCTAGGTTCGACCAAGATTTAAACAAGTTTAAAACATGACAATGAAAAGGTAATTAATCATGGATCCTTCTTAATTAACCAGCCAGTATAATTAAAATGAAGCTTTTTGGGAGGTTTTTGAAATTTCCATGTTTGAAACCCAAAACCACACTTCTCTGCTTCATGCTTGACTTTATATATAATTAAGACAAAGTTTAGGGTTAGGGGGTACATGATTTGTCTGGTTTGAATATGTCTAGACCTTGTTTATGAACTTTTGAATGCTTACTATATATATGTATGTGACATAAGAAAACTATTTGCTTTGGTTTTTCATTTTTCTGATTTTTTTTGGAATTTTGATGCACATTTGAATCTTGGTCAAATCCTAGGTTTGACCAAGATTTAAACAAGTATAGAACATGGAAATGAAAATGGAAGCCTGTATCCTTCTTAGTCACCCTAAAATGAAGTTTTTGGGAGGTTTTTGAAATTTCAATGTTTGAAACCCAAAACCACTTATCTTCATGCTTGACTTCGTCATAAGACAGAGTTTAGGGGTTAGGGGGTAGATACATGATTTGTCTAGCTAGTTTGAATATGTCCAGACCTTGTTTATCAACTTTAATGCTTACTATATGACATATAAGAAGACTATGTGCGCTTTGGTTTTTCATTTTTCTGTTTTTTTATTTTATGCCCATTTGAATCTTGGTCAAATCCTAGAGATTGACTTCATAATACAGAGTTTAGGGTTAGGGGTAGATATACACATGATTTTTCTGGTTTGAATATGTCTAGACCTTGTTTATCAACTTGAGTGTTTACTATATGACATAATTAAGAAGGCTATGTGCTTTGGTTTTTCATTCTTTAGATTTTTTGTCTGAATTTTTATGCCCATTTGAATCTTGGTCAAATCCTAGGTTTGACCAAGATTTAAATAAGTTTAAAACATGGAAATGAAAAGGTAAAAGCATCGATCCTTCTTAGTCGCTCTAAAATGAAGCTGAATTTTGGGAGGTTTTTGAAATTTCCATGTTTGAAACCCAAAACCACTTCTCTTCATGCTTGACTTCATAAGACGAAGTTTAGGGACGATAGGGGCTATAAACATGATTTGTCGGGTTAATATGTATATAACTAGACCTTGTTTATCAACTTGAATGCTTATGATATGACATAAGAACACTATGTGCTTTTTTTATTTTTTGTGCCCATTTGAATCTTGGTCAAATCCTAGGTTTGACCAAGATTTAAATAAGTATAAAACATGAAAATGAAAAGGGAAGCCTGTATCCTTCTTACTCACCCTAAAATGAAGTTTTGGGAGGTTTTTGAAATGTCCATGTTTGAAACCCAAAACCACTTCTCTTCATTCTTGACTTCTTAAGACATAGTTTAGGGGTTAGCGGGTAGATACATGATTAGTATGGTTTGAATATGTCTAGACCTTGTTTATCAACTTTAATGCTTACTACATGACATAAGAAGACTATGTGCTTTGGTTTTTCATTTTTCTGTTTTTTTTTGAATTTTCTGCCAATTTTGTTTGACCAAGATTTAGACAAGTTTTACACGTGAAAACGAATAAGTAAGCCTGGATCCTTCTTAGTCACTCCAAAATGTACCAATTGATAGGTGCGTTAACTTTGCTTCATGGAAAAAATAATGTCATGTAAATGAGTTAACTTGGATTTCCTACCCTTGAATCCATAGGAAACTTTGTTCTAATGCACTATAATAATCAACCGAGTTTTTACACCAACAGGTCTGTCACTTACGTGTGGTGCCCATGCGTGAGGTCCCACACTTCAGTGAGCACAAGTCACGTGCAATAGGTACGCAAACTCCCAGCCATTTTCTTTGTCAAGAGAAGACGCATCAGGATGCGTATTGGAAGTCTGTGGGTCATTATGGATCCTTCGGTCGTCCCTCTCAAAAAAAAAACAAATCTCTCTCATTCTCGGCCTCGCTCGACTCGCTCGCTCGCTCGCACCTCCTGCTCACTGACAAACCCTGCACAAAAGTCAACATCATCACCCGAAAAAGGGGAGACACCATAATTCTCTCCCTTCTTCTCTCCTTCCGAGTGATCCCTCTTCCTCCGAGTTTCACTCGACGGGCAAACACACATGTGCTGCATAGTAATAAGAAAAAGGTAGAAAAATCGACCTACGAATCTATAATTAAATAGGTTAAACTAGGGTTTTGCCCAGTACTACAGATCAAGGTTCAAAAAATCCAACTACGGGGTTCGAACAACCCCATTTCTAATCCAAGATTTTTTTCGACCTCATCCAATGGCCTCAAACTATAGGCCGGGTTAGCATCTAGTGCAGTATGTGTGAGAATGTATGCACTATGTGTGCTATAACTTGTGTGTCTTTCAAATTTGAACCAAATTTTAATAAGTTTGAAATATTTGAAATGGGGCTTTTGGCTTAAACGTTTGAAACCCAAAACGACTTCTCCTCATGCTAGACTTCATAAGACCGAGTTTAGGGTTAGGGGGTAGATACATGATTTGTCTGGTTTGAATATGTCTAAACCTTGTTTATCAACTTGAATGCTTACTATATGACATAAGAAGACCATGTGCTTTTGTTTTTCATTTTTTCTATTTTTTTAAGAACTTTATGCACATTTGATTCTGGTCAAATCCTAGGTTCAACCAAGATTTAAACAAGTTTCAAGCATGAAAATGAAAACGTAATCCAAGATCCTTCTTAATTAGTCACTCTAAAATATATGAAGCTTTTGGGACGTACTTGAAATTTCCATGTTTGAAACCCAAAACCAATTCTCTTCATGATTGACTTCATAAGACAGAGTTTAGGGGTAGGGGTAGATATACACATGATTTTTCTGGTTTGAATATGTCTAGACCTTGTTTATCAACTTGAGTGTTTACTATATGACATAATTAAGAAGGCTATGTGCTTTGGTTTTTCATTCTTTAGATTTTTTGTCTGAATTTTTATGCCCATTTGAATCTTGGTCAAATCCTAGGTTTGACCAAGATTTAAATAAGTTTAAAACATGGAAATGAAAAGGTAAAAGCATCGATCCTTCTTAGTCGCCCTAAAATGAAGCTGAATTTTGGGAGGTTTTTGAAATTTCCATGTTTGAAACCTAAAACCACTTACATTCATGCTTGACTTCGTCATAAGACAGAGTTTAGGGGTTTTAGGGGGTAGATACATGATTTGTCTCTAGCTAGTTTGAATATGTCTAGACCTTGTTTATCAACTTTAATGCTTACTATATGACATATAAGAAGACTATGTGCGCTTTGGTTTTTCATTTTTCGGTTTTTTTTATTTTATGCCCATTTGAATCTTGGTCAAATCCTAGATTTGACCAAGATTTAAACAAGTTTAAAACATGGAAATGAAACGGTAAGCATCGATCCTTCTTAGTCGCTCTAAAATGAAGCTGAATTTTGGTAGGTTTTTGAAATTTCCATGTTTGAAACCCAAAACCACTTCTCTTCATGCTTGACTTCATAAGACGAAGTTTAGGGTCGATAGGGGGTAGATACATGATTTGTCTTGTTTGAATATGTCTAGACCTTGTTTATCATCTTGAATGCTTACTAGCTATATGACATAAGAGGACTATGTGCATTGGTATTTCATTTTTTGATTTTTATGCCCATTTGAGAATCTTGGTAAAATCCTAGGTTTGTTGAGCAAGATTTAAACAAGTTTAACATGTGAAAATGATAAGGTAATTAAGTCTGGATCTTTCTCTTAGTAACTCTAAAATGAAGCTTTTGGGAGGTTCTTGAATTTACCATGTTTGAAACCCAAAACCACCGTACTTCTTTTCATGCTTGACTTCATAAGACAGAGTTTAGGGTTAGGGGTAGATACATGATTTTTCTGGTTTGAATATGTCTAGACCATGTTTATCAACTTGAATGCTTACTATATGACATAAGAAGGCTATGTGCTTTGGTTTTTCATTCTTTCGATTTTTTCTCGAATTTTTATGCCCATTTGAATCTTGGTCAAATCCTAGGTTCGACCAAGATTTAAACAAGTTTAAAACATGACAATGAAAAGGTAATTAATCATGGATCCTTCTTAATTAACCATCCAGTCTAATTAAAATGAAGCTTTTTGGGAGGTTTTTGAAATTTCCATGTTTGAAACCCAAAACCACACTTCTCTGCTTCATGCTTGACTTCATATATAATTAAGACAAAGTTTAGGGTTAGGAGGTACATGATTTGTCTGGTTTGAATATGTCTAGACCTTGTTTATGAACTTTTGAATGCTTACTATATATATGTATGTGACATAAGAAAACTATGTGCTTTGGTTTTTCATTTTTCTGAATTTTTTTGGAATTTTGATGCACATTTGAATCTTGGTCAAATCCTAGGTTTGACCAAGATTTAAACAAGTATAGAACATGGAAATGAAAATGGAAGCCTGTATCCTTCTTAGTCACCCTAAAATTAATGAAGTTTTTGGGAGGTTTTTGAAATTTCCATGTTTGAAACCCAAAACCACTTATCTTCATGCTTGACTTCGTCATAAGACAGAGTTTAGGGGTTAGGGGGTAGATACATGATTTGTCTAGCTAGTTTGAATATGTCCAGACCTTGTTTATCAACTTTAATGCTTACTATATGACATATAAGAAGACTATGTGCGCTTTGGTTTTTCATTTTTCTGTTTTTTTATTTTATGCCCATTTGAATCTTGGTCAAATCCTAGAGATTGACTTCATAATACAGAGTTTAGGGTTAGGGGTAGATATACACATGATTTTTCTGGTTTGAATATGTCTAGACCTTGTTTATCAACTTGAGTGTTTACTATATGACATAATTAAGAAGGCTATGTGCTTTGGTTTTTCATTCTTTAGATTTTTTGTCTGAATTTTTATGCCCATTTGAATCTTGGTCAAATCCTAGGTTTGACCAAGATTTAAATAAGTTTAAAACATGGAAATGAAAAGGTAAAAGCATCGATCCTTCTTAGTCGCTCTAAAATGAAGCTGAATTTTGGGAGGTTTTTTAAATTTCCATGTTTGAAACCTAAAACCACTTATCTTCATGCTTGACTTCGTCATAAGACAGAGTTTAGGGGTTTTAGGGGGTAGATACATGATTTGTCTCTAGCTAGTTTGAATATGTCTAGACCTTGTTTATCAACTTTAATGCTTACTATATGACATATAAGAAGACTATGTGCGGTTTGGTTTTTCATTTTTCGGTTTTTTTTATTTTATGCCCATTTGAATCGATTTGACCAAGATTTAAACAAGTTTAAAACATGGAAATGAAAAGGTAAGCATCGATCCTTCTTAGTCGCTCTAAAATGAAGCTGAATTTTGGGAGGTTTTTGAAATTTCCATGTTTGAAACCCAAAACCACTTCTCTTCATGCTTGACTTCATAAGACGAAGTTTAGGGTCGATAGGGGGTAGATACATGATTTGTTTTGTTTGAATATGTCTAGACCTTGTTTATCAACTTGAATGCTTACTAGCTATATGACATAAGAGGACTATGTGCATTGGTATTTCATTTTTTGATTTTTATGCCCATTTGAGAATCTTGGTAAAATCCTAGGTTTGTTGAGCAAGATTTAAACAAGTTTAACATGTGAAAATGATAAGGTAATTAAGTCTGGATCTTTCTCTTAGTAACTCTAAAATGAAGCTTTTGGGAGGTTCTTGAATTTACCATGTTTGAAACCCAAAACCACCATACTTCTTTTCATGCTTGACTTCATAAGACAGAGTTTAGGGTTAGGGGTAGATACATGATTTTTCTGGTTTGAATATGTCTAGACCATGTTTATCAACTTGAATGCTTACTATATGACATAAGAAGGCTATGTGCTTTGGTTTTTCATTCTTTCGATTTTTTTCTGAATTTTTATGCCCATTTGAATCTTGGTCAAATCCTAGGTTCGACCAAGATTTAAACAAGTTTAAAACATGACAATGAAAAGGTAATTAATCATGGATCCTTCTTAATTAACCAGCCAGTATAATTAAAACGAAGCTTTTTGGGAGGTTTTTGAAATTTCCATGTTTGAAACCCAAAACCACACTTCTCTGCTTCATGCTTGACTTCATATATAATTAAGACAAAGTTTAGGGTTAGGGGGTACATGATTTGTCTGGTTTAAATATGTCTAGACCTTGTTTATGAACTTTTGAATGCTTACTATATATATGTATGTGACATAAGAAAACTATGTGCTTTGGTTTTTCATTTTTCTGATTTTTTTTGGAATTTTGATGCACATTTGAATCTTGGTCAAATCCTAGGTTTGACCAAGATTTAAACAAGTATAGAACATGGAAATGAAAATGGAAGCCTGTATCCTTCTTAGTCACCCTAAAATGAAGTTTTTGGGAGGTTTTTCAAATTTCCATGTTTGAAACCCAAAACCACTTATCTTCATGCTTGACTTCGTCATAAGACAGAGTTTAGGGGTTAGGGGGTAGATACATGATTTGTCTAGCTAGTTTGAATATGTCCAGACCTTGTTTATCAACTTTAATGCTTACTATATGACATATAAGAAGACTATGTGCGCTTTGGTTTTTCATTTTTCTGTTTTTTTATTTTATGCCCATTTGAATCTTGGTCAAATCCTAGAGATTGACTTCATAATACAGAGTTTAGGGTTAGGGGTAGATATACACATGATTTTTCTGGTTTGAATATGTCTAGACCTTGTTTATCAACTTGAGTGTTTACTATATGACATAATTAAGAAGGCTATGTGCTTTGGTTTTTCATTCTTTAGATTTTTTGTCTGAATTTTTATGCCCATTTGAATCTTGGTCAAATCCTAGGTTTGACCAAGATTTAAATAAGTTTAAAACATGGAAATGAAAAGGTAAAAGCATCGATCCTTCTTAGTCGCTCTAAAATGAAGCTGAATTTTGGGAGGTTTTTGAAATTTCCATGTTTGAAACCCAAAACCACTTCTCTTCATGCTTGACTTCATAAGACGAAGTTTAGGGACGATAGGGGGTAGATACATGATTTGTCTGGTTAATTTGGATATATCTAGACCTTGTTTATCAACTTGAATGCTTATGATATGACATAAGAACACTATGTGCTTTTTTATTATTTTTTTGTGCCCATTTGAATCTTGGTCAAATCCTAGGTTTGACCAAGATTTAAACAAGTATAGAACATGAAAATGAAAAGGGAAGCCTGTATCCTTCTTACTCACCCTAAAATGAATTTTTGGGAGGTTTGTGAAATGTCCATGTTTGAAACCCAAAACCACTTCTCTTCATTCTTGACTTCTTAAGACATAGTTTAGGGGTTAGCGGGTAGATACATGATTAGTATGGTTTGAATATGTCTAGACCTTGTTTATCAACTTTAATGCTTACTACATGACATAAGAAGACTATGTGCTTTGGTTTTTCATTTTTCTGTTTTTTTTTGAATTTTCTGCCAATTTTGTTTGACCAAGATTTAGACAAGTTTTACACGTGAAAACGAATAAGTAAGCCTGGATCCTTCTTAGTCACTCCAAAATGTACCAATTGATAGGTGCGTTAACTTTGCTTCATGGAAAAAATAATGTCATGTAAATGAGTTAACTTGGATTTCCTACCCTTGAATCCATAGGAAACTTTGTTCTAATGCACTATAATAATCAACCGAGATTTTACACCAACAGGTCTGTCACTTACGTGTGGTGCCCATGCGTGAGGTCCCACACTTCAGTGAGCACAAGTCACGTGCAATAGGTACGCAAACTCCCAGCCATTTTCTTTGTCAAGAGAAGACGCATCAGGATGCGTATTGGAAGTCTGTGGGTCCTTCTGGATCCTTCGGTCGTCCCTCTCAAAAAAAAAAAAAACAAATCTCTCTCATTCTCGGCCTCGCTCGACTCGCTCGCTCGCTCGCACCTCCTGCTCACTGACAAACCCTGCACAAAAGTCAACATCATCACCCGAAAAAGGGGAGACACCATAATTCTCTCCCTTCTTCTCTCCTTCCGAGTGATCCCTCTTCCTCCGAGTTTCACTCGACGGGCAAACACACATGTGCTGCATAGTAATAATAAAAAGGTAGAAAAATCGACCTACAAATCTATAATTAAATAGGTTAAACTAGGGTTTTGCCCAGTACTACAGATCAAGGTTCAAAAAATCCAACTACCACTACAAGAAAAGTTGCCATGGCCGACGAAGTTGAAGTCGCGCCGTGGTTGCTGGTGTACCATGGCCGACGATTTTGGTCCCTCCGTGGTGCATGTCAAAACTTTTTTTTTTCTCGTTTTTGAGGCCACCTAGCCCGACGAAAGCGGCCAAAACGTGGCGTATGGTGGCCCGGGACGTGGTGCATCTCGAAATCTCGGGTTCGCCGGCCGAGTCAACGCAAATCCGCACCGCCGAGGGATGTAGGGCCCAGATGGCAGCCTCTCTGGCATTGTTTTTTTTCTAGATCGCGCCATCTCGTTCAACGTTCTCCGATCGAGCCGTTTACGATGCAGGATCATGGGTCCCGCATGTCATCCTCTATGAACCAAAATTCTTTCTATTCTTGGATTTTTTTTTGACCCCCTGATTTCTGGCTACTTCCTTTTTCTTTAGATCCCTTGCCGCCTTGGAAACGTTGAGACCGCTGCTGCTAAATGGGACCCGCATGTCATCCTCTATGTGCAATCAACTTTCTTTTCTTGGAGTTTTTTTTGGCACCTCAAATTTGGTCACTTGCCTTTTTCTTTCGATCCCCTGCCGCCTCTCAAACGGTGATACCGCTGCTGCCAACTGGGACCCGCATGTCATCCTCTATGTACTATAAAACTTTCTTTTCTTGAATTATTTTTGGCACCTCATATTTGGTCACTTACCTTTTTCTTTCGATCCCCTGCCGCCTCTCAAACGGTGATACCGCTGCTGCTAAATGGGACCCGCATGTCATCCTCTATGTACTATAAAACTTTCTTTTCTTGGATTTTTTTTGGCACCTCATATTTGGTCACTTGACTTTTTCTTTCGATCACCTGCTGCCTCTCAAACAGTGATACCGCTGCTGCTAAATGGGACCCGCATGTCATCCTCTATGTACTATAAAACTTTCTTTTCTTGGATTTTTTTTGGCACCTCATATTTGGTCACTTGACTTTTTCTTTCGATCACCTGCTGCCTCTCAAACAGTGATACCGCTCTTTGCTAAATGGGACCCGCATGTCATCCTCTATGAACAAAAAAAGTTACTTTTCTTGGATTTTTTTGGCACCTCATATTTGGTCACTTGACTTTTTCTTTCGATCCTCGCTGCCTCTCAAACGGTGATACCGCTGCTGCTAAATGGGACCCGCATGTCATCGTCTATGTAATATAAAACTTAATTTTCTTGTATTTTTTTGGCACCTCATATTTGGTCACTTGACTTTTTCTTTTGATCCCTGCTACCTCTCAAACAGTGATACCGCTGCAGCTAAATGGGACCCGCATGTCATCCTCTATGTAAATCATGTTTCTTTTCTTGAATTATTTTTGGCTCCTGATATTTGGTCACTTGCCTTTTTCTTTCGATCTCATGCCACGTTTGAAACGTTGAGGAACCTGCTGGCTCATGGGACCCGCATGTCATCCTCTATGTACTATAAAAGTTCATTTTCTTGGTTTTTTTTCACCCTCTGATTTTTGGCAATTTCTTTTTTCTTTCGATCCCCTGCCGCCTCTCAAACGCTGATACCATGCCGCTAATCGGGACCCTCATGTCATCCTCTATGTACTATAAAACTTTCTTTTCTTGAATTATTTTTGGCTCCTCATATTTGGTCACTTGCCTTTTTCTTTCGATCTCATGCCAAGTTTGAAACGTTGAGGAACCTGCTGGCTCATGGGACCCGCATGTCATCCTCTATGTACTATAAAAGTTTATTTTCTTTATTTTTTCACCCTCTCGATTTTTGGCTATTTCCTTTTTCTTTTGATCCCCTGCCGCCTTGGAAACGTTGGGTAAGCTGCTGACTCATGGGACCCGCATGTCATCCTCTATGTACAATCAACTTTCTTTTTCTTTTGATCTCAAGCCGCATTTGAAACGTTGAGACCGCTGCTGCTAAATGGGACCCGCATGTCATCCTCTATGTACAATAAAGTTTTTTCTTGGATTATCTTTGGCTCCTGATATTTTGGCACTTGCCTTTTTCTTTCGATCTCATGCCGCCTTTGAAACGTTGACCAAGCTGCTGGCTCATGGGTCTCGCATGTCATCCTCTACGACAATAAAAGTTTTCTTTCTTGGAGTTATTTTTGACCCCTAATTTCTGGCTATTTGCCTTTTTCTTTTGATCTCCTGCCCCCTCTGAAACGATGAGGACGCTGTTGGGAGGTCGGTCCCACATGTCATCCTCTATGAACAATAAAAGTTTCCTTTGATTGATTTATTTTGAACCCCTAATCAATTTCTGGATATTTCCTTTTTTTCTTTTGATCCCCTGCCGCCTTGAAATCGCTGAGGATGCTGCTGCCTCATGGGTCCCGCATGTCATCCTCTCAGAATGGTAAATGTTTCTTTTCTTGGATTTTGTTTACCAAATGATTTTTGGCTTATTTTTTCTTTCGATCTCCTGCAGCCTTTAAAACGTTGAGGACGCTGCTGGCTCACGGGTCCCACATGT
The DNA here is from genome assembly GCF_019359855.2 of Lolium perenne. Classification (NCBI taxonomy): domain Eukaryota; kingdom Viridiplantae; phylum Streptophyta; class Magnoliopsida; order Poales; family Poaceae; genus Lolium; species Lolium perenne. The sequence continues at coordinate 81,218,872 of NC_067248.2, read as the reverse complement.
CAGCCTCTATGAACAATAAACGCTGAGGATGCTGCTGCCTCATGGGTCCCGCATGTCATCCTCTTAGAACGAAAATGTTTCTTTTCTTGGATTTTTTACCAACAGATTTTTTGGTTTATTTTTTTTCTTTCCATCCCCTGCCGCCTTTAAAACGTTGACGACGCTGCTGGCTCATGGGTCCCCGATGTCAGCCTCCCCGTAGAACAAACATGTGATATCTTGATTATTTTGCAGACAATAAACAGTGTATTGCGCTCTGAGCTATTTCAAACGGATAAATTAAATCTTTATTTTTACATAAACAAACTTATATGTTGAATCTCCTTGTTTTTTTGTTTTTGCGAAGCATAGGACTTTCCTGTTTTGTTTAGAAAATTCCGAACTTTCCTGTTTTGGAGTGGGCTGAAATTGTACGAGTCAAAAGGCCAAGCACGATAGTTCGAAGGCCCAGATGTCCAGATGCAGCCCAATTGAAATCTTTCTTCTTGGAATTTTTTTCACCCCCTGATTTCTGGCTACTACATTTTTCTTTTGGTCCTGTGCCGCCTTGGAAACATTGAGACCGCTGCTGCAAAATGGGACCCGCATATCATCCTCTATGTACTATAAAACTTTCTTTTCTTGAATTATTTTTGGCTCCTGATATTTGGTCAATTGCCTTTCTCTTTCGATCCCATGCAGCCTCTCAAACGGTGATACCGCTGCTGCTAAATGGGACCCGCATGTCATCCTCTATGTACAATCAAGTTTCTTTTCTTGAATTATTTTTGGCTCTGATATTTGGTCACTTACCTTTTTCTTTCGATCTCATGCCACGTTTGAAACGTTGAGGAACCTCTTTGGCTCATGGGACCCGCATGTCATCCTCTATGTGCTATAAAAGTTTATTTTCTTGGATTTTTTCACCCTCTGATTTTTGTCTATTGCCTTTTTGTTTTGATCCCCTGACGCCTTGGAAACGTTGAGTAAGCTGCTGACTCATGGGACCCGCATGTCATCCTCTATGTACAATCAAGTTTCTTTTCTTGAATTATTTTTGGCTCCTGATATTTGGTCACTTGCCTTTTTGTTTCGATCTCATGCCACGTTTGAAACGTTGAGGAACCTGCTGGCTCATGGGATCCGCATGTCATCCTCTATGTGCTATAAAAGTTTATTTTCTTGGATTTTTTTTCACCTTCTGATTTTTGGCTATTTCCTTTTTCTTTTGATCCCCTGCCGCCTTGGAAACGTTGAGTAAGCTGCTGACTCAATGGACCCGCATGTCATCCTCTATGTACAATCAAGTTTCTTTTCTTGAATTACTTTTGGATCCTGATATTTGGTCACTTGCCTTTTTGTTTCGATCTCATGCCACGTTTGAAACGTTGAGGAACCTGCTGGCTCATGGGACCCGCATGTCATCCTCTATGTGCTATAAAAGTTTATTTTCTTTGTTTTTTTTCACCCTCTGATTTTTGGCTATTTCCTTTTTCTTTTGATCCCCTGCCGCCTTGGAAACGTTGGGTAAGCTGCTGACTCATGGGATCCGCATGTCATCCTCTATGTACAATCAACTTTCTTTTTCTTTTGATCTCAAGACGCATTTGAAACGTTAAGACCGCTGCTGCTAAATGGGACCCGCATGTCATCCTCTATGTACAATAAAGTTTCTTTTCTTGGATTATCTTTGGATCCTGATATTTGGTCACTTGCCTATTTCTTTCGATCTCATGCCACGTTTGAAACGTTGAGGAACCTGCTGGCTCATGGGACCCGCATGTCATCCTCTATGTACTACAAAAGTTCATTTTCTTGGGTTTTTTTCACCCTCTGATTTTTGGCTATTTCCTTTTTCTTTTGATCCCCTGCCGCCTTTGAAAGTTGAGGACTCTGCTGCCTCATAGGTCCCACATGTCAGCCTGTCTGAACGATAAAGCTTTCCTTTCTTGGAGTTTTTTACCCCCTAATTTCTGGCTACTTTCTTTTTCTTTTGATCTCAAGCCGCATTTGAAACGTTGGGACCGCTGCTGCAAAATGGGACCCGCATGCAATTCTCCATGTACAATAAAAGTTTCTTTTCTTGGATTATTTTTCACCCTCATTTTTGGTCACTTGCCTTTTTCTTTTGATCCCCTACCGCCTTGGAAACGTTGAGTAAGCTGCTGACTCGTGGGACCCGCATGTCATCCTCTATGTACAATCAACTTGCTTCTTCTTTTGATCACAAGCCGCTTTTTACACGTTGAGGAACCTGCTGGCTAATGGGACCCGCATGTCATCCTCTATGCACAATAAAGTTTCTTTTCTTGGATTATCTTTGGCTCCTGATATTTTGTCACTTGCCTTTTGCTTTCGATCTCATGCCGCCTTTGAAACGTTGAGTAAGCTGCTGGCTCATGGGTCCCGCATGTCATCATCTACGAACAATAAAAGTTTCCTATCTTCGAATTATTTTTACCCCTAATTTTTGGCTACTTCCTTTTTTCTTTTGATCACCTGCAGCCTTAGAGGATTCTGCTGGCTCATGGGTCCCACATGTCAGCCTCTATGAACAATAAACCTTTCCTTTCTTGGAGTTATTTTGACCTCTAATTTCTGGCTATTTCGCCTTTTTTAAAATCCTGTGTCGCCTTGGAAACGTTGAGAATGCTGCTGCCTCATGGGTCCCGCATGTCATCCTCTCAGAACGATAAATGTTTCTTTTTTTTGGATTTTTTTACCAACTGATTTTTTTTCCGATCCTCTGCCGTCTTTAAAAACGTTGACGACGCTGCTAATACAAGCTCTTTTGCTCCAAGATCTTGCAAGTTAATAGAATAAATCATGGAATTATTAGGATATGTTTTAAATTTCAAATCCACTTTATGAATTTTTTAAAAATACCGTGATCCGTGTGGGTATGGAGCGATCAAGGATTTTCATATTGGCCATGAGCAGTTTCAAAAATTGCAACCGGATAATTCTAAATAAATAAAAACAACTTTTATGCAGAATCTCCGTGTTTTTGTTTTTTGCCATCATAGGATCTATGGTTCATTAGAAAAGGGCCGAAATTGCATGAGCAGAAAAGCCCATTTCTAGTTATTGGGCTTCAACAGCCTGAGCAAGTAGGCCTATAGCAAATACCATGTAGATGGCCGTTGAAACCCAAAAGTATTTGTTGTCTAGACTTGACATGAACCTTGCTATGCACACGACAATTTCAGTCCGATCCGTGTACGCAACACAAGATCAAACCCAACGTGTGAGGAAGCGGTGGCAAAGACACCTCCAGGATGCTCAATCGTACACATATCATATAGGAGTTGTCGTATGTACATTAGTTCCGTATTGACATGTTTGTTTCTTTGGTTAACATGTGGGGTCCGCACAGTCACCTAGGTCGCACATCAACTTCTTTGCTCATAGTTGATGCATGTTTAGTGGCCTGCAGCAAGAATCGCTGCCCCCAGGGATGTACTTTACCCTTTAGCGGCGAAAAAAATAGGAATGGTCCTCTCATGACTATGATCAACAAGAGGTGGCTATATTATAGTGCTGAAATAAAGTCAATCCTAAAACAGCCATGCATGGGTTATAATATGAAGGCAACACGAAATACAAAAGCAGGGCAGTGTTCAAATAAACTGATTCAAACTAGTACATACTAAAAACAGTGTACTACTTCTCAACACTTCAAGCATAATAAAAAAGTGTGTCAGTGTTTTTTTAAAGGTAACACCGAACGGGCAATGTTTAAAGCAGGCTTAAACCACATAGCCGCTTGTCGGACACTACCCCAACTAACTGCGGGAAGGTGATAACTCCCACAGTCTCACCTTCATCTGGCTGGAGGTTGCAGCGCAAAATTTTAGGGTATTGATTATGAAGATACTTCCGGTATGCTGTGTAGACGCAGTTTTTCCTCATGAATGGAACCAATGTGCCATCAGGAGCTTTGGATTCACGCTTCTTCGGGTTGGCAATGATCGGGTAATTGAGTCCGAGGAACAGAGAGTGGTCGCCGAGGCTGTTAACCTGCCTCCAATGAAAGTCCCCTGCACGTCTTTGCAACGAACAGAGATATGGGATCCTGCTCAAAGACGTAGGTGGCAACAGGAGGATACTGCCGTAGCTGAAGCCCATTAGCAGCATAGGGAATGTCATGAGGTACTTCAGCATTGGCAATCCCAATGTTGTTTACTGTAAGGATGATCATCAATCGCTTGCCATCAGCAGTTGGAGCGAGGAACCACGCGTACTGCTGATCATCCACCACCGGTGGCGGGATTACGAACATGGACATCGGGTTTTCTGCAATATTAGAAATGGAGACGAATAGGGTGTTACTGGCAACCATATTCAAGCAGCAGCACTGTTCATCGTTCATGCTCACAGTATAAATACGACTATGTAAGCTAAGGACATTGGTCATTCATGTGTTCAAATCGAGTGTCCAATATATCAGTTATACTGCATGCATCCCACGAAACAAGTCTTAACTTCGCCAAAACTAGACACTAGTTAGTGTATACACAGTTATATACTACCTCTGTCCCACCGAAAGTGTCTGAGATTTGTCCAAATTCAGATGTATCTAGACAGTGAAAGCATATAGATACATTCAAATTTTGACAAATATATCATCTTAAGTTTAAGTCCTGTGTTGTAGTTAATTCCCTTTGTCTTAAGTGATCCAACGGTGTATATGATTAGATATTTGTATACAATATAGGAGTACAGACAATCTACCAGTTGGTCCAGTTTTAAACTGAGTATAGAGCTTCAATCATGACCCTTGGAGTGCTAAATCTAACGGTGCACAACAGCAGGATTCTCTGTGAAGAGTGCACATAGCTAACTCTACAATATTTTAGAACCATCACGTGAGCCTTGGGTCTACCCCAAAAAATGACCAAATATCTGAAACCCCTGAAGCATATGAATAACCCCATCAAAGAAATCGCTATTCAGCACTGCTACATGGATCAATGGAAGGTTCTTACGGTCTCAACTCTCAAGGAAACATCAAAGGAAAAGGTAGATAAGAAATGAGTGAGTGTTAGATGTACACATATTTTTAATTTTTTATTTGTTCCCTTCGTTTGCCGACTGATGGGAAGAAACATCATTTTTTGTAGGACCACTCTTGTTTTCGTATTTTATATATGCATTGCTGGCAATATTTTCTTTCGAAAACCATGAATATAGCTCGAGCTACATGTAGCATGGTTTTTGAAAATTTTGAGAGCTGCATTTTGAAGTTCCAAAGAAAACGGAGATTAAATACGGGTGTCAACAATGTTGTGTTCTACCAACATTCAAATGTCCAAATCAAAATATCTTATATTTAAGGTTTTGCAACAACAAAAAAATCTGACATATATTTTCCAACATTTTGTAACTTCAAAATCTATCAGATTCTGTCATTTTTGTGCGGCCCGAATATAGGGTATCTCAATTTCAGATTTTACACTCTGGTAGAATAATACATTCTCTACATCTATTTTTTTTAGATTTTTTATATATTCTTTCAAAACTTGCGAAAGGCATGCTATAAAATATTCTTTTGATTATCAAACAGAATCTTTAATGGTTTGACGTGCATACATACTAGTAATATAAAAATATAAAAGTTCTCGCCTTGTACACATTTTGTTGATTTTTTGGAATGAATACAACATTCAATTTGGTAGATAGAGTACTAAACATTTCATGGGAAACTTAAAGCAGCTTGCCAAACAAAGGCTAATAGAAGAAATAAATAGAGATATGACAGGCATACAATCCACGATGGGGTTGAAATATGCATAAGCTTCGGGCAATTTGGCAAAGAAAAATCTAGCCGGATAAAGAACATAATTAAAAAAGGTACAGGTTAAACTAAGTAAATTAGGCATAACAAGTATTTCATTCTTGTTTAGTAAATAATTGGATTTTGATTGAGTTACTTTTCTAAGGGAAAAAAGGAGAAGGCAGATATTCAAGACACTTTTGGTGGGACGGAGGGAGTAAATCAAAAGTAAGAAAAAGTTATAACATGTTTCATGAGATGGAGTACTAAATAACGGCCATATGCATCTCTTCGATGCAGAGGCCGGGGTACCTCGCCCTCTATTTCGAGCAAAAATCAACTAGTTATATGAAACAATGGGTGTAAAAGTTAATCAAGAAGGGTGCCTTCATTGTGCTACGTTAACATTTGAGATACTTGTTAATTACATCCATATTCTGCAGTGGATAGAGTTAGTAATTCAGGATTGCATTCACATACGGAGTATACTATGTTTGCTGATGACTGATTAGTACTAATTCGTTGCAAGCAACGGTTCATTCATATTCAGATAAAGGATGTGATCGTTAAGTCATATACTTATGAAAGTCCTTATGCATCTCTCTAATGCAGATGGCGGGGGTCTCTCGTCCTCCTTTTGGAGCAAAAATCAATTAGTTATATATGAAACAATGGGTGTAAAAGGTTATCAAAAAGGGTGCCTTCATAGTGCTACCTTATCTTTTGAGATACTGGGTAATTACATCCATATTCTGCAGTGGCGTAGAATTACTAATTCAGGAATGCAATCACATACTGAGCATACTATGTTTGTTGGTGACTAATTAGTACTAATTCATTGCAAGCAACGGTTCATTCATATTCAGCAAAAGGCGGTGTGATCATTAAGTCATTTATGAAAGGTAAAATATAAACAAGGTAGTTCATGAATAACTTCATTGATTAAGGCAGTGTATCATGCAATGCAACATAAGGACTGAAAAAATACCATTTGGGGTGTCCCAGCAGTACGTCCAGCCCCTAATTTCGTCCACCGCAAAAACTTGGCCACCGAGTTCAATGGCATCACAGAACGCCGGCACAATTTGTTCAGGTGTAGGGTTCTTCAGCATTCTCCAGTCGCCACCCCCTTCAAGGTAGAAAATCCTTTTGTCGAACAAGGCGATGAGCTTGTAATCTGCGTACCTCCCACCTTTTGTGGGCACTTGGCAGATTACAATCTTCAACAAATTAATTGCTCGACTCCAGCAAAGATAGTATAACCAATCTTTAGTAGCAGGTTGATATGTAACACCATGACCAATCTTCGGATCAGGTGGGGATGGAAGGGGGATATGTCGCTCGGTGTAGACGTTCACAAGGCACCACTGGCACCCACGATGATCGGCGGCGGCGATCCAGTCGCCGTTCGCGCCAAGCCATTTTCTGTCGTGCATGAACGGCAGGGTGACAGAACGGCGAGGATGGTCAAGGGGCACCAGGTCGTACACGGTAACATGCAGACGAGATGCTGTCGCCACGAACCAGGGATCATCAAACCAATAAGCAGGCGGAGGCATCAGCAGGCAGGGTTCATCCCAATGGTGCATCTTACCTTCATCATTGCTGATCTGGTCGTAGAGCTCCTTGGAACATGCGGCAAGTCGGACGGTGTAGGTAACGTCCAGATGCGCAGCGATGAGGTCGATGTTGTCGCCGGTGAGAGCCTCCAAGTGGCCGTCCCCGCCGCACCGGCAAAGCCTTGAATATTCCATCAGGTGAAGATGGATTTAGATGGATGGCGGATGCAACTTCGCTTGGGGTTTTCGGAGGAGAGGGCGAGCGCTATGGAAGAAACGATGCGCGCCGCGGCCGGGTGGGGTGAGGAGAGAAAGGCCGGTATAGTACTAGTGATGAGGCGTGGTGGGGATCGAGATCCTGCGCGTGCGCGTGATTCTGCGAGGGTGAAGAAAAAGATGATAGACATGCAAAGGGCAAAACCTAGGCAGTACTCTAGGCTGCTGCTGCTGCGACTGGGCACCGATTTGACTGTTGGTAGATGGTAGACTAGCACGCCACCCATCTATAAATTTGCGACGACGTTTGGTGCAGTGATGTCTCGTCACATCAGCTTGAGCAGAGAGGGCTTTTTTTACAGTTTCCATTACGATATATTTTTCGCCGATAATCGTAGTACTCTATGCCAGAGACACGTACCTTAACACGTGGGCAGCATGCAACCGCGCGAGCACCAAAATGAAATGAGAGATGTTTTAGAGCAGAACTTCATTTTCAATGCCTTTCCTAGCTTGGTTTGGAGGAGCTTCAGTGACTTGATGCTTCCAAGTCTCATTGTGACTAGGTGCCACCATCTACCATCTTTCGAGATCCAACGTTCCAAACTATCTGTTATTTCGAAGCTAAAAAAGAAAAAACTATTCAGAAAATTTTGAAAAAAATCCAGTAATATGTAGATGCCTTGTTTTAAAATCTATGAATATTTCATCCCATTCGGATGACTAGCTTGTGATTAAATAGCTTCTTACGTATTCGAGCACTAGTTTAAACTAAATATTATTTGCTCACAAACCAATTATTCAAATCGAATGAAACTCCACCAAAATATAAATCGAAATATGCATGATTTACTGCAATGTGAGCGGATAATTCAATCCCACGAAAAGACAATATGCTCCAAGACCAGTAATCTCTTCCCTAGCTTATCTGAACATAGCGACGGTGTCCTTAGAGAACATCTTGCAGCCTCGGTAAAGCCTCGGTATGAACAAGAAGCATACTCGCCATCTACAGATCACGCTAAGAACCACAACCCAGGATCATCCTCATAGCCTATATCATCAAGGTTTCCCTCCAAAATGCTTATGTTTTTGGAAAGTTTTCTTGACGATAGGGAAGATTCTGAAGGGCTTAGATTCGCTACAATAGCAACAAATGGAAAATTTTCGCCGCTAAAAAGAGTATCCCGCCATTTTAATATACACTTACTAGTAGTTGATCAATTGTGCATTGCAAAACACAAAGTTCAGATCAAATGTGCAACATACCAACAGATAGTTAACTAGCAGTTTTACGAGCACATGGCGATACTAAGGTGATGAAGCGAGTTAACTAGCGAACAAGATCTCCTACTCGGGACGCTCTTGGTGGACGCGAGATATAGGTCGCTAGCTGTGCACGGAGATCCTCCTTCTCCTTGATAATCGCATTAAGGACGGCGGTTTGTCCGCGCATTAGCACCCTCGAGATCTGCCTCTTGAGCTTTAATTTCAACTTCTGTTCCATGAGATACTTGATGAGGTTGCTTCCAGTATCCATCCATGTGACGCTCTAGATGTTCAGTTCCACCCGCAGGCGTTCTGCTGCTTAAGCATGTCGACGCATTGCGCAAGATGAAAGGAGATCTCCTTCTCGCACGCCAAAACTACGTGAAGACGATCACACTCCAGGGTGAGGGAGTGTTCATTCTCCAGTGGCTGCCTATGTGGGCCTTGTTCTCTTCCTTTTGCTACAACAATAATTGTATGAAAAAAAAAAGAAATCAACCCATTCATATATGAGTATTAGTTACCCGCAAACAATAGGACTACTAATTTCTAGCATGGATATTGATAAAGGAATGGACAACACTCGGACGCTCCACAAATACCACAGGGTTCATCAACACATAATTAATCGGAAAGCAGTGATTACATAAACTATAAAAAACAAGTGGACAGAGGCATACAGCCTACCTGGCTTGGCCGGGAAACGGGGCCGAACTTAGCTTCGGACGGCCGGACTTGGGGCGCCACCGTCGTTGTGGTTACCGGGGAGACATTTGAACCGCCGGCCCTTTGAGATGTAAATAAATGTAAAAACGGTTAGAAAATAAGAATCAACTGAAGGACACCCCGCTAGAAACTTACCCGGACGAACCCTCGCCCTTGATGGTGGTGTTTGCATCATCATCATTCATCAATGTGACGCTCTGGTTATGCAGTTCCACACAAACGCGGTTCTGCTCATTAAGCCTGTCGAGCTCGGCAGTAAAGGTATTGATGCCTTGCTGAAGATTATGGCAGATCTTGTTCTCGGACAACAAATCTACGTGAACAGGCTCAAACTCTGGGGTAAGGGAGAGTTCATTCCCCAGCTGGCTGCCTATGTGGGCCATGTTCACCTCCATTTGCTGGCACGATCATTGTATGGAACAAAAAAGAATCCAACCAATTCATATATGAGTAATTACACGCAAAAAAATAGGAGTACTACTAATTTCTAGCACAGATCTTGATAGTTGATACAGGAATGGACATCACATGGACGCTCCACAAATATCACAGTGTTCATCAACACATAATTAAAAGGAAAGCCGTGATTACATAAACTCCTCCATCCTATCCCTTTTAGTAGTAGTAGTAGTAAACACGGATTTAGTAAAGTTGTATTCTCCCTATGATCCCTTTTAGTTGACTCGGATTTAGTACAAAGTTGTACAAATTTTATTTGACTCAAATTTCAAATAAAATGGATCGGAGGGAGTACTAAATCAGAGTCTATTAAAATGGATTGGAGGGAGTATTAAAAAAAAAGTGGATAGAGGCATACAGCCTACCTGGCTTGGCCGTGAAACGGGGCCGAACTCAGCTTCCGACGACCGGACTTGGGGCGCCACCGTCGTGGGGGTTACCGGGTAGACGTTTGAACCGCCGGCCCTGTGAGATGTAAATAAATGGAAAAAACAGTTAGAAAATAAGAATGAACTGGAGGACACGCCACTAGAAACCTACCCGGACGAACCCTCGCCCACTGGCTCGCTCTCCATCGAATAGAGGATAGACTGCTCTGCGAGAATGCTCAGGCGATCATAAGTGGCCATACAACGACGCGCTAGCTGGCTAGATGAGTTTTTCTCGGCGGTCCTAGTCCTCATCGTCTTCCCTCGGATATCCTGCCGCCGGGCCGCCCGGCTCAATGGAGCCATGGCTTGCGAGGTACGTAGTACTTTACTACTCAGTAGGTAGGGTGGAGGGCTGGTGAAGGCTAGTTACTAGCTACCAGCAGAGCAGAAAGAGAAGAAGAGGCGGAGGGCTGGTCAAGGATAAATCTTACATACACCCGAAAAGACCATACGATGCCCTCGCAGGGGCTCACGAGCAATTATAGGGACGTCTGTTCTCAAATGGGCAAGATAGGGTACCTTCCCGAGGAAGCATCTAGCACCCAAGCCAATGGACTGCGCGTTGAACAATGGTTACAGTATGTGTGGCATACTGTAAAAGAAAAGATAACAAGGGAAATGCCTGGCAGGGTCCAGAGGTGCATTTAATCGGACATGGGATTCCATAGTACAGTATACACCATAGAGTATGTGAACATAAACACAGAATACAATCAAGTGTTGGACCCTCTCCGCCAAATAAGATCATATATCGTCGTTAGGGCCGCCCTGGTGAATCCTCTGAATGAAAAAAGCCCATAGTTGGCAACCTAAACCCGCCGCTCCGAATAGGAACTTCCGTCCGACGATAACTTTCTGACAACAAAAAATAATTAATTCAGTACTGCATAAACCGCAATTTCAATTAGATAACCACGAAGATTAAGATAGACGCATGTATCACCTGTCGATGCGAACCCAGATAGTCAGCTCCATGCACGGTTGATACCATTGCAACGACCGCTCTAGTTCCGACCATTTGGCGGCGCCCGGCGTGGTCGTGCTGTTCGCCATAATAGTGGCCGTATAGTTGGGGAGCATTAAACCAATCTCAGAGCGATTAAGTAATGGCTTGCCGTGCGACGACATACTCACATTGTACTCCGGCCACACGCACGCCGCCGACCTAACGCACTCAACGGATAGGCAGGCCAGCACGCATCCATTTTTCGGCTGGACTTGCGTATATGTGTGCCAGACGAACACGGTACCATCGTTCCCGTAGAAGATGACCGGACGTCTTGGCTCTGGCGGTGCCAGCACCGGGATGATGAACGCCATCGCGGTGCCGTACGGGATCATGTCCACACAAATCGAATGGATTTCTCTGAGGTCGGCGATGAGCGCTGCTGGCGAGGCAGAGAAGTCGCAGCCGGCCTCTGTGCAGTCGCACGGGCTGTGCGGGCACGCGAGCTCGTGGTCGTGGAGCTCGTTGTAGGCGACCACGCTCCCGCACCCGTCGTGGGGGCACTCCATCCTCTTTAATCTGCTTTGAAGAAGATATTGATGGGGAGGGGAGGGGAGGGGCGAGTGGAGAAGAAGGAAGGTGGTGGCTATTAATTCGGGCCTCACCGTCCCACCAGTTTGGCTAATTAAGGTGACGCTGAAAGTTTCACTGTCTATGTTTTCACACGCAGTACACCTTATATGATGGCCAAAAATGGGATATGAAGATTTTCTCGAAATATCAAAAAAAAAAAGATTGATGTTTGACATATGTGTGATGTTACTCAAAATTGAACTACATGTTACGAATGGACGGTCGGCAATTTTTAGGGAAGAAAATGAATTTTAAAATATTGAAATACTTTGAGTGTCTCTGTGTGAAGCCTTGCACTAAGATCATAGAAATTTCCATTACCCTTGTACGGATGGTGGGTCCTAAAAGTTGAAGTAATTTGAGTGCAACAAAAAGAACTTCAATGAAATTAAGGGCTCCTTTGATTTAAAGGATAGGAAAAGCATAGGAATAGGAAATGTATAGGATTGGAATGGCATGTCTACTTGAATCCTATAGGAAGATGAAGTGTGTTTGATTGTAGCAAAGGAATTTTTTCATGAGCTATGAGCTAATGCTTATTTCCTATAGGAATTACACTACAAGATTCCTATAGGAATTTTTCCTATAGGATATGTTCCTATGAATCAAACAACATGTATAGGAAATTTTCCCATAGGAACCAAATCCTTCACACTTCCTATGCAAATCCTTTGAATCAAACGAGCCCTAAAAATGTGGACTAGCTTGTGTCGTCATATGAGATATAGATGGTATAAAAATAACAAACTACAATACTAAGAGTGATTTATATAAATCAAGTTTGATTTCTTGCTTTCATGTATGAGTTAATTTATTAACATGGCTTTCTACCCCCCCCCCCACACACACACACACAAACACACAAACACACACTCTCTCTCTCTCTCTCAAATGGGGGTGAGAGGAGAAGAAGGATGTTCGTAACTCATGCCTCACCATCCTACCAGACTTTGGTCGATGCCCAACACATTCATGACCTAAAAAGGTGACGTTGACTATTTCATAGTCTACATTTTCACAAGCATTATACAATGTATATTGGCCAAAATGTGATGTGTAGATTTTCTCGAATTGTACCTTATTTGGATTCATGTTTGATGTATGAGCGGTTTTACTCAAAATTCAACTACATGTTCAAATGCCAGGTCGGAAAATTTGAATGAAGAAAATATAGTTTAAATATTGAAATAAGTGAGCATATGTGTGCGTGTGTGCGTGTGTGTGTGTCTTTTGTGCACTACGATACGTAAAATTGGCACTACCATTTTACGAATGTGGTGGGTCCTAGAATATTGAAGCAAATTCAAAAAAAATGTGCTAGCTTGAGTCATCGTATGAGATAAAATCGCTATACAAATAACAAACTTACAACCTTAAGGTAATTTAAGAAAGATTTATTTTCTTGCTTGCACATGTGTGGTCATGTTGATTGCATTGTATATTAGTATGAACTTACTAATAATTATCCCAAATATTGGCAGCAATGTGCATCTTACCGTTCACATATATTTTATTCAACTTCATTTCACACATAAATACATTCTACTTTATTAGTGTAAAATAAGAGCTTTATGTGAGCTTTATTGTGAAGTGGCTGCCTGAGAGAAGGGCCAAATTTTCAAGGTAACAATTTCGAAACATGGCATACTTCATAAGATGACCATTTAGGTGATATATATGTTGATTATTTCTCGAGTTTGTAATATATGTGGACTTATGTTGAGTTTTAACCAATTTTAGTCAATTTAAAATTGCATGTTCTTTAAAGTTCGGCACGAGTTTTGGTAGAAAATATGCAGATTTTACCATGGTAAGGTGTTATGCTTCATGCATGAAAAAACTACAAAGAAAAGATGAACAATTTGTACGAATGGTGAAGCCGGTGAATTTGAAGCAAATTGAATGCAACCAAAGGAAATTCATTAAAACTAAAAAAAAAGATGAAGAGTTCACGAGGAAATGGTATGGCGATTTGAAAAGAAAATGAATCACTACATATGTGAATCTGGTCATAGTAAACGAAAATGCCAAGTAGAGTTTCCAATTTTGTTCATAAAAATAGATCAAATTTGAACTAGATTTGTGATGTAGATTGGTCATAGAAACCGCTATAAGCCATCGCAATGTACGGAAGTGAATAATTCTAGGCATCCATATTTTAATTACTTCATGTAATGTAATTGAACAAGCTAGATTGGGTATTGCCCCATGAAATTGTACCACACATGCCAACAATAGTAAACCTGGTTGCTTACAAGTACGCCAACATTATGTGGCTTGATTAAATGTGCATTAAACTTAAAATGCCTATTTATTTATATTGTTTTAGTAGTCGTATGACAGTGAAGGATCCAGAGTTGCATTAATCGGCGAATTGGGTTACATATTACATAGACTAATTCATGGTAAACATAAAATACATCCAATCCGTCAACATTTTTAGATAAAGGTCTAAGTAGTCCTTCCCCACCGAAGTAGATGACCACCTCCAACACTACGGCCGTCCTGACAAGAACCATCAACAAAACGTCTCTTTTAGTCCTTGTACTGAGTACTTTGAAGCAGGAAGCCCCAGACACACCCTTCCTTTTACGGTGATGAAGCAATATTAAACATCAAAAGAAGAGGCAGAACAAGATCTCCTACTCAGGGACACTTGGTGGACGCCGAGATATAGGTCGCTAGCTGTGCACCGAGATCCTCTTCTCCTTGCTAATCGCCCTGTCACAAGAAAAACAAATTAATTCAGCATTACTTAAATCCGCATTAGCATCGTCCCAATAAGATTGAGGGTAGTGTTATGTTCACTCACTCCTTATCGATGCGCAAATAGATAGTCAGCTGCTTCGATGATTCATTGCCGCACAGGTACCGCGGCGGCACCGAGAGGAAGGAAGTGACATCTCCCAAAGAAACTGTGCCCGGAGTCGGGCTGCTCGTCGGCTCTAATACCGCCTTCACCACGTCAAACAAGTGTTCCCCGGTAAGCTTACGCGGCCCCGGCATCGGCGGGCCGTTCGCCCACATTGTCACCCTATACCGGGGCAAGTTGCACGCCGCCGGCCTGACGCACACGAAGGATACCGCGGTGTCCATGCCGCAAGGGTGGATGTGCAAGGCGAACACTGCGCCATCCGTCCCGTAGCCGATGAGCTGTAGTTTTGGCGAGCCCGGTGCCGGCACCTTCAGATGAACAAATCCGAAGTCCTCGTCGTACGGGAACCTATCCACAGCGGTCAAGTGGGCTTCTCTGAGGTGTAGGATGAACGGTACCTTCGAATCGGCGAATTCGCAGCCGGGGTGCGTGCAGAAGCAAGAGCCGTGCGGGCACGCCATCATGTGCTTGTCTTCCTCGTTGTAAGGGATCTCCCTCCCGCACCAGTCGTTGATACACTGGATCGTCGGCTTCAGAGGCTGCTTCTTCGGCACAGGCAACTCCATAGTCTAAGGTCTGATGAGGGATCGGAAAGGGGCGCGGGGGGTTGTGGCGGCGGCGGCGCGAGCGAGGGGGGAGCAGTGAGAAGCTGAGAACTGAGAAGGGAGATTGATGTTTATGGAGATTGATGTTTCTTTATAATAATATAGAGGGCTCTTCTTTTAACGGGAGCCTCTAGACTGGTGGACACATGACCTGTGCTCACTGAAGTGTGGGACCTCACGCATGGGAACCACACGTAAGTGACAGACCAGTTGGTGTACTCGGGTGATTATTATAATGTATAAGTACTCCATAGTTTCCTATAGATCCAAGGGTAGGAAAGCCAAGTTATCTCATTTACAAGACATTATTTTTTCCATGAAGCCAAGTTTATCCCCCTCCCCCAGTGATTTGACCTAGATTTGAAATCAAGGCACACGTGATTCAAAAAAGGCAATCTAAAAACATGGAGTATTCATCATTTTGTAGTACATATATCTAGGGAAAATACCAAACATGCCATACCAGTGTTTTAGAGAAGAACCCTCAAGTAGATTGGCACCATGTTGGAGTTCGTCTAGCTAAATTTCCTCCCACATGCATGTGAGCTTGGTACCACTACACAAGAACCATGCCAAACTTTTGAATCATGGCCCAATTTTATGTATATATTTGCAACTTTTCATCATGCAAGCATGAATACTTTGCAAAATATGTGCATTTTGGGTTGTCGCCCATAAATGTGTTTTTGCTTGTCTGCCACCAATCAAGTTTTCATTCGCGGGGAAACATGCATGACAGGATGACCATTTCCAAGGTTTCATGAATTATCTCAATGTGCATCTATATATATACAATTTCTTGGGCTAAATCCGATAAAATGCAAATTTGACACAGTGTGTAGATGAAGTACAGATCAAACAAATAATTTAAAAAATACATGGGTGTGTGGCCTGAATGTGTGGATCGAGCCAAGTACATTTTATATAATAATGGCCAAACACATGCACCGCACCCTCCTACTAGAGCAAATTAAAACAAGCAGGGTGAGAGCATCGTGAGATTGCTCGACCTAGCTAAATTTTAAAACAAGCCGAATTAATAAGTTATTGTGTGGGGATTGATAGAAAAGATCGAAACAAAGCATGCATAGTCATATCATTTGTGGTTTACATAATACCTCTATGAACAGTACCAAATAAACATGGCATATATACACTTCTATGTTTAGACAAGAACCCTGCATATTTTTTTTGCACCATGTGTTTGAGGCCTCGCTTCCCCAGAAGTGTGTGTGAGAGCATTTTGCATGCTACGAGAAAACAATGCCAAACATTTGAATCGCATGACTCATTTTTTGGTAGTGATATATAGGTTTATGGTTTATATATATAAGGTTTAGTGTTAGGGTCTAGGGGTTTAATATAATTAGGGTTTAGGGTTTATAGAGATTCACATCATCTGTTTCATTTCACATTTGTGATGTACAATACTACATACCTAAGTAAAATCGATCCCTTCTTAGTCACTCCAAAATGGAGCTCGTGGCCGGGAGGTTTTTGGAATTTCCATGTTTGAAACCCAATACCACTTCTCTGTGGTTCAAAAACCTCCCAAAATTAAGCTCGTTTTCAAATATTTCAAACTTATTCAAATTTGGTTCAAATTTGAAAGACATACAAGTTATATCACACATATTGCATACATTTTCACACAAACTGCACTAGATGCTAACCCTATAATTTGAGACCATTTGGATGAGGTCGAAAAAATTCTTGGATTAGAATCGTGTTGTTCGAACCCCGTAGTTGGATTTTTTTTTGAACCCTTGATCTGTAGAACTGGGCAAAACCCGAGTTTAACCTATTTAATTATAGATTCGTATATCGATTTTTCTACTACCTTTTTATTATTACTATGCAGCACATGGGTGTTTGCCCGTCGAGTGAAACACGGAGGAAGAGGGATCACTCGGAAGGAGAGAAGAAGGGGGTGTCTCCCCTTTTTCGGGTGATGATGTTGACTTTTGTGCAGGGTTTGTCAGTGAGCAGGAGGTGCGAGCGAGCGAGCGAGCGAGTCGAGCGAGGCCGAGAATGAGAGAGATTTGTTTTTTTTGTGAGAGGGACAACCGAAGGATCCAGAAGGACCCACAGACTTCCAATACGCATCTGATGCGTCTTCTCTTGACAAAGAAGATGGCTGGGAGTTTGCGTACCTACTGCACGTGACTTGTGCTCACTGAAGTGTGGGACCTCAAGGGTGGGCACCACACGTAAGTGACAGACCTGTTGGTGTAAACACTCGGTTGATTATAATAGTGCATTAGAACAAAGTTTCCTATGGATTCAAGGGTAGGAAATCCAAGTTAACTCATTTACGTGTTAAACTTGTCTAAATCTTGGTCAAACCTAGGATTTGACCAAGATTCAAATGGGCAGAAAAATAAAAAAACAGAAAAATGAAAAACCAAATCACATAGTCTTCTTATGTCATGTAGTAAGCAGTAAAGTTGATAAAAAAAGGTCCATACATATTCAAACCACACAAATCATGTATCTATACCCCCTAACCCCTAAACTCCGTCTTATGAAGTCAAACATGGAAATTTCAAAAACCATCCTAAGAGCTACATTTTGGGGTGACTAAGAAGGATACATGCTTCCCTTTTCATTTTCATGTTTTAAACTTGTTTAAATTATCTTGGTCAAACCTAGGATTAGACAAGATTCAAATGGGCATCAAAATTGAAAAAAATTCAGCAAAAAGAAAAACCAAAGCAAATAGTTTTCTTATGTCATATAGTAAGCATTAAAGTTGATAAACAAGGTCTAGACATAATCAAACCAGACAAATCATGTAGCTATACCCCCTAACCCCTAAACTCTGTCTTATGAATTGAAGTCAAGCATGTGAAGAGAAGTGGTTTTGGGTTTCAAACATGGAAATTTCAAAAACCTCCCAAAAGCTTCATTTTAGAGTGACTAAGAACGATCCTTGCTTACCTTTTCATTTTCATGTTTTAAACTTGTTTAAATTATCTTGGTCGTCAAACCTAGGATTTGACAAGATCCAAATGGGCATCAAAATTGAAAAAAAAATCAGAAAAAAGAAAAACCAAAGCAAATAGTTTTCTTATGTCATATATATAGTAAGCATTGAAGTTGATAAACAAGGTCCATACATATTCAAACCACACAAATCATGTATCTATACCCCTAACCCCTAAATTGATTAACTATGTCTTATGAAGTCAAGCATGTGAAGAGAAGTGGTTTTGGGTTTCAAACATGGAAATTTCAAAAACCTCCCAAAAGCTTCATTTTAGAGTGACTAAGAAGGATCCATGCTTACATTTGCATTTTCATATTTTAAAATTGTTTAAATCATTATCAAACCTAGGATTTGACCAAGATACAAATGGGTGGGCACAAAATTCAAAAAAAATCAGAAAAATGAAAAACAAAAGCACATAGTCTTCTTATATATGTCATATCGTAAGCATTCGAGTTGATAAACGAGGTCTAGGTATATATATCCAAACCAGACAAATCATGTATCTACCCCCCATCGATCTTATGAAGTCTAGCATGAAGAGAAGTCGTTTTGGGTTTCAAACATGGAAATTTCAAGAACATCCCAAAAGCTTCATTTTAGAGTGACTAAGAAGGATACATGCTTACCTTTTAATTTTCATGTTTTAAACTTGTTTAAATCTTGGTTGAACCTAGGATTTGACCAAGATTCAAATATATGGGAATAAAATTCAGAAAAAAATAGAAAAATGAAAAACCAAAGCACATAGTCTTCTTATGTCTATAGTTAGCATTAAAGTTGATAAACAGGTCTAGACATATTCAAACTAGAAAATCATGTCTATATCTACACCCCTAACCCTAAACTCTGTCTTATGAAGTCAAGCATGCATGAAGAGAAGTGGTTTTTTTTGTTCCAAACATGGAAATTTCAAAAACCCTCCCAAGAGCTACATTTTGGGGTGACTAAGAAGGATAGATGCTTATTTTTTCATATTCATGATTTAAACTTGTTTAAACCATGGTCAAACCTAGGATTTGACCAAGATTCAAATGGGCATCAAAATTGAAAAAAAATCAGCAAAAATAAAAACCAAAGCAAATAGTTTTCTTATGTTATATAGTAAGCATTAAAGTTGATAAACAAGGTCTAGACATATTCAAACCAGACAAATCATGTATCTATACCCCCTAACCCCTAAACTCTGTCTTATGAAGTCAAGCATGAAGAGAAGTGGTTTTGGGTTTCAAACATGGAAATTTGAAAAACCTCCCAAAAGCCCCTTTTCAAATATTTCAAACTTATTCAAATTTGGTTCAAATTTGAAAGACATACAAGTTATAGCACACATAGTGCATACATTTTCACACAAACTGCACTAGATGCTAACCCTATAATTTGAGGCCATTTGGATGAGGTCGAAAAAATTCTTGGATTAGAATCGTGTTGTTCGAACCCCGTAGTTGGATTTTTTTTTTGAACCCTTGATCTGTAGAACTGGGCAAAACCCGAGTTTAACCTATTTAATTATAGATTCGTATATCGATTTTTCTACTACCTTTTTATTATTACTATGCAGCACATGGGTGTTTGCCCGTCGAGTGAAACACGGAGGAAGAGGGATCACTCGGAAGGAGAGAAGAAGGGGGTGTCTCCCCTTTTTCGGGTGATGATGTTGACTTTTGTGCAGGGTTTGTCAGTGAGCAGGAGGTGCGAGCGAGCGAGCGAGCGAGCGAGTCGAGCGAGGCCGAGAATGAGAGAGATTTGTTTTTTTTGTGAGAGGGACAACCGAAGGATCCAGAAGGACCCACAGACTTCCAATACGCATCTGATGCGTCTTCTCTTGACAAAGAAGATGGCTGGGAGTTTGCGTACCTACTGCACGTGACTTGTGCTCACTGAAGTGTGGGACCTCAAGGGTGGGCACCACACGTAAGTGACAGACCTGTTGGTGTAAAAACTCGGTTGATTATAATAGTGCATTAGAACAAAGTTTCCTATGGATTCAAGGGTAGGAAATCCAAGTTAACTCATTTACGTGTTAAACTTGTCTAAATCTTGGTCAAACCTAGGATTTGACCAAGATTCAAATGGGCAGAAAAATAAAAAAAAACAGAAAAATGAAAAACAAAATCACATAGTCTTCTTATGTCATATAGTAAGCATTAAAGTTGATAAACAAGGTCTAGACATATCAAACCATACAAATCATGTATCTACCCCTAACCCCTAAACTCCGTCTTATGAAGTCAAGCATGAAGAGAAGTGGTTTTGGGTTTCAAACATGGAAATTTCAAAATCCTCCCAAAAGCCCCTTTTCAAATATTTCAAACTTATTCAAATTTGGTTCAAATTTGAAAGACATACAAGTTATAGCACACATAGTGCATACATTTTCACAAAAACTGCACTAGATGCTAACCCTATAGCTTGAGGCCATTTGGATGAGGTCGAAAAAATTCTTGGATTAGAATCGTGTTGTTCGAACCCCGTAGTTGGATTTTTTTGATCCCTTGATCTGTAGAACTGGGCAAAACCCGAGTTTAGAGTGACTAAGAAGGATACATGCTTCCCTTTTATTTCATGTTTTAAACTTGTTTAAATTATCTTGGTCAAACCTAGGATTAGACAAGATTCAAATGGGCATCAAAATTGAAAAAAAATCAGCAAAAAGGAAAACCAAAGCAAATAGTTTGCGTACCTATTGCACGTGACTTGTGCTCACTGAAGTGTGGGACCTCAAGCGTGGGCACCACACGTAAGTGACAGACCTGTTGGTGTAAAAACTCGGTTGATTATTATAGTGCATTAGAACAAAGTTTCCTATGGATTCAATGGTAGGAAATCCAAGTTAACTCATTTACGTGTTAAACTTGTCTAAATCTTGGTCAAACCTAGGATTTGACAAGATTCAAACCAGACAAATCATGTAGCTATACCCCCTAACCCCTAAACTCTATCTTATGAAGTCAAGCATGTGAAGAGAAGTGGTTTTGGGTTTCAAACATGGAAATTTCAAAAACCTCCCAAAAGCTTCATTTTAGAGTGACTAAGAAGGATCCATGCTTCCCTTTTCATTTTCATGTTTTAAACTTGTTTAAATTATCTTGGTCGTCAAACCTAGGATTTGACAAGATTCAAATGGGCATCAAATTTGAAAAAAAAAACAGAAAAAAGAAAAACCAAAGCAAATAGTTTTGTTATGTCATATAGTAAGCATTGAATTTGATAAACAAGGTCCATACATATTCAAACCACACAAATCATGTATCTATACCCCCTAAGCCCTAAATTAATTAACTATGTCTTATGAAGTCAAGCATGTGAAGAGAAGTGGTTTTGGGTTTCAAACATGGAAATTTCAAAAACCTCCCAAAAGCTTCATTTTAGACAGACTAAGAAGGATCCATGCTTACATTTGCATTTTCATATTTTAAACTTGTTTAAATCATTATCAAACCTAGGATTTGACCAAGATACAAATGGCGGGTGGGCACAAAATTCAAAAAAATCAGAAAAATGAAAAACAAAAGCACATAGTCTTCTTATATATGTCATATCGTAAGCATTCGAGTTGATAAACGAGGTCTAGGTATATCCAAACCAGACAAATCATGTATCTACCCCCCATCGATCTTATGAAGTCTAGCATGAAGAGAAGTCGTTTTGGGTTTCAAACATGGAAATTTCAAGAACATCCCAAAAGCTTCATTTTAGAGTGACTAAGAAGGATACATGCTTACCTTTTAATTTTCATGTTTTAAACTTGTTTAAATCTTGGTTGAACCTAGGATTTGACCAAGATTCAAATATATGGGAATAAAATTCAGAAAAAAACAGAAAAATGAAAAACCAAAGCACATAGTCTTCTTATGTCTATAGTTAGCATTAAAGTTGATAAACAGGTCTAGACATATTCAAACTAGAAAATCATGTATATATCTACACCCCTAACCCTAAACTCTGTCTTATGAAGTCAAGCATGCATGAAGAGAAGTGGTTTTTTTTGTTCCAAACATGGAAATTTCAAAAACCCTCCCAAGAGCTACATTTTGGGGTGACTAAGAAGGATAGATGCTTATTTTTTCATATTCATGATTTAAACTTGTTTAAACCATGGTCAAACCTAGGATTTGACCAAGATTCAAATGGGCATCAAAATTGAAAAAAAAATCAGCAAAAATAAAAACCAAAGCAAATAGTTTTCTTATGTTATATAGTAAGCATTAAAGTTGATAAACAAGGTCTAGACATATTCAAACCAGGACAAATCATGTATCTACACCCCTAACCCTAAACTCTGTCTTATGAAGTCAAGCATGAAGAGAAGTGGTTTTGGGTTTCAAACATGGAAATTTGAAAAACCTCCCAAAAGCCCCTTTTCAAATATTTCAAACTTATTCAAATTTGGTTCAAATTTGAAAGACATACAAGTTATAGCACACATAGTGCATACATTTTCACACAAACTGCACTAGATGCTAACCCTATAATTTGAGGCCATTTGGATGAGGTCGAAAAAATTCTTGGATTAGAATCGTGTTGTTCGAACCCCGTAGTTGGATTTTTTTGAACCCTTGATCTGCAGAACTGGGCAAAACCCGAGTTTAACCTATTTAATTATAGATTCGTATATCGATTTTTCTACTACCTTTTTATTATTACTATGCAGCACATGGGTGTTTGCCCGTCGAGTGAAACACGGAGGAAGAGGGATCACTCTAAGGAGAGAAGAAGGGGGTGTCTCCCTTTTTCGGGTGATGATGTTGACTTTTGTGCAGGGGTTTGTCAGTGAGCAGGAGGTGCGAGCGAGCGAGCGAGCGAGCGAGTCGAGCGAGGCCGAGAATGAGAGAGATTTGTTTTTTGTGAGAGGGACAACCGAAGGATCCAGGAAGGACCCACAGACTTCCAATACGCATCTGATGCGTCTTCTCTTGACAAAGAAGATGGCTGGGAGTTTGCGTACCTATCGCACGTGACTTGTGCTCACTGAAGTGTGGGACCTCAAGGGTGGGCACCACACGTAAGTGACAGACCTGTTGGTGTAAAAACTCGGTTGATTATAATAGTGCATTAGAACAAAGTTTCCTATGGATTCAAGGGTAGGAAATCCAAGTTAACTCATTTACGTGTTAAACTTGTCTAAATCTTGGTCAAACCTAGGATTTGACCAAGATTCAAATGGGCAGAAAAATAAAAAAAAAACAGAAAAATGAAAAACAAAATCACATAGTCTTCTTATGTCATATAGTAAGCATTAAAGTTGATAAACAAGGTCTAGACATATCAAACCATACAAATCATGTATCTACCCCTAACCCCTAAACTCCGTCTTATGAAGTCAAGCATGAAGAGAAGTGGTTTTGGGTTTCAAACATGGAAATTTCAAAATCCTCCCAAAAGCCCCTTTTCAAATATTTCAAACTTATTCAAATTTGGTTCAAATTTGAAAGACATACAAGTTATAGCACACATAGTGCATACATTTTCACAAAAACTGCACTAGATGCTAACCCTATAGCTTGAGGCCATTTGGATGAGGTCGAAAAAATTCTTGGATTAGAATCGTGTTGTTCGAACCCCGTAGTTGGATTTTTTTGAACCCTTGATCTGTAGAACTGGGCAAAACCCGAGTTTAGAGTGACTAAGAAGGATACATGCTTCCCTTTTCATTTTCATGTTTTAAACTTGTTTAAATTATCTTGGTCAAACCTAGGATTAGACAAGATTCAAATGGGCATCAAAATTGAAAAAAAAATCAGCAAAAAGGAAAACCAAAGCAAATAGTTTTCTTATGTCATATAGTAAGCATTAAAGTTGATAAACAAGGTCTAGACATATTCAAACTAGACAAATCATGTAGCTATACCCCCTAACCCCTAAACTCTATCTTATGAAGTCAAGCATGTGAAGAGAAGTGGTTTTGGGTTTCAAACATGGAAATTTCAAAAACCTCCCAAAAGCTTCATTTTAGAGTGACTAAGAAGGATCCATGCTTCCCTTTTCATTTTCATGTTTTAAACTTGTTTAAATTATCTTGGTCGTCAAACCTAGGATTTGACAAGCAGATTCAAATGGGCATCAAATTTGAAAAAAATCAGAAAAAAGAAAAACCAAAGCAAATAGTTTTCTTATGTCATATAGTAAGCATTGAATTTGATAAACAAGGTCCATACATATTCAAACCACACAAATCATGTATCTATACCCCCTAAGCCCTAAATTAATTAACTATGTCTTATGAAGTCAAGCATGTGAAGAGAAGTGGTTTTGGGTTTCAAACATGGAAATTTCAAAAACCTCCCAAAAGCTTCATTTTAGACAGACTAAGAAGGATCCATGCTTACATTTGCATTTTCATATTTTAAACTTGTTTAAATCATTATCAAACCTAGGATTTGACCAAGATACAAATGGGTGGGCACAAAATTCAAAAAAATCAGAAAAATGAAAAACAAAAGCACATAGTCTTCTTATATATGTCATATCGTAAGCATTCGAGTTGATAAACGAGGTCTAGGTATATCCAAACCAGACAAATCATGTATCTACCCCCCGTCGATCTTATGAAGTCTAGCATGAAGAGAAGTCGTTTTGGGTTTCAAACATGGAAATTTCAAAAACATCCCAAAAGCTTCATTTTAGAGTGACTAAGAAGGATACATGCTTACCTTTTAATTTTCATGTTTTAAACTTGTTTAAATCTTGGTTGAACCTATGATTTGACCAAGATTCAAATATATGGGAATAAAATTCAGAAAAAAACAGAAAAATGAAAAACCAAAGCACATAGTCTTCTTATGTCTATAGTTAGCATTAAAGTTGATAAACAGGTCTAGACATATTCAAACTAGAAAATCATGTATATATCTACACCCCTAACCCTAAACTCTGTCTTATGAAGTCAAGCATGCATGAAGAGAAGTGGTTTTTTTGTTCCAAACATGGAAATTTCAAAAACCCTCCCAAGAGCTACATTTTGGGGTGACTAAGAAGGATAGATGCTTATTTTTTCATATTCATGATTTAAACTTGTTTAAACCATGGTCAAACCTAGGATTTGACCAAGATTCAAATGGGCATCAAAATTGAAAAAATATCAGCAAAAATAAAAACCAAAGCAAATAGTTTTCTTATGTTATATAGTAAGCATTAAAGTTGATAAACAAGGTCTAGACATATTCAAACCAGACAAATCATGTATCTATACCCCCTAACCCCTAAACTCTGTCTTATGAAGTCAAGCATGAAGAGAAGTGGTTTTGGGTTTCAAACATGGAAATTTGAAAAACCTCCCAAAAGCCCCTTTTCAAATATTTCAAACTTATTCAAATTTGGTTCAAATTTTAAAGACATACAAGTTATAGCACACATAGTGCATACATTTTCACACAAACTGCACTAGATGCTAACCCTATAATTTGAGGCCATTTGGATGAGGTCGAAAAATTCTTGGATTAGAATCGTGTTGTTCGAACCCCGTAGTTGGATTTTTTTGAACCCTTGATCTGCAGAACTGGGCAAAACCCGAGTTTAACCTATTTAATTATAGATTCGTATATCGATTTTTCTACTACCTTTTTATTATTACTATGCAGCACATGGGTGTTTGCCCGTCGAGTGAAACACGGAGGAAGAGGGATCACTCGGAAGGAGAGAAGAAGGGGTGTCTCCCCTTTTCGGGTGATGATGTTGACTTTTGTGCAGGGTTTGTCAGTGAGCAGGAGGTGCGAGCGAGCGAGCGAGCGAGCGAGTCGAGCGAGGCCGAGAATGAGAGAGATTTGTTTTTTTTGTGAGAGGGACAACCGAAGGATCCAGAAGGACCCACAGACTTCCAATACGCATCTGATGCGTCTTCTCTTGACAAAGAAGATGGCTGGGAGTTTGCGTACCTACTGCACGTGACTTGTGCTCACTGAAGTGTGGGACCTCAAGGGTGGGCACCACACGTAAGTGACAGACCTGTTGGTGTAAAAACTCGGTTGATTATAATAGTGCATTAGAACAAAGTTTCCTATGGATTCAAGGGTAGGAAATCCAAGTTAACTCATTTACGTGTTAAACTTGTCTAAATCTTGGTCAAACCTAGGATTTGACCAAGATTCAAATGGGCAGAAAAATAAAAAAAAACAGAAAAATGAAAAACAAAATCACATAGTCTTCTTATGTCATATAGTAAGCATTAAAGTTGATAAACAAGGTCTAGACATATCAAACCATACAAATCATGTATCTACCCCTAACCCCTAAACTCCGTCTTATGAAGTCAAGCATGAAGAGAAGTGGTTTTGGGTTTCAAACATGGAAATTTCAAAATCCTCCCAAAAGCCCCTTTTCAAATATTTCAAACTTATTCAAATTTGGTTCAAATTTGAAAGACATACAAGTTATAGCACACATAGTGCATACATTTTCACAAAAACTGCACTAGATGCTAACCCTATAGCTTGAGGCCATTTGGATGAGGTCGAAAAAATTCTTGGATTAGAATCGTGTTGTTCGAACCCCGTAGTTGGATTTTTTTGATCCCTTGATCTCGTAGAATCGGGCAAAACCCAAGTTTAGAGTGACTAAGAAGGATACATGCTTCCCTTTTCATTTTCATGTTTTAAACTTGTTTAAATTATCTTGGTCAAACCTAGGATTAGACAAGATTCAAATGGGCATCAAAATTGAAAAAAAATCAGCAAAAAGGAAAACCAAAGCAAATAGTTTGCGTACCTATTGCACGTGACTTGTGCTCACTGAAGTGTGGGACCTCAAGCGTGGGCACCACACGTAAGTGACAGACCTGTTGGTGTAAAAACTCGGTTGATTATTATAGTGCATTAGAAAAAAGTTTCCTATGGATTCAATGGTAGGAAATCCAAGTTAACTCATTTACGTGTTAAACTTGTCTAAATCTTGGTCAAACCTAGGATTTGACAAGATTCAAACCAGACAAATCATGTAGCTATACCCCCTAACCCCTAAACTCTATCTTATGAAGTCAAGCATGTGAAGAGAAGTGGTTTTGGGTTTCAAACATGAAAATTTCAAAAACCTCCCAAAAGCTTCATTTTAGAGTGACTAAGAAGGATCCATGCTTCCCTTTTCATTTTCATGTTTTAAACTTGTTTAAATTATCTTGGTCGTCAAACCTAGGATTTGACAAGATTCAAATGGGCATCAAATTTGAAAAAAAAAACAGAAAAAAGAAAAACCAAAGCAAATAGTTTTCTTATGTCATATAGTAAGCATTGAATTTGATAAACAAGGTCCATACATATTCAAACCACACAAATCATGTATCTATACCCCCTAAGCCCTAAATTAATTAACTATGTCTTATGAAGTCAAGCATGTGAAGAGAAGTGGTTTTGGGTTTCAAACATGGAAATTTCAAAAACCTCCCAAAAGCTTCATTTTAGACAGACTAAGAAGGATCCATGCTTACATTTGCATTTTCATATTTTAAACTTGTTTAAATCATTATCAAACCTAGGATTTGACCAAGATACAAATGGCGGGTGGGCACAAAATTCAAAAAAATCAGAAAAATGAAAAACAAAAGCACATAGTCTTCTTATATATGTCATATCGTAAGCATTCGAGTTGATAAACGAGGTCTAGGTATATCCAAACCAGACAAATCATGTATCTACCCCCCGTCGATCTTATGAAGTCTAGCATGAAGAGAAGTCGTTTTGGGTTTCAAACATGGAAATTTCAAGAACATCCCAAAAGCTTCATTTTAGAGTGACTAAGAAGGATACATGCTTACCTTTTAATTTTCATGTTTTAAACTTGTTTAAATCTTGGTTGAACCTAGGATTTGACCAAGATTCAAATATATGGGAATAAAATTCAGAAAAAAACAGAAAAATGAAAAACCAAAGCACATAGTCTTCTTATGTCTATAGTTAGCATTAAAGTTGATAAACAGGTCTAGACATATTCAAACTAGAAAATCATGTATATATCTACACCCCTAACCCTAAACTCTGTCTTATGAAGTCAAGCATGCATGAAGAGAAGTGGTTTTTTTTGTTCCAAACATGGAAATTTCAAAAACCCTCCCAAGAGCTACATTTTGGGGTGACTAAGAAGGATAGATGCTTATTTTTTCATATTCATGATTTAAACTTGTTTAAACCATGGTCAAACCTAGGATTTGACCAAGATTCAAATGGGCATCAAAATTGAAAAAAAAATCAGCAAAAATAATAACCAAAGCAAATAGTTTTCTTATGTTATATAGTAAGCATTAAAGTTGATAAACAAGGTCTAGACATATTCAAACCAGACAAATCATGTATCTATACCCCCTAACCCCTAAACTCTGTCTTATGAAGTCAAGCATGAAGAGAAGTGGTTTTGGGTTTCAAACATGGAAATTTGAAAAACCTCCCAAAAGCCCCTTTTCAAATATTTCAAGCTTATTCAAATTTGGTTCAAATTTGAAAGACATACAAGTTATAGCACACATAGTGCATACATTTTCACACAAACTGCACTAGATGCTAACCCTATAATTTGAGGCCATTTGGATGAGGTCGAAAAATTCTTGGATTAGAATCGTGTTGTTCGAACCCCGTAGTTGGATTTTTTTTTTGAACCCTTGATCTGCAGAACTGGGCAAAACCCGAGTTTAACCTATTTAATTATAGATTCGTATATCGATTTTTCTACTACCTTTTTATTATTACTATGCAGCACATGGGTGTTTGCCCGTCGAGTGAAACACGGAGGAAGAGGGATCACTCGGAAGGAGAGAAGAAGGGGGTGTCTCCCCTTTTTCGGGTGATGATGTTGACTTTTGTGCAGGGTTTGTCAGTGAGCAGGAGGTGCGAGCGAGCGAGTCGAGCGAGGCCGAGAATGAGAGAGATTTGTTTTTTTTGTGAGAGGGACAACCGAAGGATCCAGAAGGACCCACAGACTTCCAATACGCATCTGATGTGTCTTCTCTTGACAAAGAAGATGGCTGGGATTTTGCGTACCTACTGCACGTGACTTGTGCTCACTGAAGTGTGGGACCTCAAGGGTGGGCACCACACGTAAGTGACAGACCTGTTGGTGTAAAAACTCGGTTGATTATAATAGTGCATTAGAACAAAGTTTCCTATGGATTCAAGGGTAGGAAATCCAAGTTAACTCATTTACGTGTTAAACTTGTCTAAATCTTGGTCAAACCTAGGATTTGACCAAGATTCAAATGGGCGTAAAAAATAAAAAAAGCAGAAAAATGAAAAACAAAATCACATAGTCTTCTTATGTCATATAGTAAGCATTAAAGTTGATAAACAAGGTCTAGACATATCAAACCATACAAATCATGTATCTACCCCTAACCCCTAAACTCCGTCTTATGAAGTAAAGCATGAAGAGAAGTGGTTTTGGGTTTCAAACATGGAAATTTCAAAATCCTCCCAAAAGCCCCTTTTCAAATATTTCAAACTTATTCAAATTTGGTTCAAATTTGAAAGACATACAAGTTATAGCACACATAGTGCATACATTTTCACAAAAACTGCACTAGATGCTAACCCTATAGCTTGAGGCCATTTGGATGAGGTCGAAAAAATTCTTGGATTAGAATCGTGTTGTTCGAACCCCGTAGTTGGATTTTTTTGAACCCTTGATCTGTAGAACTGGGCAAAACCCGAGTTTAGAGTGACTAAGAAGGATACATGCTTCCCTTTTCATTTTCATGTTTTAAACTTGTTTAAATTATCTTGGTCAAACCTAGGATTAGACAAGATTCAAATGGGCATCAAAATTGAAAAAAAATCAGCAAAAAGGAAAACCAAAGCAAATAGTTTTCTTATGTCATATAGTAAGCATTAAAGTTGATAAACAAGGTCTAGACATATTCAAACCAGACAAATCATGTAGCTATACCCCCTAACCCCTAAACTCTATCTTATGAAGTCAAGCATGTGAAGAGAAGTGGTTTTGGGTTTCAAACATGGAAATTTCAAAAACCTCCCAAAAGCTTCATTTTAGAGTGACTAAGAAGGATCCATGCTTCCCTTTTCATTTTCATGTTTTAAACTTGTTTAAATTATCTTGGTCGTCAAACCTAGGATTTGACAAGCAGATTCAAATGGGCATCAAATTTGAAAAAAAATCAGAAAAAAGAAAAACCAAAGCAAATAGTTTTCTTATGTCATATAGTAAGCATTGAATTTGATAAACAAGGTCCGTACATATTCAAACCACACAAATCATGTATCTATACCCCCTAAGCCCTAAATTAATTAACTATGTCTTATGAAGTCAAGCATGTGAAGAGAAGTGGTTTTGGGTTTCAAACATGGAAATTTCAAAAAGCTCCCAAAAGCTTCATTTTAGACAGACTAAGAAGGATCCATGCTTACATTTGCATTTTCATATTTTAAACTTGTTTAAATCATTATCAAACCTAGGATTTGACCAAGATACAAATGGGTGGGCACAAAATTCAAAAAAATCAGAAAAATGAAAAACAAAAGCACATAGTCTTCTTATATATGTCATATCGTAACCATTCGAGTTGATAAACGAGGTCTAGGTATATCCAAACCAGACAAATCATGTATCTACCCCCCGTCGATCTTATGAAGTCTAGCATGAAGAGAAGTCGTTTTGGGTTTCAAACATTGAAATTTCAAGAACATCCCAAAAGCTTCATTTTAGAGTGACTAAGAAGGATACATGCTTACCTTTTAATTTTCATGTTTTAAACTTGTTTAAATCTTGGTTGAACCTAGGATTTGACCAAGATTCAAATATATGGGAATAAAATTCAGAAAAAAACAGAAAAATGAAAAACCAAAGCACATAGTCTTCTTATGTCTATAGTTAGCATTAAAGTTGATAAACAGGTCTAGACATATTCAAACTAGAAAATCATGTATATATCTACACCCCTAACCCTAAACTCTGTCTTATGAAGTCAAGCATGCATGAAGAGAAGTGGTTTTTTTTGTTCCAAACATGGAAATTTCAAAAACCCTCCCAAGAGCTACATTTTGGGGTGACTAAGAAGGATAGATGCTTATTTTTTCATATTCATGATTTAAACTTGTTTAAACCATGGTCAAACCTAGGATTTGACCAAGATTCAAATGGGCATCAAAATTGAAAAAAAAATCAGCAAAAATAAAAACCAAAGCAAATAGTTTTCTTATGTTATATAGTAAGCATTAAAGTTGATAAACAAGGTCTAGACATATTCAAACCAGACAAATCATGTATCTATACCCCCTAACCCCTAAACTCTGTCTTATGAAGTCAAGCATGAAGAGAAGTGGTTTTGGGTTTCAAACATGGAAATTTGAAAAACCTCCCAAAAGCCCCTTTTCAAATATTTCAAACTTATTCAAATTTGGTTCAAATTTGAAAGACATACAAGTTATAGCACACATAGTGCATACATTTTCACACAAACTGCACTAGATGCTAACCCTATAATTTGAGGCCATTTGGATGAGGTCGAAAAAATTCTTGGATTAGAATCGTGTTGTTCGAACCCCGTAGTTGGATTTTTTTTTTGAACCCTTGATCTGCAGAACTGGGCAAAACCCGAGTTTAACCTATTTAATTATAGATTCGTATATCGATTTTTCTACTACCTTTTTATTAATACTATGCAGCACATGGGTGTTTGCCCGTCGAGTGAAACACGGAGGAAGAGGGATCACTCGGAAGGAGAGAAGAAGGGGGTGTCTCCCCTTTTTCGGGTGATGATGTTGACTTTTGTGCAGGGTTTGTCAGTGAGCAGGAGGTGCGAGCGAGCGAGCGAGCGAGCGAGCGAGTCGAGCGAGGCCGAGAATGAGAGAGATTTGTTTTTTTTGTGAGAGGGACAACCGAAGGATCCAGAAGGACCCACAGACTTCCAATACGCATCTGATGCGTCTTCTCTTGACAAAGAAGATGGCTGGGAGTTTGCGTACCTACTGCACGTGACTTGTTCTCACTGAAGTGTGGGACCTCACGCGTGGGCACCACAAGTAAGTGACAGACCTGTTGGTGTAAAAACTCGGTTGATTATAATAGTGCATTAGAACAAAGTTTCCTATGGATTCAAGGGTAGGAAATCCAAGTTAACTCATTTACGTGTTAAACTTGTCTAAATCTTGGTCAAACCTAGGATTTGACCAAGATTCAAATGGGCAGAAAAATAAAAAAAAAACAGAAAAATGAAAAACAAAATCACATAGTCTTCTTATGTCATATAGTAAGCATTAAAGTTGATAAACAAGGTCTAGACATATCAAACCATACAAATCATGTATCTACCCCTAACCCCTAAACTCCGTCTTATGAAGTCAAGCATGAAGAGAAGTGGTTTTGGGTTTCAAACATGGAAATTTCAAAATCCTCCCAAAAGCCCCTTTTCAAATATTTCAAACTTATTCAAATTTGGTTCAAATTTGAAAGACATACAAGTTATAGCACACATAGTGCATACATTTTCACAAAAACTGCACTAGATGCTAACCCTATAGCTTGAGGCCATTTGGATGAGGTCGAAAAAATTCTTAGATTAGAATCGTGTTGTTCGAACCCCGTAGTTGGATTTTTTTGAACCCTTGATCTGTAGAACTGGGCAAAACCCGAGTTTAGAGTGACTAAGAAGGATACATGCTCCCCTTTTCATTTTCATGTTTTAAACTTGTTTAAATTATCTTGGTCAAACCTAGGATTAGACAAGATTCAAATGGGCATCAAAATTGAAAAAAAAATCAGCAAAAAGGAAAACCAAAGCAAATAGTTTTCTTATGTCATATAGTAAGCATTAAAGTTGATAAACAAGGTCTAGACATATTCAAACCAGACAAATCATGTAGCTATACCCCCTAACCCCTAAACTCTATCTTATGAAGTCAAGCATGTGAAGAGAAGTGGTTTTGGGTTTCAAACATGGAAATTTCAAAAACCTCCCAAAAGCTTCATTTTAGAGTGACTAAGAAGGATCCATGCTTCCCTTTTCATTTTCATGTTTTAAACTTGTTTAAATTATCTTGGTCGTCAAACCTAGGATTTGACAAGATTCAAATGGGCATCAAATTTGAAAAAAAATCAGAAAAAAGAAAAACCAAAGCAAATAGTTTTCTTATGTCATATAGTAAGCATTGAATTTGATAAACAAGGTCCATACATATTCAAACCACACAAATCATGTATCTATACCCCCTAAGCCCTAAATTAATTAACTATGTCTTATGAAGTCAAGCATGTGAAGAGAAGTGGTTTTGGGTTTCAAACATGGAAATTTCAAAAACCTCCCAAAAGCTTCATTTTAGACTGACTAAGAAGGATCCATGCTTACATTTGCATTTTCATATTTTAAACTTGTTTAAATCATTATCAAACCTAGGATTTGACCAAGATACAAATGGGTGGGCACAAAATTCAAAAAAATCAGAAAAATGAAAAACAAAAGCACATAGTCTTCTTATATATGTCATATCGTAAGCATTCGAGTTGATAAACGAGGTCTAGGTATATCCAAACCAGACAAATCATGTATCTACCCCCCGTCGATCTTATGAAGTCTAGCATGAAGAGAAGTCGTTTTGGGTTTCAAACATGGAAATTTCAAGAACATCCCAAAAGCTTCATTTTAGAGTGACTAAGAAGGATACATGCTTACCTTTTAATTTTCATGTTTTAAACTTGTTTAAATCTTGGTTGAACCTAGGATTTGACCAAGATTCAAATATATGGGAATAAAATTCAGAAAAAACAGAAAAATGAAAAACCAAAGCACATAGTCTTCTTATGTCTATAGTTAGAATTAAAGTTGATAAACAGGTCTAGACATATTCAAACTAGAAAATCATGTATATATCTACACCCCTAACCCTAAACTCTGTCTTATGAAGTCAAGCATGCATGAAGAGAAGTGGTTTTTTTTGTTCCAAACATGGAAATTTCCAAAACCCTCCCAAGAGCTACATTTTGGGGTGACTAAGAAGGATAGATGCTTATTTTTTCATATTCATGATTTAAACTTGTTTAAACCATGGTCAAACCTAGGATTTGACCAAGATTCAAATGGGCATCAAAATTGAAAAAAAATCAGCAAAAATAAAAACCAAAGCAAATAGTTTTCTTATGTTATATAGTAAGCATTAAAGTTGATAAACAAGGTCTAGACATATTCAAACCAGACAAATCATGTATCTATACCCCCTAACCCCTAAACTCTGTCTTATGAAGTCAAGCATGAAGAGAAGTGGTTTTGGGTTTCAAACATGGAAATTTCAAAAACCTCCCAAAAGCCCCTTTTCAAATATTTCAAACTTATTCAAATTTGGTTCAAATTTGAAAGACATACAAGTTATAGCACACATAGTGCATACATTTTCACACAAACTGCACTAGATGCTAACCCTATAATTTGAGGCCATTTGGATGAGGTCGAAAAAATTCTTGGATTAGAATCGTGTTGTTCGATCCCCGTAGTTGGATTTTTTTTTTGAACCCTTGATCTGTAGAACTGGGCAAAACCCGAGTTTAACCTATTTAATTATAGATTCGTATATCGATTTTTCTACTACCTTTTTATTATTACTATGCAGCACATGGGTGTTTGCCCGTCGAGTGAAACACGGAGGAAGAGGGATCACTCGGAAGGAGAGAAGAAGGGGGTGTCTCCCCTTTTTCGGGTGATGATGTTGACTTTTGTGCAGGGTTTGTCAGTGAGCAGGAGGTGCGAGCGAGCGAGCGAGCGAGCGAGTCGAGCGAGGCCGAGAATGAGAGAGATTTGTTTTTTTTGTGAGAGGGACAACCGAAGGATCCAGAAGGACCCACAGACTTCCAATACGCATCTGATGCGTCTTCTCTTGACAAAGAAGATGGCTGGGACTTTGCGTACCTACTGCACGTGACTTGTGCTCACTGAAGTGTGGGACCTCACGCGTGGGCACCACACGTAAGTGACAGACCTGTTGGTGTAAAAACTCGGTTGATTATAATAGTGCATTAGAACAAAGTTTCCTATGGATTCAAGGGTAGGAAATCCAAGTTAAATCATTTACGTGTTAAACTTGTCTAAATCTTGGTCAAACCTAGGATTTGACCAAGATTCAAATGGGCAGAAAAATAAAAAAAACAGAAAAATGAAAAACAAAATCACATAGTCTTCTTATGTCATATAGTAAGCATTAAAATTGATAAACAAGGTCTAGACATATCAAACCATACAAATCATGTATCTACCCCCTAACCCCTAATCTCCGTCTTATGAAGTCAAGCATGAAGAGAAGTGGTTTTGGGTTTCAAACATGGAAATTTCAAAAACCTCCCAAAAACTTCATTTTAGAGTGACTAAGAAGGATACATGCTTCCCTTTTCATTTTCTTGTTTTAAACTTGTTTAAATTATCTTGGTCAAACCTAGGATTTGACAAGATTCAAAGATACATGCTTCCCTTTTCATTTGACATGAATCCTTGTGGCACGACCATGTTGGGGTCACTCCTGGCTGTCTACCCAGCCGAGCATGCGGGCTCTATTACCTTGTACGAATCCTCGTTTTAAACAAAGAAGTGAACAAACGCCCCCCCCTCCCCCGCGCCACGGACACACACACACACTTTCTCTCTCTCTCTCTCTCTCTCTCTCTCTCTCTCTTTCTCTCTCTCTCTCTCTCTCTCTCTCTCTCTCTCTCTAACCGGCTTTAGATATCGCATCATTTGTCTGTCAGACTCCATTGATTTGCCCCAAGTTCAACAAGGTCGCCCCCTTTTCCTCTGAGAGTCCATTGATTTTTATTTGCTGGTGTCACTTGTGCTAAACTGTCATTCCTTGTACTCCCTCCGATTCATATTATTTGATGGTAATATAGATGCATCTATACACATTATAGTTGTAGATACATCCATTTTACCATCAATTAATATTGATCGGAGTTGCAGCGTGGTATGAGGCCTGCCGCCTGCCACCGTCGGCGAGGTTCCAAGTAAACGGCGCCAGAAGAAGAGTAGCGCGGCTCCGGATTCAACCAACTGGCGGCGATGGACGGCACTATGGAAATAAACGCTACGAATTTGGAGGCCATCGCGTACAACATCGCTGGAACGGCGCAGGTCATGTGCTCCCACGACGGCTGCGGGGTCATCATCAGCTACCACGAGTCCCTAAGCCACCAGATCGCGTGCCCGCACGGCCGGTGCAACTGCACGGAGCAGGGCTGCGACTTCGCCGCCCCACCGTCAGCGCTCCTCGTTCACCTCGCAGAGGCCCACTCGATTCAGGTGCACAGGTTAGAGTATGGCAAGTCCATAGAGTTCGGGTGACCATGACGCACCCGTGCTCGCCGTGCAGGCTGCTCGTCGTCGAAGGGGATGACGGCTCCGTGTTCGTCCTGTACATCGACGCGCTCGGCCCGGCCATTGTCTTGTCTTTGGTATGCGTCAGTTCGGCCACATCCGTGTGGCCGCTCTACAGGGTGAAGATCTGGGCGCACGGCCCGCCGCCGTCCTCGAAATCGGACTGCAGGCGGGATGTCGTGAAGATGTCTGCCGATGCTTCTGGCAGCGCGTCGCCGGGCGCTGTCGTGTTTGAGGAGCTCACGTCGTTCCTCGTTGTGCCGGGGCCATACCTCGTTGGTGCTGGATCGTCCAAGGAGCTGCGTTTCTACATTCGCATATGCAAGCAGATGTAGCTACTGCTACTTTGCGTAGTTGAAAAAACTGTCAATTTGTCATGAGGAATGATAAATTTCGATGAAAAGTACTTGATTGTTCGTACGGCTGCTATTTTTTTATGGATTCTTCGTTTCATATTTGTGCTGAACTGTTTGTAGTAGTACTTATACTGTACTTAATAATAATGCAGCGTGGAAGTGAATACTCCTTTTTTTGTGAATCGGAAGTGAACACTCCAACTATATGTAATTGTAACCCCTCCATCTGATTTATATAAAACTATGTGCACTTCCAGATCATTTCTCCTGTTTTTTAGATGTCCTTTCACTTACTATAAAAAACAAAGAAGCACTGCTGCTTTGATTCAAAGGAATGTGGAGAGTGTAGAAATAGGAAAGGTGTAGAATTGAAATTTTCCCATAGGAATCAAATCCAACATAATTCCTATGTCAATCCTATGAATCAAAGAAGCCCTAAGTGGTTACCGGTGCTTAATGCACAGTTCCAAAAAGTTCATCCCGCAGTCCAAATAACTAATAATCAGATGATGTCAATTTTTGTGTATGTAGTTGTGCCTATTACCATCACAAATATAGTCTCAAATAGTATGATGGTGGAGATACACATTTTTTAACTACCATGATTTTCGGTAAATGCTTAGTCAATTTTGACATAATTTGACTTTCTAAAAATAATATAAGCTAAGCTTTGAGATGGAGGTACTATATTGGGTTTTCCTCGTCTTAAGCAAAATCCCTTCCCATCCCCTTAAATAGAGTACTCCAGCCTCGAGGCTAGGAGATAAGAGAGGCCATCGATAGGCCACATACTCCTCGCGCGCTCGCAATGCTGGAAACTGTCACCGTTACCCTGAAGATGGACTCCACCGTGCTTCACTGCATTTTCTGCTCCCAGCCCCTCAAGCCCCCCGTCTTCAAGGTCGATCCCTTTCCCTCCCACACTCCATTGATGTTTCTTTTGTGGGTTCACTACTGCAAAAATGGCAATCCATGAACTTTGATTTGTGCAGTGCAAGGGTAATCATTTGGCCTGCGGCCGCTGCCTCAGCGAGCTTCCCGGGAACCGGTGCCATAGGTGCGTGGAACCCCGCGGCGGATTCGAGCACGACCCGGCAATGGACGCCGTCATATCAGCGGCGACGGTTGAGTGCCCCCACAGCTGCTGCGGGAGCTTGGTGGCCTACCACCAGGTCGACGACCACAAGATTGCATGCCCGCACGCCCCTTGCGCTTGCACGGAGCCCGGCTGCGACTTCGTCGCCCCGCCAACAGCGCTCGTCGCCCACTTTGCAGCGGCCCACTCGATCCAAGTGCACAAGCTCCCGCCGTACAACACGACCAAAGTGTTCGAGGTGCTGGTGCTGGTGCCGGGTTCGCCGTGCCTGCGGATCATCGCCGAAGGGGAGGACGGCGCCGTGTTCGTCCTGATCATCGGCGTGCTCGGTTCGACTTCGACCACCATCGTGTCTACCGTGTGCGTTAGGGCGGCCGCGTGCGTGTGGCCTCTGTACACGGCAAAGATGTGGGCGAATGGGCCGGCGTCGTGCTCGTTGGCGCACTCGAG
The DNA here is from genome assembly GCF_019359855.2 of Lolium perenne. NCBI lineage: Eukaryota > Viridiplantae > Streptophyta > Magnoliopsida > Poales > Poaceae > Lolium > Lolium perenne. The sequence goes on along the minus strand of NC_067248.2, from coordinate 81,180,224 downwards.
GAGCAGGGCGGACACCGTGAATGTGTCATTGGAGGCGTCGAGCTGCGCCTTGCCGGGCGACGTCGCGTTTGATGAACTCACGTCGTTCCTCTCGGTACCGCCGCTGTACCAGGTGCTTGGTGGACCTTCCAAGCTGCTGCGTTTCTACATTCGCATCGAGAAGGAGGACAATTAATCCTCAAAATAAGTACTCCTTATATAGAAAGGGACTAACTGTTTTTCGTCCTGCTAATGCAACCTTGAGGTGACCGGGACAACTTTGTACAAAGCATCGTGCTCATATAAATATACGTACTCTACAAAATCATCAGCAGTGGAGTACCTCGTAGGTGCCATGTCCATGGATCGACAAGACAAGACACATACATAGACTGGGTCACTAGGAGATGGATATTACTACTGGATCGTGATAGGATGCCTACATACACCCTACTCGGCAGGTGACGATACCTTCCCAACAAAGGTATCCAGTCCCATCCATTGATTATATTTTATTATGGACGGAGAGCATTCTACTACGTAGAAGAGATGTCATGTCTTGGGGCAGAGGTTCGGCTTAATCATGGTTTAGATGACTCTAATGTAGATGTATCTAGACATATTGTAACTATAGATACTTCCATTTTAGCATCAAGTAATGTGGATCGGAGGGAGTAATACTATAGTACAATATACTCAGTATAAGGTTAACTTTGGCACACGCTGGGACGCACATATTTGTTAGAAGTACACACATGCAAGACAGAGCACAGAGTAAAATAATTACTATTTACTTATGGGCAACCAAAAGCTTGTACGTGTCCACTCTATATATGGGCATGGACTACACTTATTGCTTGTGGACGAGGATAGCTGTTGTGGACAACACAGTGGATGCTGTTAGAGTGAAACGGCACACTTATTATGGATCGTAGGGAGTATGCAAGATAAAAAAAAGATCTACCATACATATAGTATTATTATCATCAGTTATGTACTCATGACACTGGGAGCATACACACACGATCGTACATACTACAGTAGTACTGTACTACTTTTAAAACTACTTGCAAGATAAAATATACTGTACTACTTATCACTGGGTGCATACACACACGATCGTATACATACTAGTACTGTACTACTTTTAACACTAGGCTATCCTTTTCAGTGGTCTTCCTCTTCAGCTTCCACAGCCTGTACCATGTTGCTCTTCTTCTTCTTCTTCTTCTTCTTACTCCCGCTGTCCTGGAATTCCGCCAATTTTTGTTGACCCTTCTCAAAGTTCACTATTCGCCTGTATACCTCATATGTCGCGTATGCGTCGATGCTTGCATACAGGATATGCTTCATGGACAAGGGCACCTGCTTCCACACCTTGTGTTCCTCTTTCGTAAGTTTTTTCATGACAGATTTGTACTGGCTGTCTATAATGGCCGCAGCATAGTAAGCCAACGAATCCTTATTGTTACTAGTGGAATCGGCAGGCTTCCACCTTTTCTGGATGTCCACGAAGTTCGCCACTGAGAGGTTGCAACGCCCAAGCCTGGTAATGTCGTTGCCGATGTCAACACCTGCAAATGTTATGTCAGGCCTGCCAAGAAAGTCAGCGAGTTTTGTTGGAGATATGCCCAAGAGGCAATAATAAAAGTGGTTATTATATATCTTTATGTTTATGATAAATGTTTATATACCATGCTATAATTGTATTAACTGAAACATTGATACATGTGTGATATATAAACAACAAAGAGTCCCTAGTAAGCCTCTTAACTAGCTTGTTGATTAATAGATGATTAGTTTCATAATCATGAACATTGGATGTTATTAATAACAAGGTTATATCATTGTATGAATGATGTAATGGACACACCCAATTAAGCGTAGCATAAGATCACGTCATTAAGTTATTTGCTATAAGCTTTCAATACATAGTTACCTAGTCCTTATGACCATGAGATCATGTAAATCACTTATACCGGAAAGGTACTTTGATTACATCAAACGCCACTGCGTAAATGGGTGGTTATAAAGGTGGGATTAAGTATCCGGAAAGTATGAGTTGAGGCATATGGATCAACAGTGGGATTTGTCCATCCCGATGACGGATAGATATACTCTGGGCCCTCTCGGTGGAATGTCGTCTAATGTCTTGCAAGCATATGAATAAGTTCATAAGAGACCACATACCACGGTACGAGTAAAGAGTACTTGTCAGGAGACGAGGTTGAACAAGGTATAGTGTGATACCGATGATCAAACCTCGGACAAGTAAAATATCGCGTGACAAAGGGAATTGGTATCGTATGTGAATGGTTCATTCGATCACTAAAGTCATCGTTGAATATGTGGGAGCCATTATGGATCTCCAGATCCCGCTATTGGTTATTGGTCGGAGTAAGTACTCAACCATGTCCGCATAGTTCACGAACCGTAGGGTGACACACTTAAAGTTGGATGTTGAAATGGTAGAACTTGAATATGGAATGGAGTTCGAATATTTGTTCGGAGTCCCGGATGTGATCCCGGACATCACGAGGAGTTCCGGAATGGTCCGGAGAATAAGATTCATATATAGGATGTCATTTTATGTGAATAAAATGATGCGGAAGGTTCTATGGAAGGTTCTAGAAGGTTCTAGAAAAGTCCGGAAGAAACCACCAAGGAAGGTGGAGTCCACAAGGGACTCCACCTCCATGGCCGCCACCCCTAGTGGGGGTGGAGTCCCAAGTGGACTCCACCATAGGGGGCCGGCCACCCCCCACATGGGAGGTGGGAAACCCACCTTTGGGTGGGAGTCCTAGTTGGGCTAGGTTTCCCCCCTCCTATGGAAGGTTTTGGTTTCGGGTCTTATTCGAAGACTTGGACACCAACACTTGGGATCCACCTATATATAGAGGGCCAAGGGGAGGGTTCCGGCCACACAAAAGCAACAAGCTTGGCCGCCCCCATAGTGGCCGGCCACCCCCTCTCCCCAAACCCTAGCGCCCCGCTCCTCCACCATATCCCGCACGCTTAGCGAAGCTCCGCCGGATTTCTCCACCGCCACCGACACCACGCCGTCGTGCTGTCGGATTCAAGAGGAGCTACTACTTCCGCTGCCCGCTGGAACGGGGAGGTGGACGTCGTCTTCATCAACAACCGAACGTGTGACCGAGTACGGAGGTGCTGCCCGTTCGTGGCGCCGGAACCGATCGTGATCAAGATCTTCTACGCGCTTTTGCAAGCGGCAAGTGAACGTCTACCGCAGCAACAAGAGCCTCCTCTTGTAGGCTTTGGAATCTCTTCAAGGGTTAGTCTCGACAATCCCCTCGTTGCTACCGTCTTCTAGATTGCATCTTGGCTTGGATTGCGTGTTCGCCGTAGGAAAATTTTTGTTTTCTATGCTACGTTATCCTACAGTGGTATCAGAGCCGTGTCTATGCATAGATGGTTGCACGAGTAGAACACAATGGTTTGTGGGCGTTGATGCTCTTGTTATCTTTAGTTGAGTACTTTGCATCTTTGTGGCATAGTGGGATGAAGCGGCTCGGGCTAACTTTACATGACCGCGTTCATGAGATTTGCTCCACGCTTGACATGCAACTTGTATTGCATAAGTGGCTTTGCGGGTGTCCTGTCTCTCCTACTATAGTGAAGATTCAATTTACTCTTCTATTGACAACACTAGTATCACCGTTGTGGTTCATGTTCGTAGGTAGATTGGATCTTGCTCGAAAACCCTAAACCACGTAAAATATGCAAACCAAATTAGAGAACGTCTAACTTGTTTTTGCAGGGTTTGGTGATGTGATATGGCCATAATGTGATGATGAATATGTATGAGATGATCATTATTGTATTGTGGCAACCGGCAGGAGCCTTATGGTTGTCTTTAAATTTCATGTTGAGTAGTATTTCAAAGTAGTTGTAATAGTTGCTACTTGGAGGACGATCATGAAGACGGCGCCATTGACCTTGGTGCTTCGCCGACGATGATGGAGATCATGCCCGTTGATGATGGAGATCATGTCCACGCTTTGGAGATCAAGATCAAAGGCGCAAAGATAAAAGGGCCATATCATATCACATATGAACTGCATGTGATGTTAATCCTTTTATGCATCTTATTTTGCTTAGATCGCGACGGTAGCATTATAAGATGATCCCTCTCACTAAAATCTCAAGATAATAAAGTGTTCATCCTTAGTAGCACCGTTATCAAGTCTTATCGTTTCGAAGCATCTCGTGATGATCGGGTGTGATAGATTCGATAAGTACATATGACGGGTGCAAGACAGCTTTGCACATGCGGATACTAAGGTGGCCTTGACGAGCCTAGCATGTAAAGACATGGTCTCGAACACGTGATACCGAAAGGTAGAGCATGAATCATATGATTGATATGATGAACACTTTGAGTGTTCGCCATTGAAATTACATCTTGTCTCGTGATGATCGGGCATAGGTATGATGGATTTGGTTCGTGTGATCACTAAGACAATGCGAGGGATATTGTTTTGAGTGGGAGTTCACCTAGATTTTTAATTATGTAGAATTAAAATTTGAACTCAATTTGTCATAAACTTAGTCTAAACTATTGCAAATATGTTGTAGATATGGCGTCCTCAATCAATTTTAACCAGTTCCTAGAGAAAGAAAAGCTTAAGAGCAACGGTAGCAACTTCACCGACTGGTTCCGTCATGTGAGGATCTTCCTCAATGGCGGAAATCTGCAATATGTGCTTGATGCACCGCTAGGTGACCCTCCTGCAGAAACTGAAACCGATGAAGTAAAGAATGTTTACATGACTCGGAAAACTCGGTACTCTCAAGTTCAGTGTGCCATCTTATGCAGTCTGGAATCCGATCTTCAAAAACGTTTTGAGCACCATGATCCTCATGAGTTGATAAAAGAGTTGAAGACTATTTTTGAGACTCATGCGGCCGTGGAATGCTATGAAGCATCGAAACACTTTTTCAGCTATATGATGGAAGAAGGCAGCTCCATCAGTGAGCACATGCTCGTTATGACCGGGCATGCGAAGAAACTCAGTGACTTGGGAATAGTGATTCCTAACAGACTGGGGATTAATCGTGTCCTTCAATCACTGCCACCAAGTTATAAGAACTTTGTGATGAACTACAATATGCAGAACATGAACAAGGAGTTTCCTGAACTCTTTGGCATGCTAAAAGCTGCTGAGATTGAGATCAAGAAAGAGCACCAAGTGTTGATGGTCAACAAGACCACCAGCTTCAAGAAACAGGGCAAGTCTAAAGGCAAGAACAAGAAGAGTGGCAAGAAAGCTGCCACGCCTCCCCGTGAAACCTAAGTCGGCCCTAAGCCCGATGCTGAGTGCTACATCGCAAGGAGAAGGGACACTGGAAGCGTAATTGCTCCAAGTATTTGGCGGATCTGAAGAGCGGCCTTATCAAGAAAAAGAAAGAAGGTATATCTGATATACATGTTATAGATGTTTATCTCACTAGTTCTCGTTCTAGTACACGGGTATTTGATACGGTTCGGTTGCTCATATTTGTAACTCAAACAGAACTAAAGAATAAACGACAAGCTATTTGAAAGATGAAGTGACGATGCGCGTTGGAAACGGATCCAAGGTCAATGTGATCGCAGTCGGGACACTTCCTCTACATCTACCTTCGGGATTAGTTTTAAGCCTAAATAATTGTTATTATGTACCCGTTGAGCATGAACATTATATCGGGATCTTGTTTAATGCAAGACGGTTATTCATTCAAGTCTGAGAATAATGGTTGTTCTATTTTTATGAATAATATCTTTTATGGTCAAGCACCACAAAAGAATGGCTTATTTCTTTAGATCTCGATAGTAGTAATACGCATATACATAACATTGATGCTAAGCGAATTAAATTGAATGATAATTCTACTTATATGTGGCACTGTCGTCTTGGTCATATTGGAGTGAAACGCATGAAGAAACTCCATACTGATGGATTACTTGAATCACTTGACTTTGAATCACTTGATAGATGCGAAGCATGTCTGATGGGAAAAATGACTAAGACTCCATTCTCGGGTATGATGGAGCGAGCCACTGACTTATTGGAAATCATACACACAGGATGTATGTGGACCAATGAGTGTAGCATCGCGCGGTGGTTATCGTTATGTTCTAACCTTCACAGATGATTTGAGTAGATATGGGTATATCTATTTAATGAAACATAAATCCGAAACTTTCGAGAAGTTTAAGGAATTCCAAAGTGAAGTAGAAAATCAACGTAACAAGAAGATTAAATTTCTACGATCTGATCGCGGAGGTGAATATCTGAGTTATGAGTTTAGCATGCATTTAAAGAAATGCGGAATACTTTCACAATTGACACCGCCGGGAACACCACAACGAAACGGTGTGTCCGAACGTCGTAATCGAACTCTCTTAGATATGGTTCGTTCTATGATGTCTCTTACTGATTTGCCGTTATCATTTTGGAGTTATGCATTAGAGACAGCCGCATTCACTTTAAATAGAGCACCATCAAAATCCGTTGAAACGACACCGTATGAATTATGGTTTAATAAGAAACCTAAGCTGTCGTTCCTAAAAGTTTGGGGTTGCGAAGCCTATGTAAAAAAGTTACAACCGGACAAGCTAGAACCCAAAGCGGAGAAATGCGTCTTCATAGGATACCCTAAGGAAACTATAGGGTACACTTTCTATCACAGATCCGAAGGCAAGATCTTTGTTGCTAAGAACGGAACCTTTCTTGAGAAAGAATTTCTCACTAAAGAAGTGACTGGAAGAAAAGTAGAACTCGATGAGATTGAAGAATCTCTACTCGTTGATCAGAGTAGCGCAGTACCGGAAAATGTTCCTGTACCACCTACACCGACAACAGAGGAAGCTAATGATAATGATCATGAAACTTCATATGAGACAGCTACTGAACCTCGCAGATCGACAAGGGATCGTGCCACTCCAGATTGGTATGATCCTTGTCTAAATGTCATGATTGTGGATAACAATGATGAAGACCCTGCGACGTATGAAGAAGCGATGATGAGCCCAGATTCCAACAAATGGCAAGAAGCCATGAAATCCGAAATGGGATCCATGTATGATAACAAAGTATGGACTTTGGTAGACTTACCCGATAGCCGCAAGGCTGTCGAGAATAAATGGATCTTCAAAAGAAAAACAGATCTTGATGGTAATATTACTGTCTATAAAGCTCGACTTGTCGCAAAGGGTTTCCGACAAATTCAAGGTGTTGACTACGATGAGACTTTCTCACCTGTAGCGAAGCTAAAATCTGTGAGGATTTTGTTAGCAATAGCTGCATTTTTCGATTATGAGATTTGGCAGATGGATGTCAAAACAGCGTTCCTTAATGGAGACATTGAGGAAGAGTTGTATATGGTACAACCCAAAGGTTTTGTCGATCCTAAAAATGCTGACAAAGTATGCAAACTTCAGCGTTCAATCTATGGACTGAAGCAAGCATCGAGAAGTTGGAACCGACGTTTTGATAAGGTGATCAAAGACTTCGGGTTTATACAGTGTCATGGAGAGGCCTGTATTTACAAGAAAGTGAGTGGGAGCTCTGTAGCATTCCTGATATTATATGTAGATGACATATTATTGATTGGGAATGATATAGAACTATTAAGCAGTGTAAAGGGTTATTTGAATAATAGTTTTTCAATGAAAGACCTTGGTGAAGCATCATACATATTAGGCATCAAGATTTATAGAGATAGATCAAGACGTCTAATAGGGCTATCACAGAGTACATACCTGGACAAGATTCTGAAGAAATTTAGAATGGACGAAAGTAAGAAAGGATTCTTACCTATGTTACCATTGTGCAAGGTCTTGAGTAAGACTCAAGGACCGGCTACTGGCCAGAGAAGAAAGAGAAAGGATGAGTCAGATCCCCTATGCCTCGGCAGTAGGCTCTATCATGTATGCCATGCTATGTACAAGACCGGATATAGCACATGCTGTTAGTTTGACTAGCAGATATCAAAGTGATCCAGGAATGGAACACTGGACAGCGGTCAAGAATATCCTGAAGTACTTGAAAAGAACTAAGGATATGTTTCTTTGTTATGGAGGTGACCAAGAGCTCGTTGTAACAAGTTACACCGATGCAAGTTGGAACACTGATCCTGATGACTCTAAGTCACAATCTGGGTACGTGTTTATATTGAATGGTGCTGCAGTAAGCTGGGCAAAGCTCGAAGCAGTGCACGGTGGCGAAATCCTCAACAGAATCGGAGTACATAGCGCTTCAGAGGCTTCATCAGAAGCGGTATGGATGAAGAGGTTCATTGTAGAGCTCGGTGTGGTTCCTAGTGCATTGGACCCATTTGTCATCTACTGTGATAATATGGGTGCCATCGCCAATGCACAAGAGCCAAGGTCACACAAGAGGCTGAAGCATATCAAGCTGCGTTACCACTCGATTCGCGAATACATCGAAGATGGAGAAGTAAAGATTTGCAAAGTACACACCGATCTGAATGTAGCAGATCCGTTGACTAAAGCTCTCCCTAGGGCAAAGCATGACCAACACCGAGAATGCCATGGGTGTTAGGTATATTACAATGTAATCTAGATTATTGACTCTAGTGCAAGTGGGAGACTGTTGGAGATATGCCCAAGAGGCAATAATAAAAGTGGTTATTATATATCTTTATGTTTATGATAAATGTTTATATACCATGCTATAATTGTATTAACTGAAACATTGATACATGTGTGATATATAAACAACAAAGAGTCCCTAGTAAGCCTCTTAACTAGCTTGTTGATTAATAGATGATTAGTTTCATAATCATGAACATTGGATGTTATTAATAACAAGGTTATATCATTGTATGAATGATGTAATGGACACACCCAATTAAGCGTAGCATAAGATCACGTCATTAAGTTATTTGCTATAAGCTTTCAATACATAGTTACCTAGTCCTTATGACCATGAGATCATGTAAATCACTTATACCGGAAAGGTACTTTGATTACATCAAACGCCACTGCGTAAATGGGTGGTTATAAAGGTGGGATTAAGTATCCGGAAAGTATGAGTTGAGGCATATGGATCAACAGTGGGATTTGTCCATCCCGATGACGGATAGATATACTCTGGGCCCTCTCGGTGGAATGTCGTCTAATGTCTTGCAAGCATATGAATAAGTTCATAAGAGACCACATACCACGGTACGAGTAAAGAGTACTTGTCAGGAGACGAGGTTGAACAAGGTATAGTGTGATACCGATGATCAAACCTCGGACAAGTAAAATATCGCGTGACAAAGGGAATTGGTATCGTATGTGAATGGTTCATTCGATCACTAAAGTCATCGTTGAATATGTGGGAGCCATTATGGATCTCCAGATCCCGCTATTGGTTATTGGTCGGAGTAAGTACTCAACCATGTCCGCATAGTTCACGAACCGTAGGGTGACACACTTAAAGTTGGATGTTGAAATGGTAGAACTTGAATATGGAATGGAGTTCGAATATTTGTTCGGAGTCCCGGATGTGATCCCGGACATCACGAGGAGTTCCGGAATGGTCCGGAGAATAAGATTCATATATAGGATGTCATTTTATGTGAATAAAATGATGCGGAAGGTTCTATGGAAGGTTCTAGAAGGTTCTAGAAAAGTCCGGAAGAAACCACCAAGGAAGGTGGAGTCCACAAGGGACTCCACCTCCATGGCCGGCCAACCCTAGTGGGGGTGGAGTCCCAAGTGGACTCCACCATAGGGGGCCGGCCACCCCCCACATGGGAGGTGGGAAACCCACCTTTGGGTGGGAGTCCTAGTTGGGCTAGGTTTCCCCCCTCCTATGGAAGGTTTTGGTTTCGGGTCTTATTCGAAGACTTGGACACCAACACTTGGGATCCACCTATATATAGAGGGCCAAGGGGAGGGGGCCGGCCACACAAAAGCCACAAGCTTGGCCGCCCCCCATAGTGGCCGGCCACCCCCTCTCCCCAAACCCTAGCGCCCCGCTCCTCCACCATATCCCGCACGCTTAGCGAAGCTCCGCCGGATTTCTCCACCGCCACCGACACCACGCCGTCGTGCTGTCGGATTCAAGAGGAGCTACTACTTCCGCTGCCCGCTGGAACGGGGAGGTGGACGTCGTCTTCATCAACAACCGAACGTGTGACCGAGTACGGAGGTGCTGCCCGTTCGTGGCGCCGGAACCGATCGTGATCAAGATCTTCTACGCGCTTTTGCAAGCGGCAAGTGAACGTCTACCGCAGCAACAAGAGCCTCCTCTTGTAGGCTTTGGAATCTCTTCAAGGGTTAGTCTCGACAATCCCCTCGTTGCTACCGTCTTCTAGATTGCATCTTGGCTTGGATTGCGTGTTCGCCGTAGGAAAATTTTTGTTTTCTATGCTACGTTATCCTACAAGTTTGGGGCAGGGCTGGTCGGCCGAGGAAATCTGGTATAGGAGGCAGTCTGTGCCCATGCACAACTGTATGAGGGCAGCCTTCTGTTCAGGCCCATAGGTGTACTCTACGTCTAGGCCAACAATTTTGTACGAGTCTTCTTTCTCCAGTATCAACTCGATTTTGTTGATGTGTTCCTCCACCTTAGACGCCATATTGGTATAGTTCGCCGTAATGGTGGTTGTTCCATGAGCGAGGAAAGTGTGTCCTTGGTAGAACGCTTCCATGGAGGGTAGCGAGAGAGGGGCACAGGCGAGAGTGTCAGGGAGAAGACGAAATGAGGAAGACGAATGTTAACCGCCACGCCAGGGCCTGGAAACCGCCCGTCGCTAGATGCATGCATTTGGACGGTTTTGAAGATGACGGGCCATAGGGCACGAATGCAGTTTCCCTGTTAAAATAATAATAACCGCCCACGTACTTAATTAATTGTATGCTTATTTGTTTCTCGAGAGGAGCCTAGTTTTTTTCTACGAAACTCTGAAGATCTATTAAAAATCATCAACATTAGTACAAAGAGATTCAAAATTAATATTACCTTCGTCTAAAAGGAGGTGTCTTAGTTTTGTCTAATACGGATGTATAAAGACATATCTAAGTTGTAGAAATTACAAATATGTCTTCTTTGCACCACTTAGCTACCACTACAAAGTACAAACACTAACGCAAGGTAGATCAGCATCATGCAATGTAGACATTACAGTATTTTTGTACTACTGTACTTGTCTTCCCTGGTCTATGATTCAATATCTAGTATACTGTACTGCTTATACACCAGGGAGATTCAAAATACGAGTTGAGCGCCAAAACTCCCGCCTCCATACACATATTTCGAATTCCCTTTCGACCCTATTAGCAATGACGCAAAGCGGCACAAGTGAAGCCGGCGTTGGTTGGGGTCTCGTTCGTAATTTACACACCCCCTCTGATATATATAGTCTACCGCCTTCCATTCGTCTTCCCCATTTCCGCAAAAAATCTGTCGCAATACTCCAGGCCCATCATCTCTCACCTGCCGGACCACCGCACCGGAATATCCCAGCCGTACTTAGCCGGCATACCACCTCACCTACCTGAGGCCACCGACTCCCTCGTCCGCAGCACCAGATCCGCTTCACCAACGCCGCCGTGTACTGCATCGGATCTGCTTCACCGACTGCTTCATCCGCAGCACCAGATCCGCTTCACCAACGCCGCCGTGCACTGCACTATCTGAGTTCACCGACTCCCTCGTCTGCCGTACCTGATCCGCTTCACCAACGACGCCGTGCACTGCACCGGATCTGCTTCACCGACTCCCTCGTTTCAGATCTGCTTCCCCAAACCCATCATCGACCGCCCCAGATCTGCTTCCTCGACGCCGACGCCCACCGCAACCGCAGCACCCCCGCCGTCGTCGACGTGACCCGCAAGGATGCCGAGTATGACTACACGAAGCCGCCGTCGAGGTAACCAGACCCCCTCCCCCCTACACGTTTTGGTATGTTACCATAGAAGGTTCAAGCATGTCTTGGTCAACTAGAATGTGTCCCATAGATCCAGCTCCGCCCCGCTCTCAATGCGCGTGGCAGATGGCAGGATCCTGCGCATTTGCCCATGCCACTCCTCGAGCTCTCTGTCTTGATGTGCTTCACACACAGGGCTTATAATACTAGGAAGCTTGTGCCTCACATACACTTACACACAGGGCTACTACTACTAGGAAGCTTTATTGGATATCTCAGTGGTACAAAGCTTACTTACATGGGACGGGTGATACTCTATTTAAATTTTTGTACATGACCCTTTAGATTGTTGCCATGTGCCAGAATCCAAACCCTATACCATACTTCTAGAATACTCTACAAACTCTAGATATTTCTTACTACTCGTAAATATCTTACTCTAGAACATTCCCCATTCTACAGTTCTCTCTACATACCTTGGATACTTCATGACTAAGCTAGCTCCTTTACTAGCCAACCACATTGATAAGATTACTACTAACAATCCCCCCATAATCTTGTCATATAAACTATCTTTACTATTAAATTTAAAATAGGCCGCGGTGGTTGGTGATGGTACGTCAAACGTGTATACAACTCACCCCGAACATAAAAAGTAAGGTCAGCGTGACCGGCTCCATGAGGAGTTCTTATCAGGATTAGTTAGGTCACGACCAAAATCCAATCCGTAGCACTAGGTAGCAAAATCAGCATCCCTTTCCTAATTCTAATCGGTAAGACAAGCATAGATCGGTCCAGCCACACATCTTTTTTGTTCGCTCCCCTTTTTATTCTCTAAGGAACCCTCTCCTTAACGAGCGTAGATTGATGGAGATGGTTTTTGTACCGGTCAATCTTTATATCCTTTCTGGCATAGTTCTGTAAAAGATCGGCAGGTGATCCGTCCTTTCTCCTCTGCCGTAGTTCATCAACGCGTGTCCGGCAATCCCGGTTAGATCGACACAATCGGCAAAAAAGAAAAAGGCCAAAAGAGACCCATTGATTAGGCTCCTCTTGCCGTGCTACTTTAAATTTTCTAACTTTTCTTTCATTCGCAAACATACAGTGACAATCTATATGACTCTAGGTTTCTTTTCCTAATTTTTGCACGTGCATGCATTTTCCCTTTAAAATTCGTAGGACATACAAATCTCAACACTTATGCAACTAAAAATCCTTAAAAAAAACAAAGCTTTCATACCCTGCAGCTTTTAAGAGGTTAGTCACAAGAATCAACCACATGTTTTAGAGCGCAGTGACATTCTCCCTAAAAAAACCATGTTTCATGCGTGGGTGTTTCATTAATAAAGAGAAATATCTGTTCAGTTGGGGCCACGTATCGACGTGTGTTCTCGACAAATCAGTTTCTCAGACAAAGTATCTTGAAGGTGTTCATAGAGATTGCATGTGCATTTGTGCGTTCGTAGGAGCGAGTATGCATTTAGTGAGCATTTATATTGTACCGTGTTTTGTTAAAAAAGATGGTGTAAAACGGGCACCTTTTACGATATACTCTCTCCGTCCCAAAATGTAAGGCGTCTAAGGATTGGTCAAAACTCAAAAGTCAAACCTTACGAACTTTGACCAAATATTTTAAAAAATATTTACATTTTCAATATCAAATTGACATATTAAGAAATTATACTTTAGGGTGACTCTATTGATAATGATTTAGTATTGTAAATATTTATATTTTTGTGTGTAAACTTGGTCAAACTTTAAAAACATTGACTTTTAACTAATCCTTAGACGCCTTATTTTTGGCACGGAGGGAGTATCATTCAATAAATACTATGAATTATTCGATCGTCTGTTCAAACATGTTAATTAGATCGGTCGATTGATCAACTCGGATCGGTCGATCGAGCATCAGAGTTGTCTCAGTGATGACAAAAAATAAGCACATTGTATGATCTTGACGTACCACGATTCTAAAGAAAAATGAGGACCATGTGGCCACACATCCTGGACATAGACATTGCGATTATATTCCATTTATTCTATATTTGGAGGGAGCCATCTTTCGTTATTAACCCGTTGCAACACACGGGTATTATGCTAGTATCCCTAATCCAGGATCACATGGACCATGCACTTCATCTTGTGATGGCATCACACCGACTCACGTCAAGCAATGACGCCGCACCTTGCTTGTTAGCCTGACACCGACTTCATTTTAGATATCATGTAGTACATGTCAAGTACCAAATCACTGAGAACCAACCTGTGGTTGGATGGTTAGGAGGGCAGTGGCACCCCCAGATTTAACGCTTTGGTGTCTCAAAAATGGAGGAATATTCTTCTGTGGGACGCGGCGTTCCCGATGACATTGTGGTGCTAGTGGTGACTTCGTCAATCTCAATACCCGTCGGAACAGTTTCTTGGATGCAGTTTCCTGAAGGTGCTCGAAGGGGTAGTGTGTGTGCCTGAGTGATGAGTGTATGTATGTACGTGTGAGCGTCTATGATTGTACTGTGTGTTGCAAAAAATAGTATTAACTTTGTCTTGTTCATACTAAGACTAGCAAAGCGTTCCCTGCTCTATAAACTCTCAAGAAACACCCCTATAGTATCCATCTAGTTCGTCCTAATGTTAGAACAGTAATTGCATGCTATGTAATTCATCTATTTTTGTTAGGAAACCTACATGTTTGTTTGCTTTTCTTATTCTCAGGTGACAGGTTGTGTGTTGGGACCATAGCCGCCGTCTGTTTTGTTCGTTGCAAAATGTTGTTTTATATTCCGCCATTCTGTGCTCTTCTGTGTTCACAAGGTTTTACATTATAATTTCCATCTGTTTTGTTGTAAACAATGACGGTAAATGCCAATTACTATTTCCTTTCTGCTATCCTTTTGCCATCCTGTAGTACATGTGTGAACTCATTGCTCTGGTACATTTAAATTCTTTATTGTTTTTTTTCTTCAAGAGCTGCAACCCTAACTCTTTGCTGTAATTTCATGTTGCACTATCACATGGAACACAGCAAATCGTGGAGTGAATCACCCCTATAATCCAGTAAGTACCTTTCATTTTTGTATTGATATGCTTATTGTGCTGGAACCAGTTTGTGTTTAACACATTTACTCTCCATATAGATAAGATAACTGGTTTGAAATAAATCATGCTATTTGTATGACTGCACGTCTTCGTTCATTTTCCTGCTAGCTTCTCAAACTTGTTCTATTGCCTGTCTAATCTTTTTTTGTTTGATCGTGATTAAACCAATTTAATTGTTCTGCTTAACTTAAATGATCTGGCATTTTATTCTAGCCACATAATGTTTGATTGCTCATGCACTTCCTCATACTGTTATGTCTTCTGGATTTCTTCCATAATGATAAGAATGTTTTGCTTGGTGAATATGAGTCAGATGATGATTCAATTGGTTATTAGTCCTTGATTCATTGAGTTGACTGATGATTAAAACATATAAACCTTGCGACTATCTGGCATGCTTGTTGTGGGATATAATGAGCATATTTGTTTTTTGTAAGACTTTTTTCGGATTTCACTGTTGATTAATCCAATGCCACCTTCTGTAGTAGGAAATCCACCTTCAGTAGGTATCATAAATAAGATTTGTTGTTACTTTTTGGCTGACCCATCTTTTATTTTTAGGCACAAAATGGTTCATTTGTTTGTTTCTCCTTCCCTTATATTGCGCTCATGGGTTAAACATTGAAATAATATGTCAGTTTATATGAATCCCAGAATGGTTCTTTAATCTGTCTTAATTGGTCCTGCTCGTTTATATTTGGCACCAAATGGATATATTTCTCTTTTATCTGAGGCATTCCCATGGCTGGCTGATGATTAAAATAATGAAATTTAGGGGGTTGGAGATTCTCCAACTGCACAATGTCTGGCTACTTAAGGGATCTGAAGCACCCCTTCCAAGTGTCAATTTTAATAGACAGCTGTTATGCAGTTTCCTGGCTTATTTTATTAGGCACAGACTGTCTAGTTACTTGATTTATTTTGTTCATATTTGCCATCCGGTTGCTCTGCCTGTTGCATTGGGGTTGATAGCTTGCTTTGTTATATTATGCCTTGTGCTTTGTGAAAATCTGCCATCTGTTTTGATGCTTTGCAAAAATCTGTGACAACTAATAGTATGGTTGTTTTCTCAAATTGTATGGTTCTGTAACTTGCACTGTCTTGTTTTCAGCCCCTGAATAGAGCAAGGAAGGCAGATGGCAGGGCATGTACATCAAGTGTCCAGGTCTTTCCACAAAGACACGGCCGTGACAATGCCAATTCATCTGATTGTCAGATGATAGCTACTGTCCCAGCCATTCCAGCGCAAACAATCGCTGCCTTTGCACACGAATCACTTGATATAATTCAGCAGCAAAGAGATGAAATAGATTCAAATATCATCATAACAGTCAATGAGATACATGAATTGAAAAATAGGCAAGCTTGGATTGAGCAGATCCTTAATAATCTAGTCTGCAGATCTAATGGAAAGCCAGCTGTTACTTGCACTCCGATGAATTCTACCTAACAGAAATGCAGCTTTGCCGATTATGCCATTTGTATGGCTTGTATCATTTGAGTTATTTCGACTTGTTGTATTTGAGAATTTTTGCTGTTATTGTAATCCTTGAGCATTTTTTCCTGTTATTTCTATAGTTTGCAATCATTGTAACAAATTTTCAATGTAATGATTATTTTATCTTGCACTCGGCCTTAAACAGAACTACTAGTATGGTCTCACAATTTTTTTATCTTTATACTATGCAAGATTTAGCGGTTGCCCCAAATTCAGAGCATCTCCACCGGCGGCCCGGCCTGATAGCGATTTGGGGGCCGGCGTCGTTTTATGGCTCGCACCGGTGCGCTCCAAACGGCGCCGGCCATTTTTCGAGCCCAGTAGAATCTCCGGCATCCCCGAGCCGGCCCCTTCGCCAGAGGCGCGAATCAGGCGCTCCGGGTGCCTCGCGGAACGACGGTTTTCGCTGGTGGAGGCGCCTTGTCAGCGAGAGGACGCGACGGTTCGCATCGACTGGCCACGACGCGGGAAGGTTGGTCGTCGGCGTTTAAATGGCCTCCCGCGCGGAAACCGAGGCAGCGACTGGCCACGAGGGCAGCGACTGGCCACGCGGCGTCCAGTCGCCGTAAATGTGGGTAGTTGCCACCGCTAGATATATAGGACGTACGCCGTCCACCACCGCCGCTCCATTCTCTACTCTCCACATCAAGATGCCGCGCCGTCTGAAGACCACCTACTCGATGCTTGGCCTAAACGGCCGCGCGCTGCCTCCACCACCACGGCAGCCGCAGCCGGAGCCGGAGCCGGAGCTGCAGGCCGACGACGAGCACAGCTCCGACGAGGACGAGGACCCACGGTTCGAGTCCGGGCACGATGTCTACGTAGCAGAAGCGGAAGCAGAGGCGGCGGATCGAGGAGTCAGCGCAGTCGGGCGAGCCGCCGTAGGCCCCCACCGACCCGGAGCAGGCGGCGATCCTCGCGTCGCTGAACGCACAACGATACCAGCGGTTGAGGGAGGAGGAGCGCGAGTTCGTCAACGACGCGAACCTCGAGCACGTCCTCGAGATATCGCGCCAGCGAGCGGTCACGGAGGAGGCGGGACGCCGCCTCAAGGAGGCGGAGCGACAGAAGCTCGCAGAGCTCAACGCTCATCGCCACCAGGACGATTTCGCTCGCCAGCAGGCGAGGCGCGCCAAGATCGAAGCTTCTCGGGAAAGGCTGGAAGCGCGGGGACAGCGCCGCCGGCTGCCATGCTCCACCGCCAGATGCGCGAAGCAACGAAGGAGAAGCGGGCACGAAAGCAGGCGGCAATGGCTAAGAACAACGACGAGCGGTGCGTCGAGCGCCCCAACCGACGGCCCGTAGACCAGGATTAAGTTTAAGTTTAGTTATGTTTAAAGTCGAGCTACTTTGGTATAAATTTCGTATGATTTTGGGTTTTTAAATGTCAATTTTAATTTTAAAATGGCTGCCGTTTGGGGCTGCTGGTGTGGTGTGGGAGCAGCATCCCCAAATAGAGGATCATGGTAACAGAAATTGTCAACGTGATGATGATTTGATGTTGCACTCGACCTTGAACATAAGTACTAGTACGGTCTCACAATTTTTTTAATCATTATACTTTGCAACATTTAGCGCGGATGCGCCAAATTCAGAGATAGATCATGATCATGGTAACAAATTTTCAACGTGATGATGATTTGATGTTGCACTCGGGCTTGAACAGAAGTACTACTACTGTCTCACAAATTCTTTATCATTATACTTTGCGAGATTTAGCGGATGCGCCAAATTCAGAGATAGATCATGATCATGGTAACACACTTTTCAATGTAATGATGATTTGATGTTGCACTCGACCTTGAACATAAGTCCTAGTACGGTATCACAATTTTGTATCATTATACTTTGCAAGTTTTAGCGGATGCGCCCATTTTCAGAGGTAGATCATGATCATGGTAACAAATTTTAAACGTGATGATGATTTGATGTTGCACTCGACCATGAACAGAAGTACTACTACTGTCTCACAATTTCTTTATCATTATACTTTGCCAGATTTAGCGGATGCGCCAAATTTAGAGATAGATCATGATCATGGTAACAAATTTTAACGTGATGATGATTTGATGTTGCACTCGGGCTTGAACAGAAGTACTAGTACGGTCACTAATTTTTTTAGCATTATACTTTGCAACGAATGCACCAATTTCAGGTGCATGTCACCAGATCTGTGTCCGATGATGATCATGGTAGTAACCGATGTTCAACTTGATGATGATTTGATTTTACAGTCGGCCTTGAACAGAGGTACTAGTACGGTCTCACAATTTTTTATCATTATACTTGTACCTTAGCGAAATTCAAAATCTCATAGCGGCAAAACTTCCCGCCCACAAAATACAAAAATTTCACACGCTTCCAAATTCCCATTCTACCCCTGTGGAGATGACAGCAAAGTCGGTTGGTGAGGGGTTTGGCCGTCATTTTTTCGATCACCACCTCCCTAGCCCGGAAACCCTCCCAAAAAAATACATTTCCTTCAGTCTCTCATCTGAGACCACCCACCGGAACTTCTCAAGTCCCTCTCTCTACCACCTCCACGACCACCGCACCGGAACATCCCCGCGGACTTCCTGGCCTACCCGAGCCCTCGCGATCCTCGTCATCCGGCTGCCTGCCGGAGCCGCTTCATCGACGCCGTCATCAACCGGACCGGATCATCCCCGCCGAACCTCGAAACCATATATGCTCATCCAGCAGTCTACCGCAGTCGCTTCAGCTGCGGCATCGTCCACCCCACCGGAGCCGCTTCGCCGGATCCGTCGTCCACCGCATCGGATCTTGCTCACCGACACCGCTGTGCATGAACCGGATCTGCTTCACCGGCGCCGTGCATGATCTAAACTCTTCTACTGTCGCTTTTCTATTGCTTGCCTGCAAGTTCTTGTTTAATCTTGGGGGAACCTGTTTGTGCTAACGACGCGCCGTTACGTTTTTGCAGATGAGATGAGTAATCATGAAGTGTAATGGCCGTCTCTCCAACCCCAAGTAGCACATGTAGCGTACTTCATCACCGGATCTATCAACCCCAGCAAGATCTGCTGTGACTCCCACAGAGTGCTTCTCCTAATGTAAGTCCCTTGTTTTAGCGCCATGTTCTGGGTTCAGATGCTTGTTTGTCTGAAGCTCTTTTAGTTCATTCCTAGCTATGACCGTAACACGTTGCTATTTTCTACTTCATTGCTAACTTTAAGCGATTGAACATTTTGGTTTGCATTCCCTGCTCTGTAGATGTAGCCATCATAACTTCTATCTTGCTCAGTCGTTGTTACAAAAATTATACTGTAGGTATTATAGTAACATCCTGCTATTATTTAGTTCATGGCCAATTTTAAGTAATTGCACATGTTGGTTCGCATTCCCTGCTCTATAGCTTTTGGCATCGTAACTTCTATATTTGGTTTACATTCCCTGCTCTGTAGATCTAGCCATCATAACTTTATCTTGCTCAGTCGTTGTTACAAAAATTATGGCCTGCTACTATGTTGTTTGTGCCAATTTTTTACTCCATGAACATGTTGGCTTGCATTCCCTGTACTACAGGTGATGCCATTGTTTTTTATCTAGTTCATTGTAAGCTAACAAAGTAAGGACTTAGTTTAGCATGCTATCACTCTGCTATCTAGCCTGTAGTACAAATAAACTTGTCATACTACTAGATAATAATTTTGCGTGCCATCTTGTTCTTCAAAAGCTGCATTATTGACTTGTTTCTCTGACTTGGCATGACGCTCACATATGGAAAGCTGAACATATTGGTTTGCATTCCCTCTTATACAAGTTCACAGGTGATCCCACTATATTCTGTATCTGGTCCATCCTAAGCTCCAGCGTTAACTATCCTCCATGTGTTGCTCATTACAAGTTTATATCCCGAAACATCTTGATTTGCATCCCCTTCACTATAAGTTCAGGAGTATTATTTAGTTCACGGCCAAAATGAAGTAATTGCACTTGGCACATGTTGGTTCACATTCCCTCCTCTTTAGCTTTTGCCATCGTAACTTCTATTTTTGGTTTACATTCCCTGCTCTGTAGATGTAGCCATCATAACTTCATCTTGCTCAGTCGTTGTTACAAAATTTATAGCCTGCTACTATGTTGTTCATGCCAATTTTGTACTCCCTGAACATGTTGGTTTGCATGGGACTCGACAGTAGTAAGTCTGCTGTTTTATTCTAACATGCTCTGTTATATTGGCTGTTGGTATGCGGCATGCACTCTTTGTTTGCTTATTGTGCGCATTACAATGATCTTGTTATAACGACGAAATGATGAGTTCCAAATTCTTTGGCAAACAATATTGTAGTGTCTTTGCCTTTCCATTGTTGCTGTCTTAACTTGTAATGTCTTTGTTTCAGATATAGGTGCTGCATGGACAACTTAAAAGATTGCCGGATCGCTTCATTGTATTGCTAGGTTTAATTACCATTCAATTTCTCTGGGTTCTGTAATATTTTTTTCAATGCCTTGCAGCTGATGTAATATTTAGTTAGTTTTTATAGTTCTTTCGCGCATTTTTTCTTTGGTGCTTGTGGTAAGTGAGGCTATCCGACAGAAATCAACTAAATCACGAATTCCCATCCCTTAAACGGCCCAATTAAGCGAAATCACATATGTGCCTGCCCGCAAAATCCTAAAGCGCATATTATGCCGGCATATAAACAAAGACCTAAACAAAGTGGCCCACTTACTTCTTGGGCCAGCCCATTTGATTTACGGTGGACCCCACACACTAATTGGGCTGGCCCACTTGCTTTAAGGTGGACCCCACCAACTACTGGGCCGGCCCACTAATTAGTTGGGCCAGCCCATTTGCTTTTTGGGGGACCCCACATAGTAAATGGGCCGGCCCTTTAAGAGGAAAGTGGGACCCACCTGTGTTTTTGGCCCGGCCCATTATCTTGTTGGGCCGGCCCACTTGCTAAATTGTGGACCCCACATACTAGTTGGGCCGGCCCTTTAACAGAAAAGTGGGGCCCACCTGCGCTTATTGGGCCGGCCCACTATCTTGTTGGGCCGGCCCACTTGCTCTATGGTGGTCCCACATGGTAAATGGGCCGGCCCTTTAAGTGGAAAGTGGGACCCACCTGTGTTTTTGGCCCGGCCCACTATCTTGTTGGGCCGGCCCACTTTCTATATGGTGGACCCCACATACCAAATGGGCCGGCCCATTAACAGGAATGTGGGACCCACCTGTGTTTTGGCCCGGCCCACTATCTTGGTGGGCCACCCCACTGGCTATATGGTGGGCCCCACATATTAAATGGGCCGGGCCTTTAACAGGAAAGTGGGACCCACCTGTGTTTTTGGCCCGGCCCACTTGCTATATGGTGGACCCCACAAACTAAATGGGCCGATCCTTTAACTGGAAAGTGGGACCCACCTGTGTTTTTGGCCCGGCCCACTAGCTTGTTGGGCCAGCCCACTTGCTATACGGTGGACCCCACACACTAAATGGGCCGGCCTTTTAACAGGAAAGTGGGACCCACCTGTGTTTTTGGCCCGGCCCACTTGCTTCTTGGGCCGGCCCAGTTGCTGTAAGGTGGACCCCACATGTTAAATGGGCCGGCCCATTTAAGTTTTGACCAGTCAACATTAGAGGTTAGGCCCGGCCCACTTAACTAATGGACCAGCCCAGCTTTATAGTTGACCGGTCAAACTATGTCATCTGGCCCGGCCCGCTTAAGACGTGGCAGGCCTCGTGTGGGCCTACCATCTACCACGGGGTTTCAGCCGGTTAACGCCGTTAATCGCGCATACTGCGTCTGCCACGTGTCAGTTTGCATGACGTCAGCAGTGAACGGGCTCCCGAAAACACTTCCGCAACGGTCCGATTTTCCGTGGCGGAAGGGCGCCCAAGCGCGACGGACCGAAAAAATCGTCGTTGGACTTTGCCTGACGCAGTTTCGACAACGGAACCCATATCGTCGGGTTAGGCCCATAGGCGACGAAAAATGCCCCTTAGTTGACGATTTTGGGACGTTGTCTATCAGAACTTTTCTTGTAGTGTACGGGGTTCGAACAACCCCATTTCTAATCCAAGATTTTTTTCGACCTCATCCAATGGCCTCAAACTATAGGCCGGGTTAGCATCTAGTGCAGTATGTGTGAGAATGTATGCACTATGTGTGCTATAACTTGTGTGTCTTTCAAATTTGAACCAAATTTGAATAAGTTTGAAATATTTGAAATGGGGCTTTTGGCTTAAACGTTTGAAACCCAAAACGACTTCTCCTCATGCTAGACTTCATAAGACCGAGTTTAGGGTTAGGGGGTAGATACATGATTTGTCTGGTTTGAATATGTCTAAACCTTGTTTATCAACTTGAATGCTTACTATATGACATAAGAAGACCATGTGCTTTTGTTTTTCATTTTTCTATTTTTTTAAGAATTTTATGCACATTTGATTCTGGTCAAATCCTAGGTTCAACCAAGATTTAAACAAGTTTCAAGCATGAAAATGAAAACGTAATCCAAGATCCTTCTTAATTAGTCACTCTAAAATATATGAAGCTTTTGGGACGTACTTGAAATTTCCATGTTTGAAACCCAAAACCAATTCTCTTCATGATTGACTTCATAAGACAGAGTTTAGGGGTAGGGGTAGATATACACATGATTTTTCTGGTTTGAATATGTCTAGACCTTGTTTATCAACTTGAGTGTTTACTATATGACATAATTAAGAAGGCTATGTGCTTTGGTTTTTCATTCTTTAGATTTTTTGTCTGAATTTTTATGCCCATTTGAATCTTGGTCAAATCCTAGGTTTGACCAAAATTTAAATAAGTTTAAAACATGGAAATGAAAAGGTAAAAGCATCGATCCTTCTTAGTCGCTCTAAAATGAAGCTGAATTTTGGGAGGTTTTTGAAATTTCCATGTTTGAAACCTAAAACCACTTATCTTCATGCTTGACTTCGTCATAAGACAGAGTTTAGGGGTTTTAGGGGGTAGATACATGATTTGTCTCTAGCTAGTTTGAATATGTCTAGACCTTGTTTATCAACTTTAATGCTTACTATATGACATATAAGAAGACTATGTGCGCTTTGGTTTTTCATTTTTCGGTTTTTTTATTTTATGCCCATTTGAATCTTGGTCAAATCCTAGATTTGACCAAGATTTAAACAAGTTTAAAACATGGAAATGAAAAGGTAAGCATCGATCCTTCTTAGTCGCTCTAAAATGAAGCTGAATTTTGGAGGTTTTTGAAATTTCCATGTTTGAAACCCAAAACCACTTCTCTTCATGCTTGACTTCATAAGACGAAGTTAGGGTCGATAGGGGGTAGATACATGATTTGTCTTGTTTGAATATGTCTAGACCTTGTTTATCAACTTGAATGCTTACTAGCTATATGACATAAGAGGACTATGTGCATTGGTATTTCATTTTTTGATTTTTATGCCCATTTGAGAATCTTGGTAAAATCCTAGGTTTGTTGAGCAAGATTTAAACAAGTTTAACATGTGAAAATGATAAGGTAATTAAGTCTGGATCTTTCTCTTAGTAACTCTAAAATGAAGCTTTTGGGAGGTTCTTGAATTTACCATGTTTGAAACCCAAAACCACCGTACTTCTTTTCATGCTTGACTTCATAAGACAGAGTTTAGGGTTAGGGGTAGATACATGATTTTTCTGGTTTGAATATGTCTAGACCATGTTTATCAACTTGAATGCTTACTATATGACATAAAAGGCTATGTGCTTTGGTTTTTCATTCTTTCGATTTTTTTCTGAAATTTTATGCCCATTTGAATCTTGGTCAAATCCTAGGTTCGACCAAGATTTAAACAAGTTTAAAACATGACAATGAAAAGGTAATTAATCATGGATCCTTCTTAATTAACCAGCCAGTCTAATTAAAATGAAGCTTTTTGGGAGGTTTTTGAAATTTCCATGTTTGAAACCCAAAACCACACTTCTCTGCTTCATGCTTGACTTCATATATAATTAAGACAAAGTTTAGGGTTAGGGGGTACATGATTTGTCTGGTTTGAATATGTCTAGACCTTGTTTATGAACTTTTGAATGCTTACTATATATATGTATGTGACATAAGAAAACTATGTGCTTTGGTTTTTCATTTTTCTGATTTTTCTTGTAATTTTGATGCACATTTGAATCTTGGTCAAATCCTAGGTTTGACCAAGATTTAAACAAGTATAGAACATGGAAATGAAAATGGAAGCATGTATCCTTCTTAGTCACCCTAAAATGAAGTTTTTGGGAGGTTTTTGAAATTTCCATGTTTGAAACCCAAAACCACTTATCTTCATGCTTGACTTCGTCATAAGACAGAGTTTAGGGGTTAGGGGGTAGATACATGATCTGTCTAGCTAGTTTGAATATGTCCAGACCTTGTTTATCAACTTTAATGCTTACTATATGACATATAAGAAGACTATGTGCGCTTTGGTTTTTCATTTTTCTGTTTTTTTATTTTATGCCCATTTGAATCTTGGTCAAATCCTAGAGATTGACTTCATAATACAGAGTTTAGGGTTAGGGGTAGATATACACATGATTTTTCTGGTTTGAATATGTCTAGACCTTGTTTATCAACTTGAGTGTTTACTATATGACATAATTAAGAAGGCTATGTGCTTTGATTTTTCATTCTTTAGATTTTTTGTCTGAATTTAATTTTATGCCCATTTGAATCTTGGTCAAATCCTAGGTTTGACCAAGATTTAAATAAGTTTAAAACATGGAAATGAAAAGGTAAAGCATCGATCCTTCTTAGTCGCTCTAAAATGAAGCTGAATTTTGGGAGGTTTTTGAAATTTCCATGTTTGAAACCCAAAACCACTTCTCTTCATGCTTGACTTCATAAGACGAAGTTCAGGGTCGATAGGGGGTAGATACATGATTTGTCTGGTTAATTTGGATATATCTAGACCTTGTTTATCAACTTGAATGCTTACGATATGACATAAGAACACTATGTGCTTTTTTTTATTTTTTTTGTGCCCATTTGAATCTTGGTCAAATCCTAGGTTTGACCAAGATTTAAACAAGTATAGAACATGAAAATGAAAAGGGAAGCCTGTATCCTTCTTACTCACCCTAAAATGAAGTTTTGGGAGGTTTTTGAAATGTCCATGTTTGAAACCCAAAACCACTTCTCTTCATTCTTGACTTCTTAAGACATAGTTTAGGGGTTAGCGGGTAGATACATGATTAGTATGGTTTGAATATGTCTAGACCTTGTTTATCAACTTTAATGCTTACTACATGACATAAGAAGACTATGTGCTTTGGTTTTTCATTTTTCTGTTTTTTTTTGAATTTTCTGCCAATTTTGTTTGACCAAGATTTAGACAAGTTTTACACGTGAAAATGAATAAGTAAGCCTGGATCCTTCTTAGTCACTCCAAAATGTACCAATTGATAGGTGCGTTAACTTTGCTTCATGGAAAAAATAATGTCATGTAAATGAGTTAACTTGGATTTCCTACCCTTGAATCCATAGGAAACTTTGTTCTAATGCACTATAATAATCAACCGAGTTTTTACACCAACAGGTCTGTCACTTACGTGTGGTGCCCATGCGTGAGGTCCCACACTTGATGAGCACAAGTCACGTGCAATAGGTACGCAAACTCCCAGCCATTTTCTTTGTCAAGAGAAGACGCATCAGGATGCGTATTGGAAGTCTGTGGGTCCTTCTGGATCCTTCGGTCGTCCCTCTCAAAAAAAAAAACAAATCTCTCTCATTTCTCGGCCTCGCTCGACTCGCTCGCTCGCTCGCTCGCTCGCACCTCCTGCTCACTGACAAACCCTGCACAAAAGTCAACATCATCACCCGAAAAAGGGGAGACACCATAATTCTCTCCCTTCTTCTCTCCTTCCGAGTGATCCCTCTTCCTCCGAGTTTCACTCGACGGGCAAACACACATGTGCTGCATAGTAATAATAAAAAGGTAGAAAAATCGACCAACGAATCCATAATTAAATAGGTTAAACTAGGGTTTTGCCCAGTACTACAGATCAAGGTTCAAAAAATCCAACTACGGGGTTCGAACAACCCCATTTCTAATCCAAGATTTTTTTTCGACTCTTCATCCAATGGCCTCAAACTATAGGCCGGGTTAGCATCTAGTGCAGTATGTGTGAGAATGTATGCACTATGTGTGCTATAACTTGTGTGTCTTTCAAATTTGAACCAAATTTGAATAAGTTTGAAATATTTGAAATGGGGCTTTTGGCTTAAACGTTTGAAACCCAAAACGACTTCTCCTCATGCTAGACTTCATAAGACCGAGTTTAGGGTTAGGGGGTAGATACATGATTTGTTTGGTTTGAATATGTCTAAACCTTGTTTATCAACTTGAATGCTTACTATATGACTTAAGAAGACCATGTGCTTTTGTTTTTCATTTTTCTATTTTTTTAAGAATTTTATGCACATTTGATTCTGGTCAAATCCTAGGTTCAACCAAGATTTAAACAAGTTTCAAGCATGAAAATGAAAACGTAATCCAAGATCCTTCTTAATTAGTCACTCTAAAATATATGAAGCTTTTGGGACGCACTTGAAATTTCCATGTTTGAAACCCAAAACCAATTCTCTTCATGATTGACTTCATAAGACAGAGTTTAGGGGTAGGGGTAGATATACACATGATTTTTCTGGTTTGAATATGTCTAGACCTTGTTTATCAACTTGAGTGTTTACTATATGACATAATTAAGAAGGCTATGTGCTTTGGTTTTTCATTCTTTAGATTTTTTGTCTGAATTTTTATGCCCATTTGAATCTTGGTCAAATCCTAGGTTTGACCAAGATTTAAATAAGTTTAAAACATGGAAATGAAAAGGTAAAAGCATCGATCCTTCTTAGTCGCTCTAAAATGAAGCTGAATTTTGGGAGGTTTTTGAAATTTCCATGTTTGAAACCTAAAACCACTTATCTTCATGCTTGACTTCGTCATAAGACAGAGTTTAGGGGTTTTAGGGGGTAGATACATGATTTGTCTCTAGCTAGTTTGAATATGTCTAGACCTTGTTTATCAACTTTAATGCTTACTATATGACATATAAGAAGACTATGTGCGCTTTGGTTTTTCATTTTTCGGTTTTTTTTATTTTATGCCCATTTGAATCTTGGTCAAATCCTAGATTTGACCAAGATTTAAACAAGTTTAAAACATGGAAATGAAAAGGTAAGCATCGATCCTTCTTAGTCGCTCTAAAATGAAGCTGAATTTTGGGAGGTTTTTGAAATTTCCATGTTTGAAACCCAAAACCACTTCTCTTCATGCTTGACTTCATAAGACGAAGTTTAGGGTCGATAGGGGTAGATACATGATTTGTCTTGTTTGAATATGTCTAGACCTTGTTTATCAACTTGAATGCTTACTAGCTATATGACATAAGAGGACTATGTGCATTGGTATTTCATTTTTTGATTTTTATGCCCATTTGAGAATCTTGGTAAAATCCTAGGTTTGTTGAGCAAGATTTAAACAAGTTTAACATGTGAAAATGATAAGGTAATTAAGTCTGGATCTTTCTCTTAGTAACTCTAAAATGAAGCTTTTGGGAGGTTCTTGAATTTACCATGTTTGAAACCCAAAACCACCGTACTTCTTTTCATGCTTGACTTCATAAGACAGAGTTTAGGGTTAGGGGTAGATACATGATTTTTCTGGTTTGAATATGTCTAGACCATGTTTATCAACTTGAATGCTTACTATATGACATAAGAAGGCTATGTGCTTTGGTTTTTCATTCTTTCGATTTTTTTCTGAATTTTTATGCCCATTTGAATCTTGGTCAAATCCTAGGTTCGACCAAGATTTAAACAAGTTTAAAACATGACAATGAAAAGGTAATTAATCATGGATCCTTCTTAATTAACCAGCCAGTCTAATTAAAATGAAGCTTTTTGGGAGGTTTTTGAAATTTCCAAGTTTGAAACCCAAAACCACACTTCTCTGCTTCATGCTTGACTTCATATATAATTAAGAAAAAGTTTAGGGTTAGGAGGTACATGATTTGTCTGGTTTGAATATGTCTAGACCTTGTTTATGAACTTTTGAATGCTTACTATATATATGTATGTGACATAAGAAAACTATGTGCTTTGGTTTTTCATTTTTCTGATTTTTTTTGGAATTTTGATGCACATTTGAATCTTGGTCAAATCCTAGGTTTGACCAAGATTTAAACAAGTATAGAACATGGAAATGAAAATGGAAGCATGTATCCTTCTTAGTCACCCTAAAATTAATGAAGTTTTTGGGAGGTTTTTGAAATTTCCATGTTTGAAACCCAAAACCACTTATCTTCATGCTTGACTTCGTCATAAGACAGAGTTTAGGGGTTAGGGGGTAGATACATGATTTGTCTAGCTAGTTTGAATATGTCCAGACCTTGTTTATCAACTTTAATGCTTACTATATGACATATAAGAAGACTATGTGCGCTTTGGTTTTTCATTTTTCTGTTTTTTTATTTTATGCCCATTTGAATCTTGGTCAAATCCTAGAGATTGACTTCATAATACAGAGTTTAGGGTTAGGGGTAGATATACAGATGATTTTTCTGGTTTGAATATGTCTAGACCTTGTTTATCAACTTGAGTGTTTACTATATGACATAATTAAGAAGGCTATGTGCTTTGGTTTTTCATTCTTTAGATTTTTTGTCTGAATTTTTATGCCCATTTGAATCTTGGTCAAATCCTAGGTTTGACCAAGATTTAAATAAGTTTAAAACATGGAAATGAAAAGGTAAAAGCATCGATCCTTCTTAGTCGCTCTAAAATGAAGCTGAATTTTGGGAGGTTTTTGAAATTTCCATGTTTGAAACCCAAAACCACTTCTCTTCATGCTTGACTTCATAAGACGAAGTTTAGGGTCGATAGGGGGTAGATACATGATTTGTCTGGTTAATTTGGATATATCTAGACCTTGTTTATCAACTTGGATTTCCTACCCTTGAATCCATAGGAAACTTTGTTCTAATGCACTATAATAATCAACCGAGTTTTTAGACCAACAGGTCTGTCACTTACGTGTGGTGCCCATGCGTGAGGTCCCACACTTCAGTGAGCACAAGTCACGTGCAATAGGTACGCAAACTCCCAGCCATTTTCTTTGTCAAGAGAAGACGCATCAGGATGCGTATTGGAAGTCTGTGGGTCCTTCTGGATCCTTCGGTCGTCCCTCTCAAAAAAAAAACAAATCTCTCTCATTCTCGGCCTCGCTCGACTCGCTCGCTCGCTCGCACCTCCTGCTCACTGACAAACCCTGCACAAAAGTCAACATCATCACCCGAAAAAGGGGAGACACCATAATTCTCTCACTTCTTCTCTCCTTCCGAGTGATCCCTCTTCCTCCGAGTTTCACTCGACGGGAAAACACACATGTGCTGCATAGTAATAATAAAAAGGTAGAAAAATCGACCTACGAATCTATAATTAAATAGGTTAAACTAGGGTTTTGCCCAGTACTACAGATCAAGGTTCAAAAAATCCAACTACGGGGTTCGAACAACCCCATTTCTAATCCAAGATTTTTTTCGACCTCATCCAATGGCCTCAAACTATAGGCCGGGTTAGCATCTAGTGCAGTATGTGTGAGAATGTATGCACTATGTGTGCTATAACTTGTGTGTCTTTCAAATTTGAACCAAATTTGAATAAGTTTGAAATATTTGAAATGGGGCTTTTGGCATAAACGTTTGAAACCCAAAACGACTTCTCCTCATGCTAGACTTCATAAGACCGAGTTTAGGGTTAGGGGGTAGATACATGATTTGTCTGGTTTGAATATGTCTAAACCTTGTTTATCAACTTGAATGCTTACTATATGACATAAGAAGACCATGTGCTTTTGTTTTTCATTTTTCTATTTTTTTAAGAATTTTATGCACATTTGATTCTGGTCAAATCCTAGGTTCAACCAAGATTTAAACAAGTTTCAAGCATGAAAATAAAAACGTAATCCAAGATCCTTCTTAATTAGTCACTCTAAAATATATGAAGCTTTTGGGACGTACTTGAAATTTCCATGTTTGAAACCCAAAACCAATTCTCTTCATGATTGACTTCATAAGACAGAGTTTAGGGGTAGGGGTAGATATACACATGATTTTTCTGGTTTGAATATGTCTAGACCTTGTTTATCAACTTGAGTGTTTACTATATGACATAATTAAGAAGGCTATGTGCTTTGGTTTTTCATTCTTTAGATTTTTTGTCTGAATTTTTATGCCCATTTGAATCTTGGTCAAATCCTAGGTTTGACCAAAATTTAAATAAGTTTAAAACATGGAAATGAAAAGGTAAAAGCATCGATCCTTCTTAGTCGCTCTAAAATGAAGCTGAATTTTGGGAGGTTTTTGAAATTTCCATGTTTGAAACCTAAAACCACTTATCTTCATGCTTGACTTCGTCATAAGACAGAGTTTAGGGGTTTTAGGGGGTAGATACATGATTTGTCTCTAGCTAGTTTGAATATGTCTAGACCTTGTTTATCAACTTTAATGCTTACTATATGACATATAAGAAGACTATGTGCGCTTTGGTTTTTCATTTTTCGGTTTTTTTTATTTTATGCCCATTTGAATCTTGGTCAAATCCTAGATTTGACCAAGATTTAAACAAGTTTAAAACATGGAAATGAAAAGGTAAGCATCGATCCTTCTTAGTCGCTCTAAAATGAAGCTGAATTTTGGGAGGTTTTTGAAATTTCCATGTTTGAAACCCAAAACCACTTCTCTTCATGCTTGACTTCATAAGACGAAGTTTAGGGTCGATAGGGGGTAGATACATGATTTGTCTTGTTTGAATATGTCTAGACCTTGTTTATCAACTTGAATGCTTACTAGCTATATGACATAAGAGGACTATGTGCATTGGTATTTCATTTTTTGATTTTTATGCCCATTTGAGAATCTTGGTAAAATCCTAGGTTTGTTGAGCAAGATTTAAACAAGTTTAACATGTGAAAATGATAAGGTAATTAAGTCTGGATCTTTCTCTTAGTAACTCTAAAATGAAGCTTTTGGGAGGTTCTTGAATTTACCATGTTTGAAACCCAAAACCATCGTACTTCTTTTCATGCTTGACTTCATAAGACAGAGTTTAGGGTTAGGGGTAGATACATGATTTTTCTGGTTTGAATATGTCTAGACCATGTTTATCAACTTGAATGCTTACTATATGACATAAGAAGGCTATGTGCTTTGGTTTTTCATTCTTTCGAATTTTTCGAATTTTTATGCCCATTTGAATCTTGGTCAAATCCTAGGTTCGACCAAGATTTAAACTAGATTAAAACATGACAATGAAAAGGTAATTAATCCTGGATCCTTCTTAATTAACCAGCCAGTCTAATTAAAATGAAGCTTTTTGGGAGGTTTTTGAAATTTCCATGTTTGAAACCCAAAACCACACTTCTCTGCTTCATGCTTGACTTCATATATAATTAAGACAAAGTTTAGGGTTAGGAGGTACATGATTTGTCTGGTTTGAATATGTCTAGACCTTGTTTATGAACTTTTGAATGCTTACTATATATATGTATGTGACATAAGAAAACTATGTGCTTTGGTTTTTCATTTTTCTGATTTTTTTTGGAATTTTGATGCACATTTGAATCTTGGTCAAATCCTAGGTTTGACCAAGATTTAAACAAGTATAGAACATGGAAATGAAAATGGAAGCATGTATCCTTCTTAGTCACCCTAAAATGAAGTTTTTGGGAGGTTTTTGAAATTTCCATGTTTGAAACCCAAAACCACTTATCTTCATGCTTGACTTCGTCATAAGACAGAGTTTAGGGGTTAGGGGGTAGATACATGATTTGTCTAGCTAGTTTGAATATGTCCAGACCTTGTTTATCAACTTTAATGCTTACTATATGACATATAAGAAGACTATGTGCGCTTTGGTTTTTCATTTTTCTGTTTTTTTATTTTATGCCCATTTGAATCTTGGTCAAATCCTAGAGATTGACTTCATAATACAGAGTTTAGGGTTAGGGGTAGATATACACATGATTTTTCTGGTTTGAATATGTCTAGACCTTGTTTATCAACTTGAGTGTTTACTATATGACATAATTAAGAAGGCTATGTGCTTTGGTTTTTCATTCTTTAGATTTTTTGTCTGAATTTAATTTTATGCCCATTTGAATCTTGGTCAAATCCTAGGTTTGACCAAGATTTAAATAAGTTTAAAACATGGAAATGAAAAGGTAAAGCATCGATCCTTCTTAGTCGCTCTAAAATGAAGCTGAATTTTGGGAGGTTTTTGAAATTTCCATGTTTGAAACCCAAAACCACTTCTCTTCATGCTTGACTTCATAAGACGAAGTTCAGGGTCGATAGGGGGTAGATACATGATTTGTCTGGTTAATTTGGATATATCTAGACCTTGTTTATCAACTTGAATGCTTACGATATGACATAAGAACACTATGTGCTTTTTTTTATTTTTTTGTGCCCATTTGAATCTTGGTCAAATCCTAGGTTTGACCAAGATTTAAACAAGTATAGAACATGAAAATGAAAAGGGAAGCCTGTATCCTTCTTACTCACCGTAAAATGAAGTTTTGGGAGGTTTTTGAAATGTCCATGTTTGAAACCCAAAATCACTTCTCTTCATTCTTGACTTCTTAAGACATAGTTTAGGGGTTAGCGGGTAGATACATGATTAGTATGGTTTGAATATGTCTAGACCTTGTTTATCAACTTTAATGCTTACTACATGACATAAGAAGACTATGTGCTTTGGTTTTTCATTTTTCTGTTTTTTTTTTTTGAATTTTCTGCCAATTTTGTTTGACCAAGATTTAGACAAGTTTTACACGTGAAAATGAATAAGTAAGCCTGGATCCTTCTTAGTCACTCCAAAATGTACCAATTGATAGGTGCGTTAACTTTGCTTCATGGAAAAAATAATGTCATGTAAATGAGTTAACTTGGATTTCCTACCCTTGAATCCATAGGAAACTTTGTTCTAATGCACTATAATAATCAACCGAGTTTTTACACCAACAGGTCTGTCACTTACGTGTGGTGCCCATGCGTGAGGTCCCACACTTCAGTGAGCACAAGTCACGTGCAACAGGTACGCAAACTCCCAGCCATTTTCTTTGTCAAGAGAAGACGCATCAGGATGCGTATTGGAAGTCTGTGGGTCCTTCTGGATCCTTCGGTCGTCCCTCTCAAAAAAAAACAAATCTCTCTCATTCTCGGCCTCGCTCGACTCGCTCGCTCGCTCGCTCGCTCGCACCTCCTGCTCACTGACAAACCCTGCACAAAAGTCAACATCATCACCCGAAAAAGGGGAGACACCATAATTCTCTCCCTTCTTCTCTCCTTCCGAGTGATCCCTCTTCCTTCGAGTTTCACTCGACGGGCAAACACACATGTGCTGCATAGTAATAATAAAAAGGTAGAAAAATCGACCAACGAATCCATAATTAAATAGGTTAAACTAGGGTTTTGCCCAGTACTACAGATCAAGGTTCAAAAAATCCAACTACGGGGTTCGAACAACCCCATTTCTAATCCAAGATTTTTTTCGACCTCATCCAATGGCCTCAAACTATAGGCCGGGTTAGCATCTAGTGCAGTATGTGTGAGAATGTATGCACTATGTGTGCTATAACTTGTGTGTCTTTCAAATTTGAACCAAATTTGAATAAGTTTGAAATATTTGAAATGGGGCTTTTGGCTTAAACGTTTGAAACCCAAAACGACTTCTCCTCATGCTAGACTTCATAAGACCGAGTTTAGGGTTAGGGGGTAGATACATGATTTGTTTGGTTTGAATATGTCTAAACCTTGTTTATCAACTTGAATGCTTACTATATGACTTAAGAAGACCATGTGCTTTTGTTTTTCATTTTTCTATTTTTTTAAGAATTTTATGCACATTTGATTCTGGTCAAATCCTAGGTTCAACCAAGATTTAAACAAGTTTCAAGCATGAAAATGAAAACGTAATCCAAGATCCTTCTTAATTAGTCACTCTAAAATATATGAAGCTTTTGGGACGTACTTGAAATTTCCATGTTTGAAACCTAAAACCACTTATCTTCATGCTTGACTTCGTCATAAGACAGAGTTTAGGGGTTTTAGGGGGTAGATACATGATTTGTCTAGCTAGTTTGAATATGTCTAGACCTTGTTTATCAACTTTAATGCTTACTATATGACATATAAGAAGACTATGTGCGCTTTGGTTTTTCATTTTTCGGTTTTTTTTATTTTATGCCCATTTGAATCTTGGTCAAATCCTAGATTTGACCAAGATTTAAACAAGTTTAAAACATGGAAATGAAAAGGTAAGCATCGATCCTTCTTAGTCGCTCTAAAATGAAGCTGAATTTTGGGAGGTTTTTGAAATTTCCATGTTTGAAACCCAAAACCACTTCTCTTCATGCTTGACTTCATAAGACGAAGTTTAGGGTCGATAGGGGGTAGATACATGATTTGTCTTGTTTGAATATGTCTAGACCTTGTTTATCAACTTGAATGCTTACTAGCTATATGACATAAGAGGACTATGTGCATTGGTATTTCATTTTTTGATTTTTATGCCCATTTGAGAATCTTGGTAAAATCCTAGGTTTGTTGAGCAAGATTTAAACAAGTTTAACATGTGAAAATGATAAGGTAATTAAGTCTGGATCTTTCTCTTAGTAACTCTAAAATGAAGCTTTTGGGAGGTTCTTGAATTTACCATGTTTGAAACCCAAAACCACCGTACTTCTTTTCATGCTTGACTTCATAAGACAGAGTTTAGGGTTAGGGGTAGATACATGATTTTTCTGGTTTGAATATGTCTAGACCATGTTTATCAACTTGAATGCTTACTATATGACATAAGAAGGCTATGTGCTTTGGTTTTTCATTCTTTCGATTTTTTCTGAATTTTTATGCCCATTTGAATCTTGGTCAAATCCTAGGTTCGACCAAGATTTAAACAAGTTTAAAACATGACAATGAAAAGGTAATTAATCATGGATCCTTCTTAATTAACCAGCCAGTCTAATTAAAATGAAGCTTTTTGGGAGGTTTTTGAAATTTCCATGTTTGAAACCCAAAACCACACTTCTCTGCTTCATGCTTGACTTCATATATAATTAAGACAAAGTTTAGGGTTAGGGGTACATGATTTGTCTGGTTTGAATATGTCTAGACCTTGTTTATGAACTTGAATGCTTACTATATGACATAAGAAGACTATGTGCTTTGGTTTTTTATTTTATTTATTTTTTATTTTATGCCCATTTGAATATTGGTTAAATCCTAGGTTTGAACAAGATTTAAACAAGTTTAAAACATGAAAATGAAAAGGTAAGCCTGGATCCTTCTTAACTAGTCACTCTAAAATGAAGCTTTAATTTTGGGAGGTTTTTGAAATTTCCATGTTTGAAACCCAAAACCACTTCTCTTCATGCTTGACTTCATAAGACGAAGTTTAGGGTCGATAGGGGGTAGATACATGATTTGTCTGGTTTGAATATGTCTAGACCATGTTTATCAAATCCTAGGTTTGACCAAGATTTAAACAAGTTTAAAACATGAAAATGAAAAGGGAAGCATGTGTCCTTCTTAGTCACTCTAAAATGAAGTTTTTGGGCGGTTTTTGAAATTTCCATGTTTGAAACCCAAAACCACTTCTCTTCATGCTTGACTTCATAAGACATAGTTTAGGGGTTAGGGGGTAGATACATGATTTGTATGGTTTGAATATGTCTAGACCATGTTTATCAACTTTAATGCTTACTATATGACATAAGAAGACTATGTGCTTTGGTTTTTCATTTTTCTGAATTTTTTTTAGAATTTTGATGCACATTTGAATCTTGGTCAAATCCTAGGTTTGACCAAGATTTAAACAAGTATATATAGAACATGAAAATGAAAAGGGAAGCCTGTATCCTTCTTAGTCACCCTAAAATGAAGTTTTTGGGAGGTTTTTGAAATTTCCATGTTTGAAACCCAAAACCACTTATCTTCATGCTTGAGCAAGATTTGACCAAGATTTAAACAAGTTTAAATCATGAAAATGGGAAGGTAAGCCTGGATCCTTCTTAGTCGCTCTAAAATGAAGCTTTTGGGATGTTCTTGAAATTTCCATGTTTGAAACCCGGCCAAAACGACTTTTCTTCATGCTAGACTTCATAAGATCGACACGGGGTACATATATACATGATTTGTCTGGTTTGGATATATCTAGACCTTGTTTATCAACTTGAATGCTTACGATATGACATAAGAACACTATGTGCTTTTTGTTTTTCATTTTTTGTGCCTATTTGTATCTTGGTCAAATCCTAGGTTTGACCAAGATTTAAACAAGTTTAAAACATGAAAATGAAAAGGGAAACATGTATCCTTCTTAGTCACTCTAAAATGAAGTTTTTGGGAGGTTTTTGAAATTTCCATGTTTGAAACCTAAAACCACTTCTCTTCATGCTTGACTTCATAAGACAGAGTTTAGGGTTAGAGGGGTAGATACATGATTTGTCTTATTTGAATATGTCTAGCTAGACCTTGTTTATCAACTTTTGAATGCTTACTATATATATATGTGACATAAGAAGACTATGTGCTTTTGTTTTTCATTTTTCCGATTTTTTAATTTTATGCCCATTTAAATCTTGGTCAAATCCTAGGTTTGACAATGATTTAAACAAGTTTCAAATATGAAAATGAAAAGGCAAGCATGGATCCTTCTTAGTCACTCTAAAATGAAGCTTTTGATAGGTTTTTGAAATTTCCATATTGTTATCACCAGAATCTGACCAAGCCAGAGGTGGGCCGCGATCAAGATAGACTTGAAGATATACATATAGAAGAGATATGTAATCGGCCTTATTTACCAAGTTTGGGCTAGTTAGCCCGTGTATCTTTATAGTAGGTTACGTAGAGATTAGAGTTTGTCTCGTGCACGGTTTAGTGCACGCCCACATTAGAAAGTCCCCTGGACTATAAATATGTACCTAGGGTTTATGGAATAAACAACAACCAACGTTCAACACAAACCAATCTCGGCGCATCGCCAACTCCTTCGTCTCGAGGGTTCCTCCGGTAAGCACCATGCTGCCTAGATCGCATCTCGCGATCTAGGCAGCACGAGCCTGCCTAGTTGTTCATGCGTTGCTCGTCTTTGAAGCCTTTTGATGGCGAGCAACGTAGTTATCGTAGACGCGTTAGGGTTAGCATCGTTCTTAGCATCATATGCTTGCGTAGTGCAACCCTTGCGCGTCTAGCCGTCCTTGTGCCTCATCATGGGTGCAGGGGCGGCACCCCGCTTGATCTTTATTTAGTAGATCTGATCCGTTATGGTCGCTCCTTGATTCATCAAGGATTAGTTTAATATCTGCAATAGTTAGGCCTTACAAAGGGTTGGAGGATCCAGCGGCATGCAGGGTGTAGTTTGCTGCCCCTAGACAGGACGTTCCGAGGATCAACCTAGTGTTGGTTTTTAGGCCTTGTCTAGGGCTGGCTTACGTTTACCGTGCGTGAGCGCGAGGCCCAATCGTGAGTAGGATGATCCGATTATGCGGTGAAAACCCTAGATCGTCGTGGATCTCATACGCTTTATCTTGATCAAGCAGGACCACCATATATTCGGCCACCTTGGACGAATCATTGGTGGATCGGCTCCATGAGCCGATTCACAGGATAACCTGAGAGCCGATCGAGGCTCGTATTCAACGTGTACGTGTGTGCCCTGCAGGAAACTAAGCGAGGCATCATTCACACCTTCCTGACCAGGTATAGGTCAGGTGGCACGCCCTTGCGACCCGCATCGGCGCGCGACCAGGAGGCTTTGCGGGCCGTCGCTCTGAGGGACTGGGGCCAGCCGCAGCCCTAGTCATTCCCGGCTCTACGGTGTTGGCCAGTCACTGCCCGCCGGTGGGTTTCTGACGTCAACACATTCTGGCACGCCCGGTGGGACACATCTTCAACGACAACCATCTCGCCATCCACATCAGAGATGGCGAAAAGCACCCCGGTCGAGTACGAGGATCGGAATGGCAAAGTCAGGGCCCTCTGCGAGGCCGACCTCATTGGCCCTTCCCACGACGCCCGCTACCGTGGCGTCAACACTGTCGATCTCAGCCACTCCATAAGGGAACCAGGGTTCTCTTTCGATGCCAATATGGCAGGGTTCGTGATTCACCATGACGCGGACAAAGCGGAAAGCAGCCATGCTCGT
The DNA here is from genome assembly GCF_019359855.2 of Lolium perenne. Taxonomy (NCBI): domain Eukaryota; kingdom Viridiplantae; phylum Streptophyta; class Magnoliopsida; order Poales; family Poaceae; genus Lolium; species Lolium perenne. The sequence goes on along the minus strand of NC_067248.2, from coordinate 81,141,556 downwards.
GGCAAGGAGAAAGACGAGGCCGCTCCACGTGACCGGCCCGAAGACGACAATAAACGATACCTGGCCAAGGAGGAGGCGAGAAGCATGCGGTATCCACGCCCATTATCCGTGCATCTCCTCAGCAAATATGATCAGCCATACGACCGACACCGCCCCGGCGAAGACGACCAAAGAATTCATCGGTCCGATGCAGGCGGGAGGTATCGTCAAGACAACAGCTATGACGACGGGTACGAACGTCGTGACAATGTGGACAGGCACTGGGACTGCCCCTTCTTCAGATACTGCTGGGATTCCGGAATGAGCCGATTGCCAACAATCGGCAATTGCCCAGAATGCAAACAAAAGGAGAAGGGTGCAGCTAAGTTATCCGTGTTCGAGCGCCTGGGGCCTCTCCCGCCTTGGGGCAGGCATACCGAGTCCGTTCAGATGGAAGATCACGAGGAACTCGAAGGCGGTGATGAAGAGGATAAGTATCATCGGCCAAGATGGTGTCCTGACGGGCTCAGCCGCTCCCAAAAACGTAGGGTTCAGCGACTACGTGCGTTGGAAGAAGCCGAAAGGTTGTATCTGCACGCGCTGAGGAAGGCGCGACCTGATCTGGCTGCGAAAGTCCAGAGGACCCTGGACGAGGAGGGACTGCCGCAAAGAAAAGAATGGCGCCCCAAGCAAAAGAGAGCTGATGATGAAACATCGGCTGGCACGAACATGGTGCTCGTTCGCCCGGCGGGGTGTAGACCTCCACGATCACACGTTGCACCCAAGGTGGACATCAGTAAGCGCTCCAAAGTGATAAGGTCAGAGATTGGGCTGGTTTTATCCACCGACATGGACGAGTAGCAAGACTACGTCGATAAGCAACATGGCGAGGCCGATCCTTGCGATTGGCCCTCCGAAACTGAGGAAGGGATATTACAAAACCTTCACCGAACAAGCAACATGAAGGCCGATTCCAGCAATCGGCCAAAATTATCCTCACCATCCATTCTGCCTAGGATCAACGTTTGACCCAACAGGGACTACCTGAAGAGCCGATACCATCAATTCTCTTGACAGAATCGGCTCGGGGGGCACCTAGATGGATAAAACACGAGGATATGAGATAATACTGAGTATGGGGGCCGATACACAAATCGGCCTAAAATTTTTAAACATTTTACAGCCGATGCAAGGGCATCGACTTTAGAATTGAGAAATAGCCGATGTGCGGCCATCGACTCAAGAGGAATAACTGTTACGATCAGAGGATCAATGAAGCACGATAGGGGATTTTAATGGAAGAACTCCTCAAGGGAGTAATTTAAGGGCGCGGATCCTCTCTTCAAGGGCAGCCTGGACGTGCAGATCAGGACAGGGATGGATCGCATTAGATCCGCCAAAGGAAAGAAGCCGATCTGACCAGCAGAGCGCTAGGAGCGGACTGAAGAAACTCGGGGGGCAGCCCACCTTGGAGGCTCTCTGCAAGCCGATTTACGTGCAAATCGGCTGGCTCTGCATGATCAAGCCCAGGCTAATTTGGCTAAGTCTCGCCTCGAGTAAGGCTCGGGGGGCAGCAGGCCTGGTGGATGCTCTGTTTTTGCTCTGTTTAAAAGCCGATTGGGATATCAACGGCTGGCCCTTCATTGCAACCTTCTTCACAAATGATGATTATTGAAGAACATTATTAGGTTTGGTTGGGAAAGTTCAAAGGTTTCCTTGAAGATACTGCATTTTCTGCCAAATTTAGGAAATCATCGGTTGGAGAAGGGAAGGGCAAATCTTGAAGGACCGATACGGTGCTATCGGCTCATTACGCATTGGCAAGGGGAACGAATCGGCTAGGTCAGTGGAAGAGGAGATCGGCAAATCAAATGGGGAAAAGTTCTTCATTAATAAGAAAGATTTCTTACATAGTAGAGCTGATTGCCTTAAAAAGGGGATGCATTGCCCCGCCTACTTCTACGGATCCTATGCTACGGGCCCTATCTATGGACCGTTGCTGCCCTCGTCATCGCCGTCATCGCCGCTATCAGCGCTGCTCCCGGCCGGCTCGTCATCGCTGCTCCAGCGGCCGCCGGCGGGACCTTCATTGTCCTCGTCTGCCTCGTCGTCGTCGTCGTCGTCGCTGTCGAAGTCACTCAGGTTCCCCGGCCAGGGGCAATGGCGCTTGGCCGGCGGCTCGTCGGGGGAGCTGTCGTCGTCAGCATCCTCCTCTTCGTTCTCCTTCACCTCCTCGGAGGTGGCCCCATCCCAGGAGAAGCGATCATCATCGCTTTCTTCCACCGCTTCCTTGTCGGCGAGGAAGCGGAGATCGCTCTCCCCATCAGTCAGGGACTTGTCGTCCTCTGACCAGATGGAGAAATCATGATCTGACTCCTCCCCGGCCGCAATGGCACGGCGGATGTTGGCCGCATGGACCTCCGCCGGGTTGTGCTCCGGCGTCGGCTCGCGAGATGACGAGGACTGGGTGGAAAGATCCGATGAGGCAGAGGAGGAAGAGGACATGGTGTCACAGGAGGGTTTTTGGGATGCTAATGCGAAGGGGATGCTGAGGAAGAAGACTGTTTGCTGCGGTTAGATAAAAAAGGGGCATAGTAAAAATTCAATGCCACAGCAGTTTCCGAGGAAGTGGTGCCGAAACCGTCAAATCGTGCAGAGAAGTTGAGGAGGCAAGTTATCATGATGAAGGACTCTGCGACGGTTCTGCTCTGCCACGACATGACCCTACGAGAGAATAGCATAATGATTTTGGAAATGTCATTTCCAAAACCAGGGGGGCATGTGTTATCACCAGAATCTGACCAAGCCAGAGGTGGGCCGCGATCAAGATAGACTTGAAGATATACATATAGAAGAGATATGTAATCGGCCTTATTTACCAAGTTTGGGCTAGTTAGCCCGTGTATCTTTATAGTAGGTTACGTAGAGATTAGAGTTTGTCTCGTGCACGGTTTAGTGCACGCCCACATTAGAAAGTCCCCTGGACTATAAATATGTACCTAGGGTTTATGGAATAAACAACAACCAACGTTCAACACAAACCAATCTCGGCGCATCGCCAACTCCTTCGTCTCGAGGGTTCCTCCGGTAAGCACCATGCTGCCTAGATCGCATCTCGCGATCTAGGCAGCACGAGCCTGCCTAGTTGTTCATGCGTTGCTCGTACTGAAGCCTTTTTTATGGCGAGCAACGTAGTTATCGTAGACGCGTTAGGGTTAGCATCGTTCTTAGCATCATATGCTTGCGTAGTGCAACCCTTGCGCGTCTAGCCGTCCTTGTGCCTCATCATGGGTGCAGGGGCGGCACCCCGCTTGATCTTTATTTAGTAGATCTGATCCGTTATGGTCGCTCCTTGATTCATCAAGGATTAGTTTAATATCTGCAATAGTTAGGCCTTACAAAGGGTTGGAGGATCCAGCGGCATGCAGGGTGTAGTTTGCTGCCCCTAGACAGGACGTTCCGAGGATCAACCTAGTGTTGGTTTTTAGGCCTTGTCTAGGGCTGGCTTACGTTTACCGTGCGTGAGCGCGAGGCCCAATCGTGAGTAGGATGATCCGATTATGCGGTGAAAACCCTAGATCGTCGTGGATCTCATACGCTTTATCTTGATCAAGCAGGACCACCATATATTCGGCCACCTTGGACGAATCATGGGTGGATCGGCTCCATGAGCCGATTCACAGGATAACCTGAGAGCCGATCGAGGCTCGTATTCAACGTGTACGTGTGTGCCCTGCAGGAAACTAAGCGAGGCATCATTCACACCTTCCTGACCAGGTATAGGTCAGGTGGCACGCCCTTGCGACCCGCATCGGCGCGCGACCAGGAGGCTTTGCGGGCCGTCGCTCTGAGGGACTGGGGCCAGCCGCAGCCCTAGTCATTCCCGGCTCTACGGTGTTGGCCAGTCACTGCCCGCCGGTGGGTTTCTGACGTCAACACATATTTGAAACCCAAAACCACTTCTCTTCATGCTTGACTACATAAGACAAAGTTTAGGGTTAGGGGGTAGATACATGATTTTTCTTGTTTGAATATGTCTAGACCCTTGTTTATCAACTTTAATGCTTACTATATGACATAAGAAAACTATGTGCTTTGGTTTTTCATTTTTCTGATTTTTTTGGAATTTTGATGCACATTTGAATCTTGGTCAAATCCTAGGTTTGACCAAGATTTAAACAAGTATAGAACATGAAAATGAAAAGGGAAGCCTGTATCCTTCTTAGTCACCCTAAAATGAAGTTTTTGGGAGGTTTTCAAAATTTCCATGTTTGAAACCCAAAACCACTTAATCTTCATGCTTGACTTCGTCATAAGATAGAGTTTAGGGGTTAGGGGGTAGATACATGATTTGTCTAGTTTGAATATGTCTAGACCTTGTTTACCAACTTTAATGCTTACTATATGACATATAAGAAGACTATGTGCGCTTTGGTTTTTCATTTTTTCATTTTTTTATTTTATGCCCATTTGAATCTTGGTCAAATCCTAGATTTGACCAAGATTTAAACAAGTTTAAAACATGAAAATGGAAAGGTAAGCCTGGATCCTTCTTAGTCGCTCTAAAATGAAGCTTTTGGGATGATTTTGAAATTTCCATGTTTGAAACCCAAAACCAATTCTCTTCATGCATGCTTGACTTCATAAGACAGAGTTTAGGGTTAGGGGGTTAGATACATTATTTGTCTAGTTTGAATATGTCTAGACTTTGTATATCAACTTGAATATATTATTGTACCATGTCTCCACACAGCCCAAAATGCACATATTTTCAAAAGTTTTCATGCATGAGTACTTGTAACTAGTAAAAATAGAAAGTAAAAATAGGAACCCCATGTATGAAGGATACTAAAAAGAACTCTTTCACATTTTTTTGGTATAGATTATGAGTTTGCTTGGCTTCATACACAAGTGAGTACATGTCATGCAAAAATTAACACGAAATTTAGTTATCATGACCCATTTTTGGCAGGCATTGTGCATATCGCCTTGAGAAACATCTTTGCGAGCTAGTGTATTAAACGTTTATTCACATATAATGGATTTTTTACTTTATTAGTGCACACAATGACAAAATCGGCCAAATGTGTATGATTTTTGTGAAGGTGCTAGAAAAACAAGATGCACTACGATGAAGCATGAAAGGAGGCAAGGGGAGGGATAGTGAAGAGGTGGGAGAGACCGAGAGATGAACCGCAAGGTAATTAAAAAATTGGGGCCAAAACGATTCCAACTTCCTAGGCATTGACCAACTTTGCCCCTCTTAACCCAACGTGGCAGTGAACCCGTATAAGCAACAACTTCCTCTTACTCCGCTTCTCCGAAATGGTAAGAGAACCTCTCCAGCTTAAGTGACCAATCGACATATCTATGGCCTTCCGACTTGGCTCTGGTCGCCGCGCGCGTAGTCCTACCACCGACGAGGAAGCGGAGCATCAGCGCCGCCTTCGCTTCGTCCATCGCGCACCAAGGCATAACCCGCCCGCTCTGCACTGGCCGGTTGTTCAGCCCGCGGCGGCGGCGGCGCGGCCGTGGAGCCCTCGCCAGCCGCTTCCCGTGCGGGCCGATGGATGCAGAGGCAGGGATCTCCCACGCAACCCCGCATGCGACGCCCGCTCGGCCACGGCCGGCTTTTCCGCTCGCGCATGCCGCATGGTTTTCTTTGCCAGCAGGTGAGATCCCCTTCCCGGCCGGCGCGAACGATGCGGAGGCAGGGAGCTCCCGTGGCCAGCCGCCTAATCCGACCGCACTTCAGGCGGTGCCGGCCGTGGAGCCAGGCCGTTCTTTCGAAGCGCATCACGGCGACGCCCTTTGCAGGAGCAACACCGCCAAGGAGCTCGTATATAACGTGATGTTCCCGGCACTCTATAGATGCCGGGATGCTCTGCAAGCTTTCGTGCAGGCTAAGAATGCGGCGGCTGCAAATCCCAGGGACGCAGCATTGCAGCGGCGCGCCGATGAGGCTAAGGTGGCGCACGCTTTCCACCAGGCGTGCCTCGACAGGCTTAACATCCAGCACGGCTTCGTGCAACCGCCAAATGCCGCTCCAGCTAAGATCCAAAAATACTCCGGTGAGAATATCACTCCGGAGTAGAACAATCCAATTTCTAGTACTGTAGGAGTACTTTATTAGTGCACAAACCTAGCGAAATTAAAGGTGTGTTCTTTGTGTGTGATGTAAATCTAAAAATTTGAAGGTTCTAGCAAAAACATTTCTTCACAAATATTCGATGTGTTTGCTTGGCCTTATCTATATATCCGGTGAGCATATATGGATGCCAAATCCTTTACAAACTTTATATTTTTTAAGTGATCGATGTGCATGCATCTATCTCGCCATGGTAAATTAATGAAACAAGTTGCATATTTGCCAGAATTCCAAACTTCGTGAGCAGTATAGAGATCGAGACCTTAATTAATTATTATGAGTAGGATGCATGCATGCATGTCCATTTTCTAGGGTTTTAAAGGATACTAGAGCTTTTCTAGGTTAATTTGCAACTATATGTATATTTGTTTTCTAGTTCTGGGCTGATCATTAAACTCAACATTGAGTTGTAGATTATGTGAAATTAGTACATGCCATAAAATATAGTACATTTTTATGTACCCTACGAGGCAGTACGTGTGCTGTACCCTTAATTATTAATTGGTAGACATGTACCGTTGGCATGTTTGAAGAAAATTTGAATTTGGAAGAAGTTTTTAAAGTAAAATTAACGCAAGCACAAAATCATGTGTGATGGTGAAATTTCTTGAACAAATTAATACAAACCTAGTAATATGAGTTTGTTTGGCTTTCTGCCCACAAGTGAGTATTGTGCGCATGTACTTTGATGCAAAATCCCGCCATACAAAACTTTTTAGTTATCATATGACCTCAAGTTTGGAAGAGATCGTATTTTAAGCAACTTCACAAACAAGAGATTCTAACAATTATATGCATGCAAGAAAGAATGATTTCCCTTTTTTATTACTGTACAAAAATGGCTAGATGTGTGTTAATTGTGAAGGAGGGCTACCAAATTTTAACAGTTGCACATTATTGTCATAATTCCACCTTTTGGAAGCAGTAGGGTAGACATGCTTTCCGCTTGGTAGGATGTGTTAGTGCCATCAATTTTGTAGATATAGGTTCAAGGATTTGTTCATCTTAATCTGCAACTATATATGGATTTTTAAGCTTTTGCCTAGTAATTAAACTCATAATTGAAATAATGTAGGTTATTTAACTACATACATGCCATAAATTCTGACAGGAAATACTTGGACGTGCCTTGTGAGGGTGGTAACAAACAAGAACACAATGACCAAACTTCAAATGCCAATCCACCCACCAAGCTATACGATTGGCATGTACAATCGATCGACTCCTTCTAATCAAATTTGAATACAATAGAAGAAGTTTTAAAAATTTCAAAATGAGATCAACTTGTGCATTGAGTCATCCTTTGTTATTTATTTGCTTGTAAAAATAGAAACATAGGCATATGAATGTATTCGAAACACTTCACTTTTCAACGGGGAAGGGACCCGAAGGTCCCAGAAAAACAAAAAAAAGATTACAATAGTAGTACTCCTTTGAGAAGGTAGTAGAAGAAGGATCCTCGAAGAGCCAAATGCTTTTATTATCCACAGCTGTTCGGCTCTTTTCTTTCTCGTGTAAGCTATCGCGCAATGATTATACTAATGGTCGGATGGTAGTACAACCATTTTCGCAAACTTCTGCGCCCTTCGTCATGTCAGCATCGTATCCCAGTGTGCAAGCAGTCTGCTCGAATGAAATACTCCTAAGTACGTACGGTATTCCCTCCAAAGACACACCACACGGTATTCCCTCCAAAGACGCACCGTCGCCCCGATCTGCTCGAATGAAATACTCCAAAATACTTCTGCGCCCTTCGTCATGTCAGCATCGTATCCCAGTGTGCAAGCAGTCTCCTATGAAATGGAGAAGACATTTTGTTGAAAAGTGTCGGTGCATGCTATATACCACACTAGTATGAGAGTTTTTACAGCATTATTCCGATTTCCACAGAATGCATTAAATTTGGACGCGATGCCACACTGACAAGAGTGGTTTAAACAAGGCCATTATTTTTATTATGTTATAGTATTACTACAATACTCCAAGGTAGCACTAGTAGCCTTCGGTTGTACTCTGCCGGTCGCGCTGCCTCATTCGACCAGACTTTATTCTTCTTCTCATATATATATATACAAAATACTGTCTGCCGAGGTTCGATGACCGCACCGTCGCCCCTCTCCGCGCCGCCGTCTTGGGCCGCGCCACCATTCTCCCCGCCGAGTTCTCCCCCGTCCCCGACGCACCACCGTCAAGCACCACCGGACCGATCTTCGCAGGTATGTACATCTCCAACCTCCGGCGAGTACAGAGGTTCATCGGTCATTGTGTTCGATATAACCTTAATTTGGGGATTGCAATGTGAGTAACTTACTGGGTTTTCTAGGAAATGAAAACGGCGTCGCTCGATGCCTACACTGCGTCGGCGGATACATGGAAAGCGGAGACGGATGCTCTGCATGCATCGGCGGAGACATGTAAAGCGGATGCGGATGCGGATGCGGAGGCAAAGGCGAAGGCGGTGGCTAGGACGGGCCCGGGCGCTGTGGCGCTGGCAAATGCTCGTATCGAAGCTGCATTTTGTTGGAAAGTCTTGGCGCGTGCTTCGAGAGTTTTGGCGGCGCAGCCGGGAGAACCGTCGGAGGCTTCGAAGCTGGCTGCTTTGAACGCGTCGAGAGCTTGGATGGTGACTTCATCTAAGGCGGCGCTTGTTGCATTTGATCGTGACTCGTCAACCCCTTTGTAAGTTCTACCTTCCCCAACTGCAATGAGGTTAGATCTGGTGGATTGGGTTTTTTGACTAAACCAGACGTGATGATGCATTGAGATGTTTTTGTATTTTTGATGATGCATTCTGCTTCTTTTGTAATTTGGGTGATTCATTATGCTTTTTAGGTAGTAATTTTTCTGATGCACTCACCTCTTCAGGAATTTTTCATGGTTTTTTTTTTTTTTTTCTGTCAACCTAGCTAATGCTCTCTGCTGTTTAGCCAAAAGTTGGATGATGCATTGTACCGTTTACATATATTTTACTCTGATGATGCATTTTGCTCTTTTAGCCTTTTAGGTAATTTTTCTGATTCCTTGAACAGTGTGGGAAATTTCGATGAAGAATTTTGATGTCAACTTAGATGATGTATTGTGTTGTTTACATTTTATTACCTATATCAAAGCTAACCCCATCTGATGTTACCACAGCGTTTTGGGTCCTGTAGAGGTCTCTTTTTTCCTCCAATCGTGTTGACACGTTAGCAATTATTACTGTATATGCGAGATTGCCTTCCGTTGGTGCGTCCTATTTTTGTGGTGTTTTTTTTTTTGCAAATTAAGGGCTTCATTGATTATGCAACAGGATTACAATTGCATTGTCCTGTTTACAATATTTTGATTTTGCTGATGCATTGTGCTGTTCACATTATTTTGATTTTGCTGATGCATTGTCCTGTTTACATTATTTTGATTTTGCTGATGCATTGTGCTGTTTACACTATTTTGATTTTGCTGATGCACCATGCAGTTTAGGAAACTTTGATGATGAATTAGATGATGCATTTTGCTGCTTAGTCAAATTAGATGTTGCATTTTGTTTTAAAAAATAGATGATGCAGTGTGCTGTTTACATAATTTTGACGATGCATCGTGCGATTTGCATAATCCTACCAGCTTCAGTCGAAGGACACCCACAACAATCAACGATCTGCCTGGAGATGTAGTCTCTCAGATTCTTGTCAGGCTTCCTCCCCATCCAACCTGCTTACTAGCTGCATCAGGCACCAAGAAAGCATGGAGGCAATGCATGGGAAGCAATTATTTCAGAAAGCTAATTGTGTCACACAACGGAGGAAACCAGTTGCTAGGGTTTTTCACCAACAACTCCGAGGACAATCGATTCATCACAGAGCATGATCTTCACCCGGCCATCTTGAAGATGCTGGCAATCCCGTCTCAAGTGAACGGTCCCAAAATCTATGTCCTGGGATGCCGCGATGGTATGGTGCTACTCCATTCTAATGTATCCAGTGCGTATATATCAGTCTGGGATCCAATTAAGCAAGTTCTCACAGCGATACCAGAACCACCATTGTGGCGCAATCACACAATTGAAAGCAGCGGCTCAATTCTCTGTTCGAGAAACAACTCTGAACCGTTTACACATTGTGGCAAGTTCTCGGTTGTTTGGATAACAACTAAACGTTACGATGCACAGGCTCATATCTACTCACCAGATTCAAAAGAATGGGAGTTTCTAGCTCGATCAACTCCGATCTTTGTCAGAGATTGACCGTAGACCGGCAACTCTCATAGGGGGTATTTTGTACTGGCCAACGAAGTCTAGATATATCATTGAGCTTGACCATGCAAAGAAGGCTCTGAAATATATTCAGTTCCCTCATGAGACGCATGATATATTCATGCTTAACATTCACATCTTCAAGGGACATAATGGAGATGTTGCCCTTGCTGTTATAAGAGACTTCACCCTACAAACATGGGCCAGTACAAGATCATCAACAGGCGATCACGAGTCATGGACATGTCATATAAATTTTGAATTGGATACTTTTTTTGGCCTTGACACATCATTTCCATACAATTGGAAACATGCAGTAAGGTTACTCTGCGTATTTGAGGACAAAAATGAGCTGGTTGTACGGGCAAAGGAGGGAGTATTCCAATTAGATATGAGCAACTGGCAGTGGAGAAAGTACAATTCTGCTAGACGTTGGTGCACTTTACATCCCTACTCAGTTAGACCGGGTTAGTCATTCATATGTAACCTTTGCATTCATTTACATATGACTTTTGCTGATCAATTTGTTCATTTCCTGATAGTAACCGACCTGATCCAGAGTGCAACATCAAGGACACGAAAAAGAACGCGCTGTCAGGAACCCATCTAATTCAAAGTTCAACATCCATAAGAGAAAAGGAAGTCGCATATGAAGGAGCAAGGCTTGTTTGGGCAAGAAGTGATAGCCCAGCTTTTGTTTGGTCTGATGTCTTTTAGTTTTCATTCTGGTGGAAATGTCGCTGCACCATTTGTTTGTACTGCAGCTCCATAGTGCTAGCTGCTAGTACGTTGGCGCTGTCCTACGTCTGCTTGTTTTGGGGGCATAAATATGCCACGAAACCTTTGTTTTATGTGATCAAACGGTCATCTCTGCATGTATATGTTCGGGTTCTAATGAAACCTTTTTTGTGATCTGTACATATATTTGAGTCAGTCTGTGTTTTGTTTTATGATGAGCAGGAGTATTTGTTTTACTACACCATTGTTTATCCGAATTGTATTACTCACTCTATTCAAAAAGTTAGCGGCTCACCTTTTTCCTTCAAGATACGGATGTATCTACACACTAAAAACATATATAGATGAAACCATCTTCAGACAAAGTTTAGTCACTTATGTATGGATGGGGTAGTATTATTTATGTTGTGCTCCCAAACAAGCGCACATCGGACAGCGCCTGTTTAAAGTTCATATGTGTAATCTTATTCCCTTTGGAAGTTAAGCATTAAACTCTACTAGTACAACCGTGGTGGTCTTGTGATGTAGTACTCTTTTGATGCATTTGTGATGTAGTAGTACAGTACTTTTTCTTGAACTGGTATAGTACTATCTAAGAAGAGTACTCCCTCCGATTCACATTCATTTTACACCAAGAAATATGGATCGGAGCGAGGGAGTAAATTAAACATGGCATCTCGTGCATGAAGCTTGACAGATCGATCAGGTTGGCTAGAATGGCAATACAATGCTCCTCATTAGGCAAATGCATGCCATGTACGATAGTATATACATCCAGTAAAGAAGTCTATACTGACATAAAAAAGACTACATTGGGGATGAGAGTCAATTGGGGAATCTACAATACATAAAATCTTGCTCGTAGCTGATTTTGGCTAAGAGGGTTTTACTCACATTACACGTGCCACTTTCCTTGTCTGCAAAACAAGTTCCAATAAAGGAAAAGGAAAGAAGAGGACATTGTGGGCGAGATTGAACACCTTTTTATGTGTTAAGCTGAGGCCTTGTTTAGCTGAGGATTTCGACTTAGGCCTAACAGCTCAGCACACCCAGAAATAAATTTCCTTGCGTGCACCACTCACAAGAAAAATAACAAAATTAGCACGCAAGATTAAGAACGAAGTGAATTTAAGTAACTTGGTTAGCTTTTCAAGCAATATATTCAGAGAAAGAGCACACATGTCCGGCTAGAAATAATCGTAAGAGAAGAACAATAAATCTAAGGCATCCCACTTCATATGCGAAGGGACGCGACGGCGCATGGATTCATACCTTGAGTCGACTACGGCTCGTAGAAGGGCGGTCGCGCCTCGAGGATGCCGGCGACGTCTCCACCTCGATCTCACATGTGACTGCTTCTCGGTGGGCGGTGCGCCACGCCATGTAGAAGATCTATCAAAAGAGGAGAGCCCGATGACGCTACCGACGCCTCAACCTTGATAGCACCGGCTTGTTGCTCCGCACCGAGATGCGCCACGTGCAAGATTTAGCGGATGCGCCAATTTTAGAGATATGTCATGATCGTTGTAACAAATTTCAACATGATGATGATTTGATCATGCACTCGGCCTTGAACATAAGTACTAGTACAGTCTCACAATTTTTTTTATCATTATACTTTGCGAGATTTAGCGGATGCGCCAAATTCAGAGATAGATCATGATCATGGTAACACAATTTTCAATGTAATGATGATTTGATGTTGCACTAGACCTTGAACATAAGTACTAGTACGGTCTCACAATTTTGTATCATTATACTTTGCAACTTTTAGCGGATGCGCCCATTTTCAGAGGATCATGGTAACAAATTTTCAACGTGATGATGATTTGATGTTGCATTCGACCTTGAACAGAAGTACTACTACTGTCTTACAATTTCTTTATCATTATACTTTGCAAGATTTAGCAGATGCGCCAAATTCAGAGATAGATCATGATCATGGTAACAAATTTTCAACGTGATGATGATTTGATGTTGCACTCGAACTTGAACAGAAGTACTAGTACAGTCTCACAATTTTTTTATCATTATACTTTGCGAGATTTAGCGGATGCGCCAAATTCAGAGATAGATCGTGATCATGGTAACACACTTTTCAATGTAATGATGATTTGATGTTGCACTCAACCTTGAACATAAGTACTAGTACGGTCTCACAATTTTGTATCATTATACTTTGCAAGTTTTAGCGGATGCGCCCATTTTCAGAGGTAGATCATGATCATGGTAACAAATTTTCAACGTGATGATGATTTGATGTTGCACTCGAACTTGAACAGAAGTACTAGTATTGTCTCACAATTTTTATTATCATTATACTTTGAAAGATATAGCGGATGCGCCAATTTCAGAGATAGATCATGATCATGGTAACAAATTTTCAACGTGATGATGATTTGATGTTGCACTCGGCCTAGAATAGAAGTACTAGTACGGTCTCACAATTTTTTTTTATCATTATACTTTGATATAGCGGATACGCTAATTTCAGAGATAGATCATGACCATGGTAGTGACCAATATTCAAGGTGATGATGATTTGATTTTGAACTCGGCCTTGAACAGAGGTACTAGTACGGTCTCACAATTTTTTATCATTATACTTGGACCTTAGCGAAATTCAAAATCTCATAGCGGCAAAACTTCCCGCCTACAAAATACAAAAATTTCACACGCTTCCAAATTCCCATTCTACCCCTGTGGAGATGACAGCAAAGTCGGTTGGTGGGGGGGTCTGCCCGTCATTTTTTGGATCACCACCTCCCTAGCCCGGAAACCCTCCCAAAAAAAATTCATTTCCCTCAGACCACCCACCGGAACTTCCCAAGTCCCTCTCTCCCACCTCCACGACCACCGCACCGGAACATCCCCGCCGGACTTCCCTGGCCTACCCGAGGCCTCGCGATCCTCGTCATCCGGCTGCCTGCCGGAGCCGCTTCATCGACGCCATCATCAACCGGACCGGATCATCCCCGCCGAACCTCGAAACCATATGCTCATCCAGCAGTCTACCGCAGTCGCTTCAGCTGCGGTATCGTCCACCCCGCCAGAGCCGCTTCGCCGGATCCGTCGTCCACCGCATCGGATCTTGCTCACCGACACTGCTGTGCATGAACCGGATCTGCTTCACCGGCGCAGTGCATGATCTAAACTCTTCTACTGTCGCTTTTCTATTGCTTGCCTGCAAGTTCTTGTTTAATCTTGGGGGAACCTGTTTGTGCTAACGACGCGCCGTTACGTTTTTGCAGATGAGATGAGTAACCATGAAGTGTAATGGCCGTCTCTCCAACCCCAAGTAGCACATGTAGCGTACTTCATCACCGGATCTATCAACCCCAGGAAGATCTGCTTTGTGACTCCCAGAGTGCTTCTCCTAATGTAAGTCCCTTGTTTTAGCGCCATGTTCTGGGTTCAGATTCTTGTTTGTCTGAAGCTCTTTTAGTTCATTCCTAGCTATGACCGTAACACGTTGCTATTTTCTACTTCATTGCTAACTTTAAGCGATTGAACATTTTGGTTTGCATTCCCTGCTCTGTAGATGTAGCCATCATAACTTCTATCTTGCTCAGTCGTTGTTACAAAAATTATAGGTATTATAGTAACATCCTGCTATTATTTAGTTCATGGCCAATTTTAAGTAATTGCACATGTTGGTTCGCATTCCCTGCTCTATAGCTTTTGGCATCGTAACTTCTATATTTGGTTTACATTCCCTGCTCTGTAGATCTAGCCATCATAACTTTATCTTGCTCAATCGTTGTTACAAAAATTATGGCCTGCTACTATGTTGTTTGTGCCAATTTTTTACTCCATGAACATGTTGGCTTGCATTCCCTGTACTACAGGTGATGCCATTGTTTTGTATCTAGTTCATTGTAAGCTAACAAAGTAAGGACTTAGTTTGGCATGCTATCACTCTGCTATCTAGCCTGTAGTAAAAATAAACTTGTCATACTACTAGATAATAATTTTGCGTGCCATCTTGTTCTTCAAAAGCTGCATTATTGACTTGTTTCTCTGACTTGGCATGACGCTCACATATGGAAAGCTGAACATATTGGTTTGCATTCCCTCTTATACAAGTTCACAGGTGATCCCACTATATTCTGTATCTGGTCCATCCTAAGCTCCAGCATTAACTATCCTCTATGTGTTGCTCATTACAAGTTTATATCCCGAAACATCTTGATTTGCATCCCCTTCACTATAAGTTCAGGAGTATTATTTAGTTCACGGCCAAAATGAAGTAATTGCACTTGGCACATGTTGGTTCACATTCCCTCCTCTTTAGCTTTTGCCGTCGTAACTTCTATTTTTGGTTTACATTCCCCGCTTTCGTATTTTTAGCAATCATAACTTCATCTTGCTCAGTCGTTGTTACAAAATTTATAGCCTGCTACTATGTTGTTCATGCCAATTTTGTACTCCCTGAACATGTTGGTTTGCATGGGACTCGACAGTAGTAAGTCTGCTGTTTCATTCTAACATGCTCTGTTATATTGGTTGTTGGTATGCGGCATGCACTCTTTGTTTGCTTATTGTGCGCATTACAATGATCTTGTTATAACGATGATATGATGAGTTCCAAATTCTTTGCCAAACAATATTGTAGTGTCTTTGCCTTTCCATTGTTGCTGTCTTAACTTGTAATGTCTTTGTTTCAGATATAGGTGCTGCATGGACAACTTAAAAGATTGTCGGATCGCTTCATTGTATTGCTAGGTTTAATTACCATTCAATTTCTCTGGGTTCTGTAATATTTTTTCAATGCCTTGCAGCTGATGTAATATTTAGTTAGTTTTTATAGTTCTTTCGCGCATTTTTTCTTTGGTGCTTGTGGTAAGTGAGGCTATCCGACAGAAATCAATGCTGCGTAAATATTCTCAGTATCTAAATCACGAATTCCCATCCCTTAAACGGCCCAATTAAGCTAAATCACATATGTGCCTGCCCGCAAAATCCCAAAGCGCATATTATGCCGGCATATAAACAGCAACGAAACGGGCTGGCCCACTTACTTATTGGGCCAGCCCATTTGATTTACGGTGGACCCCACACTATAATTGGGCTGGCCCACTTGCTTTGAGGACCCCACCCACAACTGGGCCGGCCCACTAATTAGTTGGGCCGCCCATTTGCTTTTGTGGTGGACCCCACATACTAAATGGGCCGGCCCTTTAAAATGAAAGTGGGACCCACATGTGTTTTTGGACCGGCCCACTATCTTGTTGGGCCGGCCCACTTGCTATATGGTGGACCCCACATACTCATTGGGCCGGCCCTTTAACAGGAAAGTGGGGCCCACCTTTGCTTTTGGCCCGGCCCACTATCTTGTCGGGCCATCCCACTTGCTATATGGTGGACCCCACATATCAAATGGGCCGGCCCATTAACAGGAATGTGGGACCCACCTGTGTTTTTTGCCCGGCCCACTATCTTGGTGGGCCAGCCCACTTGCTATATGATGGACCCCACATACTAAATGGGCCGGCCCTTTAACAGGAAGGTGGGACCCACCTGTGTTTTTGGCCCGGCCCACTATCTTGTTGGGCCGGCCCACTTGCTATATGGAGGACCCCACATACTAAATGGGCCGACCCTGTAACTGGAAAGTGGGACCCACCTGTGTTTTTGGCTCGGCCCACTAGCTTGTTGGGCCGGCCCACTTGCTATACGGTGGACCCCACACACTATATGGGCCGGCCTTTTAACAGGAAAGTGGGACCCACCTGTGTTTTTGGCCCGGCCCACTTGCTTCTTGGGCCGGCCCAGTTGCTGTAAGGTGGACCCCACATGTTAAATGGGCCGGCCCATTTAAGTTTTGACCAGTCAACCTTAGAGGTTAGGCCCGGCCCACGTAACTAATGGACCAGCCCAGCTATATAGTTGACCGGTCAAACTATGTCATCTGGCCCGGCCCGCTTAAGACGTGGCAGGCCTCGTGTGGGCCTACCATCTACCACGGGGTTTCAGCCGGTTAACGCCGTTAACTGGCAGTTAACGGCGTCTGCCACGTGTCAGTTTGCATGACGTCAGCAGTCAACGGGCTCCCGAAAACACTTCCGCAAGGGTCCGATTTTCCGTGGCGGAAGGGCGCTCAAGCGCGACGGACCGAAAAAATCATCGTTGGACTTTGCCTGACGCAGTTTCGACAACGGAACCCATATCGTCGGGTTAGGCCCATAGGCGACGAAAAATGCCCCTTAGTTGACGATTTTGGGACGTTGTCTATCAGAACTTTTCTTGTAGTGTTTGTTCTTCATGAATTTATTTGTGTACAAGATTCCTTTTCATAGGAAGTGGGTTAGGCTTAAATGTGATTTGAATTTGCTCCTTGATGCTCTCTTTTGCTTCAACTCTTGTTTCTTGCGAGAGTATCATTAAAACTGCTAAGCCCATCTTAATGGCTATAAAGAAAGAACTTCTTGGGAGATAACCCATGTGTTATTTTGCTACAGTACCTTTGTTTTATATTTGTGTCTTGGAAGTTGTTTACTACTGTAGCAACCTCTCCTTATCTTATTTTTATTGCATTGTTGTGCCAAGTAAAGTCTTTGATAGAAAGGTTGATACTAGATTTGGATTACTGCGCAGAAACAGATTTCTTGCTGTCACGAATCTGGGCCTAATTCTCTGTAGGTAACTCAGAAAATTATGCCAATTTACGTGAGTGATCCTCAGATATGTACGCAACTTTCATTCAATTTGAGCATTTTCATCTGAGCAAGTCTGGTGCCATTTTAAAATTCGTCTTTACGGACTGTTCTGTTTTGACAGATTCTGCCTTTTATTTCGCATTGCTTCTTTCGCTGTGTTGGGTGGATTTCTTCGTTCCATTACCTTCCAGTAGCTTTGAGCAATGTCCAGAAGTGTTAAGAATGATTGTGTTACCTCTGAACATCTGAATTTTTGATTATGCACTAACCCTCTAATGAGTTGCTTTGAGTTTGGTGTGAAGGAAGTTTTCAAGGGTCAAGAGAGGAGGATGATATACTACGATCAAGAAGAATGAAAAGTCTAAGCTTGGGGATGCCCCCGTGGTTCATCCCTGCATATTTCAAGAAGACTCAAGCGTCTAAGCTTGGGGATGCCCAAGGCATCCCCTTCTTCATCGACAAAGTATCAGGTTCCTTCTCTTGAAACTATATTTTTATTCGGTCACATCTTATGTACTTTACTTGGAGCGTCTGTATGTTTTTGTTTTTGTTTGAATAAATGCTTGTGTGGGAGAGAGACACGCTCCGCTGGTTCGTATGAACACATGTGTTCTTAGCTTTTAATGTTCATGGCGAAGGTTGAAACTGCTTCGTTAATTGTTATATAGTTGGAAATAGAAAATGCTACATGTAGTAATTGGTATAATGTCTTGAATAATGTGATACTTGGCAATTGTTGTGCTCATATAGATCTTTAATAAGCTCTTGCATCATGTACCTTGTACCCATTAATGAATAATTACATAGAGCTTGTTGAAATTTGGTTTGCATGATTGGTCTCTCTAAGTCTAGATATTTTCTGGTTGAGGTGTTTGAACAACAAGGAGACGATGTAAAGTCTTATAATGCTTACAATATGTTTATATGTGAGTCTTGCTGCACCATTTTATACTTGAGTTTGCTTCAAATAACCTTGCTAGCCTAAACCTTGTATAGAGAGGGAATACTTCTCATGCATCCAAATACTTGAGCCAATATTCATGCCATTTGTGTCCACCATACCTACCTACTACATGGTATTTCTCCGCCATTCCAAAGTAAATTGCTTGAGTGCTACCTTTAAACCATTCAAAACTTATCACCTCTGATTTGTGTCAATGTTTAATAGCTCATGAGGAAGTATGTGGTGTTTATCTTTCAATCTTGTTGGGCAACTTTCACCAATGGACTAGTGGCTTCATCCGCTTATCCAATAATTTTGCAAAAGGAGCTGGCAATGGGATTCCCAGTCCCAAATTAATTAACAAAAATAGACACTCCTCCATGGTATGTGATTGTTGGACGGCACCCGAAGGATTCGGTTAGCCATGGCTTGAGAAAGCAAAGGTGGGGAGGAGTGTCATCATAATAAAACTAAAATAAAAAGGCACTCCTTCATGGTATGAGATTGTTGGCAGGCACCCGAGGATTCGGTTAGCCATGGTTTGTGAAAGAAAGGTTGGAAGGAGTGCCACCCAAAAATAAAATAAAATGGGAGCCGCTCTTTGAAGGTTTGTCTGGCAAGGGGGGTTAGAGTACCCACTACCATTCGTTGACAACAACAAACACCTCTCAAAACTTTATGCTCTCTTGATGTTTTCAAAATCAAAGCTCTAGCACAAATATAGCAATCGATGCTTTCCTCTTTGAAGGGCCATTCTTTTACTTTATTGTTGAGTCAGTTTACCTATTCTTTCTATCTTAGAAGCAAACACTTGTGTAAATTGTGTGCATTGATTCTTACATGTTTACCTATTGCACTTGTTATATTACTTTGTGTTGACAATTATCCATGAGATATACATGTTAAAGTTGAAAGCAACCGCTGAAACTTATATCTTCCTTTGTGTTGTTTCAAAGCTTTCTACTAAGAATTTATTGCTTATGAGTTAACTCTTATGCAAGACTTATTGATGCTTGTCTTGAAAGTATTATTCATGAAAAGTCTTTGTTATATGATTCATTTGTTTACTCATTATCTTCATCATTGCTTCGAATCTCTGCATTCATCTCATGTGCTTTACAATAGTATGATCAAGGTTATGATGGCATGTCACTTAAGAAATTATCATTGTTATCGTTTACCTACTCGAGGGCGAGTAGGAACTAAGCTTGGGGATGCTTGATACGTTCCAAACGTATCTATAATTTCTTATGTTCCATGCTACTTTATTGATGATACCTACATGTTTTATACACATTATATGTCATTATTATGCATTTTCCGGAACTAACCTATTGACGAGATGCCGAAAGGCCAGTTGCTGTTTTCTGCTGTTTTTGGTTTCAGAAATCCTAGTAAAGAAATATTTTCGGAATCGGACGAAATCAAGACCGAGGACCTTATAATTCCCGGAAGCTTCCAGAGCACCGGAGAAGGACGAGAGGGGAGCCAGGGGGCCCCACACCACACCCCGGCGCGGCCCAGGGGGGGGCGCGCCCCCTGTGGTGTGGGCACCCCGTGGCCCCTCCGACTCCATCTCTTCGCCTATTTAATCGTCCCTGACCTAAAAACAACGACGGAGAAGACGAGACCCGAAAAAACCTTCCAGAGCCGCCGCCATCGCGAAATCAAGATTCGGGTGACAGAAGTCTCTGTTCCGGCACCCTGCCGGACGGGGAATTGCCCCCGGAATCATCTCCACCGCCGTCTCCACCTCCATCTTCACCGCCATCGCTGTCTCCATGATGAGGAGGGAGTAATTCACCCCCGGGGCTGAGGGCTCCGCTGTAGCTATGTGGTTCATCTCTCTCTTTATGTGATCTAGTTGAATATTATCTATGTGCTACTCTAGTGATGTTATTAAAGTACTCTATTCCTCCTTCACGATGTAATGGTGACAGTGTGTGCATCCGTGATAGTACTTGGCGTAGATTATGATCATAATCTCTTGTAGGTTATGGAGTTAATTATTACTATGATAGTGTTGACGTGATCTATGCCTCCTTCATGGCGTGATGGTGATAGTGTGCATGCTATGTTAGTTCTTGGTGTAATTATGTTGATCTATCTTGCACTCTAAGGTCATTTAAATATGAACATTGAATTGTGGAGCTTGTTAACTCCGGCATTGAGGGTTCGTGTAATCCTACGCAATGTGTTCATCATCCAACAAAAGGGTGTAGAGTAGTCTTATTATGTGATCATTGTTGAGAGTGTCCACTAGTGAAAGCAGGATCCCTAGGCCTTGCTTCCAAGCATCGAATCTCCGTTTGTTTACTGTTTTGTTGCATGTTTACTCGCTGCCATATTTTATTCAGATTGCTATTACCACTCATATACATCCATATTACTTGTATTTCACTATCTCTTCGCCGAACTAGTACACCTATACACCTGACAAGTGTATTTGGTGTGTTGGGGACACAAGAGACTTCTTGCTTTGTGATTACAGGGTTGCTTGAGAGGGATATCTTTGACCTCTTCCTCCCTGAGTTCGATAAACCTTGGGTAATCCACTTAAGGGAAACTTGCTGCTGTTCTACAAACCTCTGCTCTTGGAGGCCCAACATTGTCTACAAGAATAGAAGCTCCCGTAGACATCAGCGACCGCCAGAGTAAGAGAGGAAATAGGAGAGAGGAAGATGCGACTGGAATATGCGACTGCCATGGTTGGTAGGTATGTGCTCTGCTCTTCTCTCCGTATGCGTCCATCGTGGTAGAGACAGATATACAGGTCGTACGATCATAAATGATCGAACGGTGCAAGTGTACGTTGAGCTTTCAACGAACCAAGATCCATGTGACATACATCTCGACCAATCAGAGATCAGCCAGTGAGTACAAGTGAGGAAAACTGAGTAGAACTGAGAGGGGGAAAAGTGAGGAAATGTTTAACGGAAGGGCAAAACTGAGTAGGACT
This sequence comes from Lolium perenne, assembly GCF_019359855.2. Lineage (NCBI taxonomy): Eukaryota > Viridiplantae > Streptophyta > Magnoliopsida > Poales > Poaceae > Lolium > Lolium perenne. Next base: position 81,119,902 of record NC_067248.2, on the reverse strand, counting down.
AAGTAAAACAAGTGGGCCCGGAGGGGGAAAACTGAGTAACACTAAGTAAAACAGGGGCACCCAAATAATAAAGGGACTAAGGAAAATTTAAGCTTTTGGCATAAAAATTGTAAATTGTGTTATTTGAATAGTATAGTACATTTTGGACGACGTGATATTATTTGCAATTCAAAGATACAAAGTGTGACGAATTTGGACTCATTTGGACAAAGTTTGTAAGCATAGTGGGTATTTGGGAGGTGTGTTGAGTAGAAAGCCCTGCATCTTCATAGCTAGTAGCTCATGGACTAGGAAGTGGTTTTGAAGCTTTTGGCATAAAAATTTCATATCTCTATATTTCCTTTTCCATTATTATTTCTCTAGGTTGTAGGTAACATAACAAGACTCCATGGGAAGGTTCCACCATGTTTTGAATTATTTTGAATTATTTTGAACCAAACCATAAACGCTAGAGAAGAATGATAAATGTGGCTTAAATGTGGCTTAACACATATATTCAAGGGATCCCTACATTCAAATTGTTCAATACAAAGGGATCCCCAATACAAAGGGAACCCCAATACAAATTGTTCATACAAATTCAAATTATTCAATACAAAGGGATCCCCAATACAAATTGTTCATACAAATTCAAATTAGTTGTTCAGAATAAAATCTTTCTCTTGCTCCTGGTGTGACTCGCTGGGGCCATCACCTTACTCCGGGTAACCCTACCAGGGATATTACCGGTGTCTACCTTCCTTTTGCCCTCTTTCTTGTTCTTCTTCTTCTGCGAAGCTTGTGCTTTTTCTTCTGCAATCTGCTCTTCCAAGTTATCCATCATCTGGCCAATCATAAAATCAAGGTACTCTCTCTCCATCTCTTTCTTCTGCTCTCGATTCATCGGTTGAAGCAGCTCTCGATCCATGTGTTCCCTCTCCTCTCGATCCATCGGTTCAAGCAGCTCTCGATCCATCGGTTCAATCTCTTCATGTTGAATTGCTGCTTCAATCTCCATCGGTTGAATTGTTGCTTCAATCTCCATCGGTTGAATTGTTGCTTCAATCTCCTCATGTTGAATTGCTACTTCAATCTCCTCATGTTGAATTGCTGCTTCAATCTCCTCTTGTTGAATTGCTGCTTCATTCTCCTCTGCATTTGCTGCTCCCGCCTGATCTTCCATTCCAAAAGCTGGGTTAACTGGATTTTTACAAAGCCTAGCAATGTGTCTAGGGATTCCACAACGTTTGCACTTTTGTTTTCGAATCGGTGCACCACCCTCTGCACTAGCTCTGATCCTACTCTTCCTCGGCCTACCTGCCGGTCTAGTCAAAACTGGAGAGTACAGTTTGAATCCTGGATCGACTTTCATCCATTGGTCTTTCCCCAACAAGGTAGGAATATTCATAGCATATGCAGCCCTAAATTTGGCAACCGAGAAATACTCTGACACATACTGATCAACTTCACCTTCTTCACCCCCTATAACACTCATGAAAAACAATGCGTATATGCAGGGTATCCTACGGATCTGCCATCCCCTACAATGGCATGTCCTATCAACCAAACTCACTGGATACCTCCACTGCCTGTTTTTACTGTCAGTGTAGGTTACCTCAGCCTCCATTCCTTTTCTGACGCATTGCATCTTCAATTGTTTTTCCCTATCATGCAAAGACTTAATCAAAGATGGGAGCATGAGATGGCCAGCAGATTTTGTGGATGCAATTCTTTGACGCAGATCGATCTTTATCATGATCATCTGCCTAATCTTATCAAATATTTGCCACAGCATAAGCCCTTTCAATGACTTGACCTTTGAATTGAAACTCTCCGCAAGGTTACTTGTTACATAGTCTATCTTGCAAATTTCATTAAATTGGCTTCTTGACCACACCCTACCATGATGTTCATCCAAGTACTCCTTCACCCCAGGTTTTTGTTTATACAACACATCCAAATGAAACAAATGCTTCCTAGTGCTGCAGGTGTATGAATCTGGCCATAGGTTGTCAGTAAAAATTTTACCCTTGAATTTCTTTGTAAAATTCTGTACCAAGTGTCGCATACATTCCCTATGCTCCACTCCAGGGAATACTGCTTCTACTGCACTCTCCAAACCTTTGCAAGCGTCTGTGTGGATAGCAAGTCCTGGTGGATGACCTATAAGGTCGCGTAAATTCTGCAGAAACCAGGTCCAACTTTCCTCTGACTCAACCTCCAAAACTCCATAAGCAACAGGGAACATCCAATTGTGTCCATCAACTGCAGTACGTAGCAGCAACTAGCTGTCCTTTAAACCTGCCATGAAGAGTTGTTGCATCCACGGCCAAATAAGGCATGCAACCGTCCAGAAAGCCTTTCTAGCAAGCTTTGAAACAAACAAAAGCCCTTCTAAAACATTCCTTCTGCATTACCTTCCCGCTTTTCAATTTATAGGGAACTGTATGCTTGTCTATCGCTACAACACTGCCTGGACTAGCCATCTCCACTTCAGCTTTGAAAGTGTAAAGAAACTGAAAGCTTTCATTCCATGGACCATTGATCATGTCAAGAGCCATTTCCTTTGCATAGAACATCCTCATGTAAGGTACTTTTATATCAAACTTCTCAAGCATCTTTTTCTTGAGTGTTGTTGGACCAAGTGAAGGAGTTTCTCTCAGCCAATCTAGGATTGCATCTGCCAACCACCTAGTCTTCCGCTAGCTTTGTTTTCACCTCTGGCTCTCCCCCTCGAGGTAGACACCTATGGACCACCTCATTCTTCTTTATCTGAAACATAATGATAAAGGATGTCAGTAACAGTTAACAAATTTTACACCGTGATCTAAAATACACAACTGGTTGGCGTAGTACCTGAACCAAGGTGCTTCTGCGCATTGTGGATGCATGCAGCCTCCACCTACACCTCTTGTATGGGCATTTAACTGTGAACCTACCTGGCTCACTTTTAATAACCTCATAATTATTCTTAGAGCGAAGGCAATATGTAGTAATTGCATTACGGCAGTCCATCATCGTTTGAAATACGGTGCCTGCTGCAAGCTGGGATCCTCCCTGTTCCACTCAATTGTTGGCAACTCATCACCTTCGTAATCGGCTAAGACGAGGCTATCATTGTTTTCATCCTTCTCTTCATCATCAGTGTCATCAAATCTGGCACCAAAAGCAATATCTTCCATGTATTGATCCTCCATTGCCTGCTTACTGAATCGATCTACCAATTCAGGAAACATCAACTCATCCTCATCATCTTGAGGAGACTGATCCCCAATCTCTGCATCATCCTCCACATCGACCGCAGGAACGATCTGGCTATCACTAGCACTGGGGACAGATGGTGCTGCTGTGGACCTACAAGGAGCGCCGCGGCGCACACTATTAGCAGAGGCAGCACCAGTAGAGAGAAATGATGCCCGACCACCTAATGATGCCCCAACACCAGATGACACTACAAGAAAAGTTCTGATAGACAACGTCCCAAAATCGTCAACTAAGGGGCATTTTTCGTCGCCTATGAGCCTAACCCGACGATATGGGTTCCGTTGTCGAAACTGCGTCAGGCAAAGTCCAACGACGATTTTTTCGGTCCGTCGCGCTTGGGCGCCCTTCCGCCACGGAAAATCGGACCGTTGAGGAAGTGTTTTCGGGAGCCCGTTGACTGCTGACGTCATGCAAACTGACACGTGGCAGACGCCGTTAACTGGCAGTTAACGGCGTTAACCGGCTGAAACCCCGTGGTAGATGGTAGGCCCACACGAGGCCTGCCACGTCTTAAGCGGGCCGGGCCAGATGACATAGTTTGACCGGTCAAATATATAGCTGGGCTGGTCCATTAGTTACGTGGGCCGGGCCTAACCTCTAAGGTTGACTGGTCAAAACTTAAAAGGGCCGGCCCATTTATCATGTGGGGTCCACATTACAGCAACTGGACCGGCCCAAGAAGCAAGTGGGCCGGGCCAAAAACACAGGTGGGTCCCACTTTCCTGTTAAAGGGCCGGCCCATTTAGTGTTTGGGGTCCACCATGTAGCAAGTGGGCCGGCCCAACAAGCTAGTGGGCCAGGCCAAAAACACAGGTGGGTCCCACTTTCCAGTTAAAGGGTCGGCCCATTTAGTATGTGGGGTCCACCATATAGCAAGTGGGCCGGCCCAACAAAATAGTGGGCCGGGCCAAAAACACAGGTGGGTCCCACTTTCCTGTTAAAGGGCCGGCCCATTTAGTATGTGGGGTCCACCATATAGCAAGTGGGCTGGCCCACCAAGATAGTGGGCCGGGCCAAAAACACAGGTGGGTCCCACATTCCTGTTAATGGGCCGGCCCATTTGACATGTGGGGTCCACCATATAGCAAGTGGGCTGGCCCGACAAAATAGTGGGCCGGGCCAAAAGCACATGTGGGCCCCACTTTCCTGTTAAAGGGCCGGCCCAATTAGTATGTGGGGTCCGCCATATAGCAAGTGGGCCGGCCCAACAAGATAGTGGGCCGGGCCAAAAACACAGGTGGGTCCCACTTTCCTCTTAAAGGGCCGGCCCATTTAGTACGTGGGGTCCACCACAAAAGCAAATGGGCTGGCCCAACTAATTAGTGGGCCGGCCCAGTAGTGTGTGGGGTCCACCTTAAAGCAAGTGGGCCAGCCCAATTATAGTGTGGGGTCCACCGTAAATCAAATGGGCTGGCCCAACTAATTAGTGGGCCGGCCCAATAGTGGGTGGGGTCCACCTTAAAGCAAGTGGCCAGCCCAATTAGAGTGTGGGGTCCACCTTAAATCAAATGGGCTGCCCAAGAAGTAAGTGGGCCAGCCCGTTTAGTTGCTGTTTATATGCCGGCATAATATGCGCTTTAGGATTTTGCGGGCAGGCACATATGTGATTTCGCTTAATTGGGCCGTTTAAGGGATGGGAATTCGTGATTTAGATACTGAGAATATTTACGCAGCATTGATTTCTGTCGGATAGCCTCACTTACCACAAGCACCAAAGAAAAAATGCGCGAAAGAACTATAAAAACTAACTAAATATTACATCAGCTGCAAGGCATTGAAAAAATACTACAGAACCCAGAGAAATTGAATGGTAATTAAACCTAGCAATACAATGAAGCGATCCGGCAATCTTTTAAGTTGTCCATGCAGCACCTATATCTGAAACAAAGACATTACAAGTTAAGACAGCAACAATGGAAAGGCAAAGACACTCCAATATTGTTTGGCAAAGAATTTGGAACTCATCATTTCGTCGTTATAACAAGATCATTGTAATGCGCACAATAAGCAAACAAAGAGTGCATGCCGCATACCAACAGCCAATATAACAGAGCATGTTAGAATGAAACAAATAGACTTACTACTGCCGAGTCCCATGCAAACCAACATGTTCGGGAGTACAAAATTGGTATGAACAACATAGTAGCAGGCTATAAATTTTGTAACAACGACTGAGCAAGATGAAGTTATGATGGCTACATCTACAGAGCAGGGAATGTAAACCAAAAATAGAAGTTACGATGGCAGAAGCTAAAGAGGAGGGAATGTGAACCAACATGTGCCAAGTGCAATTACTTCATTTTGGCCGTGAACTAAATAATACTCCTGAACTTATAGTGAAGGGGATGCAAATCAAGATGTTTCGGGATATAAACTTGTAATGAGCAACACATAGAGGATAGTTAATGTTGGAGCTTAGGATGGACCAGATACAGAATATAGTGGGATCACCTGTGAACTTGTATAAGAGGGAATGCAAACCAATATGTTCAGCTTTCCATATGTGAGCGTCATGCCAAGTCAGAGAAACAAGTCAATAATGCAGCTTTTGAAGAACAAGATGGCACGCAAAATTATTATCTAGTAGTATGACAAGTTTATTTGTACTACAGGCTAGATAGCAGAGTGATAGCATGCCAAACTAAGTCCTTACTTTGTTAGCTTACAACGAACTAGATACAAAACAATGGCATCACCTGTAGTACAGGGAATGCAAGCCAACATGTTCATGGAGTAAAAAATTGGCACAAACAACATAGTAGCAGGCCATAATTTTTGTAACAACGACTGAGCAAGATAAAGTTATGATGGCTAGATCTACAGAGCAGGGAATGTAAACCAAATATAGAAGTTACGATGCCAAAAGCTATAGAGCAGGGAATGCAAACCAACATGTGCAATTACTTAAAATTGGCCATGAACTAAATAATAGCAGGATGTTACTATAATACCTATAATTTTTGTAACAACGACTGAGCAAGATAGAAGTTATGATGGATACATCTACAGAGCAGGGAATGCAAACCAAAATGTTTAATCGCTTAAAGTTAGCAATGAAGTAGAAAATAGCAAGGTGTTACGGTCATAGCTAGGAATGAACTAAAAGAGCTTCAGACAAACAAGCATCTGAACCCAGAACATGGCGCTAAAACAAGGGACTTACATCAGGAGAAGCACTCTGTGGGAGTCACAGCAGATCTTCCTGGGGTTGATAGATCCGGTGATGAAGTACGCTACATGTGCTACTTGGGGTTGGAGAGACGGCCATTACACTTCATGGTTACTCATCTCGTCTGCAAAAACGTAACGGCGCGTCGTTAGCACAAACAGGTTCCCCCAAGATTAAACAAGAACTTGCAGGCAAGCAATAGAAAAGCGACAGTAGAAGAGTTTAGATCATGCACGGCGCCGGTGAAGCAGATCCGGTTCATGCACAGCGGTGTCGGTGAGCAAGATCCGATGCGGTGGACGACGGATCCGGCGAAGCGGCTCCGGTGGGGTGGACGATGCCGCAGCTGAAGCGACTGCGGTAGACTGCTGGATGAGCATATGGTTTCGAGGTTCGGCGGGGATGATCCGGTCCGGTTGATGACGGCGTCGATGAAGCGGCTCCGGCAGGCAGCCGGATGACGAGGATCGCGAGGCCTCGGGTAGGCTGTGGAAGTCCGGCGGGGATGTTCCGGTGCGGTGGTCGTGGAGGTGGGAGAGAGAGGGACTTGGGAAGTTCCGGTGGGTGGTCTCAGAGGAGAGAGTGAGGGAAATGAATTTTTTTTCGGGGAGTTTCCGGAGCTAGGGAGGTGGTGATCGAAAAAAAATGACGGGTAGACCCCCCACCAACCGACTTATACATGGACATTGTTGTCATCTTTACGAGGGTAGAATGGGAAGTTAGAAGCGTGTGAAATATTTGTATTTTTCGGGCGGGAAGTTTTGCCGCTGGAATGAGATTTCGAATTTGGCTACAGTCCAAGTAATACAAAAATATGAGACCGTACTAGTACGGCCAAATGTCACATCAATTCATCATCACGTTGAAAATCGGTTACGACGATCATAATTATTGGCCGTTGGCACAACAGTTCTCCAACGCTTGATCCAACGGTCAAAGTTCCTTTTTTTTAAGAGAACGGTCAAAATTCATTGGATTCGCTCGGGAAATGCGCGCGCCAAAACGAGTCAGACGAAGATGTTTCTAGAGTTCTCACGGACGCGTCTTGGCGATACATTGAATGCAAATCTTGCAAGGTCAAAAAAATGCAAATCTTGCAGGATCGTATGTGGCTGCTATGAGCTGAAGTACTCCATGAAACCGTGAACATACATGTAGATGGGAATCCCATGTAGACGATCTGAAGAACGACCCGCTGCATCTTTCACAAATCCATCTACATGACATGATAAACTTTAATTAAGAAGCAGCCACGTAACAATTATTGCCCAAAATCTAACGGGTTCGACAATAAGCTGGTAATTCTCTATTATATATAAACACCAAAAAAATATAGCAAGTAAGAAAGGAGTGTCAATGCCACCAGGACTTACAAAAAAAGGGAATTAGCACTTCGTAATCTCTTTGTTTTTACACATACCTTCTGCTCAGGAATCCAGGGCCTAGGGTCACATCAAGTCATAATCAGAACCAAAGTCGGTTCCCATGTTCTCCAATTCAAAACGCGTACAAAAATATTTCAGTGTGTGAAATAATGTTGAGATTTTGAATTAGAGGGTTGTTAAGCTATTGATTATATGGAGTCGAAATTTGGTAGCATACATAAGTATCTCTCGTTCACAACTCCTTTGTCTGGAAAATTAAGCCGGAATTTGTTGTGTTGCAGCACAACACAAAGGAGAAGCCACTGTTCCGTTCATTGCACTCAATACAGCGATGAATGAACCAGACCAGTTGACAAGCTTCTAGACCTGGGCTATATGTAGAAAGATGGAAATCAATGGATCACAGAAAATCATCAGTGTCAAGCTTTAATGCACTAGCCAACGCGACCAAAAGTCCGAACTGATGGAAAGGGCTAGGCAATCCACTTTATACATCGCAACAAAAAGTCCAAAGCGACGAAAAGGCTAGACCGGGAGAAGAGAAGAGAAGGTTTGTGAAAGCGATGACTCGAACTTGAGACTATGGGCTCTGATACCACGTCAAGCTTCATCCACGAGCCAACGGAACCACAAGTCAGAACTGATGGAAAGGGCTAGGCAATCCACTTATAATATTAACAATCAGCAGGGTTCCGGTTCAAAAAAAATCCACATCACAACAAGGAAACGACCACCAAGATCATAGCAATTGCAGATAAATGCACCTACGAAATATGCTCAGACTAAGGAACCATTTTACAAGACCAAGGTAATGACACATCACTGTCCCCGTTCATCTCCAATTATCTAGCAGATACTCTTCTTACTACTTACTAGCATTCCTAACCTGCTCCAAAGAGGGCCTCCTTCCGTGCTGCTATCGTTCTAAAATTGTCGACTTCTAGTCTTAGCGCAGTGATGCAGCTCGTTCTACTTGGAGTTGCTCCTTTAGAACTTGAGCATGCAAATACTTTGACTTGGACATGGACTTGCACTTCAGCAGTCCAGCATTCCGTAAGAAAGTGTTTTTGGCAATGCCTTTCTTTTTTATTGTCATAGAAAATGCCTTCACACATTCTTCATCGGTTTTTTCCAGACCGTTTTTACCGGTTTTTGCCATCTCTAATTTCATATCTTCCTGCAAAAAATTCAGTTCGTACACATGTGTAAACATGATAGTTACTACAGAGAAACTTGCTGATAGTAGATTTATCATGTGTATGACCTACTTTTATTCCTACAGTTTGGCATGTCTGATTCACATCACATGAATTTTAATAAACATATATAATATCATATTGACATGTACTTTACTACTCCTACAAGTTGGGATGTGAGTCGTCACAAAATTTCAATCTTTGAGAAGACTTACAAGAACACTCTGTGCGACTTCTCCAATCACTTCAAGTTTGTTCTTAAGGAATGCTACAAAAATCTCTCGGCAGAGTCATCTCTTTGTTTGGTTCCCTTTTACTTGCATTATGTAACATCTGCATTTTAGTACTACCATTTATAAATCGAATAACGTGGTTGAAATGGAGGATCATAATATAAGCTGCACACTGGTGTATATACTCTGCATGATCTTTTACTAAAATATTTCTAAATAGCAGTATAAAACAACATGTCCTTACTTTTTGCCGAATGTGCACTATAAGGTTACGAGATCCCGTACGGCTAGGTAAAAGTAGTTTACCGCGGTTTTCCTGATTCTGTTTAGCCAAATTCTGCAAAAAGGAGACTAGTGAGACACTGCTATAAATAAGAATCCAAGATGTGATCTGGTCTCAGTCTTACAAATCATACCATATTCTTTGGATCAGACCCGGTGCTTCACAAGATCTCCCCACCGTTTGTCAGTCATTTGCTTAAAAGGAGATATAGTTGGAACACTCCCGGTAATCTTTCCAGTGAAGTATTTCTTCTTTAGCATGCTGCGATCTTGGCGTGACAGATGCGAGAATAGACTGTTGAGAACATGCTTTACTTCCTCTTGGTCCTCATCGAACTCGAACCTTAACTGTTCACAACAATATAAACCGTTGGTGTGATATACATAGATCCAACAACAAGCTAGAAGGAACGGGACGTGCCAATGTGGTATACTAGTATGAGTAACATTACCAAGAGAAAGATGACTTACGTGTAACCTGTGCACTAATTTTTCAAAATGCGCAGAGGTGTCTACGTGCTCTTTCCATGTTGGGAAGATAGGAATTTCATTCCTGACAAAAATTCCTACATCCGATGCTAATTTACAAGATTCTTCTGGGTCCAGTGGCCTTCTGCCACCTACGATAGATGAAAGGCGAAATCTTGATTCCATCCCAGCAAGCTTAGCTACGAACATTTTCCCTACTGTTGGGCCCCTCGTTTTTCTTGATCGTGGTGCAACTACAAAGTTAAGCATTACATCAAGCTATCAAGGTAGGTATATATATATATATATATATATATATATATATATATATATATATAGGGATGCACTATTCTGAAACCGGTGCTCAGAATATTATTCTGAGCACCACCGGCCCTTATATAAGACGTGACCCGCACACGAAAAGCCCACCGAAACGGTTCGGTCCTGGACCGCCCCACGCCCCCACCAACCCCGTTTTCCCCTCCCTCGCTGCGAGGGGCACGCACGCATCGCGCCCTCTTCCTCGCTAGGACCGCTCCTGGCTGCTGCCCCGGTGCTCATCCGCCGCCGCCTCTCCAAATTCCACCCGCCGCCGCCTCCTAGAGTGCACCCGCCGCCGCGGCCCTCAGCAGAATCGTTGCTGCCGCCGCTGCAGTGCCGACGAACGGAGACGGGCGCCGCCCCCGACCCCTTCATCCCGGCGACCGGAGCAGCACCTGAACCCTCCTCCGGCGATCAGATTGGGGCCCGCCCACCCTCCTCCGGTGGCTTGTCGACCATGTGCCTCCCGTCGACATCGCGAGTCTCCTGCGCTTCCTGTCGACGTTGCAGGTCCCTTGAGCCTCCTGCCCACGGGTGCACGGCCGCTGCATCTCCGCGGCAGGGCTGCTGCTCCGCGCGGCTGAACTTCTTCAACGCTGGGCACGTACTTATTTAGCCACGGCCGCTTGTACTTCCGTGATGTCTTTTATATTTGTATGTGTTTAGGATGTCCCTTTGCACAACAAAGCCAGAGCCCTCGAAGATGCGACCATGGCTGTAATGGGAAATTGGAAGTTGTGAGACTAATTGTATGTTGCTACTGCCCCGTGAGACTACTTGTTCATAGATATTATAGGCATAGGAGAGATGTCTACATACACGATCAATACACTTATTGAGCGCAGGCAGTTTAGTTTAGTTGATCAGTTTAGTTTAGTTGATATATTGTACAATTCAGTTTTGTTGACAGGATGAGTAAGGTGATAAAAAGTCTGTAATGATATCTTAGATTATCTAACAAATATCTGTGGTAAAAAAAAAACTAGCTTCAAAACATGCTGGGAAGTACAGTCACGAAGGTCAATAAGTACAACGACATGTCGTGGGAAGTACAGGAAGTACACAAAAAAGTATTCAAAGAAAATACACCCACATAAGTTCACATAGCAACGTTGTGAAGTTCAAATATTAAGATCCAAGAAGTGCAGAATATATTAAATAGAGTGTAGGACAATTTAAATTTATCATTCCGAAACACACATGTTTAATTATTGTAAGACACACTAGTATCGAAACATTTCCGAAAGTACAACCACGAATGCCAAGAAGTACAAGGATATGTCACGAGAAGTTCAGATGCGCGTGGTTGTGCTGCAAATTTTGTGTCGTGAAAATTATAGCTCTATTTTACTGAACACTTTCATTAAACCGCACCTAGAAGTACAACCGCATTTCCCGATAAGTACAATTTCATGCCGAAGGAAGTTCAGTGCTCTGTTTTTACGGAGCGAAAATCTATTGTCCAAATCTCATCGATTTGATCACCAACCACTTCAATCATTGTCACCAAAAGCTTTATATGGTAGATTATATGTCTAATTTGATTACCCACAACATTTTAGTACAAATAAATGGATCTAATCCATCAAATTCAAATCGTTATCCCACAAAATATACCGGAAACATGATTTCAAAACTTCTAAAATTAATTTTAAACCGTTTGGATTTGGCAAAAATGGTAGATACAAAAAAGATGCGCCATTTTAACACCTTTCCAACCGTATATCATTTCACTTGTTTAAATATACTCCATGAAAATCACGGGGAAATCATTCGGTACCCGTCACATAAAATGGGCGGACAGTAATTCATGTTTTTCTCTTAAACTGTAAGGAATTAGAAAAAACAATTGGAATAAGAAAGTTGCGCCTAGTCCATAGCTTTCCAACGCCATATCATTTGCATCATTCCGACATACGGTTGAAACAAATCATCCAAATTACTGTCCGCTCGTTTTTTTAGTACGTCCGAATTTCGGTATTTTCAAAATTATTCAAAAACTGTGAGGATTTCGAAAAAACATTAAACATGAAAAAGTTGCGCAATTTCATTATCTTTCCAACGGTATATCATTTGCACAGTTTCGATAAGCGATTCGAAAATCGAACTAAAAGTTTGTTTTCTAGACATATAGAAGCGTTTTCGTATTTTCAAAATTAAATTTGAACCGTGCAAAATCTGCGAAAAGTGTGAACATAAAAAAGTTGCGGTTTTTTATTATCTATCCAACGGTATATCATTTGCATAGTTCCGACAAATAGTTGAGAAACTCAAAGTATAATCAGTACCTCTGAAGAAAACGGGAAGTTCAGGTAAGTTTGACAGAAAGTTGAACCTTGTTATCCGGAAAGTACAACCTTGTGTACAGAAAAGTACAAGTCGGTGCTCAGAATATTATTCTGCAACCGGTTGCAGAATAGTGCTGGGGCTCATCCTCAGGGGAGTTGTCTATGGCAGGACTAATATGGGTCAGTGGGAGATCATCAACAGTTTGTTGATGTTGTGCTAGCAGTGTTTGGCCAGTTGTGGTTGTGTCACTGACCGGGTACAGGTGTGTCCTTGGGCCGTATTTCCGACCACAGCTACTGCTGATCGCAATTGTGGCTGAGAAGTTGCCGTGGAAACTTGTTCTGCTGCCAATTGTTGTTGAGAAGTTCTTGTGGAAACTGGTTCTCACGCCAATTGTGGCTGAGAAGTTGCCGTGGAAACCGGTTCTGCCGCCGATTGTCGCCGGTTGATTGGATTGGTAGCAATGTGGCTGACTCAACCGCTTGGGGTGTTCACCACGTTTTTTATTTCAAGACTCTTAGAATTTTCGTTATTTTCTTCAACTGGTGCCATGAATCGCCGAGACTGTCTAGTAGCGAAGCAGGTTTCTTTTTTGGTTGCATTTGTTCTATCACCGATTCAGTGCTCGTTGATTGGTCTTCCTCTCATTGGGGGTTCCTGCGAAAGTCTTACTTGAAGCTGCAGATTCCTAGCACACATACACGATATTTCAGGTCTACGAAGTCCCATATATGATGATATGCAAATGGAATAGAATGAAGAACAGTAAAGGATGACGTGCATGCTGAAACATATATATGATGCATTAAGGAGACCTAGAGGTGGCATGTGAACATGTTTGGTGGGATTCAGGATACAAGTATACAACACATGGAAGTTGCAACAGATATCTCGAAGTAAAAAAACACAGAAATCACCTTGTGGGGTTGAGGAGAATGGTCAGGCAAGGCATCTTCCTGAGTCAGCTCTCCAAGAGGCTCAGCATGATCAAATTGTGAATCATAACATTGTTCTTTATCTTTGGGGAGGGGAAAGGGTTCTTCTCCGATTTTGTTCAGGTTTGCACTAGAGGCAATAGCGTTACACATGTTTGTGCCCACACGGCTTGCATATCTTATACATATATTCCGTATCCGTTTCTCTTTTAATTCATTCTTCTGTATTGCAATAATATCTAGCATGCATTACAAAAAAAATGCTAATGAGATGGCGGTGCAAGTAAGCAAAAAAATACTTTTCGAAATCACATGCATAACGAATGCGGCCATATCAACCTTCTTGGAAGTGGGCGCGTGTACGCTTTGGTTTCCAGCCATGGAACATCATGGAGGCGCTTTCTGTACCCATCTCTCCAGTCCGGTGGATGGAAGGAGTCGGGGATTAAGATACGAGAACCCGGCGATGGTGACTGTCGCTGACAAGGCGGCGGTGGAAGTCGGCTACGGAGGAGCTCGTATGGTACAGTGGTCGTCGGTGGGGGTGGGGGAGGTGGAAGCTACTCCGGCTTGCTAAAAAGCAAGGGAGACGGCGGAACGTCGTCGGTCACTACGGTGGCCGATGAGAAGGCAGTAGTGCTGGTGTGGGAGTGGGACAGTGGGCCGGCGCCGGCGTGTGAGATGATCCGGTGGGTCATGCAGGGTGGAAGCGTGAGAGAGAGATGCGGGGTTCGGCGCCGCTGGTGATAGGTCTGAATTGAGCGGTCCGGGGGGATAAGATCGACACTGTACTTATTTCACATCGCTTTGAATTTTGGAAGCGGGGGGCATTTCGGCGGGAATTTTGGGGCAGAGTTGAAATTATTACTGGTTGCTGGAAAACTGTGGAACCCTAGCCTACGAAATCCCAAGTCTGAAGCTGAGGGCCCTTTTGCTGTGGCTTTTTGGCTTTTGGATTTTGGAAGCCAAAAGAATATAATATTTGTTTTTGGCTTCCAAAATCCAAAAGCCAAAAAGGCAAAAAAAAAAAAAGCCACAACAAAAGGGCCCTGAGTATGTTCAGGTTCAAGGGGATATGCTTGTTGGTTCTTGGGTGCATATGATCTCTTTATTTCGAAATTCATCTTCTATACATTTTGAAATGTCAAAAAAGAATAAAACGAAAAATGCATGTGTACTTCTTCGCTTGCTTTATACACATAAAATATTTCAATGGAAAATCGAATAGTAATTTGGGCTATGTAAAAAAGAGTTACTCCGTAAAAAAAATGTGCTAACCATAAGGCTTTTTATGAGACATGTTTTCTCTCTTTTTACATCGACCATGAAAAACTTGTTTTTTTTACATCAACCATGAAAAATACTTTTTTGACATCGACCATGAAAAATACTAGGAATTTGCTAAGAGCATCCACAACGTGTAGCCAAAAGTGGTTCCATATTTGATTTTTGGCTTTTTGAACTAGTTCCATACATTGTAGAGGTAGTTCCAAAACCAGAAAAACAGGGAACCGGAGCAAATAGGTGCTCCGATGCCAAATTTCACTTTTGGCATTTGGAACTAGTTCCCTACATTGTGAGAGTAGTTCCATATTGGCTTTATGTGTTGTTTTAGCTTGATGGCGGGACCCACGTTATAAATATTTGGAACCACTACATTGTGGAGCTATTGCTATATTTCACACCAAAGCCAAATTCACCATCGTATCAGATTTGGCAATAGCAACATTGTGGATAGCCTAAAGTTATATTTTCCATCTTGTACACAATTAAAAATATCTTTAAAACAAACAAATCTCTAATGTCTAGGTGTACCATCTCTACTAGTACTAGTATATATACACGTGCCTTGCACGTGAGGGCTCTTTTTTTTAGTGAAACAACTTCGACGCAATAAGAATTCGATCTTTTTTTTAACAAAGGAGGGGGGCCCAAGGGCTTGGATACCATTAAGTGCAACAGAGGGGTACATATTACAGATTGCAGTCAATAGTCACTTGGGTTGAAAGCCAATGCAAGCCCGCCTACATGATAGCAGGATTTTGTGAAGCTTTTTAACTTAATTGGTCAAACATGCGAAGCATGTGCCATTTACTTGTACAACTTTATCGGAAAAAAATACTTGTACAAGCTAGTTCCCCTAAGTACTACCAGCACATAAGTAACAAAAGAACCAGGGACATCATCAACTGAAAACAACAATCTATTCATATAGCGGCTCTTGCATCACCCTTTGAAAATCATCTACCTGCAAAGATGAGTGCAGAGTTTCTGCTCGTGCTTTCACCTGTTCCAAGATCGTCCAGTTGATCTCATGGACATCTGCATCAGCCAAAGCGGTAACCAAGTTGCCAGCCACTAGCTTCTGCAGATCAGCAACAGCATGTAGGCCATCTTGAATTGTAGAATTCCATCCTCGGTTCATTTCTTTGTTCCGCCAAGTGGCCACATCCAAGTCCTTTTGAAGACGCCTAATCTTAGCTTCCCCAGTGCCACATCCTTCTGTTTTGTTCCTACAAACGTTTGCATCACTGGAACTCTGGACATCTGTGCTACAATGCTGCTTGGCAGGGACATGAGCAGTCACTTGCTTCTGCGATTTGCCATGCATAAAATCAATCAGCAGATTAAAAGGAAATATGTTGGTTGATTCATGTCACCACTTTCAGCAACCCATGAGTTTCTAAACCTTAAATGGAGTCTAAAACATTGCAATAAAAGGGTGGGTGCACCATTTGGATGCAGAGGCCGGGGCGACCCTATTTTCAAGAAAAAATTAGGAAATCTGAAATCTATATCTATATCTCTACCATCTATACCACTCCACTCCTGTTGACAGTTTGATCTCTTTCAGTACATTAGATTATGTCATGTTTAAAACACCATTATAAAATTGCCTCCTTAATGTTGAGCTCAGGAGGATCCAGATGTGCTGATCCTAGGCGGCCCCTCAAATGATTGCTTGCTAGAACAATAGGACCAAATCCCGCCTCCTTTCTACCAATGTCTGCATCACTGGCGCGCTCACTGTCTTTGTTAGGAACATGAGCAGTGGCTAGCTGCTGCAAATCAAAGTTCATCAAATCAATCAGCAAACAAGACATATGAAATTTGAGCAGTGCGGCTAAATACCTTCTTCAGCAGCTGCCCCACGGAATCGTCCTTTTGGCGGCACATCACACGTGTGAAAAATCTCGGCAACGACTTGGGGTGCGGTGATTTTGTCCCATTCCACAGTATGCCGAGCTTGGCTGCAATTATCATATTCTACAAGATATTTTGCCTCCGAGATTCTTCGTAGGCATTCTCGAGGGGAATATCTAGCAGGCATTACAAAAAAAACAGATGCTAATAACAAGCAGTGGAAGCAAGCAATAAACTAGTCTCGGAAATCAAATACATAACAAAAGCTGCCGGACAAAGTGTTCAACCTTGGTCGACTGGGGAGGTGGCGCGTTGGCCGTTCGGTTTGGTTCGGTGGATCATGGTGGCGCTTTGTGTACCGATCTCGCCGGCCGGTAAGATGAACCAGTGAGTCGGGGAAGCAGATCCGACGAAGCGGACGGAGTGTGGTTGACGGCGTCGCTGAGCTGGCTCCGGCGCGGTGGATGTCGGCTACGGATGGAGGACTGAGAGGGAGCGAGACGGACTAGGTGCGAGGTAGGGAGAGAGGCCCTTGCTTGTCCGTGGGTGGGGCTGGATATAGGGGAAATGAAAGCCTTAGAAGATAGCATCCTGCTAATTTATGGTGCTGAACTAGAAAATCCCGCCAATATATGGTGCTGAATTGCGGGCGGCTCATAGCTTGTGCACAAATAAAATGGGAAAATCCAAAAAATGTAGTTCAACAAAAAAAACTCTAGTAGGCAAAGTCGCTAGCTCGCCATGAGAAGATGCACTCCGCCAAAAAAATGTCATGACAAGCTAGTTTGCTATGGATCTTGCATTAACCCTGCTCGATAAAATGGTGGGCAAAAAAAGACAAGCTAAATCAAAAATAATGGTGGTAGAAAGATGTAACTCTCAAATGTAAACTCTACTAAACAGGGCCAGCTCAAAAATATGCCTCATATTATTAGTACTTCCTCCGGTCCATATTAACTGCCACTAACATACATCGAGAAACAAAAAAGAGAAATCTGTCATGAATAGTTCCCGAATTCAAATCTGAGTTTCTCTGTAGACTATTCCCATCTGAGTTTCTCTTTTTTGTTTCTCGATGTATGTTTCGAATTTTGATCTGAAATTTTTAGGGGTTATCTTAATATGAGCTGTGAACGTGCATGATTTGTTTCAGATTTTTTCGCAATGTTTAAATTTGGATTTAGGCCGCATGTCACCTCGCTACCGCTCGAGAAATGGAGCCCCTCTCCGCTGGGCTCCATAAAAGCTTCACTGCTCGTGTCAGACTGTTGAAGACACTGGCAAGTGCATGTCAGGGGGACAGAGAATAAATTTCGTCCACGCGTCGGCGCGTGCTGTCTACCCCAAACCCTAAACTCTGTCTTTATGAAGTCAAGCATGCATGAAGAGAAGTGGTTTTTGGTTTCAAACATGGAAATTTCAAAAACCCTCTCAAGAGCTACATTTTGGAGGGACTAATTTTTCATATTCATGATTTAAACTTGTTTAAATGGGCATAAAAATAGGCATAAAATTCAAAATAAATCAAAATAAATGAAAAACCAAGGCACATAGTCTTCTTATGTCATATAGTAAGCATTCAATTAAGTTGATAAACAAGGTCTAGACATATTCGAACCAGAAAAATCATGTATCTACCCCCTAACCCTAAACTCTGTCTTATGAAGTCAAGCATGAAGAGATGTGGTTTTTGGTTTCAAACATGGAAATTTCGAAAACCCTCCCAAGAGCTTCATTTTGGAGTGACTAAGAAGCATACATGCTTACTTTTTTATATTCATGTTTTAAACTTGTTCAAATCTTGGTCAAACCTAGGATTTGACCAAGATTCAAATGGGCATAAAAATTCAAAAAAATGAAGAAAAAAATGAAAAACCAAGGTCTTCTTATGTCATATAGTAAGCATTCAATTAAGTTGATAAACAAGGTCTAGACGTTTTAAACCTGAAAAATCATGTATCTACCCCCTAACCCTAAACTCTGTCTTATGAAGTCAAGCATGCATGGTGAAGAGAAGTGGTTTTTGGTTTCAAACATGGAAATTTTAAAAACCCTCCCAAGAGCTTCATTTTGGGGTGACTAAGAAGGATACATGATTACTTTGTCATATTCATGTCTTAAACTTGTTTAAGTCATGGTCAAACCTAGGATTTGACCAAGATTCAAATGGGCATAAGAATTCAAAAAAAACAAAGCACATAGTCTGTGTATGTCATATAGTAAGCATTCAAGTTGATAAACAAGGTCTAGACATATTCAAACCAGAAAAATCATGGAAATTTCAAAAACCTCCCACGAGCTTCATTTTGGAGTGACTAAGAAGGATCGATGCAGGTTACTTTTCATATTATTCATGTTTTAAACTTGTTTAAATCTTGGTCAAACCTAGGATTTGACCAAGATTCAACAAATGGGGATAAAAAAATGAAAACCCAATGCACATAGTCTTCTTATGTCATATAATAAGCATACAATTAAGTTGATAAACAAGGTCTAGACATATTCAAACCAGAAAAATCATGTATGTGGCTACCCCTAACCCTAAACTCTGTCTTATGAAGTCAAGCATGAAGAGATGTGGTTTTTGGTTTCAAACATGGAAATTTCAAAAACCCCTTCCAAGAGCTTCATTTTGGAGTGACTAAGAAGCATACATGCTTACCTTTTCATATATATTCATGTTTTAAACTTGTTCAAATCTTGGTCAAACCTAGGATTTGACAAAGATTCAAATGGGCATAAAAATTCAAATAAAATGAATACCAAGGTCTTCTTATGTCATATAGTATGTGCGCATTCACTTAAGTTGATAAACAAGGTCTAGACATATTAAACCTGAAAAATCATGCATGTATCTACCCCTAACCCTAAACTCTGTCTTATAAAGTCAAGCATGCATGGTGAAGATAAGTGGTTTTTGGTTTCAAACATGGAAATTTCAAAAACCCTCCTAATTAAGAGCTTCATTTTGGAGTGACTAAGAAGGATACATGCTTACTTTTACATATTCATGTTTTAAACTTGTTTAAGTCGTGGTCAAACCTAGGATTTGACCAAGATTTAAATGGGCATAAAAATTCAAAAACAAAATCAAAAACCAAAGCAAGTATTTGCATGTCATATAGTAAGCATTCAAGTTGATAAACAAGGTCTAGACATATTCAAACCAGAAAATCATGTATATATCTACCCCTAACCCTAAACTCTATCTTTATGAAGTCAAGCATGCATGAAGAGAAGTGGTTTTAGGTTTCAAACATGGAAATTTCAAAAACCATCCCAAGAGCTACATTTTTGAGTGACTAAGAAGGATATATAGATGCTTAATTTTGCATATTCATGATTTAAACTTGTTCAAATCTTGGTCAAACCTATGATTTGACCAAGATTCAAATGGGCATTAAAAAAATAGAAAAATGAAAAACCAAAGCACATAATCTTCTTATGTCATTTAGTAAGCATTAAAGTTGATAAACACAAGGTCTAGACATATTCAAACCATACAAATCATGTATCGACCCCTAACCCTAAACTCTGTCTTATGAAGTCAAGCATGAAGAGATGTGGTTTTTGGTTTCAAACATGGAAATTTCAAATACCCTTCCAAGAGCTTCATTTTGGAGTGACTAAGAAGCATACATGCTTACCTTTTCATATTCATGTTTTAAACTTGTTCAAATCTTGGTCAAACCTAGGATTTGACCAAGATTCAAATGGGCATAAAAAATCAAAAAAAATGAATACCAAGATCTTCTTATGTCATATAGTATGCGCGCAATCAATTAAGTTGATAAACAAGGTATAGACATATTAAACCTGAAAATCATGTATCTACCCCTAACCCTAAACTCTGTCTTATAAAGTCAAGCATGCATGGTGAAGATAAGTGGTTTTTGGTTTCAAACATGGAAATTTCAAAAACCCTCCTAATTAAGAGCTTCATTTTGGAGTGACTACGAAGGATACATGCTTACTTTTTCATATTCATGTTTTAAACTTGTTTAAATCTTGGTCAAACCTAGGAAAATCATAAATATATCTACCCCTAACCCTAAACTCTGTCTTATGAAGTCAATCATGAAGAGAAGTGGTTTTGGGTTTCCTACATGGAAATTTCAAAAACCTCCCAAAAACTTCATTTTAGAGTGACTAAGAACGATACATGCTTCCCTTTTCATTTTCATGTTTTAAACTTGTTTAAATTATCTTGGTCAAATCTAGGATTTGCCAAGATTCAAATGGGCATCAAAATAAAAAAATCAGAAAAATGAAAAACCAAAGCACATAGTTTTCTTATGTCATATAGTAAGCATTAAAGTTGACAAACAAGGTCTAGACATATTCAAACCAGACAAATCATGTATCTATACCCCCTAACCCCTAAACTATGTCTTATGAAGTCAAACATGAAGAGAAGTGGTTTTGGGTTTCAAACATGGAAATTTCAAATACCCTTCCAAGAGCTTCATTTTGGAGTGGCTAAGAAGCATACATGCTTATCTTTTCATATTCATGTTTAAACTTGTTCAAATCTTGGTCAAACCTAGGATTTGACCAAGATTCAAATGGGCATCAAAAATAAAAAAAAATAGAAAAATGAAAAACCAAAGCACATAGTTTTCTTATGTTATATAGTAAGCATTCAAGTTGATAAACAAGGTCTGGACATATTCAAACCAGAAAAATCATGTATGTGGCTACCCCTAACCCTAAACTCTGTCTTATGAAGTCAAGCATGAAGAGATGTGGTTTTTGGTTTCAAACATGGAAATTTCGAAAACCCTTCCAAGAGCTTCATTTTGGAGTGACTATTTAAGAAGCATACATGCTTACCTTTTCATATTCATGTTTTAAACTTGTTCAGATCTTGGTCAAACCTAGGATTTGACCAAGATTCAAATGGGCATAAAAATTCAAAAAAAAATGAATACCAAGATCTTCTTATGTCATATAGTATGTGCGCATTCAATTAAATTGATAAACAAGGTCTAGACATATTAAACCTGAAAATCATGTATCTACCCCTAACCCTAAACTCTGTCTTATAAAATCAAGCATGCATGGTGAAGATAAGTGGTTTTTGGTTTCAAACATGCATGGAACTTTCAAAAACCCTCCTAATTAAGAGCTTCATTTTGGAGTGACTAAGAAGGATACATGCTTACTTTTTCATATTCATGTTTTAAACTTGTTTAAATCTTGGTCAAACCTAGGAAAATCATGTATATATCTACCCCTAACCCTAAACTCTGTCTTATGAAGTCAATAATGAAGAGATCGAAGTGGTTTTGGGTTTCCTACATGGAAATTTCAAAAACCTCCCAAAAACTTCATTTTAGAGTGACTAAGAACGATACATGCTTCCCTTTTCATTTTCATGTTTTAAACTTGTTTAAATTATCTTGGTCAAATCTAGGATTTGACAAGATTCAATGCAAATGGGGGCATCAAAATAAAAAAATCAGAAAAATGAAAAACCAAAGCACATAGTTTTCTTATGTCATATAGTAAGCATTAAAGTTGACAAACAAGGTCTAGACATATTCAAACCAGACAAATCATGTATCTATACTCCCTAACCCCTAAACTATGTCTTATGAAGTCAAGCATGAAGAGAAGTGGTTTTGGGTTTCAAACATGGAAATTTCAAAAACCTCCCAGAAGCTTCATTTTAGAGTGACTAAGATGGATACATGCTTCCCTTTTCATTTTCATGCTTTAAACTTGTTTAAATTATCTTGGTCAAATCTAGGATTTGACAAGATTCAAATGGGCATCAAAATAAAAAAAAATCAGAAAAATGAAAAACCAAAGCACATAGTTTTCTTATGTCATATAGTAAGCATTAAAGTTGACAAACAAGGTCTAGACATATTCAAACCAGACAAATCATGTATCTATACCAAGGTTTAAAATTGCGTGCTAAATGAAATAGCGCCAGTCTCCTTCAAATGCTATGGACGCTATATCGTGCTAATTGCGTGCTATATTTTAATAGCGATTTGAAAAAATATACCAAATATAGCCTATAAATAAAGAATTTCGCTAAAAAAGTTGGATATTTAGTAAAAAAAAATGACTGAATCATACATACATACATAACCACATACAACAAATAGATCTCCAATTTTTCAGAAGGCTAACATCAGCATTTCACAATGCAACAACATAGTACAAATTTTTTGTTAAGAAATATCAGCATTAGCGATATTATGTTCTAATCTAGAATAGGAACCAACAAATTGCAGTTCATCATCACGAATTAGAAAAAGCAACTAGCTTGAAAAAATAACGCACTAACGCTATGAAGTTTTAGCGCGATATACCATGCTATTTCACAAATAGCGTCGTAGCAAGCAAAATTACTAAAATTTAGCGTGGACCCTCCAAATATGCTATAGCGTGCTATTAACGGAGAAATAGCGCACTATTTTAAACCTTGATCTATACCCCCTAACCCCTAAACTATGTCTTATGAAGTCAAGCATGAAGAGAAGTGGTTTTGGGTTTCAAACATGGAAATTTCAAAAACCTCCCAGAAGCTTCATTTTAGAGTGACTAAGATGGATACATGCTTCCCTTTTCATTTTCATGTTTTAAACTTGTTTAAATTATCTTGGTCAAATCTTGGATTTGACAAGATTCAAATGGGCATCAAAATAAAAAAAATTCAAAAAAAATGAAAAACCAAAGCACATAGTTTTCTTATGTCATATAGTAAGCATTAAAGTTGACAGACAAGTTCTAGACATATTCAAACCAGACAAATCATGTATCTACCCCTAACCCTAAATTATGTCTTATGAAGTCAAGCATGAATAGAAGTCGTTTTGGGTTTCAAACATGGAAATTTCAAGAACATCCCAAAAGCTTCATTTTAGAGTGACTAAGAAGGATCCATGATTACCTTTTCATTTTCATGTTATAAACTTGTTTAAATCTTGGTCAAACCTAGGATTTGACCAATATTCAAATGGACACAAAATTTAAAAAATCAGAAATATGAAAACCAAAGTACATAGTCTTCTTATGTCATATCGTAAGCATTCAAGTTGATAAACTCGGTCTTATGAAGTCTAGCATGAAGAGAAGTCGTTTTGGGTTTCAAACGTTTAAGCCAAAAGCCCCATTTCAAATATTTCAAACTTATTCAAATTTGGTTCAAATTTGAAAGACATACAAGTTATAGCACACATAGTGCATACATGTTCACACATACTGCACTAGATGCTAACCCTACAGTTTAGGGGCGGACCTAGGATAAATTTTTAGAGGGGGCAAACATATGATAAGTGATGCAAATATCATATTACAAGGTTTCAGAAAATTGAGTGGGGGCAGCTGCCCCCCTTGGCTATAGTCTGGATCCGCCCATGCTATAGTTTGAGGCCATTTGGATGACGTCGAAACAAATCTTTGATTAGAAATGGGGTTGTTCGAACCCCGTAGTTGGATTTTTTTGAACCTTGATCTGTAGTACTGGGCAAAACCCTAGTTTAACCTAGTATATTTAATTATAGATTCGTAGGTCGAATTTTCTACCTTCTTATTATTACTATGCAGCACATATGTGTTTGCCCGTCGAGTGAAACTCGGAGGAAGAGGGATCACTCGGAAGGAGAGAAGAAGGGAGAGCATTATGGTGTCTCCCCTTTTTCGGGTGATGATGTTGACTTTTGTGCAGGGTTTGTCAGTGAGCAGGAGGTGCGAGCGAGCGAGCGAGCGAGCGAGTCGAGCGAGGCCGAGAATGCGAGAGATTTGTTTTTTTTGTGAGAGGGACAACCGAAGGATCCTGAAGGACCCAGAGACTTCCAATACGCATCCTGATGCGTCTTCTCTTGACAAAGAAAATGGCTGGGAGTTTGCGTACCTATTGCACGTGACCTGTGCTCACTGAAGTGTGGGACCTCACGCATGGGCACCACACGTAAGTGACAGACCTGTTGGTGTAAAAAAACTCGGTTGATTAGTATAGTGCATTAGAATAAAGTTTCCTATGGATTCAAGGGTAGGAAATCCAAGTTAACTCATTTACATGACATTATTTTTTCCATTAAGCAAAGTTAACACATCTATCAATTGGTACATTTTGGAGTGACTAAGAAGGATCCAGGCTTACTTATTCGTTTTCACGTGTTAAACTTGTCTAAATCTTGGTCAAACCTAGGATTTGACAGAGATTCAAAAATTCAAAAAAAAAACAGAAAAATGAAAAACCAAAGCACATAGTCTTCTTATGTCATATAGTAAGCATTAAAGTTGATAAACAAGGTCTAGACATATTCAAACCATACAAATCATGTATCTACCCCTAACCCTAAACTATGTCTTATGAAGTCAATCATGAAGAGAAGTGGTTTTGGGTTTCAAACATGGAAATTTCAAGAACCTCCCAAAAGCTTCATTTTGGAGTGACTAAGAAGCATACATGCTTACCTTTTCATATTCATGTTTTAAACTTGTTCAAATCTTGGTCAAACTTAGGATGCCTCTCTCTTGACAAAGAAGATGGCTGGGAGTTTGCCTACCTAGCGTACGTGACTTGTTCTCACTGAAGTGTGGGACCTCACGCATGGGAACCACACGTAAGTGACAGACTTGTTGCTCTAATAACTCGGGTGATCATTATACTGTATTAGTACATAGTTTCCTATGGATCCTTCTTAGTCACTCCAAAATGAAGCTCTTTGGGAGGGTTTTTGAAATTTCCATGTTTGAAACCAAAAATAAGAAGACTATGTGCCTTGATTTTTCATTTTTTTAAAATTTTGCCCATTTGAATCTTGGTCAAATCCTAGGTTTGACCATGATTTAAACAAGTTTAAAACATGAATATGAAAAATTAAGCATGTATCCTTCATAGTCACTCCAAAATGAAGCTCTTGAGAGGGTTTTTGAAATTTCCATGTTTGAAACCAAAAAAACCGCGTACTTCTCTTCATGCTTGACTTCATAAGAGAGAGTTTGGGGATAGGGGTAGCTTGATACATGAATTTTCTGGTTTGAATATGTCTAGACCTTGTTTATCAACTTAATTGAATGCTTACTAGATGACATAAGATGACTATGTGCATTGGTTTTTCATTTTATTGTTTTTTTGAATTTTTATGCCCATTTGAATCTTGGTCAAATCCTAGGTTTGACCATGATTTAAACAAGTTTAAAACATGAATATGAAAAAGTAAGCATGTATCCTTCGTAGTCACTCCAAAATGAAGCTCGATCTTGAGAGGGTTTTTGAAATTTCCATGTTTGAAACCAAAAAACCACATACCTATCTTCATGCTTGACTTCATAAGACAGAGTTAATTAGGGGTTAGGGGTAGCTTGATACATGATATTTCTGGTTTGAATATGTCTAGACCTTATTTATCAACTTAATTGAATGCTTACTATATGACATAAGAAGACCTTGGTTTTCATTTTTTATACCCATTTGAATCTTGGTCAAATCATAGGTTTGACCAAGATTTGAACAAGTTTAAAACATGAATATGAAAAAGTAAGCACGTACGTATGCTTCTTAGTCACTCCAAAATGAAGCTCTTGGGAGGGTTTTTGAAATTTCCATGCTTGAAACCAAAAACCACTTCTCTTCATGCATGCTTGACTTCATAAGACAGAGTTTAGGGTTAGGGGGTAGATACCTAATTTTCTGGTTTGAATATGTGTAGACCTTGTTTATCAAAATAATTGAATGCTTACTATATAACATAAGAAGACCTTGTTTTTTTGAATTTTTATACCCATTTGAATCTTGGTCAAATCCTTGGTTCCACCAAGATTTGAATAAGTTAAAAACATGAATATGAGAAAGTAAGCATGTATGCTTCTTAGTCACTTCAAAATGAAGCTATTGGGAGGGTTTTTGAATTTCCATGTTCGAAACTAAAAACCACATATCTTCATGCATGCATGCTTGACTTCATGAAACAGAGTTTAGGGTTAAGGGTAGATACATGCATGATTTTTCTTGTTTGAATATGTCTAGACCTTGTTTATCAACTTAATTGAATGCCTACTATATAACATAAGAAGACCTTTTTTGTTTTTTTTTAAATTTTTATACCCATTTGAATCTTGGTCAAATCCTAGGTTTCACCAAGATTTGAATAAGTTTAAAACATGAATATGAAAAGGTAAGCATGCATGTATGCTTCTTAATTAATCGCTTCGAAATGAATCTCTTGAGAGGGTTTTTGAAATTTCCATGTTTGAAACAAAAAAACCACGTACTTCTCTTCATGCTTGACTTAATAAGACAGAGTTTGGGGATAGGGGTAGCTTGATACATGATTTTTCTGGTTTGAATATGTCTAGACCTTGTTTATCAACTTAATTGAATGCTTACTAGATGACATATATAAGATGACTGTGTGCATTGGTTTTTCATTTTATTGTTTTTTTTGAATTTTTATGCCCATTTGAATCTTGGTCAAATCCTAGGTTTGACCATGATTTAAACAATTTAAAACATGAATATGAAAAATTAAGCATGTATCCTTCGTAGTCACTCCAAAATGAAGCTCGATCTTGAGAGGGTTTTTGAAATTTCCATGATTGAAACCAAAAACCACTTCTCTTCATGCTTGAATTCATAAGTCAGGGTTTAGGGATATATAGGGGGTAGATACATGATTTTTCTGGTTTGAATATGTCTAGAGCTTGTTTTTCAACTTGAATGGTTACTATATGACATACGAAGACTGTTTGCTAACGGAGGGATTAAGCACTGTAGCTATGAAAATTACCAAACGATGCATACCAAAATGATTTTTTAGAGGAATACTAGTTCGGATTATATAATTTTATATTAGCAGGCCAAAATCGAACCCCGTAGTTGGATTTTCAGAAATTGATCCGTAGTACTGGGCAAAACCCTAGTTTAGCTTATTTAATAATAGATTCGTAGGTCGATTTTTTTACGTTATTATTATTATTACTAGGCAGCACATGTGTTTGCCCGTCCAGTGAAACTCTTTCATTTCATTTTTCTTTTCCGCAAGGTCGGGAGTCGGAGGAAGAGGGATCACACGGGAGGAGACGAAGGGAGAGCAGTCACGGGGCCCCACTTATTTATGGTGTCTATCCTTTTCCGGTGATGTTGGACTCACAGGGGTTGTCAGTGCGCAGGGGGTGCGAGCGAGCGAGAAAGGCCGAGAATGAGAGAGATGTTTTTTTAGAGGGACAACCGAACGATCCTGAAGGACCCAGATTTCCAATACGCATCAGAGCGCAGTTTACAGCAGGACACAAAATAAACAGGAAATTACGTCTAAATCCCTAAGATTTACATGGTAGACCCCATGCTGAAAGCAAGAAATGCGATCGGGTCCTTAATAGGCACCGTCCGGATTGATCCTCGTCGGAGCCGGGGACGAACCACTTGGCGCGACCAAATCGCCATGGCTACAGAGCCTGCACACCATGGCCTACGAGCTGAGC
The DNA here is from genome assembly GCF_019359855.2 of Lolium perenne. Taxonomy (NCBI): domain Eukaryota; kingdom Viridiplantae; phylum Streptophyta; class Magnoliopsida; order Poales; family Poaceae; genus Lolium; species Lolium perenne. The sequence goes on along the minus strand of NC_067248.2, from coordinate 81,091,792 downwards.
TAGAAACGACCTGCCAAAACCGGCAGCCAACGGAGGTGGATAATTGGAGAGAGAGAGAGAGAGAGAGAGAGAGAGAGAGTGTGTTGATGCCTCTCTCTTGACAAAGAAGATGGCTGGGAGTTTGCTTACCTAGCGTACGTGACTTGTGCTCACTGAAGTGTGGGACCTCACGCATGGGAACCACACGTAAGTGACAGACTTGTTGCTCTAATAACTCGGGTGATCATTATATTGTATTAGTACATAGTTTCCTATTGATCCTTCTTAGTCACTCCAAAATGAAGCTCTTTGGGAGGGTTTTTGAAATTTCCATGTTTGAAACCAAAAATAAGAAGACTATGTGCCTTGATTTTTCATTTTTTTAAAATTTTGCCCATTTGAATCTTGGTCAAATCCTAGGTTTGACCATGATTTAAACAAGTTTAAAACATGAATATGAAAAATTAAGCATGTATCCTTCATAGTCACTCCAAAATGAAGCTCTTAAGAGGGTTTTTGAAATTTCCATGTTTGAAACCAAAAAAACCGCGTACTTCTCTTCATGCTTGACTTCATAAGAGAGAGTTTGGGGATAGGGGTAGCTTGATACATGAATTTTCTGGTTTGAATATGTCTAGACCTTGTTTATCAACTTAATTGAATGCTTACTAGATGACATAAGATGACTATGTGCATTGGTTTTTCATTTTATTGTTTTTTTTGAATTTTTATGCCCATTTGAATCTTGGTCAAATCCTAGGTTTGACCATGATTTAAACAAGTTTAAAACATGAATATGAAAAATTAAGCATCTATCCTTCTTAGTCACTCCAATATGTAGCTCTTGGGAGGGTTTTTGAAATTTCCATGCTTGAAACCAAAAACCACTTCTCTTCATGCATGCTTGACTTCTTCATAAGACAGAGTTTAGGGTTAGGGGGTAGATACATGATTTTCCTGGTTTGAATATGTGTAGACCTTGTTTATCAAATTAATTGAATGCTTACTATATAACATATAAGAAGACCTTGTTTTTTTTGAACTTTTATACCCATTTGAATCTTGGTCAAATCCTTGGTTCCACCAAGATTTGAATAAGTTAAAAACATGAATATGAAAAAGTAAGCATGTATGCTTCTTAGTCACTTCAAAATGAAGCTCTTGGGAGGGTTTTTGAAATTTCCATGCTTGAAACCAAAAACCACTTCTCTTCATGCATGCTTGACTTCATAAGACAGAGTTTAGGGTTAGGGGGTAGATACCTAATTTTCTGGTTTGAATATGTGTAGACCTTGTTTATCAAAATAATTGAATGCTTACTATATAACATAAGAAGACCTTGTTTTTTTTTGAATTTTTATACCCATTTGAATCTTGGTCAAATCCTTGGTTCCACCAAGATTTGAATAAGTTAAAAACATGAATATGAGAAAGTAAGCATGTATGCTTCTTAGTCACTTCAAAATGAAGCTATTGGGAGGGTTTTTGAATTTCCATGTTCGAAACTAAAAACCACATATCTTCATGCATGCATGCTTGACTTCACGAAACAGAGTTTAGGGTTAAGGGTAGATACATGCATGATTTTTCTTGTTTGAATATGTCTAGACCTTGTTTATCAACTTAATTGAATGCCTACTATATAACATAAGAAGACCTTTTTTGTTTTTTTATTTATTTTTATACCCATTTGAATCTTGGTCAAATCCTAGGTTTCACCAAGATTTGAATAAGTTTAAAACATGAATATGAAAAGGTAAGCATGCATGTATGCTTCTTAATTAATCGCTTCGAAATGAAGCTCTTGAGAGGGTTTTTGAAATTTCCATGTTTGAAACAAAAAAAAACCACGTACTTCTCTTCATGCTTGACTTCATAAGACAGAGTTTGGGGATAGGGGTAGCTTGATACATGATTTTTCTGGTTTGAATATGTCTAGACCTTGTTTATCAACTTAATTGAATGCTTACTAGATGACATATATAAGATGACTATGTGCATTGGTTTTTCATTTTATTGTTTTTTTTTTGAATTTTTATGCCCATTTGAATCTTGGTCAAATCCTAGGTTTGACCATGATCTAAACAATTTAAAACATGAATATGAAAAATTAAGCATGTATCCTTCGTAGTCACTCCAAAATGAAGCTCGATCTTGAGAGGGTTTTTGAAATTTCCATGATTGAAACCAAAAACCACTTCTCTTCATGCTTGAATTCATAAGTCAGGGTTTAGGGATATATAGGGGGTAGATGCATGATTTTTCTGGTTTGAATATGTCTAGAGCTTGTTTTTCAACTTGAATGCTTACTATATGACATACGAAGACTGTTTGCTAACGGAGGGATTAAGCACTCTAGCTATGAAAAGTACCAAACGATGCATACCAAAATGATTTTTTAGAGGAATACTAGTTCGGATTATATAATTTTATATTAGCAGGCCAAAATCGAACCCCGTAGTTGGATTTTCAGAAATTGATCCGTAGTACTGGGCAAAACCCTAGTTTAGCTTATTTAATAATAGATTCGTAGGTCGATTTTTTTACGTTATTATTATTATTACTAGGCAGCACATGTGTTTGCCCGTCCAGTGAAACTCTTTCATTTCATTTTTCTTTTCCGCAAGGTCGGGAGTCGGAGGAAGAGGGATCACACGGGAGGAGACGAAGGGAGAGCAGTCACGGGGCCCCACTTATTTATGGTGTCTATCCTTTTTCTGGTGATGTTGACTGTTGTGCAGGGTTGTCAGTGCGCAGGGGGGTGCGAGCGAGCGAGAAAGGCCGAGAATGAGAGAGATGTTTTTTTTTAGAGGGACAACCGAACGATCCAGAAGGACCCAGATTTCCAATACGCATCAGAGCGCAGTTTACAGCAGGACACAAAATAAACAGGAAATTACGTCTAAATCCCTAAGATTTACATGGTAGACCCCATGCTGAAAGCAAGAAATGCGATCGGGTCCTTAATAGGCACCGTCCGGATTGATCCTCGTCGGAGCCGGGGACGAACCACTTGGCGCGACCAAATCGCCATGGCTACAGAGCCTGCACACCATGGCCTACGAGCTGAGCTAGAAACGACCTGCCAAAACCGGCAGCCAACGGAGGTGGATAATTGGAGAGAGAGAGAGAGAGAGAGAGAGAGAGAGAGAGAGAGAGAGAGAGAGAGAGAGAGTGTTGATGCCTCTCTCTTGACAAAGAAGATGGCTGGGAGTTTGCTTACCTAGCGTACGTGACTTGTGCTCACTGAAGTGTGGGACCTCACGCATGGGAACCACACGTAAGTGACAGACTTGTTGCTCTAATAACTCGGGTGATCATTATACTGTATTAGTACATAGTTTCCTATTGATCCTTCTTAGTCACTCCAAAATGAAGCTCTTTGGGAGGGTTTTTGAAATTTCCATGTTTGAAACCAAAAATAAGAAGACTATGTGCCTTGATTTTTCATTTTTTTAAAATTTTGCCCATTTGAATCTTGGTCAAATCCTAGGTTTGACCATGATTTAAACAAGTTTAAAACATGAATATGAAAAATTAAGCATGTATCCTTCATAGTCACTCCAAAATGAAGCTCTTGAGAGGGTTTTTGAAATTTCCATGTTTGAAACCAAAAAACCGCGTACTTCTCTTCATGCTTGACTTCATAAGAGAGAGTTTGGGGATAGGGGTAGCTTGATACATGAATTTTCTGGTTTGAATATGTCTAGACCTTGTTTATCAACTTAATTGAATGCTTACTAGATGACATAAGATGACTATGTGCATTGGTTTTTCATTTTATTGTTTTTTTTTTGAATTTTTATGCCCATTTGAATCTTGGTCAAATCCTAGGTTTGACCACGATTTAAACAAGTTTAAAACATGAATATGAAAAATTAAGCATCTATCCTTCTTAGTCACTCCAATATGTAGCTCTTGGGAGGGTTTTTGAAATTTCCATGCTTGAAACCAAAAACCACTTCTCTTCATGCATGCTTGACTTCTTCATAAGACAGAGTTTAGGGTTAGGGGGTAGATACATGATTTTCCTGGTTTGAATATGTGTAGACCTTGTTTATCAAATTAATTGAATGCTTACTATATAACATATAAGAAGACCTTGTTTTTTTTGAACTTTTATACCCATTTGAATCTTGGTCAAATCCTTGGTTCCACCAAGATTTGAATAAGTTAAAAACATGAATATGAAAAAGTAAGCATGTATGCTTCTTAGTCACTTCAAAATGAAGCTCTTGGGAGGGTTTTTGAATTTCCATGTTCGAAACCAAAAACCACAAATCTTCATGCTTACTTCATGAAACATAGTTTATATTAGGGTTAGGGGTAGATACATGCTTGATTTTTCTTGTTTGAATATGTCTAGACCTTGTTTATCAACTTAATTGAATGCCTACTATATAACATAAGAAGACCTTTTTTGTTTTTTTTTAATTTTTATACCCATTTGAATCTTGGTCAAATCCTAGGTTTCACCAAGATTTGAATAAGTTTAAAACATGAATATGAAAAAGTAAGCATGCATGTATGCTTCTTAATTAATCACTTCGAAATGAAGCTCTTGGGAGGGTTTTTGAAATTTCCATGTTTGAAACCAAAAACCACATATCTTCATGCATGCGCTTGACTTCATGAGACAGAGTTTAGTGTTAGGGGGTAGATACATGATTTCTCTCGTTTGAATATGTCTAGACCTTGTTTATCAACTTAATTGAATGCTTACTATATGACATAAGAAGACTATGTGCCTTGATTTTTTTTAAAATTTTGCCCATTTGAATCTTGGCCAAATCCTAGGTTTGACCACGATTTAAACAAGTTTAAAACATGAATATGAAAAATTAAGCATGTATCATTCGTAGTCACTCCAAAATGAAGCTCTTGAGAGGGTTTTTGAAATTTGCATGTTTGAAACCAAATAACCACGTACTTCTCTTCATGCTTGACTTCATAAGACAGAGTTTGGGGTTAGGGTTAGCTTGATACATGAATTTTCTGGTTTGAATATGTCTAGACATTGTTTATCAACTTAATTGAATGCTTACTAGATGACATAAGATGACTATGTGCATTGGTTTTTCATTTTTTTTCAATTTTTATGCCCATTTGAATCTTGGTCAAATTCTAGGTTTGACCATGATTTAATCAAGTTTAAAACATGAATATGAAAAATTAAGCATCTATCCTTCTTAGTCACTCCAATATGTAGCTCTTGGGAGGGTTTTTGAAATTTCCATGCTTGAAAACCAAAAACCACTTTTCTTCATGCATGCTTGACTTCATAAGACATAGTTTAGGGTTAGGGGTAGATACAATATTTTCCTACTAGTTTGAATATGTCTAGACCTTGTTTATCAATTTAATTGAATGCTTACTATATGACATGAGCAGACCTTGCTTTTAATTTTTTTATACCCATTTGAATCTTCGTCAAATCGTAGGTTTGTTGACCAAGATTTGAACAAGTTTAAAACATGAATATGAAAAAGTAAGCATGTATGCGTCTTAACTAGTCACTCCAAAATGAAGCTCTTGGGAGGGTTTTTGAAATTTCCATGTTTGAAACCAAAAACCACTTCTTCTCTTCATGCTTGACTTCATAAGTCAGGGTTTAGGGATATATAGGGGGTAGATACATGATTTTTCTGGTTTGATATGTCTAGACCTGCTTGTTTATCAACTTAATTGAATGCTTACTATATGACATAAGAAGACTACGTGACTTGTGCTCACTGAAGTGTGGGACCTCACGCATGGGAACCACACGTAAGTGACAAACTTGTTGCTCTAATAACTCGGGTGATCATTATACTGTATTAGTACATAGTTTCATATGGATCCTTCTTAGTCACTCCAAAATGAAGCTCTTTGAGAGGGTTTTTGAAATTTCCATGTTTGAAACCCAAAACAACTTCTCTTCATGCTTGACTTCATAAGACAGAGTTTAGGGTTAGGGGTAGATACATGATTTGTCTGGTTTGAATACGTCTAGACCTTGTTTATCAACTTTAATGCTTACTATATGACATAAGAAGACTATGTGCTTTGGTTTTTCATTTTTCTGATTTTTTCTATTTTTGATGCCCATTTGAATCTTGGTCAGATCCTAGGTTTTACCAAGATTTAAACAAGTTTAAAACATGAAAATGAAAAGGGAAGCATTTATCCTTCTTAGTCACTCTAAATGAAGTTTTTGGGAGGTTTTTGAAATTTCCATGTTTGAAACCCAAAACCACTTCTCTTCATGCTTGACTTCATAAGACATAGTTTAGGGTTAGGGGTACATACATGATTTGTATGTTTTGAATATGTCTAGACCTTGTTTATCAACTTGAATGCTTACTATATGACATAAGAAAACTACGTATGTGCTTTGGTTTTTCATATTTCTGTTTTTTTTTTGAATTTTCCGCCCATTTGAATCTCTGTCAAATCCTAGGTTTGACCAAGATTTAAACAAGTTTAACACGTGAAAACGAAAAGGTAAGCATGGATCCTTCTTAGTCACTCCAAAATGTACCAATTGATAGATGTGTTAACTTTGCTTCATGGAAAAAATAATGTCATGTAAATGAGTTAACTTGGATTTCCTACCCTTGAATCCATAGGAAACTTTGTTCTAATGCACTATAATAATCAACCGAGTTTTTACACCAACAGGTCTGTCACTTACGTGTGGTGCCCATGCGTGAGGTCCCACACTTCAGTGAGCACAAGTCACGTGCAATAGGTACGCAAACTCCCATCCATTTTCTTTGTCAAGAGAAGACGCATCAGGATGCGTATTGGAAGTCTGTGGGTCCTTCTGGATCCTTCGGTTGTCCCTCTCACAAAAAAAACAAATCTCTCTCATTCTCGGCCTCGCTCGACTCGCTCGCTCGCTCGCTCGCTCGCACCTCCTGCTCATTGACAAACCCTGCACAACAGTCAACATCATCACCCGAAAAAGGGGAGACACCATAATGCTCTCCCTCCTTCTTCTCTCCTTCCGAGTGATCCCTCTTCCTCCGAGTTTCACTCGACGGGCAAACACATATGTGCTGCATAGTAGAGTAATAATAAAAAGGTACGTAGAAAAATCGACCTACCAATCTATAATTAAATAGGTTAAACTAGGGTTTTGCCCAGTACTACAGATCAAGGTTCAAAAAAATTCAACTACGGGGTTCGAACAACCCCATTTCTAATCAAAGAATTTTTTCGACGTCATCCAAATGACCTCAAACTATAGCATGGGCGGATCCAGACTATAGCCAAGGGGGGCAGCCGCCCCCACTCAATTTTCTGAAACCTTGTACTTAGAAATATGTTAAGCTAAAGCTGGTTTGCCCGCACTTAGAAATGATATTTGCACCACTTATCATATGTTTGCCCATTTGAATCTTGTCAAATCCTAGATTTGACCAAGATAATTTAAACAAGTTTAAAACATGAAAATGAAAAGGGAAGCTTGTATGCTTCTTAGTCACTCTAAAATGAAGTTTGGGGAGGTTTTTGAAATTTCCATGCTTGAAACCAAAAACCACTTCTCTTCATGCTTGACTTCATAAGATAAAGTTTAGGGTTAGGGGGTAGATACATGATTTTTCTGGTTTGAATATGTCTAGACCTTGTTATCAACTTAATTGAATGCTTACTATATATATGCCATAAGAAGATCGACTATGTGCATTGGTTTTTCATTTTATTGTTTTTTTTAATTTTATGCCCATTTGAATCTTGGTCAAATCCTAAGTTTGACCATGATTTAAACAAGTTGAAAACATGAATATGAAAAATTAAGCATATGTCCTTCTTAGTCACTCCAAAATGAAGCTCTTGGGAGGGTTTTTGAAATTTCCATGTTTGAAACCAAAAACCACATATCTTCATGCTTGACTTCATGAGACAGAGTTTAGGGTTAGGGGGTAGATACATGATTTCTCTGGTTTGAATATGTCTAGACCTTGTTTATCAACTTAATTGAGTGCTTACTATGTGACATAAGAAGACTATGTGCCTTGATTTTCCATTTTTTTAAATTATGCCCATTTGAATCTTGGCCAAATCCTAGGTTTGACCATGATTTAAACAAGTTGAAAACATGAATATAAAAAGTTAAGCATATATCCTTCTTAGTCACTCCAAAATGAAGCTCTTGGGAGGGTTTTTGAAATTTCCATGTTTGAAACCAAAAACCACATATCTTCATGCTTGACTTCATGAGATAGAGTTTAGGGTTAGGGGTAGATACATGATTTCTCTGGTTTGAATATATCTCTAGACCTTGTTTATCAACTTAATTGAATGCTTACTATGTGACATAAGAAGACTATGTTTGGCTATCTCTAGATCTTTTAATTTGATCAAATACGGTCTATGCACATGCATGGTTGTTTGGCTGTTTCAGTGTCCCTAGAGGCATACATATATACTGTTATTTAGCAATCTTTATTACAGTACAAAGGTCTTAACCTCATGGTTCACAGAAAGTATAAACGTAGATCAACCATCTAAACATAGAAGACATTCTAGTGTATGATTCTTACATATACACATCAACATCCTATCAGAAAATCTTAATGTGAATTGTACTGGCTGTACAAACCCGTGCATCATTCTCTAGCCGGTTGCACCCAAAAACCAAATCGTGGTACTTCATAGTTGACTGTATGTAGGACAATATACAGATCCAATGCGAAGCCATGGGTATCACCTGCATGACAGAACCATATTTCACATGGTTGGAGGTACTCCATATGGCATTTAAAATCATTCCTTGTCCTTCATATGGCCCTAAAAATAGTACAGTTGGATTTGTGGGTTTTAATTTTTTATTAACACACTCAATTGATTGCCCAAACATTGATTAATAATATTATTAAGGGGTGTGATGTTGAAAGCCATAAGAACAATGTGCCAAACAATCTTTGCTAGCGGACGGTAAATGTAACCCATCAGAAATAATCAGCAGACGTGCATGTTTCTTTGGTCAGAATAACTGCTGCACCATCTTAAAAGTAAATGGCATAACCATTTATTTGATTTGATAGCGTGCAGCTAGATGGCGTACATTACTATCTCTACTTCCTTGGGTCGCCCAAATCTGGAGTACTAAAAGCAAATCCAGGTGATTCATTTGACAAGACAACACAGATGCGTCCAAATTTCTCCGCCCATATTATTATAGTAATGTACGAAATCTGGAGTGCGTTGCCTCGTTGCCTTCCAAGAGAAGCTGCATTCCTTGCCAAAAAAGAGAGAGAGGCTGTATTTATAACTACCTCACCGGCCGCCACTAGTACAAACCATCACTCCCTCTCCACCTCCACCTCCATCTCTTCCCTAGTAGCTCCACCTCCATATCGGCGACGGACCACAATCGCGCGGCTTCGACTTCCTCTTCGACGGCGGTGGCGACAGAGGCGTGAGGCACCTTCTCCGCGACGCATCACTCATCCTCGTCCCGCGGCAACAATGGCTGTATGTGAAATCACCATACCCTTGTGTATGGTAGAGATGATGATGTGCGGATAAAATTTTATTGGCGGTTGCTCATCCTTGTTTGAATATTTGGTGTAGATTCACATCTAGGGCAGGGTGTCAAGCGGGGTGGGTAGCGGGCTAGCTAGTTTCAGTGCGAGTGCTTTAAATCTGCTCTAATCTCAACCACTATTTGCTCTAATTTTCTGCTTTGCGGGATGATTCGCGGACGCCGCTTGCAACCCTAATCTAGGGTATTGATCCTAGTTTAGTAGACTACTAGGATTTACATGCCAATTTGTTTTTAGACTAGATCCGGATATTTGTCAATACTACTACGTACTTCTTCCGTTCGTATTTAATTGACTCTAGTTGAAAGCATCGACAGTTCATTTTCTTCTCTCCCTCGCGTCGACTAATTAAAACCGAACAGAGGGAGTATTAGGAATCCATGTGCATCCGTACTACCAGTAAGGTATTGCGTTGTTGCAGAGGCTCAGTGTAATCAATATCTTTCGATATTAATATACTCACTTTATCAGAAAATAAATTAGTAATCCATGTTCAAACTTGCTAGTTTGATCGACGTTTGATGATGATTTGTGAGGCCATGTATGGGCCTAGTTTGTTTTGCCTGGTGGTCGTAGGCTGATGATTTATTTTTTTGCTTGGTCGATCTCGTGGTCGTTCCATGGCCACCGCTGATTAAGCATTACTAGAATCAACAATTTTTTGCTTGTCCGGTGATTGGAAGTGTATGCGCTAGCACCATCGCACGATGATTAGTCTTAATGGAGATGCAGATGTCGATCAAGAGGGAGAAACATATCTTGATCATGCATTTCTCACGAGATTACTTGGTGATTGGAAGTAGAATCCACAATTTGTTGTGCAAACTTCTCAACATATGCATATATTCAATGAATTGGCTTTATGTGATCAATAGTACTTCTTATTGCAGATGGATGGAGGGGAAAGAGCGAAAAACCGATACTTAGTGAGATGACTTCTCATTCTGTGACTTCGATATCCCGTATAACAAGGTAAATATATAGAACGACGATTCGTAGGTGATAAAAAGCAGAATCCACAATTTGCCGTGCAAACTTCTCAACATATGCATATATTTGATTAATTAGTTTTATGTGATCAATAGTATTACTTATTCCAGATGGACGTAGGGGAAGGAACGAAAAAGCGGATGCTATGTGAAATGACTTCTAAATCTGTGTGTTCTGATATCCCAGATGACAAGGTAAACATATGGACCGACGCTTGTTTTGCCGCTGCCCCTGTTAGATGGCTAGATGCTCTGGTCTAATTTCTGTTCATGTGCTTATTATTGCAGAAACATAGAGTTGAAGAAAACTCTATATTGTCTGATGACAAAGGTGAAATGGCATGCCAGTCTTTTAAACCTCCGACGCCACCTTGTTTACTTGTCTATGGAGACCGATGCACTGGACCTGGTACCGATGAGCCTATACAGCATCATCGTGTCACATGAAGAAGGTTGTGGATTGGGTTTACCCCTGCTGTAGAAACTGGTGGTGCAGCTGGAGCTGCTAGTGTAGAGCCTCTAGTGAACGGTGTCGTGCCACGGGAATTCTCTCGAATCGGAGCAAAACGGTTTACCTATTGTCAAGACCGATATAACCGGTGCTGATGCCGGAGTTGCTATTGATGATCCCGCACTCGAAGGAGGTTTTGTATTGGTAGAACCCGTCATGACTATGCCCATGATCGACTGGTGGTGGACCTGGAGCTGGTAGGGTAGAGCCTCTAGCGAAAGGTGTCGTGCCACGAGAATCCTCTGAAGTGGATATTGGTGGTTTACCCTCTGTAGAGACTAGTGGTCTACCTGGAGCTGGTATTGTAGAGATTTCAGCAAACGGTCCTGTCCGAGAACATATCTGGTCCTACTATCCCTTTAGGTGCTACCGTGCTACCGACTCCTATGAACCGGAGCATGTACCTGATGTGCCTTCTGTAGAACCTGATGCACCTGTAAGTAGTGGTGATGATTCCGCTGAATCTGATCAAGAAGGATCTGCATCTCTAGGACAAGATGTCAGTTGTCATTCACCTGATTCTGAGCTGAAGTCAGCAACGGTAGCTTATATAGCACGGACTGTCCTTCAAGCTCTAAAGATCCAGTTGGGTGGTTCACAGGACCAGCTACTCCAACCCATTGTCACTACAAAAGACCAGCCAGCATGTTTCGTCATCTCCTGCATACTGTTTGACAAGCTGAAGCACTGCAACTGGCGCATTGTTCAATCCCATCAGCATGGAGAGAGGAGCTATGTTTATGTCAAGATGATTCATGCTGATTTGGTAAGGTTCCATGATAAGATGTATGGGTGGGGTGAGGCAAGAGCCACATTTTGCAGCATTCACACAGTCTTCGCTCTTGAGCCAGACCCCATGGATGCTTACCCAGTGGTGCAGCTGTCCTGACTTGATATATGTTTTATGATCCGTATGCTGCTGTCGTGGAACTGTGATGTGGAGCTACCTTTCTTATGGTTTCTAGGCTTTTGGTTTCAACATGTATTATGGAGCTTACCTTAGGACTTTCGCATGCGTTTGGCTGTTGACCTGTAATGTTTGTGGTTGGTTGTCTAATCTACTTGGCACAATCACATTGCAAAGGCAAATGTTCCTTTTCTCTTTAATTGTTATTATGACTTATGTGTTATAACCAGGCAAGAATATGCAATCTTGGTTCTCTGACCGATATATATGTACACACAACTTTTGTTCACATAATAACACTAGGCCCTGTTTGTTTGGGCTAGAGCTTGTGCTTCTGCTGCTTTTGGGTCCCTATAAGCACAAGCCCAAACAAACACCTAACTTTTGGATCCAGGCTTGTACAAGCGCTTGTTCATTTTGTACTACAAGCCCGGAAGCACCTTTGGAGGAACTTCCCGCAGCTTCCCGCAGCTGGTAATCCTCCCGCTAACTCATGCCACTCTGTATCTTCATATTTACGGCCAGAATGCCACCCGGTATATATACGGAAACCCCTCACAAAACTTCCACCAAATCTCACCCGTTTTCCCCATCCCCCCCGACCTGTCCCGAGATGCAAACCAGGGAGGCAGGGAGAGGCGGCTAAGGTTCTTCCAGGTCGCCGGCCTCTCCGGTCGCCACGCCGGCCGGCGCTCGCCGTGCGTCCGCCTCCACACGCTCGCCGCACGTCCATGTCCGCCTCCGCCCGCCTCAGCGCCTCCGCCCCCGCCGCACTTCTCCTCCCGACGGACGCTGCCCTTCCTCTCCCCGTTGCCGCCCCACCCGCCTCTCCCGCCTCTTCGGCCGCTCGCCGCGCATCCGCCTCCTCCACGTCTCTGCCCGCCCTCAACTCGCGGCGGCCCGCTGCTGCACTTCTCCTCCCGGTCGCCGCCCGCCCCAACTTGATTTAGGGGCTAAATCTTTGTTGTTATGTGTGTATATGTGTAGATGATTAATTATTGTGTTATATTACAGTGATTTAGGACTGAATCTTGATTCAATTGACAAAGTGTGCAGATGATACAATGTTGAAACTCGCTATAATATGGAACCAAATATTATTTGTACCTCTGTATGGTTTAATTGATTATAATCATTTATTAACAACTACAAAATTATTTTACCTAAAAAGTGATAAACCTATAATTTGAGCTAGCACACAAATCATAGTCAGATTATTAGATCAAATTAGTACTTATACATCATCTTCAGCATACAGGGTATTTCAGACAATCACCACCAGCTATATGTCCACCAGCTGTCCTAAAAGCAGGTTGCCAAACAGAATTTTACATTTCACCAGCTGTCCAGCTCCAGCCGCTTCTCAGATCCTACCAGCTCCAGCTGCTTCTTGTTCAGCTGCAGCCCAAACAAACAGGCACTTACACGGAAAAAGAGTAGCTTTCTCTGTTGGACAAACACCAAACCACAAAAGGGTAACAACACAATATCCAAACTAGGTACGGCACCTGTTGAGCATACATGACTTTTGGCGTAAAATCACGTTAACCAACACTAGCATCATCTTGTTCTTTGCAAGGTGCTATGCTTATCAGTCTAATCCCAGTACACCACCTACTTCAGGTGGCACGATGATGTCAAGTGCAGGCTCACCAGTACCAACTCTCTTGCATCAGTCTCCATTGAATGTAAGCCACTGCTGCAGTAGACACCATTAGCAATGCAAGCTGAAGGTGTTCTTATCCTCATATCAGGATCACATAATACAGGTGTCAAGCTTCATGCACTAGCCAACACAATAAAAAGTCCGAACTAGGATAGCTAGGAAAAAAAACATGAAGATCTTTTTTTCGAATCCCACGCTGAACATCTTTTTTTTAACTAATTAGGTAAGCTCCTGCTGACAAACATATTACAGCAACTCCAGCAGTGGCTCTATATTTTGGCGCTGTGGTCGTTCCATGGCCACTGCTGATTAAGCATTACTAGAATCAACAATTTTTTGCTTGTCTGGTGATTGGAAGTGTATGCGCTAGCACCATCGCACGATGATTAGTCTTAATGGAGATGCAGATGTCGATCAAGAGGGAGAAACATATCTTGATCATGCATTTCTCACGAGATTACTTGGTGATTGGAAGTAGAATCCACAATTTGTTGTGCAAACTTCTCAACATATGCATATATTCAATGAATTGGCTTTATGTGATCAATAGTACTTCTTATTGCAGATGGATGGAGGGGAAAGAGCGAAAAAACCGATACTTAGTGAGATGACTTCTCATTCTGTGACTTCTGATATCCCAGATAACAAGGTAAATATATAGAACGACGATTCGTAGGTGATAAAAGCAGAATCCACAATTTGCCGTGCAAACTTCTCAACATATGCATATATTTGATTAATTAGTTTTATGTGATCAATAGTATTACTTATTCCAGATGGACGTAGGGGAAGGAACGAAAAAGCGGATGCTATGTGAAATGACTTCTAAATACGTGTGTTACGATATCCCGTATGACAAGGTAAACATATGGACCGACGCTTGTTTTGCCGCTGCCTGTTAGATGGCTAGATGCTCGGTCTAATTTACTGTTCATGTGCTTATTATTGCAGAAACATAGAGTTGAAGAAAACTCTATATTGTCCGATGACAAAGGTGAAATGGCATGCCGAGTCTTTTAAACCTCCGACGCCACCTTGTTTACCGTCTATGGAGACCGATGCACTGGACCTGGTGCGATGAGCCTATACCTGGCATCATCGTGTCACATGAAGAAGGTTGTGGATTGGGTTTACCCCCGCCGTAGAAATCGGTGGTGCAGCTGGAGCTGCTAGTGTAGAGCCTCTAGTGAACGGTGTCGTGCCACGGGAATTCTACGAATCGGAGCAAAACGGTTTACCTATTGTCAAGACCGATATAACCGGTGCCGATGCCGGAGTTGCTATTGATGATCCTGCACCTCGAAGGAGGTTTTGTATTGGTAGAACCCGTCATGACTATGCCCACGATCTTGTTGGTGGTGGACCTGGAGCTGGTAGGGTAGAGCCTCTAGCGAAAGGTGTCGTGCCACGAGAATCCTCTGAAGTGGATATTGGTGGTTTACCCTCTGTAGAGACTAGTGGTCTACCTGGAGCTGGTATTGTAGAGATTTCAGCAAACGGTCCTGTCCGAGAACATATCTGGTCCTACTATCCCTTTAGGTGCTACCGTGCTACCGACTCCTATGAACCGGAGCATGTACCTGATGTGCCTTCTGTAGAACCTGATGCACCTGTAAGTAGTGGTGATGATTCCGCTGAATCTGATCAAGAAGGATCTGCATCTCTAGGACAAGATGTCAGTTGTCATTCACCTGATTCTGAGCTGAAGTCAGCAACGGTAGCTTATATAGCACGGACTGTCCTTCAAGCTCTAAAGATCCAGTTGGGTGGTTCACAGGACCAGCTACTCCAACCCATTGTCACTACAAAAGACCAGCCAGCATGTTTCGTCATCTCACATACTTGTTTGACAAGCTGAAGCACTGCAACTGGCGCATTGTTCAATCCCATCAGCATGGAGAGAGGAGCTATGTTTATGTCAAGATGATTCATGCTGATTTGGTAAGGTTCCATGATAAGATGTATGGGTGGGGTGAGGCAAGAGCCACATTTTGCAGCATTCACACAGTCTTCGCTCTTGAGCCAGACCCCATGGATGCTTACCCAGTGGTGCAGCTGTCCTGACTTGATATATGTTTTATGATCAGTATGCTGCTGTCGTGGAACTGTGATGTGGAGCTACCTTTCTTATGGTTTCTAGGCTTTTGGTTTCAACATGTATTATGGAGCTTACCTTAGGACTTTCGCATGCGTTTGGCTGTTGACCTGTAATGTTTGTGGTTGGTTGTCTAATCTACTTGGCACAATCACATTGCAAAGGCAAATGTTCCTTTTCTCTTTAATTGTTATTATGACTTATGTGTTATAACCAGGCAAGAATATGCAATCTTGGTTCTCTGACCGATATATATGTACACACAACTTTTGTTCACATAATAACACTAGGCCCTGTTTGTTTGGGCTAGAGCTTGTGCTTCTGCTGCTTTTGGGTCCCTATAAGCACAAGCCCAAACAAACACCTAACTTTTGGATCCAGGCTTGTACAAGCGCTTGTTCATTTTGTACTACAAGCCCGGAAGCACCTTTGGAGGAACTTCCCGCAGCTTCCCGCAGCTGGTAATCCTCCCGCTAACTCATGCCACTCTGTATCTTCATATTTACGGCCAGAATGCCACCCGGTATATATACGGAAACCCCTCACAAAACTTCCACCAAATCTCACCCGTTTTCCCCATCCCCCCCGACCTGTCCCGAGATGCAAACCAGGGAGGCAGGGAGAGGCGGCTAAGGTTCTTCCAGGTCGCCGGCCTCTCCGGTCGCCACGCCGGCCGGCGCTCGCCGTGCGTCCGCCTCCACACGCTCGCCGCACGTCCATGTCCGCCTCCGCCCGCCTCAGCGCCTCCGCCCCCGCCGCACTTCTCCTCCCGACGGACGCTGCCCTTCCTCTCCCCGTTGCCGCCCCACCCGCCTCTCCCGCCTCTTCGGCCGCTCGCCGCGCATCCGCCTCCTCCACGTCTCTGCCCGCCCTCAACTCGCGGCGGCCCGCTGCTGCACTTCTCCTCCCGGTCGCCGCCCGCCCCAACTTGATTTAGGGGCTAAATCTTTGTTGTTATGTGTGTATATGTGTAGATGATTAATTATTGTGTTATATTACAGTGATTTAGGACTGAATCTTGATTCAATTGACAAAGTGTGCAGATGATACAATGTTGAAACTCGCTATAATATGGAACCAAATATTATTTGTACCTCTGTATGGTTTAATTGATTATAATCATTTATTAACAACTACAAAATTATTTTACCTAAAAAGTGATAAACCTATAATTTGAGCTAGCACACAAATCATAGTCAGATTATTAGATCAAATTAGTACTTATACATCATCTTCAGCATACAGGGTATTTCAGACAATCACCACCAGCTATATGTCCACCAGCTGTCCTAAAAGCAGGTTGCCAAACAGAATTTTACATTTCACCAGCTGTCCAGCTCCAGCCGCTTCTCAGATCCTACCAGCTCAATTGCTTCTTGTTCAGCTGCAGCCCAAACAAACGAGCACTTACACGGAAAAAGAGTAGCTTTCGTTGGACAAACACCAAACCACAAAAGGGTAACAACACAATATCCAAACTAGGTACGGCACCTGTTGAGCATACATGACTTTTGGCGTAAAATCACGTTAACCAACACTAGCATCATCTTGTTCTTTGCAAGGTGCTATGCTTATCAGTCTAATCCCAGTACACCACCTACTTCAGGTGGCACGATGATGTCAAGTGCAGGCTCACCAGTACCAACTCTCTTGCATCAGTCTCCATTGAATGTAAGCCACTGCTGCAGTAGACACCATTAGCAATGCAAGCTGAAGGTGTTCTTATCCTCATATCAGGATCACATAATACAGGTGTCAAGCTTCATGCACTAGCCAACACAATGAAAAGTCCGAACTAGGATAGCTAGGAAAAAAACATGAAGATCTTTTTTCGAATCCCACGCCGAACATCTTTTTTAACTAATTAGGTAAGCTCCTGGCGACAAACATATTACAGCAACTCCAGCGGTGGCTCTATATTTTGGCGCTGTGGGCTGAATGGCTGATCTCGCGCATGGAGCCGGCAATAGCTTCACCGGAAGCTGCAAGCGTGGCGGCCAAATGCAGGGCTGAAACAGCGTATTTTCGAGAGCGCTATAAATGCAGCGCCAAAAACAGAATATAATGAAAAATAGAGTGTAGTAAAACAGAAGATCAAACAAAGACTAGAAATAAACATAAAATAGGATAAAATTAGCTTGATAGATACTCCGTAGTTCATATTTTTACAAAGTAGTGCGATAAAACTAAACTAAAACTTGACATCGACGAGTCCGGTGTCGTGCCCGACACCGGATCCGACGAGAAGAGGTCAATCCAACGGGGTCGTCCTCGCCAATGGTGGTCGGCCCGGCGAGCTGCGCTTCGATGAAGGCCCGCTTCGTCGCCTTCTCCGCCCTCCGTCGTGCGCGGTCCTCCTTCTTCGCTGCCCGCCTCGTCGCCTTCTCCGCCCTCCGTCTGCGGAAGTGCTCGTTCTCGGCGGCAACGTCCTCGGGGAAGCGGGCCGCCCACTCGCGCGCCGCGCGCGCTCGTCCCCGCTCGGCGATGCGCAAACGGCGCTCCGTCTCGCGGCGGCGGTGCTGTTCCTCCTGTCTAACGATGTACGGCGGCGGCGCGAGATCCTCGGCCGCTGGCGCGTCCACACGTCATGGAAATTCATCGACGATCGCGGGCGCCCGAGCCGCCACGCCACGGCGTCGTACGCGCGCGCGGCCTCGTGCGCGGTCTCATAGGTGCCGAGGCCGATGCGCTCGCCGCCGTCACGTATCTCCCGCGTAATACGTACCTTTGGGCGCGCGCGCGACGCCGCGGTACCCCGTGCCCGAGACGCGGCAGTACCGCGAGCTCGACGCGAGACGAGGCATGGCGGCGGCGGCGGAAGCGGAGCCGCGGCGGCGATATTAGGCGCAGATGGGCAAATTTCAGCAACCCGTGTCCATCTTTTTTTTTTGGCAGGATTACGCCATGCACCACCTTCCAATTAGAAAATAGTACTGTTCAGCCTTCCCCTGTTGGGCCCAATATTTCACTTTGGGTTGCCAACGGCCATCTACATGGTAATTGCTCTCGGCCTACTTGCTCCGGCCGTCGAAGCCCAATAACTACAAATGGGCCTTTACGCTCATGCAATTTCGGCCCTTTTCTAATGAAACACAGATCCTATGAATGGCAAAAGAAAAAAACGCGGAGATTCTACATAAAAGTTGTTTTTAGTTATTTTGAATTATTGGGTTCCAATTTTTAAAACTGCTCATGCCCAATATGAAAATCCTTGTTCGCTCCATACCCACATGGATAACGGTATTTTTAATAATTCAAAAAGTGGATTTGAAATTTAAAACATATCCTAATAATTCCATGATTTAATCTATCAACTTGCAAGATCTTGGAGAGAAAAAGCTTGTATTAGTCTGCAGAATCCGCACCGTTTCAAAGGCGGCAGTGGATCAAAAGAAAAAAGGAAGTAGCCAGAAATTAGGGGTCAAAAATAACTCTAAGAAATGAAACTTTTATTGTTCGTAGAGGATGACATGCGGGACCCATGAGCCAGCAGCTTACTCAACGTTTCAAAGGCGGCATGAGATCGGAAGAAAAAGGCAAGTGACCAAATATCAGGTGCCAAAAATAATCCAAGAAATGAAACTTATTGTACATAGAGGATGACATGCGGGTCCCATTTTGCAGCAGCGGTTTCAGCGTTTCAAATGCGGTTTGAGATCAAAAGAAAAAGAAAGTAGCCAGAAATTAGGGGTAAAAAACTCCAAAAAAAGAAAGTTGATTGTACATAGAGGATGACATGCGGGTCCCATGAGTCAGCAGCTTACTCAACGTTTCCAAGGCGGCAGGGGATCAAAAGAAAAAGGAAATAGCCAAAAATCAGAGGTGAAAAAAAAAACCAAGAAAAGAAATTTTATAGTACATAGAGGATGACATGCGGGTCCCATGAGCCAGCAGGTTCCTCAACGTTTTCAAAGGCCGGTGGGGATCAAAAGAAAAAGGCAAATAGCCAGAAATTAGGGGTAAACAATAAATCCAACAAAGGAAAGGTTTATTGTTCATAGATGCTGACATGTGGGACCCATGAGCCAGCAGCGTCAAGGCAAGTGACCAAAAATCAGGGGTAAAAAAAATCCAAGAAAAGAAACTTTATTGTACATAGAGGATGACATGTGGGTCCCATGAGCCAGCACCTTACTCAACGTTTCAGAGGCGGCTTGAGACGAAAGAAAAAGGAAAGTGACCGAATATCAGGAGCTAAAAATAATCCAAGAAAGGAAACTTTTATTGTACATAGAGGTTGACATATGGGTCCCACTAATACAAGCTCTTTCGCTCGAAGATCTTGCAAGTTGATTGTACATAGAGGATGACATGCGGGCCCCATGTGTCAGCAGCTTACTCAATGTTTCCAAGGCGGCAGTGGATCAAAAGAAAAAGGAAATAGCCAAAATCAGAGGGTGAAAAATAAATCCAACAAAGGAGAGGTTTATTGTCCATGGAGGCTGACATCTGGGACCCACGAGCCAGCAGCGTCCTCTACGTTTAGAAGGCGACTGGGGATCGAAAGAAAAAAGGTAAATAGCTAGAAATTAGGGGTACAAAATAACTCCAAGAAAGGAAGTGTTTATTGTTCATAGAGGCTGACATGTGGGACCCATGAGGCAGCAAAGTCTTCAACGTTTCAAAGGCGGCAGGGGATCAAAAGAAAAAGGAAGTAGCCAGAAATTAGGGGTAAAAAATAACTCCAAGAAAGAAAACTTTTATTGTTCATAGAGGATGACATGCGGGACCCATGCTCCAGCAGCTTCCTCAACGTTTCAAAGGCGGCATGAGATCGAAAGAAAAAGGCAAGTGACCAAATATCAGGACCCGAAAATAATCGAAGAAAGAAATTTTATTGTACATAGATGATGACATGCGGGACCCATTTAGCAGCAGCGGTCTCAACGTTTCCAAGGCGGCACGGGATCAAAAGAAAAAGGAAGTAGCCAGAAATTAGGGTTCAAAAATAACTCCAAGAAAGGAAACTTTTATTGTTCGTAGAGGATGACATGAGGGACCCATGAGCCAGTAGCTTACTCAACGTTTCAAAGGCGGCATGAGATCGAAAGAAAAAGGCAAGTGACAAAATATCAGGAGACAAAGATAATCCAAGAAAAGAAACTTTATTGTACATAGAGGATGACATGCGGGTCCCATTTAGCAGCAACGGTCTCAACGTTTCAAATGCGGCTTGAGATCAAAAGAAAAAGAAAGTAGCCAGAAATTAGGGGTAAAAAAACTCCAATAAAGGAAAGTTTTATCGATGAGCCAGCAGAGTCCTCAACGTTTCAAAGGCGGCAGGGGATCAAAAGAAAAAGGAAATAGCCGAAAATCAGAGGGTGAAAAAAAACCAAGAAAATGAACTTTTATAGTACATAGAGGATGACATGCGGGTCCCATGAGCCAAAGAGGTTTTTCAACGTTTCAAACGTGGCATGAGATCGAAAGAAAAAGGCAAGTGACCAAATATCGGGATCCAAAAATAATTCAAGAAAAGAAACTTGATTGTACATAGAGTATGACATGCGGGTCCCATTTAGCGACGGTATCACCGTTTGAGAGGCGGCAAGGGATCGAAAGAAAAAGGCAAGTGACCAAATATGAGGTGCCAAAAAATCGAAGAAAAGAAAGTTTTATTGTACATAGAGGATGACATGCGGGTCCCATGAGCCAGCAGGTTTTTCAACGTTTCAAACGTGGCATGAGATCGAAAGAAAAAGGCAAGTGACCAAATATCAGGAGCCAAAAATAATTCAAGAAAAGAAACTTGATTGTACATAGAGGATGGCATGCGGGTCCCATTTAGCGACGGCGGTATCACCGTTTGAGAGGCTGCACGGGATCGAAAGACAAATGCCAGTGACCAAAGAGCCGGAGCGAAAAATAATCCAAGAAAAGAACTTTTATTGTACATAGAGGATGACATGCGGGTCCCATTTTGCAGCAGCGGTCTCAACGTTTCAAAGGCGGCACGGGACCAAAAGAAAAATGAAGTAGCCGAGAAATCGGGGGTGAAAAAAATCCCAAAAAGAACGATTTCAATTGGGCTGCATGTGGACATCTGGGCATTCGAACTATCTGCTGGGCCTTTTGACTCGTACAATTTCAGCCCACTCCAAAGCAGGATAGTTCGGATTTTTCTAAAAAAAACAGGAAAGTCCTATGCTTCGCAAAAACAAAAAACGAGGAGATTCAGCATATAAATTTGTTTATGTAAAAATAAAGATTTAATTTATCCGTTGAAATAGCTCAGAGCGCAATGCACTGTTTATTGTCTGCAAAATAATCAAGATATCACATGTTTCTTGTACGGGGAGGCTGACATCGGGGACCCATGAGCCAGCAGCGTCGTTTTAAAGGCGGCGAGGGGATGGAAAGAAAAAATAAACCAAAAATCTGTTGGTAAAAAATCCAAGAAAAGAAACATTTTCGTTACGAGAGGATGACATGCGGGACCCATGAGGCAAGCGTCCTCGGCGTTTATTGTTCATAGAGGCTGACATGTGGGACCCGTGAGCCGGCAGCGTCCTCAACGTTTTAAAGGCGGCGAGGATATCGAAAGAAAAAATAAGCCAAAAATCATTTGGTAAACAATATCCAAGAAAAGAAACATTTACCGTTACGAGAGGATGACATGCGGGACCCATGAGGCAGCGGCATCCTCAACGATTCCAAGGCGTTAGGGATCAAAGAAAAAAGGAAATATCCAGAAATTAATTAGGGTTCAAAAAAAATCCATCAAAGGAAACTTTTATTGTTCATAGAGGATGACTTGTGGGACCGACCTGCCAACAGCGTCCTCATCGTTTCAAAGGGGCGGAGATCCAAAGAAAAAGGCAAATAGCGAGAAATTAGGGGTCAAAAATAACTCCAAGAAAGGAAACTTTTATTGTTCGTAGAGGATGACATGCGGGACCCATGAGCCAGCAGCTTACTCAACGTTTCAAAGGCGGCATGAGATCGAAAGAAAAAGGCAAGTGACAAAATATCAGGAGCAAAAGATAATCCAAGAAAAGAAACTTTATTGTACATAGAGGATGACATGTGGGTCCCATTTTGCAGCAGCGGTCTCAATGTTTGTAATGCGGCTTGAGATCAAAAGAAAAAGAAAGTAGCTAGTAATTAGGGGGTGAAAAAAAATCCAAGAAAAGAAAGTTGATGGACATAGAGGATGACATGCGGGTCGCTTGAGCCAACAGCTTACTCAACGTTTCAAAGGGGGCAGGGGATCAAAAGAAAAAGGCAAGCCAAAAATCAGAGGGTGAAAAAAAATCCAACAAAGGAAACTTTTATAGCACATAGAGGATGACATGCGGGTCCCATGAGCCAAAGAGGTTCCTCAACGTTTCAAACGTGGCATGAGATCGAAAGAAAAAGGCAAGTGCCCAAATATGAGGTGCCAAAAAAAACTCCAAGAAAAGAAAGTTGATTGCTCATAGAGGATGACATGCGGATCCCATGAGCCAGCAGGTTCCTCAACGTTTCAAACGTGGCATGAGATCGAAAGAAAAAGGCAAGTGCCCAAATATGAGGTGCCAAAAAAACTCCAAGAAAAGAAAGTTGATTGCTCATAGAGGATGTCATGCGGGTCCCATGAGCCAGCAGGTTCCTCAACGTTTCAAACGTGGCATTAATCGAAAGAAAAAGGCAAGTGACCAAATATGAGGAGCCAAAAATAATTCAAGAAAAGAAAGTTTTATAGTACATAGAGGATGACATGCGGGTCCCATTTAGCAGCAGCGGTATCACCGTTTGAGAGGCGGCAGGGGATCAAAAGAAAAAAGAAATTGCCAAAAATCTGAGGGTGAAAAAAAACCAAGAAAATGAACTTTTATAGTACATAGAGGATGACATGCGGGTCCCATGAGCCAGCAGGTTCCTCAACGTTTCAAACGTGGCATGAGATCGAAAGAAAAAGGCAAGTGACCAAATATGAGGAGCCAAAAATAATTCAAGAAAAGAAAGTTTTATAGTACATAGAGGATGACATGCGGGTCCCATTTAGCAGCAGCGGTATCACCGTTTGAGAGGCGGCAGGGGATCAAAAGAAAAAAGAAATTGCCAAAAATCAGAGGGTGAAAAAAAACCAAGAAAATGAACTTTTATAGTACATAGAGGATGACATGCGGGTCCCATGAGCCTGCAGGTTCCTCAACGTTTCAAACGTGGCATGAGATCGAAAGAAAAAGGCAAGTGAAAAAATATCAGGAGCCAAAAATAATTCAAGAAAAGAAAGTTTTATAGTACATAGAGGATGACATGCGGGTCCCATTTAGCAGCAGCGGTATCACCGTTTGAGAGGCGGCAGGGGATCGAAAGAAAAAGGCAAGTGAAAAAATATGAGGAGCCAAAAATAATTCAAGAAAAGAAAGTTTTATAGTACATAGAGGATGACATGCGGGTCCCATTTAGCAGCAGCGGTATCACCGTTTGGGAGGCGGCAGGGGATCGAAAGAAAAAGGTAAGTGACCAAATATGAGGTGCCAAAAATAATTCAAGAAAAGAAAGTTTTATAGTACATAGAGGATGACATGCGGGTCCCAGTTAGCAGCAGCGGTATCACCGTTTGAGAGGCGGCAGGGGATCGAAAGAAAAAGGCAAGTGACCAAATTTGAGGTGCCAAAAAAAACTCCAAGAAAAGAAAGTTGATTGCACATAGAGGATGACATGCGGGTCCCATTTAGCAGCAGCGGTCTCAACGTTTCCAAGGCGGCAAGGGATCAAAAGAAAAAGGAAGTAGCCAGAAATCAGGGGGTCAAAAAAATCCAAGAATAGAAAGAATTTTGGTTCATAGAGGATGACATGCGGGACCCATGATCCTGCATCGTAAACGGCTCGATCGGAGAACGTTAAACGAGATGGCGCGATCTAGAAAGAAAACAATGCCAGAGAGGCTGCCATCTGGGCCCTACATCCCTCGGCGGTGCGGATTTGCGTTGACTCGGCCGGCGAACCCGAGATTTCGAGATGCACCACGTCCCGGGCCACCATACGCGACGTTTTGGCCGCTTTCGTCGGGCTAGGTGGCCTCAAAAACGAGAAAAAAAAAGTTTTGACATGCACCACGGAGGGACCAAAAATCGTCGGCCATGGTACACCAGCAACCACGGCGTGACTTCAACTTCGTCGGCCATGGCAACTTTTCTTGTAGTGTGATGCCTGGCCCCTGTCCACATGGATACGAATTTTACCAAAACGGCAAGAAGCATTCAATGCAAAAAAAAAAAAAGAATTCCCAGATCATCGTCGTAAATTAGTGGAACCAATCTTCGCTCCGTGCTGTTGAAATATTCGAAATGAACTGCATCGCGAGAGCTCTAGGCGTACTTATCGTAGATGTTAGCTTTCAAACCCCTCAACGACATGGTGGTTGCAACCACCGCAGGGATGTAAAACCCATTCTTATGGCGTTTAGAATCACGCACAAAGCTAGAATCCAGCCTAGCCACCAGCCGAAAAGCCAGCGCTGGATCAATCCTATTCGAAAAGCAAAGCAGTTCGCTGAGCAACAACGATTGGCGCTCAAAAACTGCCTACTGTTAATTCACATAGGAAGACGATGCTTACCCAGATGGAATCCATGCGTTAGATCCCTCCGATTCCCAATCTTCTCCGCGGCTGAGGGGAAGAATCGGCACACCAGAAGGATATACAAATTCTACCGCGACAGGGGTAGATCTAGATCTGGTGGAGGCGGAGCCCTCTCCGCCTCCCGGGGGTGGTGGTGGGGCGGGGGCAGCTCGGCTGCGGACGATGCCATAAGGTAGGAGGGTAGGACGGCGTGGCGGCGGAGTGGCGGTGTGTGAGCTCCTCCAGTCTCGGGCGGAGGGGAAAGCTTTGGGTGAGCTCCTCCAGTCAATAGTCAACACAATTCAAAAGCAACAGTCAATTCAAAACCACCGCGGCTCCCTAGCCGTCACCGGTAACGGTCAAGGCCTCTGACCAGACGGCAACCCTCCTGTCCGAGCGTCTGCGAGGGGTTTCAAACTAGAGGGAGGGGAAAACTGAGGAAAAGTTAAGCGGCTGGGGAAAACTGAGTACAACTAACGAACCAGGGGCCGAGAACAGAAAACCCTATATAGAAGTGGCGGAAGTATATGGGTGGGTGTATATGACGATGGCAGAAGTAGATTGTGGCGATAATCTGCGAGCGTGTGGCGGCGATGTGACTAATATGACTAGAACTCGAAACTCTAAAGGAACTAGACACTAAGACCAACCACTCGACATGAAGATGCAGAGACAAATTCAACTATGCAAAACTGAAAAAACAATGCAAAAAGGCTCGAGGTGGTTTATGGGATGGTATGATCTAAAACCCTAACTGTATTTTTGGCTTTTTCGTAGTTTATAGGTATGTAGGTAGATGCAATCTACGCTTGACGATCCGACTACACGTGCAAAGCTCGTGCGCCAATGCAATCACTAGGACAATCTTCGGGAGTTACTGATTTTGCGGATGCACAATCAGCCTGACCAAAAGGTCTTAATTCCTACCTGAAATCAAGAACAAGTAAGAACTAATAATGCAATCAGAATATTGCGGATAAAGATGAAAATTTTATTGAAAAAATGTGGGATTTCGAAGAGTTGGTCTTGTTCTGGGCGTTGGCCTCAAAAGCAGTACACGTGAGTTGTAGCAATGGCTAACCATTAGTCTAATCAAAATCCGAGTCTAAACGGTTAAGGAGGTATTTAAGGAGGAAAATGAGAGGGTTTCAGCCAACCCTAGGTATGAAGGCTGAACCGACCTCTAGATGGCTTTTTCTCCTTAATTACGGACTCTAAAAGGTAGTTGACTTATTTCCTGCGAATTTTGCATGGGCCTGGCCCAAAACTAAAGGTGACGCAACACCTTATTATGCTATGGACGAAAATATGAAGTATCATCTTGTATATTTCATCCAAGTCTTCAATCATCATTATGGTGGCTTCAAAGTTCTGAAATCTCCACTTGTGGCGTCCTCTTCAATCCTCACATGCTTGCTACCATCTCCATGCACGATCATGCTCCAATGATTGCCCCCCTCGTCCATGCTAGATCCATCATTCCTAAGAGTAACAAACATATCTGATTTAGGCAGCATCATATTCTCATGTATGTGAGCAATAGTTCCAAGAAACGAAAGTACCTAATAGTTAAGTTGTTTGGCATGAGCTCGAGTGATCGATCCTTGTATTTGTGTGGTTGTACGTACAACGGTTGTATTAATAGATGGGATGTCCTCATCAGAATATTTGAATTTGATCTCATGCTATAACTAACTGAGAGAGAAACAAGGGAGACTAAGTCATTCTCCTCATGTATGTGCCTTGATCGGGGGCACCGACCATCGTTACTGGTTTCGGTCCCTACTTCCTAGCACCACTTATTTAAGATATGGTCCACCCATTATGTTGCTAACACGGGAGTTTGGGATAAACATCAAAACACTAACAACCAATCCTGAAGAGGTGCTCAGGGAGTCGAAGACCGATGACCACTGTTGGCCACCAGGAGAGGGTAGTGTCTTGTCCGTACATCATCGACATGTAGCTCCTCTTCCTCAATTGCCACTTCACCGCCGCGGTCATCTCCATGTGCTAACCCCTAATGGCATCTACTAATTCTGGTTAGCACCAACCTTTTGCATATTACTAGGTGTTTTAATGCGAGATTAAGATATGTTTAAGGTTATCCCTAAAGTATCTTTACTATTATATTGCAGTTGGGGATGGTATGTCACTTGGACATCAAAGATTGGAGCAATCTCAACCATCGATTATATATCAATTCGCCCTCAAAACGTCCATCAAACCCACGTCGCTCTGGATAGGAAAAAATCAGAATTTATTGCCTACCAATTAGTTCGACATAAACCAAGGGAAAATCACGTCCCATTAGTATTGTGAAGATCACATCTGTACAAAACATTCACGTCCAGCATTTGCCACAAATAAAGGAAATAAATCACATTGTTACTTTTAGAAAAAATTAGATAGCATTCATCAATCACGTCCAATACAAACCGTCAACAAAGGAGACTATCAATCAAGGTGATTCAAAAAATATGACTTTCCACAGCCGTCATCCTTCTTCTGTCTAGCAGTGTCCTTGCTTTTGGTCAGTGTTGCCATCCTTCTACGGCCTAGACTGCTTCATCGCCCTCTCTCCCGCCTTCTCAGCCAACGATCGACCACCACCCGTCGTTGTGCCCTACGAGGCCTCTTGGAATGTGTTTACACTGAGTTGTGGTCTTCACACTCCAGGTCCGTCATCCCGAAACAAACAACAAACAGTGCCAAAATAAGTTATTTGTCTTTTGAAAGAAATCTACTTGTCAAGTATAGAACAAAGAGGGTGATGATCTATTAGTTTGATCTGAAGCTTACTTGTTGGAATCCTGAAAGGTGCATTCAACTCACCATGATTGACTGAGGTATTTGGGTTTTTCTCATTCAGACCAACTCCACAAGTTACACTCACCCAACATAGTTTTTGTACTATTTTGAATACATTGGGTCCAACAATTATTTACCGCCTCCATCTTCATCATCGGGACCTTTATCTTTGCCAACAAAGCCTGAAATGAACATTTAAGTGCAAAAGTTAACTGGGCGCCAAGAACCTGCTGCTCTACAAGAGTAATTGATTTTGTGGGTATTCACTTGGAAGAAGTTTTTTTCGCAGGGAATTTGCTTGGAAGAAGTTAACTCTCTTGATCGAAGAAGCCTCTCTATAGATACGGATACCAACAAACAAATGAATGTCCGGCCATTAGTAGAATCAACGGAAAATAATACTTTAAGTACATAGTGGTGATAATAATCTACAGATCAGGTAATCAGAGTAATTTCAATATTATCATTCCTTCAAATCTATGAGCACGTATTCAGTTCCAAGTTAGCATATTTGTCTTCCTCTCATTATTCCTACCAGAAGAAAAAAGCTCATATTTTGCAGAGTACTACAGGCGAGAGTTTGTTAACGTAATACTATAATCTATCGATACAAACTGTGCAACAATGGCTGATGTTGCACGAGAAAATCTTCTGGCAATACTGATAATGAGAACATGTGTTGGAATTCATACACACGGAAACCCAATCTCCACATAACAGCTCACCTCCGTGACGTCGACCTCGCTTCGCCCGTCACCGGTTGCTCCTCACGTGTCCTAGTACCGACGGAATCCAAGATAAGGCATGTGTGGTCCGCCGTGGTCACAACGGTGTTGCTTCACGACGGCCGTCTTGGCTCGTCCTCCTTGAGGGACTCCCAGCTCACTGTGGTCGTGGCCGTGGAGGAAGGGGCGATCGGCAAGGGAGGGGAGGTGAGTCCACCCCCCGGCACAACAACTCCAGGCCACACGTGGCGTCGTCGAGCAGCGTGTCACGCCGTCGAGCACCAGCGGGGAGGTGGACAGTCAACATGGGAGGTACAAGAGAAGTTTGGGGCGAGCGCGATTGGAGGGGAACGAGGGAGGAGAGCCGAATTGGAGGGAGGGGTAGACAATCGTTGGTGAGGCGGGAGAGAGGGGCGGACGGGAGAGTGGAAATCGATGGATGGAGGCTGTGAGGAGTTTCTGGACTAGCAAATAAAAAAATAGAAATGGATAGAAGAGGGAGATGAAAATATATTAAAGATTAAAATTGTGAATAATGTATTCCAAATTAATAAACAATTGTTTTGTGTACCTTTTATGTTCTCATATGGATTGTTTTATTGGTCTATTGTATTAATTTGGTCGTTAAATTATAAACATAGATTTGAGAAAATTAAAGAGTGATATTGAGAAGGTACATCAAAATATAGGTGTGAAATGAAGCTTTTTTTATGAGATCTCCAAATGAATATATAGTAGAGAGTAAAAGATGTTGTTTTTATTAGTGTTGCTATCACTTAGTCCTGTCTCTTTAGGTGAAGGTTGCGACAAGTGTGGGATTGCTCGGTTTACATATTTCACTAACCTGGCAAGGGGACGAGAAAAGGTGGAACCAAGATGAAACTTAACAACCGACTCTTAGATTCAATAATTAGAGATGGTATTCATACTCTACATGTCCTTATGTACGTGTGTATTTCTTAATTTTATTTTTCTCATCATTCTGATGGATAATGTGAGTTGCGTGTCCTAATAGTTATATCGATGAAAAGTTATTTTAAATTCAATAGTAAAAAAATTATGACACATTCAATTTGATGTTCGAAGTTGAATCTTGAATAACTATATATTATGTGGCTATGTGTGGTTTTATCTTTCTATGTACGTAAATCTTTATGTGCATTGTGGTTACATGTGCAACAACGGAAATAAGTTAGATCGTTGCAACGCACGGGTATTCATCTAGTTAAATCTAATAATGATATTAGTTTGACCCGAGAAGGAGGATGACGTGCTCTATCATATTTATACACACAATCATATTATTCAGTTATTCACCGAGCAGGTCCTGCGACAGGTTGGCTTTGACGTAGCGGATTCAACAAACACATGTGATATCTATAAGAGCATCTCCAGCCGTTTGAGGCCCCCGGACGAAAATTCGGATATAACAAACACTGGATTGGATATAAAAAGGGCGTGGGGGCAACATTTTTCCAGTCGCACCCCGGCATTCGCCCATCAGCTGTGTTAGTTTCAAAAAATTGTCTTCCCGCTGCACAAAAGCATCGCCAAAGTTCGGCGATCGGATCAGCCACATTCCGGCGATCAAAACAGAAACTAGAGGATAACAGGCTCATCAGTGGCCCCATCCTGAGCCTCCTCTGGCGCGGCATCGGCCGGCGAAGCATCGGCGGCTGCCGGTGTCGCAGCGGCGGGAGTAGACGTCGAAGCGGAGGACGAAGCAGCCGACGGGGGCCGGCGTATCTCTTGGCGATGGGCGTCGTACCAAGCCCTCGTCTCCTCGTCCATGTTGCCGTCGTTGTCGCCGATCAGGAACGCCAGGTCGGTGTTCCTCTTCTTCTCCACGGAGATTTCCTTCAGCAAGGCTATCCAGACGCCCTGGTTGGCGAGCATCTCCTTCCACCGCACGTCATGCTTGTTGTCCCTCCCGGCGGCGTGCGCCCTCGCGTCGGCCCAACACTTGTCGAAGGACGCCTGCAACCTCTCGGTTGGATGGCCCGCCTTCTTCATCTCTTTCAGCTTCTTCTGGCCGTGCTCGGGGCGGCCGGCCGACGCGGCAGGGGCTGGATCGTCGGGGTTGTACTGCTCGCCCTTGTTATTCGCGAGATTCTTGCGCACCTCCTTCCACTTCTCGCACTTCTCGATACGGGCGAAGACGTTGACGTACTTGAACATCTGGCCGTTGGTGTCTTCCGCGTACATGTTGAACGCCCACCGCATCTGCAAATACAGGCCAGCGAATCAAGATTAAACCTCGGCGATCCATGGTCGACGGAGGAGCCACGACGAGTGAGCATACCTTGCCTTCAAAGTCGGCGCCGCTCACCGGGCGGACGTCGATCTCCTCCTGTATGCCGTGCCACTTGCTGCACGCCGCCTGAATGATCGTCCAATGGGTGCCCATTGCCTTGTCGCCGCGTATCATCACCGTCTAGTTGAAGTATGGATCGACGATTTTGCGCTCGTCGAACGCCAACTTGACCCGCTGCCAATACGTCTCGAAGTTTTGATTGGCGCCGGTGATGTCGTTCATGGAAACGGTCTTCCAAGCTTCGGCGAGGCACTCCTCTTCTTTGCCCGTCCATTTGATCCGCGGCTCGGCCGGCGGTGAGTTCTTCTTCCTTTTCTTCTTCCCCTTGGACGGCGCCACTGTGGGTTTAGGCGCGTCCTATTCGTCGACATCCTGGTCGAGGTAGGCATGTTCTTCTTCTTCGTCGACGTCTTGGGTGTCGTTGTTCTGATCGTTGACGGCACCCCGCGCTACGACGGCTTCCGCCGCCCTTGCCTCCTCTTGTGTGAAGAAACCCAGGCTCAACGCGGCAGCCATGGAGCCCGACGTGATCATCTCGTGCATCACAGGCTCATTCGGCGGCGGCATCCCGAGGTTGGAGAAGGAGAGTTGCCCACGACGCAGGGCAAGCGAGATGCCCTCGTACATCGGACCGTCGTACTCCGGCGGTGATGGCGTAAACACCGCCAAGTCGATGGCGTAGGTGTCCTGGAACATGGCCGTGGCCGGTGACGCCGGCGAGAAGGTGGAAGGAGAGCTGATCGTACCTTGGTTCGTCCATGGGCCGGGGAATTGGCCGACGTGCGGCTGGGAGAAGTTAATGGAGACCAGCCTCGCCTGTTTGTCCGCTGCCACCGCCGCCACCTTCTTCGCATTAAGCTTCTTCTCCCTCTCCGCCCTGCCGTGAGTTTCGTTCCGCCGCCGCTCCACATCCACCGCCCAGCCCGGCGGCCTCTCTTTTGGCGCCCGCGGCTTCCTCGCCTTCGGCGCGCCATCAGCGGCGAGCTTCTTCGGCGGCATGGTGGTGGAAGAGAAGAGGAGGAGCTGCAACTGTGGGGGAGAATGGCGGTAGCTCCTCTGAAATTCGGCGGGGAAAATGGTTATATGCGGCATTTTGGAGGGAAAACGAAATAAATGGAGGGAACTACCCGTTCTGTCGCCGACAACGCGGACCCGCTCGACGTTTCGCGCATTTTTTGTTTCGTCCGGAGTCCCCGACCGGGCCTCGGGAAGCCGGGGATGGCCTGGGCTCTCCGGATGGATTAAAAGCCAAATCCGGGGAAAAACGAGGAGCCGGGGACGCGCCTGGGCCAGAATAATGCCAGAATAATGCAGTTCGGATGTAAAAAAGGGTTGTCGGGGCCTCGTCACGGAGACGGCTGAAGATGCTCTAACCATTTGCCAGAGCTCCTTGATCTCTAAGTGTGGGGAAGTGGCTGTCATTTGGTGGATTTGGGAAGAGAATAGAGGTCTCTGGACTTTTTTATTTTGGAATGGATGGTATACATACACTCGCAACCAACTAGGGCCAAATTTGCTAAGTTTGTATTTTGCACAAAATGGATTTGACAAGTGATGCAGATTCACAGAAGATAGTACAAGATCCAAGTACTTGGTTTGTTTCGAAGTTCAACTACCAAAGGTAAAACACCAAAAACTCAACGTACAGTTTGTGATCTTCAGTGCGTACAACCTTCGTAGGTATTCTCACATCTCATGTAGTAAAACGGATGCAAAACATCCCTTCAATCCAAATTATTATTATTTTGATAAAAGAAATATATTAATATCAAGAGATACCAATTACGTCATTTAACGACGCAATACCTTAATGGTAGTACGGATGCACACATCCAAAAAATAAAAAAATACTAAGAAATAAAAAGTCCCACTACGGTATTCCAGCGCTAGCAGCAAAAATACATCCACCCCCAAGACAACACCTGAAGTCCAGACACTCCAAAAGCGACGGCCCCAAGAAGAAAACAGTGCACAAGCACCATCATCGCCCGATCAAAAGATCTTAGGTTTCACCCTGAAGATAGTGCCCACTCTCAAAACAATGCATTCAACAAAGACATTGTCAGGCACAACCAATTAAAGCGAGACCTTGGATTTTCATCCAGAAAGGTAAGACTCTGAACTTTACCTGTGCTGCCGCCCCCATTTGCATACCGTTGCTACGAATCCAGAACACCAAGCCAGTCCTCAACATCACAACTCCATAGCTAGTCCTCCAATCCGGCCTTCATGATATTCTTCGTCTGTGATTTCACCATGTACCAGAAGGACATCTGATGGCAACATAGAACAGAGCATTGCGCCGCTCCCTCCAGAACCAAACGGTCAGAATAAAAGCATGGTTCTGCACGACCGAATACCACCTGATCCAGCAAACTCTAGCCATAAGGTGCACCGTTACATTCACCGACGAAGACTTCCGAAACTCAACACTCCAGCCAAATCCAGCAGGGCATGCATCAGGAAGATCTTCGTCTTGGCGCGCAAGGAAACTTAGGACCGCCGCCATTATTCAGGTCGAGCCCCCGCGCAACCGGCCATCCTCATCGTTCGTCTCACCGGAAAGCCGGCAGAACAAAACGACCCTGGGATGCGTGTGGGAGCCAGCAGGCCATGCAGCAGCCCTCGACAGCCGCGAGACCGTAGCCTGCCAAGCCCATCTGGGCCCAGAGCCCCACCGCCTGCAACAACCATCGAGGTCATCGCCGGCAGCAACCACCGAGGGTCGTCGCTGCCCTAGCCGCCGGCCTCCACCTCACCCCACCATCGGCCGCCCCACTCCCCACCGCGCTGCCATAGGACGGCGGACTAGGCGGGAGACCTAGGCCCGCGGCATGCCTCCACCACCGGGCGAGACAGCCGTCGCCTGGCCGGGGAACACCGCCCCGACCGCCGCCCACGGCCATCCCGTAGACGCCGCCCTAGCCGCATCTTCAAGGACAACCGCCGCAATCCCTCCACCCCCAACACCTTAGGTACCAGGGGCGCCGCCACCACGACCGACGCCGGCGGTAGCGGCGGGAGGGACCTCGAGGGAGGGAGGGGAAGGTGGCGACGGGATTTCAGCCCCCGGCGGCGCTCTAGGGAGCACCGTGGGAGGGGAGGGGCTGGTTAGGGTTTAGGTTTAGTTGAAATGTTGTCTAAAATCTGTTTAGGTTTACTCAATCTGTGACGAGTATTTTGGATCGGAGGGGTAGAAAAGCAGATGCACTCCTTGCCAGACATGCATCACGTGATCTCAGCCAGGCTTGCCGCCCAAACTTAACAACCACATGCAACTAACCACTACTAACAGTGGCAAAAGCTCACTGGAATCGCTAAAAGGACTAATGGATCAGCTGCCCCACTACCTCAAGCTTCACCTAGTTCCCTTTGTCCTCTACCTGCCCCTGCGCAAAAGCTTGCACCCCGCTGTTATTCCATAGGCAGTGACAGGAAGAAGACAAGATCTAATGCAGGAACAAAAGCTTACAGCACCTAATCACCCTCTAATTTAACGACCAAAGTGGACTCGAGAGGATGGGCTGGCCAGGGAGGAGAATCTTTCGGGGGCTCTTATAAGGGGGCTGTGTGATGTGATCGGGGAAATCATGAGTAGAAGGCAGCTCAGTTCGGAGAGGTATTCTTGCGAGGGGAAGGGAAGGGTAGCATGGTGTCTGGAATGGAGGCTGATCCAAGATCCTTGGCCTGAAATAATGTGGCCTTGTGTCTGCTGTCGAGGATCTCGGACCAGGCTTCATTCCTCACACCGTGCATCCGGTATGAGAACTGGGAGTGGCAGGGTTGTGTATCGAGAAGCTGCTGGATCGTGCGAGGTAGAGAGGTTGCCGAATTTGTAAGTGGTTATGTTTGCTCTTCGATCAACTGTTTTTCTGCTTAAAATGGCTTGTTAATATGTTGTTCTTATCGAAGGAATGGCAGGGTTTCCTACTGCCCTTTATAATATGTTGTGAAGGAATTTAAAGTTGAGATATACAAGTCGTAACATGAGCCTAAATTTCAGTCATTCCACAACGCTATCAGACTGTAACAAGGGAAAAGGAGCTATACAAGTTTTACTAATTCTTGGTCACTTTTGTACCCCCTCTCCCAAACTCAAACACAACAACGGTTAAGATCTCCCCGTACTTCTTCATAGTTAAGGGCACGATGGTCTATTTATTATTGGTTGGTCTTTCCTTCAATTCCTGCAGATTCTCAGCATTAACACAAGTAGTATCATGAGAATCTCTCTCTCCCTCTCTCTGCGATGTAAGAGAGTCTTTACTTCTTTAGCTTCTTTTTGATTCGAAGTAATCCACGTTTGCATTTCTCCAGTGCTGTACTTTGCTGCAAATGTTGTCATTTGTGTACAGTCCATAATGTTGAGGGGGCATAAGCCTTACAAGGTTACAAGTGAGAGATTTGCTGCCATCTGATAGTATTTAACCAGACGCTGAAATTGTCAAGTGAGCTCAGGTTATCTTTGTTTTTTTTTTTGAAACGAGGCAAAAGCTTTGCCTTTATATTATGTTTGGGGTGCTTTGTACTTCTTGTAAACTTATGGAATATATTCGGATATTTCTCAAAAAAAATGTAAAAACGCAAAGAGAAGCAACCTATAGTCGGGATGGTTAAAAGGGTGGTTTTAGCTCTATACACGAGGTCGAACCTGATGTTAGAAATTCCACCAAAATTTATACAATTAAGTAGCTCTATCGGAGATTTGTAGGGTTCCTACAAGCGAGTGTGTCGTTTTGGAGGCCGAACTACATGTAGCCTTTTATTTGCAAACATTTAGAATTCGTATTTTAAAGTTCCAAAAAATTCCGAATCAAAATTTTACAGATAGCCAATGATATATACTACAATGGTGAAAAATCTCAATGCAAACTACTCGACGCTGACGTGCGCGCCTGAGCAAAGCCTAGGGCTGTTGGCTGTTGCGGAACCTTTTCTCCTTCGTTGCGCATGTAGAGGCTGCTGCTGGATCGGCGGGGGCGGATCGTGGCTTGTATGCCAGCATCTCCGTGCGATCCAGGGCGGGATATGGGGCGGAGGCCCCAGGCTGGTGTGGCACCCAGATCTAACATAAAACACTATGGGTTTTTTTCATGATGTCAGGTCCAGAAATCATCGTGTTGAGCCCTGCTAAGTGGTATTGCACGGATGGCATCAATATTCATAGGCAGAAAATTTTCATGAAGAACATATAGGTTCTAGGCAAGGGACATCATGTCAATGAGTTCAAATTCTTGTAGAGGTGGATTAGCCTTTGTAGGAACAAACGATCTCGATCTCTCAAGGGATCCAATTCTACCCCTAAATATATGTATAATGTTCATTGCCAATTTTGTTGATCAGTCCATTCATAAGCACATCTTGGCCTTCCAAATAGCACGCCAAATCTGCGAAGGCCTAGGACCCAACTCAACTGTTATACCATCAGCATTAGGATAGTAGTCTGCCTTTAAAACTCGGTCACTCAATGTTTTAGGGTTTTACAACAATCTTCATGCCTCACGTGTTAGCAACACTAGCTTAAATATTTCAATATCTCAGAATTCAAGCCCGTCCATGTACTTTGGCATTACCATGGTATCTTAAGATAACCAATGAGGCTTCCTTTTTCCTATTTACTGCTCCGCCAAAATCCTCCAATTAGCGCATTGATCTATAGACAAATACCCCTTGGAAGCTTAAAACACGTCATGGAGCATATTTGAATTGCCTGCGCAACAGGTTTTATCAACATTTCCTTAACACATGAGAACAAGGCTTGCTCAATCTAGCCTTGACGTTGAACCTACTTCCACACACTATCTCTCAAGTATTTGAAGAAGCCATTTCTTGATGAACCAACATCCACCGGCATACCCAAGTACTTATTTCTTACAGATTCATTTGGAACATTCAAAGCAAGTTTGATTTGCGCCCTAAATGCATTAGGGCAGCCCTTACTAAAATGGATGTAACTCTTTTCAAATTTTACTTGTTGACCCGACACATTATAGTAAGCATCAATTATATATGTAATGGTCGCACCTACCTTCATATTAGCCTTCACAAAAAGCAAGTTGTCGCAAAAATCAATTACCTTAAGTCTGTAAGGATTATTCTCAAGTGAAAACTCATCTCAGGTCATAAGAATAATTGATTTAGCTAAGACAACTTCCTATAAACACTACCAAACCTATAGGTCTCCGTTAGAGGGTTTTAATCCTAAGGCCAAAGCATTTACTTTGATACCAACTACGGTGACCCGACATATCACTTCATGTTGTAGTATGCAAGCCGTTAACATAACATCAATGAAACACCGTACCACTAGTATTACATCCCTCAAAGTGGTATAATAGAAAAATTTGCGGGTCCAAGACATGTCTATAGAATTAAAACATAGACTCTTGCAAAAGATCATCACAACTTCCTATTTACAATGAGCTAAAACTGCAAATAAACTCTAGAAAAACAACTCATGAACTAAATTTATTACTAGCACTAGCTATAGAGGTGCTTGGCTTGCTACGAAAACTAAGACTAAAATCTAGCTGCTTAGATTTTAGGATTAGGGGTTCCCTTCTGCTCCTAGTCTAGGTTTCCATCATGGTGTATGTAGCAGTTGACTTTATTGACTCCTCTGACTGGGTCCTGCCCCTTGTAGTAGTTGACTTATCTGTCTTCGAGTTTCACGGTAGCTTCTCCTTTGATAATTCCCAATCTAAGCAGGGGGCTCAAGAGGGAACGGGTGAGTACGAGCGCACTCAGCAAGTTCAAAATATAAATAGGTGTTTCATGCACTAAATACAGCCATATACCATGAAGTCGTAGGAAATACAAGATTTCGTAATCATTTCTTCAAAAATTTAGTTTTATTCTGAAAATCTATGTATGTCAGCCTTCACAGGGTGTATAGAACTTCATGGAGCTCCTTTCCTAAAGTGTTTGTAGTTCCTACCTGGAACATGCAGTGATAAGTCATAATTTGATACACTCTGCAAATGTGTGTTACTTTTCCCATAATATATCATAAATCTTGTTGCACATCCGTGTGTCCTACCGGTCCGTACTCTCTTTTGTATGGGGCCAGTTTAAGATGCAAGCTAATTATTGTCCTTCTCCATGACCCCACATGCCCAGACTTATTGTAGTTCCGACCTTGGATCCTTGTTGTTCCTCCCGACCTTTGATCATATACCCAGGCTGGTCCACGTACCCCTTTGGGTAGGTTCCAACATCGGTAGCCTTCACTGGTCTTCTACAACCCATCGTAGATCATAGTACTGTGGGTAGGTTCCCCACCACTCTGGTTGCTCCCGTGGGACGCAACTGCTCTAGTAAAGTGAAGTTGTTGATATGTGAGAGGAAAAAAGGTACAGTTGCCCCTCCGTCCCACTCCAGATCTATGGTTAACACGGTTGTTACGGAGCAAGAATCACTAGATGACATTTGTTGTTAATCCTATTTGGATATAAACCCAATTGCAATGGAACCTCCACCATGCTCATACCATGGTTCATCGCCCACCACCTAATCATATTAATAATCGTATAAGTAATACTTTGCTTATAAATGCATGAATGATATGAATAATACTTTGCAAATAATTTGATAAATATAATCAAATCGCATGAGCAAGAGTGAACTTGCCTTTCTTGACTGCGAGATTATGAAGGCAAAAGCTTCGATACGAGATAACTCCAAATTCTTAAATAGCTTCCCCATCTCATAAGAAAAATGTTAAAGGATTGGCAAATATACTATAATGCATAAGTATGAGATGAAATTCCTCTAAGCGTAACCTAACCCCGATGATTTAGGATTAGTGAGTTGTAATGATTTTGTATGGTGTGTTGCCCTCTTATAGTGGCTTCTCAACCAAGGTCCTTATTAGGATTTTGGTTAATTTTGTATCTCTTATCAATGGTATACCAAAGCATAACAATCATATTACCACACAATGGATAATAGTTGGCATGAAATGTAGAGAACGATTGTTAGATTTAAATCCTATAAGACATGGTCAATGATGACTTGTTATTTATTTCAAAAGAATAATTCTTGAAGAACATGTTGATGAGAAAGAAGTACTTCAAATAAGGCTATTGGTTTCTAGGGTTTACTATTATTTTCAGTTGAGTTTCCCAAGTAGGTATTAGATGGATCTTAAACAAGATGAGTTCATATTTATCAAGGTCTAGCATGGTTTAGATGGGTACGTATGAGCACATAAATTAAAGTACTTTAACTTTAGTACGCATGGTTGCCTTCTTATTTTAAAATAGTAGTGGTCTTACATAATAGTGATCTAGGGTGAGGATTTGGAAATAACACTTTTAGGGTTCATACCATATTTTTACTATTTCATCAGGTTTATTCAAAATGAAGACATGAATGAACAACTTCATTTGTATCTAGGACTTGAACAATTTTAATAGGGCATGAACATGCATGTCACTTGCTTGGTGAAGATCTAAGCATAGTTGTTAACATAAGATGATCACTTAAGACTTTTCTATGATTTTAGAACTATGTTGCCAACGAATATCAAAATAGGTTTTACACCTGATGGAACTAGGATCTCTTGATCCAACTTTTAATAAATAACTAGTTGTTTAAAAGTTAAAGTTAATAAATAATTTATTGGCACAAATTGATGGTGGTTTTAACAAATTTCTTGTTTTTATTATTTTTAGAAAATAATAGTTGGAATAAATTCCTTTTTAGGATTTAAGAATTGATAATTTTGACTCAATGATATTATACAAAATAAAACTACTTTTATTGCTTTGTTGAGTTTCTAAACAATTATTGAATATTTCAAAATATTATTTGTTATTATTAAATTTTCTTAGAATTTATGATAAGAAAAGACAAACACAATAAGTGTTAAATAAATAAAATTTCTTTTTTACAAAAAAATTGATTTTATATTTTTAATGGATAGAGATTTTTTTGAACATTATGGTACCTCATTTGTATTTTTCTAACTTAAATTAAATTGATATGAATTTGGAAAGTTTAAATAGTTTTATGGAATTTGAAATAAACAAGGAATATTCTTTTGTATCGATTCAAAAATAGTCCTACGCACCGACTGGTCGGGTCATGTCCACCTCAGCTGCCAGGCGGAGAATTAATGATTCAAACATGCGTACGTGGAAAAGGTTGACATCAGCACGCCGAAAACTGACATAGCACACCGAAAAATGATAGCGACGGCGATTTAAGGTTCCGGAGATGCGCGCATTGGTGCATTGAAATGAGCGTTGAAAGAAGAAGCTAATAGTGGTGGCTCGTTTCCAAAATGGTCACCGGATACGGCTCTGGAGAGCACTACCGTGGCGGCGAACTCTTGCCAAATAGCAATGTCGAGGTATGATGAATCCTAGGACGAAGTAAAGCACTCAAATGATGCGCAAGCTCACCCAGCTTCTTCCTAGATGGTCATTGGCGACAGTAGTGGACATGGGCAAGCGCTATGACGGGGATTCCGGACACGGGGATTCCGGCTTGTCCAGCAGAAGGAATCAACAAAATTCCTTCGATTTGAAGTTCTCCTTCTTGATTACTTTCTCCTGGTTGATCATCAAGACATGGTGGAGCTGTGTAGCCCTCTTCTACAAACCATGGGGTGGCCCTAATCGACGGTGATTGAAGAACTGATGGACAACGACCTATTGTGTGGTGAAGAAGAAATTGGGAGATAGGGAGGTGTAGAGGGGGGTTGAGAGGTGTTGGAGGATAGCTAGGTAGATTTTCGATTAATCTCCTGGTGATTAAGCTTTGGAGTCACAATAACTCGCCGGTGACGACCAAGATCTGGTGATGATGTCGGTGTAGGTCTAGGGCACGAATCACTGTGCAAAGAAACGGTTTATACGGTTTATAGATACGACACGACTAAGGAGAGGCTCTGGGCTGGTCAACAATGTTTGGAAAGTACATAGAGGTTGTGGCATTGCTTCTCCCATTGACAACACGTCAGACACGCGACGGAGAAGACGAAGACGATGACTTCGTCCTCGCGTGATTTCTAAGCTGCGAAACAATATTGGGCTAGGCTGGGTTGGCTTTTGGGTCGGT
Organism: Lolium perenne; assembly: GCF_019359855.2. Lineage (NCBI taxonomy): Eukaryota > Viridiplantae > Streptophyta > Magnoliopsida > Poales > Poaceae > Lolium > Lolium perenne. Next base: position 81,050,645 of record NC_067248.2, on the reverse strand, counting down.
TCCTGGGCTGGTTCTTGGTTCTTGGCCAGTACTGGGCTACTACTGGGCTTCAAATCGGAGTACTCAAATTTAAATGAATATGTGATACGTTGCAAATGTATCTATAATTTTTTATGCTCCATGCTTGTTTTACACTAATTTCTATATATTTTGTTTACACTTCGTGGCATTTTTATGCATTTTTTGGAACTAACCTATTAACAAGATGCCACAGTACCAGTTCATGTTTTCTGTTGTTTGTGTGTTTCAGAAAAGTTGTTCTGGAAATATTCTCGAATTCGGACGAAACGAAAGCCGAAGTTTCTATGTTGCGGTCACGAAGACGGAGTCCAAAGGGGAGACGGAGAAGAGCCAGGACGCGGCCACACCACCCCTAGGCGCGGGCCACCCTGGTCGCGCCTAGGTATGGTGTGGGCCCCTCGGGCACCCACCGACCTCGCCCTTTCACCTATAAATTGACATCCTCGGGAAAAACCTAAAGACCCAAACCTCCATCCACGAAAAGTTTCGTAGCCGCCACCATCGTCGACCCTAGTTCGGGAGGGTTCTGAAGCTCTTCCCGACACCCTGCCGGAGAGGGAGATCATCACCGGAGGCTGATACGTCTCCAACGTATCAATAATTTCTGATGTTCCATGCTTGTTTTATGACAATACCTACATGTTTTGTTCACACTTTATATCGTTTTGATGCATTTTCCGGAACTAACCTATTGACGAGATGCCACAGTGCCAGTTCTTGTTTTCTGTTGTTTTTGGTTTCAGAAATCCTAGTAAGGAAATATTCTCGGAATTGGACGAAATCAACGCCCAGCATCTTAGAATCACACGAAGCTTCCAGAACACCCAAGAGCCACGAGAGGAGGGCCCTGTGGGCCCCAGATGATAGGCTGGCGCGGCCAGGGGGTGGGCCGCGCCCCCCTACTGTGTCGTCGCCTCGTCAGCCCTCCGACTCCGCCTCTTCACCTATAAGAAGCCCCCTGACCTAAAACCTCGATACGGAAAAGCCACGGTACGAGAAAAGTTCCAGAGCCGCCGCCATCGCGAAGCCAAGATCTGGGGGACAAGAGTCTCTGTTCCGGCACGCCGTCGGGACGGGGAAGTGCCCCCGGAAGGATCCTCCATCGACACCACCGCCATCTTCATCACCGCTGCTGTCTCCCATGAGGAGGGAATAGTTCTCCATCGAGGCTAAGGGCTGTACCGGTAGCTATGTGGTTAATATCTCTCTATGTACTTCAATACAATAATCTCATGAGCTGCCTTACATGATTGAGATTCATATGATGATGCTTGTAATCTAGATGTCATTATGCTAGTCAAGTGGATTTTACTTATGTGATCTCCGGAGACTCCTTGTCCCATGTGTGTAAAGGTGACAGTGTGTGCACCGTGTGGGTCTCTTAGGCTATATTTCACAGAATACTTATTCACTGTTATGAATAGCATAGTGAGGTGCTTATTTATATCCCTTTATGATTGCAATGTGCTTTGTATCGCTACTAGTCTATGTGCTACTCATGTGATGTTATTAAAGTAGTCTATTCCTCCTGCATGGTGTAATGGTGACAGTGTGTGCATCGTGTGGTTCTTGTCGTAGATTATGATCATAATCTCTTGTAGGTTATGGAGTTGATTATCGCTATGATAGTATTGATGTGATTTATTCCCCCTTCATAGTGTAAAGGTGACAATGTGTATGCTATGTTAGTACTCGGTCTATTTTGCAAAGATCTATTATGCTCTAAGGTTACTTAAACATGAATATCGAATGTTGTGGAGCTTGTTAACTCCGGCATTGAGGGTTCGTGTAATCCTACGCAACGAATGGTGTTCATTATCAAACAATAGTGTATGTAGCACAAATGAGAGAAGTTATTATTTATTATGCGATCAATGTTGAGAGTGTCCACTAGTGAAAGTATGATCCCTAGGCCTTGTTTCCAATACTGCAAACACCGCTTATTTATCGTTACATGTTGCATGTTTACTCGCTGCCATATTTTATTCAGATTGCTATTACCACTCATATACATCCATACTACTTGTATTTCACTATCTCTTCGCCGAACTAGTGCACCTATACATCTGACAAGTGTATTAGGTGTGTTTGGGACACAAGAGACTTCTTGTATCGTGATTGCAGGGTTGCTTGAGAGGGGTATCTTTGACCTCTTCCTCCCTGAGTTCGATAAACCTTGGGTGATCCACTTAAGGGAAAACTTGCTGCTGTTCTACAAACCTCTGCTCTTGGAGGCCCAACACTGTCTACAAGAATAGAAGCACCCGTAGACATCAAGCTATTTTCTACAGCGCCGTTCTTGCGTGGAGGAAAGGTAAAAGGTACTCACACTCCGGATCTCGGCTACTAAGCTATTTTCCGGCGCCGTTGTAAGTACTCGAAGCTATTTCCTTTAGATCCTGCAATTGCATCTTTTGGTTTCTTGTTTACACTAGTTAGGCATAATGGAAAGTAACAATGAGCTTCTTATTCTATTTCCTGAGTTAAGACATGGATTGTTTGCTGCGAAAATTAAAAAACCTATGGAATCTTATTTGCATGCTAGTAGCAATGATATTAGTATGAACGCTTTGAACACCATTGTTGCTAATGATATGGAAAATTCTAAGCTTGGGGAAGCTGGTTTTGATGAGCATGATATTTTTAGTCCCCCAAGCATTGAGGAGAAAATTTTCTTTGATGATACTTTGCCTCCTATTTATGATGATTATAATGATAGTGGTCTTTTGGTGCCGCCTACTATGGAGAGTAAATTTTATTATGATTATACTATGCCTCCTACACTTGATGAGAATAATAATGATAGCTACTTTGTTGAATTTGCTCCCACTACAACTAATAAAATTGATTATGCTTATGTGGAGAGTAATAATATTATGCATGTGGCTCATGACAAGAATGTGTTATGTGATAGTTATATTGTTGAGTTTGTTCATGATGCTACTGAAAGTTATTATGAGAGAAGGAAACATGGTTATATGCATCTTAATAATATTAAGTTTCCCCTCTTTATGTTGAGAATCTTGAAATTGCACTTGTGTTGTTTTTCTATGCTTGCCACTTTGTTCTTCATGAATTTATTTGTGTACAAGATTACTTTTCATAGGAAGTGGGTTAGGCTTAAATGTATTTTGAATTTGCTTCTTGATGTTCTCTTTTGCTTCAACTTTTATTTCTTGCGAGTGCATCATTAAAATTGCTGAGCCCATCTTAATGGCTATAAAGAAAGAACTTCTTGGGAGATAACCCATGTGTTTATTTTTCTACAGCACTTTTGTTTTATATTTGAGTCTTGGAAGTTGTTTACTACTGTAGCAACCTCTCCTTATCATGTTTTTGGTGCCAAGTAAAGTCTCTATGTTAAAGTTGATGCTAGATTTGGATTACTGCGCAGAAACAGATTTGCTGTCTGTCACGAATTCGCACAGAAGTCTCTGTAGGTAACTCAGAAAAATCTGAAAATTTACGTGTGTGATCCTCAGATATGTACGCAACTTTCATTAGTTTTGAGTTTTTCCATTTGAGCAAGTTAAGTGCCCCTGCCAAATTCGTCTTTACGGACTGTTCTGTTTTTGACAGATTCTGCCTTTTATTTCGCCTTGCCGCTTTTGCTTTGTTGAATGGGTTTCTTTGTTCCATTAACTTTCAGAAGTTTTGTGCAATGTCCAGAAGTGTTAAGAATGATTGTGTCACCTCTGAACATGTGAATTTTTATTATGCACTAACCCTCTAATGAGTTTGCTTGAAGTTTGGTGTGGCAGAAGTTTTCAAGGGTCAAGAGAGGAGGATGATATACTATGATCAAGAAGAGTGAAAGGTCTAAGCTTGGGGATGCCCCGGTGGTTCATCCCTGCATATTTTAAGAAGACTCAAGCATCTAAGCTTGGGGAGGCCCAAGGCATCCCCTTCTTCATCGACAACTTATCAGGTCACTTCTAGTGAAACTATATTTTTATTCCGTCACATCTTATGTACTTTACTTGGAGCGTCTGTGTGCTTTTATTTTCGTTTTGTTATTTTCATTCTCTGAATAAGTTCATCCTTGTGTGGGAGAGAGACACGCTCCGCTTTTTCATATGAACAATAGTGTTCTTCGTTTATGCTTTTAATGTTCAAGGGCGAAAGTTGATCGCTTCACTTGTTGCTATTTGGTTGGAATCAGAAAATGCTTCATATGGTTTTGAATAACTTGATACTTGGCAATTGTTTTGAGCTCTCATATATCATGTTTAAGCTCTTGCATCATGTAGTTTAAATCTAGTAGTGGAGAACTAATGTAGAGCTTGTTGAAATTTGGTTTGCATGATTGGTCTCTCTAAGGTCTAGATATTTTCTGGTAAAGTGTTTGAGCAACAAGGAAGACAGTGTAGAGTCTTATAATGCTTGCAATAAGTTCTTATGTAAGTTTTGCTGTACCGGTTTATACTTGTGTTTGCTTCAAACAACCTTGCTAGCCAAAGCCTTGTACTGAGAGGAAATGCTTCTCGTGCATCCAAACACCTTGAGCCAAAACCCATGCCATTTGTGTCCACCATATCTACCTACTATGTGGTATTTTTCTGCCATTCCAAGTAAATACTTCATGTGCTACCTTTAAACAATTCAAAAGCTATTATCTCTTATTTGTGTCAATGTTTTATAGCTCATGAGGAAGTATGTGGTGTTTTATCTTTCAATCTTGTCATTTACTTTTGACAGACTTTCACAATGGACTAGTGGCTCATCCGCTTATCCAATAATTTTGCAAAAAGAGCTGGCAATGGGGTTCCCAGCCCCAATTAATTAACTTGCATTAATAATTATCTTCACATATTTTGCTCTGATCTATCAGTAAGCAACTTAAATTTGCAAATAGACACTCCTCCATGGTATGTGAATGTTGGAAGGCACCCGAGGATTCGGTTAACCATGGCTTGTGAAAGAAAAGGTTGGGGGGAGTGTCATCTAATAAATAAAACTAAAGTACATGTGTAAACAAAAGAGAAGAGGGATGATCTACCCTGCTGGTAGAGATAACGTCCTTCATGGGAGCCGCTCTTGAAAGTCTGGTTGATAAGGTAGTTAGAGTACCCATTACCATTCGTTGACAACAACAAACACCTCTCAAAAATTTTACTTTTATGCTCTCTATATGATTTCAAAACTTGAAAAGCTCTAGCACATGATTTAATCCCTGCTTCCCTCTGCGAAGGGCCTATCTTTTACTTTATTGTTGAGTCAGTTTACCCATTTCCTTCCATCTTAGAAGCAAACACTTGTGTCAACTGTGCATTGATTCTTACATACTTGCTTATTTGCATTCATCATATTACTCTATGTTGACAATTATCCATGAGATATGCATGTTGAAAGTTGAAAGCAACTGCTGAAACTTATATCTTCCTTTGTGTTGCTTCGATGCCTTTACTTTGAATTTATTGCTTATGAGTTAGCTCTTATGCAAGGCTTGTTGATACTTGTCTTGAAAGTACTATTCATGAAAAGTTTTGCTATATGTTATCTTTTGTTAGCAATCTTTTGCTTTGAATCACTTCATTCATGTCATATGCTTTACAATAATGTTGATCAAGGTTATGATGGTAGCATGTCACTTCAGAAATTATTCTTGTTATCGTTTACCTACTCGAGGGCGAGTAGGAACTAAGCTTGGGGATGCTGATACGTCTCCAACGTATCTATAATTTCTGATGTTCCATGCTTGTTTTATGACAATACCTACATGTTTTGTTCACACTTTATATCGTTTTGATGCATTTTCCGGAACTAACCTATTGACGAGATGCCACAGTGCCAGTTCTTGTTTTCTGTTGTTTTTGGTTTCAGAAATCCTAGTAAGGAAATATTCTCGGAATTGGACGAAATCAACGCCCAGCATCTTAGAATCACACGAAGCTTCCAAAACACCCGAGAGCCACCAGAGGAGGGCCCCGTGGGCCCCAGATGATAGGCTGGCACGGCCAGGGGGTGGGTCGCGCCCCCCTACTGTGTCGTCGCCTCGTCAGCCCTCCGACTCCGCCTCTTCGCCTATAAGAAGCCCCCTGACCTAAAACCTCGATACGGAAAAGCCACGGTACGAGAAAAGTTCCAGAGCCGCCGCCATCGCGAAGCCAAGATCTGGGGGACAAGAGTCTCTGTTCCGGCACGCCGCCGGGACGGGGAAGTGCCCCCGGAAGGATCCTCCATCGACACCACCGCCATCTTCATCACCGCTGCTGTCTCCCATGAGGAGGGAGTAGTTCTCCATCGAGGCTAAGGGCTGTACCGGTAGCTATGTGGTTAATATCTCTCTATGTACTTCAATACAATAATCTCATGAGATGCCTTACATGATTGAGATTCATATGATGATGCTTGTAATCTAGATGCCATTATGCTAGTCAAGTGGATTTTACTTATGTGATCTCCGGAGACTCCTTGTCCCACGTGTGTAAAGGTGACAGTGTGTGCACCGTGTGGGTCTCTTAGGCTATATTTCACAGAATACTTATTCACTGTTATGAATAGCATAGTGAGGTGCTTATTTATATCCCTTTATGATTGCAATGTGCTTTGTATCGCTACTAGTCTATGTGCTACTCATGTGATGTTATTAAAGTAGTCTATTCCTCCTGCATGGTGTAATGGTGACAGTGTGTGCATCGTGTGGTTCTTGTCGTAGATTATGATCATAATCTCTTGTAGGTTATGGAGTTGATTATCGCTATGATAGTATTGATGTGATTTATTCCCCCTTCATAGTGTAAAGGTGACAGTGTGTATGCTATGTTAGTACTCGGTCTATTTTGCAAAGATCTATTATGCTCTAAGGTTACTTAAACATGAATATCGAATGTTGTGGAGCTTGTTAACTCCGGCATTGAGGGTTAGTGTAATCCTACGCAACGAATGGTGTTCATTATCAAACAAGAGTGTATGTAGCACAAATGAGAGAAGTTATTATTTATTATGCGATCAATGTTGAGAGTGTCCACTAGTGAAAGTATGATCCCTAGGCCTTGTTTCCAATACTGCAAACACCGCTTATTTACTGTTCTGTTGCATGTTTACTCGCTGCCATATTTTATTCAGATTGCTATTACCACTCATATACATCCATACTACTTGTATTTCACTATCTCTTCGCCGAACTAGTGCACCTATACATCTGACAAGTGTATTAGGTGTGTTGGGGACACAAGAGACTTCTTGTATCGTGATTGCAGGGTTGCTTGAGAGGGATATCTTTGACCTCTTCCTCCCTGAGTTCGATAAACCTTGGGTGATCCACTTAAGGGAAAACTTGCTGCTGTTCTACAAACCTCTGCTCTTGGAGGCCCAACACTGTCTACAAGAATAGAAGCACCCGTAGACATCACCCCCCTATGGTGTGGCTGCACCAGGCCCCCTCCGAGGCTGCCCTTCCGCCTATATAAAGCCCCTGACCTAAATCTTCGATACAAATAAGCCACGGTACGAGAAACCTTCCAGAGCCGCCGCCATCGCGAAGCCAAGATCTGGGGGACAGGAGTCTCTGTTCCGGCACGCCGCCGGGACGGGGAAGTGCCCCCGGAAGGCTTCTCCATCGACACCACCACCATCTTCACCGCCATCGCTGTCTCCCATGATGAGGAGGGAGTAGTTCTCCCTCGAGGCTAAGGGCTGTACCGGTAGCTATGTGGTTAATCGCTCTCTCTGTACTCCAATACAATGATCTCATGAATTGTTTGCATGATTGAGATCCATATGATGAGCTTTATATCGCTACTAGTCTATGTGCTACTCATGTGATGTTATTAAAGTATTCAATTCCTCCTGCATGGTGTAATGGTGACAGTTTGTGCATCGTGTGGTTCTTGTCGTAGATTATGATCATAATCTCTTGTAGGTTATGGAGTTAATTATCGCTATGATAGTATTGATGTGATCTATTCCCCCTTTCATAGTGTAATGGTGACAGTGTGTATGCTATGTTAGTACTCGGTTTATTTTGCAAAGATCTATTATGCTCTAAGGTTACTTAAATATGAATGTCGAATGTTGTGGCGCTTGTTAACTCCGGCTTGAGGGAGCTCTTGTTGCCCTACACAATGAATGGTGTTTATCATCCAACAAAAGAGTGTATGTAGCACAAATGAGAGAAGTTATTATTTATTATACGATCAATGTTGAGAGTGTCCACTAGTGAAAGTATGATCCCTAGGCCTTGTTTCCAATACTGCAAACACCGCTTACTTACTATTCTGTTGCATGTTTACTCGCTGCCATATTTTATTCAGATTGCTATTACCACTCATATACATCCATACTACTTGTATTTCACTATCTCTTCGCCGAACTAGTGCACCTATACATCTGACAAGTGTATTAGGTGTGTTGGGGACACAAGAGACTTCTTGTATCGTGATTGCAGGGTTGCTTGAGAGGGATATCTTTGACCTCTTCCTCCCTGAGTTCGATAAACCTTGGGAGATCCACTTAAGGGAAAACTTGCTGCTGTTCTACAAACCTCTGCTCTTGGAGGCCCAACACTGTCTACAGGAAAAGAAGCGTGAGTAGACATCAAGCTATTTTCTGGCGCCGTTGCCGGGGACGAATCAAGACACTCCATCAAGCCCGTCAACTGCCATCAAACCTCCCACGTCAACCACGCGCCAGATGTGGATAGCAGAGGCCTCTTCATCACCATGCCCGCCTCCGAAGTGATGCGTGAGTAGTTCATCTCTAGACTACGGATCCATAGCAGTAGCTAGACTGTTGTCTTCTCCTCCTTATGCTTCATGTTTAGATCTTGTGAGCTGCCTAACATGATCAAGATCATCTTTATGTAATGCTACATGTTGTGTTTGCTGGGTGTAACATCCCAAGTTTTTCAAGCAATGAATAAAAATAGAATTCCTTTATTCAAATTTTGGAACCAACAAAAACTTTTATAGAATTAATGTGTGTGCATAGTGTTCATGCATGATCCTTGTGTTATTGCCATGATGAGTGTTTGAAATACTTGACAATGTGCTAAAACCCTAAACCATGCCAAATGGAATCAAAGAGGGACAAAGAAGAAAAGGAGAAAATGAAAATAGCACCACATATGTGCTCATGGCCATTTTTGCAAATATTTAATCTAGGCCGTTCTACTTGGTTTAGATGGTTTGGAAATGTTACTAAACACTTAAGAATCACTTTTGAATCAAATAAATACAAAACGAACCAAAGAAAATAGCAAAACCCTCTCACATAAGATAATGGTCAAGTTTGACAATTATATCAGGGTACCCACTTTGAGCCCTTATATTAAGAAATTCCTAAACTAAACTCTCCCAAGTCTTAATTTGCACCTCATCCAAGAACTCATCAAGATGAACAACTTTGGTAAAGACCAACATTGCAAATTCTTTCTCAATTGCTTAATATAATCAAGCAAAGTGGCAACACCAAATCAGATTTAAGATCATACACATTTTGGATTTTCTCAAACCAGTACCATTTTGCAAACCAACACCACCATTAGAAGCCAAACATTATTTGAATCACATCCATGCAAAAGTTTGGCAAAATTCAAATATTTTGTTCATGCGGCCATTTCATCGAACACTTGGCAGGCAGGAATCTTGTTCGAACACACTTGCTAATATCCACTGGATTTTGGCCTAAACCAGAGATCATCTGTGATGATTATTATACTTCTACACCTCCTGGACCAAACCCTGCCCTTGCCCTTGATGATTAAAGCAAGGAGAGGACCAGACCTGGCAATGCCATTGTACCATGCCATCCTCCATGCCATTCAACCTCTCTGCCCTCTCCTCTCACTTTAAGCATGTCCAGAAGCCTCCCCTCTCTTCCCTGATCATGACCACGCCGGCCGTTGGCAAAGGAGAGGCTCACATTGGCCAGCCCCGTACGCGCCCAGAACGCCCAGGCACGCCAGCGCATGCACGCGCGCGACGCACAGACACGCCAGAGCGCGAGCAAGCCCCGTCGCCTCAGTGCTCCCCTACCTCTCCGCCTCTGCACAGATCATCACCACGCCACCAGCTAGCGCCTAGACATGCCCAGCTGCCCGCGCAAGCCCTGTCACCGTCGTCCTCGTCAAAACTTTCCGCCGGACCCGTGGCAGGCGATGCAGCCGCCCGAGCCATCCCGTCCCCCTTTCTCCGCGCCAGCAAGCACGCGAGGATCGCCATGATGCCAGCAAGCTCACGCCGTCCTTACCTTGCCCCTTCACCGCCCAGAACGCCGTCGCCATGGACGACCCGAGCATGCCCCGCAGCACCCTCTCGCCGCTATAAATAGGGCACGCCCCAGCACAATCTCTTCACACCATTTCAATTCTCTCTTCTCCCTGAGCCTCCTCGACCACTTCCCTCTCCACATTACCATCGGAGCTGCCCCAATTGCTCGCCGGAGTCCGCGGAGCCGCCGCAGAAGGAGCCGGAGCTAGGAGCCACCCCAGGAGCCGCCGCTTGTACCAGGAGCTTCGCCACCCTCGACAACGCCACCCTGCATCAACGCCGACGATCGCTGGACCCTGGTTAGCCCTCCGACCCCTAGCCTCGCCGCCAATAGCTCTCAATCTCGTCGGAGACGACGATGATCCACCGTCGTCCTATCTGCTTCTAATCCAACTCTCCACCTCACTCGTACCATTTCGCTGGTTAAAGGCCACTGACAGGTGGACCCCATAGCCGGCCCATTTTTCTGTTTCTCCTTGGCCCGTGTAGTTTTCCCGCGCGAGCCCAAAAATTCAAATTCGTTTAATTCATTTAGTTTGAATTCACTACTGGTGCTCTATTCAAAAATTAATAGAATCAAAAATTAATAAGAGGTAATGACTTTAGTCTATAGAACCTCATATTTTATTACTTAGTGATATTAAATTATTACTATAGTAGTGTTAAATTGCATGAGGTGTAATACCTCATTTAAATCATTTTCCCAAATGATAAATATGAAGTGTTGACCTTGGTCAACATGTGTTCATACCTTATTATTTGAGGAGATTAAATCTTAACAAGATTCAATGAGAGGAAATTATTTCTCAAAGGAAATGAATAGAAACCCTAATAAATATTTCAATGAGAGGAAATTATTTTTCTTAATAAGAAAACAAAGTCAACCCCCATGTAATAAGGATGTGATGCTAAAATTAGCTTGTGTGAATCATTGGTGTGTTTGGTCTAGTACTTAAGATTTGTTTGGTGATTGTATACCTCGTATCCGTTTATAGACGCTAGTACCGAGGACTACCAGGAGGAGGAGGTCTTCTACGAGGAAGAAGAAGAAGAAAACTTTGATCACTGTACCACTCAAGGCAAGCTATACTCTTGCAAGCTATCCTAATGCATAGCTCTACTAGAGCAAGTCACCATTACATATTACTTTGTGTTTAATGACCCTAACCCAAGTTTTTATCTTACAAGTTTTTGACTTGGGTTTATCAAAGTTTATTTTTGATTCATGATTCACTTTGGTCTAGATATGTAGTATTACAAGAGCATCACACTTAGCCTAGAAGAGCTACAACCTAGTTAGCACCCCTCATGACTAGTTGCTAGTGCTAAAACTAAAATTGACTACTCTAGATGGGAATATGTGAATTCAATGACTTTGAAAACCTTGGAATGATGAGTCATTCTATTGAAAGATTTTGAAGGTGAATGTGACCTGAATGACATGGTGAATTTGACAAAAACTGATGGTTGGGTTCGGATGCGATACCATTCCAATTTTACAAGTACCCCCACAATACCTGATTATGGGTAGGGCTTAACTGGAAGTTTATGTATTTTAGTATGGGTTCCCTCTAAACAAGCGTCATAGGGGTTATGCCGAGGCTGCCTCCGTGAAATGTGAAATGACGTGAATATGAGGTGAATGTCCTACCCAAGCCCTGTGCATTTCCCAGGCTAGCAGATTGCTATCACTGGGAGGCCAAACTCATGGGGGAGGTGCGTATACTAGGGTATGTAAGTGAAAGGTTATGGTTGATGATCCGCATACTGGGTATGATTATTCAGGGCTATCCCTGACGGATGTAATCAAAAGTTGTGGCACAAGAGTACAACCTCTGCAGAGTGTTAAACCTATTCGAATAGCCGTGTCCGCGGTTATGGACGGTTGGATGGCCATATTGTCCCGTTGTCAGATGTTTTTTCTAAAAAGGAATGACGAATTGAAAGGTGAATTTGACTTGATTACAACAGAGTTGTGGGAATGACACTAATGTTCCCACTTGAGTTAGTTAGGCAAATAAAGAGTCTTTATTACTAAGTGCTTATGAAATAAAACTGGCTTTATGCAAACAAACCTAGAGCTTAGAACCCCCTTTAATATAATAGATAGAGTTTACACTAGTATTAGTTTGCGAGTACTTTAAAGTACTCATGGCTGTGTCCCTGGCTATTCAAATGGCCAGACTATGAAGAGGAGCAACAGTATCAGGATGACGGACAGCAGGACGTCTACGATAACTAGGATCGTCTTCTAACGTCAAGCGTTGCCTGTCTAGATGGACTACTACTACTTCGCTTCCGCTATGTGTTGTGTTTGTTGATCATTAGATCAACTATTATTGTAAGTTTGGATCATGTGATCTATTGTTGTAAGACGACTATGGTTTGTAATGAATGATGACTCTATGATATCAACTGTTATGTCTCGCAAAAACAATCTTCCTGGGATTGCGATGTATGGCATAATAGGCACCTGGACTTAAAAATCCGGGTGTTGACAAGTTGGTATCAGAGCCATTGTTTGACCCTAGGAGACCCTAGTTAGAATGGACGTCTGAAAAACTTAGTTTCAAAACCAATGAAGTGAATATTTATGAAAACGTATTCACACTCTTACCCTTGAGATCCTTTCAAAAGGATAAGTTCATGCTCTTCCTTATGAATCTACATAAAATTTTGACACACTTGTTCACTTCTCTAACTTACTCATCCAATTCACTTACAGATGGAGCAAGTCAACAACACCAAGTTTGACCAGCTGGGCAACGGTGGGAGCTTCATCTTCGAGAGGGACTTAGATGCCCTATCTGAGTTTCTTGAGCGCCCGCACCCGGAGTTCCTTGGAACTCAAGTCAACGACCAGCCCGGAGGGGAACTACAGTGGGTTGTCGTTGCGGATCTGAGGGGCAAGATGGAGCCTCCCATGTCCGAGAGGATCCAGTTCTCCATCCGGGAGAACAACTGGATGGACGGACTCGCTCGTGCTCTACAGGAAGCACTTGCCCGTCTGTGCGGGCAGAATGTGACTCAGATCCATGGGACTCGCTTTGCTCACCTTGCAAGGCATGACTCCATTGGAGGACCCATGGCCCTGTCATCGCACCCAGAGCTGAAGTATCACGTGGAGCATCTGGACTTCATGTTGCACGAGACCCGCAAGGAGCTGGACAACTCCCGCGTCTACGCCAACTAGATTCACCTCCACATGTCGCAGCAGACCGAGACCATCAAGATCCTTGCGAAGGAGCGCAAGTCACTCCGTTAGCAGCGTGCCAAGAAGGACTACACCATCGCTCGCCTCCGCGCGAAGATAGTGTCCTTGGAGGCAACTGTCAAGGCACAAGAGGAGCAGCTGAAGGACCTGGAAGGAGAAGGAGAAGACATTCAGGGGGGAAATGCCTTGCTGAGTGATGATGATGACTTTGAGGAGGATGAAGACCTGGACTTCCACACTGATGTGGAAGGCTATGAGTTAATGGAGACCGGAGAAGATGGCTTCATCCCGATAGATGTGGATGATGAGGAGTAGTTGTTGGAGATATGCCCAAGAGGCAATAATAAAATGGTTATTATATATCTTTATGTTTATGATAAATGTTTACATATCATGCTATAATTGTATTAACCGAAACATTGATACATGTGTGTTGTGTAAACAACAAGGAGTCCCTAGTAAGCCTCTTGAGTAACTAGCTTGTTGATTAATAGATGATCAAGGTTTCATGATCATGAATATTGGATGTTATTAATAACAAGGTTATGTCATTAAGTGAATGATATAATGGACATACACCCAAATAAGCGTAGCATAAGATCACGTCATTAAGTTCATTTGCTATAAGCTTTCCGATACATAGTTACCTAATCCTTCCACCATGAGATCATGTAAATCACTTATACCGGAAGGGTACTTTGATTACATCAAACGCCACTACGTAAATGGGTGGTTATAAAGGTGGGATTAAGTATTCAGAAAGTATGAGTTGAGGCATATGGATCAAGAGTGGGATTTGTCCATCCCGATGACGGATAGATATACTCTGGGCCCTCTCGGTGGAATGTCATCTGATTAGCTTGCAAGCATATGAATGGTTCATAAGAGATCACATACCACGGTACGAGTAAAGAGTACTTGTCAGAGACGAGGTTGAACAAGGTATCGTGATACCGATGATCAAACCTCGGACAAGTAAAATATCGCGTGACAAAGGGAATCGGTATCGTATGTAAATGGTTCAATCGATCACTAAAGTCATCGTTGAATATGTGGGAGCCATTATGGATCTCCAGGTCCCGCTATTGGTTATTGGTCGGAGAGAAGTCTAAACCATGTTGCATAGTTCACGAACCGTAGGGTGACATACTTAAGGTTTGATGTCGTTTGAGTAGATATGGAATATGGAATGGAGTTCGAAGTTTTGTTCGGAGTCTCGGATGGGATCCGAGACATCACGAGGAGGTTCGGAATGGTCCGGAGAATAAGATTCATATATGGGAAGTCATTTTCCGGGGTTCGGGAAAAGTCCGGTGTTTTGACCGGAGCTTCTAGAAGGTTTTGGAAGGACCGGAATAGTCCGGAATATTATGGATGGTTCCGGAAGTGTCCGGGACGACCCGGGATGTCTAAGGAAGTCCGGAGGGTTCCATAATAGGTGCAACCACGTTGCCTTAAGGGAAAAGGAGTCTTTCCTTAATGCAATTTCGGAATTGGCAAAAGAGTCCGAGTAGGACTAGGTTTTCGGAACCGAAAACCTATCGGAACTCAGTCAAACTTGGGGGCAGGTTTTTGGACGACCCAAGGGGCTTGGCCACCTATTTAAAGAGGTCAAGGGGCACCCCAAGGGCACCACAAGTCGCAGCCCTAGCTCCCCAAGTCGCAGCACCACCCTGCGCCCAAACCCTAGCTATTCCCTCCTCCTTCTTCTCCCGCAGCGCTTGTGGCGAAGCCCTGCCGGAGATCTCCACCACCACCGTCACCACGCTGTCGTGATGGCGGGATTCCGAGGAGGATCTACTACATCCGCTGCCCGCTGGAACGGGGAGGAGGACGTCGTCTTCATCAACACCGTACGTGTGACCGAGTACGGAGGTGCTGCCCGATTGTGGCACCGTCAAGTTCTTCTACGCGCTTTTGCAAGCGGTCAAGATCTTCTACGCGCTTTTGCAAGCGGCAAGTGATCGACTACATCCACCACGAGATCTAATCTCGTTAGGCTTTGGAAATCTTCGAGGGTTAGTCTCATGATCTTCTTGTTGCTACCATCTACTAGATTAGATCTTGGCTTTATTTTCGTTCTTGCAGTAGGAAAATTTTTGTTTTCTATGCTAAGAATCCCATCAGTGGTATCAGAGCCGTGTCTATGCATAGATTGGTTGCACGAGTAGAACACAATTGTTTTGTGGGCGTTGATGCTTTTATTGTCTTTAGTTCGTGTACTTTGCATCTTGTGGCATAGTGGGATGAAGCTGCCCGGGCTAACTTTACATGACCGCGTTCATGAGACTTGCTCCACGTTCGACATGCAACTAGTATTGCATAAGTGGCTTTGCGGGTGTCTGTCTCTCCCACTATAGTGAAGATCCAATTTACTCTTTCTATTGACAACACTAGTATCACCGTTGTGGTTCATGTTCGTAGGTAGATTGGATCTTACTCGAAAACCCTAAACCACGTAAAATATGCAAACCAAATTAGAGGCGTCTAACTTGTTTTTGCAGGGTTTGGTGATGTGATATGGCCATGATGTGATGATGAATATGTATGAGATGATCATTATTGTATTGTGGCAACCGGCAGGAGCCTTATGGTTGTCTTTAAATTTCATGTTGAGTATTATTTCAAAGTAGTTGTAATAGTTGCTACATGCGGTGAACAACCATGAAGACGGCGCCATGGACCTTGACGCTACGCCGACGATGATGGAGATCATGCCCGTTGATGATGGAGATCATGTTCGTGCTTTGGAGATGAAGATCAAAGGCGCAAAGACTAAAGGGCCATATCATATCACATATGAATTGCATGTGATGTTAATCCTTTATGCATCTTATTTTGCTTAGATCACGACGGTAGCATTATAAGATGATCCCTCACATTAATATCAAGATAATAAAGTGTTCTCCCCTCGTATGCACCGTTGCTACAGTTCGTCGTTTCGAAGCATCTCGTGATGATCGGATGTGATAGACTCAACGTTCACATACAACGGGTGTAAGCCATGTTTGCACACGCGGAATACTTGGGTTTGCTTGACGAGCCTAGCATGTACAGACATGGCCTCGGGACAACGGAAACCGAAAGGTTGAACACGAGTCATATGGATGATATGATCAACATGTTGATGTTCACCATTGAAGCTACATCATCTCACGTGATGATCGGTTTTGGTGTAGTGGATGTGGATCGTGTGCCACTTAACAACTATGAGGGATGTTGTATTAAGTGGGAGTTCATTAGTAATTAGATTAAAACTTGAACTAATTATCATGAACATAGTCTCAATAGTATTTTGAATTAAATTTGTAGAATTGGCATCCGTTTTCTACCATGCGTTAGTCTTGTAATTGAGATTGAAATACTGTTAAATCTGACAAGTAACTTTACGGACTGGTACCGTATTGTTAAAGAATCAAGAAATGATTAAGTCCTATTGCAAACTTTTAGTAAACCTCACATTGTTGATTCAAAGAACAATGGTTTCAATTAGTACCTAAAATCATCTTGTCTCCATGAAACTTGAAGTTCAAATCCGTTTGAAATTAAAGTAAGGAGCTGGAAATTTTGTTTTCAGAAATAAGAGAGGTATAATATATATGTGATATCTAAGACCTTATTGCAAGGTGATAGAATATAATTTGGTGAGAGTACATAAACTCATAAGTTTTATGGGAATGTACGAAGGTTGAAGACGCTAGGCGTCCCAATCCTCCAACTATTGGGGCACTAACAATATTCGCATATCTATGAAGTGATCGTCCTTAGTATGCACCGTTGCTAAGACTCGTCGTTTCGAAGCATCTCGTGATGATCGGGTGTTATAGATTCCACGAGTGCATACAACGGGTGCAAGCCAGATTTGCACAAGCAAATACTAAGGTTAAACTTTACGAGCCTAGCATGTACAGACATGGTCTCGGAAAGTCGTCATGATGGATAAAATTATGAGTGAAATTGTTCATCATATTACAAAGTTACTAATAGTGAAATCTGGAACACTTGTCATATAATGATCAACTTCAAAGTAAGAACCTCAAGGTTATTGGTATTTGACCAATGGACCTAGAAGTTATTGAAGGTGAAGTGTTTTCTAAGAATGAGGAGAGCTAAAAGAGAAACTACAAAAGATATTTTGGCAGAAAGAAACAAAAGACTAGAAAGTCTAGCTCAGGTGTATATACATGATATACATGTTATGGATGTATTCCTTGTTTTGTCACATAATGAAATTCTTGGGTATTTGTACCAGATTGGTTGGTATGAGATGTCATACAATACAACGCAATACAAGAATACGATGGCCTAAGTGACTGATAAGGAATATGGTAATAATGCACGTCTGGAACATAATAAAGTGTTATTATGTTTGTCGTTTGCATTCTACCTAACCCTTAGAATTTATAATAAAGAACTTAATAATTGTTATTTTGCTCTGGTCAAATGAAAACAATGAGTTGTTCAAATTATGACATTACTCCATGTACGATGGATAAGTTATTATAAATCTTAATGGTGAATCACACATACATAACACTGACGCTAAAATGCCATAAGGCAAATGATTTGAATTCTACTTATTTGTGGAACCGCCATTTAGGTCATGTTAGAAAGGAACGCATGAAGAAACTCCATGCAGATGGATTTTTTGGAGTCATTTGATTTTTGAATCGTTTGGTGCTTGCAAATCTTTTCTAAAAATGGAATGACTAAAATACCGTTCATAGGCCAAGAGTTGAACGGGCAACTAACTTAGTGGAAACATACATGATGATGTATGTGGTTCACTGGGCATAGTTGTGTGCGGGAGATTCTTCTACTTCATGAAAACTTCCAACAATGAATTGAGTATATATTTGTGGATATATTCGATAAGGAAGAAGTTAGAAACATTTGAATGGATTCAAATAAAGTTCAGCATGAAGTGGAAATCATCGTAATAGAAAAGTCAAATATCTATGATTGGATCATGGTGGAAATATTTGAATTACGAGTTTTAGTGAACATCTAAGAGAGTTATGAAATTGTTCTACAACTCACATTTCTTGGAGTATCATAATGATGATGGAGTATCCGAGAGATGTATCAAAACCTTGTTGGATTAATGATGAGATAATATATAAAATGACGCCATTATATTTTTGTGGATTATGCTTTAGAGACTACCGCTTTCACACTAAATAGAGCATCATCATGATCCGTTGAAATGACA
This sequence comes from Lolium perenne, assembly GCF_019359855.2. Lineage (NCBI taxonomy): Eukaryota > Viridiplantae > Streptophyta > Magnoliopsida > Poales > Poaceae > Lolium > Lolium perenne. Next base: position 81,031,987 of record NC_067248.2, on the reverse strand, counting down.
CCATACAAGTTATGGCATGGGTATAAACCCTAATAGTCCTTTCTTATATTTTGGTATGCATAGCATAAGTAAATGAGTTTACAACCAAAATCGGATGAATGTCTTTGTTCGTTATCCCAGATAATTGATTGGGAATTCTTTCCACTATGAAGTAAAAGACAAAAGTGTTTGTTAATGTTACTTACTTATTTCCAAGAAATTGTTTTCTAGCGAAGTATTTGAGTGGGAGGACAATAAAATTTGATAAGGTTTATGAACCTGAGCATAATGATCAGAGTAGCGCAGCATCGGAATTGGTTCCGGAAGCGGCCACAACGATCATGGCTCCCATGACTCCAAAGTGTTTTAGCCATGGAGATCGAAGTACATATTGAACCTTGTAGGTATGGTTTAATTTGTGATCAAATAAATGATTTGTGAACAAAGGATTGATTTTGAACAATGATAAACCAACTACAAACAAAGAATTTATGATGGGCCCTGACTCCGTTAAAATGGCTATGCGCCATGAAATCCAAGATAGATGAATACTTTTTGAAAGTAAATGGATCCATAAAATTGATGGACTTGGATGTAATATCCTTGAAGAAGCTCGACTTGTCAGTTATTTACGACAAAGTTCAAAGAGTTGACTACGATAAGATTAGATCTTCCGTAGCAATGCTTATAGTCTATGTGGATTATTCTAGTAATCGCTACATATTTCTTTTATGAGATATGCTAGTAGGATGGCAAAATATATTACTTAACAGAAGTGTGTATTAAAGGTGTATACAAGATACAACCAAGGGTTTGCTAGTCCGTGGAATACTAGATAGGTATACGAACTTCAATTGGATGAAGTGAGTATCGCGGAGTTGGAATGTTCACCCGATGAAATAGTCAAAAAGTTTTTGATTTCATCAGAAACGATGAAGATGCTTGCATTTGCAAGAAATTAAGTGGGAGCGCTGAGACATATTTGTAATACTTTATGTAGATGACATATCGTTGATTATAAATAGTGTAATTATATAATTGATTAAAAGGTTTCATTGAAAATTAGCTTCAATGAAAGGATATGGACTAAAACATATTTAGTTTCAAGATCTATGAAGATAGATTGAAACACATAATAAGTTTAAGTCAAAGTACATAGAATGAATATTGAAGTAGTTCTTTTCATGTGAAGGATTAACAAGACTTGAGTATATATGACACTCAATGAGTTAAAACACATGAGTGATTATAGATCACGTATAATATGTACATAATCAGATGTCCTATGCTCTAAAGTGTTATGAGCATATACCAGAATGATTCATGTGATGATCATTGGACGACAGTAAGAATATCCTTGAGTACTTTAGAAGAACCAAGAATATTTTTTTTTATGGGGTAATGACAAACAAATCGCTGTAAAGTGTTGCACCGATATTAGTTTGGTCAACATATAAAAATGAATTTCAAATCTAAATTAGGCTAAGTGTTGTTTAAAAGGTAGCGCAATGCTAGATTTAGAAGAGTTCTAAATGTTGTGACGGATTCTACAAACGAAGGCAGAGTATGTCATTGTTTTGACAATGACTAAAGATGTTAAGTCAAAAAGTTCTTTGAGAACTTGGTGTAGTTCCGATAGTGTCAGAACATTGAAGCTATATTGTATGTGACAATATTAGTGACATATTTCAGACCGCGGAATTAAGGTTCCACCAGAGGACTAAGCATATATGCCGACTCATTTGGAAAATGAGTGATGCGTTCAGACGCAAATGAATTGCAAAGTACATACGTTTCTGAGCGTGTCAGATCCGTTGACTAAAACCTCTCCCGTGAGCAAAACATGATAAAGCACCAGAAGGCCAAGGTGTTATATCTTAACAAATGTAAACTAGATTATTGACTCTAGTGCAAGTGGGAGACTGTTGGAGATATGCCCAAGAGGCAATAATAAAATGGTTATTATATATCTTTATGTTTATGATAAATGTTTACATATCATGCTATAATTGTATTAACGGAAACATTGATACATGTGTGTTGTGTAAACAACAAGGAGTCCCTAGTAAGCCTCTTGAGTAACTAGCTTGTTGATTAATAGATGATCAAGGTTTCATGATCATGAACATTGGATGTTATTAACAAGGTTATGTCATTAAGTGAATGATATAATGGACATACACCCAAATAAGCGTAGCATAAGATCACGTCATTAAGTTCATTTGCTATAAGCTTTCCAATACATAGTTACCTAATCCTTCCACCATGAGATCATGTAAATCACTTATGCCGGAAGGGTACTTTGATTACATCAAACGCCACTGCGTAAATGGGTGGTTATAAAGGTGGGATTAAGTATTCAGAAAGTATGAGTTGAGGCATATGGATCAAGAGTGGGATTTGTCCATCCCGATGACGGATAGATATACTCTGGGGCCTCTCGGTGGAATGTCATCTGATTAGCTTGCAAGCATATGAATGGTTCATAAGAGATCACATACCACGGTATGAGTAAAGAGTACTTGTCAGAGACGAGGTTGAACAAGGTATCGTGATACCGATGATCAAACCTCGGACAAGTAAAATATCGCGTGACAAAGGGAACCGGTATCGTATGTAAATGGTTCAATCGATCACTAAAGTCATCGTTGAATATGTGGGAGCCATTATGGATCTCCAGGTCCCGCTATTGGTTATTGGTCGGAGAGAAGTCTCAACCATGTCTTCATAGTTCACGAACCGTAGGGTGACACACTTAAGGTTTGATGTCGTTTGAGTAGATATGGAATATGGAATGGAGTTCGAAGTTTTGTTCGGAGTCTCAGATGGGATCTGAGACATCACGAGGAGGATCGGAATGGTCCGGAGAATAAGATTCATATATGGAAAGTCATTTTCCTGGGTTCGGGAAAAGTCCGGTGTTTTGACCGGAGCTTCTAGAAGGTTTTGGAAGGACCGGAATAGTCCGGAATATTATGGAAGGTTCCGGAAGTGTCCGGGACGACCCGGGATGTCTAAGGAAGTCCGGAGGGTTCCATAATAGGTGCAACCACGTTGCCTTAAGGGAAAAGGAGTCTTTCCTTAATGCAATTTCGGAATTGGCAAAAGAGTCCGAGTAGGACTAGGTTTTCGGAACCGGAAACCTATCGGAACTCAGTCAAACTTGGGGGCAGGTTTTTGGACGACCCAAGGGGCTTGGCCACCTATTTAAAGAGGTCAAGGGGCACCCCAAGGGCACCACAAGTCGCAGCCCTAGCTCCCCAAGTCGCAGCACCACCCTGCGACCAAACCCTAGCTATTCCCTCCTCCTTCTTCTCCCGCAGCGCTTGCGGCGAAGCCCTGCCGGAGATCTCCACCACCACCGTCACCACGCCGTCGTGATGGCGGGATTCCGAGGAGGATCTACTACATCCGCTGCCCGCTGGAACGGGGAGGAGGACGAAGTCTTCATCAACACCGTACGTGTGACCGAGTACGGAGGTGCTGCCCGATTGTGGCACCGTCAAGTTCTTCTACGCGCTTTTGCAAGCGGTCAAGATCTTCTACGCGCTTTTGCAAGAGGCAAGTGATCGACTACATCCACCACGAGATCTAATCTCGTTAGGCTTTGTAAATCTTCGTGGGTTAGTCTCATGATCTTCTCGTTGCTACCATCTACTAGATTAGATGTTGGCTTGTGTTTTCGTTCTTGCGGTAGGAAAATTTCTGTTTTCTATGCTACGCATCCCATCAGTAGTATCACTTGATCACTTGCATAGGTGTGAGTTTGTATCATGTCCCTTGTATCGTAGAACGGAGAAATGGTTCTTAAAACCATTTGATGTGTTAGCTTGTAATGTGTGCTATTTGAATAAATAAAAGTGTGGTTTGATTTCAATATGACAAGAACTCAAGTTTTAAACTTCTTTGAACTTTACCACAAAACAAGCCATAAAAAATTCCCTCTTATCTCATGATCTATCTCAATGTTCAGATGGCCCCTCCCACTCGCAACAGCAATCAAGATGCAATGCTGCAACTTTTGCAAACACTGATGGCAGATAGAGAAGCCGAGAGAGCTGAACGACAAGCCAATATTGCCGCACTACAGCAGATAGCTCACAACAACCAAGGCCATGGAAACCATGATCACCCTGGATCCAAGCTAAGGAATTTTCAGAACACCAACCCTCCCATGTTCAGCAAGACCGAAGAGCCACTAGATGCTGATGATTGGCTCCAAACCAAGGAGAACAACTTGGAAGTTGCGGGAGTAGAAGCCGCAGAAAAAGTATTGTTTGCCACCCACTACTTGTCAGGACCTGCCAGAGCCTGGTGGACAAGTGCCCGTGCAATGAATGCGGGACAGATGATGACTTGGGCAGATTTCTGTTACCCTCCAAAACCCACCGACGGGCAATGGTTAAGCAACACGAAGAGCCGGGAGGCTCCCAAGGCCGCTTAGTGGACCCTGGCACCTCGCGTCGTCCCGCAAATCTTCCAGCCACGTCCTGGCGGTTGCTAGGGCGTGCCACCTGACCTAGACCCGATCAGGAAGGTGTTAGAGTGCTTCGATTGTTCCTGCATGGTAGACACGTAAACATTAAATACGAGCCCTATCGGCTCTCAGGTTGCCCTGTGGATCGGCTCAAAGAGCCGATCGCCCCATGGTTCACGTTGGATTTGCAATGACATGGGGATCCTGCTTGATCAAAACAAAGCTAAACCGATCTACGACAGTTTAGGGTTTTCACCGCATAACCGGAACGTCCTACGTGTGATCGGGCCTAGCAGCTACGGAAGATGATGCAAACTACCCCTACAAGAGGCCTAAAAACCAACATAACGTTGATTCCCGGAACATCCCTTGCAGGGACGGTGAACAACACCTAACGCACTACCGGATCGTCCGACCCCAGCATAAGGCCTAACTATGCAGATATTAAACTAATCCCTGCGAAGCAAGGAGCAACTATAACAGATCGGATCTACTAAGTAACGAACAAGCAAGATGCTGCCCTTACACCCAAATAGGTGTAAGGGCAGCTAGGTGTCGAGGGACGGCATTGCCACGCAGATATGCACGAGAAAGCATCAATGCAAGCCCCTAAACACCTAATGATAAGTAGTACTGCTCGCCATCAACAACGCTTCAGCACGAGCAGTACAAGGTAGACGAATAAACGTGTACTGCCTAGATCGCAAGATGCGATCTAGGCAGCATGATGCTTACCCGGAAGACACCCTCGAAGAAAGGGGTGGCGATGCGCCTGATTTGTGTTTGTTGTGAACGTGATTGTCCTTGTTTTCCGATAACCCTAGATACATATTTATAGTCCAAGGGACTTTCTAATTGAGGCGTGCACCTAACCGTGCACGGGCCAGACTCTATCTGTTAATTCTAAACACGATACTATCTAATAAAATTACAGATATACGGGCCATTTAGCCCAAACTCTTAGCGCAAGGCCGCTTCGAAGATGCTCCACGTGTACGTCCTTCAAGCCCATCTTCACTTACGGCCCATCTCCTGATTTGGCCAAAATCGGGTGATAACACATGCCCCCCTGGTTTTGGCAATGATAATTTCAAAACCATCTGTTTTTCCTCTGAGGGGTCATGTCATGGCAGAGCAGAACCGTCGCAGTATTCTCCATCATGACGCCTTGCCTTCTCAACTTCTCTGCACGATTTGACGGTTTTGGCATCATGTCCTCGAGAACCGTCATAGCATTAAATCTTCACTGCATCCCCTTTATTTATCTGTGCCAGACGGTCCGCCACTTCATCCCCTTGCTCTGTTCCGCCCACCAGCACCAAAAAACTCTCTTCCCCCGCAGCAATGTCTTCTTCTTCTTCTACCTCCTCAGGTCTCTCCCTCCGATCTTCGCCAAAGAATGAAGACGACCCCCGCTCCGGGGCGAACCCCATCTCCTCCGACGAGAAGGAGGAACAAGTAAAGAAGGAAGAGGCCCCCTCCTCCGCTAAGTACCCGCCGGCGAAGCGTTCCCGCATGTGGGCGGACAGCGAGGACGATGATGATGACGAGGAAGGAGAAGAAGAAGAGGAGGAAGATGATTCCTCCTCTTCCGCTGGGTATCCGCCGACAAAGCGTTTCCGCGCTTGGGCGGACAGTGAGGATGATGATGATGACGAGGAAGAAGAGGCTCCAGCCGAAGACCTGGGTAGCAGCGACGAGGAAGTCTCCGGAAGCAGCGTCGACGGCGGCTCCGGCACCGACGATGAGGCCAGCGACAATTAGCTCTATAGGATTAGTAGTCCTTGAGCAATCGGCTCTTCTCTTGTCCTTCCTTTCTTGAGCAATCGGCTCCTCATTGTAAAAAATCCTCCCCTATTAATGAAGAAAATTCCTATCAATTACCTTTGCTTCTCTGTCAATTTAGCCGACTGTTCACCGCAATCGTTACCCAAAGAGCCGATGGCAAAGCATCGGCCTGCATTCCAAACGTAATTCAAGGCGAAAAAGCTGCCTTTAATCTCTAGAGTCGATGACCGTGCATCGGCTGCCTGATTTTTTTTTTTACCGGCCGATTTCATACATCGGCCCCCATTTTATTCTTTACTGGCCGATTTGTGTATCGGCCTCCATATCTTACTGTCCATCATCCCACATACTTGGGAAATATTTCTTGAGATGCTGGCCATTGACGGCTACTGGGAATTTCACGCCATCCAACTGCTCGAGCATGTACGCGTTCCCTTTCAAAACTTGGACAACTTTGTACGGGCCATGCCAATTCGGAGACCATTTACCATACTCTTTATCCCTCGTCCCCAACGGCAATACAGCTTCCCATACCAAATCATCAACTTGGAACTCTTTTGGCTGCACCTTCTTATTGTATGCCCGAGCCACCTTGGCTTTGTTCTCCTTGATCTTCTCGAGTGACCATAGTCTAAGTTCCGTCGCATCATCAATGCTGTCACTCATCAGGGCTGCATATTCTTCAGCAGTTAGATCATTCTGAAACGTGACCCGCCTTGACCCTGCCTTGACTTCCCAGGGTAACACAGCTTCTTGTCCATAGACCAGCTGGTACGGGGTGGTTTTTATTGCTCCATGACACGACATGCGGTAAGCCCACGACGCCTCTGACAACACCTCATGCCATCGTTTAGGGTGCTCGTCGATTTTCCTCTTGATCAGCTTGATCAAGCTTTTGTTGGATGCTTCAGCCTGCCCGTTTGCTTGAGCATAATATGGAGACGATCGGATTAACTTGATCCCCATACTTGAGATGTTCTGCTGGGCATTTGACATCCACTCCAAGCTTTGTATCCTCGTGTTTTGTCCATCTATATGCCCCCCGAGCCGATTCTGTCAAGTACTTGATGGTATCGGCTCTTCAGGCATCTGTCGGATCAATGCTGAACATAGACAAAACGTATGTCGAGGATAATTTTGGCCGATTGCGGGAATCGGCCTCCCTTTTCATTGCAATGCTTGACGATGGTTTGCAACTTCTTGGATTTCCACTGTAGCTACGTGGCATGCTGGAGATAAGATCCTTTGCTTTTCATTTTTTTGAGGGCCGATCTCAGGGATCGGCCTTGCCACGTACGTCCAATGTCTTGGACCTGCTACTCCGTCCGGATCACGGATACCATGTTTGTATCAACCGATGCCTCTGCATCGGCATCAGCCGATGCCTGTGCATCGGCTTTCGCCTGTTTGGGGCGCCATACTTTCTTTGGCGGGCGCGCCTTCGCCTCCAATGTTTGCTGAATTTTCACAGCCAGATCGGGCCGTGCTCTTCTCAACGTGTACAGGTACTGTGCCTCGGCTTCTTCCAAGTTCCGCAGCCGCTGCACCCTACGCTTCTGAGAATGGCTGAGTCCATCAGGGCACCACCTTGGTCGGTGATACCTATCTTCTTCATCTGACTCCTCAAAGTCTTCTCCTTGAGATGACTCAGCTCGTTTATTCTGAGGTGGGAGAGGCCCTAGACGTTCGAACACTGAAACTTCATTTGTCCTCCTCCTTTGCTGTTTGCATTCTGGGCAATTCTCGATTGTTGGCAATCGGCTCATTCCGGAGTCCCAGCAATGTTTGAAGAAAGGACAGTCCCAGTGCTTATCCACGTTGTCTTGCTCCCTTGACCTCCCTCTAGCGCGACGCTCGTACCCGTCGTTGTTTCCATCATGCTGACGATACCTCCTGTTTTCTGCATCAGACCGATGATATCTTTCATCGTCTTCATCGTAGCGCCGACGTCGGTCGTACTGCTGCTCATATTTGTTGAGGAGATGCACGGAGAGTGGGCGCTGATACCGTATGCTTCTCACCTCCTCCTCGGTTAGGTACCGTCTATCATCATCTTGGGGCCGGTCGCGTGGAACGGCCTCCTCTTTATCTTTGCCACGGGAGTGGCTGCTCTCTGCTTTATCTTTGCCATGGCGGCTCACGAGCCCTGCCATATTGACATCGAAAGAGAACCCTGGCTCCCTTATGGAGTGGCTTAGGTCCACCATGTTGACGTTCGGAAACGGACGCATGTCTACCTTCATGGCAAACTGTCCGAAAGTTAATCAGCCCGATTCTATCGCCATCTGAATTTGTGCGCACAATACTTTGCAGTCGTTGGTGGCGTGCGTGAACGTATGATGCCATTTGCAGTATGGCCTTTTGTTCATCTCTTGTGCCGTAGGGATCTTGTGGCCTTCAGGTAGCTTCAACTGTTTCTCTTTCAGTAGCAGATCGAAGATCTGTTCAGTTTTGCTCACATCAAAGTCCAACCCTCTTGGAGGCCCTGGTGGGTTCACCCATTTGCAGGACACAGGTACTGGCGTCCGAGTCCATTCGGCTACTGCGACTTCCTGATCTTCCGCAGAATCTTCATCCTCATCAGCATTGACCAGGGTTATCGCGCGCTTGAACTTGTCCTGGTACAGTTCTGGATGGCGCTGTTCATATAAGGTCAGTCTCTGGACCATGTGCACCAGCGAGTTGTACTCCACTTGGAACGTCAGATCCTTGAATGACGCTGCAAGGCCTGCCACGGCCAGCTCGACTGCTTCTTTCTCAGTTAAGTGAACCGAATAGCATCGGTTCTTGACAGTTCTGAAACGTTGGATGTACTCAGACACTGTCTCTCCCCGCCTTTGCCGAACCTGTGCTAGTTCGGCAATGCCAGCTTCAGTAGCCTCTGAATGGTATTGTGTGTGAAACTGTTCCTCTAGCTGCTTCCATAATCGCACTGAATTTGGCTGCAACGAGGTGTACCATCCAAAAGCTGGACCGGTGAGGGATTGCGAAAAGAACCTCACCCGTAGCTGATCCGATGCTGAAACCATGCCCAACTGGGCCAAGTATCGGCTCACGTGCTCGATTGAGCTAGATCCTTCTGACCCACTGAATTTGGTGAAGTCCGGAAGCCGGTACTTAGGTGGTAGTGGGATCAGGTCGAACTCATTGGGGTACGGCTTGGAATAGCCGATTATCTTCTTCTTCGGCAGGATGCCGAACTGATCTCTTAGGACTGCACCAATCTGATCCGCGGTGGGGGTAGTAGAAGCTGAGCTATCATGAACTGGTGCAGTGGCATACTTGGCTAGCCACGCCTGTTTCTCAGCATCTGCTCCCAAACTCCCCGCTGCTGCAGTCGTCCCCCCTGCCGGAACAATTGCTCCTGCTCCGGCCATCCCTCCTGTTGGAGCCTGGATCGCCTGCGTCCAGTTGTTGCAGTCCGGCACAAACGTGCACACGTATCCGTGTGGGATCTCCTTGGGCGGTTCATACAAGAACTGGTAGTCGCCCGGATCACCTCCAACCTTGTAGACAACGTATGCCGGTGAACCTTGTTGCTGTGGAGCTGCCATCGCGTACGGCAATGGTGGCCTGGTGTGGAGTTGCACCTCTCCCTGGTGAGTTCCTAGAACAGGTCCTGAAGGGGAGTACCGACGCTCCATGATCTCTTGCACCACACGGAGCGCAACGCGCTCCAAAGAATTTACCAGGCTCTCAGAATGCCGATGCAGCGAGTGAGCCACCACGTAGTTGATTTCCTGTCGCAGGGCTCTGGTACGTTCCTGTGAAGGGAGAGACAGATCCACCCCTTCAAGGACGCCTTGTGGCGTGAATCCTTTGAACCTGATGCCGTGCGAACGGGTCTTCTCAAAGGAGCCGATGAGCTCGGCTTCACAGATGGCCTTCAGCTCATCGAATTTCTTCTTGTGATCCGCAGGGAGATCCTCGTATGTGATCTGTTCCTCTGCCATCTCGGATGTCGGTGTTGACGTGGATGTTGCAGAAGATGTCCCACCGGGCGTGCCAGGATGTGTTACCCTCCAAAACCCACCGACGGGCAATGGTTAAGCAACACGAAGAGCCGGGAGGCTCCCAAGGCCGCTTAGTGGACCCTGGCACCTCGCGTCGTCCCGCAAATCTTCCAGCCACGTCCTGGCGGTTGCTAGGGCGTGCCACCTGACCTAGACCCGATCAGGAAGGTGTTAGAGTGCTTCGATTGTTCCTGCATGGTAGACACGTAAACATTAAATACGAGCCCTATCGGCTCTCAGGTTGCCCTGTGGATCGGCTCAAAGAGCCGATCGCCCCATGGTTCACGTTGGATTTGCAATGACATGGGGATCCTGCTTGATCAAAACAAAGCTAAACCGATCTACGACAGTTTAGGGTTTTCACCGCATAACCGGAACGTCCTACGTGTGATCGGGCCTAGCAGCTACGGAAGATGATGCAAACTACCCCTACAAGAGGCCTAAAAACCAACATAACGTTGATTCCCGGAACATCCCTTGCAGGGACGGTGAACAACACCTAACGCACTACCGGATCGTCCGACCCCAGCATAAGGCCTAACTATGCAGATATTAAACTAATCTCTGCGAAGCAAGGAGCAACTATAACAGATCGGATCTACTAAGTAACGAACAAGCAAGATGCTGCCCTTACACCCAAATAGGTGTAAGGGCAGCTAGGTGTCGAGGGACGGCATTGCCACGCAGATATGCACGAGAAAGCATCAATGCAAGCCCCTAAACACCTAATGATAAGTAGTACTGCTTGCCATCAACAACGCTTCAGCACGAGCAGTACAAGGTAGACGAATAAACGTGTACTGCCTAGATCGCAAGATGCGATCTAGGCAGCATGATGCTTACCCGGAAGAAACCCTCGAAGAAAGGGGTGGCGATGCGCCTGATTTGTGTTTGTTGTGAACGTGATTGTCCTTGTTTTCCGATAACCCTAGATACATATTTATAGTCCAAGGGACTTTCTAATTGAGGCGTGCACCTAACCGTGCACAGGCCAGACTCTATCTGTTAATTCTAAACACGATACTATCTAATAAAATTACAGATATATGGGCCATTTAGCCCAAACTCTTAGCGCAAGGCCGCTTCGAAGATGCTCCACGTGTACGTCCTTCAAGCCCATCTTCACTTACGGCCCATCTCCTGATTTGTCCAAAATCGGGTGATAACAATTTCAAGCTCAAGTTTAGCAAGTACCATGTGCCCCTGGGTCTGATCAAAAAGATGAGGCATGAGTTCAGGGAACTCAAACAAGGAAGAATGTCAGTGGTAGAATACCGCGACAGATTCCTCACTCTGTCAAGGTACGCCCCCGATGAGACCGACACCACCGAGAAGAGGAAGGAAAGATTCCTGAATGGACTGCATGATGAGATGCAGACTGTCCTTGTGAACATTCCGTTTGCTGATCTGGAAGCCCTTGTGGACTCAGCCATCCAGATGGAGGGAAAACTCCATCAAACCAATGAGAACCGCAAGCGCCGAATGATGCACCAGAGTGGGCCCAGCAATACCCCAAGGTATCGCCCCAACTCAAGCGAAGGATTTGCTCCAAGAAACAACAAACCCCCGATGCAGATGTCATGTCCAAGTTTCCCCAACCGGGGTGGAGGACACCCAAGGCCAGGAGGCCACCACAACAACAATCACCAGGCCCACAACAATTACTTCAACCCTTGCCCCGATGAGAGCCCCCAGCAACCACAACAACATCAACACTGCTCCAAGGACTGGGAGCAATGTTGTCCCCATCACCCCCAAGGACAAGTCAACTATGACTTGTTATGAATGTGGAATTGTGGGTCACTACTCCAATGAGTGCCCCAAGAAGCTTTCCAAGACTGCTCCCAATACCGCTGCACCTGCTCAGCAACAACGCCGTGTCTCTACCGGAAGGAAGTTTGCCCCAGGCAACCCGAACAACCGCAGCGGTCGCCTCTTTCACATGAATGCTGAAGAAGCCCAGCAAGCGCCAGATGTCGTGCTGGGTATGTTTCTTTTAATTCCGTACCTGCAAGAGTGTTGTTTGATTCTAGAGCATCGCATTCGATTGTTACTGAAGATTTTGCATGCACTAGTAAGATTGAACCAATCAGTTTGAAGCATGTTATGATAGTTCAAATACCTGGTTCAACTACAAAAGCTAGAGAAATTTGCAAAGATGTGTCCATCAGAATACATGAAATAGATTTTTATGCAAATTTGATTATTCTAGGAACAAAAGGTTTGGAAGTAGTACTGGGTATGGATTGGATGTCAAAACATCATGGATTAATTGATTGTGCCAAGAAGGCCATCACCATGACTAGTAGCACCGGTGTGTTACTAGAACACGTGTCTGAAAGGCTGTACAGAAAATTCACCTGCAACCAGAGTTTAGTCAAGCCAACTTTGGATCAGATTAGGGTCGTCTGTAGATACCCTGATGTGTTTCCGGATGATTTACCCGGTATGCCCCCAGATCGGGATATCGAGTTTATCATTGAGTTAATACCTGGAATAGGACCCATAGCTCAGAGAGCCTATAGTAAGAACCCGACAGAGCTAGTGGAACTGAAGAAGAAACTGGATGATATGCTAGCCAAAGGTTTGATTCAACCAAGTGCCTCGCCCTGGAGATCCCCAGTTTTATTTGTGGATAAGAAGGACGGTGCGCCACTCATTTATGTACGGATTACCGTAAGCTCAATGATGTCATCATTAAGAACAAGTATCCTTTGCCAAAGATAGAAGACCTGTTTGACCAACTGACCGGTGCCAGAGTGTTCTCTAAGATTGATCTTAGGACTGGTTATCATCAGTTGAAGATTCGTGCAACGGATATCCCCAAGACTGCCTTCACCACCAGATATGGATTGTATGAGTACAATGTCATGTCATTTGGATTAACCAATGCCCCAGCTTATTTCATGAATCTCATGAATAAGATCTTTATGAACTTTTTGGATAAGTTTGGCGTGGTCTTCATCGACGACATTCTAATCTACTCCAAGTCAGAGGAAGAGCATGAGCAACATCTGGAGATTATCCTGGAAACCCTTAGGCAGCATAAGTTGTATGCCAAGTTCAACAAATGTGAGTTTTGGTTAAAGGAAGTAGGATTCCTGTGACATATTCTGTCTGCAGGAGGAATTGCCGTAGATCCCGCCAAGATCAAGACCGTTGAAGAATGGAAAGCCCCAACCACTCAGACTGAAGGCCGTGCATTTCTTGGATTAGCGGGATATTACCGCAGGTTTGTTGAAGGATTCTCAAGCATAGCTAGACCCATGACGCAACTGTTGAAGAAAGACAAGAAGTTTGAATGGACGGACAAATGTGAAGAGAGCTTTCAAAAGCTCAAGGAAAGGTTAACCACAGCCCCAATCCTGATCATGCCATACATCACCAAGCCATTTGACGTCTATTGTGACGCCTCCAAGATTGGTCTTGGATGTGTGTTGATGCAAGAAGGCAAAGTGATATCATATCTGTCTAGGCAACTGAAGCAACATGAGCAGAATTACCCAACCCATGACTTAGAGCTAGCAGCAGTAGTTTTAGCGCTGAAAGTATGGCGTCATTACCTCATGGGTAATCGATGCGAGATCTATTCGGATCATAAGAGCCTGAAGTACATTTTCACTCAGAAGGAGCTGAATATGAGGCAAAGAAGATGGATAGAGTTAATCAAGGATTATGACATGGAAATTCACTACCACCCCAGCAAGGCCAATGTGGTAGCAGATGCCCTGAGTAGACAGCCGTGTCAATTGAACTTCATGATCGCAGAAGCGCAACCTAGTTTGTATCAAGAATTTGAGCAGTTTAGACTGGAGTTAGTTAGTGAAGGATTCCTAGCAAGCATAGAGCTCCAGCCTACCTTGATTAGTCAGATAAAGGAAGCACAGAAAGGAAATTCTAGTATTGATGGAATCAAGAGCCAAATAGCTGCAGGAAAGGCACCTAGATTTACCGAAGATGAAGAAGGAGTTCTTTGGTACAACAGACGCCTATGTGTGCCGGCAGATTCAGAGTTGAAGCAAGTCATTCTGAAGGAGGCTCATGATACCCTTTACTCCATTCACCCTGGTGGAACCAAGATGTACCAAGATTTGAAGGAACAATTTTGGTGGCATGGAATGAAGAGAGAGATTGGAAGCTACATAGTCAAGTGTGATATCTACCAGAGAGTCAAAGCCGAGCATCAGCGACCCGCAGGATTACTGCAGCCATTACAGATCCCTGAATGGAAGTGGGATTCTGTAGGAATGGATTTCATAACTGGATTGCCCAAATCAAGTAGAGGAAATGATTCTATTTGGGTAGTGGTCGATCGATTAACCAAAGTAGCCCATTTTATCCCCGTCAAGACCACCTACCAAGGCCCCAAGCTAGCTGAGTTGTATATTTCAAGAATAGTCAGCCTGCATGGAACCCCTAAGTCAATTGTGTCAGATAGAGGATCCCAATTTACCTCAAGATTCTGGCAGAAGGTACACGAAGGACTAGGAACCCGGCTGAATTTCAACACAGCTTATCACCTGCAGACTGATGGACAGACAGAAAGAGTCAACCAGATACTTGAAGATATGTTGAGAGTCTGTGTACTCGAATATGGATCTAACTGGGAAGACTGTCTGCCTTACGCAGAATTCTCATACAACAACAGTTATCAAGCCAGTTTGCAAATGGCCCCCTTTGAAGCATTGTACGGAAGGAAGTGTCGTACCCCTCTGAATTGGTCAGAAGTAGGAGATAGCCAAATCTTTGGACCAGATATTCTCCGAGAAGCTGAAGAGAAGGTTCACAAGATCCGTGAATACCTCAAGACTGCTCAATCAATAAAGAAGAGTTATGCTGACAAGAGACGCCGAGAGATGACCTTTAATATCGGAGACTTTGTATATCTCAAAGTATCACCCGTTAAAAGAATGCAGAGATTCCAACTTAGAGGAAAGCTTGCGCCTAGATATGTGGGACCCTTCAAAGTTCTGAGCCGCCGAGGAAAGGAATCATATCAACTGGAACTACCGGAGGAAATGTCAGCGATGCATGATGTGTTTCACATCTCGTTACTTCGGAAATGTTTGGAAGTGCCACAGAAGACCGAGGTTTTCAAAAACATCGATCACCGAGCTGTGGATATTAACAAAGACTTGACCTATCGCGAAGTACCTATTTGCATCCTGGAAGAAGCTTTCAGAACCACCCGCACCAGGAGTATCAAGTTTCTGAAGATCCAATGGAGTAACCATACCGAAGAAGAAGACACTTGGGAGCGAGAAGATTGCATGAGGACTGAATTCCCAGATCTCTTTAGTACCTAGTTTTTCTTTAAGATCTCGGGACGAGATCTTTTGTAAGGGGGAAGGGTTTGTAACATCCCAAGTTTTTCAAGCAATGAATAAAAATAGAATTCCTTTATTCAAATTTTGGAATCAATAAAAACTTTTATAGAATTAATGTGTGTGCATAGTGTTCATGCATGATCCTTGTGTTATTGCCATGATGAGTGTTTGAAATACTTGACAATGTGCTAAAACCCTAAACCATGCCAAATGGAATCAAAGAGCGACAAAGAAGAAAAAGAGAAAATGAAAATAGCACCACATATGTGCTTATGGCCATTTTGCAAATATTTAACCTAGGCTATTCCACTAGGTTTAGATGGTTTGGAAATGTTATTAAACACTTAAGAATCACTTTTGAATCAAAGAAATACAAAACAAACAAAAGAAAATAGCAAAACCCTCTCACATAAGATAATGGTCAAGTTTGACAATTATATCAGGGTACCCACTTTGAGCCCTTATATTAAGAAATTCCTAAACTAAACTCTCCCAAGTCTTTGCACCTCATCCAAGAACTCATCAAGATTAACAACTTCGGTAAAGACCAACATTGCAAATTCTTTCTCAATTGCTTAATATAATCAAGCAAAGTGGCAACACCAAATCAGATTTAAGATCATACACATTTTGGATTTTTCTCAAACCACCACCATTTTGCAAACCAACACCACCATTAGAAGCCAAACATTATTTGAATCACATCCATGCAAAAGTTTGGAAAAATTCAAATATTTTGTTCATGCGGCCATTTCATCGAACACTTGGCAGGCAGGAATCTTGTTTGAACACACTTGCTAATATCCACTGGATTTTGGCCTAAACCAGAGATCATCTGTGATGATTACTGTACTTCTACACCTCCTGGACCAAACCCTACCCTTGCCCTTGATGATTAAAGCAAGGAGAGGACCAGACCTGGCCATGCCATTATACCATGCCATCCTCCATGCCATTCAACCTCTCTGCCCTCTCCTCTCACTTTAAGCATGTACAGCAGCCTCCCTTCTCTTCCCTGATCATGACCACGTCGGCCGTTGGCAAAGGAGAGGCTCACATTGGCCAGCCCCGTACGCGCCCAGAACGCCCAGGCACGTCAGCGCGTGCACGCGCACGACGCACAGACACGCCAGAGCGCGAGCAAGCCCCGTCGCCTCAGTCCTCCCCTACCTCTCTGCCTCTGCACAGATCATCACCACGCCACCAGCTAGCACCTAGACATGCCTAGCTGCCCGCGCAAGCCCTGTCGCCGTCGTCCTCGTCAAAACTTTCCGCCAGACCCGTGGCAGGCGACGCAGCCGCCCGAGCCATCTCGTCCCCCTTTCTCCGCGCCAACAAGCACGCGAGGATCGCCATGATGCCAGCAAGCTCACGCCGTCCTTACCTTGTCCCTTCACCGCCCAGAACGTTGTCGCCATGGACGACCCGAGCATGCCCCGCAACACCCTCTCGCCGCTATAAATAGGGCACGCCCCAGCACAATCTCTTCACACCATTTCACTTCTCTCTTCTCCCTGAGCCTCCTCGACCACTTCCCTCTCCAAATTACCACCGGAGTTGCCCCAATTGCTCGCCGGAGTCCGCGGAGCCGCCGCAGAAGGAGCCGGAGCTAGGAGCCACCCCAGGAGCCGCCGCTTGTACCAGGAGCTTCGCCACCTTCGACAACGCCGCCCTGCATCAACGCCGACGATCGCCGAACCCTGGTTAGCCCTCCGACCCCCTAACCTCGCCGCCAGTAGCTCTCGATCTCGTCGGAGACGACGATGATCCACCGCCGTCCGATCTACTTCTAATCCAACGCTCCACCTCACTCGTACCGTTTTGCTGGTTAAAGGCCACTGACAGGTGGACCCCATAGTCAGGCGGCCCGCTCATGCGAGACACGTAGCTGGGCCGGCCCATTTTTCTGTTTCTCCTTGGCCCGTGTAGTTTTCCCGCGCGAGCCCAGAAATTCAAATTCGTTTAATTCATTTAGTTTGAATTCACTACTGGTGCTCTATTCAAAAATTAATAGAATCAAATCTACTGAGCCAAATTTGATGAATTTTATATTGTTGGAAAGCTTAGGAAATTATCTATCCAACTACACTGGTCTCAACCCTAGATTTAATATAGAACTCATGCAGTAAAAATAACAAGGCAGGGCCTTTTCAAACTTCAAACATTTATTAAAAATCAACCATAAATTATTTTGAGTTGATTCCAACTCTCATAAATCATATTTCAAATTCTCTACACGATTATCTAAAAATATAGCATTAGTGTTTACTATGATCATGGGCTAGAATAAATAATGGCTATGTGGCTATTTCTAGTCCATTTAAATTACCCCAATTAATTAATTAAATAGTATGAGAGGTATTCTCTCATTTAAATCATGGTCCTAAGTAATTAAATAAGAGGTAATGACTTTAGTCTATAGAACCTCATATTTTATTACTTAGTGATATTAAATTATTACTATAGTAGTGTTAAATTGCATGAGGTGTAATACCTCATTTAAATCATTTTCCCAAATGATAAATATGAAGTGTTGACCTTGGTCAACATGTGTTCATACCTTATTATTTGAGGAGATTAAATCTTAACAAGATTCAATGAGAGGAAATTATTTCTCAAAGGAAATAAACCCTAATAAATATTTCAATGAGAGGAAATTATTTCTCTTAAAAAGAAAACAAAGTCAACCCCCATGTAATAAGGATGTGATGCTAAAATTAGCTTGTGTGAACCATTGGTGTGTTTGGTCTAGTACTTAAGATTTGTTTGGTGATTGTATACCTCGTATCCGTTTATAGACGCTAGTACCGAGGACTACCAGGAGGAGGAGGTCTTCTATGAGGAAGAAGAAGAAAACTTTGATCACTGTACCACTCAAGGCAAGCTATACTCTTGCAAGCTATCCTAATGCATAGCTCTACTAGAGCAAGTCACCATTACATATTACTTTGTGTTTAATGACCCCAACCCAAGTTTTTATCTTACAAGTTTTTGACTTGGGTTTATCAAAGTTTATTTTTGATTCATGATTCACTTTGGTCTAGATATGTAGTATTACAAGAGCATCACACTTAGCCTAGAAGAGCTACAAGCTAGTTAGCACCCCTCATGACTAGTTGCTAGTGCTAAAACTAAAATTGACTACTCTAGATGGGAATATGTGAATTCAATGACTTTGAAAACCTTGGAATGATGAGTCATTCTATTGAAAGATTTTGAAGGTGAATGTGACCTGAATGACATGGTGAATTTGACAAAAACTGATGGTTGGGTTCGGATGCGATACAATTCCAATTTTACAAGTACCCCCACAATACCTGATTATGGGTAGGGCTTAACTGGAAGTTTATGTATTTTAGTATGGGTTCCCTCTAAACAAGCGTCATAGGGGTTATGACGAGGTTGCCTCCGTGAAATGTGAAATGACGTGAATATGAGGTGAATGTCCTACCCAAGCCCTGTGCAGTTCCCAGGCTAGCAGATTGCTATCACTAGGAGGCCAAACTCATGGGGGAGGTGCCTATACTAGGGTATGTAAGTGAAAGGTTATGATTGATGATCCGCATAGTGAGTATGATTATACAGGGCTATCCCTGATGGATGTAATCAAAAGTTGTGGCACAAGAGTACAACCTCTGCATAGTGTTAAACCTATTTGAATAGCCGTGTCCGCGGTTATGGACGGTTGGATGAACATACTGTCCCGTTGTCAGATGTTTTTTTCTAAAAAGGAATGACGAATTGAAAGGTGAATTTGACTTGATCACAATAGAGTTGTGGGAATGACACTAATGTTCCCACTTGAGTTAGTTAGGCAAATAAAGAGTCTTTATTACTAAGTGCTTATGAAATAAAACTGGCTTTATGCAAACAAACCTAGAGCTTAGAACCCCCTTTAATATAATATATAGAGTTTACACTAGTATTAGTTTGCGAGTACTTTAAAGTACTCATGGCTGTGTCCCTGGCTATTCAAATGGCCAGACTATGAAGAGGAGCAACAGTATCAGGATGACGGACAGCAGGACGTCTACGATAACTAGGATCGTCTTCTAACGTCAAGTGTTGCCTCTGGCCTAGATGGACTACTACTACTTCGCTTCCGCTATGTGTTGTGTTTGTTGATCATTAGATCAACTATTATTGTAAGTTTGGATCATGTGATCTATTGTTATAAGACGACCATGGTTTGTATTGAATGATGACTCTATGATATCAACTATTATGTCTCGCAGAAACAATCTTCCTGGGATTGCGATGTATGGCATAATAGGCACCTGGACTTAAAAATTCGGGTGTTGACACTAGTATCCGATGAATATTGAATACTATGCTTAAGTTGATTATAGACATGTTTTATATGTTATTTGTGATCTTGCATGCTCTCCGTTGCTAGTTGATGTCTACGCACGCTTCTATTCCTGTAGACAGTGTTGGGCCTCTAAGAGCAGAGGTTCGTAGAACAGCAGCAAGTTTCCCTTAAGTGAATCACCCAAGGTTTATCGAACTCAGGGAGGTAGAGGTCAAAGATATCCCTCTCAAGCAACCCTGCAATTAAGATACAAGAAGTCTCTTGTGTCCCCAACACACCTAATACACTTGTCAGATGTATAGGTGCACTAGTTCGGCGAAGACATAGTGAAATACAAGTAATATGGATTATTATAAGTAGTAATTACAATCTGAAATAAAAATGGCAGCAAACGAACATGTAGCAGAACTTGTTGGAAACGGTGTTTCAATGCTTAGAAACAAGGCCTAGGGATCATACTTTCACTAGTGGACACTCTCAACAATGATCACATAATCGAACAAATAAATGCTACCCTCAAACACTCTCTTGTTGGATAACAAACACCATTCATTGTGTAGGGCTGCAAAAGCACACCTCAAGCCAAGCTCCACAACGTCATAAAGGAATAACACACGATGCGCACACTGTCACCATCACACCGTGGAGAGTGACTCCGGAGTTCATATTAAAGTAACCTCTGGAGTGCATAATAGACAAGAGTAACATCTACATATTCAACTAGATTACAAAGCTCATTATCACATAAAGATCACACCATGGGAGAGAGAGATGAAGCACATAGCTACCGGTAGAGCCCTCAGCCTCGGGGGAGAACTACTCCCTCCTCATCATGGGAGTCAGCATCGGCGATGAAGATGGCGGTGGTGTCGATGGAGATGACTCCGGGGCCAATTCCCCGTCCCGGCGGCGTGCCGGAACAGAGATTCTGTCCCCCGAAACTTGTCGTCGATGGCGGCGGCGCTGCGGAACCCTTGGTGGAATATGACTAGATTCTTTAGGGTTTTCGCATCTGGGGCAATTATAGGCGAAGGGGCAGCATCGGTGGAGTCCCGAGGGGCCCACCCCACCTGGCGGCGCGGCAGAAGGTGGGGCCGCGCCACCCTATGAGGTGGCCAGCTCGTTACCCCCCTTCGTCTCTCCTTCGGACTCCGTGAAGCTTCTGGAAAAATAGGGACGTGGCCTTTTGTTTCGCGCAATTCCGAGAATATTCGCAGAAGTAATTTTCTGGAACCAAAAACAACAGAAAACAGGAACTGGCACTTCAGCATCTTGTTAATAGGTTAGTCCCAGAAAATGCATAAAAATGATATAAAGTGTATATAAAACATGTAGCAATTGGTATTATATAAGCATGGAACATCAGAAATTATAGATGCGTTGGAGACGTATCAAGCATCCCCAAGCTTAGTTCCTACTCGCCCTCGACTAGGTAAACGATAAAAAGAATAATTTCTGAAGTGACATTCTACCAACATAATCTTGATCAATACTATTGTAAAGCATATGAGATGAATGAAGTGACTCAAAGCAATGGTCTATAGTTTGCTAACAAATAGATAATGACTAAATAACTGGATCATATAGCAAAAACTTTTCATGAATAATACTTTCATGACAAGCATCAAAAAGTGTTGCATAAGAGTTAACTCATAAAGCAATAGATTCTTAATAAAAGGTTTTGAAGCAACACAAAGGAAGATTTAAGTTTCAGCAATTGCTTTCAACTTTTAACATGTATATCTCATGGATAATTGTTAACACAAAGTAATATGATGAGTGCAATAAGCAAGCACATAAGAAATGATGCACACAAAGTTGACACAAGTGTTTGCTTCTAAGATAGAAAGAAGTAGGTAAACTGACTCAACATAAAGTAAAAGATAGGCCCTTTGCAGAGGGAAGCAGGGATTAAATCATGTGCTAGAGCTTTTCAAGTTTTGAAATCATATAGAGAGCATAAAAATAAAGTTTTGAGACGTGTTTGTTGTTGTCAACGAATGGTAGTGGGCACTCTAACCCCCTTGTCAAACAGACTTTCAAAGAGCGGCTCCCATGAAGGACGTTATCTCTACCAGCAAGGTAGATCATCCCTCTTCTCTTTTGTTTACACATGTATTTTAGTTTTATTTATAGATGAAACTCCTCCCAACCTTTTTCTTTCACAAGCCATGGCTAACCGAATCCTCGGGTGCCTTCCAACATTTCACATACCATGGAGGAGTGTCTATTGCAAAATTAAGTTGCTTACTGATAAATCAGGGCAAAACATGTGAAGAGAATTATTAATGAAAGTTAATTAACTGGGGCTAGGCACCCCGTTGCCAGATCTTTTTGCAAAATTATTGGATAAGCGGATGTATATGCCACTAGTCCATTGGTGAAAGTCTGCCCAACAAGATTGAAAGATAAAACACCACATACTTCCTCATGAGCTATAAAACATTGACACAAATAAGGAGTAATAAAGTTTTGAATTGTTTAAAGGTAGCGCATGAAGTATTTACTTGGAATGTCAGAAAAATACCACATAGTAGGTAGTTATGGTGGACACAAATGGCATACGTTTTGGCTCAAGGTTTTGGATGTACGAGAAGCATCCCCTCTCAGTACAAGGCTTTGGCTAGCAAGGTTGTTTGAAGCAAACACAAGTATAAACCGGTACAGCAAAACTTACACAAGAACATATTGCAAGCATTATAAGACTCTACATTGTCTTCCTTGTTGCTCAAACACTTTTACCAGAAAATATCTAGACCTTCGAGAGACCAATCATGCAATCCAAATTTCAACAAGCTCTACGGTAGTTCTCCATTAATAGGTTTAAACTACATGATGCAAGAGCTTAAACATGATCTACTTGAGAGCTCAAAACAATTGCCAAGTATCAAATTATTCAAGACAATATACCAATTACCACATGAAGCATTTTCTGTTTCCAACCAAACAACAATAACAATAAGTGCTGCGGCTTTCAGCTTTCGCCATAAACATGAAAAATAAAATGAAGAACACAATGTTCAAATGAAAAAGCGGAGCGTGTCCCTCTCCCACACAAGCATGTTAGGATCCTATTTATTAAGAAAATTTAAAATAACAAACGAGAATAAAAGCACACGGACGCTCTAAGTAAAGCACATAAGATGTGACGGAATTAAAATATAGTTTCACTAGAGGTGACCTGATAAGTTTGATGAAGAAGGGGATGCCTTGGGCATCCCCAAGCTTAGATGCTTGAGTCTTCTTGAAATATGCAGGGATGAACCATAGGGGCATCCCCAAGCTTAGACTTTTCACTCTTCTTGATCATATTATATCATCCTCCTCTCTTGATCCTTGAAAACTTCCTTCACACCAAACTCAAAGCAATCTCATTAGAGGGTTAGTGCATAATCAAAAATTCACATGTTCAGCAAGGACACAATCATTCCCAACACTTCTGGACATTACCCAAGGCTACTGAAATTTAATGGAGCAAAGAAATCCACTCAAACACAGTAAAAGAGGCAATGCGAAATAAAAGGCAGAATCTGTCAAAACAGAACAGTCCGTAAAGACGAATCTTTTCGAGGCACTTAACTTGCTCAGATGGAAAAGCTCCAGTTTAATGAAAGTTGCGTACATATCTGATGATTACTCATGAATTTTTTCAGAATTTTTAGATTCTTCTACAGAGATAAAAGCTCAAATTCGTGACAGATAAAAATCTGTTTCTGCGCAGAAATCCAAATCTAGTATCAACTTTCTATCAAAGACTTTACTTGGCACAACAATGCAAGAAAATAAAGATACAAAGGTATTGCTACAGAAGTAACAAGCACCTTGACTCAAAACAAAAAGGAAAGCAAAAATAACAGAAAATAAAAACGATGGGTTGTCTCCCATAAGCGCTTTTCTTTAACGCCTTTTAGCTAGGCATAGTGATTTTTATGATGCTCACATAAAGATGAGAGTTGAAAAGAGAGCATCAAGAAGCATATATAAAACATTTTTAAATCTAACACTCTTCCTATGCATAGGAGCCTTGTAAGAAAACAATTCAATGAAGAACAAAGTGAGTAGCATAGGAAGACAAAACAAGTGTAACTTCAAAAATTTCAACACAAGGAGAGGAGACTTAATATTATTGTGATATATGAAATCATGTCTCCCTCTCTCATCAGGACCAGTAGGTCTTAAAGTACCCAGCAAATAAAAGCAAATCAAGAGGAAGCTCAAAACATTCATCATAAAGAGAAGAAATTTAGTAACATGAAGATTTCTATACCCATACTTTCCTCTCTCAAAATAATTTTCAGTGGTATCATGAATAAACTCAACAATATAGCTATCACATAAAGCATTCTTATCATGATACACATGCATAAAAGTATCATTACTCTCCACATAAGCATAAACAATTTTATTAGTAATAGTGGGAGTAAAACTATCACAACCATCATTGTAATCATCATAAATTGCAGGCATGGTATAATCATAATAAACTTTATCCTCCATAGTAGGTGGCACCAAAATACCACTATCATTATAATCATCATAAATGGGAAGCAAAGTATCATCAAAGAAAATTTTCTCCTCAAAACTTGGGGGACTAAAAATATCACAACCATCTTCCCCAAGCTTAGACTTTTCCATAGCATTAAAAATAATAGTGTTCAAAGAATTCATGCTAAAAACATTGCTACAACTATTTTGCAAACAAACTTCCATGGGTTTTTTAATTCTCTCTTCAAACCATGGAAAAACTAGCGCGCTATTCCAACGCTAATAGCACACTATTGCATATCTGGAGAGCCGACGCTATGCTATTTCGGCGCTATAGCGCACTATTCGCGTTAATAGCACGCTATAGCATGCTAATAGTGTATTTTTAGACCCACGCTATTTTGTTATAGCACGCTATTTTTTTTCTTGCTTCAAACACATCATGTCCTAATTCAATATAAATTTCATAAAGATCTCTAATTTTTTTGTTGTTTTCCATTAAGCCTAACTAGTGAAATAAAAACAAGAAACAAAAAGATATAATTGCAGAATCTAAAGGAAATAGCTTCGAGCACTCACACACCGGCAACAGTGCTAGGAAATAGCTTAGTAGTCGGAGGATGTGAATACCTTTTACCTTACCTCCCCGGCAACGACGCCAGAAAATAGCTTGATGTCTACGCACGCTTCTATTCCTATAGACAGTGTTGGGCCTCCAAGAGCAGAAGTTCGTAGAACAGCAGCAAGTTTCCCTTAAGTGAATCACCGAAGATTTATCGAACTCAGGGAGGTAGAGGTCAAAGATATCTCTCTCAAGCAACCCTGCAATTAAGATACAAGAAGTCTCTTGTGTCCCTGATACGTCTCCAACGTATCGATAATTTCTTATGTTCCATGCTACTTTATTGATGATAACTACATGTTTTATGCACACTTTATGTCATATTCGTGCATTTTCTGGAACTAACCTATTGATGAGATGCCGAAAGGCCAGTTGCTGTTTTCTGCTGTTTTTGGTTCCAGAAGGGCTGTTCGGGCAATATTCTCGGAATTGGACGAAATCAACGCCAAACCTCCTATTTTTCCCGGAAGGCTCCAGAACACCGAAGGGGAGACGGAGAGGAGGCCCAGGGCCCCGACACCACAAGGCCGCGCGGGCAGCGGGCCTGGCCGCGCCGGCCTATGAGGAGGGCGCCCTGGTGCCCCTCTGACGCCGCCTCTTCGCCTACTTAACCCCTCGTGACCTAAAAACACCGTACCACTTGACGAAACTCCAGAAAGACTACTGGGGCGCCGCCGCCATCGCGAAACTCCAATTCGGGGGACAGAAGTCTCTGTTCCGGCACCCTGCCGGACGGGGAATTGCCCCCGGAAGGCTTCTCCATCGACACCGCTGCCATCTCCACCGCCATCTTCATCACCGCTGCTGCTCCCATGAGGAGGGAGTAGTTCTCCATCGAGGCTCGGGGCTGTACCGGTAGACTATGTGGTTAATCTCTCTCCTATGTACTTCAATACAATGATCTCATGAGCTGCCTTACATGATTGAGATCCATATGATGAGCTTTGTATCGCTACTAGTTGTGTGCTACTCATGTGATGTTATTAAAGTAGTCTATTCCTCCTGCATGGTGTAAAGGTGATTAGTGTGTGCACCGTGTGGTTCTTGTCATAGGCTATGATCATGATCTCTTGTAGATCGTGGAGTTAATTGTCATTATGATAGTATTGATGTGATCTATTCCTCCTTCATAGTGTAATGTGGACAGTGCGTGCGCTATGTTAGTTCTTGGTTTATTTTGCAATGATCTATTATGCTCTAAGGTTACTTAAACATGAATATCAAATGTTGTGGAGCTTGTTAACTCCGGCATTGAGGGTTCGTGTAATCCTACGCAACGAATGATGTTCATTATCAAACAAGAGTGTATGTAGCACATATGAGAAGAAGTATTTATTATGCGATCAATGTTGAGAGTGTCCACTAGTGAAAGTATGATCCCTAGGCCTTGTTTCCAATACTGAAAACACCGTTTATTTACTGTTCTGTTGCATGTTTACTCGCTGCCATATTTTATTCAGATTGCTATTACCACTCATATAAATCCATACTACTTGTATTTCACTATCTCTTCGCCGAACTAGTGCACCTATACATCTGACAAGTGTATTTGGTGTGTTGGGGACACAAGAGACTTCTTGCTTTGTGATTACAGGGTTGCTTGAGAGGGATACCTTTGACCTCTTCCTCCCTGAGTTCGATAAACCTTGGGTAATCCACTTAAGGGAAACTTGCTGCTGTTCTACAAACCTCTGCTCTTGGAGGCCCAACACTGTCTACAAGAATAGAAGCTCCCGTAGACATCAAGCACTTTTCTGGCGCCGTTGCCGGGGAGGAAAGGTAAAAGGCACTCATACTCCGGTTCCAGGTAACAGTACTTTTCTGGCGCCATTGTGTGTGTGCTCGAAGCTATTTCCTTTAGACTCTGCAATTACGACATTTTGTTTCTTGTTTACACTAGTTAGGCATAATGGACAACAACGAGCTTCTTATTTTATTTCCTGATTTAAGACATGGATGGTTTGATACAAAAATTAAAAAACCTATGGAACCTTATTTACATGATAGTAGCAATGTTATTAGTATGAATGCAATTACTGCTAATGCTATGAAGAAGTCTAAGCTTGGGGAAGCTGGTTTACATAAAAATAATCATTTTAGCTCCTCCGCTTTGGAAGAAATATTTTGTTCTGATAATGCTTTATCTCCCATATGCGATAACTTTAATGATGCTTCTGATATTTTAAATCCACCTGCTGAAAGTATTCCGTATAAAATACCTATGAAAATTATTGAACGTGTTATGGATAACCGCTATGAAGGGGATGGAACTGTCCATCCTGGAGATCATTTACTGTTTTTGCATGAATTATGCGGGTTATTCAAGTGTGCAGGTATCTCTATGGATGAAGTGAAGAAGAAACTATTCTCTATGTCGCTATCTGGTAAAGCGGCGCATTGGTATAAACGGCTGAAGGACGGGCGCTCTCTTGATTGGAAGGATATTATGCCTCTATTTTGTTCTAAGTTCTATCCTCCAAGTGAAATTCACAAAGATCGAAACCATATATATAATTTCTGGCCTCATGATGGAGAGAGTATTGCCCAAGCATGGGAGAGATTGAAGACTTTAATGCTCAAATGCCCCAATCATGAGCTTCCAGGTAATATCATCATTGATAATTTCTATGCAAGACTTTCTTTTCAAGATAAGACCTTGCTGGATACTACTTGTTCTGGATCATTCACGAGCAATAAAGAAGAGTTTAAAAGGGACCTTCTTGATCGGATTAAGGAGAACGCTGAAGATTGGGAGAACGACAAAGGTAAAGAGTCAGGTATAAATTATGATTATGAATGCATTGAAACTTTCATGGATAGTGGTAAATTTCGAAATATGAGTGCTACTTATGGTCTTGACTCTCAAATTGCTGCAAATCTTTATAAAGCTTTTGCTTCTCACATTGAATTGCCTAGGAAGAATTTTGATAAGTATCATGAACCTTTTAAAGAGGCTTGCATGAAGAATGACATTGTTGTTAATGATTGCAATAAGCATGCTCAAACTCCTAAGAATGCTATTTCCTATAAGCATGTTAATTTTTGTGGAATACATAGACCTTGTGGAATTAATCAAATAGAAGATGAATATTGTATCCATCACAGAAATGAAAAAACTAGAAAGTGGTCTAGAGCTCTAGATGATCTTGGAGAAAAAGTGTGTGCCCTCTATCCTTTTATTTGTGAACTTTGCCATAGAGTTGGTCATTTTAATTTTCAATGTTCCTCCAATGATAATTCAAACCCCATGAGTGCTGCAAATTTGTATTGTGATGATGAAATTATTCCTAATCAGCATGATGAACTTACCTTATTTTTGAAGTGTGAAGAGTTATCAAGAAAATTTTCTTTGTTAAATATTAACGATCTTGATATTGATGATGTCCTGCATGGTTGTCTTTCTTACTGCATTAATAATTGCCATACAAATACTTACATACAGAATATTTTAGAAGATGACACCTTGCCAAAATATGATAGGACCGCTGTGTGTTTTCAACTAATTAATGAAAAGGAGGGATCCTCCCAAGTTTCTTCTATTGTTTCTAAAAGAAAATCAGGTTATGCGGACAAGCCACCCTTCAAGCCTCTTCCTCCTAAAGAAGGGAACGAGGAGAAGGAAAAGAAGAAGAAGAAGGGAACGAAGAAGAAGAAGAAGAAGAAGAAGGAGAATAAAAAGAAAGAGGTAACGGCGTATCCCCGCGTGAATGAGATAACGCTAGGTAACCGTAAGTATGTTGCTCCTAATGATTATTATGATAATGAATCTGAGTACGATGATCTTCCTATACCCTTTACCCATATTAGTGATCATGATTTGGATGAGCACACTGCCCTTGATATTGAAAATCTCTTTGGTACTGATTATGAAAGTAATGATGATAGCATTATTCATGTCCCCTTAAACGATGATATTGAAAGCCCTAAGCTTGGGGATGTTGTGCTTGAAGATCCTATATTTGAGACTTCTACTTTTAGTGAAAATGATGATATTATATATTCTGGTTTAGATAATTGCTATAGAGATGTATATGACACATGTTACAATTATCCTTATGAAACTTGTCATAGTTATGATGGGCTTGCTAAAAACCATTCCCTTAGTATGCAACTTGTTTACCATGTTCAAATTCTTGATAATAATCTTGCTCCAATTACTATTAATGAGAATAACTCTTCTTATGCCAAAATTAATGATACTTCTATGCATATGAACCATGATAAGAATGTTTTAAGTGACGGGTATATTGTGGATTTCATCAATGATGCTACTGAAAGTTATTATGAGAGAGGAAAATATGTTTATATGCATCTTAATAATATTAAGTTTCACCTCTTTATGTTGAGAATCTTTAAGTTACTCGTGTTTTATCCTCTTATGCTTGTTACTTTGCTCTTCATGAATTCATTTGTGTATAAGATTCTTCTGCATAGGAAGCATGTTAGGCTTAAATGTGTTTTGAATTGCCTCTTGAAGCTCTCTTTTGCTTCAAATAATATTTCTTGCGGGTGCATCACCAAAATTGCTGAGCCCATCTTAATGGCTATAAAGAAAGAACTTCTTGGGAGATAACCCATGTGTTATTTTGCTACAGTACTTTGTCTTATATTTGTGTCTTGGAAGTTGTTTACTACTGTAGCAACCTCTCCTTATCATGTTTTAGTGCCAAGTAAAGTTTCTATGTCAAAGTTGATGTTATATTTGGGATCGCTGCGCAGAAACAGCATTGCTGTCTGTCACGAATCTGGGCACAGTTCTCTGTAGAAAATTCGAAAAAATCTGCCAATTTACGAGCGTGATCCTCAGATATGTACGCAACTTTCATTAGTTTTGAGTTTTTCCATTTGAGCAAGTCTGGTGCCAGCTTTAAATTCGTCTTTACGGACTGTTCTGTTTTTGACAGATTCTGCCTTTTATTTCGCATTGCCTCTTTTGCTATGTTGGATTCATTTCTTTGATCCATTAATGTCCAGTAGCTTTATGCAATGTCC
Source organism: Lolium perenne (assembly GCF_019359855.2). Taxonomy (NCBI): domain Eukaryota; kingdom Viridiplantae; phylum Streptophyta; class Magnoliopsida; order Poales; family Poaceae; genus Lolium; species Lolium perenne. The sequence continues at coordinate 81,001,992 of NC_067248.2, read as the reverse complement.
AGAAGTGAAAAGAATGTTTGTGTCACCTCTGAACATATGAATTTTTGATTATGCACTAACCCTCTAATGAGTTTGCTTGAAGTTTGGTGTGAAGGAAGTTTTCAAGGGTCAAGAGAGGAGGATGATATACTGCGATCAAGAAGAATGAAAAGTCTAAGCTTGGGGATGCCCCGGTGGTTCATCCCTGCATATTTCAAGAAGACTCAAGCATCTAAGCTTGGGGATGCCCAAGGCATCCCCTTCTTCATCGACAAAGTATCAGGTTCCTTCTCTTGAAACTATATTTTATTCTGTCACATCTTATATACTTTACTTGGAGCGTCTGTATGTTTTTGTTTTTGTTTTTGTTTGAATAAATGATTGTTTGGGAGAGAGACACGCTCCGCTGGTTCGTATGAACACATGTGTTCTTAGCTTTTAATTTTCATGGCGAAGGTTGAAACTGCTTCGTTAATTGTTATATGGTTGGAAACGGGAAATGCTACATGTAGTAATTGGTATAATGTCTTGAATAATGTGATACTTGGCAATTGTTGTGCTCATATAGATCTTGTTTAAGCTCTTGCATCATGTACCTAGTACCCATTAATGAATAATTACATAGAGCTTGTTAAAATTTGGTTTGCATGATTGGTCTCTCTAAGTCTAGATATTTTCTGGTTGGGGTGTTTGAACAACAAGGAGACAATGTAAAGTCTTATAATGCTTACAATATGTTTATATGTGAGTCTTGCTGCACCATTTTATACTTGAGTTTGCTTCAAATAACCTTGCTAGCCTAAACCTTGTATCGAGAGGGAATACTTCTCATGCATCCAAATGCTTGAGCCAATATTCATGCCATTTGTGTCCACCATACCTACCTACTACATGGTATTTCTCCGCCATTCCAAAGTAAATTGCTTGAGTGCTACCTTTAAACAAATTCAAAAGTTATTACCTCTTATTTGTGTCAATGTTTTATAGCTCATGAGGAAGTATGTGGTGTTTATCTTTCAATCTTGTTGGACAACTTTCACCAATGGACTAGTGGCTTCATCCGCTTATCCAATAATTTTGCAAAAAGAGCTGGCAATGGGATTCCCAGTCCCAAATTAATTAACAAAAATAGACACTCCTCCATGGTATGTGATTGTTGGACGGCACCCGAAGGATTCGGTTAGCCATGGCTTGAGAAAGCAAAGGTGGGGAGGAGTGTCATCATAATAAAACTAAAATAAAAGGGCACTCCTTCATGGTATGAGATTGTTGGCAGGCACCCGAGGATTCGGTTAGCCATGGTTTGTGAAAGAAAGGTTGGAAGGAGTGCCACCCAAAAATAAAATAAAATGGGAGCCGCTCTTTGAAGGTTTGTCTGGCAAGGGGGTTAGAGTGCCCATTACCATTCGTTGACAACAACAAACACCTCTCAAAACTTTATTTTTATGCTCTCTATATGTTTTCAAAATCAAAGCTTTAGCACAAATATAGCAATCGATGCTTTCCTCTTTGAAGGACCATTCTTTTACTTTATTGTTGAGTCAGTTTACCTATTCTTTCTATCTTAGAAGCAAACACTTGTGTGAACTATGTGCATTGATTCTTACATGTTTACCTATTGCACTTGTTATATTACTTTGTGTTGACAATTATCCACAAGATACACATGTTAAAGTTGAAACCAACCGCTGAAACTTATATCTTCCTTTGTGTTGTTTCAAAGCTTTCTACTAAGAATTTATTGCTTATGAGTTAACTCTTATGCAAGACTTATTGATGCTTGTCTTGAAAGTATTATTCATGAAAAGTCTTTGTTATATGATTCATTTGTTTACTCATTATCTTCATCATTGCTTCGAATCTCTGCATTCATCTCATGTGCTTTACAATAGTATGATCAAGGTTATGATGGCATGTCACTTAAGAAATTATCTTTGTTATCGTTTTACCTGCTCGGGACGAGCAGAACTAAGCTTGGGGATGCTGATACGTCTCCAACGTATCGATAATTTCTTATGTTCCATGCTACTTTATTGATGATAACTACATGTTTTATGCACACTTTATGTCATATTCGTGCATTTTCTGGAACTAACCTATTGATGAGATGCCGAAAGGCCAGTTGCTGTTTTCTGCTGTTTTTGGTTCCAGAAGGGCTGTTCGGGCAATATTCTCGGAATTGGACGAAATCAACGCCAAACCTCCTATTTTTCCCGGAAGGCTCCAGAACACCGAAGGGGAGACGGAGAGGAGGCCCAGGGCCCCGACACCACAAGGCCGCGCGGGCAGGCCCCTGGCCGCGCCGGCCTATGAGGAGGGCGCCCTGGTGCCCCTCTGACGCCGCCTCTTCGCCTACTTAACCCCTCGTGACCTAAAAACACCGTACCACTTGACGAAACTCCAGAAAGACTACTGGGGCGCCGCCGCCATCGCGAAACTCCAATTCGGGGGACAGAAGTCTCTGTTCCGGCACCCTGCCGGACGGGGAATTGCCCCCGAAAGGCTTCTCCATCGACACCGCTGCCATCTCCACCGCCATCTTCATCACCGCTGCTGCTCCCATGAGGAGGGAGTAGTTCTCCATCGAGGCTCGGGGCTGTACCGGTAGACTATGTGGTTAATCTCTCTCCTATGTACTTCAATACAATGATCTCATGAGCTGCCTTACATGATTGAGATCCATATGATGAGCTTTGTATCGCTACTAGTTGTGTGCTACTCATGTGATGTTATTAAAGTAGTCTATTCCTCCTGCATGGTGTAAAGGTGATTAGTGTGTGCACCGTGTGGTTCTTGTCATAGGCTATGATCATGATCTCTTGTAGATCGTGGAGTTAATTGTCATTATGATAGTATTGATGTGATCTATTCCTCCTTCATAGTGTAATGTGGACAGTGCGTGCGCTATGTTAGTTCTTGGTTTATTTTGCAATGATCTATTATGCTCTAAGGTTACTTAAACATGAATATCAAATGTTGTGGAGCTTATTAACTCCGGCATTGAGGGTTCGTGTAATCCTACGCAACGAATGATGTTCATTATCAAACAAGAGTGTATGTAGCACATATGAGAAGAAGTATTTATTATGCGATCAATATTGAGAGTGTCCACTAGTGAAAGTATGATCCCTAGGCCTTGTTTCCAATACTGAAAACACCGTTTATTTACTGTTCTGTTGCATGTTTACTCGCTGCCATATTTTATTCAGATTGCTATTACCACTCATATACATCCATACTACTTGTATTTCACTATCTCTTCGCCGAACTAGTGCACCTATACATCTGACAAGTGTATTTGGTGTGTTGGGGACACAAGAGACTTCTTGCTTTGTGATTACAGGGTTGCTTGAGAGGGATACCTTTGACCTCTTCCTCCCTGAGTTCGATAAACCTTGGGTAATCCACTTAAGGGGAACTTGCTGCTGTTCTACAAACCTCTGCTCTTGGAGGCCCAACACTGTCTACAAGAATAGAAGCTCCCGTAGACATCAGTCCCCAACACACCTAATACACTTGTCAGATGTATAGGTGCACTAGTTCGGCGAAGACATAGTGAAATACAAGTAATATGGATGATTATAAGTAGTAATTGCAATCTGAAATAAAAATGGCACCAAGCGAACATGTAGCAGAACTTGTTGGAAACAGTGTTTCAATGCTTAGAAACAAGGCCTAGGGATCATACTTTCACTAGTGGACACTCTCAACAATGATCACATAATCGAACAAATAAATGCTACTCTCAAACACTCTCTTGTTGGATAACAAACACCATTCATTGTGTAGGGCTACAAAAGCACAACTCAAGCCGGAGTAAACAAGCTCCACAACGTCATAAAGGAATAACACACGATGCGCACACTGTCACCATCACACCGTGGAGAGTGACTCCGGAGTTCATATTAAAGTAACCTCTAGAGTGCATAATAGACAAGAGTAACATCTACATATTCAACTAGATTACAAAGCTCATTATCACATAAAGATCACACCATGGGAGAGAGAGATGAACCACATAGCTACCGGTAGAGCCCTCAGCCTCGGGGGAGAACTACTCCCTCCTCATCATGGGAGTCAGCAGCGGCGATGGCGGTGGTGTCGGTGGAGATGACTCCGGGGCCAATTCCCCGTCCCGGCGGCGTGCCGGAACAGAGATTTTGTCCCCCGAAACTTGTCGTCGATGGCGGCGGCGCTGCGGAACCCTTGGTGGAATATGACTAGATTCTTTAGGGTTTTCGCATCTGGGGCAATTATAGGCAAAGGGGCAATATCGGTGGAGTCCCGAGGGGCCCACCCCACCTGGCGGCGCGACAGAAGGTGGGGCCGCGCCACCCTATGAGGTGGCCAGCTCGTGGCCCCCCTTCGTCTCTCCTTCGGACTCCGTGAAGCTTCTGGAAAAATAGGGACGTGGCCTTTTGTTTCGCGCAATTCCGAGAATATTCGCAGAAGTAATTTTCTGGAACCAAAAACAACAGAAAACGGGAACTGGCACTTCAGCATCTTGTTAATAGGTTAGTCCCAGAAAATGCATAAAAATGATATAAAGTTTATATAAAACATGTAGCAATTGGTATTATATAAGCATGGAACATCAGAAATTATAGATACGTTAGAGACGTATCACTAGTAGATGCTCTGGCCAAGTATGTGCTTGTGACTCCAAGAGGGAGTATTTATGTTCGATAGTGGGTTCATGCCTCTAGTAATATGGGAGAGTGACAATAACTCCTAAGGTTGTAGATGTGCTATTGCTACTAGGGAGAAAACAACAATGTTTTATCCAAGGATAATTCTATTGTTTACTTTACACACTTTACTTAATGCAATATTATGTTGCTTGCAACTTAATACCCAAAGTTGTTTGGATGATATCATGAGGGTGGATTATTAGTCATAGATGCAGTTGGATTACGGTCTATGAATCTTGTTGAAATGCTCAAATGAATCTCATAGTGATCATCTTGTCATGTATGGTCTTTATTCTGTCAATTGCCTAGTTGTAATTTGTTTACCCAGCATGTTATTTATCTTTATGGAGAGACACCTCTAGTGAACTCTGGACCCCGGTCCTTTCTCTTTTACACTGATAAAACCATCTACTACAAGCACTGTTCTCTTTATTTCACTGCAAACAAACATCTCTTTCCACACTATACGTCTAATCCTTTGTTTTCAGCAAAACCAGTGAGATTGACAACCTCACCATAAGTTGGGGCAAAGTAGTTTGGTTGTGTTGTGTGCAGGTTCCACGTTGTTGCTGACACCGGTAGTGCGCCCTGCCAAATTCAGCCAACAACACCTTCAGAAGTGATTTCTTTCTCCTACCGGTCGATTAAACCTTGGTTTCTTACTGAGGAAAAATTTGCTGTTGTGCTCATCATACCTTCCTCTTGGGGTTTCCCAACTACATACTCTGCATGACATCAATATTGTATCTTTATGTATTTAGTAATGGATAATTCATCCGATTTTTCCCTGCCTCTCCTATGCGGCGACACCGGGGGCGAAAACCCTAGCCCCACCTCCTGCCCCCTCCTCCTCTGCTCCCAGCCGTGCTGCCACCAGAGGGGCTACCGGGAAAGCCCGCTTGGCTCCGATGAAGGTGTTGGTGGGGATCTCGCCGCTCTGCCTCGCATGGAGGGCTACGGAACGCCGAGACAGCGGCCCCGGACGGGATGGACGGCATCGATTATGCAGCAGGTGGCATTCGTGGTGCGTGGTCTCCCTCTCCCTCGTCCATCTGAGCTGCGAGGAGACGGTGGTTGGAGGTTGGGGCGCCGGGTTGAGCCGCTGGCCATGGTTCCATACCTGAAGGTGAAGCCTCTTCTCGCGCGTTTTTCTCCTTCCCTGCGAGATCTAGTGCTTGGCGGTCTTCGTCGGTCCAGGTGCTGGGCAGGCTAGTCCGATGTGGGGAGGATACTGGGGGAAACCCTTGGCCAATGATGTTGGCCACGATGGTGACGACCCTCCGAGCACTGTGCTTCTTCTTGAAGGCCTCGTCGAGGTATCGCCCTTTCCCTACCTCTCCATGTCTTGGGCAAAAGCCATGGTTCCCGTTTCGGATGGTGGCGGCGTTGCAATGTCGTTCACCTTCTTGGAGGCGCCATCTTGGGGACTGCAGGGATGGTGGTTGAGCAATTCGCGGGAGGCGGTGATGCCCGGAAGTATAGGGGGTAGCTGAAATCTTCGATGGGAAGTATTACCCAAATTTATAGTTCGACTTAAGGGGAACGTAAGAATACCAATAAGACTTTAGCAATTGAGACATCACTCGCAATCACACTTGTATATCAATAAACTCACAAAGAAACTGGTCATTTTATAGCAATTGATTCAAAGCAGTAAAGACAAGTAGTAAACAACAACAAATTTCCAGTTTTCACCGGAAGCAGTATTATGTAACTATTAGTGGCTAAAAGCATAGGCATGAGGTAGTAGTGGGGTTTTGTATGAATGATATTGATCATATAATGTAATCCAACTAAGATAGCATTTATCTCTAATTCAGTTGTGTGTAGGTGTGATCCAAATATAACTATGCACACTAACAAAGAGAATTTGCATAACATCTTTTATCCTGCTTGCCCATTTTACTAGGGCCAACTTGGAACTACAAACAATTACGGTCTATCTTTTCGAATTGCCCGAAACAAAGCATTAAGTTTCATGAACACACATTACCCTTGAACTATCACATATTCTCCTTATTTTTTTCCTATCTATCATCATAGGAATTCGCATGGTCAACATAATAATAAGTAATACACCTTCTAAATAGATACCAACCTCATTGAGAACAAGCAAGTGCGAGTACCCTTGCCCTATGCGAGGGCGCTCCACGATACGAAGGGAGAAAAAGACCACTCCATTCCATTCGATCTGGAAACGAGCTCTGCGTCGATCTGAGGTGTTCATTTGTCAAACAAAACCACCGACGAAAACCCTAGAGTTCCTGCTCGCTCGGCTGCCCGCTCGTGCCTCCTGTCTTCCCTTCCTCGGAAGGAGAGGCTCAACCCGTGTCTAGCACATCTCGGCAGCGCTGCAGGTTGGCTCCTCATCCTCCGTGCTTCCTCCTCCTCCCTGGTACTCTTCCTATTTTCCTTCCTCTGTAATTTCTACCCTAGCTCGCCCCTCTGATGCAGCCTTCCCTAAACTTTGATCGACGGGGCCGCCACCATCTCATCTCCTCTTCCAGAAGGCGGGAGTAGCAGTGAAGACCACCATGGGATGCTACTCTGTCGGTGACCAAGGACGGGAAAAAGAAGGCCGTGTGAGATGTGGATGGATTTGTGGACGGGCGAGGCTACATCACGGTATGTTTTCTTCTCCTCTTTCCTCAATCTCTTCACATCTTCATCCTCCTTACATACCTCCCCTTGATGTGCTCATAATTTTGGTATCTTCGCCCTAGGTCATGGATCATCTTCCATCTTATCCCCACCAAAATTTCGTTTATCTTTTGGACGCCAGAAATATGGTACTTTTTTTTGTACGATAGATTTTCTTTTAATATTGTGCTTGATGAAATTATGAAATGATTTTAATTTTTGCTGTACCTCTATATGATTGAAAAATATACTGGCTTATGGTTAATGATAACGTATACTGCTTGATGAAATTACAAAAATTTGGATTGTTAATCTTTTGGCGGTAAAGAAACTAAGATGCATATTTTTTGGACAGACTTTTCAGTATGTAATTAGCTTTCAAATATTTAATTACTTCAGTAATAAGATATTTTAATCTTAAAACTCAATACGAGATTTACATGAAAGACAATTGCTCATGGTTCAGGATAAACATTGTTTGCTACTTGGCATAGGTATACTCTTTTCTGTTTGAAGTATATACCTTAAGGTCTGATTCAAATAGAGGTTCCGGTTTGGGTTTGCACTTTGCTCTGTGTTAATAGTTCTGTTATTTTGCATCAGGTATTTATTTCTATGGAAGACATCAGTTTTACATCCGAGTTATTCGTTTGAATGCAATGTTTATCTCATTCACCAGGCTGAAGGTTGTTCGCCACACCATAAAAGCAGGTCAATGATGTTTAAATTGCCTTTCTAAATTGGCTTTCACATGTTTGGCAGCATGGCACCATAGGAATTAGTCCTCAACCAAGGTATTTTACCTATTCCCCTCTGTGTATAGTGATTTTGTGGTGGTTGTTTGCCACCATCGGAGCTATGACTGCGCATGACGCAATTGAAATTCTGTGATCGATGTCCTTTGATAGGGGTTTTTTAAAGATTTTTTCTTGCTGCCCTTTTATCATTTGAGGATATGAAATACTTCTGCATAGTTTGAATAAGGAATTTGATATATGAAATTCCTTTCTCCCATGAGAAATTTTGATGTACTTACTCATTTCGTAGTTCCTTCCAATATAAACTGAGGCTTTATATTTTTCTTGAGTTACAGACTTGTCTGACCTATGACGACAACAATGTGCAACGATGACTTTTTCAGTTTTTTTCAAGTATCTTGGACATGCAGATCATCATCTGTAAAGATTAGCATTTGTAATAATGTGTTTGGAATGCATCCTCTCTCACTAATAATACCTAATAATTTACAGACTCGGAATATTTACTCGCGTGAGTACTGAGGAGCACAACTCGGGTCATGCGTGAGAATTAGGAGGGTATCGGTCATCTCCAACTTTGGATGGTTCCCAATGTGGTAAAGCTTATTCCTTTCCTAAAGCTTATTCATTGTTATGCATATTTATTTAACTTACCTTTCATCAGATTAAGGCGATTAACATAATCAAATACGGAAAGGTTAGCAATTACAAAAGGTTCATCTAGATAATTCAATCTCCTTACTATTTATCCAGACAACCATATAGTAATGTTTTATTTTACCTTTGTATAAATCCCCCTGCATAGTTTAGATGACCAATGTGGGCTTAATTTTATTTGGTGCTAATTGTAAACCTGTATGTAAGTAAGCTTTACATCAGTGTTTTCGAAATACACAGGCGATTGAAAGCAAAGGGTGGATGCAGCTGGTGTTTGTGGCGGCGTGGCCCGGTAGGTGCCACCATGTTTCTCTCCTGCAGCTTTCTACTCTAATCATGTCCCATATCTTTGGGTGTGTACAGTCGATTACCACTGCCCACCTCCGCTTGCTTCGTCTGTTCAATTATTTCAGCTTTGTCGCAGTTGCGACTTTCAGCTCTCTATGTTGCGTTTGGATGACGAACGGTTTAAACTGATGATGTTGTTGGCACAGATCGTCTTGGTGTCCAGAGGGAGAAAGTTTGCATGGAAGGGAGCCAAGAGGTAGGACGGTGCACAAACTTGTTGAAACTTCCTACTTTGTAATGGATTGCATTTAGACGACGTGGATGTTTGATCTTGATCATCTTATAATGTTGTTGTCATTCTTGTTTATCGCAGCACAAGACACTAGACGCCAAGTTCACAGATAAGATACTTTTCATTGTCGAGGCAAAAGGAATTATCTCGTATCTCAGACATGCTTCTATGGTATTGGTTTATCTAATGCTTATAGCATACTTTGTTGGAGGAAAAAGGAAGTCTGTTTTCATGGAGATTGTATTTTACTGTAACAATATTTTTTCGTTGGCTTGCAATGGCTTATTATCTGAATTGGTTTTACAGGTAGGAAGAAGGTAAATTGTTAATTGACAGCTAATAGCAGACAAAAATAATTTATCATAAATTTCTTCGAAGATCTTGAATCTTACTCAACAGGTTCGATCTCCCTATGTCAGTCGAAGGGGTAAATGTATTTGGCGGTCCACATCTTTTGCAAAGCTTCCATATGAGGTTTGGAAACAAGCTCAGCCTCATTTGTGTAATTTTTTGTAATTCACCACAAGATATCAATGCATGCTTATATATCTTGTATAATGTGATAGAAAATCACGATTGTTTTGTGGCCAAAAGTAGTGATAGAATATCATCTTTTGACTTAGTACTAAATGAATAGAGCTCCATTCTACCAGAGGAAAGTGTAATCTTTGGTGACTGGCAACATGTCGGTTGTTAGTTTGCTTCACGGTTAATTATTTCTTAGAAAAACATCAATTTCTACTTTTGAAAAGGGTAGAGACATATTTGAGTTTGATGCTTGCAGTTATAGACTTATAATTATTAATTTTGTTTCGGTCTTTATAGTTTCTCTGACCATCCAAAATATGAATGTTTATTTATCTAAATAAGTGTAGACCGAGAGTAGTAGAGATGAGTAGAGGACACTACTGTCCTAATTTTTGTTGTTGTTTTCCATTAAGCCTAACTAGTGAAATAAAAACAAGAAACAAAAAGATATAATTGCAGAATCTAAAGGAAATAGCTTCGAGCACTCACACACCGGCAACAGTGCTAGGAAATAGCTTAGTAGTCGGAGGATGTGAATACCTTTTACCTTACCTCCCCGGCAACGACGCCAGAAAATAGCTTGATATCTACGCATGCTTTTATTCCTGTAGACAGTGTTGGGCCTCCAATAGCAGAAGTTCGTAGAACAGCAGCAAGTTTCCCTTAAGTGAATCACCCAAGGTTTATCGAACTCAGGGAGGTAGAGGTCAAAGATATCCCTCTCAAGCAACCCTGCAATTAAGATACAAGAAGTCTCTTGTGTCCCCAACACACCTAATACACTTGTCAGATGTATAGGTGCACTAGTTCGGCGAAGAGATAGTGAAATACAAGTAATATGGATGATTATAAGTAGTAATTGCAATCTGAAATAAAAATGGCAGCAAGCGAACATGTAGCAGAACTTGTTGGAAACGGTGTTTCAATGCTTAGAAACAAGACTTAGGGATCATACTTTCACTAGTTGACACTCTCAACAATGATCACATAATAGAACAAATAAATGCTACTCTCAAACACTCTCTTGTTGGATAACAAACACCATTCATTGTGTAGGGCTGCAAAAGCACACCTCAAGCCGGAGTAAACAAGCTCCACAACGTCATAAAGGAATAACACACGATGTGCACACTGTCACCATCACACCGTGGAGAGTGACTCCGGAGTTCATATTAAAGTAACCTCTAGAGTGCATAATAGACAAGAGTAACATCTACATATTCAACTAGATTACAAAGCTCATTATCTCATAAAGATCACACCATGGGAGAGAGAGATGAACCACATAGCTACCGGTAGAGCCCTCAGCCTCGGGGGAGAACTACTCCCTCCTCATCATGGGAGTCAGCAACGGCGATGAAGACGGCGGTGGTGTCGATGGAGATGACTCCGGGGCCAATTCCCCGTCCCGGCGGCGTGCCGGAACAGAGATTCTGTCCCCCGAAACTTGTCGTCGATGGCGGCGGCGCTGCGGAACCCTTGGTGGAATATGACTAGATTCTTTAGGGTTTTCGCATCTGGGGCAATTATAGGCGAAGGGGCAGCATCGGTGGAGTCCCGAGGGGCCCACCCCACCTGGCGGCGCGGCAGAAGGTGGGGCCGCGCCACCCTATGAGGTGGCCAGCTCGTGGCCCCCCTTCGTCTCTCCTTCGGACTCCGTGAAGCTTCTGGAAAAATAGGGACGTGGCCTTTTGTTTCGCGCAATTCCGAGAATATTCGCAGAAGTAATTTTCTGGAACAAAAAACAACAGAAAACAGGAACTGACACTTCAGCATCTTGTTAATAGGTTAGTCCCAGAAAATGCATAAAAAATGATATAAAGTGTATATAAAACATGTAGCAATTGGTATTATATAAGCATGGAACATCAGAAATTATAGATACGTTAGAGACGTATCACTAGTAGATGCTCTGGCCAAGTATGTGCTTGTGACTCCAAGAGGGAGTATTTATGTTCGATAGTGGGTTCATGCCTCTAGTAATATGGGAGAGTGACAATAACTCCTAAGGTTGTAGATGTGCTATTGCTACTAGGGAGAAAACAACAATGTTTTATCCAAGGATAATTCTATTGTTTACTTTACACACTTTACTTAATGCAATAATATGTTGCTTGCAACTTAATACCCAAAGTTGTTTGGATGATATCATGAGGGTGGATTATTAGTCATAGATGCAGTTGGATTACGGTCTATGAATCTTGTTGAAATGCTCAAATGAATCTCATAGTGATCATCTTGTCATGTATGGTCTTTATTCTGTCAATTGCCTAGTTATAATTTGTTTACCCAGCATGTTATTTATCTTTATGGAGAGACACCTCTAGTGAACTCTGGACCCCGGTCCTTTCTTTTTTACACTGATAAAACCATCTACTACAAGCACTGTTCTCTTTATTTCACTGCAAACAAACATCTCTTTCCACACTATACGTCTAATCCTTTGTTTTCAGCAAAACCAGTGAGATTGACAACCTCACCATAAGTTGGGGCAAAGTAGTTTGGTTGTGTTGTGTGCAGGTTCCACGTTGTTGCTGACACCGGTAGTGCGCCCTGCCAAATTCAGCCAACAACACCTTCAGAAGTGATTTCTTTCTCCTACCGGTCGATTAAACCTTGGTTTCTTACTGAGGAAAAATTTGCTGTTGTGCTCATCATACCTTCCTCTTGGGGTTTCCCAACTACATACTCTGCATGACATCAATATTGTATCTTTATGTATTTAGTAATGGATAATTCATCCGATTTTTCCCTGCCTCTCCTATGCGGCGACACCGGGGGCAAAAACCCTAGCCCCACCTCCTGCCCCCTCCTCCTCTGCTCCCAGCCATGCTGCCACCAGAGGGGCTACCGGGAAAGCCCGCTTGGCTCCGATGAAGGTGTTGGTGGGGATCTCGCCGCTCTGCCTCGCGTGGAGGGCTACGGAACGCCGAGACAGCGGCCCCGGACGGGATGGACGACGTCGATTATGCAGCAGGTGGCATTCGTGGTGCGTGGTCTCCCTCTCCCTCGTCCATCTGAGCTGCGAGGAGACGGTGGTTGGAGGTTGGGGCGCCGGGTTGAGCCGCTGTTCATGGTTCCATACCTGAAGGTGAAGCCTCTTCTCGCGCGTTTTGCTCCTTCCCTGCGAGATCTAGTGCTTGGCGGTCTTCGTCGGTCCAGGTGCTGGGCAGGCTAGTCCGATGTGGGGAGGATACTGGGGGAAACCCTTGGCCAATGATGTTGGCCACGATGGTGACGACCCTGCGAGCACTGTGCTTCTTCTTGAAGGCCTCGTCGAGGTATCGCCCTTTCCCTACCTCTCCATGTCTTGGGCAAAAGCCATGGTTCCCGTTTCGGATGGTGGCGGCGTTGCAATGTCGTTCACCTTCTTGGAGGCGCCATCTTGGGGACTGCAGGGATGGTGGTTGAGCAATTCGCGGGAGGCGGTGATGCCCAGAAGTATAGGGGGTAGCTGAAATCTTCGATGGGAAGTATTACCCAAATTTATAGTTCGACTTAAGGGGAACGTAAGAATACCAATAAGACTTTAGCAATTGAGACGTCACTCGCAATCACACTTGTATATCAATAAACTCACAAAGAAACTGGTCATTTTATAGCAATTGATTCAAAGCAGTAAAGACAAGTAGTAAACAACAACAAATTTCCAGTTTTCACCGGAAGCAGTATTATGCAACTATTAGTGGCTAAAAGCATAGGCATGAGGTAGTAGTGGCGTTTTGTATGAATGATATTGATCATATAATGTAATCCAACTAAGATAGCATTTATCTCTAATTCAGTTGTGTGTAGGTGTGATCCAAATATAGCTATGCACACTAACAAAGAGAATTTGCATAACATCTTTTATCCTGCTTGCCCATTTTACTAGGGCCAACTTGGAACTACAAACAATTACGGTCTATCTTTTTGAATTGCCCGAAACAAAGCATTAAGTTTCATGAACACACATTACCCTTGAACTATCACATATTCTCCTTATTTTTTTCCTATCTATCATCATAGGAATTCGCATGGTCAACATAATAATAAGTAATACACCTTGTAAATAGATACCAACCTCATTGAGAACAAGCAAGTGCGAGTACCCTTGCCCTATGCGAGGGCGCTCCACGATACGAAGGGAGAAAAAGACCACTCCATTCCATTCGATCTGGAAACGAGCTCTGCGTCGATCTGAGGTGTTCATTTGTCAAACAAAACCGCCGACGAAAACCCTAGAGTTCCTGCTCGCTCGGCTGCCCGCTCGTGCCTCCTGTCTTCCCTTCCTCGGAAGGAGAGGCTCAACCCGTGTCTAGCACATCCCGGCGGCGCTGCAGGTAGGCTCCTCATCCTCCGTGCTTCCTCCTCCTCCCTGGTACTCTTCCTATTTGCCTTCCTCTGTAATTTCTACCCTAGCTCGCCCCTCTGATGCAGCCTTCCCTAAACTTTGATCGACGGGGCCGCCACCATCTCATCTCCTCTTCCAGAAGGCGGGAGTAGCAGTGAAGACCACCATGGGATGCTACTCTGTCGGTGACGGTATGTTTTCTTCTCCTCTTTCCTCAATCTCTTCACATCTTCATCCTCCTTACATACCTCCCCTTGATGTGCTCATAATTTTGGTATCTTCGCCCCAGGTCATGGATCATCTTCCTTCTTATCCCCACCAAAATTTCGTTTATCTTTTGGACGCCAGAAATATGGTACTTTTTTTTGTACGATATATTTTCTTTTAATATTGTGCTTGATGAAATTATGAAATGATTTTAATTTTTGCTGTACCTCTATATGATTGAAAAATATACTGGCTTATGGTTAATGATAACGTATACTGCTTGATGAAATTACAAAAATTTGGATTGTTAATCTTTTGGCGGTAAAGAAACTAAGATGCATATTTTTTGGACAGACTTTTCAGTATGTAATTAGCTTTCAAATATTTAATTACTTCAGTAATAAGATATTTTAATCTTAAAATTCAATACGAGATTTACATGAAAGACAATTGCTCATGGTTCAGGATAAACATTGTTTGCTACTTGGCATAGGTATACTCTTTTCTGTTTAAAGTATATACCTTAAGGTCTGATTCAAATAGAGGTTCCGGTTTGGGTTTGCACTTTGCTCCGTGTTAATAGTTCTGTTATTTTGCATCAGGTATTAATTTCTATGGAAGACATCAGTTTTACATCCGAGTTATTCGTTTGAATGCAATGTTTATCTCATTCACTAGGCTGAAGGATGTTCGCCACACCTTAAAAGCAGGTCAATGATGTTTAAATTGCCTTTCTAAATTGGCTTTCACATGTTTGGCAGCATGGCACCATAGGAATTAGTCCTCAACCAAGGTATTTTACCTATTCCCCTCTGTGTATAGTGATTTTGTGGTGGTTTTTTGCCACCATCGGAGCTATGACTGCGCATGACGCAATTGAAATTCTGTGATCGATGTCCTTTGATAGGGGTTTTTTAAAGATTTTTTCTTGCTGCCCTTTTATCATTTGAGGATATGAAATACTTCTGCATAGTTTGAATAAGGAATTTGATATATGAAATTCCTTTCTCCCATGAGAAATTTTGATGTACTTACTCATTTCGTAGTTCCTTCCAATATAAACCGAGGCTTTATATTTTTCTTGAGTTACAGACTTGTCTGACCTATGACGACAACAATGTTCAACGATGACTTTTTCAGTTTTTTTCAAGTATCTTGGACATGCAGATCATCATCTGTAAAGATTAGCATTTGTAATAATGTGTTTGGAATGCATCCTCTCTCACTAATAATACCTAATAATTTACAGACTCGGAATATTTACTCGCGTGAGTACTGAGGAGCACAACTCGGGTCATGCGTGAGAATTAGGAGGGTATCGGTCATCTCCAACTTTGGATGGTTCCCAATGTGGTAAAGCTTATTCCTTTCCTAAAGCTTATTCATTGTTATGCATATTTATTTAACTTACCTTTCATCAGATTAAGGCGATTAACATAATCAAATATGGAAAGGTTAGCAATTACAAAAGGTTCATCTAGATAATTCAATCTCCTTACTATTTATCCAGACAACCATATAGTAATGTTTTATTTTACCTTTGTATAAATCCCCCTGCATAGTTTATATGACCAATGTGGGCTTAATTTTATTTGGTGCTAATTGTAAACCAGTATGTAAGTAAGCTTTACATCAGTGTTTTCAAAATACACCGGCGATTGAAAGCAAAGGGTGGATGCAGCTGGTGTTTGTGGCAGCGTGGCCTGGTAGGTGCCACCATGTTTCTCTCCTGCAGCTTTCTACTCTGATCATGTCCCATATCTTTGGGTGTGTACAGTCGATTACCACTGCCCACCTCCGCTTGCTTCGTCTGTTCAATTATTTCAGCTTTGTCGCAGTTGCGACTTTCAGCTCTCTATGTTGCGTTTGGATGACGAACGGTTTAAACTGATGATGTTGTTGGCACAGATCGTCTTGGTGTCCAGAGGGAGAAAGTTTGCATGGAAGGGAGCCAAGAGGTAGGACGGTGCACAAACTTGTTGAAACTTCCTACTTTGTAATGGATTGCATTTAGACGACGTGGATGTTTGATCTTGATCTCATCTTATAATGTTGTTGTCATTCTTGTTTGTCGCAGCACAAGACACTAGACGCCAAGTTCACAGATAAGATACTTTTCATTGTCGAGGCAAAATGAATTATCTCGTATCTCATACATGCTTCTATGGTATTGGTTTATCTAATGCTTATAGCATACTTTGTTGGAGGAAAAAGAAAGTCTGTTTTCATAGAGATTGTATTTTACTGTAACAATATTTTTTCGTTGGCTTACAATGGCTTATTCTCTGAATTGGTTTTACAGGTAGGAAGAAGGTCAATTGTTAATTGACAGCTAATAGCAGACAAAAATAATTTATCATAAATTTCTTCGAAGGTCTTGAATCTTACTCAACAGGTTCGATCTCCCTATGTCAGTCAAAGGGGTAAATGTATTTGGCGGTCCACATCTTTTGCAAAGCTTCCATATGAGGTTTGGAAACAAGCTCAGCCTCATTTGTGTAATTTTTTGTAATTCACCACAAGATATCAATGCATGCTTATATATCTTGTATAATGTGATAGAAAATCACGATTGTTTTGTGGCCAAAAGTAGTGATAGAATATTGATGGCGTGTAACTCACACGTTCGTTGGGGAACCCCAAGAGGAAGGTATGATGCGCACAGTAGCAAGTTTTCCCTCAGAAAGAAACCAAGGTTTAATCGAACCAGGAGGAGCCAAGAAGCACGTTGAAGGTTGATGGTCGCGAAATGTGATGCGGCGCAACACCAGGGATTCCGGCGCCAACTAGGAACCTGCACAACACAACCAAAGTACTTTGCCCCAACGAAACAGTGAGGTTGTCAATCTCACCGGCTTGCTGTAACAAAGGATTAAACGTATCGAGTGGAAGATGTTTGCAAAGAAAACAGTAAAACAAGTAGATTGTATGCTATGGAAAGAATAGGACCGGGGTCCACAGTTCACTAGAGGTGTCTCTCCCATAAGATAAAGCATGTTGGGTGAACAAATTACAGTCGGGCAATTGACAAATAGAGAAAGGCATAACAATGCATATACATGACATGGTAAATATAGTGAGATTTAATTGGGCATTACGACAAAGTACATAGACCGCCATCCAACTGCATCTATGCCTAAAAAGTCCACCTTCAGGTTATCGTCCGAACCCCCTCCAGTATTAAGTTGCAAAGCAACAGACAATTGCATTAAGTATGGTGCGTAATGTAATCAATAACTACATCCTTAGACATAGCATCAATGTTTTATCCCTAGTGGCAACAGCACATCACAACCTTAGAACTTTCATCACTTGTCCCGGTATCAATGAAGGCATGAACCCACTATCGAGCATAATTACTCCCTCTTGGAGTTAAGAGTAAAAACTTGGCCAGAGCCTCTACTAGAAACGGAGAGCATGCAAGATCATAAACAACACATGAACAATAGATTGATAATCACCATAATCATAGTACTCTCTATCCATCGGATCCCGACAAACACAACATATAGAATTACATATAGATGATCTTGATCATGTTAGGCAGCTCACAAGATCTAACAATGAAGCACAACAAGGAGAAGACGACCATCTAGCTACTGCTATGGACCCATGGTCCAGGGGTGAACTACTCACTCATCACTCCGGAGGCGATCATGGCGATGAAGAGTCCTCCGGGAGATGAATCCCCTCTCCCAGCAGGTGCCGGAGGCGATCTCCGTAATCCCCCGAGATGGGATTCGCGGCGGCGGCGTCTCTCGTAAGGTTTTCCGTATCGTGGCTCTCGGTGACTGGGGGTTTCGCGACGGAGGCTTTAAGTAGGCGGAAGGTCAACGCGAGGGGCCACACGAGGGCCCAGGGGGCGGGGCCGCGCGGCCAAGCCCTAGGCCGCCCGCCACCCCCGGCTGCCTCGTGGCCCCACTTCGTTAGGTCTTCGGTCTTACGGAAGCTTCGTGCAAAAATAGGACCCCGGGCGAAAGTTTCGTCCAATTCCGAGAATATTTCTTTACTAGGATTTCTGAAACCAAAACAGCAGAAACAAAGAATCGGCTCTTCGGCATCTTGTTAATAGGTTAGTTCCAGAAAATGCATAAATATGACATATAATGTGCATAAAACATGTAGGTATCATCAATAAAGTAGCATGGAACATAAGAAATTATCGATACGTTGGAGACGTATCAGCATCCCCAAGCTTAGTTCTGCTCGTCCCGAGCAGGTAAAACGATAACAAAGATAATTTCTGAAGTGACATGCCATCATAATCTTGATCATACTATTTGTAAACATATGTAATGAATGCAGCGATCAAAGCAATAGTAATGACATGAGTAAACAACTGAATCATATAGCAAAGACTTTTCATGAATAGTACTTCAAGACAAGCATCAATAAGTCTTGCATAAGAGTTAACTCGTAAAGCAATAAATCAAAGTAAAGGTGTTGAAGCAACACATAGGAAGATTAAGTTTCAGCGGTTGCTTTCAACTTGTAACATGTATATCTCATGGATATTGTCAACATAAAGTAATATAACAAGTGCAATATGCAAGTATGTAGGAATCAATGCACAGTTCACACAAGTGTTTGCTTCTTAAGGTGGAAGGAGATAGGTAAACTGACTCAACAATAAAAGTAAAAGAATGGTCCTTCGCAGAGGAAAGCATCGATTGCTGTATTTGTGCTAGAGCTTTTATTTTGAAAACATGAAACAATTTTGTCAACGGTAGTAATAAAGCATATGAGTTATGAAAATTATATCTTACAAGTTGCAAGTCTCACGCATAGTATACTAATAGTGCCCGCACCTCGTCCTACTTAACTTGGTCTACCGGATCTTTGCATGCCATGTTTCAACCAAGTGTCACAAAGGGGTACCTCCATGCCTTTGTACAAAGGTCCAAGGAGAATGCTCGCATTTCGGATTTCTCGCTTTTGATTATTCTCAACTTAGACATCCATACCGGGACAACATGGACAACAGATAATGGACTCCTCTTAAATGCATAAGCATGTAGCAAAGTTATTATTCTCATATGAGATTGAGGATATAGGTCCAAAACTGAAACTTCCACCATGATTCATGGCTTTAGTTAGCGGCCCAATGTTCTTCTCTAACAATTTTGCATGCTCCAACCACTAAAATGATAGACCTTCAGACAAGACGGACATGCATAGCAACTCACATGATATTCAACAATAGTTGATGGCGTTCCCTAAACATGGTTATCGCACAACAAGCAACTTAATAAAATATAAAGTGCATAAGTACATATTCAATACTACGATAGTTTTTAAGGCTATTTTGTCCCATGAGCTATATATTGCAAAGGTGAATGATGGAATTTTAAAGGTAGCACTCAAGCAATTTACTTTGGAATGGCGGGTAAATACCATGTAGTAGGTAGGTATGGTGGACACAAATGGCATAGTAGTTGGCTCAAGGATTTTGGATGCATGAGAAGTATTCCCTCTCGATACAAGGTTTAGGCTAGCAAGGTTATTTGAAGCAAACTCAAGGATGAACAAGTGCAGCAAGACTCACATAAAAGACATATTGTAAACATTATAAGACTCTACACTGTCTTCCTTGTTGTTCAAAACTCAATACTAGATATTATCTAGACCTTAGAGAAACCAAATATGCAAATCAAATTTTAGCAAGCTCTATGTATTTCTTCATTAATGGGTGCAAAGCATATGATGCAAGAGCTTAAACATGAGCACAACAATTGCCAAGTATCACATTATCCAAGACATTTTTAGAATCACTACATGTAGCATTTTCCAATTCCAACCATATAACAATTTAACGAAGAAGAAACTTCGCCTTGAACATTATGAGTAAAGCCTAAGGACACATGTGTCCATATGCAACAGCGGAGCGTGTCTCTCTCCCACAAAGTGAATGCTAGGATCCATTTTATTCAAACAAAAACAAAAACAAAAACAAACCGACGCTCCAAGTAAAGAACACCAGATGTGGTGAATAAAAATATAGTTTCAGGGGAGGAACCTCGATGATGTTGTCGATGAAGAAGGGGATGCCTTGGGCATCCCCAAGCTTAGACGCTTGAGTCTTCTTAAAATATGCAGGGATGAACCACGGGGGCATCCCCAAGCTTAGAGCTTTCACTCCTCTTGATCTTAGTATATCATTCTCCTCTCTTGACCCTTGAAAACTTCCTTCACACCAAACTTCAAGCAAACTCATTAGAGGGTTAGTGCATCATTAATAATTCACACATTCAGAGGTGACACAATCATTATTTTCACTTCTGGACATTGCATAATGCTACTGGACATTAATGGATCAAAGAAATAAATCCAACATAGCAAAAGAGGCAATGCGAAATAAAAGGCAGAATCTGTCAAAAACAGAACAGTCCGTAAAGACGAATTTATAAATGGCACCAGACTTGCTCAAATGGAAAAACTCAAAACTAATGAAAGTTGCGTACATATCTGAGGATCACGCTCGTAAATTGGCAGATTTTTTCGAATTTTCTACAGAGAATTATGCCCAGATTCGTGACAGACAGCAATGCTGTTTCTGCGCAGCAATCCCAAATATAACATCAACTTTGACATAGAAACTTTACTTGGCACAAAAACTTGATAAGGAGAGGTTGCTACAGTAGTAAACAACTTCCAAGACTCAATAAAACAAAAAATTGCTGTAGGTAAAAACATGGATTGTCTCCCATAAGCGCTTTTCTTTAACGCCTTTCAGCTAGGCGCAGAAAGTGCAAATCAAGTAACATCGAGAGTAGAAGCATCAACATTATTATTCTTCATGCAAACACAACTTGTTGCAGGGGGTACTTTAGGTGTTCCATTATCTAGATTTTCTATGGTAGTGCTAGGGGTTTTAGCAATTTTAGGCCTATAATAATTCTTTTGTTTAGGCACCTTAGAGGCGTACATGAATTTTTGCTCTTTACCCACATAAGCTTTCTCATTATACTTGAGAGAAGAAAAGGTTGAACCCAAGGTTCCCATAGCTTTTTCAAGTTCATCAATCCTATTGGTTTGATTGTCATGGACAACACAAGTTCCTAGGATACTAATTCTTTCATCAATTCCTCCTAAGGATTTATCAAGTTCATAAGTTTTGTCAAATAACATTCCCAATTTAGCTTCAACACTTGGAAAATTTTTCTCTATGGTTTCCAATTTTTTCATAACATCTTCAAGAGAGATTTCAATTTTAACTTCATTAACAGGTGGTATTCCAACTAGACTCTCAATGATGCAACTAGCTTCTAAAGCGGGAGTACCTAGGAAATTACCTCCTGAAAGAGTATCAAGAACATATCTATTCCAACTAGACAAACCAACATAAAAGTTCCTAAGAAGGATAGTGGTGGAGTGTTTCTTAATGCACCTTTGATGAGCATTACTAATTCTATACCAAGCATCTTTAAAACTTTCTCCACCCTGTTGCTTAAAAGAACGAACTTCAACTTCAGGATTACTCATGATAACAGCAATAAAGTAAACTAGGCAAATAAAGTAAAGACAAGTAACTAATTTTTTTGTGTTTTTGATATAGAGAGCAAGACAGTAAATAAAGTAAAACTAGCAACTAATTTTTTTTGTGTTTTGATTTAGTGCAGCAAACAAAGTAGTAAATAAAATAAAGCAAGACAAAAACAAAGTAAAGAGATTGAGAAGTGGAGACTCCCCTTGCAGCGTGTCTTGATCTCCCACTGAGCAACTACGCGCGTAAAAAGAGCTTGAAGGCGTGGCACGCACACGGTCGTTGGGGAACCCCAAGAGGAAGGTTTGATGCGCACAGTAGCAAGATTTCCCTCGAGAAAAGAAACCAAGGTTTAATCGAACCAGGAGGAGCCAAGAAGCACGTTGAAGGTTGATGGTCGCGAAATGTGATGCGGCGCAACACCAGGGATTCCGGCGCCAACTAGGAACCTGCACAACACAACCAAAGTACTTTGCCCCAACGAAACAGTGAGGTTGTCAATCTCACCGGCTTGCTGTAACAAAGGATTAAACGTATCGAGTGGAAGATGTTTGCAAAGAAAACAGTAAAACAAGTAGATTGTATGCTATGGAAAGAATAGGACCGGGGTCCACAGTTCACTAGAGGTGTCTCTCCCATAAGATAAAGCATGTTGGGTGAACAAATTACAGTCGGGCAATTGACAAATAGAGAAAGGCATAACAATGCATATACATGACATGGTAAATATAGTGAGATTTAATTGGGCATTACGACAAAGTACATAGACCGCCATCCAACTGCATCTATGCCTAAAAAGTCCACCTTCAGGTTATCGTCCGAACCCCCTCCAGTAAAAAGTTGCAAAGCAACAGACAATTGCATTAAGTATGGTGCGTAATGTAATCAATAACTACATCCTTAGACATAGCATCAATGTTTTATCCCTAGTGGCAACAGCACATCACAACCTTAGAACTTTCTGTCACTGTCCCAGGTATCAATGAAGGCATGAACCCACTATCGAGCATAATTACTCCCTCTTGGAGTTAAGAGTAAAAACTTGGCCAGAGCCTCTACTAGAAACGGAGAGCATGCAAGATCATAAACAACACATGAACAATAGATTGATAATCACCATAATCATAGTACTCTCTATCCATCGGATCCCGACAAACACAACATATAGAATTACATATAGATGATCTTGATCATGTTAGGCAGCTCACAAGATCTAACAATGAAGCACAACAAGGAGAAGACGACCATCTAGCTACTGCTATGGACCCATGGTCCAGGGGTGAACTACTCACTCATCACTCCGGAGGCGATCATGGCGATGAAGAGTCCTCCGGGAGATGAATCCCCTCTCCGGCAGGGTGCCGGAGGCGATCTCAGTAATCCCCGAGATGGGATTCGCGGCGGCGGCGTCTCTGTAAGGTTTTCCGTATCGTGGCTCTCACCGGGGTTTCGCGACGGAGGCTTTAAGTAGGCGGAAGGTCAACGCGAGGGGCCACACGAGGGCCCAGGGGGCGGGCCGCGCGGCCAAGCCCTAGGCCGCGCCGGCCACCCCTGGCTGCCTCGTGGCCCCACTTCGTTAGGTCTTCGGTCTTCTGGAAGCTTCGTGCAAAAATAGGACCCTGGGCGAAAGTTTCGTCCAATTCCGAGAATATTTCTTTACTAGGATTTCTGAAACCAAAAACAGCAGAAACAAAGAATCGGCTCTTCGGCATCTTGTTAATAGGTTAGTTCCAGAAAATGCATAAATATGACATATAATGTGCATAAAACATGTAGGTATCATCAATAAAGTAGCATGGAACATAAGAAATTATCGATACGTTGGAGACGTATCAAATATCATCTTTTGACTTAGTACTAAATGAATAGAGCTCCATTCTACCAGAGGAAAGTGTAATCTTTGGTGACTGGCAACATGTCGGTTGTTAGTTTGCTTCACGGTTAATTATTTCTTAGAAAAACATCAATTTCTACTTTTGAAAAGGGTAGAGACATATTTGAGTTTGATGCTTGCAGTTATAGACTTATAATTATTAATTTTATTTCGGTCTTTATAGTTTCTCTGACCATCCAAAATATGAATGTTTATTTATCTAAATAAGTGTAGACCGAGAGTAGTAGAGATGAGTAGAGGACACTACTGTCCTGAGCATCTATACTGAATTACACACCTAAATATGTTGTAATGTCCAAATATTCAACGGGCATGGCATCAGGCATGTTCTTGCTCCATCATTTAACTGATCAAAACTGATTGTTGATTCTTTTGTGAGGGGAATTTTCATAGTATAATTTGTCATCCATGCCTTTCACATAGTGCCTTTATGGAGTACCGTGTGTCACCCTTATGCAAGTTGGATCCTTGTGGCTAAAGAATTGCCCTATTCTGGCACTGCTCTATTTTTCTATGTTGTATGAGCTTGTGTTATTAGCCACTTCTCCTTCCAAATATCCACACTTAATTGTTCTAATATTCTGGTGAACATGTATTTGCTACTCTGATTGCTAAGTTATGCTTATCGACAAAGAGGACGTGAAGATGAACACTCGAGAGGAGGGGGGCTCCGCTGGTGAGGGCTTGCTTGACACAAGCAGACCTGCTACTCGAAGTATGTAGTTGTAACATCTGTGGCCGTTTTGGCTGCTGCCCTCCAATACCTAATGTTCAAAGAATATGCCAGGGCCTCATGACAATGTAATCGTGAAGTATCTTGTGTTTCGTTCTTTTTCTTTTTGGTGTTTCTTGTTTTTAGTTATGCTTGTGAGTAAGCAATTTTGGGGGTTCTATGTATATTTCGTGCAAGAGTTGTCAATGTTTCCACCTGAATTTGTTGCCAAATACTGATTCACTGGTTTGGGATTTCTGAACACCTCATCATAGAGAAAACGGAACGACAAATGAGTGGAAATAATTACAAGTTTTGTTTTACTGTGTACGGTTGTGGTTTGTCGCCTTTAATTAATATTGGGACACTTCTGCAAGAGAAGCCACCTTATAATTGGGAAAGATTTGGACGTAGAGGACAAGCAACGGAGGCGCCCCATGGGGCACCCCAACCACTAGTATATATGATAAAGCAATATAGGTTCAGTTCTGAGATCATGTCACTCGGGACCTAGCTAGTAACAAGCATTAAACATAGTAAAGGTGTACCAACACTCATACATGAATATCCTCAAGACAAACACATCAAATCTCGGTACATATAGATGATTACATGATCAATGTCATTCAAACCCCATCCATCTCTTAATCCTACAGAGAACTACTCACTCATGGTGATGGAGAGTGAGCCCACGGTTTTTGGTGATGACGTTGGTGGCGGTGATGATGAAGAATCCCTCGAAATCCCACTCTCCGGGGTGGAGAGCAGGATCAATCTGACCCCTGAAACGAAGATCGTGGTCTCGGCGATGCTCTGTTTCGCGAAACGCTTCGTGCCTCTAGTAGGGTAGGTTTTTAGGGTATATAAGGCACCACGCAAAGGGGGAGATGAGAAGATGCTCGAGGGCCAAAAGGGCCCTGGTGGCGCGCCCAGGACAGGGGGCGCGCCACCTGTGCTCTTTTGCGCCTCGTGGTCCCTCTCATCTAGTCCAAAGCTCGAGGTCACTTCTTTTGGTGAGAAACTTCCGTGGTATTTTCCCCGATTTTATGTCCTGCAAAAACAGACAGAAAAAATACTTTTGCCAAAAACAACGTTATATAGATTCAACAGTTTTATCCAAGTATGGTGAGATTCTATAGCGAATCTTCGAGCAAAGTGCTTGAAAAAAGTAGATACATTTGAGATGTATCAAATCCCCCAAGCTTAGTTCGTTGTTTGTCCTCAAACAACTCAAATGTAGTGCAGAAGCGATAAAAGACTTTGACAAGAACTTTGCTCTATGCATGCATAATCAATTTAATATGGCAAGTATTTGATACATAGCTTCGTCAATGAATGGCAAAGGGTTACTAAATATTCACTATGTTGATGTTCCTCTATCTAGGTATAGTGTAAAAGAGATAGTATATGGCAACACTACCTGGACATGATTAATTGATAGTAGCAACAAGAAAAATTCTCTCATCGCATTTGATTGAATCATTAGCAAGGTTTTTGAGACCTTTGATTCCTTTAATTGCTGACTAGTAATTTCAATATGCTTGCATTGCAAACCAAATAATGTGAGGATGTCGTATCCTTCCGGTCCTTTAACATTTAAACTCTCATAGAAGACTCATACATGAGTAAGTACCTAGTATCTTTAGTTGACCATAGGATAGAGTGGAAGTGGATTAGGTGTTCACTACTTAGCTTTAACACCTTATGAGTGGCAGGAGTTCTTCCCCTTTGGAGCATCATAGCATTTCTTTGGTTTGGCTTCGGGCACTTCTTAGTTTTAGCCCTTTCTTTGGCGTCATCATACAAACCGACTCATTGATTTATATCTCTTCTTATCTTTTCTCTTTCTTTCTCTTTCTCTTTCTCTTTCTTTTATTTTCCTTTTTTTCTAAGTGGTGGATCATTGCTTCAAAGGCTATTTGATGTTGCTGGGACTCTAAGTGCAGAGTGTTGCGACAACAAAGTATTTTCCCCACAAGGGTGACTCGAGGGTTTAAATCGAACTCTCAGGGAACTGAGCAAAGAGTATTTTCTTCTCTCTTCTTCTAGCAATCCTGCAAAGTAAATAAAAGCCTTGTATCCCCAACTCCACCGTGTGGTTATCAAGCACAAGGTTTCGTATAAGTAAATAAAACACAAGTAAAAATAAAGCGAGTAAAACTAGATAAAATATAGTAACTAAGTAAAAACTGTAAAGGGGTTGATTGTTTTTGGTGTTTTGGATGCAAATAAGAAAAGTAAATTTTTTATTTTCGGATTAAAATAGTGCAACAAATAGAAAACAAGATTAAATCAAGTTAACAGTGTTTCTTCTGATAAAAAGTGGACCGGGGTTCATGGGTTCACTTGACTATTCTCTCTTTTAAGTTGTAGCTAGTGGACAAAGTAATTCATCAATGAGATATTGATACGTCTCCAACGTATCGATAATTTCTTATGTTCCATGCTACTTTATTGATGATACCTACATGTTTTATGCACATTATATGTCGTATTTACGCATTTTCTGGAACTAACCTATTAACAAGATGCCGAAGAGCCGATTCTTTGTTTTCTGCTGTTTTTGGTTTCAGAAATCCTAGTAAGGAAATATTCTCGGAATTGGACGAAATCACCGCCCAGGGTCCTATTTTTGCACGAAGCTTCCAGAAGACCGAAGGGGAGTCGAAGTGGGGCCACGAGGTGGCCAGGTGATAGGGCGGCGCGGCCTGTGCCCCGGCCGCGCCACCTGTCCCTCGGGCCCTCGTGCCGCCTCTTGACCTGCCCTTTCGCCTACTTATAGCCTCCGTCGCGAAACCCCCAGTACCGAGAGCCACGATACGGAAAACCTTCCAGAGACGCCGCCGCGAATCCCATCTCGGGGGATTCAGGAGATCGCCTCCGGCACCCTGCCGGAGAGGGGATTCATCTCCCGGAGGACTCTTCATCGCCATGATCGCCTCCGGAGTGATGAGTGAGTAGTTCACCCCTGGACTATGGGTCCATAGCAGTAGCTAGATGGTCGTCTTCTCCTAATTGTGCTTCATTGTTGGATCTTGTGAGCTGCCTAACATGATCAAGATCATCTATCTGTAATACTATATGTTGTGTTTGTCGGGATCCGATGGATAGAGAATACTATGTTATGGTGATTATCAATCTATTGTTTATGTGTTGTTTATGATCTTGCATGCTCTCCGTTATTAGTAGAGGCTCTGGCCAAGTTTTTTCTCTTAACTCCAAGAGGGAGTATTTATGCTCGATAGTGGGTTCATGCCTTCATTGACAACTGGGACAATGTGAGAAAGTTCTAAGGTTGTGATGTCTCGTTGCCACTAGGGATAAAACATTGATTCTATGTCTAAGGATGTAGTTGTCGATTACATTACGCACCATACTTAATGCAATTGTCTGTTGCTTTGCAACTTAATACTGAATGGGGTTCGGATGATAACCTGAAGGTGGACTTTTTAGGCATAGATGTAGTTGGATGGCGGTCTATGTACTTTGTCGTAATGCCCGGATTAAATCTCACTATATTTATCATATCATGTATATGCATTGTTATGCCCTTCTCTATTTGTCAATTGCCCGACTGTAATTTGTTCACCCAACATGCTTTTATCTTATGGGAGAGACACCTCTAGTGAACTGTGGACCCCGGTCCTATTCTTTACATAGCATACAATCTACTGCAATACTTGTTTTACTGTTTTCTTGCAAACAATCATCTTCCACACAATACGGTTAATCCTTTGTTACAGCAAGCCGGTGAGATTGACAACCTCATCAAGCTTTCGTTGGGGCAAAGTACTTGGATTGTCTTGTGCGAGTTCCACGTTGGCGCTTAGGAATCCCCATTGTTGCGCCGCATCACATTTCGCCACCATCAACCTTCAACGTGCTTCTTGGCTCCTCCTGGTTCGATAAACCTTGGTTTCTTTCTGAGGGAAAACTTGCTGCTGTGCGCATCATACCTTCCTCTTGGGGTTCCCAACGAACGTGTGAGTTACACGCCATCAAGCTCTTTTTTCTGGGCGCTCGTTGCCGGAGATCAAGACACGCTGCAAGGGGAGTCTCCACTTCTCAATCTCTTTACTTTGTTTTTGTCTTGCTTTATTTACTACTTTGTTTGCTGCACGTAAACAAAACACACAAAAATTAGTTGCTAGTTTTACTTTATTTACTGTCTTGCTCTCTATATCAAAAACACAAAAAAATTTAGTTACTTGTCCTTACTTTATTTGCCTAGTTTACTTTATTGCTACTAAAATGAGTAATCCTGAAGTTGAAGTTCGTTCTTTTAAGCAACAAGGTGGAGAAAGTTTTAAAGATGCTTGATACAGAATTAGTAATGCTCATCATAGGTGCATTAAGAAACACTCCACCACTATCCTTCTTAGGAACTTTTATGTTGGTTTATCTAGTTGGAATAGGTATGTTCTTGATGCTCTTTCGGGAGGTAATTTCCTAGGTACTCCCGCCTTAGAAGCTAGTTGCATCATTGAGAGCCTAGTTGGAATACCACCTGTTAATGAAGTTAAAATTGAAATCTCTCTTGAGGATGTTATGAAAAAATTGGAAACCATAGAGAAAAATTTTCCAAGTATTGAAACTAAATTGGAAATGTTATTGGATAAAACTGATGAACTTGATAAATCCCTAGGAGGAATTGATGAAAGAATTAGTGTCCTAGGAACTTGTGTTGTTCACGATAATCAAACCAATAGGATTGATGAACTTGAAAAGGCTATGGGAACCTTGGGTTCAACCTTTTCTTCTCTCAAGTATAATGAGAAAGCTTATGTGGGTAAAGAGCAAAAATTTATGTATGTCTCTAAAGTGCCTAAACAAAAGAATTATTATAGGCCTAAAATTGCTAAAACCCCTAGCACCACCATAGAAAATTTAGATAATGGAGCACCTAAAGTACCCTCTGCAACAAGTTGTGTTTGCATGAAAAATAATGATGTTGATGCTTCTACTCTCGATGTTACTTGATTTGCACTTTCTGCGCCTAGCTGAAAGGCGTTAAAGAAAAGCGCTTATGGGAGACAACCCATGTTTTTACTACAGTACTTTGTTTTATATTTGAGTCTTGGAAGTTGTTTACTACTGTAGCAACCTCTCCTTATCATGTTTTTGTGCCAAGTAAAGTTTCTATGTCAAAGTTGATGTTATATTTGGGATCGCTGCGCAAAAACAGCATTGCTGTCTGTCACGAATCTGGGCACAAGTCTCTGTAGAAAATTCGAAAAAATCTGCCAATTTACGAGCGTGATCCTCAGATATGTACGCAACTTTCATTAGTTTTGAGTTTTTCCATTTGAGCAAGTCTGGTGCCACTTCAAAATTCGTCTTTACGGACTGTTCTGTTTTTGACAGATTCTGCCTTTTATTTCGCATTGCCTCTTTTGCTATGTTGGATGAATTTCTTTGATCCATTAATGTCCAGTAGCTTTATGCAATGTCCAGAAGTGTAAAGAATGATTGTGTCACCTCTGAATATGTGAATTATTAATTGTGCACTAACCCTCTAATGAGTTTGCTTGAAGTTTGGTGTGAAGGAAGTTTTCAAGGGTCAAGAGAGGAGTATGATATACTATGATCAAGAGGAGTGAAAGCTCTAAGCTTGGTGATGCCCCCGTGGTTCACCCCTGCATATTTTAAGAAGACTCAAGCGTCTAAGCTTGGGGATGCCCAAGGCATCCCCTTCTTAATCGACAACATCATCAGGTTCTTCCCCTGAAACTATATTTTTATTCAATCACATCTTGTGTTCTTTACTTGGAGCGTCGGTTTGTTTTTGTTTTTGTTTTTGTTTGAATAAAATGGATCCTAGCATTCACTTTGTGGGAGAGAGACACGCTCCGCTGTTGCATATGGACAAATATGTCCTTAGGCTTTACTCATAATGTTCAAGGCGAAGTTTCTTCTTCGTTAAATTGTTATATGGTTGCAATTGGAAAAAGCTACATGTAGTAATTCTAAAATGTCTTGGATAATGTGATACTTGGCAATTGTTGTGCTCATGTTTAAGCTCTTGCATCATATGCTTTGCACCCATTAATGAAGAAATACATAGAGCTTGCTAAAATTTGATTTGCATATTTGGTCTCTCTAAGGTCTAGATAATATCTAGTATTGAGTTTTGAACAACAAGGAAGACGGTGTAGAGTCTTATAATGTTTACAATATGTCTTTTATGTGAGTTTTGCTGCACCGGTTCATCCTTGAGTTTGCTTCAAATAACCTTGCTAGCCTAAACCTTGTATCGAGAGGGAATACTTCTCATGCATCCAAAATCCTTGAGCCAACTACTATGCCATTTGTGTCCACCATACCTACCTACTACATGGTATTTCTCCGCCATTCCAAAGTAAATTGCTTGAGTGCTACCTTTAAAATTCCATCATTCACCTTTGCAATATATAGCTCATGGGACAAAATAGCCTTAAAAACTATCGTAGTATTGAATATGTACTTATGCACTTTATCTTTTATTAAGTTGCTTGTTGTGCGATAACCATGCTTCTGGGGAACGCCATCAACTATTGTTGAATATCATGTGAGTTGCTATGCATGTCCGTCTTGTCTGAAGGATCTATCACCTTAATGATTGGAGCATGCAAATTGTTAGAGAAGAACATTGGGCCGCTAACTAAAGCCATGAATCATGGTTGAAGTTTCAGTTTTGGACATATATCCTCAATCTCATATGAGAATAATAATTGTTGCTACATGCTTATGCATTTAAGAGGAGTCCATTATCTGTTGTCCATGTTGTCCCGGTATGGATGTCTAAGTTGAGAATAATCAAAAGCGAGAAATCCAAAATGCGAGCTTTCTCCTTAGACCTTTGTACAGGCGGCATGGAGGTACCCCTTTGTGACACTTGGTTGAAACATGGCATTGCGAAGATCCGGTAGTCCAAGCTAAGTAGGACAAGGTGCGGGCACTATTAGTACACTATGCATGAGGCTTGCAACTTGTAAGATATAATTTACATAACTCATATGCTTTATTACTACCGTTGACAAAATTGTTTCATGTTTTCAAAATAAAAGCTCTAGCACAAATACAGCAATCGATGCTTTCCTCTTTGAAGGACCATTCTTTTACTTTTATTGTTGAGTCAGTTTACCTATCTCCCTCCACCTTAAGAAGCAAACACTTGTGTGAACTGTGCATTGATTCCTACATACTTGCATATTGCACTTGTTATATTACTTTATGTTGACAATATCCATGAGATATACATGTTATAAGTTGAAAGCAACCGCTGAAACTTAATCTTCCTTTGTGTTGCTTCAATACCTTTACTTTGATTTATTGCTTTATGAGTTAACTCTTATGCAAGACTTATTGATGCTTGTCTTGAAGTACTATTCATGAAAAGTCTTTGCTTTATGATTCACTTGTTTACTCATGTCATTACCATTGTTTTGATCGCTGCATCCATTACATATGTTTACAAATAGTATGATCAAGATTATGATGGCATGTCACTTCAGAAATTATCTTTGTTATCGTTTTACCTGCTCGGGACGAAGCAACTAAGCTTGGGGATGCCGATACGTATCCAACGTATCGATAATTTCTTATGTTCCATGCTACTTTATTGATGATACCTACATGTTTTATGCACATTATATGTCGTATTTACGCATTTTATGGAACTAACCTATTAACAAGATGCCGAAGAGCCAGTTGCTGTTTTCTGCTGTTTTTGGTTTCAGAAATCCTAGTAAGGAAATATTCTCGGAATTGGACGAAATCACCGCCCAGGGTCCTATTTTTGCACGAAGCTTCCAGAAGACCGAAGGGGAGTCGAAGTGGGGCCACGAGGTGGCCAGGTGATAGGGCGGCGCGGCCCAGGCCCTGGCCGCGCCACCCTGTCCCCTAGGCCCCTCGTGCCGCCTCTTGACCTGCCCTTTCGCCTACTTATAGCCTCCGTCGCGAAACCCCCAGTACCGAGAGCCACGATACGGGAAACCTTCCAGAGACGCCGCCACCGCGAATCCCATCTCGGGGGATTCAGGAGATCGCCTCCGGCACCCTGCCGGAGAGGGGATTCATCTCCCGGAGGACTCTTCATCGCCATGATCGCCTCCGGAGTGATGAGTGAGTAGTTCACCCCTGGACTATGGGTCCATAGCAGTAGCTAGATGGTCGTCTTCTCCTAATTGTGCTTCATTGTTGGATCTTGTGAGCTGCCTAACATGATCAAGATCATCTATCTGTAATACTATATGTTGTGTTTGTCGGGATCCGATGGATAGAGAATACTATGTTATGGTGATTATCAATCTATTGTTTATGTGTTGTTTATGATCTTGCATGCTCTCCGTTATTAGTAGAGGCTCTGGCCAAGTTTTTGCTCTTAACTCCAAGAGGGAGTATTTATGCTCGATAGTGGGTTCATGCCTTCATTGACACTGGGACAAGTGAGAAAGTTCTAAGGTTGTGATGTGCTGTTGCCACTAGGGATAAAACATTGATTCTATGTCTAAGGATGTAGTTGTCGATTACATTACGCACCATACTTAATGCAATTGTCTGTTGCTTTGCAACTTAATACTGAATGGGGTTCGGATGATAACCTGAAGGTGGACTTTTTAGGCATAGATGCAGTTGGATGGCGGTCTATGTACTTTGTCGTAATGCCCGGATTAAATCTCACTATATTTATCATATCATGTATATGCATTGTTATGCCCTTCTCTATTTGTCAATTGCCCGACTGTAATTTGTTCACCCAACATGCTTTTATCTTATGGGAGAGACACCTCTAGTGAACTGTGGACCCCGGTCCTATTCTTTACATAGCATACAATCTACTGCAATACTTGTTTTACTGTTTTCTTGCAAACAATCATCTTCCACACAATACGGTTAATCCTTTGTTACAGCAAGCCGGTGAGATTGACAACCTCACTGTTTCGTTGGGGCAAAGTACTTGGGTTGTGTTGTGCAGGTTCCACGTTGGCGCCGGAATCCCTGTTGTTGCGCCGCATCACATTTCGCCACCATCAACCTTCAACGTGCTTCTTGGCTCCTCCTGGTTCGATAAACCTTGGTTTCTTTCGGAGGGAAAACTTGCTGCTGTGCGCATCATACCTTCCTCTTGGGGTTCCCAACGAACGTGTGAGTTACACGCCATCAGATATGAAGATGCAAAATAATAACATGAGTAAGATACGCTTTCATATGGACATCACGTCCTAACATAGAGATGATGCAACACATCTCTCTTATACTTCACAAGAAATGGAATACTCCATGCAATCTTGTATTAAGAATTAACAGAGCACAACCATAAGTACTTTGACATGATGTTTGAATATCAAATATGCTACCTTAAACAAACAAGATTATCACTTTTTTCACGTGACAAACATAGCACATGCATTCACTTTATCCCTAGTGAGGTAGCAAAAGAAAAGGCAAAACCATAATAGATCATGAATTTGTTGTCACTATTCAATCACTAAAACCATGCTACTCCATCTAATACACACATCACCCCACACACACTCTTGCATAGATGTTAGATCATAACAAATACTTAAGAATGGGGTACACGATATGCATCTATCAATACATATTACACATGATACGATCAGATCTCAGAGCACAATATCATAGAATAAGGATCCACCACATAGGTATTACAAATATGACCATAATCATGTAGGGCAGCTCATATGGCACTAAGAACTATGAAGAACATGAGAGAAATAGATCAAGTTACCGCCACAAACTCGTAGTCCAGAGGTGGACTACTCACCCTTAATCATGGTGATGATGACGATGAAGACGTTGGAGAAAGTGGATATACCCTCTGTTGTGGCCTCCATTTTCATGTTACCGTGTTTGTGCGGCGCTCTCCTCCCGAGAACTCTCCAGGGCCATATATTAGTGATTTTTAGATGAAAAAACGTCGGTGGGCGAAAGAATCAGGTCAATTGGACGATCGACGACCGAAAAAGCATGGGTGGCGACCCCTACATGTGTGGGCACACCACCTGCACTCTTTTGGGCCTCAGGCCCATCCAGACCACCTCCAAAGCTCCAGGGTGCTTCTCCGATGAAAAAGTGACGCTCCAAAAATCTCAGATCAATTTGACTCCGTATAGGTCTCTGAAAGTGAAAAATACACAAAACAGAGAATTCCTGTTCTGCAAAGGTATAAACCAAATAAAGAGGATTATTGGTAAATCCTCATGAATCAATGTAAAACATGTTATTATCATCATCATATATATTGCAAATATGTAGAAATTCAATATGATAAAGGACAAAGTTATTGTGTGCATTTTACATGCATCACTAGTGAGATGTTGGTTGGTCAACTAAAGATACTATCAACCGACTTATATGCTTCAACGACGAGGTTCACCATTTAAAAGACTGGACCGTCACACAGACATCAACCTTCATATTGTAAAGACACGTATGAATATTATTCATCATTGAATATGTGTCAAGTTTGCAATAACAAGCATAACGGGATACATATACTTTTATTCAAAGCTACTATCTCTCAATAAAGTATAAGTAGTATTCCTCAATAATATCTCGTTTGCATCATATATAGCAAGGAGAACACAAAGATAGTAAATATCTAATGTCACTTTCCCAAGTATTGATGAAACTATGCACAAGTATTTGCTATCATTAAATTCCATACATCAACTTTTATAATCTAAATGGGTAAAACTTGGTACCTTATTTTAGAAACCGGAGAGTAACCTGAAAAGAAACTACCTTGCAACACCAAGCATGCATAGAAACAAACTAAAGACAATCAACAACAAATAAAACACATGGTCCCCGCAAACATTCAAAAGGGATCATGAAGATAAAACTAGAACACGAGTTTGAAATGATTTACTTGAGATATTTGAAAGAAGTGGTGGATGCATGGGCATCCCCAAACTTATGATCTTGCTACTTCTTGTCATCTACTTCTTCCTCTTCATATAATGTTACTCATCTCAAAAAATAAATATTTTTTTATCTTCATGATACCCTACAAAATGGTTAGTTCTCCATACAAATGATATGATAATTTCTACCAAGATGGAAAATATAGTAATTATTGGGAAACCATTTTATTCAAGAAGCTAACATATATAGAAAGGAAACACTCTTTTTATGTTGTTTTAGTGTAGGAAGAGTTTTAATGATATAGACTTTACAATGGTTCCATCGGCATGAACAACACATGCTCAAGGTCGACCCCAACTTATCCATTGCTCATTCTTGTCATTTACTCTTCCATAGTTTATTTTTATTTTTATTAAGACTTATAAACTAATTACTATGTAATAATAAGTAAAGTTATTTTACAATTTAATAAGGACATAAAGGTGTGCTCAAATTAAAATTTATTTGAAAGCATATGGAGCACACCACAAGATTTGAAACCATTAACTTTTAAGTATAAATCTCTGCCTGTACATTGACATTTTATATATGAATAAATAACATCAACTTAGTGGTAGCTAATGCATATAATGATAAGTAACTTGCATTTTAAATAACATGGAAACATAAAGAGAGCTCTTATCTCTTCCTCTTTTATAATATTTGCAAGCATCAAAAGTATACTCAACAACATAGTTGTGAATAGAATCACCACATAAAGACAAATCATCTAACGAGCTTATGGTATCATCTATTTCTTACACATCACCATGATCCTCCCATAGATTAGATTAATTTATATCACATAGAGTATTATCATCGATCAATTGTATAAGAAGGGGTGTTCATAGGAGTTTGTGTGTTACAATTGTTGGGAGTTGGAGATGGGTAGCTACTCCTTTCTTCCTCCACTTGTTCTTCTTTATCCTCTTCTTGGGGTTGCATGGGCATCCCCAAGCTTATGCTTTTACCATCCTCCTTTTTTTGTTCTTCCTTGGCAATCTCAACATAGTTTCCTGCATTCAAAACATTAGTACACAAGGGAATATTCAAGCTTCTACCATATTTGTCTAGCATATCTTTCATATATTTGCGAGACTCACGATAAATCTTCATAGAATCTTTCATTATCTAATTTTTTATGATTTTAATTTTATATGCAAGGTACTGAAAGTAAACTAGCAATGTAAGCAAGAATAGAAGTCTAGCTCTACGCTTCCTGCCAGAAAAGTATCTTCATAACCCCCAAGTGCATGGGATCACCGCAGTACAATTCGATAAGTATTTGAGTGTCAAACCCACGAGGGGTTGAAGGTAAACTATCTATTCTCTAAAGCACTATAACCCACTTATATGTCCTTCTATGCAAAGCTAGGATCTACAATGTTTGTATATGTGAAGAGGTTTCTACTATAAAACTACAAATGCTAATAAATAAAATGCAAGAAGTAAAACTAATAGAAGATAAATAAAGTGATATGAAGTGGACAAAGAGAAAGTAACTCAAGGGAGTAAGTGTTCTGGCAAATTGCTATTTCGTTTGTGTGGTTGACAAAGTATCTTGATAACCCCCAAGTGCAGGGGATCACCGCAGTACAATTCGATAAGTATTTGAATGTCGAACCCACGAGGAGTTGAAGGTAAACTATCTATTCTCTAAACCCCTATAGCCCACTTATATGTCTTTCTATGCAAAGCTAGGATCTATAGTGTGTGTATATGTGAAGAGATGTCTACTATAAAACTATAAATGCTGAAAAATAAAATGCAAGAAGTAAAACTAATGGAAGATAAGTAAAGTGATATGAAGTGGAGAAAGAGGAAGTAACTCAAGGGAGTGAAGCTTAGTACAATTTTTTAATTGTTTCTTCTAGAGAGGAGCCATAGATAGGTGCATCCATAAACATGACCAAATAGCATACCTGCCAAATCTTGATGGATGCTTGTACATGAATTCGAGCTGACGGAGTGAAGCACCAAATCATCTGAAGAATAGAACATCATGAAGTAACAACATACTAAAGCGTAAGAAATCAGGCCCTTGAGTAACTTGGAAGGTATCTCGGGGAAGGTATCTCAGGGAAATTGGAATAGTAAAATGCTGAAACTGGGGAAGGTCGAGAAGAGAAACCAAGGCTGACATGCTGATCCTAATAGGCATGCGTACTGTTGAGGAGAATGATGGGGGTGGAGCGACTCAAAATACAGCAAGGTATTTAAAGGCAAGCAACAATTAATTCGCTTCCTTCATTAGCCAAGCCCCGTTTAGTTTCTTTTACATCAATACCCCGTTCAGTTTCTTGTGGGCTAAGCAGGAAGAAAATAAAAACAGGGGAGATCGGTTATTGGAAGAGGAAACGATGGGTTGGCACGGAGAGGATTAAAATCATATGTAAAAAAATAAGAGAAAATTATGCAGGGTGTACCTCATGACGTTGCTACTATTTACTATCTTACAAATACTTGCTAGTTAGTAAGACTTTAATTACCATTTTATTGCTGAGTTGGAGGAGATTCTCTCAAAAATATCATAATGTTTTCAGAGATTTTGATGAGGTGGTAGATTGATGGTGTAAGGCTTGCATGACTTGGCAAGTTATGATTGATCAAGAATGTTTGATGAGGTGAATAGGCTCACGACTCGTCGGAGTTGTGGGGCGTGCCTTCCCCTCGCCGGAGGCCGTGTGACGGCGGCTCCGGTTGTTGAAGATCTCGATGGAGGTGGTGATATTGACCAAGCCGGCGTCGTTCGTGGTGCAGGATGGAGGCTCTCTGGAGCCGAGGACCGTCGACTTCCCGTCCGCGGAGGGGCTCCTCCCAGTCCAAGCTTTGAGTGGAGGAGTGGCGGCGGCGTTTCGCCGGCGGAGCGTGTTGCGCTGCGAAGAAGAAGCTGGGATCCAGAAGGGCTTATCTGTATTTTTTCTTTGTTCTGGGTTTTTCTGTAAGAAACTTGGTTTAATATTATCAGTTTCCATTTGCGCAAAAACAAATAGGCTGCATAGTCACCTATTAAAAATAGAAAAATTTCCATAGTCACTATGTGTCGAGACTTTGCCCGAGGTGAGCTCTAGCAGAAGCAGGCCTATGGAGGGAGCTTCGGCTCAAGCCCAAGACCATGAGAGGATGACGTGAGAAGTGAGAAATTGTCATCTCCTCCCTGCTGGACCCCGGAAATCCCCGAAGCGCCCCTCCACACCGGACCATCCCCACCGTCTCCATTTCCCCACGCTACGCACCCTCGCAATCCTCCTCCGCCTCACGCACTCCGCCGTTCGCCGCCGCCGCCGCCGCCGGGTCGCGCGCGGCCAGCCACCCTTCCCCTGGATCGCTTCCTCACCCCCGGCCACCGCCGCCAGCGACGACGGCTCCATGACTATGATGACCCCTCCACCTCTCGAGGTACGTGCCCTACCTCCCCACTCGCCCGATCTCCCCGGCTCTTCGCGCCCCACTGCTTCGTCCCGATCAAAGGTCTCATCTTTTTGCACGGGTTTACGCGCACCGCCGGATCTGACCCCTGCGCCCTTCGCAGCAGCAGCAGGAGGACGAAGAGATGCTCGTGCCGCACCAGGAGCTCCCCGCCGCCGACGCCGCGCAGCCAATGGAAGGTGAGACTGAGTGCCACGCGATTTTCTCCCTTCTGCCTTTCTGTCTGAGTTGACGGGTCTCTCGCATTTCGAGCTTTTGCTGATCTTGCACGCCTGTTTGTTGTCGGTGGTGCTCTTGTTGCTACTGCTAGTGGTGGCCCAGACGGAGCCTGTGAATACGGCGGAGAGCCAGCCACCCGAGGACCCGCAGACGTCCCGCTTCACCTGGACGATCGAGAACTTCACCAGGCTCAACGGCAAGAAGCACTACTCGGATGTGTTTGTCGTTGGTGGATTTAAATGGTGAGTTTTGGTCATTTTGATTCTCCGTGGAAAAAAAAAGAAGTCTAATGTGGGAGTTTGTTGTTGGATGTGGAAGCCCCAAGTTAATGATGGTTTTGAATGTAGGCGTGTGCTGATTTTCCCTAAGGGAAATAATGTGGAGAACCTTTCCATGTACTTGGATGTTGCCGACTCGGGGAACCTCCCCTATGGGTGGAGTCGCTACGCTCACTTCAGCTTGGCCATTGTAAACCAGATCCATCAGAAGTTCACCACACGGAAAGGTATCTCTTTTTCTTGGATTAATGTTGTAATGGAAGTGTCTTAAGAACGCCATCCATCATGGAAGCTCCATCTGTCAGTGAATCCTGTTAGGATTCTGTGCACCTACTGCTGCATGCAAGTTGTTGGCAGTGCAACTGAAGATGTACATAATGCATGCCTAGGTTATCGGGAAATACATAGTGGGTAGATAGTGCCCCATTGGTAGACATAATGTACTAGATAACATTGCAGCGCTTATTTTCCCTTTTGGTGAGGCGGGGCTCATTCTTGTAGATCAAGATATAACACATGTAGCACATGCAATGCAGATATCTTTTTTTTTTTGCAAAGTTTAAATATGAACCTTCTTTCAGCGTCTACTTCTACGTTTAAGGGACATACACATTGTGTATCTGGGAATCGGATGTTCTCAGCTGTGCATCTCTTTTTGTTTTGCACTTCTTGGCAACTTGTATACCTAGAGTATCAGCTCTCAACTCTGAGCGTATTTTTTCTTTGTTGGTTCTTGGTCGATGGTCAACATTGTTGGAGTAATTTATTTACTCTGTTGACTCCTAGTTCATTTTTATATATCTATGGCACCAGTGGTGCTGAAATTGTTACATATACAGCTAAACAGTTCTTATCTAGGAATTAGTTTCTGGGACTTTTCTTAGGTTATCTGTAAATCATAAATCACATCGGCAGTCGATCGTTTTCTTTCTTTTGAGAAACTAAGTTGATAATTTTTTGTAAAGCACATTAGATTATATTCTATCACGAGCAGATAAATCCTTTATATTTTCGTTTATTATTTTACAACTTCTTTGGTCATTATTGTTGCTTGAAGCCTGAACCTTCAGTTAGTTTTATTCCTCATGAACTTGATTGTGACCTCATGCTTCCAAAGACTCCTTGGTCTTGCTATTTTTCTGCGTGCAGCTAGTGAACTTTTGTTGTAGCACTGCTTCATTCACATTTGAATTTTCCAATATTTCTGCAAAATTTCCCTGGTTGAGGCTGTACGCTGGTCCCATGTTTTGCAGATACTCAACATCAGTTTAATGCACGTGAGAGTGACTGGGGCTTTACATCGTTTATGCCTTTGAGTGAGCTGTATGACCCAAGTAGGGGCTATATTGTGAATGATACTGTTGTTGTTGAGGCTGAGGTTGCTGTTCGCAAAATGGTTGACTATTGGACTTACGACTCAAAAAAGGAAACAGGTTACGTTGGTCTCAAGAATCAGGGTGCTACCTGTTATATGAACTCTCTTCTGCAAACTCTGTACCATATACCATACTTCCGGAAGGTGTGAAACCTTTCTTTGTTCTACCGTACATGCATTGTTGTGAGTCTGAATTTTGAACTAATTAATTGAAATTTTCTCTTAGGCTGTATATCACATGCCAACTACTGAGAATGACATGCCGTCTGGGAGTATTCCTTTAGCCCTGCAGAGCCTTTTTTACAAGCTCCAGTATAGTGACAACAGCGTAGCTACGAAAGAGTTGACTAAATCTTTTGGATGGGACACTTATGATTCTTTCATGCAACATGATGTGCAGGAGCTCAACAGAGTTCTCTGCGAGAAACTTGAAGACAAGATGAAGGTGAATGTTATATAAACAAATTGTCTCTATGCTAGTTATTTGTTATTAATTTTTCTTTCTCCCCAGGGAACTGTTGTGGAAGGAACAATTGAACAACTATTTGAAGGCCACCACATTAATTACATCGAGTGCATTAATGTTGACTATAAATCTAACAGAAAAGAGTCCTTTTATGGTAGGACCTGTCATTCGGATTGTGTTTGCATTGAATGTCCTATATCTATCTATTGTATAATAGTTACCTATGTTTTGGCCTTGCAGATCTACAACTTGATGTCAAAGGTTGTCGTGATGTTTATGCATCATTTGATAAATATGTCGAAGTGGAGCGTCTAGAGGGTGATAACAAATATCAGGCGGAACAACATGGCTTACAGGTGCCCACAACTCATTGTCTAATCATGGTTTTGAACATGAATCTTATTATATTTTATTATCTTTATTGGTAAATATTGGAAATATTAAGTTTGTAATTACTTGCATTGGTTAATAACTTAATACACACGGTACTTAGAAGTAATTTCGGAGAACAAAAATGTTGATTACCTGCTACTCAGAGATTCAGGAAAGCTGCACCTGCATCCATGGATCCGTTCTTTTCTAGTTAATGAAGGAAATTGGTGTAATAGTTATACTTCTCTGATCTTTCTGTTTTTTGCTCGGCACCTCAACTCCAGTCTCAATCTGTTTCCAGGATGCAAAAAAGGGTGTTCTCTTTCTTGATTTCCCTCCTGTTTTGCAACTTCAACTGAAGCGTTTTGAATATGATTACATGCGGGATACAATGGTTAAGGTCGGTGCTATGCTATTACCCTCTTTCACCTTTCAATTGGCAATTTTTCTAGAACTTATTTTTTGTGGGCGACAATTTTTATGAGGATTGACCTCTCTGAAGCAGATACTGTACAAATAATTGTTATTCATAAAATTGTTGGTGTGCATTTGGATATAATATGGATGTTTGTGTATTAGACTGATGAAACACAGAACATGGTTCCGATTTGAGATTCTGTTTCATGACCTGTTACGATCTACAGACTTCTGTTATGGTTTTACCAGTTTACCTGCTGATTGGCAAAAATGGCATAATGATATGTCTGTTGTTTCTAGAACTTGCATTAGGTGCTTTCTTGACAGTAAGTTTTGAGCAACATGACCATTTTTGCGCAAGTAATCAAGGACACCTGTTGCACTATTTTGGGGCTACCAAACCTATTTCTGCACTGCTAAGATTGATCATCTACTTTGTAATTACATCAAACTAAGCTTAATGTGCCAGCTTTGCTAGAATCGTCATGAGCATTCTTTTTGCACAATCAGGTAGTTGCCTCAGGGAAGTAGG
Source organism: Lolium perenne (assembly GCF_019359855.2). NCBI lineage: Eukaryota > Viridiplantae > Streptophyta > Magnoliopsida > Poales > Poaceae > Lolium > Lolium perenne. Next base: position 80,959,531 of record NC_067248.2, on the reverse strand, counting down.
CAAGTGCTAAACACACCTTACCACTCCACTGTTTTGCTTCAAAATTATGCACATTGGTATAAAAATGATTCTGATGGTTTACTTAGGTTGATGCTGGTAGAGTACCCTGCTATTTCGGTAAGCATTTTAGAGATACTTAGATATCTTTCTGGTTCAAAGTAACCATCACAGTTCACACCCCATCCTCTAGTCTTGTGTATGAGCATTTCCTGATTTGGATAGACAAAGACGAATGTAGAAACTGGTTCTACTAGCTTGAGTCCTAGCATGGCATGACCTATATGCTGTAACACACTAATACATCCAGCTTGCTCTTTCATCCTTGCTTTCTAGATATTCAAATGAAGTACTTGTTTTGTTTTGACATTTTTCTCATGCCAACGGGGTCATCTAAACACTTGTCAAAATGTACATGATATAAGGAGATTTAAATTTATAATTGTTATCCCGAGTACAGCCACATCAACTCAAAGAGCTGATCATTTTAAATCCATTTAATGTGAGATCCATGCAATCTGAAAACTATCTTTCAGGCTGTATGAAATTACCGATGAGTTCTTTACCCATTTTGTTCCCTTTGTTCCCTTTGATTACGAGTTCTCTCTGATTAAGCGTTATCTGTTTTTGTTCATTCAGTTCTCTGTTGTTTCTGTTTTGCTTTCCCTAGCAATTAACATTGAGAGTAATGTTTCTCTTATTTCCACGTCTAGAAGTATTAGAAAAGATGCTTCTAAAATCTAAATTGCTAATCAAAGTAACACCTACTTCTGTAGATTAATGACCGTTATGAGTTCCCGCTACAACTTGATCTTGATAGGGATGATGGAAAATATCTTACTCCAGATGCTGATAGAAGTATCAGAAACCTGTACACTCTTCACAGGTAATTGGTTATATCTGACATTTTGGTGTACTCTGTGTTGTCCAGTCATATCTCTGAATGGTTAATACTTGAGACAACATCCATGAACAAGACTCTTGTATGTAAATAAAAACAACACTTTTCAGTGCAAACCAGTTTGAAATGGTACTTTGGAAATTTGCCTTTTCTCTTCTTAGTCACTGTTCCATACGAGAATAAATATTAATATTATGATAAGTCTCAGATAAACGTGATCTGTATTGTGTTGGTGCTAATGTTGGTGTTGGTGCTAATGTTGGTCATATGCTTTTATGCAGTGTTCTTGTTCATAGTGGAGGAGTACATGGCGGTCACTACTATGCTTTCATACGACCTACACTCTCAGACCAGTGGTGCGTCTTATATTTTGAGTTCTTTGTCCTTGCATCTCAGTACTTAAACCATAGGAGAGGACCTTTTCGGGCACTGTTTTGTTCCTGCTTCTGTGCATCACCAAACAGTGGTTGTGTAATTACATTGGCAGAGTGTGCAGCATGCGCCCTCGTAATATTATTCATAAAAAAATAAATTGGGTCGTAATATCCTGTGTTTGCCGATAAATGGATCATGACGATGTGAAGTTCTTTGAGAACATTAATCCCAGCACTTCTACTCCATTCATTCTGTTAATTGGCCCCAAGTTCACCAACTTCTCTCGAAATTTACAGCTCAAGGTCAAGGGGATTTACCCCGTCTGTCCTGATTCTGTAATTGGCTTGTGAATTTGTGATAGAAATATTTGCTTGGAGTCTGCTAAATAGCTTGCTTGCACAATAAGAACGTGTTTAACCAGCTGCGATACCAAACCAATTTGTATTTTTTTTTGCACACCATAATGTTTCCTCTCTGATTACTATACACATGATGACCTGAAAGCAATTCAGCAAAGGTTACGTGAGGTGATTTTTTGTGGTTGCATGTTGTGTCTATTCAGGTATAAATTTGATGACGAGCGAGTAACAAAAGAAGATACTAAAAAAGCGCTTGAAGAGCAGTATGGGGGCGAAGAAGAGGTAAGTTTTTTGCTTAACAACTACTCCATTCCTAGATATAAGCCATATATTTTTTGGCACGAAAATAAAAGAACACACATTGAGAGAAAGTTACACCATGTTTCGGCAGGATTAACGCTAGACAATTGACGTGGGGTAATAAAGGACTTCGCATAAGATAAGGAAATGTAATCAAATCCCTAAAAATATTGTTCATACAAGTGGTGCAACGTAATACACCTTATATTATGATTTTTTTTCTCAAAAAACTAGATGGCTTATATCTAGAAACGGAGGGAGTATTTATTCAGTATACAACCTGTTGATTGTATTGATTTCACATTTACACTCATCTTCTATATCACTATATGTATGACACCCTCCTCTCTGTCTTTCTTCTTTTCGATGGAACAGTTGCCTCAAATTAACCCTGGTTTCAATAATACCCCATTTAAGTTCACAAAGTATTCAAACGCCTACATGCTTGTATATATTCGTGAAAGTGACAAGGAGAAAATAATGTGTAATGTTGATGAGAAGGACATTGCTGAGCATTTGAGGGTGAGTCATTATATTCTCCTCTCTTCCTATTTAATATGTTGTACTTCTTTTGCAGATAGTGAATCAGTTTAACTGTGCTTTTGCAGATAAGGTTGAAGAAAGAACAAGAAGAGAAAGAACATAAGAAGAAGGAAAAGGCTGAAGCTCACCTCTACACCATCATAAAGGTCTGGTCAATTATTAGTCTCAGGCTCTCAGCCATACCAGTTAGTTCTCCTGGTGCACTCCTTTCAGTAGTGCTCTATTTGCAATATTAAATAAATAAATGAACCTAGGTTGCACGAGATGAAGATTTGAAGGAGCAGATTGGGAAGAATATATATTTTGATCTGGTGGACCATGAAAAAGTCCGTAGCTTCCGTATACAGAAGCAGTTGCCCTTTACTTCATTCAAGGTAATATTTGGAAAGCATAACTCAGAGTTCAAGGTTTAAATGTGAACTTCAACAAGAGTTCAAGATTGGAAAATGGTCCTTTTTTACGTTGTTCTGCAATCTACAATCAGTTACTCTTCCATTTGAATTAACTTTTGATTGCCGAATGTGCTCTTTTAATAGGAGGAAGTTGCAAAGGAATATGGCATTCCTGTACAGTCTCAGCGCTTCTGGTTGTGGGCTAAGAGGCAAAATCATACATACCGGCCCAATCGTCCGCTAGCCCCTCATGAAGAAGCGCAATCAGTGAGTCGTCAACTTTTTTTGAACGATCATACTTGTACCTTTTCAAGTATTTTAATGAATGGAAAACTATTCGGTTGGTTTTATTTGAGTTCTCATCTTGAACTCCTGATTGGTTCAGTTTAAGTTTTATTTGCTTGATCTTTCCCTCTTCATTTTCCTGGCCTCTTTTGCTGGTATATGAATGTGAAATAGTTGATCTGATAGTTGTATTAGTTGCATGTACACACATACGCTACAAATGAATGGTAATTTAAATGGATTTTTTTTTTGTAACGGTTTTTGAAAATTGAAAGCGTAAGTGGAAAGTTGTATACTTCTTGAACTCGTAAGAGCTGTTTGTGGATACCTCCAGGTACATATATTCTGGATCATTGGTCTATTTGATCTCATAACCCATCAGTTGAGTTGAATTAATAAACTTAGATGTTAGTGAAGTAAGTTATTATGATTTTTTAGGGGAAAATATTATGATGTGTTGCTCCTATTTTGCTGCTCTTTGTACTTTCCTCCTACCACATTTCACACCTATGCTAGTGCCAAAAATAAATAAAAATAACACCTATGCTGGAGCAGTTTGCACGGGCCTTCAGGTCTGTTTAAGCTGAAGTTGGTGGATAGTGTTTTAGCCTTTTCACTTTTTGTTCTATTTTGCTTATGTGTTCATTTATTATCATAATATATTAATATTTATTACATCTTATTACTTATCTTGTACTGTACAGGTGGGGCAACTTAGGGAGGTCTCAAACAAGGCACACAACGCTGAGCTGAAGCTATTTCTAGAAGTAGAAGTAGGATTGGTAATCTTATAAACCGATTGCAGTTCAATGTTTCTTTTGTGGACATAATTTTCTTTCTATTGTGTCATTAAATTGGAGATGCTTTGACTATGTCTTATTGTTAACATGTGTAGGATTTGCGCCCAATTCGTCCTCCTGAGAAGAGCAAGGAAGATATTTTACTCTTCTTCAAATTTTATAATCCTGAAAAAGAAGAGCTTCGGTATATCTCATAAGTTTGTGTCAAGCATCCTCTTTTTGATACAGTAGACTTAGACACTGACATCATTTTTGTTATATAGTTTTATTGGTAGGCTTTTTGTTAAGGCTTTGGGAAAGCCGTCTGATATCCTGGCAATATTGAATGAAATGGCTGGATTTTCCACAAATGAAGAAATTGAGCTCTATGAGGTGAGTGCAGTATTCAGTTTTTTTATGACTACCATTGGGTTTCATATCCATAGGAATGGCTGTTTTTTACGTTGGCTTGCCAAGCCTATCACAACCCTCCTTTACCCGGGCTTGAGACCGGCTATTCCTTAAAAGGCACCGGCGGGGGTTGTTCAGTTCTTTATGACTATGCTTTTATTTCTCTTGACCACCCAAAGCTTCGTAAGTTGTGTTCTTGTACTCATGTAGTTTTGTGCAGGTGGTTAATTGTTCAGTCCTGCATGATGGTTAATGTTCATGTAGCATACAATATGCACTTCATAGTACTGATCTTCCCAACATGAATATTCTGAGTTTATGCATTGTTATGCTGCAGGAAATTAAGTTCGAGCCAAATGTGATGTGTGAACATATTGATAAGAAACTTACTTTCCGTTCTAGTCAGGTTTGGGAAACTTTCAGATACAAACTTTATTTAGGCCTGTTTATAAAAGACGACTATCAATTTCATGCATTTTTCATGTTGTAGCTTGAAGATGGGGACATAGTCTGTTTCCAAAAGCTTTCTGTACCAGATGGTGATACTCAAGTGCGCTATCCAGATGTTCCTTCTTTCTTGGAGTATGTTCATAATAGGCAGGTATACTCAGATAGATACACATCAAGTGTTGTATTTTCAACTTGGATCACGGTTTTGTACCACTCTACTGTAGCATTATGAACTATTTATCTCATGCATCCGATATGGTGTTTTTATCTCTATACAGTCATTTATTTGCTTGGGTAAGGGTTTGGTGTTCATGGTAAACTGGAATCTCCAACTCCTGGTACCAAAACAGTCAGAACAGTAGTTTTGGAGAACCTATAGAGTATAGATCTTAGGGTGTTTTCATGGCTCTGTACAATTATTACTTAGATATTTTGCTATAGTATGATATTTCCATTAGGTTGCACATAAACAGGATTGCTTTATTCTTACCTTGTTTGTTGTTAATTACGTCACAGATATGCAATGCATAGCTTTTAATTTCTGTTTGCAACTAAGCCTGTACTGTTACTGTAATAAATAGTTTCTTTTTTCTTGGTACTATAGGTCGTGCACTTCCGCTGTCTGGAGAAACCAAAGGAGGATGAGTTTTGTTTGGAATTGTGAGGAATTGCAAATCACTCTTAATTGATACTTAATTATTTCTTTTTAGTCAACTTGCAAACATATAATTGTCTTCTTCACTTAGGTCGAAGCTTAATACTTATGATGATGTTGTTGAGAGAGTTGCACGTCAGCTTGGATTGGACGATCCATCAAAAATTCGGCTTACATCTCACAATTGCTATTCTCAACAACCTAAACCACAGCCCATCAGATATCGTGGAGTAGAGCATCTATTGGATATGCTTGTACATTATAATCAGGTTAGTTTGTTCTTTCCTTTCTTTATTCAACTGGGAGCATTTTGTTATTTAAAAGATGTAACATTATCCCGATAGTTCATATTTGTACTAATATTCATCCTTCCGTTCACAGACTTCTGACATACTGTATTATGAAGTTCTCGACATTCCACTGCCAGAATTGCAGTGTTTGAAAACACTTAAAGTTGCATTTCACCATGCAACAAAAGACGAGGTTTGTCTGCTACATGGTATATGTTCTTATTCCATCATTGTTGCTGAAGTATGTCATTAATGCACACGATTTGCCAGGTTGTGATTCATAGCATCAGACTTCCAAAAAATAGCACCATCAGTGATGTGATCACCGACTTGAAAACCAAGGTGATCACTCATTTACCATTTCGGATTATTCAGTATGTTTTTTCTTTTGTTCAGAATCCCTTCTATCTTGGTGTTGTAAGTGTATACAATCTTCATCTTATACCCAACAGGTTGAACTATCCAATCCTGACGCTGAGCTCCGCTTGCTTGAAGTTTTCTATCACAAAATTTATAAGGTTTGTGCATGTTTATTTGCAGAATGTGATAGTTCACATTATGCACAGTGCTTATGTTACTGTACATCCTTCCGACCTTGATTTTCTCGATGTTTGTCTCCCTTCAAATTTAGCATTCTATATACTGTATTTGGCATCACCCACAATAATTTAGATTTTGTATGCTGCAGATATTTCCACTTCAAGAAAAGATAGAGAATATAAATGATCAGTACTGGACGCTACGTGCTGAGGAGGTATTTGACATTGGATCTGTTTTGGTTGATGATGTTTGATGTCATTTGTCTTACATTATATTGCTTCTACCAATTTAATTAGATTCCAGAGGAGGAGAAGAATCTCGCTCCACATGATCGGTTGATTCACGTCTATCATTTCATGAAAGATCCTAATCAGAACCAGGTACCACACTTTTTACCTTGTTAGGTACTAGTCTAAGGTGAATTTCTTGGAAGAGTAAGTATTGATCTTCTTATCCAATATAATCTGAGAATACGGTCATGACCAACAGCAGATTCAGAATTTCGGAGATCCTTTTTTGCTGGTCATCCATGATGGTGAGACTGCTGCAGAGATAATGGACCGTGTGCAGAAAAAACTCCGGGTTCCTGATGAAGAGTTCTCCAAGGTAATCCATACTTACAAATCCTAATAATACATTTAGAATGGACTGTTTTGCCCGCAAAAGAACTGGGTCTTACACTGAAATGGGTTAGGTTTTTATTATACAGAAGTGTTTGTGGTGTCTTGTCACAAAGTACGAATATGCCTTTTTCCACTGCATTGTTCCGTCCCAACTTTGTTTTCATGTGGTCATCTGTTGTTGATCCGGGTGTATGGAAGCGGAGGGTATGGGGGAGTTGGGGTCGGAACATAGAGGGTCACATGGTTCGCTATTTGACGAATGGCTGGGCTCATCCCCATCCAACTATCAAGGCTCACAGCTCCTGGGCCAAAATTTTAGTGTATTGATCGATGCAAAATTATATGCTAGGTCCTTTATTTACTGGACCAGCTATGGACTGTGGACATACAACTACCAATACCACTTCTTTCGTACTATTATGACATTATATAACAAACTAATACACTGGACACTTTGCTGAACTAGTCAGCCAAACTGACTCACTGCAGGCCATGACTCTTCTTTGTAGATTAGCCAATCAGGGGTAAAATAGCTACTAGGATTTGATACACCCCACTTATTTGAATATTGTTGCATATATTGTCGCCGTTATCTCTAATTCTTGGCTCTGACACTTGGAGGGGGACATTAACACAGGTAGACTAGGGACGAGGGTATTGGAATAAAATTCTCTGAAATATAAGCACTAGATAATCTGTTTTTAGAGGAGAAACTTGGTCCGTAGGTTAAGTTATTGAGCCGCACACAGTCGTTCTTTCCTGACTATAGTTTTTACTTGGAATTGATTAAGAGGTGCACGTATTATTACCATATACTTTCACTGTCGCCTCCCCCATCATGCATGGTACCATTTCCGTAGCAAATATAAACTTGTCCTCTGCTAACATGTATTTCTCACTCACAAATACTTATTGATCAGTGGAAGCTTGCATTCATCTCCATGAATCGTCCAGAATACCTCCAGGATATTGATGTTGTATCTGCACGTTTTCAGGCAAGTACTTGTTTTCAGAATTTAGGCCTGTCTAGATCTGTGTTCACATGATGATGTTTTTCTTCTTATCTTACAGAGGAGAGATGTGTACGGAGCTTGGGAACAATACCTTGGCTTGGAGCACACTGACACTACACCAAAAAGGTCTTACACCGCCAATCAGGTAGGCAGTGCTGGCTTATCATGTAAACCAAGTACAGTTGACGTGTTTTTGGATTCTCTCTGTGAAGCATGCATATATAACCAAAACAGGATGTAGAAAAAACAGGATGGTATTTTCAGTATACCATTTTGGTGTTTTTTAAACCAATTTTTTTATTTCATATTACACTGGCATTAAGGTTATGATTTTAATCAGTACGAAACGGCCTCTTTCTGGTCTTGTATATTCTTTTACCAGTATGGGCTGCCACACCATAGGTGTTGGGTAGTTAATCATCGACAAACGGCCATAGCTCATCCATTTTTATCCCTGGATGTATCATGCAAGCTATTGTGTGATATCTTAAAACATCTACCTGCAAAGTTTTTATAGTCTGTTCCTACTCCAGTAAACTTGTGGCTCTCCTTTTTCCCCCTTCTATTGCCAAAACCGATAGGTTTGATGAATGATGCTTAGTGTTCTTGAGTCTGCCTTCATTATTACTTAGAAGGCTAGCCACACATGTTACACGAGCTCAAGCGCGCACTTAAAATCTACTTGTAAATATTATTTTATAAGGAATATTATTTTATTATGTGACGTTCATAATAAGAGAGCAGGTGGACGGGCTGAGGGTAATTTTCTCCTTGCATAGATAAAGTTAGAACTTAGAAGGTAGGGTGACTGACAATTTTTTGAATTTACACGAGCTACTTTGCCGACTTATCTTTGCTTGGTGGTTTGGGCTGTGCAGAACCGACACACGTATGAGAAGCCCGTGAAGATTTATAATTGAGAAATCCTCCATCTCGGCTACAAAGCCCCAGATGAAGGCCTGATCGGAGCTAGCATTCCAAAGAGGCCAAGTGACCTCAACAGAAGAAAATGACGGTCAAATATATGGCCATTTGTGTGCGGAGGCCTATATTACTTGCTACATGTTGACACCGTTGGTGATGTGGTTGATGGAAGGATATTCTTTGAGGCTTTCTCCTTTGCTTGCTCCTGTCAATGAAGCAAGTGTGCTGATCTCGTTGTCCCGAGTGTGATAGCCCCCGCTAGGATAGATGTTGCTTCATTTGTGTAGTGCAAAGCTGGTACATAAGAAAAAGATTTTGTAGGGGCATGTATACATGGTTATAGCTGAGACTGGTTGCTTTATTTGCCGCTCCCATCAGAATAATGGGATAGATTGTGTAATGAAGCCTGGTGCTGGTTTCGATTTTTTTTGTGTCTTGAGAAATGTAAGGCAATAGCTGCTGCAGATAGTATAGTCTAGTGAGTTTCAGCGCAACCTGTGTTTCTGGCATTGAATTCAACCTAGCAGCTGCTGATGATACTACATACGAGCTATTTTTCTATCGCCTTGAAGAATGGGAAGCAAGTATTTATTTTGACCCATATCTTTATTTTTAAGACCATTTATGATCCAGTAGCCTTTTTGGCTGCGTAAGCTGCAACTTGAAAGGTACATGTTCATCATCAGGTGAATGCTAATAAAGGTACCAGGTACAGTGTCTGTCTAATGAAGATAATTTCAATCTGAGAAATGCTGAAAGTACCTTTCTTTTGAATAACCATATCTTGTCTGCAAGTGCAACTGTGTCGTGTTGCCTCATGGCTTTCAGTCTAGTGCTGACAAAGTGTATTGCTTGTTCAAAAAGGTACGATAGAAAAAACATATTTGTCCGCTGGTGCTGAACTACAGTTAAGATAACATCTGTTTTGACATATTTATGTGGTTAGTAGTAGTATGTAAACTAGTGTTGTTAGTATCAACATTTAGTGATACTTGCTAGGGTGGACAGTAAAGATAAGAATCAAGCTACTGGACCTGAGATATAGTTTTTGCTATTTCTGAAGAAGAATAAACCAGCATTTGCAACTACGGTTTTGAAAACATTACACCCGTTGATCATAGTACCGATCTGCATGTGCAAATGCCTCATTACATAAGCAAAAGTTACAGCAAACTAAAAGTTAAGGTGCTCTTAAGAATACTATCCCCAGACTTTGAAGATCGGAATTCTAAATACATTTCATCATCATCTCATACGGACGCGCCTAGTTGCATTGCAAGGTGTTGCATTTTTTGCAGGTTTCAGCTGGAACACTAGAGCAGTGATTAAGTGGAGACGGGGAACACATCTTTCTGGGATGCACTGAAAAAGATATGATCCATCCCTCCTTAAGAAAGACTAAGGTACCCTAACTACTACTGAATCAGATCTCGTGCTGCGTCTCACTGTCACAAGCATGGGGTGTGTGGACCTCTTCCGGACATGATCAGACCTTGATCTCGTCGTCGGCAGACTTGGGTGATTTTTTGCTGGACATGATGCTGTTGAAGTTCTCTGATTTACACAGCAGGATCTCAATCTGAAACAATGAAATAACAGTAAAGAAAAATCATGCATGGATTCAGGACACAAATGGGATGTCACGACACAGATGGGACATCGAAATTAAAGTCCTCCCTCCTCCATAAATAAGTGTACTTTTAGCTTTATCCTAAGTCAACATATTTAAATTTGGCTAACTTTATAGACAATGTGGCTACATTTATGACATAGATTTGTGTCTTGAAATCTAGTTTCTTAATCTACAAATTTGACGTCCTATATGTTTGTAGTCATTTCTATAAAGCTAGTCAAATTCAAATAAGGTTAACTTAGGACAAATCTAGAAGCAAAACTTATTCATGGACGGAGGGAGTAGGATATCTTGCCTTGGCTTTACGGACTAGTCGCCCCTTCGACTCATCTTTGGTGCCGATCGTTGATGTCAGGATTTCTGAACAGAATGGACAAATTTATGTGTGATTCACTAATGTGATATCGGGAAAGGTTTGATAACTCAGATGGTAGACCGGAGAAACAAGCTGCTTACTCTTCTCAGTGGCCAAACCATTGTTCTTGAGGATCTCCGACACAGTCACAACGGTGCCAATGGCTGCAACAAGGGATTCGCTCAGCAAGATATCGTTAACCATGAACTGATTAAGGAAGATAACAAGCAGTAAAAAAGGTGAGGAGAGTAAAGCATTGATTACCCATCCCCAGAGCAGAGAGTTCAACCTCGTCGTAGTTCTGCATGTACCTCTGCATGCAGCAGTAGTTTAAATTAGAGGAATTGCATGCTAATTCGATACCCTTTGAACAAAGGGAATCATGAAATTCCAATACCATCTTCGAGAAATGGATGAAACATATGCAAATAAAACGAGAGGATTCCTAATTTCGTCACGAACTGATTTGTTTGGATGAAACGTAGTATGGCGTACCTTGGCGAGGTTGACGTAGAAGTAGAGCGGCTTCTTGTTGGTGGACACCTGGATTCGGTTCTTCTTGGCTGACGCTCCGGCCTCGGCCTCGATCTCCGTCTCTGCCTCCACTTCCTCGTCGGCCTCGGCCTCGGCGGCCTTCTGCTCCCCCACCATCGCCACCTCCTTCTCCACCGGCGCCTCCTCCTGCGCCGCCCTCACCACCTCCCTCACCTCCTGCGCCTCCGCCTCCGTCTGCTCCTCCGCCGCCGGCCTCACCGCCTGCATGGTGGCTGGATCGCTTGATGGTGTACGTGCGTCGGTCTGGAGGAAGAGAGAGAGAGAGGCTGCGGGTGGGTCCCCGGCCATGGTGGTGCATACAAGTAGCACTGGATGCGTCGAGCCGGCGGTTGCGCGCGTTCGCGCGGTCACCCGGAGGTGGCGGTTGCCTAGGTGGTTATTCCGGGCGCTTATGCATGCTCGCGTCGATTTGGACCGTTTTTCCATCGCCATCGTATACACCGTTTTGTGGAGAAAACAGAGTATCTCCAATTCTTCTCTCTCTCTCTCTCTCTCTCTCTCTCTCTCTCTCTCTCTCTCTCTCTCAAAAAGAGTATCTCCTGGTGGACAAACAGAAATAAAATCAATGCAAAGGAGTATAGTACATCCTGCTAGGTGCTACTTGCTCCTTCCTAAAATGTAAGGCGACTAAGAGTTAGTCAAAGTCAATATTTTTTAATGTAAAACGTCTAAGAATTAGTCAAAATCAACATTTTTGAAGTTTGATTAAGTTTATACAAAAAATGTAACGGTTTTGCTAATTCTTAGGGGAATTAGCTTAGGGCCCACTAACTTTTTCCACCGTCAGATCAACGCATCGTACTGTGCCTCCTTATCCTCTCCTATCTCTTCTTCTTGGTAGGTGCGACCCGGAGCCGCGACGGCATGGCTGGCCGCGACGGAGGCGGTGGAGAGGAGCAAAGAAACTTAGGATGTGATACAGGGAGACCTTCGGTCTTCACCGCATCATGTGCTTCATCGCCAAGACGGCACGCAAAGGTGAATCTTCTCCTTTACGCGTGCCTCGAATCGCCTATTTGGGGCGATATACTACTTCATACTCCGTCATATCTTGATGATAGGAACTCGACGACAAGTACGGAGGGAAAAGAGGATGCCATGGAGACCCGAGGACGCAAGGCCGATGTCACGGAAGCATGGAACAGAAGGAGAAAGAGGATATGGACGCTCCAGGCCGGAACTTCCGCCCACCACCGCCGGAACTTCCGCCCAGATTCCATCCAAGACTGAAGATGCTCGCACTGAAGAGCTGCGACCGGAACTTCCGCCCCTCATGGCCGGAACTTCCACCCCCGACCGGAACTTCCGCCCCTTAAGACCGGAACTTCCGCCCCCGACCGGAACTTCCGCCCCTTAGGACCGGAACTTCCGCCCTATCGAACCTCAGCCAGATCTCAGCCCCTTTTGGCTTGTAACTTATCCCTTCGGCCCCCTACCTATAAATAGGCACCTACCCCCACCTTCATGAGGGAGAGATGATGTTTAGATGAATTGGCTTATGCCTCTATTATCCCTTTGTGGATTTGGGAAACCCCCACCTTAGATTAACCATCTATTGTATCCCTCCTTATCCGGATCTTTTTCCATTCTAGTAATTCTATCAATTGAGAATCTCTTGCTTTGCAACTCTATTCTTAGTTGGTCTTTTACTCTTTGGGAATTCTATTTGGATTTTTCGATCTTTTGCAAGAGATTCTACCTTTGGTCTTTGTCTTGCAATTCTATCGGTTGGTGGTTCGGGCCAACGAGGATAACCGATCTTTGTTGTGTGCGTGTGTTTGTATCGAGTTCTTCGCGTTCATCCACTTCCCCGCGAATCCCCCTCCGCAATCACACTCACCCGGGTCAATTCGTGAGATCGGGCAACCCACACGGGCTCAGCCCGCATCATATGGTATCAGGCAAAGGTTGCCACGGATTTGACCCTCCGATTCCACCAATTTCGCCCAAAAATTTCCCCAAAAATTTTTCCCCAAAAAATAGCTCGAATTTGGATCTCTGAATTTGTTGCGTTGTTTGTGGTTTTGGTCCACAGATCTTGTGTTATTGGTGTTGATCTATCATCTCTCCAAATTTCGCCGTCAAATTCCACCGTTTACCCCTCGAATCCGACGATTTTCGTCTCAGTTTTCCGCCCCGAGTTCGTACTGTTCATCGCGCAGATCTAGATCCAAAATTTTCTACATTTTCGGAACTACCGGCCTTTCCTAGAGGAACTTCCGCTCACACCAAAATTTTCCCCATCTGGTCAACGCCCATCTTCCTCGCTGCGCCCACAGCTCCACCCGCCCGCTCCCCAGGCCTACATCGCCGGTTCCACGCCAACCATCGCGCGCAGCGCACGCCACCGAGCCCAACCACCCAGGCCTGCCACGCCACCATGCCCAGCCGCCGCTCCCGTCAGGCCCCGCCTGGTCCACCTGTCAGGACCCGAGGGTGCCCGACGGCGTTGGCCGGAGAGGGGGAAGAAGGAGGAGCTTCGGCGGCTCAGATCTAAACAACTAAGGTAAATAAAGGTAAAACATGGCGAGAAAATAACTTAGGTTTTCATTGCGTGCCTCCCATCCTCCCACTCCTACTCTTTTATAACCGAAGAGTAGGACCACGCTGATTACAGATTCAGAGTTGATTACATGCTAAACACGCTTAAGGCGCGAAAAGGGTGGTTCAAAAAGGTAAAGCCATCCTGGCCGTCGGTTGTCGGAAGGAGCGATCCAGGCCGTCTGTATGCTGAAGAGTGTTGTTGGCGGAGCCGTGGTCCTGACACTGCTCCCTCCTGGAGACAAGACTTCAGGGCTTGAACGTTGGGAAGGTTGTTTGCATGAATTCCGCATCCTCCCACGTCGCCTCGTCCTCCTTCATGCCTTCCCACTGGATCAACCATTGTGGAACAACGATATCATACTCTCCATTGCTTCGTGGTACCTGGCGACGCTGCAGGATGGTAAGAGGGAATTGCTTAAGCTTACCAGTTGGTGTGAGCAGTGGCAACCTTGGATTGGGCACTGCTGTATCGCCGATGTGTTTCTTGAGGTTGCTGACGTGGAAGACGTCATGGAGCAAGGTACCCGTGGGCAATTGCAGCTTGTAAGCACGTCGACCCACTGTCTGAATAATCTTGAAAGGTCCATACCACTTGGAAGCAAGTTTCAGAGGATTACCCCTGCCCAAGGCATGTTCTCGGTGTGGTTGCATTTTCAAGTAGACCATGTCCCCCAATTCAAAGCTTCTGGGAGTTCTGTTGTGATCAGCATATTTCTTCATGGTGCGCTGAGCCTTTGCCAGGTTTTGTTGCAAGATGGTGATCATGTGCTCTTTCTCCATCAGGGTTTGTTGAGCTTCAGTGGAGAGGTTTGTCAGGGTGGGTAACTCTGCCAGTAATGGAGGAGGATACTCATACAGTGCTTCAAAGGGTGACATTTTGATGGCAGTATGGAAACTAGTATTGTACCAAAACTCTGCCGCTGGGAGCCAGTCACTCCACTTCTTTGGTTCCTGAAATGCCATGCATCGAAGGTACTGCTCCATACACTGGTTTACTCGTTCAGTTTGTCCATCTGATTCTGGATGGTAGGCAGTGGAGAAATGCAAGGAAATCTTCATTGCTGAGAATATTTCAGTCCACAATTTGCTGAGAAATATTCTGTCCCTGTCTGTGATGATAACAGTAGGAGGACCATGGAGTTTCAGTATATTGTCCATGAATATATGGGCAACTTTTTGCACAGTGTATGGATGAGCTAGAGGAAGGAAGTGAGCATACTTGGTTAGCCTGTCTACTACCACCAAGATGACATCTTTCCCATGTGACTTGGGTAGTCCCTCTACAAAGTCCATGCTGATGGCAGCCCATTTTGTTTCTGGAATTGGGAGGGGATCTAAAAGGCCAGGGTACTGCACTATTTCAGTCTTAGAAATTTGGCACACAGGACAGGCAGCTATTAGTTGTTCCAAGTACTGTTTCATCTTGGGCCAGAAGAATAGATGTTTGAGTTTCTGGTAAGTAACTCTGTTGCCTGAGTGACCTCCAATGGCTGATGAATGGAATGTATCAAATAGTTTCTTCCTGAGATCAGTGGAGGAACCAATAACAATTCTTCCTTTGTACCTGAGAATTCCATGTTGTGCTAAGTAATTTGCATGACTGGTAGGGTTGATGGCAACCTCCTGTAGCAATTTGGAGCAGTCACTGTCTCCTACATAGGAAGTAGTTATATCTGTTGCCCAATTTGGTGTTGCTAGAGTGATTGCCTTGCAAATGGTTTGCTGGTTTGCTTCTGGAGGTGCTGTATCAGCTGGTTGATATTTCCTGGACAGTCCATCTGCTGCTCTGTTGTCACAACCTTTTTTGTATTGGATGGAGAAGTCAAATTCCAGGAGTTTCAACATTAATTTGTGTTGAATTCCCTCCAGTAGTTTTTGGCTTGCTAAGTATTTGAGGCTGCTTTGATCAGTTTTTATGATCAGTTTATTTCCCAGGAAATAATGTCGCCATTTCTTTAAAGCTTCCAGTATAGCCATTGCTTCTTTTTCATATACAGATTTCTCTGCATTTTTGGGGCCCAAGCTTTTGCTGAAGTATGCCAAGGGTCTTGCTTGTTGCATTAGTACTGCTCCTATACCAGAGTGGCAAGCATCTGTTTCTAAGATGAAGGGAAGCTTGAAATCCGGTAGGGCTAGCAGTGGAGGCTGGGACATGACTTGTTTCAGTTGTTGGAATGCCTTGTTCTGTTCATCAGTCCACTGGTAAGCATTTTTCTTCAGTATAGCATGCAATGGTTGGCAGATGTGTGCATAGCCAAGGATGAATCTTCTGTAGTATCCAGTGAGTCCTAGAAATCCCCTTAACTGTTTGATGCATTGGGGTACTGGCCAATTGATCATATCCTGTATTTTGGATGGATTAGTGGCTACCCCTTTTCTTGAGATAATATGTCCCAGGTATTCTATCTGTGGTTGCTCAAAGTGGCATTTGGATAGTTTTGCTTTGAGGTCATGCATTCTGAAAATGTTTAGAACAATCTTCAAATGCTCCATGTGCTCTTCATGGGATTTACTGTATATGAGGATATCATCAAAGAATACCAGGACAAATTTTCTCAGGTATTTGGAGAATATAGTGTTCATAAGTTCCTGGAAGGTAGCAGGAGCATTGCACAAGACAAAGGGCATCACCAGGTACTCATAATGTCCCAGGTGTGTGGAGAATCCAGTCTTGTGGATGTCTGCCTCATGCATTCTTATCTGATGGTATCCAGATTTTAAATCAAATTTGGAGAATATTATTGCTCCTTGTAATTCATCCAGTAAATCCTCTATGACAGGGATGGGGAATTTGTTCTTGGTAGTCAAGGCATTGAGAGCTCTGAAATCTACACATAGTCTCCAAGATTTATCCTTTTTCCTAACCAATATCACAGGAGATGAGAAAGGGCTTTTGCTTATCCTAATTTCCTTATTTTCAGCATTTCCTTGATGACTTGTTCCACAGCATTTTTCTGACTGTGTGACATCCTGTATGGTCTGATATTGGGTGGTTTGGCATCAGGTATCAGTGGGATTTGATGGTCACAATCTCTAGGAGGGGGCAGTCCTACAGGAGGTTGGAAAATATCCTGGAATTGATGCAGAAGGACACTGACTGGTTCAGATACTGTTGAGTGTATTTCTTCAGTTTCGACAGTCTCAGTTTGTACACTGCAAAGCCAATATCCTGAAGCCCCTTTGGCAATCAATTTGTTGCATTTCTCAGAGGAGATCAGGAGCTTATCTGTGGGGAAAAGGTGATCCTTTAATGTGAGGATCTTGCCCTCTATGCCAATCATAAGTTGCCTCTTGAGGAAATCAAAGGTGACAGGGTTGTGTTGCTTGAACCAGTTAACTCCCAGGATAATATCTGACCCCTGTAACTCCAAGATTTTGAAATTTGTGATGAATTTATGACCTTGTATACTGAATTGATAGTTATAAGCTATAGCTGTAGATGCTAGAATGCCCCCACCAGCCACTTTGACTGTCCTTTGTTTGGTTGCAGTCATGGGAATGTTGTGAGTTTGAGCAAACTTCAGGTCCATGAATGTATCAGTACTGCCAGTATCAGCTAATGCAATTGCTGTGGCTTGCTTGATTCTAAGCAAGAGGGAGATTGTGGAGTCACCAGGACATCCAGTGTAAGCTGCAGTAGATATATTCATCAGTTGTTCTTGGTTTCCTGGACCATCAGGGTCTGCCTCTAGTGGTGGTGCTGGCTGCAAGTCCAAAGGATGTACTGCTTGTTCTTCTGCTACTGGTATCTTAATATCTGGTTCATGTCCTTGCATTTCAATTACTTGCAAGGCCCTTATCATGGGTTGGCATTTATGTCCAAGGACCCAATTTTCTGGGCAGTACCAACATTTGCGAGGTTCCCTAACTCTGTCATTTGCTGCCCTGTTTCTGATGTCTCTGGGTGGCAAAGGTCTGTTTTGTTGCATATGAGCTCTGGCTGGTGCAATGTATTGTCCAGGGCGTCTAGGAGCTGAATTCGAAGCCTTTTCATATTGTCTGGCATACCAATAGGCAGATAACAGAGACTCTGGTTTTTGGCATTGCACCTGGTGCTTAATATTTTCCTTCAGTCCACTGATAAAGCGATCGACAAAGAAGTCCTGGGGCAAGTAGTTTCTTTCTCTCTTCATTTGAGTCATCCATGTTTCATATGCATCAATATATGCATTTACTGTTGTCATTTGCTTCAGTAGCTACAGTTGATCCATGGGGTCATTGGAGACCGTATCAGGGAAACGGTCAATGAGGTCTTGGCTCAATTGCTGCCATGATAGTGTCTGCAAGTTGATGCCAGACGTATTGATCCATGTTTTGGCTTGGCCTCTGATGTGTGCTAACCCCCACTTGACCCTGTGTTCTGAGGGAATGTTCACGAGCTCCAGAATGTCCTCACATTCCAAGAGCCAGGCCCTTGGTGATTCACCCAGAAAAATTGGCAGCTCGACGTGTGGTGTACGCAGATGCACCTTGTAATTGTTCTGCAAGTGCTGTGGAGGAGGAAATCGTTGTGGAGGGTGTGGTGGTGTATACTGTGGTTGTGTGGTTGGTTGTGGTGGGGGTAAAATCTGTTGGTTTTGGCTGAAGGGTGGGTGGTATTGCTGTGTGTAGTATGGATTGTGGGAGGAGATGGGGTCGGAGGAGGGATTTGACTGGTAGGTAGACGTTTGGTGGTACATCTGAGGGTGGGTGTTTGGGTTTGATACCTGGTCGATGTGGTGAATCGGAGGTGGTAAGGTGGTAGGAATGGAAGTGGCGACAAGAGGGGCTGTGTAAGTGTATACTGGTGGAGTGGGTGGCGTAAAGGTTGTGACTTTTGGGGGGAAGGCTGGGTGTGGTAGGTTCTCCGGCGTCAAGGCGCCGAATTGGGGCGGTGTAGGCATGGTGGTGACCGACGTTGCTGCCGGGGTGGTGACCTCCAAGATCGGCGACAGAGAGACCTGGGGTGGTGGTGGAGGGGTGGAAAGGAGGTGTCTTTGGGTGGTGGGGAGGTTGGTATGGTCGGCTGCTGCAATCCCTGCAACGGTAGCGCACGACATGGAAGTAAACAAGGCAGCGAGCATCTGGGTCATACGGGACATTTCACCTTGCATCGCCGCGAGGGCGGCAGATGTGTCCGCAGATGCTTGTTCGTGCCTGTCCAGACGGCGGTGGATGGCGCGGACCTCGCGTGGAAGTCGGGCCATGCGTTGCTCGTCTTCGGGGTCGTCGTCTTCCGTCGTAGCGGCGCGGCCCTCGCCACGGACGCGTCGATCGCGCGACGTAGATCGCGATCTGGCGTCTGACGGCATGGTGGAGCTGACGGGGTAGGAGGGTGGGTAGCGTGGTGGAGTTGGGGAAGGGAGGGTGGGTGTTGCCTTCGTCTGCTCGCTCTGATACCACCTTGTCAGGACCCGAGGGTGCCCGACGGCGTTGGCCGGAGAGGGGGAAGAAGGAGGAGCTCCGGCGGCTCAGATCTAAACAACTAAGGTAAATAAAGGTAAAACATGGCGAGAAAATAACTTAGGTTTTCATTGCGTGCCTCCCATCCTCCCACTCCTACTCTTTTATAACCGAAGAGTAGGACCACGCTGATTACAGATTCAGAGTTGATTACATGCTAAACACGCTTAAGGCGCGAAAAGGGTCGTTCAAAAAGGTAAAGCCATCCTGGCCATCGGTTGTCGGAAGAAGCGATCCAGGCCGTCTGTATGCTGAAGAGTGTTGTTGGCGGAGCCGTGGTCCTGACACCACCCCACGCCCGCACCTCTGGCGCCGCGTTTTCCCTGGCCGCTCGCTCGCAGCGCCTTGCCTCCGCTTCGATCGCCACAACCGCGCACGCCCGCAGCGCCCACGCCAGGCCCACGCTCACGCACAAGGCCGCCGGCAGCCAGGCCGTGCCTCCGCTCCAACCAGTAGAGCCGCAGCCCATCGCCGCGCAGGCCACAGCCACGCCAACCACCACGCTCGCCTCATCCGGCCGCCACCACGCTGCTCGCTCACCCAGCACCCCGCCCGAGCTCAATTCCGCGCACGCCTCAGCAATTCCTCACGCGAAATCAGCCACCAGCAAATCGCTCAGCCAAAACAGAATCTCCAGAAAATTCAAGACCGGAATTTCCGGCCGTGCTGACCGGAACATCCGGTTCAGCGGAACTTCCGCCCAAGTTTCGAAATCGCATGATTTGGCTCGCAGTGTATTTCCGAAAGTTGACTGAAACTTGACCGGAACTTCCGTCCGGCGCAACTTTTAATTTCAGCAACTTTTGACCCCCAACTTTGACCCAACTTTTAACAACTTTTCGGAGCCCGTTTGACCTCAAATTTTGACCATAATTCCACCATCTTGACTTCAAATTTTAACAATTTTCCCGAGCCCATTTGACTCCTCTTTTTGCCCAAGTTTTGATAACTTTCCGGAGTCCGTTTAACTCCAAACTTTAACAACATCCTCCAACTACTTCACATAGTCCACGTCTAATTTTTGACAATTTTTGGAACCCAACTTTTGACCGCTCGTTTTGATCCAACTTTTCGGGCATTGACTTTTGTGTTCGGATTTCATCGTGGAGTGGAGTGCATTGGTTGTCTATTCCGCTTCCGCGCCTACACCAACACTGCGACGACACCTTTGACACCCCGGATTCCGGCGCAACTTCGACACCATCATCAACACCACCTCGATCATCGCAAGTTCGTGTGCTTGACACCACCTAACATCAATAGGTATAACTTGCCCCACCCCTTGTAGCCCCATTTCTTTCTTTGTGTACCTATCCCATTGAGAGTGGCTTTCCGAGTGTTGCGAAGCATTGCACAAGTGTCACGACCGTGAGCGGATGTGTGTGTGCGCGTTGTGTTGAGCAAAGCTCCGAAGCAAGCTCGGTGAGAAAGATACACAAAAGAAGAAAAGTGTGACATAGAGAAAAGTAAAGCTTCTAAGCATAGAGAAAAAAAGTGAAAAAAAGAGAAAAAGAAAAAGAAATAGAAAAAGAGTGTGTGTCCACCGATACAAAGGAGTGCAAAGCTTGTACGCACTAAGAGAGAAAAGAGAAGAGTGTCATCTTGTGCAAATCTAGTTGCTTCTCTCATATGCAACCAAGCTACGGTCTCTCTTGTGTTGGCGTGACACCGAGCTAATAGTCTTCGTTAGGACCATCTTTGTTACGTGCTCACTTCCTTGGTCGCGCTAACCCCATTGTTCTTCCTTGTGTGTGTTTCCGTGTTTCCTTGACATATATCACCGCATTTGACATTTGACTTTGGATCTTACCCACATTTGACAATAGACATTTTCTTTGGTTCTTTTCGTTTGCTATCCACTCCCGCACCTACCACCATATAGAGTTCTTAGCCTTTTGCGTGTGCTTTGAGTGTGTGTGTGAGTACATATCGGTTATTCTCTAACTTGAACCATTTTCTCGATTTTGTTGTGAGTTTTGACCTTTTGGTAGTTCTCTTTCCACCATACATACACCCTCCCTAGTGAGAGCCACCCAAAATGACACCACAAGAACAAGCCGAGATGAGAGCCTACTTTGCCGAGCTAGATGCTCGAGAAGCCACAATGACCCTCCAAGACAAAGCCGAGTGCAAATCCTACTTCAAACACCTTGAGAGCAAGAGTGACACACCCCATGAGTCGAGTGAGGACACTTTGATTTCTAACAACTTAACCTCTACTCCTCTTGTGTTGTCTTCCTCTTTGCTAGGTTGCTCGGACATCGACGACGTCATTACCATGGAAATGAGGGACTCCACTATATGTGAGATGAGGGACTCCACTATATGTGAGATGAGCGACTCCACTATATGTGAGATGAGTGACTCCACTATATGTGAGCTTGAGTGCCTCCACTTCGAGAGCATGAGTGATACACCGAGTGAGATGAGAGTGGTAGTTGATAGGTCATGTGAGGCCATTTCGAATTCTAACCACTTATGCTCTATCTCTAGTGTGTTCTCTTATGTCTCATTAGGTTCCATGGATGACGAGACGCCGATCATGGAGAAGATGTACATGGTGCATGAAGATGATGATATCACACCATGCTTGCTAGAAGATGAACATGGAGGCCACATGGAGCCTACCACTTCCACAACACCTATCTCAAATGAGTCGGACTACAAAAGTAACAATATAGGTGTTGATGATGACATGATCCCACTAGTGGACATGATGACTTATGAGTGCATGCATGCATGATGATGATGATACAAGTGCTATGTCATATGCTTTGTCCATTCCCCCATGTGATACTTTGCTTGATAACATTGTTGATCATGTGGAATTACTTGCTTGTGACAATATGATCATGCCATGCTATGAGTGTTTCAATATAGCTCCCATTGCATGCAACTTGTCGAACAATTTCTCTTTCCCATGTGTTGCTTGCAGTGATGATAGTGATGATGCTAATAATTGTGTTGTGACAACCTTGCCGAACAATTGCTCTTTCCATAGGTTTGTCGACAACAATGATAACATGTTGAACATGTTTTGTGCTAGATGCTTGCAATACTCTCCCATTAATGCAACCAAAATGTTGAATAATTGTTCTTTCCAATGCTTGGTTTGCAATGATGTTAATATGCTTGTAACTGAGATTGCCCCCATAGCTCTCTCAAATTTTGGAGACTTTGCCTATATCCATGATGAGCATGTTCATGTGTTTACCCCGCATATTCGCCATATCTATGATGATGCTTTGCTTAACGCTAATGGTGATGTGCAAAAGAAATGGACCATCATAATGGATGATGTGTTCATATACCATGCACACACGTTCTTTGCTTTGCCTATTGTGTGTGTAGATACAAGAATGCCAATGTCAACCTCGATTGAGCACGAGTTGACAAAGCGAGCTCTTGAGAGCATAATAAAAGTAAGTTCAAGATCGAACCCGGCTCTAATACCTTTCCCATGCTTTGCATTGAACATGCCGAACAATTTCTATTTCTTGTGGTTCTTTTGCAAGCATGATGATGTGATTCTTACCGTTGGTGTTGCCTCAAACAAGTTGACCAATTTCTCTTTCATTTGGTTTGTTGGCACGCACGGTTGTGTAAATGTTTCCTTGATGAACTTTTTGGATGATATGTTGTGTGTTGCACCAAATATGAGGACCAATTTCTCTTTTCAATGGTTTGTGTGCACACATGTTGATGGTATTTTGGACACTTCCTCTTATGCGTTTTGGCCAAATTCTCCACTTATTTCTTCAAGGATGTTGAACAATTTCTCTTTCCGATGCCTTGAGTGCAACAATGCACATGAGTTTCTACATGAGATGGACATCATAGTCGTCTCACATTTTGGAGTTTTTGTGTTTTCACATTTGGAAGATGTTCATATGGAGTTCTTACACATTGACCTTGCACATGCATTATTCTTGATAAATTTGTGTTGTGCTAACGGTGTTGTGAACATGAAAGGACATGTCATCGATGATGTGCTCCAATATCACACACAAAAATACTTTGATTGGTCTTTGTTGTGTGAAGGTACAAGTGACTTGTGGATGAGCGTCAACGAATGGGTTCAACCCCACACTTCGACTACACAAGATCTCTCCATGAGAGCACACCGGCATCTTGCTAAGGTGACCTCCTTCTACTTACGCTCTCTTGCTAAACCCGTGGAACATTGGCTATGCTTTGAGTGTTGTTTGGCTTTTCTTGTGCTATTCATAGGGCTCTTGACAAGTGAAGCAACATTCAAGCGTTCGTGTCATCTACCTCCTCTACACGTTCATGATGAGTTATCGTCGAGGACGACTCTTTTTCAAGTGGGGGGAGATGATACGGGGCGACCTTCGGTCTTCACCGCATCATGTGCTTCATCGCCAAGACGGCACGCAAAGGTGAATCTTCTCCTTTACGCGTGCCTCGAATCGCCTATTTGGGACAATATACTACTTCATACTCATGTTGCCTGCCAAAACCCACCGGCGAGCAGTGGTTAAGCAACACGAAGAGCCGGGAGGCTTCCAAGACTGCAGGGGGCCCTGGTCCCTCGACGTCGTCCCGCAAATGTTCCGGCACACGTCCTAGCGGTTGCAAGGGCGTGCCACCTGACCTATACCTGGTCAGGAAGGTGTTGGATTGCTTCGATTAGTTTCCTGCATGGCAGACACGTAAACATTAAATACGAGCCCGATCGGCTCTCAGGTTGCCCTGTGGATCGGCTCATAGAGCCGATCGCCCCATGGTTCACGTCGGGATAACGATGACACGGGGCTCCTGCTTGATCAATATAAAGCTAAACCAATCTACGACAGTTTAGGGTTTTCACCGCATGATCGGAACATCCTACGCGTAGTTGAGCCTAATAGACACGAAAGATAATGAAAAGCTAACCCTAAAAGAGGCCTAAAAACCAACATTAAGTTAATTCCCGGAACATCCCTCTTAGGATTAACAAACCATACCTTACGTGCTACCGGATCGTTCAACCCGTTTGCAAGGCCTAACCATATAGATATTAAATCAATCCTCGAAGAATCAAGGAGCAACTATAACAGATTGGATCTACTAAATAACGAACAAGCAAGATGCTGCCCTTACACCTAGGTAGGTATAAGGGCAGCTAGATATCGTGGGGCAGCATAGCTAAACAAACATGTATAAGAAAAAACATCCATGCAAGCCCCAAAACACCTATGATAAATAGTGCTACTCGCCATCAACAACGCTTCAGCACGAGCAACACAAGGTAACGAATAAACGCGTACTGCCTAGATCGCAAGATGCGATCTAGGCAGCATGATGCTTACCCGGGAGAAACCCTCGAAAGAAGGGGTGGCGATGCGCCTGATTTGTGTTTGTTGTGAACGTGATTGTCCTCCTTTCTCGATAACCCTAGATACATATTTATAGTCCAAGGGACTTTCTAATTCGGGCGTGCACCTAACCGTGCACGGGTTAAACTCTATCTTTTAATTCTAAACTAAGATGCGATCTACTATATTACAGATACACGGGCAATCTAGCCCAAACTCTTCATGCAAGGCCGCTTCAAAGACGCTCCACGCGTATATCCTTCAAGCCCATCTTCACTTACGGCCCATCTCCTGATTTGGCCAAAATCTGGTGATAACACATGCCCCCCTGGTTTTGGCAATGATAATTTCAAAACCACTCTGTTTTTCCCTTCGAGGGGTCATGTCGTGGCAGAGCAGAACCGTCGCAGTATTCTTCATCATGATGCCTTGCCTTCTCAACTTCTCTGCACGATTTGACAGTTGTGGCACCACATCCTCGAAAACTGCTTGAGCATTAAATCTCCGCTATATCCCCTTTTATTTAGCCACATCTTGCAGTTCCCTTCTTCATCCCCTTCGCATTAGCACTCCAAAAACCCTCCTCTGCCATCATGTCTTCTTCTTCTTCTTCCTCCTCCGCTTCATCGGGTCTTTCCGTCCAATCCTCCCCCCTCCGCGAGCCGACGCCGGAGTGGGTCCCAATGGCGGACCACATTCGCCGGGCCCTAGAAGACGGGGACGAGGCCAGCCACAACTTCTCCGTCTGGTCTGAGGACGACAAGTCCTCGACCGACGGGGAGAGCGACCTCCGCTTCCTTGCCGACGGGGAAACGGAAGAGGAGAGCGATGACGATCGCTTCTCCTGGGACGACTTCACCTCCTTCGAGGAGGAGGAGGAGGAAGAGGAGGAGGAGGACGACACCTCCTCCGACGAGCCGCCGGCCAAGCGCTTCTGCCCCTGGCCGGGAAACCTCAGCGACTTCGACATCGACGATAACGCTGACGAGGAGGACGAGGACAACGAGGGTCCTGCCGGCGGCCGCGGCAGCAGCGACGACGAGCCCGCTGGGAGTAGTGCCGACAGCGGCGATGACGGCGACGACGAGGGCAGCGACGGCCCCTAGATAGGATCCTTAGCATAGGATCAGTAGTAGTAGATGGGGCAATGTATCCCCTAGCTCTTCCTTTTGAGAGCGATCAGCTCTTCTATGTAAGAAATCCCCTTATCAATGAAGAACTTCCTTCAATTCGATTTTGCCGATTTCCTTCATGTTGATTTAGCCGATTTCCCCTCATTCTGACTTTGCCGATTGTTAACTTGGTCAATGCTCAATGAGCCAATGGCAACGCATCAGTCCTTCACGATAAATTGCGAGGCAGGTCAATTCAGTTATCCCCTCAGACGGTAACCTGAGCTTAATGTTAGATTTAACGGCAAAATTCCTGAATCAATGCCTCCAGGAGAGCTCTAGGACCGTTGCTGAAAACCTTGATGTTGAAGCTGATACTTCTGCAGAACAGGTACCATTTGCCCACAACTTTCCTTGTGATGCTCTGTTTCTTCGCAGCAACAAGATGGCCCAGAGCCTATCAATGATGATGGCTCCCTCTTCAAACTCCTCCCACCAGCTCTGGTGGTTCTCTTCTGCAAGAACTCACCACCTTTCGAAAAGGTTGTAACGCAGAGCCAGCCGATTCCAACAAAATCGGCTCCCAAGAGCAAAGAATCTTCAGGGCCAGCTGACCCCCGAGCCTCAGTCAGGGCGAGAACATCAGTGAGAAAGATGGCTGCCAGGAAAACTTTGAAGGGCGTCATCCTTCTAGCATATTCGTTCATTAATCCTGCTCTTGCAGACCTCTACCGAAGATGATATCAGCGAGGAGACGCAATCCAGCCGACGAGGCTCAAGCTTGGGCACCTCTGGGGACACCACCACGCAAAACCAGCCAGATGTGCCACCATCGGCTTCCAAGACAAGGTCAGCCCCTGATCCTGCTGCCCCTCCAGCTCCCATCAAAACAGGGAAGGGAAGCTTACGCACAAGGAGTCGATGCACCAAGAGGGCTCGGAAGGATCAGCAAACCCCTTTCTCGAACCAAGAAGCTTCACATGTAATGGTTCTCAGATCTTGCTCTTGTGCTTTGCTGCTCAGATCGGTTCACCATCTTTTTCCTGCAGACTGATGAAGCTTCCAGTGGGGATGTTGATGAAGTCCTGATACCCTCCACAACTCTGGACGAAACATCCTCTAAAGGTGACATCGACCAAGTCGCCACCTTGGCCAAACTCCAGGCAGAAACGCCACAGCTGATTGTATCGTCATCGGCTGTTCCCATGGTCCTAGGAGGGGTATGCTCCCTTTGTTGGGCTCGCCCTTACCCTGATCTGCATGCTTATGCTGCTCTTGTTGTTTGTCAGGGTTGTGATCTCTCAGGCTCGCTGTCGTTCGACCCTGAATCTATCGAGCCGGCCCCTCCACAGTGTGATGAACTAAGTCCCAGCTCCAACGCCTCACAGCTCTGCTTTCTTCCCCCATTGAGACATTGGTCGAAAACTCTGAAGAGGTGAAGAACATCCTTGAAGAAATCCAGCCCCACGTCCCAATGACGCTGCAGTTGAAGCTCTGGCCAGTCGTGACGTTGTCTGCCTTCAGGTCAAGGGTGCAGTTGGCTCATCAAAGAGGCCTGCTCAAGTGGTAGTTGAAGCTCTGTAATTCTTAAGTCGATGTCCGAGCATCGGCTGTGCTTAAAAATTTTGTATTTTCGATTTTTTTATTAGCCGATCGATTTCATGAATCGGCTCCTCCTGGGTACATACTTCGTGGCCTTGTATCTTCTCTGTCTGTATGCCCCCCCCCCCCCCCCCCCCGCCGAGCCGAATCCTTCAAGTGATTGAAGATATCGGCTTTCCAGCCAACTATAAGCCTGTCACACCACTCACCATGCTAAATAGCACAGCGACTAGCAAATGTGGTGAGAATGTGTTTTGGCCGATTGCTGGAATCGGCCTCCCTTGCATTTGTATCGCCAAGTAAAGGTCTCTACTCTTCCTGTCCATCAGATGCTGTAAACCCATACCCCAGCTTCACATCGCCTGCTAAATCAATGCTGAACACAGGCAGAAGGCATGTTGAGGCTAATTTTTGCCGATTGCTAGAATCGGCCTCCTTTTTCATTGCAATGTTTACTGAGGGTTCACAACTTTTTGATTCTCCGCTATGGCTACGTGACATGCTTGAGGTGAGATCCTTGCTTTTTATTTTTTGGGGCCGATCACAGGGATCGGCCTTGCCACATACGTCCATAGACTCGGAACTTGCTACTCTGTCAAGCCAGTGGATAAGACTAGCCTCACTCCGTTTTTTGAAGCTTCGATGCGCTCACAGCCGTCCAGATTGATTCCAGAGAGCGGCTCTTGGTCGTTTGCTTCCCAGATGTTCATGGCAGCCAAAGAGATTTCGATCGAATCATCTGCATGAACAACCTCCACTTCATCTCCATCCCATTGTATGATGCACTGATGCATTCTGGATGGAATGCAACAGTTAGCGTGGATCCAATCCCTTCCTAGTAGGACAGCGTAAGTGCTCTTGCTGTCGACGATGAAGAATGACGTAGGGATGGTATTTCGGCCGATAGTTAAGTCCACGTTCAGAACACCCTTGGCTTCTGACGCTTGGCCGTTGAAATCGCTTAGCGTGACGTTGGTCTTGATCAGATCTTCATTGGAACGTCCCAAACGTCGTAACATGGAGTACGACATTTTGTTGACTGCTGCTCCCGTGTCAACCAGCATCTTGCTGATAGGCTGCCCATTGATATAACCTTTCAAGTATAGGGCTTTCAGATGCCTGTAGCTCCTCTCTCGTGGCTTCTCAAAGATAACTGGTCGTGGACCGCAGTCAAACTGCGCCACTGACACTTCCTCGTCTCTTGGAGCACAAAACTCTGACGGAAGTATAAACACCATGTTTGTATCAGCCGATGCCTCTGCGTCGGCTTTTGTCTGCTTGGGTCGCCACACTTTCTTTGGTGGGCGAGCCTCCATCTCCAATGTTTGCTGAATTTTCACGGCCAGGTCGGGCCGTGCTTTCCTCAACGTGTACATGTACTGCGCCTCGGCTTCCTCCAAGTTACGTAGCCGTTGCACTCTGATGACCCACAGGTATAGGGGGTGTATCGTAGTACTTTCGATAAATAAGAGTGTCGAACCCAACGAGGAGCAGAAGGTGTTGACAAGCAGTTTCGATGAAGGATTCACTGTAAATGCTCACAGACAAGTATTCAGGGGGTTTTGATATTGCAGATAAATAAAGTACAAGTAAATAAAATACGAGAGAAATAATTGCAGCGAGTGGCCCAATCCTTTTTAGCACAAAGGACAAGCCGGTTTGTTTACTTATAATGACCAAACGTTCTCGAGGACACACGGGGATTTTAGTCTAGTGCTTTCGCTTCATACGGCTGATTAATCTTCATTGTTTTGATAAGTGTTGTGTGGGTGAACCTATGCTAATGCACCGCCCTTCCTAGGACTAATACATACTTGTGATTATACCCCTTGCAAGCATCCGCAAATACAAGAAAGTAATTAAGATAAATCTAACCACAGCCTTAAACTCTGAGATCCTGCTATCCCTCCTGCACCGATATACTAACGGGGGTTTAGGTTGCTGTCACTCCGGCAACCCCACAATTAGCAAACGAATACAAGATGCACTCCCCTAGGCCCATAAAGGTGAAGTATCATGTAGTCGACGTTCACATGACACCACTAGAAGAGTAACACCACAACTTAAATATCATAACATTGAATACTACTCAACAATAATTCACTACTAACATTTAGACTTCACCCATATCCTCAAGAACTAAATGAACTACTCACGAGACATCATATGGAACATGATCAGAGGTGATATGATGATGAATAACAATCTGAACATAAACCTTGGTTCAATGGTTTCACTCAATAGCATCAATAACAAGTAGTAATCAACACCGGGAGAGTTTCCCCTATCAAACAATCAAGATCCAACCCAAATAGTTACAGCGGTGACGAGATGCAGCGGTGGAGATGGCGGTGTAGATGGTGAAGATGATGACGATGATGATGGAGATGATGTCCAGCTCGATGACGATGGCGATGGCGTCGATTTCCCCCTCCGGGAGGGAATTTCCCCGGCGGATTCCTGCCCGCCGGAGAGCTCTTTTCTCTCTGGTGTTTCTCCGCCCCGCAGAGGCGGCTCTGTCAATTCTCCGTAACTCCCCAGGTCTTAGGTTTTCGGGCCGAACAAGTACGCGAAGGAGAGGCGGCCAGAGGGGGCAGTGGGCCCCCTCCCCACAAGGCGGCGCGGCCAGGCCTGGGCCCGCGCCGGCCTATGGGGGGGGGCCATGGCGGCCCCTCTCGGCTCCCCCTTTTGGCTCCCTTCGTCTTCTGGAAAAATAGGAATTTTCGTGTAATTTCCGTCAGTTGTTGATCTTCAGAAATATGGTGTCCTGACGGTGCTTTTTCCAGCAGAATCCTGACTCCGGTGAATAATTCTCCAATGATCACGAAACATGCAAAATAGATGAAATAACATAAGTATCATCTCTAAATATGAAATATATCAATGAATAACAGCAAATTATGATATAAAATAGTGATGCAAAATGGACGTATCAACTCCCCCCAAGCTTAGACCTCGCTTGTCCCCAAGCGAAACTGAGCTCAATAAACAAGACCACATGTTTATGGAGTGAGGAGTCGATAAATAAAATACGGACAAGAAGCATCATATTGATTCACACAAGACATTCTAGTAAACATTCTCTTCATATAACTCAACTTGAAATAAGTAAAGAGAAATCACAAGTAAAGGTGCATAGGAAATCATAAATGGTTATGGCAAACTTTGTTCTTGGTCAGAGAACTACTAACGGATTGTACTCATCTTCTAAGCAAAGCTTTCATATTAGAATTTATATAGCAGGGCTTTCATTCTCAATCATAACAATCTCCTCATAATCATTGATAACTTTCAAAGTCATATTCATTCAGATAAAATTTATACTAAACAAGAAAGTATAAAAGACATGATTAACTAAATCATAGCATAAATGGTTGGTTCACAACAACTCAATTGCTTGCTTAAGATAGAGGGAAATAGGTTTACTGACTCAACATAAAAGTAAAAGATAGGCCCTTCACAGAGGGAAACAGGGATTA
Organism: Lolium perenne; assembly: GCF_019359855.2. Taxonomy (NCBI): domain Eukaryota; kingdom Viridiplantae; phylum Streptophyta; class Magnoliopsida; order Poales; family Poaceae; genus Lolium; species Lolium perenne. The sequence goes on along the minus strand of NC_067248.2, from coordinate 80,928,654 downwards.
AATCATGTGCTAGAGCTTTTCAAGTTTTGAAATCATATAAAGAGCATAAAAGTAAGATTTTGAGCGGTGTTTGTTGTTGTCAACGAATGGTAGCGGGCACTCTAACCCCCTTGCCAAACGAACCTTCCAAGAGCGGCTCCCATGAGGGACGGCATCTCTACCAGCAAGGTAGATCATCCCCCTTCTCTTTTGTTTACACATGTATTTTAGTTTTATTATGGATGACACTCCCCCCAACCTTGGCTTTCTCAATCCATGGCTAACCGAATCCTCGGGTGCCTTCCAACATTCACATACCATGGAGGAGTGTCTATTGCAAAATTAAGTTGCTTACTGATAAATCAGGGCAAAACATGTGAAGAGAATTATTAATGAAAGTTATTAATTGGGGCTGGGAACCCCGTTGCCAGCTCTTATTGCAAAATTATTGGATAAGCGGATGTGCCACTAGTCCATTGGTGAAAGTCCGCCCAACAAGATTGAAAGATAAAACACCACATACTTCCTCATGAGCTATAAAACATTGACACAAATAAAGATAATATAGTTTGAATTATTTAAAGGTAGCACATGAAGTATTTACTTGGAATGGCGTAAAATACCACATAGTAGGTAGTTATGGTGGACACAAATGGCATGGGTTTGGTCTAAGATTATGGATGTATGAGAAGTATTCATTCTCAATACAGGTCTTTGGCTAGCAAGGTTTGATAGCAAGCATAAAGGTTGAGGGAAACAAACAAATATACATGTGATAGAAACAATCATGCATCTTTCTCATAAGCACAAGCAATTTTAACTTTAGAATACTAAACTCATTAGCATAGAGTAATATATCTAAATGTATTTCCCTTTTTTACTTAAACATCATGGTGTTGTTGCTATTGACCAATGCTAAGTTTGCCAAAACCAAATAGATTTACTTGATGCTCCCAAAGTGATATCAATACCAATGTCAAGAGTGATCATACAATAGAGATTGCAAACTAAAATAAGGTGTGCAAAAAGTAAATGATAAGACTTCTCATTAATATTCCATAACGATAACTCACACCAACGGATACATAGATAACCAACTAAGAGAGATACTTCCACATTGCAAACTATTCCATATGATAACTTCCCTACTCATGATATGACACTACTTGATAGTAAAAGATAAAGGTAGTGATGATGTGTTACCGCGACACTCCCCCAAGCTTGGAACAAACCAAGGGGATGCCAATACCGATGATGAATTACTCCTTCGGCGGTGATGGTGGATTCTTCTCGTCCTCAGACTTCCAGGGAAGAGGCTCTCCATCAACAAACGATGTCTTGGTCTCGGGAATCCTGAAACTAGCAGCATCGCTAATGCGTTTAAAACTGTTTTCATACTCACAGTTTTGATTCCAAGCATCATAAAGTTGCGCCTGAAGTTGGTTGGTGGTGTTGTGAAGTGAGAGGATATCACTCCATAGCTTTGCAGTCTCCTTCTCGTGTTCGCCAATGAGCTCGGACACAATTCTGTGGAATATGTCCACTTCACGCTCAGCCATCTTCTTGTAGGTGAAGACCTCTTGTTCTAGTTTCTCCATCCTGTCCTCCAAGCTTCCTTCTCCCTTAGGTCCACGAACATCTTCTATCTGCAACTCTCCATCCACGAGCAGCAACTCCTTGGGATGCATCTTCAACTCGCTTATGTACGGGTTGACGACATTCTCAAAGAAGTTGTCCTTCGGAGGCTCCGACGAAGACATGGTGGCTCTAGATCTGAAAACAATATCTGGCAGAAAACAGCTCGAAACAAAACACGACGAGAAAACGATATACGGACCTCCAGGGGTCCGGGGGATTATATAGCAAATATTTTTACGACAAAAGGAAGGTTCCAGGCCGAAAACGAGTGGAAACGGGACGCCGAGGGGCTGTCCCCATAGGGCGGCGCGGCCAGGGTGGGGCCCGCGCCGGCCTATGGTGACGGGCCCTCGCGCGTCTCCTCCACTCCGTTTCGATCCCGTAATTTTTCATATTTTCCAAAAACGGCAGAAATATTGTTCGGAAAGCTAAACGCGGACTTTTCATTACTAAAACTGTTACCTATTCAAAGTCAGACTCTGCAGAACTGTCAATTTGATCTTTGATGAAAGCTTCCGGAGTTATTACTTGAATAATATCAATATCTTCATTATAAGAATCTCCATAAATATAATGCTTGAGTCTTTGTCCATTCACTACTTGTGTGGCGTTACCTTCCAAAGAGCTAATTTTTATTGCTCCTGAACGATATACCTCCTCAATAACATATGGTCCTTCCCATTTTGAGAGTAATTTCCCTGCAAAAAATCTGAGACGAGACCGATACAATAGGACTTTATCTCCAACATTAAATTCTCTTTTAATAATTCTTCTATCATGCCACTTCTTAACTTTCTCCTTAAAAAGTTTAGCATTTTCATAAGCTTCATTTCTCCATTCATCTAAAGAACTCAATTGTAGCAACCTCTTCTTACCGGCAAGTTTAAAATCTTTATTAAGTTCTCTTACAGCCCAATAAGCTTTGTGCTCTAGTTCTAAAGGTAAATGACAAGCTTTTCCATAAATCATTTTATAAGGAGACATTCCCATAGGATTTTTATAAGCAGTTCTATAAGCCCACAATGCTTCCTTTAACTTACTAGCCCAATTCTTTCTAGATTTATTAACAGTCTTTCCCAAGATAGCTTTAATTTCTCTATTTGATAATTCTACTTGCCCACTAGTTTGAGGATGATAAGCTGAAGCAATTCTATGATTAATACCATATTTGGCAAGAGTTTTTCTAAAACCACCATGAATAAAATGAGAACCTCCATCAGTCATAATATATCTAGGTACTCCAAATCTAGGAAATATAACATCTACAAGCATTTTTATAGAGGTCTCTCCATCAGCACTTTTTGTAGGTATAGCTTCTACCCATTTAGTAACATAATCAACAGCGACAAGTATATGAGTGTTACCTTCTGAAGAAGGGAAAGGACCCATGAAGTCGAATCCCCAACAATCAAATGGTTCAATAACAAGAGTATAATTCATAGGCATTTCATTGCGTCTAGAGATATTACCAACTCTTTGACATTCATCACAAGATAAGATAAACTTCCTTGCATCTTTGAAAAGTGTTGGCCAATAAAAACCTGATTGTAGAACCTTTTGTGCGGTTCTATCTCCGGCGTGATGTCCTCCATAAACACGACCATGGCATTTACTCAATATCTCTTGTTGTTCATATTCTGGGACACATCTTCGCATAATACCATCCACTCCTTCTTTATATAAGTGTGGGTCATCCCAAAAATAATGCCTCAAATCATAAAAGAATTTCCTCCTTTGCTGAGCTGAAAAGGTTGGAGGCAAATACTTCGAAACAATAAAGTTAGCATAATCAGCATACCAAGGGCTCTCTCGCGAGCTCACCTTTATTACAGCCAATTGTTCATTTGGAAAACTATCATTAACAGGAACAGGATCATAAGTAATATTTTCCAATCTAGACAAATTATCAGCAACAGGATTATCAGCACCTTTCCTATCTACAATATCTAAATCAAATTCTTGCAAAAGAAGCACCCATCTAATAAGCCTTGGCTTAGAATCTTTCTTTTCCATAAGGTACCTAATTGCAGCATGATCAGTATGAATTGTGACTTTTGAATCAACAATATAGGGTCTAAACTTGTCACATGCAAAAACTATGGCTAATAATTCTTTCTCAGTTGTAGCATAATTTCTTTGAGCAGCATCTAGAGTTTTACTAGCATAATGAATAACATTTAATTTTTTTATCTACTCGCTGTCCAAGGACAGCACCTACAACAAAATCACTAGCATCACACATAATTTCAAAAGGTAAGTTCCAATCAGGCGGTTCAACTATAGGAGCAGTTGTTAAGGCTTTCTTTAGAGTTTCAAAAGCTTCCTTACAATCATCATCAAAAACGAAAGGTACATCTTTTTGAAGAAGATTAGTAAGAGGCTTTGAAATTTTAGAGAAATCTTTAATAAACCTCCTATAAAAACCAACATGACCAAGAATACTACGAATACCTTTAACATCCCTAGGACAGGGCATCTTCTCAATTGCTTCAACTTTAGCTCTATCAACTTCAATACCTCTTTCAGAAATTTTATGTCCCAATACAATTCCTTCATTAACCATAAAGTGGCATTTCTCCCAATTAAGAACAAGGTTAGTTTCTTCACATCTCTGCAAAACTTTATCAAGGTTTCGCAAGCAATTATCAAAAGAATTCCCATAGACAGAAAAATCATCCATGAATACCTCAACAATCTTTTCACAAAAGCCATGAAAAATAGCAGACATGCATCTTTGAAAAGTAGCAGGAGCATTACATAAACCAAAAGGCATACGCCTATAAGCATAAGTTCCATAGGGACAAGTGAAAATGGTTTTCTCTTGATCTTTAGCTCTAACAGCAATTTGTGAAAACCCAGAATATCCATCAAGAAAACAGAAATGTGTATTTTTAGACAACCTCTCTAACATTTGATCAATAAAAGGTAAAGGGTAATGATCTTTCTTAGTAACTTTATTAACTTTTCTAAAATCAATGCACATTCTATACCCTACAACTACTCTTTGAGGAATAAGCTCATCATTATCATTAGGCACAACAGTTATACCTCCTTTCTTAGGAACACAATGCACAGGACTTGTGGGGACCCCGGACTAGCTGTCCGAAATACCCTGTTATGTATACAGTTCACGTTCCCATGATCAGTGTGCCGTGAACACATAACCGAACTGATATCAAATTACATCATCCTTTACAAAACGGAATAAGAAAATTACAATAAGGTCACATGACCCATCTTTACAAGATATCCTCGAAGGGCCTAATCTAATCATCAGAGTAGCAGAATCACTTCAGTAGCGTAGGGCCCAAGTCATCTGCCTTAACCCTACAGTAACCGATCGGGAAGACGTTCCTAGCTCGCATAGACGTCGTCAACTCCTTCTTCATCTGTCGAAGTCCTCCAGGTCTGGCCAAGTAAATAGCTAGGGACAAAGCCGTGAGTACATTTGAATTGTACTCGCAAACCATCAAGAAGGTGATAACAATTCTAACTAAAGAGGACAAGAGAGGAAGAATAGTTTCTCTGGTGGATATAGCATGTGAAAGAGAATCAGTTTCTCTTGTGGATATAGCTTGTGAAAGAGAATAAGTTTCTCTTGTGGATATAGCATCCCACATCACAGTTGAAGGGGACACTAAGAGGGTGATAAGACATTTCTATGACATCTCTATATCTTTGTTAAAGAAGATACTTCAAAAGATACCCTATGACATCTCTATATTTTTGTTGAAGAAGCTACTTCAAAAGATACCCTATGACATCTATATATCTTTGTTGAAGAAGATACTTCAAAAGATTTCCACAACATAAAACACTAGGATGGGGTAACCCAATTTATTTGTCCTTCCCGACCATCTCCATATGGTCGTCATAACCTTTCACGTACCCTTCCGATACTTCAAAACAAGTTATTTCCTTTCATTTGCCAAACCATTTTGTAAACCAAAACTCATCAGGCTAAGCAACAGCCATTCCAACCGTCCATGACCGCGGACGCGGCTATTCGAATAGATTTTACTCTGCAGAGTTTGCACACTTTCCCCACCTCTATCCGGATACCTATCGTGTGGGCATCATCCCCGCATAACAACATATGCCACGACGGATACCCGAACATAGCCTTTCGCCCATTCGACTTAGCAAGAGGTCCTACCCTATGGAGTATGTACCTCCCCGGCACCGTGGCAGCTCACCTCCTCTAGAGCGTGGCTCCACCGCCAAGCCGGGAGACCCATAGTGTCTTCCGGACGGGTCAGCCCCGAAGGCCTCCCGTTATACTATTGTCCCAACCATGACAACCCGGACTCGGGGGTAACCGTACCCTTGTATAGTTGTGCAGTGCCTCATGCTAAGAAGAACAAACGTCAAGTTAAGCCCCGTGCCCACATTGGAGTAGCTATGGTTGCGCTGTTTAATTGTTCCGGGCGAATACAAAGAACCATGTGTCGTTTTTCTCAAAAACCCAAGTCACACACACTTTCCTCTTTCCAACCATCTTTGTCAAGATCCTTTCCTTTCATAAACCATACGCTTGGGTAAGATTGCCTCACCCAAGGTTTTCATAAACATTTACAACAAGGTAAACCTTGAGGGGTTCCCAACCTAAAGTTTCATGAGTTGAACTAATACAACACTATGGCCGAGATGAGGGTCATCACGCCATTGAGGGTATGAAAAAGAGGTATTGGAGTGGATCATACTTGCTTGAGCTAAGCATGTATTATGACAACACAAGAGGAAAATATACTTTCAGATTTGTGGTGCTATCTAACCCAATCAATAGATAGGGATGAGAATTGACCAACACCAACACCATTAAGGGAATCAGGCATACTCATCACAATTTGTGAATACACCAAAAACATGGTATTGATACATCTACACTAGAAGGGGTGTAGTATGAATCTTGTCCCGAGGTGGAACATATTCTAGCTAAATATAGAAAACAAGTTGGATAGCAATGGCCATGATACCATACACCCAACCAATTACCAAGACCTTGACAAGATAAAACTACTAGAGGTACCATGCTTGCATCCAAGCATAGATGACAACAATATGGAGATCATCACACATAGAACCAAGATGCTATTGATAGCACAAGATGACATCCAAAGAGACATCATATCAGAGATCAAAAGATGGCTTGCCTTGGCTTATTTGTCCCTGGACTTCTTCAACTTCATCAATATAAGAATACCAACAATAAAATCCTTGTCCGATCCACTTCTTCTTCTCCGGAATCGTTCGCATCTATCGTCGGAAAATATAAAAGGAACACAATAAATCACATTGCACCAATCATAACAAGCATGCAACATTCAACAATCAACAAGCAATAGCTAACCACCTTACTACGGGCTAACATACAAAGAACTTATAGATACTACAAAGCAACTAAAAGAGAACCCATTTTATTTACCTAGTAAAGGTATGAGAGTATCATAACTTAGCAATTGCCTCTCTCGGTATCACCATGGTATAAACCAATTATCCCCTGGTAGATAACATCATAAAGATGACAAGTGCATTAGTTTGGCATCAAAAACATTTACATTATAATTTGAAACATTTTTGGAAGAGCGGGCAATCATTCTCCCTATCTTATAAAGCTTACAAAACACTACACAAGAATAGGAAGCAAATGATATGCCCCACCATTTGAAAACTTAAGCAAAACAAAAGAGCTAATATTAAATTGCAGAGGTTTTGTTTTGCAATCATAAAACAAAGGTTGCCCATTTCTAATAAAAAGAGTTGGTCAAGGGTTCTAAATAAACCGAAAAGTTTTGCTTCAACAATGCATGTCACACATATACATTACTAACGGTAACAAATATGCATGAACACAGACTAATACTATTTTTCCTAGATGGCCAGTACTAATACAAGACTAACCCAATTGGAATCACCCCAAAATATTAAACCTACAATTTTAGGAATTTCTTTGAATCTGACTGTACAGAAAACAAGATCTGTAAGCCATAAATCATAGGAAAATCCTAAAAATATGAGACCACTGGCATTTGAAAGATATTTAACCAGAGATGCAGACACAATTAGATTTGGGTTCAAATTGTCTCTGAAACTCTCACAAATGGATTGACAAGATTACTGCATGTCTATACCATTTGCTTTACCTCTGGAGTTACAAAACAGATAAATGTTTGAAACTTGTTTGAGAATATTAAGAAAACAATCAGTAGTTCTACAGAATTGGAATCACTCAGTTAGGTTCAAAAATGGATTTTTGGGGATTTAAAAACTAACAGCCATGTCTGCAGAACACACAGAACAAGTTTAATTCACCACAAATCGTACATAATTCATAAAAATATGAGGTCAGTTGCATATGAAAGGTATTGAAAAGGTGGTTCTTACCCAATTTGTTTCATTCAAGAATTCGTTCCCAAGCTCCTGATTTAATTCAACAAAATCAGATCTGACCAGATCTTGATCTGTGAACCATTTCAGTTTCAGGAGGTCAATCGAGGTGAAACCACCGCCAAAATGAAGGTATTGAAGAGGGCTTTCACCCAAAGTTGAGTTTGCTCAAAAAGGTTTTGTAAATCGGAACTTATTTAACAAACAGTGAATCTGCATGTTTACAGAACTTTATTTACCGTGGAAAATCTGTAACGAATTTGAGGATGAAACCAACGCCAAGTTGTAGATCTTTTCAATACCTATCCGCGGAACTTTGAATCACTCGATTTGGCCCTGCACACGAGTTTTGGCAGATTTTACAAAATCGTACAGAATCTGAAACAGCAAGATAGCAGAAATTACTGCAGGGATTTGGACGAACTTTGCTCAAAAGTTTCAGATCTGAGGATTGCTCAACCTTCTCCATGCTTGGACCAACATGCACCTGCATCAAGATCCAATCTTGTGAGAGGGGAAAAGAGAAAGGGAGCTGGATTCATCAAAGATTAGGGGAGAAGAGAGTGAGAGAGATGCTCTCATGGTGAGGATGAGCTTGAGGGAGGGGGAGAGCTTCATCTTGGGGGCTTTCCATGGCCATGGCCGGCCATGGGAGCAAGGGACAGCAGAATTTCGTGGGGAAGAAGTGGAAGAGAGTGTGAGGGAGTGGAGGAATAAGTGAAGAGTGAAAAGAAATGAGCAAAGGGAGGTGGAGTGGCCGGCCAAGTCTCTTTTATAGAGGGAGATGGAGTTGGCTGCCTCCTTTTTGATTGGCTAGGATGGGTGGCTGCCCATTTATTGATTGGAGTAGTTGGGAGGCAAGGCTTGTAGAGGAAGGAAAGATGAAGAGGCATGGCTGGCCGAAATTTGAATGCAAACACAAATTGGCCGGCTCATTCTTGCCAACTCAAGTGAACATTGAGAGAGAGATGCACACATCCATGTGAATATACCAAGGCTTGATATTGAGGAGGTAATGTCAATGAGTGACTTCAATGATGAGAAGAAAAGGGGTGGATACATATTGATAAAAAGAAGTGTGAGGTGTCAAGTATTATGAGGATAAATCCTACCACTTTGGTTGTGACAAGCACAAGATGGAAGTAGATCAAAGGGATAGTTGATGATTAGAAGTTTTCATTTGAATTCACATTTGGAAGGATTGGGATTGACCACATGCAACAATGCATAAGCATGCCAAGGTAAATAGGGTGGGGTTGTTTTGGTGAAGTCAAAATGAAAAGAGAGAGATGATAATAAGTATTGGTGCCAAAGTTGAAGAATAAAGCAACTTGATCAAATTAGCAATTTGGCCAAGAGATGATGGTGGTGATGGTGGTTTAGACAATTGTAGAGGAAGGCTAAGAGAAATGGTGAGTGAAATAACCATACTCACAAGGATGAATATGGTGGCATGAATCATCACTTCATGAGGCCAAGGTGATGATGGAAATGAGTAGAGGAGTGAGATGGGTATGATGAGTTATAAGTTGTTCTTCAAAATTTCCAACTTGAAAGGAGGAGTCTTCAATACTGTGAGAGTTGATCAAAATATTTGGATAGAGTTTATATTGGACTTGCCTCTGAAATCATTTTGATAGAGACAAAATGAGGTTTAAAATGAAATAGGTCTATTTGCAAAACAAAGCATGGTAGAGTTTTCTCTAAGCTATTTGGTCTTAGAAGGTGCAAGGATGGCACAAGTACCAAAACCATGCATTTAAAAGAAAGAATAAAATCAAATACTTTTATAAATAGGTATTTTTGGGTAGAAGGAAATGAGATGATAAAATACCATCCAAAATTCTCTCTTGTTATTTGAAGAAACCATTTGAAGAGTTTTAATAAAACTAGAAATAGTTTGTGGTTAAAACCAGGGAAGAAAACAATAAGGTTTTATGAAAGAAAACTAATTTAGAGAGGAGTGTTCTCAAGGATGGATGGTGGCTACAAAATGTACCCATCATCCCCACTCTTGGTTTTGTGAAGATTACACCTGGATAAAATCAAGAGGTAAAAGAGGAAGAAGTGATCTAGTGTTGGAACATTGAGTAAGGTATAAGATCAAGTTGAATATATGACTTGCCAGGATTGACTGAGACATGCAGAACATGGAGGTCGAAGAGGGTGTTGCATAGATGGGATCCATGCATTGAGATTACCAATAACAGTTGAGGGTTGCTTAGATATCAACTGCCAAAGCCTGGAACTTTTTAAGTAGGCACACTTATGTTGCCATCAGGAGAGAGGTTTGATGTAGTAAGAAGGAAAAAAAAATTCTAAGCCACACATGTGTTTTATTAGGTGAGTTGTTTGTTTTGCCACAAGACATGTTGTTCTTTAAGGTAGCTCAAGACAAAACTTAACAAGCAAACCAAGACAATTCATCTACCAGCAGATCAAGGCAATTCATAATAACAAACAGATCAAGGCAATTCATCCAATTAGTCTATAGAAAAAGTTTTTGTTCCCCTGATTTTTGCAATATGGACAACTAATCAAGGTTAAAAAGTTAGGGTGTGACAGATCTTCCACCCTTAAAATAATCTCGTCCCGAGATTACTGAGCGTAGAACTAGAGGGGTTATAAAGTTTAACTAAAGTTAGACTCCTCTTCTACAGATGTGTCGTTGTCGAGAATGTTGTTGCTTCATCTTCTGGGAGACACGGTAGATCTTCTGCCGAGGGCAAGCTTCGTGGAGAGGTTGACTACTCCATGCAGGTGTTAGATCTGAAACTTCTTAACGATCCTTACGGGGGTTCGAGACTCCGTGAGGGTTAGTGCACTCCAGCGGTGCTTTAGCAGGGTTGACAAATTTTTAGAGTTAACTTTAAATTTTAGTAGAAGACGAAGTCTTCCACCCTTGAAATTGTTCATAGAGGGGGTTTAAAAACTCTAAGCTTCGGCCACGGTCTTGTCGGTGCTTTCGAAGAAGTGATCTTTTTCTCGTCTTGAGTTGAAGCATCTTCAGGGAGCGAGGTGCAGTCCACAGCTTCAAGGGGAGTTAGTGCATCCCAAGTTCCCAACGGTGTTTTAGAAAGGTTTAAACTTTTAGGGTCAGCTCCAATTTTTAGTGGAAGACGAAGTCTTCCACCCTTAAGATTTTTCATCGGGTTTTTGGAAAAACTCAGAGCTTCTGCCTTGTAGTCCTGTCTGGGGCTTCTGAAGAAGTCATCGATCTTCCGCATTAGTTGAAGAGTCTTCAGGAGAGAAATGTAGGCCACGGCTTAAAAAGGCACTCACTGTGTTTATTAAACCTTATAACACGTGGTAAGTTAGTAAGTCGATGAAGCACCTGGTTGTTGTCCATATGAAGCAGTAACAAAGGTCGTCGAAGGCAAACCTTCAGCATGAGGGTCGGTGCTGACTTATACCAGTTAAGAAGTGAGCAGGTAAACTACACCTAATCTTGAGTCTTGAGGTATCTTCAGGAGCATCACTTGCCGAGGACCAGATGAACCATGTGATGTAGCTTGGCTTGGACGCTATTGCCCTCTCAGCTTGTTAGACGGTGTGTTAGAGGGTAGTCTCAAAAAGTTATCCTCGAAGTTAGCGCGATTATACTCCAGGGTTAGACAAAGTTCATATGTCTTCTTGCAGAGGTGTAGTCACTCTTGAAGGTAGGGGCTTCTGTCTTCTTGGCTTAGTAGAGATGCTTATGTTGATCTTGAAAGTAGTTATCGAAGATAGGGGTCTGGGTTAGTTTTCCCGACTGTTGAAGGAAAACAACTTCTAACGGGTTAGAGTTAGTGCCTTTCGTTAACTTATCCAATTAACTAGCAGTAAGCATTTTATCGGCGAGGTAGATGACTGTGAAAACGTCTTAGAGGGGCTTCCTATGCTGGTTTGTCACACCAAGAGTGTTTTTCGGACCTAAAGACCAAGACAATCAAACACACAACAAACAAATAAACACACTCAAGACAACACACTTAGGGAACTACAAGAAATCATCAAACCAGACATGGTAACACAAGTACCCATGGATGACTAATACGCGGGGGTAGCTCAACCAAAGAGATTGAGTTTGTCCTATCCATCCTATAGGTTTGGGGCTGGTCACATATGCCAACGTCTTCATCTTGCCGACATTGGCTTCAACTTGGATCCTGGTAGCAGTTGGTGGCGAAGCAGCCTGGTGTTGAGTCGTCGATGTTGAAGTGGAGGCGAAAACTGCGTAGAACTTCTGGTCTCAACATCCTAGGGACGTGAGGTCTTCAGAGGGGTAGCTGTTGAGGTACTCCCAAGGTTTGAGATCTTCTCGTGTCTGGCCTAAAAATTACTAGTCAAGAACTGAGGACTTGATCCCTGACGACTGCAAAAAGATGCAAGTCCACGGAGGAACAAGGTCAGCTCCTTGACAGACTTTGGTGACAACCAAAGACATGATCTACTTATCCCTTTATGTGCGCGCTAAGTCGGCCTCCAAGCTTCAATAGCTGTTGTTGGAGACATATGAGTCTTCCTGAGGGATTTATCCATCTGTGAGTTTGAGTCTCCGGCTGAGTTGGGACATCGTCCAATATGTAGGTTTGAAGTGGATGAGATAATAGAGTAAGAATTTTCAAACCCTTTTTTATAAAGCGGAGAGATAAGAATTTAGAAGTTTCGAAGAAATAGGAGGAGTAGAAGCTATGCTTCCGACTAAAGAAAGAATTTGTTTCGTAAATAGTTTTTCCCAAGTATTTGTTTCTCAACAAACGTCCATGCTAACTAAGGTCGCCTACAGTCAGGATGGCTCTGATACCAGCTCTGTGGGGACCCCGGACTAGCTGTCCGAAATACCCTGTTATGTATACAGTTCACGTTCCCATGATCAGTGTGCCGTGAACACATAACCGAACTGATATCAAATTACATCATCCTTTACAAAACGGAATAAGAAAATTACAATAAGGTCACATGACCCATCTTTACAAGATATCCTCGAAGGGCCTAATCTAATCATCAGAGTAGCAGAATCACTTCAGTAGCGTAGAGCCCAAGTCATCTGCCTTAACCCTACAGGCAACTGACTGGGAAGACGTTCCTAGCTCGCATAGACGTCGTCAACTCCTTCTTCATCTGTCGAAGTCCTCCAGGTCTGGCCAAGTAAATAGCCAGGGACAAAGCCGTGAGTACATTTGAATTGTACTCGCAAACCATCAAGAAGGTGATAACAATTCTAACTAAAGAGGACAAGAGAGGAAGAATAGTTTCTCTGGTGGATATAGCATGTGAAAGAGAATCAGTTTCTCTTGTGGATATAGCCTGTGAAAGAGAATAAGTTTCTCTTGTGGATATAGCATCCCACATCACAGTTGAAGGGGACACTAAGAGGGTGATAAGACATTTCTATGACATCTCTATATCTTTGTTAAAGAAGATACTTCAAAAGATACACTATGACATCTCTATATCTTTGTTGAAGAAGCTACTTCAAAAGATACCCTATGACATCTATATATCTTTGTTGAAGAAGATACTTCAAAAGATTTCCACAACATAAAACACTAGGATGGGGTAACCCAATTTATTTGTCCTTCCCGACCATCTCCATATGGTCGTCATAACCTTTCACGTACCCTTCCGATACTTCAAAACAAGTTATTTCCTTTCATTTGCCAAACCATTTTGTAAACCAAAACTCATCAGGCTAAGCAACAGCCATTCCAACCGTCCATGACCGCGGACGCGGCTATTCGAATAGATTTTACTCTGCAGAGTTTGCACACTTTCCCCACCTCTATCCGGATACCTATCGTGTGGGCATCATCCCCGCATAACAACATATGCCACGACGGATACCCGAACATAGCCTTTCGCCCATTCGACTTAGCAAGAGGTCCTACCCTATGGAGTATGTACCTCCCCGGCACCGTGGCAGCTCACCTCCTCTAGAGCGTGGCTCCACCGCCAAGCCGGGAGACCCATAGTGTCTTCCGGACGGGTCAGCCCCGAAGGCCTCCCGTTATACTATTGTCCCAACCATGACAACCCGGACTCGGGGGTAACCGTACCCTTGTATAGTTGTGCAGTGCCTCATGCTAAGAAGAACAAACGTCAAGTTAAGCCCCGTGCCCACATTGGAGTAGCTATGGTTGCGCTGTTTAGTTGTTCCGGGCGAATACAAAGAACCATGTGTCGTTTTTCTCAAAAACCCAAGTCACACACACTTTCCTCTTTCCAACCATCTTTGTCAAGATCCTTTCCTTTCATAAACCATACGCTTGGGTAAGATTGCCTCACCCAAGGTTTTCATAAACATTTACAACAAGGTAAACCTTGAGGGGTTCCCAACCTAAAGTTTCATGAGTTGAACTAATACAACACTATGGCCGAGATGAGGGTCATCACGCCATTGAGGGTATGAAAAAGAGGTATTGGAGTGGATCATACTTGCTTGAGCTAAGCATGTATTATGACAACACAAGAGGAAAATATACTTTCAGATTTGTGGTGCTACCTAACCCAATCAATAGATAGGGATGAGAATTGACCAACACCAACACCATTAAGGGAATCAGGCATACTCATCACAATTTGTGAATACACCAAAAACATGGTATTGATACATCTACACTAGAAGGGGTGTAGTATGAATCTTGTCCCGAGGTGGAACATATTCTAGCTAAATATAGAAAACAAGTTGGATAGCAATGGCCATGATACCATACACCCAACCAATTACCAAGACCTTGACAAGATAAAACTACTAGAGGTACCATGCTTGCATCTAAGCATAGATGACAACAATATGGAGATCATCACACATAGAACCAAGATGCTATTGATAGCACAAGATGACATCCAAAGAGACATCATATCAGAGATCAAAAGATGGCTTGCCTTGGCTTATTTGTCCCTGGACTTCTTCAACTTCATCAATATAAGAATACCAACAATAAAATCCTTGTCCGATCCACTTCTTCTTCTCCGGAATCGTTCGCATCTATCGTCGGAAAATATAAAAGGAACACAATCAATCACATTGCACCAATCATAACAAGCATGCAACATTCAACAATCAACAAGCAATAGCTAACCACCTTACTACGGGCTAACATACAAAGAACTTATAGATACTACAAAGCAACTAAAAGAGAACCCATTTTATTTACCTAGTAAAGGTATGAGAGTATCATAACTTAGCAATTGCCTCTCTCGGTATCACCATGGTATAAACCAATTATCCCCTGGTAGATAACATCATAAAGATGACAAGTGCATTAGTTTGGCATCAAAAACATTTACATCATAATTTGAAACATTTTTGGAAGAGCGGGCAATCATTCTCCCTATCTTATAAAGCTTACAAAACACTACACAAGAATAGGAAGCAAATGATATGCCCCACCATTTTAAAACTTAAGCAAAACAAAAGAGCTAATGTTAAATTGCAGAGGTTTTGTTTTGCAATCATAAAACAAAGGTTGCCCATTTCTAATAAAAAGAGTTGGTCAAGGGTTCTAAATAAACCGAAAAGTTTTGCTTCAACAATGCATGTCACACATATACATTACTAACGGTAACAAATATGCATGAACAGAGACTAATACTATTTTTCCTAGATGGCCAGTACTAATACAAGACTAACCCAATTGGAATCACCCCAAAATATTAAACCTACAATTTTAGGAATTTCTTTGAATCTGACTGTACAGAAAAAAAGATCTGTAAGCCATAAATCATAGGAAAATCCTAAAAATATGAGACCACTGGCATTTGAAAGATATTTAACCAGAGATGCAGACACAATTGGATTTGGGTTCAAATTGTCTCTGAAACTATCACAAATGGATTGACAAGATTACTGCATGTCTATACCATTTGCTTTACCTCTGGAGTTACAAAACAGATAAATGTTTGAAACTTGTTTGAGAATATTAAGAAAACAATCAGTAGTTCTACAGAATTGGAATCACTCAGTTAGGTTCAAAAATGGATTTTTGGGGATTTAAAAACTAACAGCCATGTCTGCAGAACACACAGAACAAGTTTAGTTCACCACAAATCGTACATAATTCATAAAAATATGAGGTCAGTTGCATATGAAAGGTATTGAAAAGGTGGTTCTTACCCAATTTGTTTCATTCAAGAATTCGTTCCCAAGCTCCTGATTTAATTCAACAAAGTCAGATCTGACAAGATCTTGATCTGTGAACCATTTCAGTTTCAGGAGGTCAATCGAGGTGAAACCACCGCCAAAATGAAGGTATTGAAGAGGACTTTCACCCAAAGTTGAGTTTGCTCAAAAAGGTTTTGTAAATAGGAACTTATTTAACAAACAGTGAATCTGCATGTTTACAGAACTTTATTTACCGTGGAAAATCTGTAACGAATTTGAGGATGAAACCAACGCCAAGTTGTAGATCTTTTCAATACCTATCCGCGGAACTTTGAATCACTCTATTTGGCCCTGCACACGAGTTTTGGCAGATTTTACAAAATCGTACAGAATCTGAAACAGCAAGATAGCAGAAATTACTGCAGGGATTTGGACGAACTTTGCTCAAAAGTTTCAGATCTGAGGATTGCTCAACCTTCTCCATGCTTGGACCAACATGCACCTGCATCAAGATCCAATCTTTTGAGAGGGGAAAAGAGAAAGGGAGCTGGATTCATCAAAGATTAGGGGAGAAGAGAGTGAGAGAGATGCTCTCATGGTGAGGATGAGCTTGAGGGAGGGGGAGAGCTTCATCTTGGGGGCTTTCCATGGCCATGGCCGGCCATGGGAGCAAGGGACAGAAGAATTTCGTGGGGAAGAAGTGGAAGAGAGTGTGAGGGAGTGGAGGAATAAGTGAAGAGTGAAAAGAAATGAGCAAAGGGAGGTGGAGTGGCCGGCCAAGTCTCTTTTATAGAGGGAGATGGAGTTGGCTGCCTCCTTTTTGATTGGCTAGGATGGGTGGCTGCCCATTTATTGATTGGAGTAGTTGGGAGGCAAGGCTTGTAGAGGAAGGAAAGATGAAGAGGCATGGCTGGCCGAAATTTGAATGCAAACACAAATTGGCCGGCTCATTCTTGCCAACTCAAGTGAACATTGAGAGAGAGATGCACACATCCATGTGAATATACCAAGGCTTGATATTGAGGAGGTAATGTCAATGAGTGACTTCAATGATGAGAAGAAAAGGGGTGGATACATATTGATAAAAAGAAGTGTGAGGTGTCAAGTATTATGAGGATAAATCCTACCACTTTGGTTGTGACAAGCACAAGATGGAAGTAGATCAAAGGGATAGTTGATGATTAGAAGTTTTCATTTGAATTCACATTTGGAAGGATTGGGATTGACCACATGCAACAATGCATAAGCATGCCAAGGTAAATAGGGTGGGGTTGTTTTGGTGAAGTCAAAATGAAAAGAGAGAGATGATGATAAGTATTGGTGCCAAAGTTGAAGAATAAAGCAACTTGATCAAATTAGCAATTTGGCCAAGAGATGATGGTGGTGATGGTGGTTTAGACAATTGTAGAGGAAGGCTAAGAGAAATGGTGAGTGAAATAACCATACTCACAAGGATGAATATGGTGGCATGAATCATCACTTCATGAGGCCAAGGTGATGATGGAAATGAGTAGAGGAGTGAGATGGGTATGATGAGTTATAAGTTGTTCTTCAAAATTTCCAACTTGAAAGGAGGAGTCTTCAATACTGTGAGAGTTGATCAAAATATTTGGATAGATTTTATATTGGACTTGCCTTTGAAATCATTTTGATAGAGACAAAATGAGGTTTAAAATGAAATAGGTCTATTTGCAAAACAAAGCATGGTAGAGTTTTCTCTAAGCTATTTGGTCTTAGAAGGTGCAAGGATGGCACAAGTACCAAAACCATGCATTTAAAAGAAAGAATAAAATCAAATACTTTTATAAATAGGTATTTTTGGGTAGAAGGAAATGAGATGATAAAATACCATCCACAATTCTCTCTTGTTATTTGAAGAAACCATTTGAAGAGTTTTAATAAAACTAGAAATAGTTTGTGGTTAAAACCAAGGAAGAAAACAATAAGGTTTTATGAAAGAAAACTAATTTACAGAGGAGTGTTCTCAAGGATGGATGGTGGCTACAAAATGTACCCATCATCCCCACTCTTGGTTTTGTGAAGATTACACCTGGATAAAATCAAGAGGTAAAAGAGGAAGAAGTGATCTAGTGTTGGAACATTGAGTAAGGTATAAGATCAAGTTGAATATATGACTTGCCAGGATTGACTGAGACATGCAAAACATGGAGGTCGAAGAGGGTGTTGCATAGATGGGATCCATGCATTGAGATTACCAATAACAGTTGAGGGTTGCTTAGATATCAACTGCCAAAGCCTGGAACTTTTTAAGTAGGCACACTTATGTTGCCATCAGGAGAGAGGTTTGATGTAGTAAGAAGGAAAAAAAATTCTAAGCCACACATGTGTTTTATTAGGTGAGTTGTTTGTTTTGCCACAAGACATGTTGTTCTTTAAGGTAGCTCAAGACAAAACTTAACAAGCAAACCAAGACAATTCATCTACCAGCAGATCAAGGCAATTCATAATAACAAACAGATCAAGGCAATTCATCCAATTAGTCTATAGAAAAAGTTTTTGTTCCCCTGATTTTTGCAATATGGACAACTAATCAAGGTTAAAAAGTTAGGGTGTGACAGGACTAACCCATCTACTATCAGCAATAGGATATATAATATCTGCTTCAAGGAGTTTTAATACCTCATTTCTTACCACATCCTTCATCTTGGGAATTAGACGACGCTGATGTTCAACAACAGGTTTTGCACCATCTTCTATATTAATAGCATGTTGGCAAATAGCAGGAGAAATCCCCTTCAAATCATCAAGAGTATAGCCAATAGCTCCTCGGTGCTTCTTCAATATTTCCAATAACCTTTCTTCCTCGATATCTGAAAGCTTAGCACTAATAATAACAGGATATGTTTTCTTCTCATCAATATAAGCATACTTAAGATTATCAGGTAATGGTTTCAAATCAAATACAGGATCTTCCTTTGGTGGTGGTGTTACACCTAAATCTTCAACCGGTAAGTCATGTTTAAGAATAGGTTGACGAAGGAAAATTTCATCAAGCTCATCCCTTTCTTCCCTAAAAACTTCACTCTCACTATTTTCCAAATGTTGCTGCAAAGGATTACTAGGAGAAAGAGCAATTGATGCACATTGTTCAACTCTAAAATCTTCATTAGGCAAATCAGCTTTATAAGGAGTTTTGGCAAATTTAGAGAAGTTAAACTCATAAGATTCACCAGCAAATTTAGTAACAATTTTCTCTTTCTTGCAATCTATAATAGCTCCACATGTATTTAGAAAAGGTCTACCAAAAATAATAGGACAAAACTTACTAGCAGCAGAACCAAGTACCAAAAAGTCAGCAAGATATTTAATCTTACCACATAGAACTTCAACATCTCGAACAATACCAATGGGAGAGATAGTTTCTCTATTAGCTAGCCGAATAACCACATCAATATCTTCGAGTTCACAAGAACCAATTTCATGCATAATTTCTGTGTAGAGCTCATAAGGAATGGCACTAATACTTGCACCAATGTCGCATAAACCATAATAGCAATGATCACCAATTCGAACAGAGAGCACAGGAACACTAGCTTTCATAGACTTATTAGGATGCGAAACAATATTAGAAGCATCTTAACAAAAAATAATATGACCATCTTCCACATTTTCAGTAACAAGATCTTTAACTATTGCAACAGCAGGTTCAACTTTTATTTGTTCTTCAGGTTCTATGGGTTTCTTTGTACTTTTATTAACCACACTAGTTATAACAGAATACTCCTTCATTTTAGCAGGGAAAGGAGTTTTTTCAATATAAGCTTCAGGAAGAACATGATCAACAGTTTTAATTTCAATACATCTACCTTTAGGTGAATCAACTTTATCTTTATATGGTTCATGATACTTATCAAAATTCTTCCTAGGCAATTCAAAATGAGAGGCAAAGGCTTTATAAATATTTGCAACAACTTGAGAGTCAAGACCATATGTAGCACTCATATTACGATATGCATCAGTATCCATGAAAGTTTCAATGCATTCATAATTATAATTTATACCTGACACTCTACCTTTGTCGTTCTCCCATCCTTCAGTATTTTCTTGGATTCGATCAAGAAGGTCCCATTTAAACTCTTCTTTATTGCGTGTGAATGATCCGGAACAAGAAGTATCCAGCAAGGTTTTATCTTGAAAAGACAGTCTTGCATAGAAATTATCAATAATAATATTACCAGGAAGCTCATGAATGGGGCATTTGAGCATTAAAGACTTCAATCTCCCCCACGCTTGGGCAATACTCTCTCCATCATGAGGCCAAAAATTATATATATGGTTGCGGTCTTTGTGAATTTCACTTGGAGGATAGAATTTAGAGTAAAATACAGGCACAATATCCTTCCAATCAAGAGAACGCCCATCCTTTAACAGTTTATGCCAATGCGCCGCTTTACCAGATAGCGACATAACAAATAATTTCTTCCTAACTTCATCCATTGAAATACCTGCACATTTGAATAACCCGCATAATTCATGTAAAAACAGTAAATGATCTCCAGGATGCACAGTTCCATCCCCTTCATAGCGGTTATCCACAACACGTTCAATAATTTACATAGGTATTTTATATGGTATTACTTCCTCACCTGGCGCCTCATCCACTACCGTTGCAGTAGTAGTAGATTTTCCAAATAGAAATTCAAGGGAGGATCTCTCCATAATGACTTATAGTAGCAAGCAGAAACAAAATCAGCACGTACAGTAAAAGTTTCCTTACCAATTCCACTTACCAATAGCGCTTCACTCCCCGGCAACGGCGCCAGAAAATAGTCTTGATGACCCACAAGTATAGGGGGTGTATCGTAGTACTTTCGATAAATAAGAGTGTCGAACCCAACGAGGAGCAGAAGGTGTTGACAAGCAGTTTCAATGAAGGATTCACTGTAAATGCTCACAGACAAGTATTCAGGGGGTTTTGATATTGCAGATAAATAAAGTACAAGTAAATAAAATACGAGAGAAATAATTGCAGCGAGTGTCCCAATCCTTTTTAGCACAAAGGACAAGCCGGTTTGTTTACTTATAATGACCAAACGTTCTCGAGGACACACGGGGATTTTAGTCTAGTGCTTTCGCTTCATACGGCTGATTAATCTTCATTGTTTTGATAAGTGTTGTGTGGGTGAACCTATGCTAATGCACCGCCCTTCCTAGGACTAATACATACTTGTGATTATACCCCTTGCAAGCATCCGCAAATACAAGAAAGTAATTAAGATAAATCTAACCACATCCTTAAACTCTGAGATCCTGCTATCCCTCCTGCACCGATATACTAACGGGGGTTTAGGTTGCTGTCACTCCGGCAACCCCACAATTAGCAAACGAATACAATATGCACTCCCCTAGGCCCATAAAGGTAAAGTATCATGTAGTCGACGTTCACATGACACCACTAGAAGAGTAACACCACAACTTAAATATCATAGCATTGAATACTACTCAACAATAATTCACTACTAACATTTAGACTTCACCCATGTCCTCAAGAACTAAACGAACTACTCACGAGACATCATATGGAACATGATCAGAGGTGATATGATGATGAATAACAATCTGAACATAAACCTTGGTTCAATGGTTTCACTCAATAGCATCAATAACAAGTAGTAATCAACACCGGGAGAGTTTCCCCTATCAAACAATCAAGATCCAACCCAAATCGTTACAGCGGTGACGAGATGCAGCGGTGGTGATGGCGGTGTAGATGGTGAAGATGATGACGATGATGATGGAGATGATGTCCAGCTCGATGACGATGGCGATGGCGTCGATTTCCCCCTCCGGGAGGGAATTTCCCCGGCGGATTCCTGCCCGCCGGAGAGCTCTTTTCTCACTGGTGTTTCTCCGCCCCGCAGAGGCGGCTCTATCAATTCTCCATAACTCCCCAGGTCTTAGGTTTTCGGGGCGAAGAAGTACGCGAAGGAGAGGCGGCCAGAGGGGGCAGTGGGCCCCCTCCCCACAAGGCGGCGCGGCCAGGCCTGGGCCCGCGCCGGCCTATGGGGGGGCCCATGGCGGCCCCTCTCGGCTCCCCCTTTTGGCTCCCTTCGTCTTCTGGAAAAATAGGAATTTTCGTGTAATTTCCGCCAGTTGTTGATCTTCAGAAATATGGTGTCCTGACGGTGCTTTTTCCAGCAGAATCCTGACTCCGGTGAATAATTCTCCAATGATCACGAAACATGCAAAATAGATGAAATAACATAAGTATCATCTCTAAATATGAAATATATCAATGAATAACAGCAAATTAGGATATAAAATAGTGATGCAAAATGGACGTATCACACTCTGCGCTTTTGGGAGTGGCTGAGTCCATCAGGGCACCACCTTGGTCGGTGATACCTATCTTCTTCCTCTGACTCCTCGAAGTCTTCATCTTGAGATGACTCAGCTCGTTTGTTCTGAGGTGGGAGAGGTCCTAGACGCTTGAACACTGAAACTTCATTTGTTCCCTTCCTCTTCTGTCATTCTGGGCAGTTCTCGATTGTTGGCAATCGGCTCATTCCTGAGTCCCAACAGTGTTTGAAGAAAGGACAGTTCCAATGCCTATCCATGTCCTCTTGCTCTCTTGACCTCCCTCTAGCGTGACGCTCATACCCTTCGTATCGACGGTATTTCCTGTTGTCTGCATCAGACCGACGATATCTATCATCGTCTATGTTGTAGCGCCGACGTCGGTCGTACTGCTGCTCATATTTGTTAAGGAGATGTGCGGAGAGTGGTCGTTGATACCGCACGCTTCTCACCTCTTCCTCAGTCAAATACTGTCTGTCATCATGCTGGGGCCGGTCGCGTGGATCGGCCTCCTCTTTATCTTTGCCACGGGAGTGACTGCTGTTATCACCAGAATTTGACCAAGTCAGAGGTGGGCCGCGATCGAGATAGACGTGAAGATTGTACGTGGAAGAAATACGTGAATCGGCCTGGTTTACCAAGTTTGGGCTAGTTAGCCCGTGTATCTTTATAGTAGGTTATGTAGAAGTTAGAATTTATCTCGTGCACGGTTTAGTGCACGCCCACATTAGAAAGTCCCCTGGACTATAAATATGTACCTAGGGTTTATGGAATAAACAACAACCAACGTTCAACACAAACCAATCTCGGCGCATCGCCAACTCCTTCGTCTCGAGGGTTCCTCCGGTAAGCACCATGCTGCCTAGATCGCATCTCGCGATCTAGGCAGAACGAGCCTGCCTAGTTGTTCATGCGTTGCTCGTACTGAAGCCTTTTTGATGGCGAGCAACGTAGTTATCATAGATGTGTTAGGGTTAGCATTGTTCCTAGTATCATACGCTGTCGTAGTGCAACCCTTGCGCATCTAGCCGTCCCTGTACCTCATCATGGGTGCAGGGGCGGCACCCCGCTTGATCGTTATTTAGTAGATCTGATCTCACATGGGCCGCTTCCTTGATTCATCAAGGATTAGTTTAATATCTGCAATAGTTAGGCCTTACAAAAGGTTGGAGGATCCAGCGGCATGCAGGGTGTAGTTTGCTGCCCCTAGGCAGGACGTTCCGAGGATCAACCTAGTGTTGGTTTTTAGGCCTTGTCTAGGGCTGGCTTACGTTTACCGTGCGTGAGCGCGAGGCCCAATCGTGAGTAGGATGATCCGATTATGCGGTGAAAACCCCAGATCGTCGTGGATCTCATATGCTTTATCATGATCAAGCAGGACCACCATATATTCGGCCACCTCGGACGAATCATGGGTGGATCGGCTCCATGAGCCGATTCACAGGACAACCTGAGAGCCGATCGAGGCTCGTATTCAACGTGTACGTGTGTGCCCTGCAGGAAACTAAGCGAGGCATCATCCACACCTTCCTGACCAGGTATAGGTCAGGTGGCACGCCCTTGCAATTTGCATCGGCGCGCGACCAGGAGGCTTTGCGGGCCGTCGCTCTGAGGGACTGGGGCCAGCCGCAGCCCTAGTTGTTCCCGGCTCTACGGTGTTGACCAGTCACTGCCCGCCGGTGGGTTTCTGACGTCAACACATTCTGGCACGCCCGGTGGGACACATCTTCAACATCAAACACAATGCCATCTACATCAGAGGTGGCAGAAGAAACTCCGGTCACGTACGAGGAGCTCTCTGGCGAGCTCAAGAAGAAGTATGACGAGGTCAAATCTGCCCTCGAAGCCGACCTAATCGGCTCTTTCCACAGGACCCGCTCCCATGGCATCAGATGGAAGGGGTTCACACCTGAAGGCGCGCTTGATGGAGTGGACCTGTCCACCCCGTCAGAAGAACGCACCAGGTCGTTGCGTCAGGAGATAAACTTCATGGTGGCTCATTCGCTGCACCGCCATTCTGAGAGCCTGGTGAATACGTTGGAGCGCGTCGCTCTGCGCGTAATCCAGGAGATCATGAGCCATCAGTACTCTCCGTCAGGACCAGCCCTAGGGACTCACCAAGGGGAGTTGCTACTCCAGTCCCGTCCACCGCTGCCGTTCGCGTTGGCAGCGCCCGAAGCGCCGAACTCATCGGCCTATGTCGTCTACAAGATTGGTGGTGACCCCAGTGACTACCAATTCCTACAGGACGCGCCCAAGGAGATCCCGCACGGGTACGCATGCGCATACGTGCCAGACTGCAGCACCTGGGCACCCTCGAACCAGGTTGCTATAGCAGGGACTTCTGGGGCAACAGGAGGAACGTCGGAGGCAGACCCTGAGAAGCAAACGTGGCTAGCTAAATACGCCACCCCGACAAAACTCCCGAGCCCAGCTCCTGCAGTTGGCTCAGAACCAGAGAAACAAGCATGGCTGGTTAAGTACGCCACTCCGACGAATCTTCAGGGTTCGGCACCTGCAGCCATCACCGCGGATCAAATTTGTACGATCCTGAAAGATCAGTTCGGCATGATGCCGAAAAGAAAGGCGATCGGCTATACCAAGCCGTACCCCAACGAGTACGAATTGATCCCGCTACCACCCAAATATCGGCTCCCGGACTTCACAAAGTTCAGCGGATCAGATGGTTCCAGCTCCATTGAGCATGTGAGCCGATATTTGGCACAGCTGGGCATGATCTCAGCGTCAGACGAGCTGCGCGTGAGGTACTTCTCACAGTCCCTCACAGGATCGGCTTTCGGCTGGTACACGTCGCTGCCACCGAACTCAATCCAGACTTGGAAGCAGCTGGAAGAACGGTTCCATGAGCAATATCACTCAGAGGCTTCCGAGGCTGGCATTGCCGATCTAGCACAAGTACGACAGAAGCGCGGGGAAACAGTGTCAGAATACATCCAGCGCTTCAGGACCGTTAGGAACCGATGCTATTCGGTTCACGTAAGCGAAAAGGAAGCAGTCGAGTTGGCAGTGGTGGGTCTGTCATCATCGATCAAGGACGTGGCCTCCCAAGCGGACTACCCGTCACTAGCGCACATGGTTCAGAAGCTGTCAGCATATGAACAGCGTCACCCAGATGTCTACCAGGACAAGTTCAAGCGGGTGGTTACCATGGTCGACGCAGGCGAAGATGAGGTCGCTACGGGAGAACAAGAGGTCGCGGTGGCTGAGTGGACTCGAGCTGCAGGACCAGTAACCTGCAAATGGGTGAAGCCACCAGGACCTCCAAGAGGATTCGACTTCGACGTGACGAAAACCGAGCAGATTTTCGATCTCTTACTCGCGGAGAAGCATATAAAGATTCCCGAAGGCCACAAAGTTCCCACGGTGCAAGAGCTGAACGGAAAGCCATACTGCAAGTGGCATAACACGTTCACCCACACCACTAACGACTGCAGGGTGTGGCGTCAGCAGATCCAGATGGCAATAGAAAATGGGCGATTAATTTTTAACCAGTACGCCATGAAGGTCGACACACACCCCTTCCCCGCCGTCAACATGGTGGAGTTCGCCCACCTCAGAGGGTGCCAGCCTGATTTTTCAGCCAACATCAGCATGGTAGAGCTTGGACACCGCTCTGAGAAGGACGGGGATGAGGACAGCTGCTCTCAGAGCAAGGACACAGAGGGGGCCGCTCCATGCGATCGGCTCCGTCAAGATGGCAAGCGCTACGTCACAGAGGGGGAAGTTAAGAACATAAGATATCAACGACCCCTCTCTGATCACCTCCTCAATAAGCACGTGAGTCGGTACGATCAACGCCGGCAACACGGCGACGGTGATGAAAGAGGCCGTATGGCTAGAAACGACAGAAGACATCGTCGGCATAATCACGATGAGGAGCGGCAGGAGCGCCACGCCAGGGAGCAGGACGATACGGACAGGCATTGGGACTGCCCTTTCTTCAGACACTGCTGGGATTCAGGAATGAGCCGATTGCCAACAATCGGCAACTGCCCAGAATGCAACCAGAAAAAGAAGGAGGCAGCCAACGTGTCTGTATTCGAGCGCCTAGGGCCTCTCCCACCACAAAACAGACGTGCTGAGACCCCTCTGTTGGAAGATCTCGAGGATTCGGAAGACGAGGGGGAAGACGAAGAAGACAGGTACCACCGTCCAAGGTGGTGCCCTGATGGTCTCAGCCATTCACAAAAGCGCAGGGTTCAGCGATTGCGCGGTCTGGAGGAAGCCGAAAGGTTATACTTGCATACGCTAAGGAAGGCACGACCTGATTTGGCTGCGAAAGTCCAGAGGACCCTGGATGAGGAGGGACTGCCGCAAAGAAAAGAGTGGCGCCCCAAGCAAAGGAAAGCCGATGATGAAACATCGGCTGGCACAAACATGGTGCTCGTTCGTCCGGCGAAGTGTAGAGCTCCACGATCACACGATGCACCTAAGGTGGACAACAGCAAGCGCGCACCAACGTGATAAAATCGGAGATTGGGCTGGTTTTGTCCACTGACATGGACGAGTAGCAAGACTACGTCAATAAGCAACGTGGCGAGGCTGATCCTTGCGATCGGCCCTCCGAAACTGTTGAAGGGATATTACAAAACCTTCACCGAGCAAGCAACGTGGAGGCCGATTCTAGCGATCGGCCAAAATTATCCTCACCATCCATTCTGCCTGGGATCAACGTTTGACCCAACAAGGACTACCTGAAGAGCCGATACCATCAATTCTCTTGACAGAATCGGCTCGGGGGGGCACCTAGATGGATAAAACACGAGGATATGAGATAATACTATCAAATATGGGGGCCGACACACAAATCGGCCTAAAAAATTCAAAAAAATTTGAGCCGATGCAGCAGACATCGACTTAAGGATACAAGAAGCCGATACATGGACATCAACTCTAGCGGCATTATGCGATGTTCATCGAGTCTTCACCAAATTCAGGCCAGCGGTGGTGCCTTCCGTTGCTTCGAGCCGGTCTGGGTTCCTGAACCAAGTTCCGGCTGTCTGAGGAAGAAAGGGGATCGACTTTGGCACATTCTCTTTGACAGTCTCGCCTCAAGTAAGGCTCGGGGGGCAGCAGGCCTGATGGATGCTCTGTTTTACTCTGTCAAAAAGCTGATTGGGATACCATCGGCTGGTCCTTCATTCACAACCTTCTTCACAAATGATGAGTATTGAAGAACATCATTGGGTTTGGTTGGGAAAGTTCAAAGGTTTTCCTGAAGATCCTGCTTTTTCTGCCAAATTTAGAAAATCATCAGTTGAAGAGGGGGAGAGCGAATTTTGAAGGACCGATGCGGTGCTATTCGGCTCATCATGCATCGGCAAAGGGAACGAATCGGCAAGGTCAGTGGAAGAAGGAATCGGCTCAATTGAGCTCGGAAGAAATCGGCAAATCAAATTGGGGAAGAGTTCTTCATTAATAGGCGAGATTTCTTACATAGTAGAGCTGATTGCCCTCAAAAGGGGATACATTACCTCGCCTACTTCTACGGATCCTATGCTAGGGGCCCTATCTACGGGCCGTTGCTGCCCTCGTCGTCGCCGTCATCGCCGCTGTCGGCGCTGCTCCCGGCCGGCTCGTCATCGCTGCTCCAGCGGCCGCCGGCAGGACCTTCATTGTCCTCGTCTTCCTCGTCGTCGTCGTCGTCGTCGCTGTCGAAGTCACTCAGGTTCCCCGGCCAAGGGCAATGGCGCTTGGCCGGCGGCTCGTCGGGGGAGCTGTCGTCGTCGTCATCCTCCTCTTCGTCCTCCTTCACCTCCTCGGAGGTGGCCCCATCCCAGGGGAAGCGATCATCCTCGTTTTCTTCCACCGCTTCCTTGTCGGCGAGGAAGCGGAGATCGCTCTCCCCATCAGTCAGGGACTTGTCGTCCTCTGACCAGATGGAGAAGTCATGATCTGACTCCTCCCCGGCCGCAATGGCACGGCGGATGTTGGCCGCATGGACCTCTGCCGGGTTGTGCTCCGGCGTCGGCTCGCGAGACGAAGAGGACTGGGTGGAGAGATCCGATGAGGCAGAGGAGGAAGAGGACATGGT
The DNA here is from genome assembly GCF_019359855.2 of Lolium perenne. Taxonomy (NCBI): domain Eukaryota; kingdom Viridiplantae; phylum Streptophyta; class Magnoliopsida; order Poales; family Poaceae; genus Lolium; species Lolium perenne. Next base: position 80,900,191 of record NC_067248.2, on the reverse strand, counting down.
GGCGCAGGAGGGTTTTTGGGTGCTAATGCGAAGGAGATGCAGAGGGGAACTGTTTGGGGCGGTTAAATAAAAGAGGGCATGATAGAAATTCAATGCCGCAGCAGTTTCCGAGGAAGTGGTGCCGAAACTGTCAAATCGTGCAGAGAAGTTGAGGAGACAAGTTGTCATGATGAAGAACTCTGCGACGGTTCTGCTCTGCCACGACATGACCCGACGAAGGAAAAGCGTAATGATTTTGGAAATGTCATTTCCAAAACCAGGGGGGCATGTGTTATCACCAGAATTTGACCAAGTCAGAGGTGGGCCGCGATCGAGATAGACGTGAAGATTGTACGTGGAAGAAATACGTGAATCGGCCTGGTTTACCAAGTTTGGGCTAGTTAGCCCGTGTATCTTTATAGTAGGTTATGTAGAAGTTAGAATTTATCTCGTGCACGGTTTAGTGCACGCCCACATTAGAAAGTCCCCTGGACTATAAATATGTACCTAGGGTTTATGGAATAAACAACAACCAACGTTCAACACAAACCAATCTCGGCGCATCGCCAACTCCTTCGTCTCGAGGGTTCCTCCGGTAAGCACCATGCTGCCTAGATCGCATCTCGCGATCTAGGCAGCACGAGCCTGCCTAGTTGTTCATGCGTTGCTCGTACTGAAGCCTTTTTGATGGCGAGCAACGTAGTTATCATAGATGTGTTAGGGTTAGCATTGTTCCTAGTATCATACGCTGTCGTAGTGCAACCCTTGCGCATCTAGCCGTCCCTGTACCTCATCATGGGTGCAGGGGCGGCACCCCGCTTGATCGTTATTTAGTAGATCTGATCTGTTACGGTCGCTCCTTGATTCATCAAGGATTAGTTTAATATCTGCAATAGTTAGGCCTTACAAAAGGTTGGAGGATCCAGCGGCATGCAGGGTGTAGTTTGCTGCCCCTAGGCAGGACGTTCCGAGGATCAACCTAGTGTTGGTTTTTAGGCCTTGTCTAGGGCTGGCTTACGTTTACCGTGCGTGAGCGCGAGGCCCAATCGTGAGTAGGATGATCCGATTATGCGGTGAAAACCCCAGATCGTCGTGGATCTCATATGCTTTATCATGATCAAGCAGGACCACCATATATTCGGCCACCTCGGACGAATCATGGGTGGATCGGCTCCATGAGCCGATTCACAGGACAACCTGAGAGCCGATCGAGGCTCGTATTCAACGTGTACGTGTGTGCCCTGCAGGAAACTAAGCGAGGCATCATCCACACCTTCCTGACCAGGTATAGGTCAGGTGGCACGCCCTTGCAATTTGCATCGGCGCGCGACCAGGAGGCTTTGCGGGCCGTCGCTCTGAGGGACTGGGGCCAGCCGCAGCCCTAGTTGTTCCCGGCTCTACGGTGTTGACCAGTCACTGCCCGCCGGTGGGTTTCTGACGTCAACAACTGCTCTCTGGCTTATCCTTGCCATGGCGATCTGCAAGCCCTGCCATGTTGATATCAAAAGAGAAACCTGGCTCGCGTCTTATGCAATGACTGAGATCCACCATGTTGACGTCAGGAAACGGCTGTGTGTCAACTCTCATGGCAAACTGACCGAAGAGTAATCGGCCTTGTTCTATTGCCATTTGAATCTGTCCGCGCAAGACTTTGCAGTCATTAGTGGCATGAGTGAGCGTGTGATGCCATTTGCAGTATGGCCTGCCGTTCATCTCTTGTAACGTGGGGATCTTGTGGCCTTCGGGTAACTTCAGCTGTTTTTCCTTTAGCAGCAAATCAAAAATTTGCTCCGTTTTGCTTAAATCGAAGTCAAACCCTTTTGCAGGCCCTGGTTGTTTCACCCACTTGCAGGACACAGGTTTTGCCCCCCGAGTCCATTCAGCTACAGCGACCTCCTGATCTCCTGCAGAATCTTCATCTTGTTCCGTATCGATCAGGGCGACACGCTTGAACTTGTCCTGGTACAATTCTGGGTGGCGCTGTTCATACGATGTCAATTTCTGAACCATATGCGCCAATGAATTGTAGTCTGCTTGGAAGGTCACATCCTTGAGCGGCGCTGACAGGCCTGCTATCGCCAGCTCGACTGCTTCCTTCTCAGATAAACGAACCGAATAACATCGGTTCCTAACGGTCCTGAAGCGTTGAATGTATTCAGACACCGTCTCTCCTCGCCTCTGCCGAACTTGTGTCAGATCGGCAATGCCAGCTTCAGTAGCTTCTGAATGGTATTGTATGTGGAATTGTTCCTCCAGCTGCTTCCACGTTCGAACCGAATCTGGTGGCAACGAGGTGTACCACCCAAAGGCCGGACCCATGGGAGATTGTGAGAAGAACCTCACACGTAGCTCGTCTGAAGCTGAGACCATGCCCAACTGTGCCAAATATCGGCTCACGTGCTCAATTGAGCTGGTTCCTTCTGATCCACTAAACTTTGTGAAGTCAGGGAGCCGATACTTAGGCGGTAGTGGGATTAGGTCATACTCGTTGGGATACGGCTTGGAATAGCCGATCATTCTCTTCTTCGGCAGGATGCCGAACTGATCTCTCAAGATTGCGGTGATCTCATCCACCGTAGGAGCTGCAGAGTTTGAGCGTTCATGACTTGTTCCGGTGGCATATTTAGCTAGCCACGCATGTTTCTCAGCATCTGCTCCAGAACTGTTTCCTGCTCTAGCAACTACTCCTGTTCCGGCGACCCCTCCTGCCGTGGCAGTCCCTCCTGCTGTAACCTGGCTCATCCAGTTGTTGCAGTCCGGCATGTATGTGCACACGTATCCATGCGGAATCTCCTTGGGCGGCTCATACAGGAATTGGTAATTGCCAGGATCACCTCCAACCTTGTAGACGACGTACGCCGGTGAACCTTGTTGCTGTGGAGCTGCAACCGTGTATGGCAGTGGTGGTCTAGTGTAGAACGGTATCTCTCCCTGATGAGTTCCTAGAGCAGGTCCTGACGGAGAATACCGATGCTTCATGATTTCTTGCACCACATTAAGCGCAACACGCTCCAGAGTGTTCACCAGGCTCTCAGAATGCCGATGAAGAGAATGAGCAACGGCATAGTTAATTTCCTGTCGCAGGGCTCTGGTACGTTCCTCCGAAGGGAGAGATAGATCTAGTCCCTCTAACGCGCCTTCGGGTTGGAACCCTTTGAACTTGATCCCGTGCGAACGGGTCTTCTCGAAAGAGCCGATGAGATCGGCTTCGAAGGTGGCCTTGAGATCATCATATTTCTTCTTATGCTCAGCAGGCAGATCTTCGTACTTGATCGGTTCTTCCGCCATCTCGGATGTTGATGTGGTTGTTGCGGAAGATTGTCCCGATTGTCCCACCGGGCGTGCCAGAATGTGTTGCCTGCCAAAACCCACCGGCGAGTAGTGGTTAAGCAACACGAAGAGCCGGGAGGCTTCCAAGACTGCAGGGGGCCCTGGTCCCTCGACGTCGTCCCGCAAATGTTCCGGCACACGTCCTAGCGGTTGCAAGGGCGTGTCACCTGACCTATACCTGGTCAGGAAGGTGTTGGATTACTTCGATTAGTTTCCTGCATGGCAGACACGTAAACATTAAATACGAGCCCGATCGGCTCTCAGGTTGCCCTGTGGATCAGCTCATAGAGCCGATCGCCCCATGGTTCACGTCGGGATAACGATGACACGGGGCTCCTGCTTGATCAATATAAAGCTAAACCAATCTACGACAGTTTAGGGTTTTCACCGCATGATCGGAACATCCTACGCGTAGTTGAGCCTAATAGACACGAAAGATAATGAAAAGCTAACCCTAAAAGAGGCCTAAAAACCAACATTAAGTTAATTCATGGAACATCCTCTTAGGATTAACAAACCATACCTTACGTGCTACCGGATCGTTCAACCCGTTTGCAAGGCCTAACCATACAGATATTAAACCAATCCTCGAAGAATCAAGGAGCAACTATAACAGATTGGATCTACTAAATAACGAACAAGCAAGATGATGGCCTTACACCTAGGTAGGTATAAGGGCAGCTAGATATCGTGGGGCAGCATAGCTAAACAAACATGTATAAGAAAAAACATCCATGCAAGCCCCAAAACACCTATGATAAATAGTGCTACTCGCCATCAACAACGCTTCAACACGAGCAACACAAGGTAACGAATAAACGCGTACTGCCTAGATCGCAAGATGCGATCTAGGCAGCATGATGCTTACCCGGGAGAAACCCTCGAAAGAAGGGGTGGCGATGCGCCTGATTTGTGTTTGTTGTGAACGTGATTGTCCTCCTTTCTCGATAACCCTAGATACATATTTATAGTCCAAGGGACTTTCTAATTCGGGCGTGCACCTAACCGTGCACGGGTTAAACTCTATCTTTTAATTCTAAACTAAGATGTGATCTACTATATTACAGATACACGGGCAATCTAGCCCAAACTCTTCGTGCAAGGCCGCTTCAAAGACGCTCCACGCGTATATCCTTCAAGCCCATCTTCACTTACGGCCCATCTCCTGATTTGGCCAAAATCTGGTGATAACAACTCCATCATATCTTGATGATAGGAACTCGAAGACAAGTACGGAGGGAAGAGAGGATGCCATGGAGACCCGAGGACGCAAGGCCGATGTCACGGAAGCATGGAAGAGAAGGAGAAAGAGGATCTGGACGCTCCAGGCCGGAACTTCCGCCCACCACCGCCGGAACTTCCGCCCAGATTCCATCCAAGACTGAAGATGCTCGCACTGAAGAGCTGCGACCGGAACTTCCGCCCCCTACCGGAACTTCCGCCCCTTAGGACCGGAACTTCTGCCCCTTAGGACCGGAACTTCCGCCCCTTAGGACCGGAACTTCCGCCCTATCGAACCTCAGCCAGATCTCAGCCCCTTTTGGCTTGTAATTTACCCCTTCGGCCCCCTACCTATAAATAGGCACCTACCCCCACCTTCATGAGGGAGAGATGATGTTTAGATGAATTGGCTTATGCCTCTATTATCCCTTTGTGGATTTGGGAAACCCCCACCTTAGATTAACCATCTATTGTATCCCTCCTTATCCGGATCTTTTTCCATTCTAGTAATTCTATCAATTGAGAATCTCTTGCTTTGCAACTCTATTCTTAGTTGGTCTTTTACTCTTTGGGAATTCTATTTGGATTTGTCGATCTTTTGCAAGAGATTCTACCTTTGGTCTTTGTCTTGCAATTCTATCGGTTGGTGGTTCGGGCCAACGAGGATAACCGATCTGTGTTGTGTGCGTGTGTTTGTATCGAGTTCTTCGCGTTCATCCACTTCCCCGCGAATCCCCCTCCGCAATCACACTCACCCGGGTCAATTCGTGAGATCGGGCAACCCACACGGGCTCAGCCCGCATCAGGATGGGGGTGGGGTGGGGTGCCGGCGCCGGAGAGGATGCAACCGCTCGCCGGAGTTAGAGGGATGGCCGGGGGAGTGCCGGACTGGCGGTGGGGAGAGCTTGGGGCAGGGCGAGGCGGCGAGAGAGGCGCAAGGGTTTGTGTGAGGGACGATGCGCCGGTGCCTTTTTTTATACGCCGAAGGGAGGTGAGAGAGCAGTGACAAGCATTAACGTCGTCACGGAGAGCAGGTGCGACGAGACATATCGATGCGGCTCTGTGAAAACTAGCTACGCGCCAATAACTTCCGTCGCGAGGTAGGCGACAGTTGGGCGTCACTTGTGTGTCAACCCACCACTCCCCGCCTCGCTTCGCGCTCTGTCCTACGGGCCCAAAGCATCCTCTGCAAAATGGGGACAAGCTCCGAGCGCCGGACAACGTATTGAGCCGCGCCGAGCAAAAAGGGCCTTTAGGACACGCGACTAGGGTCGATTAAATGTCCGGCGCACCCAAAAACCTTTGGAGGCCGCTTTGGGAACGCGACTGGAGATGCTCTTAGTTGAATGATAAAATCTTCTCAAAATACAGAAAGTCCCCATCACAAAGCATTTGATCACATATTAGCGTGCTGCAGGAAGCATCATCTGCAGACTGCAGGCTCATGGCCCTGGGACCTCTCCTTTTATCAAGTAAATAAAAGGTACATGGGGGGTTTGTGTACGCATATTTTGTGTGGCCTTTTTCATTTCTTCAGTGTAAGAATTATTGCCTTTACATGAGGACGTAGATGAATGATCTACACAACAATGCACAGACACCATGAAGCTAGTCTCACAGAGCTAGTGAAGCGCTCCCTTTCACCAGTCGTCACGAAGAATTCCACATCAAATATCATCTCGAGGTTCTTTGGTCTGTGATGATGACGAACACTCAGCCTCAACAACTAAATCCTTGAGGACTCCTCGGCATGGATCACCAAATACATCGTTCGAAACACTGATTGCACATTTGTTGTTGCCCACACACACCTGAAAAGGAGGCAAACATAATATTATGACATCCAGTAGATATTTATGCTTGCATCAAGTTAGTGAACCGAGTTTAAGCATCTGCTAACTCATCTAACAGCCTGAATAAACTCAAAAATAAAAAATATAGTGTAACCACTGACTTCCCTTTTTCCGGATATAATTAGCCTTGCAGTGTTAAAAAACCTCAGAAATTAAACCCTGCAAATCTTTCCTTTTCTTCCTTGTTTTGAATTTTGGAAACAATTTTTCTTATGATAGATACACATGAGTATGGGAAACTAAAAAGATGCATAGAATCAACATACAGTTACTAGGTTTAGCAGTTGATACTTGTAAGCTTACCTCTGACACCAAGTCAAGAGTACTCGAAGAATGGCACTTTCCTTTGGAGAAGTTCTGGCAATCACCTGACGGAGTTCCATAACTCGCAAATTTAATCTGAGAGATCACATGACCATCATCGCACTGTAAGTGCAGTTCTGGTGCTACAGTATCCACCGAGACATGGCCACTGGTAAGGCGTGACCAAGCAGAAAGGGGAGGATAATAATTTTCTGATATTCTTGAGCAGATTGTCTTTGTATAATGCACCTCCAGTGATATCTTTGAAGGGTCACCCCCTGTTTCTTCAAACAGTACCAGAAGATTGTCTGACTCATGCAGCCATTCTCGTGGTATGTGATACCTGATTGAAACAAGAAGGTTAGTAGGCTTGAGAAATCGGAAAAAATGGTTGTCATACAAAAAGGCTTGGTTGTGGATACAGCCTCCAATCTCCAATGGCTGGAATAACACCGCATCAGCCACGTGCTCACATTTGCTCTGCACGATGATCACTGGTTGACACTTACAAAACGGTTCAACACATAGGGAATTTAGAGCTTTTTACACGACCGGCCATTGGGACAAAAACAAGAAAACTAGATTATTGTCAACGGAACGAGATAAAACTAAACGGTGCTTTATTTCGATGTGATTCTTCTAAATTGCAATCTTTCAATGTAATAGAACATTTTTTTCCTGGAAAAAAATAGTTGGAGAAATGTATAATGCTTACATCATAAATTAGATCATTGTATTGATTTTATATATTTTATGTATCTAACAATGATTATGAAATTCTTTGACTACTCCTATATAAAGCTGCCAACTAAACAATGTATGTTTTGTTCAATAGCTATAGCGATTTAAAATCTTTTAGCTACTTTCATAAGAAATGTAAAGCATCATGACTTAGATCATTGTACTTATTTAATATATGCTAATGTTCTATGTATCTACAAGGATTATGAAATTCCTTGACTACTCCTATGTTTGTCTATACTGTCATCACTTTAGGGTAAATTCTGAGACAAAACAAAAGGAAGTATTCCAATGCGTGGCTTGTCTGCATGTAATGCTTTACATTACGGATGTGATAAATATAGATATAGAGCATAGACAGACATAGAAGAGAACCCTGACCACCAAAGAACAAATTATGCAAAAAAAAATTACCAGCTTTGTGTAGGCATTCCACAGTTTGATTGACATTTGGTCTCACTATACGCTCCTGGGTAGTTGCACGAAGATGGACACCCAGATTCTGGCGCTACTAGTGACCAGTAACGCCCAATTAGATGCCCATTCACCCAAACCTGGCCCTTCCCCATGCTCCCAAGATCGATGGCAACAGGGTCAGTACCTTCAGGGCTATTAAACATAGTCTGCATATAGAAAACACTATTTAAAAGACAACAAAGATGCAGATTGGATGACCAAGCGGCAGGCCTGGAAAGCTATTTTAAACAACAATCAACGATAGATAATTTTCCAGATAAAAGAGAGATGCAGATTGGAGGACTTCGAATAAATATGAAAACAAATTTGATGGATTAAAGATTTGCTTCAGCTGAGTAGGTAACAAAAATTAAAATTATAGGAAAGATATGTCCGTGCTACTGCTAGAAGTAATGGAAATCGGAAAGCACCAAGGAACTAATACAATACCATCAGAAAAATAGAATGTCATGTTTAAGGAGGTGAAAAGCCAACTTACCTTGTACCATGTGAAGGGTGACTGTATATCATCAATCTGCATGCCAGTCCACTCAGCAAATCCCTGCTTCTCAGGAGCATAAATCATAGAAGCCTCCCCTTTCAGCCCCACCTGTATTTTAAATATACATGTAAATGTGCATTGTATGCTCAAATCAGGACCAGATCCTTCAAGTACATGGCAGCCCGAGGTGCCTGTATGGATCAAGACTATGAAGAACACATTGTAAGAGATACTGTATTCAACATTTCCTTTAGCAGAGAACGAAACATGGCAAAATGTGTGCAGTTTCACTACCATAATAATCTGTACTCTTTTGGTTATCTTTCAGTACTTAGTCAACAAGTTCAGTCTACTTAAATTGACAGTTTTAGACTACTTGGCAGCCCGAGGTGCCTGTATCGATCAAGACTAGTATAGTATTCTACTACCGTGAACCATCTAATGTAAACGAGTACATTATAGGTCCACAAACTAGTTTCAGAGTCTCATGAGGTCCTGGAAGTTCAACTCATGCTAGGCTAATTATGGGTCCACAACTATTTCTGGTTTTTGATTGGTTCAGACCTAGCACAACTCACTGATTGCACTTCTGGGACCCAGATGATGATTTTCATAGTACCAGGACCTACCTGAGATCACAGAAATAGTTTTGAGGACCTATGATGCACTTCACTTAAAGTAAAATCTGCACGCCTGTCTCACAGGGCAAACAGCGTGGAAGCATGGCTGAAAATTCCAAAGCTTTACCTGGTATGTCCAAACGGAATGAGTCAGATCGATGTCCCCATTTGATAATCCAGTGAGTTTTACTTGACCTCTAAATCCAGCTCCATCCTTCTCCAAGAAAGCACCATAATTCTTTGTGATAGTCAAACATGATACAAAAAAACAAATAGTGCATTAGGTCGTGATTAATGCGTGCAGATATAACAGACAGCTAGACAGCTAGACAAATGAAAACGGTAGCATCACATGCACATTTAACATACAAGTAGTTCACTTCAGGGCAATTGAAAAAGTCTTTCACCCATTATATGTTAAAACCCACAGTTTGAACCTAGGTATAATATGAAAAAATGAGTCGAACGGTAGAGAAGACCCATGGAATTTTAAGACAGCAGAATTCGCTCTTGGTGGGAGTTGAACCATAGTCGGGGAGGAGAAGCCTTATTGCTGTGCTAAGTGCTAACTCCTAAGCGCCATGGTGGTTAACTTATTATAGGTGGATGCACAGATGTCTGAGGCAATAAATATGCACCCCTGACCTCTCAAATGCTATAAATACTAGTATTCAGTTAAGAAATGAATCAAAAATATGAAATACCTGCAAGCCAACAATTTCTGACAGCAATGTCAGCTCATTAAGACCCCGGATTAACTGAACTGGTTGCTTCAGTGACACCCAGTGACCAACTTGACTACCTTCATATTGAAACATACCATTATGAACAACTGTGGAAGGAAATGTGCAACTTGTATTTCCATGAGGCCCTAAGGCGATATACATACACATATTACATAACTAAGCAGATATATATACGCACATTACACAAGTAAGCCGATATGTATACTCATATTCCACAACTAAGACACAGAACCTGATTCCTGCATGTGTGATCTCATGAAGCATCAACACAAATATTATTGAACTCATGCTTCACGGGATCACGAGCAGTGCTAATAACAACACGTGTGCTGCCTGACAAAAGAGGAGTAATACGAAAACCTTGAAGCAACAACCATAGCCAAGTAAACTCTACTGTCAAAAGACCCATAGCTCGCAACTCAAGCCTCCACACTTGAAAGAGAAACTGGGTCTGTTTCTTACACTTCTAGGCAATGAGAGAACCACCAATAAATACACAGTAAGCAAAAGCAACCGACAGTTCGAAGGATCACGACCCAAGTCCCAACCGGCTATGCCTATAACAAATTAGAGTGAGAAGAAAAGAAAGCGAGAGATAGTCTTGTGAAGACATACTAGTTTGTCATAAATAGCGAAATGGGTGGTCCATTACCACCACAATCAGGAATTTAATAATTTATTAAGACCAGTACCTCCGCAATTAGGAGTTGAAGGCTATGATCTATTGTAGGGTATTTATTTTCACATAAACAGGATGACAAAAAAGAAAAGTACAACCATTATTCTATGCAGATTCCTATTTCCAAATGAAATACCTGCAAGCTTTCCATTTACAAATAGGCGAGCAACATCACGAATTTGGTCTATTGTTAGTGCAGGAGAAACCCCTTTTGAACTCCATAATGTAACATCATCATCCGAAATATTTATACTGTTAAATTCAAAAAAAAAGTTAGATCCACTGAATATAGTGAGTGCATTATCAACAGAACGTGAAGTACAACAATCAAACTGCATAGTAATCAAACATTCTGAAGGCACAACAGATCTATTGCAACCCAGTAGCTGGTGCAGGTGATCAAGCGAAATATATCACTTCAAATATCTACCAACATAAATTTCCAAGAAAAATATATATTAAGGTGGTTCTGAATTCGATATAGCTGCAAGAAGAGAACCCAGCACAATTAGTCATTGGCTAATTATAGAAGAGAATAATGGTATATTGGTTGTTTGTTCTCTACAGACAAGATGATACATGCTCTAACAGCTTATAGGTCAGCATTTACCTGGTAGTATACCACAGGTAGTCAGATGTGTCCTTTGTTACATTCAAATGTTCTAATATTCCCTGAGTAGCAAAGCTTTCACCACCCCATGTACCAATGGTCTCTTTAGAAGTCCACCAAGTACTCGAGAGATAGGACCCACCAACCTCAGGTAATAAAATACTAGGCTTATGTCGACTTGAATGACTTGGGGACCCAGATTCAAAGGTAAAAACCGAAGTTTGTGCACCAACCTGAAAGATAACAAGCAAACAATTAATTAATCATAAATGTCTAAAAATAATTCAATAAAATTTACACAAGTGTGTCATGTTTTTGTGGACCATTTGCCTCACATCCAAAAAATTACATCCATACATATTTTCAAGTTCAAACATGAAGATCAATTCGGAAATGCACGAATAAATAAATGATGGAAGTCCGATACAAGGTTCCAGACTCCGGTGACAAAAGTAAGTTGAGCCAAGTAGTTCCTAAACCTATGAAAACATTGTTACTGGTAATTATAACTATTTTTTATGCCAACTAAAGTATGAGACTAATGTTTAACAATTTGGTATCTTTGTGGTCCTGAGAATAGATGAGATTGTGGGGTTATCCTTTGCGTATGTAGATTATTAAGTAAATCCTGAGAATGAGTTTATAAGAAGTGTTCTTTATTAATTTGGCTTGTTTGTCAAGAACCAGGAACAGAAATTCCAGGTGACTGCTTCGGAGCTGCCACTGCTGGCATGGCCACCTGACCAGCCATGCCTGCACAGCCTCCCTAAGCTTGTACTTGCTTAGGCTTTTTTTAGTTTCCTGTTCTTGCTTTATTTCCTAGTTTTGGCTCATGTACCTTTTAGCATTTGTTTCGGTGCCTTGTACATGTTATATCTCTCACTATTTTGGCAGTCTTCTAATACAATATGACACACGCTTAGATGCATGTTCGAGAAAATGAAACAAATTCTACTTCAACCTGGAGGACTGCAAAGATGTATTTAAAACCAGAACCGGCCTGGAAGATACTAAAATCCTTGGATAAAGGGGCTCTTCCATGACCTGGTGGGGGCAGTTCCATTGAAAACCAGTCGTAACTAGCCAGTTGCTGCACATTTTCTGAACAGTATATAAACTTTGGTCTGCCCTTTGTAATGTACATTGCAACCTAACCTTTGCTTTTGCATCAGCATGTAACTAACTAAAGCAAACATCTGTTTCACGCTCATACATCCATAAGAAGAGAAGCATTATGTGCATTTAGAGATTACTCACTCGCGCAGTGTTGAAAGCCACGTTCTCACAATCTGGTAGTATGCTAACAGACCAAGGTGGTAGATTATAAGATCTGCCAAAGATCCAGACTGATACATATTTATGCTCATCAATATTTGCAAGAAAAGCAGAGCAAATCTGCGCATTTCCTGCCATGCTTCCGTTTCTATAAACTTCTCCACTAGAGTATATGTGTGCCTGAATCAGACAAGAGGTAAGCAAAGTATTAATATTCACAACCCAAGTGTGCACAGAAATGATCACATACAAAACAAAACGCTTGGTCCGGCTTATATAATCCTAAGAAGTGACTGTTAACCTCTGTTTTAATAGGTAATTTTTTGGTATAAGTTGCAGCCTCTAATGGGCACTAACATCAAGCTATGTAAGATGTAATAAAGGAGTGATGTTGCGAATAATGGGAATATCATTAGCATCATGTTTTAATTCCAAGTAAGTTGAAAATGAAGGGAATTTAAAACCTATGTTTTTGTTGAAAATATAATTGTTTCACTGCCCTATCCATACTGACTGCTCATTATGTTTTCACAAAAAAAAGCAGAAAAAACCGAAAATGAGCCCATCACAGAGTAGAGGGACAAAAGGTGGTGTGTTCCTATAAACATATCATAGAAGGTTAGAACATAGTTTTATGAAACGAAAAGCAAGAAACTGGCAGCAAACCTCTTGCATTGATCCTAACTTTACATACTGAGGTGAGCCATCCACTGCAATAAGAGCTGGTTCACAAAGTTTGATAGCCGCGTGTAGATCTTTCAGATGTCCCCACTTAGGCTGCCTTAACATACCTGAAAATAACATATCATGGATTCTGGATAGCATCTCTTATCTCTTATATAGGTGAAAACTAAGCTATAACTCTATGCATACTCTTAAATCACTTGATGATATAGCCATGTAATAAGTTGTTATAGTAAGAGCATCTCTACCAGAGCCTGTAAAAGTGCAAACCGAAAAACTTGAGTTCAGTCTGGTGCAGAACAGACCCTTTTAAAGTAAAACTGAAAAACAGAATATTCGGAAAGTCATCATCTTCTTCACAAGAACTGTCTGCGCCGCTGCCTAGGTCTCCCCGCGCGGCCGCCGCCCGCGCCCCTGGCTGGCCTCCCCGTGCCCAAGAGCCCGCCGCCCGCCTCCCGCGCCCCAGCACCCGCCGCCACCTAGGTAGCAAGCTTAATCGGAATAGTAGCACCACCCAGCTAGCTAGCTAGCTATGGAATCGATTGGATATTTGTGAATCAATCGGGAGACGATTAGCACCAAATAGTTCGAGCTAGCTAGCTCCCATGTAAGACTAGCTCGCGTGCGTGCGCGCCGCTCGCCAGAATCTGCACGTGTACACATTCCCTGTTCTGCTTGCGTGCACCGCGACGCTCGCCAGAATTAGTCCATATCGAGAAGATTCGCCGGGAATTGACATAGACATGGTTGGAATTGGAGCAGGCTGACAGGATGTTTGACCGGCGGTGCACAATTTTAGCAAAGCAGCCAGAAATCGGCGGCTGGAGGCGGTTGTACGGACGGCGGCGGCGCTGGAGGAGTGGTGAGAAATCCGTTCAGTTTTGGGCCTGTAAACCTCCCTTCAGTCTGTATTAATAGGGGTCAAGTGTGAAATTTTTCGGGCCCCTGAGAAAGTTTTTCGGGCCGGGCAGCGAGTTCAGTCTCTATTCTGCACCACTTTCGACCCGAACCCGTAAATCGGCCGGAAAATACGGTTCCGGCGTGATTTACAGGCTCTGTTAGAGTTGCTCTAAGGGACCTACACAGTCTGGATGAGTGATGCTGAAATTGCAACAGGTTACCATAATCATGCTTAAAGTGATGACTGCATGCTTATTTCAAGGACAACATGAGTAAGACGCGTTACCTACTTGTATAGATTAGCCCTTTGAGTTTGACATGGTGTTCTGGCTCATAGGTGTACATCCGGACATTCTATGTTTGCACACAAAATTTTGCGAAGAAAGGACATTTTATGTGGCATGTGCAAAAAAGACAAAAAATGTCCCGTGAAAAGCTATTTTGGAGCACCAAAATTTGTCTTTTTTACACATGCCACAGAAAATGTCATCTTTTACGAATCTTTGTGCGCGAACATAAAATGTCCCGATGTACACCCATATGTTTTCTCGGAATTTTTATACATTTAAAAATATGCTCTTTAGTTAATGGGTGCATCTGCACGTATGAGCCAAAGTGGATTACCGTGTTAGTTATATTACATTCTATGTATAGCCTGTATGTTTTCCCCATAGTATGAGAGATTTCCTGCATATTTGTCACTTGTACATGTACTATATATGCTGTCCTTTAGCCCTAGGTTCTTTTTTCGCTCGCACAACTCGTGCTAGGACATACACTGGCCTTTGGCTTCCAGGGAATACAAGTTTCTTATTCCTAACAAGTCCGAATCCTCTTATTTTTTTAAAACAATAATTACATTGATAGTTCTCAAGCTTTAGGTCTAGCATTTGCAAAGAAATTTACATACCATACTCGTTAACTGGAGCATCATAATCATAGCTTGTTATCTGAAGTGGACCGCCTGCAGTTCGTGCAAAATTTGTTCCACCAAAATACTACAAAAAAATTACCCTTAGATCTAAATATTAGAACCATCATAATCATGATAAAAATATTTTCATTATATTTTAACGATAAAAATAATTCTATGGCTGATAGTTTTACTAAAAGTACCATGACTGGGTGAAGCCAATAATAGGCTATGGAATCTAACTTATGAGATCAACCTCGGGGAAATGTTTTTCCCACGTCTAAGGAAATGTGAACGAAGGACCAAAAGTCCAAAACACTGCTCAAAAGATGTGTTCTGAAACTTGAAATATGCCTAGAACTTAATTCACCTATATGAAACTTGAGTGATGAAACCTGGAAGTTGTTATGTACAGAGCTTGTTGCACTGCACAGCCCAAAGGAGTAGAGCCAAAGAGTAAGAACTAAAGAAATTCACAATACTAATTTTTTTCAACAAGAAAAGGCCATGGGATTTGGACTGCAAGGCAATCTACTTTTAACTACACCCAAACCATTTACCAATAACAAACTATCGTACTACCCTTAGCACAGACTTCCCTCTTTTGACTTAATCATCACTACTCGTTGCAGCTGCTTCCGCCGTGACCATTGGCGGATCCAGCATCTAGATGATGGGTGTACAGAGTCCATTCAAATGACAAGTTAACTCAAGTTTTTCATGAAAATGTTCACGCATACTGATGTATCTGTAAACTATAATGGGTGTATATAAGATTTTTGTCAAAATAATGGGACCTGTCCGCATTTGGCTCCGCCTATACCACCGTCTAATCATGTTTGTGAGCATGTGATGATTTTAACACTGACAACAACATGTTATAGCTTGATGTAGGGGAGCTAGGGCTTAAATCTCCCCTTAATACTTTTTGGAGGAAAATCTTACCATATAATAATTCTGTAAACTTCCGCCACGTTGGTAAAAACGAGCAACAGCAAAAGCACTGTCTTCCGCAGGCCTATGAGGCAATGGTCCACCCCAGTCGGCATACCTGCGAAATACATCAGGACATTAAGAACAATCAAAATCGAAACCAAGCAATTACATATCAAGAGGTTGCATTTTTCAAGAGAATAGCAAAACTGCCAAGGTAGTTCAACTCCTGGTTCTTGAGAAATATAAGCTAATGGTAGATGCATTTGGAATAGGCACATCATTCATTTGGACAAACATGAGACATTATTCATCCATGTTCATATACATATTTACACAGTAGATCTATGACTACAGCAAAACATAGAACTCTACTTTTTCCACTACTAGGAAATATGCCTGTGAGCAGCAAAACCTAGAACTCTACTTTTCCTATTATTGGCTTTAAAGGTAAACAATAGATAAAAGAGAAGTTGATCATGCACATGCATACAACAAAGAAAAAGAAACACTGTCCTAAAATGAAATTCGTATTTTGATTTGTTAAGATAAGGATTTGACCAACAATTACTTTGTTAATATGTAGTTTATGTGCAAAACAGGTCATCCGATCATCCAGGCATGCTTGAAACAGCAATAGCCCTGCAGCTGTGCTTTTTTTAATCTTTAGTGTTTCATAGCTTCCTCTTGCCTTTTTTGTTTTTATATTTCTGTTGTTTGGTTTTATGTTTGCAGTTAGGATGTACATTTCACGTCATCTTGATATTTCTTTTTATAGTAAACGACACACAATTTTTGGTGTGTGTATCAAAGAAAATATTGGTTCATGTAACATAAATTTATATCACTATTTACTAGATTTGTATTCGGAACTACTAATGACGGCAATTTTGTACCACATGTTAAGGAAGTAAATGTTGGTCAAATCATTGTCTTGACGAATCAAAATACGCCTTACACAAATGCAGTAACATGTTTTATGACTATGGTTCTGAAAAAGGATGGATGGAAAATTCCTACCATGTAGATCATGCAAGGAGAAATAAGAAATTCAAGAGCTTCCAACAGTGTGAAAAATACATTTACAACCATAGCCCTAGACAGTAAGGTGCTGTTAAAACTTAGAAAAATTGTCTTAATTGTGGTATGTTTCGATGGTGCCAAAAGTCTGTCTTTACCAATTTTCGTTGGTCGTAACAAGAATCGAGTCTTCTTTTGGATATTTTTTTCCAAAAATCTGGCATGCCAATGTCTCTTAGCCCATTTCTCTATCTTCGCATGCCTTAACTCCTCAAACGGACCCCTCTTATGTAACTGCGATTTGCATATTTCACCATCAACCGCCACCAACCGTATAGTATAATTTTTCTAATGAGATAACTCTTAATTCTAAAATGAGTCCTACAGCAGAATTTTCCTTAATCCAACTCATGCATTAGTTTATGCCAGTTGGGTTGAGTAAAAATTTCAGAGTCGCTCATCTGAAACAACAGCCTACACTCGGAATAGTCGCATCTGTGTAGCAGTGCAAGCCCTAACCCCTCAAACGGCGTCCTTTTATGCAACTGCAATTTTAATATTTTACCATCGACTAGCATCAACCGTCTAGCATAAATTTTGAAATGAAATAACTCGCAAACTGCCATCGTCGGTAACGATGAGGAAAAAAATGATGTTCTCCTGCACTTTGACTATATCAAAAGGAAACCCGTTGTAATAAAGCTGTGTTCATCTTGGGTAGATCAAAGACATGTGTCCAAATTCTCAATCATCACAGTTGACACAGTAAAACACATGATTATACTGTCAGCTTCATGCACTACCCAACGCAACCAAAAGTACGAACTGATGGAAAGGGCTAGGCAATCTACTTATACTTCAACACCCCCCCCCCCCCCCCCCCCCTCACGTGTGAGGGGAAGACGGGAAGACAAGTCAACACGTGTAGAGTCAGAGGCAGCCTCAACAGGCCTATACGTGGACTCCGAGGGGGCAACAACAATTTTAGGATAAATTGCGAAAGCCAGGACTCGAACTCGAGACCCTGGGCTCTGATACCATGTCAGCTTCATGCACTAGCCAACGCAACTAAAAGTCCGAACTGATGGGTAAGGGCTAGTCAATCTACTTATATACTTCAACATATACCAGTCATATTATGATAATAATGGTCAAAGAAAACCAGGAAGAAACCACGTACCATCCATCCCAATCCTCAGTCCATATTGTTGGCTTATTGTTAGAATTTGGCTTAAACCCATCGCAGTAAAATGCATTGCAAGTATCAAGCTACCAAAAAAGTAGAGTCAGAACTCCCCTATCATAACAGAACTCGTAGAATTAATAAGTGATTAAAAAAAATAACCTCGCAAGGTTGTGATATCACCTACAATTTGTTCTGGAGCGTCAGTTTGCCGGCACATTACCCAAGGAATGCCAGTATCAAGGCCAAGTGCCATCTGAGCTGCCCACTGCATATATCTCTTGCCTGCTTGACCGTACTTGCCTTGAATATTTCCATATTCATTTTCAATCTGTCAAACAATCTCCAGAGACTACCCAGTAAGAAGACAAGGCATGTAATCATGTTTGCTTGTAATGCACGTAACAGAACTATCATATAGCATCAACCACCATCGTCAGCTTCATATAAGCTTGCTGTGCATATACTAAATGACAATCTTGCTTGAATCGGACGTTAAATGAGTTTCAAGAACAATAGGAAGTTTCATAGTAACAAATTTAGTACCATGAAATATACGATAATCCCCAAGTTTTGCATCCACTCATCTGAGATGGCATATGAGAACAGGAAGTTTCATAGTAACCGTTTGGTACCACGACATATATTATAATCCCTGAGTTTTGCATCAACTCATGTAGGATCTGCCGACACAAATCCCTCAGCAAATGGATATGTCCCCTTTAGAACCTCGTGTAGGGGAGGTTCATCACTTCATTCATTGAAGAGAACACTCAAAAGCATATAGATTGGCTGGGGCTTTGCTCCCTTTTCGAAAGAAAAAAATATATAGATTAAGTCTAACAAACCACTATGCAAAGAGAGATTGTGTGCATGTAAAAACATGTTACCTAATTCTTGTTCCCTTACGCATGGAAGTACATACGTCTAAAACTGCAATGATGCATATTATCGATCTATTTATTTTTGCGATGGTGTATCATCTATTTTCTCATTGCCTGTTGTAATAGCATGCCTCTCAACTCCCTCAAGTCTTCTGGAAGATTGTGGCCAGTGGCCTCTTTCTTGAACATGTCCCCAATCATAGAAGTCTTTGTCATGCCACTCTCCTTCCCTTGGAGTTGTTGGCCCCACTATCCCCTGATCCATGTGGTCTTTAGGCTACAGTCTCGCGCCATTCTTCAATGTATCTCCTTTGGCTTGACTCAGACATGTTTTTCAAGAATCAAGACTCCAGGTGCTATCAAGCCTTTGACTTCAGATGTTCATGAGTTGTAGTCTCAGACCTTATAACACGCAATGCTATGGCATACACTTCACATTTGTGGGGAGCAGGGGAAGAAGAAATTGTACTGTGTAACAGTGGCACAATGCAATCCGTGTCATCAGCCAATAAGCAAAGGCACCACAATGATCTTTGAGTTGCAACCGTGTGATTTTCCCCTCAAGAACTACCATTCAAACCAATTCTGGTTCATCTATTATCTCTTCACATGCTCCCATCGGACTTGCCATCTTCTTCAACAAAAAAGACAGCAAAGTGCCGGCATGCTCGTACCGGCCATGCCGAGTCACAACAAGCCCACAGAATTTTCCACAGGCATCAGTTGGGAACAGCGTCAGCTCAAAGCACCAAGTTCTCAAGCGTGACAAGGATGGCAGCAAATAGCACGGTGACAGTCAGCATTGTGACAATAGTGCTTGTGGCTAACATATCACCGGAGAGGTGGAAATGACCACCCACCCAAAGAGTGGACATGGCGGTGGGATGTGCACCATGCAGTGATGCCTTTTAGTTGGGAGTAATTTCGTCTTGAGGTGCAAATCGACTCATGTGATAGTGCACCTTGTGCCTGGACCAGTAGTTGAGGCGGACGGAGTTTGCAGCAGCAAAATTGGTGTGCTAGATCCGCCGGAAAAAATAGAGTAAGTGAACTGCCTCGATGTGGTTGTGAACTTCCCTGACTAGGTGTGTACTGTTAGCGTAACTACATCCGGAGGGGCAGAAAATCACGTGTGTCGGTGCATTGTTGTTAGATATATAGTGGCAAAAACGAAACTAGCATCCAGTAGTGTACTGCACACTGTCTGGTGGTAATCTTTACAAAGTCTCCAGCAACATCGACAGAAAGTCATCGACGGACTAAGAGTGGACTCCTGTCTTTTATAGTGGTCTGCTAGAGTTTTAAGAGCGAACACCTTTTTCAAATTTTTATAGTGAACTCTTATTTTAGCATAGTGGACTTCTGTATTTTAGCATAGTAAACTTTCTCCCCGTGATGACAAAGCGCATCTTACGGCGACACGAGGCTATCAGGCAAATGGGGATTTCAACATACAATAACTCAAGTTTAAAAATGGTTTCAGACCTGCTGCAATATAATGGGGCCACCTTGCCAAGAATAAAGCTTCTCGTCTTTCATCATGTCTACAATTTTTGTCACGAAAGTCTGCATTTCAGCCTGTTGAAACAATTATACGGCTTAGTGGTTACAGAAGTGCTTGAGTGTGCTCCTCCAAATAAAATTAGTGTCGTAATTGTAATCTGTTGCCACACATACAAATGCAGGGATCGCACGGCTCCATGCAGAATAGAATTATTACAAGATGAAAAATCTATTGCCTGAAGAAGGCCAGGGATCAAACAATGAAATATATTATTACCTTGTATGGCTCATTGTCAGTACGAAATTCTATGCCAGGGATATCACGTAACCAAACTGGGAAACCACTGCACAAGTGCATGACAAAAGGACAGATTAATAAACAGCATGAATAATACTATTTACATATTTCTGAATAGCACATATGTAATAAAAGAAGAGCTGCGTAAAGCTGCAAGCATGGAAGTACTTAGATTATTTATATTACTCCCTCTGTCCCAAAATATAAGGCACGTTTTTTCGGCACGGTCTTTGATGCATGACTTTGACCACGAATATATACTAAATTATATGAAGTGAGAATATATAAATGATATTGTGGCATTCGTCTTGCAAATCTCTTTCATTTCATATATACTTATACAAACTTTGTGAACATATTATAAGTACAAGTTATAGTCAAAGTTGCAAGTTGCTGACCAGCGGAATTTAAGGGCGCCTTATATTTTGGGACAGAGTGAGTATTATGGAAATTACTTACATTATGTTTAATTTAGAGGAAGGGAAAAGGTGATTAGATAATGCATGATCAAAATCTCAAGTGCATGAGGAAGAAATTTGTTTGCGAAAGTACGGAATAGAATAACTGGAGGCTATAAGCTACATAATGTGTAGCTCGTAATGTGTTCTAATTAATAGTGTTTATATTTTCTATTAAAGAGGAGTTGGTGACTGATTGATGGTGTCACACTCCCTCTACCACCTACAGAGAGGACCGGGATGACAACCAGGCGGAGCGACAGTCGGTGATGGCAAAGCCAAGGGGTGGATAAAGGAAAAAGAAGGTGATGCTTTATCTTCTTGTGAGGTAGAAGTGGGCAATAATACACATGGCGAGAAGCAGAGTAGCTTAGAACACAATAGTCGTCAAAGGGGGAGAAAATGAAAAAAAAAAATACGCTGAATGGGATGGACAAAAAGAAGTTTGTTGGATGGGGGGCAGGGGAATGTGATGAATGCGTTACCATTCATATCATCCTTTATGATGATGGGATATGTGGTAGTTAGCTCAATGATGACAGAGCTGGATGGAGAGATCAGGAGAAATAAGATGTAGCTTGTCTTCTTGTGGAATAGGGGTGAAAAGAAGATGGAGTGGCTGGATAAGAAAGAAAATGCTAGGTGCCTACAGAGACAAGCTAAAAAAGGATCATGGTAGTTGTACAAGGATGTGTTTGTGCATGAACACAACACACACACACGTGCATGCATATCAATAGTATAGAACAAGACAGAAGAGCTTATCACAGAAGAGAATACTCTAGCAATTAGTATGGATGTGCTCAAGATATTTAAACATTCCAGTTTCAAGATAATAGACAGACCCGAAATTCCATTCAGCACAAGCATATGGGCCGATACGGAGGAAGAGAAATAGACCTTCAGCAGCAACCAGCTTCACAAATCTCACAAGATCAAATCTTTCTTCGAAGTAATACTGGGAAAAATGGAAGATGCATAAGTTACCACTCAGGGGTAAAATATTGCACCGACTAAAGTAACTAGAAGGGCAACTACATTACCTGACCTTTGGCTGGTTCATGCCCGTTCCAGAAGATATATGTCTCGATCACATCTGCACCACCTTCCTTGCACTTTGCAATTATACTCGGCCACATCTGGCATAGTTTGCAAGAGGTTAGTGAGAGCTATAAGCAATACAAACACCGCGTAATCCTGGGCAAAGAACGACGATGCCAATGCAACATCTTATTTCTTTGAATCCCAGTCTGTCGCTCAGCAGTTAACGATTACCATCAGATACGTTTTAAGCCATTCATTCAGCTCCCAGCTATTCAAAGAACAAGTAAACTACCCCAAGTCTGGTGTCCATAGTCAAAAGGATAACTGAACTCGTTCTCACACCAACTAAACGCTAATGTTAAAATCTATTCATGCGCGCATGCACACCAGTATCAACTCCAATTCAGTCCCACCAACTAACCAAAAAAACCCGCATCTCCAAAGAGGCCCAGAAAACAGCAACTATCTTCGTCCCTGCTCAATCGCAGTGGCCCCAACCACCGCGCAGATCAAGCCGCACAAAAATCCTACATTTCCGCCGCACCAATTCCAACCAGTTCCGCCGGCCTCAGGCGGCTGCCACCAATGTCCCCCCCCCCTTGCACAAGGTGCAGACGGCATCGTCACTTACGTCGGGCGTGGCGCGCGGGTAGTGTACTCCCGCGGAGACGAGCATCCGCCGCTGCCCGCCGATGCGCACCGCGCGATGGTCGTAGGTCACGTTGAACGGCTCGAAGAAGGGCCCATCATCCGCCCCGCTCCCAACCACCTGCCTCAGCTCCCCCGCCGCTGATGCTGAGGCGGTGAGGTGACAGACGAGGAGGAGGAGGAGGGGGAGGAAGAGGGGGCGCCGGAGGGCCCGAAGCCGCGGGGGCGACGGCGAGGCGGGCATGGCCTGAAGACTGAAGACTGAAGCAGAGGAATGTGCAGTGCAGAGAGAAACAATAGAGCGGCGGGTGCAGCGAGGGTTTTCCTATTTAATTATTTTTGTATAGAAAAACTGAAGTGGACAAACGGATTGAGATCACGATGAGACGAGGCTTTGGCGGATAGGGATGGCGTACTCGAAACCGGCTGAAAGAGTACACGCAAAGCTTTAATGATTGCAATTATTTTGCCCGGCAAACGATTGCGATATTTTATTTGGGTCGTTGTTGAAGGCATGTATAGCTATACGATTGCTATATTTATTTCAAAAATCAGGTATATTCGAATATACAGTATTTTTTCATCAAAAAATTGAACAGTTGCTCTGCCCCAATGCACGAATCCTCGGGTATTTGGAGATCGGAATAAAGGATGGTGGATAAATTGTCGCCACATAGGGCAAACAGGCTAACAGTTGCCACAAGTAATTGTACCTATTCGGATATTGAATTGGGTTGCGGCATCCCAAATTGCCATTTCCTCTACTTGGTCCCAACCCGCACTGGGTATATAACTGAATCATACGTTTACGGGTATATTGGCTTCTTAAAGAAGTCATGATCAAAATCCATATAAGTCATAAAAAAAATCTTCTGGGTCACCTTCACAATGCAACATTAGATCTACCATCTTCCTTTTCATGTCTATCAACCTCTGTCCTCTAGCTCAGCTCTTCATCTTCTCTATTTTTTGCTCTTCACTCTCATTTACCATAATAAAAATCTGAATCAAAAAAAAATCTTGTTGCACATGCTTACCATTCTCCTTCTGCTTTATGTTGCTTTGTTGTTTCATAAAATAATTATCCCCGTTTGTTACTCGAATTATCTGCTTTGTTATGTTGCTCTGCTACATTTGTGATTCCAGTTGAACATTCTTGGCTAGGGAATACCACACCCCCATCATCCACTGAGTATACCAACTCCTCTCCAATTTGTGATATTTGATTTGTTTCTCAAATGATGTAATGATGCGTTGTTAACATGCAAAAGGCTTGTCTTTCCCTCTCATTATAGTCAAGTTTCGGAAACTTTTCTCATCATATTGCTCCACCATTGCTTGCACCTTGGACATGCCATCGTAGAGTTCCATTAAAGGTATGGCACGCTGGGGCAACATGTGATATGTAACAACAAGTTTAAGGTTGTGACAATAATTACTAGGTTAAGGAACTCCGAAACATTTTACTATGTTCCAAGCCATGTTGTGGGCTAAAGTGGTTTTGTTTAGGATTCCTAGTCGGTTAGGGTTGAGTATGAGTACAACTTCAACATGCGTGAATTTACGGTGAAACCGTGCATGTGTGGCTGATAGCCTTATGATAAGTGCATTGCAGGAGAGTTTCTTCTTCCGCGAGTTGCTCATCATTCTGGCATGGCCATGTTTTCTTTTTTTCTTTTAGTATCTTTTGACCGTGTATCCTTAATATCTCGACTAGTTCTTGCTATTATGTTATTGCATAGTGTAATTGGTATATGTTAGATATTAATGTTACCTTTGTAGAAAAAATTAACAAGAAGGACACGACCATTATAGGAAGGAGACCATTCGAAGGAGGGTAGCTGCGCACAAAGGGGCGGTGCCAGAACTGAGGAGTGTAGCTATCAGAACTACATTGTATTGACGATTGAAATAGCAAACACAACTCTAAAAATTGGCGTGCAAATAACATGTTCTCGAGACTTAACTCTCAAAACACATATCCTCGCTCCTTAAGATATCATGCACACGACACGTTCCTCGGACCCTTGGCACACTCGGGCAACCATCATAACAGAGCAACAATGGGCGAGGCGGAGCAAAGCTGATCCAGTGAATGAGGGAGGAACATGAAGCTAAACGGTGAACAGGCATCTCGACCCACCATCTACAAGAACTAACCTTCCAAGGAACTGCCACCAAATTCACTATTCGAGCGTACCCATCAACACACCATCCACGTAAGCATCTATGTTGTAGAGGGCTCTGAATACCCAAAGTTTCATACTTGAAGCAAGTTTTCAAGAAACTGCTCAAGTTGAGCAAAAAAACTGCCCTACTATGTCACATTGCTGGGTTGAAAGGGTGGAAAGAAACAACTCTATTATTATAACGAATTCACCATGCGGAAGACAGTCCTCCACCCCTTCAACATGTTCACGGCCAACACTGTATATTTCCCATTTCTGCAGAAAAAGACAAAATTAAAAAGTAGAAATGATCATGGTGGCAATGTAAAAGAGTATAATCATCCATACAGCTACAGCATGAGACTTTTCCATTAGTGCAGCTCCATGAGGGTACATTCATTGTAGCGTTGGTGCAGCCAGTTACCGTCTTCTATGGCCCTCTAAAAACCAAGATCCATCTGATTACACTTGCACTCAAGTTACAGTAAATACTTGCTCTTAGCACTAATCTGGTTTGTCAAATTAGTTATGAGAGTCTCAGTCTTCCGGACGTTCAAGTTGCAGTCCAAACATTGTCTTTAGCTCACCATTTTCTGACAAGAACCAACAAACTGGATCATTGGCATTCTAATCCTCGTCTCTTGCCAGCTAACAAAAAATGTACTTTCCATGTCAATCACCTGATTCCAATCCACTTCAACCAAATGACGTCATTTGTAGGCATTTAAACCCAATCCAATCCTTCTCGAAACAGACGACCGCAAAGCCAGTGTACCCTTTGATACAATGCGCAACATTAAAACACGGGGGTCTGAAATCAGCTAGCAGCTGCATTAGAGTGGCTCCACCTATCTCTGTTTGCTCCGCTGGCACATTGGAAAGGATGTCCATCCAGGCCAAATAAACAGTTCTTGTTCTTGCACGGGCTTAAGAGGATTAATCAGTGCATCGACTTGTCGCGCGGACAATGATCCTGCTGCATCAGCATGATCAGTCTTGAGAAGATTAGCCAGGTCCTGGTGGTTTGCCTTCACCTTTGCAGCGCGGTAGTCCTGTTTCTTCTTCCCGGGGTAAAACAGGCATTTAAACCTGTCAGTGCATACCCTAGCAACAAGCTTGCCAAACTTCAGGTACATGTAAACCTTCTCACAATAGTTAACAATACCTGTATCGCTTGGACTCATCGGAATATTCCATGGCAGACCTGAAAATAAGAAAATTCTCAGATCAGAACATTGCGTTGAGCAATCAAGACACTGGCTTCACAGTAGAGCTAAAACATCAAGCAATTATGCAAGCATTGCTAGTAGTTTGCATGTAATGACAACAAATTATTGTCACATGTCCATTTGCTACAATAGAATTAGAAACGACCTTATACCAGTTGTAATACACTTCAAAAGAATCACGTTTCTGCAATCGAAACTAACTAGTCAAGATTCAAGAAACACATAAAGCAGCTTTTAAAATGATAAAACCAAGATCAGCACATACACAAGTATCATATACATTGTTTTCAAAAAAGACAACTAACAGTGTTCTCGGGCAATAAATATATGGGATGACAGCATTATTAGTTGTGTGCATATGCTACAATCACACAACAAGCCTCCGTTATATGTTCACTTCGTTATTACCTGTTCAGGCTAAAGTTTGTTTGACTTTCCCAAGACTATTGACATTGAAATCTTAAGTTACAGACTGTAAATATCTGTTAAATAAGTCCGAACTACCTACCTGGTTTGGAAGTCTCAGGACTAATTAGGAATCTTTACAAAGTTGTATCTTTACAAAGTTAATCATCAAATAAGATGGTTTATGGGACAGGGAGGCTTATCCCGAAGCCTCTAATGTTGTCATCCCCTCCTGTGCTCAGGCGCGATGCAGATAGTAGCGGACCCACATGACATCAGCTGTGTATTCAGCAATTAATGAAAATCTAGAAAAAAAAAAGTTGGTAGTAATACGTACAAGACCTAAGGGGTTACATGTGCCATTAAGGCTAGACATGAATACAAAAAATGGTAGGAAATGAATTGCAAAAGTTAAGAAACATTACCAGTAAAACTCTGAACATATCACTGAATTTGAGTTACAGTTACTTTCACGCATTTATCCTGCCTCCAGCCAAGATTCAGCAGCTTTCTATGCGATCTAATCGGTGCACAGATGTCGATATGTGCAAAGCCAGTAATCCAAAATCAAACCTCCTCATCACAAGAGCAGTTAAGAAGCAAAAGAGTGCAAGTCCTATCCTGCATACAGTACATATATCTATTTAACAATCATTCTGCAATATTGCGTCACCTCTCATGTAGTAATCCTACCATTATTATATTTTGTGTGGATATATACACTTGTATAGAACACTTAAAGTAAAAAACCATACCTTAATATTTTGTCTAAGTATGGTACAGCATGGGTTAGTTTGGCACATTTTTAAGTTGCTGTATTTCTGTCAACATTATGGAACAAACCATCCTTGAGAGTTGAGATAGCACCGCTTGGAGGTTCCACTTCAGGTGTAGCTTTCGCCTTCACATACACCTCTTCTTGTTGAAGTGCATGGTTAGTTGGATACAAACTTGAGGACACATGTGATATCCTGCCGCTAATGACATTTAGCAGTGAGAAGAAACAACGACCTCTCCACTCCTTCAAGCATAAACAATCTCAAGTCAGTTGGAGATACAGATGGTCCAGGATATTGTAAATTTGATCAAAACTGGGATGGCTAAAATCCCCCGCCAAGAACTCATGAACAACAGTGTCCACTTCAACCCAGCTGAACCCTGTATTTTTTTCATTAATATTTCCCCTCATCAACCGCCGTACGTCCTCAACAGCATCCCATCGCTGACTTCGAGCTAGTGTATTGGCATGGAGAATGTAGTTGCCCGGATTCAACGGTTCTATCCTGACGAGTTCTCTTGCGGCGATGTCACCTACATCAACGTTGCAATGCTTACGGCAGGCATTGAGCAATGCTCCCCATACACCTGCATGTGGCTTCACTGGCATTACCTTCACAAAGCGGTGTGCTTCTTCAATCAACCCGGCTCGGCCATAGAGATCCACCATGCAAGCATAGTGGTCTGCAGATTTCTGAATTGCATACGTAGTTCCCATGGACTGAAAATAGTGTTCACCATCGTCCACAAGCCCCGCATGAGCACAAGCTGACAAGACACCGAGAAATGTGACTGCATCAGGCTGCATCCCTTCCTCTGCAGTCATCTTGTTAAAAAGCTTCAGAGCATCTTTGCCATGTCCATGTTGCGCAAGAGCACAGACCATCACATTGTAAGACACGACATCCTTCGGACGCGTCTCGGCAAACAAGGAACGAGCTTCACCAATGCAGCCACACTTGGCAATCATGTCAACCAAAGAGTTCCGCACGTGGCAGTTCATCTCGACACAGCCCTTCCGCAAGAGTCCGTGCACTTGCTTTGCAACCGACATGAAACCAAGCTGCGCACACGCGGACATCAGCACCGCCATCGTCGCGGCGTCAGGCTGGAAACCCACGAGCCGCATCCGATTGAACGCCCCTACGGAGTCACCCCACAGCCCGGCTCCCGAGCACGCGGCGATCATCATGTTCCAGCTGTTCACGTTTCTCCGCGGCATCTCGTCGAACAGAGCCCTCGCGGCATCGGCGTCGCCCCGCCGCAGGTACCCTGACATGAGCGTGTTCCACGAGATCGCGTCCCTCTCCGCCATCCCGTCGAACACCTCCCGCGCAGCCTCCAGTTGCCCTCCTCTGACGTAGCATGATACCATGGAGTTGCCGACAACCACGTTTTTTGTGGGGATTTCGTCGAACATGGTCCGTGCATCGTGCGCCTGGCCAAGAGTTCCATAGGAATCGAGCAATGCCGCGCCGACGTGCACGGAGGAGCCCAGCGCGGACTTTAGGAGGAAGGCATGCGCCTGGCGCACCTCGTGTACCGCTCGGAGGGGGGACAGGGACTTGAGGAGGGAGGTGAGGGTGAAGGCGTTCGGCGGCGGGCCCGAGCGGAGCATGAGGCGGAAGAGCGCGAACGCCTCGGCCGCGAGCGCCGGGGAGGCGTGCTTCGCGTAGGAGGAGATGGTGGCCGTCCAGAGGTAGACGTTTGCGGAGGCGGCCGGGACGCTGTGGAAGACGGCGCAGGCGTAGCGTGGGCAGGAGGAGGCGGCGATGAGGGTGACGGCGGCGCGGGCGGGGAGCGGGAGGCCGCGGAGGAGGAGCTGCGCGTGGAGCTGCCTCGCCGCCGCTGGGGATGTCACGCGGTGGGCGAGGCCGGTGAGCAGCGCGGGAAGCGGGGGCGCCCGCGGCATGGAGCCTGGGTGTGGGAGCGTCGTTCGGCTACAGAAGCGAGGCCAGTGAACAGTTTTGACAGTTTACAATCAACTTGAAAACATCACAGCACACAATAATCATTCAAATTACAATAATCTTTAAATCACATTACTCCTATAAATGTTCAAATCAAATAATGAAACAAATAATGAATGGTTCTAGGGATAAATAATTATTCATCGCACACACAAATAATTAGGAAATGTGATAAAATTGAATGAAACGAAGGGGACACCACTGCCAAGATGAGATCAAGGTTGGGCTAGGTATGAGCGTTTGCATCTTCAATCTGCCGATACATCCGAAGAAAAGTTTCAATGCCATCAAGGTTTCTTTGAGGTTGTACACGGGAACCAACATTATCAAAGAAGAACTTCAAATCTAAACCTCTCTCATCTTCGATGATCATGTTGTGAAGAATGACACACATTTCATGATGTTATTGAGGGTTTTCTTGTCCCAAAAACCAGCTGGATCCCGGTCAATGGCAAACTTATCTTGCAAAACCCCAAAAGATCTTTCAATGTCCTTTCGGCATGCGTCTCGTGCCTTGGTAAACTAAGCTTATTTCTTTGTTTGAGGATTTTGGATAGTTTTCACAAATGTTACCCAAGCCGGGTAGATGCCATCAACAAGATAATATCCCATGGTGGTAGAATATTAAGAGGGGTCGTGGTAGACCAAACTTGACATGGGAGAAGTTCGTTAAGAGAGACCTGAAGGTTTGAAATATCGACAAATATTTAGCCATGGACAAGGGTGCGTGGAAGTTAGCTAGCGTTCCGGAACCATGACTTGGCTTCGAGATCTTATGGGTTTCAACTCTAGCCTACCCTAACTTGTTTGGGACTGAAAGGCTTGGTTGTTGTTATTGATGTTGTTGTAGTCATGCCCATTGACGATATAGTTGCAAGCAGGAGCATCTTCCCTAGCTAATCTAGCAACCAAATGGTATCTATGTAAGACATTGATGTCATGAAGTTATCCCGGCAATCCAAAGAAGCAATGCCAAATCCACAAATCATCCAATACTCAAGCACAATGGTGGCATCTCGACTATTACCACAATATTTTCCATGACATGCTTTGGGGTAGTTCTTCCACCTCCAATGCATACAATATACACTCTTTAGCATGCCCGGCCACACTCTCTTCTTGTTGATCGCCATCAATCTTTGTGTATCTTCCTCGTTTGGAGATCAAAAATACACAGGACCAAACACCCGGATCATGACCGTGGCGAACATTCAGACGACTTCAATCGTTGTATCTTTGCCAGTGCAAAGACATTCATCGGTATAATTCGCCGGGATGCCATACGCGAGCACTCGCATAGCTGCGGAGATTTTTTGAAAGGGGTTGAATCCCATGGCGCCGGCAGCGCTTCTACGTTGACTAAAATAGCGAGAATTACTCTCGCAAGTTTTGACAATCTCAACAAACAAGCCACTGCGCATCCGGTACCTTCTATGAAAAATATGCGGCGGATATGTCGGTACCTCGGCGAAATAGTCTTGCATGAGTGCGGGCGTGCCCAAGCGCATAGTTCCGCGGGATGCAAACTCGGCCAGCCATCTATCCGCGCCGACTCTTGAGGTTGACTCTGTCTTGGAGCTCCTTCGCGACGAGGACGAGGATCATATGCTCGTTGTTGTCGTCGTTTAGTAGTTCGTCGAGATCTGAATCGTCCGACAACGAAGAATCCTCGAAAAGGAACTCGTATGTCAATGACAAAGACATCTACGACAAATCCAATGCCAAAATCGGACCACGCGACGCAAACGGAGCTCGGAAAATTAAATCCAAGATCAAAATCGATGAGTTATCATGGCGGTCTCGATGCATCGACCGCGCCACCGAAGCGGGCCTCCGCGGCATAGGGCAGCTGCCATCAGATTTTTCCGCCGCGATCGAAACAAGGGTCCACATGGTTAATTCGATCTAGCGCCTGATGCGACGAAGCACGGAAACTCGCATATGGTGACGGCCAGATGGTGACGGCGTGGGAGATGCGGCCGAAATAGATGGTGGCAGTGTGGCGGTGGAGAGAGGCTACACGGAAGAAGTACACGAAAGAAGATAACGTGGGGAGAGGACTCCGAGATTTTAGCGCGCCATTTTCCCGCGCAAATAGAGTTTTTACTCGATTCGACCATGCAAACCGTGTCTTCACAGTTGTACTCTTTTTAGGTTCACGTCGGTGTAAGGCATCTGATCGGTGTGCGGAACCGAACAAGAACAGTGAAGAAGCGATTATTACGGTTTTGGTGGATTTACGGGATATTGTAGAGTTGTTGTTAGCAATGTCATCTAGGATAAATGAAGAGAGAAAAAAAAAGGTTTATCTTCTCTTAGCTAAGAGATAATCTCAGCAATATCTCTAAAAACAGCTAGCCACAACATAGTTAGCAGTGGCGCATGGTGATAATGGTGCCCCACTGCTAGCCCATTACTAATGGCGCACCAGGGCTAGAGGTGCGCCACTGCTGTTCATGGACATAGTGGGCCTCCTCCCTCAGACGCCAGTGACGCACCACAGCTAGATGCAAGCCCCTTCCATTAGACATAACAGTGGCGCATAGCTAGGTGCGCCAATGCTATGTAGCTAGCCTCGCCAAGAGAGCATGTCTTAGCACCCTGATAGTAAAAAATACATCACTTGAGCAAACTTTCTTTTCTCCTTACATGCTTTATCAGTGATCCGAATGAGCGTCATTAATTAAAAAACTATTCCCTCCGCTGGATGCAAGTGACTCAGCTTTGTCCAAGGGAGCACGAGTACTTAACATGGTTGAGATCAGCCCCCATATTTCCATTGTGCACGAATTCCACTTCCTCAACATTTATAGTCTGAATTTCAATGTTTTTTCAAGTCGGCAGAGTAGTAAACAGCAACATGAACAATAAAATTTCTTGTGTATAAATCTGCATCAGAATAAAAGGTTGTCGAAATTTCTTTGAGTATAGCCCTTATAAAACCTCAAAAATCCCATAAAATTAACTCTGTTGCGAAATAAATGCAATATCAAGACAAGGCGGAAACATCAAAACTGAAAACATGCAACATCTCACTAGATTGAGCAAAAAGGGGCCAGAAAGTACACCTCATGCATTATCAGAGTTACGACAAAAGAAAAGTCTGAATCAGCTTGGTTGTTACACCGGAGTTTAGAATTGCTTTAGTTTCCTGCAGCATTCTTAAACCTATTGCATGGTAAAAAGGAAAATCTCCACAGTTAACAAGAGAAAAGGATCCATATTCTATATGCAAGAGGTTAGAGCTTAAGTAGATTACCATGGAGAGATTTGGTACTTGATTCACGCATGAGACAGCATAAGGCCAAAATCACCATGGTTATATACAGCAGACATAACTTCTTGATAACCAATCACCTTTTCTTCTGCAGATATAACTACTTCTCTAATTTCTTTGACGCCTTAACTGGACAGTGAACCATTTGCACTTTTATAGCTCCTTATCATGGAATACAAAAAGTTATGGTGAAAAATTGTCCACCATGATGTCCAGCTCAACAATCAAAAGCCCAACACCCTGCTTTACTTTTGAAATGATTCGTTAAAGCAGGCATACATCACGAACAATCTTTCTTGCTTGTGAGGTAATAAAAAAATCAACGGATAATGTAACAGTTACATTGTGAACACTTTGTTTTACAACATGTACAGTACAGTTGCATGACTCACTTCAAAGAGGGCTTTATTTTGTAGCAGAGTAGCATGTAACATTTTCTTCACATGTACTGCAGCAGTGGCCATGATGATGTTATTTCTTTTGCATAATTGAGAGGCTTCGGAAGGTCAGACAATTGTTACCAGTACTTCTTATCCTGATGCCAGCAAGTTGGGTGGTAGCCTGTAGATAAAGTTAAGTCAGTCCTTGTCATTTTCAGCACCTACCAAATTATTTCCTCATTTAATATGCCATGGACTCAGCAGTAGGCTTGCAGCAAGTAAAACTGTAGCGAAACCATAATATCCATGACAACAGGACATTGGCAATCTAAAAGACCAATACAACATATTACATTTAACTAAAACGTGTAATTGTCGCCTGCTGGTATGTTTGAAATTTGCATAAGCAGATCACAGATGAAATAGAAACAAATTGATGTATCTAGAAGAAGAAAATAGCAGCCAGGCTAGTACTCAGAAAACATCATGGAAAGTGAGTATAAAGCTACAGTACTACATTCTTTAGTGGAACATCCACTCTGTAACTTTGTGCAACAGGATTTGTCATTCTCTCCACCTAATGTGCTACAGATTCTCTTTTCCCACCTGATTATTGTTTCATGGGAAATGCTGAGCTGTTGTTTGCCCATTTCTATGCTGCTGTGTTTGGATGCACAGAAAGTTAGCATGGAATTGAATTGGAGTAAGATTCCAAATCTGAGATGGAAATGAATTGGCTTCTAATTCAATTCCGTTGTTTGGATGTCTTTGAAATTTGTTGTTGAAATCAAAAGATATAACTAATTCCAAATCTTGTTTGGATGTATAAACTATGGAATCTATATTTTGTTGAACTTGAGATGAATCTGGAACGGAGCTGCTAGGATGGCCACCTGCTGGCGTGGGCACGGACCGGAGCATCGAGGACAACCACCGGCCGGCGAGCGCGCGGGCCGGAGCTGCTAGGAGGGCCGCCTGCCGGCGAGCGCGCGGGCCGGCCATCTGCCGGCGAGCACGGCGGGGGAGCTTGGTGGAATTGAATTGGAGCATCGGGGGAGGGCCGCCTGCCGGCCGACCATCTGCCTGCTGGCGTGCGCGCGGGGCGGAGCGTCGACGCTGACGACCTGCCGGCGAGCGCAGCGGGGCGGAGCATCGACGCCGGCCACCTGCAGGCGAGCGTGGCGGGGGAGCGTCAAGCACGGCGACCTGCCGGCGAGCGCGCGGGCCGGAGCGCAGCGGACATCTGCCGGCGAGCGCGGCGGGGGAGCTTGGTGGAGGGAGACGGGGAGGGCTGCCTGCCGGCGTGCGCACGGGGCGGAGCGTCGACGCCGGCGACCTGCCGGCGAGCGGAGCGGGGCGGAGCGTCGACGACGTCCACTGCAGGCAAGCGCGACGGGGGAGCGTCGAGCACGGCGACCTGCCGGTGCGGCGGCCATCTGCCGGCGAGCATGGTAGGGGAGCGTGGGGGAGGGAGACAGGGAGGAAGACAGGAGGGACGCGGGGATGGAGACGAGGGGCTGTTTCCGTGCCTTTCCGAGCTCTCGCCCTCGGAATTTTTTCCAATCGATTTGCACGGGAGGTGGGTGGGCTTGGAATTTCGTTGGCTTTCCATGGAGAAGACTTGTATAGGATCTCCCCATTAGGTAGGATCATAGGATCAACTTGGAGAAATCATACTTTTGCTATGCGAAAAAATCTGAAAATAATTAGCAACATGCATATAGGTTGTATCTACAACTCCAAAAAAATTCAGCTCAAAATCTAATCTACACTTGGAGAAACAAAAAAGACAAATTCTGATGTGAATAGTGTCAGATCTGGTTGAATAGTATTTCACACTATTCACACCCAGATTTATCTTTTTTGTCTCTCTAAGTGTATGTCGAATTTGAAGTTGCAAATTTTTGGCATTGCATATATAACATAGATGTGTGTTGTCATTTTTTTTCAAATTTTTTGAACATGTTTTGTCTTTGCAAAAAATTAATCTCATAGATCCTATCTAAGATGTGATCCTACCTAAGTCTTCCCCGCTTTCCATAGATCAATTCAGAGCGCAGCCCAAACGGTGGAATTTGCGGAATCGAGCCCAATTCCAATTCCATGCCCAGTTTCTACGCATCCAAACACAGCAGTGCATATAATTGCAGGAAAATTGTCTCTCGGTTCCTTTGAATTGCAATTGCTGACCTCTATCTGTGATAGTACCTACTATTCTTTATACCCAATATCAGTGTTATTTGGATAAAATTTTATCCAAATAATTTGTTTCTATTTCATCTGTCATCTGCTCCTACATTCAGTGTGATTTGGATAAAATTTCAGGCGAAAAATTAGCCTCCTACACAATCAGTATCGCGCTCACCTTCCTCCAAGAAGACCAAACAAGTTCACAAGTCTGCCAAGATTAACCAGTATTGCAACCTATCGAGTACCTTCTTAACCAATCTTCCAATTTCAAATTTCGTTACTACTTCCATGGGCTTTTATTATATTTCAGTGGCAAGATCAACGATCAAAACAAAAGCCCCAAAAAGGAATGACTCTGATTTTTAAAAAAATTAACATATCAACAAACTAACCAATAAACCTCATGCATACAAGAGATATTCCTGCACAGTTTGGCAAACTAACCCGTCAACAGAAAGTTCTTCCTTGATGATCAAACATTTCTTTATATATACAGAAAGAATGACCGTCCCTCTATCTATTTGTTGGTAACTTCATGTTTCATCAAAAGTCTTCTCTACATTCTACCCGATGCAATCAGCTCTTATCATCGTAATATGATCAGGGCATTATAATCAAGCTCAACCTTAAGCTAGATAAACATCTCACTGAAAAGGTACATTTCACAATACCAACCGCAATGTGACCACCATTGAAATCCCCAGAATCATGATCAAAACCTCTGCCAAATGGTATTCTGAACAGAGGCTAATGAAGTGATTCAACCGTCAACTTCATGTGCTTCACGTCCTCCTCAGTGCTCTCATACTTTGTCGGCTTAAACAACTTCCACAGTCCCACTGGATGTCTCGGCCTCACCTCATTCTTCCTCTCCCTGACCAGCCCCCCGAAAATCCTTTCGCACTCCGGGTATGGCTTGACAAACATATTGTAGAACCTGAGACGGCTTAATCTCACATAATGCTTCATCTCAATGGGGTCCCCAAGCCCGCCCACCGATTCCAGGTACTCCACCACATTGTGCCGCGGGATGATCCACCTGTCGAGATTCACCCCCAAGAACTCCGGGTACTGCACCAGCCAACCAATCTGAAACCCCATCCTGCTCACCAAGAACTCCACCTTCCTCTCCACATCCTCTAGGCTGTATAGAATCGCCCGAGGCTCGACAGAGAGCACCCTCAGCGCATCCCGCCGGCTCAGCCCGCGCTCGTGCAGGAGCTCCACCCGCCGCCTCGTGGCGATTGCGGCGCGGAGTACGCCGTCGGAGAGTAGCCGGTCCTTGACGGGTTCCCGGCAGCGGAGCTCGTCGAGGATCTCTACGAGGCGGGACGGCTCGCCGGGCTCCATGGAGAGGACCCCGTCGGGATCGGACTTGAGGGCGTTCTTGATCTCGTCCGCCGGGAGGCGCAGCCCACGAAGTTCTTGGAGAAGGCGGCCCAGGCGGTGGGTGTTAGGGACGCGACGGAGGAGGGAGGTGGCTTCAGCGGTGGTGAGGCCGGCCGTGCGGTGGAGCAGATGGTGCAGGTCGGTGGCGGCGGCACCCCGTGGGTGTTCTTGGGTTTGCGGGGGTTGGGTGGTTGTTGCGGGGTCACTGAGGATGCGTTGGATGCGGAGGAGCTCGCGGAGGTCGTGAGATGAGGCGGAGGCGGAGGTGGAGAAGGGATTGATGTAGTGGAGAGAGCGGGGGAGGCGGCGTTGAGTGGCCCGTAGAGCGAAAGCCATGGCGGCAGCAGGCGGCAGCAGGCGGCGGCGGAGATAGGCAAGTGGCAACTCCAGTTCTGATTTCCGAGTGAAATGGCTGTAGATTGACAAATCTGACCTCGCGGAAACTTTGGACAAATAATGTCTTCTTTGTGTACTCTAGAGTATTGGGTGACCTTTAGGTTCATTCAATCCCCACAAAATCTCATCTCCAATCCATAATACAGGAATAGAGTATTAGGATTGAGAAAAATACTAAGATTTAGAAAAGTGAAAATAAGTCAGGATTAAACTCGCTCAATACTCTAGCATTAAACATATATTTAGAATAATTAGGGATTTGAAATTATTTGCGGACTATCCCACTAATCCCCACTAAAAGCCTAGTGCCTAACAAGGACTTAGAGTTGATGTATAAACCCAATTGGCATATACTATCATGTAACTAGTTGAATGCCCGTGCGTTGCTACGGCTTTTTTCTCTCACATTGTGTGAGTATGATATTTGTAAAAATTCACGTGTATAAAAAAGACAACCACAAGATATTCAAAAACTGGTAAGATTCTAAACCGTCTGAAGTATATTTTGAGAACCATTATGACATCATTTGAATATGAAGCTGTACTCCACTAACTATTTTATATTAAAAAATGTCCTCCTCAATGCTTCGTAGATATGTAGTACAATGTGTGGAATATTTTCTCGTGCTTCATTTTTATGGTACTTGAGCAAACGTATCAGAAAATTCTTCCTGGGATCGATAACATTCTGGACAACAATACTTGTCGTTAGCATTTATAATTTTAGTGAAAAATAGAAAGTGCAAGGTAAAATATCCACCATGCATATAGGATGAATCATTTGTTTACCATTCCATGAGAGCATAATATAAAAATAAAATAACCAGACAAATTGTTGTAGATAAATATCTCGTCATTATCTTTATTTTAGAGATGCTCACATGCTTGAACTTTGCGGAATACCAGCTGGTGACCTAAGTGGCTAGAAAAATATATCGGAATCCCAACTAAATTGTGCCAATGCAAGTGCAGAGCTTAGGTATATTGCAATTCTTTGTAAGATTAATTGCATGTGGTGCAATCGAACCATTTTACTCTCCGGCGATGGAGGCATAGAAAAAGGATCGATAACAGAGACAGAACAATCATGCTTATCGGTGGAGAACAAGTTAAAGTGGCCCATGGATGAATACGGAAGAAAATCTTCAAAAGGACAACCATTAGAAATATACATAATGTGACACCGTTGGATAAGTGAATATATTTACCAATTTGTGTGAAGCGATTTTATGCCGTGAATGGATTGTCTGTAAATGCACCTCCTTTGACTGTGTAAAAGCCCATGAAGTCTCTTCCAACAACATCGTGTGGGGCTCTATGATGGTAGCTTGTTCTGGAACATTGACAACATCCATACCTATATTGTTCATTACGTGCGAAAGTGGAACCTTTATGTGCAAAGTTTATTGGAACATAATAAAACTTAAACATTGGCATATGGAAACACGCGTAGAAAAAAAACACAATCATCTCATTCGGCTGTTTAGTAGTCGATGACTTTTCTGTCTCTTCTACTAACATCGCATCCGAGCCTATGGCGGTGAGTTCTTTTTCGGAGCATCGGCATTATCTGTTTTGGACGCGCTCATGATCTACAAAGGTGAAACATATTATCAAATAAAAACTCTACATATTGAAATATGAAACATGCATTTAAATATAATTCAATCGGTCTCTGAATGTTTCTTACCATGCTCCTCAATTTTACCAACAGGTAGAGTTGCAACATTTTTTCATTGTCGGGCTATCCACTGCTTATTTAGGTATTCTTCTTTCATCTCAGCAGACAATCTAGCACATGGGACGATTGCGGATGAGAATGTAATGTGGATGTCGATTCTTGGTTGCAAGAATTGTAGAGAGAGAGCGATTGCAGCTGGGTGGAACGTTAATGATTGGTACAGGACGTGATTGTTTAATTCTGGACATATTTGTTTCCTTAATTGTTTGGTACCAGGAGGTGATTGTTTCCTTCTGGACATATTTGTTTCCATAATTGCTGGACGTGATGGATGGAGATATCTGTTTCCTTGATTGTTGGGGGATTGGTTTGATACCAAAAAACGTAAGTTTCTATTTTATTCAGAGCAGCCCAGAAACTGTGTGCCGTCGGATGCAGATTGGATGGCCGGATGAAGGCAAAGCACAAAGTGAAAATTTTCAATATTATACATAGTAACATAAAAAATAAAAAATAATACTATTCTATTTAATAGTATACACAGTAACATAAAAAATAATACATCAACAATATGCACACATGGTTAATATACATGGTTCAACACTATTTTTTGTTTAAATTTGACACGATGCTAGCACAAACTTCACCAATCTCCTCCTTCCTAATAAATTATCTATTCCTTGCATTTGTCGTACCAATGTCATCGTTGCATCTTTAGACAGCTAGTTTCTTCATGATCCACTCACTCTTAATATTTGACTCACCTATATCTTATTGAATTCTTGCAACTACTAAAGCACTTGTATAGAACACCAAAACAACAATCGACATTTATAAAATTAACCTGAAAATAATTGTTGAATGGTCTATGAAGTCTGACTTCTCTACCAACATAAATAATCTAGCATTGAGGAACAAAGCCATGTTGATGTTTTTGACCATCCAATAACTCATATTGAGTGCGTGCTGCATGAACTGCTGGTAGAACGAGTTCGTCGTTGGTACTTGTTACCGGTCATCAACGACGAATAAGGAACTTCAGAGTTTAGACAATTCAACGACTCATTTAGTTGTGGTGAGACTACAAAATCTTCAGCAAAATAAACTCGCTTTGTTGTGGTGAAACTACAAAATCTTCAGCCGAAGCTAAGCTCTTCTGCAACGAGATCAACATCAACGCCAGTTTCAGAACACGGCCTTACACCGTTTTGATGTGCAGTTCGCTGACGATTTCGACGACACCTACTGCCAAAACCTGGTCGGGCAGTGCTGGCTGCTGCACTCGGACCAGGAGCTCTTCAACGTCTGATGAGGTAGTACAACAACACCCTAAGCAAGTTATCGACCAATTTGGTGTCAGGAATGGTGAACACCTGCAATCAATTTACATTATTCATCTGTTTGAATCATTGACAGTAACTTGTAGCACTATATGGTTGTTGTTCAACGTGAAACGCTGAACTACTTAACCTTAGCATGTAGATATTAGGAGTATCTAGATGTCAAGATATAGGTATTTCCTGAAATTGTGTTGAACCATTAAAGGCTGATTCCAAGTATAAAATAGATTAATAGTTTCTGCATCGAAGACTAACTTGAATTAACAAGCTTAATTGGCAGCCATCTTGAGGCCAACACCCATAGCCTAAACCATTCATATAGTGGGATGAATAAATTCACTGGCATGGTACATCGTATCTATTTAACTTTGTAAACCGTAGGCTTACCTGAACTGATCCGATGAATGTATCAGTGAAATAAGGGAACATCCAAGAAAACACAGGACGGCTAAACGGAGCAACCATGTTGCATCGGCGCTCGGGTGGTGGAGTCCCGTGTAAGTCGCGGCGGATAGCATGGCCGTCCGGCCGGTGTGGCGCTCAGAGGAGACCCGTGGAGGTCGGAGGTCATGGCAGAGAGCATGGCCGGCTGGCCGGCTCGGCGCTCGGAAGAGACTCCGTGGAGGTCGCGGCTGCCGCCCTTGGAGGAGCGCAGAAGCGAAAGTCAGGGCCGGCCAGCGCCGTGCTCGGAGGAGAACCTATGGAGGTAGCGGCCATCGCCAGCTATGGAGGAGCAGGGGGGCGGCCAGCGCGGTGGTCGGAGGAGAACCCTTGGAGGTCGCGGTCGTCGCCGGCCGTGGAGGAGCGCATGGCGCGTCTACGGACAGATGGGCATGGGATCTCGCCGTCAGGACGGCTGCTCCAGGCGGTGCGCGAATCAGGCAGCTTCCTACGGGAGATGGGATCAGGGATCGGGGTCAACGCGTCTGAAACTCTGGATAAATCGTAGAAGATCGGAAAAAGATGGAGGACTGCGGGTTGATTTCTTGAATTACGTCTCGAACTCTGGATAAATCACGTCCGATTAAAATTTAATAGTGGACGTGATTGGTGTATGTAATCTAATCTTTTCGAAAAATAATAATGTGATTTCTTTCCTTGATTGGTGGAGAATGGTGGACGTGATTGTTTCCTTGTTTATGCCGATCTAATTGGTAGCCAATAATTCTGAACTTTTTTTCCATCCGGAGTAGCGTGAGTTTGATGGACTATTTTGAGAGCGATTTGATGAACAATTAACGGTTAAGATTGCTCCAATGTTTGATGTCAAAGTGGACACCATCCCCAACTCCAATTTAATAGTAAAGAAATACATCACCAGTTTTTGCTTATTTTTATATTTTTACATCATTAAAGTTTGCTTTCAAAGTTTAGATGACTAAAATATCCTCTAAATATGCTCCAATGTACTTCCTCCATGCATAAATGTAAGATGTTTTAGATACTTTTAAAATAGACTAGATACAAAATAAAAGGACTACCACACTAATAGTTAACTAGATATAAAAACCTATAAAAGAGCTAAAACGTCTTACATTTCTACACAGAGAGAGTATTTTACATCACTGATGCTACAAAACTGCAAATAATAAACCAAATATATTTCCAAATTTGTCCAAATTACTCACAAGTTAGTCGAAATTAGTCTCAATAGGGCACTAGATGTATATGTACATGTCAAATTAGTCTCGGTAGTCCAAACTAGAATAAATTGATTCAACACGAAGGCCTAGAGATGGAGGACCGGAGCGCGATTAAGCCCGATTCCATGATCTCCACCGGCGCGTTCCAAATAGGCGCCGGCAGTGCACTGGGGGGGGGGGGGGGGGGGGCGTCAGCACCTACTCCCCAATTTGGGGAGAGGTTGCACACGTCGACGATCCCGATAAGAATCCCTAAAAAACTATAAATGAGAAAATGTAAATAAATAAATTTTATTTGAGATATAAACTTTACATAGGTTTCATCATTTACTTAGTTCAAAAATAGTGAAATACCGACGATACATAAACATGTGGCTTGTGCTGACCCTCACCTTCTTCGCTATGCAGGAAGAACACCCAATAACCCAAACTAGAGGGTTCTGATGTTCCTCGACATCTTCGCTGCAAAGGAAGAACATCTAGAATCCTACACTAGAGCCTTCTCCTAGCTCTCTCCAATTCGCTGCAAAGAAAGAACATCCAAAAACCTAAACAATAGGCTTCGGCTCATCGTTGCTATGGTCGCCACTGTCGTCGTGGTAGAGCCTATAACATGATGTGTCGTCAAACACCTTCACCATGAGCTTTTCTGTGAGCCTCTTTGAGCCACTCATTGATGATGATGACGAACTTGAAGAATTTGTAGTGGAAGTAGTCCATCTCCTCCTCCAGTGACGACGAGCGTTCGGGCGGTGGGGATCCTGCACCGCGGCCCCTTCCCCTGTTGCGGCGGCCTCGGCGGCTGCGTCCGCGACCCCTAACACCTCCCATGGAACGCGTAGGGGAGAAGGTGGAGGACGGTGCTAGGGTTTCTGTGAGGATGAGTCGGAGCTTGAGCACCCTGTTTTATACCCGGTGGCAAGCGTAGGGCGGTGGTGCACATTAAAAGGTTAGCACACATGGCTACGCCATTTATTTTGCTTGGTCGAAGGTAGGTGATGTCTACGCACGCTTCTGTTCTTGTACACAGTGTTGGGCCTCCAAATGCAGAGGTTTGTAGAACAGCAACAAGTTTCTCTTAAGTGGATCATCCAAGGTTTAACGAACTCAGGGAGGTAGAGGTCAAAGATATCCCTCTCAAGCAACCCTGCAATTACAATACAAGAAGTCTCTTGT
Organism: Lolium perenne; assembly: GCF_019359855.2. Classification (NCBI taxonomy): domain Eukaryota; kingdom Viridiplantae; phylum Streptophyta; class Magnoliopsida; order Poales; family Poaceae; genus Lolium; species Lolium perenne. The sequence goes on along the minus strand of NC_067248.2, from coordinate 80,857,387 downwards.
GTCCCCAACACACCCAATACACTTGTCAGGTGTATATGTGCACTAATTCGGCGAAGAGATGGTGAAATACAAGTAATATGGATGATTATGAGCGGTAATTGCAATCTGAAATAAAAATGGCAGCAAGCAAACATGTAGCAGAGCTGGTTGTAAACAGTGTTTCAATGCTTAGAAACAAGGCCTAGGGATCATACTTTCACTAGTGGACACTCTCAACAATAATACCATAATTGGATACATATATATTATCACTTCACTATGCTACGCTAAACCACTCTCCGCTTTGATAATAAACACAAATTCATTGCGTAGGTCTGCATAAGTTCGCATTTCCAATCTATGGGCACCCCACGCTGTCACTTTGAGCATACAAAGATGCTACTAACTAGTCACCACAATTCATAAGTATTTCTATAAATTAAGCATAAGAAACAAACACGGTGTGCACATTATCACCTTCACACCGTTGGACAAGGTGTTCCCGAAGATTACATAATAAAACCACTTGAGTAGCACAATAGTTGAATAATAACATCTACTTATTCAACAAGATTACAAAGCTCAAGATCACATAAAGATCATGCATGGAGAGATAGATAGACCACATAGCTACCGGTAAAGCCCTCAGCCTCGGGGGAGAACTACTCACTCCTCATCATGGGAATCAGCAATGGCAATGAAGATGGCGATGGAGTCGATGGAGACGGCTCCGGGGGCAATTCCCCGTCCAGGCAGGGTGCCGGAACAGAGACTTATGTCCCCCGGATCTTGTCTGCAACGGCGACGGAGCTACGGAACTTTTCGTGGACGGAGGCTGATTGATTTAGGGTTCTCGCGTCGGGAGGCATTTATAGGCGGAAGGGCGAGGTCTGTGGAGGCCAGGTGGCCCCACACCACCCCTAGGCGCGGGCCAGGACCAGGCCACGCCTAGGCATGGTCTGGCCACCCTGTGGCCCCCCTTCGTCTTTCCTCCAGACTTCTTCTTCGTTACGGAAAAATAAGATCTTCGACTTTTGTTTCGTCCAATTCCGAGAATATTTCCTGTACAACTTTTCTGAAATACAAAACATCAGAAAACAGGGAACTGGCACTGTGGCATCTTGTCAATAGGTTAGTGCCGGAAAAAGTATAAAAGTTCCACGAAGTGTAAACAAAACATATATCAATTGGTGTAAAACAAGCATGGAGCATCAAAAATTATAGATAAGTTTGCCAAGAGGGGCAGGAATGAGAGCCCCCCAGGGTGCCGAACCAGTACTCGTAGAGCAGCTCAAAGCAGTGCACCAGGTGGTTCTGCAGGAGGTAGGGCCAAGCCCACTGGCAAGAAAAGGAAAGACAAACACGCAGTTCCTGATGATGATCTTATTGAGCGAGTGCCAACATACAATGTTGGTACTGTACATCTTACTGATTGGAGAAGACTAAGAGAGGAGAATCCCTATCGGTTCGAGGAAAGTACTTATCTTGGTGGAGATAGGGAATTCGGAACCAACACTCAGATGCAAATGTGGGTTGATTTCTACAACTCAGCAGATTGTATGAAGAATGGTGTCATTTTGCAGCCCAGGGCCATCAACAGGGAAGAACTTACCATGCTCCAAGCCACTAAGTATCGCTTTGTGGTTGATACCTTGCAAAGGATGTGGCTGCTTGATCTTGTGTGTCTGAAGCCTGGTGACAAAAAGGGAGTTGGGTTGTATTGCCCAATCCTTGTTCGTCAATTCCACTGTACTGTGTTCTTTCATGATGATCCTGCTCGTACTATGACGTGGATGACTGGAAAGAAGAAGTACACTTGCAACTACCTTGACTTTTGTCAAGCTATGGGATTTGGTAGTGGTCATGCTCATGGTTTCCAGATTCATTCTCAGTATCAATTCACTCATGGCGACATTGCCTTCTGTTATCCTCCGGAGCCTACAGCTGGTCCTCCCACCATCTCCGGGGTGTACTACTCCTATTTGTTGCTTGCTAAGATATTCCGTGAGAGTCTCATCAGCAAGTCAGGAGATTCAAGTGAATGCCGAGCCTACCATCTTAACCTCATGCACTACTGCCACCCTGAAAACCTTAAGAGGATTGATGGCTGTGACTTCCTCTACAGTGAGCTGAGACGCTCTATTCGCGGCCGTATGACTCCAAACTATGCTCATTATGTTCAGCAGCTCATCAACACTGTTGTGCCAACTCCTTTCAACAAGAAAGATCAACTGATCAAGATGGAACCATTCAAGATTCCTCGACGGGGAAATAAACCAGAAGTCCCATCTATGATGCATTCTGAGCGTCATTCCAAGAAAAGGCATGACCCTGGAGCTAGCTCCAGCTACTCTATGCGCCCCAAGTGGGGTGCCTCCCGCTTCTTGGCTAGTCTATGGCAGATGTGCAGAAATACCAATGATGTGGCTTGATACGTCTCCAACGTACCTATAATTTCTGATGTTTCATGCTTGTTTTATGACAATACCTACATGTTTTGCTCGCACTTTATAATGTTTTTATGCATTTTCCGGAACTAACCTATTAACAAGATGTCAAAGTGTCAGTTCCTGTTTTCTGCTGTTTTTGGTTCCAGAAAGGTTGTTCGGGCAATATTTGATACGCGCGAAGCACACGTCCGTTGGGAACCCCAAGTGGAAGGTATGATGCGTATAGAAGCAAGTTTCCCTCAGTATGAAACCAAGGTTATCGAACCAGTAGGAGCCAAGAAGCACGTGAAGGTTGTTGGTGGAGGAGTGTAGTGCGGTGATACGTCTCCGACGTATCGATAATTTCTTATGTTCCATGCCACATTATTGATGATATCTACATGTTTTATGCACACTTTATGTCATATTCGTGCATTTTCTAGAACTAACCTATTAACAAGATGCTGAAGTGCCAGTTCCTGTTTTCTGCTGTTTTTGGTTTCAGAAATCCTAGTAACGAAATATTCTCGGAATTGGACGAAATCAACGCCCAGGTTCCTATTTTGCCCGGAAGCATCCAGAACACCCGAGAGTCGCCAGAGGGGGCCACACAGGCCTCAGATGATAGGCCGGCGCGGCCCAGGCCCTGGCCACGCCGCCTTATGGTGTCGTCGCCCCTTCGACCTTCTGACGCCGCCTCTTCGCCTATATAAAGGTCCCAGACCTAAAACCTCGAGGAATAAGCCACGGTACGCGAAACCTTCCAGAGCCGCCGCCATCGCGAAGCCAAGATCTGGGGGACAGGAGTCTCTGTTCCGGCACGCCGCCTGGACGGGGAAGTGCCCCCGGAAGGCTTCTCCATCGACATCGCTGCCATCTCCACCGCCATCTTCATCACCGCTGCTGCTCCCATGAGGAGGGAGTAGTTCTCCATCGAGGCTCGGGGCTGTACCGGTAGCTATGTGGTTCATCTCTCTCCCATGTACTTCAATACAATAATCTCATGAGCTGCCTTACATGATTGAGATTCATATGATGATGCTTGTAATCTAGATGTCATTATGCTAGTCAAGTGGATTTTACTTATGTGATCTCCGGAGACTCCTTGTCCCACGTGTGTAAAGGTGACAGTGTGTGCACCGTGTGGGTCTCTTAGGCTATATTTCACAGAATACTTATTCACTGTTATGAATGGCGTAGTGAAGTGCTTATTTATATCCCTTTATGATTGCAATGTGTTTTGTATCACTATTTATCTATGTGCTACTCATGTGATGTTATTAAAGTAGTATATTCCTCCTGCATGGTGTAATGGTGACAGTGTGTGCATCGTGTAGTTCTTGTCGTAGATTATGATCATAATCTCTTGTAGATTGTGGAGTTAATTGTCATTATGATAGTATTGATGTGATCTATGCCTCCTTCGTAGTGTGATGGTGACAGTGTGCATGCTATGTTAGTACTTGGTTTATTTTGCAAAGATCTATTATACTCTAAGGTTACTTAAATATGAATATCGAATGTTGTGGAGCTTGTTAACTCCGGCATTGAGGGTTCGTTTAATCCTACACAATTAGTGGTGTTCATTATCAAACAAGAGTATATGTAGCACAAAGGAAAGAGAACTTATTTATTATGTGATCAATGTTGAGAGTGTCCACTAGTGAAACTATGATCCCTAGGCCTTGTTTCCACCACAAAGAATTGCTTCCCACGCCAGCAAGCTATTTTCTGGCGCCGCTTGTTTACTTTTTTACTGCATCTTTATTTTCTGCAATATTACCACCATCTATACCACCTGTGTTTTACTATCTCTTCGCCGAACTAGTGCACCTATACATCTGACAAGTGTATTTGGTGTGTTGGGGACACAAGAGACTTCTTGCTTTGTGGTTGCAGGGTTGCTTGAGAGGGATATCTTTGACCTCTTCCTCCCTGAGTTCGATAAACCTTGGGTGATCCACTTAAGGGAAAACTTGCTGCTGTTCTACAAACCTCTGCTCTTGGAGGCCCAACACTGTCTACAGGAAAAGAAGCGTGAGTAGACATCAAGCTATTTTCTGGCGCCGTTGCCGGGGAGGAAAGGTAAAAGGTACTCACACTCCGGATCTCGGCTACTAAGCTATTTTCCGGCGCCGTTGTAAGTACTCGAAGCTATTTCCTTTAGATCATGCAATTGCATCTTTTGGTTTCTTGTTTACACTAGTAAGGCATAATGGAAAACAACAAAAATATGAGAGATCTTTATGAACTTTATCTTGAATTAGGACATGATGTGTTTGAAGAGAGAATTAAAAAACCCATGGAAATTTATATACATGCTAATGGGAATGTTATTAATATGAATGCTTTGAACACCATTGTTGCTAATGCTATGGAAAATTCTAAGCTTGGGGAGGTCGGTTTTGATGAAAATGATCTCTTTAGCCCTCCGGGTATTGAGGAGAAAGTTTATGTTGATTATGATATGCCTCCCATTTATGATGATTATAATGATAGTGGTCTTTTGGTGCCGCCTACTATGGAGAGTAAATTTTATTATGATTATACTAGGCCTCCTACACTTGATAAGAATAATAATGATAGCTACTTTGTTGAATTTGCTCCCACTACAACTAATAAAATTGATTATGCTTATGTGGAGAGTAATAATTTTATGCATATGGCTCATGACAAGAATGTTTCATGTGATAGTTATATTGTTGAGTTTGTTCATGATGGTACTGAAAGTTATTATGAGAGAGGGAAACATGGTTATATGCATCTTAATAATATTAAGTTTCCCATCTTTATGTTGAGAATCTTGAAATTGCGCTTATGTTGCTTTTCTATGCTTACCACTTTGTTCTTCATGAATTTATTTGTGTACAAGATTCCTATGCATAGGAAGCATGTTAGACTTAAATTTGTTTTGAATTTGCCTCTTGATGCTCTCTTTTGCTTCAAATACTATTTCTTGCGAGTGCATCATTAAAACTGTTGAGCCCATCTTAATGGCTATTAAGAAAGAACTTCTTGGGAGATAACCCATGTGTTTATTTTACTACAGCAATTTTTGTTTTGTTGAGTCTTGGAAGTTGTTTACTACTGTAGCAACCTCTCCTTATCATGTTTTTGTGCCAAGTAAAGTTTCTATGCTAAAGTTGATGTTATATTTGGGATCGCTGCGCAGAAACAGCATTGCTGTCTGTCACGAATTCTGGCACAAGTCTCTGTAAAAAATTCTAAAAAATCTGCAAAATTACGAGCGTGATCCTCAGATATGTATTCAACTTTCATTAGTTTTGAGTTTTTCCATTTGAGCAAGTTAAGTGCCCAGTCCAGAAGCATCTTTACGGACTGTTCTGTTTTTGACAGATTCTGTCTTTTATTTCGCATTGCCGCTTTTGCTATGTTGAATGAGTTTCTTTGTTCCATTAACTTTCAGAAGCTTTGTGCAATGTCCAGAAGTGTTAAGAATGATTGTGTCACCTCTGAATATGTGAATTTGTGGTTAAGCACTAACCCTCTCATAAGTTTGCTTGAAGTTTGTGTGAAGGAAGTTTTCAAGGGTCAAGAGAAGAGGATGATATACTATGATCAAGAAGAGTGAAAGGTCTAAGCTTGGGGATGCCCCGGTGGTTCATCCCTGCATATTTTAAGAAGACTCAAGCATCTAAGCTTGGGGATGCCCAAGGCATCCCCTTCTTCATCGACAACATTATCAGGTCACTTCTAGTGAAACTATATTTTTATTCCGTCACATCCTTATGTACTTTACTTGGAGCGTCTGTTTATTTTTATTTTTGTTTTGTTTGAATAAGTTCATCCTTGTGTGGGAGAGAGACACGCTCCGCTGGTTCATATGAACACATGTGTTCTTAGCTTTTAATGTTCATGACGAAGGTTGAAACTGCTTCGTTAATTGTTATATGGTTGGAAACAGAAAATGCTACATGTAGTAATTGGTAAAATGTCTTGGATAATGTGATACTTGGCAATTGTTGTGCTCATGTTTAAACTCTTGCATCATATACTTTGCACCCATTAATGAAGAAATACATAGAGCTTGCTAAAATTTGGTTTGCATAATTGGTCTCTCTAAAGTCTAGATAATTTCTAGTATTGAGTTTTGAACAACACAAGGAAGACGGTGTAAAGTCTTATAATGTTTACAATATGTCTTTTATGTGAGTTTTGCTGCACCGGTTCATCCTTGTGTTTGTTTCAAATAACCTTGCTAGCCTAAACCTTGTATCGAGAGGGAATACTTCTCATGCATCCAAAATCCTTGAGCCAACCACTATGCCATTTGTGTCCACCATACCTACCTACTACATGGTATTTCTCCGCCATTCCAAAGTAAATTGCTTGAGTGCTACCTTTAAATTTCCATCATTCGCCTTTGCAATATATAGCTCATGGGACAAAATAGCCTTAAAAACTATTCTGGTATTGAATATGTACTTATGCACTTTATCTCTTATTAAGTTGCTTGTTGTGCGATAACCATGCTTCTGGGGACGCCATCAACTCTTTGTTGAATATCATGTGAGTTGCTATGCATGTCCGTCTTGTCTGAAGTAAGAGAGATCTACCACCTTAATGGTTAGAGCATGCATATTGTTAGAGAAGAACATTGGGCCGCTAACTAAAGCCATGAACCATGGTGGAAGTTTCAGTTTTGGACATATATCCTCAATCTCATATGAGAACACTAATTGTTGCCACATGCTTATGCATTAAAGAGGAGTCCATTATCTGTTGTCCATGTTGTCCCGGTATGGATGTCTAAGTTGAGAATAATCAAAAGCGAGAAATCCAAAATGCGAGCTTTCTCCTTAGACCTTTGTACAGGCGGCATGGAGGTACCCCTTTGTGACACTTGGTTAAAACATGTGTATTGCGATGATCCGGTAGTCCAAGCTAATTAGGACAAGGTGCGGGCACTATTAGTATACTATGCATGAGGCTTGCAACTTGTAAGATATAATTTACATAATACATATGTTTTATTACTACCGTTGACAAAATTGTTTCATGTTTTCAAAATAAAAGCTCTAGCACAAATATAGCAATCGATGCTTTCCTCTTTGAAGGACCTATCTTTTACTTTATGTTGAGTCAGTTTACCCATTTCCTTCCACCTCAAAGAGCAAACACTTGTGTGAACTGTGCATTGATTCCTACATACTTGCATATTGCACTTGTTATATTACTTTACGCTGACAAATATCCATGAGATATACATGTTACAAGTTGAAAGCAACCGCTGAAACTTAATCTTCCATTGTGTTGCTTCAATGTCTATACTTTAAATTATTGCTTTATGAGTTAACTCTTATGCAAGACTTATTGATGCCTGTCTTGAAAGTGCTATTCATGAAAAGTCATTGCTTTATGATTCAGTTGTTTACTCATGTCATTACCATTGTTTTGATCGCTGCATTCATTACATATGTTTACAATATGATCAAGTTTATGACGGCATGTCACTTCAGAAATTATCTTTGTTATCGTTTTACCTGCCGGACGACAGAACTAAGCTTGGGGATGCTGATACGTCTCCGACGTATCGATAATTTCTTATGTTCCATGCCACATTATTGATGATATCTACATGTTTTATGCACACTTTATGTCATATTCGTGCATTTTCTGGAACTAACCTATTAACAAGATGCCGAAGTGACAGTTCCTGTTTTCTGCTGTTTTTGGTTTCAGAAATCCTAGTAACGAAATATTCTCGGAATTGGACGAAATCAACGCCCAGGTTCCTATTTTGCCCGGAAGCATCCAGAACACCCGAGAGTCGCCAGAGGGGGGCCACACAGGCCCCAGATGATAGGCCGGCGCGGCCCAGGCCCTGGCCGCGCCGCCTTATGGTGTCGTCGCCCCTTCTTTCGACCTTCTGACGCCGCCTCTTCGCCTATATAAAGGTCCCATACCTAAAACCTCGAGGAATAAGCCACGGTACGCGAAACCTTCCAGAGCCGCCGCCATCGCGAAGCCAAGATCTGGGGGACAGGAGTCTCTGTTCCGGCACGCCGCCGGGACAGGGAAGTGCCCCCGGAAGGCTTCTCCATCGACACCGCTGCCATCTCCACCGCCATCTTCATCACCGCTGCTGCTCCCATGAGGAGGGAGTAGTTCTCCATCGAGGCTCGGGGCTGTACCGGTAGCTATGTGGTTCATCTCTCTCCCATGTACTTCAATACAATAATCTCATGAGCTGCCTTACATGATTGAGATTCATATGATGATGCTTGTAATCTAGATGTCATTATGCTAGTCAAGTAGATTTTACTTATGTGATCTCTGGAGACTCCTTGTCCCACGTGTGTAAAGGTGACAGTGTGTGCACCGTGTGGGTCTCTTAGGCTATATTTCACAGAATACTTATTCACTGTTATGAATGGCGTAGTGAAGTGCTTATTTATATCCCTTTATGATTGCAATGTGTTTTGTATCACTATTTATCTATGTGCTACTCATGTGATGTTATTAAAGTAGTCTATTCCTCCTGCATGGTGTAATGGTGACAGTGTGTGCATCGTGTAGTTCTTGTCATAGATTATGATCATAATCTCTTGTAGATTGTGGAGTTAATTGTCATTATGATAGTATTGATGTGATCTATGCCTCCTTCGTAGTGTGATGGTGACAGTGTGCATGCTATGTTAGTACTTGGTTTATTTTGCAAAGATCTATTATACTCTAAGGTTACTTAAATATGAATATCGAATGTTGTGGAGCTTGTTAACTCCGGCATTGAGGGTTCGTGTAATCCTACACAATTAGTGGTGTTCATTATCAAACAAGAGTATATGTAGCACAAAGGAAAGAGAACTTATTTATTATGTGATCAATGTTGAGAGTGTCCACTAGTGAAAGTATGATCCCTAGGCCTTGTTTCCACCACAAAGAATTGCTTCCCACGCCAGCAAGCTATTTTCTGGCGCCGCTTGTTTACTGTTTTACTGCATCTTTACTTTCTGCAATATTACCACCATCTATACCACCTGTGTTTTACTATCTCTTCGCCGAACTAGTGCACCTATACATCTGACAAGTGTATTTGGTGTGTTGGGGACACAAGAGACTTCTTGCTTTGTGGTTGCAGGGTTGCTTGAGAGGGATATCTTTGACCTCTTCCTCCCTGAGTTCGATAAACCTTGGGTGATCCACTTAAGGGAAAACTTGCTGCTGTTCTACAAACCTCTGCTCTTGGAGGCCCAACACTGTCGACAGGAAAAGAAGCGTGAGTAGACATCATGCGGCGCAATACCAGTGAAACCGGCGCCAACGTGGAACCTGCACAACACAATCAAGATACTTTGCCCCAACGTAACAGTGAGGTTGTCAATCTCACCGGCTTGCTGAAAACAAAGGATTAAACATATCGAGTGGAAGATGATGTTTGTTTGCAAAGAACAGTAGAGAACAATGATTGCAGTAGATTGTATTCAGATGTAAAAGAATGGACCGGGGTCCACAGTTCACTAATGGTGTCTCTCCAATAAGATAACTAACATGCTGGGTGAACAAATTTCAGGTGGGCAATTGACAAATAAAGATTCAATACATATCAATGATGATTACTATGAGATTTAATCGGGCCATTATGACAAACTACATAGACCGCTATCCAGCATGCATCTATGCCTAAATAATCCACCTTCAGGTTAGCATCCGCACCCCTTCCAGTATTAAGTTGTAAACAACAGATAATTGCATTAAGTATGGTGCGTAATGTAATCAACACAAATATCCTTAGACAAAGCATCGATGTTTTATCCTTAGTAGCAACAGCACATCCACAACCTTAGAACTTTTTGTCACTGTCCCAGATTCAATGGAGGCATGAACCCACTATCGAGCATAAATACCCCCTCTTGGAGTTACAAGTATCAACTTGGCCAGAGCCTCTACTTGCAACGGAGAGCATGCAAGAACATAAACAACACATATATGATAGATTGATAATCAACTTGACATAATATTCTAGATTCATCGGATCCCACCAAACACAACATGTAGCATTACAAATATATGATCTTGATCATGTTAGGCAGCTCACAAGATCTAAACAATGATAGCACAAGCGGAGAAGACAACCATCTAGCTACTGCTATGGACCCATAGTCCAAGGATGAACTACCCACGCATCAATCCGGAGGCGGGCATGATGATGTAGAGCCCTCCGGTGATGATTCCCCTCTTCGGCAGGGTGCCGGAGGCGATCTCCTGAATCCCCCGAGATGGGATTGGCGGCGGCGGCGTCTGATACGTCTCAAACGTATCTATAATTTCTTATGTTCCATGCTACTTTATTGATGATACCTACATGTTTTATACACATTATATGTCATTATTATGAGTTTTCCGGAACTAACCTATTGACGAGATGCCGAAGGGCCAGTTCCTGTTTTTTGCTATTTTTGGTTCCAGAAATCCTAGTAAGGAAATATTCTCGGAATCGGACGAAATCAATGCCCAGCATCCTATTTTTCCACGAAGCTTCCAGAACACCCGAGAGCCACCAGAGGGGAGCCCTGGTGGGCCCAGATGATAGGGCGGCGCGGCCAGGGCTGGGCCCGCACCCCCCTAGTGTGTCGTCGCCTCGTCAGCCCTCCGACTCCGCCTCTTCGCCTATATAAAGGTCCCTGACCTAAAACACGATACAAATAAGCCACGGTACGAGAAAAGTTCCAGAGCCGCCGCCATCGCGAAGCCAAGATCTGGGGGACAGGAGTCTCTGTTCCGGCACGCCGCTGGGACGGGGAAGTGCCCCCGGAAGGCTTCTCCATCGACACCGCTGCCATCTCCACCGCCATCTTCATCATCGCTGCTGCTCCCATGAGGAGGGGGTAGTTCTCCATCGAGGCTCGGGGCTGTACCGGTAGCTATGTGGTTAATCTCTCTCCTATGTACTTCAATACAATAATCTCATGAGCTACCTTACATGATTGAGATTCATATGATGATGCTTGTAATCTAGATGTCATTATGCTAGTCAAGTGGGTTTTACTTATGTGATCTCCGGAGACTCCTTGTCCCACGTGTGTAAAGGTGACAGTGTGTGCACCGTGTGGGTCTCTTAGGCTATATTTCACAGAATACTTATTCACTGTTATGAATGGCGTAGTGAAGTGCTTATTTATATCCCTTTATGATTGCAATGTGTTTTGTATCACTATTTATCTATGTGCTACTCATGTGATGTTATTGAAGTAGTCTATTCCTCCTGCATGGTGTAATGGTGACAATGTGTGCATCGTGTAGTTCTTGTCGTAGATTATGATCATAATCTCTTGTAGATTGTGGAGTTAATTGTCATTATGATAGTATTGATGTGATCTATGCCTCCTTCGTAGTGTGATGGTGACGGTGTGCATGCTATGTTAGTACTTGGTTTATTTTTCAAAGATCTATTATACTCTAAGGTTACTTAAACATGAATATCGAATGTTGTGGCGCTTGTTAACTCCGGCATTGAGGGTTCGTGTAATCCTACACAATTAGTGGTGTTCATCATCTAACAAGAGTATATGTAGCACAAAGGAAAGAGAACTTATTTATTATGTGATCAATGTTGAGAGTGTCCACTAGTGAAAGTATGATCCCTAGGCCTTGTTTCCACCACAAAGAATTGCTTCCTACGCCAGCAAGCTATTTTCTGGCGCCGCTTGTTTACTGTTTTACTGCATCTTTACTTTCTGCAATATTACCACCATCTATACCACCTGTGTTTCACTATCTCTTCGCCAAACTAGTGCACCTATACATCTGACAAGTGTATTTGGTGTGTTGGGGACACAAGAGACTTCTTGCTTTGTGGTTGCAGGGTTGCTTGAGAGGGATATCTTTGACCTCTTCCTCCCTGAGTTCGATAAACCTTGGGTGATCCACTTAAGGGAAAACTTGCTGCTGTTCTACAAACCTCTGCTCTTGGAGGCCCAACACTGTCTACACGAAAAGAAGCGTGAGTAGACATCAAGCTATTTTCTGGCGCCGTTGCCGGGGAGGAAAGGTAAAAGGTACTCACACTCCGGATCTCGGCTACTAAGCTATTTTCCGGCGCCGTTGTAAGTAGTCGAAGCTATTTCCTTTAGACTCTGCAATTGCATCTTTTGGTTTCTTGTTTACACTAGTTAGGCATAATGGACAACAATGAGCTTCTTATTCTATTTCCTGATTTAAGACATGGATTGTTTGCTGCGAAAATTAAAAGACCTATGGAATCTTATTTGCATGCTGGTAACAATGATATTAGTATGAACGCTTTGAACACCATTGTTGTTAATGATATGGAAAATTCTAAGCTTGGGGAAGCTGGTTTTGATGAGCATGATATTTTTAGTCCCCCAAGCATTGAGGAGAAAATTTTCTTTGATGATACTTTGCCTCCTATTTATGATGATTATAATGATAGTGGTCCTTTGGTGCCGCCTACTATGGAGAGTAAATTTTATTATGATTATATTATGCCTCCTACACTTGATGAGAATAATAATGATAGCTACTTTGTTGAATTTGCTCCCACTACAACTAATAAAATTGATTATGCTTATGTGGAGAGTAATAATTTTATGCATATGGCTCATGACAAGAATGTTTCATGTGATAGTTATATTGTTGAATTTTTTCATGATGCTACTGAAAGTTATTATGAGAGAGGGAAATATGGTTATATGCATCTTAATAATATTAAGTTTCCCCTCTTTATGTTGAGAATCTTGAAATTGCGCTTGTGTTGCTTTTCTATGCTTGCCACTTTATTCTTCATGAATTTATTTGTGTACAAGATTCCTTTTCATAGGAAGTGGGTTAGGCTTAAATGTGCTTTGAATTTGCCTCTTGATGCTCTCTTTTGCTTCAAATACTATTTCTTGCGAGTGCATCATTAAAACTGCTGAGCCCATCTTAATGGCTATAAAGAAAGAACTTCTTGGGAGATAACTCATGTGTTTATTTTACTACAGCAATTTTTGTTTTGTTGAGTCTTGGAAGTTGTTTACTACTGTAGCAACCTCTCCTTATCATTTTTTTGTGCCAAGTAAAGTCTCTATGTTAAAGTTGATGCTAGATTTGGATTACTGCGCGGAAACAGCATTGCTGTCTGTCACAAATTTGAGCATAAGTATCTGTAAAAAAATCAAAAAAATCTGCAAATTTACGTGTGTGATCCTCAGATATGTACGCAACTTTCATTAGTTTTGAGTTTTTCCGTTTGAGCAAGTTAAGTGCCCCCTTCAGGTTCGTCTTTACGGACTGTTCTGTTTTTGACAGATTCTGCCTTTTATTTCGCATTGTCGCTTTTGCTTTGTTGAATGGGTTTCTTTGTTCCATTAACTTTCAGAAGTTTTGTGCAATGTCCAGAAGTGTTGAGAATGATTGTGTCACCTCTGAACATGTGAATTTTGATTATGCACTAACCCTCTAATGAGTTTGCTTGAAGTTTGGTGTGGCAGAAGTTTTCAAGGGTCAATAGAAGAGGGTGATATACTATGATCAAGAAGAGTGAAAGGTCTAAGCTTGGGGATGCCCCGTGGTTCATCCCTGCATATTTTAAGAAGACTCAAGCGTCTAAGCTTGGGGATGCCCAAGGCATCCCCTTCTTCATCGACAACTTATCAAGTTTCTTCTAGTGAAACTATATTTTTATTCTGTCACATCTTATGTACTTTACTTGGAGCGTCTGTGTGCTTTTATTTTCGTTTTGTTATTTTCATTCTCTGAATAAGTTCATCCTTGTGTGGGAGAGAGACACGCTCCGCTGGTTCATATGAACACATGTGTTCTTAGCTTTTAATGTTCATGGCGAAGGTTGAAACTGCTTCGTTAATTGTTATATGGTTGGAAACAGAAAATGCTACATGTAGTAATTGGTAAAATGTCTTGGATAATGTGATACTTGGCAATTGTTGTGCTCATGTTTAAGCTCTTGCATCATATACTTTGCACTCATTAATGAAGAAATACATAGAGCTTGCTAAAATTTGGATTGCATAATTGGTCTCTCTAAAGTCTAGATAATTTCTAGTATTGAGTTTTGAACAACAAGGAAGACGGTGTAGAGTCTTATAATGTTTACAATATGTCTTTTATGTGATTTTTGCTGCACCGGTTCATCCTTGTGTTTGTTTCAAATAACCTTGCTAGCCTAAACCTTGTATCGAGAGGGAATACTTCTCATGCATCCAAAATCCTTGAGCCAACCACTATGCCATTTGTGTCCACCATACCTACCTACTACATGGTATTTCTCCGCCATTCCAAAGTAAATTGCTTGAGTGCTACCTTTAAATTTCCATCATTCGCCTTTGCAATATATAGCTCATGGGACAAAATAGCCTTAAAAAAACTATTGTGGTATTGAATATGTACTTATGCACTTTATCTCTTATTAAGTTGCTTGTTGTGCGTAACCATGCTTCTGGGGACGCCATCAACTCTTTGTTGAATATCATGTGAGTTGCTATGCATGTCCGTCTTGTCTGAAGTAAGAGAGATCTACCACCTTAATGGTTAGAGCATGCATATTGTTAGAGAAGAACATTGGGCCGCTAACTAAAGCCATGAATCATGGTGGAAGTTTCAGTTTTGGACATATATCCTCAATCTCATATGAGAACACTAATTGTTGCCACATGCTTATGCATTAAAGAGGAGTCCATTGTCTGTTGTCCATGTTGTCCCGGTATGGATGTCTAAGTTGAGAATAATCAAAAGCGAGAAATCCAAAATGCGAGCTTTCTCCTTAGACCTTTGTACAGGCGGCATGGAGGTACCCCTTTGTGACACTTGGTTAAAACATGTGTATTGCGATGATCCGGTAGTCCAAGCTAATTAGGACAAGGTGCGGCCACTATTAGTATACTATGCATGAGGCTTGCAACTTGTAAGATATATTTACATAATACATATGCTTTATTACTACCGTTGACAAAATTGTTTCATGTTTTCAAAATAAAAGCTCTAGCACAAATATAGCAATCGATGCTTTCCTCTTTGAAGGACCTTTCTTTTACTTTTATGTTGAGTCAGTTCACCTATCTCTTTCCACCTTAAGAAGCAAACACTTGTGTGAACTGTGCATTGATTCCTACATACTTGCATATTGCACTTGTTATATTACTTTACATTGACACTATCCATGAGATATACATGTTATAAGTTGAAAGCAACCGCTGAAACTTAATCTTCCTTTGTGTTGCTTCAATACCTTTACTTTGATTTATTGCTTTATGAGTTAACTCCTATGCAAGACTTATTGATGCTTTTCTTGAAGTACTATTCATGAAAAGTCTTTGCTTTATGATTCATTTGTTTACTCATGTCATTACCATTGTTTGGATCGCTGCATTCATCTCATATGCTTACAATAGTATGATCAAGGTTATGATGGCATGTCATCATTGTTATCGTTTACCTACTCGAGGACGAGTAGGAACTAAGCTTGGGGATGCTTGATACGTCTCAAACGTATCTATAATTTCTTATGTTCCATGCTACTTTATTGATGATACCTACATGTTTTATACATATTATATGTCATTATTATGCGTTTTCCGGAACTAACCTATTGACGAGATGCCGAAGGGCCAGTTCCTGTTTTCTGCTGTTTTTGGTTCCAGAAATCCTAGTAAGGAAATATTCTCGGAATCGGACGAAATCAATGCCCAGCATCCTATTTTTCTACGAAGCTTCCAGAACACCCGAGAGCCACCAGAGGGGAGCCCTGGTGGGCCCAGATGATAGGGCGGCGCGGCCAGGGCTGGGCCCGCACCCCCCTAGTGTGTCGTCGCCTCGTCAGCCCTCCGACTCCGCCTCTTCGCCTATATAAAGGTCCCTGACCTAAAACACGATACGAATAAGCCACGGTAGGAGAAAAGTTCCAGAGCCGCCGCCATCGCGAAGCCAAGATCTGGGGGACAGGAGTCTCTGTTCCGGCACGCCGCCGGGACGGGGAAGTGACCCCGGAAGGCTTCTCCATCGACACCGCTGCCATCTCCACCGCCATCTTCATCACCGCCGCTGCTCCAATGAGGAGGGAGTAGTTCTCCATCGAGGCTCGGGGCTGTACCGGTAGCTATGTGGTTAATCTCTCTCCTATGTACTTCAATACAATAATCTCATGAGCTGCCTTACATGATTGAGATTCATATGATGATGCTTGTAATCTAGATGTCATTATGCTAGTCAAGTGGGTTTTACTTATGTGATCTCCGGAGACTCCTTCTCCCACGTGTGTAAAGGTGACAGTGTGTGCACCGTGTGGGTCTCTTAGGCTATATTTCACAGAATACTTATTCACTGTTATGAATGGCGTAGTGAAGTGCTTATTTATATCCCTTTATGATTGCAATGTGTTTTGTATCACTATTTATCTATGTGCTACTCATGTGATGTTATTAAAGTAGTCTATTCCTCCTGCATGGTGTAATGGTGACAGTGTGTGCATCGTGTAGTTCTTGTCGTAGATTATGATCATAATCTCTTGTAGATTGTGGAGTTAATTGTCATTATGATAGTATTGATGTGATCTATGCCTCCTTCGTAGTGTGATGGTGACAGTGTGCATGCTATGTTAGTACTTGGTTTATTTTGCAGAGATCTATTATACTCTAAGGTTACTTAAACATGAATATCGAATGTTGTGGCGCTTGTTAACTCCGGCATTGAGGGTTCGTGTAATCCTACACAATTAGTGGTGTTCATCATCTAACAAGAGTATATGTAGCACAAAGGAAAGAGAACTTATTTATTATGTGATCAATGTTGAGAGTGTCCACTAGTGAAAGTATGATCCCTAGGCCTTGTTTCCACCACAAAGAATTGCTTCCTACGCCAGCAAGCTATTTTCTGGCGCCGCTTGTTTACTGTTTTACTGCATCTTTACTTTCTGCAATATTACCACCATCTATACCACCTGTGTTTCACTATCTCTTCGCCGAACTAGTGCACCTATACATCTGACAAGTGTATTTGGTGTGTTGGGGACACAAGAGACTCCTTGCTTTGTGGTTGCAGGGTTGCTTGAGAGGGATATCTTTGACCTCTTCCTCCCTGAGTTCGATAAACCTTGGGTGATCCACTTAAGGGAAAACTTGCTGCTGTTCTACAAACCTCTGCTCTTGGAGGCCCAACACTGTCTACAGGAAAAGAAGCATGAGTAGACATCAGCGTCTTTGGAAGGTTTTCCGTATCGTGGCTCTCGGTACAGGGGTTTTCGCGACGAAGGCTTTAAGTAGGCGGAAGGGTAGGTCAGGAGGGGCACAGGGGCCCCACCCCATAGGCCGGCGCGGCCAAGGGCCAGGCCGCGCCGCCCTATGGTTACGGCTCCTCGTGGCCCCACTTCGTATCTCCCTCGGTCTTCTGGAAGCTTCGTGGAAAAATAAGACCCTGGGCGTTGATTTCGTCCAATTCCGAGAATATTTCCTTTGTAGGATTTCTGAAACCAAAAACAACAGAAAACAGCAACTGGCACTTCAGCATCTTGTTAATAGGTTAGTGCCGGAAAATGTATAATAATGATGTAAAGTATGTATAAAACATGCAAGTATTGTCATAAAACTAGCATGGAACATAAGAAATTATAGATACGTTTGGGACATATCAAGCATCCCCAAGCTTAGTTCCTACTCGCCCTCGAGTAGGTAAACGATAACAACAAATAATTTCTGAAGTGACATGCTACCAACATAACCTTGATCAACATTATTGTAAAGCATATGAGATGGATGGAGTGATCTGAAGCAAAAGATTGCTAACAAAAGATAATGAATAAACAATTGAATCATATAGCAAAACTTTTCATGAATAGTACTTTCAAGACAAGTGTCAACAAGACTTGCATAAGAGCTAACTCATAAGCAATAAATTCAAAGTAGAATGCATTGAAGCAACACAAAGGATGATTACGTTTCAGCAATTGCTTTCAACTTGTAACATGTATATCTCATGGATATTTGTCAACATAGAGTAATATAACAAGTGCAATAAGTAAACATGTAAGAATCAATGCACACAGTTAACACAAGTGTTTGCTTCTAAGATAAAAAGAAGTAGGTAACTGACTCAACATAAAGTAAAAGAATGGCCCTTCGCAGAGGGAAGCATGGATTACTATTTTTGTGCTAGAGCTTTTATTTTGAAAATATAGAAACAATTTTGTCAACGGTAGTAATAATTCATATGTGCTATGCATAATACTTCCTACAAGTTGCAAGCCTCATGCATAGAATACCAATAGTGCTCGCACCTTGTCCTAATTAGCTTGGATTAACACGGATTATCATTGCATAACATATGTTTCAACCAAGTGTCACAAAGGGGTACCTCTATGCCGCATGTACAAAGGTCCTAGGAGATCAATTGCATTTGATTTCTCGATTTTAATAGATCTCAACTTAGGACATCCATACCGGGACAACATAGACAACAGATAATGGACTCCTCTTTTAATGCATAAGCATTCAACAACAGATAATATTCTCATAAGAGAGTGAGGTTGTATGTCCAAACTGAAAACTTCCACCATGATACATGGCTTTGGTTAGCGGCCCAATGTTCTTCTCTAACAATATGTATACTCAAACCATTTGATCATGAAAATCGCCCTTACTTCAGACAAGACGAACATGCATAGCATCTCACATGATATCCAACAAAGGTAAAAAGTTGATGGCGTCCTCAGAAACATGGTTACCGCTCAACAAGCAACTTATAAGAACTAAGACACATAACTACATATTCATCACCACAATAGTTTTTAAGCTATTTGTCCCATGAGATATATATTGCAAAGATAAAAGGAATGAAATTTTAAAGGTAGCACTCAAGTAATTTACTTTGGAATGGCAGAAAAATACCACTTAGTAGGTAGATATGGTGGACTCAAATGGCATGGGTTTTGGCTCAAGGTGTTTGGATGCACGAGAAGCATTTCCTCTCAGTACAAGGCTTTGGGCTAGCAAGGTTGTTTGAAGCAAACACAAGTATGAACAGGTACAGCAAAACTTACACAAGAACATATTGCAAGCATTATAAGACTCTACACTGTCTTCCTTGTTGTTCAAACACTTTACCAGAAAATATCTAGACTTAGAGAGACCAATCATGCAAACCAAATTTTAACAAGCTCTACGGTAGTTCTCCACTAATAGATTAAACTACATGATGCAAAAGCTTAAACATGATCTATGAGAGCTCAAAACAATTGCCAAGTTTCAAGTTATTCCAAACCATATGAAGCATTTTCTGATTCCAACCAAATAGCAATCAACGAAGCAATTTCAGCCTTCGCCATGAACATTAAAGCACAACTAAGAACACAAGTGTTCCATATGAAAAAGCGGAGCGTAATATCTCCAATATAATGATGGTGGGATCCAACTTTATTCAAACCCAAACAAAAATAAAAGCAAACAGACGCTCCAAGTAAAGAACATAAGATGTGATGGAATAAAAATATAGTTTCACTAGAAGTGACATGATAAGTTGTCGATGAAGAAGGGGATGCCTTGGGCATCCCCAAGCTTAGATGCTTGAGTCTTCTTAAAATATGCAGGGATGAACCACCGGGGTATCCCCAAGCTTAGACTTTTCACTCTTCTTGATCATATTGTATCATCCTCTTCTCTTGACCCTTGAAAACTTCCTTCACACCAAACTTAAAGCAAACTCATTAGAGGGTTAGTGCATAATCAAAAATTCACATATTTAGAGGTGACATAATCATTCTTAACACTTCTGGACATTGCACAAAACTGCTGAAAGTTAATGGAACAAAGAAACCCATTCAACATAGCAAAAGCGGCAATGCGAAATAAAAGGCAGAATCTGTCAAAACAGAACAGTCCGTAAAGACGAATTTTACAGAGGCACTTAACTTGCTCAAACGGAAAAACTCAAAACTAATGAAAGTTGCGTACATATCTGAGGATCACGCACGTAAATTGGCAGATTTTTTTGATGTTTATACAGAGAGTTCTACGCAAGTTCGTGACAGACAGCAATTATGTTTCTGCGCAGCAATCCAAATCTAGCATCAACTTTACCATAGAGACTTTACTTGGCACAAAAACATGATAAGGAGAGGTTGCTACAGTAGTAACAACTTCCAAGACTCAACAATACAGTAATAAAATAAAACATGGGTTATCTCCCAAGAAGTGCTTTTTTTTAACGCCTTTCAGCTAGGCGCAGAAAGTGCAAATCAAGTATTATCTAGAGAAGAAGAATCAACATTATTACCTCGGGAGTTGGGAGTTTTCTCAACTATGCATTGTATCTTATTTATGTATGGAACTCCCTTTTCAATACCTTTAGGCTTACTATCCTCCTCAAATAAATTTTCAGGGATAATCCAGTCAAAATTCTTTTCTAATGCCTCGTGCATTCCTATGAGTTTATGAGGTATTGGTATTTTAATCTCCCCCTCAAAATTGACTTTATTAGTGTATCTTAGCCTATATTTTTCCCTTCTTTCAAGGATATTTGCAAAATTGGTTCACAAGCCTAGCATCTTATATCGAATAAAGACTTTCCTAGCTTCTCTAGCTACATCACCAAATTCTCTAAGAAGGGTTTCTAGAACAAAATCTTTCTTTTCTCCTTCTTCCATATCACCGAGTGTAAGAAACATATGTTGCATCATTATAATGTTTTTATGCATTTTCAATGATGTGGCTTGATACGTCTCCAACGTACCTATAATTTCTGATGTTCCATGCTTGTTTTATGACAATACCTACATGTTTTGCTCGCACTTTATAATGTTTTAATGCATTTTCCGGAACTAACCTATTAACAAGATGCCAAAGTGCCAGTTCCTGTTTTCTGCTGTTTTTGGTTCCAGAAAGGCTGTTCGGGCAATATTTGATACGCGCGAAGCACATGTCCGTTGGGAACCCCAAGTGGAAGGTATGATGCGTATAGAAGCAAGTTTCCCTCAGTATGAAACCAAGGTTATCGAACCAGTAGGAGCCAAGAAGCACGTGAAGTTTGTTGGTGGAGGAGTGTAGTGCGGCGCAACACCAGTGAAACCGGCGCCAACGTGGAACCTGCACAACACAATCAAGATACTTTGCCCCAACGTAGCAGTGAGGTTGTCAATCTCACCGGCTTGCTGAAAACAAAGGATTAAACATATCGAGTGGAAGCTGATGTTTGTTTGCAAAGAACAGTAGAGAACAATGATTGCAGTAGATTGTATTCAAATGTAAAAGAATGGACCG
Source organism: Lolium perenne (assembly GCF_019359855.2). Taxonomy (NCBI): domain Eukaryota; kingdom Viridiplantae; phylum Streptophyta; class Magnoliopsida; order Poales; family Poaceae; genus Lolium; species Lolium perenne. The sequence goes on along the minus strand of NC_067248.2, from coordinate 80,835,756 downwards.
GGGTCCACAGTTCACTAATGGTGTCTCTCCAATAAGATAATTAACATGTTGGGTGAACAAATTACAGGTGGGCAATTGACAAATAAAGATTCAATACATATCAATGATGATTACTATGAGATTTAATCGGGCCATTACGACAAACTACATAGACCGCTATCCAGCATGCATCTATGCCTAAATAATCCACCTTCAGGTTAGCATCCGCACCCCTTCCAGTATTAAGTTGTAAACAACAGATAATTGCATTAAGTATGGTGCGTAATGTAATCAACACAAATATCCTTAGACAAAGCATCGATGTTTTATCCCTAGTAGCAACAACACATCCACAACCTTAGAACTTTCTGTCACTGTCTCAGATTCAATGGAGGCATGAACCCACTATCGAGCATAAATACCCCCTCTTGGAGTTACAAGTATCAACTTGGCCAGAGCCTCTACTAGCAACGGAGAGCATGCAAGAACATAAACAACACATATATGATAGATTGATAATCAACTTGACATAATATTCTAGATTCATCGGATCCCACCAAACACAACATGTAGCATTACCAATAGATGATGTTGACCATGTTAGGCAGCTCACAAGATCTAAACAATGATAGCACAAGCGGAGAAGACAACATCTAGCTACTGCTATGGACCCATAGTCCAAGGATGAACTACTCACGCATCAATCCGGAGGCGGGCATGATGATGTAGAGCCCTCCGGTGATGATTCCCCTCTCGGGCAGGGTGCCGGAGGCGATCTCCTGAATCCCCCGAGATGGGATTGGCGGCGGCGTCTCTGGAAGGTTTTCCGTATCGTGGCTCTCGGTACAGGGGTTTTCGCGACGAAGGCTTTAAGTAGGCGGAAGGGTAATTCAGGAGGGGGCACAGGGGCCTGATACGTCTCCGACGTATCGATAATTTCTTATGTTCCATGCTACTTTATTGATGATACCTACATGTTTTATACACATTATATGTCATATTTATGCTTTTTCCGGAACTAACCTATTGACGAGATGCCGAAGTGCCAGTTCCTGTTTTCTGCTGTTTTTGGTTTCAGAAATCCTAGTAACGAAATATTCTCGGAATTGGACGAAATCAACGCCCAGGTTCCTATTTTGCCCGGAAGCATCCAGAACACCCGAGAACCGTCAGAGAGGGGCCACGTGGGGCCCACACATGGTGGCGGCGCGGCCAAGGAGCCAGGCGCGCCGCCCTAGTGTCTGGCCCCACCAGACCCCCTCCGAGGCTGCCCTTTCGCCTATATAAGGTCCCTGACCTAAAAACCCCGACGGAATAAGCCACGGTACGCGAAACCTTCCAGAGCCGCCGCCATCGCGAAGCCAAGATCTGGGGGACAGGAGTCTCTGTTCCGGCACGCCGCCGGGACGGGGAAGTGCCCCCGGAAGGCTTCTCCATCGACACCGCTGCCATCTCCACCGCCATCTTCATCAACGCTGCTGCTCCCATGAAGAGGGAGTAGTTCTCCATCGAGGCTCGGGGCTGTACCGGTAGCTATGTGGTTCATCTCTCTCCTATGTAGTTCAATACAATAATCTCATGAGCTGCCTTACATGATTGAGATTCATATGATGATGCTTGTAATCTAGATGTCATTATGCTAGTCAAGTGGGTTTTACTTATGTGATCTCCGGAGACTCCTTGTCCCACGTGTGTAAAGGTGACAGTGTGTGCACCGTGTGGGTCTCTTAGGCTATATTTCACAGAATACTTATTCACTGTTATGAATGGTGTAGTGAAGTGCTTATTTATATCTCTTTATGATTGCAATATGTTTTGTATCACAATTTATCTATGTGCTACTCTAGTGATGTTATTAAAGTAGTTTTATTCCTCCTGCACGGTGTAATGGTGACAGTGTGTGCATCCGTGTTAGTACTTGGCGTAGGCTATGATTATGATCTCTTGTAAATTATGAAGTTAACTATTGCTATGATGGTATTGATGTGATCTATTCCTCCTACATGGTGTGAAGGTGACAGTGTGCATGCTATGTTAGTACTTGGTTTAGTCATGTCGAACTTTCATGCACTCTAAGGTTATTTAAATATGAACATTGAATTGTGGAGCTTGTTAACTCCGGCATTGAGGGTTCGTGTAATCCTACACAATGTGTTCATCATCCAACAAGAGAGTGTAGAGTATGCATTTATCTATTCTGTTATGTGATCAAAGTTGAGAGTGTCCACTAGTGAAAGTCTAATCCCTAGGCCTTGTTCCTAAATACTGCTATCGCTGCTTGTTTACTGTTTTACTAAATTACTACTGCTGCGTTACTACTGCATGTTTACTTCCTGCAATATTATTACCATCAACTGCACGCCAGCGAGCTATTTTCTGGCGCCGTACTACTGCTCATATTCATTCATACCACTTGTATTTCACTATCTCTTCGCCGAACTAGTGCACCTATTAGGTGTGTTGGGGACACAAGAGACTTCTTGCTTTGTGGTTGCAGGGTTGCATGAGAGGGATATCTTTGACCTCTTCCTCCCTGAGTTCGATAAACCTTGGGTGATCCACTTAAGGGAAAACTTGCTGCTGTTCTACGAACCTCTGCTCTTGGAGGCCCAACACTGTCTACAAGAATAGAAGCACCCGTAGACATCAAGCTATTTTCTGGCGCCGTTGCCGGGGAGGAAAGGTAAAAGGTACTCACACTCCGGATCTCGGCTACTAAGCTATTTTCCGGCGCCGTTGTAAGTACTCGAAGCTATTTCCTTTAGACTCTGCAATTGCATCTTTTGGTTTCTTGTTTACACTAGTTAGGCATAATGGAAAACAACAAAAATATGAGAGATCTTTATGAACTTTATCTTGAATTAGGACATGATGTGTTTGAAGAGAGAATTAAAAAACCCATGGAAATTTATATGCATGCTAATGGGAATGTTATTAATATGAATGCTTTGAACACCATTGTTGCTAATGCTATGGAAAATTCTAAGCTTGGGGAGGTCGGTTTTGATGAAAATGATATCTTTAGCCCTCCGGGTATTGAGGAGAAAGTTTATGTTGATTATGATATGCCTCCCATTTATGATGATTATAATGATAGTGGTCTTTTGGTGCCACCTACTATGGAGAGTAAATTTTATTATGATTATACTATGCCTCCTACACTTGATGAGAATAATAATGATAGCTACTTTGTTGAATTTGCTCCCACTACAACTAATAAAATTGATTATGCCTATGTGGGGAGTAATAATTTTATGCATGAGACTCATGATAAGAATGCTTTATGTGATAGTTATATTGTTGAGTTTGCTCATGTTGTTACTGAAAGTTATTATGAGAGAGGAAATTATGGTTGTAAAAATTTTCATGTTACTAAAACACCTCTCTATGTGCTGAAATTTTTGAAGCTACACTTGTTTTATCTTCCTATGCTTGTTACTTTGCTCTTCATGAACTTGTTTATTTACAAGATTCCTATGCATAGGAAGCATGTTAGACTTAAATGTGTTTTGAATTTGCCTCTAGATGCTCTCTTTTGCTTCCACTCTTATTTCTTGCGAGTGCATCACTAAAACTGCTGAGCCCATCTTAATGGCTATAAAGAAAGAACTTCTTGGGAGATAACCCATGTGTTTATTTTGCTACAGTACTTTTGTTTTATATTTGTGTCTTGGAAGTTGTTACTACTGTAGCAACCTATCCTTATCTTATTTTTATTGCATTGTTGTGCCAAGTAAAGTCTTTGATAGAAAGGTTGATACTAGATTTGGATTACTGCGCAGAAACAGATTTCTTGCTGTCACGAATCTGGGTCTAATTCTCTGTAGGTAACTCAGAAAATTATGCCAATTTACGTGAGTGATCCTCAGATATGTACGCAACTTTCATTAGTTTTGAGTTTTTCCATTTGAGCAAGTCTGGTGCCATTTTAAAATTCGTCTTTACGAACTGTTCTGTTTTGACAGATTCTGCCTTTTATTTCGCATTGCCTCTTTTGCTATGTTGGATGAATTTATTTGATCCATTAATGTCCAGTAGCTTTGTGCAATGACCAGAAGTGTAAAGAATGATTGTGTCACCTCTGAACATGTAAATTTTTATTGTGCACTAACCCTCTAATGAGTTTGCTTGAAGTTTGGTGTGAAGGAAGTTTTCAAGGGTCATGAGAGGAGTATGATATACTATGATCAAGAGGAATGAAAGCTCTAAGCTTGGGGATGCCCCCGTGGTTCACCCCTGCATATTTCAAGAAGACTCAAGCATCTAAGCTTGGGGATGCCCAAGGCATCCCCTTCTTCATCGACAAAGTATCAGGTTCCTTCTCTTGAAACTATATTTTTATTCGGTCACATCTTATGTACTTTACTTGGAGCGTCTTTATGTTTTTGTTTTTGTTTTTGTTTGAATAAATTCTTGTGTGGGAGAGAGACACGCTCCGCTGGTTCGTATGAACACATGTGTTCTTAGCTTTTAATCACTACAAGAAAAGTTGCCATGGCCGACGAAGTTGAAGTCGCGCCGTGGTTGCTGGTGTACCATGGCCGACGATTTTGGTCCCTCCGTGGTGCATGTCAAAACTTTTTTTTTCTCGTTTTTGAGGCCACCTAGCCCGACGAAAGCGGCCAAAACGTCGCGTATGGTGGCCCGGGACGTGGTGCATCTCGAAATCTCGGGTTCGCCGGCCGAGTCAACGCAAATCCGCACCGCCGAGGGATGTAGGGCCCAGATGGCAGCCTCTCTGGCATTGTTTTTTTTCTAGATCGCGCCATCTCGTTCAACGTTCTCCGATCGAGCCGTTTACGATGCAGGATCATGGGTCCCGCATGTCATCCTCTATGAACCAAAATTCTTTCTATTCTTGGATTTTTTTTGACCCCCTGATTTCTGGCTACTTCCTTTTTCTTTTGATCCCTTGCCGCCTTGGAAACGTTGAGACCGCTGCTGCTAAATGGGACCCGCATGTCATCCTCTATGTGCAATCAACTTTCTTTTCTTGGAGTTTTTTTTGGCACCTCAAATTTGGTCACTTGCCTTTTTCTTTCGATCCCCTGCCGCCTCTCAAACGGTGATACCGCTGCTGCTAACTGGGACCCGCATGTCATCCTCTATGTACTATAAAACTTTCTTTTCTTGAATTATTTTTGGCACCTCATATTTGGTCACTTACCTTTTTCTTTCGATCCCCTGCCGCCTCTCAAACGGTGATACCGCTGCTGCTAAATGGGACCCGCATGTCATCCTCTATGTACTATAAAACTTTCTTTTCTTGGATTTTTTTGGCACCTCATATTTGGTCACTTGACTTTTTCTTTCGATCACCTGCTTGCCTCTCAAGCAGTGATACCGCTGCTGCTAAATGGGACCCGCATGTCATCCTCTATGTACTATAAAACTTTCTTTTCTTGGATTTTTTTGGCACCTCATATTTGGTCACTTGACTTTTTCTTTCGATCACTGCTGCCTCTCAAACAGTGATACCGCTGTCGCTAAATGGGACCCGCATGTCATCCTCTATGTACTATAAAACTTTCTTTTCTTGGATTTTTTTGGCACCTCATATTTGGTCACTTGACTTTTTCTTTCGATCACCTGCTGCCTCTCAAACAGTGATACCGCTGCTGCTAAATGGGACCCGCATGTCATCCTCTATGTACTATAAAACTTTCATTTCTTGGATTTTTTTTGGCACCTCATATTTGGTCACTTGACTTTTTCTTTCGATCCCCTGCCGCCTCTCAAACAGTGATACCGCTGCTGCTAAATGGGACCCGCATGTCATCCTCTATGTACTATAAAACTTTCTTTTCTTGGATTTTTTTTGCACCTCATATTTGGTCACTTGACTTTTTCTTTCGATCCCCTCGCTGCCTCTCAAACAGTGATACCGCTGCTAAATGGGACCCGCATGTCATCCTCTATGTACTATAAAACTTTCTTTTCTTGAATTATTTTTGGCTCCTCATATTTTTTCACTTGCCTTTTTCTTTCGATCCCCTGCCGCCTCTCAAACGGTGATACCGCTGCTGCTAAATGGGACCCGCATGTCATCCTCTATGTACTATAAAACTTTCTTTTCTTGAATTATTTTTGGCTCCTGATATTTTTTCACTTGCCTTTTTCTTTCGATCTCATGCCACGTTTGAAACATTGAGGAACCTGCAGGCTCATGGGACCCGCATGTCATCCTCTATGTACTATAAAAGTTCATTTTCTTGGTTTTTTTCACCATCTGATTTTTGGCAATTTCTTTTTTTCTTTTGATCCCCTGCCACCTCTCAAACGCTGATACCGCTGCTGCTAAATGGGACCCGCATGTCATCCTCTATGTACTATAAAACTTTCTTTTCTTGAATTATTTTTGGCTCCTCATATTTGGTCACTTGCCTTTTTCTTTCGATCTCATGCCAAGTTTGAAACGTTGAGGAACCTGCTGGCTCATGGGACCCGCATGTCATCCTCTATGTACTATAAAAGTTTATTTTCTTTATTTTTTTTCACCCTCTGATTTTTGGCTATTTCCTTTTTCTTTTGATCCCCTGCCGCCTTGGAAACGTATGGTAAGCTGCTGACTCATGGGACCCGCATGTCATCCTCTATGTACAATCAACTTTCTTTTTCTTTTGATCTCAAGCCGCATTTGAAACGCTGAGACCGCTGCTGCTAAATGGGACCCGCATGTCATCCTCTACGTACAATAAAGTTTCTTTTCTTGGATTATCTTTGGCTCCTGATATTTTGTCACTTGCCTTTTTCTTTCGATCTCATGCCGCCTTTGAAACGTTGAGTAAGCTGCTGGCTCATGGGTCCCGCATGTCATCCTCTACGAACAATAAAAGTTTCCTTTCTTGGAGTTATTTTTACCCCTAATTTCTGGCTATTTGCCTTTTTCTTTTGATCTCCTGCCCCCTCTGAAACGATGAGGACGCTGTTGGCAGGTCGGTCCCACATGTCATCCTCTATGAACAATAAAAGTTTCCTTTGATGGATTTATTTTGAACCCTGATGACCCACAAGTATAGGGGATCGCAACAGTCTTCGAGGGAAGTAAAACCCAAATTTATTGATTCGACACAAGGGGAGGTAAAGAATACTTATAAGCCTTAACAACTGAGTTGTCAATTCAGCTGCACCTGGAAAAGCACTAGTAACAGGGGTGATGTGAAAGTAGCAGTGATATGAGAGCAATAGTAACAAGAATACAAAGCAGCAGTAGTAGTAATATGAGAGCAATGGTACCAGAAAATAGTTGACATGTAGAACGAGTATATGATGATGAAAGATGGACCGGGGTTCCCAGCTATCTACACTAGTGGTAACTCTCCAATAACAAGTGTTGGGTGAACAAATTACAGTCGGGCAATTGATAGGATTGATAAGGCATTAAGAAAGAACATCAATTCATTAATCTTGTAGGCATGTTTTCCATATTTAGTCGTACGTGCTCGCAATGAGAAACTTGCACAACATCTATTGTCCTACCAGCCGGTGGCAGCCGGGCCTCAAGGGAATCTACTGGATATTAAGGTACTCCTTTTAATAGAGCACCGGAGCAAAGCATTAACACTCCGTGAAAACATGTGTCCCTCACATCACCGCCATCCCCTCCGGTTGTCCCGATTTCTGTCACTTCGGGGACTTTGGTTCCGGACAGTGACATGTGCATACAACTTGTAGATACAATCTAAGCAATAATTATAAAGCTCAAATCTAAGATCATGCCACTCGGGCCCTAGTGACAAGCATTAAGCATAACAAGATTGCAGCAACAATAACTTCACAAACTTTATAGATAGACTAATCATAATGTATCATCCATCGGATCCCAACAAACACAACACCGATTACATCAGATGGATCTCAATCATGTAAGGCAGCTCATGAGATCATTGTATTGAAGTACATGGGGGAGAGAATACCAACTAGCTACAGCTAGAACCCGTAGTCCATGGGGGAACTACTCACGGAGCATGATGGAGGCGATGGCGTTGATGGAGATGGCTTCCGGGGGCACTTCCCCGTCCCGGCAGGGTGCCGGGACAGAGACTTCTGTCCCCCGAATTGGAGTTTCGCGATGGTGGCGGCGCCCCTGGAGTCTTTCTGGAGTTTCGTCAAGTGGTACGGTGTTTTTAGGTCGAAAGGGGTTAAATAGGCGAAGAGGCGGCGTCAGAGGGGCACCAGGGCGCCCTCCTCATAGGCCGGCGCGGCCAGGGGCCTGCCCGCGCGGCCTTGTGGTGTCGGGGCCCTGGGCCTCCTCTCCGTCTCCCCTTCGGTGTTCTGGAGCCTCCCGGGAAAAATAAGATCTTTGGCGTTGATTTCGTCCAATTCCGAGAATATTGCCCGAACAGCCTTTCTGGAACCAAAAACAGCAGAAAACAGGAACTGGCACTGTGGCATCTTGTTAATAGGTTAGTTCCGGAAAACGCAAAAACATCATAAAGTGCAAGCAAAACATGTAAGTATTGTCATAAAACAAGCATGGAACATCAGAAATTATCGATACGTTGGAGACGTATCAGCATCCCCAAGCTTAGTTCTGCTCGTCCCGAGCAGGTAAAACAATAACAAAGATAATTTCTGAAGTGACATGCTACTTACATAACCTTGATCATACTATTACAAAGCATATGAAATGAATGAAGTGACTCAAGGCAATGATCTATAGTTGCTAACAAGTAGATAACATATAGCAAAACTTTTCATGGAGAGTACTTTCAAGACAAGCATCAAAAGCCTTGCACAAGAGTTAACTCACAAAGCAATAAATTCAAAGTAAAGGCATCGAAGCAACACAGAGGAAGATTTAAGTTTCAGCGGTTGCTTTCAACTTTCAACATGTATATCTCATGGATATTGTCAACATAGAGTAATATGATGAATGCAAATATGCAAGTATGTAAGAATCAATGCACAGTTGACACAAGTGTTTGCTTCTAAGATGGAAGGAAGTAGGTAAACTGACTCAACATAAAGTAAAAGAATGGCCCTTCGCAGAGGGAAGCATTGATTGCTATATTTGTGCTAGAGCTTTGGTTTTGAAAACATAAAGAGAGCATAAAAGTAAAAGTTTTGAGAGGTGTTTGTTGTTGTCAACGAATGGTAGTGGGCACACTAACTACCTCATCAACCGGACTCCCAAGAGCGGCTCCCATTTTATTTTTGGGTGGCACTCCTTCCAACCTTTCTTTCACGAACCATGGCTAACCGAATCCTCGGGTGCCTGCCAACAATCTCATACCATGAAGGAGTGCCTTTTTATTTTAGTTTTATTATGATGACACTCCCCCCAACCTTTGCTTACACAAGCCATGGCTAACCGAATCCTTCGGGTGCCGTCCAACAATCACAAACCATGGAGGAGTGTCTATTTAAGTTAATTAATTTGGGACTGGGAATCCCATTGCCAGCTCTTTTGCAAAATTATAGGATAAGCGGATGTGCCACTAGTCCATATGAGAGTCCGTCAAAAGTAAATGACAAGGTTGAAAGCTAAACACCACATACTTCCTCATGAGCTATGAAACATTAACACAAATTGAGAAGCATTTTGAATTATTTAAAGGTAGCACTCAAGCAATTTACTTTGGAATGGCAGGAAATACCACATAGTAGGTAGGTATGGTGGACACAAATGGCATAGGTTTTGGCTCAAGGATTTTGGATGCATGAGAAGTATTCCCTCTCGATACAAGGCTTAGGCTAGCAAGGTTATTTGAAGCAAACACAAGTATGAACCGGTACAGCAAAACTTACATAAGAACATATCGCAAGCATTATAATACTCTACACTGTCTTCCTTGTTGCTCAAACACTTTTACCAGAAAATATCTAGACCTTAAGAGAGATCAATTATGCAAACCAATTTTAACAAGCTCTACGGTAGTTCTCCACTAATAGGTTTAAACTACATGCAAAAACTTATGATCTACTTGAGAGCTCAAAACAATTGCCAAGTATCAAATTATCCAAGACATATGAGGCATTTTCTTTTCCCAACCAAATAAAGATAAATATTGTGGCTTCCAACTTTTATTCATTGAACATTAAAAGTAAAACGAAGAACAAGTGTTCATATGAAAAGGCGGAGCGTGTCTCTCTCCCAAACATGGATTGCTAGGATCCGAATTTATTCAAACATAAACAAAACGAAAAATAAACACACAGACGCTCCAAGTAAAGCACATATGATGTGACTGAATAAAAATATAGTTTCAGGGGAGGAACCTGATAAGTTGATGAAGAAGGGGATGCCTTGGGCATCCCCAAGCTTAGACGCTTGAGTCTTCTTGAAATATGCAGGGATGAACCACGGGGGCATCCCCAAGCTTTGACTTTTCACTCTTCTTGATCATATATCATCCTCCTCTCTCGACCCTTGAAAACTTCCTTCACACCAAACTTCTCATAAACTTCATTAGAGGGGTTAGTACTCAAAAAAACTTTAGTCCACCTTGGTCCTGTAGTGACACATTGCAAGAACTCAATAAAACATTAGCTACAGCTCTCCACGTCTAGAAAGCCTCACATAAAGTCCACAAGAGACAATGCAAAAAAACAGAGACAGAATCTGCCAAAACAGAACAGCCAGTAAACACGAATTTTAAAATGGTACTTCCGTTGCTCAAATCAGAAAACTCAAAACTAATGAAAGTTGCGTACATATCTGAGGATCACGCACGTAAATTGGCATAATTTTCTGAGTTTCCTACAGAGAATTAGACCCAGATTCGTGACAGATAGAAATCTGTTTCTGCGCAGAAATCCAAATCTAGTATCAACCTTCGATTAGAGGCTTCACTTGGCACAACAAAACACAAAACTAAGATAAGGAGAGGTTGCTACAGTAGTAAACAACTTCCAAGACACAAATATAAAACAAATTACTGTAGCAAAATAACACATGGGTTATCTCCCAAGAAGTTCTTTCTTTATAGCCATCAAGATGGGCTCAGCAGTTTTAATGATGCACTCGCAAGAAACAAGAGTAGAGGTAAAAGAGAGCATCAAAAAGCAAATCCAAAACACATTTAAGTCTAACATGCTTCCTATGTAAAGGAATCTTGTAAATAAACAAGTTCATGAAAAGCAAAGTAACAAGCATAGGAAGATAAAACAAGTGTAACTTCAAAATTTTAAGCATATAGAGAAGTGTTTTAGTACCATGCAAATTTCTACAACCATATTTTCCTCTCTCATAATAATTTTCAGTAGCTTCATGAATAAACTCAACAATATAACTATCACATGCAGCATACTTTTCATGATCCACAAACATATAATTTTTATCAAGCTCAAAAATAGTGGAATTAAAACTTTCGAACACACTTTTATCAATAATATAGCAAGATGATTGATCAATCTCAAAAGATATGGGACTCATAGATAAAGTCAAGCACTCTCCAATCCCATTTTCATTAGTAGTACAATTAATATTATCAAGTAACATAGGACCATCATCTAGAGCTTTATCATAAACATTTGCCAAGCAAAATTCTTTAGTACCATGCATTTCGACATCAGGCACAAACAAAGCATTATCATAAGATTTATCAAAGTAGCATGGATTATCGTATATAACAGTAGCATAATTATTCTCACAAGTTTTACTTATAGGAAATATTTCAAGAGAATCCACAGGAACATAACATTCATCCTCTTTCGGTAAGCATGGAGGACAATCAAATAGTGTAAGAGATAAAGAGTTACTCTCATTAGAAGGTTGACATGGGTAGCTAATCCATTCTTCCTCCTTTTGTTCGTCGCTCTCTTCTTCTTTTTCATCCAATGAGCTTTCAAGTTCATCAATTTCCTCCTCTTTTTCATCCAATGAGCTTTCAGGTTCATCAATTTCTTCTTCCACCGGTTCCTGCAAATTGTGAGTGCATTCTTGTGCATTAATGTGTCTCTCTTTATAATCAAGGATATAAGGATTCCTACTGTAGCATTCTATGCAAGAATTAAGGATAGTAGAGACATAATCTTTAAGGCCCTTACAAACAACACAAGTTTCATAATTCTCAACCATGAAGGATTCTATCTCGGAGGCTCCCATAAATAAGACAAATTGTTCTACCTCTTCGAACCCATAATGAATATAGCAATTCCGATTATAGTTCTTAATTAAAAATTCCTCACTAAAGCCACATTGAAATTTAAGATGTTTAGTATCCTGTTGAGAGCAACAGTTTATATTATGGCGTTCAAGCAAGATTTCAGCAATTGTATTCAATTTTTCTATCATAGCACTCATTATTTTACCAGTTCTTGATTCTCTATAATTATTATAACATTCTATAAGCTCCAAGTAGGTTGTTGGTTCTCCCATAACAGCAGTTTTTAATTTTTAGGTTTTTCAAATTTTTATGGATTTTCGGGTATATAGGGAAAATAAAACAAGACAAAAATAAACTAGACAAAAGTAAACTAAGCAAAGTAAAACTAGACAGAAATAAACTAAGCACAAATAAACTAGACAGAAATAAACTAGCAAGACAAAATAAGATAAAAACAGAGAGAGAGGTAGAGTGTACTCCCCAGGTGAACTTATGAGTAGAGCTATGCCTCCCCGGCAACGGCGCCAGAAAATAGTCTTGATGACCCACAAGTATAGGGGATCGCAACAGTCTTCGAGGGAAGTAAAACCCAAATTTATTGATTCGACACAAGGGGAGGTAAAGAATACTTATAAGCCTTAACAACTGAGTTGTCAATTCAGCTGCACCTGGAAAAGCACTAGTAACAGGGGTGATGTGAAAGTAGCAGTGATATGAGAGCAATAGTAACAGTAACACAGCAGCAGTAGTAGTAATATGAGAGCAATGGTACCAGAAAATAGTTGACATGTAGAACGAGTATATGATGATGAAAGATGGACCGGGGTTCCCAGCTATCTACACTAGTGGTAACTCTCCAATAACAAGTGTTGGGTGAACAAATTACAGTCGGGCAATTGATAGGATTGATAAGGCATTAAGAAAGAACATCAATTCATTAATCATGTAGGCATGTTTTCCATATTTAGTCGTACGTGCTCGCAATGAGAAACTTGCACAACATCTATTGTCCTACCAGCCGGTGGCAGCCGGGCCTCAAGGGAATCTATCGGATATTAAGGTACTCCTTTTAATAGAGCACCGGAGCAAAGCATTAACACTCCGTGAAAACATGTGTCCCTCACATCACCGCCATCCTCCGGTTGTCCCGATTTCTGTCACTTCGGGGCCTTTGGTTCCGGACAGTGACATGTGCATACAACTTGTAGATACAATCTAAGCAATAATTATAAAGCTCAAATCTAAGATCATGCCACTCGGGCCCTAGTGACAAGCATTAAGCATAACAAGATTGCAGCAACAATAACTTCACAAACTTTATAGATAGACTAATCATAATGTATCATCCATCGGATCCCAACAAACACAACACCGATTACATCAGATGGATCTCAATCATGTAAGGCAGCTCATGAGATCATTGTATTGAAGTACATGGGGGAGAGAATACCAACTAGCTACAGCTAGAACCCGTAGTCCATGGGGGAACTACTCACGGAGCATGATGGAGGCGATGGCGTTGATGGAGATGGCTTCCGGGGGCACTTCCCCGTCCCGGCAGGGTGCCGGGACAGAGACTTCTGTCCCCCGAATTGGAGTTTCGCGATGGTGGCGGCGCCCCTGGAGTCTTTCTGGAGTTTCGTCAAGTGGTACGGTGTTTTTAGGTCGAAAGGGGTTAAATAGGCGAAGAGGCGGCGTCAGAGGGGCACCAGGGCGCCCTCCTCATAGGCCGGCGCGGCCAGGGGCCTGCCCGCGCGGCCTTGTGGTGTCGGGGCCCTGGGCCTCCTCTCCGTCTCCCCTTCGGTGTTCTGGAGCCTCCCGGGAAAAATAAGATCTTTGGCGTTGATTTCGTCCAATTCCGAGAATATTGCCCGAACAGCCTTTCTGGAACCAAAAACAGCAGAAAACAGGAACTGGCACTGTGGCATCTTGTTAATAGGTTAGTTCCGGAAAACGCATAAAAACATCATAAAGTGCAAGCAAAACATGTAAGTATTGTCATAAAACAAGCATGGAACATCAGAAATTATCGATACGTTGGAGACGTATCAAACCCCTCATTAATTTTTGGATATTTCCCCTGTCGCCTTGGAATCGTTGAGGATGCTGCTGCCTCATGGGTCCCGCCTGTCATCGTCTCAGAATGGTAAATGTTTATTTTCTTGGATTTTGTTGACCAAACGATTTTTGGCTTATTTTTTCTTTCGATCACCTGCAGCCTTTAAAACGTTGAGGACGCCGCTGGCTCACGGGTCCCACATGTCAACCTCTATGAACAATAAACGCTGAGGATGCTGCTGCCTCATGGGTCCCGCATGTCATCCTCTCAGAACGAAAATGTTTCTTTTCTTGGATTTTTTACCAACAGATTTTTGGTTTATTTTTTCTTTCCATCCCCTGCCGCCTTTAAAACGTTGACGAATATTTGTTGGCTCATGGGTCCCCGATGTCAGCCTCCCCGTACAAGAAACATATGATATCTTGATTATTTTGCAGACAATAAACAATGTATTGCGCTCTGAGCTATTTCAAACGGATAATTAAATCTTTATTTTTACATAAACAAACTTATATGTTGAATCTCCTTGTTTTTTTGTCTTTGCGAAGCATAGGACTTTCCTGTTTTTTAGAAAATTCGGAACTTTCCTGTTTTGGAGTGGGCTGAAATTGTACGAGTCAAAAGGCCAAGCAGGATAGTTCGAAAGCCCAGATGTCCAGATGCAGCCCAATTGAAATCTTTCTTCTTGGATTTTTTTCACCCCCTGATTTCGGGCTACTTCATTTTTCTTTTGGTCCTGTGCCGCCTTGGAAACGTTGAGACCGCTGCTGCAAAATGGGACCCGCATGTCATCCTCTACGTACAATAAAATTTCTTTTCTTGGATTATTTTTGGCTCCTGATATTTGGTCACTTGCCTTTTTCTTTCGATCCCGTGCAGCCTCTCAAACGGTGATACCGCTGCTGCAAAATGGGACCCGCATGTCATCCTCTACGTACAATAAACTTTCTTTTCTTGGATTATTTTTGGCTCCTGATATTTGGTCACTTGCCTTTTTTTCTTTCGATCTCATGCCACGTTTGAAACTTTGAGGAACCTGCTGGCTCGTGGGACCCGCATGTCATCCTCTATGTGCTATAAAAGTTTATTTTCTATGGTTTTTTTTCACTCTCTGATTTTTGTCTATTTCCTTTTTTCTTTTGATGCCCTGCCGCCTTGGAAACGTTGAGTAAGCTGCTTACACATGGGACCCGCATGTCATCCTCTATGTACAATCAAGTTTCTTTTCTTGAATTATTTTTGGCTCCTGATATTTCGTCACTTGCCTTTTTCTTTCGATCTCATGCCACGTTTGAAACGTTGAGGAACCTGCTGGCTCATGGGACCCGCATGTCATCCTCTATGTGCTATAAAAGTTTGTTTTGTGGGATTTTTTTCACCCTCTGATTTTTGGCTCCCGATATTTCGTCACTTGCCTTTTACTTTTGATCCCTGGCCCCTTTGAAACGTTGAGTAAGCTTTGGCACATGGGACCCGCATGTCAACCTCTATGTCCATCAACTTTCTTTTCTTGGATTTTTTTTGACCCCCTACTTTCTAGCTACTTTCTTTTTCTTTTGATCTCAAGCCGCATTTCAAACATTGAGACCGCTGCTGCAAAATGGGACCCGCATGTCATCCTCTATGTACAATAAATCTTTGATTATTTTTGGCACCTCATATTTGGTCACTTGCGTTTTTTTCTTTCGATCTCATGCCACCTTTGAAACGTTGAGTAAGCTGCTGGCTCATGGGTCCCCCATGTCATCCTCTACGAACAATAAAAGTTTCCTTTCTTGGAGTTATTTTTGCCCCCTAATTTCTGGCTACTTCCTTTTTCTTTTGATCCCCTGCCGCCTTTGAAACGTTGAAAACTTTCTTTTCTTTGATTATTTTTGGCACCTCATATTTTGTCACTTGCCTTTTTCTTTCGATCCCCTGCCGCCTCCCAAACGGTGATACCGCTGATGCTAAATGGGACCCGCATGTCATCCTCTATGTACTATAAAACTTTCTTTTGTTGGATTTTTTTTGGCTCCTGATATTTGGTCACTTGCCTTTTTTCTTTCGAGACCTCCTGCCGCATCTCAAACGGTGATACCGCTGCTGCTAAATGGGACCCGCATGTCATCCTCTATGTACAATAAAGTTTCTTTTCTTGGATTGTTTTTGGCTCCTGATATTTGGTCACTTGCCTTTTTCTTTCGATCCCATGCCGCCTTTGGAACATTGAGGAAGCTGCTGGCTCATGGGTCCCGCATGTCATCCTCTATGAACAATAAAAGTTTCCATTGTTGGAGTTATTTTTTACCCCTAATTTCTGGCTACTTCCTTTTTCTTTTGATCCCCTGCCGCCTTTGAACGTTGAAGAATCTGCTCGCTAATGGGTCCCACATGTCAGACTCTATGGACGATAAACCTTTCTTTTCTTGGAGTTATTTTGACCCCTAATTTCTGGCTATTTTGCCTTTTTTTGGATCCCGTGCTGCCTTGGAAACGTTGAGGATGCTGCTGCCACATGGGTCCCGCATGTCATCCTCTCAGAACGATAAATGTTTCTTTTCTTCGATTTTTTTACCAACTGATTTTTGATTTATTTTTTCTTTCGATCCCCTGCCGCCTTTAAAACTTTGACGACGCTGCTGGCTCATGGGTCCCGATGTCAGCCTCCCCGTACAAGAAACATGTGATATCTTGATTATTTTACAGACAATAAAAAGTGTATTTCGCTCTGAGCTATTGCAAACGGATAAATTAAATCTTTATTTTTACATAAACGAACTAATATGAATCTCCTTGTTTTTGTTTTGTTTTTGCGAAGCATAGGACTTTCTTGTTTTGGAGTGGGCTGAAATTGTACGAGTCAAAAGACGTCCAGCAGGTTAGAAGGCCCGGATGGCCGTGCAGCCCCAATTTATATCTTCCTTATCTTGGATTATTTTTTGATCAAAAGGCCCAAATAGGTACATCCTTTTTCTTTTGGTCCTGTGTGCCGCCTTGGAAACGTTGTGGACGCTTCTGCCTCATGGGACCCGCATGTCATACTCTATGAACTATAAAAGTTTACTTTTTTGGATTTATTTATTACCCCTAATTTCTGGCTACTTCCTTTTTCTTTTGTTCCCCTGCCGCCTTGGGACCCGTATGTCATCCTCTATGTACAAAAAACTTTCTTTTCTTGGAGTTTTATTCCCCCTAATTTCGGGCTACTTTCGTTTTCTTTTGATCTCAAGCCGCATATGAAACATTGAGACCGCTGCTGCTAAATGGGACCCACATGTCATCCTCTATGTAAAATAAAAGTTTCTTTTCTTGGATTATTTTTCACGCTCTGATTTTTGGCTATTTCCTTTTTCTTTCGATCCCCTGCTGCTTGGAAACGTTGAGGATGCTGCAGCCTCATGGGTCCCACATGTCATCCACTATGAACAATAAAAGTTTCTTTTCTTCGATTTTTTTCACCCTCTGCTTTTTCGCTATTTCCTTTTCATTTGATCCCCTGCCGCCTTGGAAACGTTGAGGATGCTGCAGCGTCATGGGACCCGCATGTCATACTCTATGTACAATAAAAGTTTCTTTTCTAGGTTTTTGGCTCCTGATATTTGGTCACTTGCCTTTTTCTTTCAATCTCATGCCGACTCTCAAAGGTACAATAAAAGTTTCTTTTCTTGGATTATTTTTGGCTCCTGATATTTGGTCACTTGCCTTTTTCTTTCGATCTCATGCCGTCCTTGAAACGTTCAGACCGCTGCTACAACATGGGACCCTATGTCATCCTCTATGTACAATGAAAGTTTCTTTTCATGGATTATTTTTTGCTCTGATATTTGGTCACTTTCCTTTTTCTTTCGATCTCATGCCGCCTCGGCCCTACTGAAACGACGAGTAAGTTGTTGGCTCATGGGACCCGCATGTCATCCTCTATGTACAATAAAGTTTTTTTCTTGGATTTTTTACCCCTGATTTTTGGTCACTTGCCTTTTTCTTTCGATCTGTGCCGCCTTTGAAATTGTGGACGCTGCTGGCTCATGGGTCCCACATGCCAGCCTCTATGAACAATAATATTTCTTTTCTTGGATTTTTTTACCCCTGATTTCTCGGCTATTTGCCTTTTTCTTTGGATCCCCGACCGCCTTTGAAACGATGAGGACGTCGGCGCATAGCTCCCACATGTCAGCCTCTAAGAACAATAAACATTTCTTTTCTTGGATTTATAGTTGACCCCTAATTAATGGCTACTTCGCTTTTTTTTTCGATCCCCAGCCGCCTTAGAAACGTTGAGGACGCTGCTGGCTCATGGGTCCCATATGACAACCTCTATGAAAAGTAAAACATTTACTTTCTTGGATTTATTTTTGACACCTAATTAATGACTACTTGGTTCTTTTCTTTTGATCCCGTGACGCCTTTGAAACGTTGAGGGCCCTGCTGGCTCATGGGTCCAACATGTCAGCCTCTATGAACAATAAGAGTTTCTATTGTTGCATTTATTTTTGACCCCTAATTTCTGGCTATTTGCCTTTTTTCCATTGCCTGCCACCTTAGAAACGTTGAGGACGCTGCTGGCTGGGTCCCACATGTCAGCCTCTTTGTACGATAAAAGTTTCCTTTGCTGGATTTATTTTTGACCCCTAATTTCTGGCTATTTGCCTTTTTTCTTTCGAACTCCACCGCCTTTGAAACGCTGATGACGCTGCTGCAAACTGGGTACAATATGTCAGCCTCTTTGTGCGATAAACCTTTCCTTTCTTGGATTTTTTGGACACCTGATTTCGAGCTACTTGCCTTTTTCTTTCGATCTCCTGCCCCCTTTGAGAAACGCCGAGAACGATACTGGTTCGTGGGTCCCACATGTCATCCTCTCTGAATGATAAATGTTGGGGCCGCGGCTGCAAGATACGTCCCACATGTCGGCCGATCGTTGAATAAACGTTTCCTTTCTCAAATTTATATTTGACCCCTGATTTACGGCTACTTTGCCGTTTCTTTCGATCCCTGCATGTCCGCTACTCCACCGAAAAACAGACCGGCATGTATTCATCACAATACTTGGTAGCTAATTTAGGAAAAATGTGTTCATCACGGGATTCAAACAAAGATCTTCATCTCTGCTAAATTTTGATTTCACCAAAAACCGAACAGCGTGTGTTCATGACTTTAACTTCACAAACACTATGGTTTCTCTATAAAATAAGGTCACCATCCGTTCCTTTATTGTAGGCATTTGCGAAAAGTGTCTTTGGCTAATGGGCACCAGTGCTCTGCTGTTTAAAAAAAAATCAAATAGCATACATATTTGTTTCAAAAAAATCTGAAAATGAATGTAGACATAATAAATAAAGTAACCTACAAGCGTGTAAAATTTTAATATGATATTCTTTATATTGTAGACTACACAAAAAAGACAAAATCTGATGAAATTTGGAGATTTGAAATATGCATACCCAGATCCACACGTTTGTTACTTTTGTGTAGCCCAGAATTTTTTGTATTTGAAACTGAAATTTTGCACGTTTATGGGACAATTCATTAGCTACTCCATGATTTGTTTTCTAATTTTTTGAACAAATAAATATATTTTTTATTTTTTTCTAAAATAGCAGGAGCAATGGTGCCCAAGAGCACCAAATCTCTTAATAGGCATTTGCGCCTAATAGCGTGAGCTTAGCTAATATTTGAAGAAAAAAAAGATGTCCATTGTGGTATTCAGGACAAAGATCTTCATGTCTGCTACTGCACCAAACAACAAACCAGCATGTATTCATCACAATACGGGTAGCTAATTTGTGAAAAATATGTTCAGCACGGGATTCAAAAACAAAGATCTTCATCTCTGCAAAATTTTGATTTCAGCAAAAACCGAACAGCGAATGTTCATGAGGTTAAGTTCACGAACACTATGTTTTCTCTATAAAATAAGGTCACCATCTGTCTCTTATTTCTCAAGGAAAAACAGGTGGAAGTGTTGGGACGAACCACATGGGTGCTTCGGCTCTATGTTCAGTCTTCTCTTTTTTGTACTGCAATCTTGAGCCTATGGCAGGACCTCCATTGACGTGCATTCTGCACCAATTTGGCCTTGGACGTATCCATGTATCACGAGCGCGATTGTGGGTAGCAAAGACACAGTCAGGTTTGAACAATTGGAAATCTGGTTCTGCAGCCTCTGCATCGACTGGCGGGGGTAGCATGAAAATTGGGTGATTGAGTCCAAGAAATAAAGAACGCCCCTTCAAATTGTTCAATCTTTCCCACCTTGCCTCTTCTACAGGGTCCAAGGTATGGGCAGATCTCAAGAAAACGTAGCACCGTACCAAAGGATAAGACCTCAGCTTGTTACCCATATGTAATATTGGAGGACCGAGGATGGGCCGATAACCTTTAACCTGAATCCACGCGAGATCAGATTCACCAGTAATGGACTCTGCTCTCATTGGTGCCAGGAACCAAGTGCGCTGGTCAGAAAATCCAAGAAATACATCTTCATCTTCATAATTATGATTATCACCATCATCATCTAATTCTTCATCATCTAATTCTTCATCATCAAATTCGTCTTCTTCTAATTCTTCTTCATCAGCATCATTATCTTCATCGGCACCTCCATCGCCTTGAGCCACATTTGCTTCATCATCTTCCATGACAGCATCTCCCTCGATTTGAGCGAAAATTGCAGCCACTTCTGCTTCTTCATCTTCAATGACAGGGGCGTCAATGAGACGCGGGGCTGCATGTGTCCCTGCAATGCACAAAGATCAACCACAATGCAGCAAGTAGGAACTACACTGAAAATTATCTCTTCTCTTCTATCTTCTATTTTCTACTACTATAAGGCACCAGTTTTTAACAAGACATGTAGCAGCAATTCCAACTGTTGGTGTCCAAAATCTAACGGTTGGGATTAGAGGTATTCGCGTGAAAAAAATACCACACCTGTGTCCACGTGTTTCTAGAACCGTCATGTTTCCATTATGAAGAAAAATCAGAGCAGTCTCACACCGATATCACACGTCCCACTTGATAGTGATTAAGAAAGGTTCCAAATTTTTGTTCATATTTATAAACTGTATGCTTACACTTATTTTGATGGTATAACCAAATTATTAGTTGTATTGAAAGTTTGAACAACATTTAGAACGCAACTTTTATACATCAGTATTGCGAATCGTAATTGGTCCAACATGTGCAGCATGCCATTTACTAGTTAAGACATAAAACAAAGACTCACCACAGGTATATGGTTCCCAAACCAGAACATCTCCATACGGATATGTAACTGCGTATACACGATGTAGGTGTGAACTTGTACCATATCCAGGAATGCCCATGGCATCGACATAGCTGTTTCTATCAAAGAATTCAGGGTTTCTCAGGATATTCCACTCCTTTTCTAGGGGCGCTTGTAGGATAGCGATCAATTCGTCAAATACAACGATTACCTCGTAATGCCATGGCCCTGCTAGATCATCTTTGTACGGCCTCTTGACGATCCGTACTTTGAGCAGTTCCAAACTTTTATCTATTTTGTATTTGAACATGAATGGTGGGCTGCCATGCCACCATTCACTAGTAGGGCCCAAAGAAATTCTTGCATCTTGCAGAGATGGAAGAGGTATAATAGTATCTGATATGTATATGTTACGGATCGTCAAGTTCCCGTCCTGCTGGACAAATGCCACCCAGTCGCCGTTACAACCCACCCAGTGCATGGGTCCATGTCCATCCAGTTCCTCCTTGGTATGGATAAATGCTGGAACTGTCGGCTTGTCTAATGGCATCAGCAACGCGTGAATGCCCTGCAAATAGGATTTGTTTCAAAATTGTCTATGCATGCAAGGCATTCGACAGAATGAAGAGCGGATTGTGCAGAACTGAAGCACAGATGTAATGGATAAATAAAGCAATTCCGAAGAGTACATGTGCATAGTGAAGGCAGCAAACCTTACAGTACTCCCAAATCAGGTGATTATGTTGAGTCTAAATTCATGCATGATGTTTGGCAATAAGAAAAGTTGATTGAAAAAACACAAGCTGAAACGAGATGAGTAAATAAATAAATACTCTTACAGTATTGTCGCGGTCGTCTGGCCATGTCTCGGGGTCGCAATGGAGCAGGCTCGGTAAACCGAACGGAACCTTATGCGCTCCGCGGATGGCATGCCGCATGCCGATCATGCCTCGAGCGAGGCGACCAGTGCTGAGGATATCCGCCCGCTCGGCTATGTTCTCCACCAGTGGGTAGTGGAGGTTGCCCCACCCCATGGACTGGTGGTAGCAATCAGGAATCTCCTCAATCTTACGCTTCTGCTTCATTGGAGTCGGTAATCCAATGCAAGGGAGAGAGGGGTGAACGGGAGAAAGAGACAGAAGAGGGTTTTTTTTTGGAGAAGATGCAGTAGTAGTACTACGATACTAGGAGGTGGAGATGCGGGGCATGTTTCCGGGGGAGAGGAACCACTATTTCCCTTAAAAAAAATAACATCACTTGCGCATCAGAACTTGGGGCGGGGATATAGCGGTAAGAGGTATTGACCAACTTTCCCTCACCTTGACCCCACGTGGTTGTGAACCCGAGATAATTCTTTTTGATGAACCCGATATACTTATTATAGTACTAAAATAGTACAAGTATATACCTTGTACTCCTATATACTAACATTACTATTTTAAGGACTTATGTTCCATGAGCAACAACTTCCCCCACTCCGCTCATCCGAAATCCTAGCCCCTCCAACTTCAAGGACCAATCAACATAGCTATGGCCTTCTAATTTGGCTCAAGTCGCCGCACACATAGTCCTCCCGCCGACAAGGAATAGGAGCATCAGCCCTTTCGTCGCTTGTTGTTACACATAATCATATACAGTACCATATATATTTCAAATTTCCATATCAAAAAATAGTTCAAATCTGAATTTTAACATCTCAAGCTAAACCCTCGCTTGCTCTTAAACATAAGCATACCATAGTTCTACTTTTGTCTTCACCGAACAACAGAACACAATTTCATCACAACATAGCCAACCGGAGTACCTAGTAATGTAACTAGAGAAGTGAACCTATAGTTGATCAAGCCTTCAACTTTAACACAATAATACCCCCACATTATGTGTTGAGGAGCCACACCCATATATTTAAGAGTACCATCATGTAGACCACAAATGCATCAATGAAGAGAGGGGTATACTTATAGACCACCTCTTTACAAAACAGTTGTAACTAGTAGACCACAATTGCCTCGTTCATTAGCTATGAAATTACATACTATCAGTAGCTACAATGGCTGCAGGCCCTGTTTCAGAATTAAACATCACACTTGTTCCAATCCGGGGCGTTGGCGAAGTTTGGGATGAACCAAAGCGGTGTCTTTACCAGGTACCTATCTTTTTTTGTTTTGCATGTTTTCTCCAAGGCGTTGGTTTGGAAACCAACGGCGCAATCTTCACGATTCAGACTGAATCGGCATATTTCAGGCAGCTGCGAATTGCGAAGCCATGCTTCATTCGGCAAGGTGTACACACAATTTCTTCTCGTCAGACATCCTGGGACAACATCTGCACCGCCTAATGGCAGCATAATCGGATAGTTCACTCCAAGGAAAAGAGAATATTCTCCAAGGTCATCAATCTTTTCCCATGGAATACCTTCATTTAACTTACTAGTGTCCTTCGTGAACACCAGGCAACCAAACCCAGAAGCATAGTTGCCAACAGTGCGACCATGATGAACACGACGATCAGAAGCAGTATGGCAAACTTTACAGGAATATTCCCTTTCATCAGCAATGCCCAGTGTATGGATCAGAAGAAGTCTAGAACCATCTATAGATCTTGCTAACCACCACATGCCATAATCGACCTCGTGATCATGGCCAAGAGCATCATCAAGTGCACACCGCCATTCAAACACAATGGGCGGTGGCTCTACGATCAGCGGAGGACCTGCTTGAAAACGAAATTACTGTTAAGAAGGGTATGTTTGGTTTGCACAAATCTGAAAACGTAAGAATTGGGAAAACGCATTAGGATTCAGATGGGATGATATAATGGCATTTCCATTCAATAATACAACATATTGGTGTATTTCAGTACATCACATGGGAAACCAAAGGATTCATTTCAAGAAGTTCAAGTAGAGGTCAAAATCCAACATAATTCAATCTGAGAATAAAACTCCTAATTATACAATCCTCAAATTTTTCTATGGTAATCATCTCGAATAAAAAGTCTAAATACCAATGAAATTTCATCCGAAGCAAATATGCCCCAAGCCTCCAAGTCAGATCAGTCAGGTTCGAAAATTAATAAGTTTGTGCATTAAAATTATCTTTACAGCCATGAATAATGAAGCTCATCATACACTACTTACGTCCGGAGGAAAATTACCAGCTTGCTGAGGATTCCATGCGTGAACAGTGCCAGTATGAGTTGTGGCAAACACAAGCCCATTGTGGAGAATTGCATCGCTGTAATTGTAAAAGATGTGGGACTTGGGCTCTGTAAGAATTGTCCATCCAGAATCTTCGCCGCAAAGGAGGGCAACTCTGATGTCAAAAACAACAACAAGAGAGAAATTTTTGTACCCCCCAGCAGCTGTGGGAACTTGGCAAATATATATCTTGTGAAATATAATAGCACGAAGGTTGTGGTGGTATATATTTGGAATGTGGGTGGTTTCAAACGGCACAGGGAGAGGAATTTCACGGCGAGTGTAGACGTTGACAAGTTTCCATTTGCAAGCAGGAAAGCCAGTGTCAACCATGGCAACCCAATCTCCATTGGCACCTACCCACTGCTTACCCGTACCGTCTGGCATCACAGCGTCGGAGGAGAACCTGTCCAGCGGCGTCAGCTTGCAATCCCGTGCTACCTTCGTCGGGTGAGAATGAAGAACACATGTGAGGCCAAACGGGAGAGAAAAAGATAGAGTTGCACTATCATTTGCAGAGTCGAAAAATAGTTTGGACGAACCGACGAGGCTCGCGGCGGTGATGACGTCGCATCTTGTTACGAGTTCTTCAAGGGGACCTTCGGAAAAGACCTTCTGAAACAGCTCAGAGTCATCATTTTCCTTGTTCGATGCCGCCATCGCAGGGCAGGGGGTGGGTCTATGAGGTTTGGGTTCAACTGATTGGAGTTTAATTTGGGTTCGATGGCGGCAGGTGGCGGGGAAGATGAAGAACGGAGGCTCTCAAACTGGGCGGTGGAATTGATTCTAAAGCTGCATGGCGGCGGCACTGGCGCGTGCTATGGAAGGTGGTCGATTGGTGCGGGCGGGGGCGGAGGTAGACGATGGAGGTGAACAGAAATAGGGCAGGTGGGGGCGGGGCGCTTGACTTCGCTCCTCTACACTCTACAGCATCTCCTCCTGTTTCTTGGAAAGTGTATAGACCCATAATAAAAAGTCACTGTTCCCTCTGAAAAGGTGAAGAACAAGTCACTGGTCTAACGTGCAAATCTGGACATCCCAAGCTATGTGTTGTCATGTCAATTCAATGTCCATGGCAGTATTTTGAATTTTGCGTGACCAAAAGAAGTACGCCTTGGCCTTTCACAATCGGGGTTTCTTTAGAGCAAGAACAATAGAAGAGCCAACAGCTGGCAAAGTACCACGTAGGCGGGCTACAAGCGCCCACTATTGTCCTACTTCCTCTTGGCGTGATACTCCCTCCGTCCACAAATAAGTGGACGTGCAGGATTTTCAAGGTAAATTAGTAAAAGGAAAGAAAAAAATGCATTGGAGCACTCGTATCTTAAGAAACACATGTACTCAACCACGGTTGTAGATTTTCTCGGCGCAAGACTTTTCCCCAGCAGTTGTGGCTTTCAGTTATTCGTGGGTGTGGGGAGGAGCTCCGCCGCATCGGTAAAAAGCAAAGAGGGACGGCGGCTCTCGATCGTGCGGTGTACTCGTAAATCACGTGTGACCCATGCCCTAATAATTCACAATGCATTGATGAGGGCTATCACTTCATCATCCAATAAAATGTACTTAGTAACTATGGTAATAATATTGTCTTCTCGCAAAAAAAATGGTAAAAATATTGTCTCTTAAGCCATGTACTAGTACAGTGCAAGATGCTTTAGAGAAATAAACCTATATTTTATTGCTACTCCGTAATACACATGGTTATTTATTCTAGGCAAATGCCTACCGAAAGATGTAGGAATAGGGAAATGTAGGATTGCAATGTCATGTCCACTCCAATCCTATAGGAATTCATAGAATCCAAACTTTGTTTGATTCCACCATAGGAAAAGTAAAGCATTCTTAAAAAGAGGTATGAGTAGATGTTTAATTTTCTATGGAATCTGTGCAAAGAAATCCTTAGGAAAAATTCCTATCGGAAACAATCCTACAAATCAAACAGCCAAGGATTCAATTGTACCAATTCCCTATGCAAATCCTTGGTGTTCACCCAATCCTCTCGAATACTCATCCAAAAAATGCACTAATACTTTGATGGGGAGTTTTTGTATTCTAGGAAAGAATAGAGGGTTTGCGGGGATCACTTGAGAAGTGTATTAACCAAAGAAGGCATAAGTAATACACCAACACACACTAACATGCCCTTAATGGATGTATCTCCATAAACTCCCTCTGTTCTTTATTACTACTACTAGTTTATGTACTTCTTAACTAATATGGGATAATCATGAAATATATTTTCTAACATTCAGCCAAAATATATTGTTTCGACTTTTTAAAATACTGAAAAACTAGTAATTAAAAATATTTGAGCTATCAAATCTAGGAAGTTTGAAAATATTTTGTATTCCGTCTGAAAGTTGTGTTACTTGGTGTAAGATTCACACAAAAATGATGAAAATATCAAGCCTTCAAAAAAATTGTAGTAATTCAAACGTTATGTGCGTTTCATAATTTTGCAAAATCTATTCTATTTGCAATTAAAACTATAGTAGTTGGTGGTCCCCGATCATCTGATTTGCTCTTAAACAGCTCAATCCTAAATTTGAAATTCCCTGCAACAGAACACGATAGTTGGTGGTTTGTGCGGAAAAAAATTACAGTTTTAAAAAGTGTTTTAAGCAACGAAGGCAGCAATAAGCGGTAGTTTGTGCAATTTCCTCGTGTAAACAACATGTAGCGTCGAAGTAATAGTACTAGCAGTACAGAAATCTTGTGTAATTTCTAGTTCTACATATTACTAGTGTCCACTGTTTGAGAGTTGATGGTGAATGGGTCTGATTTTCAATCGAATGAGAATTAGCAAATTGATTTTTATGACAAAAGCATACAAAGGGAGTAAAACAACATACCCGCATTCGCCGCTGCTACCAGCATGCGATGCCTCCACGAGTGCATTGACGGCTGCTGCAAATCCTCGAAAGGCATCTAGGTTTTGCAGATCGTCGATTGCCGCTGTCCGGCTAAGCTTAACCAGCATAGCTGCCGCCAAGATATCTCGGATTTGGACCACAGGCAGAAGCTGATTGGGGTCGAAGGATTGCCTGATTCGGAATTTGAAGTACCAAGCCCTCGGCTCCGATGATGGAAGTTTGGAACTCGGCCCGGCCAGAACCTCCCAAATCTGTGTGTGGCAGTGGATGCCCATCGGCATCCCCAATGCTGCCGACGCCGTGATGTGGTCGGTCGCACTTTGGTCCCCACTAAAGGCTGGGGCTGCAGCACGTCGCCGCCGCCCCCGACGTCCCCACGACGGCAACGCCATGGACCGAGGCGCTGAGTTTGTTGGCGAACCCGAAGCCCTGGATGGCAAGTGCTTCTTCACAATGGAAGCATCCTCACCCGGCGAGGTTCACCCCCGGCGCATGCCTATGCTCCGACCAGCCCACTTTGCCGCTGCTGCCTGGGCTGCCGCCGATACCTGGGCCACCGCCGCTTCATGGGACCCCCTCCCTCCTCTCCCTCTCCTAGATCAAAGGGCGCCAGGAGTCTAGCCACAGCAAGACAGAGAGCCGCCTGCTTCATCGCACACCAATGGCACACAGACATTTGCGAGCTTTTAGCGCACACCCCTCCGAGGCTGAGTCGTGGAGCCTGGGTGCACGGGGCTATGGCTGGAGGAGTCGCCATGGGACGAGGGGTGTCGAGTGCTCGGGAAAATACGGGAAAGGCGAAGTTTTGGATAACCTTATATGATCACATCAATGCTTCTCAAGGAGCCAAATACTGTATGAGAAACCGGAAAAGTTTGAACGTTTGAAAACTTTGCCGGCATAATGCATCCTTCCAATGCACGCCTACTAAGGTAGAAAGCCAACTCAATTGCTACTTTGTTGGCAAAATGTACCATGGCTCAATCTTGGGTCACACACATCTATCAATTGGTATATTTTGGTCATATTCAAAATTTTACTTGAAACTTGTTGGTCATGCCATTCTACTACTCGCCTAACACTTTTTCTACGCGGGAAGGAGGGGGGTATGATGCTACCCTGAATTTTTATGCCCATTTGTATCTTGGACAAATCCTAGTTTTGACCAAAATTTAAAACATGAAGATGAAAAATTAAGCCTGGATCCACTACAAGAAAAGTTGCCAAACTTTTCTTGTAGTGATCCTTCTTAATTAGTAACTTCAAAATGAAGCTTTTGGAAGGTTTTTGAAATTTCCATGTCTGAAAGCCAAAACACCTCTTCATGATTGACTTCATAAGACAAATCGAGTTTAGGGTTAGGGGTAGATACATGATTTTTCTAGTTTGAATATGTCTAGACCTGGCTTATCAACTTGAAAGCTTAGTATATGACATAAGAAGATGTACTATGTGCATTGGTTTTTTATTTATTTGATTTGTTTTGAATTTCATGCCGAATCAAATTTTGGTCAAATCATAGGTTTAACCAAGATTTAAACAAGTTTAAAACATTAAAATGAAAAGGTAAGCATGGATCCTTCTCAATCACTCCAAAATGAAGCTTTTGGGAGGCTTTTGAAATGTCTATGTTTGAAACCCAAAACCACTTCTCTTCATGCTTGACTTCATAAGACAGATGAGTTTAGGGTTAGGGGTAGATACATGATTTTTCTGGTTTGAATAGGTCTAGACCTTGTTATCAAGTTGAATGGCTTACTATGTGACATAAGAAGACTATGTGCTTTGGTTTTTCATTTTTGATTTTTTCGATTGTTTTTATGCCCATTTGAATCTTGGCCAAATCCTAGGTTTGAACAAGAATTTAAACAAGTTTAAAACATGAAAATGAAAAGGTAAGCATGGATCCTTCTTAGTCAGTCCGAAATGAAGCTTTTGGGCGGTTTTCGAAATTTCCATGTTTGAAAACCCAAACCACTTCTCTTCATGCTTGACTTCATAAGACAAATTTAGGGTTAGGGGTATAGATACATGATTTTTCTTGTTTGATATGTCTAGATATTGTTTATCAACACTTGAATGCTTACAATATATGTGACGCAAGAAGACTATGTGTTATGGTTTTTCATTTTTGGGGGTTTTTTCGAATTTTTTATGCGCACTTGAATCTTGGTCAAATCCAAGCTAGGTAGGTTTGACCAAGCTTTAAACAAGTTTAAAACATGAAAATGAAAAAGTAAGCATGTATCCTTCTTAGTCACTCCAAAATTAAGCTTTTTGGAGGTTTTTGAAATTTCCATTTTGTAAACCCAAAACCACGTATCTTCATGTTTGACTTCAAAAGACAGAGTTTAGGGTTAGGGGGTAGATACATGATTCTTCTTTTAATATGTTTAGATCTTGTTTTATCAAGTTGAATGTTGACTGTATGACATAAGAAGACTATGTTTTTGAATTTTTTATGAATCTTGGTCAAATCCAAGGGTTGACCAAGATTTAAACAAGTTTAAAACATGAAAATGAAAACGTTTCAAGTTCACCTTTGGTTCGATCTTTCAGTAACCATGCGCATATATATATGGATGCAAATTGAGATAATTAATTCGTGAAACATTGGAAATGTCCATCGTGTGTCATGTTTCCCCCTCACATGAAAATTGGATTGGTGGCAGACAAGTAAAAGCACATTTATGTGCGACAACCCAAAATGCACATATTTTGCTGAGTTTTCATGCATGCATTAAAAGTTGTGAATATATACATAAAATGCATGTGGGTCATGATTGAAAAGTTTGACATGTATATGGTTCTTGTGTAGTAGTAGTACTATAGTAGATTAGTAGGTACGCAAACTCCCATCCATCTTCTTTGTCAAGAGAAGACGCGCACCAGGATGCGTAGTGGAAGTCGTCTCTGGATCCTTCTGTTGTCCCTCTCACGGAAAAGAAAAAGAAAAAAACATCTCTCTCATTCTCGGCCTCACTCGACTCGCTCGCTCGCAGCCTCGCACCTCCTGCGCACTGACAAACGCTGCACAACTGTGATCAACATCACCAGAAAAAAGATATACACCATAAATAATAAGAGGGGCCCCGTGACTGCTATCCCTTCTTCTCCTTCCGTGTGATCCCTCTTCCTCCGAGTTTCACTGGACGGGCAAACACACATGTGCTGCATAGTAAAAATAAAAAAGTAAAAAAATCGACCTATGAATCTATGATTAAATAGGTAAAATCCTGGGTTTTATCAAGGTTTAAACAAGTTTAAAACATGAAAATGAATAGGTAAGCATGGATCCTTCTTAGTCACTCTAAAATGAAGCTTTCGCGAGGTTTTTGAAATTTCCATGTTTGAAACCCAAAACCACTTCTCTTCATGCTTGACTTCGTAAGACAGAGTTTAGGGTTAGGGGTAGATACATGCTTTTTCTGGTTTGAATATGTCTAGACCTTGTTTATCAACTTGAATGCTTACTATATGACATAAGAAGGCTATGTTATTTGGTTTTTCATTTTTTCTGTTTTTTCTGATTTTTTATGCCCATTTAAATCTTGGTCAAATCCTAGGTTTGACCAAGAGTTAAACAAGTTTAAAACATGAAAATGAAAAGGTAAGCCTGGATCCTTCTTAGTCACTGTAAAATGAAGCTTTTGGGAGGTTTGTGAAATTTCCATGTTTGAAACCCAAAAGCACTTCTCTTCATGCTTGACTTCATAAGACAGAGTTTAGGGTTAGGGTGTGTAGATACATGATTTGTCTGGTTTGAATATGTCCAAATCTTATTTATCAACTTCTGAATGCATGCTACTCTCTCAAAGAAAACCTTTTGAATGCTTACTATATGACATAAGAAGACTATATGCTTTTAAAATTCAAACATATGGTAAGCATTCTTATGACATATAGTAAGCATTCAAGTTGATAAACAAGCAAGGTTTGGACATATTCAAACCAGACAAATCATGTATCTACCCCTAACCCCTAATTAAATTGTCTTATGAAGTCTAGCATGAAGAGAAGTGGTTTTGGGTTCAAACATGGAAATTTCAAAAACCTCCCAAAAACTTCATTTTAGAGTGACTAAGAAGGATATACAAGCTTCCCTTTTCATTTTCATGTTTTAAACTTGTTTAAATCTTGGTCAAACCTCTAGGATTTGACCAAAAGATTCAAATGGGCATGGAAATTCATAAAAAAACAAAAGAATGAAAAACCAAAGGACATAACATTATTATGTCATATATATATATAGTAAGCATTCAAGTTGATAAACAAGGTCTAGACATATTCAAACCAGAAAATCATGTATATATCTACCCCTAACCCTAAACTCTGTCTTATGAAGTCAAGCATGCATGAAGAGAAGTGGTTTTGGTTTCAAACATGGAAATTTCGAAAAACCCTCCCAAGAGCTACATTTTGGAGTGAGTAAGAAGGATATATAGATGCTTAATTTTTCATATTCATGATTTAAACTTGTTTAAACCATGTTCAAACCTAGGATTTGACCAAGATTAAAATGGGCATAAAATTTTAAAAAAATCAAAAAATAAAAAACAAGTCACATAGTATTCTTATGTCATATAGTAAGCATTCAATTAAGTTGATAAACAAGGTCTAGACATATTCAAACCAGGAAAATCATGCATATATCCCCTAACCCTAGCTAAACTCTGTCTTATGAAGTCAAGCATGCATGAAGAGAAGTGGTTTTTGGTTTCAAACGTTTAAGCCAAAAGCCCCTTTTCAAATATTTCAAACTTATTCAAATTTGGTTCAAATATGAAAGACATACAAGTTATAGCACACATAGTGCATACATTTTCACACATACTGCACTAGATGCTAACCCTATAGTTTGAGGCCATTTGGGTGACCTAGGTCGAAAAAATTCTTGGATTAGAATCGTGTTGTTCGAACCCCGTAGTTGGATTTTTTTGAACCCTTGATCTGTAGAACTGGGCAAAACCCTAGTTTAACCTATTTAATTACAGATTCGTATATCGATTTTTCTACGAGTACTACCTTTTTATTATTACTATGCAGCACATGGGTGTTTGCCCGTCGAGTGAAACTCGGAGGAAGAGGGATCACTCGGAAGGAGAGAAGAAGGGAGAGAATTATGGTGTCTCCCCTTTTTCGGGTGATGATGTTGACTTTTGTGCAGGGTTTGTCAGTGAGCAGGAGGTGCGAGCGAGCGAGCGAGCGAGTCGAGCGAGGCCGAGAATGAGAGAGATTTGTTTTTTTTTTGTGAGAGGGACGACCGAAGGAACAAGAAGGACCCACAGACTTCCAATACGCATCCTGATGCGTCTTCTCTTGACAAAGAAAATGGCTGGGAGTTTGTGTACCTATTGCACGTGACTTGTGCTCACTGAAGTGTGGGACCTCAAGCGTGGGCACCACACGTAAGTGACAGACCTGTTGGTGTAAAAACTCGGTTGATTATAATAGTGCATTAGAACAAAGTTTCCTATGGATTCAAGGGTAGGAAATCCAAGTTAACTCATTTACGTGTTAAACTTGTCTATATATTGGTCAAACCTAGGATTTGACCAAGATTCAAATGGGCAGAAAAATAAAAACAGAAAAATGAAAAACCAAATCACATAGTTTTCTTATGTCATATAGTAAGCATTAAAGTTGATAAACAAGGTGTAGACATATTCAAACCAGACAAATCATGTAGCTATACCCCCTAACCCCTAAACTCTGTCTTATGAAGTCAAGCATGCATGTGAAGAGAAGTGGTTTTGGGTTTCAAACATGGATATTTCAAAAACCTCCCAAAAGCTTCATTTTAGAGTGACTAAGAAGGATCCATGCTTCCCTTTTCATTTTCATGTTTTAAACTTGTTTAAATTATCTTGGTCAAACCTAGGATTTGACAAGATTCAAATGGGCATCAAAATTGAAAAAAAAATTGAAAAAAGAAAAACCAAAGCAAATAGTTTTCTTATGTCATATAGTAAGCATTAAAGTTGTTGATAAATAAGGTCCATACATATTCAAACCACACAAATCATGTATCTATACCCCCTAATTAACCCCTAAATTAATTAACTCTGTCTTATGAAGTCAAGCATGTGAAGAGAAGTGGTTTTGGGTTTCAAACATTGAAATTTTAAAAACCTCCCAAAAGCTTCATTTTAGAGTGACTAAGAAGGATACAGACTTCCCTTTTCATTTTTATGTTTTAAACTTGTTTAAATCTTGGTCAAACCAAGGATTTGACCAAGATTCAAATGGCCCTAAAAATTCAGAAAAAAAATCAAAAGAATGAAAAACCAAAGCACATAGCATTCTTATGTCATATGTATATTAAGCATTCAAGTTGATAAACAAAGGTCTAGAGACATATATATTCAAACCAGAAAAATCATGTATATATCTACCCCTAAAACTCTAATTAAACTATGTTTTATGAAGTAAATCATGAAGAGAAGTGGTTTTGGGTTTCAAACATGGAAATTTCAAGAACCTCCCAAAAGCTTCAGTTTAGAGTGACTAAGAAGGATCCAGAAGGACCCACAGACTTCCAATACGCATCCTGATGCGTCTTCTCTTGACAAAGAAGATGGCTGGGAGTTTGCGTACCTATTGCACGTGACTTGTGCTCACTGAAGTGTGGGACCTCACGCGTGGGCACCACACGTAAGTGACAGACATGTTGGTGTAAAAACTCGATTGATTATTATACTGCATTAGAACAAAGTTTCCTATGGATTCAAGGGTAGGAAATCCAAGTTAACTCATTTACGTGACATTATTATTTCCATGAAGCAAAGTTAACACATCTATCGATTGGTACATTTTTGAGTGACTAATAAGGATCCATGCTTACTTATTCGTTTTCACGTGTTAAACTTGTCTAAATCTTGGTCAAACCTAGGATTTGACCAAGATTCAAATGGGCAGAAAAATAAAAAACAGAAAAATGAAAAACCAAATCACATAGTCATCTTATGTCATATAGTAAGCATTAAAGTTGATAAACAAGGTCTAGAAATATCAAACCATACAAATCATGTATCTACCCCCTAACCCCTAAACTATGTCTTATAAATTAAGTCAAGCATGAAGAGATGTGGTTTTGGGTTTCAAACATGGAAATATCAAAAACCTCCCAAAAACTTCATTTTAGTGTGACTAAGAAGGATACACGCTTCCCTTTTCATATTCATGTTCTAAGCTTGTTTAAATTGTAACATCCCAAATTTTCAACAATAATAAAGCAAGTGAGAGTTTCAATTACTCAAAATTTACAATAAACAAAAACTTTTTTTATGCATATAGTGCCACATATAGATTCATGCATTTGAGTAATATTTCTTTTGTGCAATTGACATGATGAGTGTTAGCATGTTAATCTATTGCTATATAAACCCTAATCAAGATCACAAAACCCTAAAATAAGGAGAAATAAAGAAAATGGGAAAAAACACATATTCACTCACATACACCATATGCCAAAATGCAAATCCTTCACCAAGGCCATAATTGCTTGCTCCCTTGCTTCTAAAATACTTCAATATGATAAACTAACACAATTGCATCATTGGATCATGAATCAAATCAAGAGAAATCAAGAATTCATCTTACATATGATAATGGTCACTTGAGCCAAAAATATTTTCTTCACCACTTCACACCCCTGTATTTCTCAAATCCTAAACTAAAGTTTGTCAACCAAAGCCATGTCATCCAAGACCATGTCAAGGTGAGTACTTTTCATGTTGACCACCATGGCCAGAGTTGACTAGGTTGACCAGAATTAAATTGCCAAAAGGGGATCAGAGAAGAAAAACAAGATCACCTCAAATTTGAAACTCTGCAATTCTTTTCCAAAATGAGTACCACCACCACCAATACTTCACTCTAATTATATAAAAGAGATCCACCAAAAAGAACTGCAAAATTCAAAGAAAATTCTCTTGCGGCCATTATGTCGAACAGGTTGCAGGCATCATTTCCAATTGGAGTTACATGCTATTGTCCAGCAGATTTGAGCCTAAACCTCTTTTGAAATGTGATCATCAGCTTCCCCTACACCCCCTGCCTCTAGCCCAGTACCTGCATGGTTGATTAAAGTCGAGGAGAAACCCTAAAATATGCAAAACTATACCAAGCCGGCCACCTTTGGCATCTCCACCTCCAGCCCTCGTTTCAACTCTTGCCCTTGTCCTGGAGCATCTACACAGCACAAGGACACCAACGGTACACGCCCCAGCAACGCCAAGGCTTGGCATTGGCCAGACAAGCCGTGCCCAAACCGTGCCAGAACGTGCCAGCCCACGCGGTCACCGCGCTCTGGAGTGCGCCAGGACGCCACGCACTCGATCGCGGCCGTCCTCGCCCTGCATCCCTACTGCCGCATCGAGCATCTACTCCAAGCCCTCTACAAGCTAGACACAAGCCCAGGCCTGCCCCTGCACCGTCGCCGTCGTCCTCGACCAAATGATGCCGCACGCCCCGTGACAGACTTTGCAAACGCTCGAGCTCTCCCGTCGCCCTTTTCTCTGCGCCAATACAAGTTGAGCATCGCCAGGACACTGCCTATCTCTAGCCGTCCTTCACTTGCCCCTTGAAGCGCCAGAAGCGCCGCGCCATGGCCGCTCCTCCACAGCACCTCACGGCCACCATCGGCCGCTATAAATAGCGACGATCGGCTCCTCCTTTCATCACCCAACTTACTCCCCTCTCCTCACTGAGCAATACTCCTCAACCAATTTCACCAATCGTCGCCGGAGACGCTCGGGTGCGAGCTCGAGTCCGCCGGAGCCCGCGAAAGCTCTGCTTCGATTGGAGCCTCCCCGAGCGCCGCCACTGCACCAGGCTGTTCCTCGTCGACAACCACTTCTCCGAGCACCCTGCCAGAGTCCTGCACCGGCCTGGTATGCCCTCCGACCCCCTACTGGCGCTGTGAGCTCGCCGGAATCCCGCCGGGGACGACGACACTCACCAGCCATCGATCACCCCCCAGATCCTACGGCCAGATTTAAACGTACCGTTTCGCTGTGTATTAAGTCACTGACGGGTGGCCCCCACCTTGTCAGCACAGCCCACCCGCACCCGTGGCTTGCTGGGCCGCGCTGTGTTAGTTAAATCGTTTCGGCCCATTTGCTTTTCCCGCCAGGCCCAAAAATTCAAATAGAATTAATCCAATTAGTTCAAATTCAAATACTGATGCTAACTTCAAAATTGAATATCTCGAAATCTACTACACCAAATTTAACCAATTTTATATATTTAGAAAGCCCATGAAATTATCTAAATAATGGCACTGGCCTCATATCCAAATTCGTATTAGAAGTTAAATGACAAAAATAACAAGGCAGGGCCTTTTCTAACTTTAAATAATTATTAAAAATAATCTATAAATGCTTTTAAGTTGTTTCCAATTCTAATAAATCACAAATGATGTCCTCTAATTGATGATGCAGTAATATAGCCATGTTATTTGTATGATCATGGACTAGATCAAATAAAATAGCTATGGAGTCAATTCTAGAACAATTCAACTTGGAATTCAAATTTAATAAATAGTATGAGAGCCACTCTCTCATTTAAATCTTGATCCTAAGTAATATAACCAGGGGAAATGACCTAGGCTAATGAACCCCTGATAATTATTACTTAGAGATTTTAATGCATTTAAAATAGTAGTATGATAACATGTGTAGTATAGCCCTTTTATTAAATTATACTCACATATAATAGATATGAAATGTTGACTTGGGTCAACCTATATTTCATACCTGATTATTATATGAGGAGATTAAATCTTAATATGAAGTAATGAGAAGAAATGAATTTCTCTAAGGATCTACATATCTAAATTTGAGAAATAGGAATAATGAGAGGAAATTATTCTTCTACTAAATAAGAATTCATCCAATAACTCACCATGCCATGTTGGATTGATAATAGGACTAGAGTGTGAACTCTTTGAGTGTTCTTAGTTTAGCATGTGAGTTTGGTTTAGTATTTATACCTCGTATTCGTATATAGACGCTAGTAACGAGGATTATCAAGAGGAGGAGGCCTACTCCCAAGAAGAGGAAGAGAACTTTGATCACTACTCAGCTCAAGGCAAGCTAACCCTTGCTAAATACAATTGCTTAGCTCTACAAGAGCAAAGGCATCATCACCCTTTTACTTTTATGTATTACCTATACCATGTTTTTACTTAATTTTACTTTGGCTTATTTATTTCAAAGTACTTTTTGATTTATGATTCACTTGGTATAGAATAGAACAATACTTGGATTAGATGAACACCACTCAAAGCTAGATAGCACCCCTCATATAGTTGCTATTGCTAATCAATTTAAAATTGACTACACTAGATGGGAACAAGTGATTTTGATATGAATCTTGAAACCTTGGAATAATGGTTCATTCCATGGAATGACTTTAAGGTGATCTTTGACCAAGAGAAGATAGTGATTTTTGATATAAACCTGATATGGTTTTGAATGCGATACCTTTCCAATTATACAAGTACCCCCACAATACCTGATTATGGGTAGGGCTTAACTAGAAACTTGTGTATTTTAGTATGGGTTC
Organism: Lolium perenne; assembly: GCF_019359855.2. Taxonomy (NCBI): domain Eukaryota; kingdom Viridiplantae; phylum Streptophyta; class Magnoliopsida; order Poales; family Poaceae; genus Lolium; species Lolium perenne. The sequence continues at coordinate 80,797,820 of NC_067248.2, read as the reverse complement.
CCTCTAAACAAGCATCATAGGGGTTACGCTGAGGCTGCCTCCGTATGTGAGAAATGATGTGAATATGAGGTGAATGTACGACCCAAGCCCTGTGCAGTTCCCGGGTTAACAGTTGGTTCTCACCGGGAGGCCAAGCTCATGGGGAGAGGTGCCTATACTAGGACATATAAGTGAAAGGTTATGATTGATGATCCACGTACTGAGTTACGATGATTCGGGGTTATCCTCGACGGATGAAATCAATAGTTGTGGCACAAGAGTACAACCTCTGCAGAGTGTTAAACCTATTCGAATAGCCGTGTCCACGGTTACGGACGGTTGGAAAGGCCATACTACTTCCGTTATCAGAATTTATGTTGAAATGGTGATGGTGATAGCTGAATTGATTTGAATCCCAAATGAAGTGTGGGAATGACACTAATGTTCCCACTTGAGTTAGTCTATCAAACAATGAGGATTTTATTAAATGTTTATCAAAAGAAAACTTGGCTTTATGCAAATAAACTTAGAGCTTAGTACCCCTTTAATATACTTAATATGCTTTACCATAGTATTAGTTTGCGAGTACTTTAAAAGTACTCATGGCTTTGCCCTGGCTATTCAAATGCCAGACTATGAAGAGGAGCAACAGTATCAGGATGACGGACAGCAGGACGTCTACGATAACTAGGATCGTCTTCTAACGTCAAGCGTTGCCTGTGGAATATAGAGTCCACTATTACTACGCTTCCGCTACTTATGTGTGATGTTGAACAATCTATTTGTGTAATATTGGATCATGTGATCCCTTGTTGTAAGACCTTATGTGTTGTAATAAATGATGACTCTGAACGACTTACTATTATGTCTCGCAAAAACAATCTTCCTGGGATTGCGATGTACGATATAATAGGGCATCCGGACTTAAACACCCGGGTGTTGACAAGTTGGTATCAGAGCCATTGTTTGACCTTAGGAGACCCTAGTTAGAATGGACGTCCAACAAACTTAGTTTATAATAAAATAGTTATAAAAATACACTCATACCCTTACCTTGAAAATCTTTTTCAAAATAATCCATTTCATCGATTATTACTTAAAATTTTGAACACTTACAATTATTAACTTATTTGTCACTCCCTCTACAGATGGAGCCTATCATCCCGACGGAGCCCTTCATCCAGACCCAAGTGTACGACTTGGCGAACGGTGGGGATCTGATCTTTGAAAGGGATCTGTTTGCTCTCACCGAGTTCCTTGGACGCTCGCCTCCCGTGTTCTACGGAGGCCAGATCTCGGACCAAGCCAACGGCCAGCTCCAGTGGCTCATCATGGCTAACCTTCCTGGAAAGCCGGAGTCACCCATGTTCCGCCAGATCCAGTTCTCTCTCCGCGAGAACACCTGGGTGGATGGACTCGCCCATGCTCTGCAGGAGTCTCTCGCTCGTCTGTGCGGGCAGAACTCGCTGGCCATCGAAGGGGAACGCTTTGCGCACTTCGCAAGGCACTCCTCTGTTGGTCTGCCCCTCAGCCTGCCGTACCACCCCGTGCTGAGGCACCATGTGGATCACCTCGACTACATGCTGTACGAGACTCGGTCTGCGCTGAGTAACTCCCGCTCCGCCGCCAACCACACTCAGCAGCAGCTGAACCAGTACGCGGATACCATCAAGGTCATCGCGAAGGAGCGCAGGACTCTGCGCCAGCTGGTCGCGAAGAGGGACGCCACCATCCACCGCCTCAAGACCAAGATCGCCGTCCTGAAGGAGACCATCTCCACTCAGGTGGAGCAGCTCCAGATCCTGGAAGGAGAAGGCGAGGGGGAAGACATCCAAGGGGATGGCTACTCCTACGTCAGCAACGACAACGACTACGAGCCGGAGGAAGAGGAAGACCAGGACTTCCACCAGCACCTGCCTGCCGGGATGGACACCACCTTCCCGCTCCGCATCGATGGATAGCTTCCATCCCTCCCTGAGCACCGCGTAGTCTGAGATGTATCGGTCCTTTGTATTCGCCCCTTGTATCGTAGATTGTTGAAAGGGTTCTTCAAACCCTCCGGATTGTGAGCTTGTAATAATTGCTACCTTCATGACTATGTCCGTGTGTGTAATATTTTTATAATATGAATCAAGTTTTAAATAAATGTGAGTTTACTCCCCAAAATTAAGCCATAGAAATTTTCCCTCTCATCTTATGATCCATATCTCTGTTCAGATGGCACCTCCCAATCGCAACGCCAACCCGGATGCGCTGACACAGATACTGCAACAGATGTTGGCTGATCGAGAAGTTGATAGAACTGAAAGGCAAGCTAACCTAGCTGTACTTCAACAGTTAGCGCATAACAACCAAGGCCACGGGAACCATGATCACCCGGGCTCCAAGTTGAAGAACTTTCAGAACACCAATCCACCGGTGTTTAGCAAGACGGAGGAACCCCTTGACGCCGATGATTGGCTTCAAACAATGGAGAACAATCTTGAGGTTGCCGGAGTGGAAGATGATGACAAGGTGCTGTTTGCCACCCACTATCTGGCAGGACCTGCACGTGCCTGGTGGACGAGTGCTCGCGCATTGAATGCAGGGCAACTCATGACTTGGGCAGATTTCAAGCTCAAGTTTAGCAAGTACCATGTGCCACCGGGTCTCATCAAGAAGATGCGGGATGAGTTCCGCGAGTTAAAGCAAGGCCGTCTGACCGTGGTAGAATACCGCGACAAGTTCCTCACTCTGTCAAGGTACGCCCCGGATGAGACTGACACCACCGAGAAGAGGAAGGAGAGGTTCCTGAACGGACTGCACGATGAGATGCAGACCGTGTTGGTCAACATCCCCTTTGCTGACCTCGAAGCCCTTGTGGACTCCGCCATCCAGATGGAGGGCAAGTTGAACCAAGCCAATGAAAACCGCAAGCGTCGCATGATGCACCAGAGTGGGCCCAGCAACACCTCCAAGTTTCGCCCCGGCTCAAGCGGAGGATTCACCCCCAGGAACAACAGGCCACCGGCACAGATGTCGCGCCCCGGTTATCAGAACCGGAGTGGAGGAAACCCCAGGACGGGAGGGCACCACCACAACAGCAACAACTTCGTCCACCACAACAACAACTTCAACCGCGCTCCGACAAGAGCCCCTGCCAACCCCAACACCAACACTGCTCCAAGGACTGGGAGCAATGCTATCCCTGTCGCCCCCAAGGACAAGTCCACCATCAACTGCTATGAGTGCGGTGTGGTGGGGCACTACTCCAAAGAGTGTCCCCAGAGACTCGCCAAGATGGCCGCCAACACCACTGGCCCTGCTCAGCAGCAACGCCGTGTCGCCAACAACAAGAAGTTCGCCCCCAACAACCCGAACAACCACAGCGGCCGCCTCTTTCACATGAGTGCGGAAGAAGCTCAGGAAGCCCCAGATGTCGTGCTGGGTATGTTCTCTGTTAACTCAATACCTGCAAGAGTGCTGTTTGATTCTGGAGCATCGCATTCATTTGTTACGGAAGAATTTGCATGCACTAGTAAGATTCAACCCATCAGTTTGAAGCATGTCATGGTAGTGCAAATACCTGGATCAACAACTAAAGCTAGAAAAATTTGCAAAGATGTTCCTATCAGAATTCATGAAATAGACTTTTATGCCAATCTGATTGTTCTGGGAACAAAAGGTTTGGAGGTAGTACTGGGTATGGACTGGATGTCCAAACATCATGGATTGATTGATTGTGCCAAGAAGGCCATCACCATGACTAGTAGCACCGGAGTGTTAGTTGAGCACATCTCAGAAAAGCTGCCCAGAAAATTTACCTGCAACCAGAGTTTAACCAAACCCACCCTGGATCAAATCAGAGTCGTCTGTAGATACTCTGATGTGTTTCCAGATGACCTACCCGGTATGCCCCCGGATCGGGATATCGAGTTTATCATCGAGTTAATCCCCGGAACAGGACCTATAGCCCAGAGAGCTTACAGCATGAACCCGGCAGAATTAGTGGAACTAAAGAAACAACTGGATGATATGTTAGCCAAAGGTTTGATTAGACCAAGTGCATCACCCTGGAGATCACCAGTTTTGTTTGTGGACAAGAAGGATGGTGCTATTCGTTTATGTACGGATTACCGCAAGCTCAATGATGTCACCATCAAGAATAAGTATCCCTTGCCCAAAATAGAAGACCTGTTTGACCAGTTGACCGGTGCCACCGTGTTCTCTAAGATTGATCTTAGGACAGGGTACCATCAGCTGAAGATCCGTGCATCGGACATCCCCAAAACTGCCTTCACCACCAGATATGGATTGTATGAGTACAATGTCATGTCATTTGGATTAACCAACGCCCCCGCTTACTTCATGAATCTCATGAATAAGATCTTCATGAACTTCCTGGATAAGTTCGTCGTTGTCTTCATCGACGACATCCTTATCTACTCCAAAACCGAAGAAGAACATGAGCAACACTTGGAAATGGTCTTAGATACTCTGCGGGAACACCAGCTGTACGCCAAGTTCAGCAAGTGTGAGTTTTGGTTGAAGGAAGTAGGATTCCTGGGACACATCTTGTCCGCAGGAGGAATTGCCGTTGACCCCTCAAAGATAAAGACCGTTGCAGAATGGAAAGCCCCAACCACCCAGACTGAGGTCCGTGCATTTCTCGGATTGGCGGGATATTACCGCCGATTCGTTGAAGGATTCTCAAGCATAGCCAGACCAATGACCCAATTGTTGAAAAAGGACAAGAAGTTCGAATGGACAAACAAGTGTGAAGAAAGCTTCCAACAGCTCAAGAGCAGACTGACTTCAGCCCCAATATTGATCATGCCGGACATCACCAAACCTTTCGATGTGTATTGTGATGCCTCCAAGATTGGTCTTGGATGTGTGTTGATGCAAGAAGGCAAAGTGATCTCGTACCTGTCAAGGCAACTGAAGCAGCATGAACAGAATTATCCGACCCATGACTTAGAGCTAGCAGCCGTAGTGTTAGCCTTGAAAGTATGGCGTCATTACCTCATGGGTAATCGATGCGAGATCTATTCGGATCACAAGAGTTTGAAGTATATCTTCACCCAAAAGGAACTGAACATGAGGCAAAGGAGATGGTTAGAGTTAATCAAAGATTATGATATGGATATCCACTATCACCCAGGCAAGGCCAATGTGGTAGCAGATGCTTTGAGTAGACTACCGTGTCAGTTGAACTCCATGATTGCCGAAGAGCAACCTAGCCTTCACCAAGAGTTTGAACAGTTTAGAATGGAGCTAGTAAGTGAAGGATTTCTCGCCAGCATTGAACTTCAACCCACCCTGATTAGTCAAATCAAGGAAGCCCAGAAGAGCAATGCAAGCATTGACGGGATTAAGAGCCAGATAGCAGCAGGAAAGGCACCGGGATTCACTGTTGATGAAGAAGGAGTGCTATGGTACAACGGACGCTTGTGCGTGCCGTCAGACTCAGAGTTGAAACAAGTGATTCTAAAGGAGGCCCATGACACTTTGTACTCTATTCACCCCGGAGGTACTAAGATGTACCAGGACTTAAAGGAACAGTTCTGGTGGCATGGGATGAAGCGAGAAATCGGGAGTTACATCGCCAAGTGTGACATCTGTCAGAGAGTCAAGGCAGAACACCAACGACCCGCAGGACTGCTACAGCCCCTACAGATTCCCGAATGGAAGTGGGATTCAGTAGGAATGGACTTCATCACCGGATTGCCCAAATCTAGTAAAGGGAATGATTCTATCTGGGTAGTGGTCGACAGAAGCACCAAAGTCGCCCATTTAATCCCCGTCAAGACCACCTACCAAGGACCAAGACTTGCAGAGTTGTATATCTCACGGATAGTCAGCCTGCACGGAACCCCGAAGTCAATAGTATCCGATAGAGGATCCCAATTTACCTCCAGATTTTGGCAGAAGGTACATGAAGGACTCGGAACTAGGCTAAACTTCAGCACAGCCTATCACCCGCAGACGGATGGACAGACTGAACGAGTCAACCAGATACTAGAGGATATGCTGAGAGCATGTGTGTTAGAATATGGATCCAAGTGGGAAGACTGTTTGCCGTACGCAGAATTCTCATACAACAACAGCTATCAAGCCAGTTTGCAGATGGCCCCCTTTGAAGCCCTGTACGGAAGGAAGTGCCGTACCCCTCTGAATTGGTCGGAAGTCGGAGAGAGTCAAGTCTTTGGACCAGATATTCTCCGGGAAGCTGAAGAGAAGGTTCACAAGATCCGTGAGTACCTCAAGACCGCTCAATCAAGACAGAAGAGCTACGCCGACAAGAGACGCCGAGAGATGACCTTCGAGATCGGAGATTTCGTGTATCTCAAAGTGTCCCCCCTTAAAGGAATGCAGAGATTCTAGCTTAAAGGAAAGCTGGCACCCCGATATGTTGGACCCTTCAAAGTCCTGAGCCGCCGAGGAGAAGTGTCCTATCAGCTGGAATTACCGGAAGAAATGTCAACGATACACAATGTGTTTCACATCTCGTTACTCCGGAAATGCTTAGAGGTACCTGAGAAGACGGAGGTTTTCAAGAACATCGACCATCGTACTGTGGATATCAACTCAGATCTAACCTACCGCGAAGTACCTATTCGCATTCTGGAGGAAGCATTCAGAACCACTCGTACCAGGAGTATCAAGTTTCTGAAGATCCAATGGAGTTACCACACCGAAGAAGAGGCCACTTGGGAAAGAGAAGACTTTATGAAGACTGAATACCCCAATCTCTTTAGTACCTAGTTTTCTTCCAGATCTCGGGACGAGATATTTTGTAAGGGGGAAGGGTTTGTAACATCCCAAATTTTCAACAATAATAAAGCAAGTGAGAGTTTCAATTACTCAAAATTTACAATAAACAAAAACTTTTTTTATGCATATAGTGCCACATATAGATTCATGCATTTGAGTAATATTTCTTTTGTGCAATTGACATGATGAGTGTTAGCATGTTAATCTATTGCTATATAAACCCTAATCAAGATCACAAAACCCTAAAATAAGGAGAAATAAAGAAAATGGGAAAAAACACATATTCACTCACATACACCATATGCCAAAATGCAAATCCTTCACCAAGGCCATAATTGCTTGCTCCCTTGCTTCTAAAATACTTCAATATGATAAACTAACACAATTGCATCATTGGATCATGAATCAAATCAAGAGAAATCAAGAATTCATCTTACATATGATAATGGTCACTTGAGCCAAAAATATTTTCTTCACCACTTCACACCCCTGTATTTCTCAAATCCTAAACTAAAGTTTGTCAACCAAAGCCATGTCATCCAAGACCATGTCAAGGTGAGTACTTTTCATGTTGACCACCATGGCCAGAGTTGACTAGGTTGACCAGAATTAAATTGCCAAAAGGGGATCAGAGAAGAAAAACAAGATCACCTCAAATTTGAAACTCTGCAATTCTTTTCCAAAATGAGTACCACCACCACCAATACTTCACTCTAATTATATAAAAGAGATCCACCAAAAAGAACTGCAAAATTCAAAGAAAATTCTCTTGCGGCCATTATGTCGAACAGGTTGCAGGCATCATTTCCAATTGGAGTTACATGCTATTGTCCAGCAGATTTGAGCCTAAACCTCTTTTGAAATGTGATCATCAGCTTCCCCTACACCCCCTGCCTCTAGCCCAGTACCTGCATGGTTGATTAAAGTCGAGGAGAAACCCTAAAATATGCAAAACTATACCAAGCCGGCCACCTTTGGCATCTCCACCTCCAGCCCTCGTTTCAACTCTTGCCCTTGTCCTGGAGCATCTACACAGCACAAGGACACCAACGGTACACGCCCCAGCAACGCCAAGGCTTGGCATTGGCCAGACAAGCCGTGCCCAAACCGTGCCAGAACGTGCCAGCCCACGCGGTCACCGCGCTCTGGAGTGCGCCAGGACGCCACGCACTCGATCGCGGCCGTCCTCGCCCTGCATCCCTACTGCCGCATCGAGCATCTACTCCAAGCCCTCTACAAGCTAGACACAAGCCCAGGCCTGCCCCTGCACCGTCGCCGTCGTCCTCGACCAAATGATGCCGCACGCCCCGTGACAGAATTTGCAAACGCTCGAGCTCTCCCGTCGCCCTTTTCTCTGCGCCAATACAAGTTGAGCATCGCCAGGACACTGCCTATCTCTAGCCGTCCTTCACTTGCCCCTTGAAGCGCCAGAAGCGCCGCGCCATGGCCGCTCCTCCACAGCACCTCACGGCCACCATCGGCCGCTATAAATAGCGACGATCGGCTCCTCCTTTCATCACCCAACTTACTCCCCTCTCCTCACTGAGCAATACTCCTCAACCAATTTCACCAATCGTCGCCGGAGACGCTCGAATTGCGAGCTCGAGTCCGCCGGAGCCCGCGAAAGCTCTGCTTCGATTGGAGCCTCCCCGAGCGCCGCCACTGCACCAGGCTGTTCCTCGTCGACAACCACTTCTCCGAGCACCCTGCCAGAGTCCTGCACCGGCCTGGTATGCCCTCCGACCCCCTACTGGCGCTGTGAGCTCGCCGGAATCCCGCCGGGGACGACGACACTCACCAGCCATCGATCACCCCCCAGATCCTACGGCCAGATTTAAACGTACCGTTTCGCTGTGTATTAAGTCACTGACGGGTGGCCCCCACCTTGTCAGCACAGCCCACCCGCACCCGTGGCTTGCTGGGCCGCGCTGTGTTAGTTAAATCGTTTCGGCCCATTTGCTTTTCCCGCCAGGCCCAAAAATTCAAATAGAATTAATCCAATTAGTTCAAATTCAAATACTGATGCTAACTTCAAAATTGAATATCTCGAAATCTACTACACCAAATTTAACCAATTTTATATATTTAGAAAGCCCATGAAATTATCTAAATAATGGCACTGGCCTCATATCCAAATTCGTATTAGAAGTTAAATGACAAAAATAACAAGGCAGGGCCTTTTCTAACTTTAAATAATTATTAAAAATAATCTATAAATGCTTTTAAGTTGTTTCCAATTCTAATAAATCACAAATGATGTCCTCTAATTGATGATGCAGTAATATAGCCATGTTATTTGTATGATCATGGACTAGATCAAATAAAATAGCTATGGAGTCAATTCTAGAACAATTCAACTTGGAATTCAAATTTAATAAATAGTATGAGAGCCACTCTCTCATTTAAATCTTGATCCTAAGTAATATAACCAGGGGAAATGACCTAGGCTAATGAACCCCTGATAATTATTACTTAGAGATTTTAATGCATTTAAAATAGTAGTATGATAACATGTGTAGTATAGCCCTTTTATTAAATTATACTCACATATAATAGATATGAAATGTTGACTTGGGTCAACCTATATTTCATACCTGATTATTATATGAGGAGATTAAATCTTAATATGAAGTAATGAGAAGAAATGAATTTCTCTAAGGATCTACATATCTAAATTTGAGAAATAGGAATAATGAGAGGAAATTATTCTTCTACTAAATAAGAATTCATCCAATAACTCACCATGCCATGTTGGATTGATAATAGGACTAGAGTGTGAACTCTTTGAGTGTTCTTAGTTTAGCATGTGAGTTTGGTTTAGTATTTATACCTCGTATTCGTATATAGACGCTAGTAACGAGGATTATCAAGAGGAGGAGGCCTACTCCCAAGAAGAGGAAGAGAACTTTGATCACTACTCAGCTCAAGGCAAGCTAACCCTTGCTAAATACAATTGCTTAGCTCTACAAGAGCAAAGGCATCATCACCCTTTTACTTTTATGTATTACCTATACCATGTTTTTACTTAATTTTACTTTGGCTTATTTATTTCAAAGTACTTTTTGATTTATGATTCACTTGGTATAGAATAGAACAATACTTGGATTAGATGAACACCACTCAAAGCTAGATAGCACCCCTCATATAGTTGCTATTGCTAATCAATTTAAAATTGACTACACTAGATGGGAACAAGTGATTTTGATATGAATCTTGAAACCTTGGAATAATGGTTCATTCCATGGAATGACTTTAAGGTGATCTTTGACCAAGAGAAGATAGTGATTTTTGATATAAACCTGATATGGTTTTGAATGCGATACCTTTCCAATTATACAAGTACCCCCACAATACCTGATTATGGGTAGGGCTTAACTAGAAACTTGTGTATTTTAGTATGGGTTCCCTCTAAACAAGCATCATAGGGGTTACGCTGAGGCTGCCTCCGTATGTGAGAAATGATGTGAATATGAGGTGAATGTACGACCCAAGCCTGTGCGATTCCGGGTTAACAGTTGGTTCTCACCGGGAGGCCAAGCTCATGGGGAGAGGTGCCTATACTAGGACATATAAGTGAAAGGTTATGATTGATGATCCACGTACTGAGTTACGATGATTCGGGGTTATCCTCGACGGATGAAATCAATAGTTGTGGCACAAGAGTACAACCTCTGCAGAGTGTTAAACCTATTCGAATAGCCGTGTCCACGGTTACGGACGGTTGGAAAGGCCATACTACTTCCGTTATCAGAATTTATGTTGAAATGGTGATGGTGATAGCTGAATTGATTTGAATCCCAAATGAAGTGTGGGAATGACACTAATGTTCCCACTTGAGTTAGTCTATCAAACAATGAGGATTTTATTAAATGTTTATCAAAAGAAAACTTGGCTTTATGCAAATAAACTTAGAGCTTAGTACCCCTTTAATATACTTAATATGCTTTACCATAGTATTAGTTTGCGAGTACTTTAAAAGTACTCATGGCTTTGCCCTGGCTATTCAAATGCCAGACTATGAAGAGGAGCAACAGTATCAGGATGACGGACAGCAGGACGTCTACGATAACTAGGATCGTCTTCTAACGTCAAGCGTTGCCTGTGGAATATAGAGTCCACTATTACTACGCTTCCGCTACTTATGTGTGATGTTGAACAATCTATTTGTGTAATATTGGATCATGTGATCCCTTGTTGTAAGACCTTATGTGTTGTAATAAATGATGACTCTGAACGACTTACTATTATGTCTCGCAAAAACAATCTTCCTGGGATTGCGATGTACGATATAATAGGGCATCCGGACTTAAACACCCGGGTGTTGACATAAATTATCTTGGTCAAACCTAGGATTTGACACGATTCAAATGGGCATCAATATTGAAAAAAATCAAAAAAAAAAAGAAAAAACAAAGGAAATAGTTTTCTTATGTCTTATAGTAAGCATTAAAGTTGATAAACAAGGTCTAGACATATTCAAACTAGACAAATCATGTATCTATATATACCCCCTAACCCCTAAACTCTGTCTTATGAAGTCAAGCATGTGAAGAGGAAGTTGTTTTGGGTTGCAAACATGGAAGTTTCAAAAACCTCCGAAAAACTTCATTTTAGAGTTTCTAAGAAGGATCCATGGTTAACTTTGCATATTCATATTTTAAACTTGTTTAAATCATTATCAAGCCTAGCATTTGACCAATATACAAATGGGTGGGCACAAAATTCAAAAAAAATCAGAAAAATGAAAACAAATTAAAGCACATAGTCTTCATATGTCATATCGTATGAATTCAAGTTGATAAACGAGGTCTAGGTATATCCAAACCAGACAAATCATGTATCTATACCCCCTGTCGATCTTATGAAGTCTAGCATGAAGAGAGAAGTCGTTTTTGGTTTCAAAAATGGAAATTTCAAGAACATCCCAAAAGCTTCATTTTAGAGTGACTAAGAAGGATACATGCTTCCCTTTTCATTTTTATGTTTAAACTTGTTTAAATCTTGGTCAAACCTAGGATTTGACCAAGATTCAAATATATGGGCATAAAATTCAAAAAAAAACAGAAAAATTTAAAACCAAGGCACATAGTCTTCTTATGTCATATAGTAAACAATCAATTAATTAAGTTGATAAACCAGTTCTAGACATATTCAAACCAGGAAAATCATGTATCTACCCCCTAACGCCCTAGCTAAACTCTGTCTTAATTATATATGAAGTCAAGCATGCATGAAGAGAAGTGGTTTTTGGTTTCAAACGTTTAAGCCAAAAGTTAAGCATGGATCCTCCTTAATTAGTCACTGTAAAATGAAGCTTTTGGGAGGTTTGTGAAATTTCCATGTTTGAAACCTAAAGCACTTCTCTTCATGCTTGACTTCATAAGACAGAGTTTAGGGTTAGGGGGTGTAGATCGATACATGATTTGTCTGGTTTGAATATGTCCAAATCTTATTTATCAACTTTTGAATGCATGCTACTCTCTCAAAGAAAAACTTTTGAATGCTTACTATATATATGACATAAGAAGACTATATGCTTTTAAAATTCAAACATATGGTAAGCATTCTTATGTCATATAGTAAGCATTCAAGTTGATACACAAGCAAGGTTTGGACATATTCAAACCAGACAAATCATGTATCTACCCCCTAACCCCTAATTAAATTGTCTTATGAAGCAGTCTAGCATGAAGAGAAGTGGTTTTGGGTTTCAAACATGGAAATTTCAAAAACCTCCCAAAAACTTCATTTTAGAGTGACTAAGAAGGATATACAAGCTTCCCTTTTCATTTTCATGTTTTAAACTTGTTTAAATCTTGGTCAAACCTCTAGGATTTGACCAAAAGATTCAAAATGGGCATAGAAATTCATAAAAAATCAAAAGAATGAAAAACCAAAGGACATAACATTCTTATGTCATATATATATAGTAATTAAGCATTCAAGTTGATAAACAAGGTCTAGACATATTAAAACAAGAAAATAATGTATATATCTACCCCTAACCCTAAACTCCGTCTTATGAAGTCAAGCATGCATGAAGGGAAGTGGTTTTTGGTTTCAAACATGGAAATTTCGAAAACCCTCCCAAGACCGAGCTACATTTTGGAGTGACTAAGAAGGATATATAGATGCTTAATTTTTCATATTCATGATTTAAACTTGTTTAAACCATGTTCAAACCTAGGATTTGACCAAGATTCAAATGGGCATAAAATTTTAAAAAAATAAAAAAATAAAAAAACAAGGCACATAGTATTCTTATGTCATATAGTAAGCATTCAATTAAGTTGATAAACAAGGTCTAGACATAATCAAACCAGGAAAATCATGCATCTACCCCCTAACCCTAGCTAAACTCTGTCTTATGAAGTCAAGCATGCACGAAGAGAAGTGGTTTTTGGTTTCCAACGTTTAAGCCAAAAGCCCATTTTAAAATATTTCAAACTTATTCAAATTTGGTTCAAATTTGAAAGACATACAAGTTATAGCACACATAGTGCATACATTTTCACACATACTGCACTAGATGCTAACCCTATAGTTTGAGGCCATTTGGGTGACCTAGGTCGAAAAAATTCTTGGATTAGAATCGTGTTGTTCGAACCCCGTAGTTGGATTTTTTTGAACCCTTGATCTGTAGAACTGGCCAAAACCCTAGTTTAACCTATTTAATTACAGATTCGTATATCGATTTTTCAACGAGTACTACCTTTTTATTATTATTATTACTATGCAGCACATGGGTGTTTGCCCGTCGAGTGAAACTCGGAGGAAGAGGGATCACTCGGAAGGAGAGAAGAAGGGAGATAATTATGGTGTCTCCCCTTTTTCGGGTGATGATGTTGACTTTTGTGCAGGGTTTGTCAGTGAGCAGGAGGTGCGAGCGAGCGAGCGAGCGAGTCGAGCGAGGCCGAGAATGAGAGAGATTTGTTTTTTTTTGTGAGAGGGACAACCGAAGGATCTAGAAGGACCCACAGACTTCCAAAACGCATCCTGATGCGTCTTCTCTTGACAAAGAAGATGGCTGGGAGTTTGCGTACCTATTGCACGTGACTTGTGCTCACTGAAGTGTGGGACCTCAAGCGTGGGCACCACACGTAAGTGACGGACCTGTTGGTGTAAAAACTCGGTTGATTATAATAGTGCATTAGAACAAAGTTTCCTATGGATTCAGGGGTAGGAAATCCAAGTTAACTCATTTACATGACATTATTATTTCCATGAAGCAAAGTTAACACATCTATCGATTGGTACATTTTTGAGTGACTAAGAAGGATCCAGGCTTACTTATTCGTTTTCACGTGTTAAACTTGTCTAAATCTTGGTCAAACCTAGGATTTGACCAAGATTCAAATGGGCAGAAAAATAAAATAAAAAACAGAAAAATGAAAAACCAAATCACATAGTCATCTTATGTCATATAGTAAGCATTAAAGTTGATAAACAAGGACTAGAAATATCAAACCATACAAATCATGTATCTACCCCTAACCCCTAAACTATGTCTTATAAATTAAGTCAAGCATGAAGAGATGTGGTTTTGGGTTTCAAACATGGAAATTTCAAAAACCTCCCAAAAACTACATTTTAGAGTGACTAAGAAGGATGCATGCTTCCCTTTTCATATTCATGTTTTAAGCTTGTTTAAATTATCTCAGTCAAACCTAGGATTTGACAAAGATTCAAATGGGCATCGAAAAATCAGGAAAAAGAAAAACCAAAGCAAATAGTTTTCTTATGTCATATAGTAAGCCAATTAATTCAGTTGATAAACAATGTCTAGACATATTCAAACTAGACAAATCATGTATCTATACCCCCTACACCCTGAACTCTGTCTTATGAAGTCAAGCATATGAAGAGAAGTGGTTTTGGGTCGTTTCAAACATGGAAATTTGAAAAACCTCCCAATAACTTCATTTTAGAGTGACAAAGAAGGATACATGCTTCCCTTTTCATATTCAGGTTTTAAGCTTGTTTAAATTATCTCAGTCAAACCTAGGATTTGACAAGATTCAAATGGGCATCAAAATTGAAAAAAATCAGGAAAAAGAAAAACCAAAGCAAATAGTTTTCTTATGTCATATAGTAAGCCAATTAAGTTGATAAACAAGGTCTAGACATATTCAAACTAGACAAATCATGCATGCATCTATACCCCCTAACCCCTAAACTCCGTCTTATGAAGTCAAGCATATGAAGAGAAGTGGTTTTGCTCCCAAAAGCTTCATTTTAGAGTGACTAATAAGAAGGATCCATGCTTACCTTTGCATTTTCATATTTTAATCTTGTTAAATCATTATCAAGCCTAGGATTTGACCAAGATACAAATGGGTGGGCACAAAATTCAAAAAAATCAGAATAATGAAAAACAAAAGCATGTAGTCTTTTTATGTCATATCGTATGCATTCAAGTTAAACGAGGTCTAGGTATATCCAAACCAGACAAATCATGTATCTACCCCATGTTGATCTTATGAAGTCTAGCATGAAGAGAAGTCGTTTTGGGTTTCAAACATGGAAATTTCAAGAACATCCCAAAAGCTTCATTTTAGAGTGACTAAGAAGGATACATGCTTCCCTTTTCATTTTCATGTTTTAAACTTGTTTAAATCTTGGTCAAACCTAGGATTTGACCAAGATTCAAATATATGAGCATAAAATTCAAAAAAAAACCAAAAATGAAAACCAAGGCACGTAGTCGTCTTATGTCATATAGTAAGCAATCAATTAA
Source organism: Lolium perenne (assembly GCF_019359855.2). NCBI lineage: Eukaryota > Viridiplantae > Streptophyta > Magnoliopsida > Poales > Poaceae > Lolium > Lolium perenne. Next base: position 80,782,348 of record NC_067248.2, on the reverse strand, counting down.
GTTGATAAACAAGGTCTAGACATATTCAAACCAGGAAATCATGTATCTACACCCCCTAACGTACCCTAGCTAAACTCGATCTGTCTTATGAAGTCAAGCATGCATGAAGAGAAGTGGTTTTTGGTTTCAAACGTTTAAGCCAAAAGGTAAGCATGGATCCTCCTTATATAGTCACTGTAAAATGAAGCTTTTGGGAGGTTTGTGAAATTTCCATGTTTGAAACCCAAAACCTCTTAAGACAGAGTTTATGGTTAGGTGTGTAGATACATGATTTTTCTTGTTTGAATATGTCTAGACCTTGTTTATCAACTTGAATTTTTTACTATATGATATAAGAAGGCTATATATATGTGCTTTGGTTTTTCAATTTTTGATTTCTTTCGATTTTTTATTCCTATTTAAATCTTGGTCAAATCCTAGGTTTAAACAAGTTTAAAACATGAAAATGAAACGGTAAGCATGAATCCTTCCTTACTCACTCTAAAATGAAGGTACTTGAAAATTTTATGTTTGAAACCCAAAACCCCAGTTCTCTTCATATGTTTGACTTCATAAGACAGAGTTTAGCTAGGGTTAGGGGTAGATATGATACATGATATTTCTGCTTTGAATATGTCTAGACCTTGTTTATCAACTTGAATGCTTACTATATATATGACATAAGAAGGCTATATATATATATGTGTGCTTTGGTTTTTAATTTTTTTTGAATTTTTCTGAATTTTTACTCCCATTTGAATCTTGGTCAAATCCTAGGTTTGACCAAGGTTAAAACAAGTTTAAAACATGACAATGAAAAGGTAAGCATATGGATCATTCTTAGTCTCTCTAAAATGAAGCTTTTGGGAGGTTTTTGAAGTTTCCATGTTTGAAACCCAAAATCACTTCTCTTCATATGCTTGGCTTCATAAGACAAAGATTAGGGTTTAGGGGTAGATATATACATGTTTTGGGAGGTTTTTGAAATTTCCATGTTTGAAACCCAAATCCACTTCTCTTCATCCTTGACGTCTTCATAAGACAAAAGTATAGGGTTATATATATATGCATATGGGTAGATACATGATTTGTCTGGTTTGAATATGTACAAATCTTATTTATCAACTTTTGAATGCATGCTACTCTCTCAAAGAAAAACTTTTGAATGCTTACTATATGACATAAGAAGACTATATGCTTTTAAAATTCAAACATATGGTAAGCATTCTTATGTCATATAGTAAGCATTCAAGTTGATAAACAAGCAAGGTTTGGACATATCCAAACCAGACAAATCATGTATCCGCTCGTCGATCTTATGAAGTCTAGCATGAAGAGAGAAGTCGTTTTTGGTTTCAAAAATGGAAATTTCAAGAACATCCAAAAAGCTTCATTTTAGAGTGACTAAGAAGGATACATGCTTCCCTTTTTATTTTTATGTTTAAACTTGTTTAAATCTTGGTCAAACCTAGGATTTGTCCAAGATTCAAATATATGGGCGTAAAATTCAAAAAAAACAGAAAAATTTAAAACCAAGGCACATAGTCTTCTTATGTCATATAGTAAACAATCAATTTGATAAACCAGGTCTAGACATATTCAAACCAGGAAAATCATGTATCTACCCCCTAACGCCCTAGCTAAACTATGTCTTATGAAGTCAAGCATGCATGAAGAGAAGTGGTTTTGGTTTCAAACATGGAAATTTCGAAAAAACCTCCCAAGAGCTACATTTTGGAGTGACTAAGAAGGATATATAGATGCTTAATTTTTCATATTCATGATTTAAACTTGTTTAAACCATGTTCAAACCTAGGATTTGACCAAGATTCAAATGGGCATACAATTTTAAAAAAATCAAAAAAATAAAAAACAATGCACATAGTATTATTATGTCATATAGTAAGCATTCAATTAAGTTGATAAAGTAGATCTAGACATATTCAAACCAGGAAAATCATGCATCTATCCCCTAACCCTAGCTAAACTCTGTCTTATGAAGTCAAGCATGAATGAAGAGAAGTGGTTTTTGGTTTCAAACGTTTAAGCCAAAAGCCCCTTTTCAAATATTTCAAACTTATTCAAATTTGGTTCAAATATGAAAGACATACAAGTTATAGCACACATAGTGCATACATTTTCACACATACTGCACTAGATGCTAACCCTATAGTTTGAGGCCATTTGGGTGACCTAGGTCGAAAAAATTCTTGGATTAGAATCGTGTTGTTCGAACCCCGTAGTTGGATTTTTTTGAACCCTTGATCTGTAGAACTGGGCAAAACCCTAGTTTAACCTATTTAATTACAGATTCGTATATCGATTTTTCTACGAGTACTACCTTTTTATTATTACTATGCAGCACATGGGTGTTTGCCCGTCGAGTGAAACTCGGAGGAAGAGGGATCACTCGGAAGGAGAGAACAAGGGAGAGAATTATGGTGTCTCCCCTTTTTCGGGTGATGATGTTGACTTTTGTGCAGGGTTTGTCAGTGAGCAGGAGGTGCGAGCGAGCGAGTCGAGCGAGGCCGAGAATGAGAGAGATTTGTTTTTTTTTGTGAGCGGGACGACCGAAGGAACCAGAAGGACCCACAGACTTCCAATACGCATCCTGATGCGTCTTCTCTTGAAAAAGAAAATGGCTGGGAGTTTGCGTACCTATTGCACGTGACTTGTGCTCACTGAAGTGTGGGACCTCAAGCGTGGGCACCACACGTAAGTGACAGACCTGTTGGTGTAAAAACTCGGTTGATTATAATAGTGCATTAGAACAAAGTTTCCTATGGATTCAAGGGTGGGAAATCCAAGTTAACTCATTTACGTGTTAAACTTGTCTATATCTTGGTCAAACCTAGGATTTGACCAAGATTCAAATGGGCAGAAAAATAAAAACAGAAAAATGAAAAACCAAATCACATAGTCTTCTTATGTCATATAGTAAGCATTAAAGTTGATAAACAAGGTCTAGACATATTAAACCAGACAAATCATGTATCTATACCCCTAACCCCTAAACTCTGTCTTATGAAGTCAAGCATGTGAAGAGAAGTGGTTTTGGGTTTCAAACATGGAAATTTCAAAAAACTCCCAAAAACTACATTTTAGAGTGACTAAGAAGGATACATGCTCCTCTTTTCATATTCATGTTTTAAGCTTGTTTAAATTATCTTGGTCAAACCTAGGATTTGACAAGATTCAAATGGGCATCAAAATTGAAAAAAAGTCAGAAAAAAGAAAACCAAAGCAAATAGTTTTCTTATGTCATATAGTAAGCATTAAAGTTGATAAACAAGGTCTAGACATATTCAAACTAGACAAATCATGTATCTATACCCCCTAACCCCTGCCCTCTGTCTTATGAAGTCAAGCATATGAAGAGAAGTGGTTTTGGGTTTCAAACGTGGAAATTTGAAAAACCTCCCAAAAACTTCATTTTAGAGTGACAAAGAAGGATACATGCTTCCCTTTTCATATTCATGTTTTAAGCTTGTTTAAATTATCTCGGTCAAACCTAGGATTTGACAAGATTCAAATAGGCATCAAAATTGAAAAAAATCAGGAAAAAGAAAAACCAAAGCAAATAGTTTTCTTATGTCATATAGTAAGCCAATTAAGTTGATAAACAAGGTCTAGACATATTCAAACTAGACAAATAATGTATCTATACCCCCTAACCCCTAAACTCCGTCTTATGAAGTCAAGCATATGAAGAGAAGTGGTTTTGCTCCCAAAAGCTTCATTTTAGAGTGATTAAGAAGGATCCATGCTTACCTTTGCATTTTCATATTTTAATCTTGTTTAAATCATTATCAGACCTAGGATTTGACCAAGATACAAATGGGTGGGCACAAAATTCAAAAAAACAGAATAATGAAAAACAAAAGCACGTAGTCTTCTTATGTCATATCGTATGCATTCCAGTTAAACGAGGTCTAGGTATATCCAAACCAGAAAAATCATGTATCTACCCCCTGTTGATCTTATGAAGTCTAGCATGAAGAGAAGTCGTTTTGGGTTTCAAACATGGAAATTTCAAGAACATCCCAAAAGCTTCATTTTAGAGTGACTAAGAAGGATACATGCTTCCCTTTTCATTTTCATGTTTTAAACTTGTTTAAATCTTGGTCAAACCTAAGATTTGACCAAGATTCAAATATATGAGCATAAAATTCAAAAAAAAACAAAAAAATTGAAAACCAAGGCACGTAGTCTTCTTATGTCATATAGTAAGCAATCAATTAAGTTGATAAACAAGGTCTAGACATATTCAAACCAGGAAAATCATGTATCTACCCCCTAACCCTAGCTAAACTCTGTGTTATGAAGTCAAGCATGCATGAAGAGAAGTGGTTTTTGGTTTCAAACGTTTAAGCCAAAAGGTAAGCATGGATCCTCCTCAGTCACTGTAAAATGAAGCTTTTGGGAGGTTTGTGAAATTTCCATGTTTGAAACTCAAAACCACTTAAGACAGAGTTTATGGTTAGGTGTAGATACATGATTTTTCTTGTTTGAATATGTCTAGACCTTGTTTATCAACTTGATTTTTTACTATATGATATAAGAAGGCTATATATGTGCTTTGGTTTTTCATTTTTTGATTTCTTTCGAATTTTTTATGCCTATTTAAATCTTGGTCAAATCCTAGGTTTAAACAAGTTTAAAACATGAAAATGAAACGGTAAGCACGAATCCTTCCTTACTCACTCTAAAATGAAGGTACTTGAAAATTTTATGTTTGAAACCCAAAACCCCAGTTCTCTTCATATGTTTGACTTCATAAGACAGAGTTTAGGGTTAGGGGTAGATATGATACATGATATTTCTGCTTTGAATATGTCTAGACCTTGTTTATCAACTTGAATGCTTACTATATGACATAAGAAGGCTATATATGTGTTTTGGTTTTCCATTTTTTGAATTTTTTGAATTTTTACTCCCATTTGAATCTTGGTCAATTCCTAGGTTTGACCAAGGTTAAAACAAGTTTAAAACATGGCAATGAAAAGGTAAGCATGGATCCTTCTTAGTCACTCTAAAATGAAGCTTTTGGGAGGTTTTTGAAATTTCCATGTTTGAAACCCAAAATCACTTCTCTTCATGCTTGACTTCATAAGGCAGAGTTTAGGGTTAGGGGGTAGATACATGATTTGTTTGGTTTGAATATGTCTAGACCTTGTTTATCAACTTGAATGCTTACTATATGACATCAAAAGACTATGTTCTTTGGTTTTTTCCGTTTTTTTTAATTGTTATACCCATTTGAATCTTGGTCAAATCCTAGGTTTGACCAAGATTTAAACAAGTTAAGAAATTGAAAATGAAAAAGGTAAGCCTGGATCCTTCTTAGTCACTGTAGAATGAAGCTTTTGGGAGGTTTGTGAAATTTCCATGTTTGAAACCCAAAACCAGTTCTCTTCATATGTTTGACTTCATAAGACAGAGTTTTTATCAACTCGAGTGCTTACTATATGACATAAGAAGGCTATATATGTGCTTTGGTTTTTCATTTGTTGATTTTTTCCGAATTTTTATGCCCATTTAAATCTTGGTCAAATCCTAGGTTTGACCAAGGTTTAAACAAGTTTAAAACATGAAAAGAAAAGGTAAGAATGGATCCTTCTTAGTCATTCTAAAATGAATTAAGCTTTTGGGATGTTCTCACAAATCGATCTAGTCTACATGACTTTGATAAATTTTAATTAAGAAGCAGCAACTTAACAATAATTACCCAAAATCTAACAGCTGGTTCGACAACAACCTGGACGTTACGCTAAAATGAATCATGCGAAAACAACGAACAAGACTTTTGTAGTATCTTGTACTCGGTACTCGTACTTGCTCCAGATAATCCCCATTGCTTTACTACTACGGTAGTACTACCCCGGCTTGCATTCATTGTTTCTGACTATTCGAGCTTTGGACGTCCATCGTAGTTGTAGTCGTAGTACGATCGCTAGCTCGATTAATGGCGTGCTATAAAATTCTATACTAGCCGACGAGATGTCCATTCCTCGGGTTGCGCGCGAGCCTTCGAAGAGAAGGTAGCCGCTCTGTCCCGTTGATTTACGGTGGACGGACAGGATACTCCGGACCGCTCTCGATTCATTTGCTTCTGCTCCCACGTCCTGACCCTTCGCGGACTGAGATCCAGTGACTTCACTAAGAGAAGTCACCATGCGACTTTACACACGTGAGCCACTCGATCAAGATCCAACGCTCGCGGTTGATCCAAATTTCGAACTTAAACTAAACTAATATTTTAAATGGACTGGAACTTTCCGAGAATACGTCTTAATGTAAAGTTTTTCTGTTTTTTTCGAGCTACAAAATTTTAATTTCAAATTTTAGATCGACCATGTTCGTTGGATCTTAACACGATGGCTCGTATAGGTAAAGTTCATGGTAACTTCGTTGGGTAAAGTCAACGGATCTCGGTCGCAAGGGAGCCCCTCTCGGCCGTTGATTTAGGATGGGCGGACCAGGTTGCTCGAAGCGAGGGCAGGAGACGGTTGTCTGGTTTTAATAGGGGGGAGTACTTCTTCCATCCCCTTCTTGCTTCACTTCCAGTCTCCTTCCACTTCCAGCGATGCCTCCGAAGTCAAGGCCACCATCTCGCTTGAAGAAGCACCATCTAGTGTTGACCAAGGACGCGGAGAGTTCCCGCCGGCGGTCTATCCAGATGCTGGCCGCGAGAAAGGGCCCGCCAGAAAACGAAGGCCCTGCTTCGCGCTCGTCTCGAACGGCGTCGCCGTGCGGTCGAAGATTCCCGGTTGGTTTCCATCGCCATGTTTCTTGATTCTTCTGGCCCGGAGGTCCCAACTCTTTATTCCGTATTAATCCTTTTTATACATATCTCGGTGCCCCACGACGCACCCGACATCTTCTCATGACGACTTCAACCCCTGTCTCCTGCGCTTAGAGGTTACCACTGATTGGACATTTTCGTCTTCCTCTCGTCACTTTGTTTCAGTACTGATGATATTGCCATGCAGGAAGCATCGGCGTGTTTCAGAGATGAGCTTAAAACTCTCGTGGAACTCGCCTCCAACTTTCGTGATGATGTCGATACTTTGAAGGACGAGGTCACGGCCGGGGCAAGCTGCATGATGTGAGGGTTCCATCAAGTGAGGAAACGAACTACGTCATCAAGAAGCTCAAGGGCGAGAATTTGATGCTTAAGATCGAGTGCGGCTTTCTTCGCGAAGAAAACGTCGAGCTATCAAACAGGTGCGTTCAAGCTCTCAACGGGAGCCTCAACACCCAACATGATGCGGTGAAGAAGATGATGGATGACAGCATCTTGAAGAAAAACAATATGGTGGAGGACACGCGCGGGATGGTCGATCCAATCCAGGCACCGCAGAAGGAAGTCGATGCGCTCCGAGTCCAGCCACCTTTGCGTAGGTCGCCGAGGCGCCCTCGCGCAGGTCACTGAGGAGCGCACGTCGCCGAGTAGGCTGGGGGATAAGGAATTCCAACGAGAGAAGCGGAATCACCACCGTCCCGATGGAGGGCCACTCCGCCAAGTAGGCTGGGGAGAGAAACACTGCCTCTCATTGTTCTTTAGCTAGTCCTCCGATCCATATTACTTGATGTTAAAATGGATGTATCTACAACTGAAATATGTCTAGATACATATATTTTAGTATCACAAAGTAAGTATCAACGTTTATATTGCCCAAGTCTTATTATCCATCCCTAAGGTGGGTCGCTTTTGTAACTACTGATTGCAGATTTGACTCTTCTGCAGACCGAAAGATTTTTAGAGTGACTAAGAATGATTCATGCTTAGCTTTCCATTTTCATGTTTTAAACTTGTTTAAATCTTGCTCAAACCTAGGATTTGACCAAGATTCAAATGGGTTTAACAATTAAAAAAATCAGAAAAATGAAAAACCAAAGCACATAGTATTCTTATGTCATATAGTAAGCATTCAAGTTGATAAACAAGGTCTAGACATATTCAAAACACACAAAACATGTATCTACCCCCTAACCCTAAACTTTGTCTTATGAAGTTAAGTATGAGGAGAAGTGATTTTGGGTTTCAAACATGGAAATTTCACAAACCTCCCAAAAGCTTCATTTTAGAGTGACTAAGAAGGATCCATGCTTACCTTTTCATTGCCATTTTTTAAACTTGTTTTAACCTTGGTCAAACCTAGGATTTGACCAAGATTCAAACGGGCGTAAAAATTCAAAAAAAAAATAAAAAAATGAAAAACCAAAGCACATATATAGCCTTCTTATGTCATATAGTAAGCATTCAAGTTGATAAACAAGGTCTAGACATATTCAAACCAGAAATATCATGTATCATATCTACCCCTAACCCTAAACTTTGTCTTATGAAGTCAAACATATGAAGAGAACTGGGGTTTTGTGTTTCAAACATAAAAATTTCAAGTACCTTCATTTTAGAGTGACTGAGAAAGGATTCATGCTTACCTTTTCATTGTCATGTTTTAAACTTGATTAAACCTTGGTCAAACCTAGGATTTGACCAATATTTAAATGGGCATAAAAAATTCGAAAAAATGAAAAAAAGGAAAACCAAAGCACATATATAGCCTTCTTATGTCATAAACATTCAAGTTGATAAACAAGGTCTAGACATATTCAAACAAGAAAAATCATGTATCTACGCCTAACCAAAAACTGTCTTAAGTGGTTTTGGGTTTCAAACATGGAAATTTCAAGAACATCCCAAAAGCTTCATTTTAGATCGACTAAGAAGGATACACACTTCCCATTTCATTTTCATGTTTTAAACTTGTTTAAATCTTGGTCAAACCTAGGATTTGACCAAGATTCAAATAAGTAAAAACATGAAAATGAAAAGGTAAGCATCGATCCTTATTAGTCGCTCTAAAATGAAGCTTTTGGGAGGTTTTTGAAATTTTCATGTTTGAAACCCAAAACCACTTCTCTTCATGCATGCTTGACTTCATAAGACATAGTTTAGGGTTAGGGGTAGATACATGATTTTTCTGGTTTGAACATGTCTAGACCTTGTTTATCAATTTGAATGCTTACTATATGACATAAGAAGGCTATGTGCTTTGGTTTTTCATTCTTACGATTTTTTTCTTAATTTTTATGCCCATTCGAATCTTGGTCAAATCCCAGGTTTGACCAAGATTTAAACAAGTTTAAAACATGACAATGAAAAGGTAATCAATCCTGGATCCTTCATAATTAATAAGTTAGTCTAATTAAAATGAAGCTTTTGGGAGGTTTTTGAAATTTTTGTGTTTGAAACCAAAAACCACTTCTCTTCATGCTTGACTTCATAAGATAGAGTTTAGGGTTAGGGGTAGATACATGATTTGTATTATTTGAATTGTCTTGACCTTATTTATCATCTTTTAAATGCTTACTATATATATGACATAAGAAGACTATGTGCTTTAGTTTTTCAATTTTCTGATTTTTTAATTTTATGCCCATTTGAATCTTGGTCAAATCCTAGGTTTGACAATGATTTAAACAAGTTTAAAATATGAAAATGAAAAGATAAGCATGGATCCTTCTTAGTCACTCTAAAATAAAGCTTTTGGGTGGTTTTTGAAATTTCCATGTTTGAAACCCAAAAGCACTTCTCTTCATGCTTGACTACATAAGACAGAGTTTAGGGTTAGGGGGTAGACACATGATTTTTCTTGTTTGAATATGTCTAGACCTTGTTTATCAACTTTAATGCTTACTATATGACATAAGAAAACTATGTGCTTTGTTTTTTCATTTTTTTATTTTTTTGGAATTTTGATGCACATTTGAATCTTGGTAAAATCCTAGGTTTGACCAAGATTTAAACAAGTATATAACATGAAAATGAAAAGGGAAGCATGTATCCTTCTTAGTCACTCTAAAATGAATTTTTTGGGAGTTTTTTGAAATTTCCATGTTTGAAACCCAAAACCATGCACTTCTCTTCATGCTTGACTTCATAAGATAGAGTTTAGGGGTTTGCGGATAGATACATGATTTGTCTAGTTTGAATAAGTCTAGACCTTGTTTATCAACTTTAATGCTTACTATATGACATAAGAAGACTATGTGCTTTCGTTTTTCATTTTTCTATTTTTTTTATTTTATGCCCATTTGAATCTTGGTCAAATCCTAGATTTAACCAGGATTTAAACAAGTTTAAAACATGAAAATGAAAAGGTAAGCCTTGATCCTTCTTAGTCACACTAAAATGAAGCTTTTGGGATGTTCTTGAAATTTCCATGTTTGAACCCAAAACGACTTCTCTTCATGCTAGACTTCATAAGACAGAGTTTAGGGGTTAGCGGGTAGATACATGACTTGTCTAGTTTGAATAAGACTAGACCTTGTTTATCAACTTTAATGCTTACTATATGACATAAGAAGACTATGTGCTTTGGTTTTTCATTTTTCTGTATTTTTATTTTATGCCCATTTGAATCTTGGTCAAACCTATATTTGACCAGGATTTAAACAAGTTTAAAACATGAAAATGAAAAGGTAAGCCTTGATCCTTCTTAGTCACACTAAAATGAAGCTTTTGGGATGTTCTTGAAATTTCCATGTTTGAAACCCAAAACGACTTCTCTTCATGCTAGACTTCATAAGACAGAGTTTAAGGTTTAGGGTTATAGATACATGATTTGTCTGGTTTAAATATGTATAGACCTTGTTTATCAACTTGAATGCTTACTATATGGCATAAGAAAACTATGTGCTTTGGTTTTTCATTTTTCTGATTTTTTTAAATTTTGATGCCCATCGAATCTTGGTCAAATCCTAGGTTTGACCAAGATTTAAACAAGTTTAAAACATGAAAATGAAAAGGGAAGCATGTATCCTTCTTAGTCACTCTAAAATGAAGTTTTTGGGAGGTTTTTGAAATTTCCATGTTTGAAACCCAAAACCACTTCTCTTCATGCTTGACTTCATAAGACAGAGTTTAGGGGTTAGGGAGTAGATACATGATTTGTATGGTTTGAATATGTGTAGACCTTGTTTATCACCTTTAATGCTAACTATATGACATAAGAAGACTATGTGCTTTGGTTTTTCATTTTTCTGATTTTTTTTTTAATTTTCTGCCCATTTGAATCTTGGTCAAATCCTTGGTTTGACCAATATTTAGACAAGTTTAACACGTGAAAACGAACTGATAATCCCATTTGTTGACTCATTTAACTAGTTAATCCCATTTGTTGACTCTCTGTTGACCAGGCACTTGAGGTAAAAGCGAGTATATTGCACTAGCCGGTATTAGTACTCAAGCTGAAAAACGAGCACACAAAAAATGCTACAAGATAAGACTCGAGAGTATATCTAAATTTCCAGGGTTAGACTCGAGTACGCGTGTTGCGGTGCAGAAGTGGAAGACGTGCAATTGTTGACGGGTACTGACGCGAGTCGCGGTGCAGAAGTCGAAGACGTGCAATTGTGGACGCGTGTCGCGTTGCAGAAGCCCAAGACGTGCAGACGTTAAATGGTGGACGCGTAGGACGCGGGTCGCATTAACCACCCCTCGCCTTTATAGACGCCTCCTCGCACTATCTCTGTCACTCTCACTCGCTCATGCAACGCCGCCTCTCACGTCCCATCATCTTCTCCAAAGCAAAAAACCCTCTCCCTCTCTGCAGGCGAGATGGACATGGAGAATGCGAATCCCATCGTCCATGACGCCGTCGGCTCCAAGCGCGACGCCTCCCTCTTCGACGTCGTCCCCTCAAAGGCCGTCGCCGCCGCCGGTGGCGGTCGTATCCCGCCGGGATGGGACCCCTATGAGCCGGTGCCGTACATCTCGCCTCCGAACCCCTACGACACCTTCATGGACGACCCATGGAACGAGGTAACTATGGTTTGCTCCCTTTTTTCTTCCCCCATTCCTTTTTGAACCCAATTTTTGCTGGTTCCCTAGTAACTATTAGTGCCGATCTGTAGATGGTTGAGTATTGGGTTAATATTTGCGCCGATTTTATTCCATTTTGCTTTGATCCCTTCTTGATTTCGTTTAAGATTTGGAGTTCGGCCGTTCGGTTAATTTATGCAAGTAATAATGGGATCTCAATCAGTTAATTTATGGGATCTCAGTCAGTTATTTTATGCAGGAATCAAAAGATATCAACCGTTTAATTTTGCAAATATTCTGGAATCTGTTCAAAATCAGATCTGGAATCTGTTTCTTTGCCTATGATGAATCGTTGGGCACAAATTTTTACAGAGTGGGTTCAGCGAACCATTGCTGTGTACAAATCTGTTGTGCATGAGCTATGGTTCGCTAACACCATCCCTGTAGACATATAATCGTGTCCACTCTAACTGAGGCTGGCTCTGTTTTTCCTTACTTTGTTATCATGCACGTTAGTCATCGTTGCATCTCATTCACTAATAGTTCCCGTTTGATATGGATCAGCTGTTCGGCAGCGACGTCGCTGACAGCATTTACGAGCACCATGACGTCAAGACTCGCCAGTCTTTGCGGAGGCTGCAGGTCGGCCAGTACGTCTCCTACTTCGCCAAGGGTGTCTACAGGTGCCCCATCTGCACTAGGAGGCTCGGCCGCACTGACTTCAACTGCCTCCTCACGCATGCCGAGAACATCGGCAACACCAACCCCAAGGTCGGCGCGTCGGTGAACCCCCACTCCTTCCGCGCCAAGCACATGGCGCTCGGCATGCACCTCCGCAGCATCCAGCGGGTGGAGATCTCCGCCGGGCGCATGCCTCCGCTCAAGCCCAAGGCTCCCAAGGGGAGCAACAAGTGGAGGCAGATGGGGTAGGCGGAGTCCCGGACGTGTGCTGCTGCTGCAAAGCAGCTTCTATTTTGTTGTTAGCTAGGGATCCCTTGTTGTTATGTTGTTAGTATGATGGTGTTGTGAAGAACCTCGAACCTCGTTGGCTGCCGTGTATGCAGATTATTATCTATGGAGGGATCCCTATTATCTATCCCTATTCTACTGGAGTATATTTTGTTGGCCCTACTTTGTTTTCTCGATTTACTATTACTGCGAATTTGTCGTACGGAGTACATTACCCTGGAGATTTGCTTCTAGATTTAACTACATACATATGGACCAGAGGGAGTACTAGATTTGCTGCCATATTGGGCAAACAACGAGGGCCAAAAGGCACAAATAATTGAAGAAAGACAGAAATGCAAGCTTCTCTAGATTTGATACTAATTTGGTTAATAAAGACAAAGAGACAGAGGGGGAAAAGGTGCTCTTAAAAATGCCAATTCGCGCCGAGAGAGACAGAACCTAGCTCCTGCTCACGTACAACCAAACGCGGTCTCGTCCTGTCCCACGCGGTCCCTTTCTACTAGCCCCACACGTCAGCACGGAACGGTCAACTAAACTGGAATCCTCCCGTATGAGCTCCTTCTGCGGGTTACAAATAAGGGCTTGGCGAAAACTGAGGAAAAACATAAGGCAATCTTATTGACTAATATAGCTGTTTAATTAATAAAAGGATTAGCTACAACGTGCTCAGTTTGCCCATTTATTAAGGTATAAGACTGGCAGGAGAGAAAGTAATCGCTAGTTTCCTCATTTTGCCCGTGCATGCTCGCACGATTAAAGCTCCTTCCGCACGCGCTGGACTCCTCGTTTCCTTAAACCTCCTCGTTTCTCGAGATAGACCAACAGTTTTTCAGGATCTTGGGGTTTTTTTTTTTGACAATCAATACCACATATATTCATAGCAAAAATAGTACATGGTAGAGGGCTACATGACGACTAGATATATCACCAAAAAAGGTGATGCATGTCTCCTTCACCAAAACAGCTGAAACAAGTACACGAACGCAAGTACACCACCATAATAATACTACTACATTAACACAAGTACGAGTAATAAAGTAAGAGTACTACTCCCTCTAATCTAATTTAAACCAAAATAAATCTTAAACTTCATCCTAAATTTGAACTAGTGCCTCGTCCTCGTTCTTCGCTCATTTTCTGATCCAAGACGGCGCAGAGTGCCAGAGTGCATGGCACGGAACTCTTCATCGGTGCATGATTTTTTTCGCAATGTTTTAAATTTGAATTTAGGCCGCATGTCACACGGTGACATGCAAAAGGTGCATGTCACCTAGTGGTGCTAGGCAACTACCCTCATTTACGGCGGCGTAGGCGACTGGACGCCGCGTGGCCAGCCGCTGCCTCGTGGCCGCCTCGGTTTCCACGCGGGAGACCATTAAACGCCGACGACCAACCTTCCCGCGTCACGGTTAGCGACTATGACTATAAGGGCAAAACGCTAAACTCTCTCGTTCCATTCACTTTCTTCCTCTCTCCACCTAACAAACATTTGTTCGTCGCTCTCTCCTCCAGCAATGTCTTCAAAATTCAGGTCGTCGGCGGTCAAGTACGCGGAGAAAAAACGCCGGCTCGAAATTTCGAGAGACGCTTCCAGAAACCAAGTGGGCTCGCCGTCGCCGCCGCCGCCGCCGAAACGCGTCCGTGCTGTGCTCACCGGGTTAGTTTCCTTCGCCATGTACTTTCGTTTCTTTCGTCGCTCTCTCCTCCAGCAATTAATGTGTTCAAACTTCAGGTCGCCGGCGGTCAAGTACGCGGATAAAAAACGCCGGCTCGAAATTTCGAGAGACGGTTCCAGAAACCAAGTGGGCTCGCCGTCGCCGCCGCCGCCGCCGCCGCCGAAACGCGTCCGTGCTGTGCTCACCGGGTTAGTTTCCTTCGCCATGTACTTTCGTCTCTTCTTGCCCGGGCTCAAGCTCTTTAAGAGTCTCTATGGTTATACATCTTAAAGGGTTGGAAGTTCCAACGACGCCCCTACTGCACCAACTTCCACGACCAAGGAATCATCGTCGTCCGATGATTTCAACCCGGCCCTACCCCGGCGAAATGAGGTAGCACCAAGCACTGTGTAGTTATCTTCTTCTTCTTCTTCTTCCTTTGCGCTTACTTGCTACCGATGATTTCGCCCTAAAGGAAGCGGCGCCGACTATCGACACCACTGTCGCCATCTTGATGGAAAAAAACGAGGAGCTCAGCTTAGAGTGTGATCGCCTCCGAGACGATTTGGCTGCCAAGAAGAAGAATTCGAAAACTCTTGTGGAGCTCATTTGCAGCCTTCGAAATGAGCGCGATATGTTGAAGAACGAGCTGATTAAGCAGAAAGCATCAGCGGAGAAAGCCAGCAGCATACTCAAGACTGTGTGCCTCGACAGAGACAAGTCTGATATAGAGTACAAAATCCTTCTTCAGGATAAAGTACAGCTCCAAAAGTTGAACCTTGAATATGCTGACATCGCCATCCTTGCCCTTCTCGAGAGGCAGAAGGCACAAGATAAGTTGATGCACCTGATGTTGGAGAGCTGCAGTGAAAGAGAAGAGACATTGAAAGAAGTGAGCAGTTTGGTGGGATACATGAGTGACGTCGGGCGAACTTCGCAGAATCCGCCCTGGCTGAGCTCAAATTCCAGCGGAACCAGCTTTCAGCAATGCATGTTAGGCGCACCTACAACTTCTACTCATTGATTAGAGGTCGCACGACATGGCATTTTCCCTCGAAATAGTAGTACTGTACTAATAGTTGTACTACTTAATATGTACCTTTTTGTAAAATAATTTCTTACATGTATTAGAAACTACCTCTCGTTTCTGGAAGCACCCGGGACATTGTCATCCGGCCCTCTTACGGACAAACCCCCTCGGGAAGGGCGGTATATTTTGCACATTTCGCTACTAGTACTTCTAATTCCACCGCTTATTTTTCTAATCCGTTAAATCGTTAATTGGATGACCAACTGATGGAAGCTGCGATAGATTAGACCAACAAGTGGTGAATTGTGCAAAAGATATGTCCGTGTTTTATGCAAAAGAGTGATATGGGGATCTGGTGGAATCTTGAATTTCCTCTTCAGTGGTAGGCATGCTTCACTTATAGCTGGAGTACATTGCGGACCTGGTGCATTTCGTCAGTACCGATCAGCTATTTTTGCTTATCCGGGAAGAAAAGGTAGTACTAGCCTTTTACGTGAGATGTCTTTTCAGTGCTACGGAGTTGTCTGTTCCTTTGCTTGCTTTGTCTGTCGGTGACTTTGCCAAGCTGACTTTGCCATGACTTTGGGTGACTGATATGTGGACCACAGTTGTAAGTGACTCAAAGTCACTGACTTTGGGGACTCGTGAATGCTTCGTATATTTCTGACGGTTTCTGAATTATGTACTCCGTACAACTTTTGTAATATTGGTCAAACTAGTTTTGACCAGGGTTTGTGTAGGGTGTTTTTTTTTGGTTGGTCCAAATGGTGTTGTGTGGTCCAAATGTGACGTATCATCACACCACCATGTGCCCCCCTCCCCCCACCCCACCCCTAGGTTTTGGTAATGCCATTCTGATACATGCTTCTTAGAAGGAGTACATTTTTTCCGTTAGGGCATGACAATTTTGAAAAATTCAAAAAAAAATGGGAAGACAGAATGGTAACATCATTTTCCATGTGATGATGCACCCCTGTGCCAAATTTTGGTTCATTTTAAGAATGTAAGGTGACAAATTACTCGAGGAAGCTAGTTGGAGTAGACGGGCATGATCGGATTGGCATAGGCGATTTATTTTTTGAAGGATGTTATTTTTCATAGACAATATCTGACACAAAAAATAAAATGTTAAGGTATCATATTATTCTGAATGATTTTGAATTACTTATGACGTTTGGAAGTATTGGTATACATGAGTCCCACATGAAGTTAAATGGTCCAAAAAAAAAGTTTCGTACACGTCTCCCAGAAAGTGGAAAGTCGAGTACATGCATGACTTCACGCGTCCACTACTGGATACAGGGAGTCGGAGGCTATAACATAATCGGTCTCATCATCTCTCGCGAGCTCGTCCTCTCCACTCCCCCAACTTGCCTCCCCCACACTGTGAAAACCCCCATCCACTCACCGCACCTCTGAGGCATCGACTTTCCCGTTTCCAACCACAACAGCATGAAGATAGGTATTGCATACGAGGCGGAGCAATAGGCGACCGCCCACGCAGAGGATGCCTCTACGGTAGTGGCCGTCGTGGTGGGTGAGGCTTCACCGGGCACCCAAGCCGCTCGTCTCATCTGCTTGTCGGATTCTTCGACCTCGGTCGAAATGGGCATCCTGGCCGTCACGACGGGTGAGGCTTCACCGGGCACCCATGCCGCTCGTCTCCTCTGCTTGTCTGGTTCTTCGACCTCGGTCGAAACGGGCGTCCTGGCCGTCGAGCAGAAGGTGGATACCAACGTTGTTTATCCCGCCGAAGATGTGCACGGCGTTGCAGGCCACCACGGCGAGGTCTTCCTAGGCCCGATGCTGGACGCGAACCTCGACCCCTTCGACGATTTCGGCCCAAACGTTCAGTTCCAGGAGGATGTTGAGGGTGATGACGAGGAGGTACTTCTCTTTTACCGAAACTGTCCCAACCCTCTTTGTGTCATATTGCTGTTCACATGGTTTGCACGAGCCTGGTTCTTGATTGATTTGATATCCTACCTTGTTCTTGTAGATGTAATTGATTCTACGATTCGTAAGATCAGATTCTAGTTTAATTTCGACTAATCTGCCATGTAGTCATATAATCAATTTATGTGTTCATACTTAGTGGACTTGCAATTGTTGTGGCTAATGTTCATGGTTGTTCATAGGGTTTCTCATGATTTATTACGATTTCTTCTGCCATTTACTTGTTCTACACATTTAATTTTAGGGTTTCTAAGGTTTGATTATGTTAGTGGAGTATTTATTCGATCTGTCATAAAAACCTGATTATGTAGTACTTAATAATTCATAGGAGTATTCTGATGACATGGACAACAACAAGGTGCGCAGGGACCGGAAAAAGCCGCTATGTTCTCAAGCGGTCGAAGGGTGGTGAAATTCGTTTCGCATGCGCGCGGGGAGATATTTTGCCCATTATGTGGCAAATTTCTCTAGAAGGACATCCACACGATCCAACATGCGATGGGTGTAGGCCTAAGTACATAGGGGGAAACACCGCCACTGCAACCAAGGCCAAGTACGCATCATATGGCCTCTTCCTCCAGAATTACGTCTTGCCTAGCTTGCTCCACGTCAACGCCCCTGCTGCTGGCCCTCATGCTCCTGGTCATGTTTAAAGTTCATATGTGTAATCTTAATCCCTTTGGAAGTTCAGCATTAAACTCTACTAGTACAACCGTGGTGGTCTTGTGATGTAGTACTCTTTTGATGCATTTGTGATGTAGTAGTACTTTTTTTTGAAATGATATAGTACTATCTAAGAAAAGTACTCCCTCCGATTCACATTCATTTCACATCAAGAAATATGGATCAGAGCGAGGGAGTAAATTAAACATGGCATCTCGTGCATGAAGCTTGACATATCGATCAGGTTGGCTAGAATAGCAATACAATGTTGCTCATTAGGCAAATGCATGCCATGTACGATAGTATACATCCAGTAAAGAAGTCTATACTGACATAAAAAAAACTACTTTGGGGATGAGAGTCAATTGGGGCATCTACAATATAGAAAATCTTGCTCGTAGATGATTTTGGCTAAGAGGGTTTTACTCACATTACACGTGCCACTTTCCTTGTCTGCAAAACAAGTTCCAATAAAGGGAGAGGAAAGAAGAGGGTATTGTGGGCGAGATTGAACACCTTTTTTATGTGTTAATCTGAGGCCTCGTTTAGATGAGGATTTCGACTTATGCCTAACAGCTCAACACATCCACAAATAACTCTGCTTGCGCACACCACCGTTCATTAAAAATAACAATATTAGCTCGCAAGATTAAGAACAAAGTGAATTTAAGTAACTTGGTAAGCTTTTCAAGCAATATATTCAGAGAAAGAGCACACATGTTCGGCTCAAAATAATCATAAGAGAAGAACAATAAATCTAAGACACCACATGGATTCATACCTTGAGTCGACGCTGGCTCGTAGAAGGGCGGACGCGCCTCGAGGATGCCGGGGACGTCTCCACCTCGGTCTCACATGTGACTGCTTATCGGCGGGTGGTGCGCCGCGCCATGTAGAAGATCTATCAAGAGATGAGAGCCCGATGACGCTACCGACGCCTCAACCTTGATAGCACCGACTTGTTGCTCCGCACCGAGATGCGCCACGTGCAAGATTTAGCGGATGCACTAATTTTAGAGATATGTCATGATCATTGTAACAAATTTCAACGTGATGATGATTTGATCTTGTACTCGGCCTTGAACATAAGAACTAGTACAATCTCACCTTTTTTTTATCATTATCCTTTGCGAGATTTAGCGGTTGCGCCAAATTCAGAGAAATATCATGATCATGGTAACACAATTTTCAATATAATGATGATTTGATGTTGCACTCGACCTTGAACATAAGTACTAGTACGGTCTCACAAATTTGTATCATTATACTTTGCAAGTTTTAGTGGATGCGCCCATTTTCAGAGGTAGATCATGATCATGGTAAGTTGGTAACAAATTTTCAACGTGATGATGATTTGATTTTGCACTCGGCCTTGAACAGAGGTACTAGTACGGTCTCACAATTTTTTATCATTATACTTGGACGGTGGCCAAATTCAAAATCTCATAGCGGCAAAACTTCCCGCCCACAAAATACAAAAATTTCACACGCTTCCAAATTCCCATTCTACCCCTGTGGAGATGGCAGCAAAGTCGGTTGGTGGGGGGGTCTGCCCGTCATTTTTTGGATCACCACCTCCCTAGCCCGGAAACCCTCCCAAAAAAAATTCATTTCCCTCAGACCACCCACCGGAACTTCCCAAGTCCCTCTCTCCCACCTCCACGACCACCGCACCGGAACATCCCCGCCGGACTTCCCTGGCCTACCCGAGGCCTCGCGATCCTCGTCATCCGGCTGCCTGCCGGAGCCGCTTCATCGACGCCGTCATCAACCGGACCGGATCATCCCCGCCGAACCTCGAAACCATATGCTCATCCAGCAGTCTACCGCAGTCGCTTCAGCTGCGGTATCGTCCACCCCGCCGGAGCCGCTTCGCCGGATCCGTCGTCCACCGCATCGGATCTTGCTCACCGACACCGCTGTGCATGAACCGGATCTGCTTCACCGGCGCCGTGCATGATCTAAACTCTTCTACTGTCGCTTTTCTATTGCTTGCCTGCAAGTTCTTGTTTAATCTTGGGGGAACCTGTTTGTGCTAACGACGCGCCGTTACGTTTTTGCAGATGAGATGAGTAACCATGAAGTGTAATGGCCGTCTCTCCAACCCCAAGTAGCACATGTAGCGTACTTCATCACCGGATCTATCAACCCCAGGAAGATCTGCTGTGACTCCCACAGAGTGCTTCTCCTAATGTAAGTCCCTTGTTTTAGCGCCATGTTACGGGTTCGGCTTTTCTTGTTTGTCTGAAGCTCTTTTAGTTCATTCCTAGCTATGACCGTAACACGTTGCTATTTTCTACTTCATTGCTAACTTTAAGCGATTGAACATTTTGGTTTGCATTCCCTGCTCTGTAGATGTAGCCATCATAACTTCTATCTTGCTCAGTCGTTGTTACAAAAATTATAGGTATTATAGTAACATCCTGCTATTATTTAGTTCATGGCCAATTTTAAGTAATTGCACATGTTGGTTCGCATTCAAATCTATATAGCTTTTGGCATCGTAACTTCTATATTTGGTTTACATTCCCTGCTCTGTAGATCTAGCCATCATAACTTTATCTTGCTCAGTCGTTGTTATAAAAATTATGGCCTGCTACTATGTTGTTTGTGCCAATTTTTTACTCCATGAACATGTTGGCTTGCATTCCCTGTACTACAGGTGATGCCATTGTTTTGTATCTAGTTCATTGTAAGCTAACAAAGTAAGGACTTAGTTTGGCATGCTATCACTCTGCTATCTAGCCTGTAGTACAAATAAACTTGTCATACTACTAGATAATAATTTTGCGTGCCATCTTGTTTTTCAAAAGCTGCATTATTGACTTGTTTCTCTGACTTGGCATGACGCTCACATATGGAAAGCTGAACATATTGGTTTGCATTCCCTCTTATACAAGTTCACAGGTGATCCCACTATATTCTGTATCTGGTCCATCCTAAGCTCCAGCATTAACTATCCTCTATGTGTTGCTCATTACAAGTTTATATCCCGAAACATCTTGATTTGCATCCCCTTCACTATAAGTTCAGGAGTATTATTTAGTTCACGGCCAAAATGAAGTAATTGCACTTGGCACATGTTGGTTCACATTCCCTCCTCTTTAGCTTTTGCCATCGTAACTTCTATTTTTGGTTTACATTCCCTGCTCTGTAGATGTAGCCATCATAACTTCATCTTGCTCAGTCGTTGTTACAAAATTTATAGCCTGCTACTATGTTGTTCATGCCAATTTTGTACTCCCTGAACATGTTGGTTTGCATGGGACTCGACAGTAGTAAGTCTGCTGTTTCATTCTAACATGTGATACGTCTCCAACGTATCGATAATTTCTTATGTTCCATGCTACTTTATTGATGATACCTACATGTTTTATGCACATTATATGTCATATTTATGCATTTTCTGGAACTAACCTATTAACAAGATGCCGAAGAGCCGATTCTGTTTTTACTGCTGTTTTTGGTTTCAGAAATCCTAGTAAAGAAATATTCTCGGAATTGGACGAAACTTTCGCCCAGGGTCCTATTTTTGCACAAAGCTTCCAGAAGACCGAAGACCTAACGAAGTGGGGCCACGAGGCAGCCAGGGGGGTGGCCGGCGCGGCCAGGCCCTTGGCCGCGCGGCCCTATCCCCTGGGCCCCTCGTGTGGCCCCCCGCGTTGACCCTCCGCCTACTTAAAGCTTCCGTCGCGAAACCCCCAGTACCGAGAGCCACGATACGGAAAACCTTACAGAGACGCCGCCGCCGCGAATCCCATCTCGGGGGATTCTGGAGATCGCCTCCGGCACCCTGCCGGAGAGGGGATTCATCTCCCGGAGGACTCTACACCGCCATGGTCGCCTCCGGAGTGATGAGTGAGTAGTCCACCCCTGGACCATGGGTCCATAGCAGTAGCTAGATGGTCGTCTTCTCCTTGTTGTGCTTCATTGTTGGATCTTGTGAGCTGCCTAACATGATCAAGATCATCTATCTGTAATTCTATATGTTGTGTTTGTCGGGATCCGATGGATAGAGAGTACTATGATTATGGTGATTATCAATCTATTGTTTATGTGTTGTTTATGATCTTGCATGCTCTCCGTTATTAGTAGAGGCTCTGGCCAAGTTTTTACTCTTAACTCCAAGAGGGAGTATTTATGCTCGATAGTGGGTTCATGCCTCCATTGAATCTGGGACAGTGATAGAAAGTTCTAAGGTTGTGGATGTGCTGTTGCCACTAGGGATAAAACATTGATGCTATGTCTAAGGATGTAGTTGTTGATTACATTACGCACCATACTTAATGCAATTGTCTGTTGCTTTGCAACTTAATACTGGAGGGGGTTCGGATGATAACCTGAAGGTGGACTTTTTAGGCATAGATGCAGTTGGATGGCGGTCTATGTACTTTGTCGTAATGCCCAATTAAATCTCACTATATTTATCATATCATGTATATGCATTGTTATGCCTTTCTCTATTTGTCAATTGCCCGACTGTAATTTGTTTACCCAACATGCTTTATCTTATGGGAGAGACACCTCTAGTGAACTGTGGACCCCGGTCCTATTCTTTACATAGCATACAATCTACTTGTTTTACTGTTTTCTTTGCAAACATCTTCCACTCGATACGTTTAATCCTTTGTTACAGCAAGCCGGTGAGATTGACAACCTCACTGTTTCGTTGGGACAAAGTACTTTGGTTGTGTTGTGCAGGTTCCGCGTTGGCGCCGGAATCCCTGGTGTTGCGCCGCATCACATTTCGCGACCATCAACCTTCAACGTGCTTCTTGGCTCCTCCTGGTTCGATTAAACCTTGGTTTCTTTCTGAGGGAAAACTTGCTACTGTGCGCATCATACCTTCCTCTTGGGGTTCCCAACGAACGTGTGAGTTACACGCCATCAAGCTCTTTTTCTGGCGCCGTTGCCGGGGAGATCAAGACACGCTGCAAGGGGAGTCTCCACTTCTCAATCTCTTTACTTTGTTTTTGTCTTGCTTTATTTTATTTACTACTTTGTTTGCTGCACTAAATCAAAATACAAAAAAATTAGTTGCTAGTTTTACTTTATTTACTGTCTTGCTCTCTATATCGAAAACACAAAAAAATTAGTTACTTGCATTTATTTTATCTAGTTTGTTTTATTTACCGTTGCTAAAATGGCCAACCCTGAAAATACTAAATTGTGTGACTTCACAAATGCAAATAATAATGATTTCCTATGCACACCTATTGCTCCACCTGCTACTACAGCAGAATTCTTTGAAATTAAACCTGCTTTACTAAATCTGGTCATGAGAGAACAATTTTCTGGTGCTAGTTCTGATGATGCTGCTGCCCATCTCAATAATTTTGTTGAACTTTGTGAAATGCAAAAGTATAAAGATGTAGATGGTGATATTATTAAATTGAAAGTGTTTCCTTTCTCATTAAGAGGAAGAGCTAAAGATTGGTTGCTATCTTTGCCTAAGAATAGTATTGATTCATGGACTAAATGCAAGGATGCTTTTATTGGTAGATATTATCCTCCCGCTAAAATTATATCTTTGAGAAGTAGCATAATGAATTTTAAGCAATTAGATACTGAACATGTTGCTCAAGCATGGGAGAGAATGAAAACTTTGGTAAAGAATTGCCCAACCCATGGACTGACTACTTGGATGATCATCCAAACCTTCTATGCAGGACTAAATTTTTCTTCGCGGAATTTATTGGATTCAGCTGCTGGAGGTACCTTTATGTCCATCACTTTGGGGGCGGCTACAAAACTTCTTGATGATATGATGATAAATTACTCTGAATGGCACACGGAAAGAGCTCCACAAGGTAAGAAGGTAAATTCTGTTGAAGAAACCTCTTCCTTGAGTGATAAGATTGATGCGATTATGTCTATGCTTGTGAATGGTAGATCTAATGTTGATCCAAATAATGTTCCTTTAGCTTCATTGGTTGCTCAAGAAAATGTTGATGTGAATTTCATTAAAAATAATAATTTCAACAACAATGCTTATAGGAACAACTCTGGTAATAACTATAGGCCATATCCCTCTGCTAATGGTAATGGTTATGGTAATTCTTATGGGAATTCTTACAACAATAATAGGAGTGTACCCCCTGGTCTTGAAACCATGCTTAAAGAATTTATTAGTACACAAACTGCTTTTAACAAATCTGTTGAGGAAAAGCTTGATAAAATTGATATTATTGCTTCTAGAGTTGATAGGCTTGCCTCTGATGTTAATCTTTTAAAATTGAAAGTTATGCCTAATAATGATATTGATAATAAGATTACTACTACAGCAAATGCCATCCAAGTTAGAATTAATGAGAATATAAGATTAATGGCTGAACTACGTGCTAGGTGGGATAGAGAAGAAAATGAAAAACTAGCTAAAGAGAATAATGTAGCTAAAGTTTGGACTATTACCACCACTAGTAATGCTAATTCTTCACATGTTGCTGCACCTCCTACTATCAATGGTAAAATAATTGGTGTTGGCAATGTTTCTACTCCTAGTGCAAAGCGTACAAAACTGCCTGAAATTGCTAAAGCTACTTTGAAACTCGCTTGTGATAAAACTGCTGAAATTTTTTCCAACCTTGGGAACAATGATCCCATTGCTGTAGCTCATAATGATTTAGATTTTGATGATTGCCACATCTCTGAATTTATAAAGTTCTTACAAAAACTTGCTAAAAGTCCTAATGCTAGTGCTATAAATTTAGCCTTTACAAAACATATTACAAATGCTCTCATAAAAGCTAGAGAAGAGAAACTAAAACTTGAAACTTCTATTCCTAGAAAGTTAGAGGATGGTTGGGAGCCCATCATTAAAATTAAATTCAATGACTTTGAATGTAATGCTTTATGTGATCTTGGTGCAAGTATTTCTGTTATGCCTAAAAAGATTTATGATATGCTTGACTTGCCACCATTGAAGAATTGTTATTTGGATGTTAATCTTGCTGATAATGTTAAAAAGAAACCTTTGGGGAGGATTGATAATGTGCATATTACGGTTAACAATAACCTTGTCCCCGTTGATTTTGTTGTCTTGGATATCGAATGCAATGCATCTTGTCCAATTGTGCTGGGAAGACCTTTTCTTCGAACTGTTGGTGCTGTTATTGATATGAGGGAAGGTAATATTAAATATCAATTTCCTCTCAAGAAAAGTATGGAACACTTCCCTAGAAAGAGAATGAAGTTGCCTTTTGATTCTATTATTAGAACAAGCTATGATGTTGATGCTTCTACTCTCGATGTTACTTGATTTGCACTTTCTGCGCCTAGCTGAAAGGCGTTAAAGAAAAGCGCTTATGGGAGACAACCCATGTTTTTACCTACAGCAATTTTTTTGTTTTGTTGAGTCTTGGAAGTTGTTTACTACTGTAGCAACCTCTCCTTATCATGTTTTTGTGCCAAGTAAAGTTTCTATGTCAAAGTTGATGTTATATTTGGGATCGCTGCGCAGAAACAGCATTGCTGTCTGTCACGAATCTGGGCACAATTCTCTGTAGAAAATTCGAAAAAATCTGCCAATTTACGAGCGTGATCCTCAGATATGTACGCAACTTTCATTAGTTTTGAGTTTTTCCATTTGAGCAAGTCTGGTGCCATTTCTAAATTCGTCTTTACGGACTGTTCTGTTTTTGACAGATTCTGCCTTTTATTTCGCATTGCCTTTTTTGCTATGTTGGATTTATTTCTTTGATCCACTAATGTCCAGTAGCATTATGCAATGTCCAGAAGTGAAAATAATGATTGTGTCACCTCTGAATGAGTGAATTATTAATTGTGCACTAACCCTCTAATGAGTTTGCTTGAAGTTTGGTGTGAAGGAAGTTTTCAAGGGTCAAGAGAGGAGTATGATATACTATGATCAAGAGGAGTGAAAGCTCTAAGCTTGGGGATGCCCCCATGGTTCAGCCCTGCATATTTTAAGAAGACTCAAGCGTCTAAGCTTGGGGATGCCCAAGGCATCCCCTTCTTCATCGACAACATCATCAGGTTCCTCCCCTGAAACTATATTTTTATTCAGTCACATCTCGTATTCTTTGCTTGGAGCGTCGGTTTGTTTTTGTTTTTGTTTTTGTTTGAATAAGATGGATCCTAGCATTCACTTTGTGGGAGAGAGACACGCTCCGCTGTTGCATATGGACACATGTGTCCTTAGGCTTTACTCATAATGTTCATGGCGTAGTTTCTTCTTCGTTAAATTGTTATATGGTTGGAATTGGAAAATGCTACATGTAGTAATTCTAAAATGTCTTGGATAATGTGATACTTTGCAATTGTTGTGCTCATGTTTAAGCTCTTGCATCATATGCTTTGCACCCATTAATGAAGAAATACATAGAGCTTGCTAAAATTTGATTTGCATATTTGGTTTCTCTAAGGTCTAGATAATATCTAGTATTGAGTTTTGAACAACAAGGAAGACAGTGTAGAGTCTTATAATGTTTACAATATGTCTTTTATGTGAGTTTTGCTGCACTTGTTCATCCTTGAGTTTGCTTCAAATAACCTTGCTAGCCTAAACCTTGTATCGAGAGGGAATACTTCTCATGCATCCAAAATCCTTGAGCCAACTACTATGCCATTTGTGTCCACCATACCTACCTACTACATGGTATTTCTCCGCCATTCCAAAGTAAATTGCTTGAGTGCTACCTTTAAAATTCCATCATTCACCTTTGCAATATATAGCTCATGGGACAAAATAGCCTTAAAAACTATCGTAGTATTGAATATGTACTTATGCACTTTATATTTTATTAAGTTGCTTGTTGTGCGATAACCATGCTTCTGGGGAACGCCATCAACTATTGTTGAATATCATGTGAGTTGCTATGCATGTCCGTCTTGTCTGAAGGTCTATCATTTTAGTGGTTGGAGCATGCAAAATTGTTAGAGAAGAACATTGGGCCGCTAACTAAAGCCATGAATCATGGTTGAAGTTTCAGTTTTGGACAGATATCCTCAATCTCATATGAGAATAATAACTTTGCTACATGCTTATGCATTTAAGAGGAGTCCATTATCTGTTGTCCATGTTGTCCCGGTATGGATGTCTAAGTTGAGAATAATCAAAAGCGAGAAATCCGAAATGCGAGCTTTCTCCTTAGACCTTTGTACAGGCGGCATGGAGGTACCCCTTTGTGACACTTGGTTGAAACATGGCATGCGAAGACCCGGTAGTCCAAGTTAAGTAGGACGAGGTGCGGGCACTATTAGTATACTATGCGTGAGGCTTGCAACTTGTAAGATATAATTTTCATAACTCATATGCTTTATTACTACCGTTGACAAAATTGTTTCATGTTTTCAAAATAAAAGCTCTAGCACAAATACAGCAATCGATGCTTTCCTCTTTGAAGGACCATTCTTTTACTTTTATTGTTGAGTCAGTTTACCTATCTCCTTCCACCTTAAGAAGCAAACACTTGTGTGAACTGTGCATTGATTCCTACATACTTGCATATTGCACTTGTTATATTACTTTATGTTGACAATATCCATGAGATATACATGTTATAAGTTGAAAGCAACCGCTGAAACTTAATCTTCCTATGTGTTGCTTCAACACCTTTACTTTGATTTATTGCTTTATGAGTTAACTCTTATGCGAGACTTATTGATGCTTGTCTTGAAGTACTATTCATGAAAAGTCTTTGCTTTATGATTCAGTTGTTTACTCATGTCATTACCTTTGCTTTGATCGCTGCATTCATTACATATGTTTACAAATAGTATGATCAAGATTATGATGGCATGTCACTTCAGAAATTATCTTTGTTATCGTTTTACTGCTGGACGAGCGTAACTAAGCTTGGGGATGCTGATACGTCTCCAACGTATCGATAATTTCTTATGTTCCATGCTACTTTATTGATGATACCTACATGTTTTATGCACATTATATGTCATATTTATGCATTTTCTGGAACTAACCTATTAACAAGATGCCGAAGAGCCAGTTGTTGTTTTCTGCTGTTTTTGGTTTCAGAAATCCTAGTAAAGAAATATTCTCGGAATTGGACGAAACTTTCGCCCAGGGTCCTATTTTTGCACGAAGCTTCCAGAAGACCGAAGACCTAACGAAGTGGGGCCACGAGGCAGCCAGGGGGGTGGCCGGCGCGGCCAGGCCCTTGGCCGCGCGGCCCTATCCCCTGGGCCCCTCGTGTGGCCCCCCGCGTTGACCCTCCGCCTACTTAAAGCTTCCGTCGCGAAACCCCCGATCGAGAGCCACGATACGGAAAACCTTACAGAGACGCCGCCGCCGCGAATCCCATCTCGGGGGATTCTGGAGATCGCCTCCGGCACCCTGCCGGAGAGGGGATTCATCTCCCGGAGGACTCTACACCGCCATGGTCGCCTCCGGAGTGATGAGTGAGTAGTCCACCCCTGGACCATGGGTCCATAGCAGTAGCTAGATGGTCGTCTTCTCCTTGTTGTGCTTCATTGTTGGATCTTGTGAGCTGCCTAACATGATCAAGATCATATATCTGTAATTCTATATGTTGTGTTTGTCGGGATCCGATGGATAGAGAGTACTATGATTATGGTGATTATCAATCTATTGTTTATGTGTTGTTTATGATCTTGCATGCTCTCCGTTATTAGTAGAGGCTCTGGCCAAGTTTTTACTCTTAACTCCAAGAGGGAGTATTTATGCTCGATAGTGGGTTCATGCCTCCATTTAATGCAGGACGATGTGAGAAAGTTCTAAGGTTGTGGATGTCTTTGTTGCCACTAGGGATAAAACATTGATGCTATGTCTAAGGATGTAGTTGTTGATTACATTACGCACCATACTTAATGCAATTGTCTGTTGCTTTGCAACTTAATACTGGAGGGGGTTCGGATGATAACCTGAAGGTGGACTTTTTAGGCATAGATGCAGTTGGATGGCGGTCTATGTACTTTGTCGTAATGCCCAATTAAATCTCACTATATTTATCATATCATGTATATGCATTGTTATGCCTTTCTCTATTTGTCAATTGCCCGACTGTAATTTGTTTACCCAACATGCTTTATCTTATGGGAGAGACACCTCTAGTGAACTGTGGACCCCGGTCCTATTCTTTACATAGCATACAATCTACTTGTTTTACTGTTTTCTTTGCAAACATCTTCCACTCGATACGTTTAATCCTTTGTTACAACAAGCCGGTGAGATTGACAACCTCACTGTTTCGTTGGGACAAATTACTTTGGTTGTGTTGTGCAGGTTCCGCGTTGGCGCCGGAATCCCTGGTGTTGCGCCGCATCACATTTCGCGACCATCAACCTTCAACGTGCTTCTTGGCTCCTCCTGGTTCGATTAAACCTTGGTTTCTTTCTGAGGGAAAACTTGCTACTGTGCGCATCATACCTTCCTCTTGGGGTTCCCAACGAACGTGTGAGTTACACGCCATCAACATGCTCTGTTATATTGGCTGTTGGTATGCGGCATGCACTCTTTGTTTGCTTATTGTGCGCATTACAATGATCTTGTTATAACGACGAAATGATGAGCTCCAAATTCTTTGGCAAACAATATTGTAGTGTCTTTGCCTTTCCATTGTTGTTGTCTTAACTTGTAATGTCTTTGTTTCAGATATAGGTGCTGCATGGACAACTTAAAAGATTGCCGGATCGCTTCATTGTATTGCTAGGTTTAATTACCATTCAATTTCTCTGGGTTCTGTAATATATTTTTTCAATGCCTTGCAGCTGATGTAATATTTAGTTAGTTTTTATAGTTCTTTCACGCATTTTTTCTTTGGTGCTTGTGGTAAGTGAGGCTATCCGACAGAAATCAATGCTGCGTAAATATTCTCAGTATCTAAATCACGAATTCCCATCCCTTAAACGGCCCAATTAATCGAAATCACATATGTGCCTGCCCGCAAAATCCTAAAGCGCATATTATGCCGGCATATAAACAGCAACTAAACGGGCTGGCCCACTTACTTCTTGGGCCAGCCCATGTGAGTTACGGTGGACCCCACACTCTAATTGGCCTGCCCCACTTGCTTTAAGGTGGTCCCCACCCACTACTGGGTCAGCCCACTAATTAGTTGGGCCAGCCCATTTGCTTTTGTGGTGGACCCCACATACTAAACGGGCCGGCCCTTCAAGAGGAAAGTGGGACCCACCTGTGTTTTTGGCCCGGCCCACTATCTTGTTGGGCCGGCCCACTTGCAATATGGTGGACCCCACATACTAATTGGGCCGGCCTTTTAACAGGAAAGTGGGGCCCACCTGTGCTTTTGGCCCGGCCCACTATCTTGTTGGGCCAGCCCACTTGCTATATGGTGGTCCCACATGGTAAATGGGCCGGCCCTTTAATAGGAAGGTGGGACCCACCTGTGTTTTTGGCTCGGCCCACTATCTTGTTGGGCCGGCCCACTTTCTGTATGGTGGACCCCACATAACAAATGGCCCGGCCCATTAACAGGAATGTGGGACCCACATGTGTTTTTGGCCCGGCCCACTATCTTGGTGGGCCAGCCCACTTGCTATATTGTGGACCCCACATACTAAATGGGCCGGCCCTTTAACAGGAAGGTGGGACCCACCTGTGTTTTTGGCCCGGCCCACTATCTTGTTGGGCCGGCCCACTTGCTATATGGTGGACCCCACATACTAAATGGGCCAGCCCTTTAACAGGATAGTGGGACCCACCATGTGTTTTTGGCCCGGCCCACTAGCTTGTTGGGCCGGCCCACTTGCTATATGGTGGACCCCACACACTAAATGGGCCGGCCTTTTAACAGGATAGTGGGACCCACCTGTGTTTTTGGCCCGGCCCACTTGCTTCTTGGGCCGGCCCAGTTGCTGTAAGGGGGACCCCACTTGTTAAATGGGCCGGCCCATTTACCTTTGACCAGTCAACATTAGAGGTTAGGCCCGGCCCACGTAACTAATGGACCAGCCCAGCTATATAGTTGACCGGTCAAACTATGTCATCTGGCCCGGCCCGCTTAAGACGTGGCAGGCCTCGTGTGGGCCTACCATCTACCACGGGGTTTCAGTGAGTTAACGCCGTTTGCCGCGATTAACGGCGTCTGCCACGTGTCAGTTTGCATGACGTCAGCAGTCAACGGGCTCCCGGAAACACTTCCGCAACGGTCCGATTTTCCGTGGCGGAAGGGCGCCCAAGCGCGACGGACCGAAAAAATCGTCGTTGGACTTTGCCTGACACAGTTTCGACAACAGAACCCATATCGTCGGGTTAGGCCCATAGGCGACGAAAAATGCCCCTTAGTTGACGATTTTGGGACGTTGTCTATCAGAACTTTTCTTGTAGTGAATGTTCATGGCGAAGGTTGAAACTGCTTCGTTAATTGTTCTATGGTTGGAAACAGAAAATGCTACATGTAGTAATTGGTAAAATGTCTTGGATAATGTGATACTTGGCAATTGTTGTGCTCATGTTTAAGCTCTTGCATCATATACTTTGCACCCATTAATGAAGAAATACACAGAGCTTGCTAAAATTTGGTTTGCATAATTGGTCTCTCTAAGGTCTAGATAATTTCTAGTATTGGGTTGAACAACAAGGAAGACTGTAACACCCCAAAGTTCAATAAAAGAAAATTAGAAGAATTCCAGAAAGTAAAATTTCAAACCAACAAAAACTTTTTCTTACATATAGTACCATGCATAGGACTTGTGCATTTGAGTGATATGCCATGATGCTTGTTACCTGGTGCATATGCTAAACCCTAAAAACCCTAATGTGATCCAGTGAAGATCACAAAGAAAATAAAATAAAATAAAATCAATTGCTAAAACCCTAAAACCCTCACATAGACATTATGCCATTTTCATAAATCTTGAACCTAGACCAAATTGACCTTCACCATTAGTTGAAATACATTACTAAACTCATATTACAACTTTGTGAATCATAGAAACACCCATTAAATCAAATTCAAATAAAAATTGAGGTCACATAGAATAATGGTCAAATCTGCCCATTATAATCTGGTCACCACTTTGAGCCCCTGTATTTCAAAATTTTCAAACTAAACTCTTGCCACTCTTTGCTTGTCATCCAAGAGGACATCAAGGTGAACGCTTTATGTAAAGAAATCTATGCCAAATTCTTTTTGGATCAAAATCTATACACATGCAAAGTTGGAACCTTTTTATTAATATGAACAATCTCACACTTAGCATTTTGGGAAATTCATGGAATTTAAAAATTCCACCATCACCTCAAATCCTCTCTGGTCATTTACAACATATATCAACAATCACATTTCAAAAACTTTCACCATTTGAATATTTTCGAATTTGCTTATTTTTGCATTTTCCAAATTTGGGCACTATTTGCAATAGTTGCAAATAGTGATCTACCTCAACCTAATCTACCCTAACCTACCCCAACATGTTCCCTGGTCCCCTCTCTCACAAACACCAACATAAAAACCCTAGGAGGAGAGGCATGGCAAGCATGGCATGGCCATGCCGGCCACATGCCGGCCATGCCGCACCACCTCCTCTCTCCTTCACCCCCAACCATGGCCACCATGTCCCAGGCCACCACCTCACCTCCCTACGACGCCCTAGCACCGCCACGATCACGGCCGACGACGACAGCACCCACACGACGCGCGCCCAGAACGGCCCAGCCATGCCGCTCGCGTCGCGC
Source organism: Lolium perenne (assembly GCF_019359855.2). Lineage (NCBI taxonomy): Eukaryota > Viridiplantae > Streptophyta > Magnoliopsida > Poales > Poaceae > Lolium > Lolium perenne. The sequence continues at coordinate 80,749,625 of NC_067248.2, read as the reverse complement.
GTGCCGCGCCACAGACACGCCCTGGACACGCGCCGTCCCACGCACTCACGCAGCCCCTGGACCCCCTGCGAGCACCTTGAGCTTCACCGTGACACCGCGACGCCGTTGGACACGCCCTCGACCACGACCCGCACCCGCCGTCGCCGGAGAAGCAAACCCTGGTCCGCCGCGGCCGCGACAGACATGGAAGCGACGTGACCGCGTTAGGCACCGCCCGACCCCGCTGTCGCCACCAGGAGCACCGCCTTGACGTCCTGAACAGCGCCGCGTCGTCGCCCAGCCCATTAGCCTGCCGGAGAGGCCGCGCCATGGTCGACCACGCCACTGCCCCGCAGCACACTCGCGTGGCTATAAATAGAGCTCCCCCTTCGTCGATCAAACCACACCAGCTCACTCCCCACCTCTCACTGCTTCGCCCTCACCACTCCCCTCACTCGATCGTCGCCGGAGCTGCTCCAATTTGAAGATCGGAGCCGCCGGTACCTGGCGGACGCCGCCGTCGATTGGAGCCACCCCAGGACGAGCCGCTGCCACCAGTCGACGCGCCGTCGTCCACATCTACCTCGAGCACACTGCCCACCGTCTCTGGAGCCACGGTGAGCCCTCCGACCCCCTAGGCTCGCCGGAGCAGCGACGGCATCTCGTCGACGACGACGATGCATGTGAGCCGTTGGATCGTGTTCTGATCCAACGCGCCACAGCTCGCGTACCGTTTCGGGGTTTAACGGCCACTGACGGGTGGACCCCCCCTGTCAGGCAGCCCACGCGTGCGTGGACGCGTGGTGGGCTGGCTTGGGCCATTTTAATTCGTTTGGCCCGTTAAGTTTTCCCGCCGGCCCTTTGATTTAAATTTCATTTAATAAATTTAGTTGAATTATCCCACTGGACCCAACTTTGAAATTGCATAGAAATTGTTTGGCTTGGCCAAATTTAATAAATTTTATATATTTGGAAAGCTATTAAAATTATCTACAATATGCCACTGGTCTCATGACCAGATTCGTTGTAGAATTAATTCGACAAAAATAACAAGGCAGGGACTTTTCCCTACTCAATTAATTATTAAAAATCAAATAAAATAGATATTAAGTTAGTTCCAACTCTGGTAGTTCACATATTACTTACACTAATTGATTATGCAATAAAATAGTGTGGTCACCTTGCATGATCATGCCCTAGTTTAAGTAGTGGACAATATGGCTATTTTCCCTAAGTAATATTGTCCTAAAATATTATGCAAATCATATGAGGTGTCATACTTCATTTAAATCTTGTCTCAAATGAGTTCATGTGATGTTTGGACCCCTGGACCAAACACTCTTATATGAATTACTTGGAGATTTAAAGCATGTGTAGTATTATTAAATGGTATGAGGTACTCACCTCACTTAAATCATTTTCTCAAAATGATAAGTGTGAAGAGGTTGACTTGGGTCAACCTAGGTCACATATTATACATAAGAGAAATTAAATCCTAAAAAGATAATGAGAGGAAATTATTTCGCTGAATAATTCAAAAGTAACATTTAAGATTATTATGAGAGGAAATTATTTTTCCTAATTAATAAGAAAAACCCATCCACAAACATAATAGTGATATGTGATGCTAGTTTAATTTGTGTGAATCATGTGTGTGCTTAGTTTAGTAAATAGATTGGTGTGATGATTGTGTATCCCGTATTCGTATTTTAGACGCTAGTACCGAGGAGTACCCAGAGGAGGAGGAGGTCTACTGTCAGGAAGAAGAAGACCACTTTGACCAGTTTCCCAACCAAGGCAAGATAATACTCTTGCAAGTGTTAGCTCATCCTGAGCCAAGCACCACCCATTTACTTTATATTATGAGCCTAATTCCCAGTTTTATGTTAAGTCTTACTTACTGTTATTTTGTACTATTGATTCGTAATTCCCTAGGGTAAATGTTAGATTAGTACAAGAGTATCAAAGTTAGCCTAGGAGCAAAGCAAATTACTTAGCACCCTTCATCCTTAGATGCTAGTGCTAAATTAAACATGACTACTCTAGATGGGAACATGTGTGGTGAAATGTTGAAATGACTTTTGAAGGTGAATATGACCAAGAGAAGATGGTGATTTTTGATTAAAAACTAGTATTGGTTTGGATGCGATACCTTTCCAATTATTGAGTACCCCCACAATACCTGATTATGGGTAGGGCTTAACTAGAAGTTTATGTATCTTAGTATGAGTTCCCTCTGAACACACATCATAGGGGTTATGCCGAGGCTGCCTCCGTTGTTGGTGAATGATGTGAATTGAAGGTGAATTGTACGGCCAAGCCCTGTGCAGTTCCCAGGATGACAGTTGGTCATCACTGGGAGGCCAAGCTCATGGGGAGAGGTGCTCATGCTAGGGTTAGTAAATGAAAGGTTATGGTTGATGATCCGCGTACTGTGTTACGATGATTCGGGGAAATCCCGACGGATGAAATCAAATGTTGTGGCACAAGTGTGCAACCTCTGCAGAGTGTAAATCTATTCGAATAGCCGTGTCCACGGTTACGGACGGTTGGAAAGGCCATACAGTTTCCAGTATTAGAATCTGATCATGTGGTTGAAATGAATGGTGAACGGTGACTTGATTATATTGGAAAACACAACAGAGTTGTGGGAATGACACTAATGTTCCCACTTGAGTTAGTTAGTATATGAATAAGTCTTTAGTAAATACTTGTGAACTAAAACTAGCTTATGCAAAGAAACTAGAGCTTAGCACCCCCTTGCTAGAAATGTTAGCACTTACACTAGTATTAGTTTGCGAGTACATCAAGTACTCACGGCTGTGTCCCTGGCTATTCAAATGGCCAGACTATGAAGAGGAGCAGCAGTACGAGGAGGGCGGTCAGCAGGAAGTCTACAACAACTAGGAGTCTGCTAACGTCAAGCGTTGGCCTGTGGACTATAGAGTCCTTGTATCTTACGCTTCCGCTATGAACTTATGTTTGTTCGTTGACCAGTTCGTTGATCGTTAGATCAACTATTTGTGTAATATGGATCATGTGATTCCAATTTGTAAGACTTTATGGGTTGTAATGAATGATGACTGTGATACTTAACTATTATGCCTCGCAACAACAATATTCCTGGGATTGCGATGTATGACATAATAGGCATCCGGACTTAAAAATCCGGGTGTTGACAAGTTGGTATCAGAGCCATTGTTTGACCTTAGGAGACCCTAGTTTAGAATGGACGTTCCGAAAAATTTAGTTTCTAAGACAAATTGAGTGAATACTTGGGAAAAACTTACTCATTCTCTTTTCTACCGGATCTTTTCAGAAATAATGATCATGCTCTTCTTTTTAAATACATCTAAAATATTGCCACACTTAGTCACATCTCTAACTTACTCATCCAATTCACTTTCAGATGGAGCCCTACGTCCAGACGGAGACCTACGATCTGGAGAACGGAGGAAGTCTGGTGTTCGAGCGCGACTTGTACCTTGTGTCCGAGAGGCTCGAACGTCCACCTCCCAAGTTCCATGGAGTCCGAATCCACGACACCCCCACCGGGGAACAGCAGTGGATGATCACCGCTGACTTGAAGGGAAGTTCGGAGCCTCCCGTCTCGGAGAGGATCCTTTTCTCCTTCAAGGCATGCAACTGGCCGGACGGGCTTGCCCACGCTCTTCAGGAGGGACTTGCTCGGGTGTGCGGACAGCACATCGCCGCACTCCGGGGAAGCCGCTTCGCCTACTTCGCCAGGCACGACACCATGGGAGAACCCATGGCACCCTCTTCGCACCCGGTGCTCATGATTCATGTGGGGCATCTGGACTTGATGCTTCATGAGACCCGGAAGGACCTGGAGCGGACGCGGGTTCACAACCAGCACGCCCAGATGACTGTGGCTCACCATGCCGAAGCTATCCGGATGCTCGCCAAGGACCGCAAGTTACTCCGCCTGCAGCGCGCCAAGAAGGATGCCACTATCCGCCGCCTTCGCGAGAAGATCCGCACTTTGGAGGTGACTGTTCGTACCCAGCAGGACCAGATCCAGGAGCTGGAGGAGGATGGAGAGGACATTCAGGGAGGTGATGACTTCCTGAGTGACGACAACGACTTTGAGGATGATGAGTTCACTGATGAGGAGGACTACGCGTTTCTGGAGCCCGAGGAGGATGGGATCATCACCATCGATGTGGACATTGATATCGAGGGGTAGTTGCACTAGATCACATGTGTAGGAATGGCTTGTACCCCGTCCTTTGTATCGTAGCATGAAGGGTTCTTAAAACCCTGGGTATGAGTATGTATCCGGTCCCTTGTATCGTAGAAGGAAGAAGAAGGGTTCTTAAAACCCTTAGTGTGTTAGCTTGTAATCTGTGATGCTTGCTATGAATGAATGAATGTTTGTGTGTTATATGCATCATCACAAGTCTTTAAAGTTTAAAAGTTACCCAAAAATAAGCCATAGAAAATTCCCTCTTATCTCATGACCTATCTATCTGTTCAGATGGCTCACCGCAACTCAGATGCGATGATGCAACTACTACAGACCCTGATGGCAGACAGGGAGACAGATCGAGCTGAACGTCAAGCCAGCCTCGCAGCACTGCAACAGTTAGCCAACAACCAGCAGGGCCATGGACACCATGACCATCCAGGATCCAAACTCAAGAATTTCCAAAACACCAACCCACCTGTTTTCAGCAAGACTGAAGAGCCCTTGGATGCAGATGATTGGCTGCAAACCATGGAGAATAACTTGGAAGTAGCTGGAGTGGATGAGAATGAGAAAGTGCTGTTTGCTACGCACTACCTAGCAGGACCAGCAAGGGCTTGGTGGACAAGTGCCCGTGCATTAAATGCCGGACAGATGATGACTTGGGCTGACTTTAAGCTCAAGTTTAGCAAGTACCATGTACCACCAGGTTTGATCAAGAAGATGAGGGATGAATTCCGGGAACTGAAGCAAGGCAGGATGTCGGTGGTAGAATACCGCGACAGGTTCCTCACCCTGTCAAGGTACGCCCCCGATGAAACTGACACCAATGAGAAAAGGAAGGAGAGATTCCTGAACGGCCTGCACGACGAGATGCAGACAGTACTGGTCAACATCCCCTTTGCTGACCTTGAAGCCTTAGTGGATTCTTCCATCCAAATGGAAGGCAAGTTGCACCAGGCCAATGAAAATCGCAAGCGCCGCATGATGAATCAGAGTGGGCCCAGCAATGCCCCGAGATACCGCCCTAGCTCAAGCAGCGGATTCGCCCCCAGAAACAACAAGCCCCAGAACCAAGTGTCGCGCCCCGGATTTCAGACCCGGAGCGGAGGAAACCCAAGGCCAGGAGGCCCCCACCACAACAGCAACAACCCCAACTCCTATGTGCACCACAACAGCAACTTCAACCGCGCTCCGCCGCGAGCCCCCAACACCAACAACAACAACACCAACACTGCACCAAGGACCGGGAGCAATGCTATTCCAGTTGGAACCAAGGACAAGTCCACAATCACCTGCTATGAATGTGGAGTGGTGGGACACTTCTCCAATGAGTGCCCCAAAAGGCTGGCCAAGCTCGCCGGCAACACCGCTGCACCTGCTCAGCAGCAACGCCGTGTCTCCACCGGCAAGAAGTTCGCCCCCAACAACCCGCACAACCGCGGAGGTCGCCTCTACCACATGAACGCCGAGGAGGCCCAGGAAGCTCCAGATGTGGTGCTGGGTATGTTCTCTGTTAACTCAATACCAGCAAGAGTGTTGTTTGATTCCGGAGCATCACATTCATTTGTTACCGAAGATTTTGTGAGCACTAGTAAGATTCAACCAATCAGCTTGAAACATGTCATGATAGTTCAAATACCTGGATCAACAACTAAAGCTAGAAAATTTTGCAAAGAAGTACCCATCAGAATTCAAGAAATAATGTTTTTTGCAAACTTAATTGTTCTGGGAACAAAAGGATTGGAAGTAGTACTAGGAATGGATTGGATGGCGAAACATCATGGATTGATAGACTGCGCCAGGAAGGCCATCACCATGACTAGTAGCACCGGAATAACACTAGAACATGTGTCTGAAAAACTCCCCAGAAATTTCACTTGCAACCAAGGAGTAGCCAAACCAACTCTGGATCAGATCAGGGTCGTTTGTCGATACGCTGATGTGTTTCCGGATGATCTACCCGGTATGCCCCCGGATCGGGATATCGAGTTTATCATCGAGTTAATTCCTGGAACAGGACCGATAGCCCAGAGAGCCTATAGCATGAACCCGGCAGAATTGAGAGAACTGAAGAAGCAACTGGATGATATGTTGCACAAGGGTCTGATTCGACCAAGTTCGTCGCCTTGGAGATCACCAGTTTTATTTGTGGATAAGAAAGATGGTGCCAATCGGTTATGTACGGATTATCGTAAACTTAACGATGTCACCATCAAAAACAAATACCCCTTGCCAAAGATAGAAGATCTGTTTGACCAGCTAGCCGGTGCCACAGTATTCTCCAAGATTGACCTTAGGACTGGCTACCATCAACTGAAGATCCGTGCAACGGATATCCCAAAGACTGCCTTCACCACCAGATATGGACTGTATGAGTACAATGTCATGTCATTTGGATTGACCAATGCCCCCGCCTATTTCATGAACCTCATGAACAAGGTCTTCATGAACTTTTTGGATAAGTTTGTCGTTGTTTTCATCGATGACATTCTTATCTACTCCAAAACCGAGGAGGAACATGAACAACACTTGGAAATAATCCTAGAAACCCTGAGGCAGCACAAGTTATATGCCAAGTTTAGTAAGTGTGAGTTTTGGTTGAAGGAGGTAGGATTCCTGGGACATATATTGTCCGCAGGAGGAATTGCTGTAGATCCCGCCAAGATCAAGATTTGTCCGGAATGGAAAGCCCCAACCACTCAGACCGAGGTCCGTGCATTTCTCGGATTAGCGGGATATTACCGCCGATTCGTGGAAGGATTTTCCAGCATAGCCCGACCCATGACTCAACTGCTGAAGAAGGACAAGAAGTTTGAATGGACTGCCAAATGTGAAGAAAGTTTCCAACAGCTCAGGAACAGATTGACCACAGCCCCAATATTGATCATGCCGGATATCACCAAGCCATTTGATGTCTACTGTGATGCGTCCAAGATTGGTCTTGGATGTGTGTTGATGCAAGGAGGCAAAGTGATATCATACCTGTCCCGGCAACTGAAACTGCATGAGCAGAACTACCCAACCCATGACCTCGAACTCGCAGCCGTAGTGTTAGCCCTGAAAGTTTGGCGTCATTACCTCATGGGTAATCGATGCGAAATCTATTCTGATCACAAGAGCCTGAAGTATATCTTCACCCAGAAAGAGCTGAACATGAGGCAACGCAGATGGTTAGAGTTAATCAAGGATTATGATATGGAGATCCACTATCACCCCGGCAAGGCCAATGTAGTAGCAGATGCCCTGAGTAGACTGCCTTGTCAGTTAAACTCCATGATAGCAAAGGAACAGCCTAGCCTACACCAAGAGTTTGAGCACTTCAGAATGGAGCTCGTTAGTGAAGGATACCTAGCCAGCATAGAACTGCAGCCTACTTTGGTTGGACAGATCAAAGAAGCCCAGACGGGAAATGCCAGCATTGACGGAATCAAGAGTCAGATAGCTGCAGGAAAGGCACCAGGATTCACCATCGATGAAGAAGGAGTACTTTGGTACAACGGTCGCCTGTGTGTACCGTCAGATTCAGAATTGAAGCAAGTCATACTGAAGGAAGCTCACGACACCCTGTATTCCATTCACCCCGGCGGTACCAAGATGTACCAGGATTTGAAGGAACAATTCTGGTGGCATGGAATGAAGAGAGAAATTGGAAGCTACATCGCCAAGTGTGACATCTGTCAGCGAGTCAAAGCAGAACATCAACGACCCGCAGGACTGTTGCAACCCTTACAGATTCCTGAGTGGAAATGGGATTCTGTGGGGATGGACTTTATCACGGGATTGCCCAAATCTAGCAGAGGAAATGACTCCATTTGGGTTGTCATTGATAGGTTGACCAAGGTTGCACACTTCATCCCTGTCAAGACCACCTACCAAGGCCCAAAGCTAGCTGAGTTATACATCTCAAGGATAGTAGCCCTGCATGGAACCCCTAAGTCAATTGTGTCAGATAGAGGATCACAGTTCACCTCAAGATTCTGGCAGAAAGTGCATGAAGGACTAGGAACCCGTCTAAACTTCAGCACCGCTTATCACCCGCAGACTGACGGACAGACTGAGAGAGTCAACCAGATACTGGAAGATATGTTGAGAGCTTGTGTACTGGAGTATGGATCCAAGTGGGAAGATTGTCTGCCTTACGCAGAATTCTCTTACAACAACAGTTATCAAGCCAGCTTACAGATGGCCCCCTTTGAAGCCCTGTACGGAAGAAAATGCCGTACCCCTCTGAACTGGTCGGAAGTAGGAGAAAGCCAAGTCTTCGGCCCGGATGTTCTGCGAGAAGCGGAAGAGAAGGTGCACAAGATCCGCGAGTACCTCAAGACAGCGCAGTCAAGACAGAAGAGCTACGCCGACAAGAGACGCCGAGAGATGACCTTTGAGATCGGAGACTTCGTCTATCTCAAGGTGTCACCCCTCAAGGGAATGCAGAGATTCCAGCTGAAAGGAAAGCTCGCACCCCGATATGTCGGACCTTTCAAAGTTCTGAGTCGCCGAGGCGAAGTGTCTTATCAACTGGAACTCCCTGAAGAAATGGCAGCTGTGCACAACGTGTTCCACATCTCACTCCTCCGGAAGTGCCTTGAAGTCCCCGAGAAGACGGAGGTATTCAAGAACATCGATCATCGATCGGTGGATATCAACACTGACTTGACATACCACGAAGTGCCTATCCGCATCCTGGAGGAAGCCTACAGAACCACCCGCACCCAAAGTATCAAGTTTCTGAAGATACAGTGGAGCAACCATACCGAAGATGAAGCCACTTGGGAGCGGGAGGAAGACATGAAGAAAGAATACCCAGATCTCTTTAGTACCTAATTTTCTTTTAGATCTCGGGACGAGATCTTTTGTAAGGGGGAAGGGTTTGTAACACCCCAAAGTTCAATAAAAGAAAATTAGAAGAATTCCAGAAAGTAAAATTTCAAACCAACAAAAACTTTTTCTTACATATAGTACCATGCATAGGACTTGTGCATTTGAGTGATATGCCATGATGCTTGTTACCTGGTGCATATGCTAAACCCTAAAAACCCTAATGTGATCCAGTGAAGATCACAAAGAAAATAAAATAAAATAAAATCAATTGCTAAAACCCTAAAACCCTCACATAGACATTATGCCATTTTCATAAATCTTGAACCTAGACCAAATTGACCTTCACCATTAGTTGAAATACATTACTAAACTCATATTACAACTTTGTGAATCATAGAAACACCCATTAAATCAAATTCAAATAAAAATTGAGGTCACATAGAATAATGGTCAAATCTGCCCATTATAATCTGGTCACCACTTTGAGCCCCTGTATTTCAAAATTTTCAAACTAAACTCTTGCCACTCTTTGCTTGTCATCCAAGAGGACATCAAGGTGAACGCTTTATGTAAATAAATCTATGCCAAATTCTTTTTGGATCAAAATCTATACACATGCAAAGTTGGAACCTTTTTATTAATATGAACAATCTCACACTTAGCATTTTGGGAAATTCATGGAATTTAAAAATTCCACCATCACCTCAAATCCTCTCTGGTCATTTACAACATATATCAACAATCACATTTCAAAAACTTTCACCATTTGAATATTTTCGAATTTGCTTATTTTTGCATTTTCCAAATTTGGGCACTATTTGCAATAGTTGCAAATAGTGATCTACCTCAACCTAATCTACCCTAACCTACCCCAACATGTTCCCTGGTCCCCTCTCTCACAAACACCAACATAAAAACCCTAGGAGGAGAGGCATGGCAAGCATGGCATGGCCATGCCGGCCACATGCCGGCCATGCCGCACCACCTCCTCTCTCCTTCACCCCCAACCATGGCCACCATGTCCCAGGCCACCACCTCACCTCCCTACGACGCCCTAGCACCGCCACGATCACGGCCGACGACGACAGCACCCACACGACGCGCGCCCAGAACGGCCCAGCCATGCCGCTCGCGTCGCGCGTGCCGCGCCACAGACACGCCCTGGACACGCGCCGTCCCACGCACTCACGCAGCCCCTGGACCCCCTGCGAGCACCTTGAGCTTCACCGTGACACCGCGACGCCGTTGGACACGCCCTCGACCACGACCCGCACCCGCCGTCGCCGGAGAAGCAAACCCTGGTCCGCCGCGGCCGCGACAGACATGGAAGCGACGTGACCGCGTTAGGCACCGCCCGACCCCGCTGTCGCCACCAGGAGCACCGCCTTGACGTCCTGAACAGCGCCGCGTCGTCGCCCAGCCCATTAGCCTGCCGGAGAGGCCGCGCCATGGTCGACCACGCCACTGCCCCGCAGCACACTCGCGTGGCTATAAATAGAGCTCCCCCTTCGTCGATCAAACCACACCAGCTCACTCCCCACCTCTCACTGCTTCGCCCTCACCACTCCCCTCACTCGATCGTCGCCGGAGCTGCTCCAATTTGAAGATCGGAGCCGCCGGTACCTGGCGGACGCCGCCGTCGATTGGAGCCACCCCAGGACGAGCCGCTGCCACCAGTCGACGCGCCGTCGTCCACATCTACCTCGAGCACACTGCCCACCGTCTCTGGAGCCACGGTGAGCCCTCCGACCCCCTAGGCTCGCCGGAGCAGCGACGGCATCTCGTCGACGACGACGATGCATGTGAGCCGTTGGATCGTGTTCTGATCCAACGCGCCACAGCTCGCGTACCGTTTCGGGGTTTAACGGCCAGCGACGGGTGGACCCCCTGTCAGGCAGCCCACGCGTGCGTGGACGCGTGGTGGGCTGGCTTGGGCCATTTTAATTCGTTTGGCCCGTTAAGTTTTCCCGCCGGCCCTTTGATTTAAATTTCATTTAATAAATTTAGTTGAATTATCCCACTGGACCCAACTTTGAAATTGCATAGAAATTGTTTGGCTTGGCCAAATTTAATAAATTTTATATATTTGGAAAGCTATTAAAATTATCTACAATATGCCACTGGTCTCATGACCAGATTCGTTGTAGAATTAATTCGACAAAAATAACAAGGCAGGGACTTTTCCCTACTCAATTAATTATTAAAAATCAAATAAAATAGATATTAAGTTAGTTCCAACTCTGGTAGTTCACATATTACTTACACTAATTGATTATGCAATAAAATAGTGTGGTCACCTTGCATGATCATGCCCTAGTTTAAGTAGTGGACAATATGGCTATTTTCCCTAAGTAATATTGTCCTAAAATATTATGCAAATCATATGAGGTGTCATACTTCATTTAAATCTTGTCTCAAATGAGTTCATGTGATGTTTGGACCCCTGGACCAAACACTCTTATATGAATTACTTGGAGATTTAAAGCATGTGTAGTATTATTAAATGGTATGAGGTACTCACCTCACTTAAATCATTTTCTCAAAATGATAAGTGTGAAGAGGTTGACTTGGGTCAACCTAGGTCACATATTATACATAAGAGAAATTAAATCCTAAAAAGATAATGAGAGGAAATTATTTCGCTGAATAATTCAAAAGTAACATTTAAGATTATTATGAGAGGAAATTATTTTTCCTAATTAATAAGAAAAACCCATCCACAAACATAATAGTGATATGTGATGCTAGTTTAATTTGTGTGAATCATGTGTGTGCTTAGTTTAGTAAATAGATTGGTGTGATGATTGTGTATCCCGTATTCGTATTTTAGACGCTAGTACCGAGGAGTACCCAGAGGAGGAGGAGGTCTACTGTCAGGAAGAAGAAGACCACTTTGACCAGTTTCCCAACCAAGGCAAGATAATACTCTTGCAAGTGTTAGCTCATCCTGAGCCAAGCACCACCCATTTACTTTATATTATGAGCCTAATTCCCAGTTTTATGTTAAGTCTTACTTACTGTTATTTTGTACTATTGATTCGTAATTCCCTAGGGTAAATGTTAGATTAGTACAAGAGTATCAAAGTTAGCCTAGGAGCAAAGCAAATTACTTAGCACCCTTCATCCTTAGATGCTAGTGCTAAATTAAACATGACTACTCTAGATGGGAACATGTGTGGTGAAATGTTGAAATGACTTTTGAAGGTGAATATGACCAAGAGAAGATGGTGATTTTTGATTAAAAACTAGTATTGGTTTGGATGCGATACCTTTCCAATTATTGAGTACCCCCACAATACCTGATTATGGGTAGGGCTTAACTAGAAGTTTATGTATCTTAGTATGAGTTCCCTCTGAACACACATCATAGGGGTTATGCCGAGGCTGCCTCCGTTGTTGGTGAATGATGTGAATTGAAGGTGAATTGTACGGCCAAGCCCTGTGCAGTTCCCAGGATGACAGTTGGTCATCACTGGGAGGCCAAGCTCATGGGGAGAGGTGCTCATGCTAGGGTTAGTAAATGAAAGGTTATGGTTGATGATCCGCGTACTGTGTTACGATGATTCGGGGAAATCCCGACGGATGAAATCAAATGTTGTGGCACAAGTGTGCAACCTCTGCAGAGTGTAAATCTATTCGAATAGCCGTGTCCACGGTTACGGACGGTTGGAAAGGCCATACAGTTTCCAGTATTAGAATCTGATCATGTGGTTGAAATGAATGGTGAACGGTGACTTGATTATATTGGAAAACACAACAGAGTTGTGGGAATGACACTAATGTTCCCACTTGAGTTAGTTAGTATATGAATAAGTCTTTAGTAAATACTTGTGAACTAAAACTAGCTTATGCAAAGAAACTAGAGCTTAGCACCCCCTTGCTAGAAATGTTAGCACTTACACTAGTATTAGTTTGCGAGTACATCAAGTACTCACGGCTGTGTCCCTGGCTATTCAAATGGCCAGACTATGAAGAGGAGCAGCAGTACGAGGAGGGCGGTCAGCAGGAAGTCTACAACAACTAGGAGTCTGCTAACGTCAAGCGTTGGCCTGTGGACTATAGAGTCCTTGTATCTTACGCTTCCGCTATGAACTTATGTTTGTTCGTTGACCAGTTCGTTGATCGTTAGATCAACTATTTGTGTAATATGGATCATGTGATTCCAATTTGTAAGACTTTATGGGTTGTAATGAATGATGACTGTGATACTTAACTATTATGCCTCGCAACAACAATATTCCTGGGATTGCGATGTATGACATAATAGGCATCCGGACTTAAAAATCCGGGTGTTGACAAAGACGGTGTAAAGTCTTATAATGTCTACAATATGTCTTTTATGTGAGTTTTGCTGCACCGGTTCATCCTTGTGTTTGTTTCGAATAACCTTGCTAGCCTAAACCTTGTATCGAGAGGGAATACTTCTCATGCATCCAAAATCCTTGAGCCAACCACTATGCCATTTGTGTCCACCATACCTACCTACTACATGGTATTTCTCCGCCATTTCAAAGTAAATTGCTTGAGTGCTATCTTTAAACAATTCAAAAGTTATTACCTCTTATTTGTGTCAATGTTTTATAGCTCATGAGGAAGTATGTGGTGTTTATCTTTCAATCTTGTTGGGCAACTTTCACCAATGGACTAGTGGCTTCATCCGCTTATCCAATAATTTTGCAAAAACAGCTGGCAATGGGATTCCCAGTCCCAAATTAATTAACAAAAATAGACACTCCTCCATGGTATGTGATTGTTGGACGGCACCCGAAGGATTCGGTTAGCCATGGCTTGAGAAAGCAAAGGTGGGGAGGAGTGTCATCATAATAAAACTAAAATAAAAAGGCACTCCTTCATGGTATGAGATTGTTGGCAGGCACCCGAGGATTCGGTTAGCCATGGTTTGTGAAAGAAAGGTTGGAAGGAGTGCCACCCAAAAATAAAATAAAATGGGAGCTGCTCTTTGAAGGTTTGTCTGGCAAGGGGGTTAGAGTACCCGCTACCATTTGTTGACAACAACAAACACCTCTCAAAACTTTATTTTTATGCTCTCTTTATGTTTTCAAAATAAAAGCTCTAGCACAAATATAGCAATCGGTGCTTTCCTCTTTGAAGGACCTTTCTTTTACTTTTATGTTGAGTCAGTTCACCTATTTCTCTCCACCCCAAGAAGCAAACACTTGTGTGAACTGTGCATTGATTCCTACATACTTGCATATTGCACTTGTTATATTACTTTACATTGACACTATCCATGAGATATACATGTTATAAGTTGAAAGCAACCGCTGAAACTTAATCTTCCTTTGTGTTGCTTCAATACCTTTACTTTGATTTATTGCTTTATGAGTTAACTCTTATGCAAGACTTGTTGATGCTTGTCTTGAAGTACTATTCATGAAAAGTCTTTGCTTTATGATTCACTTGTTTACTCATGTCATTACCATTGTTTTGATCGCTGCATTCATTACATATGTTTACAAATAGTATGATCAAGGTTATGATGGCATGTCACTTCAGAAATTATCTTTGTTATCGTTTTACCTGCTCGGGACGAGCAGAACTAAGCTTGGGGATGCTGATACGTCTCCGACGTATCGATAATTTCTTATGTTCCATGCTACTTTATTGATGATACCTACATGTTTTATACACATTATATGTCATATTTATGCGTTTTCCGGAACTAACCTATTGACGAGATGCCGAAGTGCCAGTTCCTGTTTTCTGCTGTTTTTGGTTTCAGAAATCCTAGTAACGAAATATTCTCGGAATTGGACGAAATCAACGCCCAGGTTCCTATTTTGCCCGGAAGCATCCAGAACACCCGAGAACCGTCAGAGAGGGGCCATGATGACCCACAAGTATAGGGGGTGTATTGTAGTATCTTCGATAAGTAAGAATGTCGATCCCAACGAGGAGCAGAAGGTGTTGGCAGCAGTTTCGATGAAGGATTCACTGTAAATGCTCACTGACAAGTATTCAGGGGGTTTTGATATTGCAGATAAATAAAGTACAAGGAAATAAAATGCGAGAGAAATAATTGCAGCGAGTGGCCCAATCCTTTTTAGCACAAAGGACAAGCCGGTTTGATTACTTATAATGACCAAACGTTCCTGAGGACACACGGGGATTTTAGTCTAGTACTTTCGCTTCATGTGGTTTAATAATCTTCATTGTTTTGATAAATGTTGTGTGGGTGAACCTATGCTAATGCACCGCCCTTCCTAGGACTAATACATACTTGTGATTATACCCCTTGCAAGCATCCGCAACTACAAGAAAGTAATTAAGATAAATCTAACCACAGCCTTAAACTCTGAGATCCTGCGATCCCTCCTGCATCGATATACTAACGGGGGCTCAGGTTTTTACATCCTCCGGCAACCCCGCAATTAGCAACCGAATACAAGATGCACTCCCCTAGGCCCATAAATGGTGAAGTGTCGTGTAGTCGACGTTCACACGACACCACTAGAAGAATGACACCACAACTTAAATATCATAACATTGAATATTACTCAACCATAATTCACTACTAGCATTTAGACTTCACCCATGTCCTCAAGAACTAAACGAACTACTCACGAGACATCATATGGAATACAATCAGAGGTGATATGATGATGAATAACAATCTGAACATAAACCTTGGTTCAATGGTTTCACTCAATAGCATCTACAACAAGTATAGAATAACACCGGGAGAGTTTCCCCTATCAAACAATCAAGATTTAACCCGAATTGCTACAGCGATGACGAGGTGCAGCGGTGGTGATGGCGGTGTAGATGGTGAAGATGATGATGATGATGATGATGATGGAGATGATGTCCCGCTCGATGACGATGGCGATGGCGTCGATTTCCCCCTCCGGGAGGGAATTTCCCCGGCGGAT
This sequence comes from Lolium perenne, assembly GCF_019359855.2. Taxonomy (NCBI): domain Eukaryota; kingdom Viridiplantae; phylum Streptophyta; class Magnoliopsida; order Poales; family Poaceae; genus Lolium; species Lolium perenne. The sequence goes on along the minus strand of NC_067248.2, from coordinate 80,733,725 downwards.
TCCTGCCCGCCGGAGAGCTCTTTTCTCTCTGGTGTTCTCCGCCCCGCAGAGGCGGCTGTAACCCCTCGTGAGGTCCTCTATGTGGCTTAGGTTTTCGGGACGAAGGAGTACGCGAAGAAAAGGAGGTGAAAGGGGCTGTGGGGCCCTGATGTCTACGTTCCCCCTCCTTTCCTGTAGACAGTGTTGGGCCTCCAAGTGCAGAGGTTTGTAGAACAGCAGCAAGTTTTCCCTTAAGTGGATCACCCAAGGTTTATCGAACTCAGGGAGGAAGAGGTCAAAGATATCCCTCTCATGCAACCCTGCAACCACAAAGCAAGAAGTCTCTTGTGTCCCCAACACACCAAATAGGTGCACTAGTTCGGCGAAGAGATAGTGAAATACAGGTGGTATGAATATATATAAGCAGTAGCAACGGTGCCAGAAAATAGCTTGCTGGCGTGTAGTTGATGGTGGTAGTATTGCAGCGATAGTAACGATAAAACAAGTAAACAAGCAGTAGTAACTCAGCAGTATTTAGGAACAAGGCCTAGGGATTAGACTTTCACTAGTGGACACTCTCAACATTGATCACATAACAGAATAGATAAATGCATACTCTACACTTTTGTTGGATGATGAACACATTGCGTAGGATTACACGAACCCTCAATGCCGGAGTTAACAAGCTCCACAATAATGCTCATATTTAAGTAACCTTAAGTGTAAGATAGATCAAAAGACTAAACCAAGTACTAGCATAGCATGCACACTGTCACCTTCATGCATATGTAGGAGGAATAGATCACATCAATATTATCATAGCAATAGTTAACTTCGCAATCTACAAGAGATCATGATCATAGCATAAACCAAGTACTAACACGGTGCACACACTGTCACCTTTGCACACATGCAGGAGGAATAAAACTACTTTAATAACACATCACTAGAGTAGCACATAGATAAATTGTGATACGATGCACATTGCAATCATAAAGAGATATAAATAAGCACTTCACTACGCTCTTCAACAGTGAATAAGTACTTCGTGAAATATAGCCTAAGAGACCCACACGGTGCACACACTGTCACCTTTACACACGTGGGACAAGGAGTCTCCGGAGATCACATAGGTAAAACCCACTTGACTAGCATAATGACATCTAGATTACAAGCATCATCATATGAATCTCAATCATGTAAGGCAGCTCATGAGATTATTGTATTGAACTACATAGGAGAGAGATGAACCACATAGCTACCGGTACAGCCCCGAGCCTCGATGGAGAACTACTCCCTCCTCATGGGAGCAGCAGCGGTGATGAAGATGGCGGTGGAGATGGCAGCGGTGTCGATGGAGAAGCCTTCCGGGGGCACTTCCCCGCTCCGGCAGGGTGCCGGAACAGAGACTCCTGTCCCCCAGATCTTGGCTTCGCGATGGCGGCGGCTCTGGAAGGTTTCGCGTACCGTGGCTTCCTCCGTAAGGGTTTTCGATGCAGGGGCTTTAAATAGGCGAAGAGGCGGCGCAGGAGGGTCGAAGGGGTGCCCACACCATAGGGTGGCGCGGGCCCAGCCCTGGCCGCGCCACCATGTCATCTGGGGCCCACAGGGCCCCCCTCTGGCGGCTCTCGGGTGTTCTGGATGCTTCCGGGCAAAATAGGAACCTGGGAGGTGATTTCGTCCAATTCCGAGAATATTTCGTTACTAGGATTTCTGAAACCAAAAACAGCAGAAAACAGGAACTGGCACTTCGGCATCTTGTTAATAGGTTAGTTCCAGAAAATGCACAAATATGACATAAAGTGTGCACAAAACATGTAGATATCATCAATAAGGTGGCATGGAACATAAGAAATTATCGATACGTTGGAGACGTATCAGCATCCCCAAGCTTAGTTCTGCTCGTCCCGAGCAGGTAAAACGATAACAAAGATAATTTCTGAAGTGACATGCCATCATAAACTTGATCATATTGTAAACATATGTAATGAATGCAGCGATCAAAACAATGGTAATGACATGAGTAAACAAGTGAATCATAAAGCAAAGACTTTTCATGAATAGTACTTTCAAGACAGGCATCAATAAGTCTTGCATAAGAGTTAACTCATAAAGCAATAATTTAAAGTAAAGGTATTGAAGCAACACAAAGGAAGATTAAGTTTCAGCGGTTGCTTTCAACTTATAACATGTATATCTCATGGATATTGTCAATGTAAAGTAATATAACAAGTGCAATATGCAAGTATGTAGGAATCAATGCACAGTTCACACAAGTGTTTGCTTCTTAAGGTGGAGGGATATAGGTAAACTGACTCAACATAAAGGTAAAAGAATGGTCCTTCAAAGAGGAAAGCATCGATTGCTATATTTGTGCTAGAGCTTTTATTTTGAAAACATGAAACAATTTTGTCAACGGTAGTAATAAAGCATATGAGTTATGTAAATTATATCTTACAAGTTGCAAGCCTCATGCATAGTATACTAATAGTGTCCGCACCTCGTCCTACTTAGCTTGGACTACCGGATCTTTGCATGCCATGTTTCAACCAAGTGTCACAAAGGGGTACCTCCATGCCGCCTGTACAAAGGTCTAAGGAGAATGCTCGCATTTTGGATTTCTCGCTTTTGATTATTCTCAACTTAGACATCCATACCGGGACAACATGGACAACAGATAATGGACTCCTCTTAAATGCATAAGCATGTAGCAACAATTATTATTCTCATATGAGATTGAGGATATATGTCCAAAACTGAAACTTCAACCATGATTCATGGCTTTAGTTAGCGGCCCAATGTTCTTCTCTAACAATTTTGCATGCTCCAACCACTAAAATGATAGATCCTTCAGACAAGACGGACATGCATAGCAACTCACATGATATTCAACAATAGTTGATGGCGTTCCCCAGAAGCATGGTTATCGCACAACAAGCAACTTAATAAAAGATAAAGTGCATAAGTACATATTCAATACTACGATAGTTTTTAAGGCTATTTTGTCCCATGAGCTATATATTGCAAAGGTGGATGATGGAATTTTTTAAAGGTAGCACTCAAGCAATTTACTTTGGAATGGCGGAGAAATACCATGTAGTAGGTAGGTATGGTGGACACAAATGGCATAGTGGTTGGCTCAAGGATTTGGATGCATGAGAAGTATTCCCTCTCGATACAAGGTTTAGGCTAGCAAGGTTATTTGAAACAAACACAAGGATGAACCGGTGCAGCAAAACTCACATAAAAGACATATTGTAAACATTATAAGACTCTACACCGTCTTCCTTGTTGTTCAAAACTCAATACTAGAAATTATCTAGACCTTAGAGAGACCAATTATGCAAACCAAATTTTAGCAAGCTCTATGTATTTCTTCATTAATGGGTGCAAAGTATATGATGCAAGAGCTTAAACATGAGCACAACAATTGCCAAGTATCACATTATCCAAGACATTTTACCAATTACTACATGTAGCATTTTTCCAATTCCAACCATATAACAATATAACGAAGAGGAAACTTCGCCATGAATATTATGAGCTAAGAACACATGTGTTCATACGAACCAGCGGAGCGTGTCTCTCTCCCACACAAGGATGAACTTATTCAGATAACTAAGATAACAAAACAAAAACAAAAATAAAAGCACACACAGACGCTCCAAGTAAAGTACATAAGATGTGACCGAATAAAAATATAGTTTCACTAGAAGAAACCTGATAAGTTGTCGATGAAGAAGGGGATGCCTTGGGCATCCCCAAGCTTAGATGCTTGAGTCTTCTTGAAATATGCAGGGATGAACCACCGGGGCATCCCCAAGCTTAGACCTTTCACTCTTCTCGATCACATTATATCACCCTCTTCTATTGACCCTTGAAAACTTCTGACACACCAAACTTCAAGCAAACTCATTAGAGGGTTAGTGCATAATCAAAAATTCACATGTTCAGAGGTGACACAATCATTCTTAACACTTCTGGACATTGCACAAAACTTCTGAAAGTTAATGGAACAAAGAAACCCATTCAACAAAGCAAAAGCGGCAATGCGAAATAAAAGGCAGAATCTGTCAAAAACAGAACAGTCCGTAAAGACGAATTTAAAACTGGCACCAGACTTGCTCAAATGGAAAAACTCAAAACTAATGAAAGTTGCGTACATATCTGAGGATCACGCTCGTAAATTGGCAGATTTTTTCGAATTTTCTACAGAGAACTGTGCCCAGATTCGTGACAGACAGCAATGCTGTTTCTGCGCAGCGATCCCAAATATAACATCAACTTTGACATAGAAACTTTACTTGGCACAAAAACATGATAAGGAGAGGTTGCTACAGTAGTAAACAACTTCCAAGACACAAATATAAAATAAAGTACTGTAGTAAAAAAAACACATGGGTTATCTCCCAAGAAGTTCTTTCTTTATAGCCATTAAGATGGGCTCAGCAGTTTTAATGATGCACTCGTAAGAAATAAGAGTTGAAGCAAAAGAGAGCATCAAGAAGCAAATTCAAAACACATTTAAGTCTAACATGCTTCCTATGAAAAGGAATCTTGTAAATAAACAAGTTCATGAAGAGCAAAGTAACAAGCATAGGAAGATAAAACAAGTGTAGCTTCAAAAATTTCAGCACATAGAGAGGCATTTTAGTAACATGAAAATTTCTACAACCATATTTTCCTCTCTCATAATAACTTTCAGTAGCATCATGAGCAAACTCAACAATATAACTATCACATAAAGCATTCTTATCATGAGTCTCATGCATAAAATAATTACTACTCCCAACATAAGCATAGTCATTCTTATTAATTGTAGTGGGAGCAAATTCAACAAAGTAGCTATCAAATATAGGAGGTATATTGTAATCATAATCAAATTTATCCTCCATAACAGGTGGTAACAAAAGACTACTATCATTATAATCATCATAAATGGGAGGCAAAGTATCATCAAAGTAAATTTTCTCCTCAATGCTTGGGGGACTAAAAATTTCATGCTCATCAAAGCCAGCTTCCCCAAGCTTAGAATTTTCCATAGCATTCGCAACAATAGTGTTCAAAGCATTCATATTAATAACATTCCCATTAGCATGCATATAAAGTTCCATGGGTTTTTTAATTCTCTCTTCAAACACATCATGTCCTAATTCAAGATAAAGTTCATAAAGATCTCTCATATTTTTGTTGTTTTCCATTATGCCTAACTAGTGTAAACAAGAAACCAAATGTCGCAATTGCAGAGTCTAAAGGAAATAGCTTCGAGTACTTACAACGGCGAAAATAGCTTAGTAGCCAAGATCCGGAGTGTGAGTACCTTTTACCTTTCCTCCCCGGCAACGGCGCCAGAAAATAGCTTGATGTCTACGTTCCCCCTCCTTTCCTGTAGACAGTGTTGGGCCTCCAAGTGCAGAGGTTTGTAGAACAGCAGCAAGTTTTCCCTTAAGTGGATCACCCAAGGTTTATCGAACTCAGGGAGGAAGAGGTCAAAGATATCCCTCTCATGCAACCCTGCAACCACAAAGCAAGAAGTCTCTTGTGTCCCCAACACACCAAATAGGTGCACTAGTTCGGCGAAGAGATAGTGAAATACAGGTGGTATGAATATATATAAGCAGTAGCAACGGTGCCAGAAAATAGCTTGCTGGCGTGTAGTTGATGGTGGTAGTATTGCAGCAGTAGTAACGCAGTAAAACAGTAAACAAGCAGTAGTAACTCAGCAGTATTTAGGAACAAGGCCTAGGGATTAGACTTTCACTAGTGGACACTCTCAACATTGATCACATAACAGAATAGATAAATGCATACTCTACACTTTTGTTGGATGATGAACACATTGCGTAGGATTACACGAACCCTCAATGCCGGAGTTAACAAGCTCCACAATAATGCTCATATTTAAGTAACCTTAAGTGTAAGATAGATCAAAAGACTAAACCAAGTACTAGCATAGCATGCACACTGTCACCTTCATGCATATGTAGGAGGAATAGATCACATCAATATTATCATAGCAATAGTTAACTTCGCAATCTACAAGAGATCATGATCATAGCATAAACCAAGTACTAACACGGTGCACACACTGTCACCTTTGCACACATGCAGGAGGAATAAAACTACTTTAATAACACATCACTAGAGTAGCACATAGATAAATTGTGATACGATGCACATTGCAATCATAAAGAGATATAAATAAGCACTTCACTACGCTCTTCAACAGTGAATAAGTACTTCGTGAAATATAGCCTAAGAGACCCACACGGTGCACACACTGTCACCTTTACACACGTGGGACAAGGAGTCTCCGGAGATCACATAGGTAAAACCCACTTGACTAGCATAATGACATCTAGATTACAAGCATCATCATATGAATCTCAATCATGTAAGGCAGCTCATGAGATTATTGTATTGAACTACATAGGAGAGAGATGAACCACATAGCTACCGGTACAGCCCCGAGCCTCGATGGAGAACTACTCCCTCCTCATGGGAGCAGCAGCGGTGATGAAGATGGCGGTGGAGATGGCAGCGGTGTCGATGGAGAAGCCTTCCGGGGGCACTTCCCCGCTCCGGCAGGGTGCCGGAACAGAGACTCCTGTCCCCCAGATCTTGGCTTCGCGATGGCGGCGGCTCTGGAAGGTTTCGCGTACCGTGGCTTCCTCCGTAAGGGTTTTCGATGCAGGGGCTTTAAATAGGCGAAGAGGCGGCGCAGGAGGGTCGAAGGGGTGCCCACACCATAGGGTGGCGCGGGCCCAGCCCTGGCCACGCCACCATGTCATCTGGGGCCCACAGGGCCCCCCTCTGGCGGCTCTCGGGTGTTCTGGATGCTTCCGGGCAAAATAGGAACCTGGGAGGTGATTTCGTCCAATTCCGAGAATATTTCGTTACTAGGATTTCTGAAACCAAAAACAGCAGAAAACAGGAACTGGCACTTCGGCATCTTGTTAATAGGTTAGTTCCAGAAAATGCACAAATATGACATAAAGTGTGCACAAAACATGTAGATATCATCAATAAGGTGGCATGGAACATAAGAAATTATCGATACGTTGGAGACGTATCAGGCCCCCAGAGCACAGGGTGGCGCGGCCAGGCCCTGGGCCGCGCCGCCCTGTGGTCTGGGCCCACAGTGGCTCCTCTCTTCTTCCCCTTCTGGCTCCCTCCGTCATCTGGAAAAATAGGAATTTACGTGAAATTCCCTTCCACAGTTGATCTTCCGAAATATTGCGTTCTGACGGTGCTTTTTCCAGCAGAATCCTGGCTCCGGTGCTTGATCCTCCAATGATGATGAAACATGCAAAATAGATCAAATAACATAAGTATTGTGTCCCAATATGAAATATATCAATGAATAACAGCAAATTATGATACAAAATAGTGATGCAAATTGGACGTATCAACTCCCCCCAAGCTTAGACCTCGCTTGTCCCCAAGCGAAACTGAGCTCGATAAACAAGACCACATGTTTATGGAGTGAAGAGTCGATAAATAACATACGGACAAGAAGCATCATATTCATTCACACAAGACATTCCAGTAAACAACTTCCTCATATAACTCATCTTGAAATAGGTAAAGAGAAATCACAAGTAAAGGTGCATAAGAAATCATAGTTGGTGATGGCAAACTTCGTTCTTGGTCAGAGAACTACTAACGGATTGTACTTCTAAGCAAAGCTTTTCATATTAGAATTTATAGCTGAGCCTTCATATTTAAGCATGACAATCTCTTCATAATCATTGATAACTTCAAAGTCATATTCATTCAGATAAAATTGGTACTAAACAAGAAAGTATAAAGGACATGATTAACTGAATCATAGCATAAATGATTGGTTCACAACAACTCAATTGCTTGCTTGAGATAGAGAGAAATAGGTTTACTGACTCAACATAAAAGTAAAAGACAGGCCCTTCGCAGAGGGAAGCAGGGATTAAATCATGTGCTAGAGCTTTTCAAGTTTTGAAATCATATAAAGAGCATAAAAGTAAGATTTTGAGAGGTGTTTGTTGTTGTCAACGAATGGTAGCGGGTACTCTAACTCCCTTGCCAAGCGAACCTTCAAAGAGCGGCTCCCATGAGGGACGGCATCTCTACCAGCAAGGTAGATCATCCCCCTTCTCTTTTGTTTACACATGTATTTTAGTTTTATTAAGGATGACACTCCCCCCAACCTTGGCTTTCTCAATCCATGGCTAACCGAATCCTCGGGTGCCTTCCAACATTCACATACCATGGAGGAGTGTCTATTGCAAAATTAAGTTGCTTACTGATAAATCAGAGCAAAACATGTGAAAAGAATTATTAATGAAAGTTATTAATTGGGGCTGGGAACCCCGTTGCCAGCTCTTATTGCAAAGTTATTGGATAAGCGGATGTGCCGCTAGTCCATTGGTGAAAGTCCGCCCAACAAGATTGAAAGATAAAACACCACATACTTCCTCATGAGCTATAAAACATTGACACAAATAAGGAGTAGTAGTTTGAATAATTTAAAGGTAGCACATGAAGTATTTACTTGGAATGGCAGAAAATACCATGTAGTAGGTAGGTATGGTGGACACAAATGGCATAGGTTTGGTCTAAGGTCATGGATGTATGAGAAGCATTTCCTCTCGATACAGGTCTTTGGCTAGCAAGGTTTGATAGCAAGCATAAAGGTTGAGGGAAACAAACAAATATACATATGATAGAACAATCATGCATCTTTCTCATAAGCACAAGCAATTTTAACTTAAGAATACTAGGCATAGAGATAATAGAGTAATGTATCTAAGTGTATTTCTCTCTTCTATTAAACATCAAGATGTTGTTGCTATTGACCAATGCTAAGTTTGCCAAAACCAAATAGATTTACTTGATGCTCCCAAAGTGATATCAATACTCATGTCAATAGTAATCATATAATGGAGATTGCAAACTAAAATAAGGTGTGCAAAAAGTAAATGATAAGACTTCTCATTAATATTCCATAACGATAACTCACACCAACGGATACATAGATAACTAACTAAGAGAGATACTTCCACATTGCATACTATTTCATATGATAACTTCCCTACTCATGATATGACACTACTTGATAGTAAAAGATAAAGGTGGTGATGATGTGATACCGCGGCACTCCCCCAAGCTTGGAACAAACCAAGGGGATGCCAATACCGATGATGAATTACTCCTTCGGTGATGATGGTGAATCTTTGTCGTCATCAGACTTCCATGGAAGAGGCCCTCCATCAACAAAAGACATCTTGGTCTCCGGAAACCTGAAACTAGCAGCATGACTTATGCGCTTAAACCTGTTTTCATACTCACAGTTTTGATTATGAACATCATAGAGTTGAGCTTGGAGTTTGTTGGTGGTGTCGTGAAGTGAGAAGATATCGTCCCACAACTTTGCAGTCTCCTTCTTGTGCCCATCAATGAGTTCAGACACAATCTTGTGAAAGATATCCACTTCACGCTCAGCCATCTTCTTGTAGTTGAAAACCTCTTGTTCCAGTTTCTCCATCCTGTCTTCCAAGCTCCCTTCTCCCTTAGGACCCTGGACATCTTTGATCTGCAACTCTCCATCCACGAGCTGCAACTCTTTGGGGTGCATCTTCAGCTCGTTCATGTACGGGTTGACGACGTCCTCAAAGAAGCTGTCCTTCTGAGTTCCCGACGAAGACATGATGGATCTAGATCCGAAGCAGATCCTGGCAGAAAACAGCTCGAAACAAAACACGACGAGAAAACGATATTACGGACCTCCAGGGGTCCGGGGGATTATATAGCAAAAATTTCTACGACAAAAAGAAGGTTCCAGGCCGAAAACGAGTGGAAACGGGACGCCGAGGTGCCGTCACCATAGGTCGGCGCGGCCAGGGTGGGGCCCGCGCCGGCCTGTGGTGACAGGCCCTCGCGCGTCTTTTCCACTCCGTTTCGATTCCGTAATTTTTCATATTTTCTAAAAACAGCAGAAATAATGTTCGGAAAGGTAAACGCGGACTTTTTATTACCTGTACTGTTACCTATTCAAAGTCGATTAAGCGGATTTGTCAATTTGTCCTTTGATAAAAGCCTTCGGTGTTTCCACTTGAATAATATCAACATCAACATTATAAGAATCGCCCGAGATATAATGCTTGAGTCTTTGTCCATTCACCACTTGTGTGGCATTGCCTTGGAGAGAGCTAATTTTAATTGCTCCTGAACGATACACCTCCTCAACAACATATGGTCCTTCCCACTTCGAGAGTAATTTCCCTGCAAAGAATCTGAGACGAGACCGATACAATAGAACTTGATCTCCAACATTAAATTCTCTTTTGATGATCCTTCTATCATGCCATTTCTTAACTTTTTCTTTAAAGAGTTTAGCATTTTCATAAGCTTCACTTCTCCATTCATCTAGAGAACTTAATTGCAACAACCTCTTATTACCGGCTAATTTAGGATCTTTATTTAGTTCTCTAACAGCCCAATAAGCTTTGTGCTCTAGTTCTAAAGGTAAATGACAAGCTTTTACATAAACCATTTTATAAGGTGACATCCCCATAGGGTTTTTATAAGCAGTTCTATAAGCCCATAGTGCTTCTTTCAATTTGCTAGCCCAATTCTTTCTAGATTTATTAACAGTCTTTCCCAAAATAGATTTAATCTCTCTATTTGATAATTCTACTTGACCACTAGTTTGAGGGTGATAAGCAGAAGCAATTCTATGATTAATACCATACTTAGCAAGAGTTTTTCTAAAACCTCCATGAATGAAATGAGAACCTCCATCAGTCATAATATATCTAGGTACTCCAAATCTAGGAAATATAATATCTACAAGCATTTTTATAGAGGTCTCACCATCAGCACTTTTTGTAGGTATAGCTTCTACCCATTTAGTAACATAATCAACAGCGACAAGTATATGAGTGTTACCGTCTGAAGAAGGGAAAGGTCCCATGAAGTCGAATCCCCAACAATCGAATGGTTCAATAACAAGAGTATAATTCATAGGCATATCATTGCGTCTGGAGATATTACCAACTCTTTGACATTCATCACAAGATAGAATAAATTTCCTTGCATCTTTGAAGAGTGTTGGCCAATAAAAACCTGATTGCAGAACCTTTTGCGCGGTTCTATCTCCAGCGTGATGTCCTCCATAAACACTTCCATGACATTTATTCAATATCTCCTATTGTTCATATTCAGGAACACATCTTCGCATAATACCATCTACTCCTTCTTTATACAAGTGTGGGTCATCCCAAAAATAATGCCTCAAGTCATAAAAGAATTTCCTCCTTTCTTTGAGCTGAAAAGGTTGGAGGCAAATACTTCGAAACAATAAAGTTAGCATAATCTGCATACCAAGGGCTCTCTCGCGAGCTCACCTTTATCACAGCCAATTGTTCATTTGGAAAACTATCATTAACAGGAACAGGATCATAAGCAATATTTTCCAATCTAGACAAATTATCAGCAACAGGATTATCAGCACCTTTCCTATCTATAATATGTAAATCAAATTCTTGCAACAGAAGTACCCATCTAATAAGCCTTGGCTTAGCATCTTTCTTTGTCATAAGGTATCTAATTGCAGCATGATCAGTATGAATTGTAACTTTCGAATCAACAATATAGGGTCTAAACTTGTCACAAGCAAAGACTACAGCTAACAATTCTTTTTCAGTTGTAGCATAATTTCTTTGAGCAGCATCAAGAGTCTTACTAGCATAATGAATAACATTTAATTTTTTATCTACCCGCTGTCCAAGAACAGCGCCTACAGCAAAATCACTAGCATCACACATAATTTCAAAAGGCAAATTCCAATCAGGAGGTTCAACTACAGGAGCAGTTGTTAAGGCTTTCTTTAGAGTTTCAAAAGCTTCCTTACAATCATCATCAAAAACAAAAGGTACATCTTTTTGAAGAAGATTAGTAAGAGGCTTTGAAATTTTAGAGAAATCTTTAATAAATCTCCTATAAAACCCAGCATGACCAAGAACACTACGAATACCTTTAACATCCCTCGGATAGGGCATCTTCTCAATTGCTTCAACTTTAGCTCTATCAACTTCAATACCTCTCTCGGAAATTTTATGTCCCAATACAATTCCTTCATTAACCATAAAGTGGCATTTCTCCCAATTAAGAACAAGGTTAGTTTCTTCACATCTCTGCAAAACTTTATCGAGGTTTCGCAAGCAATTATCAAAAGAATTCCCATAGACAGAAAAATCATCCATGAACACCTCTACAATACTTTCGCAAAAACCATGAAAAATAGCAGACATGCATCTTTGAAAAGTAGCAGGAGCATTACATAAACCAAAAGGCATACGCCTATAAGCATAAGTTCCATAAGGACAAGTAAACGTGGTTTTCTCTTGATCTTTAGCTTTAACAGCAATCTGTGAAAACCCAGAATAACCATCAAGAAAGCAAAAATGAGTATTTTTAGATAACCTTTCTAGCATTTGATCAATAAAGGGTAAAGGGTAATGATCTTTCTTAGTAACTTTATTAACTTTTCGAAAATCAATGCACATTCTATAACCTACAACTATTCTTTGAGGAATAAGCTCATCATTATCATTAGGCACAACAGTCATTCCTCCCTTCTTAGGAACACAATGCACAGGGCTAACCCATCTACTATCAGCAATAGGATATATAATACCAGCTTCTAGGAGTTTTAATACCTCGTTCCTTACCACTTCCTTCATCTTCGGAATTAGACGACGTTGATGTTCAACAACAGGCTTTGCATCTTCTTCCATATTAATAGCATGTTGGCAAATAGAAGGAGAAATCCCTTTCAAATCATCAAGAGTATAGCCAATAGCTCCTCGGTGTTTCTTCAATATTTCCAATAACCTTTCTTCCTCAATCTCTGAAAGCTTAGAACTAATAATAACAGGATATATTTTCTTATCATCAATATGAGCATATTTAAGATTATCAGGTAAAGGCTTTAGATCAAAAACAGGATCTTCCTTTGGTGGCGGTGTTGTACCCAAATCTTCCACCGGTAAATCATGCTTGAGAATAGGTTGGCGAAGAAAAATTTCCTCCAGCTCATCTCTTTCTTTCCTAAAAGCTTCACTTTCACTATCCTCCAAATGTTGCTGCAAAGGGTTATTAGGAACAAGGACAATAGATGCACACTGCTCCATTTTAAAATCATTACTAGGCAAGTCAGCTTTATAAGGAGTTTTGATAAATTTAGAAAAGTTAAATTCATAAGGTTCACCAGCAAATCTAGTCAAAATTTTCTCTTTCTTACAATCTATAATAGCTCCACAAGTATTTAGAAAAGGTCTACCAAAAATGATAGGACAATGATCAATAGCAGCAGAACCAAGTACCAAAAAGTCAGCAGGATATTTAATCTTACCACATAGAACTTCCACATCTCGAACAATACCAATTGGAGAAATAGTTTCTCTATTAGCCAGATGAATAACCACATCAATATCTTCAAGTTCACAAGAACCAATTTCGTGCATAATCTCAGTGTAAAGCTCATAAGGAATAGCACTAACACTTGCACCAATATCACATAAACCATAATAGCAATGATCACCAATTCTAACAGATAGCATAGGAACACTAACTTGTTTGGATTTATTAGGATGTGAAACAATATTAGAAGCATCTTCACAGAAAATAATATGACCATCCTCCACATTTTCAGTCACAAGATCTTTAACTATTGCAACAGCAGGTTCAATTTTAATTTGTTCTTCAGGTTCTTTAGGTTTCTTTTCACTTTTATTAACCGCACTAGATATGACAGAGTACTCCTTCATTTTAGCAGGGAAGGGAGTTTTTTCAATATAAGCTTCAGGAATAACATTATCAACAGTTTCAATCACTACACATTTGTTTACAGATGAATCAACTTTATCTTTATACGGTTCATGATACTTATCAAAATTCTTCTTAGGCAGTTCATAATGAGAGGCAAAAGCTTTATAAAGATTTGCAACAACTTGGGAATCAAGACCATATGTAGCACTCATATTACGAAATTTATCAGTATCCATAAAAGCTTCAATGCATTTATAATCATAAATTATACCTGATTCTCTATCTTTGTCGTTCTCCCATCCTTCAGTATTTTCTTGGATCCGATCAAGAAGGTCCCTTTTAAACTCTTCATTCTTGCGTGTAAATGATCCAGAACAAGAAGTATCCAGCAAGGTCTTGTCTTGAAAAGAAAGTCTTGCATAGAAATTATCAATAATAACATTACCAGGAAGCTCATGAATGGGGCATTTGAGCATTAAAGACTTCAATCTCCCCCAAGCTTGGGCAATACTCTCTCCATCATGAGGCCAGAAATTATATATGCGGTTCCGATCTTTGTGAATTTCACTTGGAGGATAAAATTTGGAATAAAATAAAGGCACAATGTCCTCCCAATCAATAGAATCACCATTCTTCAGCAATTTATACCAGTGCGCCGCTTTACCAGACAGCAATATAGTGAATAGTTTCTTCCTAACTTCATTCATAGAAATACCTGCACATTTGAATAACCCGCATAATTCATGCAAAAACAATAAATGATCACCAGGATGAACAGTTCCATCCCCTTCATAGCGGTTATCCATAACACGTTCAATAATTTTCATAGGTATTTTATATGGTACTACTTCCTCACCTGGCGCTTCATCCACTACCGTTGCAGTAGTAGTAGATTTCCCAAATAGAAATTGAAGAGAAGATCTCTCCATAATGATTTATAGCAGCAGGCAGAAATAAAATCAGCACAAACAGTAAATTTCCTTACCAATTCCGCTTACCAATAGCGCTTCACTCCCCGGCAACGGCGCCAGAAAATAGTCTTGATGACCCACAAGTATAGGGGGTGTATCGTAGTATCTTCGATAAGTAAGAATGTCGATCCCAACGAGGAGCAGAAGGTGTTGGCAGCAGTTTCGATGAAGGATTCACTGTAAATGCTCACAGACAAGTATTCAGGGGGTTTTGATATTGCAGATAAATAAAGTACAAGGAAATAAAATGCGAGAGAAATAATTGCAGCGAGTGGCCCAATCCTTTTTAGCACAAAGGACAAGCCGGTTTGATTACTTATAATGACCAGACGTTCCTGAGGACACACGGGGATTTTAGTCTAGTACTTTCGCTTCATGTGGTTTAATAATCTTCATTGTTTTGATAAATGTTGTGTGGGTGAACCTATGCTAATGCACCGCCCTTCCTAGGACTAATACATACTTGTGATTATACCCCTTGCAAGCATCCGCAACTACAAGAAAGTTAATTAAGATAAATCTAACCACAGCCTTAAACTCTGAGATCCTGCGATCCCTCCTGCATCGATATACTAACGGGGGCTCAGGTTTCTGTCACTCCGGCAACCCCGCAATTAGCAACCGAATACAAGATGCACTCCCCTAGGCCCATAAATGGTGAAGTGTCGTGTAGTCGACGTTCACACGACACCACTAGAAGAATGACACCACAACTTAAATATCATAACATTGAATATTACTCAACCATAATTCACTACTAGCATTTAGACTTCACCCATGTCCTCAAGAACTAAACGAACTACTCACGAGACATCATATGGAATACAATCAGAGGTGATATGATGATGAATAACAATCTGAACATAAATCTTGGTTCAATGGTTTCACTCAATAGCATCTACAACAAGTATAGAATAACACCGGGAGAGTTTCCCCTATCAAACAATCAAGATTTAACCCGAATTGCTACAGCGATGACGAGGTGCAGCGGTGGTGATGGCGGTGTAGATGGTGAAGATGATGATGATGATGATGGAGATGATGTCCCGCTCGATGACGATGGCGATGGCGTCGATTTCCCCCTCCGGGAGGGAATTTCCCCGGCGGATTCCTGCCCGCCGGAGAGCTCTTTTCTCTCTGGTGTTCTCCGCCCCGCAGAGGCGGCTGTAACCCCTCGTGAGGTCCTCTATGTGGCTTAGGTTTTCGGGACGAAGGAGTACGCGAAGAAAAGGAGGTGAAAGGGGCTGTGGGGCCCCCAGAGCACAGGGTGGCGCGGCCAGGCCCTGGGCCGCGCCGCCCTGTGGTCTGGGCCCACAGTGGCTCCTCTCTTCTTCCCCTTCTGGCTCCCTCCGTCATCTGGAAAAATAGGAATTTACGTGAAATTCCCTTCCACAGTTGATCTTCCGAAATATTGCGTTCTGACGGTGCTTTTTCCAGCAGAATCCTGGCTCCGGTGCTTGATCCTCCAATGATGATGAAACATGCAAAATAGATCAAATAACATAAGTATTGTGTCCCAATATGAAATATATCAATGAATAACAGCAAATTATGATACAAAATAGTGATGCAAATTGGACGTATCAGGCCACGTGGGGCCCACACATGGTGGTGGCGCGGCCAAGGAGCCAGGCGCGCCGCCCTAGTGTCTGGCCCCACCAGACCCCCTCCGAGGCTGCCCTTTCGCCTATATAAGGTCCCTGACCTAAAAACCCCGACGGAATAAGCCACGGTACGCGAAACCTTCCAGAGCCGCCGCCATCGCGAAGCCAAGATCTGGGGGACAGGAGTCTCTGTTCCGGCACGCCGCCGGGACGGGGAAGTGCCCCCGGAAGGCTTCTCCATCGACACCGCTGCCATCTCCACCGCCATCTTCATCAACGCTGCTGCTCCCATGAAGAGGGAGTAGTTCTCCATCGAGGCTCGGGGTTGTACCGGTAGCTATGTGGTTCATCTCTCTCCTATGTAGTTCAATACAATAATCTCATGAGCTGCCTTACATGATTGAGATTCATATGATGATGCTTGTAATCTAGATGTCATTATGCTAGTCAAGTGGGTTTTACTTATGTGATCTCCGGAGACTCCTTGTCCCACGTGTGTAAAGGTGACAGTGTGTGCACCGTGTGGGTCTCTTAGGCTATATTTCACAGAATACTTATTCACTGTTATGAATGGTGTAGTGAAGTGCTTATTTATATCTCTTTATGATTGCAATATGTTTTGTATCACAATTTATCTATGTGCTACTCTAGTGATGTTATTAAAGTAGTTTTATTCCTCCTGCACGGTGTAATGGTGACAGTGTGTGCATCCGTGTTAGTACTTGGCGTAGGCTATGATTATGATCTCTTGTAGATTATGAAGTTAACTATTGCTATGATGGTATTGATGTGATCTATTCCTCCTACATGGTGTGAAGGTGACAGTGTGCATGCTATGTTAGTACTTGGTTTAGTCATGTCGATCTTTCATGCACTCTAAGGTTATTTAAATATGAACATTGAATTGTGGAGCTTGTTAACTCCGGCATTGAGGGTTCGTGTAATCCTACGCAATGTGTTCATCATCCAACAAGAGAGTGTAGAGTATGCATTTATCTATTCTGTTATGTGATCAAAGTTGAGAGTGTCCACTAGTGAAAGTCTAATCCCTAGGCCTTGTTCCTAAATACTGCTATCGCTGCTTGTTTACTGTTTTACTGAATTACTACTGCTGCGTTACTCAAAGTGCATGGAGCCCCCATGTGTGGTTTTGGTAATTAATGACAATCCCTATGGACTAATGTTTGCATTGAGTTATATTTGTAGGTGTTGTCCATAGGCAATGCTTGAACCATATGTTGGCTTCAAGGTTGCAATAAGAAGAAATTGTTGAAGGATATCAAGTGTCAAGTATGTCTTGAAGATGAAGATGTAGTGAGCTCTCAAGGTTAACTTCAAGACATCAACGAAATGAAGTGCAAGTTCAAGATGAGCCATCTCGAAGAGATCCTTTGCTTGAGTCTTGCCATCCTTATGGTGATCATGGAGATGTGAAGATGCGCCGAAGACGAAGCTCTCCCATGGTGGATTATGGGGGAGCAATCCACAAGACTTCGTCAAGCAAGCACAATCAAGAAAGGCGTTCCATCTTGTTGAGGTCAAGATCGTCGTCATCGAGTTCAAGTGGAATGCGCAAGTATAAGGTTTGCTCTTGATAGGGTTTCTTTCTCACCGGTCTCATAGTGTAGTTGGAGACCGGTTTATAGTTTAGTTGCCGTACTATCAAGAGGGCTCTCGAGTGAGTAACTCGATCGTATCGTTCGGAGAGAGCTCAAACCTTTGCATCCTTGCATCATCTTTCTTGGTTGATTATTTGGACCTTATCCATGTGATGTTTTAGAACTTGTGATTATTCTCATGACAAGCTCTAGTTCATCGAAAACGGATTTCGCATAGATCACTTGTTGCGTTTTCGAGTTTGGTGATTTTCTCGGTTTCTCATGTTGAGGTGTTGCACCTCTAAAAATAATAGAAAATCATCCCCAACTAGTTTCCATATTTTCACTTTTTGTTGGGTAGCTCTTGTCCTCCTCTTTCCAACAAAATTGGTTTCATCTTGATCCGAGTTCCCAAACTCTAGATATTGTCTTTTGAAGTTTGTCTTCTATTTGTTTTAAAGAAAAAAGAAAAAGAGGAGGCAGCCGGCACTACCGCCCTTGATGGGCCGGCAGTACCACTCGGCCCACTCTGGCACTGCCGGCCCCCGCGCGCAGCTCTGCCGGGCCGCGCAGACCGGCACCTCCGGCCTGCTCCAAGCGGCACTGCCGGGCCGGCCCGGCTCGGGCCCACTCGCTGGCCGCCTACCGCGCGCCGCGCGCTGGCCCAGTCGCGTGCCGCGCCGCGCTGCTTCGCTCGCTCGCCCCGCGCTGCCTTCGCTCGCCTAGCCGAGCCGCTCGTTCGTTTTTTGCTGCCAGCGGCACTGCCGGCCATAACGGGCCGGCACTGCCGGCCTTTCCCTGGACGAGCCCAACGGGCAGAAATCCTGCAGCCCCTTTAAATAGCCTTCTTCCTCCTCTCGTTTTTTGGCTGCTTCACACACTTTTTGCTCTCCTCCATTGCTAGTATTTGAGAGCTCCCTCTACCTCAAATCCCTCAAATCCCTCCAATGATTCTTGAACCTTTTTGAGGGAAAGGAAGAGGAGATCTAGATCTACAATTCTACCAATCAAATCCATCTCTTTGTGAGTGGAACTCTCTAGATCTTGATCTTGGTGTTCTTGGTGAATCCCTTTGTTCTTCCTCTCTTATTCCCCCAATAGCTTTTGTAGCTTTGTTGGAATTTGAGAGAGAAGGACTTGAGCATCTTTGTGGTGTTCTTGCCATTGCATTTGGTGCATCGGTTTGAGTTCTCCACGGTGATTCGTGGAGGTGAAAGCAAGAAAGTTGTTACTCTTGGGTTCTTGGAACCCTAGACGGATTCTAGACCTTTGTGGTGATTTGTTGGGAGCCTCCAATTAAGTTGTGGATGTGTGCCCCAACCTTTGTGTAAGGCCCGGTTTCCGCCTCGAAGGAAATCCCTTAGTGGAACCGTGACCTAGGCCTTTGTGGTGAAGGTCACCGGAGATTTAGGTGAGGCGCCTTCGTGGCGTTCGGTGTGTGGTGTGAGTACCGCATCTTAGGGTGAGGCCTTTGTGGCGTTGGTGTGCATCGAGCAACCACACCTCAAGGTGAGCCTCTTGTGGCGTTCGGGAGCACTAAGCCACCGCACCTCTCCACCGGAGATTAGCACTCGCAAGAGTGTGAACTCCGGGATAAATCATCGTCTCCCGCGTGCCTCGGTTATCTCTATACCCGAGCTCTTTACTTATGCACTTTACCTTGTGATAGCCATCGTGCTTGAAGTTATATATCTTGCTATCACATAGTTGCTTGTATTGCTTAGCATAAGTTTATATATCTTGCTATCACTTAGTTGCTTGCATTGCTTAGAATAAGTTGTTGGTGCACATTGGTGAACCATAGTATATAGGCTTTGGGCTTGACAAAGTAAACGCTAGTTTTATTCCGCATTTGTTAAGCCCATCTCGTAAAAGTTTTAAACCGCCTATTCACCCCCCTCTAGGCGACATCTGTGTCCTTTCAGTTACTACTGCATGTTTACTTCCTGCAATATTACTACCATCAACTGCACGCCAGCGAGCTATTTTCTGGCGCCGTACTACTGCTCATATTCATTCATACCACTTGTATTTCACTATCTCTTCGCCGAACTAGTGCACCTATTAGGTGTGTTAGGGACACAAGAGACTTCTTGCTTTGTGGTTGCAGGGTTGCATGAGAGGGATATCTTTGACCTCTTCCTCCCTGAGTTCGATAAACCTTGGGTGATCCACTTAAGGGAAAACTTGCTGCTGTTCTACAAACCTCTGCTCTTGGAGGCCCAACACTGTCTACAAGAATAGAAGCACCCGTAGACATCAGGCCCCACCCCATAGGCCGGCGCGGCCAAGGGCCATGCCGCGCCGCCCTATGGTTACGGCCCCTCATGGCCCCACTTCGTATCTCCCTCGTTCTTCTGGAAGCTTCGTGGAAAAGTAAGACCCTGGGCGTTGATTTCGTCCAATTCCGAGAATATTTCCTTTGTAGGATTTCTGAAACCAAAAACAGCAGAAAACAGCAACTGGCACTTCGGCATCTTGTTAATAGGTTAGTGCCGGAAAATGTATAATAATGATGTAAAGTATGTATAAAACATGCAAGTATTGTCATAAAAGTAGCATGGAACATAAGAAATTATAGATACGTTTGGGACGTATCTATATTCTCGGAATTCGACGAAACAAAGACCCAGTATCTTATTTTTCCCGGAAGACCCCAGAACACCGCAGGAGAGTCAGAGGCGGGCAAGAGGGCCACCACACCATAAGGCGGCGCGGGCCCAGGCCTGGCCGCGCCAGCCTATGGTGAGGAGGCCCCAGGCGCCCTCCTGCGCCGCCTCTTCGCCTATAAGACCCCTTTCGACCTAAAAACGCGATACGAATTGACGAAACTCCAGAAAGACTCCAGGGGCGCTGCCACCATCGCGAAACTCCAATTCGGGGGACAGAATCTCTGTTCCGGCACGCCACCGGGACGGGGAAGTGCCCCCGGAAGCCATCTCCATCGACGCCACCGCCTTCATCATGCTCCGTGAGTAGTTCCCCCATGGACTACGGGTTCTAGTTGTAGCTAGTTGGTACTCTCTCCCCCATGTACTTCAATACAATGATCTCATGAGCTGCCTTACATGATTGAGATTCATCTGATGTAATCGGTGTTGTGTTTGTTGGGATCCGATGGATTGTTACTATAAAGTTTATGAAGTTATTGTTGCCGCAATCTTGTTATGCTTAATGCTTGCCACTAGGGCCCGAGTGGCATGATCTTAGCTTTAAGCTCTATACTTATTGCTTAGATTGTATCTACAAGTTGTTTGCACATGTCTATGTCCGGAACCCGAGGCCCCAGAGTGACAGTAACTGGGATAATTGGAGGGGAAGGCTTAGGTATGAGGATCACATGTTTTCACGGAGTGTTAATGCTTTGCTCCGGTGCTCTATTAAAAGGAGTACCTTAATTTCCAGTAGATTCCCTAGAGGCCCGGCTGCCACCGGCTGGTAGGACAAAAGATGTTATACAAGTTTCTCATTGCGAGCACGTATGACTATATACGGAAAACATGTCTACATGATTAATAATCTCGATGTTCTGTCTTAATGCTATTTCAATCCTATCAATTGCCCAACTGTAATTTGTTCACTCAACACTTGTTATTGGAGAGTTACCACTAGTGTAGATAGCTGGGAACCCCGGTCCATCTCTCATCATCATATACTCGTCCTATATGTCATTGGAAGTAGTACCAACTATTTTCTGGTGCCATTGCTCTCATATTACTGCTCTCTTGTTGTTATTTATTACTCTTTGCTCTCATATTACTGCTGCTTTCACATCACCCCTGTTACTAGTGCTTTTCCAAGTGCAGCTGAATTGACAAATCAGTTGTTAAGGCTTATAAGTATTCTTTACCTCCCCTTGTGTCGAATCAATAAATTTGGGTTTTACCTCCCTCGAAGACTGTTGCGATCCCCTATACTTGTGGGTTATCAAGACTATTTTCTGGCGCCGTTGCCGGGGAGGCATAGCTCTACTCATAAGTTCACCTGGGGAGTACACTCTACCTCTCTCTCTGTTTTTGTTTTATTTTATTTTGTTTTGCTTAGTTTACTTTTGTCTAGTTTATTTGTGCTTAGTTTATTTCTGTCTAGTTTTATTTTGCTTAGTTTACTTTTGTCTAGGTTATTTTTGTCTTGTTTTATTTTCCCTATATACCCGAAAATCCATAAAAATTTGAAAAACCTAAAAATTAAAAACTGCTATTATGGGAGAACCTACAACCTATTTGGAGCTTATAGCATTATATAATAATTATAGAGAATCAAGAACGGGAAAAGTTATGAGTGTTGTGATAGAAAAATTAAATACAATTGCTAAAATCTTGCTTAAACGCCACGATATAAACTGTTGCTCTAAACAGGATACTAAACATCTTAAATTTCAATGTGGCTTTAGTGAGGAAGTTTTAATTAAGAACTATAATTGGAATAGCTATATTCATTTTGGGTTCTAAGAGGTAGAACAATTTGTCTTACTTATGGGAGCCTCTGAGATAGAATCATTCATGTCTAAAAATTATGAAACTTGTGCTGTTTGTAAGGACCTTAAAGATTATGTCTCTTCTATCCTTAATTTTTGCATAGAAAGTTACAGCGATAATCCTTATATCATTGATTATAAAGAGAGACTCATTAATGCACAAGAATGCACTCACAATTTGCAGGAACCAGTGGAAGAAGAAATTGATGAACCTGAAAGCTCATTGGATGAAAAAGAGGAGGAAATTGATGAACCTGAAAGCTCATTGGATAAAAAAGAAGAGGAGAGTGATAAACAAAAGGAGGAAGAATGGATTAGCTACCCATGCCAACCTTCTAATGAGAGTAACTCTTTATCTATTATACTATTTGATTGTCCTCCATGCTTACCGAAAGAGGATGAATGTTATGTTCCTGTGGATTCTCTTAAAATATTCCCTATGAGTAAAACTTGTGAGAATAATTATGCTACTGTCATTTATGATAATCCATGCTACTTTGATAAATCTTATGATAATGCTTTGTTTGTGTCTGATGTCGAAATGCATGGTACTAAAGAGTTTTGCTTGGCAAATGTTTATGATAAATCTCTAGATGATGGTCCTATGTTACTTGATAATATTAATTGTACTACTAATGAAAATGGGATTGGAGAGTTCTTTACTTTATCTATGAGTCCCATATCTTTTGAGATTGATCAATCATCTTGTTATATTATTGATAAAAGTGGGTTTGAAAGTTTTAATCCTATTATTTCTGAGCTTGATAAAAATTATGTGTTTGTGAATCATGAAAAGCATGCTTTATGTGATAGTTATATTGTTGAGTTTATCCATGAAGCTACTGAAAATTATTATGAGAGATGAAAATATGGTTGTAGAAATTTGCATGGTACTAAAACACCTCTCTATATGCTGAAAATTTTGAAGTTACTCTTGTTTTATCTTCTTATGCTTGTCACTTTGTTCTTCATGAATTTATTTGTGTACAAGATTCCTATGCATAGGAAGTGGGTGAGACTTAAATTTGTTTCATACTTGCTTTTTGATGCTCTCTTTGCTTCAACTCTCATCCTTATATGAGCATCATTAAAATTGCTGAGCCCATCTTAATGGCTATAAAGAAATCACTTCTTGGGAGATAACCCATGTCTTTATTTTGCTACTGTTTTGTTGTGTCTTGGAAGTTGTTACTACTGTAGCAACCTCTCCTTATCTTTATTTTATTGCAATGTTGTGCCAAGTGAAGTCTCTAATAGAAGGTTGATACTAGATTTGGATTACTGCGCAGAAACAGATTTCTTGCTGTCACGAATTTGGGTAAGATTCTCTGTAGGTAACTCAGAAAAATCTTCCAATTTACGTGAGTGTTCCTCAGATATGTACGCAACTTTCATTAGTTTTGCGTTTTCTGATTTGAGCAACGGAAGTACCTCTTAAAAATTCGTCTTTACTGGCTGTTCTGTTTTGACAGATTCTGTCTCTGTTTTTTTTTGCATTGTCTCGTGTGGACTTTAAGTGAGGCTTTCTAGACGTGAAGAGTTGTAGCTAATGTTTTATTGAGTTCTTGCAATGTGTCACTACAGGACTAAAGTGTATTAAAGTTTTTTGAGTACTAACCCCTCTAATGAAGTTTATGAGAAGTTTGGTGGGAAGGAAGTTTTCAAGGGTCAAGAGAGGAGGATGATATATGATCAAGAAGAGTGAAAAGTCTAAGCTTGGGGATTCCCCCGTGGTTCATCCCTGCATATTTCAAGAAAGACTCAAGCGTCTAAGCTTGGGGATTCCCAAGGCATCCCCTTCTTCATCAACAACTTATCAGGTTTCTTCTATTGAAACTATATTTTTATTCGGTCACATCTTATGTGCTTTACTTGGAGCGTCTGTGTGTTTTTATTTTTGTTTGTGTTTGAATAAGATCGGATCCTAGCAATCCTTGTGTGGGAGAGAGACACGCTCCGCTTTTTCATATGAACACTGGTGTTCTTCGTTTTACTTTTAAGGTTCATGACAAAAGTTGGAAGCTATTGCACTTATCGTTATTTGGATGGAAACAGAAAATGCTTCATATTGTCTTGGATAATTTGATACTTGGCAATTGTTTTGAGCTCTCAAGTAGATCATGTTTCTCTTGCATCATGTAGTTTAAACCTATTAGTGGAGAACTACCGTAGAACTTGTTGAAATTGGTTCGCATGATTGGTCTCTCTAAGGTCTAGATATTTTCTGGTAGAAGTGTTTGAGCAACAAGGAAGACAGTGTAGAGTTTTATAATGCTTGCAATTTGTTCTTATGTAAGTTTTGTTGTACCGGTTCATACTTGTGTTTGCTTCAAACAACCTTGCTAGCCAAAAGCCTTGTACTGAGAGGGAATGCTTCTCGTGCATCCAAAACCTTGAGCCAAAAACCTATGCCATTTGTGTCCACCATAACTACCTACTATGTGCTATTTTCTGTCATTCCAAGTAAATACTTCATGTGCTACCTTTAAACAATTCAAAAGCTATTATCTCTTATTTGTGTCAATGTTTTATAGCTCATGAGGAAGTATGTGGTGTTTATCTTTTGATCTTGTCATTTACTTCTGACAGACTTTCACCAATGGACTAGTGGCACATCCGCTTATCCAATAATTTTGCAAAAAGAGCTGGCAATGGGGTTCTCAGCCCCAATTAATTACAACTTTCACTAATAATTCTCTTCACGTGTTTTGCTCTGATCTATCAGTAAGAAACTTAATTTTGCAAATAGACACTCCTCCATGGTATGTGAATGTTGGAAGGCACCCGAGGATTCGGTTAGCCATGGCTTGTGTAAACAAAATGTTGGGAGGAGTGTCAACCATAAATAAAACTAAAAGACATGTGTAAACAAAAGAGAAGAGGGATGATCTACCTTGCTGGTAGAGATAACGTCCTTCATGGGAGCCGCTCTTGAAAGTCTGGTTGATAAGGTGGTTAGAGTGCCCACTACCATTCGTTGACAACAACAAGCAACTCTCAAAACTTTACTTTTATGCTCTCTATAGGATTTCAAAACTTAAAAAGCTCTAGCACATGATTTAATCCCTGCTTCCCTCTGCGAAGGGCCTTTCTTTTACTTTATGTTGAGTCAGTTTACCTACTTCCTTCCATCTTAGAAGCAAACACTTGTGTAAACTGTGCATTGATTCTTACATACTTACTTATTTGCATTCATCATATTACTTTGTGGACAATTATCCATGAGATATGCATGTTGAAAGTTGAAAGCAACTGCTGAAACTTAAATCTTCCTCTGTGTTGCTTCAATGCCTTCACTTTGAATTTATTGCTTTATGAGTTAACTCCTATGCAAGACTTTTTGATGCTTGTCTTGAAAGTACTATTCATGAAAAGTTTTGCTATATGTTATCTATTTGTTAGCAAACTATAGATCATTGCCTTGAGTCACTGCATTCATCTCATATGCTTTACAATAGTATGATCAAGATTATGTAAGTAGCATGTCACTACAGAAATTATTCTTTTTATCTTTTACCTACTCGAGGGCGAGCAGGAACTAAGCTTGGGGATGCTTGATACGTCTTCAACGTACCTATAATTTCTGATGTTCCATGCTTGTTTTATGACAATACCTACATGTTTTGCTCGCACTTTATAATGTTTTTATGCATTTTCCGGAACTAACCTATTAACAAGATGCCAAAGTGCCAGTTCCTGTTTTCTGCTGTTTTTGGTTCCAGAAAGGCTGTTCGGGCAATATTCTCGGAATTCGACGAAACAAAGACCTAGTATCTTATTTTTTTCCGGAAGACCCCAGAACACCGAAGGAGAGTCGGAGGCGGGCTAGAGGGCCACCACACCATAAGGCGGCGCGGGCCAGGCCTGGCCGCGCCAGCCTATGGTGAGGAGGCTCCAGGCGCCCTCCTGCGCCGCCTCTTCGCCAATAAGACCCCTTTCGACCTAAAAACGCGATACGAATTGACGAAACTCCAGAAAGACTCTAGGGGCGCCGCCACCATCGCGAAACTCCAATTCGGGGGACAGAATCTCTGTTCCGGCACGCCACCGGGACGGGGAAGTGCCCCCGGAAGCCATCTCCATCGACGCCACCGCCTCCATCATGCTCCGTGAGTAGTTCCCCCATGGACTATGGGTTCTAGCTGTAGCTAGTTGGTACTCTCTCCCCCATGTACTTCAATACAATGATCTCATGAGCTTCCTTACATGATTGAGATTCATCTGATGTAATCGGTGTTGTGTTTGTTGGGATCCGATGGATTGTTACTATAAAGTTTATGAAGTTATTGTTGCTGCAATCTTGTTATGCTTAATGCTTGTCACTAGGGCCCGAGTGGCATGATCTTAGATTTAAGCTCTATACTTATTGCTTAGATTGTATCTACAAGTTGTTTGCACATGTCTATGTCCGGAACCCGAGGCCCCAGAGTGACAGCAATTGGGATAACTGGAGGGGAAGGCTTAGGTATGAGGATCACATGTTTTCACAGAGTGTTAATGCTTTGCTCCGGTGCTCTATTAAAAGGAGTACCTTAATTTCCAGTAGATTCCCTAGAGGCCCGGCTGCCACCGGCTGGTAGGACAAAAGATGTTATACAAGTTTCTCATTGCGAGCACGTATGACTATATACGGAAAACATGCCTACATGATTAATAATCTTGATGTTCTGTCTTAATGCTATTTCAATCCTATCAATTGCCCAAATGTAATTTGTTCACCCAACACTTGTTATTGGAGAGTTACCACTAGTGTAGATAGCTGGGAACCCCGGTCCATCTCTCAGCATCATATACTCGTCCTATATGTCATTGCAAGTAGTATCAACTATTTTCTGGTGCCATTGCTCTCATATTACTGCTATTGCTGATGTGTTACTGTTACTACTGCTCTCATATTACTGCTGCTTTCACATCACCCCTGTTACTAGTGCTTTTCCAGGTGCAGCTGAATTGACAACTCAGTTGTTAAGGCTTATAAGTATTCTTTACCTCCCCTTGTGTTGAATCAATAAATTTGGGTTTTACTTCCCTCGAAGACTGTTGCGATCCCCTATACTTGTGGGTTATCATGGCTCATCAAAGTCTTGCCTTGAACCAAGAGACTAGGAGGAGCCAGAATGAGTTCATGGCTGAAAGAAACCATCTTGTTCCTCCACCTGGACGTGAGATGAAGCCTGTGGTTGCACCAACTTGGGAGATGCCTCCCATTCATGATGAGATGCTCCAGAACTTTGATCTCTCTTTGTTTGCTCATGGTGGTGCTCCTCCTCCCAGGACTAGATCTGCTGATGCTCCCGAGTCTGCTGGAAATGGGGGAGTTGTCTTAATATCTTATATGGAATCAAGGTTTGAGCTTATCATAATATTTATATGTGACTGTAGCTCGGTTTGTCATCGTATACCAAAAAGGGGGAGATTGTAAGGGTATTTTACCCTTATCCATTATTTTGGTAACAATGACACCGATGCTAGAGTATTTGGTCTAATACATGTCTATGAGATTATTCCCAGGTATTAGCCAAATAGGCATAATGGTGTATCAATGGAATAAGAAGGTGAAGGGGGAACCCCCACTTCGACAAAAATGGAGAAGAGCTGCTCAGTCTCCAGCCGGCTGATACGTCCCCGACGTATCCATAATTTCTGTCGTTCCATGCTTGTTTTATGACAATACTTACATGTTTTGCTTGCACTTTATGATGTTTTTATGCGTTTTCCGGAACTAACCTATTAACGAGATGCCACAGTGCAGTTCTGTTTCTGCTGTTTTTGGTTCCAGAAAGGCTGTTCGGGCAATATTCTCGGAATTGGACGAAATCAACGCCAAACCTCCTATTTTTCCCGGAAGGCTCCAGAACACCGAAGAAGAGTCGGAGAGGGGCCAGGGGGCCACCACACCACATGGCGGCGCAGGCCAGACCCTGGCCGCGCCGGCCTAGGGTGTGGCGCCCCCAGGTGCCCCCCTGCGCCGCCTCTTCGCCTATAAAATCCCTTTCGACCTAAAAACACCGTACCACTTGACGAAACTCCAGAAAGACTCCAGGGGCGCCGCCACCATCGCGAAACTCCAATTCGGGGGACAGAAGTCTCTGTCCCGGCACCCTGCCGGGACGGGGAAGTGCCCCCGGAAGCCATCTCCATCAACGCCACCGCCTCCATCATGCTCCGTGAGTAGTTCCCCCATGGGCTACGGGTTCTAGCTGTAGCTAGTTGGTATTCTCTCCCCCATGTACTTCAATACAATGATCTCATGAGCTGCCTTACATGATTGAGATTCATCTGATGTAATCGGTGTTGTGTTCGTTGGGATCCGATGGATGATACATTATGATTAGTCTATCTATAAAGTTTGTGAAGTTATTGTTGCTGCAATCTTGTTATGCTTAATGCTTGTCACTAGGGCCCGAGTGGCATGATCTTAGATTTGAGCTCTATAATTATTGCTTAGATTGTATCTACAAGTTGTATGCACATGTCACTGTCCGGAACCAAAGGCCCCGAAGTGACAGAAATCGGGACAACCGGAGGGGATGGCGGTGATGTGAGGGACACATGTTTTCACGGAGTGTTAATGCTTTGCTCCGGTGCTCTATTAAAAGGAGTACCTTAATATCCAGTAGATTCCCTTGAGGCCTGGCTGCCACTGGCTGGTAGGACAATAGATGTTGTGCAAGTTTCTCATTGCGAGCACGTACGACTAAATATGGAAAACATGCCTACATGATTAATGAATTGATGTTCTTTCTTAATGCCTTATCAATCCTATCAATTGCCCAACTGTAATTTGTTCACCCAACACTTGTTATTGGAGAGTTACCACTAGTGTAGATAGCTGGGAACCCCGGTCCATCTTTCATCATCATATACTCGTTCTACATGTCAACTATTTTCTGGTGCCATTGCTCTCATATTGCTATTCTATTATTTACGTATTCTTTGTTACCTCTTTGCTCTCATATTCTTGCTACTTTCACATCACCCCTGTTACTAGTGCTTTTCCAGGTGCAGCTGAATTGACAACTCAGTTGTTAAGGCTTATAAGTATTCTTTACCTCCCCTTGTGTCGAATCAATAAATTTGGGTTTTACTTCCCTCGAAGACTGTTGCGATCCCCTATACTTGTGGGTCATCAAGACTATTTTCTGGCGCCGTTGCCGGGGAGGCATAGCTCTACTCATAAGTTCACCTGGGGAGTACACTCTACCTCTCTCTCTGCTTTTATCTTATTTTGTCTTGCTAGTTTATTTCTATCTAGTTTATTTGTGCTTAGTTTATTTCTGTCTAGTTTTACTTTGCGTAGTTTACTTTTGTCTAGTTTATTTTTGTCTTGTTTTATTTTCCCTATATACCCGAAAATCCATAAAAATTTGAAAAACCTAAAAATTAAAAACTGCTGTTATGGGAGAACCTACAACCTACTTGGAGCTTATAGAATGTTATGATAATTATAGAGAATCAAGAACTGGTAAAATAATGAGTGCTATGATAGAAAAATTGAATACAATGGCTAGAATCTTGCTTAGACGCCATGATATAAACTGTTGCTCCCAACATGATACTAAACATCTTAAATTTCAATGTGGCTTTAGTGAGGAATTTTTAATTAAGAACTATAATCGGAATTGCTATATTCATTATGGGTTCGAAGAGGTAGAACAATTTGTCTTATTTATGGGAGCCTCCGAGATAGAATCCTTCATGGTTGAGAATTATGAAACTTGTGTTGTTTGTAAGGGCCTTAAAGATTATGTCTCTACTATCCTTAATTCTTGCATAGAATGCTACAGTAGGAATCCTTATATCCTTGATTATAAAGAGAGACACATTAATGCACAAGAATGCACTCACAATTTGCAGGAACCTGTGGAAGAAGAAATTGATGAACCTGAAAGCTCATTGGATGAAAAAGAGGAGGAAATTGATGAACCTGAAAGCTCATTGGATGAAAAAGAAGAGGAGAGTGATGAACAAAAGGAGGAAGAATGGATTAGCTACCCATGCCAACCTTCTAATGAGAGTAACTCTTCATCTCTTACACTATTTGATTGTCCTCCATGCTTACCGAAAGAGGTTGAATGTTATGTTCCTGTGGATTCTCTTGAAATATTACCTATAAGTAAAACTTGTGAGAATAATTATGCTACTGTTATATATGATAATCCATGCTACTTTGATAAATCTTATGATAATGCTTTGTTTGTGCCTGATGTCGAAATGCATGGTACTAAAGAATTTTGCTTGGCAAATGTTAATGATAAAGCTCTAGATGATGGTCCTATGTTACTTGATAATATTAATTGTACTACTAATGAAAATGGGATTGGAGAGTTCTTGACTTATTCTATGAGTCCCATATCTATTGAGATTGATCACCTACCTTGTTATATTATTAATAAAAGTAAGTTTGAAAGTTTTAATTCCACTATTCTTGAACTTGATAAAAATTATGTGTTTGGAAATCATGAAAAGTATGCTGCATGTGATAGTTATATTGTTGAGTTTATTCATGAAGCTACTGAAAATTATTATGAGAGAGGAAAATATGGTAGTAGAAATTTTCATGGTGCTAAAACACCTCTCTATATGCTTAAAATTTTGAAGTTACTCTTGTTTTATCTTCTTATGATTATCACTTTGTTCTTCATGAATTTATTTGTGTACAAGATTCCTATGCATAGGAAGTGGGTTAGACTTAAATGTGTTTTGAATTTTCTTTTTGATGCTCTCTTTTGCTTCAAATACTATTTCTTGCGAGTGCATCATTTAAAACTGCTGAGCCCATCTTAATGGCTATAAAGAAAAGAACTTCTTGGGAGATAATCCATGTGTTATTTTGTTTCAGTAATTTGTTTTATATTTGTGTCTTGGAAGTTGTTTACTACTGTAGCAACCTCTCCTTATCTTAGTTTTGTGTTTTGTTGTGCCAAGTGAAGCCTCTAATCGAAGGTTGATACTAGATTTGGATTTCTGCGCAGAAACAGATTTCTATCTGTCACGAATCTGGGCATATTTCTCTGTAGAAAATTCAGAAAAATCTGCCAATTTACGTGCGTGATCCTCAGATATGTACGCAACTTTCATTAGTTTTGAGTTTTCTGATTTGAGCAACGGAAGTACCATTTTAAAATTCGTGTTTACTGGCTGTTCTGTTTTGGCAGATTCTGTCTCTGTTTTTTGCATTGTCTCTTGTGGACTTTATGTGAGGCTTTCTAGACGTGGAGAGCTGTAACTAATGTTTTATTGAGTTCTTGCAATGTGTCACTACAGGACCAAGGTGGATTCAAGTTTTTTGAGTACTAACCCCTCTAATGAAGTTTATGAGAAGTTTGGTGTGAAGGAAGTTTTCAAGGGT
Organism: Lolium perenne; assembly: GCF_019359855.2. Lineage (NCBI taxonomy): Eukaryota > Viridiplantae > Streptophyta > Magnoliopsida > Poales > Poaceae > Lolium > Lolium perenne. The sequence goes on along the minus strand of NC_067248.2, from coordinate 80,701,935 downwards.
CAAGAGAGGAGGATGATATATGATCAAGAAGAGTGAAAAGTCTAAGCTTGGGGATGCCCCCGTGGTTCATCCCTGCATATTTCAAGGAGACTCAAGCGTCTAAGCTTGGGGATGCCCAAAGCATCCCCTTCTTCATCAACTTATCAGGTTTCTTCTATTGAAACTATATTTTTATTCGGTCACATCTTATGTGCTTTACTTGGAGCGTCTGTGTGCTTTTATTTTTGTTTGTGTTTGAATAAAGATGGATCCTAGCAATCCTTGTTTGGGAGAGAGACACGCTCCGCTTTTTCATATGAACACTTGTTCTTCGTTTTACTTTTAATGTTCAATGAATAAAAGTTGGAAGCTACAATATTTATCTTTATTTGGTTGGGAAAAGAAAATGCCTCATATGTCTTGGATAATTTGATACTTGGAAATTGTTTTGAGCTCTCAAGTAGATCATAAGTTTTTGCATGTAGTTTAAACCTATTAGTGGAGAACTACCGTAAAGCTTGTTAAAATTGGTTTGCATAATTGATCTCTCTTAAGGTCTAGATATTTTCTGGTAAAAGTGTTTGAGCAACAAGGAAGACAGTGTAGAGTATTATAATGCTTGCAATATGTTCTTATGTAAGTTTTGCTTGCAGGTTCATACTTGTGTTTGCTTCAAACAACCTTGCTAGCCTAAACCTTGTACTGAGAGGGAATACTTCTCGTGCATCCAAAAACCTTGAGCCAAAACCTATGCCATTTGTGTCCACCATACCTACCTACTATGTGGTATTTCCTGCCATTCCAAAGTAAATTGCTTGAGTGCTACCTTTAAATAATTCAAAATGCTTCTCAATTTGTGTTAATGTTTCATAGCTCATGAGGAAGTATGTGGTGTTTAGCTTTCAACCTTGTCATTTACTTTTGACGAACTCTCATATGGACTAGTGGCACATCCGCTTATCCAATAATTTTGCAAAAAGAGCTGGCAATGGGATTCCCAGTCCCGAATTAATTAATTTAAATAGACACTCCTCCATGGTTTGTGATTGTTGGACGGCACCCGAAGGATTCGGTTAGCCGTGGCTTGTGTAAGCAAAGGTGGGGAGGAGTGTCATCATAATAAAACTAAAATAAAAAGGCACTCCTTCATGGTATGTGATTGTTGGCAGGCACCCGAGGATTCGGTTAGCCATGGTTTGTGAAAGAAAGGTTGGAAGGAGTGCCACCCAAAAATAAATAAAATGGGAGCCGCTCTTGTGAGTCCGGTTGATGAGGTAGTTAGTGTACCCACTACCATTCGTTGACAACAACAAACACCTCTCAAAATTTTACTTTTATGCTCTCTATATGTTTTCATAACCAAAGCTCTAGCACAAATATAGCAATCGATGCTTCCCTCGTAGAAGGGCCATTCTTTTACTTTTATGTTGAGTCAGTTACCTAATTCCTTCCACCTTAGAAGCAAACACTTGTGTCAACTGTGCATTGATTCTTACATACTTGCATATTTGCATTCATCATATTACTCTATGTTGACAATATCCATGAGATATACATGTTGAAAGTTGAAAGCAACCGCTGAAACTTATATCCTCCTTTGTGTTGCTTCGATGCCTTTACTATGAACTTATTGCTTTATGAGTTAACTCTTGTGCAAGACTTTTGATGCTTGTCTTGAAAGTACTCTCCATGAAAAGTTTTGCTATATGTTATCTACTTGTTAGCAACTATAGATCATTGCCTTGAGTCACTTCATTCATTTCATATGCTTTGTAATAGTATGATCAAGGTTATGTAAGTAGCATGTCACTACAGAAATTATTATTTTTATCGTTTACCTGCTCGGGACGAGCAGGAACTAAGCTTGGGGATGCTGATACGTCCCCGACGTATCAATAATTTATTTCTTTACATTCTTGTTTTATGAAAATTATTACATGTTTTGCTTGCAATTTATGTTGTTTTTATGCGTTTTCTGGAACTAACCTATTAACGAGATGCCACGGTGCCGGTTCTGTTTCTGCTGTTTTTGGTTCCAGAAAGGCTGTTCGGGCAATATTCTCGGAATTGGACGAAATCAACGCCAAACCTCCTATTTTTCCCGGAAGGCTCCGGAACACCGAAGAAGAGTCGGAGAGGGGCCAGGGGGCCACCACACCACATGGCGGCGCGGGCCAGACCCTGGCCGCGTCGGCCTAGGGTGTGGCGCCCCCAGGTGCCCCCCTGCGCCGCCTCTTCGCCTATAAAATCCCTTTCGACCTAAAAACACCGTACCACTTGACGAAACTCCAGAAAGACTCCAGGGGCGCCGCCACCATCGCGAAACTCCAATTCGAGGGACAGAAGTCTCTGTCCCGGCACCCTGCTGGGACGGGGAAGTGCCCCCGGAAGCCATCTCCATCAACGTCACCGCCTCCATCATGCTCCGTGAGTAGTTCCCCCATGGGCTACGGGTTCTAGCTGTAGCTAGTTGGTATTCTCTCCCCCATGTACTTCAATACAATGATCTCATGAGCTGCCTTACATGATTGAGATTCATCTGATGTAATCGGTGTTGTGTTTGTTGGGATCCGATGGATGATACATTATGATTAGTCTATCTATAAAGTTTGTGAAGTTATTGTTGCTGCAATCTTGTTATGCTTAATGCTTGTCACTAGGGCCCGAGTGGCATGATCTTAGATTTGAGCTCTATAATTATTGCTTAGACTGTATCTACAAGTTGTATGCACATGTCACTGTCCGGAACCAAAGGCCCCGAAGTGACAGAAATCGGGACAACCGGAGGGGATGGCGGTGATGTGAGGGACACATGTTTTCACGGAGTGTTAATGCTTTGCTCCGGTGCTCTATTAAAAGGAGTACCTTAATATCCAGTAGATTCCCTTGAGGCCCGGCTGCCACCGGCTGGTAGGACAATAGATGTTGTGCAAGTTTCTCATTGCGAGCACGTACGACTAAATATGGAAAACATGCCTACATGATTAATGAATTGATGTTCTTTCTTAATGCCTTATCAATCCTATCAATTGCCCAACTGTAATTTGTTCACCCAACACTTGTTATTGGAGAGTTACCACTAGTGTAGATAGCTGGGAACCCCGGTCCATCTTTCATCATCATATACTCGTTCTACATGTCAACTATTTTCTGGTGCCATTGCTCTCATATTGCTATTACTGCTGCTGTGTATTCTTTGTTACTCTTTGCTCTCATATTACTGCTACTTTCACATCACCCCTGTTACTAGTGCTTTTCCAGGTGCAGCTGAATTGACAACTCAGTTGTTAAGGCTTATAAGTATTCTTTACCTCCCCTTGTGTCGAATCAATAAATTTGGGTTTTACTTCCCTCGAAGACTGTTGCGATCCCCTATACTTGTGGGTCATCACCGGCCAGAGGCCCAGTTGGACCGGCCGTGGCACCGGGTGGCCCGGTTCCGACCGGCCCCTAGACCGCTGCCAACCGGGCATCATCCAGGGGACTTTTCCCCTCTGCCCGATGCTGGCCCGACATGTGGCCCGGTTTGGACCGGGCTGGCCCGGTCTCTCGTCCGGTCGGACCGTCCGCTGGACCGGCTGCCCCGATGCAGACCGACTCCTGCTCCGGTGACATCCGGAGGCATGTACTGCACGACAAGGACTCACCCCAGTCAAGGCCCGGCGCCAAGTCCTGTTTGGACCGACTGGTCCGGTCTGACCGGCCCCTGCACCGAACGGCCCAGTCCCAGGCCTGTTTGACCGGCCTCCTCGATGAAATGCTGAGCTGGAGAAGTGGGCAACAGTCTGCAACGACTGGATTCCAAGTGACCATATAAATACCCCTTCACCTACCTTAGAACACTTAGGCACTACACTACAAACTGTTCTTGAGCTCTCTCTCTCTCTCTATCATACTCCATTGATAGAAACACCAAATGCCTCAATCTCCCTCCTCCTCCACCCAAACTCAAATCCCTCCGGGGAAAAGATAGAGGAGGCCCTGATCTACCATTCCACCGAGGCAAATCTTTTCCCCCTTGTATTCATCAAGATACTTGCTATCTAGGGTTCCTTGGAAACCCTAGGTGGGCAAAAGAGGTCCGGAGGCATCTGGGTTGTAGATTTGCTCCTGACGAGATTGTGAAGGTTTGGAGGCTGCCTCAAAGTCTACCACAAGTGAGCGAGCTATTCCTTCGTGGGATGGGCTCCGGAGAATAGGGTGAGCCTTCGTGGCGTTGGGCAATCCTTCGTGGGACCTCCACCCCTCCAAATGTGACGTACCTTCTTGCAAAGGAAGGGAACACGGGAATAAACCCTCGTCTCCACGTGCTATCGGTTATCTCTAACCGAACTCCTTACTTGTGATATAACTGCCTGTGAGAGCCTTTGTGCTTGAGTTCTTGTATCATCATATAGGGTGCCTCACCTAATTTGCATTAGGCTCATCTTTATATTTCGCAAAGCCTAATATTGCAAAGAAAGAATTAAAATTTGTAGAAACCTATTCACCCCCCTCTAGATTTACCATCTCTGAACTTTCAATAGGTGCACTAGTTCGGCGAAGAGATAGTGGAATACAAGTAATATGGATGATTTATGAGTGGTACTTGCAATCTAAAATAAAAATGGCAGCAAACAAACATGTAGCAAAACTGGTTGTAAACGGTGTTTGAATGATTGGAAACAAGGCCTACGGATCATACTTTCACTAGTGGACTCTCAACAATGATACCATAATTGAATACATAGATATTATCACTTCACTATGCTACTCTGAAACACTCTCTGGTTTGATAAAAAACACAAATTCATTGCGTAGTACTGCATAAGCATTCCTTAAAGTTCGCATTCCCAATCTATGGACACCCCACGCTGTCACTTTGAGCATACAAAGATGGTACTAACTAGACACCACAATTCATAAGTATTTCTATAAATTAAGATTAAGAAGCAAACACGGTGTGCACACTATCACCTTCACACCGTTGGACAAGGTGTCCCCAAAGATCACATAATAAAACCACTTGAGTAGCACAATAGTTCAAGAATAACATCTACTTATTCAACTAGATTACAAAGCTCATGATCACATAAAGATCATACATGGAGAGATAGATACACCACATAGCTACCGGTAAAGCCCTCATCCTCGGGGAGAACTACTCACTCCTCATCACGGGAGTCAGCAATGGCGATGAAGATGGCGGTGGAGTCGATGGGGACGGCTCCGGGGGCAATTCCCCTTCCCGGCAGGGTGATACGTCTCCAACGTATCTATAATTTCTTATGTTCCATGCTACTTTTATGACAATACTCAGATGTTTAATACATACTTTACATCATTATTACGCATTTTCCGGCACTAACCTATTAACAAGATCTTTGAAGCGCCGATTCTTTGTTTTACGCTGTTTTGGTTTCAGAAATCCTACAAAGGAAATATTCTCGGAATTGGACGAAATAAACGCCCAGGGTCTTATTTTTCCACGAAGCTTCCAGAAGACCGGAGGGGATACGAAGTGGGGCCACGAGGTGGCCAGACCACAAGGCGGCGCGACCAAGGAGGGGCCCGCGCCGCCCTGTGGTGTGGGCCCCTCGTGAGCCCCCCTGCGCTGCCCTTCCGCCTACTTATACCCTTCGTTGCGAAAACCCTATTACCGAGAGCCACGATACGGAAATACTTCCAGAGACGCCGCCGCCGCCAATCCCATCTCGGGGGATCCAGGAGATCGCCTCCGGCACCCTGCCGGAGAGGGGAATCATCACCGGAGGGCTCTACATCACCATGCCCGCCTCCGGATTGATGTGTGAGTAGTTCATCCTTGGACTATGGGTCCATAGCAGTAGCTAGATGGTTGTCTTCTCCTCTTGTGCTATCATGTTTAGATCTTGTGAGCTGCCTAACATGATCAAGATCATCTATTTGTAATGCTACATGTTGTGTTTGGCGGGATCCGATGAATATAGAATATTATGTCAAGTTGATTATCAATCTATCATATATGTGTTGTTTATGTTCTTGCATGCTCTCCGTTGCTAGTAGAGGCCCTGGCCAAGTTGATACTTGTAACTCCAAGAGGGAGTATTTATGCTCGATAGTGGGTTCATGCCTCCATTGAATCTGGGACAGTGACAGAAAGTTCTAAGGTTGTGGATGTGCTGTTGCTACTAGGGATACAACATCGATGCTTTGTCTAAGGATATTTGTGTTGATTACATTACGCACCATACTTAATGCAATTGTCTGTTGTTTGCAACTTAATACTGGAAGGGGTGCGGATGCTAACCTGAAGGTGGACTATTTAGGCATAGATGCATGCTGGATGGCGGTCTATGTTCTTTGTCGTAATGCCCTGATTAAATCTCATAGTGATCATCATGATATGTATTGAATCTTTATTTGTCAATTGCCCACCTGTAATTTGTTCACCCAACATGCTATTTATCTTATTGGAGAGACACCACTAGTGAACTGTGGACCCCGGTCCATTCTTTTACATCTGAAATACAATCTACTGCAATCTCTGTTCTTTGTTGTTCTTCGCAAGCAAACATTATTCTCTACACCATACGTTTAATCCTTTGTTTTCAGCAAGCCGGTGAGATTGACAACCTCACTGTTAAGTTGGGGCAAAGTATTTTGATTGCGTTGTGCAGGTTCCACGTTGCCGCCGGAATTACTGGTGTTGCGCCGCACTACACTCCTCCACCAACAACCTTCACGTGGCCTTCATCTCCTACTGGTTCGATAAACCTTGGTTTCTTACTGAGGGAAAACTTACTGCTGTGCTCATCATACCTTCCTCTTGGGGTTCCCAACGGACGTGTGTTGTACCGTCACAAGGAAGCTTCTACACGCTAGAAGCTACTTTTTCTGGCGCCGTTGCCGGGGAGATCAAGACACACTGCAAGGGGAGTCTTCACATCCAATCTCTTTACTTTGTTTTTGTCTTGCTTTACTTTATTTTATTTACTGTCTTGTTTGCTTTATATCAAAAACACGAAAAAATTAGTTACTTTACTTTCTGTCTTGTTTACTTGCTCTATATCAAAACATTAAAAAATTAGTTACTTGTCTTTACTTTATTTTATTTTGTTTGCTTAGTTTACTTTTATTATTGCTACAATGGGTACTCCTGAAAATACTAAGTTGTGTGATTTCACTAGCACAAATAATAATGATTTTATAAGTACTCCTATTGCTCAACCTGCTACTACAGCAGAATTCTATGAAATTAAACCTGCTTTACTGAATCTTGTTATGAGAGAGCAATTTTTTGGTGTTAGTAATGATGATGCTGCTGCCCATCTTAATAATTTTGTTGAACTTTGTGAAATGCAAAAGTATAAGGATATAGATGGTGATATTATAAAACTAAAATTGTTTCCTTTCTCCTTAAGAGGAAGAGCTAAAAATCGGTTGCTTTCTTTGCCTAAAAATAGTATTGATTCATGGACTAAATGTAAAGATGCTTTTATTGGTAAATATTACCCCCTGCTAAGATTATATCTTTGAGAAGTAGCATTATGAACTTTAAGCAATTTGATAATGAACATGTTGCTCAAGCATGGGAGAGAATGAAATCTTTGGTAAAGAATTGCCCTACCCATGGACTAACTACTTGGATGATCATCCAAACCTTTTATGCAGGATTGAATTTTTCCTCAAGGAACCTATTGGATTCAGCTGCTGGAGGTACTTTTATGTCCATCACCTTAGGCGCCGCAATAAAGCTTCTTGATGATATGATGATCAATTACTCTGAATGGCATACTGAAAGAACTCCTCAAGGAACAGGACAAATCACACTTGGAAGATCCCTGCTGAAACTATTGGGAGCAATCATAGATGTGGGAAAAGGCACCCTAAAATTCACCTCTACACCGGGAGGCGATCATGTATTCCCTAAACCAAAGAGTAAGAAAAAGAGTAAGAAGGGTAGCCGTAAAGCCCAAGGTAATAATGTTGATGCTCCTTCTCTTGATAATACTTGATTTGCACTTTCTGCGCCTAGCTGAAAGGCGTTAAAGAAAAGCACTTCTTGGGAGATAACCCATGTTTTATTTTACTACTGTATTGTTGAGTCTTGGAAGTTGTTACTACTGTAGCAACCTCTCCTTATCATGTTTTTGTGCCAAGTAAAGTCTCTATGGTAAAGTTGATGCTAGATTTGGATTACTGCGCAGAAACAGAATTGCTGTCTGTCACGAATTTGCATCCGCCTCCGGATTGATGTGTGAGTAGTTCATCCTTGGACTATGAGTCCATAGCAGTAGCTAGATGGTTGTCTTCTCCTCTTGTGCTATCATGTTTAGATCTTGTGAGCTGCCTAACATGATCAAGATCATCTATTTGTAATGCTACATGTTGTGTTTGGCGGCATCCGATGAATATAGAATATTATGTCAAGCTGATTATCAATCTATCATATATGTGTTGTTTATGTTCTTGCATGCTCTCCGTTTCTAGTAGAGGCCCTGTCCAGGTTGATACTTGTAACTCCAAGAGGGAGTATTTATGCTCGATAGTGGGTTCATGCCTCCATTGAATCTGGGACAGTGACAGAAAGTTCTAAGGTTGTGGATGTGCTGTTGCTACTAGGGATAAAACATCGATGCTTTGTCTAAGGATATTTGTGTTGATTACATTACGCACCTTACTTAATGCAATTGTCTGTTGTTTGCAACTTAATATTGGAAGAGGTGCAGATGCTAACCTGAAGGTGGACTATTTAGGCATAGATGCATGCTGGATGGCGGTCTATGTTCTTTGCCGTAATGCCCTGATTAAATCTCATAGTGATCATCATGATATGTATTGAATCTTTATTTGTCAATTGCCCACCTGTAATTTGTTCACCCAGCATGCTATTTATCTTATTGGAGAGACACCACTAGTGAACTGTGGACCCCGGTCCATTCTTTTACATCTAAAATACAATCTACTGCAATCTCTGTTCTTTGTTGTTCTCCGCAAGCAAACATTATTCTCTACACCATACGTTTAATCCTTTGTTTTCAGCAAGCCGGTGAGATTGACAACCTCACTGTTAAGTTGGGGCAAAGTATTTTGATTGTGTTGTGCAGGTTCCACGTTGGCACCGGAATCACTGGTGTTGCGCCGCACTACACTTCTCCACCAACAACCTTCACGTGGCCTTCATCTCCTACTGGTTCGATAAACCTTGGTTTCTTACTGAGGGAAAACTTACTGCTGTGCTCATCATACCTTCCTCTTGGGGTTCCCAACGGACGTGTGATGTACCGTCACAAGGAAGCTTCTACACACTAGCACAGGGTGCCGGAACAGCTGACCCCCGGATCTTGTATGCGACGGCGGCGGAGCTACGGAACTTTTCGTGGATGGAGGGTGATTTATTTAGGGTTCTCGCATCGGGAGGCTTCTTTTAGGCGGAAGGGCGAGGTCGGTGGAGGCTAGGTGGCCCCAGACCACCCCTAGGCGAGGCCATGGCTTGGTCCGCGCCTAGGCATGGTCTGGCCGCCCTATGGCCCATCTTCGTCTCTCCTCCGGACTTCGTCTTCGTTACAGAAAAATAAGATCTTTGGCTTTTGTTTCGTTCAATTCCGAGAATATTTCCTGTACAACTTTTCTAAAATTAAAACAGCAGAAAACAGGGAACTGACACTGTGGCATCTTATCAATAAGTTAGTGCCGAAAAATGTATAAAAGTGCAACGAAGTGTAAGTAAAACATATATAAATCGCTGTAAAACAAACACGGAGCATCAAAAATTATAGATACGTTTGCAACGTATCAGCCGACATTTCAGACGAGTATTTCTACAACAATGTCATTAGCACGTCCTCTGATGAGTTCGATGATGACACCCAGATCCTCATGGCCATGCCCCTTCTCGTCCATGATCAAGAGCAACACTTGCCGAAAGTACATGGGCTCGGTTAAGGGTCGGGCCCCGGTAACTGAGCGTGGCTGAGTGGAGGGCCATCCGCAACTATGGAGGGACTACTTTCATCGGACCAATCCCATTTACAAGGCGTCGTGCTTTCTCGACATTTTCGGATGTCAAGGGACCTGTTTCTGAGGATCATGCATGCCGCGAGGTGCTACGATGACTTCTTCCATTTGAAAGCGGATACCATATCTAAACTTGGCTTCACTTCTTACCATGAATGCATTGCGGCCATTAGGATGTTGGCGTATGGAGTAGCTGGTGACCTAGTGGATGAGTACATCCGCATGAGCGAGCCCGGTTGCCCTAAGGCAATGTACAAGTTCTGTAAGGCTATGGTCGCGGTTGTTGCATAAGTGTACTTGAGGAAACCAACTACTGATGATACTACCCGGCTATTGTTAATCAATGCAGCAAGAGGATTTCCTCGTATGCTTGGAAGCATAGATTGCATGCACTCGGCATGGAAAAATTGTTCATTTGGGTGGCAAGGTCAGTACCATGACCATACGAAAGTGTGCATAGTTGTACTTGAGACGGCTGTATCTCAAGATCTTTGGATTTGGCATGACAGGCTCAAACAATGATATTAGTGTACTCTAGCGATCTCCGGTGTTCACTCGCCTTGCTCAAGATCATGCTCCACCGGTCTAGTATGAGGTCAATAGCTAGTGCCTCGATCTATGACCAAGGGTACTATCTAGGTGATGGTATCTATTCTTAATGGTACACACTTGTGAAGACAATCCGCGTACCTCAAACGAGAAAGAGTAGGTTTTCTAAAGAGTAAGAGGCATGCAGGAAGGATGTGGAGCTGGCATTTGACGTGCTGCAGTCTCGTTGGACTATAGTTCAACACCCTGCCAGGACTTGGAGCCAACAGACAATGTGGGAGGTCGTTACTGCTTGCGTGATCATGCATAACATGATTGTTGAGGATGAGCGCGATAAGAGCTTGTTTGACCAAGGCTGTGAATTGCAAGGTGAGAATGTTGCGCCCTAGCCCAGACCACCGACTGACTTGGTAGATTTCCTGGCTGTGCAACATGAGATGCGTGACAAAGCAATTCGCCAACTCATGTCCAGTTTCAAAAAGATTTGATGGAACATATATGGATTCATCTTAGTAACAAGTAGTTCTGTAACAATTATTTGATTTTCATTCCAATAATTATCATTTGTGTAAAACTATGTCCTATGATACTTTGTATTTGTTTTATGACCTTGAATGCTATGATTGTGTAATAAACTATATCTTTTTAGCTTTCCATCTTTGAACTAATGCTAGTGCAATCCTAATGGTTTTCCTTGAAATCATCACCGTTTTCATTACCGAAGTGCGCAAAACTATGTCAAAATTGGCCAAAATATGTGTGACCGCGAACATTTACGGACAGCTGTTAGGACCGTCGCTACCCACATCCGGACCACGGTATTTTCTTTATCCGCGGACCGCCATATTCGGAACCAAACGGACCAAAAAAAGTTGCGTTTTGCAGGGTTTGGAGTTGGCCTAACCCGTGGAATCTACATCTACAAGCAGTAAAAAAACCCATGAAATCTACGATTTTTTTTTAGAAGTGGGGGCAGAATCTCCGGGGCTGAGGTTCGAGGGCCAGCTATGTGGGCTGACCCGACATTTCATCCAAAGAGGAGCAGGCCGTATCCTCAGCTATGGTTGCACCGCAACATTAACGGGCCGAGCCACATAGCCCATCTGCGGTAACCCCCAGCCCGCTAGGGTTTTGTTGGCAGGTATATAATACCCGTCTTCGTCTCTCCCATCTCCCCCTCCTATCAATCTCCACCACAGAGCGGCGGCGGCGGCGGCACAGCGGGAGAGAGAGAGAGAGCGAGGAGAGAGCTCCAGCCATGGTGCACGTCAACTTCTACCGCAACTGTAAGCCCGCGCACCTCTCCTTCTCGTCTACCATCTCGTGCTCCGTGCGTAGCCTCTTGGTTTCTTCGCGCTCGCCGTGATCCGATGTAGTAGAGTGTGCTTAGCGGCCGCAAGTATTAGTCCTGTGCTGCTGCCTTCGTCGGCAGCTTGTCGCGCTGGGGAGGTCAGAGATCTCTTAGCTCTGGTTTCTTAAGGTGCAGCGTGGCTGATATCTGGTGATTAGCGAGTGAAAGATTTGTATCATCCCGGTCCCGTAGTGGAATGATTATTAGCGTAAGCCTTTGGCCTATCTTCTGTTCCGACTGTCTAGCTTTGAGTTGTGCATGCCGTGATTTCCAGACTGTGCCCTAGATCTAGTTCATGGGTGGGTTACGCGAGCAGTTGTTATGCGGTTGGTGGTATCTCTTTGAATATGCTTGGACGGTAAAGATTCGTCAGTTGTAAACAAGTTCTTTTTAGGAGGACATTTCTATGCAGCCTATATCTATCAGCTATACTGCTGCTCAACTTGGCTTCTGGACTAACCAAAGAGAAGTCCAAGCACACATGTGTGTAGTCTGCAGTAGAATTTATTCATCTCTAGTTGTTGATGTTTCTTGTAAGTTCCTCTTGATTTGGTAGCAGATGAATTTGCCGTAGCATGCCACCAGAATAGTTACGAACGAAATGATTACTGTGTTTCTCAATTGTTCAATAATGTAGCCACCTGATTTTGTTGGTTGCTCTTACCTACAGATATAAGAGTGCCAAAATTCATCTCCCCACCTGTTAGCGTTATCCATTTCCTCTGAGAGCATGTTGCTTGTTTAGTGCGAACATTTTATTTCATATTGAGACCAGTGTCTTTGGTATATACAGTATTCTTGTATATCTGATGTATTACTCTTGAGTTGAAAGTGTCAATGAGCTTGTTACATTGCCTGCTTTTAATATGCTAAGGCATCATCATGGCAGGTTAAATTCCATTTGGTGCCTGGCATTAACTGTATGCTACAAGATGACTGCATTTGTTCCTTTGTCACCTGTTTTTTTACATTTCTTGCCTGATAACTACTGATACATTGCCTTAGTACAATTATTTGCTTCATATTTACAATGTTCATGCTTTCTCTTGCAGATGGTAAGACTTTCAAGAAGCCAAGGCGTCCTTATGAGAAGGAGCGTCTCGACGCAGAACTGAAGCTGGTCGGTGAGTATGGACTGAGGTGCAAGCGCGAGCTGTGGAGGGTTCAGTATGCATTGAGCAGGATCCGCAATGCTGCAAGGCACTTGCTCACACTGGATGAGAAGAACCCCCGCCGTATCTTCGAGGGTGCTGCGCTTCTCCGCCGCATGAACCGCTATGGGCTCCTCGCTGAGGGTCAGGACAAGCTTGATTACGTCCTTGCCCTGACTGCTGAGAACTTCCTTGCCAGGCGCCTTCAGACTCTTGTCTTCAAGGCTGGCATGGCAAAGTCAATCCACCATGCCCGTGTCTTGATCAGGCAGCGCCACATCAGGTATGCTTCTGCTGCTTTATTGTTCTTGCACATGCTTAAGTAAATTTGGTTTATCATCTATAAACCTCAATGGCTTCTCTAGTTGGTTGGCTAACTGATGGGGATAAGATATAAATCGTTCACAACCATCTACTGAGGTTAACAACTAGATAGGTTGCATTGATCTGGTTTAGTGACTGGCTGTAACATAATATGATGTATGTTGTCATTGGTTACTTGCATGTATCAATTTTGTGCACTTCCAAGATTGACTAGTTAGGTGTGTATCTTGTATTATTGAACATCTTATCCAAAGGTTCTAGTTCTTCCTCATGCATCAGTAACCCGAGTGTCTGACGAAATGATTCTTCATAACTGATAGTTATCATATTGTTGATCCTGTCTTTTGTATTATTTGTTTATGTGGTCTGAGTTCTGTTGTGGTACCTCCAATGAGACTTCATTAGTGTGGAGTAATGTTTGTTTCTTTGAACAATGTTTCTGTTGAGCTGTTCATGTTGTGGCTGAAGTGGTAGATGACATTTGCTCCAAACCACATTGCAGGGTTGGCAGGCAAATCGTCAATGTCCCGTCCTTCATGGTGAGGGTTGAGTCTGAGAAGCACATCGACTTTTCGCTGACAAGCCCATTCGGTGGAGGCCCAGCAGGCAGGGTGAAGAGGAAGAACCAGAAGAAGGCAAGTGGTGGCGGTGACGCTGGTGGTGACGAGGATGAGGAGTGATAAGGAACTACTAGTAGCTATCACCTAATATTTATCAAAATACAATCATCCTGAGAATGTTGGTGTGTCATGAGTACTTTAGCTGAGAGGCCTGGCCTGAGACTTGTCATGGGTTTTTCCCTCTAGGCAGGACGTTTTGTTGCTTTATCTCGTGTTGTTAGCATGCACTTTCCTATGTTGACTTTGGGCTGTTCTATCTTGATGCAGTTATTTTCGACCATGACCTGTGAAATTATGCTTCTGCTATGTTTGTCATGCAAATGCATGGCCTTTCGTTGTTCATTTGTTTGCTGTGACAAAATGATGCTGATGTCCGGTTTTAGAATAAATATATGTGAAGGGTTAACCTACTTTTTGATGAAATGGGGTGGCAATAATTCAACAAATGGCTACACTGTAGAAGAGTTTAGCTACAGAAGAGTTCATTGGTCTTTTTTAGCAGTGAGCAACAGTTTACTGGCCAAGAGATGAATTTACGTTATTCAGTGGGAAGTGATCATTTGGAAACAACGAGGCTATGAAGTAACCAATTTGCTGGCCAAATAAACCCGAATTTACAACTGGTCAAATATACCCAAACACCCGAATTTACAACTGGTCAAATATACCCAAACGAGGACAAAGCTCTTGTTTGTGCGGAAACCTCTCCATGCCTGAGTCACGGTCCCAGCAGGTCATTGTCTAAGTTGTCTACCGGTGAAGCTGGGTTATTGTCTAAGTTGTCCCACGGGTGAAGCTGGCTACGAAATGGCCTTGAGAGCAGTGGATTTGGCTATTTAATTTCCAGTAATATAAACCGAAGATCATACAAAAAATAGTGTTCTCCGTATTATACTTGTGATTGGGTTCAGATAAGTGGTCGAATCCTCTCAATTGGTATCAGGAGCTAGCGGTTCTTGGCAGCGAATTTGATCAAGGAAACTGTGAGGTTGGGATCTCCCGTCAAATCCTTCGCAGTTCACCTTCAATTCCGGCAGGAGTGGTGACGCGGTGGCGGCTTGGAGGCGGAGGCACAGTTCGGGTGCAATCTGAGTAATTGAGCTGGTTTGATGGCATTCAACACCAGTTGCTGGTGAAGTTACTGGGATATAATTACACAATTGAGTATAAGAAGGGTAGGGAAAACAAAGTGGCAGATGCCCCATCCAGAGTCAAGTACCACTTGAATGCAATATTTTCTAGTACTGTGACACCTAATTGGATCACTCAAATTGTGCAAAGCTACACCACTGATGACACATGGAAGGAATTGCTATCCAAGCTGGCCATTGATGCTACTGCAAAGCCAAATTACAAACTAATTAATGGCATTATCTGATACAAGGATAAAATCCTTGTCGGCCATTGTGGCAAACTAAAGCAGACATGCCAAAGGGTCAAGTTACTATTTCACTCGCATGGCATGAAACGGGACACTATTCAATTTGTCAAACAGTCTCCAGGCTGTCATTTGAATAAATCTGAATATGTCCCCTCTCCTGGCTTATTGCAGCCACTTCCTGTACCAGACTTTGCTTTCACACACATAGTATGGATTTCATAGAAGGTCACCCCCAAATCATCTGATTTTGGTGGTGGTAGACAGATTTACAAAATATGCCTATTTCATCTCCATGAAGCACCCAACTACTGCCCAAATCGTAGCCAAGGCATCCACTGACAACATCTTCAAGTTGCATGGTCTTCCAACTGTCATAGTAGCTGATAGAGATCGGATCTTCACCAGTAACCTCTGGCAGAGTATGTTCAAAAGTATGGGTGTCAAACTCCACTTCAGCACTTCTTATCACCCCCAGACCGATGGACAGACTGAGGGGGTCTATCAGTGCTTGGAAAACTACTTAAGGTGCATGTCCTTTAACCAGCCAAAGAAATGGTACAGTTGGCTCACTATGGCCGAATGTTGGTATAATTCTAGTTTCCACACATCACTAAACTTTCTAAACATGAACCCATTCTAGGTTCTCCGTGGATTTCCTCCTTCCTTGATTGCTGAAGTCAACCTCCCAATTGACTCAGAATCCGAGAGTGCCATTAACAATCAGCAAAGACAAGTTACTGCAGAAATAATAAAGGACAACTTGGTAAAAGCACGGACCAGAATGAAAGCACTATGCTCATAAACACATGAAGGAGAAAGAGTATGTCACTGGAGACATGGTCTACTTGAAAATCCAGCCACACCGTCATACCTCCTTGAGCAGCCACATGTATCTCAAGCTCCACTCCAAATATTATGGTCCATTCAGAGTGATCGCCAGAATTGGCCCTGCTGTATATACAATATTATTCCGGGAAGGATGCAAGCTCCACCCAACCTTCCATGTCACCCAACTGAAGAAACACTCAGGAAAATATGTCATTCCATCACCACACCTCGACTCACTGATGAAAATGGGCACATCCAAGTTGCTCCGGAAGATGATTCCAAGGGTTCAACGCAATATAAGCATACCAGTGGTCCGTTGGCTAGTGAAATGGGTGAATCTGCCTCAAGAAGCAGCAAGTTGGGAAGATGCAACATTTGTTCAGAAGATCTTTCCAGTGTTTAGGCCTTGAGGACAAGTCTGGTCCTAACAGGGGGGAATTGTCAGGACTGACACTCAAGATATCTGAAGAAAGCTTGTGGCTTCACATCGCTCGCGCCGAAGTGAAGAAATCTCCGACCGTTCTTCTACATACAATGGCCTAGACGCGTCAAGACATCGCTGTTACGCTTCCAACTTTAGCGCTCGGCTGTCTCTCCGCTGTTCCTTCTCCTGCTTTTCAACCACCGCAACTGAGTGTTTGGCTATAACGCCACCCTTGTAATCGATCTGGATCTTATCTCGTTTTCCCTTGGGCGTACAAACCCTACCCTCCACTCTATATGTGGATTTGGCTCTTTTATTTCCAGTAGTATAAACCAAAAATCGTACCAAAAATAGTGTTCTCTGAATTTCAAAAAAAAAAAAGTGTTCTCTGTATTATCCTTGTGATGGGTTCAGACAAGTGATCGGATCCTTTGAGAGAGAGCAGTGGAAGTAAGCTCATGAGAAACTGTAGTTAGTTCACAGTCCCAGCAGCTTATTATTTGTGTTGTCCCACAGGTGAAACAGGTTGCTAAGGGAAACGGTTTAAAATGAGTTTTTTTTTTCACTAAGTCTCGTTTTGACGGAGAAGCTGCTCAACAGCACCCACAAGAGCTGGCCCTATCTGCTATACCAGATGCCAAATGAGAAAGTATCCGTGGCAGGAGTTCTAAAAAAATTATTAGCCAAAATGTTAGGGGAGTAATGTTCTATAAACATGAAAAAGTTCAAGTTCGAACACATATTCCTAGCACATTTTATGTAAGAAAGAAGAAAGAAATTCAGTATACAGGTGCCAACTTTGTACTACCAAAGTTGTGTCACATATTTCCCAGATATAATACGTCGCTTAGAAATAAACTGAGGCCAGCTTAAGCTTACGAATGTAACCATATATTTATATAAAAGGTACCAGTTCTACTTGTAACTAGCACAACAAAACGTGCATCGTTTCCCGACTTGCAAGTTCTCTAAAGCATCTAACTGAGGCTAGGAGCTGACATAGGTAACTGTCAGAAAATTGATCTTTGACTAGCAGCACAACTGGTTTTAGCCCTAACTGTCAGAAAACTGAGCGCATATCCTCCTTTGGATGGGCGATCTGCAGAATGGGCAGTCTGGCACACCTTTATCTTGGTGAAGCTGATTGCAGCTTATGCAGAAAATCTGATGCCCGCATGGGAGAAAAACTACTGAAACATCCTCGTCCAAGCACATTTGACATTCACGCTCCTGCTCTACGGAATCAGGCAGTAACACTGGAGAACCCATAAGCACGGCAAGTCTCTGGGGCCTACCACGAGCCAGATCAAACTCCAAATCTTGTATGTGCTTCTGGAGTTCCTTAGCACTAGCTTGCAACCTTTTCTTTTCATTTTCTGCATTCACCAATACATTGTTAGATTTTCTTCTTGCTGACAACTTGACCCGTTCCACTTCATTTCTTGCAATGTCAACCTGCTTCAGAGTTTCATCCATCATCTTCTTTCCTCCCTCGAGCTTTTTCTGTAGTATTTAACGATGGCATAGTTTAAAGCAAGAAAGAAAATACATTATCTAGGAAAATACATGGATTAGCTATGCATGAATGTGATTTTGAATCATGTCCTCCCATGTGCAATACCTGCACCCGCACATGACAACAAAGATAAACAAGACGAGTTTTGACAAACAATTACAAACTTTAAGAGAGAGGAGGATCTGTGTGATTTCTGGTGGTGTGGGTTCCAGTTTGTTTTTCTGCTTTTGTCTCATCTTTTAGCTCTGTAGTCCCTGCAGTGTTTGTGAGAGGGTGTTTTGCTAGAGTTGGGGTTGTTCTTCTTGTGCCCTGGGGTTCTTTTTGGAAGTGGTTTTGGAGGTGTTTCTTCCAGCGGGAGGCTGTTGAGCTAGTATCGTAATAGTTGGTATCCCCAGTCCGAAGTTGTACCAAAACCGTTTGGCTTTATAAAAGCAGGGCCATTTACACAAACAAACAGAAAAATATATGAACCGAATTCTAATGCTAGTTAACATCCATTTGGGAAAGGATAGGTTATGCATATGGGATTATGGGTACCAATAAAGGGGCCTCCTTTCGCATACAGAGGAGGATATCATGCAACAGAAAAGTATTAGAAGAATATGATGCTCGTGCTGTCATTCTAGCCATAAAACTAATCTGAGCATGCATCAAATTTGAAGCAAACATGAGTGGAATTGGCATACCTCTAATACATTTTTATATCCTTCAGCTTGCTCTAGATTTTTCAGTAGCCTACATAAGTTACTCCTTTCAGCAGCAAGCTTCTCTTGCAAAAGGATCTTCTCTGTTTCAGTAGACTTCAGTTTCACACAGGACGCATTTTCCTTCCTCAAAATGTCAGCAAGCCTAGCTGCTGATTGCTCCTCCTGTAACTTGCCGGAATCCCTTTCACGCTTAGAAAGTTCAACTTCATCAGTAAGCTTCAGTTCAAGAGAATCGACACAATCAAGCTCCACTGAAATATCACATAATGATTTTTTTGTCTCCTCAAGCTTCTGTGTAAGCACACCACACTCAGATGTTTCCTTTTCCTTTCTGAGCAATGCAAGAGAAGGTTGCTCAATTGCAAGCCTCTTTAGTGATTGCAGTAACCTTTCACTGGCCCAGTCTGTCCAAACTTTCACCTCCAACTTCAGCTCTCCCAAACGTCTAATCAGATCCAGAGCAATCTCCTCTTTCCTATCTTTTGGAACCCAAGACGTCCGCATCCCATCATGTGAGAATTCAAAATCAAAGCCATCTGCCGGAGTATTTGGGAAAGAGAAGTGTATGAGGCCACCAGGTTCAGTTTGTTGCTTACTTGCTGTTTTCCCAGTAGACGATGAGCTGGAAGAGTTGTTAACAGGTGGGAGAGAAAAGTATACGAGGTCACCAGGTTGAGCTTGTCGCTTAGTTACCGTTTTCCCAGTAGACGATGAGCTGGAAGCGTGGTTAGCAGGAGAAGAAGCTGGCTGACTTGAAACCACTGTTGGTGCATCTATCTTTTTGAGCAAGGACAGATTAGAAAGATGCATAGTTGTAAATGATGTGGATGATTTTAGGCTTTTTGCTGCCTTTGATGTGGCTGTCAAAGTGCTATTAGCAGCTTCAAGAAATGCCATCACTGATCTACTCTCTTTAAGACTTCTCTTACTGCTGGTGCCTTTAGCTGCTTTTTTGTTATGCGTAACAACAGTCCTAGCCAGTGAAGAGGGCTTCTCCGGTTGACTGGAAGAACAAGCATGTCCTTGACCAGAAGAAGAAACATGGTCTTGACCAGAAGAAGAAACGTGGTCTTGACCTGAAGAAGAAACATGGTCTTGACCAGAAGAAGAAACGTGATCCCTCCCTGTACACTTTTGAATTGCTATATAATCTGCTAAAACTTTGCTCCACATCCTTTCAGGAGATTGAGCTAGTGCAGCTCTCCACTGTTCTAATTGTTCAGATTGAGGCAGTGCAGCTCCTCCAGGAGATTCTGAGGGACTACAAGAATAACTTCCTGAAGGATCATTTGCGTTCTGATTGTTTACGACAAGCCAGTCCGATTGTTCATTTCCATAAGAACTCATATCAACAGAGAAAGCATGAGCAACAGAGATATCCATGTCACAGAGCATAATGCACCATAATGCGTCGCTCCATGTGAAGAATGGAAAATATTTCTTCAGCAAACTTGATGCACAACTAAGAACATACAAACCCAGCATGTGCAAATGCATGTCAAGATTTTCACTCGGAGGAGAATCAACCTGCCGGCCACTCTTTAGCATTGCACGTGCACTATCTGCGATCTTTGTGATAGGTCCATCAAACTGGTAACAGAGTGCAGAGTCCCTAATGGCATGAATAACAGCATCCTCCGAGTACCCTTCCTGTGATATAGTCTCAACTGCAGTTTTGAAGAACGCGTGTAAGCTGTATAATGCAATACCCCTTAGGTCAGCCCAGTCCACATATGGGAACCCATCCGATCCAACATGCTCCTTTTCCGAACCCAGATCAAGATCCTCAGAAGCGATGTATTCATCAAGAAAAGCTTTTACACTTGACCTTAAATGTTGAAGCTTGAGATCAGTCAAAGATAAACCAGCATTGTCGGGATTCACTAGCATTTCACCAGCAGCTGACGGCGGTAATTTTGCAGTACTATTTTTATCTCTTTCTCCAACACGAGAAGAACACAGGTTGCTGCTGTTGCCAGCAGCACTCATGATTGGGACAGTATATTTATCTGCCACAAAAAGAAATGAGGGTTGAACGATGTAAGAGTACAATCAACGCAAGACAGTGGCACTCAACAAAGGATCAAAATCAAAACGATTATAAGCGATGACACTTAGCATGTGCAGATCTACTGCTATGGCACTTAGCAAGTGAAACGAAGTTGTGCACTCACAGTTGTAAGTTATGCATTTGGTACAACACAGATGTGTACATTCAAGATACAGAGATACCCATTTCCCTCAACATTAAAGTGTAACTTCAACTTAAAAGCACGAAATTTCATCAAAGTTTTAGTGCAGCACACTTTTGAACTAAGCAAATGTACCAGTTTTTAGTAGAAAACTATATAAGCTATTAAAAAGTGCAATCACCGCAAAAAGGGTGAATGTGCCTAGTAAAGCCCATCATCATCCAAAACATCTCTTCATGCATCAGAGTATACCCATAGTGTGTGTGCATGAGATTAGACTAAGTATCTCTCTACATACAAATGACATTTGTTCTAACAAGTAAATAAACAGCACCCTTTTATGTGAGTCTAGCAACAGAGGGGAGCCACATTGTGGATAAAAATGGTATCAAGCATCCACAGATATAGGTACGGTTACCAACTCATACACTATACATACATTAGCGGCATAGCAGGCATGCAAGTAAATTGTGAATATGCTAAATTCATTTCCATATAAAATTAGATTCTTTGGAAATAAGTACATAGGCTTCGGCTGTTTCAGATACATTGTGAAGGTATACTTGATACAAGCGAGATGAGAGTTAAATGAACAACAAATCTGTGGAAAATGAGCAGAGGAAAAAAAAATTATTCAGTGAAATAACCAGGGAAAGCTGCGACAAAAATTCAACCTGCAAGCGAGCTCTAAACCAGGACACCAGGTTTCGCAGCAATTCAAAGCACAGGGAACATGGGATTACAGAGAACCACCAATCAAGAAAGCAAAAAAAATTCAAGATTTTGGCCGGAGAAATTTCTCCGTGGCGAAATAGAGCAAGGAAAGGGGCATCGAAAATAGAGGGGAATAAAATAGAAACCCCCAATGGCACAGCGATCCTTACAAACCTACTAAGCATGGAGCACCAGTAAGAAAACAAAGGGGAAAGGGGAAGAGACACCCCAACAAAAGTACTAGGTTTTCGCTGGAGAGGTTCCTTAATCGCGAAATACAGACAGCAACGGTGGAGCGCGGCAGTCGAAATTGGGGAGGAAACTCGCGAAAATCTCCATCCTCACGAAATTAGCAGTAAAGCATGGACGCGCCAGAAAGGAAAGAACACAAATAGAGGGGGAAAAAAACCCCACTTCCAGAGAGGGGCGGCGGGAGGGGGTCGCTCACCCTGAGTCGGCTGCGGAGCTCCGGCGGAGGAGGAGCGGAGAGGCGAAGACGAGGGTTTGGGGATTTTGGCAGCCTGAGTGGTCGGCGGCGGTGCTCCGGCGGTGGAGGAGGAGCGGAGAGGGGAAGGCGAGGGCTTGGGAATTTTGGGGGGTTTTGCCATGGCGACTGGAAATCAGGCGGCGATGTGGTCGTCCTGCTCCTGGCCGTGAAATGGTTGAAACCCTATATAACGCCCAATGCGCGCATGTGCCCCACATGGGCCGGCCTGTTTAGCCAGAGGGTTTCCGGTTTTTCTTCATTTTTCTGTTGGTTTTGTGGGGTTTTTTTAATCAGGTTTTCACGTGTGTTCGCGTTTTCTGAAGTTTTTCAAAATAAGAAATTTTCCAAATCTTCCCCTAGACACAAGTGAGAAGTTTAGGCTAGTTTTGAAAAAAATGAAACAAAGAAATGTTGGGCGCCAAAGCCCACATCAAATAGGGATGCAGATGGAAATAAAGTATCTTTGGGAGGGCGGGATATATTGGCGCCCATGAAATGGGGTGATAGCGTGGGCAACTGGCCGAATTTTCACGATGGCACCGGAGCATGTGTGTGTAAGTTCGGCACCCGACTAAACAGGTGTGCCTAGCATGTAGCACATCATGGCCATGCTCATCCACCTGGACGAGGTCTGCAGGACGACACAACATGAACCCTATATATATTAACCTATTCTAGTTCTTGTAAAATTTGGCCCAAAAGGCAAAGAAAACCGGAAACAACCTAAAAAGGCTAAACGTGTAGACCCGTTTACCAAGCATGCCATGCATGGGTGATAAGGCTACTAGCAACACTAAAAAGATCTTGATACGTTGGGACTCGAAGTAGAGAGTGTTGTATCAAGGGAGTATCTTACATAGTGTTGTATCAAGGGAGTATCTTCCCCACAAGGGTGACTCGAGGGTTTATATCGAACTCTCGGGAACTGGATGAAAGAGTGTATTATTCTCTCTTCTTCAAGCAATCCTGCAGGTAAAGTAAATGCCTTGTGTCCCCAACTCTACCGTGCGGTTGCAAGCACAAGGTTTCACGTAGGTAAATAACACAAGTAGAAATAAAACAAGTAAAAACTGAACTAGAGAAAATAACTAAGTAAAAACTGTAAAGAGATTGCTTGTTTTTTGTGTTTTAGATGCAAATAAAAAAGTAAATATTTTTGTATTTTCGAATTAAAATAGTGCAACAAATGGAAAACAACGTAAATCAATATAAAGGTGTTTCTTACGATAAAAAGTGAACCGGGGTTCGTGGGTTCACTTGACTATTCTCTCGTAAAGTTGTGGTGGGCAAAAAGCAATTCATCAATGAGATATTAAAGTGCGTATAATATTATATGTAAGATCAGAATTAATATGGGCATCACGTCCTAACATAGAGATGGTGCAACACATCTCTGTTATACTCCACAAGAAAGAAACTTCATCAATCGTGTATTAAGAATTTAACAGAGCATAGCAATAAGTACTACTTAGACATGAAGTTTTAATATCAAATATGCTACCTTAAACAAACAAGATCATCATTGTTGTCACATGATGAACATAGCACATGCATTCACTTTATCCCTAGTGAGCTAGCAAAATAAAGGCAAAACCATAATAGATCTTGAACATATTGTCACTATCCAATCACTAGAACCATGCTACTCCATCCAACACACACATATCACCCCACACACGCTCTTGTATAGATGTTGGATCAGAACATAAATTTAAGAACGGGTACATAATATACATCTATCAATAAATCTCACTAAATAATAAGATCAGATCTCATAAAACAATATCATAGAATAAGGATCCACCACATAGGTATTACAAATATGACCATAATCATGATAGGTAGCTCATATGACACTAAGAACTATGAACAACATGAGAGAAATAGATCAAGCTACTGCCACAAACCCGTAGTCTAGAGGTAGACTACTCCCTCTTGATCATGGTGATGATAAAGATGTTGGAGAAGATGGAGATCCCTCCGGCTGTGATCCTGGCGGAGTTTTCCCCTCCAATCTTCTCTGCAGTAGCCTCCGTTTTGGTGTTTCTGTCTTTCTGTGACGCTCTCCTCTCGAGAACTCTTCGGGGTCATATATATTCGGTTTTAGGGCAAAATACGTCGGTTTGCGAAAGAATCAGGGCAAACGGGCGATCAACGACTGAAAGAGCGTGGGTGACGCGGCCAGGAAGGTAGGCCGCGCCACCTGGTCTCTTCTGGCCATCAGGCCTCTCCAGGTGAGCTTCCAGGGCCCATGTTGTTCCTCCTGATTAAAAAGTGACGCTCCAAAAATCTGAGGTCAATTTGACTCAGTATCGGTCTCTGAAAGTGAAAAATACACAAAACAGGGTTTTTCTGTTCTGCAGCGTTATAAACAAATAAAAGGGATCATTGATAAATCTCCATAAATCAATGTAAAACATGGTATTATCATCATATATGTTGCAAAAATGTGGAACTTCAATATGATAAAGGACAAAGTTCATGTATGCATTTTACATGCATCAATGGGCCATGAGGTGAGGCCCACGTGCCGGCACGACACCACCTTCTTGGAAACACCGTAGATAAACACTCACTTAAGCTTCTCGTTGGGATCGATAATAAACCGGAAGTCATAATTCTACGAGGATACTTTGACGAACCTGTGCTCTTGCATGCATCAAGAGACATATCCAACCAAATGGCCGGGAGAAACTCCGAGATTATATTGAATACCAATTGAGGTGGTGCACCTCTATTTATAGGTGGAGGAGGGGCCATCAACTCGGGAGGGTCCTCGTGGACTGCCCGACCACCTTCATGTCTCCCCTTCTCGTGAACTCTTCCATCTCTTATTTCGACGGCCTCCGGACAATCGAATTCATCCAGATGAGATCTACCCAATACGAAATATCAATAGAATGATTCCGACAATAATTTCATATATATGGTAACCTCGGAACACTTCCGATGCGTAACGACCCGGAAAAACCCCATAGATTTGTTTTTCTCCGCTGCTTGTTTTTCCGTGTCGTTCCAAGTCATCATGGCATATGCATCATATCATCCATGTTTTACATAATAAAATTATTTTTATAAACCCTAGTTAATTTGTTTCCTTCTCATATGGTTTTATAATAAACCCTCCCCTTTGTCTTTTATTTTAAGCAAACCCTAAAACCAAACTTTTCCAACAAATAAAATTATTACTTTAAAACTATCTGTTCTCTCCCTCTCACCTCCATGTCTGAATTCAAATGGAGTTTAAATTTAAAACTTTGTTGAAACCAATTTTCAAATCAGCTAACGAAAAAGGAGTTAAAAAAACCTAACCCCTTTCACCCTGGGCCTCCCTTTTCCTTCCTGGCCCGTTCCCCTCCCCTCTCTCCTTGGCCTAGTTTTCTCCTCGGTGGCCTAGCTTCTTTCTTCTAATCCTAGCCCGAGCCCACCCCTGGATCCTACCGCTTCGCACGGTACTCTCGTTGTCATCTTCTCCAGGACACCACACAAGGAGCGTGACCCTGTGGTCTTCCTCCCACCACCACGGCGCCGCTCCTCCACCTACTCCCTCCCTTCTCTTATCCTCCACGCAAACCCTAGCGTTCCCCTCCTCTTTTCCCCTCGCGTCGCCACCTCTTCCCCCCTCCTTTCTTCCCCTTTTCTGTGAACCACTGATACGTCTCCAACGTATCTATAATTTCTGATGTTCCATGCTAGTTTTATGACAATACCTACATGTTTTGTTCACACTTTATATCATTTTTATGCATTTTCCGGAACTAACCTATTAACAAGATGCCGAAGTGCCAGTTCCTGTTTTCTGCTGTTTTTGGTTCCAGAAATATTACACATGAAATATTCTCGGAATTGGACGAAACAAAAGCCAAACTTCCTATTTTCCTCGGAGGGTTCCAGAACATCGAAGGAGAGTCGGAGGCGGCCAGCAGGGGACCCACACCATAGGGGGGCGCGGGCCCACCCCTGGCCGCGCCGCCATGTGGTGTGGGCACCCCCTGGCTCCTCCGAGGCCGCCCTTCCGCCTATATATTCTCTCCATCTCGAAAACCCTAAAATATCCGGTCATATTCCACGAAGAGTTCTGTAGCCGCCTAATATGTCTCCAACGTATCGATAATTTCTTATGTTCCATGCTACTTTATTGATGATACCTACATGTTTTATGCACATTATATGTCGTATTTACGCATTTTCTGGAACTAACCTATTAACAAGATGCCGAAGAGCCAGTTGCTGTTTTCTGTTGTTTTTGGTTTCAGAAATCCTAGTAACGAAATATTCTCGGAATTGGACGAAATCACCGCCCATGGTCCTATTTTTGCACGAAGCTTCCAGAAGACCGAAGGGGAGTCGAAGTGGGGCCACGAGGTGGCCCGATGACAGGGCGGCGCGGCCCAGGCCCTGGCCGCGCCGGCCTGTCCCCTGGGCCCCTCGTGCCGCCTCTTGACCTGCCCTTTCGCCTACTTAAAGCCTCCGTCGCGAAAACCCCAGTACCGAGAGCCACGATACGGAAAACCTTCCAGAGACGCCGCCGCCGCGAATCCCATCTCGGGGGATTCAGGAGATCGCCTCCGGCACCCTGCCGGAGAGGGGATTCATCTCCCGGAGGACTCTTCATCGCCATGATCGCCTCCGGAGTGATGAGTGAGTAGTTCACCCCTGGACTATGGGTCCATAGCAGTAGCTATATGGTCGTCTTCTCCTAATTGTGCTTCATTGTTGGATCTTGTGAGCTGCCTAACATGATCAAGATCATCTATCTGTAATACTATATGTTGTGTTTGTCGGGATCCGATGGATAGAGAATACTATGTTATGGTGATTATCAATCTATTGTTTATGTGTTGTTAATGATCTTGCATGCTCTCCGTTATTAGTAGAGGCTCTGGCCAAGTTTTTGCTCCTAACTCCAAGAGGGAGTATTTATGCTCGATAGTGGGTTCATGCCTTCATTGACACAGGGATGGTGATGAGAAAGTTCTAAGGTTGTGATGTGCTGTTGCCACTAGGGATAAAACATTGATTCTATGTCTAAGGATGTAGTTGTCGATTACATTACGCACCATACTTAATGCAATTGTCTGTTGCTTTGCAACTTAATACTGAATGGGGTTCGGATGATAACATGAAGGTGGACTTTTTAGGCATAGATGCAGTTGGATGGCGGTCTATGTACTTTGTCGTAATGCCCTGATTAAATCTCACTATATTTATCATATCATGTATATGCATTGTTATGCCCTTTTCTATTTGTCAATTGCCCGATTGTAATTTGTTCACCCAACATGCTTTTATCTTATGGGAGAGACACCTCTAGTGAACTGTGGACCCCGGTCCTATTCTTTACATAGCATACAATCTACTGCAATACTTGTTTTACTGTTTTCTTGCAAACAATCATCTTCCACACAATGCGGTTAATCCTTTGTTACAGCAAGCCAGTGAGATTGACAACCTCATTGTTTCGTTGGGGCAAAGTACTTGGGTTGTGTTGTGCAGGTTCCACGTTGGCGCCGGAATCCCTGTTGTTGCGCCGCATCACATTTCGCCACCATCAACCTTCAACGTGCTTCTTGGCTCCTACTGGTTTGATTAAACCTTGGTTTCTTTCTGAGGAAAAACTTGCCACTGTGCGCATCATACCTTCCTCTTGGGGTTCCCAACGGACGTGTACATCTACGCGCATCAAGCACTTTTTCTGGCGCCGTTGCCGGGGAGATCAAGACACGCTGCAAGGGGAGTCTCCACTTCTCAATCTCTTTACTTTGTTTTTGTCTTGCTTTATTTTATTTACTACTTTGTTTGCTGCACCTAAACAAAACACACAAAAATTAGTTGCTAGTTTTACTTTATTTACTGTCTTGCTCTCTATATCAAAAACACAAAAAATTTAGTTACTTGCATTTACTTTATCTAGTTTGTTTTATTTACCGTTGCTAAAATGAATACCCCTGAAAATACTAAGTTGTGTGACTTCACAAACACAAATAATAATGATTTCCTATGCACACCTATTGCTCCACCTTTACGACAATGAGAATTCTTTGAAATTAAACCTGCTTTCTTGAACTTGGTTATGAGAGATCAATTTTCTGGTGTTAGTTACGATGATCCGCTGCCCATCTTAATAATTTTGTTGAACTTTGTGAAATGCAAAAGTATAAGGATGTAGATGGTGATATTATTAAATTGAAAGTGTTTCCTTTCTCATTAAGAGGAAGAGCTAAAGATTGGTTGCTATCTTTGCCTAAGAATAGTATTGATTCATGGACTAAATGTAAGGATGCTTTTATTGGTAGATATTATCCTCCCGCTAAAATTATATCTTTGAGAAGTAGCATAATGAATTTTAAGCAATTAGATACTAAACATGTTGCTCAAGCATGGGAGAGAATGAAAACTTTGGTAAAGAATTTCCCAACCCATGGACTGACTACTTGGATGATTATCCAAACCTTCTATGCAGGACTAAATTTTTCTTCGCGGAATTTATTGGATTCAGCTGCTGGAGGTACCTTTATGTCCATCACTTTGGGGGCGGCTACAAAACTTCTTGATGATATGATGATAAATTACTCTGAATGGCACACGGAAAGAGCTCCACAAGGTAAGAAGGTAAATTCTGTTGAAGAAACCTCTTCCTTGAGTGATAAGATTGATGTGATTATGTCTATGCTTGTGAATGGTAGATCTAATGTAGATCCAAATAATGTTCCTTTAGCTTCATTGGTTGCTCAAGAAGAAAATGTTGATGTGAATTTCATTAAAAATAATAATTTCAACAACAATGCTTATAGGAACAACTCTGGTAATAACTATAGGCCATATCCTGCTAGTGGTAATGATTATGGTAATTCTTATGGTAGAAATGAGGAAAAGATGCTAGAAATTGAAAGATCCACTAAAAACTTTATGCAATCACAATATGAGCAAAATCAATTGTTTACTAAAACTATGAATGAACAATCTACCTTGTTGAAAAATATAGGAAATCAACTTGAAAACTTGAATAGGGAGATTTCTGGTCAGCAAACTAAAATTTCAAATGCTGAAACCCAAATCTCATACATGTCCGCATCACAATCCTCTTTAATTAATAAAATGGCTGCTAAACGTGATGATATTGATAATAAGAAGTAAAGTTGGGTGCGAGGGAACGCCCCAATGGATAAGTAGCAGCGAGTTGCGGGTTAGCCGTTAGTTAGTGTTTTTAACATGGCTTTGGCCGTGGATGAGTCTAAGGATAAGGCTAATGGAGGATGAAACAAACCAGCCCTTGGATCAAACTGTAATGGTTTACTACATCGGTTAAAGAGGAGGGCAACAAGAAGGCGGTCACCAGTTGTGAGTTAGGGGAAGGATGATGCGCGTAAATGTACACGTCCGTTGGGAACCCCAAGAGGAAGGTATGATGCGCACAGTGGCAAGTTTTCCCTCAGAAAGAAACCAAGGTTGATCGAACCAGGAGGAGCCAAGAAGCACGTTGAAGGTTGATGGTCGCGAAATGTGATGCGGCGCAACACCAGGGATTCCTGCGCCAACGTGGAATCTGCACAACAAAACCAAAGTACTTTGCCCCAACGAAACAGTGAGGTTGTCAATCTCACCGGCTTGCTGTAACAAAGGATTAAACGTATCGAGTGGAAGATGTTTGCAAAGAAAATAGTAAAACACAATTGCAGTAGATTGTATGCTATGTAAAGAATAGGACCGGGGTCCACAGTTCACTAGAGGTGTCTCTCCCATAAGATAAAGCATGTTGGGTGAACAAATTACAGTCGGGCAATTGACAAATAGAGAAAGGCATAACAATGCATATACATGATATGATAAATATAGTGAGATTTAATTGGGCATTACGACAAAGTACATAGACCGCCATCCAACTGCATCTATGCCTAAAAAGTCCACCTTCAGGTTATCATCCGAACCCTATTCAGTACTAGAACTTCATCTTCTGAACTTACATTCCGCTTTAAAACAGTTAACAAGATATTACGAATAATTGAGTGCCTCTGGCAAAAAAAAAAATTCCAAGAACAAATCATTTAGGCAAAAAAACCCCGAAAACCCCGCTTTTCGCCCCATATCATCAACCCGCAGCAATATCTGTCTGAGGCTGAAACCCCGAGAATAAAACGACTAGCACATTTACCCGTGCGTTGCAACGGGGGAAAAAAATTGTCTTACATGCCTAAAGGCTGGACTCCACCGCACTCGCACACTCTAGTGGTCCCACGTCGCTACGGAGCAAAGCTAGTAATCATCTACAAAATCATCGACCAAAACACTGGAACCACCAACAATGAAATTCATAGATTAGACATGCGTCAAATCAGAAATACCACACATATTGATGAATAATTAATATACCATACCTGCTGATCTTTGATTTTCCTTGTCCACCATTGCAACGGCATGAGCAAAGTCATGTTGTGTTCTATAGCTTATACGTTTCTGAAAAACAATATTCCAACTTTCTTAGTATCCTCATCAATCTTGTATACATGCTAAACAAAAAAAAAAGATCAGGTTAGCACTACCAAACTAATTAATTGGAAAATTGTTGGCTAAACGTTTGGAGAGGAAACCATCTGATAGTAGTTTGAAAACAGCATCCGTTTGAGATATATATGCTTAATACCAAGATGAGTACAAAATTTTGCATCAAGGGACATACAGTACCGGCCTGTTCAACATGTGCATGTTTAAAACAGCCTGCAACTTCTCGCGCAGCTTCAGCAGGATCTTCAACATTACTACAACAAGCAATCAGCACATAGAGCAAACAGTCAGCAGTAGCAGCGAAGCACATAGAGCAAGCAATCAGCGGCAGGAAAACGCACAAAAACACACACACACACACACACAAAACTGAAGTTAGCCGCAAAGCAGACGCCGGAAAAGCACACGCGCAGCTAGCAAACATCTCTGTTGCTGAATCTCTCTCCGTTTTTGTATCTGACATCTCTCTCTTTGTCTGCATCCCTGTAGCTGACATCCCCGCGTATCTGACATCTCTGTATCTGACATCCCCGCGTAGCCGGCTGGCGTGGCTAGAAGTCTCGCGGAGGTCGCAGTCGCCGTTGTGGATCGGCGCGGCAAGTGATGCGCTTAGAGGAGCAGCGCCGGGTGGTTTTGTGGACAGCGTCGAAGGCGGTTGCGTTTCTGTTGCCGAAGGCAAATTTATTTTCCAACAAATCTGAGTTCCACCAATCTAGCCTGTAGATTTTGTTTCACATAGATCGTGCCCGTGATCTCGATCTGGCCATGAGGTCGCCCTGCATCGAAGCAATAGCTGGCCATGGGGATCGGGTGCCATAGATCTCGATCTGGCCATGAGGTGCAGGTGCTTGATCCGTTCGCCGGAGATCTGGTTGATTTTGTTATCGTGAAGCTCGATGTGGTTGCCGGGCAGGAAGCTCGGCCTAGTCATTAGGCTAGTCGATTTGGGTTTCATGGTTGCCACGAGGTATCGCCATTCCAGAGAGGCCAAGCATTCCCCTTCAGCGAGGCCTAGGAGACCAAGGCAGAGCGACACGTAATATTTTTCAACCGAGCCTAGGACGTAGGGGTAAAACCGGGAGAAAAGTTTCGAACCATAAGAGAGCGACGTACGTACCAACGGATTCAGATTTAATAGTATTAAGTTGCAAAGCAACAGACAATTGCATTAAGTATGGTGCGTAATGTAATCGACAACTACATCCTTAGACATAGAATCAATGTTTTATCCCTAGTGGCAATAGCACATCCACAACCTTAGAACTTTCTGTCACTGTCCCAGATTCAATGGAGGCATGAACCCACTATCGAGCATAAATACTCCCTCTTGGAGTTAAGAGTAAAAACTTGGCCAGAGCCTCTACTAGTAACGGAGAGCATGCAAGATCATAAACAACACATAAACAACAGATTGATAATCACCATAATCATAGTACTCTCTATCCATCGGATCCCGACAAACACAACATATAGAATTAAAGATAGATGATCTTGATCATGTTAGGCAGCTCACAAGATCCAACAATGACGCACAACAAGGAGAAGACGACCATCTAGCTACTGCTATGGACCCATGGTCCAGGGGTGAACTACTCACTCATCACTCCGGAGGCGACCATGGCGGTGTAGAGTCCTCCGGGAGATGAATCCCCTCTCGGGCAGGGTGCCGGAGGCGATCTCTGAATCCCAGAGATGGGATTCGCGGCGGCGGCGTCTCTGGAAGGTTTTCCGTATCGTGGCTCTCGGTACTGGGGGTTTCGCGACGGAGGCTTTAAGTAGGCGGAAGGTCAACGCGGGGGGCCACACGAGGGGCCCAGGGGGCAGGGCCGCGCGGCCAAGGGCCTGGCCGCACCGCCCTAGCTCCTGGCTGCCTCGTGGCCCCACTTCGTTATCTCTTCGGTCTTCTGGAAGCTTCGTGCAAAAATAGGACCCTGGGCGAAAGTTTCGTCCAATTCCGAGAATATTTCCTTACTAGGATTTCTGAAACCAAAAACAGCGACTTGACAAGCGGCTCTTCGGCATCTTGTTAATAGGTTAGTTCCAGAAAATGCATAAATATGACATATAATGTGCATAAAACATGTAGGTATCATCAATAAAGTAGCATGGAACATAAGAAATTATCGATACGTTGGAGACGTATCAGCATCCCCAAGCTTAGTTCTGCTCGTCCCGAGCAGGTAAAACGATAACAAAGATAATTTCTGAAGTGACATGCCATCATAATCTTGATCATACTATTTGTAAACATATGTAATGAATGCAGCGATCTAAACAAAGGTAATGACATGAGTAAACAAGTGAATCATATAGCAAAGACTTTTCATGAATAGTACTTCAAGACAAGCATCAATAAGTCTTGCATAAGAGTTAACTCATAAAGCAATAAATCAAAGTAAAGGTGTTGAAGCAACACATAGGAAGATTAAGTTTCAGCGGTTGCTTTCAACTTATCACATGTATATCTCATGGATATTGTCAACATAAAGTAATATAACAAGTGCAATATGCAAGTATGTAGGAATCAATGCACAGTTCACACAAGTGTTTGCTTCTTAGGTGGAAGGGGATAGGTAAACTGACTCAACAATAAAAGTAAAAGAAAGGTCCTTCAAAGAGGAAAGCATTGATTGCTGTATTTGTGCTAGAGCTTTTATTTTGAAAACATGAAACAATTTTGTCAACGGTAGTAATAAAGCATATGAGTTATGTAAATTATATCTTACAAGTTGCAAGCCTCATGCATAGTTTACTAATAGTGCCTGCACCTCGTCCTACTTAGCTTGGACTACCGGATCTTTGCATGCCATGTTTCAACCAAGTGTCACAAAGGGGTACCTCCATGCCGCCTGTACAAAGGTCTAAGGAGAAAGCTCGCATTTTGGATTTCTCGCTTTTGATTATTCTCAACTTAGACATCCATACCGGGACAACATGGACAACAGATAATGGACTCCTCTTAAATGCATAAGCATGTAGCAATGATTATTATTCTCATATGAGATTGAGGATATATGTCCAAAACTGAAACTTCAACCATGATTCATGGCTTTAGTTAGCGGCCCAATGTTCTTCTCTAACAATTTTGCATGCTCCAACCACTAAGGTGATAGATCCTTCAGACAAGACGGACATGCATAGCAACTCACATGATATTCAACAATAGTTGATGGCGTTCCCCAGAAGCATGGTTATCGCACAACAAGCAACTTAATAAAAGATAAAGTGCATAAGTACATATTCAATACTACGATAGTTTTTAAGGCTATTTTGTCCCATGAGCTATATATTGCAAAGGTGAATGATGGAATTTTAAAGGTAGCACTCAAGCAATTTACTTTGGAATGGCGGAGAAATACCATGTAGTAGGTAGGTATGGTGGACACAAATGGCATAGTAGTTGGCTCAAGGATTTTGGATGCATGAGAAGTATTCCCTCTCGATACAAGGTTTAGGCTAGCAAGGTTATTTGAAGCAAACTCAAGGATGAACAGGTGCAGCAAAACTCACATAAAAGACATATTGTAAACATTATAAGACTCTACACCGTCTTCCTTGTTGTTCAAAACTCAATACTAGATATTATCTAGACCTTAGAGAAACCAAATATGCAAATCAAATTTTAGCAAGCTCTATGTATTTCTTCATTAATGGGTGCAAAGCATATGATGCAAGAGCTTAAACATGAGCACAACAATTGCCAAGTATCACATTATCCAAGACATTTTAGAATTACTACATGTAGCATTTTCCAATTCCAACCATATAACAATTTAACGAAGAAGAAACTTCGCCTTGAACATTATGAGTAAAGCCTAAGGACACATGTGTCCATATGCAACAGCGGAGCGTGTCTCTCTCCCACAAAGTGAATGCTAGGATCCATTTTATTCAAACAAAAACAAAAACAAAAACAAACCGACGCTCCAAGTAAAGAACACAAGATGTGATTGAATAAAAATATAGTTTCAGGGGAGGAACCTGATGATGTTGTCGATGAAGAAGGGGATGCCTTGGGCATCCCCAAGATTAGACGCTTGAGTATTCTTAAAATATGCAGGGGTGAACCACGGGGAAATCCCCAAGCTTAGAGCTTTCACTCCTCTTGATCATAGTATATCATTCTCCTCTCTTGACCCTTGAAAACTTCCTTCACACCAAACTTCAAGCAAACTCATTAGAGGGTTAGTGCACAATTAATAATTCACTCATTCAGAGGTGACACAATCATTATTTTCACTTCTGGACATTGCATAATGCTACTGGACATTAATGGATCAAAGAAATAAATCCAACATAGCAAAAGAGGCAATGCGAAATAAAAGGCAGAATCTGTCAAAAACAGAACAGTCCGTAAAGACAAATTTAAAGCTGGCACTAGACTTGCTCAAATGGAAAAACTCAAAACTAATGAAAGTTGCGTACATATCTGAGGATCACGCTCGTAAATTGGCAGATATTTTCGAATTTTCTACAGAGAACTGTGCCCAGATTCGTGACAGACAGCAATGCTGTTTCTGCGCAGCGATCCCAAATATAACATCAACTTTGACATAGAAACTTTACTTGGCACAAAAACATGATAAGGAGAGGTTGCTACAGTAGTAAACAACTTCCAAGACTCAACAAAACAAAAAATTGCTGTAGGTAAAAACATGGGTTGTCTCCCATAAGCGCTTTTCTTTAACGCCTTTCAGCTAGGCGCAGAAAGTGCAAATCAAATATTTTCAAACGAAGAAGCATCACCATTATGACCAGGGGTATTGCGAGTTTTCTCAACCAAGCATAGTATATTGGATACATAAGTTTTAGCATCTCCCTTTTCATTAGTCTTGGGCTTGCTACTCTCATCGAACAAATTTTCAGGAACAAGCCAAGCATAGTTATTTTCTAGTGCATCATTCATAGCTAGGAGTTTACATGGTATTGGTGCTTTGATTTCCCCGCCATCATTAATGTTATTAGTGTACCTTATTCTATCCATGTCCATTTTTTTCAAGGAGACCAATAAAATTGGTATGAGAACCTAGCATATTAAATTTAGCAAAAACCTTTCTAGCCTCTCTTGCTAGACCGCCAAATTCTCTAAGAAGAGTTTCTAGAACAAAATCTTTCTTTTCCCCTTCTTCCATATCACCAAGTGTGAGAAACATGTGTTGGATTATAGGATTGAGATTAACAAATTTAGTTTCCAACATGCGAACTAAAGCAGCAGCAGCAATTTCATAGGTAGGTGCAAGTTCTACCAAGTGTCTATCTTCAAAATCTTCAGTAATACTAACATGATTGAAAAATTCTTCTATATTATTTCTCCCAACTACGGACCCACGTCCTACCGGTATGTCTTTTGTGGTGAAATTAAAAGGAAACATGATGCAATAAGCAAAAAGTAAACTAGGCAAACAGAGTAAAGACAAGTAACTAATTTTTTTGTGTTTTTGATATAGTGAGCAAGACAATAAATAAAGTAAAACTAGCAACTAATTTTTTGTGTGTTTTGTTTAGGTGCAGCAAACAAAGTAGTAAATAAAATAAAGCAAGACAAAAACAAAGTAAAGAGATTGAGAAGTGGAGACTCCCCTTGCAGCGTGTCTTGATCTCCCAGCAACGGCGCGAAAACGATGCTTGATGCGCGTAAATGTACACGTCCGTTGGGAACCCCAAGAGGAAGGTATGATGCGCACAGTGGCAAGTTTTCCCTCAGAAAGAAACCAAGGTTGATCGAACCAGGAGGAGCCAAGAAGCACGTTGAAGGTTGATGGTCGCGAAATGTGATGCGGCGCAACACCAGGGATTCCTGCGCCAACGTGGAATCTGCGCAACAAAACCAAAGTACTTTGCCCCAACGAAACAGTGAGGTTGTCAATCTCACCGGCTTGCTGTAACAAAGGATTAAACGTATCGAGTGGAAGATGTTTGCAAAGAAAATAGTAAAACACAATTGCAGTAGATTGTATGCTATGTAAAGAA
Organism: Lolium perenne; assembly: GCF_019359855.2. Lineage (NCBI taxonomy): Eukaryota > Viridiplantae > Streptophyta > Magnoliopsida > Poales > Poaceae > Lolium > Lolium perenne. Next base: position 80,665,262 of record NC_067248.2, on the reverse strand, counting down.
TAGGACCGGGGTCCACAGTTCACTAGAGGTGTCTCTCCCATAAGATAAAGCATGTTGGGTGAACAAATTACAGTCGGGCAATTGACAAATAGAGAAAGGCATAACAATGCATATACATGATATGATAAATATAGTGAGATTTAATTGGGCATTACGACAAAGTACATAGACCGCCATCCAACTGCATCTATGCCTAAAAAGTCCACCTTCAGGTTATCATCCGAACCCCATTCAGTATTAAGTTGCAAAGCAACAGACAATTGCATTAAGTATGGTGCGTAATGTAATCGACAACTACATCCTTAGACATAGAATCAATGTTTTATCCCTAGTGGCAACAGCACATCCACAACCTTAGAACTTTCTGTCACTGTCCCAGATTCAATGGAGGCATGAACCCACTATCGAGCATAAATACTCCCTCTTGGAGTTAAGAGTAAAAACTTGGCCAGAGCCTCTACTAGTAACGGAGAGCATGCAAGATCATAAACAACACATAAACAACAGATTGATAATCACCATAATCATAATACTCTCTATCCATCGGATCCCGACAAACACAACATATAGAATTACATATAGATGATCTTGATCATGTTAGGCAGCTCACAAGATCCAACAATGAAGCACAACAAGGAGAAGACGACCATCTAGCTACTGCTATGGACCCATGGTCCAGGGGTGAACTACTCACTCATCACTCCGGAGGCGACCATGGCGGTGTAGAGTCCTCCGGGAGATGAATCCCCTCTCCGGCAGGGTGCCGGAGGCGATCTCCTGAATCCCCCGAGATGGGATTCGCGGCGGCGGCGTCTCTGGAAGGTTTTCCGTATCGTGGCTCTCGGTACTGGGGGTTTCGCGACGGAGGCTTTAAGTAGGCGGAAGGTCAACGCGGGGGGCCACACGAGGGGCCCAGGGGGCAGGGCCGCGCGGGCAAGGGCCTGGCCGCGCCGCCCTAGCTCCTGGCTGCCTCGTGGCCCCACTTCATTATCTCTTCGGTCTTCTGGAAGCTTCGTGCAAAAATAGGACCCTGGGCGAAAGTTTCGTCCAATTCCGAGAATATTTCCTTACTAGGATTTCTGAAACCAAAAACAGCAGAACAAAGAATCGGCTCTTCGGCATCATGTTAATAGGTTAGTTCCAGAAAATGCATAAATATGACATATAATGTGCATAAAACATGTAGGTATCATCAATAAAGTAGCATGGAACATAAGAAATTATCGATACGTTGGAGACGTATCAAAGGACTAACCTCTTGGGACAGGTGGAATCTGGACACCCCAAGCAGGACCTCTAACTAGCAGCAGCTTAAGCACATGACCGAGGGATCATGTGTACCGGCTCTAGTAGTAAGAGCACAGTCTAGCCAACTGACAGCTTTCTAGGGTTAGCAGGTAATTAAGCACGCGACGAAGACGAGCGATGAAAGACCGGGATAGAACTAAAATACTACTACAGCAAATGCCATCCAAGTTAGAATTAATGAGAATATAAGATTAATGGCTGAATTGCGTGCTAGGTGGGATAGAGAAGAAAATGAAAAATTAGCTAAAGAGAATAATGTAGCTAAAGTTTGGACTATTATCACCATTAGTAATGATAATGATTCACATGTTGCTGCACCTCCTACTATCAATGGTAAAATAATTGGTGTTGGCAATGTTTCTACTCCTAGTGCAATGTTGCCTGAAATTGCTAAAACTGCTGAAACTGCTTCTGATAAAACTGCTGAAATTTTTTCCAACCTTGGGAACAATGATCCCATTGCTGTAGCTCATAATGATTTAGATTTTGATGATTGCCACATCTCTGAAGTTATAAAGTTCTTACAAAAACTTGCTAAAAGTCCTAATGCTAGTGCTATAAATTTAGCATTTACAAAATATATTACAAATGCTCTCATAAAAGCTAGAGAAGAGAAACTAAAACTTGAAACTTCTATTCCTACAAAAGTTAGAAGATGGTTGGGAGCCCATCATTAAAATGAAATTCAATGACTTTGAATGTAATGCTCTATGTGATCTTGGTGCAAGTATTTCTGTTATGCCTAAAAAGATTTATGATATGCTTGACTTGCCACCATTGAAGAATTGTTATTTGGATGTTAACCTTGCCGATAATGGTAAAAAGAAACCTTTGGGGAGGATTGATAATGTGCGCATTACGGTTAACAATAACCTTGTCCCCGTTGATTTTGTTGTCTTGGATATCGAATGCAATGCATCTTGTCCTATTGTGTTGGGAAGACCTTTTCTTCGAACCGTTGGTGATGTTATTGATATGAGGGAAGGTAATATTAAATATCAATTTCCTCTCAAGAAAGGTATGGAACACTTCCCTAGAAAGAGAATGAAGTTGCCTTTTGATTCTATTATTAGAACAAGTTATGACGTTGATGCTTCTACTCTTGATGTTACTTGATTTGCACTTTCAGCGCCTAGCTGAAAGGCGTTAAAGAAAAGCGCTTATGGGAGACAACCCATGTTTTTACTACAGAAATTTTTGTTTTATTTGAGTCTTGGAAGTTTTTTACTACTGTAGCAACCTCTCCTTATCATGTTTTTTGTGCCAAATAAAGTTTCTATGTTATAGTTGATGTTATATTTGGGATCGCTGCGCAGAAACAGCATTGCTGTCTGTCACGAATCTGGGCACAAGTCTCTGTAGAAAATTCGAAAAAATCTGCCAATTTACGAGCGTGATCCTCAGATATGTACGCAACTTTCATTTGTTTTGAGTTTTTCCATTTGAGCAAGTCTGGTGCCACTTTAAAATTCGTCTTTACGAACTGTTCTGTTTTTGACAGATTCTGCCTTTTATTTCGCATTGCCTCTTTTGCTATGTTGGATGAATTTCTTTGATCCATTAATGTCCAGTAGCTTTATGCAATGTCCAGAAGTGTAAAGAATGTTTGTGTCACCTCTGAATGTGTGAATTATTAATTGTGCACTAACCCTCTAATGAGTTTGCTTGAAGTTTGGTGTGAAGGAAGTTTTCAAGGGTCAAGAGAGGAGTATGATATACTATGATCAAGAGGAGTGAAAGCTCTAAGCTTGGGGATGCCCCCGTGGTTCATCCCTGCATATTATAAGAAGACTCAAGCGTCTAAGCTTGGGGATGCCCAAGGCATCCCCTTCTTCATCGACAACATCATCAGGTTCCTCCCCTGAAACTATATTTTTATTCAGTCACATCTTGTGTTCTTTACTTGGAGCGTCGGTTTGTTTTTGTTTTTGTTTTTGTTTGAATAAAATGGATCCTAGCATTCACTTTGTGGGAGAGAGACACGCTCCGCTGTTGCATATGGACAAATATGTCCTTAGGCTTTACTCATAATGTTCAAGGCGAAGTTTCTTCTTCGTTAAATTGTTATATGGTTGGAATTGGAAAATGCTACATGTAGTAGTTCTAAAATGTCTTGGATAATGTGATACTTGGCAATTGTTGTGCTCATGTTTAAGCTCTTGCATCATATGCTTTGCACCCATTAATGAAGAAACACATAGAGCTTGCTAAAATTTGATTTGCATATTTGGTCTCTCTAAGGTCTAGATAATATCTAGTATTGAGTTTTGAACAACAAGGAAGACGGTGTAGAGTCTTATAATGTTTACAATATGTCTTTTATGTGAGTTTTGCTGCACCGTTTCATCCTTGAGTTTGCTTCAAATAACCTTGCTAGCCTAAACCTTGTATCGAGAGGGAATACTTCTCATGCATCCAAAATCCTTGAGCCAACTACTATGCCATTTGTGTCCACCATACCTACCTACTACATGGTATTTCTCCGCCATTCCAAAGTAAATTGCTTGAGTGCTACCTTTAAAATTCCATCATTCACCTTTGCAATATATAGCTCATGGGACAAAATAGCCTTAAAAACTATCGTAGTATTGAATATGTACTTATGCACTTTATCTTTTATTAAGTTGCTTGTTGTGCGATAACCATGCTTCTGGGGAACGCCATCAACTATTCTTTGTTGAATATCATGTGAGTTGCTATGCATGTCCGTCTTGTCTGAAGGATCTATCACCTTAATGATTGGAGCATGCAAATTGTTAGAGAAGAACATTGGGCCGCTAACTAAAGCCATGAATCATGGTTGAAGTTTCAGTTTTGGACATATATCCTCAATCTCATATGAGAATAATAATTGTTGCTACATGCTTATGCATTAAAGAGGAGTCCATTATCTGTTGTCCATGTTGTCCCGGTATGGATGTCTAAGTTGAGAATAATCAAAAGCGAGAAATCCAAAATGCGAGCTTTCTCCTTAGACCTTTGTACAGGCGGCATGGAGGTACCCCTTTGTGACACTTGGTTGAAACATGGCATTGCAAAGATCCGGTAGTCCAAGCTAAGTAGGACAAGGTGCGGGCACTATTAGTACACTATGCATGAGGCTTGCAACTTGTAAGATATAATTTACATAACTCATATGCTTTATTACTACCATTGACAAAATTGTTTCATGTTTTCAAAATAAATGCTCTAGCACAAATACAGCAATCGATGCTTTCCTCTTTGAAGGACCTTTCTTTTACTTTTATTGTTGAGTCAGTTTACCTATCTCCCTCCACCTTAAGAAGCAAACACTTGTGTGAACTGTGTATTGATTCCTACATACTTGCTATATTACTTTATGTTGACAATATCCATGAGATATACATGTTATAAGTTGAAAGCAACCGCTGAAACTTAATCTTCCTTTGTGTTGCTTCAACACCTTTACTTTGATTTATTGCTTTATGAGTTAACTCTTATGCAAGACTTATTGATGCTTGTCTTGAAGTACTATTCATGAAAAGTCTTTGCTTTATGATTCAGTAGTTTACTCATGTCATTACCATTGTTTTGATCGCTGCATTCATTACATATGTTTACAAATAGTATGATCAAGATTATGATGGCATGTCACTTCAGAAATTATCTTTGTTATCGTTTTACCTGCTCGGGACGAGCAGAACTAAGCTTGGGGATGCTTGATACGTCTCCAACGTATCGATAATTTCTTATGTTCCATGCTACTTTATTGATGATACCTACATGTTTTATGCACATTATATGTCGTATTTACGCATTTTCTGGAACTAACCTATTAACAAGATGCCGAAGAGCCAGTTGCTTTTTTCTGCTGTTTTTGGTTTCAGAAATCCTAGTAACGAAATATTCTCGGAATTGGACGAAATCACAGCCCAGGGTCCTATTTTTGCACGAAGCTTCCAGAAGACCGAAGGGGAGTCGAAGTGGGGCCACGAGGTGGCCAGATGACAGGGCGGCGCGGCCTAGGCCCTGGCCGCGCCGGCCTGTCCCCTGGGCCCCTCGTGCCGCCTCTTGACCTGCCCTTTCGCCTACTTAAAGCCTCCGTCGCGAAAACCCCAGTACCGAGAGCCACGATACGGAAAACCTTCCAGAGACGCCGCCGCCGCGAATCCCATCTCGGGGGATTCAGGAGATCGCCTCCGGCACCCTGCCGGAGAGGGGATTCATCTCCCGGAGGACTCTTCATCGCCATGATCGCCTCCGGAGTGATGAGTGAGTAGTTCACCCCTGGACTATGGGTCCATAGCAGTAGCTAGATGGTCGTCTTCTCCTAATTGTGCTTCATTGTTGGATCTTGTGAGCTGCCTAACATGATCAAGATCATCTATCTGTAATACTATATGTTGTGTTTGTCGGGATCCGATGGATAGAGAATACTATGTTATGGTGATTATCAATCTATTGTTTATGTGTTGTTTATGATCTTGCATGCTCTCCGTTATTAGTAGAGGCTCTGGCCAAGTTTTTGCTCCTAACTCCAAGAGGGAGTATTTATGCTCGATAGTGGGTTCATGCCTTCATTGACACAGGGACGATGTGAGAAAGTTCTAAGGTTGTGATGTGCTGTTGCCACTAGGGATAAAACATTGATTCTATGTCTAAGGATGTAGTTGTCGATTACATTACGCACCATACTTAATGCAATTGTCTGTTGCTTTGCAACTTAATACTGAATGGGGTTCGGATGATAACCTGAAGGTGGACTTTTTAGGCATAGATGCAGTTGGATGGCGGTCTATGTACTTTGTCGTAATGCCCTGATTAAATCTCACTATATTTATCATATCATGTATATGCATTGTTATGCCCTTTTCTATTTGTCAATTGCCCGACTGTAATTTGTTCACCCAACATGCTTTTATCTTATGGGAGAGACACCTCTAGTGAACTGTGGACCCCGGTCCTATTCTTTACATAGCATACAATCTACTGCAATACTTGTTTTACTGTTTTCTTGCAAACAATCATCTTCCACACAATACGGTTAATCCTTTGTTACAGCAAGCCGGTGAGATTGACAACCTCACTGTTTCGTTGGGGCAAAGTACTTGGGTTGTGTTGTGCAGGTTCCACGTTGGCGCCGAAATCCCTGTTGTTGCGCCGCATCACATTTCGCCACCATCAACCTTCAACGTGCTTCTTGGCTCCTACTGGTTCGATTAAACCTTGGTTTCTTTCTGAGGGAAAACTTGCCACTGTGCGCATCATACCTTCCTCTTGGGGTTCCCAACGGACGTGTACATCTACGCGCATCACCGCCGCCATCGCGAAGACAAGTTTCGGGGGACATAAGTCTCTGTTCTGGCACGCCGCCGGGACGGGGAATTGCCCCCGGATTCATCTCCATCGACACCACCGCCATCTTCATCGCCGCTGCTATCTCCCATGATGAGGAGGGAGTAGTTCTCCCCTGAGGCTGAGGGCTCTACCGGTAGCTATGTGGTTCATCTCTCTCTCCCATGGTGTGATCTTTATGAATATGTAGATGTTACTCTTGTCTATTATGCACTCTAGAGGTTACTTTAAATATGAACTCCTGATTCACTCTCCACGGTGTAATGGTGACAGTGTGTGCATCGTGTGTGATTCCTTTATGAAGTTGTGGAGCTTGTTTACTCCGGCTTGAGGCTGCTCTTGTAGCCCTACACAATGAATGGTGTTCGTTATCCAACAAGAGAGTGTTTAAGAGTAGCATTTATTTATTCAATTATGTGATCATTGTTGAGAGTGTCCACTAGTGAAATTATGATCCCTAGGCCTTGTTTCTAAGCATTGAAACACCGTTTCCAAAAAGTTCTGCTACATGTTTGCTTGCTGCCATTTTTATTTCAGATTGCAATTACTACTTATAATCATCCATATTACTTGTATTTCACTATCTCTTCGCCGAACTAGTGCACCTACCTATACATCTGACAAGTGTATTAGGTGTGTTGGGGACACAAGAGACTTCTTGTATCTTAATTGCAGGGTTGCTTGAGAGGGATATCTTTGACCTCTACCTCCCTGAGTTCGATAAACCTTGGGTGATTCACTTAAGGGAAACTTGCTGCTGTTCTACAAACCTCTGCTCTTGGAGGCCCAACACTGTCTATAGGAATACAAGCGTGTGTATACATCAAGCTATTTTCTGGCGCCGTTGCCGGGGAGGTAAGGTAAAAGGTATTCACATCCTCCGACTACTAAGCTATTTCCTAGCACTGTTGACGGTGTGTGAGTGCTCGAAGCTATTTCCTTTAGATTCTGCAATTATATCTTTTTGTTTCTTGTTTTTATTTGTCACTAGTTAGGCATAATGGAAAACAACAAAAATATTAGAGATCTTTATAGTCTTTATCTTGAGTTAGGACATGAGGTGTTTGAAGAGAAAATTAAAAAACCTATGGAACTTTATATGCATGCTAATGGCAATGTTATTAGTATGAATGCTTTGAACACCATTGTTGCTAATGCTATGGAAAATTCTAAGCTTGGGGAAGCTGGTTTTGAGGAGCATGATATTTTTAGTCCCCCAAGCATGGAGGAGAAAATTTACTTTGATGATACTTTACCTCCTATATATGATGATTACAATGATGACTATCCTATTTTCAGTCCACCTACTATTGAGGAGAAAATTAATTATGATTACAATATGCCTCCTATATATGATGATTATGGTGATGAGAATAACAATGATAGCTATCTTATTGAATTTGCTCCCACTACAATTAATAGTAATGATTATGCTTATGTGGAGAGTAATAATTTTATGCATGTAGCTCATGATAAGAATGTTTTAAGTGATAGTTATATTGTTGAGTTTGTTCATGATGCTACTGGAAATTATTATGAGAGAGGAAAATATGGTTGTAGAAATTTTCATGGTACTAAAACACCTCTCTACATGCTGAAAATTTTGAAGTTACTCGTGTTTTATCTTCCTATGCTTGTCACTTTGTTCTTTATGAATTTATTTGTGTACAAGATTCCTATGCATAGGAAGCGGGTTAGGCTTAAATGTGTTTTGAATTTGCTTCTTGATGCTCTCTTTTGCTTCAACTCTTATTTCTTGCGAGAGCATCATTAAAATTACTGAGCCCATCTTAATGGCTATAAAGAAAGCACTTCTTGGGAGATAACCCATGTTTTTATTTTGCTACTGTTTTGTTGTGTCTTGGAAATTGTTACTACTGTAGCAACCTGATACGCGTAGATGCACACATCCGTTGGGAACCCCAAGTGGAAGGTATGATGCATATAGAAGCAAGTTTCCCTCAGTATGAAACCAAGGTTTAATCGAACCAGTAGGAGCCAAGAAGCACGTTGAAGGTTGATGGTCGCGAAATGTGATGCGGCGCAACACCAGGGATTCCGGCGCCAACTCGGAACCTGCACAACACAACCCAAGTACTTTGTCCCAACGAAACAGTGAGGTTGTCAATCTCACCGGCTTGCTGTAACAAAGGATTAAACGTATCGAGTGGAAGATGTTTGCAAAGAAAACAGTAAACACAATTGCAGTAGATTGTATGCTATGTAAAGAATAGGACCGGGGTCCACAGTTCACTAGAGGTGTCTCTCCCATAAGATAAAAGCATGTTGGGTGAACAAATTACAGTCGGGCAATTGACAAATAGAGAAAGGCATAACAATGCATATACATGATATGATAAATATAGTGAGATTTAATTGGGCATTACGACAAAGTACATAGACCGCCATCCAACTGCATCTATGCCTAAAAAGTCCACCTTCAGGTTATCATCCGAACCCCATTCAGTATTAAGTTGCTAAGCAACAGACAATTGCATTAAGTATGGTGCGTAATGTAATCGACAACTACATCCTTAGACATAGAATCAATGTTTTATCCCTAGTGGCAACAGCACATCACAACCTTAGAACTTTCTGTCACTGTCCCAGGTGTCAATGAAGGCATGAACCCACTATCGAGCATAAGAGAGTGGATTCGGTGATCAGGGGGATACGTGAGCACCCCCTAGCCACCGTTGGATCAACGTTGAGATTCAATATCTGCCTCACGGCGACCAGACGGCGTGAATACTTTTCTGGCTCATCAATTGCGTGCGCCCGTCACCTACCTCCTATGCCCCATCCCCAACCCGACGCTTCGCTAATCCCACCGGCGCGGTCGAGCTCGACTGCTCCTGGCGAGCGCTCTACGGCGGCGATAACTCAGCGCTCCGCGCCTGCACGAAGCAGCTAGGAACGCCCGCCACCACGCCCAACTCAGGATCTCCCCGACATATCCAGCACTGGCGCAGGTCTAGGCTCCGTGACGACTACCACCGCTAGATCCAACTACACCGTGCTGACTCGATTTATGCCGCAGTGGTCCGCTCGATGGCGTCGATGTTCTGCAGCGGGTGGGTGCGGGGCGGCTGCGTCGATGTGTCACCACCGCCGACCCTAGGATGACCCTTCTCGTCGCTGATTCCCATCGCCGCATCCGCCGCCCCACCTCCAGTCCTCCACCACGCCGGACTCCGCCTCGATGTGGCTGATTCTCCACCGAGCCTGCGTTAGGAGCCCGCGACTCCATCTTCAGCGGATTCCGTCTCTCCTCCAGCTGCCGGCGCGGCCCTTCCCCGCCCACTCACCCGCATGCGCGACCCCTTCTTCCCCGACGCCGGGGCGACTGCCAGCATCCTCCACCGTGCACCTTCTCCCGTGCCGCCCCGGTCCCGCCCTAGACCGCCGCCCCCGTGCCGCCCCGACTGACGGCTCAGTTCCGCTCGATGGCGTGCGCCTGCAGTGGTCCGCTCGATCCCGTCCTCCAGGTACGATGTCCTCTGCGCCGCGTCGAGAGCGAGCTCCTCGCCGCCGTCGGCCAGGGCGTCGAACAGCTTCCGGGCGATGCACGCCATGTGCGCCACGTACTCCTTGAAGCGGAGCGACAGCGCCGGCGTGCCCCCGAAGTAGCCGGGCAGCTCCTTCTCCCCCGGGTCCGTGTCGAGGAGATGGCGCGTCAGCCGGAACAGGCGGACTGTGAGGTCGCGGGGGATGCCGTGGTTGACCAGGCGGAACACGCCAGGGTTGGGAGGGACCTGTTTGATGGAGAGTAACAGAAAATTCAGCTACTCTGCAATCTGCATCTATCGCTACAGAAAATTCAGCTAGTCTGCAATTCTTGGCGAGCGTCTCTCTCCACTTTTTCTCTACAGATGAAGACCAAATCGAGTTTTCTTCTTCAAAACAAAGCATGGCAAACGACACCACGAGCTTATACAGGCCGATACACTCTAGTTCCTGCACATTTGGCTGTAGCATTGCAGAGCAAGTATCTGCACATAAACGTCCATAGGATGTGGAAGAAAGCTTACCTGTATGAGATCTTTCACGGCGAACTGGTTTCAGAGCCGGGTCTACCATCTGCACGAGCCTCTTGCGGTTGGTCAGCCGTGGAACGGTGGAAGAGCCTGTTGTTACAACGTACAGTATCACTCACTGAGAACCTCATCATGGAGAGCCTGACCTGTGAGCCGATGTAGCCTGCCCTGCGACCTCACCATGAAGAGCAGTTGTGTTGGGTAGAATAGCTGGAGGGGAGTGGGCGGGTGGGGACTTGTTCAAAGTAGGTAAGCGCTGACAACTGGTCCCCATACTAACGTGTTAGTTAACGGTGTTAGACATGTGTCACACAGAGAAGGGGTGCTCACGTATCCCCCTGATCACCAGGGTTCTTCCGTCGAGCATAAATACTCCCTCTTGGAGTTAAAAGTAAAAACTTGGCCAGAGCCTCTACTAGTAACGGAGAGCATGCAAGATCATAAACAACACATAAACAATAGATTGATAATCACCATAATCATAGTACTCTCTATCCATCGGATCCCGACAAACACAACATATATAATTACATATAGATGATCTTGATCATGTTAGGCAGCTCACAAGATCCAACAATGAAGCACAACAAGGAGAAGACGACCATCTAGCTACTGCTATGGACCCATGGTCCAGGGGTGAACTACTCACTCATCACTCCGGAGGCGACCATGGCGGTGTAGAGTCCTCCGGGAGATGAATCCCCTCTCCGGCAGGGTGCCGGAGGCGATCTCCTGAATCCCCCGAGATGGGATTCGCGGCGGCGGCGTCTCTGGAAGGTTTTCCGTATCGTGGCTCTCGGTACTGGGGGTTTCGCGACGGAGGCTTTAAGTAGGCGAAAGGGCAACGCGGGGGGCCACACGAGGTGCCCAGGGGATAGGGTGGCGCGGCCAGGGGCCAGGCCGCGCCGCCCTATCATCTGGCCGCCTCGTGGCCCCACTTCGTTATCTCTTCGGTCTTCTGGAAGCTTCGTGCAAAAATAGGACCCTGGGCGAAAGTTTCGTCCAATTCCGAGAATATTTCCTTACTAGGATTTCTGAAACCAAAAACAGCAGAAACAAAGAATCGGCTCTTCGGCATCTTGTTAATAGGTTAGTTCCAGAAAATGCATAAATATGACATATAATGTGCATAAAACATGTAGGTATCATCAATAAAGTAGCATGGAACATAAGAAATTATCGATACGTTGGAGACGTATCAGCATCCCCAAGCTTAGTTCTGCTCGTCCCGAGCAGGTAAAACGATAACAAAGATAATTTCTGAAGTGACATGCCATCATAATCTTGATCATACTATTTGTAAACATATGTAATGAATGCAGCGATCAAAACAAAGGTAATGACATGAGTAAACAAGTGAATCATATGACAAAGACTTTTCATGAATAGTACTTCAAGACAAGCATCAATAAGTCTTGCATAAGAGTTAACTCATAAAGCAATAAATCAAAGTAAAGGTATTGAAGCAACACAAACGAAGATTAAGTTTCAGCGGTTGCTTTCAACTTATAACATGTATATCTCATGGATATTGTCAACATAAAGTAATATAACAAGTGCAATATGCAAGTATGTAGGAATCAATGCACAGTTCACACAAGTGTTTGCTTCTTAAGGTGGAAGGAGATAGGTAAACTGACTCAACAATAAAAGTAAAAGAAAGGTCCTTCAAAGAGGAAAGCATCGATTGCTGTATTTGTGCTAGAGCTTTTATTTTGAAAACATGAAACAATTTTGTCAACGGTAGTAATAAAGCATATGAGTTATGTAAATTATATCTTACAAGTTGCAAGCCTCATGCATAGTGTACTAATAGTGCCCGCACCTCGTCCTACTTAGCTTGGACTACCGGATCTTTGCATGCCATGTTTCAACCAAGTGTCACAAAGGGGTACCTCCATGCCGCCTGTAGAAAGGTCTAAGGAGAATGCTCACATTTTGGATTTCTCGCTTTTGATTATTCTCAACTTAGACATCCATACCGGGACAACATGGACAACAGATAATGGACTCCTCTTAAATGCATAAGCATGTAGCAATGATTATTATTCTCATATGAGATTGAGGATATATGTCCAAAACTGAAACTTCCACCATGATTCATGGCTTTAGTTAGCGGCCCAATGTTCTTCTCTAACAATTTTGCATGCTCCAACCACTAAAATGATAGATCCTTCAGACAAGACGGACATGCATAGCAACTCACATGATATTCAACAATAGTTGATGGCGTTCCTGAAGCATGGTTATCGCACAACAAGCAACTTAATAAAATATAAAGTGCATAAGTACATATTCAATACTACGATAGTTTTTAAGGCTATTTTGTCCCATGAGCTATATATTGCAAAGGTGAATGATGGAATTTTAAAGGTAGCACTCAAGCAATTTACTTTGGAATGGCGGAGAAATACCATGTAGTAGGTAGGCATGGTGGACACAAATGGCATAGTAGTTGGCTCAAGGATTTTGGATGCATGAGAAGTATTCCCTCTCGATACAAGGTTTAGGCTAGCAAGGTTATTTGAAGCAAACTCAAGGATGAACAAGTGCAGCAAAACTCACATAAAAGACATATTGTAAACATTATAAGACTCTACACCGTCTTCCTTGTTGTTCAAAACTCAATACTAGATATTATCTAGACCTTAGAGAGACCAAATATGCAAATCAAATTTTAGCAAGCTCTATGTATTTCTTCATTAATGGGTGCAAAGCATATGATGCAAGAGCTTAAACATTAGCACAACAATTGCCAAGTATCACATTATCCAAGACATTTTAGAATTACTACATGTAGCATTTTCCAATTCCAACCATATAACAATTTAACGAAGAAGAAACTTCGCCATGAACATTATGAGTAAAGCCTAAGGACACATGTGTCCATATGCAACAGCGGAGCGTGTCTCTCTCCCACAAAGTGAATGCTAGGATCCATCTTATTCAAACAAAAACAAAAACAAAAACAAACCGACGCTCCAAGCAAAGAACACAAGATGTGATTGAATAAAAATATAGTTTCAGGGGAGGAACCTGATGATGATCGAAGAAGGGGATGCCTTGGGCATCCCCAAGCTTAGACGCTTGAGTCTTCTTAAAATATGCAGGGGTGAACCACGGGGGCATCCCCAAGCTTAGAGCTTTCACTCCTCTTGATCATAATATATCATTCTCCTCTCTTGACCCTTGAAAACTTCCTTCACACCAAACTTCAAGCAAACTCATTAGAGGGTTAGTGCACAATTAATAATTCACATGTTCAGAGGTGGCACAATCATTCTTTTCACTTCTGGACATTGCATAATGCTACTGGACATTAATGGATCAAAGAAATAAATCCAACATAGCAAAAGAGGCAATGCGAAATAAAAGGCAGAATCTGTCAAAAACAGAACAGTCCGTAAAGACGAATTTAAAGCTGGCACCAGACTTGATCAAATGGAAAAACTCAAAACTAATGAAAGTTGCGTACATATCTGAGGATCACGCTCGTAAATTGGCAGATTTTTTCGAATTTTCTACAGAGAACTGTGCCCAGATTCGTGACAGACAGCAATGCTGTTTCTGCGCAGCGATCCCAAATATAACATCAACTTTGACATAGAAACTTTACTTGGCACAAAAACATGATAAGGAGAGGTTGCTACAGTAGTAAACAACTTCCAAGACTCAACAAAAAAAAAATTGCTGTAGTAAAAACATGGGTTGTCTCCCATAAGCGCTTTTCTTTAACGCCTTTCAGCTAGGCGCAGAAAGTGCAAATCAAGTATTATCAAGAGTAGAAGCATCACCATCATGACCAGGGGTATTGGGAGTTTTCTCAACCAAGCATAGTATATTGGATACATAAGTTTTAGCGTCTCCCTTTTCATTAGTCTTGGGCTTGCTACTCTCATCGAACAAATTTTCAGGAACAAGCCAAGCATAGTTATTTTCTAGTGCATCATTCATAGCTAGGAGTTTACATGGTATTGGTGCTTTGATTTCCCCACCATCATTAATGTTATTAGTGTACCTTATTCTATCCATGTCCATTTTTTCAAGGAGACCAATAAAATTGGTATGAGAACCTAGCATATTAAATTTAGCAAAAACCTTTCTAGCCTCTCTTGCTAGACCGCCAAATTCTCTAAGAAGAGTTTCTAGAACAAAATCTTTCTTTTCCCCTTCTTCCATATCACCAAGTGTAAGAAACATGTGTTGGATTATAGGATTGAGATTAACAAATTTAGTTTCCAACATGCGAACTAAAGCAGCAGCAACAATTTCATAGGTAGGTGCAAGTTCTACCAAGTGTTTATCTTCAAAATTTTCAGTAATACTAACATGATTGAAAAATTCTTCTATATTATTTCTCCCAACTATAGACCCTCGTCCTACCGGTATGTCTTTTGTGGTAAAATTGAAAGGAAACATGATGTAATGAGCAAAAAGTAAACTAGGCAAACAAAGTAAAGACAAGTAACTAATTTTTTTGTGTTTTTGATATAGAGAGCAAGATAGTAAATAAAGTAAAACTAGCAACTAATTTTTTTTGTGTTTTGTTTAGGTGCAGCAAACAAGGTAGTAAATAAAATAAAGCAAGACAAAAACAAAGTAAAGAAATTGAGAAGTGGAGACTCCCCTTGCAGCGTGTCTTGATCTCCCCGGCAACGGCGCCAGAAATTTAGCTTGATACGCGTAGATGCACACGTCCGTTGGGAACCCCAAGTGGAAGGTATGATGCGTATAGAAGCAAGTTTCCCTCAGTATGAAACCAAGGTTTAATCGAACCAGTAGGAGCCAAGAAGCACGTTGAAGGTTGATGGTCGCGAAATGTGATGCGGCGCAACACCAGGGATTCCGGCGCCAACGCGGAACCTGCACAACACAACCCAAGTACTTTGTCCCAACGAAACAGTGAGGTTGTCAATCTCACCGGCTTGCTGTAACAAAGGATTAAACGTATCGAGTGGAAGATGTTTGCAAAGAAAATAGTAAAACACAATTGCAGTAGATTGTATGCTATGTAAAGAATAGGACCGGGGTCCACAGTTCACTAGAGGTGTCTCTCCCATAAGATAAAAGCATGTTGGGTGAACAAATTACAGTCGGGCAATTGACAAATAGAGAAAGGCATAACAATGCATATACATGATATGATAAATATAGTGAGATTTAATTGGGCATTACGACAAAGTACATAGACCGCCATCCAACTGCATCTATGCCTAAAAAGTCCACCTTCAGGTTATCATCCGAACCCCATTCAGTATTAAGTTGCTAAGCAACAGACAATTGCATTAAGTATGGTGCGTAATGTAATCGACAACTACATCCTTAGACATAGAATCAATGTTTTATCCCTAGTGGCAACAGCACATCACAACCTTAGAACTTTCTGTCACTGTCCCAGGTGTCAATGAAGGCATGAACCCACTATCGAGCATAAATACTCCCTCTTGGAGTTAAAAGTAAAAACTTGGCCAGAGCCTCTACTAGTAACGGAGAGCATGCAAGATCATAAACAACACATAAACAATAGATTGATAATCACCATAATCATAGTACTCTCTATCCATCGGATCCCGACAAACACAACATATAGAATTACATATAGATGATCTTGATCATGTTAGGCAGCTCACAAGATCCAACAATGAAGCACAACAAGGAGAAGACGACCATCTAGCTACTGCTATGGACCCATGGTCCAGGGGTGAACTACTCACTCATCACTCCGGAGGCGACCATGGCGGTGTAGAGTCCTCCGGGAGATGAATCCCCTCTCCGGCAGGGTGCCGGAGGCGATCTCCTGAATCCCCCGAGATGGGATTCGCGGCGGCGGCGTCTCTGGAAGGTTTTCCGTATCGTGGCTCTCGGTACTGGGGGTTTCGCGACGGAGGCTTTAAGTAGGCGAAAGGGCAACGCGGGGGGCCACACGAGGTGCCCAGGGGATAGGGTGGCGCGGCCAGGGGCCAGGCCGCGCCGCCCTATCATCTGGCCGCCTCGTGGCCCCACTTCGTTATCTCTTCGGTCTTCTGGAAGCTTCGTGCAAAAATAGGACCCTAGGCGAAAGTTTCGTCCAATTCCGAGAATATTTCCTTACTAGGATTTCTGAAACCAAAAACAGCAGAAAACAACAACTGGCTCTTCGGCATCTTGTTAATAGGTTAGTTCCAGAAAATGCATAAATATGACATATAATGTGCATAAAACATGTAGGTATCATCAATAAAGTAGCATGGAACATAAGAAATTATCGATACGTTGGAGACGTATCACAACCTCTCCTTATCTTTATTTTCTTGCATTGTTGTGCCAAGTAAAGTCTCTAATAGAAGGTTGATACTAGATTTGGATTTCTGCGCAGAAACAGATTTGTTAGCTGTCACGAATTCACGTTTTTCTCTCTGTAGAAGAATCAAAAAAATCAGCGAAAATTCATGCATGATTCTCAGATATGTACGCAACTTACATTAGTTTTGAGTTTTTCCATCTGAGCAAGTTAAGTGCCTCAGAAAAATTCGTCTTTATGGACTGTTCTGTTTTGACAGATTCTGCCTTTTATTTCGCATTGCCTCTTTTACTGTGTTTGATTGGATTTCTTTGCTCCATTAAATTTCAGTAGCATTGGGTAATGTCCAGAAGTGTTGGGAATGATTGTGTCCTTGCTGAACATGTGAATTTTTGATTATGCACTAACCCTCTAATGAGATTGCTTTGAGTTTGGTGTGAAGGAAGTTTTCAAGGGTCAAGAGAGAAGGGTGATATAATGTGATCAAGAAGAGTGAAGAGCCTAAGCTTGGGGATGCCCCCGTGGTTCATCCCTGCATATTTCAAGAAGACTCAAGCGTCTAAGCTTTGGGATGCCCAAGGCATCCCCTTCTTCATCAACAACTTATCAGGTCACCTCTAGTGAAATTATATTTTAATTCCGTCACATCTTATGTACTTTACTTGGAGCGTCTGTGTGCTTTTATTTTCGTTTTTTTATTTTCATTCTCTGAATAAATCGGATCCTACCATGTTTGTGTGGGAGAGAGACACGCTCCGCTTTTTCATTTGAACACTTGTGTTCTTCGTTTTACTTTAATATTCATGGCGAAAGCTGAAAGCCTCAGCATTGATTGTTATTTTGTTGGAAACAGAAAATGCTTCATGTGGTAATTGGTATATTTTCTTGAATAATTTGATACTTGGCAATTGTTTTGAGCTCTCAAGTAGATCATGTTTAAGCTCTTGCATCATGTAGTTTAAATCTATTAGTGGAGAACTACCGTAGAGCTTGTTGAAATTTGGATTGCATGATTGGTCTCTCTAAGGTCTAGATATTTTCTGGTATAAGTGTTTGAACAACAAGGAAGACAATGTAGAGTCTTATAAGTTATAATGCTTGCAATATGTTCTTGTGTAAGTTTTTGCTGTACCGGTTCATACTTGTGTTTGCTTCAAACAACCTTGCTATCCAAAGCCTTGTACTGAGAGGAAATGCTTCAAGTGCATCCAAAAACCTTGAGCCAAAACCTATGCCATTTGTGTCCACCATAACTACCTATATGTGGTATTTTTCTGCCATTCCAAAGTAAATTGCTTGCGTGCTACCTTTAAAATTTCATTCCTTGTCTTTGCAATACATACCTCATGGGAAAGTAGCCTAAAAACTATTGTGGTAATGAATATGTTGCTATGTATCTTAGTTCTTATAAGTTGCTTGTTGAGCGGTAACCATGTTTGTGGGGACGCCATCAACTTATATCTTTGTTGAATATCATGTGAGTGGCTATGCATGTTCGTCTTGTCTGAAGTAAGGGAGATTTGCCATGAGTTGAATGGTTTGAGTATGCATGTTGTTAGAGAACAACATTGGGCCGCCAACCAAAGCCATGTATCATGGTGGAAGTTTCAGCTTGGACATTAATCCTCAGAATCTCTTATGAGAATATTATTGTTGTTGAATGCTTTAAGCATTAAAAAGAGGAGTCCATTATGTGTTTTCTATGTTGTCCCGGTATGGATGTCCTCAAGTTGAGATATATCAAAATCGAGAAATCAAATGCGATTTATCTCCTTGGACCTTTGTACAGGTGGCTGATACGTCTCCGACGTATCGATAATTTCTTATGTTCCATGATTGATGATATCTACATGTTTTATACACATTATATGTCGTATTTACGCATTTTCCGGCACTAACCTATTAACAAGATTATTGATGATAAATATTCTCGGAATTGGACGAAATCAACGCCCAGGGTCCTATTTTTGCACGAAGCTTCCAGAAGACCGAAGGGGGAAGGAAGTGGGGCCACGAGGCGCCGCCACACTAGGGCGGCGCGGCCCAGGTCTTGGCCGCGCGGCCCTAGTGTGTGGGGCCCTCGTGTGGCCCCCCGCGTTGCCCTTCCGCCTACTTAAAGTCTTCGTCGCGAAACCCTCTATACCGAGAGCCACGATACGGAAAACCTTCTAGAGACGCCGCCGCCGCCAATCCCATCTCGGGGGATTCAGGAGATCGCCTCCGGCACCCTGCCGGAGAGGGGAATCATCTCCCGGAGGACTCTTCATCGCCATGATCGCCTCCGGAGTGATGAGTGAGTAGTTCACCCCTGGACTATGGGTCCATAGCAGTAGCTAGATGGTCGTCTTCTCCTAATTGTGCTTCATTGTTGGATCTTGTGAGCTGCCTAACATGATCAAGATCATCTATCTGTAATACTATATGTTGTGTTTGTCGGGATCCGATGGATAGAGAATACTATGTTATGGTGATTATCAATCTATTACCTATGTGTTGTTTATGATCTTGCATGCTCTCCGTTATTAGTAGATGCTCTACACAAGTTTTTGCTCTTAACTCCAAGAGGGAGTATTTATGCTCGATAGTGGGTTCATGCCTCCATTAAATCTGGGACAGTGACAGAAAGTTCTAAGGTTGTGGATGTGCTGTTGCCACTAGGGATAAAACATTGATTCTATGTCTAAGGATGTAGTTGTTGATTACATTACGCACCATACTTAATGCAATTGTCTGTTGCTTGCAACTTAATACTGGAAGGGGTTCGGATGATAACCTGAAGGTGGACTTTTTAGGCATAGATGCATGCTGGATGGCGGTCTATGTACTTTGTCGTAATGCCCTGATTAAATCTCACTATATTTATCATATCATGTATGTGCATTGTTATGCCCTCTCTATTTGTCAATTGCCCGACTGTAATTTGTTCACCCAACATGCTTTAATCTTATGGGAGAGACACCTCTAGTGAACTGTGGACCCCGGTCCTATTCTTTACATCGCATACAATCTACTGCAATTGTTCTTTACTGTTTTCTTCGCAAACTATCATCTTCCACACAATACGGTTAATCCTTTGTTACAGCAAGCCGGTGAGATTGACAACCTCACTGTTTCGTTGGGGCAAAGTACTTTGGCTGTGTTGTGCAGGTTCCACGTTGGCACCGGAATCCCTGGTGTTGCGCCACATCACATTTCGCCACCATCAACCTTCAACGTGCTTCTTGGCTCCTCCTGGTTCGATTAAACCTTGGTTTCTTTCTGAGGGAAAACTTGCCACTGTGCGCATCATACCTTCCTCTTGGGGTTCCCAACGGACGTGTACATCTACGCGCATCAGTGGCATAGAGGTACCCCTTTGTGACACTTGGTTAAAACATATGTAATGCAATGATAATCCATGGAAATCCGACCTAATTAGGACAAGGTGCGGGCACTATTGGTATTCGATGCATGAGGCTGATGTCTACGGGAGCTTCTATTCTTGTAGACAGTGTTGGGCCTCCAAGAGCAGAGGTTTGTAGAACAGCAGCAAGTTTCCCTTAAGTGGATTACCCAAGGTTTATCGAACTCAGGGAGGAAGAGGTCAAAGATATCCCTCTCAAGCAACCCTGTAATCACAAAGCAAGAAGTCTCTTGTGTCCCCAACACACCAAATACACTTGTCAGATGTATAGGTGCACTAGTTCGGCGAAGAGATAGTGAAATACAAGTAATATGGATGTATATGAGTGGTAATAGCAATCTGAATAAAATATGGCAGCGAGTAAACATGCAACAAAACAGTAAACAAACGGAGATTCGATGCTTGGAAGCAAGGCCTAGGGATCCTGCTTTCACTAGTGGACACTCTCAACAATGATCACATAATAGGACTACTCTACACTCTTTTGTTGGATGATGAACACATTGCGTAGGATTACACGAACCCTCAATGCCGGAGTTAACAAGCTCCACAATTCAATGTTCATATTTAAATAACCTTAGAGTGCAAGATAGATCAACATAATTACACCAAGAACTAACATAGCATGCACACTATCACCATCACGCCATGAAGGAGGCATAGATCACGTCAATACTTATCATAGCAATAGTTAACTTCATAATCTACAAGAGATCACAATCATAGCCTACACCAAGTACTGCACGAGGCACACACTGTCACCATTACATAGTGCAGGAGGAATAGAGTACTTTAATAACATCACTAGAGTAGCACATAGATGATATTCAACTAGATCACATAAAGAGAGAGATGAACCACATAGCTACAGCGGAGCCCTCAGCCCCGGGGGTGAATTACTCCCTCCTCATCATGGGGACAGCGATGGCGGTGAAGACGGCGGTGGAGATGACTCTGGGGGCAATTCCCCGCCCCGGCGGCGTGCCGGAACAGAGACTTCTGTCCCCCGAATCTTGATTTCGCGATGGCGGCGGCTCTGGAAGGTTTTCTCGGGTTTCGTCCTCCGTATCGGTGTTTTTAGGTCAGGGACGACTAAATAGGCGAAGAGACGGAGTCGGAGGGGCCACGGGGTGCCCACACCATAGGGGGGCACGCCCACCCCCTTGGCCGCGCCGCCCTGTGGGGTGGGGCCCTCCTGGCTACCCTCTGGCCCTTCTTCGGTGCTTTGGAAGCGTCCGGGAAAAATAGGATGTTGGGTCTTTATTTTGTCCGATTCCGAGAATATTTCCTTTCTAGGATTTCTGAAACCAAAAACAGAAGAAAACAGCAACTGGCCCTTCGGTATCTCGTCAATAGGTTAGTTCCGGAAAACGCATAATAATGACATATAATGTGTATAAAACATGTAGGTATCATCAATAAAGTAGCATGGAACATAAGAAATTATAGATACGTTTGAGACGTATCAGAGGCTTGCAACTTATAGGAAGTTTTATGCATAACCCATATGAATTATTACTACCGTTGACACAATTGTTTCCATGTTTTCAAAATAAAAAGCTCTAGCACATGAGTAATCCCTGCTTCCCTCTGCGAAGGGCCTTTCTTTTACTTTATGTTGAGTCAGTTTACCTACTTCTTTCTATCTTAGAAGCAAACACTTGTGTCAACTATGCGCGTTGATTCTTACATGCTTACTTATTGCACTTATTATATTACTTTGTGTTGACAATTATCCATGAGATATACATGTTGAAAGTTGAAAGCAATTGCTGAAACTTAAATCTTCCTTTGTGTTGTTTCAAAACCTCTTATTAAGAATCTATTGCTTTATGAGTTGGCTCTTATGCAATTCTTTTTGATACTTGTCTTGAAAATACTATTCATGAAAAGTTTTTGCTATATGATTCAGTTGTTTAGTCATTATCTTTTTGTTAGCAAACCATTGCTTTGAATCACTTCATTCATCTCATATGCTTTACAGTATTGTTGATCGAGATTATGTTGGTAGCATGTCACTTCAGAAATTATTGTTTTTATCGTTTACCTACTTGAGGGCGAGTAGGAACTAAGCTTGGGGATGCTTGATACGTCTCCAACGTATCTATAATTTCTGATGTTCCATGCTAGTTTTATGACAATACCTACATGTTTTGTTCACACTTTATATCATTTTTATGCATTTTCCGGAACTAACCTATTATCAAGATGCCGAAGTGCCAGTTCCTGCTGCTGTTTTTGGTTCCAGAAATCTTACACAGGAAATATTCTCGGAATTGGACGAAACAAAAGCCAAACTTCCTATTTTCCTCGAAGGGTTCCAGAACATCGAAGGAGAGTCGGAGGCGGCCAGCAGGGGACCCACACCATAGGGGGGCGTGGGCCCACCCCTGGCCGCGCCGCCATGTGGTGTGGGCACCCCCTGGCTCCTCCGAGGCTGCCCTTCCGCCTATATATTCTCTCCGTCTCGAAAACCCTAAAATATCCAGTCATATTCCACGAAGAGTTCCGTAGCCGCCGCCATCGCGAAGACAAGTTTCGGGGGACAGAAGTCTCTGTTCCGGCACGCCGCCGGGACAAGGAATTGCCCCCGGAGTCATCTCCATTGACACCACCGCCATCTTCATCGCCGCTGCTGTCTCCCATGATGAGGAGGGAGTAGTTCTCCCCTGAGGCTGAGGGCTCTACCGGTAGCTATGTGGTTCATCTCTCTCTCCCATGGTGTGATCTTTATGAATATGTAGATGTTACTCTTGTCTATTATGCACTCTAGAGGTTACTTTAAATATGAACTCCGGATTCACTCTCCACGGTGTAATGGTGACAGTGTGTGCATCGTGTGTGATTCCTTTATGAAGTTGTGGAGCTTGTTTACTCCGGCTTGAGGGTGCTCTTGTAGCCCTACACAATGAATGGTGTTTGTTATCCAACAAGAGAGTGTTTAAGAGTAGCATTTATTTATTCAATTATGTGATCATTGTTGAGAGTGTCCACTAGTGAAAGTATGATCCCTAGGCCTTGTTTCTAAGCATTGAAACACCGTTTCCAACAAGTTCTGCTACATGTTTGCTTGCTGCCATTTTTATTTCAGATTGCAATTACTACTTATAATCATCCATATTACTTGTATTTCACTATCTCTTCGCCAAACTAGTGCACCTATACATCTGACAAGTGTATTAGGTGTGTTGGGGACACAAGAGACTTCTTGTATCTTAATTGCAGGGTTGCTTGAGAGGGATATCTTTGACCTCTACCTCCCTGAGTTCGATAAACCTTGGGTGATTCACTTAAGGGAAACTTGCTGCTGTTCTACAAACCTCTGCTCTTGGAGGCCCAACACTGTCTACAGGAATAGAAGCGTGTGTAGACATCAACCACCAAAACGGAGAACGCCACCGTCGGCCTCCATGGCGCCGTCGCTACCGACCCCCGCTCGACGAACGAAGGCCACCACGAGGTTCTCCTTCGCACGCTGATTCTCGTCAACACAAGGATTCTCGAATCGAGCACATAATCAACCTCCACAACCCTGTTTCCTTCTTCGACCCCGGCAGAAAATCACCGTTTCCCTCCACCACCATGCTCCCCCGATGTTTTCGGGCACGGATTCGTGTTCGTGGTAAGCATGTGCACCTCCTAGACCTCCTCCTCGTCTTGTTCCCCCTTCTCGTTTGGTTCACCGACGGTGACCACCTCCTTTTCTTCACAGATGCCCAACTCCGGCGACCCTCCGGTGGTGCCCCGCGCCCAGGCTAGCCACCTCTTGGTTCCCTGCAGCAAGGTGTGTCCGCCATGACTCCCTCCGCGTCCCCGCACGCTCCTCTTCGTCGTGGCCGTGCCCGACCTGCTCCGCACCCGCGCAGATGCCGCGTGCATTGGCCTTCTGCTTCGCCTCCGACCTTCCTCGGCTCGTCTCCGTCGACCCTGAGCCCATCCTCTTCAACAACGGTGCCTCCCCTGGTGAGCATCATCGTTTCTTCCCCTTCTTCCCCACAGTAGCGCGCCACCGATTCGTGGCTAACCTAGTGATACGTTGATACGTCTCCAACGTATCGATAATTTCTTATGTTCCATGCTACTTTATTGATGATACCTACATGTTTTATGCACATTATATGTTGTATTTACGCATTTTTTGGAACTAACCTATTAACAAGATGCCGAAGAGACAGTTGTTGTTTTCTGCTGTTTTTGGTTTCAGAAATCCTAGTAACGAAATATTCTCGGAATTGGACGAAATCACCGCCCAGGGTCCTATTTTTGCACGAAGCTTCCAGAAGACCGAAGGGGAGTCGAAGTGGGGCCACGAGGTGGCCAGATGACAGGGCGGCGCGGCCCTGGCCGCACCGGCCTGTCCCCTGGGCCCCTCGTGCCGCCTCTTGACCTGCCCTTTCGCCTAATTAAAGCCTCCGTCGCGAAAACCCCAGTACCGAGAGCCACGATACGGAAAACCTTCCAGAGACGCCGCCGCCGCGAATCCCATCTCGGGGGATTCAGGAGATCGCCTCCGGCACCCTGCCGAAGAGGGGATTCATCTCCCGGAGGACTCTTCATCGCCATGATTGCCTCCGGAGTGATGAGTGAGTAGTTCACCCCTGGACTATGGGTCCATAGCAGTAGCTAGATGGTCGTCTTCTCCTAATTGTGCTTCATTGTTGGATCTTGTGAGCTGCCTAACATGATCAAGATCATCTATCTGTAATACTATATGTTGTGTTTGTCGGGATCCGATGGATAGAGAATAATATGTTATGGTGATTATCAATCTATTGTTTATGTGTTGTTTATGATCTTGCATGCTCTCCGTTATTAGTAGAGGCTCTGGCCAAGTTTTTGCTCTTAACTCCAAGAGGGAGTATTTATGCTCGATAGTGGGTTCATGCCTTCATTGACACAGGACGTGTGAGAAAGTTCTAAGGTTGTGATGTGCTGTTGCCACTAGGGATAAAACATTGATTCTATGTCTAAGGATGTAGTTGTCGATTACATTACGCACCATACTTAATGCAATTGTCTGTTGCTTTGCAACTTAATACTGAATGGGGTTCGGATGATAACCTGAAGGTGGACTTTTTAGGCATAGATGCAGTTGGATGGCGGTCTATGTACTTTGTCGTAATGCCCGGATTAAATCTCACTATATTTATCATATCATGTATACGCATTGTTATGCCCTTCTCTATTTGTCAATTGTCCGACTGTAATTTGTTCACCCAACATGCTTTTATCTTATGGGAGAGACACCTCTAGTGAACTGTGGACCCCGGTCCTATTCTTTACATAGCATACAATCTACTGTAATACTTGTTTTACTGTTTTCTTGCAAACAATCATCTTCCACACAATACGGTTAATCCTTTGTTACAGCAAGCCGGTGAGATTGACAACCTCACTGTTTCGTTGGGGCAAAGTACTTGGGTTGTGTTGTGCAGGTTCCACGTTGGCGCCGGAATCCCTGTTGTTGCGCCGCATCACATTTCGCCACCATCAACCTTCAACGTGCTTCTTGGCTCCTACTGGTCCGATTAAACCTTGGTTTCTTTCTGAGGGAAAACTTGCCACTGTGCGCATCATACCTTCCTCTTGGGGTTCCCAACGGACGTGTACATCTACGCGCATCAAGCACTTTTTCTGGCGCCGTTGCCGGGGAGATCAAGACACGCTGCAAGGGGAGTCTCCACTTCTCAATCTCTTTACTTTGTTTTTGTCTCGCTTTATTTTATTTAGTACTTTGTTTGCTGCAACTAAACAAAACACAAAAAAATTAGTTGCTAGTTTTACTTTATTTACTGTCTTGCTCTCCATATCAAAAACACAAAAAAAATTAGTTACTTGCATTTACTTTATCTAGTTTGTTTTATTTACCGTTGCTAAAATGAATACCCCTGAAAATACTAAGTTGTGTGACTTCACAAACGCAAATAATAATGATTTCCTATGCACACCTATTGCTCCACCTGCTACTACAGCAGAATTCTTTGAAATTAAACCTGCTTTACTCAACTTGGTTATGAGAGATCAATTTTCTGGTGTTAGTTCTGATGATGCTGCTGCCCATCTTAATAATTTTGTTGAACTTTGTGAAATGCAAAAGTATAAGGATGTAGATGGTGATATTATTAAATTGAAAGTGTTTCCTTTCTCATTAAGAGGAAGAGCTAAAGATTGGTTGCTATCTTTTCCTAAGAATAGTATTGATTCATGGACTAAATGTAAGGATGCTTTTATTGGTAGATATTATCCTCCCGCTAAAATTATATCTTTGAGAAGTAGCATAATGAATTTTAAGCAATTAGATACTGAACATGTTGCTCAAGCATGGGAGAGAATGAAAACTTTGGTAAAGAATTGCCGAACCCATGGACTGACTACTTGGATGATTATCCAAACTTTCTATGCAGGACTAAATTTTTCTTCGCGGAATTTATTGGATTCAGCTGCTGGAGGTACCTTTATGTCCATCACTTTGGGGGCGGCTACAAAACTTCTTGATGATATGATGATAAATTACTCTGAATGGCACACGGAAAGAGCTCCACAAGGTAAGAAGGTAAATTCTGTTGAAGAAACCTCTTCCTTGAGTGATAAGATTGATGTGATTATGTCTATGCTTGTGAATGGTAGATCTAATGTTGATCCAAATAATGTTCCTTTAGCTTCATTGGTTGCTCAAGAAGAAAATGTTGATGTGAATTTCATTAAAAATAATAATTTCAACAACAATGCTTATAGGAACAACTCTGGTAATAACTATAGGCCATATCCTTCTGCTAATGGTAATGGTTATGGTAATTCTTATGGGAATTCTTACAACAATAATAGGAGTGTACCCTCTGGTCTTGAATCTATGCTTAAAGAATTTATTAGTACACAAACTGCTTTTAACAAATCTGTTGAGGAAAAGCTTGATAAAATTGATATTATTGCTTCTAGAGTTGATAGACTTGCCTCTGACGTTAATCTTTCAAAATTGAAAGTTATGCATAATAATGATATTGATAATAAGATTACTACTACAGCAAATGCCATCCAAGTTAGAATTAATGAGAATATAAGATTAATGGCTGAATTGCGTGCTAGGTGGGATAGAGAAGAAAATGAAAAACTAGCTAAAGAGAATAATATAGCTAAAGTTTGGACTATTACCACCACTAGTAATGTTAATTCTTCACATGTTGCTGCACCTCCTACTATCAATGGTAAAATAATTGGTGTTGGCAATGTTTCTACTCCTAGTGCAAAGCGTACAAAACTGCCTGAAATTGCTAAAACTGCTTAAACTGCTTGTGATAAAACTGCTGAAATTTTTTCCAACCTTGGGAACAATGATCCCATTGCTGTAGCTCATAATGATTTAGATTTTGATGATTGCCACATCTCTGAAGTTATAAAGTTTTTACAAAAACTTGCTAAAAGTCCTAATGCTAGTGCTATAAATTTAGCCTTTACAAAACATATTACAAATGCTCTCATAAAAGCTAGAGAAGAGAAACTAAAACTTGAAACTTCTATTCCTAGAAAGTTAGAAGATGGTTGGGAGCCCATCATTAAAATGAAATTCAATGACTTTGAATGTAATGCTCTATGTGATCTTGGTGCAAGTATTTCTGTTATGCTTAAAAAGATTTATGATATGCTTGACTTGCCACCATTGAAGAATTGTTATTTGGATGTTAATCTTGCCGATAATGTTAAAAAGAAACCTTTGGGGAGGATTGATAATGTGCGCATTACGGTTAACAATAACCTTGTCCCCGTTGATTTTGTTGTCTTGGATATCGAATGCAATGCATCTTGTCCTATTGTGTTGGGAAGACCTTTTCTTCGAACCGTTGGTGCTGTTATTGATATGAGGGAAGGTAATATTAAATATCAATTTCCTCTCAAGAAAGGTATGGAACACTTCCCTAGAAAGAGAATGAAGTTGCCTTTTGATTCTATTATTAGAACAAGTTATGATGTTGATGCTTCTACTCTTGATGTTACTTGATTTGCACTTTCTGCGCCTAGCTGAAAGGCGTTAAAGAAAAGCGCTTATGGGAGACAACCCATGTTTTTACTACAGTACTTTATTTTATATTTGAGTCTTGGAAGTTGTTTACTACTGTAGAAACCTCTCCTTATCATGTTTTTTGTGCCAAGTAAAGTTTCTATGTTATAGTTGATGTTATATTTGGGATCGCTGCGCAGAAACAGCATTGCTGTCTGTCACGAATCTGGGCACAAGTCTCTGTAGAAAATTAGAAAAAATCTTCCAATTTACGAGCGTGATCCTCAGATATGTACGCAACTTTCATTAGTTATGAGTTTTTCCATTTGAGCAAGTCTGGTGCCACTTTAAAACTCGTCTTTACGAACTGTTCTGTTTTTGACAGATTCTGCCTTTTATTTCGCATTGCCTCTTTTGCTATGTTGGATGAATTTCTTTGATCCATTAATGTCCAGTAGCTTTATGCAATGTCCAGAAGTGTAAAGAATGTTTGTGTCACCTCTGAATGTGTGAATTATTAATTGTGCACTAACCCTCTAATGAGTTTGCTTGAAGTTTGGTGTGAAGGAAGTTTTCAAGGGTCAAGAGAGGAGTATGATATACTATGATCAAGAGGAGTGAAAGCTCTAAGCTTGGGGATGCCCCCGTGGTTCACCCCTGCATATTATAAGAAGACTCAAGCATCTAAGCTTGGGGATGCCCAAGGCATCCCCTTCTTCATCGACAACATCATCAGGTTCCTCCCCTGAAACTATATTTTTATTCAGTCACATCTTGTGTTCTTTACTTGGAGCGTCGGTTTGTTTTTGTTTTTGTTTTTGTTTGAATAAAATGGATCCTAGCATTCACTTTGTGGGAGAGAGACACGCTCCGCTGTTGCATATGGACAAATATGTCCTTAGGCTTTACTCATAATGTTCAAGGCGAAGTTTCTTCTTCGTTAAATTGTTATATGGTTGGAATTGGAAAATGCTACATGTAGTAGTTCTAAAATGTCTTGGATAATGTGATACTTGGCAATTGTTGTGCTCATGTTTAAGCTCTTGCATCATATGCTTTGCACCCATTAATGAAGAAATACATAGAGCTTGCTAAAATTTGATTTGCATATTTGGTCTCTCTAAGGTCTAGATAATATATAGTATTGAGTTTTGAACAACAAGGAAGACGGTGTAGAGTCTTATAATGTTTACAATATTTCTTTTATGTGAGTTTTGCTGCACCGTTTCATCCTTGAGTTTGCTTCAAATAACCTTGCTAGCCTAAACCTTGTATCTAGAGGGAATACTTCTCATGCATCCAAAATCCTTGAGCCAACTACTATGCCATTTGTGTCCACCATACCTACATACTACATGGTATTTCTCCGCCATTCCAAAGTAAATTGCTTGAGTGCTACCTTTAAAATTCCATCATTCACCTTTGCAATATATAGCTCATGGGACAAAATAGCCTTAAAAACTATCGTAATATTGAATATGTACTTATGCACTTTATCTTTTATTAAGTTGCTTGTTGTGCGATAACCATGCTTCTGGGGAACGCCATCAACTATTCTTTGTTGAATATCATGTGAGTTGCTATGCATGTCCGTCTTGTCTGAAGGATCTATCACCTTAATGATTGGAGCATGCAAATTGTTAGAGAAGAACATTGGGCCGCTAACTAAAGCCATGAATCATGGTTGAAGTTTCAGTTTTGGACATATATCCTCAATCTCATATGAGAATAATAATTGTTGCTACATGCTTATGCATTAAAGAGGAGTCCATTATCTGTTGTCCATGTTGTCCCGGTATGGATGTCTAAGTTGAGAATAATCAAAAGCGAGAAATCCAAAATGCAAGCTTTCTCCTTAGACCTTTGTACAGGCGGCATGGAGGTACCCCTTTGTGACACTTGGTTGAAACATGGCATTGCAAAGATCCGGTAATCCAAGCTAAGTAGGACAAGGTGCGGGCACTATTAGTACACTATGCATGAGGCTTGCAACTTGTAAGATATAATTTACATAACTCATATGCTTTATTACTACCGTTGACAAAATTGTTTCATGTTTTCAAAATAAAAGCTCTAGCACAAATACAGCAATCGATGCTTTCCTCTTTGAAGGACCTTTCTTTTACTTTTATTGTTGAGTCAGTTTACCTATCTCCCTCCACCTTAAGAAGCAAACACCTGTGTGAACTGTGTATTGATTCCTACATACTTGCATATTGCACTTGTTATATTACTTTATGTTGACAATATCCATGAGATATACATGTTATAAGTTGAAAGCAACCGCTGAAACTTAATCTTCCTTTGTGTTGCTTCAACACCTTTACTTTGATTTATTGCTTTATGAGTTAACTCTTATGCAAGACTTATTGATGCTTGTCTTGAAGTACTATTCATGAAAAGTCTTTGCTTTATGATTCAGTTGTTTACTCATGTCATTACCATTGTTTTGATTGCTGCATTCATTACGTATGTTTACAAATAGTATGATCAAGATTATGATGGCATGTCACTTCAGAAATTATCTTTGTTATCGTTTTACCTGCTCGGGACGAGCAGAACTAAGCTTGGGGATGCTTGATACGTCTCCAACGTATCGATAATTTCTTATGTTCCATGCTACTTTATTGATGATACCTACATGTTTTATGCACATTATATGTCGTATTTACGCATTTTCTGGAACTAACCTATTAACAAGATGCCGAAGAGCCAGTTGCTGTTTTCTGCTGTTTTTGGTTTCAGAAATCCTAGTAACGAAATATTCTCGGAATTGGACGAAATCACCGCCCAGGGTCCTGTTACCACCCGATTTTGGCCAAATCAGGAGATGGGCCGTAAGTGAAGATGGGCTTGAAGGACGTACACGTGGAGCATCTTTGAAGCGGCCTTGCGCTAAGAGTTTGGGCTAAGTTGCCCGTGTATCTGTAATATAGTAGATCGCATTGTAATTTAGATTAAGAGATAGAGTCTGGCCCGTGCACGGTTAGGTGCACGCCTCAATTAGAAAGTCCCTTGGACTATAAATATGTATCTAGGGTTATCGGAAAAGGAGGACAATCATCGTTCAACCAACACAAATCAGGCGCATCGCCACCCCTTTCTTCGAGGGTTTCTCCCGGGTAAGCACCATGCTGCCTAGATCGCATCTAGCGATCTAGGCAGTATACGTTTATTCGTCAACCTTGTACTGCTCGTGCTGAAGCCTTGTTGATGGCGAGCAGTACTATTTATCCTTAGGTGTTTAGGGGCTTGCATTGATGCCTTCACGTGCGTATCTGCGTGGCAATGCCGCCCCTCGACACCTAGCTGCCCTTACGTCTATCCAGACGTAAGGGCAGCATCTTGCTTGTTCGTTACTTAGTAGATCCGATCCGTTATAGTTGCTCCTTGCTCCGCAGGGATTAGTTTAACATCTGCATAGTTAGGCCTTATGCTGGGGTCGGAGGATCCGGTAGTGCGTTAGATGTTGTTCACCGTCCCTGCGAGGGATGTTCCGGGAATCAACGTTACGTTGGTTTTTAGGCCTCTCGTAGGGGTGGTTTGCATCATCTTCCGTAGCTGCTAGGCCCGATCGCACGTAGGACGTTCCGGTTATGCGGTGAAAACCCTAAACTGTCGTGGATCGCTTTAGCTTTGTCCTGATCAAGCAGGATCCCCATGCCATTGTAAATCCAACGTGAAACATGGGGCGATCGGCTCCTTGAGCCGATCCACAGGGAAACCTGAGAGCCGATAGGGCTCGTATTTAATGTTTACGTGTCTACCATGCAGGAACAATCGAAGCACTCTAACACCTTCCTGATCGGGTCTAGGTCAGGTGGCACGCCCTAGCAACCGCCAGGACGTGGCTGGAAGATTTGCGGGACGACGCGAGGTGCCAGGGTCCACTAAGCGGCCCTGGGAGCTTCCCGGCTCTTCGTGTTGCTTAGCCATTGCCCGTCGGTGGGTTTTGGAGGGTAACACATTCTGGCACGCCCGGTGGGACCATCTTCTGCAACATCCACGTCAACATCGGCATCCGAGATGGCGGAGGAACAGATCACATACGAGGATCTTCCTCCTGATCATAAGAAGAAGTACGATGAGCTGAAGGCCATCGTTGAAGCCGAACTCATCGGCTCCTTTGAGAAGACCCGTTCGCACGGCATCAGGTTCAAAGGATTCACGCCACAAGATGTCCTCGATGGGTTGGATTTATCCCTCCCTTCAGATGAACGTACCAGAGCCCTGCGACAGGAAATCAACTACGTGGTGGCCCATTCACTGCATCGGCATTCTGAGAGCCTGGTGAATTCTTTGGAGCGCGTTGCGTTCCGGGTGATCCAAGAGATCATGGAGCATCGATACTCCCCTTCAGGACCTGCTCTAGGGACTCACCAAGGAGAAGTGCAACTCCACACCAGGCCACCATTGCCGTACTCGATGGCAGCTCCACAGCAACAAGGTTCACCGGCATACGTTGTCTACAAGGTCGGAGGTGATCCGGGCGACTACCAGTTCTTATATGAGCCGCCCAAGGAGATCCCACACGGATACGTGTGCACGTTTGTGCCGGACTGCAACAACTGGACACAGGCGATCCAGGCTCCAACAGGAGGGATTGCCGGAGCAGGAGCCATTGTTCCGGCAGGAGGAACGACTGCAACAGCCGGGGGTTTGGGAGGAGAAGCTGAGAAACAGGCGTGGCTAGCCAAGTATGCCACTGCACCAGCCCAGGAAAGCTCAGCTGCCACTACCTCCACTGCAGATCAGATCAGCGCAGTCCTGAGAGATCAATTCGGCATCTTGCCGAAGAAGAAGGTAATCGGCTATTCCAAGCCGTACCCCAATGAGTTTGACCTGATCCCACTACCACCTAAGTACCGGCTTCCGGACTTCAACAAATTCAGTGGGTCAGAAGGATCTAGCTCCATCGAGCACGTGAGCCGATACTTGGCCCAGCTGGGCATGGTTTCGGCATCGGATGAGCTACGGGTATACCTGGGCATATCTCGGGCCGGGCCGGGCTTCGGGCCGGGCCAAAAAAAGCCCGACGCCAAATATCAGGCCCAGGCCCGGCCCGGCCCGATAAGATTCAATGCTTTCTAGGCCCGAGCCCGACCCGACGCAAAAGCCCGATGGCCCAAGCCCGGCCCGACGGCCCGAAATATGGCTAATTTCCAGCGATCTGAGCAGAAAAAATATGGCTATTCTGGCCGTAGTTGTCGCTGTTGGTATTGTTTAACATAGCACTCGATAGAAATACAACAAAATAGCAACGTTTATGACATAATAGTACGGTTTACAACATGTTTGACAGCAAACTGTTTTCACATCAAACAGCGTGAAAACAGCCTCCAGATCTTCAAAATAGCCTCCAGATCTCCACTCTGGTACAGTGCTCCCAAACTGGGACACCCGATTTTCGTTCCCGTTCTCCATCTGCCAAAGAAATTACTCCGTAGGAAATTTCAGATCTGACTAAGAAAGGAAAAGAGAAGGAAATCAATTAGTTTTCGTTCTTGTTCTGCATGGCTATAGCAATTAATCTAATTGTCTACAACAGAGAAGCATATTGATACGTCTCCAACGTATCGATAATTTCTTATGTTCCATGCTACTTTATTGATGATACCTACATGTTTTATGCACATTATATGTCATATTTATGCATTTTCTGGAACTAACCTATTAACAAGATGCCGAAGAGCCGATTCTTTGTTTTCTGCTGTTTTTGGTTTCAGAAATCCTAGTAAAGAAATATTCTCGGAATTGGACGAAACTTTCGCCCAGGGTCCTATTTTTGCACGAAGCTTCCAGAAGACCGAAGACCTAACGAAGTGGGGCCACGAGGCGGCCAGGAGGGAGGCCGGCGCGGCCCAGGCCCTGGCCGCGCCGACCTGCCCCCTGGGCCCCTCGTGTGGCCCCTCGCGTTGACCTTCCGCCTACTTAAAGCTCCCGTCGCGAAACCCCCAGTACCGAGAGCCACGATACGGAAAACCTTACAGAGACGCCGCCGCCGCGAATCCCATCTCGGGGGATTCTGGAGATCGCCTCCGGCACCCTGCCGGAGAGGGGATTCATCTCCCGGAGGACTCTTCATCGCCATGATCGCCTCCGGAGTGATGAGTGAGTAGTTCACCCCTGGACCATGGGTCCATAGCAGTAGCTAGATGGTCGTCTTCTCCTTGTTGTGCTTCATTGTTGGATCTTGTGAGCTGCCTAACATGATCAAGATCATCTATATGTAATTCTATATGTTGTGTTTGTCGGGATCCGATGGATAGAGAGTACTATGATTATGGTGATTATCAATCTATTGTTTATGTGTTGTTTATGATCTTGCATGCTCTCCGTTATTAGTAGAGGCTCTGGCCAAGTTTTTGCTCTTAACTCCAAGAGGGGGTATTTATGCTCGATAGTGGGTTCATGCCTTCATTGACACCTGGGATCGTGACAGAAGGTTCTAAGGTTGTGATGTGCTGTTGCCACTAGGGATAAAACATTGATGCTATGTCTAAGGATGTAGTTGTTGATTACATTACGCACCATACTTAATGCAATTGTCTGTTGCTTTGCAACTTAATACTGGAGGGGGTTCGGACGATAACCTGAAGGTGGACTTTTTAGGCATAGATGCAGTTGGATGGCGGTCTATGTTCTTTGTCGTAATGCCCGGATTAAATCTCACTATATTTACCATGTCATGTATATGCATTGTTATGCCTTTCTCTATTTGTCAATTGCCCGACTGTAATTTGTTCACCCAACATGCTTTTATCTTATGGGAGAGACACCTCTAGTGAACTGTGGACCCCGGTCCTATTCTTTACATAGCATACAATCTACTTGTTTTACTGTTTTCTTTGCAAACATCTTCCACTCGATACGTTTAATCCTTTGTTACAGCAAGCCGGTGAGATTGACAACCTCACTGTTTCGTTGGGACAAAGTACTTTGGTTGTGTTGTGCAGGTTCCTAGTTGGCGCCGGAATCCCTGGTGTTGCGCCGCATCACATTTCGCGACCATCAACCTTCAACGTGCTTCTTGGCTCCTCCTGGTTCGATTAAACCTTGGTTTCTTTCTGAGGGAAAACTTGCTACTGTGCGCATCATACCTTCCTCTTGGGGTTCCCAACGAACGTGTGAGTTACACGCCATCAAGCTCTTTTTCTGGCGCCGTTGCCGGGGAGATCAAGACACGCTGCAAGGGGAGTCTCCACTTCTCAATCTCTTTACTTTGTTTTTGTCTTGCTTTATTTTATTTACTACTTTGTTTGCTGCACTAAATTAAAATACAAAAAAATTAGTTGCTAGTTTTGCTTTATTTGCTATCTTGTTTGCTATATCAAAAACACAAAAAAATTAGTTACTTGTCTTTACTTTATTTGCCTAGTTTACTTTATTGCTGTTATCATGAGTAATCCTGAAGTTGAAGTTCGTTCTTTTAAGCAACAGGGTGGAGAAAGTTTTAAAGATGCTTGGTATAGAATTAGTAATGCTCATCAAAGGTGCATTAAGAAACACTCCACCACTATCCTTCTTAGGAACTTTTATGTTGGTTTATCTAGTTGGAATAGATATGTTCTTGATACTCTTTCGGGAGGTAATTTCCTAGGTACTCCTGCTTTAGAAGCTAGTTGCATCATTGAGAGTCTAGTTGGAATACCACCTGTTAATGAAGTTAAAATTGAAATCTCTCTTGAAGATGTTATGAAAAAATTGGAAACCATAGAGAAAAATTTTCCAAGTGTTGAAGCTAAATTGGGAATGTTATTTGACAAAACTTATGAACTTGATAAATCCTTAGGAGGAATTGATGAAAGAATTAGTATCCTAGGAACTTGTGTTGTCCATGATAATCAAACCAATAGGATTGATGAACTTGAAAAAGCTATGGGAACCTTGGGTTCAACCTTTTCTTCTCTCAAGTATAATGAGAAAGCTTATG
This sequence comes from Lolium perenne, assembly GCF_019359855.2. Lineage (NCBI taxonomy): Eukaryota > Viridiplantae > Streptophyta > Magnoliopsida > Poales > Poaceae > Lolium > Lolium perenne. The sequence goes on along the minus strand of NC_067248.2, from coordinate 80,628,992 downwards.
TGGGTAAAGAGCAAAAATTCATGTACGCCTCTAAGGTGCCTAAACAAAAGAATTATTATAGGCCTAAAATTGCTAAAACCCCTAGCACTATCATAGAAAATCTAGATAATGGAACACCTAAAGTACCCCCTGCAACAAGTTGTGTTTGCATGAAGAATAATGATGTTGATGCTTCTACTCTCGATGTTACTTGATTTGCACTTTCTGCGCCTAGCTGAAAGGCGTTAAAGAAAAGCGCTTATGGGAGACAACCCATGTTTTTACCTACAGCAATTTCTTGTTTTATTGAGTCTTGGAAGTTGTTTACTACTGTAGCAACCTCTCCTTATCATGTTTTTGTGCCAAGTAAAGTTTCTATGTCAAAGTTGATGTTATATTTGGGATCGCTGCACAGAAACAGCATTGCTGTCTGTCACGAATCTGGGCATAATTCTCTGTAGAAAATTCGAAAAAATCTGCCAATTTACGAGCGTGATCCTCAGATATATACGCAACTTTCATTAGTTTTGAGTTTTTCCATTTGAGCAAGTCTGGTGCCATTTATAAATTCGTCTTTACGGACTGTTCTGTTTTTGACAGATTCTGCCTTTTATTTCGCATTGCCTCTTTTGCTATGTTGGATTTATTTCTTTGATCCATTAATGTCCAGTAGCATTATGCAATGTCCAGAAGTGAAAATAATGATTGTGTCACCTCTGAATGAGTGAATTATTAATGATGCACTAACCCTCTAATGAGTTTGCTTGAAGTTTGGTGTGAAGGAAGTTTTCAAGGGTCAAGAGAGGAGAATGATATACTAAGATCAAGAGGAGTGAAAGCTCTAAGCTTGGGGATGCCCCCGTGGTTCATCCCTGCATATTTTAAGAAGACTCAAGCGTCTAAGCTTGGGGATGCCCAAGGCATCCCCTTCTTCATCGACAACATCATCAGGTTCCTCCCCTGAAACTATATTTTTATTCAGTCACATCTGGTGTTCTTTACTTGGAGCGTCGGTTTGTTTTCGTTTTTGTTTTTGTTTGAATAAAATGGATCCTAGCATTCACTTTGTGGGAGAGAGACACGCTCCGCTGTTGCATATGGACACATGTGTCCTTAGGCTTTACTCATAATGTTCAAGGCGAAGTTTCTTCTTCGTTAATTTGTTATATGGTTGGAATTGGAAAATGCTACATGTAGTAATTCTAAAAAAATGTCTTGGATAATGTGATACTTGGCAATTGTTGTGCTCATGTTTAAGCTCTTGCATCATATGCTTTGCACCCATTAATGAAGAAATACATAGAGCTTGCTAAAATTTGATTTGCATATTTGGTTTCTCTAAGGTCTAGATAATATCTAGTATTGAGTTTTGAACAACAAGGAAGACAGTGTAGAGTCTTATAATGTTTACGATATGTCTTTTATGTGAGTCTTGCTGCACTTGTTCATCCTTGAGTTTGCTTCAAATAACCTTGCTAGCCTAAACCTTGTATCGAGAGGGAATACTTCTCATGCATCCAAAATCCTTAAGCCAACTACTATGCCATTTGTGTCCACCATACCTACCTACTACATGGTATTTACCCGCCATTCCAAAGTAAATTGCTTGAGTGCTACCTTTAAAATTCCATCATTCGCCTTTGCAATATATAGCTCATGGGACAAAATAGCCTTAAAAACTATCGTAGTATTGAATATGTACTTATGCACTTTATATTTTATTAAGTTGCCTGTTGTGCGATAACCATGCTTCTGGGGAACGCCATCAACTATTGTTGAATATCATGTGAGTTGCTATGCATGTCCGTCTTGTCTGAAGGTCTATCATTTTAGTGGTTGGAGCATGCAAAATTGTTAGAGAAGAACATTGGGCCGCTAACTAAAGCCATGAATCATGGTGGAAGTTTCAGTTTTGGACATATATCCTCAATCTCATATGAGAATAATAACTTTGCTACATGCTTATGCATTTAAGAGGAGTCCATTATCTGTTGTCCATGTTGTCCCGGTATGGATGTCTAAGTTGAGAATAATCAAAAGCGAGAAATCCGAAATGCGAGCATTCTCCTTGGACCTTTGTACAGGCGGCATGGAGGTACCCCTTTGTGACACTTGGTTGAAACATGGCATGCGAAGACCCGGTAGTCCAAGTTAAGTAGGACGAGGTGCGGGCACTATTAGTATACTATGCGTGAGGCTTGCAACTTGTAAGATATAATTTTCATAACTCATATGCTTTATTACTACCGTTGACAAAATTGTTTCATGTTTTCAAAATAAAAAGCTCTAGCACAAATACAGCAATCGATGCTTTCCTCTTTGAAGGACCATTCTTTTACTTTTATTGTTGAGTCAGTTTACCTATCTCCTTCCACCTTAAGAAGCAAACACTTGTGTGAACTGTGCATTGATTCCTACATATTTGCATATTGCACTTGTTATATTACTTTATGTTGACAATATCCATGAGATATACATGTTACAAGTTGAAAGCAACCGCTGAAACTTAATCTTCTTATGTGTTGCTTCAACACCTTTACTTTGATTTATTGCTTTACGAGTTAACTCTTATGCAAGACTTATTGATGCTTGTCTTGAAGTACTATTCATGAAAAGTCTTTGCTATATGATTCAGTTGTTTACTCATGTCATTACCTTTGCTTTGATCGCTGCATTCATTACATATGTTTACAAATAGTATGATCAAGATTATGATGGCATGTCACTTCAGAAATTATCTTTGTTATCGTTTTACCTGCTAGGGACGAGCATGACTAAGCTGGGGGATGCTGATACGTCTCGAACGTATCGAAAATTTCTTATGTTCCATGATACTTTAGTGATGATACATCCATCTTGTATGCCCAATATAGGTCATATTTATGCATTTTACGGAACTAACCTATTAACAAGATGCCGAAGAGCCGATTCTTTGTTTTCTCGCTGTTTTTGGTTTCAGAAATCCTAGTAAAGAAATATTCTCGGAATTGGACGAAACTTTCGCCCAGGGTCCTATTTTTGCACGAAGCTTCCAGAAGACCGAAGACCTAACGAAGTGGGGCCACGAGGCGGCCAGGAGGGAGGCCGGCGCGGCCCAGGCCCTGGCCGCGCCGACCTGCCCCCTGGGCCCCTCGTGTGGCCCCTCGCGTTGACCTTCCGCCTACTTAAAGCTCCCGTCGCGAAACCCCCAGTACCGAGAGCCACGATACGGAAAACCTTACAGAGACGCCGCCGCCGCGAATCCCATCTCGGGGGATTCTGGAGATCGCCTCCGGCACCCTGCCGGAGAGGGGATTCATCTCCCGGAGGACTCTTCATCGCCATGATCGCCTCCGGAGTGATGAGTGAGTAGTTCACCCCTGGACCATGGGTCCATAGCAGTAGCTAGATGGTCGTCTTCTCCTTGTTGTGCTTCATTGTTGGATCTTGTGAGCTGCCTAACATGATCAAGATCATCTATATGTAATTCTATATGTTGTGTTTGTCGGGATCCGATGGATAGAGAGTACTATGATTATGGTGATTATCAATCTATTGTTTATGTGTTGTTTATGATCTTGCATGCTCTCCGTTATTAGTAGAGGCTCTGGCCAAGTTTTTGCTCTTAACTCCAAGAGGGGGTATTTATGCTCGATAGTGGGTTCATGCCTTCATTGACACCTGGGATCGTGACAGAAGGTTCTAAGGTTGTGATGTGCTGTTGCCACTAGGGATAAAACATTGATGCTATGTCTAAGGATGTAGTTGTTGATTACATTACGCACCATACTTAATGCAATTGTCTGTTGCTTTGCAACTTAATACTGGAGGGGGTTCGGACGATAACCTGAAGGTGGACTTTTTAGGCATAGATGCAGTTGGATGGCGGTCTATGTTCTTTGTCGTAATGCCCGGATTAAATCTCACTATATTTACCATGTCATGTATATGCATTGTTATGCCTTTCTCTATTTGTCAATTGCCCGACTGTAATTTGTTCACCCAACATGCTTTTATCTTATGGGAGAGACACCTCTAGTGAACTGTGGACCCCGGTCCTATTCTTTACATAGCATACAATCTACTTGTTTTACTGTTTTCTTTGCAAACATCTTCCACTCGATACGTTTAATCCTTTGTTACAGCAAGCCGGTGAGATTGACAACCTCACTGTTTCGTTGGGACAAAGTACTTTGGTTGTGTTGTGCAGGTTCCTAGTTGGCGCCGGAATCCCTGGTGTTGCGCCGCATCACATTTCGCGACCATCAACCTTCAACGTGCTTCTTGGCTCCTCCTGGTTCGATTAAACCTTGGTTTCTTTCTGAGGGAAAACTTGCTACTGTGCGCATCATACCTTCCTCTTGGGGTTCCCAACGAACGTGTGAGTTACACGCCATCACATATGGACGTCCATTTATTTTCAGTAGGAGCAGCAGTTCTCGAATTTTTAGTAGCAACAACATGCAAACAGAGGCGGTCCTTTACATCTTAGGACAAAACGCAATACTGCATCAAACGGAACAGCATCAAACGGATACCTTTCAATCAGTGAGGAATGAGGTGCGGCAGTAGGCGAGGAAGGATGTGCGACAATTGATGTCATTGCGGCCTGCGGGGGCCGGCGAGGGAGGAGCTGCTGCGGGGGCCGGCGAGGGAGGAGCTGCTGCGGGGGCCGGCGAGGGAGGAGCTGCTGCGGGGGGCGGCGAGGGAGGAGCTGCTGCAGTTACCGTCGAGGGAGGAGCTGCTGCGGGGGACGGCGAGGAAGGAGCTGCGACGGTCGATGGCGAGGAAGGAGCTGCGGTGGCCGTCGTCGAGGAAGGGGCTACGGCGAGCAGATCAGGGGCGCCGCCATCGCCGTTACCCCTGGTCGCTCTATCTTCGCACGGGACGAGTGCGTTGTGTGCGGCGGTCGGCGGATGGAGGAGTGGGGTGCGGACGTGCGGTTCATATGCGGTTAGGGCACCGGCAGGCTGGGCCTGTTTGGCCTGTTTAGGCAGATGGACGGATGGTGGAGTAGATGGTCGGGCCGGGCCGGGCCAAATTCGGGCTTAAAATGGTACCCAGGCCCGGCCCGAGTTACTCTTCGGGCTGAATTTCCAGGCCCAGGCCCGGCCCGTTGGTCACACCAGCAGCTACCCAGCCCGGGAATTTCGGGCCGGGCCGGGCCGGGCCGTTCGGGCCGGGCTGCCCATGGCCAGATATGGCTACGGGTGAGGTTCTTCTCGCAATCCCTCACCGGTCCGGCTTTTGGATGGTACACCTCGTTGCAGCCAAATTCAGTACGATCATGGAAGCAGCTGGAGGAACAGTTTCACACCCAATATCATTCAGAAGCTACTGAAGCTGGTATTGCCGAACTGGCACAGGTTCGGCAGAGGCGAGGAGAGACAGTGTCTGAGTACATTCAGCGTTTCAGAACTGTCAAGAACCGATGCTATTCGGTTCATTTAACTGAGAAAGAAGCAGTCGAGTTGGCCGTGGCAGGCCTTGCAGCGTCATTCAAGGATTTGACGTTCCAAGTGGAGTACAACTCGCTGGCGCACCTGGTCAGTCGACTGACCTTATATGAACAGCGCCATCCAGAACTGTACCAGGACAAGTTCAAGCGCGCGATAACCCTGGTCAATGCTGATGAGGATGAAGATTCTGCGGAAGATCAGGAAGTTGCGGTAGCCGAGTGGACTCGGACGCCAGTACCTGTGTCCTGCAAATGGGTGAACCCGCCAGGGCCTCCAAGAGGATTGGACTTTGATGTGAGCAAAACTGAACAGATCTTCGATCTGCTACTGAAAGAGAAGCAGTTGAAGCTCCCTGAAGGCCACAAGATCCCTACGGCGCAAGAGATGAACAAAAGGCCATACTGCAAATGGCATCATACGTTCACGCACGCCACCAACGACTGCAAAGTGTTGCGCGCACAAATTCAGATGGCGATAGAATCAGGCCGATTAACTTTCGGACAGTTTGCCATGAAGGTGGACATGCGTCCGTTTCCGGACGTCAACATGGTGGACCTAAGCCACTCCATAAGGGAACCTGGGTTCTCTTTTGATGTCAATATGGCAGGGTTTGTGATCCACCATGGCAAAGATAAAGCCGAGAGCAGCCACTCTCGTAGCAAGGATAAAGAGGAGGCCGTTCCACGCGACCGGCCCCAAGATGATGATAGACGGTACCTAACCGAGGAGGAGGTGAGAAGCATACGGTATCAGCGCCCACTCTCCGTGCATCTCCTCAACAAATATGAGCAGCAATACGACCGACGTCGGCGCTACGACGAAGATGTTATCACCAGAATTTGACCAAGCCAGAGGTGGGCCGCGATCAAGATGGGCTTGAAGATATGTACATCAAGAAGTAGGTGAATCGGCCTTTATGCGCAGAGTTTGGGCTAGTTAGCCCGTGTATCTTAATATAGTAGGATATGTAGAAGTTAGAGTTTATCTCGTGCACGGTTTGGTGCACGCCCACATTAGAAAGTCCCCTGGACTATAAATATGTATCTAGGGTTTATGAAAAAAACAACAACCAACGTTCAACACAAACCAATCTCGGCGCATCGCCAACCCCTTCATCTCGAGGGTTTCTCCGGTAAGCACCATGCTGCCTAGATCGCATCTTGCGATCTAGGCAGCACGGGCCTGCCTACGTTGTTCATGCGTTGCTCGTGCTGAAGCCTTTTTGATGGCGAGCAACGTAGTTATCATAGATGTGTTAGGGTTAGCATTGTTCTTAGTATCATATGCTGTCGTAGTGCAACCCTTGCGCATCTAGCCGTCCTTGTACCTCATCATGGGTGCAGGGGCGGCACCCCGCTTGATCGTTATTTAGTAGATCTGATCCGTTACGGTTGCTCCTTGATTCATCAAGGATTAGTTTAACATCCGCAATAGTTAGGCCTTACAAAGGGTTGGAGGATCCAGCGGCGCGTAGGGTGTAGTTTGCTGGCCCTAGACAGGATGTTCCGAGGATCAACCTCGTGTTGGTTTTTAGGCCTTGTCTAGGATTGGCTTACGGTCACCGTGCGCGAGCGCGAGGCCCAATCGTGAGTAGGATGATCCGATTATGCGGTGAAAACCCTAAATCGTCGTGGATCTCATATGCTTTATCTTGATCAAGCAGGACCACCATATATTCGGCCACCTTGGACGAATCATGGGTGGATCGGCTCCATGAGCCGATTCACAGGATAACCTGAGAGCCGATCGAGGCTCGTATTTAACGTCTACGTGTGTGCCCTGCAGGAAACTAAGCGAGGCATCATCCACACCTTCCTGACCAGGTATAGGTCAGGTGGCACGCCCTTGCAATTTGCATCGGCGCGCGACCAGGAGGCTTTGCGGGCCGTCGCTCTGAGGGACTGGGGCCAGCCGCAGCCCTAGTTGTTCCCGGCTCTACGGTGTTGACCAGTCACTGCCCGCCGGTGGGTTTCTGATGTCAACACATTCTGGCACGCCCGGTGGGACAATCCTCAACATCAACCACATCGCCGTCTACATCGTAGATGGCGGAAAAAACTCCGGTCACTTACGAGGATCTGAATGACGAGGTCAAGGTCCTCCTCGAAGCCGACCTCATCGACTCCTCCCACGACACCCGCTCCCATGGCATCAGCACCAACGTGGTGGAGCTGGGGTACCGCCCTGGTGAGGGTAGTGATGAGGGCGGCTGCTCTCATAGCAAGGATGAAGAAGGAGACGGTCCACGCGATCGGCCCCGACACTGCCACAAGATCCTAGCGATGATCAAGATAGAAGCCGATCCCAGCGATCGGACCGTATTACACGCACCACCAGCTCTCCCAGTATTCGGCGTCGACCTCACAGGTGACAGAAAGCTAGGGTACGGGTTCACCTCGGCTGACGAACTAGAGGAAGTCGACATCGGCCCCGGGGATAAGCCTCGGCCAACTTTTATCAGTAGAAAGTTAGACCCATAGCTCAGGAGTCAGATGATTCCTCTATTGAAAGAATACCCAGATTGCTTTGCGTGGGACTACACAGAGATGCCTGGGCTAGACAGGAGCATCATCGAACATCGGCTCCCCCTGAAGAAAGGATTTCGGCCCTTCCAGCAACGAGCACGACAGATGAAGGCCGAAATCCTAGAGGAGGTCAAGAAAGAGATCGAGAAGATGTTGGCTGCCGGATTCATCAGACCATGCAGGTATGCGGAATGGATATCCAGTATCGTTCCGGTAGAAAAGAAGGACGGCCGGTGGCGCGTGGCTATCGATTTCCGAGATCTTAACAGAGCCACTCCAAAAGATGAATATCCGATGCCTGTGGCCGAAACTTTGATCAATGCAGCTGCTGGCCACAAGGTTTTAAGCTTCATGGATGGCAACGCCGGCTATAACCAGATCTTCATGGCCCCAGAAGATATACACAAGACCGCATTCAGAGTACCAGGGGCAGTAGGCTTGTTTGAATATGTGGTCATGACCTTTGGGTTGAAGAATGCTGGCGCGACGTATCAAAGAGCCATGAATTATATATTCCACGATCTGATCGGCAAGTTGGTGGAAATCTACATCGATGATGTGGTAGTCAAGTCTGTCTCCATGGAGGGACACTTGGAAGATTTGCGACACGTACTAGACCGAACTCGAAAGTTCGGGCTGAGAATGAACCCAAAGAAGTGTGCCTTTGGTGTGACGGCCGGTCAGTTCCTAGGATTTTTGGTCCATGAGCGAGGAATTGAGATCGGCCTGAAGAGTCAGGAGGCAGTGCGTACCATGCAGCCGCCCACCACGAAGAAGGAACTCCAGCGTCTTATCGGCAAGATCAACTTCGTTCGCCGATTCATCTCTAACCTGTCAGGACGGATCGAGCCGTTCATGGGTTTGGTGAAGACTAAATCCGATGACGAATTTCACTGGGGGGCAGAACAGCAGCAGGCGTTCGATGACATTAAACGGTATCTGACGACACCACCCGTGCTAGTGCCGCCCCAGCAAGACAGGCCGTTCTACATTTACTTGTCAGTAGCTGACACATCCATCGCTTCGGTGGTGGTGCAACTCTACGAGGGCGTTGAAAAGGTCGTTTTCTACCTCAGCAGAAGGATGTTGGACGCGGAGACAAGGTACCCTGAGGTCGAGAAACTGTGCCTCTGTCTGTTCTTTACCTGCACCAAGCTGCACCACATCCTTTTGACGGCAGAGATCTTCGTCATATGCAAGTCCGACGTTGTCAAGCACATGCTGTCGGCCCCCGTGTTGAAAGGCCGATTGGGTAAATGGATGCTTGCGTTGTCAGAATTCGACCTTCGGTATCAGCCTGCGAAAGCAGTCAAAGGACAAGCATTGGCCGATCTCATAGCTGAGCGAATCAATACCAATATAGCAGCACTATCCATACGTGCATGGGCTATGTTCTTCGATGGATCGGCTTGCGACGATGGTTGTGGCATCGGCATTCTGCTCGTATCGCCTAGGGGGACGGAATACTCCTTCTCCATCAGATTGTCTACCCCTTGCACCAACAACGTGGCGGAGTATGAGGCGATACGTAAGGGGATGGAGTTGCTACTAGAAGCTGGAGCAGAAGCAGTAGAACTTTTTGGAGACTCCAAGTTGGTAATCAACCAGCTCACGGATGAATATAAGTGCGAGAGTGAATCGCTTTTCCCATATTGGATGGAATGCCGTGAGTTAATGACACAGTTTTTGTACATCAACTTTAATTGGGTTCCAAGATCCCAGAATACCGAGGCCAACAATCTCGCGCAAATGGCGTCAGGCTACATAGATACACATGAAGGGTCAGAAGTTCAGGTCCAATTCCTGGAACAAAATGATTGGAGAGCCGAAATCTTCAAATACTTAAAAGATTCGGCTCGGGGGGCACCTAAGCGGGTAAGATACAAAGCCATGAAGTATGTCCTCATAGGAGACGACATGTTCTACAGGACGTTGGAAGGGTTATTACTCAAGTGCCTGGGACCAACTGAGTCTAATCGGCTCTTACATGAGGTGCATGAAGGCGCCTGTGGAACTCATCAGTCGGCTCACAAGATGAAGTGGCTAATTAGGCGCTCAGGGTTCTATTGGCCCACCATGCTTGAAGATTGCTTCAATTACTACAAGGGGTGCCAGGCATGCCAGATGTTTGGGAAGATTCAGATGGTACCAGCATCAGCGATGAACCCGATCATCAAACCTTGGCCATTCCGAGGGTGGGGCATGGACATGATCGGAAAAATCCATCCGGCTTCGAGTAAGAAACACGAATGGATCTTGGCCATCACAGATTACTTCACCAAGTGGGTGGAGGCCGTCCCTATGAAGAAGGTAAAATCAGAAGATGTGATTAAGTTCGTGAAGGAACACGTGATTCATAGGTTCGGGATTCCCCAAACCATCACGACCGATGGAGGTTCGGTCTTTGTGTCTAAAGAGTTCAGGGAATTCTGCGATGACATGGGGATTAAGCTGATCCGATCATCTCCGTACTATGCTCAGGCTAACGGGCAAGCTGAGGCGTCCAATCAGAGCTTAATCAAGCTGATCAAGAGAAAGATTGAAGAAAACCCAAGGGATTGGCATGAGAAGTTATCAGAGGCATTATGGGCCTACCGCATGTCATGCCATGGAGCTATAAAGACTTCACCGTACCAGCTTGTTTATGGGCAAGAAGCCGTATTACCTTGGGAGATTACGGCTGGATCAAGACGTGTCGCGTTTCAGGATGACCTGACGGCAGACGAATATGCAGCTTTGATGAGTGACACTATTGAGGATGCAACAGAGCTTAGGCTTTGGTCGTTGGAAAAGATTAAGGAAAACAAAGCCCGGGTAGCTCGGGCCTACAATAAGAAGGTTAGACCAAAGGAGTTTCAGGTTGGTGACCTGGTATGGGAAGCTGTGTTGCCGTTAGGAACCAGGGACAAGGCATATGGCAAGTGGTCTCCTAATTGGCACGGTCCGTACAAAGTCGTCCAGGCCTTGAAAGGTAATGCATACATGTTGGAAGAGTTGGACGGACAGAAGTTCCCAGTGGCCGTAAATGGTCAACACCTCAAGAAGTATTTCCCAAGCATGTGGGATGATGGGCACTAAGGTAGGGAGGCCGATTAGAATCGGCTAGCAAAAAGAGATGATCCAATCATGGGTACCAAAGTATGGGGGCCGATGCAATCGGCCGTAAAAAAAAAGGAAAAAAAGCCGATGTCGCCACCATCGACTCTAGAACAATTATACGAGACCCACGAAGCTCAGATTTGCGCCAAGATGGTGTTCAGTTTAGCTTCATAGGTTCCTTGGAGCACGTCCTTGCTGATGTCCTCGCCTTGACTAAGGCTCGGGGGGCAGCTAATCTAGTGGATGCTCTATATTTTCAGGGGCCGATTGGGGTTGCTGCAAGAAATGGAAAGAGACTGGTTGCTCAAATTAGCCGATGAACAATCATCGGCTGTGGGATTGCAAAATACCACGGTCAAGAGAAAATAATAATCCGATTCGTTGCTATCGGTCTTGGTGTGACAAACGGGAGGATGGAGATTGGATTAATGAAAAGAGAGATTGAAAGAACAATTCTCGTTAATTCAAAGAAGCGGCTTTACAAGAAGAGCCGATGGCTCCCAAAAGAAGGATCTGGTGCCTAGTGCACTGCAACTACTAGTCCTACCCCACTAGTCGTCGCCGTCTTCATCATCGCCGTCATCGAGGTCGTCGGCGCTGTTCCCAGGAAGCTCCTCGCCGTTGCTGCCCCAGCCGTCGGCTGGAGCTTCCTCCTCCTCCTCGTCATCGTCATCATCCTCGCTATCCGCCCAGCTGCGGAAGCGCTTCGTTGGAGGATATCCCGCGGAGGAGGAGGAATCATCTTTCTCCTCCTTATCCTCTTCTTCCTCGTCGTCATCGTCGTCCTCGCTGTCCGCCCACATGCAGGAGCGCTTCTTCGGCGGGAGCTTGGTGGAGGGGGAGGCCTCAGTCCTTTCCGCTCCTTTTTCTTTCTTCTCCTTGTCAGAGGAGATGGGATTCGCCCCGGAGCGGGGATCGTCTTCTTCCTTGTTCTTCGGCGACGATTGGAGGGAGAAGCCTGAAGCGGAGGAGGAAGAGGAAGACATTGCTACAGAAGGAGAGGGTTTTTTGGTGTCGACCGCTAGAACAGAGGAAGGGGATGAAGAGGACTGGTCAATTGGCATGGTTAAATAATGAGGAGCCTAGTGGGAATTCAATGCCATTGCAGTTTCCGAGGAGGTGATGCTCAAGCTGTCAAATTCCACAGAGAAGTGGGGAAGACAAAGTGTCATGATGACGGATGCTGCGACAGTTCTGCCCTGCCACGACATGACCCGACGAAAGAAAGCATAATGATTTTGGAAATGTCATTTCCAAAACCAGGGGGGCATGTGTTATCACCAGAATTTGACCAAGCCAGAGGTGGGCCGCGATCAAGATGGGCTTGAAGATATGTACATCAAGAAGTAGGTGAATCGGCCTTTATGCGCAGAGTTTGGGCTAGTTAGCCCGTGTATCTTAATATAGTAGGATATGTAGAAGTTAGAGTTTATCTCGTGCACGGTTTGGTGCACGCCCACATTAGAAAGTCCCCTGGACTATAAATATGTATCTAGGGTTTATGAAAAAAACAACAACCAACGTTCAACACAAACCAATCTCGGCGCATCGCCAACCCCTTCATCTCGAGGGTTTCTCCGGTAAGCACCATGCTGCCTAGATCGCATCTTGCGATCTAGGCAGCACGGGCCTGCCTACGTTGTTCATGCGTTGCTCGTGCTGAAGCCTTTTTGATGGCGAGCAACGTAGTTATCATAGATGTGTTAGGGTTAGCATTGTTCTTAGTATCATATGCTGTCGTAGTGCAACCCTTGCGCATCTAGCCGTCCTTGTACCTCATCATGGGTGCAGGGGCGGCACCCCGCTTGATCGTTATTTAGTAGATCTGATCCGTTACGGTTGCTCCTTGATTCATCAAGGATTAGTTTAACATCCGCAATAGTTAGGCCTTACAAAGGGTTGGAGGATCCAGCGGCGCGTAGGGTGTAGTTTGCTGGCCCTAGACAGGATGTTCCGAGGATCAACCTCGTGTTGGTTTTTAGGCCTTGTCTAGGATTGGCTTACGGTCACCGTGCGCGAGCGCGAGGCCCAATCGTGAGTAGGATGATCCGATTATGCGGTGAAAACCCTAAATCGTCGTGGATCTCATATGCTTTATCTTGATCAAGCAGGACCACCATATATTCGGCCACCTTGGACGAATCATGGGTGGATCGGCTCCATGAGCCGATTCACAGGATAACCTGAGAGCCGATCGAGGCTCATATTTAACGTGTACGTGTGTGCCCTGCAGGAAACTAAGCGAGGCATCATCCACACCTTCCTGACCAGGTATAGGTTAGGTGGCACGCCCTTGCAATTTGCATCGGCGCGCGACCAGGAGGCTTTGCGGGCCGTCGCTCTGAGGGACTGGGGCCAGCCGCAGCCCTAGTTGTTCCCGGCTCTACGGTGTTGACCAGTCACTGCCCGCCGGTGGGTTTCTGACGTCAACAGAAGACGGTGGAAAATATCGTCGGTCTGATGCAGAAAACAGAAGGTACCGTCAGCATGGCAGAAGCGACGACGGGTACGAACGCCACGCTAGAGGGAGGTCAAGGGAGCAAGACGACATGGATAAGCACTGGAACGGTCCCTTCTTCAAACATTGCTGGGACTCAGGGATGAGCCGATTGCCAACAATCGAGAATTGCCCAGAATGCAAACAGCAAAGGAGAAGGACAAACGAAGTTTCAGTGTTCGAACGTCTAGGACCTCTCCCACCTATCAACAAGCGAGCTGAGTCATCTCAAGAGGAAGACTTCGAGGAGTCAGATGGAGAAGAAGATAGGTATCACCGGCCAAGGTGGTGCCCTGATGGACTCAGCCATTCTCAGAAGCGTAGAGTGCAGCGGCTGCGAAACCTGGAAGAAGCCGAGGCATAGTACCTGTACACGTTGAGAAGAGCACGGCCCGATCTGGCCGTGAAAATTCAGCAAACATTGGAGACGAAGGCGCGCCCGCCAAAGAAAGTATGGCGCCCAAAATAGGCGAAAGCCGATGCACAGGCATCGGCTGATGCCGATGCAGGCATCGGCTGATACAAACATGGTATCCGTGACCCGGACGGAGTAGCAGGTCCAAGACATTGGACGTACATGGCAAGGCCGATCCCTGAGACCGGCCCTCAAAAAATGGAAAGCAAAAGATCTTATCTCCAGCATGCCACGTAGCTATAGTAGAAATCCAAGAAGTTGCAAACCATCGCCAAAGCATTCCAACGGAAAAGGAGGCCGATTCCCGCAATCGGCCAAAATTATCCTCAACATCCTTTTGTCTGTGTTCATCATTGATCCAACAGATGCCTGAAGAGCCGATACCATCAATTACTTGACAGAATCGGCTCGGGGGGCACACAGAGGGATGAGACACGAGGATACGAGGCTGAGAATGGATATCAACTGCCCAGCAGAGCAGCTCAAATATGGGGGCCGGTACGTAAACAAGTCGGCCGTAAAAAATGGAAAATCCAAAAATTTTGGGCACAGCCGATGCGTAGACATCGACTTAAGAATTCAAAGCCGATGCACGGCCATCGACTCAAGGGATACAACTGTTACAAGCGGAAGCCTAATAGAGCAGTCATCTACTGGAGGAACCCCTCATTGGGATTGCTTGGCGACTCAGGCCCTCTCTTCAAGGACTTCCAACTCCTTCTGCAAGATTTCAAGCTCGGCAGCACCAGCAGAAGCATCAGTTTGGGCGTCCAAGACGACCCTTTTTCTCATTTAAGCTGCTGGTATTTGCCGGCAAGTTTGAGGATCGCAGCCCTGGCCAACAGCAAGAACAGCATGGACGTGCAGATCAGGCTAGGATCATGAGAACGACCGACGGTCGTCCAGTTGGACTGAACTGCATTCTCACCAGAGGTTGCCTCATTGGACTGAAGAAGCTCGGGGGGCAGTTCACGTTGAAGGTTCTCTGCTTTTGAAAAGCCGATTTGGTTAGAATCGGCTGATGCTGCACCACAGTTGAGAAGCTGATAGTGGCCCAATGCGGCTGGTGCACTTTCATTCTCGCCTTGACCGAGGATCGGGGGGCAGCTAGCCCTGAAGATTCTTCGCTCTAAAAAGCTGATGGTGTTGAAATCGGCTGTCTCTGCATCATAACCATGTTGAAAGGTGGCGAGCTCTCGCAGAAGAAAACCACCAGGTTGACAGGAGGAGTTTGAAGAAGGAGCCATCATTGTTGATCAGGCTCTAGACCAGTTTGTCGCTGCAAGGAAACAGGGCATCACAGGGGAAGCTGTGAACAAATAGCGCCTGTTTACAAGAGTGTCAGCTTCAACATCAAGGTTGGCAGCAACTGGCCAAGAAGCTTTCCTGGGAGCATTAACCCAGGAGTTTTGCTATTAGGACGAACATCCCGATCGGATGATTTTAAAGTCAAAAGATCTAAGGGTATCAATTCTGCGCGTTGGACCCGTTCGATTGGAGGTTTGGGTCTGAATTTCGTGGATTGCAAGTTAACATCTGAGAAGGCGATTGGATCGGTCTGTCTTGCAATTTGTTATAAAAGCTGATGCATTACCATCGGCTCATCGAGTTTCCACAAAGGGGAGAATCGGCTAGTCTAATTTGAAAGAGATCGACAAATTCAAATTGGAGGAAATTCTTCATTGATAAAAGGGGATTTCTTACAAGAAGGAGCTGATTGCTCTCAAAAGGAACCGCTGGAGGGATACATTGCCCTAATTTATTACTCCTAGCTCTATCCTATCTAAGGGCCGCTGCTGCCCTCATCGTCGCCGTCGCCGCCGTCGGTGCTGCTCCCGGCTGGTTCTTCGTCGCTGCTGTAGCGACCTCCGGCGGGACCTTCATTGTCCTCGTCCTCTTCGTCGGCGTCGGTATCGTCGCTGTCGAAGTCGCTCATGTTGCCCGGCCAAGGGCAGAGACGCTTGGCCGACGGCTCGTCAGAGGAAGCATCGTCCTCCTCCTCTTCCTCTTCCTTCACCTCCTCAGCGGAGGAGGGACCATCCCAGGAGAAGCCGTCGTCGTCGCTTCCCTCCTCCGACGACCCAATGGCGAGGAAGCGAAGGTCGCTCTCCCCGTCCGTTAGGGACTGGTCATCTTCAGACCAGACGGAGGAGTCGTGGGTCGACTCGTCCCCGTCGGCTATGGCGCGACGGATGTTGGCCGCGTGGGCCTCCTGCGGGTCCCATTCCGGCGTCGGCTCGCGAGAAAGGGAAGATTGGATGGAAAGACTCGATGAGGGAGAAGAAGAGGAAGAAGACATATTGGCCGAGGAGGGCTTTTGGAAGTGCTAGTGCGAGGAGGATGAAGAAGGGAACTACAGGGAGTGGTGAAAATAAAAAGGGGAATATAGCGATTTAATGCCTAAGCAGTTCCCAAGGACGTGGTGCCAGAACCGTCAAATCGTGCAGAGAAGGCGAGAAGGCAAGACGTCATCATGAAGAAAACTGCGACGGTTCTGCCATGACATGACCCTTTGAAGGAGACAGATGGTTTTGCAATTATCATTATCAAAACCAGGGGGCATGTGTTACCACCCGATTTTGGCCAAATCAGGAGATGGGCCGTAAGTGAAGATGGGCTTGAAGGACGTACACGTGGAGCATCTTCGAAGCGGCCTTGCGCTAAGAGTTTGGGCTAAGTTGCCCGTGTATCTGTAATATAGTAGATCGCATTGTAATTTAGATTAAGAGATAGAGTCTGGCCCGTGCACGGTTAGGTGCACGCCTCAATTAGAAAGTCCCTTGGACTATAAATATGTATCTAGGGTTATCGGAAAAGGAGGACAATCATCGTTCAACCAACACAAATCAGGCGCATCGCCACCCCTTTCTTCGAGGGTTTCTCCTGGGTAAGCACCATGCTGCCTAGATCGCATCTAGCGATCTAGGCAGTATACATTTATTCGTCAACCTTGTACTGCTCGTGCTGAAGCCTTGTTGATGGCGAGCAGTACTATTTATCCTTAGGTGTTTAGGGGCTTGCATTGATGCCTTCACGTGCGTATCTGCGTGCCAATGCCGTCCCTCGACACCTAGCTGCCCTTACGTCTATCCAGACGTAAGGGCAGCATCTTGCTTGTTCGTTACTTAGTAGATCCGATCCGTTATAGTTGCTCCTTGCTCCGCAGGGATTAGTTTAACATCTGCATAGTTAGGCCTTATGCTGGGGTCGGAGGATCCGGTAGTGCGTTAGATGTTGTTCACCGTCCCTGCGAGGGATGTTCCGGGAATCAACGTTACGTTGGTTTTTAGGCCTCTCGTAGGGGCGGTTTGCATCATCTTCCGTAGCTGCTAGGCCCGATCGCACGTAGGACGTTCCGGTTATGCGGTGAAACCCTAAACTGTCGTGGATCGCTTTAGCTTTGTCCTGATCAAGCAGGATCCCCATGCCATTGTAAATCCAACGTGAAACATGGGGCGATCGGCTCCTTGAGCCGATCCACAGGGAAACCTGAGAGCCGATAGGGCTCGTATTTAATGTTTACGTGTCTACCATGCAGGAACAATCGAAGCACTCTAACACCTTCCTGATCGGGTCTAGGTCAGGTGGCACGCCCTAGCAACCGCTAGGACGTGGCTGGAAAATTTGCGGGACGACGCGAGGTGCCAGGGTCCACTAAGCGGCCCTGGGAGCTTCCCGGCTCTTCGTGTTGCTTAGCCATTGCCCGTCGGTGGGTTTTGGAGGGTAACAGGTCCTATTTTTGCACGAAGCTTCCAGAAGACCGAAGGGGAGTCGAAGTGGGGCCACGAGGTGGCCAGATGACAGGGCGGCGCGGCCCAGGCCCTGGCCGCGCCGGCCTGTCCCCTGGGCCCCTCGTGCCGCCTCTTGACCTGCCCTTTCGCCTACTTAAAGCCTCCGTCGCGAAAACCCTAGTACCGAGAGCCATGATACGGAAAACCTTCCAGAGACGCCGCCGCCGCGAATCCCATCTCGGGGGATTCAAGAGATCGCCTCCGGCACCCTGCCGGAGAGGGGATTCATCTCCCGGAGGACTCTTCATCGCCATGATCGCCTCCGGAGTGATGAGTGAGTAGTTCACCCCTGGACTATGGGTCCATAGCAGTAGCTAGATGGTCGTCTTCTCCTAATTGTGCTTCATTGTTGGATCTTGTGAGCTGCCTAACATGATCAAGATCATCTATCTGTAATACTATATGTTGTGTTTGTTGGGATCCGATGGATAGAGAATACTACGTTATGGTGATTATCAATCTATTGTTTATATGTTGTTTATGATCTTGCATGCTCTCCGTTATTAGTAGAGGCTCTGGCCAAGTTTTTGCTCTTAACTCCAAGAGGGAGTATTTATGCTCGATAGTGGGTTCATGCCTTCATTGACACAGGACGGTGTGAAAGTTCTAAGGTTGTGATGTGCTGTTTCCACTAGGGATAAAACATTGATTCTATGTCTAAGGATGTAGTTGTCGATTACATTACGCACCATACTTAATGCAATTGTCTGTTGCTTTGCAACTTAATACTGAATGAGGTTCGGATGATAACCTGAAGGTGGACTTTTTAGGCATAGATGCGGTTGGATGGCGGTCTATGTACTTTGTCGTAATGCCCGGATTAAATCTCACTATATTTATCATATCATGTATACGCATTGTTATGCCCTTCTCTATTTGTCAATTGCCCGACTGTAATTTGTTCACCCAACATGCTTTTATCTTATGGGAGAGACACCTCTAGTGAACTGTGGACCTCGGTCCTATTCTTTACATAGCATACAATCTACTGCAATACTTGTTTTACTGTTTTCTTGCAAACAATCATCTTCCACACAATACGGTTAATCCTTTGTTACAGCAAGCCGGTGAGATTGACAACCTCACTGTTTCGTTGGGGCAAAGTACTTGGGTTGTGTTGTGCAGGTTCCACGTTCGCGCCGGAATCCCTGTTGTTGCGCCGCATCACATTTCGCCACCATCAACCTTCAACGTGCTTCTTGGCTCCTACTGGTCCGATTAAACCTTGGTTTCTTTCTGAGGGAAAACTTGCCACTGTGCGCATCATACCTTCCTCTTGGGGTTCCCAACGGACGTGTACATCTACGCGCATCATACGTCTCCAACGTATCGATAATTTCTTATGTTCCATGCTACTTTATTGATGATACCTACATGTTTTATGCACATTATATGTCGTATTTACGCATTTTCTGGAACTAACCTATTAACAAGATGCCGAAGAGCCAGTTGCTGTTTTCTGCTGTTTTTGGTTTCAGAAATCCTAGTAACGAAATATTCTCGGAATTGGACGAAATCAACGCCCAGGTTCCTATTTTTCCCGGAACCATCCAGAACACCCGAGAGCCGCCAGAGGGAAGCCCTGGGGGCCCCACACCACACCCTGGCGCGGCCAGAGGGGGGTCCGCGCCGCCCTATGGTGTGGTGGCCCCAGGCCCCCTCCGAGGCTGCCCTTCCGCCTATTTAAAGCCTCCGTCGCGAAAACCCTATTACGTTGGACGAAACCCACAGAAACCTTCCAGAGCCGCCGCCATCGCGAAGCCAAGATCTGGGGGACGGGAGTCTCTGTTCCGGCACCCTGCCGGAGCGGGGAAGTGCCCCCGGAAGGCTTCTCCATCGACACCGCTGCCATCTCCACCGCCATCTTCATCACCGCTGCTGCTCCCATGAGGAGGGAGTAGTTCTCCATTGAGGCTCGGGGCTGTACCGGTAGCTATGTGGTTCATCTCTCTCCTATGTACTTCAATACAATAATCTCATGAGCTGCCTTACATGATTGAGATTCATATGATGATGCTTGTAATCTAGATGTCATTATG
Source organism: Lolium perenne (assembly GCF_019359855.2). Classification (NCBI taxonomy): domain Eukaryota; kingdom Viridiplantae; phylum Streptophyta; class Magnoliopsida; order Poales; family Poaceae; genus Lolium; species Lolium perenne. The sequence continues at coordinate 80,609,209 of NC_067248.2, read as the reverse complement.
CTAGTCAAGTGAGTTTTACTTATGTGATCTCCGGAGACTCCTTGTCCCACGTGTGTAAAGGTGACAGTGTGTGCACCCTGTGGGTCTCTTAGGCTATATTTCACAGAATACTTATTCACTGTTATGAATGGCATAGTGAAGTGCTTATTTATATCTCTTTATGATTGCAATGTGTTTTGTATCACAATTTATCTATGTGCTACTCTAGTGATGTTATTAAAGTAGTTTTATTCCTCCTTCACGGTGTAATAGTGACAGTGTGTGCATCCGTGTTAGTACTTGGCGTAGGCTATGATTATGATCTCTTGTAGATTATGAAGTTAACTATTGCTATGATGGTATTGATGTGATCTATTCCTCCTACATGGCGTGAAGGTGACAGTGTGCATGCTAAGTTAGTACTTGGTTTAGTCGTGTCGATCTTTCATGCACTCTAAGGTTATTTAAATATGAACATTTAATTGTGGAGCTTGTTAACTCCGGCATTGAGGGTTCGTGTAATCCTACGCAATGTGTTCATCATCCAACAAGAGAGTGTAGAGTATGCATTTATCTATTCTGTTATGTGATCAAAGTTGAGAGTGTCCACTAGTGAAAGTCTAATCCCTAGGCCTTGTTCCTAAATACTGCTATCGCTGCTTGTTTACTGTTTTACTGCGTTACTACTCCTGCGTTACTACTGCTTGTTTACTTCCTACAATATTACTACCATCAACTGCACGCCAGTAAGCTATATTCTGGCGCCGTACTACTGCTCATATTCATTCATACCACTTGTATTTCACTATCTCTTCGTCGAACTAGTGCACCTATTAGGTGTGTTGGGGACACAAGAGACTTCTTGCTTTGTGGTTGCAGGGTTGCATGAGAGGGATATCTTTGACCTCTTCCTCCCTGAGTTCGATAAACCTTGGGTAATCCACTTAAGGGAAACTTGCTGCTGTTCTACAAACCTCTGCTCTTGGAGGCCCAACACTGTCTACAAGAATAGAAGCACCCGTAGACATCACCTAGCAGTTTTCCTCTGCTCACCGGCGTCCCATTTTTCTTCAGTTTCGTCAGAGAAACGATGCGTGCAAGGTTCGCCAGCGTGGCGCTGACGTGGATCTGGGCCCCACCTATCAGCCACCGCGGCTAGCTTCTCCGTCGGTGAGAAAAACCCCACCCTCTCCAGATCTGGATTCTTTTTAGTTAGGCCCCTGCATCCTTTCGTTTCCAACCCGGTGTCCTTGCTTCTACCAGTTTACTCGATAACCCCTGCAAGTTTGATAAATCAACCTGGGGTCCTCCCGCCGTATGAAATTTTTTGTGGGTCCTTTTCTAATTAAAATAAAACATGTTTCTATTTTAATTAATAACAAAACATACTATGTTAATAACTTTTGATTGGTACATCAAATGAAAAGGTTTCTTATATAAAATTGATCAGAAAAATTCAAGGAACATGAATATGCCATCTATTCATCTGTTTGCTCGGAAATTCAATTCGGCTCCCGGGTGCGTATGCTCCCTCTACTAAAAAATTATATTTCGAAATGTCGAAAAATTTGGACAAAAAATTCTACATGTACATCTTCATAATATACGTGTGTTCGTCAAGTTTCACGAAAAACCAATATTTTGTGTGGTCTATATAAAAAAGAGAAAGTTTATCTTGTGAAAATCATTTTTTATAGCACTGAATTTTGTCTTTTTTACACACGTCACATGATAAGTCGATTTTTTATGAAACGACTTTGTGAGCACGTAGCACGTGAAGATGTACGTGCGAACTTTTAGTTTCATTTTTAAAAAAAAATTAAAATGTATGTAAGATGCATTTTAAAATATAGAGAGCATATGGACCCATGTTCCAAAACACCGCTCCCATCATGTCACACGATGATAATTATGCATGTTCACCTCACATATATGCGGAGTATTTCGGAATTCCAATTAGGTTTCCCCGCTCTGTTTAATATTGAAGTAGCTCACCCCTGCCATGTTATGCCATTCTAATCAACACTTAACTTTGTCGGTAGAAAATACAACTCCAACCTAATTGTTTGCCCGGGGTTCCGAGTCCGAATAATATGGATAAGTTGCATTGCACCATCGCTGCCACGTCATGCATATCATCTTGATCATGCTGGATCTTCTTTATCTGTAGTAGTAAGACTTGCATACGTTGTGTGTTCCACCTTTGCTTCTTCCCGGATAGCATCACGAAGTGGTGTGGTGAGATACGACGAGCTCTCCAGATGTTCCTCGGCAAGCTTTAACATGCAAGCATTTCCTAAACTCCTGTCTCTGCAGGAGTCGCTCACCTATTTTATTTTGCCTTTTCTCTTATGCTAGCCTTGAGTTGCGTTCTTGTCACGTGTCCTATCCACTTGTTACCTCAAGCAGCACATATTGCCTCCACCACCCTCCTACAACTGTTTTTTGGTTATCGAGTCTGCCGTGCGGGTCGTAGCGCATGCTTAGGGAGCTGTTGTTATCTCTATATATGTTGGGTTGTTGGGAGGATATCACATGATATATTAGTTGTTGGAGATAATCATGCTTTACTTTAATGTTAACAATTAAAATTGTAAGCAGAGACATATGTGAGCCCCTTTGCGAAAGCATCGGAACTTTGACTCGCTAATGTCCCCTAGGACCCGAGTTTTTGTTGTCTGTTCCGAGATTGAGCGCTCTACCCGTAGTGGGGGAGTGGGACCCCCATCACCCACTACCTTTTCTCGAGTCTGTTTATTGGGAGCCACAACCTTGGTTTTATTTTCCTATGCCATGTATGTCATGCTTTACTTACTGTTGCCTTCGGGTGTTTACTTCATGTTGCCTTCGTGTGTTTATATTCTGTACTGTACCCACTGTTCAAAAAATCGTCCGATTCAATGATTAATCGCCCGATTAATCTCTATTCAGTGGTCACCGATTAGCCGATAAACTCATTTATCGCCCGATTAACTCATTTATCGCCCGATTAACTCATTTATCGCCCGATTAATCGGCCGATTTGCCCATTAATCGCTAATCGCCAGCCGACCGAGTTGACCCCGATAAACGATTTCCTCAACATTGATTGTACCTTGCGGGACGTAGCGAAGCGTGTGGTTCACACGCCTAGCCGCCGTTGCAAAGCTCTGGGTCCGTATCGGAGTACAGCCGAACTTCGTCACGGGTAGCTTATTTGGGTGGCTCCTATTAAACTTTCTCTTGCATTGGAAACGGTCTTGTTGTGAGACTTCACCTGTAGTAAGTGTGGTCGAGCATGCGTATGGTTACATTTGGGCAACCCCTCCAGGGTGTACATCTTATCGATAAGCCGTGTCCGCGTTTAAGGACGACTTGGAATTGTTTAACTCAATCATGGAACAACTTACACCTTTATGTTGATATTAATAACTTGCTAATAACTTGCATAGTAATTTAGCATTACTACAACGGTTACCTAATAAAACTTGTCAATAGTGTGAGTGTCTTTGCAAGTACTTCTTTGCGAAGGGGGAACACACCGGTTGGGTTATGTTTGCAGAGTATAGAACTGCTAGCTTATGCGCTCTCTCACCTTCTCTAATAGACGAATGTTGTAGCGTGTCTCTATAGTTTTTTAGTGCTCGCGCGCTGCCGCTTAACCCCACCATATTGCTTATGACGTTCCTCTTGCGTCCTCTAAGTCCCCTGCGTGCCTCAAGTACAAAGGACGACTGGTTGACAAATGCTTATATGTCTTGAAGTCTTGTTAAGTACCAACCCGTACTTATTGCTGCTTTGGGACATAACCGGGCAGGTATGAAGACATGTTCGATGAAGACGACGTTAGCAAGGTACCCTTCCGGCTTGACCTGGGCATGGTTATGGACGCCACTGGTTATCTTCAGAACTCTTAGTCCAATTTGTATCTTGTCCGTACTCGGACGTATTCGATCTTCTGTATGATTCAGATCTTCGTGTTGTATTTTTGAATCTTGACTTTGTTGTAATATATATTTCTTGTGGGCTCTATTATAATCCCGTTGTAATGTTACCGCCCGTGTTAATTCCTCTGGCATCACGTGTGTGATTCATCGCGCACGTCGTGCCAGAGGGCATCTCTGAATTGATATCGTGTGAATTTTGGCGGGATCGCTAGAATCCTCATGGTACCAGTTCCAGGGCATCGCACGATGTTACCCTAAATCACTTACGACAAGCTTGAATAGACTTCATATGTTTCTCTCTTATTCATAAAATCTTTCCAGATGCTGCCGGAATTATTCCGAGCAGTTACTCTCAACCACATACCATAATTAGAACTCTCATAACAGATTGTACAACCTTAAGCATGTGACCTAATAGGTTCGGCGTAGCGCAGTCATGAGTTCAAACACATTCAGATTAATAACCAATGTTGCGATCTAGACATCCACGCCGACTCCTTTGCATACTCAAAGTTTGGAACTTCGACGAACCTTCCGTGTTGTTCATATGTTAATCCCCTTGTTACATGATATGTTTATAACCCGTTGCGGGACTTCGCTATACCCATGATCAACTCCTTTGATCACTATACGTCTATACCTGTTATCCTCGGTACATTATCAATGCTCCTTTTTTCATTTGGTGTATATTGATGATGTCATGTGATCACTATCACTATCACAATGTGATTGAGAGGGCCTAGTTCATATATCTCCTTTGTTAGGAGGAACAAATCACAGTCTTAAATCATTAAGCGTCACACATCTTCAAATATACCTCAGTCTTAACCTTCCCAACACGTAGGGTAACTGGTGATGGCTGATAAGATCAAAGCATACCCTCCGATATGAGTTAGTACAATACTCTCATGATCAAAGGTTTTTTTTACATAATTTAGCACTCAAAGATATTTTCTACTAATTATGAAGAACATATCATATCATATCAGTGACTTGGGTCTCTTCAGTGCGATTATTCAACCAAACATTCCACCCTCGTTGTTGTTAGCATTATCATTCTGATGTGATTAGAAAAGGCTCGACCATCTCACAACAACTGAGGTAGTTTTACTAGATGCATAACTAGAAACTATCCGGGCCGGTCCATAGATTTTCGGGGCCCTATGGGGAAACAACACGAATCTCTCCTTGTTCACATCACCGAAGTTTTTTTAGGACGGGGGGGGGGGGGAAATGGCCCCTATTTAAGCGCTAAAATTTTATATATTACTTAAAATTTAGCATGATTGGTATTCTGCTCCCTTAACAATCTCCCTCATACACAGAAGACTTAAAACACATTAGTATTCGCTAAGAGAAATATTAGGCAATGAATAATAAATTAAATAATATTTACATTTTAATAACTCATGGTCTTCAAAATATTGGCGGAGATGTTTGAAATATTTAGTTCTATTGATCGACCGAACTATATACCATAATTCTTATTTTTACCAATAGCTACTTGTGTATATGTGTATATACATATGTATCTCTAAAATTTAATCGGAGAAAATTTATGAGGATCGGTGTTGTTCAAAACATTTGGGAAGGCTAAGTGTAACTGTTGAAATATATGTTTGGTAAGAAGCACAATAAACTGTAGGTTAGGATATTTTTATTTTATAAAATTATTTTAAACTCTATAGCCTAAATATACGTAATATAAGCGTACTAAGTACGCAAAAAATCCTAGGTCGAGGCTCTAGCTGTTGAGGCCCCGGGGCGAGCGCCGCTATGCCCTCTCTTATGGGCCGGCCCTGGGAACTATTTCCTTCTTGCTTATCTCTCTACGCCTCTTATTGAGCTTTTCTTCGAATCTCATATTTGAGGAACACCACCGTAATTGTTGGAGATATGCCCAAGAGGCAATAATAAAATGGTTATTATATATCTTTATGTTTATGATAAATGTTTACATACCATGCTATAATTGTATTAACCGAAACATTGATACATGTGTGTTATGTAAACAACAAGGAGTCCCTAGTAAGCCTCTTGTATAACTAGCTTGTTGATTAATAGATGATCAAGGTTTCATGATCATGAACATTGGATGTTATTAATGACAAGGTTATGTCATTGATGAATGATGTAATGGACATACACCCAAATAAGCGTAGCATAAGATCACGTCATTAAGTTCATTTGCTATAAGCTTTCGATACATAGTTACCAAGTCTTTTCGACCATGAGATCATGTAAATCACTTATGCCGGAAGGGTACTTTGATTACATCAAACGCCACTGCGTAAATGGGTGGTTATAAAGGTGGGATTAGGTATCCGGAAAGTATGGGTTGAGGCATATGGATCAACAGTGGGATTTGTCCATCCCGATGACGGATAGATATACTCTGGGCCCTCTCGGTGGAATGTCGTCTAATTAGCTTGCAAGCATATGAATGGTTCGTAAGAGACCATATACCACGGTACGAGTAAAGAGTACTTGTCAGGAGACGAGGTATAGAGATACCGATGATCAAACCTCGGACAAGTAAAATATCGCGTGACAAAGGGAATCGGTATCGTATGTAAATGGTTCAATCGATCACTAAGTTATCGTTGAATATGTGGGAGCCATTATGGATCTCCAGATCCCGCTATTGGTTATTGGTCGGAGAGAAGTCTCAACCATGTCTGCATAGTTCGCGAACCGTAGGGTGACACACTTAAGGTTTGATGTCGTTTTAAGTAGATATGGAATATGGAATGGAGCTCGAATGTTGTTCGGAGTCTCGGATGGGATCCGAGACATCACGAGGAGGTTCGGAATGGTCCGTAGAATAAGATTCATACATGGGAAGTCATTTTCCGGGGTTCGGAAAAAGTCCGGTGTTTTGACCGGAGCTTCTAGAAGGTTCTGGAAGGACCGGAATAGTCCGGAATATTATGGAAGGTTCCGGAAGTGTCCGGGACGACCCGGGATGTCTAAGGAAGTCCGGAGGGTTCCATAATAGGTGCAACCATGTTGCCTTAAAGGAAAAGGAGTCTTTCCTTAATGCAATTTCGGAATTGGCAAAAGAGTCCGAGTAGGACTAGGTTTTCGGAACCGGAAACCTATCGGAACTCAGTCAAACTTGGGGGCAGGTTTTTGGACGACCCAAGGGGCTTGGCCACCTATTTAAAGAGGCCAAGGGGCACCCAAGGGCACCACAAGTCGCAGCCCGAGCTCCCCAAGTCGCAGCACCACCCTGCGCCCAAACCCTAGCTATTCCCTCCTCCTTCTTCTCCCGCAGCGCTTGCGGCGAAGCCCTGCCGGAGATCTCCACCACCACCGTCACCACGCCGTCGTGCTGGCGGGATTCCGAGGAGGATCTACTACATCCGCTGAACGCTGGAACGGGGAGGAGGACGTCGTCTTCATCAACACCGTACGTGTGACCGAGTACGGAGGTGCTGCCCGATTGTGGCACCGTCAAGTTCTTCTACGCGCTTTTGCAAGCGGTCAAGATCTTCTACGCGCTTTTGCAAGCGGCAAGTGATCAACTACATCCACCACGAGATCTAATCTCGTTAGGCTTTGGAAATCTTCGAGGGTTAGTCTCATGATCTTCTCGTTGCTACCATCTACTAGATTAGATCTTGGCTTGTGTTTTCGTTCTTGCGGTAGGAAATTTTTGTTTTCTATGCTACGAATCCCATCAGTGGTATCAGAGCCGTGTCTATGCATAGATTGGTTGCACGAGTAGAACACAATGGTTTTGTGGGCGTTGATGTTTTTGTTGTCTTTAGTTCGTGTACATTGCATCTTGCGGCATAGTGGGATGAAGCGGCCCGGGCTAACTTTACATGACCGCGTTCATGAGACTTGCTCCACGTTCGACATGCAACTTGTATTGCATAAGTGGCTTTGCGGGTGCCTGTCTCTCCCACTATAGTGAAGATCCAATTTACTCTTTCTATTGACAACACTAGTATCACCGTTGTGGTTCATGTTCGTAGGTAGATTAGATCTTACTCGAAAACCCTAAACCACGTAAAATATGCAAACCAATTAGAGGCGTCTAACTTGTTTTTGCAGGGTTTGGTGATGTGATATGGCCATGATGTGATGAATATGTATGAGATGATCATTATTGTATTGTGGCAACCGGCAGGAGCCTTATGGTTATCTTTAAATTTCATGTTGAGTATTATTCCAAAGTAGTTGTAATAGTTGCTACATGCGGTGAACAACCATGAAGACGGCGCCATGGACCTTGGCGCTACGCCGATGATGATGGAGATCATGCCCGTTGATGATGGAGATCATGTTCGTGCTTTGGAGATGAAGATCAAAGGCGCAAAGACTAAAGGGCCATATCATATCACATATGAATTGCATGTGATGTTAATCCTTTATGCATCTTATTTTGCTTAGATCGCGACGGTAGCATTATAAGATGATCCCTCACATTAATATCAAGATAATAAAGTGTTCTCCCCTCGTATGCACCGTTGCTACAGTTCGTCGTTTCGAAGCATCTCGTGATGATCGGATGTGATAGACTCAACGTTCACATACAACGGGTGTAAGCCATGTTTGCACACGCGGAATACTTGGGTTTGCTTGACGAGCCTAGCATGTACAGACATGGCCTCGGGACAACGGAAACCGAAAGGTTGAACACGAGTCATATGGATGATATGATCAACATGTTGATGTTCACCATTGAAGCTACATCATCTCACGTGATGATCGGTTTTGGTGTAGTGGATGTGGATCGTGTACCACTTAACAACTATGAGGGATGTTGTATTAAGTGGGAGTTCATTAGTAATTAGATTAAAACTTGAACTAATTATCATAAACATAGTCTGAGTAGTATTTTGAATTAATTTTGTAGTATTGGCATCCGTTTTCTACCATGCGCTAGTCTTGTAATTGAGATAGAAATACTCTTAAAATCTGACATGAAAACTTTACGGACTGGTACCGTATTGTTAAAGAATCAAGAAATGATTAATTCCTATTGCAAAATTTTAGTAAACCTCACATTGTTGATTCAAAGAGCTATGGTTTCAATTAGTACCTACAATTATCTTGTCTCCGTGAAACTTGATGTTCAAATTCGTTTGAAAAGTAAGGAGCTGAAAAGTTTGTTTTCAGAAATAAGCGAGGTATGAGATATATGCGATATCTAAGACCTTACTGCAAGATGATAGAATATAATCTAGTGAGACTACATAAACTCATAAGTTTTATGGGAATGTACGAAGGATGAAGACGCCCGGCGTCCCAATCCTCCAACTATTGGGGCACTAAAGATATTCGCATATCCATGAAGTGATCGTCCTTAGTATGCACCATTGCTAAGACTCGTCGTTTCGAAGCATCTCGTGATGATCGAGTGTCATAGATTCCACGAGTGCATACAACGGGTGCAAGCCAGATTTGCACATGCGAATACTAAGGTTAAACTTTACGAGCCTAGTATGTACAGACATGGTCTCGGAAAGTCGTCATGATATGATGGATAAAATTATGAGTGAAATTGTTCATCATATTACAAAGTTACTAATAGTGAAATCTAGAACACTTGTCATATGATGATCAACTTCAAAGTAAGAACCTCAAGGTTATTGGTATTTGACCAACAAATCTAGAAGTCTATGACGTTGAAGTGTTTTTCTGAATAATGAGGAAAGCTAAAAGAGAAACTATAAAAGATATTTTGGCAGAAAGAAAAGAAAAGACTAGAAAGTCTAGCTCAGGTGTATATAAATGATATACATGTTATGGTTGTATTCCTAGTTTGGTCACACAATGAAATTCTTGGGTATTTGTACCATATTGGTTGGTATGAGATGTCATACAATACAATGCAATACAAGAATACGATGTCCTAAGTGACTGATAAGGAATATGGTAATAATGCACGTCTGGAACATAATAAAGTGTTATTATGTTGGTCGTTGGCATTCTACCTAGCCCATAGAATTTATAATAAAGAACTTAATAATTGTTATTTTGCTCTGGTCAAATGAAAACAATGAGTTGTTCAAATTATGACATTACTCCATGTACGATGGATAAGTTATTATAAATCTTAATGGTGAAACACACATACATAACACTGACGCTAAAATGCCATAAGGCAAAATGATTTGAATTCCACTTATATGTGGAACCGCCATTTAGGTCATGTTAGAAAGGAACGCATGAAGAAACTCCATGCAGATGGATTTTTGGAGTCATTTGATTTTTGGATCATTTGGCGCTTGCAAATCTTTTCTAAAGAGAATGACTAAAATACCGTTCATAGGCCAAGAGTTGAACGTGCAACTAATTTAGTGGAAACATACATGATGATGTATGTGGTTCACTGGGCATAGTTGTGTGCGGGAGATTCTTCTACTTCATGATGAAATTCCAACAATGAATTGAGTATATATATGTGGATATATTCGATAAGGAAGAAGTTTGAAACATTTGAATAGATTCAAATGAATTTCAACATGAAGTGGAAATCATCGTAATAGAAAAGTCAAATATCTATGATTGGATCATGGTGGAAATATTTGAATTACGAATTTTAGTGAACATCTAAGAGAGTTATGAAATTGTTCTACAACTCACATTTCTTGGAGTATCATAATGATGATGGAGTATCCGAGAGATGTATCCAAACCTTGTTGGATTAATGATGAGATAAAAAAATGAAGCCATTATATTTTTGTGGATTATGCTTTAGAGACTACCGCTTTTACACTAAATAGAACATCATCATGATCCGTTGAAATGACACCATACGAGTTATGGCATGGGTATAAACCCTAATAGTCCTTTCTTAAATTTTGATATGCATAGCATATGTAAATAAGTTTACAACCAAAATCGGATGAATGTCTTTTTTGGTTATCCCAGAGAATATATTGGGAATTCTTTCCACTATGAAGTAAAAGACAAAAGTGTTTGTTAATGTTACTTGCTTATTTCCAAGAAATTGTTTTCTAGCGAAGTATTTGAGTGAGAGGACAATAGAACTTGATAAGGTTTATGAACCTGAGCATAATGATCAGAGTAGCGCAGCGTCGGAAATGGTTCCGGAAGCGGCCACGATGATCATGGCTCCCATGACTACAAAGTGTTTTAGCCATGGAGATCGAAGTACCTATTGAACCTTGTAGGTTTGGTTTACTTTGTGATCAAATAAATGATTTCTGGAACAATAATAAACCAACTACATACAAAGAAGTTATGATGGGCCCTGACTCCGTTAAAATGGCTGTGCGCCATGAAATCCAAGATATGTGAATACTTTTTGAAAGTAAATGAATCTATGTAATTAATGGACTTGGATGAAATATCCTTAAAATAAGCATGACTTGTCGAAAAGTTGTTTACGACAAAGATCATAGAGTTGACTACGATAAGATTAGATCTTCCGTAGCAATGCTTATAGTCTATGTGGATTATTCTAGTAATCGCTACATATTTCTTTATGAGATATGCTAGTAGGATGACAAAATATATTACTTAACAGAAGTGTGTATTAAAGGTGTATACAAGATACAAACAAGAGTTTTGCTAGTCCGTAGAATACTAGATAGGAATACGAACTTCAATTGGATGAAGTGAGTATTGCGGAGTTGGAATCTTCACCGGATGAAATAGTCAAATAGTTTTTGATTTCATCAGAAACGATGAAGATGCTTGCATTTGCAAGAAATTAAGTGGGAGCGCTGAGACATATTTGTAATACTTTATGTAGCTGACATATCGTTGATTATAAATAGTGTAATTATATAATTGATTAAAAGGTTTCATTGAAAATTAGCTTCAATTAAAGGATATGGACTGAAACATATTTAGTGTCAAGTTCTATGAAGATAGATTGAAACACATAATAAGTTTAAGTCAAAGTACATAGAATGAATATTGAAGTAGTTCAATATAAAATTATGAAGAAGGTGTTCTTTTCATGTGAAGTTTTAACAAGACTTGGGTGTATATGACACTCAATGAGTAAAAACACAAGAGTGATTATAGATCACAAATAATATGTACACAATCAGATGTCCTGTGTTCTAAATGTGTTATGAGCATATACCAGAATGATTCATGTGATGATCATTGGACGACAGTAAGAATATCCTTGAGTAATTTAGAAGAACCAAGGATATATATATAGTTTTGTATGGGGTAATGACAAACAAATCGCTGTAAAGTGTTGCACCGATATTAGTTTGGTCACATATAAAAATGAATTTCAAATCTCAATTAGGCTAAGTGTTGTTTAAAAGGTAGCACAATGCTAGATTTAGAAGAGTTCTAAATATTGTGACGGATTCTACAAACGAAGGCAGAGTATGTCATTGTTATGACAATGACTAAAGATGTTAAGTCAAAAAGTTCTTTGAGAACTTGGTGTAGTTCCGATAGTGTCAGAACTTTGAAGCTATATTGTGTATGACAATATTAGTGACATTTTTCAGACCGCGGAATTAAGGTTCCACCAGAGGACTAAGCATATATGCCGACTCATTTGGAAAATGAGTGATGCGTTGAGACGCAAATGAATCGCAAAATACAGACGTTTCTGAGCGTGTCAGATCCGTTGACTAAAACCTGTCCCGTGAGCATAACATGATAAAGCACCAGAAGGCCAAGGTGTTATATCTTTACAAATGTAAACTAGATTATTGACTCTAGTGCAAGTGGGAGACTGTTGGAGATATGCCCAAGAGGAAATAATAAAATGGTTATTATATATCTTTATGTTTATGATAAATGTTTACATACCATGCTATAATTGTATTAACCGAAACATTGATACATGTGTGTTATGTAAACAACAAGGAGTCCCTAGTAAGCCTCTTGTATAACTAGCTTGTTGATTAATAGATGATCAAGGTTTCATGATCATGAACATTGGATGTTATTAATGACAAGGTTATGTCATTGATGAATGATGTAATGGACATACACCCAAATAAGCGTAGCATAAGATCACGTCATTAAGTTCATTTGCTATAAGCTTTCGATACATAGTTACCAAGTCTTTTCGACCATGAGATCATGTAAATCACTTATGCCGGAAGGGTACTTTGATTACATCAAACGCCACTGCGTAAATGGGTGGTTATAAAGGTGGGATTAGGTATCCGGAAAGTATGAGTTGAGGCATATGGATCAACAGTGGGATTTGTCCATCCCGATGACGGATAGATATACTCTGGGCCCTCTCGGTGGAATGTCGTCTAATTAGCTTGCAAGCATATGAATGGTTCGTAAGAGACCATATACCACGGTACGAGTAAAGAGTACTTGTCAGGAGACGAGGTATAGAGATACCGATGATCAAACCTCGAACAAGTAAAATATCGCGTGACAAAGGGAATCGGTATCATATGTAAATGGTTCAATCAATCACTAAGTTATCGTTGAATATGTGGGAGCCATTATGGATCTCCAGATCCCGCTATTGGTTATTGGTCGGAGAGAAGTCTCAACCATGTCTGCATAGTTCGCGAACCGTAGGGTGACACACTTAAGGTTTGATGTCGTTTTAAGTAGATATGGAATATGGAATGGAGCTCGAATGTTGTTCGGAGTCTCGGATGGGATCCGAGACATCACGAGGAGGTTCGGAATGGTCCGGAGAATAAGATTCATATATGGGAAGTCATTTTCCAGGGTTCGGAAAAAGTCCGGTGTTTTGACCGGAGCTTCTAGAAGGTTCTGGAAGGACCGGAATAGTCCGGAATATTATGGAAGGTTCCGGAAGTGTCCGGGACGACCCGGGATGTCTAAGGAAGTCCGGAGGGTTCCATAATAGGTGCAACCACGTTGCCTTAAGGGAAAAGGAGTCTTTCCTTAATGCAATTTCGGAATTGGCAAAAGAGTCCGAGTAGGACTAGGTTTTCGGAACCGGAAACCTATCGAAACTCAGTCAAACTTGGGGGCAGGTTTTTGGACGACCCAAGGGGCTTGGCCACCTATTTAAAGAGGCCAAGGGGCACCCCAAGGGCACCACAAGTCGCAGCCCTAGCTCCCCAAGTCGCAGCACCACCCTGCGCCCAAACCCTAGCTATTCCCTCCTCCTTCTTCTCCCGCAGCGCTTGCGGCGAAGCCCTGCCGGAGATCTCCACCACCACCGTCACCATGCCGTCGTGCTGGCGGGATTCCGAGGAGGATCTACTACATCCGCTGCCCGCTGATGGCGTGTAACTCACACGTTCGTTGGGAACCCCAAGAGGAAGGTATGATGCGCACAGTAGCAAGTTTTCCCTCAGAAAGAAACCAAGGTTTAATCGAACCAGTAGGAGCCAAGAAGCACGTTGAAGGTTGATGGTCGCGAAATGTGATGCGGCGCAACACCAGGGATTCCTGCGCCAACGTGGAATGTGCACAACAAAACCAAAGTACTTTGCCCCAACGAAACAGTGAGGTTGTCAATCTCACCGGCTTGCTGTAACAAAGGATTAAACGTATCGAGTGGAAGATGTTTGCAAAGAAAACAGTAAAACACAATTGCAGTAGATTGTATGCTATGTAAAGAATAGGACCGGGGTCCACAGTTCACTAGAGGTGTCTCTCCCATAAGATAAAAGCATGTTGGGTGAACAAATTACAGTCGGACAATTGACAAATAGAGAAAGGCATAACAATGCATATGCATGATATGATAAATATAGTGAGATTTAATTGGGCATTACGACAAAGTACATAGACCGCCATCCAACTGCATCTATGCCTAAAAAGTCCACCTTCAGGTTATCATCCGAACCCCATTCAGTATTAAGTTGCTAAGCAACAGACAATTGCATTAAGTATGGTGCGTAATGTAATCAACAACTACATCCTTAGACATAGAATCAATGTTTTATCCCTAGTAGCAACAGCACATCCACAACCTTAGAACTTTCTGTCACTGTCCCAGATTCAATGGAGGCATGAACCCACTATCGAGCATAAATACTCCCTCTTGGAGTTAAGAGTACAAACTTGGCCAGAGCCTCTACTAATAACGGAGAGCATGCAAGATCATAAACAACACATGAACAATAGATTGATAATCACCATAATCATAGTACTCTCTATCCATCGGATCCCGATAAACACAACATATAGTATTACATATAGATGATCTTGATCATGTTAGGCAGCTCACAAGATCCAACAATGAAGCACAACAAGGAGAAGACGACCATCTAGCTACTGCTATGGACCCATGGTCCAGGGGTGAACTACTCACTCATCACTCCGGAGGCGACCATGACGGTGTAGAGTCCTCCGGGAGATGAATCCCCTCTCCGGCAGGGTGCCGGAGGCGATCTCCTGAATCCCCCGAGATGGGATTCGCGGCGGCGGCGTCTCTGGAAGGTTTTCCGTATCGTGGTTCTCGGTACTGGGGGTTTCGCGACGGAGGCTTTAAGTAGGCGGAAGGTCAACGCGGGGGCCACACGAGGGGCCCAGGGGGCAGGGTGGCGCGGCCAGGGCTTGGGCCGCGCCGCCCTAGCCTCTGGCTGCCTCGTGGCCCCACTTCGTTATCTCTTCGGTCTTCTGGAAGCTTCGTGCAAAAATAGGACCCTGGGCGAAAGTTTCGTCCAATTCCGAGAATATTTCCTTACTAGGATTTCTGAAACCAAAAACAGCAGAAAACAACAACTGGCTCTTCGGCATCTTGTTAATAGGTTAGTTCCAGAAAATGCATAAATATGACATATAATGTGCATAAAACATGTAGGTATCATCAATAAAGTAGCATGGAACATAAGAAATTATCGATACGTTGGAGACGTATCAGCATCCTCAAGCTTAGTTCTGCTCGTCCCGAGCAGGTAAAACGATAACAAAGATAATTTCTGAAGTGACATGCCATCATAATCTTGATCATACTATTTGTAAACATATGTAATGAATGCAGCGATCAAAACAAAGGTAATGACATGAGTAAACAAAAGAATCATATGACAAAGACTTTTCATGAATAGTACTTCAAGACAAGCATCAATAAGTCTTGCATAAGAGTTAACTCATAAAGCAATAAATCAAAGTAAAGGTATTGAAGCAACACAAAGGAAGATTAAGTTTCAGCGGTTGCTTTCAACTTATAACATGTATATCTCATGGATATTGTCAACATAAAGTAATATAACAAGTGCAATATGCAAGTATGTAGGAATCAATGCACAGTTCACACAAGTGTTTGCTTCTTAAGTGGAAGGAGATAGGTAAACTGACTCAACAATAAAAGTAAAAGAATGGTCCTTCAAAGAGGAAAGCATTCCTTTTTAGCACAAAGGACAAGCCGGTTTGATTACTTATAATGACCAAACGTTCCTGAGGACACACGGGGATTTTAGTCTAGTGCTTTCGCTACATACAGCTGATTAATCTTCATTGTTTTGATAAGTGTTGTGTGGGTGAACCTATGCTAATGCACCGCCCTTCCTAGGACTAATACATACTTGTGATTATACCCCTTGCAAGCATCCGCAACTACAAGAAAGTAATTAAGATAAATCTAACCACAGCCTTAAACTCTGAGATCCTGCGATCCCTCCTGCATCGATATACTAACGGGGGCTCAGGTTTCTGTCACTCCGGCAACCCCGCAATTAGCAACCGAATACAAGATGCACTCCCCTAGGCCCATAAATGGTGAAGTGTCGTGTAGTCGACGTTCACACGACACCACTAGAAGAATGACACCACAACTTAAATATAATAACATTGAATATTACTCAACCATAATTCACTACTAGCATTTAGACTTCACCCATGTCCTCAAGAACTAAACGAACTACTCACGAGACATCATATGGAATACAATCAGAGGTGATATGATGATGAATAACAATCTGAACATAAACCTTGGTTCAATGGTTTCACTCAATAGCATCTACAACAAGTATAGAATAACACCGGGAGAGTTTCCCCTATCAAACAATCAAGATTTAACCCGAATTGCTACAGCGGTGACGAGGTGCTGCGGTGGTGATGGCGGTGTAGATGGTGGAGATGATGATGATGATGATGGAGATGATGTCCCGCTCGATGACGATGGCGATGGCGTCGATTTCCCCCTCCGGGAGGGAATTTCCCCGGCGGATTCCTGCCCGCCGGAGAGCTCTTTTCTCTCTGGTGTTCTCCGCCCCGCAGAGGCGGCTGTAACCCTTCGTGAGGTCCCCTCTGTGGCTTAGGTTTTCGGGACGAAGGAGTACGCGAAGAAAAGGAGGCGAAAGGGGTCGTGGGCCCCCCAGAGCATAGGGTGGCGCGGCCAGGCCATGGGCCGCGCCGCCCTATGGTCTGGGCCCACGATGGCCCTCTCTTCTTCCCCTTCGGCTCCCTCCGTCATCTGGAAAAATAGGAATTTACGTGAAATTCCCTTCCACAGTTGATCTTCCGAAATATTGTGTTCTGACGGTGCTTTTTCCAGCAGAATCCTGGCTCCGGTGCTTGATCCTCCAATAATGATGAAACATGCAAAATAGATGAAATAACATAAGTATTGTGTCCCAATATGAAATATATCAATGAATAACAGCAAATTATGATACAAAATAGTGATGCAAATTGGACGTATCAACTCCCCCCAAGCTTAGACCTCGCTTGTCCCCAAGCGAAACTGAGCTCGATAAACAAGACCACATGTTTATGGAGTGAAGAGTCGATAAATAAAATACGGACAAGAAGCATCATATTCATTCACACAAGACATTCTAGTAAACAACTTCCTCATATAACTCATCTTGAAATAAGTAAAGAGAAATCACAAGTAAAGGTGCATAAGAAATCATAATTGGTGATGGCAAACTTTGTTCTTGGTCAGAGAACTACTAACGGATTGTACTTCTAAGCAAAGCTTTCATATTAGAATTTATGGCTGAGCCTTCATATTTAAGCATGACAATCTCTTCATAATCATTGATAACTTCAAAGTAATATTCATTCAGATGAAATTGGTACTTAAACAAGAAAGTTTAAAAGACATGATTAACTGAATCATAGCATAAATGATTGGTTCACAACAACTCAATTGCTTGCTTGAGATAGAGGGAAATAGGTTTACTGACTCAACATAAAAGTAAAAGACAGGCCCTTCGCAGAGGGAAGCAGGGATTAAATCATGTGCTAGAGCTTTTCAAGTTTTGAAATCATATAAAGAGCATAAAAATAAGATTTTGAGCGGTGTTTGTTATTGTCAACGAATGGTAGCGGGCACTCTAACCCCCTTGCCAAACGAACCTTCAAAGAGCGGCTCCCATGAGGGACGGCATCTCTACCAGCAAGGTAGATCATCCCCCTTCTCTTTTGTTTACACATGTATTTTAGTTTTATTATGGGTGACACTCCCCCCAACCTTGGCTTTCTCAATCCATGGCTAACCGAATCCTCGGGTGCCTTCCAACATTCACATACCATGGAGGAGTGTCTATTGCAAAATTAAGTTGCTTACTGATAAATCAGAGCAAAACATGTGAAGAGAATTATTAATGAAAGTTATTAATTGGGGCTGGGGACCCCGTTGCCAGCTCTTGTTGTAAAGTTATTGGATAAGCGGATGTGCCGCTAGTCCATTGTGAAAGTCCGCCCAACAAGATTGAAAGATAAAACACCACATACTTCCTCATGAGCTATAGAACATTGACACAAATAAAGAGTAGTAGTTTGAATAATTTAAAGGTAGCACATGAAGTATTTACTTGGAATGGCAGAAAATACCATGTAGTAGGTAGGTATGGTGGACACAAATGGCATAGGTTTGGTCTAAGGTTATGGATGTATGAGAAGCATTCCCTCTCGATACAGGTCTTTGGCTAGCAAGGTTTGATAGCAAGCATAAAGGTTGAGGGAAACAAACAAATATACATATGATAGAAACAATCATGCATCTTTCTCCTAAGCACAATCAATTTTAACTTCAGAATACTAAGCATAGAGATAATAGAGTAATGTATCTAAGTGTATTTCTCTCTTTCATTAAACATCAAGATGTTGTTGCTATTGACCAATGCTAAGTTTGCCAAAACCAAATAGATTTACTCGATGCTCCAGGCCGACAAATATTTTTACGACAAAAGGAAGGTTCCAGGCCGAAAACGAGTGGAAACGGGACACCGAGACGGCCAGACCATAGGTCGGCGCGGCCAGGGTGGGGCCCGCGCCGGCCTATGGTGGCACGCCCTCGCGCGTCTTTTCCACTCCGTTTCGATTCCGTAATTTTTCATATTTTCCAAAAACAGCAGAAATAATGTTCGGAAAGGTAAACGCGGACTTTTTATTACCTATACTGTTACCTATTCAAAGTCCAGTTCTGGCGGACTGTCAATTTGTCCTTTGATGAAAGCCTCCGGTGTTTCCACTTGAATAATATCAACATCCACATTATAAGAATCCCCCGAGATATAATGCTTGAGTCTTTGTCCATTCACCACTTGTGTGGCATTGCCTTGGAGAGAGCTAATTTTAATTGCTCCTGAACGATACACCTCCTCAACAACATATGGTCCTTCCCACTTCGAGAGTAATTTCCCTGCAAAGAATCTGAGACGAGACCGATACAATAGAACTTGATCTCCAACATTAAATTCTCTTTTGATGATCCTTCTATCATGCCATTTCTTAACTTTTTCTTTAAAGAGTTTAGCATTTTCATAAGCTTCACTTCTCCATTCATCTAGAGAACTTAATTGCAACAACCTCTTATTACCGGCTAATTTAGGATCTTTATTTAGTTCTCTAACAGCCCAATAAGCTTTGTGCTCTAGTTCTAGAGGTAAATGACAAGCTTTTCCATAAACCATTTTATAAGGTGACATTCCCATAGGATTTTTATAAGCAGTTCTATAAGCCCATAATGCTTCTTTCAATTTGCTAGGCCAATTCTTTCTAGATTTATTAACGGTCTTACCTAAGATAGCTTTAATCTCTCTATTTGATAATTCTACTTGACCACTAGTTTGAGGGTGATAAGCAGAAGCAATTCTATGATTAATACCATACTTAGCAAGAGTTTTCCTAAAACCTCCATGAATGAAATGAGAACCTCCATCAGTCATAATATATCTAGGTACTCCAAATCTAGGAAATATAATATCTACAAGCATTTTTATAGAGGTCTCACCATCAGCACTTTTTGTAGGTATAGCTTCTACCCATTTAGTAACGTAATCAACAGCAACAAGTATATGAGTGTTACCGTCTGAAGAAGGGAAAGGACCCATGAAGTCGAATCCCCAACAATCGAATGGTTCAATAACAAGAGTATAATTCATAGGCATTTCATTGCGTCTGGAGATATTACCAACTCTTTGACATTCATCACAAGATAAAATAAATTTCCTTGCATCTTTGAAGAGTGTTGGCCAATAAAAACCTGATTGTAGAACCTTCTGCGCGGTTCTATCTCCAGCGTGATGTCCTCCATAAACACTACCATGACATTTATTCAATATCTCCTGTTGTTCATATTCAGGAACGCATCCTCGCATAATACCATCCACTCCTTCTTTATATAAGTGTGGGTCATCCCAAAAATAATGCCTCAAGTCATAAAAGAATTTCCTCCTTTCTTGAAATTTGAAAAGGTTGGAGGCAAATACTTCGAAACAATAAAGTTAGCATAATCTGCATACCAAGGGCTCTCTCGCGAGCTCACCTTTATTACAGCCAATTGTTCATTTGGAAAACTATCATTGACAGGAACAGGATCATAAGCAATATTTTCCAATCTAGACAAATTATCAGCAAACGGATTATCAGCACCTTTCCTATCTATAATATGTAAATCAAATTCTTGCAACAGAAGTACCCATCTAATAAGCCTTGGCTTAGCATCTTTCTTTGTCATAAGGTATCTAATTGCAGCATGATCAGTATGAATTGTAACTTTCGAATCAACAATATAGGGTCTAAACTTATCACAAGCAAAGACTACAGCTAACAATTCCTTTTCAGTTGTAGCATAATTTCTTTGAGCAGCATCAAGAGTCTTACTAGAATAATGAATAACATTTAGTTTTTTATCTACCCGCTGTCCAAGAACAGCACCTACAGCAAAATCACTAGCATCACACATAATTTCAAAAGGCAAATTCCAATCAGGAGGTTCGACTACAGGAGTAGTTGTTAAGGCTTTCTTTAGAGTTTCAAAAGCTTCCTTACAATCATCATCAAAAACAAAAGGTACATCTTTTTGAAGAAGATTAGTAAGAGGCTTTGAAATTTTAGAGAAATCTTTAATAAATCTCCTATAAAACCCAGCATGACCAAGAACACTACGAATACCTTTAACATCCCTCGGATAGGGCATCTTCTCAATTGCTTCAACTTTAGCTCTATCAACTTCAATACCTCTCTCGGAAATTTTATGTCCCAATACAATTCCTTCATTAACCATAAAGTGGCATTTCTCCCAATTAAGAACAAGGTTAGTTTCTTCACATCTCTGCAAAACTTTATCGAGGTTTCGCAGGCAATTATCAAAAGAATTCCCATAGACAGAAAAATCATCCATGAACACCTCTACAATACTTTCGCAAAAACCATGAAAAATAGCAGACATGCATCTTTGAAAAGTAGCAGGAGCATTACATAAACCAAAAGGCATACGCCTATAAGCATAAGTTCCATAAGGACAAGTAAACGTGGTTTTCTCTTGATCTTTAGCTTTAACAGCAATTTGTGAAAACCCAGAGTAACCATCAAGAAAGCAAAAATGAGTATTTTTAGATAACCTTTCTAGCATTTGATCAATAAAGGGTAAAGGGTAATGATCTTTCTTAGTAACTTTATTAACTTTTCGAAAATCAATGCACATTCTATAACCTACAACTATTCTTTGAGGAATAAGCTCATCATTATCATTAGGCACAACAGTCATTCCTCCTTTCTTAGGAACGCAATGCACAGGACTAACCCATCTACTATCAGCAATAGGATATATAATACCAGCTTCAAGGAGTTTTAATACCTCGTTCCTTACCACTTCCTTCATCTTCGGAATTAGACGACGTTGATGTTCAACAACAGGCTTTGCATCTTCTTCCATATTAATAGCATGTTGGCAAATAGAAGGAGAAATCCCTTTCAAATCATCAAGAGTATAGCCAATAGCTCCTCGGTGTTTCTTCAATATTTCTAATAACCTCTCTTCCTCAATCTCTGAAAGCTTAGAACTAATAATAACATGATATATTTTCTTATCATCAATATGAGCATATTTAAGATTATCAGGTAAAGGCTTTAAATCAAAAACAGGATCTTCCTTTGGTGGCGGTGTTGTACCCAAATCTTCCACCGGTAAGTCATGCTTGAGAATAGGTTGGCGACGAAAAATTTCCTCAAGCTCATCTCTTTCTTTCCTAAAAGCTTCACTTTCACTATTCTCCAAATGTTGCTGCAAAGGATTATTAGGAACAAGAACAATAGATGCACACTGCTCCATTTTAAAATCATTACTAGGCAAGTCAGTTTTATAAGGAGTTTTGGTAAATTTAGAAAAGTTAAATTCATAAGGTTCACCAGCAAATCTAGTCAAAATTTTCTCTTTCTTACAATCTATAATAGCTCCACAAGTATTTAGAAAAGGTCTACCAAAAATGATAGGACAATGATCACTAGCAGCAGAACCAAGTACCAAAAAGTCAGCAGGACACTACAAGAAAAGTTCTGATAGACAACGTCCCAAAATCGTCAACTAAGGGGCATTTTTCGTCGCCTATGGGCCTAACCCGACGATATGGGTTCCGTTGTCGAAACTGCGTCAGGCAAAGTCCAACGACGATTTTTTCGGTCCGTCGCGCTTGGGCGCCCTTCCGCCACGGAAAATCGGACCGTTGCGGAAGTGTTTTCGGGAGCCCGTTGACTGCTGACGTCATGCAAACTGACACGTGGCAGACGCCGTTAATCGCCGATTAACGGCGTTAACCGGCTGAAACCCCGTGGTAGATGGTAGGCCCACACGAGGCCTGCCACGTCTTAAGCGGGCCGGGCCAGATGACATAGTTTGACCGGTCAACTATATAGCTGGGCTGGTCCATTAGTTACGTGGGCCGGGCCTAACCTCTAAGGTTGACTGGTCAAAACTTAAATGGGCCGGCCCATTTAACATGTGGGGTCCACCTTACAGCAACTGGGCCGGCCCAAGAAGCAAGTGGGCCGGGCCAAAAACACAGGTGGGTCCCACTTTCCTGTTAAAAGGCCGGCCCATTTAGTGTGTGGGGTCCACCATATAGCAAGTGGGCCGGCCCAACAAGCTAGTGGGCCGGGCCAAAAACACATGGCGGGTCCCACTATCCTGTTAAAGGGCCGGCCCATTTAGTATGTGGGGTCCACCATATAGCAAGTGGGCCGGCCCAACAAGATAGTGGGCCGGGCCAAAAACACAGGTGGGACCCACCTTGCTGTTAAAGGGCCGGCCCATTTAGTATGTGGGGTCCACAATATAGCAAGTGGGCTGGCCCACCAAGATAGTGGGCCGGGCCAAAAACACATGTGGGTCCCACATTCCTGTTATTGGGCCGGGCCATTTGTTACGTGGGGTCCACCATGTAGAAAGTGGGCCGGCCCAACAAGATAGTGGGCCGGGCCAAAAAACACAGGTGGGTCCCACCTTACTATTAAAGGGCCGGCCCATTTACCATGTGGGACCACCATATAGCAAGTGGGCTGGCCCAGCAAGATAGTGGGCCGGGCCAAAAGCACAGGTGGGCCCCACTTTCCTGTTAAAAGGCCGGCCCAATTAGTATGCGGGGTCCACCATACTGCAAGTGGGCCGGCCCAACAAGATAGTGGGCCGGGCCAAAAACACAGGTGGGTCCCACTTTCCTCTTGAAGGGCCGGCCCGTTTAGTATGTGGGGTCCACCACAAAAGCAAATGGGCTGGCCCAACTAATTAGTGGGCCGGCCCAGTAGTGGGTGGGGTCCACCTTAAAGCAAGTGGGCCAGCCCAATTAGAGTGTGGGGTCCACCGTAACTCACATGGGCTGGCCCAAGAAGTAAGTGGGCCAGCCCGTTTAGTTGCTGTTTATATGCCGGCATAATATGCGCTTTAGGATTTTGCGGGCAGGCACATATGTGATTTCGATTAATTGGGCCATTTAAGGGATGGGAATTCGTGATTTAGATACTGAGAATATTTACGCAGCATTGATTTCTGTCGGATAGCCTCACTTACCACAAGCACCAAAGAAAAAATGCGCGAAAGAACTATAAAAACTAACTAAATATTACATCAGCTGCAAGGCATTGAAAAAATATTACAGAACCCAGAGAAATTGAATGGTAATTAAACCTAACAATACAATGAAGCGATCCGGCAATCTTTTAAGTTGTCCATGCAGCACCTATATCTGAAACAAAGACATTACAAGTTAAGACAGCAACAATGGAAAGGCAAAGACACTACAATATTGTTTGCCAAAGAATTTGGAACTCATCATTTCGTCGTTATAACAAGATCATTGTAATGCGCACAATAAGCAAACAAAGAGTGCATGCCGCATACCAACAGCCAATATAACGAGCATGTTAGAATGAAACAGAGACTTACTATCGTCGAGTCCCATGCAAACCAACATGTTCAGGGAGTACAAAATTGGCATGAACAACATAGTAGCAGGCTATAAATTTTGTAACAACGACTGAGCAAGATGAAGTTATGATGGCTACATCTACAGAGCAGGGAATGTAAACCAAAAATAGAAGTTACGATGGCAAAAGCTAAAGAGGAGGGAATGTGAACCAACATGTGCCAAGTGCAATTACTTCATTTTGCCCGTGAACTAAATAATACTCCTGAACTTATAGTGAAGGGGATGCAAATCAAGATGTTTCGGGATATAAACTTGTAATGAGCAACACATAGAGGATAGTTAATGCTGGAGCTTAGGATGGACCAGATACAGAATATAGTGGGATCACCTGTGAACTTGTATAAGAGGGAATGCAAACCAATATGTTCAGCTTTCCATATGTGAGCGTCATGCCAAGTCAGAGAAACAAGTCAATAATGCAGCTTTTGAAGAACAAGATGGCACGCAAAATTATTATCTAGTAGTATATGACAAGTTTATTTGTACTACAGGCTAGATAGCAGAGTGATAGCATGCCAAACTAAGTCCTTACTTTGTTAGCTTACAATGAACTAGATACAAAACAATGGCATCACCTGTAGTACAGGGAATGCAAGCCAACATGTTCATGGAGTAAAAAATTGGCACAAACAACATAGTAGCAGGCCATAATTTTTGTAACAACGACTGAGCAAGATAAAGTTATGATGGCTAGATCTACAGAGCAGGGAATGTAAACCAAATATAGAAGTTACGATGCCAAAAGCTATAGAGCAGGGAATGCGAACCAACATGTGCAATTACTTAAAATTGGCCATGAACTAAATAATAGCAGGATGTTACTATAATACCTACAGTATAATTTTTGTAACAACGACTGAGCAAGATAGAAGTTATGATGGCTACATCTACAGAGCAGGGAATGCAAACCAAAATGTTCAATCGCTTAAAGTTAGCAATGAAGTAGAAAATAGCAACGTGTTACGGTCATAGCTAGGAATGAACTAAAAGAGCTTCAGACAAACAAGAAACTGAACCCAGAACATGGCGCTAAAACAAGGGACTTACATTAGGAGAAGCACTCTGTGGGAGTCACAGCAGATCTTCCTGGGGTTGATAGATCCGGTGATGAAGTACGCTACATGTGCTACTTGGGGTTGGAGAGACGGCCATTACACTTCATGGTTACTCATCTCATCTGCAAAAACGTAACGGCGCGTCGTTAGCACAAACAGGTTCCCCCAAGATTAAACAAGAACTTGCAGGCAAGCAATAGAAAAGCGACAGTAGAAGAGTTTAGATCATGCACTGCGCCGGTGAAGCAGATCCGGTTCATGCACAGCGGTGTCGGTGAGCAAGATCCGATGCGGTGGACGACGGATCCGGCGAAGCGGCTCCGGCGAGGTGGACGATACCGCAGCTGAAGCGACTACGGTAGACTGCTGGATGAGCATATGGTTTCGAGGTTCGGCGGGGATGATCCGGTCCGGTTGATGACGGCGTCGATGAAGCGGCTCCGGCAGGCAGCCGGATGACGAGGATCGCGAGGCCTCGGGTAGGCCAGGGAAGTCCGGCGGGGATGTTCCGGTGCGGTGGTCGTGGAGGTGGGAGAGAGGGACTTGGGAAGTTCCGGTGGGTGGTCTGAGGGAAATGAATTTTTTTTGGGAGGGTTTCCGGGCTAGGGAGGTGGTGATCCAAAAAATGACGGGCAGACCCCCCCACCAACCGACTTTCTTGCCATCTCCACAGGGGGTAGAATGGGAATTTGGAAGCGTGTGAAATTTTTGTATTTTGTGGGCGGGAAGTTTTGCCGCTATGAGATTTTGAATTTGGCCACCGTCCAAGTATAATGATAAAAAATTGTGAGACCGTACTAGTACCTCTGTTCAAGGCCGAGTGCAAAATCAAATCATCATCACGTTGAAAATTTGTTACCAACTTACCATGATCATGATCTACCTCTGAAAATGGGCGCATCCACTAAAACTTGCAAAGTATAATGATACAAATTTGTGAGACCGTACTAGTACTTATGTTCAAGGTCGAGTGCAACATCAAATCATCATTATATTGAAAATTGTGTTACCATGATCATGATATTTCTCTGAATTTGGCGCAACCGCTAAATCTCGCAAAGGATAATGATAAAAAAAGGTGAGATTGTACTAGTTCTTATGTTCAAGGCCGAGTACAAGATCAAATCATCATCACGTTGAAATTTGTTACAATGATCATGACATATCTCTAAAATTAGTGCATCCGCTAAATCTTGCACGTGGCGCATCTCGGTGCGGAGCAACAAGTCGGTGCTATCAAGGTTGAGGCGTCGGTAGCGTCATCGGGCTCTCATCTCTTGATAGATCTTCTACATGGCGCGGCGCACCACCCGCCGATAAGCAGTCACATGTGAGACCGAGGTGGAGACGTCCCGGCATCCTCGAGGCGCGGCCGCCCTTCTACGAGCCAGCGTCGACTCAAGGTATGAATCCATGTGGTGTCTTAGATTTATTGTTCTTCTCTTATGATTATTTTGAGCCGAACATGTGTGCTCTTTCTCTGAATATATTGCTTGAAAAGCTTACCAAGTTACTTAAATTCACTTTGTTCTTAATCTTGCGAGCTAATATTGTTATTTTTAATGAACGGTGGTGTGCGCAAGCGAGTTATTTGTGGATGTGTTGAGCTGTTAGGCATAAGTCGAAATCCTCATCTAAACGAGGCCTCGATTAACACATAAAAAAGGTGTTCAATCTCGCCCACAATACCCTCTTCTTTCCTCTCCCTTTATTGGAACTTGTTTTGCAGACAAGGAAAGTGGCACGTGTAATGTGAGTAAAACCCTCTTTGCCAAAATCATCTACGAGCAAGATTTTCTATATTGTAGATGCCCCAATTGACTCTCATCCCCAAAGTAGTTTTTTTATGTCAGTATAGACTTCTTTGCGGATGTATACTATCGTACATGGCATGCATTTGCCTAATGAGCAACATTGTATTGCTATTCTAGCCAACCTTGATCGATATGTCAAGCTTCATGCACGAGATGCCATGTTTAATTTACTCCCTCGCTCGATCCATATTTCTTGATGTGAAATGAATGTGAATCGGAGGGAGTACTTTTCTTAGATAGTACTATATCATTTCAAAAAAAAGTACTACTACATCACAAATGCATCAAAAGAGTACTACATCACAAGACCACCACGGTTGTACTAGTAGAGTTTAATGCTGAACTTCCAAAGGGATTAAGATTACACATATGAACTTTAAACATGTCCAGGAGCATGAGGGCCAAAGCAGCAGGGGCGTTGACGTGGAGCAAGCTAGGCAAGACGTAATTCGGAGGAAGAGGCCATATGATGCGTACTTGGCCTTGGTTGCAGGGCGGTGTTTCCCCCTATGTACTTAGGCCTACACCCATCGCATGTTGGATCAGGCTGTGGATGTCCTTCTAGAGAAATTTGCCACATAATGGGCAAAATAGCTCCCCGCGTATGCGAAACGAATTTCACCACCCTTCACCGCTTGAGAACATAGCGGCTTTTCCGGTCCCTGCGCACCTTGTTGTTGTCCATGTCATCAGAATACTCCTATGAATTATTAAGTACTACATAATCAAGTTTTTATGACAGATCGAATAAATACTCCACTAACATAATCAAACCTTAGAAACCCTAAAATTAAATGTGTAGAACAAGTAAATGGCAGAAGAAATCGTAATAAATCATGAGAAACCCTATGAACAACCATGAACATTAGCCACAACAATTGCAAGTCCACTAAGTATGAACACATAAATTGATTATATGACTACATGGCAGATTAGTCGAAATTAAACTAGAATCTGATCTTACGAATCGTAGAATCAATTACATCTACAAGAACAAGGTAGGATATCAAATCAATCAAGAACCAGGCTCGTGCAAACCATGTGAACAGCAATATGACACAAAGAGGGTTGGGACAGTTTCGGTAAAAGAGAAGTACCTCCTCGTCATCACCCTCAACATCCTCCTGGAACTGAACGTTTGGGCCGAAATCATCGAAGGGGTCGAGGTTCGCGTCCAGCATCGGGCCTAGGAAGACCTCGCCGTGGTGGCCTGCAACGCCGTGCACATCTTCGGCGGGATAAACAACGTTGGTATCCACCTTCTGCTCGACGGCCAGGACGCCCGTTTCGACCGAGGTCGAAGAACCAGACAAGCAGAGGAGACGAGCGGCATGGGTGCCCGGTGAAGCCTCACCCGTCGTGACGGCTAGGATGCCCATTTCGACCGAGGTTGAAGAATCCGACAAGCAGAGGAGACGAGCGGCTTGGGTGCCCGGTGAAGCCTCACCCACCACGACGGCCACTACCGTAGAGGCATCCTCTGCGTGGGCGGTCGCCTATTGCTCCGCCTCGTATGCAATACCTATCTTCATGCTGTTGTGGTTGGAAACGGGAAAGTCGATGCCTCAGAGGTGCGGTGAGTGGATGGGGGTTTTCACAGTGTGGGGGAGGCAAGTTGGGGGAGTGGAGAGGACGAGCTCGCGAGAGATGATGAGGCCGATTATGTTATAGCCTCCGACCCCCTGTATCCAGTAGTGGACGCGTGAAGTCATGCATGTACTCGACTTTCCACTTTCTGGGAGACGTGTACGAAACTTTTTTTTTGGACCATTTAACTTCATCTGGGACTCATGTATACCAATACTTCCAAACGTCATAAGTAATTCAAAATCATTCAGAATAATATGAGACCTTAACATTTTATTTTTTGTGTCAGATATTGTCTATGAAAAATAACATCCTTCAAAAAATAAATCGCCTATGCCAATCCGATCATGCCCGTCTACTCCAACTAGCTTCCTCGAGTAATTTGTCACCTTACATTCTTAAAATGAACCAAAATTTGGCACAGGGGTGCATCATCACATGGAAAATGATGTTACCATTCTGTCTTCCCATTTTTTTTTTGAATTTTTCAAAATTGTCATGCCCTAACGGAAAAAATGTACTCCTTCTAAGAAGCATGTATCAGAATGGCATTACCAAAACCTAGGGGTGGGGTGGGGGGAGGGGGGCACATGGTGGTGTGATGATACATCACATTTGGACCACACAACACCATTTGGACCAACCAAAAAAAAACACCCTACACAAACCCTGGTCAAAACTAGTTTGACCAATATTACAAAAGTTGTACGGAGTACATAATTCAGAAACCGTCAGAAATATACGAAGCATTCACGAGTCCCCAAAGTCAGTGACTTTGAGTCACTTACAACTATGGTCCACATATCAGTCACCCAAAGTCATGGCAAAGTCAGCTTGGCAAAGTCACCGGAGACAAAGCAAGCAGTGAACAGACAACTCCGTAGCACTGAAAAGACATCTCACAGAAAAGGCTAGTACTACCTTTTCTTCCCGGATAAGCAAAAATAGCTGATCGGTACTGACGAAATGCACCAGGTCCGCAATGTACTCCAGCTATAAGTGAAGCATGCCTACCACTGAAGAGGAAATTCAAGATTCCACCAGATCCCCATATCACTCTTTTGCATAAAACACGGACATATCTTTTGCACAATTCACCACTTGTTGGTCTAATCTATCGCAGCTTCCATCAGTTGGTCATCCAATTAACGATTTAACGGATTAGAAAAATAAGCGGTGGAATTAGAAGTACTAGTAGCGAAATGTGCAAAATATACCGCCCTTCCCGAGGGGGTTTGTCCAGAAGAGGGCCGGATGACAATGTCCCGGGTGCATCCAGAAACGAGAGGGGTAGTTTCTAATACATGTAAGAAATTATTTTACAAAAAGGTACATATTAAGTAGTACAACTATTAGTACAGTACTACTATTTCGAGGGAATATGCCATGTCGTGCGACCTCTAATCAATGAGTAGAAGTTGTAGGTGCGCCTAACATGCATTGCTGAAAGCTGGTTCCGCTGGAATTTGAGCTCAGCCGGGGCGGATTCTGCGAAGTACGCCCGACGTCACTCATGTATCCCACCAAACTGCTCACTTCTTTCAATGTCTCTTCTCTTTCACTGCAGCTCTCCAACATCAGGTGCATCAACTTATCTTGTGCCTTCTGCCTCTCGAGAAGGGCAAGGATGGCGATGTCAGCATATTCAAGGTTCAACTTTTGGAGCTGTACTTTATCCTGAAGAAGGATTTTGTACTCTATATCAGACTTGTCTCTGTCGAGGCACACAGTCTTGAGTATGCTGCTGGCTTTCTCCGCTGATGCTTTCTGCTTAATCAGCTCATTCTTCAACATATCGCGCTCATTTCGAAGGCTGCAAATGAGCTCCACAAGAGTTTTCGAATTCTTCTTCTTGGCAGCCAAATCGTCTCGGAGGCGATCACACTCTAAGCTGAGCTCCTCGTTTTTTTCCATCAAGATGGCGACAGTGGTGTCGATAGTCGGCGCCGCTTCCTTCAGGGCGAAATCATCGGTAGCAAGTAAGCGCAAAGGAAGAAGAAGAAGAAGAAGAAGAAGAAGAAGAAGAAGAAGAAGAAGAAGAAGAAGAAGAAGTTGGTGCTACCTCATTTCGCCGGGGTAGGGCCGGGTTGAAATCATCGGACGACGATGATTCCTTGGTCGTGGAAGTTGGTGCAGTAGGGGCGTCGTTGGGAACTTCCAACCCTTTAAGATGTATAACCATAGAGACTCTTAAAGAGCTTGAGCCCGGGCAAGAAGAAACGAAAGTACATGGCGAAGGAAACTAACCCGGTGAGCACAGCACGGACGCGTTTCGGCGGCGGCGGCAGCGGCGGCGACGGCGAGCCCACTTGGTTTCTGGAACCGTCTCTCGAAATTTCGAGCCGGCGTTTTTTATCCGCGTACTTGACCGCCGGCGACCTGAAGTTTGAACACATTAATTGCTGGAGGAGAGAGCGACGAAAGAAACGAAAGTACATGGCGAAGGAAACTAACCCGGTGAGCACAGCACGGACGCGTTTCGGCGGCGGCGGCGGCGACGGCGAGCCCACTTGGTTTCTGGAAGCGTCTCTCGAAATTTCGAGCCGGCGTTTTTTCTCCGCGTACTTGACCGCCGACGACCTGAATTTTGAAGACATTGCTGGAGGAGAGAGCGACGAACAAATGTTTGTTAGGTGGAGAGAGGAAGAAAGTGAATGGAACGAGAGAGTTTAGCGTTTTGCCCTTATAGTCATAGTCGCTAACCGTGACGCGGGAAGGTTGGTCGTCGGCGTTTAATGGTCTCCCGCGTGGAAACCGAGGCGGCCACGAGGCAGCGGCTGGCCACGCGGCGTCCAGTCGCCTACGCCGCCGTAAATAAGGGTAGTTGCCTACCACCACCAGGTGACATGCACCTTTTCCATGTCACCGTGTGACATGCGGCCTAAATTCAAATTTAAAACATTGCGAAAAAAATCATGCATCCGGTGACATGCCCATGGCATGCCACCGATGAAGAGTTCCGTGCCATGCACTCTGGCACTCTGCGCCGTCTTGGATCAGAAAATGAGCGAAGAACGAGGACGAGGCACTAGTTCAAATTTAGGATGAAGTTTAAGTTTTATTTTGGTTTAAATTAGATTAGAGGGAGTAGTACTCTTACTTTATTACTCGTACTTGTGTTAATGTAGTAGTATTATTATGGTGGTGTACTTGCGTCCGTGTACTGCTTGTTTCAGCTGTTTTGGTGAAGGAGACATGCATCACCCTTTTTGGTGATATATCTAGTCGTCATGTAGCCCTCTACCATGTACTATTTTTGCTATGAATATATGTGGTATTGATTGTCAAAAAAAAACCCCCAAGATCCTGAAAAACTGTTGGTCTATCCCGAGAAACGAGGAGGTTTAAGGAAACGAGGAGTCCAGCGCGTGCGGAAGGAGCTTTAATCGTGCGAGCATGCAGGGGCAAAATGAGGAAACTAGCGATTACTTTCTCTCCTGCCAGTCTTATACCTTAATAAATGGGCAAACTGAGCACGTTGTAGCTAATCCTTTTATTAATTAAACAGCTATATTAGTCAATAAGATTGCCTTATGTTTTTCCTCAGTTTTCGCCAAGCCCTTATTTGTTACCCGCAGAAGGAGCTCAGACGGGAGGATTCCAGTTTAGTTGACCGTTCCGTGCTGACGTGTGGGGCTAGTAGAAAGGGACCGCGTGGGACAGGACGAGACCGCGTTTGGTTGTACGTGAGCAGGAGCTGGGTTCTGTCTCTCTCGGCGCGAATTGGCATTTTTAAGAGCACCTTTCCCCCTCTGTCTCTTTGTCTTTATTAACCAAAAGTATCAAATCTAGAGAAGCTTGCATTTCTGTCTTTCTTCAATTATTTGTGCCTTTTGGCCCTCGTTGTTTGCCCAATATGGCAGCAAATCTAGTACTCCCTCTGGTCCATATGTATGTAGTTAAATCTAGAAGCAAATCTCCAGGGTAATGTACTCCGTACGACAAATTCGCAGTAATAGTAAATCGAGAAAACAAAGTAGGGCCAACAAAATATACTCCAGTAGAATAGGGATAGATAATAGGGATCCCTCCCTAGATAATAAGCTGCATACACAGCAGCCAACAGGTTCGAGGTTCTTCACAACACCATCATACTAACAACATAACAACAAGGGATCCCTAGCTAACAACAAAATAGAAGCTGCTTTGCAGCAGCAGCACACGTCCGGGACTCCGCCTACCCCATCTGCCTCCACTTGTTGCTCCCCTTGGGAGCCTTGGGCTTGAGCGGAGGCATGCGCCCGGCGGAGATCTCCACCCGCTGGATGCTGCGGAGGTGCATGCCGAGCGCCATGTGCTTGGCGCGGAAGGAGTGGGGGTTCACCGACGCGCCGACCTTGGGGTTGGTGTTGCCGATGTTCTCGGCATGCGTGAGGAGGCAGTTGAAGTCAGTGCGGCCGAGCCTCCTAGTGCAGAAGGGGCACCTGTAGACACCCTTGGCGAAGTAGGAGACGTACTGGCCGACCTGCAGCCTCCGCAGCACCTGGCGAGTCTTGACGTCATGGTGCTCGTCGTCGCTGCCAGACAGCTTATCCATATCAAACGGGAACTATTAGTGAATGAGATGCAACGATGACTAACGTGCATGATAACAAAGTAAGGAAAACAGAGCCAGCCTCAGTTAGAGTGGACACGATTATATGTCTACAGGGATGGTGTTAGCGAACCATAGCTCATGCACAACAGATTTGTACACAGCAATGGTTCGCTGAACCCACTCTGTAAAAATTTGTGCCCAACGATTCATCATAGGCAAAGAAACAGATTCCAGATCTGATTTTGAACAGATTCCAGAATATTTGCAAAATTAAACGGTTGATATCTTTTGATTCCTGCATAAAATAACTGACTGAGATCCCATAAATTAACTGATTGAGATCCCATTATTACTTGCATAAATTAACCGAACGGCCGAACTCCAAATCTTAAACGAAATCAAGAAGGGATCAAAGCAAAATGGAATAAAATCGATCGGCGCAAATATTAACCCAATACTCAACCATCTACAGATCGGCACTAATAGTTACTAGGGAACCAGCAAAAATAGGGTTAAAAAGGAATGGGCGAAGAAAAAAGGGAGCAAACCATAGTTACCTCGTTCCATGGGTCGTCCATGAAGGTGTCGTAGGGGTTCGGAGGCGAGATGTACGGCACCGGCTCATAGGGGTCCCATCCCGGCGGGATACGACCGCCACCGGCGGCGGCGACGGCCTTTGAGGGGACGACGTCGAAGAGGGAGGCGTCGCGCTTGGAGCCGACGGCGTCATGGACGATGGGATTCGCATTCTCCATGTCCATCTCGCCTGCAGAGAGGGAGAGGGTTTTTGCTTTGGAGAAGATGATGGGACGTGAGAGGCGGCGTTGCATGAGCGAGTGAGAGTGACAGAGATAGTGCGAGGAGGCGTCTATAAAGGCGAGGGGTGGTTAATGCGACCCGCGTCCTACGCGTCCACCATTTAACGTCTGCACGTCTTGGGCTTCTGCAACGCGACACTCGTCCACAATTGCACGTCTTCGACTTCTGCACCGCGACTCGCGTCAGTACCCGTCAACAATTGCACGTCTTCCACTTCTGCACCGCAACACGCGTACTCGAGTCTAACCCTGGAAATTTAGATATACTCTCGAGTCTTATACTGTAGCATTTTTTGTGTGCTCGGTTTTCCCCTTGAGTACTAATACTGGCTAGTGCAATATACTCAGTTTTACCTCAAGTGCCTGGTCAACAGAGAGTCAACAAATGGGATTAACTAGTTAAATGAGTCAACAAATGGGATTATCAGTTCGTTTTCACGTGTTAAACTTGTCTAAATATTGGTCAAACCAAGGATTTGACCAAGATTCAAATGGGCAGAAAATAAAAAAAAATCAGAAAAATGAAAAACCAAAGCACATAGTCTTCTTATGTCATATAGTAAGCATTAAAGTTGATAAACAAGGTCTAGACATATTCAAACAAGAAAAATCATGTGTCTACCCCCTAACCCTAAACTCTGTCTTATGTAGTCAAGCATGAAGAGAAGTACTTTTGGGTTTCAAACATGGAAATTTCAAAAACCACCCAAAAGCTTCATTTTAGTGTGACTAAGAAGGATCAAGGCTTACCTTTTCATTTTCATGTTTTAAACTTGTTTAAATCCTGGTCAAATATAGGTTTGACCAAGATTCAAATGGGCATAAAATAAAAATATAGAAAAATGAAAAACCAAAGCACATAGTCTTCTTATGTCATATAGTAAGCATTAAAGTTGATAAACAAGGTCTAGAAACTTGTCTAAATATTGGTCAAACCAAGGATTTGACCAAGATTCAAATGGGCAGAAAATTAAAAAAAATCAGAAAAATGAAAAACCAAAGCACATAGTCTTCTTATGTCATATAGTAAGCATTAAAGGTGATAAACAAGGTCTACACATATTCAAACCATACAAATCATGTATCTACATACTCCCTAACCCCTAAACTCTGTCTTATGAAGTCAAGCATGAAGAGAAGTGGTTTTGGGTTTCAAACATGGAAATTTCAAAAACCTCCCAAAAACTTCATTTTAGAGTGACTAAGAAGGATACATGCTTCCCTTTTCATTTTCATGTTTTAAACTTGTTTAAATCTTGGTCAAACCTAGGATTTGACCAAGATTCAAATGGGCATTAAAATTTAAAAATCAGAAAAATGAAAAACCAAAGCACATAGTGTTCTTATGTCATATAGTAAGCATTAAAGTTGATAAACAAGGTCTAGACATATTCAAACCATACAAATTATGTATCTACCCCCTAACCCCTAAACTCTGTCTTATGAAGTCAAGCATGAAGAGAACTGGTTTTGGGTTTCAAACATGGAAATTTCAAAAACCTCCCAAAAAATTCATTTTAGAGTGACTAGGAAGGATACATGCTTCCCTGGTCATTTTCATGTTTTAAACTTGTTTAAATCTTGGTCAAACCTAGGATTTGAACAAGATTCGATGGGCATCAAAATTTAAAAAAATCAGAAAAATGAAAAACCAAAGCACATAGTTTTCTTATGCCATATAGTAAGCATTCAAGTTGATAAACAAGGTCTATACATATTTAAACCATACAAATCATGTATCTATAACCCTAAACCTTAAACTCTGTCTTATGAAGTCTAGCATGAAGAGAAGTCGTTTTGGGTTTCAAACATGGAAATTTCAAGAACATCCCAAAAGCTTCATTTTAGTGTGACTAAGAAGGATCAAGGCTTACCTTTTCATTTTCATGTTTTAAACTTGTTTAAATCCTGGTCAAATATAGGTTTGACCAAGATTCAAATGGGCATAAAATAAAAATATAGAAAAATGAAAAACCAAAGCACATAGTCTTCTTATGTCATATAGTAAGCATTAAAGTTGATAAACAAGGTCTAGTCTTATTCAAACTAGACAAGTCATGTATCTACCCGCTAACCCCTAAACTCTGTCTTATGAAGTCTAGCATGAAGAGAAGTCGTTTTGGGTTCAAACATGGAAATTTCAAGAACATCCCAAAAGCTTCATTTTAGTGTGACTAAGAAGGATCAAGGCTTACCTTTTCATTTTCATGTTTTAAACTTGTTTAAATCTTGGTTAAATCTAGGATTTGACCAAGATTCAAATGGGCATAAAATAAAAAAAATAGAAAAATGAAAAACGAAAGCACATAGTCTTCTTATGTCATATAGTAAGCATTAAAGTTGATAAACAAGGTCTAGACTTATTCAAACTAGACAAATCATGTATCTATCCGCAAACCCCTAAACTCTATCTTATGAAGTCAAGCATGAAGAGAAGTGCATGGTTTTGGGTTTCAAACATGGAAATTTCAAAAAACTCCCAAAAAATTCATTTTAGAGTGACTAAGAAGGATACATGCTTCCCTTTTCATTTTCATGTTATATACTTGTTCAAATCTTGGTCAAACCTATGATTTTACCAAGATTCAAATGTGCATCAAAATTCCAAAAAAATAAAAAAATGAAAAAACAAAGCACATAGTTTTCTTATGTCATATAGTAAGCATTAAAGTTGATAAACAAGGTCTAGACATATTCAAACAAGAAAAATCATGTGTCTACCCCTAACCCTAAACTCTGTCTTATGTAGTCAAGCATGAAGAGAAGTGCTTTTGGGTTTCAAACATGGAAATTTCAAAAACCACCCAAAAGCTTTATTTTAGAGTGACTAAGAAGGATCCATGCTTATCTTTTCATTTTCATATTTTAAACTTGTTTAAATCATTGTCAAACCTAGTATTTGACCAAGATTCAAATGGGCATAAAATTAAAAAATCAGAAAATTGAAAAACTAAAGCACATAGTCTTCTTATGTCATATATATAGTAAGCATTTAAAAGATGATAAATAAGGTCAAGACAATTCAAATAATACAAATCATGTATCTACCCCTAACCCTAAACTCTATCTTATGAAGTCAAGCATGAAGAGAAGTGGTTTTTGGTTTCAAACACAAAAATTTCAAAAACCTCCCAAAAGCTTCATTTTAATTAGACTAACTTATTAATTATGAAGGATCCAGGATTGATTACCTTTTCATTGTCATGTTTTAAACTTGTTTAAATCTTGGTCAAACCTGGGATTTGACCAAGATTCGAATGGGCATAAAAATTAAGAAAAAAATCGTAAGAATGAAAAACCAAAGCAC
The DNA here is from genome assembly GCF_019359855.2 of Lolium perenne. Taxonomy (NCBI): domain Eukaryota; kingdom Viridiplantae; phylum Streptophyta; class Magnoliopsida; order Poales; family Poaceae; genus Lolium; species Lolium perenne. Next base: position 80,571,619 of record NC_067248.2, on the reverse strand, counting down.
ATAGCCTTCTTATGTCATATAGTAAGCATTCAAATTGATAAACAAGGTCTAGACATGTTCAAACCAGAAAAATCATGTATCTACCCCTAACCCTAAACTATGTCTTATGAAGTCAAGCATGCATGAAGAGAAGTGGTTTTGGGTTTCAAACATGAAAATTTCAAAAACCTCCCAAAAACTTCATTTTAGAGCGACTAATAAGGATCGATGCTTACCTTTTCATTTTCATGTTTTTACTTATTTGAATCTTGGTCAAATCCTAGGTTTGACCAAGATTTAAACAAGTTTAAAACATGAAAATGAAATGGGAAGTGTGTATCCTTCTTAGTCGATCTAAAATGAAGCTTTTGGGATGTTCTTGAAATTTCCATGTTTGAAACCCAAAACCACTTAAGACGAGTTTTTGGTTAGGCGTAGATACATGATTTTTCTTGTTTGAATATGTCTAGACCTTGTTTATCAACTTGAATGTTTATGACATAAGAAGGCTATATATGTGCTTTGGTTTTCCATTTTTTTCATTTTTTCGAAGTTTTTATGCCCATTTAAATATTGGTCAAATCCTAGGTTTGACCAAGGTTTAATCAAGTTTAAAACATGACAATGAAAAGGTAAGCATGAATCCTTTCTCAGTCACTCTAAAATGAAGGTACTTGAAATTTTTATGTTTGAAACACAAAACCCCAGTTCTCTTCATATGTTTGACTTCATAAGACAAAGTTTAGGGTTAGGGGTAGATATGATACATGATATTTCTGGTTTGAATATGTCTAGACCTTGTTTATCAACTTGAATGCTTACTATATGACATAAGAAGGCTATATATGTGCTTTGGTTTTTTTTTTTTTTTTTTTTGAATTTTACGCCCGTTTGAATCTTGGTCAAATCCTAGGTTTGACCAAGGTTAAAACAAGTTTAAAAAATGGCAATGAAAAGGTAAGCATGGATCCTTCTTAGTCACTCTAAAATGAAGCTTTTGGGAGGTTTGTGAAATTTCCATGTTTGAAACCCAAAATCACTTCTCCTCATACTTAACTTCATAAGACAGAGTTTAGGGTTAGGGGGTAGATACATGTTTTGTGTGTTTTGAATATGTCTAGACCTTGTTTATCAACTTGAATGCTTACTATATGACATAAGAATACTATGTGCTTTGGTTTTTCATTTTTCTGATTTTTTTAATTGTTAAACCCATTTGAATCTTGGTCAAATCCTAGGTTTGAGCAAGATTTAAACAAGTTTAAAACATGAAAATGGAAAGCTAAGCATGAATCATTCTTAGTCACTCTAAAAATCTTTCGTCTGCGGAAGAGTCGAATCTGCAATCAGTAGTTACAAAAGCGACCCACCTTAGGGATGGATAATAAGACTTGGGCAATATAAACGTTGATACTACTTACTTTGTGATACTAAAATATATGTATCTAGACATATTTCAGTTGTAGATACATCCATTTTAACATCAAGTAATATGGATCGGAGGACTAGCTAAAGAACAATGAGAGGCAGTGTTTCTCTCCCCCAGCCTACTTGGCGGAGTGGCCCTCCATCAGGACAGGTGGTGATTCCGCTTCTCTCGTTGGAATTCCTTATCCCCCAGCCTACTCGGCGACGTGCGCTCCTCAGTGACCTGCGCGAGGGCGCCTCGGCGACCTACGCAAAGGTGGCTGGACTCGGAGCGCATCGACTTCCTTCTGCGGTGCCTGGATTGGATCGACCATCCCGCGCGTGTCCTCCACCATATTGTTTTTCTTCAAGATGCTGTTATCCATCATCTTCTTCACCGCATCATGTTGGGTGTTGAGGCTCCCGTTGAGAGCTTGAACGCACCTGTTTGATAGCTCGACGTTTTCTTCGCGAAGAAAGCCGCACTCGATCTTAAGCATCAAATTCTCGCCCTTGAGCTTCTTGATGACAGAGTTCGTTTCCTCACTTGATGGAACCCTCACATCATGCAGCTTGCCCCGGCCGGTGACCTCGTCCTTCAAAGTATCGACATCATCGCGAAAGTTGGAGGCGAGTTCCACGAGAGTTTTAAGCTCATCTCTGAAACACGCCGATGCTTCCTGCATGGCAATATCATCAGTACCGAAACAAAGTGACGAGAGGAAGACGAAAATGTCCAATCAGTGGTAACCTCTAAGCGCAGGAGACAGGGGTTGAAGTCGTCATGAGAAGATGTCAGGGTGCGTCGTGGGGCACTGAGATATGTATAAAAAGGATTAATACGGAATAAAGAGTTGGGACCTCCGGGCCAGGAAGAATCAAGAAACATGGCGATGGAAACCAACCAGGAATCTTCGACCGCACGACTGACGCCGTTCCGAGACGAGCGCAAAGCAGGGCCTTCGTTTTCTGGCGGGCCCTTTCTCGCGGCCAGCATCTGGATAGACCGCCGGCGGGAACTCTCCGCGTCCTTGGTCAACACTAGATGGTGCTTCTTCAAGCGAGATGGTGGCCTTGACTTCGGAGGCATCGCTGGAAGTGGAAGGAGACTGGAAGTGAAGCAAGAAGGGGATGGAAGAAGTACTCCCCCCTATTAAAACCAGACAACCGTCTCCTGCCCTCGCTTCGAGCAACCTGGTCCGCCCATCCTAAATCAACGGCCGAGAGGGGGCTCAAGGGTCAGGACGCGGGAGCAGAAGCAAATGAATCGAGAGCGGTCCGGAGTATCCTGTCCGTCCACCGTAAATCAACGGGACAGAGCGGCTACCTTCTCTTCGAAGGCTCTGGCGCGCAACCCGAGGAATGGACATCTGTCGGCTAGTATAGAATTTTATAGCACGCCATTAATCGAGCTAGCAGTACTGTACTACTGACTACAACTCTGATGGACGTCCAAAGCTCTGAATAGTCAGGGGAAACAATGAATGCGAGCCAGGGTAGTACTACTGTAGTAGTGAAGCAATGGGGATTATCTGGAGCAAGTACGGAGTACCGAGTACAGTACTACAAAAGTGCTGTTCGTTGTTTTCGCAGTTCATTTTAGCGTAACGTCCAGGTTGTTGTCGAACCAGCTGTTAGATTTTGGGTAATTATTGTTAAGTTGCTGCTTCTTAATTAAAATTTATCAAAGTCATGTAGACTAGATCGATTTGTGAGAACATCCCAAAAGCTTCATTCATTTTAGAATGACTAAGAAGGATCCATTCTTACCTTTTCTTTTCATGTTTTAAACTTGTTTAAACCTTGGTCAAACCTAGGATTTGACCAAGATTTAAATGGGCATAAAAATTCGGAAAAAAATCAACAAATGAAAAACCAAAGCACATATATAGCCTTCTTATGTCATATAGTAAGCACTCGAGTTGATAAAAACTCTGTCTTATGAAGTCAAACATATGAAGAGAACTGGTTTTGGGTTTCAAACATGGAAATTTCACAAACCTCCCAAAAGCTTCATTCTACAGTGACTAAGAAGGATCCAGGATTACCTTTTTCATTTTCAATTTCTTAACTTGTTTAAATCTTGGTCAAACCTAGGATTTGACCAAGATTCAAATGGGTATAACAATTCAAAAAAAACGGAAAAAAACCAAAGAACATAGTCTTCTGATGTCATATAGTAAGCATTCAAGTTGATAAACAAGGTCTAGACATATTCAAACCAAACAAATCATGTATCTACCCCCTAACCCTAAACTCTGCCTTATGAAGTCAAGCATGAAGAGAAGTGATTTTGGGTTTCAAACATGGAAATTTCAAAAACCTCCCAAAAGCTTCATTTTAGAGTGACTAAGAAGGATCCATGCTTACCTTTTCATTGCCATGTTTTAAACTTGTTTTAACCTTGGTCAAACCTAGGAATTGACCAAGATTCAAATGGGAGTAAAAATTCAGAAAAATTCAAAAAAAATGGAAAACCAAAACACATATATAGCCTTCTTATGTCATATAGTAAGCATTCAAGTTGATAAACAAGGTCTAGACATATTCAAAGCAGAAATATCATGTATCATATCTACCCCTAACCCTAAACTCTGTCTTATGAAGTCAAACATATGAAGAGAACTGGGGTTTTGGGTTTCAAATATAAAATTTTCAAGTACCTTCATTTTAGAGTGAGTAAGGAAGGATTCATGCTTACCGTTTCATTTTCATGTATTAAACTTGTTTAAACCTAGGATTTGACCAAGATTTAAATAGGCATAAAAAATTCGAAAGAAATCAAAAAATGAAAAACCAAAGCACATATATAGCCTTCTTATATCATATAGTAAAAAATTCAAGTTGATAAACAAGGTCTAGACATATTCAAACAAGAAAAATCATGTATCTACACCTAACCATAAACTCTGTCTTAAGTGGTTTTGAGTTTCAAACATGGAAATTTCACAAACCTCCCAAAAGCTTCATTTTACAGTGACTGAGGAGGATCCATGCTTACCTTTTGGCTTAAACGTTTGAAACCAAAAACCACTTCTCTTCATGCATGCTTGACTTCATAACACAGAGTTTAGCTAGGGTTAGGGGGTAGATACATGATTTTCCTGGTTTGAATATGTCTAGACCTTGTTTATCAACTTAATTGATTGCTTACTATATGACATAAGAAGACTACGTGCCTTGGTTTTCATTTTTTGTTTTTTTTGAATTTTATGCTCATATATTTGAATCTTGGTCAAATCTTAGGTTTGACCAAGATTGAAACAAGTTTAAAACATGAAAATGAAAAGGGAAGCATGTATCCTTCTTAGTCACTCTAAAATGAAGCTTTTGGGATGTTCTTGAAATTTCCATGTTTGAAACCCAAAACGACTTCTCTTCATATGCTAGACTTCATAAGATCAACAGGGGGTAGATACATGATTTTTCTGGTTTGGATATACCTAGACCTCGTTTAACTTGAATGCATACGATATGACATAAGAAGACTACGTGCTTTTGTTTTTCATTATTCTGTTTTTTTTTGAATTTTGTGCCCACCCATTTGTATCTTGGTCAAATCCTAGGTCTGATAATGATTTAAACAAGATTAAAATATGAAAATGCAAAGGTAAGCATGGATCCTTCTTAGTCACTCTAAAATGAAGCTTTTGGGAGCAAAACCACTTCTCTTCATATGCTTGACTTCATAAGACGGAGTTTAGGGGTTAGGGGGTATAGATACATGATTTGTCTAGTTTGAATATGTCTAGACCTTGTTTATCAACTTAATTGGCTTACTATATGACATAAGAAAACTATTTGCTTTGGTTTTTCTTTTTTCTGACTTTTTTTCAATTTTGATGCCCATTTGAATCTTGTCAAATCCTAGGTTTGACCAAGATAATTTAAACAAGCTTAAAACATGAATATGAAAAGAGGAGCATGTATCCTTCTTAGTCACTCTAAAATGTAGTTTTTGGGAGTTTTTTGAAATTTCCATGTTTAAAACCCAAAACCACTTCTCTTCACATGCTTGACTTCATAAGACAGAGTTAATTAATTTAGGGGTTAATTAGGGGGTATAGATACATGATTTGTGTGGTTTGAATATGTATGGACCTTATTTATCAACAACTTTAATGCTTACTATATGACATAAGAAAACTATTTGCTTGGTTTTTCTTTTTTCAATTTTTTTTTCAATTCTGATGCCCATTTGAATCTTGTCAAATCCTAGGTTTGACCAAGATAATTTAAACAAGTTTAAAACATGAATATGAAAAGGGAAGCATGGATCCTTCTTAGTCACTCTAAAATGAAGCTTTTGGGAGGTTTTTGAAATTTCCATGTTTGAAATCCAAAACCACTTCTCTTCACATGCTTGACTTCATAAGACAAAGTTTAGGGGTTAGGGGTATAGATACATGATTTGTCTGGTTTAATATGTCTAGACCTTGTTTATCAACTTTAATGCTTACTATATGACATAAGAAGACTATGTGATTTGGTTTTTCATTTTTCTGTTTTTATTTTTCTGCCCATTTGAATCTTGGTCAAATCCTAGGTTTGACCAAGATATAGACAAGTTTAACACGTAAATGAGTTAACTTGGATTTCCTACCCTTGAATCCATAGGAAACTTTGTTCTAATGCACTATAATAATCAACCGAGTTTTTACACCAACAGGTCTGTCACTTACGTGTGGTGCCCATGCGTGAGGTCCCACACTTCAGTGAGCACAAGTCACGTGCAATAGGTACGCAAACTCCCAGCCATTTTCTTTGTCAAGAGAAGACGCATCAGGATGCGTATTGGAAGTCTGTGGGTCCTTCTGGATCCTTCGGTCGTCCCTCTCACAAAAAAAAAACAAATCTCTCTCATTCTCGGCCTCGCTCGACTCGCTCGCTCGCTCGCTCGCACCTCCTGCTCACTGACAAACCCTGCACAAAAGTCAACATCATCACCCGAAAAAGGGGAGACACCATAATTCTCTCCCTTCTTCTCTCCTTCCGAGTGATCCCTCTTCCTCCGAGTTTCACTCGACGGGCAAACACACATGTGCTGCCTAGTAATAATAAAAAGGTAGAAAAATCGACCTACGAATATATAATTAAATAGGTTAAACTAGGGTTTTACCCAGTACTACAGATCAAGGTTCAAAAAATCCAACTACGGGGTTCGAACAACACGATTCTAATCCAAGAATTTTTTCGACCTAGGTCACCCAAATGGCCTCAAACTATAGGGTTAGCATCTAGTGCAGTATGTGTGAAAATGTATGCACTATGTGTGCTATAACTTGTATGTCTTTCATATTTGAACCAAATTTGAATAAGTTTGAAATATTTGAAAAGGGGCTTTTGGCTTAAACGTTTGAAACCAAAAACCACTTCTCTTCATGCATGCTTGACTTCATAAGACAGAGTTTAGCTAGGGTTAGGGGATAGATGCATGATTTTCCTGGTTTGAATATGTCTAGACCTACTTTATCAACTTAATTGAATGCTTACTATATGACATAATAATACTATGTGCATTGTTTTTTATTTTTTTGATTTTTTAAAAATTGTATGCCCATTTGAATCTTGGTCAAATCCTAGGTTTGAACATGGTTTAAACAAGTTTAAATCATGAATATGAAAAATTAAGCATCTATATATCCTTCTTAGTCACTCCAAAATGTAGCTCTTGGGAGGTTTTTTCGAAATTTCCATGTTTGAAACCAAAACCACTTCTCTTCATGCATGCTTGACTTCATAAGACAGAGTTTAGCTAGGGCGTTAGGGGGTAGATACATGATTTTCCTGGTTTGAATATGTCTAGACCTGGTTTATCAACTTAATTAATTGATTGTTTACTATATGACATAAGAAGACTATGTGCCTTGGTTTTAAATTTTTCTGTTTTTTTGAATTTTACGCCCATATATTTGAATCTTGGACAAATCCTAGGTTTGACCAAGATTTAAACAAGTTTAAACATAAAAATAAAAAGGGAAGCATGTATCCTTCTTAGTCACTCTAAAATGAAGCTTTTTGGATGTTCTTGAAATTTCCATTTTTGAAACCAAAAACGACTTCTCTCTTCATGCTAGACTTCATAAGATCGACAGGGTGCAGATACATGATTTGTCTGGTTTGGATATGTCCAAACCTTGCTTGTTTATCAACTTGAATGCTTACTATATGACATAAGAATGCTTACCATATGTTTGAATTTTAAAAGCATATAGTCTTCTTATGTCATATAGTAAGCATTCAAAAGTTTTTCTTTGAGAGAGTAGCATGCATTCAAAAGTTGATAAATAAGATTTGTACATATTCAAACCAGACAAATCATGTATCTACCCATATGCATATATATATAACCCTATACTTTTGTCTTATGAAGACGTCAAGGATGAAGAGAAGTGGATTTGGGTTTCAAACATGGAAATTTCAAAAACCTCCCAAAACATGTATATATCTACCCCTAAACCCTAATCTTTGTCTTATGAAGCCAAGCATATGAAGAGAAGTGATTTTGGGTTTCAAACATGGAAACTTCAAAAACCTCCCAAAAGCTTCATTTTAGAGAGACTAAGAATGATCCATATGCTTACCTTTTCATTGCCATGTTTTAAACTTGTTTTAACCTTGGTCAAACCTAGGATTTGACCAAGATTCAAATGGGAGTAAAAATTCAGAAAAATTCAAAAAAAATGAAAAACCAAAGCACATATATATATAGCCTTGATCTTATGTCATATAGTAAGCATTCAAGTTGATAAACAAGGTCGATCTCTAGACATATTCAAAGCAGAAATATCATGTATATATCATATATATCTACCCCTAACCCTAGCTAAACTCTGTCTTATGAAGTCAAACATATGAAGAGAACTGGGGTTTTGGGTTTCAAACATAAAATTTTCAAGTACCTTCATTTTAGAGTGAGTAAGGAAGGATTCATGCTTACCGTTTCATTTTCATGTTTTAAACTTGTTTAAACCTAGGATTTGACCAAGATTTAAATAGGCATAAAAAATCGAAAGAAATCAAAAATTGAAAAACCAAAGCACATATATATAGCCTTCTTATATCATATAGTAAAAAATTCAAGTTGATAAACAAGGTCTAGACATATTCAAACAAGAAAAATCATGTATCTACACACCTAACCATAAACTCTGTCTTAAGTGGTTTTGGGTTTCAAACATGGAAATTTCACAAACCTCCCAAAAGCTTCATTTTACAGTGACTATATAAGGAGGATCCATGCTTACCTTTTGGCTTAAACGTTTGAAACCAAAAACCACTTCTCTTCATGCATGCTTGACTTCATAATATAAGACATAGTTTAGCTAGGGTACGTTAGGGGGTGTAGATACATGATTTCCTGGTTTGAATATGTCTAGACCTTGTTTATCAACTTAATTGATTGCTTACTATATGACATAAGACGACTACGTGCCTTGGTTTTCATTTTTGGTTTTTTTTTGAATTTTATGCTCATATATTTGAATCTTGGTCAAATCCTAGGTTTGACCAAGATTTAAACAAGTTTAAAACATGAAAATGAAAAGGGAAGCATGTATCCTTCTTAGTCACTCTAAAATGAAGCTTTTGGGATGTTCTTGAAATTTCCATGTTTGAAACCCAAAACGACTTCTCTTCATGCTAGACTTCATAAGATCAACATGGGGTAGATACATGATTTGTCTGGTTTGGATATACCTAGACCTCGTTTAACTTGAATGCATGCATACGATATGACATAAAAAGACTACATGCTTTTGTTTTTCATTATTCTGATTTTTTTGAATTTTGTGCCCACCCATCTGTATCTTGGTCAAATCCTAGGCTTGATAATGATTTAACAAGATTAAAATATAAAAATGCAAAGGTAAGCATGGATCCTTCTTATTAGTCACTCTAAAATGAAGCTTTTGGGAGCAAAACCACTTCTCTTCATATGCTTGACTTCATAAGACGGAGTTTAGGGGTTAGGGGGTATAGATGCATGCATGATTTGTCTAGTTTGAATATGTCTAGACCTTGTTTATCAACTTAATTGGCTTACTATATGACATAAGAAAACTATTTGCTTTGGTTTTTCTTTTTCCTGATTTTTTTCAGTTTTGATGCCCATTTGAATCTTGTCAAATCCTAGGTTTGACTGAGATAATTTAAACAAGCTTAAAACCTGAATACGAAAAGGGAAGCATGTATCCTTCTTTGTCACTCTAAAATGAAGTTTTTGGGAGGTTTTTCAAATTTCCATGTTTGAAACGACCCAAAACCACTTCTCTTCATATGCTTGACTTCATAAGACAGAGTTCAGGGGTTAGGGGGTATAGATACATGATTTGTCTAGTTTGAATATGTCTAGACCTTGTTTATCAACTTAATTAATTGGCTTACTATATGACATAAGAAAACTATTTGCTTTGGTTTTTCTTTTTCCTGATTTTTTCGATGCCCATTTGAATCTTTGTCAAATCCTAGGTTTGACTGAGATAATTTAAACAAGCTTAAAACATGAATATGAAAAGGGAAGCATGCATCCTTCTTAGTCACTCTAAAATGTAGTTTTTGGGAGGTTTTTGAAATTTCCATGTTTGAAACCCAAAACCACATCTCTTCATGCTTGACTTAATTTATAAGACATAGTTTAGGGGTTAGGGGTAGATACATGATTTGTATGGTTTGATATTTCTAGTCCTTGTTTATCAACTTTAATGCTTACTATATGACATAAGATGACTATGTGATTTGGTTTTTCATTTTTCTGTTTTTTATTTTATTTTTCTGCCCATTTGAATCTTGGTCAAATCCTAGGTTTGACCAAGATTTAGACAAGTTTAACACGTGAAAACGAATAAGTAAGCCTGGATCCTTCTTAGTCACTCAAAAATGTACCAATCGATAGATGTGTTAACTTTGCTTCATGGAAATAATAATGTCATGTAAATGAGTTAACTTGGATTTCCTACCCTTGAATCCATAGGAAACTTTGTTCTAATGCACTATTATAATCAACCGAGTTTTTACACCAACAGGTCCGTCACTTACGTGTGGTGCCCACGCTTGAGGTCCCACACTTCGGTGAGCACAAGTCACGATGCAATAGGTACGCAAACTCCCAGCCATCTTCTTTGTCAAGAGAAGACGCATCAGGATGCGTTTTGGAAGTCTGTGGGTCCTTCTAGATCCTTCGGTTGTCCCTCTCACAAAAAAAAATCTCTCTCATTCTCGGCCTCGCTCGACTCGCTCGCTCGCTCGCTCGCACCTCCTGCTCACTGACAAACCCTGCACAAAAGTCAACATCATCACCCGAAAAAGGGGAGACACCATAATTCTCTCCCTTCTTCTCTCCTTCCGAGTGATCCCTCTTCCTCCGAGTTTCACTCGACGGGCAAACACCCATGTGCTGCATAGTAATAATAAAAAGGTAGTACTCGTAGAAAAATCGATATACGAATCTGTAATTAAATAGGTTAAACTAGGGTTTTGCCCAGTTCTACAGATCAAGGGTTCAAAAAAATCCAACTACGGGGTTCGAACAACACGATTCTAATCCAAGAATTTTTTCGACCTAGGTCACCCAAATGGCCTCAAACTATAGGGTTAGCATCTAGTGCAGTATGTGTGAAAATGTATGCACTATGTGTGCTATAACTTGTATGTCTTTCAAATTTGAACCAAATTTGAATAAGTTTGAAATATTTGAAAATGGGCTTTTGGCTTAAACGTTGGAAACCAAAACCACTTCTCTTCGTGCATGCTTGACTTCATAAGACAGAGTTTAGCTAGGGTTAGGGGGTAGATGCATGATTTTCCTGGTTTGATTATGTCTAGACCTTGTTTATCAACTTAATTGAATGCTTACTATATGACATAAGAATACTATATGTGCCTTGTTTTTTTATTTTTTTATTTTTTTAAAATTTTATGCCCATTTGAATCTTGGTCAAATCCTAGGTTTGAACATGGTTTAAACAAGTTTAAATCATGAATATGAAAAATTAAGCATCTATATATCCTTCTTAGTCACTCCAAAATGTAGCTCGGTCTTGGGAGGGTTTTCGAAATTTCCATGTTTGAAACCAAAAACCACTTCTCTTCATGCATGCTTGACTTCATAAGACGGAGTTTAGGGTTAGGGGTAGATATATACATTATTTTCTGGTTTGAATATGTCTAGACCTTGTTTATCAACTTGAATGCTTAATTACTATATATATATGACATAAGAATGTTATGTCCTTTGGTTTTTCATTCTTTTGATTTTTTATGAATTTCTATGCCCATTTGAATCTTTTGGTCAAATCCTAGAGGTTTGACCAAGATTTACACAAGTTTAAAACATGAAAATGAAAAGGGAAGCTTGTATATCCTTCTTAGTCACTCTAAAATGAAGTTTTTGGAGGTTTTTGAAATTTCCATGTTTGAAACCCAAAACCACTTCTCTTCATGCTAGACTGCTTCATAAGACAATTTAATTAGGGGTTAGGGGGTAGATACACATGATTTGTCTGGTTTGAATAAGTCCAAACACCTTGCTTGTGTATCAACTTGAATGCTTACTATATGACATAAGAATGCTTACCATATATGTTTGAATTTTAAAAGCATATAGTCTTCTTATGTCATATATATAGTAAGCATTCAAAAGTTTTTCTTTGAGAGAGTAGCATGCATTCAAAAGTTGATAAATAAGATTTGGACATATTCAAACCAGACAAATCATGTATCGATCTACACACCCTAACCCTAAACTCTGTCTTATGAAGTCAAGCATGAAGAGAAGTGCTTTTAGGTTTCAAACATGGAAATTTCACAAACCTCCCAAAAGCTTCATTTTACAGTGACTAATTAAGGAGGATCCATGCTTACCTTTTGGCTTAAACGTTTGAAACCAAAAACCACTTCTCTTCATGCATGCTTGACTTCATAAGACAGAGTTTAGCTAGGGCGTTAGGGGGTAGATACATGATTTTCCTGGTTTTAATATGTCTAGAACTGGTTTATCAACTTAATTAATTGATTGTTTACTATATGACATAAGAAGACTATGTGCCTTGGTTTTAAATTTTTCTGTTTTTTTTGAATTTTATGCCCATATATTTGAATCTTGGTCAAATCCTAGGTTTGACCAAGATTTAAACAAGTTTAAACATAAAAATGAAAAGGGAAGCATGTATCCTTCTTAGTCACTCTAAAATGAAGCTTTTGGGATGTTCTTGAAATTTCCATTTTTGAAACCAAAAACGACTTCTCTCTTCATGCTAGACTTCATAAGATCGACAGGGGGTATAGATACATGATTTGTCTGGTTTGGATATACCTAGACCTCGTTTATCAACTTGAATTCATACGATATGACATATGAAGACTATGTGCTTTAATTTGTTTTCATTTTTCTGATTTTTTTGAATTTTGTGCCCACCCATTTGTATATTGGTCAAATGCTAGGCTTGATAATGATTTAAACAAGTTTAAAATATGAATATGCAAAGTTAAGCATGGATCCTTCTTAGAAACTCTAAAATGAAGTTTTTCGGAGGTTTTTGAAATTTCCATGTTTGCAACCCAAAACAACTTCCTCTTCACATGCTTGACTTCATAAGACAGAGTTTAGGGGTTAGGGGGTATATATAGATACATGATTTGTCTAGTTTGAATATGTCTAGACCTTGTTTATCAACTTTTAATGCTTACTATAAGACATAAGAAAACTATTTCCTTTGTTTTTTCTTTTTTTTTGATTTTTTTCAATATTGATGCCCATTTGAATATTGTCAAATCCTAGGTTTGACCAAGATAATTTAAACAAGCTTAGAACATGAATATGAAAAGGGAAGCGTGTATCCTTCTTAATTAGTCACACTAAAATGAAGTTTTTGGGAGGTTTTTGATATTTCCATGTTTGAAACCCAAAACCACATCTCTTCATGCTTGACTTAATTTATAAGACATAGTTTAGGGGTTAAGGGGTAGATACATGATTTGTATGGTTTGATATTTCTAGACCTTGTTTATTATCAACTTTAATGCTTACTATATGACATAAGATGACTATGTGATTTGGTTTTTCATTTTTCTGTTTTTTATTTTATTTTTCTGCCCATTTGAATCTTGGTCAAATCCTAGGTTTGACCAAGATTTAGACAAGTTTAACACGTGAAAACGAATAAGTAAGCATGTATCCTTCTTAGTCACTCAAAAATGTACCAATCGATAGATGTGTTAACTTTGCTTCATGGAAATAATAATGTCACGTAAATGAGTTAACTTGGATTTCCTACCCTTGAATCCATAGGAAACTTTGTTCTAATGCAGTATAATAATCAATCGATTTTTTTGCACCAACATGTCTGTCACTTACGTGTGGTGCCCACGCGTGAGGTCCCACACTTCAGTGAGCACAAGTCACGTGCAATAGGTACGCAAACTCCCAGCCATCTTCTTTGTCAAGAGAAGACGCATCAGGATGCGTATTGGAAGTCTGTGGGTCATTCTGGATCCTTCTTAGTCACTCTAAAATGAAGCTTTTGGGAGGTTCTTGAAATTTCCATGTTTGAAACCCAAAACCACTTCTCTTCATGATTTACTTCATAAAACATAGTTTAATTAGAGTTTTAGGGGTAGATATATACATGATTTTTCTGGTTTGAATATATATGTCTCTAGACCTTTGTTTATCAACTTGAATGCTTAATATACATATGACATAAGAAAACTATTTGCTTTGGTTTTCTTTTTTCTGAATTTTTTTCAATTTTGATGCCCATTTGAATCTTGTCAAATCCTAGGTTTGACCAAGATAATTTAAACAAGCTTAAAACATGAATATGAAAAGAGGAGCATGTATCCTTCTTAGTCACTCTAAAATGTAGTTTTTGGGAGTTTTTTGAAATTTCCATGTTTGAAACCCAAAACCACTTCTCTTCACATGCTTGACTTCATAAGACAGAGTTAATTAATTTAGGGGTTAATTAGGGGGTATAGATACATGATTTGTGTGGTTTGAATATGTATGGACCTTATTTATCAACAACTTTAATGCTTACTATATGACATAAGAAAACTATTTGCTTTGGTTTTTCTTTTTTCAATTTTTTCAATTTTGATGCCCATTTGAATCTTGTCAAATCCTAGGTTTGACCAAGATAATTTAAACAAGTTTAAAACATGAATATGAAAAGGGAAGCATGGATCCTTCTTAGTCACTCTAAAATGAAGCTTTTGGGAGGTTTTTGAAATTTCCATGTTTGAAATCCAAAACCACTTCTCTTCACATGCTTGACTTCATAAGACAGAGTTTAGGGGTTAGGGGTATAGATACATGATTTGTCTGGTTTAATATGTCTAGACCTTGTTTATCAACTTTAATGCTTACTATATGACATAAGAAGACTATGTGATTTGGTTTTTCATTTTTCTGTTTTTATTTTTCTGCCCATTTGAATCTTGGTCAAATCCTAGGTTTGACCAAGATATAGACAAGTTTAACACGTAAATGAGTTAACTTGGATTTCCTACCCTTGAATCCATAGGAAACTTTGTTCTAATGCACTATAATAATCAACCGAGTTTTTACACCAACAGGTCTGTCACTTACGTGTGGTGCCCATGCGTGAGGTCCCACACTTCAGTGAGCACAAGTCACGTGCAATAGGTACGCAAACTCCCAGCCAGTTTCTTTGTCAAGAGAAGACGCATCAGGATGCGTATTGGAAGTCTGTGGGTCCTTCTGGATCCTTCGGTCGTCCCTCTCACAAAAAAAAAACAAATCTCTCTCATTCTCGGCCTCGCTCGACGCGCGCGCTCGCTCGCTCGGGCGCCCCTCCGGCTCACCGACCAACCCTGCACACAAGTCAACATCATCACCCGAAAAAGGGGAGACACCATAATTCTCTCCCTTCTTCTCTCCTTCCGAGTGATCCCTCTTCCTCCGAGTTTCACTCGACGGGCAAACACACATGTGCTGCCTAGTAATAATAAAAAAGTAGAAAAATCGACCTACGAATCTATGATTAAATAGGTTAAACTAGGGTTTTACCCAGTACTACAGATCAAGGTTCAAAAAATCCAACTACGGGGTTCGAGCAACACGATTCTAATCCAAGAATTTTTTCGACCTAGGTCACCCAAATGGCCTCAAACTATAGGGTTAGCATCTAGTGCAGTATGTGTGAAAATGTATGCACTATGTGTGCTATAACTTGTATGTCTTTCATATTTGAACCAAATTTGAATAAGTTTGAAATATTTGAAAAGGGGATTTTGGCTTAAACGTTTGAAACCAAAAACCACTTCTCTTCATGCATGCTTGACTTCATAAGACAGAGTTTAGCTAGGGTTAGGGGATAGATGCATGATTTTCCTGGTTTGAATATGTCTAGACCTACTTTATCAACTTAATTGAATGCTTACTATATGACATAATAATACTATGTGCATTGTTTTTTATTTTTTTGATTTTTTTAAAATTGTATGCCCATTTGAATCTTGGTCAAATCCTAGGTTTGAACATGGTTTAAGCAAGTTTAAATCATGAATATGAAAAATTAAGCATCTATATATCCTTCTTAGTCACTCCAAAATGTAGCTCTTGGGAGGTTTTTTCGAAATTTCCATGTTTGAAACCAAAACCACTTCTCTTCATGCATGCTTGACTTCATAAGACAGAGTTTAGCTAGGGCGTTAGGGGGTAGATACATGATTTTCCTGGTTTGAATATGTCTAGACCTGGTTTATCAACTTAATTAATTGATTGTTTACTATATGACATAAGAAGACTATGTGCCTTGGTTTTAAATTTTTCTGTTTTTTTGAATTTTACGCCCATATATTTGAATCTTGGACAAATCCTAGGTTTGACCAAGATTTAAACAAGTTTAAACATAAAAATAAAAAGGGAAGCATGTATCCTTCTTAGTCACTCTAAAATGAAGCTTTTTGGATGTTCTTGAAATTTCCATTTTTGAAACCAAAAACGACTTCTCTCTTCATGCTAGACTTCATAAGATCGACAGGGGAGATACATGATTTGTCCGGTTTGGATATGTCCAAACCTTGCTTGTTTATCAACTTGAATGCTTACTATATGACATAAGAATGCTTACCATATGTTTGAATTTTAAAAGCATATAGTCTTCTTATGTCATATAGTAAGCATTCAAAAGTTTTTCTTTGAGAGAGTAGCATGCATTCAAAAGTTGATAAATAAGATTTGTACATATTCAAACCAGACAAATCATGTATCTACCCATATGCATATATATATAACCCTATACTTTTGTCTTATGAAGACGTCAAGGATGAAGAGAAGTGGATTTGGGTTTCAAACATGGAAATTTCAAAAACCTCCCAAAACATGTATATATCTACCCCTAAACCCTAATCTTTGTCTTATGAAGCCAAGCATATGAAGAGAAGTGATTTTGGGTTTCAAACATGGAAACTTCAAAAACCTCCCAAAAGCTTCATTTTAGAGAGACTAAGAATGATCCATATGCTTACCTTTTCATTGCCATGTTTTAAACTTGTTTTAACCTTGGTCAAACCTAGGATTTGACCAAGATTCAAATGGGAGTAAAAATTCAGAAAAATTCAAAAAAAAAATGAAAAACCAAAGCACATATATATATATATAGCCTTGATCTTATGTCATATAGTAAGCATTCAAGTTGATAAACAAGGTCGATCTCTAGACATATTCAAAGCAGAAATATCATGTATCATATCTACCCCTAACCCTAGCTAAACTCTGTCTTATGAAGTCAAACATATGAAGAGAACTGGGGTTTTGGGTTTCAAACATAAAATTTTCAAGTACCTTCATTTTAGAGTGAGTAAGGAAGGATTCATGCTTACCGTTTCATTTTCATGTTTTAAACTTGTTTAAACCTAGGATTTGACCAAGATTTAAATAGGCATAAAAAAATCGAAAGAAATCAAAAATTGAAAAACCAAAGCACATATATATAGCCTTCTTATATCATATAGTAAAAAATTCAAGTTGATAAACAAGGTCTAGACATATTCAAACAAGAAAAATCATGTATCTACACACCTAACCATAAACTCTGTCTTAAGTGGTTTTGGGTTTCAAACATGGAAATTTCACAAACCTCCCAAAAGCTTCATTTTACAGTGACTATATAAGGAGGATCCATGCTTACCTTTTGGCTTAAACGTTTGAAACCAAAAACCACTTCTCTTCATGCATGCTTGACTTCATAATATAAGACAGAGTTTAGCTAGGGTACGTTAGGGGGTGTAGATACATGATTTCCTGGTTTGAATATGTCTAGACCTTGTTTATCAACTTAATTGATTGCTTACTATATGACATAAGACGACTACGTGCCTTGGTTTTCATTTTTGGTTTTTTTTTTGAATTTTATGCTCATATATTTGAATCTTGGTCAAATCCTAGGTTTGACCAAGATTTAAACAAGTTTAAAACATGAAAATGAAAAGGGAAGCATGTATCCTTCTTAGTCACTCTAAAATGAAGCTTTTGGGATGTTCTTGAAATTTCCATTTTTGAAACCAAAAACGACTTCTCTCTTCATGCTAGACTTCATAAGATCGACAGGGGGTATAGATACATGATTTGTCTGGTTTGGATATACCTAGACCTCATTTATCAACTTGAATTCATACGATATGACATATGAAGACTATGTGCTTTAATTTGTTTTCATTTTTCTGATTTTTTTGAATTTTGTGCCCACCCATTTGTATATTGGTCAAATGCTAGGCTTGATAATGATTTAAACAAGTTTAAAATATGAATATGCAAAGTTAAGCATGGATCCTTCTTAGAAACTCTAAAATGAAGTTTTTCGGAGGTTTTTGAAATTTCCATGTTTGCAACCCAAAACAACTTCCTCTTCACATGCTTGACTTCATAAGACAGAGTTTAGGGGTTAGGGGGTATATATAGATACATGATTTGTCTAGTTTGAATATGTCTAGACCTTGTTTATCAACTTTAATGCTTACTATAAGACATAAGAAAACTATTTCCTTTGTTTTTTCTTTTTTTTTTGATTTTTTTCAATATTGATGCCCATTTGAATCTTGTCAAATCCTAGGTTTGACCAAGATAATTTAAACAAGCTTAGAACATGAATATGAAAAGGGAAGCGTGTATCCTTCTTAGTCACACTAAAATGAAGTTTTTGGGAGGTTTTTGATATTTCCATGTTTGAAACCCAAAACCACATCTCTTCATGCTTGACTTAATTTATAAGACATAGTTTAGGGGTTAAGGGGTAGATACATGATTTGTATGGTTTGATATTTCTAGACCTTGTTTATTATCAACTTTAATGCTTACTATATGACATAAGATGACTATGTGATTTGGTTTTTCATTTTTCTGTTTTTTATTTTATTTTTCTGCCCATTTGAATCTTGGTCAAATCCTAGGTTTGACCAAGATTTAGACAAGTTTAACACGTGAAAACGAATAAGTAAGCATGGATCCTTCTTAGTCACTAAAAAATGTACCAATTGATAGATGTGTTAACTTTGCTTCATGGAAATAATAATGTCATGTAAATGAGTTAACTTGGATTTCCTGCCGTTGAATCCATAGGAAACTTTGTTCTAATGCACTATAATAATCAACCGTGTTTTTACACCAACATTGCCAACAGGTCTGTCACTTACGTGTGGCGCCCATGCGTGAGGTCCCACACTTCAGTGAGCACAAGTCAAGTGCAGTAGGTACGCAAACTCCAAGCCATCTTCTTTGTCAAGAGAAGACGCATAAGGATGCGTATTGGAAGTCTGTGGGTCCTTCTGGATCCTTCGGTTGTCCCTCTCACAAAAAAAAAACAAATCTCTCTCATTCTCGGCCTCGCTCGACTCGCTCGCTCGCTCGCACCTCCTGCTCACTGACAAACCCTGCACAAAAGTCAACATCATCACCCGAAAAAGGGGAGACACCATAATTCTCTCCCTTCTTCTCTCCTTCCGAGTGATCCCTCTTCCTCCGAGTTTCACTCGACGGGCAAACACACATGTGCTGCATAGTAATAATAAAAAGGTAGTACTCGTAGAAAAATCGATATACGAATCTGTAATTAAATAGGTTAAACTAGGGTTTTGCCCAGTTCTACAGATCAAGGGTTAAAAAATATCCAACTACGGGGTTCGAACAACACGATTCTAATCCAAGAATTTTTTCGACCTAGGTCACTCAAATGGCCTCAAACTATAGGGTTAGCATCTAGTGCAGTATGTGTGAAAATGTATGCACTATGTGTGCTATAACTTGTATGTCTTTCATATTTGAACCAAATTTGAATAAGTTTGAAATATTTGAAAAGGGGCTTTTGGCTTAAACGTTTGAAACCAAAAACCACTTCTCTTCGTGCATGCTTGACTTCATAAGACAGAGTTTAGCTAGGGTTAGGGGATAGATGCATGATTTTCCTGGTTTGAATATGTCTAGACCTTGTTTATCAACTTAATTGAATGCTTACTATATATATGACATAAGAATACTATGTGCCTTGTTTTTTATTTTTTGATTTTTTTAAAATTTTATGCCCATTTTAATCTTGGTCAAATCCTAGGTTTGAACATGGTTTAAACAAGTTTAAATCATGAATATGAAAAATTAAGCATCTATATATCCTTCTTACTCACTCCAAAATGTAGCTCTTGGGAGGGTTTTTCGAAATTTCCATGTTTGAAACCAAAACCACTTCTCTTCATGCATGCTTGACTTCATAAGACAGAGTTTAGGGTTAGGGGTAGATATATACATGATTTTCTGGTTTGAATATGTCTAGACCTTGTTTATCAACTTGAATGCTTACTATATATATATGACATAATAATGTTATGTCCTTTGGTTTTTCATTCTTTTGTTTTTTTATGAATTTCCATGCCCATTTGAATCTTTTGGTCAAATCCTAGAGGTTTGACCAAGATTTAAACAAGTTTAAAACATGAAAATGAAAAGGGAAGCTTGTATATCCTTCTTAGTCACTCTAAAATGAAGTTTTTGGGAGGTTTTTGAAATTTCCATGTTTGAAACCCAAAACCACTTCTCTTCATGCTAGACTTCATAAGACAATTTAATTAGGGGTTAGGGGTAGATACATGATTTGTCTGGTTTGAATATGTCCAAACCTTGCTTGTGTATCAACTTGAATGCTTACTATATGACATAAGAATGCTTACCATATGTTTGAATTTTAAAAGCATATAGTCTTCTTATGTCATATATATAGTAAGCATTCAAAAGTTTTTCTTTGAGAGAGTAGCATGCATTCAAAAGTTGATAAATAAGATTTGGACATATTCAAACCAGACAAATCATGTATCGATCTACACCCCCTAACCCTAAACTCTGTCTTATGAAGTCAAGCATGAAGAGAAGTGCTTTTGGGTTTCAAACATGGAAATTTCACAAACCTCCCAAAAGCTTCATTTTACAGTGACTAAGAAGGATCCAGGCTTACCTTTTCATTTTCATGTTTTAAACTTGTTTAACTCTTGGTCAAACCTAGGATTTGACCAAGATTTAAATGGGCATAACAAATCAGAAAAAACAGAAAAAAAATGAAAAACCAAATAACATAGCCTTCTTATGTCATATAGTAAGCATTCAAGTTGATAAACAAGGTCTAGACATTTTCAAACCAGAAAAAGCATGTATCTACCCCTAACCCTAAACTCTGTCTTACGAAGTCAAGCATGAAGAGAAGTGGTTTTGGGTTTCAAACATGGAAATTTCTAAAACCTCGCGAAAGCTTCATTTTAGAGTGACTAAGTCATTTTCATGTTTTAAACTTGTTTAAACCTTGATAAAACCCAGGATTTTACCTATTTAATCATAGATTCATAGGTCGATTTTTTACTTTTTTATTTTTACTATGCAGCACATGTGTGTTTGCCCGTCCAGTGAAACTCGGAGGAAGAGGGATCACACGGAAGGAGAAGAAGGGATAGCAGTCACGGGGCCCCTCTTATTATTTATGGTGTATATCTTTTTTCTGGTGATGTTGACTGTTGTGCAGCGTTTGTCAGTGCGCAGGAGGTGCGAGGCTGCGAGCGAGCGAGTCGAGCGAGGCCGAGAATGAGAGAGATGTTTTTTTCTTTTTCTTTTCCGTGAGAGGGACAACAGAAGGATCCAGAGACGACTTCCACTACGCATCCTGGTGCGCGTCTTCTCTTGACAAAGAAGATGGATGGGAGTTTGCGTACCTACTAATCTACTATAGTACTACTACTACACAAGAACCATATACATGTCAAACTTTTCAATCATGACCCACATGCATTTTATGTATATATTCAGAACTTTTAATGCATGCATGAAAACTCAGCAAAATATGTGCATTTTGGGTTGTCGCACATAAATGTGCTTTTACTTGTCTGCCACCAATCCAATTTTCATGTTAGGGGGAAACACGACACACGATGGACATTTCCAATGTTTCACGAATTAATTATCTCAATTTGCATCCATATATATATGCGCCTGGTTACTGAAAGATCGAACCAAAGGTGAACTTGAAACGTTTTAATTTTCATGTTTTAAACTTGTTTAAATCTTGGTCAACCCTTGGATTTGACCAAGATTCATAAAAAATTCAAAAACATAGTCTTCTTATGTCATACAGTCAACATTCAACTTGATAAAACAAGATCTAAACATATTAAAAGAAGAATCATGTATCTACCCCTAACCCTAAACTGTCTTTTGAAGTCAAACATGAAGATACGTGGTTTTGGGTTTACAAAATGGAAATTTCAAAAACCTCCGAAAAGCTTAATTTTGGAGTGACTAAGAAGGATACATGCTTACTTTTTCATTTTCATGTTTTAAACTTGTTTAAAGCTTGGTCAAACCTAGCTAGCTTGGATTTGACCAAGACTCAAGTGCGCATAAAAAATTCGAAAAACCCCCAAAAATGAAAAACCATAACACATAGTCTTCTTGCGTCACATATATTGTAAGCATTCAAGTGTTGATAAACAATATCTAGACATATCAAACAAGAAAAATCATGTATCTATACCCCTAACCCTAAATTTGTCTTATGAAGTCAAGCATGAAGAGAAGTGGTTTGGGTTTTCAAACATGGAAATTTCAAAAACCGCCCAAAAGCTTCATTTCGGACTGACTAAGAAGGATCCATGCTTACCTTTTCATTTTCATGTTTTAAACTTGTTTAAATTCTTGTTCAAACCTAGGATTTGGCCAAGATTCAAATGGGCATAAAAACAATCGAAAAAATCAAAAATGAAAAACCAAAGCACATAGTCTTCTTATGTCACATAGTAAGCCATTCAACTTGATAACAAGGTCTAGACCTATTCAAACCAGAAAAATCATGTATCTACCCCTAACCCTAAACTCATTTGTCTGATGAAGTCAAGCATGAAGAGAAGTGGTTTTGGGTTTCAAACATAGACATTTCAAAAGCCTCCCAAAAGCTTCATTTTGGAGTGATTGAGAAGGATCCATGCTTAATTTTTCATTTTAATGTTTTAAACTTGTTTAAATCTTGGTTAAACCTATGATTTGACCAAAATTTGATTTGGCATGAAAATTCAAAACAAATCAAATAAATAAAAAACCAATGCACATAGTACATCTTCTTATGTCATATACTAAGCATTCAAGTTGATAAGCCAGGTCTAGACATATTCAAACTAGAAAAATCATGTATCTACCCCTAACCCTAAACTCGATTTGTCTTATGAAGTCAATCATGAAGAGGTGTTTTGGGTTTCAGACATGGAAATTTCAAAAACCTTCCAAAAGCTTCATTTTGAAGTTACTAATTAAGAAGGATCACTACAAGAAAAGTTTGGCAAATTTTCTTGTAGTGGATCCAGGCTTAATTTTTCATCTTCATGTTTTAAATTTTGGTCAAACCTAGGATTTGTCCAAGATACAAATGGGCATAAAAATTCAGGGTAGCATCATACCCCCCTCCTTCCCGCGTAGAAAAAGTGTTAGGCGAGTAGTAGAATGGCATGACCAACAAGTTTCAAGTAAAATTTTGAATATGACCAAAATATACCAATTGATAGATGTGTGTGACCCAAGATTGAGCCATGGTACATTTTGCCAACAAAGTAGCAATTGAGTTGGCTTTCTACCTTAGTAGGCGTGCATTGGAAGGATGCATTATGCCGGCAAAGTTTTCAAACGTTCAAACTTTTCCGGTTTCTCATACAGATGTTGGCTCCTTGAGAAGCATTGATGTGATCATATAAGGTTATCCAAAACTTCGCCTTTCCCGTATTTGCCCGAGCACTCGACACCCCTCGTCCCATGGCGACTCCTCCAGCCATAGCCCCGTGCACCCAGGCTCCACGACTCGGCCTCGGAGGGGGTGCGCTAAAAGCTCGCAAATGTCTGTGTGCCATTGGTGTGCGATGAAGCAGGCGGCTCTGTGTCTTGCTGTGGCTAGACTCCTGGCGCCCTTTGATCTAGGAGAGGGAGAGGAGGGAGGGGGGTCCCATGAAGCGGCGGCGGCCCAGGTATCGGCGGCAGCCCAGGCAGCAGCGGCAAAGTGGGCTGGTCGGAGCATAGGCATGCGCCGGGGGCGAACCTCGCCGGGTGAGGATGCTTCCATTGTGAAGAAGCACTTGCCATCCAGGGCTTCGGGTTCGCCAACAAACTCAGCGCCTCGGTCCATGGCGTTGCCGTCGTGGGGACGTCGGGGCGGCGGCGACGTGCTGCAGCCCCAGCCTTTAGTGGGGACCAAAGTGCGACCGACCACATCACGGCGTCGGCAGCATTGGGGATGCCGATGGGCATCCACTGCCACACACAGATTTGGGAGGTTACGGCCGGGCCGAGTTCCAAACTTCCATCATCGGAGCCGAGGGCTTGGTACTTCAAATTCCGAATCAGGCAATCCTTCGACCCCAATCAGCTTCTGCCTGTGGTCCAAATCCGAGATATCTTGGCGGCAGCTATGCTGGTTAAGCTTAGCCGGACAGCGGCAATCGACGATCTGCAAAACCTAGATGCCTTCCGAGGATTTGCAGCAGCCGTCAATGCACTCGTGGAGGCATCGCATGCTGGTAGCAGCGGCGAATGCGGGTATGTTGTTTTACTCCCTTTGTATGCTTTTGTCATAAAAATCAATTTGCTAATTCTCATTCGATTGAAAATCAGACCCATTCACCATCAACTCTCAAACAGTGGACACTAGTAATATGTAGAACTAGAAATTACACAAGATTTCTATACTGCTAGTACTATTACTTCGACGCTACATGTTGTTTACACGAGGAAATTGCACAAACTACCGCTTATTGCTGCCTTCGTTGCTTAAAACACTTTTTAAAACTGTAATTTTTTTCCGCACAAACCACCAACTATCGTGTTCTGTTGCAGGGAATTTCAAATTTAGGATTGAGCTGTTTAAGAGCAAATCAGATGATCGGGGACCACCAACTACTATAGTTTTAATTGCAAATAGAATAGATTTTGCAAAATTATGAAACGCACATAACGTTTGAATTACTACAATTTTTTTGAAGGTTTGATATTTTCATCATTTTTGTGTGAATCTTACACCAAGTAACACAACTTTCAGACGGAATACAAAATATTTTCAAACTTCCTAGATTTGATAGCTCAAATATTTTTAATTACTAGTTTTTCAGTATTTTAAAAAGTCGAAACACTATATTTTGGCTGAATGTTAGAAAATATATTTCATGATTATCCCATATTAGTTAAGAAGTACATAAACTAGTAGTAGTAATAAAGAACAGAGGGAGTTTATGGAGATACATCCATTAAGGGCATGTTAGTGTGTGTTGGTGTATTACTTATGCCTTCTTTGGTTAATACACTTCTCAAGTGATCCCCGCAAACCCTCTATTCTTGCCTAGAATACAAAAACTCCCCATCAAAGTATTAGTGCATTTTTTGGATGAGTATTCGAGAGGATTGGGTGAACACCAAGGATTTGCATAGGGAATTGGTACAATTGAATCCTTGGCTGTTTGATTTGTAGGATTGTTTCCGATAGGAATTTTTCCTAAGGATTTCTTTGCACAGATTCCATAGAAAATTAAACATCTACTCATACCTCTTTTTAAGAATGCTTTAGGGCTCCTTTGATTCAAAGGATTTGCATAGGAATTGTGTAGGATTTGATTCCTATGGGAAAAATTCCTATACATGTTGTTTGATTCATAGGAACGTATCCTATAGGAAAAATTCCTATAGGAATCTTGTAGTGTCATTCCTATAGGAAAAAAGCATTAGCTCATACCTCATGGAAAAATTCCTTTGCTACAATCAAACAAACTTCATCTTCCTATAGGTTTCAAGTAGACATGCCATTCCAATCCTATACCTTTCCTATTCCTATGTTTTTCCTATCCTTTAAATCAAAGGAGCCCTTAATTTCCTATGGTGGAATCAAACAAAGTTTGGATTCTATGAATTCCTATAGGATTGGAGTGGACATGACATTGCAATCCTACATTTCCCTATTCCTACATCTTTCGGTAGGCATTTGCCTAGAATAAATAACCATGTGTATTACGGAGTAGCAATAAAATATAGGTTTATTTCTCTAAAGCATCTTGCACTGTACTAGTACATGGCTTAAGAGACAATATTTTTACCATTTTTTTGCGAGAAGACAATATTATTACCATAGTTACTAAGTACATTTTATTGGATGATGAAGTGATAGCCCTCATCAATGCATTGTGAATTATTAGGGCATGGGTCACACGTGATTTACGAGTACACCGCACGATCGAGAGCCGCCGTCCCTCTTTGCTTTTTACCGATGCGGCGGAGCTCCTCCCCACACCCACGAATAACTGAAAGCCACAACTGCTGGGGAAAAGTCTTGCGCCGAGAAAATCTACAACCGTGGTTGAGTACATGTGTTTCTTAAGATACGAGTGCTCCAATGCATTTTTTCTTTCCTTTTACTAATTTACCTTGAAAATCCTGCACGTCCACTTATTTGTGGACGGAGGGACTATCACGCCAAGAGGAAGTAGGACAATACTTTTGCCAGCTGTTGGCTCTTCTATTGTTTTTGCTCTAAAGAAACCCCGATTGTGAAAGGCCAAGGCGTACTTCTTTTGGTCACGCAAAATTCAAAATACTGCCATGGACATTGAATTGACATGACAACACATAGCTTGGGATGTCCAAATTTGCACGTTAGACCAGTGACTTGTTCTTCACCTTTTCAGAGGGAACAGTGACTTTTTATTATGGGTCTATACACTTTCCAAGAAACAGGAGGAGATGCTGTAGAGTGTAGAGGAGCGAAGTCAAGCGCCCCGCCCCCACCAGCCCAATTTCGGTTCACCTCCATCGTCTACCTCCCCCCCCCCCCCCACCAAACGACCACCATCCAAAGCACCCCCCAGTGCCGCCGCCAAGCAGCTTTAGAATCAATTCCACCGCCGCTTTGAGAGCCTCCGTTCTTCATCTTCCCCGCCACCGCCGCCATCGAACCCAAATTAAACTCCAATCAGTTGAACCCAAACCTCATAGACCCACCCCTGCCCTGCGATGGCGGCATCGAACAAGGAAAATGATGACTCTGAACTGTTTCAGAAGGTCTTTTCCGAAGGTCCCCTTGAAGAACTCGTAACAAGATGCGACGTCATCACCGCCGCGAGCCTCGTCGGTTCGTCCAAACTATTTTTCGACTCTGCAAATGATAGTGCAACTCTATCTTTTTCTCTCCCGTTTGGCCTCCCATGTGTTCTTCATTCTCACCCGACGAAGGTAGCACGGGATTGCAAGCTGACGCCGCTGGACAGGTTCTCCTCCGACGCTGTGATGCCAGACGGTACGGGTAAGCAGTGGGTAGGTGCCAATGGAGATTGGGTTGCCATGGTTGACACTGGCTTTCCTGCTTGCAAATGGAAACTTGTCAACGTCTACACTCGCCGTGAAATTCCTCTCCCTGTGCCGTTTGAAACCACCCACATTCCAAATATATACCACCACAACCTTCGTGCTATTATATTTCACAAGATATATATTTGCCAAGTTCCCACAGCTGCTAGGGGGTACAAAAATTTCTCTCTTGTTGCTGTTTTTGACATCGTAGTTGCCCTCCTTTGCGGCGAAGATTACGGATGGACAGTTCTTACAGAGCCCAAGTCCCACATCTTTTACAATTACAGCGATGCAATTCTCCACAATGGGCTTGTGTTTGCCACAACTCATACTGGCACTGTTCACGCATGGAATCCTCAGCAAGCTGGTAATTTTCCTCCGGACGTAAGTAGTGTATGATGAGCTTCATTATTCATGGCTGTAAAGATAATTTTAATGCACAAACTTATTAATTTTCGAACCTGACTGATCTGACTTGGAGGCTTGGGGCATATTTGCTTCGGATGAAATTTCATTGGTATTTAGACTTTTTATTCGAGATGATTACCATAGAAAAATTTGAGGATTGTATAATTAGGAGTTTTATTCTCAGATTGAATTATGTTGGATTTTGACCTCTACTTGAACTTCTTGAAATGAATCCTTTGGTTTCCCATGTGATGTACTGAAATACACCAATATGATGTATTATTGAATGGAAATGCCATTATATCATCCCATCTGAATCCTAATGCGTTTTCCCAATTCTTACGTTTTCAGATTTGTGCAAACCAAACATACCCTTCTTAACAGTAATTTCGTTTTCAAGCAGGTCCTCCGCTGATCGTAGAGCCACCGCCCATTGTGTTTGAATGGCGGTGTGCACTTGATGATGCTCTTGGCCATGATCACGAGGTCGATTATGGCATGTGGTGGTTAGCAAGATCTATAGATGGTTCTAGACTTCTTCTGATCCATACACTGGGCATTGCTGATGAAAGGGAATATTCTGTAAAGTTTGCCATATCGCTTCGATCGTCGTGTTCATCATGGTCGCACTGGTGGCAACTATGCTTCTGGGTTTGGTTGCCTGGTGTTCACGAAGGACACTAGTAAGTTAAATGAAGGTATTCCATGGGAAAAGATTGATGACCTTGGAGAATATTCTCTTTTCCTTGGAGTGAACTATCCGATTATGCTGCCATTAGGCGGTGCAGATGTTGTCCCAGGATGTCTGACGAGAAGAAATTGTGTGTACACCTTGCCGAATGAAGCATGGCTTCGCAATTCGCAGCTGCTTGAATTATGCCGATTCATTCTGAATCGGGTAGAGTGCGACGGTGGTTTCCAAACCAACGCCTTGGAGAAAACATGCAAAACAAAAAAAGATAGGTACCTGGTAAAGACACCGCTTTGGTTCATCCCAAACTTCGCCAACGCCCGGATTGGAACAAGTGTGATGTTTAATTCTGAAACAGGGCCTGCAGCCATTGTAGCTACGATAGTATGTAATTTCATAGCTAATGAACGAGGCAATTGTGGTCTACTAGTTACAACTGTTTTGTAAAGAGGTGGTCTATAAGTATACCCCTCTCTTCATTGATGCATTTGTGGTCTACTTGATGGTACTCTTAAATATATGGGTGTGGCTCCTCAACACATAATGTGGGGGTATTATTGTGTTAAAGTTGAAGGCTTGATCAACTATAGGTTCACTTCTCTAGTTACATTACTAGGTACTCCGGTTGGCTATGTTGTGATGAAATTGTGTTCTGTTGTTCGGTGAAGACAAAAGTAGAACTATGGTATGCTTATGTTTAAGAGCAAGCGAGGGTTTAGCTTGAGATGTTAAAATTCAGATTTGAACTATTTTTTGATATGGAAATTTGAAATATATATGGTACTGTATATGATTATGTGTAACAACAAGCGACGAAAGGGCTGATGCTCCTATTCCTTGTCGGCGGGAGGACTATGTGTGCGGCGACTTGAGCCAAATTAGAAGGCCATAGCTATGTTGATTGGTCCTTGAAGTTGGAGGGGCTAGGATTTCGGATGAGCGGAGTGGGGGAAGTTGTTGCTCATGGAACATAAGTCCTTAAAATAGTAATGTTAGTATATAGGAGTACAAGGTATATACTTGTACTATTTTAGTACTATAATAAGTATATCGGGTTCATCAAAAAGAATTATCTCGGGTTCACAACCACGTGGGGTCAAGGTGAGGGAAAGTTGGTCAATACCTCTTACCGCTATATCCCCGCCCCAAGTTCTAATGCGCAAGTGCTGTTATTTTTTAAGGGAAATAGTGGTTCCTCTCCCCCGGAAACATGCCCCGCATCTCCACCTCCTAGTATCGTAGTACTACTACTGCATCTTCTCCAAAAAAAACCCTCTTCTGTCTCTTTCTCCCGTTCACCCTCTCTCCCTTGCATTGGATTACCGACTCCAATGAAGCGAAGCGTAAGATTGAGGAGATTCTGATTGCTACCACCAGTCCATGGGGTGGGGCAACCTCCACTACCCACCGGTGGAGAACAGAGCCGAGCGCGCGGATATCCACAGCACCGGTCGCCCCGCGCGAGGCAGGAACCGCAAGCGGCATGCCATCCGCGGAGCGCATAAGGTTCCGCTCGGTTTACCGATCCAGCTCCACTGCGACCCCGAGACATGGCCAGACGACCGCGACAATACTGTAAGAGTATTTATTTATTTACTCATCTCGTTTCAGCTTGTGTTTTTTCAATCAACTTTTCTTATTGCCAAACATCATGCATGAATTTAGACTCAACATAATCACCTGATTTGGGAGTACTGTAAGGTTTGCTGCCTTCACTATGCACATGTACTCTTCGGAATTGCTTTATTTATCCATTACATCTGTGCTTCAGTTACGCACAATCCGCTCTTCATTCTCGTCGAATACCTTGCATGCATAGACAATTTTGAAACAAATCCTATTTGCAGGGCATTCACGCGTTGTCGATGCCATTAGACAAGCCGACAGTTCAGCATTTATCCATACCAAGGAGGAACTGGATGGACATGGACCCATGCCTTTGGGTGGGTTGTAACGGCGATCGGGTGGCATTTGTCCAAAGAGACGGGCACTTGACGATCCGCAACATATACATATCAGATACTATTATACCTCTTCCATCTCTGCAAGATGCAGGAATTTCTTTGGGCCCTACTAGTGAATGGTGGCATGGCAGCCCACCATTCCTGTTCAAATACAAAATAGATAAAAGTTTGGAACTGCTCAAAGTACGGATCGTCAAGAGGCCGTACAAAGATGATCTAGCAGGGCCATGGCATTACGAGGTAATCGTTGTATTTGACGAATTGATTGCTATCCTACAAGCGCCCCTAGAAAAGGAGTGGAATATCCTGAGAAACCCTGAATTCTTTGATAGAAACAGCTATGTCGATGCCATGGGCATTCCTGGATATGGTACAAGTTCACACCTACATCGTGTATACGCAGTTACATATCCGTATGGAGATGTTCTGGTTTGGGAACCATATACCTGTGGTGAGTCTTTGTTTTATGTCTTAACTAGTAAATGGCATGCTGCACATGTTGGACCAATTACGATTCGCAATACTGATGTATAAAAGTTGCGTTCTAAATGTTGTTCAAACTTTCAATACAACTAATAATTTGGTTATACCATCAAAATAAGTGTGAGCATACAGTTTATAAATATGAACAAAAATTTGGAACCTTTCTTAATCACTATCAAGTGGGACGTGTGATATCGGTGTGAGACTCGCTTCTGATTTTTCTTCATAATGGAAACATGACGGTTCTAGAAACACGTGGACACTGGTGTGGTATTTTTTTCACGCGAATACCTCTAATCCCAACCGTTAGATTTTGGACACCAACAGTTGGAATTGCTGCGACATGTCTTGTTAAAAACTGGTGCCTTATAGTAGTAGAAAATAGAAGATAGAAGAGAAGAGATAATTTTCAGTGTAGTTCCTACTTGCTGCATTGTGGTTGATCTTTGTGCATTGCAGGGACACATGCAGCCCCGCGTCTCATTGACGCCCCTGTCATTGAAGATGAAGAAGCAGAAGTGGCTGCAATTTTCGCTCAAATCGAGGGAGATGCTGTCATGGAAGATGATGAAGCAAATGTGGCTCAAGGCGATGGAGGTGCCGATGAAGATAATGATGCTGATGAAGAAGAATTAGAAGAAGAAGAATTAGAAGAAGACGAATTTGATGATGAAGAATTAGATGATGAAGAATTAGATGATGATGGTGATAATCATAATTATGAAGATGAAGATGTATTTCTTGGATTTTCGACCAGCGCACTTGGTTCTGGCACCAATGAGAGCAGAGTCCATTACTGGTGAATCTGATCTCGCGTGGATTCAGGTTAAAGGTTATCGGCCCATCCTCGGTCCTCCAATATTACATATGGGTAACAAGCTGAGGTCTTATCCTTTGGTACGGTGCTACGTTTTCTTGAGATCTGCCCATACCTTGGACCCTGTAGAAGAGGCAAGGTGGGAAAGATTGAACAATTTGAAGGGGCGTTCTTTATTTCTTGGACTCAATCACCCAATTTTCATGCTACCCCCGCCAGTCGACGCAGAGGCTGCAGAACCAGATTTCCAATTGTTCAAACCTGACTGTGTCTTTGCTACCCACAATCGCGCCCGTGATACATGGATACGTCCAAGGCCAAATTGGTGCAGAATGCATGTCAATGGAGGTCCTGCCATAGGCTCAAGATTGCAGTACAAAAAAGAGAAGACTGAACATAGAGCCGAAGCACCCATGTGGTTCGTCCCAACACTTCCACCTGTTTTTCCTTGAGAAATAAGAGACAGATGGTGACCTTATTTTATAGAGAAAACATAGTGTTCGTGAACTTAACCTCATGAACATTCGCTGTTCGGTTTTTGCTGAAATCAAAATTTTGCAGAGATGAAGATCTTTGTTTGAATCCCGTGCTGAACATATTTTTCACAAATTAGCTACCCGTATTGTGATGAATACATGATGGTTTGTTGTTTGGTGCGAGTTGAGACATGAAGATCTTTGTCCCGAATACCACAATGGACATCTTTTTTTCTTCAAAATTAGCTAAGCTCACGCTATTAGGCGCAAATGCCTATTAAGAGATTTGGTGCTCTTGGGCACCATTGCTCCTGCTATTTTAAAAAAATAAAAAAAAATTATTTGTTCAAAAAATTAGAAAACAAATCATGGAGTAGCTAATGAATTGTCCCATAAACGTGCAAAATTTCAGTTTCAAATTAAAAAAATTCTGGGCTACACAAAAGTAACAAACGTGTGGATCTGGGTATGCATATTTCAAATCTCCAAATTTCAACAGATTGTCTTTTTTGTGTAGTCTACAATATAAAGAATATCATATTAAAATTTTACACGCTTGTAGGTTACTTTATTTATTATGTCTACATTCATTTTCAGATTTTTTTGAAACAAATATGTATGCTATTTGATTTTTTTTAAACAGCAGAGCACTGGTGCCCATTAGCCAAAGACACTTTTCGCAAATGCCTACAATAAAGGAACGGATGGTGACCTTATTTTATAGAGAAACCATAGTGTTTGTGAAGTTAAAGTCATGAACACACGCTGTTCGGTTTTTGGTGAAATCAAAATTTAGCGAGAGATGAAGATCTTTGTTTGAATCCCGTGATGAACACATTTTTCCTAAATTAGCTACCGGTATTGTGATGAATACATGCCGGTCTGTTTTTCGGTGGAGTAAGGACATGCAGTGGATCGAAAGAAACGGCAAAGTAGCCGAAATCGGGGTCAAATATAAATTCGAGAAAGGAAACGTTTATTCAACAGTCGGTGACATGTGGGACGTATCTTGCAACGCAGCCCCAACATTTATCATTCAGAGAGGATGACATGTGGGACCCACGAACCAGTATCGTTCTCGGCGTTTCTCAAAGGGGGCAGGAGATCGAAAGAAAAAGGCAAGTAGCTCGAAATCAGGTGTCCAAAAAATCCAAGAAAGGAAAGGTTTATCGCACAAAGAGGCTGACATATTGTACCCAATTTGCAGCAGCGTCATCAACGTTTCAAAGGCGGTGGAGTTCGAAAGAAAAAGGCAAATAGCCAGAAATTAGGGGTCAAAAATAAATCCAGCAAAGGAAACTTTTATCGTACAAAGAGGCTGACATGTGGGACCCAGCCAGCAGCGTCCTCAACGTTTCTAAGGTGGCAGGCAATGGAAAAAAGGCAAATAGCCAGAAATTAGGGGTCAAAAATAAATGCAACAATAGAAACTCTTATTGTTCATAGAGGCTGACATGTTGGACCCATGAGCCAGCAGGGCCCTCAACGTTTCAAAGGCGTCACGGGATCAAAAGAAAAGAACCAAGTAGTCATTAATTAGGTGTCAAAAATAAATCCAAGAAAGTAAATGTTTTACTTTTCATAGAGGCTGTCATATGGGACCCATGAGCCAGCAGCGTCCTCAACGTTTCTAAGGCGGCTGGGGATCGAAAAAAAAAGCGAAGTAGCCATTAATTAGGGGTCAACTATAAATCCAAGAAAAGAAATGTTTATTGTTCTTAGAGGCTGACATGTGGGAGCTATGCGCCACGACGTCCTCATCGTTTCAAAGGCGGTCGGGGATCCAAAGAAAAAGGCAAATAGCCGTAAATCAGGGGTAAAAAAAATCCAAGAAAAGAAATATTATTGTTCATAGAGGCTGGCATGTGGGACCCATGAGCCAGCAGCGTCCACAATTTCAAAGGCGGCACAGGATCGAAAGAAAAAGGCAAGTGACCAAAAATCAGGGGGTAAAAAATCCAAGAAAAAAACTTTATTGTACATAGAGGATGACATGCGGGTCCCATGAGCCAACAACTTACTCGTCGTTTCAGAGGGCCGAGGCGGCATGAGATCGAAAGAAAAAGGAAAGTGACCAAATATCAGGAGCAAAAAATAATCCATGAAAAGAAACTTTCATTGTACATAGAGGATAACATAGGGTCCCATGTTGTAGCAGCGGTCTGAACGTTTCAAGGACGGCATGAGATCGAAAGAAAAAGGCAAGTGACCAAATATCAGGAGCCAAAAATAATCCAAGAAAAGAAACTTTTATTGTACCTTTGAGAGTCGGCATGAGATTGAAAGAAAAAGGCAAGTGACCAAATATCAGGAGCCAAAAACCTAGAAAAGAAACTTTTATTGTACATAGAGTATGACATGCGGGTCCCATGACGCTGAAGCATCCTCAACGTTTCCAAGGCGGCAGGGGATCAAATGAAAAGGAAATAGCCAAAAAGCAGAGGGTGAAAAAAATCGAAGAAAAGAAACTTTTATTGTTCATAGTGGATGACATGTGGGACCCATGAGGCAGCAGCATCCTCAACGTTTCCAAGCAGCAGGGGATCGAAAGAAAAAGGAAATAGCCAAAAATCAGAGCGTGAAAAATAATCCAAGAAAAGAAACTTTTATTTTACATAGAGGATGACATGTGGGTCCCATTTTGCAGCAGCGGTCTCAATGTTTCATATGCGGCTTGAGATCAAAAGAAAACGAAAGTAGCCCGAAATTAGGGGGAATAAAACTCCAAGAAAAGAAAGTTTTTTGTACATAGAGGATGACATACGGGTCCCAAGGCGGCAGGGGAACAAAAGAAAAAGGAAATAGCCAAAAATCGAGAGGGGTGAAAAAATCCAAGAAAAAAGAAACTTTTAGAGTTCATAGTTCATAGAGGATGACATGCGGGTCCCATGAGGCAGCAGCGTCCACAACGTTTCCAAGGCGGCACACAGGACCAAAAGAAAAGGATGTACCGCTGGGCCTTTTGATCAAAAAATAATCCAAGATAAGGAAGATATAAATTGGGGCTGCTCGGCCATCTGGGCCTTCTAACTCTTGGACGTCTTTTGACTCGTACAATTTCAGCCCACTCCAAAACAAGAAAGTCCTATGCTTCGCAAAAACAAAACAAAAACAAGGAGATTCATATTAGTTCGTTTATGTAAAAATAAAGATTTAATTTATCCGTTTGCAATAGCTCAGAGCGAAATACACTTTTTATTGTCTGTAAAATAATCAAGATATCACATGTTTCTTGTACGGGGAGGCTGACATCGGGACCCATGAGCCAGCAGCGTCGTCAAAGTTTTAAAGGCGGCAGGGGATCGAAAGAAAAACTAAATCAAAAATCAGTGGGTAAAAAAATCGAAGAAAAGAAACATTTATCGTTACGAGAGGATGACATGCGGGACCCATGTGGCAGCAAGATCCTCAACGTTTCCAAGGCAACACGGGATCCAAAAAAAGGCAAAATAGCCAGAAATTAGGGGTCAAAATAACTCCAAGAAAAGAAAGGTTTATCGTCCATAGAGTCTGACATGTGGGACCCATTAGCGAGCAGATTCTTCAACGTTCAAAGGCGGCAGGGGATCAAAAGAAAAAGGAAGTAGCCAGAAATTAGGGGTAAAAAATAACTCCAACAATGGAAACTTTTATTGTTCATAGAGGATGACATGCGGGACCCATGAGCCAGCTTCCTCAACGTTTCAAAGGCGGCATGGGATCGAAAGAAAAAGGCAAGTGACCAAATATCAGGAGCCAAAAATAATCCAAGAAAAGAAACTTTATTGTACATAGAGGATGACATGCGGGTCCCATTTAGCAGCAGCGGTATCACCGTTTGAGATGCGGCAGGAGGTCTCGAAAGAAAAAGGCAAGTGACCAAATATCAGGAGCCAAAAAAAATCCAAGAAAAGAAAGTTTTATAGTACATAGAGGATGACATGCGGGTCCCATTTAGCATCAGCGGTATCACCGTTTGGGAGGCGGCAGGGGATCGAAAGAAAAAGGCAAGTGACCAAATATGAGGTGCCAAAAATAATCAAAGAAAAGAAAGTTTTCAACGTTTCAAAGGCGGCAGGGGATCAAAAGAAAAAGGAAGTAGCCAGAAATTAGGGGGCAAAAATAACTCCAAGAAAGGAAACTTTTATTGTTCGTAGAGGATGACATGGGGGACCCATGAGCCAGCAGCTTACTCAACGTTTCAAAGGTGGCATGAGATCGAAAGAAAAAAACGCAAGTGACCAAATATGAGGTGCCAAAAATAATCAAAGATTTATTGTACATAGAGGATGACATGCGGGTCCCATTTTGCAGCAGCGGTCTCAATGTTTGAAATGCGGCTTGAGATCAAAAGAAAAAGAAAGTAGCTAGAAAGTAGGGGGTCAAAAAAAATCCAAGAAAAGAAAGTTGATGGACATAGAGGTTGACATGCGGGTCCCATGTGCCAGCAGCTTACTCAACGTTTCAAAGGGGCCAGGGGATCAAAAGTAAAAGGCAAGTGACGAAATATCAGGAGCCAAAAATCAGAGGGTGAAAAAAAATCCAAGAAAACAAACTTTTATAGCACATAGAGGATGACATGCGGGTCCCATGAGCCAGCAGGTTCCTCAACGTTTCAAACGTGGCATGAGATCGAAAGAAAAAGGCAAGTGACGAAATATCAGGAGCCAAAAATAATTCAAGAAAAGAAACTTGATTGTACATAGAGGATGACATGCGGGTCCCATGTGTAAGCAGCTTACTCAACGTTTCCAAGGCGGCAGGGCATCAAAAGAAAAAAGGAAATAGACAAAAATCAGAGAGTGAAAAAAAACCATAGAAAATAAACTTTTATAGCACATAGAGGATGACATGCGGGTCCCACGAGCGGGGTTCCTCAAAGTTTCAAACGTGGCATGAGATCGAAAGAAAAAAGGCAAGTGACCAAATATCAGAGCCAAAAATAATCCAAGAAAAGAAAGTTTATTGTACGTAGAGGATGACATGCGGGTCCCATTTTGCAGCAGCGGTATCACCGTTTGAGAGGCTGCACGGGATCGAAAGAAAAAGGCAAGTGACCAAATATCAGGAGCCAAAAATAATCCAAGAAAAGAAATTTTATTGTACGTAGAGGATGACATGCGGGTCCCATTTTGCAGCAGCGGTCTCAACGTTTCCAAGGCGGCACAGGACCAAAAGAAAAATGAAGTAGCCGTAAATCAGGGGTGAAAAAATCCAAGAAGAAAGATTTCAATTGGGCTGCATCTGGACATCTGGGCTTTCGAACTATCCTGCTTGGCCTTTTGACTCGTACAATTTCAGCCCACTCCAAAACAGGAAAGTTCCGAATTTTCTAAAAAAACAGGAAAGTCCTATGCTTCGCAAAGACAAAAAAACAAGGAGATTCAACATATAAGTTTGTTTATGTAAAAATAAAGATTTAATTATCCGTTTGAAATAGCTCAGAGCGCAATACATTGTTTATTGTCTGCAAAATAATCAAGATATCATATGTTTCTTGTACGGGGAGGCTGACATCGGGGACCCATGAGCAAACAGCGTCGTCAACGTTTTAAAGGCGGCAGGGGATGGAAAGAAAAATAAACCAAAAAATCTGTTGGTAAAAAATCCAAGAAAAGAAACATTTTCGTTCGAGAGGATGACATGCGGGACCCATGAGGCAGCAAGCATCCTCGGCGTTTATTGTTCATAGAGGTTGACATGTGGGACCCGTGGAGCCAGCGGCGTCCTCAACGTTTTAAAGGCTGCAGGTGATCGAAAGAAAAATAAGCCAAAAATCGTTTGGTCAACAAAATCCAAGAAAATAAACATTTACCGTTTCGAGAGGATGACATGCGGGACCCATGAGGCAGCAGATCCTCAACGATTCCAAGGCGCAGGGGAAATATCTAGAAATTAATGAGGGGTTCAAAATAAATCCATCAAAGGAAACTTTTATTGTTCATAGAGGATGACATGTGGGACCGACCTGCCAACAGCGTCCTCATCGTTTCAGAGGGGGCAGGAGATCAAAAGAAAAAGGCAAATAGCCAGAAATTAGGGGTAAAAAATAACTCCAAGAAAGGAAACTTTTATTGTTCGTAGAGGATGACATGCGGGACCCATGAGCCAGCAGCTTACTCAACGTTTCAAAGGCGGCATGAGATCGAAAGAAAAAGGCAAGTGACAAAATATCAGGAGCCAAAGATAATCCAAGAAAAGAAACTTTATTGTACGTAGAGGATGACATGCGGGTCCCATTTAGCAGCAGCGGTCTCAGCGTTTCAAATGCGGCTTGAGATCAAAAGAAAAAGAAAGTTGATTGTACATAGAGGATGACATGCGGGTCCCATGAGTCAGCAGCTTACCATACGTTTCCAAGGCGGCAGGGGATCAAAAGAAAAAGGAAATAGCCAAAAATCAGAGGGTGAAAAAAATAAAGAAAATAAACTTTTATAGTACATAGAGGATGACATGCGGGTCCGATGAGCCTGCAGGTTCCTCAACGTTTCAAACGTGGCATGAGATCGAAAGAAAAAGGCAAGTGACCAAATATCAGGAGCCAAAAATAATTCAAGAAAAGAAAGTTTTATAGTACATAGAGGATGACATGCGGGTCCCATTTAGCAGCATCGGTATCACTGTTTGAGAGGCAGCATGTGATCGAAAGAAAAAGTCAAGTGACCAAATATGAGGTGCCAAAAAAAATCCAAGAAAAGAAAGTTTTATAGTACATAGAGGATGACATGCGGGTCCCATTTAGCAGCAGCGGTATCACCGTTTGAGAGGCGGCAGGGGATCGAAAGAAAAAGGTAAGTGACCAAATATGAGGTGCCAAAAATAATTCAAGAAAAGAAAGTTTTATAGTACATAGAGGATGACATGCGGGTCCCAGTTAGCAGCAGCGGTATCACCGTTTGAGAGGCGGCAGAGGATCGAAAGAAAAAGGCAAGTGACCAAATTTGAGGTGCCAAAAATAATCCAGGAAAAGAAAGTTTTATAGTACATAGAGGATGACATGCGGGTCCCGAAGCTAGCAGCGAATGGTATCACCGTTTGAGAGGCGGCAGGGGATCGAAAGAAAAAGGCAAGTGACCAAATTTGAGGTGCCAAAAAAAACTCCAAGAAAAGAAAGTTGATTGCACATAGAGGATGACATGCGGGTCCCATTTAGCAGCAGCGGTCTCAACGTTTCCAAGGCGGCAAGGGATCAAAAGAAAAAGGAAGTAGCCGTAAATCGTGGGGTCAAAAAAATCCAAGAATAGAAAGAATTTTGGTTCATAGAGGATGACATGCGGGACCCATGATCCTGCATCGTAAACGGCTCGATCGGAGAACGTTGAACGAGATGGCGCGATGTAGAAAAAAAACAATGCCAGAGAGGCTGCCATCTGGGCCCTACATCCCTCGGCGGTGCGGATTTGCGTTGACTCGGCCGGCGAACCCGAGATTTCGAGATGCACCACGTCCCGGGCCACCATACGCCACGTTTTGGCCGCTTTCGTCGGGCTAGGTGGCCTCAAAAACGAGAGAAAAAAAAGTTTTGACATGCACCACGGAGGGACCAAAATCGTCGGCCATGGTACACCAGCAACCACGGCGCGACTTCAACTTCGTCGGCCATGGCAACTTTTCTTGTAGTGGGATATTTAATCTTACCACATAGAACTTCCACATCTCGAACAATACCAATTGGAGAAATAGTTTCTCTATTAGCCAGATGAATAACCACATCAATATCTTCAAGTTCACAAGAACCAATTTCGTGCATAATCTCCGTGTAAAGCTCATAAGGAATAGCACTAACACTTGCACCAATATCACATAAACCATAATAGCAATGATCACCAATTCTAACAGATAGCATAGGAACACTAACTTGTTTGGATTTATTAGGATGTGAAACAATATTAGAAGCATCTTCACAGAAAATAATATGACCATCCTCCACATTTTCAGTCACAAGATCTTTAACTATAGCAACAGCAGGTTCAATTTTAATTTGTTCTTCAGGTTCTTTAGGTTTCTTTTCACTTTTATTAACTGCACTAGATATGACAGAGTACTCCTTCATTTTAGCAGGGAAAGGAGTTTTTTCAATATAAGCTTCAGGGATAATATTATCAACAGTTTCAACCACTACACATTTGTTTACAGATGAATCAACTTTATCTTTATACGGTTCATGATACTTATCAAAATTCTTCTTAGGCAGTTCATAATGAGAGGCAAAAGCTTTATAAAGATTTGCAACAACTTGGGAATCAAGACCATATGTAGCACTCATATTACGGAATTTATCAGTATTCATAAAAGCTTCAATGCATTTATAATCATAAGTTATACCTGATTCTCTATCTTTGTCATTCTCCCATCCTTCAGTATTTTCTTGGATCCGATCAAGAAGGTCTCTTTTAAACTCTTCATTCTTGCGTGTAAATGATCCAGAACAAGAAGTATCCAGCAAGGTCTTGTCTTGAAAAGAAAGTCTTGCATAGAAATTATCAATAATAACATTACCAGGAAGCTCATGAATGGGGCATTTGAGCATTAAAGACTTCAATCTCCCCCAAGCTTGGGCAATACTTTCTCCATCATGAGGCCAGAAATTATATATGCGGTTCCGATCTTTGTGAATTTCACTTGGAGGATAAAATTTGGAATAAAATAAAGGCACAATGTCCTCCCAATCAATAGAATCACCATTCTTCGACAATTTATACCCGGTGCGCCGCTTTACCACAGACGATATAGTGAATAGTTTCTTCCTAACTTCATTCATAGAAATACCTGCACATTTGAATAACCCGCATAATTCATGCAAAAACAATAAATGATCACCAGGATGGACAGTTCCATCCCCTTCATAGCGGTTATCCATAACACGTTCAATAATTTTCATAGGTATTTTATATGGTACTACTTCCTCACCTGGCGCTTCATCCACTACCGTTGCAGTAGTAGTAGATTTCCCAAATAGAAATTGAAGAGAAGATCTCTCCATAATGATTTATAGCAGCAGGCAGAAATAAAATCAGCACAAACAGTAAATTTCCTTACCAATTCCACTTACCAATAACGCTTCACTCCCCGGCAACGGCGCCAGAAAATAGTCTTGATGACCCACAAGTATAGGGGGTGTATCGTAGTATCTTCGATAAGTAAGAATGTCGATCCCAACGAGGAGCAGAAGGTGTTGGCAGCAGTTTCGATGAAGGATTCTTGTAAATGCTCACATACAAGTATTCGGGGGTTTTGATATTGCAGATAAATAAAGTACAAGTAAATAAAATGCGAGAGAAATAATTGCAGCGAGTGGCCCAATCCTTTTTAGCACAAAGGACAAGCCGGTTTGATTACTTATAATGACCAAACGTTCCTGAGGACACACGGGGATTTTAGTCTAGTGCTTTCGCTACATACAGCTGATTAATCTTCATTGTTTTGATAAGTGTTGTGTGGGTGAACCTATGCTAATGCACCGCCCTTCCTAGGACTAATACATACTTGTGATTATACCCCTTGCAAGCATCCGCAACTATAAGAAAGTAATTAAGATAAATCTAACCACAGCCTTAAACTACGAGATCTCGCGATCCCTCCCCGCATCGATATACTAACGGGGCCTGTGTTTCTGTCACTCCGGCAACCCCGCAATTAGCAACCGAATACAAGATGCACTCCCCTAGGCCCATAAATGGTGAAGTGTCGTGTAGTCGACGTTCACACGACACCACTAGAAGAATGACACCACAACTTAAATATCATAACATTGAATATTACTCAACCATAATTCACTACTAGCATTTAGACTTCACCCATGTCCTCAAGAACTAAACGAACTACTCACGAGACATCATATGGAATACAATCAGAGGTGATATGATGATGAATAACAATCTGAACATAAACCTTGGTTCAATGGTTTCACTCAATAGCATCTACAACAAGTATAGAATAACACCGGGAGAGTTTCCCCTATCAAACAATCAAGA
Source organism: Lolium perenne (assembly GCF_019359855.2). Classification (NCBI taxonomy): domain Eukaryota; kingdom Viridiplantae; phylum Streptophyta; class Magnoliopsida; order Poales; family Poaceae; genus Lolium; species Lolium perenne. The sequence goes on along the minus strand of NC_067248.2, from coordinate 80,529,583 downwards.
TTTAACCCGAATTGCTACAGCGGTGACGAGGTGCTGCGGTGGTGATGGCGGTGTAGATGGTGGAGATGATGATGATGATGATGGAGATGATGTCCCGCTCGATGACGATGGCGATGGCGTCGATTTCCCCCTCCGGGAGGGAATTTCCCCGGCGGATTCCTGCCCGCCGGAGAGCTCTTTTCTCTCTGGTGTTCTCCGCCCCGCAGAGGCGGCTGTAACCCTTCGTGAGGTCCCCTCTGTGGCTTAGGTTTTCGGGACGAAGGAGTACGCGAAGAAAAGGAGGCGAAAGGGGTCGTGGGCCCCCCAGAGCATAGGGTGGCGCGGCCAGGCCATGGGCCGCGCCGCCCTATGGTCTGGGCCCACAGTGGCCCCTCTCTTCTTCCCCTTCTGGCTCCCTCCGTCATCTGGAAAAATAGGAATTTACGTGAAATTCCCTTCCACAGTTGATCTTCCGAAATATTGTGTTCTGACGGTGCTTTTTCCAGCAGAATCCTGGCTCCGGTGCTTGATCCTCCAATAATGATGAAACATGCAAAATAGATGAAATAACATAAGTATTGTGTCCCAATATGAAATATATCAATGAATAACAGCAAATTATGATACAAAATAGTGATGCAAATTGGACGTATCAAGCATCGATTGTTGTATTTGTGCTAGAGCTTTTATTTTGAAAGCATGAAACAATTTTGTCAACGGTAGTAATTGATGACCCACAAGTATAGGGGGTGTATCGTAGTATCTTCGATAAGTAAGAATGTCGATCCCAACGAGGAGCAGAAGGTGTTGGCAGCAGTTTCGATGAAGGATTCACTGTAAATGCTCACAGACAAGTATTCAGGGGGTTTTGATATTGCAGATAAATAAAGTACAAGTAAATAAAATGCGAGAGAAATAATTGCAGCGAGTGGCCCAATCCTTTTTAGCACAAAGGACAAGCCGGTTTGTTTACTTATAATGACCAAACGTTCCTGAGGACACATGGGGATTTTAGTCTAGTGCTTTCGCTACATACAGCTGATTAATCTTCATTGTTTTGATAAGTGTTGTGTGGGTGAACCTATGCTAATGCACCGCCCTTCCTAGGACTAATACATACTTGTGATTATACCCCTTGCAAGCATCCGCAACTACAAGAAAGTAATTAAGATAAATCTAACCACAGCCTTAAACTCTGAGATCCTGCGATCCCTCCTGCATCGATATACTAACGGGGGCTTAGGTTTCTGTCACTCCGGCAACCCCGCAATTAGCAACCGAATACAAGATGCACTCCCCTAGGCCCATAAATGGTGAAGTGTCGTGTAGTCGACGTTCACACGACACCACTAGAAGAATGACACCACAACTTAAATATCATAACATTGAATATTACTCAACCATAATTCACTACTAGCATTTAGACTTCACCCATGTCCTCAAGAACTAAACGAACTACTCACGAGACATCATATGGAATACAATCAGAGGTGATATGATGATGAATAACAATCTGAACATAAACCTTGGTTCAATGGTTTCACTCAATAGCATCTACAACAAGTATAGAATAACACCGGGAGAGTTTCCCCTATCAAACAATCAAGATTTAACCCGAATTGCTACAGCGATGACGAGGTGCAGCGGTGGTGATGGCGGTGTAGATGGTGGAGATGATGATGATGATGATGGAGATGATGTCCCGCTCGATGACGATGGCGATGGCGTCGATTTCCCCCTCCGGGAGGGAATTTCCCCGGCGGATTCCTGCCCGCCGGAGAGCTCTTTTCTCTCTGGTGTTCTCCGCCCCGCAGAGGCGGCTATAACCCTTCGTGAGGATCCCTCTGTGGCTTAGGTTTTCGGGACGAAGGAGTACGCGAAGAAAAGGAGGCGAAAGGGGTCGTGGGCCCCCCAGAGCATAGGGTGGCGCGGCCAGGCCATGGGCCGCGCCGCCCTATGGTCTGGGCCCACAGTGGCCCCTCTCTTCTTCCCCTTCTGGCTCCCTCCGTCATCTGGAAAAATAGGAATTTTCGTGAAATTCCCTTCCACAGTTGATCTTCCGAAATATTGCGTTCTGACGGTGCTTTTTCCAGCAGAATCCTGGCTCCGGTGCTTGATCCTCCAATGATGATGAAACATGCAAAATAGATGAAATAACATAAGTATTGTGTCCCAATATGAAATATATCAATGAATAACAGCAAATTATGATACAAAATAGTGATGCAAATTGGACGTATCAACTCCCCCCAAGCTTAGACCTCGCTTGTCCCCAAGCGAAACTGAGCTCGATAAACAAGACCACATGTTTATGGAGTGAAGAGTCGATAAATAAAATACGGACAAGAAGCATCATATTCATTCACACAAGACATTCTAATAAACAACTTCCTCATATAACTCATCTTGAAATAGGTAAAGAGAAATCACAAGTAAAGGTGCATAAGAAATCATAGTTGGTGATGGCAAACTTTGTTCTTGGTCAGAGAACTACTAACGGATTGTACTTCTAAGCAAAGCTTGCATATTAAATTTTATAGCTGAGCCTTCATATTTAAGCATAACAATCTCCTCATAATCATTGATAACTTCAAAGTCATATTCATTCAGATAAAATTGGTACTAAACAAGAAAGTATAAAAGACATGATTAACTGGATCACAGCATAAATGATTGGTTCACAACAACTCAATTGCTTGCTTGAGATAGAGGGAAATAGGTTTACTGACTCAACATAAAAGTAAAAGACAGGCCCTTCGCAGAGGGAAGCAGGGATTAAATCATGTGCTAGAGCTTTTCAAGTTTTGAAATCATATAAAGAGCATAAAAGTAATATTTTGAGAGGTGTTTGTTGTTGTCAACGAATGGTAGCGGGCACTCTAACCCCCTTGCCAAACGAACCTTCAAAGAGCGGCTCCCATGAGGGACGGCATCTCTACCAGCAAGGTAGATCATCCCCCTTCTCTTTTGTTTACACATGTATTTTAGTTTTATTATGGGTGACACTCCCCCCAACCTTGGCTTTCTCAATCCATGGCTAACCGAATCCTCGGGTGCCTTCCAACATTCACATACCATGGAGGAGTGTCTATTGCAAAATTAAGTTGCTTACTGATAAATCAGAGCAAAATATGTGAAGAGAATTATTAATGAAAGTTATTAATTGGGGCTGGGAACCCCGTTGCCAGCTCTTATTGCAAAGTTATTGGATAAGCGGATGTGCCGCTAGTCCATTGGTGAAAGTCCGCCCAACAAGATTGAAAGATAAAACACCACATACTTCCTCATGAGCTATAAAACATTGACACAAATAAGGAGTAGTATAGTTTGAATAATTTAAAGGTAGCACATGAAGTATTTACTTGGAATGGCAGAAAATACCATGTAGTAGGTAGGTATGGTGGACACAAATGGCATAGGTTTGGTCTAAGGTTATGGATGTATGAGAGGCATCTCCTCTCAATACAGGTCTTTGGCTAGCAAGGTTTGATAGCAAGCATAAAGGTTGAGGGAAACAAACAAATATACATATGATAGAACAATCATGCATCTTTCTCATAAGCACAAGCAATTTTAACTTAAGAATACTAAGCTCATAAGCATAGAGATAATAGAGTAATGTATCTAAGTGTATTTCTCTCTTTATTAAACATCAGGGTGTTGTTGCTATTGACCAATGCTAAGTTTGCCAAAACCAAATAGATTTACTTGATGCTCCCAAAGTGATATCAATACTTATGTCAAGAGTAATCATATAATGGAGATTGCAAACTAAAATAAGGTGTGCAAAAAGTAAATGATAAGACTTCTCATTAATATTCCATAACGATAACTCACACCAACGGATACATAGATAAGTAACTAAGAGAGATACTTCCATATTGCATACTATTCCATATAATAACTTCCCTACTCATGATATGACGCTACTTGATAGTAAAAGATAAAGGTGGTGGTGATGTGATACCGCGGCACTCCCCCAAGCTTGGAACAAACCAAGGGGATGCCAATACCGATGATGAATTACTCCTTCGGCGATGGTGATGATGAGTTCTTGACAAGCTTCTCAATAAGCTCCTGGAGCTCGTCAATCCTGTATATGAGATTGCGAATCATCTCTGAATTGTGCTCGACGCGGTTAAGGAGTCTGTCCGACGGTGAGTTCCAACTATTGGAGTTATTTCCCCACTCTTCAGCCTCAGGCTCCTTCTCTCCTGCAGTGTCAGAACGATTTATATCCCAATTACTCGGCAACACTACCTTGGGGGTCCTTTCAGTTTGACGATCGTAGATTAGATTGCGGTAAGGGTTGTAATGGCTCGGATAAGATGTCCTTGGAGCCAAATAGTGACGTGGAACCGCTCCTCCGGTGGCGATTCGTGCACTCCTCTTGATGTTGGATGGACTTGATATCACGCCAATACTTGCGACGGTGGCTTGTTGGCGTTCCTGCGGAGCTTCCTCCACTTCTTCATCCTCTCTTGCATCTTCTTTCTTCAGCTCCGGGTCTTGAATATTTTCCTTCAAAGGTTCCTTGTCCTTGTTGTTGGAGACCATGGTGCTTCTAGATCAAAACAAATCTGGCAGAAAACAGCTCGAAACAAAACGCGACGAGAAAACGATATTACGGACCTCCAGGGGTCCGGGGGATTATATAGCAAAAATTTTCACGACAAAAGGAAGGTTCCAGATCGAACCAGAGTCGGAAAGGGGCAACGAGGCGGCCAGACCATAGGTCGGCGCGGGCCCAGGTCAGGCCGCGCCGGCCTATGGTGGCACGCCCTCGTGCGTCTTTTCCACTCCGTTTCGATTCCGTAATTTTTCATATTTTCTAAAAACAGCAGAAATAATGTTCGGAAAGGTAAACGCGGACTTTTTATTACCTGTACTGTTACCTATTCAAAGTCGAGTTTTGGCGGACTGTCAATTTGTCCCTTGATGAAAGCCTCCGGCGTTTCCACTCGAATAATATCAACATCAACATTATAAGAATCACCCGAGATATAATGCTTGAGTCTTTGTCCATTCACCACTTGTGTGGCATTGCCTTGGAGAGAGCTAATTTTAATTGCTCCTGAACGATACACCTCCTCAACAACATATGGTCCTTCCCACTTCGAGAGTAATTTCCCTGCAAAGAATCTGAGACGAGACCGATACAATAGAACTTGATCTCCAACATTAAATTCTCTTTTGATGATCCTTCTATCATGCCATTTCTTAACTTTTTCTTTAAAGAGTTTAGCATTTTCATAAGCTTCACTTCTCCATTCATCTAGAGAACTTAATTGCAACAACCTCTTATTACCGGCTAATTTAGGATCTTTATTTAGTTCTCTAACAGCCCAATAAGCTTTGTGCTCTAATTCTAGAGGTAAATGACAAGCTTTTCCATAAACCATTTTATAAGGTGACATTCCCATAGGATTTTTATAAGCAGTTCTATAAGCCCATAACGCTTCTTTCAATTTGCTAGGCCAATTCTTTCTAGATTTATTAACAGTCTTACCCAAGATAGCTTTAATCTCTCTATTTGATAATTCTACTTGACCACTAGTTTGAGGGTGATAAGCAGAAGCAATTCTATGATTAATACCATACTTAGCAAGAGTTTTTCTAAAACCTCCATGAATGAAATGAGAACCTCCATCAGTCATAATATATCTAGGTACTCCAAATCTAGGAAATATAATATCTACAAGCATTTTTATAGAGGTCTCACCATCAGCACTTTTTGTAGGTATAGCTTCTACCCATTTAGTAACATAATCAACAGCGACAAGTATATGAGTGTTACCGTCTGAAGAAGGGAAAGGTCCCATGAAGTCGAATCCCCAACAATCGAATGGTTCAATAACAAGAGTATAATTCATAGGCATCTCATTGCGTCTAGAGATATTACCAACTCTTTGACATTCATCACAAGATAAAATAAATTTCCTTGCATCTTTGAAGAGTGTTGGCCAATAAAAACCTGATTGTAGAACCTTCTGCGCGGTTCTATCTCCAGCGTGATGTCCTCCATAAACACTTCCATGACATTTATTCAATATCTCCTGTTGTTCATATTCAGGAACACATCTTCGCATAATACCATCCACTCCTTCTTTATATAAGTGTGGGTCATCCCAAAAATAATGCCTCAAGTCATAAAAGAATTTCCTCCTTTGCTGAGCTGAAAAGGTTGGAGGCAAATACTTCGAAACAATAAAGTTAGCATAATCGCATACCAAGGGCTCTCTCGCGAGCTCACCTTTATTACAGCCAATTGTTCATTTGGAAAACTATCATTAACAGAACAGGATCATAAGCAATATTTTCCAATCTAGACAAATTATCAAGAACAGGATTATCAGCACCTTTCCTATCTATAATATGTAAATCAAATTCTTGCAACAGAAGTACCCATCTAATAAGCCTTGGCTTAGCATCTTTCTTTGTCATAAGGTATCTAATTGCAGCATGATCAGTATGAATTGTAACTTTAGAATCAACAATATAGGGTCTAAACTTATCACAAGCAAAGACTACAGCTAACAATTCCTTTTCAGTTGTAGCATAATTTCTTTGAGCAGCATCAAGAGTCTTACTAGCATAATGAATAACATTTAATTTTTTATCTACCCGCTGTCCAAGGACAGCGCCTACAGCAAAATCACTAGCATCACACATAATTTCAAAAGGCAAATTCCAATCAGGAGGTTCAACTACAGGAGCAGTTGTTAAGGCTTTCTTTAGAGTTTCAAAAGCTTCCTTACAATCATCATCAAAAACAAAAGGTACATCTTTTTGAAGAAGATTAGTAAGAGGCTTTGAAATTTTAGAGAAATCTTTAATAAATCTCCTATAAAACCCAGCATGACCAAGAACACTACGAATACCTTTAACATCCCTTGGATAGGGCATCTTCTCGATTGCTTCAACTTTAGCTCTGTCAACTTCAATACCTCTCTCGGAAATTTTATGTCCCAATACAATTCCTTCATTAACCATAAAGTGGCATTTCTCCCAATTAAGAACAAGGTTAGTTTCTTCACATCTCTGCAAAACTTTATCGAGGTTTCGCAGGCAATTATCAAAAGAATTCCCATAGACAGAAAAATCATCCATGAACACCTCTACAATACTTTCGCAAAAACCATGAAAAATAGCAGACATGCATCTTTGAAAAGTAGCAGGAGCATTACATAAACCAAAAGGCATACGCCTATAAGCATAAGTTCCATAAGGACAAGTAAAAGTGGTTTTCTCTTGATCTTTAGCTTTAACAGCAATTTGTGAAAACCCAGAATAACCATCAAGAAAGCAAAAATGAGTATTTTTAGACAACCTCTCTAGCATTTGATCAATAAAGGGTAAAGGGTAATGATCTTTCTTAGTAACTTTATTAACTTTTCGAAAATCAATGCACATTCTATAACCTACAACTATTCTTTGAGGAATAAGCTCATCATTATCATTAGGCACAACAGTCATTCCTCCTTTCTTAGGAACACAATGCACAGGACTAACCCATCTACTATCAGCAATAGGATATATAATACCAGCTTCAAGGAGTTTTAATACCTCGTTTCTTACCACTTCCTTCATCTTCGGAATTAGACGACGTTGATGTTCAACAACGGGCTTTGCATCTTCTTCCATATTAATAGCATGTTGGCAAATAGAAGGAGAAATCCCTTTCAAATCATCAAGAGTATAGCCAATAGCTCCTCGGTGTTTCTTCAATATTTCCAATAACCTTTCTTCCTCAATCTCTGAAAGCTTAGAACTAATAATAACAGGATATATTTTCTTATCATCAATATGAGCATATTTAAGATTATCAGGTAAAGGCTTTAAATCAAAAACAGGATCTTCCTTTGGTGGCGGTGTTGTACCCAAATCTTCCACCGGTAAATCATGCTTGAGAATAGGTTGGCGACGAAAAATTTCCTCAAGCTCATCTCTTTCTTTCCTAAAAGCTTCACTTTCACTATTCTCCAAATGTTGCTGCAAAGGATTATTAGGAACAAGAACAATAGATGCACACTGCTCCATTTTAAAATCATTACTAGGCAAGTCAGTTTTATAAGGAGTTTTGGTAAATTTAGAAAAGTTAAATTCATAAGGTTCACCAGCAAATCTAGTCAAAATTTTCTCTTTCTTACAATCTATAATAGCTCCACAAGTATTTAGAAAAGGTCTACCAAAAATGATAGGACAATGATCACTAGCAGCAGAACCAAGTACCAAAAAGTCAGCAGGATATTTAATCTTACCACATAGAACTTCCACATCTCGAACAATACCAATTGGAGAAATAGTTTCTCTATTAGCCAAATGAATAACCACATCAATATCTTCAAGTTCACAAGAACCAATTTCGTGCATAATCTCCGTGTAAAGCTCATAAGGAATAGCACTAACACTTGCACCAATATCACATAAACCATAATAGCAATGATCACCAATTCTAACAGATAGCATAGGAACACTAACTTGTTTGGATTTATTAGGATGTGAAACAATATTAGAAGCATCTTCACAGAAAATAATATGACCATCCTCCACATTTTCAGTCACAAGATCTTTAACTATAGCAACAGCAGGTTCAATTTTAATTTGTTCTTCAGGTTCTTTAGGTTTCTTTTCACTTTTATTAACCGCACTAGATATGACAGAGTACTCCTTCATTTTAGCAGGGAAAGGAGTTTTTTCAATATAAGCTTCAGGAATAACATTATCAACAGTTTCAACCACTAGACATTTGTTTACAGATGAATCAATTTTATCTTTATACGGTTCATGATACTTATCAAAATTCTTCTTAGGAAGTTCATAATGAGAGGCAAAAGCTTTATAAAGATTTGCAACAACTTGGGAATCAAGACCATATGTAGCACTCATATTACGAAATTTATCAGTATTCATAAAAGCTTCAATGCATTTATAATCATAAGTTATACCTGATTCTCTATCTTTGTCGTTCTCCCATCCTTCAGTATTTTCTTGGATCCGATCAAGAAGGTCCCTTTTAAACTCTTCATTCTTGCGTGTAAATGATCCAGAGCAAGAAGTATCCAACAAGGTCTTGTCTTGAAAAGAAAGTCTTGCATAGAAATTATCAATAATAACATTACCAGGAAGCTCATGAATGGGGCATTTGAGCATTAAAGACTTCAATCTCCCCCAAGCTTGGGCAATACTCTCTCCATCATGAGGCCAGAAATTATATATGCGGTTCCGATCTTTGTGAATTTCACTTGGAGGATAAAACTTGGAATAAAATAAAGGCACAATGTCCTCCCAATCAATAGAATCACCATTCTTCAGCAATTTATACCAGTGCGCCGCTTTACCAGACAGCGATATAGTGAATAGTTTCTTCCTAACTTCATTCATAGAAATACCTGCACATTTGAATAACCCGCATAATTCATGCAAAAACAATAAATGGTCACCAGGATGGACAGTTCCATCCCCTTCATAGCGGTTATCCATAACACGTTCAATAATTTTCATAGGTATTTTATATGGTACTACTTCCTCACCTGGCGCTTCATCCACTACCGTTGCAGTAGTAGTAGATTTCCCAAATAGAAATTGAAGAGAGGATCTCTCCATAATGATTTATAGCAGCAGGCAGAAATAAAATCAGCACAAACAGTAAATTTCCTTACCAATTCCACTTACCAATAGCGCTTCACTCCCCGGCAACGGCGCCAGAAAATAGTCTTGATGACCCACAAGTATAGGGGGTGTATCGTAGTATCTTCGATAAGTAAGAATGTCGATCCCAACGAGGAGCGAGAAGGTGTTGGCAGCAGCTTTCGATGAAGGATTCTTGTAAATGCTCACAGACAAGTATTCAGGGGGTTTTGATATTGCAGATAAATAAAGTACAAGTAAATAAAATGCGAGAGAAATAATTGCAGCGAGTGGCCCAATCCTTTTTAGCACAAAGGACAAGCCGGTTTGTTTACTTATAATGACCAAACGTTCCTGAGGACACATGGGGATTTTAGTCTAGTGCTTTCGCTACATACAGCTGATTAATCTTCATTGTTTTGATAAGTGTTGTGTGGGTGAACCTATGCTAATGCACCGCCCTTCCTAGGACTAATACATACTTGTGATTATACCCCTTGCAAGCATCCGCAACTACAAGAAAGTAATTAAGATAAATCTAACCACAGCCTTAAACTCTGAGATCCTGCGATCCCTCCTGCATCGATATACTAACGGGGGCTTAGGTTTCTGTCACTCCGGCAACCCCGCAATTAGCAACCGAATACAAGATGCACTCCCCTAGGCCCATAAATGGTGAAGTGTCGTGTAGTCGACGTTCACACGACACCACTAGAAGAATGACACCACAACTTAAATATCATAACATTGAATATTACTCAACCATAATTCACTACTAGCATTTAGACTTCACCCATGTCCTCAAGAACTAAACGAACTACTCACGAGACATCATATGGAATACAATCAGAGGTGATATGATGATGAATAACAATCTGAACATAAACCTTGGTTCAATGGTTTCACTCAATAGCATCTACAACAAGTATAGAATAACACCGGGAGAGTTTCCCCTATCAAACAATCAAGATTTAACCCGAATTGCTACAGCGATGACGAGGTGCAGCGGTGGTGATGGCGGTGTAGATGGTGGAGATGATGATGATGATGATGGAGATGATGTCCCGCTCGATGACGATGGCGATGGCGTCGATTTCCCCCTCCGGGAGGGAATTTCCCCGGCGGATTCCTGCCCGCCGGAGAGCTCTTTTCTCTCTGGTGTTCTCCGCCCCGCAGAGGCGGCTGTAACCCTTCGTGAGGATCCCTCTGTGGCTTAGGTTTTCGGGACGAAGGAGTACGCGAAGAAAAGGAGGCGAAAGGGGTCGTGGGCCCCCCAGAGCATAGGGTGGCGCGGCCAGGCCATGGGCCGCGCCGCCCTATGGTCTGGGCCCACAGTGGCCCCTCTCTTCTTCCCCTTCTGGCTCCCTCCGTCATCTGGAAAAATAGGAATTTTCGTGAAATTCCCTTCCACAGTTGATCTTCCGAAATATTGCGTTCTGACGGTGCTTTTTCCAGCAGAATCCTGGCTCCGGTGCTTGATCCTCCAATGATGATGAAACATGCAAAATAGATGAAATAACATAAGTATTGTGTCCCAATATGAAATATATCAATGAATAACAGCAAATTATGATACAAAATAGTGATGCAAATTGGACGTATCAGTAATAAAGCATATGAGTTATGAAAATTATATCTTACAAGTTGCAAGCCTCATGCATAGTATACTAATAGTGTCCGCACCTCGTCCTACTTAGCTTGGACTACCGGGTCTTTGCATGCCATGTTTTGACCAAGTGTCACAAAGGGTACCTCCATGCCGCCTGTACAAAGGTCTAAGGAGAAAGCTCGCATTTTGGATTTCTCGCTTTTGATTATTCTCAACTTAGACATCCATACCGGGACAACATGGACAACAGATAATGGACTCCTCTTAAATGCATAAGCATGTAGCAATGATTATTATTCTCATATGAGATTGAGGATATATGTCCAAAACTGAAACTTCCACCATGATTCATGGCTTTAGTTAGCGGCCCAATGTTCTTCTCTAACAATTTTGCATGCTCCAACCACTAAAATGATAGATCCTTCAGACAAGACGGACATGCATAGCAACTCACATGATATTCAACAATAGTTGATGGCGTTCCCCAGAAGCATGGTTATCGCACAACAAGCAACTTAATAAAAGATAAAGTGCATAAGTACATATTCAATACTACGATAGTTTTTAAGGCTATTTTGTCCCATGAGCTATATATTGCAAAGGTGGATGATGGAATTTAAAGGTAGCACTCAAGCAATTTACTTTGGAATGGCGGAGAAATACCATGTAGTAGGTAGGTATGGTGGACACAAATGGCATAGTAGTTGGCTCAAGGATTTTGGATGCATGAGAAGTATTCCCTCTCGATACAAGGTTTAGGCTAGCAAGGTTATTTGAAACAAACTCAAGGATGAACAAGTGCAGCAAAAACTCACATAAAAGACATATTGTAAACATTATAAGACTCTACACCGTCTTCCTTGTTGTTCAAAACTCAATACTAGAAATTATCTAGACCTTAGAGAAACCAAATATGCAAATCAAATTTTAGCAAGCTCTATGTATTTCTTCATTAATGGGTGCAAAGCATATGATGCAAGAGCTTAAACATGAGCACAACAATTGCCAAGTATCACATTATCCAAGACATTTTAGAATTACTACATGTAGCATTTTCCAATTCCAACCATATAACAATTTAACGAAGAAGAAACTTCGCCTTGAACATTATGAGTAAAGCCTAAGGACACATGTGTCCATATGCAACAGCGGAGCGTGTCTCTCTCCCACAAAGTGAATGCTAGGATCCATTTTATTCAAACAAAAACAAAAACAAAAACAAACTGACGCTCCAAGTAAAGAACACAAGATGTGACTGAATAAAAATATAGTTTCAGGGGAGGAACCTGATGATGTTGTCGATGAAGAAGGGGATGCCTTGGGCATCCCCAAGCTTAGACGCTTGAGTCTTCTTAGAATATGCAGGGGTGAACCACGGGGGCATCCCCAAGCTTAGAGCTTTCACTCCTCTTGATCATAGTATATCATTCTCCTCTCTTGACCCTTGAAAACTTCCTTCACACCAAACTTCAAGCAAACTCATTAGAGGGTTAGTGCACAATTAATAATTCACTCATTCAGAGGTGACACAATCATTATTTTCACTTCTGGACATTGCATAATACTACTGGACATTAATGGATCAAAAAAATAAATCCAACATAGCAAAAGAGGCAATGCGAAATAAAAGGCAGAATCTGTCAAAAACAGAACAGTCCGTAAAGACGAATTTAAAGCTGGCACCAGACTTGCTCAAATGGAAAAACTCAAAACTAATGAAAGTTGCGTACATATCTGAGGATCACGCTCATAAATTGGCAGATTTTTTCGAATTTTCTACAGAGAACTGTGCCCAGATTCGTGACAGACAGCAATGCTGTTTCTGCGCAGCGATCCCAAATATAACATCAACTTTGACATAGAAACTTTACTTGGCACAAAAACATGATAAGGAGAGGTTGCTACAGTAGTAAACAACTTCCAAGACTCAACAAAACAAAAAATTGCTGTAGGTAAAAACATGGGTTGTCTCCCATAAGCGCTTTTTTTTAACGCCTTTCAGCTAGGCGCAGAAAGTGCAAATCAAGTAACATCGAGAGTAGAAGCATCAACATCATAGCTTGTTCTAATAATAGAATCAAAAGGCAACTTCATTCTCTTTCTAGGGAAGTGTTCCATACCTTTCTTGAGAGGAAATTGATATTAAATATTATCTTCCCTCATATCAATAACAGCACCAACAGTTCGAAGAAAAGGTCTTCCCAATACAATAGGACAAGATGCATTGCATTCGATATCCAAGACAACAAAATCAACGGGGACAAGGTTATTGTTAACCGTAATGTGCACATTATCAATCCTCCCCAAAGGTTTCTTTTTAACATTATCGGCAAGATTAACATCCAAATAACAATTCTTCAATGGTGGCAAGTCAAGCATATCATAAATCTTTTTAGGCATAACAGAAATACTTGCACCAAGATCACATAAAGCATTACATTCAAAGTCATTGAATTTCATTTTAATGATAGGCTCCCAACCATCTTCTAACTTTCTAGGAATAGAGGTTTCAAGTTTTAGTTTCTCTTCTCTAGCTTTTATGAGAGCATTTGTAATATGTTTTGTAAAGGCTAAATTTATAGCACTAGCATTGGGACTTTTAGCAAGTTTTTGTAAGAACTTTATAACTTCAGAGATGTGGCAATCATCAAAATCTAAATCATTATGAGCTACAACAATGGGATCATTGTTCCCAAGGTTGGAAAAAATTTCAGCAGTTTTATCACAAGCGAGCTTTCAAAGCGGTTTTAGCAATTTCAGGCAGTTTTGTACGCTTTGCACTAGGAGTAGAAACATTGCCAACACCAATTATTTTACCATTGATAGTAGGAGGTGCAGCAACATGTGAAGAATTAGCATTACTAGTGGTGGTAATAGTCCAAACTTTAGCTACATTATTCTCTTTAGCTAGTTTTTCATTTTCTTCTCTATCCCACCTAGCACGCAGTTCAGCCATTAATCTTATATTCTCATTAATTCTAACTTGGATGGCATTTGCTGTAGTAGTAATCTTATTATCAATATCATCAGGTTTAGCAGCCATTTTATTAATTAAAGAAGATTGTGATGCAGACATGTATGAGATTCGGGTTTCAGCATTTGAAATTTTAGTTTGCGGACTTAAATCTCCCTATTCAAATTTTCAAGTTGATTTCCTATATTTTTCAACAAGGTAGATTGTTCATTCATAGTTTTAGTAAACAATTGATTTTGCTCATATTGTGATTGCATAAAGTTTTTAGTGGATCTTTCAATTCCTAGTATCCTTTCCTCATATCTACCATAATCATTACCACTAGCAGGATATGGCCTATAGTTATTACCAGAGTTGTTCCTATAAGCATTGTTGTTGAAATTATTGTTTTTAATGAAATTCACATCAACATTTTCTTCTTGAGCAACCAATGAAGCTAAAGGAACATTATTTGGATCTACATTAGATCTACCATTCACAAGCATAGACATAATCACATCAATCTTATCACTCAAGGAAGAGGTTTCTTCAACAGAATTTACCTTCTTACCTTGTGGAGCTCTTTCCGTGTGCCATTCAGAGTAATTTATCATCATATCATCAAGAAGTTTTGTAGCCGCCCCCAATGTGATGGACATAAAGGTACCTCCAGCAGCTGAATCCAATAAATTCCGCGAAGAAAAATTTAGTCCTGCATAGAAGGTTTGGATGATCATCCAAGTAGTCAGTCCATGGGTTGGGCAATTCTTTACCAAAGTTTTCATTCTCTCCCATGCTTGAGCAACATGTTCAGTATCTAATTGTTTAAAATTCATTATGCTACTTCTCAAAGATATAATTTTAGCGGGAGGATAATATCTACCAATAAAATCATCCTTGCATTTAGTCCATGAATCAATACTATTCTTAGGCAAAGATAACAACCAATCTTTAGCTCTTCCTCTTAATGAGAAAGGAAACACTTTCAATTTAATAATATCACCATCTACATCCTTATACTTTTGCATTTCACAAAGTTCAACAAAATTATTGAGATGGGCAGCAGCATCATCAGAACTAACACCAGAAAATTGATCTCTCATGACAAGATTTAGTAAAGCAGGTTTAATTTCAAAGAATTCTGCTGTAGTAGCAGGTGGAGCAATAGGTGTGCATAGGAAATCATTATTATTTGCATTTGTGAAGTCACACAACTTAGTATTTTCAGGAGTATTCATTTTAGCAAGGGTAAATAAAACAAACTAGATAAAGTAAATGCAAGTAACTAATTTTTTTGTGTTTTTGATATAGCAAACAAGATAGCAAATAAAGTAAAACTAGCAACTAATTTTTTTTATATTTTGTTTAGGTGCAGCAAACAAAGTAGTAAATAAAATAAAGCAAGACAAAAACAAAGTAAAGAGATTGAGAAGTGGAGACTCCCCTTGCAGCGTGTCTTGATCTCACTGCAACGGCGCCGTAAAAAGAGCTTGATGGCGTGTAACTCACACGTTCGTTGGGAACCCCAAGAGGAAGGTATGATGCGCACAGTAGCAAGTTTTCCCTCAGAAAGAAACCAAGGTTTAATCGAACCAGTAGGAGCCAAGAAGCACGTTGAAGGTTGATGGTCGCGAAATGTGATGCGGCGCAACACCAGGGATTCCTGCGCCAACGTGGAATCTGCACAACAAAACCAAAGTACCTTGCCCCAACGAAACAGTGAGGTTGTCAATCTCACCGGCTTGTTGTAACAAAGTATTAAACGTATCGAGTGGAAGATGTTTGCAAAGAAAACAGTAAAACACAATTGCAGTAGATTGTATGCTATGTAAAGAATAGGACCGGGGTCCACAGTTCACTAGAGGTGTCTCTCCCATAAGATAAAAGCATGTTGGGTGAACAAATTACAGTCGGGCAATTGACAAATAGAGAAAGGCATAACAATGCATATACATGATATGATAAATATAGTGAGATTTAATTGGGCATTACGACAAAGTACATAGACCGCCATCCAACTGCATCTATGCCTAAAAAGTCCACCTTCAGGTTATCATCCGAACCCCATTCAGTATTAAGTTGCTAAGCAACAGACAATTGCATTAAGTATGGTGCGTAATGTAATCAACAACTACATCCTTAGACATAGAATCAATGTTTTATCCCTAGTGGCAACAGCACATCCACAACCTTAGAACTTTCTGTCACCGTCCTGCATTCAATGGAGGCATGAACCCACTATCGAGCATAAATACTCCCTCTTGGAGTTAAGAGTACAAACTTGGCCAGAGCCTCTACTAATAACGGAGAGCATGCAAGATCATAAACAACACATGAACAATAGATTGATAATCACCATAATCATAGTACTCTCTATCCATCGGATCCCGACAAACACAACATATGGTATTACATATAGATGATCTTGATCATGTTAGGCAGCTCACAAGATCCAACAATGAAGCACAACAAGGAGAAGACGACCATCTAGCTACTGCTATGGACCCATGGTCCAGGGGTGAACTACTCACTCATCACTCCGGAGGCGACCATGACGGTGTAGAGTCCTCCGGGAGATGAATCCCCTCTCCGGCAGGGTGCCGGAGGCGATCTCCTGAATCCCCCGAGATGGGATTCGCGGCGGCGGCGTCTCTGGAAGGTTTTCCGTATCGTGGTTCTCGGTACTGGGGGTTTCGCGACGGAGGCTTTAAGTAGGCGGAAGGTCAACGCGGGGGGCCACACGAGGGGCCCAGGGGGCAGGGTGGCGCGGCCAGGGCTTGGGCCGCGCCGCCCTAGCCTCTGGCTGCCTCGTGGCCCCACTTCGTTATCTCTTCGGTCTTCTGGAAGCTTCGTGCAAAAATAGGACCCTGGGCGAAAGTTTCATCCAATTCCGAGAATATTTCCTTACTAGGATTTCTGAAACCAAAAACAGCAGAAAACAACAACTGGCTCTTCGGCATCTTGTTAATAGGTTAGTTCCAGAAAATGCATAAATATGACATATAATGTGCATAAAACATGTAGGTATCATCAATAAAGTAGCATGGAACATAAGAAATTATCGATACGTTGGAGACGTATCACCCGCTGGAACGGGGAGGAGGACGTCGTCTTCATCAACACCGTACGTGTGACCGAGTACGGAGGTGCTGCCCGATTGTGGCACCGTCAAGTTCATCTACGCGCTTTTGCAAGCGGTCAAGATCTTCTACGCGCTTTTGCAAGCGGCAAGTGATCAACTACATCCACCACGAGATCTAATCTCGTTAGGCTTTGGAAATCTTTGAGGGTTAGTCTCATGATCTTCTCGTTGCTACCATCTACTAGATTAGATCTTGGCTTGTGTTTTCGTTCTTGCGGTAGGAAATTTTTGTTTTCTATGCTACGAATCCCATCAGTAATAACATAAAGGATAAAATTAATTATAAACATGAAGTTATAGATAGTAAATACTCTTATTATTATTGTCTCTATGGCATAACCCCTTTATTTGGCTCGGACAATCATGCCCTTATCCGATCCTTGGAGTCGATGCCCCAATCAGTCTTTGTGTCGATTTGTTATTTATATTTTCACTTACATACTTGTGTTTCCACTTTCTTTCCTCATTCCCCATCTTTTAATCATCCTACCGTTCATCGATTGGGGATGATCAGGGGTATCAGAGCTCGTGGTTGTCGCGAATTTCACCATTGTAACGTAGCTGCAGTTGAACGCAACTACCGATACTCTGGCTGTCTGAAGAACTCTCTCGTCTCCTCTGGCGACGGACGTTCTAGGGCTAGGCCTCCCATCTGGTGGACACGATCCAATCGTGCTTCCATCTGTGTGTGCATCCAACCCAAGATCCAATCTTCTCAACCTCCTGTGTTCTCTGTCCTTTCCCCAATCTCATTCCCTGGTCGCAGCTCGGGGTGAATAAGGGGCAAAATTGGTTTTGCTACCCACCCTTGGCTGTACACTGGTGAGTTGAAATTGGGGCGCGAGAATGGCGGGATTGAGGGGAGAAAGCGCGGATGCGGTGATGGAGACCAACGTCAACACCGATTTGGCAAAGGCGGTGGTCGATTCAAAAGAGAAGGTGACTGAAACACCAGCGGGTGCAGAAGACAGTGTCTCTGAGATGCTTCAGCGTCTCAACCTCACCTCGGAGGAGGCCGACGCAGTCATCTTAGAGGACGAGAAAGAAGAGGATTTGGTGAGCCTTAACTGGGCTCTAATCGGCAAGGTACTATCCCCCAATTCTCTCCACATTCAAACCATCATGTCAGCGCTCAGACCAGCTTGGGGGAACCCAAAAGGGTTGATGGCGAAACCTGTAGCAGATAATGTGTTCATTGTGAAATTTGAATCCTCGGCTGACAGAGATAGGGTTAAGGAAGGTGCTCCCTGGATGGTAGGAAAACATGCTGTGATTCTCAAGATTTTGATCAGAGGCAAAAACCTTCCGAGGTATCTTTTAACAGAATTATGTTGTGGGCAAAGATCCAGAACCCCCGCTTTGAGCTGATGAACAAACGTTGGGGCGAATTTCTTGGAGCAAAAATTGGCGAAGTCGAAAGAGTTGATGTTGATAGCGAAGGCAGAGCCTGGGGTAATGCAATACGAGTGAGGGTCTCGGTTGATATCACAAAGCCACTGATGAGGGTGGTTTCTGCTTACTCAAAGAAGAACAAGGAGTATGAGAGATATGAAGTTAAATATGAGAAATTGCCTCATTACTGCTTCTCATGCGGCATAATTGGGCACTCATCACTAGAGTGCCCAACACCTGGTGTGAGGGATGCCGATGGCAAATTACCATATAATGCAGATAGGCTATGTGTGAAAGAGGATAGAAAAAAAAGCTTCTCGATGTCAAAATCTGGGCAGAACTACCAAACAAGTGGAAAAAGCTCTCACTCTGAAGATAAGCAAAGTGAATCACAGTATCATCAGAGAGAAAAAGTAGGGGAAGGAGGGATCTATAGAAAGGAAACTCAAGACGTTACTTCAACCCCAAATCTGAAGGAGCAAACTTCTAAACAGATAATCAGCATGGAGGTCAGCAATGTGACGAAGGAACCCTTTTCAGTGCAGAATAATGCTGCACGGACGACGGGGCAGAAAAGAAAGCAAGTCAAAGTATGTAGGCCAAAGGGACAAGTTCAGAATAGAGAGGTTAAAGTGATGCATAACACACATAGTCTGGACTTGATGCCTGCTGAACACACACTGGCTCTAACTCAATGCGAAGAAGAACAAAGCGACTCATACAAGAAAATGAAGACGGAAACCTCTACACTCTTCTCAAGATCGGCGGATCAGGCGGAGGCTGCAGTAGGGCAGCCCAGCCACACGCAATGAGGTCCCTTGTTTGGAACTGTCGCGGCCTAGGGACGGACGCGACAGTAGGCGAGCTAAAATGGCTCGTGAGCAGATTCCGTCCCTCCCTCCTCTTCTTATCTGAAACGAAGATGAGGGATACAAGAGCTCGAAACTTAATGTGGTCTTTGGGATATAGTGGCTCGTTCGCGGTGAGCAGCGAAGGTCTTAGTGGGGGACTGGCGCTCTATTGGTCATCCTCTATCTCAGTCTCTGTGAAAGCCTTTTCCACACAATTAATTGACATATTTGTCAAATCAGATGACGGTGTAGAATGGCGTAATACTATGGTATATGGAGAGCCGAGAAGGGAGCTAAGGCACATATTTTGGGATCGACTCCGTTTCTTGAAGTCGCAGTGGAATGGACCATGGATATGCGCTGGAGACTTTAATGAAGTTCTAAGTGGAGATGAACACATGGGAGTGAGGGATAGAGATGACAATCAAATGAACCTATTCCGCGAATGCCTTGATGACTGCGGGCTCATAGATATGGGTTATACTGGACCTAAATACACTTGGTCAAATAGACAAGAAGATGGGCACAATGTCAGAGTGAGGCTAGACCGAGCAGTTGCAAATGGGAATTTTATGCAAATCTACGATGACTGTTCGGTGGAGAACATCATCACCACCTCCTCTGACCATTATGCTGTTTTGGTGACAATAGCAAAGACAGGAAACCAGGGAGCAACCAATCCAGTACATTACTCGTTCAAGTTTGAAGCTGCATGGCTAAGAGCACCTGATTATATACAAATGGTGGAAGAAAATTGGAAGGGGCATAAAGAGAACCCTCCCTCGTTGATTAATACTTGGACAACGCTGAATAAGATGTCCACTGTCTTACAAAACTGGAGCAGAGAGTCCTTTGGATCAGTTAAAAAGGAAATCAGAAAACTGGAAAAAGGCTAACTACAATCCGGAAGAATTATGTGAACAATAGCAGATCCAAATAAGAAAAGGAGATTGAAAGACGGTTGTGAGAGTTATTCAAAAGGGAGGAAATCATGGCTAGACAGCGTTCAAGAGTTGATTGGCTGCGCGAGGGCGATCGAAATACTTCCTTTTTTCACGCTCGGGCCTCAGCAAGAAGAAGGACTAACAAAATAAAACATTTAAGGAGAGATGATGGGTCTTTTTGCGTGGATCCCGAGGGGATTAGGAGTATGTTACACGATTTCTACTCTAGCTTATTTACTTCTGAACCTTGTGCCTCTCTGGAGACTGTTCTTAATGCTGTACCATGCAAGGTATCACAAGAGATGAATGACAAGTTGTGCAAGGAGTACACCAATGAGGAAATTAGGACGGCATTATTTCAGATGGGACCGACAAAGGCTCCGGGGCCTGATGGATTTCCAGCCTTATTTTATCAAAAACACTGGGATCTGATTGGAGAAGACGTATGTGCTGCAGTAAAAGATTTTCTTTTGGGATCAGAAATACCAGAAGGTTTCTCCGATTCGGTAATCGTCCTCATCCCAAAAGTTAGTAAACCTGATTTACTGTCTAATTTCCGGCCAATAAGTCTTTGTAATGTGATTTATAAAATAGCTTCCAAAGTTATTGCTAATCGTCTTAGGCTGTTCTTGCCGGAAATTATCTCGGAACAACAAAGTGCCTTTGTGTCGGGTCGGCTAATCACTGATAACGTGCTCATTACATATGAGTGCCTTCATACAATTTGAAAACAAAGGGCTAAGATGCCTTCCTTTGCCCTGAAAATTGACATGGTAAAAGCCTATGACAGGGTAGAGTGATGTTACCTTAAAGGGGTTTTATTAAAGTTGGGCTTTCAGGCTGAATGGGTGAATATGGTCATGAGGTGTGTTACATCTGTAAAATATGCAGTCAAGGTAAATGGCGAATTAACTGACTCTTTCCTCCCAACAAGGGGCATTAGACAAGGTGACCCAATTAGCCCATATTTATTCTTATTGTGCGCTGAAGGTCTGTCTTGTCTAATGCAGCAAAAAGAAGCCGTTGGTGAATTGAAGGGTATTCGAAATGGCAGAAATGGCCCTTCCATCTCCCATCTCCTATTCGCTGACGACAGTGTGTTCTTTACAAGGGGAGACGATAAAAGCATCCATGCTCTTAATTCTGCCTTGCAAACCTACTGTGAGGCTTCAGGTCAGATGGTAAATCTTCAAAAATCTTCTATTTTCTTTAGTAAAAACTGTGATAAACAAGTTAAGGAAATGGTAAAACAAAAATTAGGGGTGCTGGATGAGACGCTTCAGACAACATACCTTGGCATGCCGACGTGGGTGGGACGTTCTCCAACGAGTAACTTCAACTTTCTCACTGGCCGGCTATGGAAACACCTTAATGGGTGGAGTGATCGTCCATTGTCAAGGGCTGGGAAAGAAACTCTATTAAAATCAGTGGCTCAAGCAATCCCCACATACGTAATGAGCTGCTTTCAAATACCTTTATCTATTTGCGAGAGAATGAGGAAAGCAATCTCCAATTTTTGGTGGGGAGTCGATGATGGGAAGAAGAAATTGCATTGGAGATCATGGAAATGGCTATCATCACCAAAATATTTGGGAGGAATGGGCTTCCGTGACTTCGCCATGTTCAATCAGGCAATGCTTGCGAAACAAGGGTGGCGGTTACTAACTGAACCGAACTCACTGTGTGTCCGGGTATTAAAAGGACCCTACTTCCCCAATGGAGACTTCTGGACAGCCCAATGCCCAAGATCATCCTCATACACATGGAGAAGTATAATGCATGGTAAGAAGTTGCTTGACAAGGGAATTTTATGGAGAGTAGGAGATGGAAAATACATAAATGTTCTAAGGGATCGTTGGATCCCGGAGGTAACACCTGGTACACTCCTTGCTTCTCTGTCCATAAATGATAATCAAACTGTCAGCTCTCTACTAAAAAGGAATGAACGACAATGGAACGAAACTGCAATCAGGAAGTCTTTCCCAGAGGAGGTTGCTGACAAAATTTTAAGCATCCCTCTCAGTTTTGAATGCTGCGAGGATTTCCCTTCCTGGCCTTACTCCAAGACCGGAATTTACACTGTTAAGTCGGCAAGAACATGCGAATTCTGATTTGACCGTAGTTCTTCAGGCAAAGGCTCTTCATCATGTCAGAAGTCTATGGAGAAGGCATGGAAAACATTGTGGGCAATACAATGTCCAAATAAAATGAAAGTCGTGCTCTGGAGGATGGCTCATAATTGTCTCCCTACAGGAGCGCAACTACAGTTGCGGTCGATCCCCACAAGGTATGATTGTTACTTTTGCAATAGTGTGGAACATGTTGAACATTGTCTTCTGCAATGTCAATATGTAAAAGAGATATGGAAGGAATTGAAAAACGAATATGGAATTCAATTAAATCTAAAATGCTTTGTCAATGTTAGGCCGTGGCTACTTGACTGGATTACTGCAGCCTCTGGTTTTCATTCTACAGTTCTAGCAGTAGCTATTTGGCATATTTGGGAGAACAGAAACAATATCCGCAACGGTGAGGTACGTCCTCATCCTAATCGGATTGCGGGCAAAATCAAAGCTTATGTTGAGTTTATTACTTTGCATAATGTCAGTTCATCTATTTCCAACAGGCGTGAGACTTCCTCTTCAATCCAGAAATGGTCTCCGCCACCGGAAGGTGTTGTGCTGATGAATGTTGATGCTGCAACTTTTGCCCAATCAGGACAAGCTGGTTTTGGCGTCGTTGCCCGCGATCATAAGGGGACAGTGCTGGCAGCAAATCGGGGCGCTCTTGAGCATGTGCATACACCAGAAGTGGCTGAAGCCCTTGCAATGCGTCAGGCCTTAATCTTTGCTGGGAGTACCGGTTTTCAGAAGATACAGGTCGCCTCGGATTGTCTTTCCCTGATAAACAAAGTAAATGACTCCAAGTTTAGTAGATCTGCTATAGGCGCCATTGTCCAGGAGATTAAATCTAGATCTACAAAGTTTGTTTCATGTAGTTTCGTTCATGTAAAGCGGTGTTGTAATGCGGCAGCCCATGTTCTGGCAAAATCTGCAGAACATGATGTTGGTTCGTGCTGGTTCAATGAGGTACCTGCTATCATTAGGACCATTGTTTGTACTGAACAAATTATGAATGAATGAGAAGGGTGCTGCCCATTGTCTCAAAAAAAAAATTTCACCATTGTTGCCACCCCTTTGTTGCTAGCCATTGTTGGATTTTTTCTCTTACCTAATTTCGTAAATCCCAGAAGGAATGGCCCTATATTGTTTTTGCAACAATTTGGAGCTTTACTGAGTTATTTTTGGGTTTCTTTCACGGATGTAGTGCGGTCTATCATTCTTTTAATTGCTTTTAGCCAATTCCATACTCTCCCCTTTGATTCCTAGATTTTCGAGAAAAAAACATGAGAGATTGATTGAGACTTGAAAAGATTTCAAGACCCCAAACTTTGCAGCTTTTCCTCGTTTCTAAATGGAGGTGACTCTCTTGTTCTACGTGTTAACAAAGTTAAACATTTGTAGATTATTGCAAAAATTTTGTTATTAAATTTTTATTCACATGCGAATTTATAATGGTATAACATGCATAACATATATTTTCTCTAGATGAACATATGTTTAGTTTTTTTTGTTTTAGATGAACATATGTTTAGTTGGTCAAATCAGTCCTCAACTTATGTCGGATTAGCGGATTAGCTACTACTACAAGCCAAACGGTCAGATCTCATGTTGTGCATAGACCACCATGCATTTTATAGAAAACCCCCCAGACATCTATTTCCTTCCTCTTCCATCCCTATCCCCTGACAATACACACAACCACGAAATCCCCTTCCTCTGCATCGCCACCCAGCCCCGACCCACTAACCCTAAACCCCCTCCACTGAAACCCTAGAACGGACCAGGTCTCGCCGGAGCCGCCCGGCCGGGGGCGGAACCACGGTGGCCCTCTGCGGAGGAGAACAGATCTAGTCGGCCGGGCGAGGCCGCCGCGAGGGAGGAGCCAAGATGAGGATCATGATCAAGGGCGGCGTGTGGAAGAACACGGAGGACGAGATCCTCAAGGCCGCCGTGATGAAGTACGGCAAGAACCAGTGGGCGCGCATCTCCTCGCTGCTCGTCCGCAAGTCCGCCAAGCAGTGCAAGGCCCGCTGGTACGAGTGGCTCGACCCCTCCATCAAGAAGGTAACGACCCACTCTAGCCTTCGCTTGCTCGCGGCTCCGCGTGCTCCTTGGATTTTGCGATGTCGTGGTGCTTTGTTAGCGTGGGAGCTGCGATTGGAGGCCGTTATGAACCGACTAGAAATTAGAGGATCCGCGGTTCTGATGTGGAAGGATCTGAAAGTGCAATTTCATATATAGCGCTGTGAAAAGCTATTCAGTTTGTAGTGTATAGTGTACCTTTAGTATTATCACGGCCAGATTTAAAATACAACTCACAGGTTAGGTTCTTCGCTCTTTCATGCCATACCATGCTATAAGTCTATACACTGGCTGTCAAAATCTAGTGATATTCATATATATTGTGCAGTAAACATCCCCCAAATGGAGCCAACTAGTTATTTGTATTCTGTCTAATATTCGTGTTAGGAAGGTTAATACAGTGGAAAAAGTACATCATCCTTGGGTTGTAGTCATATACTCATTATGTGGCGATGAATATTTGTCTTTGCAAGATGTTAAGCTGTTAACATGTTTTCTGTCATATCATATCATTGTAATACGAACCCCGACTTGTTAAGTTATATTAACAATGTTAATACAACCCAGCTGACAACTCTAAATGGGATGTCTAATTCTGTATTAACATTGTCTTCTAATTCTTGAAACTTCAACATTTAGTAAAATCCATATAGAACCTAACTGAACCGTATTTCAGCTTCTGTGGTTTACATACAAACTGAATCGAATCTTTCAAAATAGCCGCCAATCTTCACATGTGATATGATGTTTCATGCTTCTTTCAATTGGGTATCTGCTCTGTTATGACATAGATCTTCCCTGTTTTGAGTTGTCTTTAGCATAATAGTGGTTTTGCCATTAACTAATTTCACTAAGCTAACTCGTTTCTGTTAACTCCAGACTGAGTGGACAAGGGAAGAAGATGAGAAGCTACTCCACCTTGCTAAGCTCATGCCTACGCAATGGAGGACTATTGCACCTATTGTAGGTCGGACGCCATCTCAGTGCCTCGAGCGTTATGAAAAACTGCTTGATGCTGCCTGTGCTAAGGATGAAAATTATGAGCCTAATGATGACCCAAGAAAGTTGCGACCCGGGGAGATTGATCCAAACCCTGAGTCAAAACCTGCACGTCCAGATCCTGTTGACATGGATGAAGATGAAAAGGAAATGCTTTCCGAGGCAAGGGCTCGCTTAGCTAACACCAGGGGTAAAAAGGCAAAGCGAAAGGCCAGAGAGAAACAACTTGAAGAGGCGAGACGGCTTGCATCACTGCAGAAAAGAAGAGAACTCAAGGCAGCTGGTATTGACAACCGGCACAAAAAAAGAAAGAGAAAGGGAATTGACTATAATGCTGAGATCCCTTTTGAAAAGCGACCTCCTCCAGGTTTTTATGATACAGTGGGTGAAGATAGGCCACTTGAGAATGTACAGTTTCCAACCACTATCGAGGAGCTTGAAGGGAAGAGAAGAGTGGATGTAGAGGCTCAATTGAGAAAGCAAGACATTGCCAGGAACAAAATTCTGCAGAGGCAGGATGCCCCTGCCGCAATAATGCAAGCAAATAAACTCAATGACCCAGAAGCAGTCACAAGAAGGTCCAAACTAATGCTTCCACCACCCCAAATTTCTGATCATGAATTGGAGGAGATTGCAAAGATGGGTAATGCCGGCGATCCTGCTCTAGCTGAGGAGCTTGGTGAAGGAAGTACTGCTACTAGGACATTGCTTGCAAGTTACTCCCAGACTCCAAGGCTTGGTATGACACCATTGCGAACACCGCAACGAACTCCAGGTGGGAAAGGGGACGCTATTATGATGGAAGCAGAGAATCTTGCACGTCTAAGGGAATCACAAACACCTCTTTTAGGAGGCGATAACCCAGAGCTTCACCCATCAGATTTTTCTGGTGTTACACCACGTAAGAAGGAGATACAAACTCCAAATCCCATGGCAACGCCTCTGGCTAGCCCTGGCCCTGGTGTTACCCCAAGGATTAGCATGACACCCTCCAGAGATGGAAATTCGTTTGGTTTAACTCCAAAAGGTACCCCTTTCCGGGATGAGCTCCGCATAAATGAAGAGGTAGACATGCAGGACAGTGCTCAGCTTGAGCTTCGTAGGCAAGCTGAATTGAGAAGAGGTCTGCGATCTGGTTTTGCTTCAATTCCACAGCCTAAGAATGAGTACCAGCTAGTTATGCCACCCATCACAGAGGAGAAGGAAGAGGCCGAAGAGAAAATTGAAGAGGATATGTCAGACAGGTTAGCACGAGAGAGGGCTGAGGAACAAGCAAGGCAGGAGGCATTGCTCAGGAAGAGATCAAAAGTGTTGCAGAGGAGTTTGCCTAGGCCACCTGCTGCTTCTGTGGAGATTCTCCGTCAATCTCTGATTAAAGGTGGAGAAAACAGAAGTACCTTTGTGCCTCCTACATCGCTTGAACAAGCTGATGAGCTGATAAATGAGGAGCTCCTTAGGCTCCTTGAGCACGATAATGCTAAATATCCTCTTGATGAACAAACTCAAAGAGAAAAAAAGAAAGGGAGTAAGCGTCAGGCAAATGGGCCAGCTCCGGTTCCTGAAATCGAAGGTTTCGATGAGCATGAACTGAAAGAGGTACACCTGTCCTCTTTATTGTTTGTATTTATGTTGAACTGCATATACAATTTAACGATAACATGCATCCATTTTTTTAATAGTATTATGTACATCAATAATAACTGGAAATCACATGGGTTCATCATTATATATACCTCAGTGAATAACACAGCAATATCATAGTAGCAGGTCTAAACCATTCCGATCTTCTAATTGTCAGTGTTGGCTATAACTAATCCGCTGGCATTGACTGCTATCCTTGAGATAGCAAGAGAAGGGTAAATATAAGTTTATATAGTGGGTACTGGGAGCTATATATTACAGCACTAATAATGTTACTGTTTAGATGTAGGTTCATAGAAGAATTATGCTAGGTTTTTAGTCAATTCTTACTGTTACGCACTATAGTTTTTCCTTGGATATTTCTTGTGAACTTTTGTTGGATAATCGTGACAAAATGAACATTCCATTGAAGTATCTTAATTCCTTCTTTAGGTTTAACTAAATTTCCATTCATATATTTAGATTTTCTAGCTATGGACTCAGCTTAGGTTGGCATCGATCAAGGTTTTATTAAGCACCGGATTGAGAATTTTGTGTCATATGAGGTTAGGGAATCATAGCGGTGTTGTAAAAATGTTTCTCAAAAGTAAACATTGTCTTCCCCTGATTTCTGTAGAGTATATGATTGCTTGAGAAAAGTGCTATCTGCAATTAGATAACATAGTGATGTCCAAAAGGCAATGATGGTGTAAGATTGCTTGAGAAATAATCTCGTCCAGGTGTGGGAACTGACATTTGAAAATGACCATGTAAGTCTGATTGTCCGAAACAGCAAAATAATTAATAGGTAGATTGCACGGTTTGAAAACATGTTACTCTGAAGTGTAGAAGATGTTATCATCTAAAGTCTTATGTGAGTTAAAATGGTCATGTTATGTATATGGGCACATGGCCATACACATTGTAGAGAACTATGCAGTATTTCTTTGCAATAGTTTTGACAAGTTGATGGCATTCTTTCTGCATAAAATTTCAGATGCACATATGTTGTATTTTTTAAGGACTTCCTCTAGAGCACTGTGTCTGACAATTTAGTAATCACTTACTATAGCGATCATCCGAGATTGAACTTTTTACCTTTTACTAGAATGCTGTGTGTTCTCAGTGGTTTACTTAACTGTACTGGAGTTAGTCTCTTGCCTCATCTTTATTTACATGCTTTAGTTTTTTATTTTCTTTGTGTCAGTCCTGTTTACCTTTTTCAAATCGCTTCTTTTCTTTGTTGACAGGCAAGTTCTATGGTTGAGGAGGAGATTCAGTATCTTCGTGTGGCTATGGGCCATGAAAATGAATCTTTTGAGGATTTCATAAAGTCTCATGATGCATGCCAAGAAGACCTTATGTTTTTCCCGACGAATAACAGCTATGGTCTTGCCAGTGTTGCTGGAAATGCTGATAAGATTTCCGCATTGCAACACGAGTTTGAAATTGTGAAGAAGAGAATGGATGATGAAGCAAAGAAAGCTTCTCGGCTTGAGCAGAAGATCAAACTGCTGACACAAGGATACCAGGTTAGCTGGGGATGATGCGTCGTCTTCTTTGTAGTATCTCTATTAGTTTTGACTTTTGTTCAGGCAACATGCCATACAGCCTAGGCTACGCTAAATGCTTCTCTGTAGTTAGTTTAAGGTCACTTCTCTTCCATCTGCCCCCATTAGGCCATTTTGTTAGTTGTCAATTTAAAATACACTAAGTGGAAGCAAGCCAAGACTATGACATACTATTGGGCCATCCCAAACCAAACTTGCACAATGTCAGGGGAATACATCTCTTTAGTGATCACTTGTGGCTTTGCTTTTTTACTTGACGCACCAGATTAGTTCCACTGAACAAAATTTATGATACTGAACGCAAATTGTTTCTAGCTTTTCCATGTCGATTCGCAGCCCTGATGGTTTCTTTACTTTCTTTTTGATTTGTTAGGCACGGGCTGCAAAATTGGGGTCGCAGATCCAAGACACCTTCAAGCAGATGAACACTGCAGCAACGGAACTTGAATGCTTCCAAGAGTTGCAGAAACAAGAACAGATGGCTGGTGCCTATCGTGTGAGAAATTTGGTTGAAGAAGTGGATAAACAGAAAGCATTAGAACGTACTCTCCAAAGCCGCTATGGTGATTTCTTGTCTGGTTACCAGAGTATCCAAGAGCAACTCGGGGAGCACAGGAGGCAACTTAAGTTACAGGAGGAAGCAATGGAGGCAGAAAGACTTGCTAATGAGGCAATAGAGGCAGAAAAACGTGCTAAAGAGGAGGCAATAGAGGCAGAAAAACGTGCTAAAGAGGAGGCAATAGAGGCAGAAAAACGTGCTAAAGAGGAGGCAATAGAGGCAGAAAAACGTGCTAAAGAGGAGGAGGCCGCAGTTCAAAGTCATGCTGCTGAGGAAGAAAATGAGAGCAAGAGTCATAGTGTTGATGAGGAATCAGCACAAATGACTAGGGTTATTGATGAAGAACCTGCAGGAAGCAAAGATGTCAATGGGGATCAAATGGATATGGACAATTCAGATAAAGAACTTGTAGGCCCTATTCCACCGATACCTGACACTCAAGTGGATAGTGATGAGGCTTCTGCTCAACAGAGTGCTTCCAGTGCTCAGACTGGTGACAATGTTACAACTGCTGATGGAGCTTGTGACAAGGTTGACTCATCAAAATCAGATGTTCAGGAGAACGCAAATAGTAGCATGGATGTTGATACTGGTAGTCAGGAAGAGGGAAAGAATGTTCTTGTGACTGGAGTTACAAGTACAGATGTAGGAAACACTGTCGTATCTTCAGATCAAGCTGCCTCAAATGAAGAGAACAATGCTGTTCCTGAATGAAATATCTGTCCATACCTCATCTTGGAAGGGTGCCACAGACAAGATGATTAAGGCGACCAAGCAAACGGAGTGCAAATTCTGAAGTCTGCATGTATTGTGGTAACATTGTTGATGGAAGACCAAGCTGCCAGAAGTTACCCACTAGAAGCAAACCGAGTGTTCAAAGTTGCAGACTAAAACTTTTTCCCTCATCATGTTGATTTTGTCAAGTTTCGTTTGTCACTCTTGTGTTTCTTTTGGTCTGAAACATTTTTGGATGGTACAATCCTGCCATTTGCCATTTTCAATCCAAAATATGAACTTGAGAAAAGAAGAGAATGTGCAAATATTGTGTTATTCTATTATCCTATTTTGCATCTGATGTATTTTCATATCAATTGGATTGCTGAAATTGACTTTTCTGAAGCCGACTTGCATCTCTTGGAGCTCGATGATGTGGCAAAAGGGAAGATATCTCGGCAGGGCCAGGCTGCCATATCTAGCCTAGATCTTTTCCTCCCAAGCTCAGGAGCAAAGATCTGGTTCGCTTGATACGATAAGAAGCCAAAAAGTGCACACGCAGCAGCAGGGCAGCTTGTCCGAGTGTGCCAAAAAGCGCAGGATCCTTGGTCCATGTCCAGCCAACCATATGGCTCACATCCTACATGCAAGCAATGGATAGATAGATAACCCAACCAACGCCTGCCCATCCCTTCCTCCATTTGGTGTTTTTGGATGGAAGCGCAAACGCAAATATCCCATTCTTCCCTCCCTGGGGACCCAAAGTGCCAAGAAATATCCTGGAATGCACGGGGAGAGATATTTTCTGGGAGAAAAGGTGCTGGCTTGGGTCACTGAGGGGTGGGGCCAAAAGTGCACCAGGTGTCTGCCTCTCGAGTCCCAACAAAAGTGTAGCACTTGGGCGCCCCTGGACCGTGGGAAAAGGTCGCTCGAGAGTGGAGGGCAGTGGGCCAAGTCGTGTGTGCCACCGTTAGCCTCGAAATAGGTGTGTCTAAATTTGTAGTACATCCCCAAAGATATTTTTCTGCAGAGATATTATGCATTTTCACTAGAAAACAGGATCTGTGGTAACTTTTGTTTCTTCTTTTGTTTCTCTTTTAGGGATGTATAGATATAGATACTAGGGTCCAGAGTAGATGTTATTTGGCTAGTTAATCATGGACGAATGATGGAAAAAATAATTGTACAATACCTTACAAGTTTAAGAGCAACAACTGAGCAAGAATGAAAACTTCCATGTACCATCTATAAAAAGTACTATAAGATGGATTTACGAAGCCTTTTCCAGGGATAAGTTCTTTCAACCTGGATAAAATTGTTATCAACTTCCCCATCTTTCAATTCAAAATCCCATCTCCAACCGACCAACTTTTGAAAACCCTTCTCCGGTCTTTGTAATATGTCCTCGCTTCTACCAATGCTGGAAGATCATCATCCATAGCTGGTATGTGTGTGTCGAGGCGAGGTCGGTCGCCAAGTGTCGATGTTTTTTTATATCATACCTCATATACCAGAACGACAACCTTTGATGCATATATCTCTCGATATTCCGTTTCAATACAATTCAATCGGGTGTCCATTTTCTTAATTGTGCACTCGTACAATGCACCGAGTTCTTTGCTTGAATCAAATACGACATCGACGAAAAAAGACGACGGTATACCTTCGTACGTCGTTGCTTATTTGTCGGATATCACTATTTCAAGTCAAATATCAGGCTCCGCAGCTGCCTAAAAATCTAATGGGAAGACAGGAAATGCTCACCCCAAAAAAAGAAAATTAGACTTGGTAAGAACCTTTGTTGGGAAAAAAGGGAAAATAAAAGAACCACCAGACTCCTCACCGGCATCAGTCCTCACTACTTTCGCGCTATGGTTCATGTATAAAACCTCCTCCTCTGGTCTCTCCTCCTCCCACTCCTGCATGCCCCAACGAACCATCTCCAAGAAACCACCTCACCCCAAACCAAACCAATCCTCTCCACGAACCAATCCAACCCAATCACCCACTGATCTTCTTCCCCATCAAGATTCCATCACACAATTCATCCACAACGGCGCGCAACGTAGCGGTGCGAGATGAAGCTTGACAGGGAGATGGAGATGCTCCTGGACGAGATCCCCCTCCTCCACCACGGCGACCTCCTCGGCTGCGGCGAGACAGCCGCCGTGGTGGCCGACGGCGCCGACTTCGACTTCGACTTCTCCTACCTCATCCAAGAGCTCGGCGAGATGGGCTTCGTCGACGACGACGACGAGGAGGAAGACGAGAACGGTGATTTCTCCAGCTTTCTTTACCCCAGGAAGGCCAGCTCGTCCCCGACGAGCAACCTCCATTTCATGGACGCCGAGAACTTCGTGGCGTCGCGCCCCTTCTCCACGGACAGACGCCGCGAGATGTCCCTGTTCGATCCGTTCCCCTTCTCCAGCACCTGCTTCGACGCCGCCGCGACCGAAGACTGGGACTTTCAGGCTGCGCCGGCGGTGAGGTCCCGGCCGTGCAAGACGTCGAGGCCGAGGAAGGTGACGAGCCCCAAGAAGGCCGGCGCGGCGGCGAAGCCGTCCAAGTACGAGAGCCTCGTCGGGCTGCGCGGGTACATGTACCACGTCGCCAAGGACCAGCACGGATGCCGGTTCCTGCAGCAGCGCCTCGACGACGGCAAGCGCGAGGTCGACTTCATCTTCAACGGCGTCGCACGCCACGCCGTGGACCTCATGGTGAACCCGTTCGGGAACTACCTCATGCAGAAGCTGCTCGCCGTCTGCCACGAAGAGCAGAGGATGGGCATCGTGCTCACACTCACCAAGGAACCCTTGGTGCTCGTCAGGATCTCCCTCAATGTACATGGGTAAGACCGCTAAACTGCTACACCCTTTGGTCTGTAATTGAACTCTGTTGCGGGGAATTTGTTGCTAATTGCTGTGCTGTGATGTTGGTCTTCATTTCAGGACTAGGGCAGTGCAGAAGCTGATTGAGAGCCTCAGGACAAAGGAGGAGATTCAGCTCGTCGTCGCCGCACTGCGCCCCGGGTTCTTGGAGCTCATCAAGGATCCTAATGGCAACCATGTCGTGCAGAAGTGTCTGCAGTCGTTCGGGGCTGATGATAACAAGGTACGGAATATATATGTATGAATGCATCCGATTGTTCTGAATATTTCAGTCCAGAAAAGTCTTTTTTACCTTGTCTGAACACAGGACTGAATTTTAACGATTAAACTGTGTACTGAACTGATACGTCTGTCTTCTGATGATTGGGCATAATTTACTCACAATCTACTAACTTTCAGCCGATCTTCGATGCTGCTGCGATTTATTGCCTCGATATTGGGATGCAATGCCATGGTTGCTGCGTCCTGCAACGTTGCATTGCGCGTTCGACCAGCGAGCACAAGGAGAGGCTGGTTGCTGCAATTGCTCGGAATGGGTTCGAACTTGCCCAAGATGCCTATGGGTAAACATCCTGTCTTGCCATAAATTTGCAAACATTTAGAGGATGCAATCACCGAATTTCGTTCTGTATATTTCTAACTTGTTTTCTATATGCTTATGTACTTGTAAACTGACGTGTCTTATGTGCTATGGTTGCAGAAATTATGTTGTTCAGTATGTGATAGAACTAAAGGTTGCTGCTGCAAATGCAAGTCTAGCACAACAGTTTGAAGGCAAGTACGTCCAGCTCTCCATGCAGAAGTTCAGCAGCAACGTTGTCGAGAAATGCCTCAAGGTTTTCAAGGATGCTGACAAGGCCAATATCATCCTAGAGCTCCTCGCCGCGCCGCACTTCGAGCGGTTGCTTCAGCACCCTTACGCAAACTATGTGGTCTATGCAGCTCTTCAGAATTCCAAGGTAAAATGACATGTGAATCAAAAGGGCATCAAACCATAGACCACAGTATTTTGACAACAACTGATTCGTCTTTGTTTGTAAACTGTGATGATTTTTTCAGGGCGCTCTCCACTCTGCGCTGACGAACGCCATGCGGCCTCATGTGGAACTACTCAGAACCAGCCCATACTGCAAGAGGATCTACTCTCGAGCTTTACTGAAGAAGTGATGACCTGATGACGCGTAATCACCATGTAACAATAAAGATTATTGTCTTGTGCTATTTTTTCCGGACTCAAAAGGGTTAAAAGGGATCTCACCATGTAGATTTTGTATAGATCAATATTATTTGGTCATCATGTAATTTTAAGTGCACCTTCATTTGGTGCACTCTTGTCTTGCCATAATCCATCTGGAATGGAATAAGTACTGATTGAACAACTCATCATATATATGTCGATTCATGTACACAAGATTACTCTAAAAATGTTGGATTTCAAAGGCGTGGCTTTAATTATTTGTCCTAGTCCTAATCTCTTGCGGTCCTTTGTCACCCCCAATCGATTCCAAGTTTTATTGACTGCAAATTTTCAGTTTCTTGTTCATATTTGAACCAATTTTTAAAACAATTTTGTCAATTCATCACACATGGTTGATCATTTCAAATTTTGTTTGACCACTATCTTCATCTCGTAGTTCTACACAACTCTCATGTTGAAAGTTTTTATTGGCATGGCTCATAGAGGAACTAGAAATGAGTTATTTACCTATCAGGTGTTTACTTAGTCTGTACCTTTGCTCATTGTATACTTAAACTTGTTTCTTTGTGCCTCTCTCTCTCTCACGATCCTTAATTTTTTTGGTACATCGG
Source organism: Lolium perenne (assembly GCF_019359855.2). Taxonomy (NCBI): domain Eukaryota; kingdom Viridiplantae; phylum Streptophyta; class Magnoliopsida; order Poales; family Poaceae; genus Lolium; species Lolium perenne. Next base: position 80,494,718 of record NC_067248.2, on the reverse strand, counting down.
TTTGTGATGTGGTATGCACAGAAATGATGCACATCCACGATGTGATTCCATTCCCGCAATAGATTCTGAGTTTCGGTAACTGCAAATCTTCAATTTCGTGTTCATGGTTGGACCCTTTTAGATCAATTTCTTCAAATTCATCACACACGGTTGACCATTTCAAATTTTCTTTGACCGCTAAGTTCATCTTGTTGTTCTCCACAACTCTCATGTTGTAAAATTTTAATTCCGAGGCTCATAAGTGAAGTGGTTTCGAGTTATTTGCAAATGTGGTGATGTAAGAGTTGAGTCAACCATGTTGAGAACATGTGAGAGCACTATCACTATCAGTAACACAGACAACCAAAGGCACAGACATTGCATCTCTGAAGCTCATGCATGCAACCAAACACAGGCTCCCATTCTGTCCTCATGCAAGGAAATAGAATGCAGTGAACCAAACAACACAGAAAACATGTTTTTTTTTCTTTTCATGTTGGTAGGGGTCATGCTCCGAGGAGCACAATTTTGGCCGCATACAACCCATCACACCCATACTTGGCCAAGGCGGCGGGAGCAACTGTTGCGCCCCGGTGATCAGACGGACCCAGAAATTTTTCGAAACCTTGGTGCACCGCAAGGCAACTTTTTTTTTTCTCAAACAAATATATCTATCATATGGAGCAAATATAGTTTCACGTTAGTTTTATACCAAAACATGAAAACAAGACAACACACTTGTCCCAAGATAATGATAACTGGCTAGTCACTGGGACAGGGTATCAGGTGTCTTCTGCATACAAGTCCTTGGCCCAGCATGATCCTGTTATACCTGCTATCAAATGGCTATGGAAGAGCTGTTGCCAGAATAAGCATAGAGTTTTCTTCTGGTTGTTAATTCACAATCGATTAAATACCAGAGCCCTCTTGCAGAGGAAGAGCTTTTTTATGACTGATTATACTTGCATCATGTGCAATGAAGCAGTTCTTGAAACCAGAGATCATTTGTTCTTCACCTGCCCTTATGCAGTGCAATGTTGGAAATATCTGTGCCCTCTCGGAACCTTTCTCAAGTTGCTATGCCAATTGATATATAGAGCTACATACAGAGTATCAAAGAGCATCTACGACAGCCTTTCTTCATGGAAATCATAATACTCACATGTTGGTCGATATGGACAACACGTAATGATTACATCTTCAAAGGACTCACTCCTAGTCTCTATAGAACTCGGCATAAGCTAAAGGATGAATTGCATCTCCTTATACACAAGGCCAAGAGGAAATCTTATGCGGGACTAAAGGTTTGGGTAGATAAGTTTATTTGATCCTTTAGCTTAGTTTTCTCTCTGTTTAAGTGCTTTTCTCTAGCACTGCCTGTACAACTCTTTTTGTTACCAAAATTAATAAAACAAAATGCAGTGAGGAAACTCGCTTAAAAAAACATGACAAGATAACAGCACATCCAATTGCTTATAAATTCACGACAAATTTAAATATTTGTTAGTTTAGAACACATTCAAATGTTCATAAGCGGTGTTGATGTCAAGCCCGACGCGTCGATGCTTGCCAAAGCCAGAGCCAGAGCCACCATCTGCACATCTCGCAGGCGCTTGCAACCTTTGTATGTGGCTAGACCTGCGACCAAAAGCAGACGAATAATTCACACCCAATCCTCCACCTCTTAGATATTCGTCGCCAGCCGTAGCCTCTGGTAGTTGGGGCAAAGGTTTCTAAGAGCATCTCCAGCCGTCTCCGGCGAGGCCCCCAGGACGACTTTTTGTCATCCGGATGGACGAAAACGGCCCAATCGCGCCCCCGGTTCCTCGTTTTCGTCCGGATTAGAGCATCCCCAGCCGTTGGGGCTCCCTGGGCCGAAATCCGGCGCTATTTAGCGCCGGATTGGACGAAACTTTGGCCCGGGGAGCGCCGAAGTTCCAGCCGTCTCCCCGCCTAGAACACCCGGGGTTCGCCCTTTTTTAGAGAAAAACATCTCTGAATGACAAATTTCATGCATAATTCGGCGAATTTGGCCAGTTTTGCCAACATTTGGCTTATTTTTACAAATAAACGTTACAGTTTAACAAAACAAGACAAGTTTTCAAACAAATCAAATGAAAACTAGTTGGTGTTGCCTCGAAACGTCCATAAGTGCTCCACCAGATAATCCTGCAGCAGCTGTTGATGCATTGCGGAGTCTCGAATCTCCTGACGCATAGCGATGAACGCAGACCACGATGCCGACACCAGCTGGTTAGGCTGTGCAAGACGACCCTCTGTATCATATGGTGCAACTTGTTCGCTCAGAGGGACCGGATGCTTCCGCTCATCCTCGATAATCATGTTGTGTAAGCACACACAACAGTTCATCACCTCCCACATCTGATCTTTCGACCAAGTCAAAGCGGGGAACCAGACTACAACAAATCTCTGCTGGAGGACACCAAATGCATGCTCAACGTCCTTTCGGAAAGCTTCTTGTTCCTTGGCAAACTGCTGCTCGTTCGGAAGGGCGGGGCTTGAGATAGTCTTCACAAATGTTGCCCACTTTGGATAGATACCGTCTGCAAGATAGTATCCCTTGTTGTACTGCCGGCCATTGATCACAAAGTTAACCGGGAGAGCATGACCCTCAACAAGCTTGGAGAAGACCGGCGAGCACTGCAAGACGTTGATGTCGTTGTTGGATCCCGGCATACCAAAGAAGGAGTGCCAAATCCAGAGATCATGGGTAGCCACGGCCTCAAGTACAACCTTTTTTGTGACCCTTGTAGATTCCCTGCCAGGCAAACAGACAGTTCTTCCATTTTCAATGCATGTAGTCAATGCTTCCAAGCATCCCTGGAAATCCTCGAGCTTCATTGACATCGAGGATCTTAGCAGTGTCTTCGACAGTCGGTGATCTAGAGTAGAAGTCCCCGAACACTGCTATCACCGCCCTGCAGAACCGGTAGAAACAATCAAGGGCGGTGGACTCCGCCATCCGAAGATAGTCATCTGCAGAATCACCAGGAGCTCCATATACCAACTTCCGCATAGCCACCGTGCACTTTTGGAGGGCGGAAAACCCTGCCATCCCGGTGCAATCCAACTTGCATCTGAAATAGGAGTCGTAGTCTCGAAGGGCATACACAATTTTCAGGAAGAGCTTCCGGCTCATCCTGAAACGACGCCTGAAAACAGCCTCACCGTGCAATGGATCGTCGGCGAAGTAGTCGGCGTAGAGCATGCAGTACCCCTCCATTCGCTGCCTCGGCTTGCACTTCTGGCGACCTGGTGCCGACCCACCACGGCGACCAATGACAGACTCGGCGTACAAGCCGGACATGCAAGCGAGGATGAGCAGGTGCTCCTCGTCTTGGGCGGCGGCATCCGATTCTTTTTCAAGAAGCTCGGCGAACATCTGCTCCTCCTCCTCGTCGGAGTCCATGTCCGGCCAGGCAGTTGGACGAACACCTGCCGGGCGTGTCGACGAGGAGCGACGCGAGGGAGCTACCCGACGGCGGAAAATTCAGAGGGTACGACGGGCGGCGGAGTATAGGCTGCTGGGTGGAGGAACAACGTAGTTGGGGCAACCCGCGGGCGGATTGGCGAGGGTGGTGCCAGCGGCGAGAGAGCAAGGGGAGGGCAGGAGGGCTTTGCGTCGACAAAGTGGTGGGGTTCGTCTGTTCTCTCGCCGACAGAGTGGGCCCATCCCCGCTTTTCTCTCGTTCGGAGTCCCCGAGCCTGGGCTCTCCGGACGGATGAAAGGCCTAAGAGCATCTCCACCCGTCTCCCCAACGAGGCCCCCAGGACGCCTTTTTGTCATCCGGATGGACGAAAACGGCCCAGTCGCGCCCCCGGTTCCTCGTTTTTGTCCGGATTAGGCCTTTCATCCGTCCGGAGAGCTCAGGCCATCCCCGCCCCCCAGGGAGCGCTCGGGGACTCCGGACAAGAGAAAAGCGGGGACGGGCCTGTTCTGTCGGCGAGAACAGACGAACCCCACCACTTTGTCGACGCAAAGCCCTCCTCCCCTCCCCTTGCTCTCTCGCCGCCGGAACCACCGCTCGCCAATCCGCCGGCGGGTTGCCCCAACTACGCCGTTCTTCCACCCAGCAACCTATATTCCGCCGCCCGTCATACCCTCTGCCTATTTTCCGCCGCCAGGCAGCTCCCTCGCGTCGCTCCTCGTCGACATGCCCGGCAGGTGTTCGTCCAACTGCCTGGCCGGACATGGAATCCGACGAGGAGGAGGATCAGATGTTCGCTGAGCTTCTTGAAGATGAAACGGCTGCCACCGCCCAAGACGAGGAGCACCTGCTCATCCTCGCTTGCCTGTCTGGCTTGTACGCCGAGTCTATCATTGGTCGCCGTGGTGGGTCGGCACCAGGTCGTCGGAAGTGCAAGCCGAGGCAGCGAATGGAGGGGTACTGCATGCTCTACGCCGACGATCCATTGCACGGTGAGGCTGTTTTCAGGCGTCGTTTCAGGATGAGCCGGAAGCTCTTCCTGAAAATTGTGTATGCCCTTCGATACTACGACTCCTATTTCAGATGCAAGTTGGATTGCACCGGGATGGCAGGGTTTTCCGCCCTCCAAAAGTGCACGGTGGCTATGCGGATGCTGGCATATGGAGCTCCTGGTGATTCTGCAGATGACTATCTTCGGATGGCGGAGTCCACCGCCCTTGATTGTTTCTACCGGTTCTGCAGGGCGGTGATAGCAGTGTTCGGGGACTTCTACTTGAGATCACCGACTGTCGAAGACACCGCTAAGATCCTCGCTTTCAATGAAGCTCGAGGATTTTCAAGGATGCTTGGAAGCATTGACTGCATGTATTGGAAATGGAAGAACTGTCCGTTTGCCTGGCAGGGAATCTACAAGGATCACAAAAAAGGCTGCACTGTGATACTTGAGGCAGTGGCTACCCATGATCTCTGGATTTGGCACTCCTTCTTTGGTATGCCGGGATCCAACAACGACATCAACGTCTTGCAGTGCTCGTCGGTCTTCTCCAAGCTTGTTGAGGGTCATGCTCCCCCGGTTAACTTTGTGATCAATGGCCGGCAGTACAACAAGGAATACTATCTTGCAGACGGTATCTATCCAAAGTGGGCAACATTTGTGAAGACTATCTCAAGCCCGGCCCTTCCGAAGGAGCAACAGTTTGCCAAGGAACAAGAAGCTTGCCGAAAGAACGTCGAGCGTTCATTTGGTGTCCTCCAGCAGAGATTTGCTGTAGTCCAGTTCCCCGCTTTGACTTGGTCGAAAGGTCAGATGTGGGAGGTGATGAACTGTTGTGTGTGCTTACACAACATGATTATCGAGGATGAGCGGAAGCATCCGGTCCCTCTGAGCGAACAAGCTGCACCATATGACAGAGAGGGTCCTCTTACACAGCCTAACCATCAGGTGCCAGCATCATGGGCTACGTTCATCGCTATGCGTCAAGAGATTCGAGACTCCACAATGCATCAATAGCTGCGGGATGATCTGGTGGAGCACTTATGGACGTTTCGAGGCAACACCAACTAGTTTCCATTTGATTTGTTTGAAAAATTGTCTTGTTTTGTTAAACTGTAATGTTTATTTGTAAAAATAAGCCAAATGTTGACAAAACTGGCCAAATTCGCCGAATTATGCATGAAATATGTCATTCAGATATGTTTTTCTCTAAAAAACGGCGAACTCCGGGTGTTCCAGGTGGGGAGACGGTTGGAACTTCGGCGCTCCCCGGACCAAAGTTTCGTCCAATCCAGCGCTAAATAGCGCCGGATTTCGACCCGGGGACCCAACGACTGGGATGCTCTAAGCAAGGGGGGGTGCGTACTTTCTCGCTACGTCCCTCCGGCACGGGACTGCCGGCGAGTACGACCACAACTGCCAGTTTTGAGGCAAAAATCAAATACACCCCACAGTCTGGAGGCTAGTTAACCTACAATTTTTTATTATAATTACAACACACGAGTATATTTACATACTAAATCCGACTACAAAAGTACAGTAAAATATAGCACACGAGTACTGTTACATACAACACACGAGTACTGTTATATACAAGACACGAGTACAACGAAGTACATACCCGAGTACAGTTGCGCACATAGCACGAGTACAGTTAGGTAGAGAGCACGAGTACAGTTACGTAAGAACAACTATACATGAGCGAGTACAAATACAAAAGTATAGCTGAACACACGAGCAAGTATAGATACAGAACTATACTGCACACACGATCAAGTATTGATGAGGACATCCCTACCTCCCTACTACCTCCGTCATTACAAGCTGAAGATGATCCTGCTGTGAAGCTCAAGTCCAATGAAGTTAGGATTGGACCAATGACACGAGCTCGTACGAAGCTACTTAAACAACAGGTGAACTTGTTCCTTAGTGATACTTTGATCGATGAGAATTTTATACTGCCTAAGTCGTATTACTTATGTATGATCAGGTATGAGGAGGAATCAAGCATCGCACGAGGAGGAGAGGAGCAGCTGGACCAGAAGATGGATGTGAACCTGGACATGGAGCTGGACATGAAGACATCCCATGGACGCGCGAGGGAGGAGCGGGAGGCATGCGCGACAGGAGGAGTTCTTCAGGCCGGCGCCAGGCCCGGTCAGACCGGCCGTGGCACCGGACCACCCGGTCCCAGGCCCGGTCGACCGGCCTCCACGCCGGATCGCCCCGGTCAGAACCGGATTCTGCACTTGTGCCAACCAGGCAACCATCCAGGGGACTTGGACGCTTCGTTCGGTTTCCACCCGGTCCTAGACCCGGTCTAGACCGGACCACCCGGTCCCAGACCCGGTCAACCGGATTCCAGACCGGCCGAGTCCGAGTCTGTCTCGATGATACGTCTCCAACGTATCTATAATTTCTTATGTTCCATGCTACTTTTATGACAATACTCACATGTTTTATACATACTTTACATCATTATTATGCATTTTCCGACACTAACCTATTAACAAGATGCCGAAGCGCCAGTTGCTGTTTTCTGCTGTTTTTGGTTTCAGAAATCCTACAAAGGAAATATTCTCGGAATTGGACGAAATCAATGCCAGGGTCTTATTTTTCCACGAAGCTTCCAGAAGACCGAAGGGATTACGAAGTGGGGCGACGAGGCGCCGCCACCATAGGGCCGCGCGGCCAGAGGGGGGCCCGAGCCGCCCTATGGTGTGGGCCCCTCCCGCCGCCTCCAACCCTACCCTTCCGCCTACTTAAAGCCTTCGTCGCGAAAACCCGTTGCTAGTAGAGGCTCTGGCCAAGTTGATTATCAATCTATCATATATGTGTTGTTTATGTTCTTGCATGCTCTCCGTTGCTAGTAGAGGCTCTGGCCAAGTTGATACTTGTAACTCCAAGAGGGGGTATTTATGCTCGATACTGGATTCATGCCTCCATTGAATCTGGGACAGTGACAGAAAGTTCTAAGGTTGTGGATGTGCTGTTGCTTCTAGGGATAAAACATCAATGCTTTGTCTAAGGATATTTGTGTTGATTACATTACGCACCGTACTTAATGCAATTGTCTGTTGTTTGCAACTTAATACTGGAGGGGGTGCGGATGCTAACCTGAAGGTGGACTATTTAGGCATAGATGCATGCTGGATGGCGGTCTATGTTCTTTGTCGTAATGCCCTGATTAAATCTCATAGTGATCATCATGATATGTATTGAATCTTTATTTGTCAATTGCCCACCTGTAATTTGTTCACCCAACATGTTATTTATCTTATTGGAGAGACACCACTAGTGAACTGTGGACCCCGGTCCATTCTTTTACATCTGAATACAATCTACTGCAATCATTGTTCTCTACTGTTCTTTGCAAACAAACATCATCTTCCACACTATACGATTAATCCTTTGTTTTCAGCAAGCCGGTGAGATTGACAACCTCACTGTTATGTTGGGGCAAAGTATCTTGATTGTGTTGTGCAGGATTCACGTTGGCGCCGGTTTCACTGGTGTTGCGCCGCACTACACTCCTCCACCAACAATCTTCACGTGTTCCTTGACTCCTACTAGTTCGATAACCTTGGTTTCTTACTGAGGGAAAACTTGCTGCTGTACGCATCACACCTTCCTCTTGGGGTTCCCAACGGACGTGTGCTTCACGCGTATCAAGACTGTTTTCTGGCGCCGTTGCCGGGGAGATCAAGACACGCTGCAAGGGGAGTCTTCCACATCCAATCTCTTTACTTTGTTTATTGTCTTGCTTTACTTTACTTTATTTACTGTCTTGTTTGCTTTATATTAAAAACACAAAAAAATTAGTTGCTTTACTTTCTGTCTTGTTTACTTGTTCTATATCAAAAACACAAAAAAATTAGTTACTTGTTTTTACTTTACTTTATTCTGTTTGCTTAGTTTACTTTTATTACTGCTACAATGGGTACTCCTGAAAATACTAAGTTGTGTGATTTCACTAGCACAAATAATAATGATTTTATAAGTACTCCTATTGCTCCACCTACTACTACAGAAGAATTCTATGAAATTAAACCTGCTTTACTGAATCTTGTTATGAGAGAGCAATTTTCTGGTGTTAGTACTGATGATGCTGCTGCCCATCTTAATAATTTTGTTGAACTTTGTGAAATGCAAAAGTATAAGGATATAGATGGTGATATTATAAAACTGAAATTGTTTCCTTTCTCATTAAGAGGAAGAGCTAAAGATTGGTTGCTTTCTTTGCCTAAGAATAGTTTTGATTCATGGACTAAATGTAAAGATGCTTTTATTGGTAAATATTATCCTCCTGCTAAGATTATATCTTTGAGAAGTAGCATTATGAATTTTAAGCAATTTGATAATGAACATGTTGCTCAAGCATGGGAGAGAATGGAATCTTTGGTAAAGAATTGCCCTACCCATGGACTAACTACTTGGATGATCATCCAAACCTTTTATGCAGGATTGAATTTTTTCTCGAGGAACCTATTGGATTCAGCTGCTGGAGGTACTTTTATGTCCATCACCTTAGGCGCCGCAACAAAGCTTCTTGATGATATGATGATCAATTACTCTGAATGGCACACTGAAAGAACTCCTCAAGGTAAGAAGGTAAATTCTGTTGAAGAAACCTCTTCTTTGGGTGATAAGATTGATGCTATTATGTCTATGCTTGCAAATGGTAGATCTCATATTGATCCTAATAATGTTCCTTTAGCTTCATTGGTTGCTCAAGAAGAAAATGTTGATGTGAATTTCATTAAGAATAATAATTTCAACAACAATGCTTATATGAATAATTATGGTAACAACAACTATAGGCCATATCCTTCTAATAATGGTAGTGGTTATAGTAATTCTTATGGTAGATCTGTTTTGCCTAATGAGTAAAAGATATTGGAAATTGAAAGAACCACTAATAGCTTTATGCAATCACAATATGAGCAAAATCAATTGTTTACTAAAACTATGAATGAACAATCTGCTTTGTTGAAAAATATAGGAAATCAACTTGAAAATTTGAATGTGAAAATTTCTGGTTTACAAACTAAACTTTCAAATGCTGAAAATCGAATCTCATATATGTCTGAATCACAATCTTATTTAATTAATAAAATGGCTGCTAAACGTGGGGATAATGATAAAAAATTTCTTGCTACAACAAATGCCATCCAAGTTCAAATTAATGATAATATTAGAATGTTGGCTGAATTGCATGCTAGGTGGGATAGAGAAGAAAAAGAAAAACTTGCTAAAGAGAATAATGTAGCTAAAGTTTGGACTATTACCACCACTAGTAATGTTGATTCTTCACATGTTGCTACACCTCCTACTATCAATGGTAAAATAATTGGTGTTGGCAATGTTTCTACTCCTAGTGCAAAGCGTGCAAAATTGTCTGAAACTGCTGAAACTGTTTGTGATAATAGTGCTGAAATTTTTCAGAATGCTGTAGATCATAATGGTTTAGATTTGATGATTGTCATATTACTGAAGTTATTAAGTTCTTACAAAAACTTGCTAGAAGTCCTAATGCTAGTGCTATAAATTTAGCCTTTACAAAACATATTACAAATGCTCTCATTAAAGCTAGGGAAGAGAAATTAAAACTTGAAGATTCTATTCCTAGGAAGTTGGAAGATGGTTGGGAGCCCATCATTAAGATGAAATTCAATGATTTTGAATGTAATGCTTTATGTGATCTTGGTGCAAGTATTTCTGTTATGCCTAAGAAAATTTATGATATGCTTGACTTGCCACCATTGAAAAATTGTTATTTGGATGTTAATCTTGCTGATAATTCTCTAAAGAAACCTTTGGGGATGATTGATAATGTTCGCATTACGGTCAACAATAACCTTATCCCCGTTGATTTTGTTGTTTTGGATATTGAATGCAATGCATCTTGTCCTATTGTCTTGGGAAGACCCTTTCTTCGAACTGTTGGTGCTGTTATTGATATGAAAGAAGGAAATATTAATTATCAATTTCCTCTCAAGAAAGGTATGGAACACTTCCCTAGAAAGAGAATGAAGTTGCCTTTTGATTCTATTATTAGAACAAATTATGATGTTGATGCTTCATCTCTTGATAATACTTGATTTGCACTTTCTGCGCCTAGCTGAAAGGCGTTAAAGAAAAGCACTTCTTGGGAGATAACCCATGTTTTTATTTTATTACTGTATTGTTGAGTCTTGGAAGTTGTTACTACTGTAGCAACCTCTCCTTATCATGTTTTTTGTGCCAAGTAAAGTCTCTACGGTAAAGTTGATGCTAGATTTGGGTTTCTGCGCAGAAACAGATTTGCTGTCTGCCACGAATTTGCGTAGATCTCTCTGTAGAAAAATCAAAAAAATCTGCCAATTTACGTGCGTGATCCCCAGATATGTACGCAAGTTTCATTAGTTTTGAGTTTTTCCGTTTGAGCAAGTTAAGTGCCTCTAGAAAATTCGTCTTTACGGACTGTTCTGTTTTGACAGATTCTGCCTTTTATTTCGCATTGCCGCTTTTGCTATGTTGAATGGGTTTCTTTGTTCCATTAACTTTCAGTAGCTTTGTGCAATGTCCAGAAGTGTTAAGAATGATTATGTCACCTCTGAATATGTGAATTTTTTATTATGCACTAACCCTCTAATGAGTTTGCTTTAAGTTTGGTGTGGAGGAAGTTTTCAAGGGTCAAGAGAAGAGGATGATACAATATGATCAAGAAGAGTGACAGATCTAAGCTTGGGTATGCCCTGGTGGTTCATCCCTGCATATTTTAAGAAGACTCAAGCATCTAAGCTTGGGGATGCCCAAGGCATCCCCTTCTTCATCGACAACTTATCAGGTCACTTCTAGTGAAACTATATTTTTATTCCATCACATCTTATGTTCTTTACTTGGAGCGTATGTTTGCTTTTGTTTTTGTTTTGGTTTGAATAAAGTTGGATTCCACCATCCTTGTATTGGATATATTACGCTCCGCTTTTTCATTTGAACACTTGTGTTCTTAGTTGTGCTTTAATGTTCATGGCGAAGGCTGAAAATTGCTTCGTTGATTGCTATTTGGTTGGAATCAAAAAATGCTTCATATGGTTTTGAATAACTTGATACTTGGAAATTGTTTTGAGCTCTCATAGATCATGTTGAAGCTCTTGCACCATGTAGTTTAATCTATTAGTGGAGAACTACCATAGAGCTTGTTGAAATTTGGTTTGCATGATTGGTCTCTCTAAGGTCTAGATATTTTCTGGTGAAGTGTTTAAGCAACAAGGAAGACATTGTAGAGTCTTATAATGCTTGCAATATGTTCTTGTGTAAGTTTTGCTGTACCTGTTCATACTTGTGTTTGCTTCAAACAACCTTGCTAGCCAAAGCCTTGTACTGAGAGGAAATGCTTCTCGTGCATCCAAACACCTTGAGCCAAAACCCATGCCATTTGTGTCCACCATATCTACCTACTATGTGGTATTTTTCTGCCATTCCAAAGTAAATTACTTGAGTGCTACCTTTAAAATTTCATTCCTTTGTCTTTGCAATATATAGCTCATGGGAAAATAGCTTAAAAACTATTGTGGTGATGAATATGTAGCTATGTGTCTTAGTTCTTATAAGTTGCTTGTTGAGCGGTAACCATGTTTCTGGGGACGCCATCAACTTTTTACCTTTGTTGGATATCATGTGAGATGCTTTGCATGTTCGTCTTGTCTGAAGTAAGGGTGATTTATCATGATCAAATGGTTTGAGTATGCATATGTTAGAGAAGAACATTGGGCCGCTAACCAAAGCCATGTATCATGGTGGAAGTTTTCAGTTTGGGCATACATCCTCAATCTCTTATGAGAATATTATTTGTTGTTGAATGCTTATGCATTAAAGGGGAGTCTATTATCTATTGTTTATGTTGTCCCGGTATGGATGTCCTTAGTTGAGATCTATTAAAAAAGAGAAATCAAATGCGATTGATCTCCTTGGACCTTTGTACAGGCGGCATAGAGGTACCCCTTTGTGACACTTGGTTGAAACATATGTTATGCAATGATAATCCATGTAAATCCAAGCTAATTAGGACAAGGTGCGGGCACTATTGGTATTCTATGCATAAGGCTTGCAACTTGTAGGAAGTATTATGCATAACACATATGAATTATTACTACCGTTGACAAAATTGTTTCTATGTTTTCAAAACAAAAGCTCTAGCACAAAAATAGTAATCCATGCTTCCCTCTGCAAAGGGCCATTATTTTACTCTATGTTGAGTCAGTTTACCTACTTCTTTCTGTCTTAGAAGCAAACACTTGTGTTAACTGTGTTCATTGATTCTTACATGATTACTTATTGCACTTGTTATGTTACTCTATGTTGACAATTATCCATGAGATATACATGTTACAAGTTGAAAGCAATTGCTGAAACTTAATCATCCTTTGTGTTGCTTCAATGTCTTCTACTTTGAATCTATTGCTTTATGAGTTAGCTCTTATGCAAGTCTTTTTGATACTTGTCTAGAAAGTACTATTCATGAATTTTTTTGCTATATCATTCATTTGTTTAGTCATTATCTTTTGTTAGCAATTCATTGCTTCAGATCACTCCATTCATCTCATATGCTTTACAATAATGTTGATCAAGATTATGTTGGTAGCATGTCACTTCAGAAATTATTTGTTGTTATCGTTTACCTACTCGAGGGCGAGTAGGAACTAAGCTTGGGGATTCTTGATACGTCTCCAACGTATCTATAATTTCTTATGTTCCATGCTACTTTTATGACAATACTCACATGTTTTATACATACTTTACATCATTATTATGCATTTTCAGGCACTAACCTATTAACAAGATGCCGAAGCGCCAGTTGCTGTTTTCTGCTGTTTTTGGTTTCAGAAATCCTACAAAGGAAATATTCTCGGAATTGGACGAAATCAATGCCTAGGGTCTTATTTTTCCACGAAGCTTCCAGAAGACCGAAGGGATTACGAAGTGGGGCGATGAGGCGCCGCCACCATAGGGCCGCGCGGCCAGAGGGGGGCCCGAGCCGCCCTATGGTGTGGGCCCCTCCCGCCGCCTCCAACCCTACCTTTCCGCCTACTTAAAGCCTTCGTCGCGAAAACCCCTGTACCGAGAGCCACGATACGGAAAACCTTCCAGAGACGCCGCCGCCGCCAATCCCATCTCGGGGGATTCAGGAGATCGCCTCCGACACCCTGCCGGAGAGGGGAATCATCACCGGAGGGCTCTACATCATCATGCCCGGCTCCGGATTGATGCGTGAGTAGTTCATCCTTGGACTATGGGTCCATAGCAGTAGCTAGATGGTTGTCTTCTCCTCTTGTGCTATCATCTTTAGATCTTGTGAGCTGCCTAACATGATCAAGATCATCTATTTGTAATCCTACATGTTGTGTTTGGTGGGATCTGATGAATATAGAATATTATGTCAAGTTGATTATCAATCTATCATATATGTGTTGTTTATGTTCTTGCATGCTCTCCGTTGCTAGTAGAGGCTCTGGCCAAGTTGATACTTGTAACTCCAAGAGGGGGTATTTATGCTCGATAGTGGATTCATGCCTCCATTGAATCTGGGACAGTGACAGAAAGTTCTAAGGTTGTGGATGTGCTGTTGCTTCTAGGGATAAAACATCAATGCTTTGTCTAAGGATATTTGTGTTGATTACATTACGCACCGTACTTAATGCAATTGTCTGTTGTTTGCAACTTAATACTGGAGGGGGTGCGGATGCTAACCTGAAGGTGGACTATTTAGGCATAGATGCATGCTGGATGGCGGTCTATGTTCTTTGTCGTAATGCCCTGATTAAATCTCATAGTGATCATCATGATATGTATTGAATCTTTATTTGTCAATTGCCCACCTGTAATTTGTTCACCCAGCATGTTATTTATCTTATTGGAGAGACACCACTAGTGAACTGTGGACCCCGGTCCATTCTTTTACATCTGAATACAATCTACTGCAATCATTGTTCTCTACTGTTCTTTGCAAACAAACATCATCTTCCACACTATACGATTAATCCTTTGTTTTCAGCAAGCCGGTGAGATTGACAACCTCACTGTTACGTTGGGGCAAAGTATCTTGATTGTGTTGTGCAAGATTCACGTTGGCGCCGGTTTCACTGGTGTTGCGCCGCACTACACTCCTCCACCAACAATCTTCACGTGTTCCTTGACTCCTACTAGTTCGATAACCTTGGTTTCTTACTGAGGGAAAGCTTGCTGCTGTACGCATCACACCTTCCTCTTGGGGTTCCCAACGGACGTGTGCTTCATGCGTATCAAGACTGTTTTCTGGCGCCGTTGCCGGGGAGATCAAGACACGCTGCAAGGGGAGTCTTCCACATCCAATCTCTTTACTTTGTTTATTGTCTTGCTTTACTTTACTTTATTTACTGTCTTGTTTCCTTTATATTAAAAACACAAAAAAATTAGTTGCTTTACTTTCTATCTTGTTTACTTGTTCTATATCAAAAACACAAAAAAATTAGTTACTTGTTTTTTACTTTACTTTATTATGTTTGCTTAGTTTACTTTTATTACTGCTACAATGGGTACTCCTGAAAATACTAAGTTGTGTGATTTCACTAGCACAAATAATAATGATTTTATAAGTACTCCTATTGCTCCACCTACTACTACAGCAGAATTCTATGAAATTAAACCTGCTTTACTGAATCTTGTTATGAGAGAGCAATTTTCTGGTGTTAGTACTGATGATGCTGCTGCCCATCTTAATAATTTTGTTGAAGTTTGTGAAATGCAAAAGTATAAGGATATAGATGGTGATATTATAAAACTGAAATTGTTTCCTTTCTCATTAAGAGGAAGAGCTAAAGATTGGTTGCTTTCTTTGCCTAAGAATAGTTTTGATTCATGGACTAAATGTAAAGATGCTTTTATTGGTAAATATTATCCTCCTGCTAAGATTATATCTTTGAGAAGTAGCATTATGAATTTTAAGCAATTTGATAATGAACATGTTGCTCAAGCATGGGAGAGAATGGAATCTTTGGTAAAGAATTGCCCTACCCATGGACTAACTACTTGGATGATCATCCAAACCTTTTATGCAGGATTGAATTTTTTCTCGAGGAACCTATTGGATTCAGCTGCTGGAGGTACTTTTATGTCCATCACCTTAGGCGCCGCAACAAAGCTTCTTGATGATATGATGATCAATTACTCTGAATGGCACACTGAAAGAACTCCTCAAGGTAAGAAGGTAAATTCTGTTGAAGAAACCTCTTCTTTGGGTGATAAGATTGATGCTATTATGTCTATGCTTGCAAATGGTAGATCTCATATTGATCCTAATAATGTTCCTTTAGCTTCATTGGTTGCTCAAGAAGAAAATGTTGATGTGAATTTCATTAAGAATAATAATTTCAACAACAATGCTTATATGAATAATTATGGTAACAACAACTATAGGCCATATCCTTCTAATAATGGTAGTGGTTATAGTAATTCTTATGGTAGATCTGTTTTGCCTAATGAGTAAAAGATATTGGAAATTGAAAGAACCACTAATAGCTTTATGCAATCACAATATGAGCAAAATCAATTGTTTACTAAAACTATGAACGAACAATCTGCTTTGTTGAAAAATATAGGAAATCAACTTGAAAATTTCAATGTGAAAATTTCTGGTTTACAAACTAAACTTTCAAATGCTGAAAATCGAATCTCATATATGTCTGAATCACAATCTTCTTTAATTAATAAAATGGCTGCTAAACCTGAGGATAATGATAAAAAATTTCTTGCTACAACAAATGCCATCCAAGTTCAAATTAATGATAATATTAGAATGTTGGCTGAATTGCATGCTAGGTGGGATAGAGAAGAAAAAGAAAAACTTGCTAAAGAGAATAATGTAGCTAAAGTTTGGACTATTACCACCACTAGTAATGTTGATTCTTCACATGTTGCTACACCTCCTACTATCAATGGTAAAATAATTGGTGTTGGCAATGTTTCTACTCCTAGTGCAAAGCGTGCAAAATTGTCTGAAACTGCTGAAACTGTTTGTGATAATAGTGCTGAAATTTTTCAGAATGCTGTAGATCATAATGGTTTAGATTTGATGATTGTCATATTACTGAAGTTATTAAGTTCTTACAAAAACTTGCTAGAAGTCCTAATGCTAGTGCTATAAATTTAGCCTTTACAAAACATATTACAAATGCTCTCATTAAAGCTAGGGAAGAGAAATTAAAACTTGAAGATTCTATTCCTAGGAAGTTGGAAGATGTTGACGTCAGAAACCCACCGGCGGGCAGCGACTGGCCAACACCGTAGAGCCGGGAATGACTAGGGCTGCGGCTGGCCCCAGTCCCTCAGAGCGACGGCCCGCAAAGCCTCCTGGTCGCGCGCCGATGCGGGTCGCAAGGGCGTGCCACCTGACCTATACCTGGTCAGGAAGGTGTGGATGATGCCTCGCTTAGTTTCCTGCAGGGCACACACGTACACGTTAAATACGAGCCTCGATCGGCTCTCAGGTTGTCCTGTGAATCGGCTCATGGAGCCGATCCACCCATGATTCGTCCAAGGTGGCCGAATATATGGTGGTCCTGCTTGATCAAGATAAAGCATATGAGATCTACGACGATCTAGGGTTTTCACCGCATAATCGGATCATCCTACTCACGATTGGGCCTCGCGCTCACGCACGGTAAACGTAAGCCAGCCCTAGACAAGGCCTAAAAACCAACACTAGGTTGATCCTCGGAACGTCCTGTCTAGGGGCAGCAAACTACACCCTGCATGCCGCTGGATCCTCCAACCCTTTGTAAGGCCTAACTATTGCAGATATTAAACTAATCCTTGATGAATCAAGGAGCGACCATAACGGATCAGATCTACTAAATAAAGATCAAGCGGGGTGCCGCCCCTGCACCCATGATGAGGCACAAGGACGGCTAGACGCGCAAGGGTTGCACTACGCGAGCATATGATGCTAAGAACGATGCTAACCCTAACGCGTCTACGATAACTACGTTGCTCGCCATCAAAAAGGCTTCAGTACGAGCAACGCATGAACAACTAGGCAGGCTTGTGCTGCCTAGATCGCGAGATGCGATCTAGGCAGCATGGTGCTTACCGGAGGAACCCTCGAGACGAAGGAGTTGGCGATGCGCCGAGATTGGTTTGTGTTGAACGTTGGTTGTTGTTTATTCCATAAACCCTAGGTACATATTTATAGTCCAGGGGACTTTCTAATGTGGGCGTGCACCAAACCGTGCACGGGTAAAACTCTAACTTCTAAACTAAGATGCGATCTAATATGTTACATGGGCAGTTTAGCCCAACTTGGTATAAAAGGCTGATTTACATATCTCTTCACGCATATATCTTCAAATCCGTCTTGATCGCGGCCCACTTCTGGCTTGGTCAAATTCTGGTGATAACACATGCCCCCCTGGTTTTGGAAAGGACATTTCCAAAATCATTATGCTTTTCTCTCGCAGGGTCATGTCGTGGCAGAGCAGAACCGTCGCAGAGTCCCTTATCATGACAACTTGCCTTCTCAACTTCTCCGCACGATTTGATAGTTTTGGCACCACTTCCTCGGAAACTGCTGTGGCATTGAATTCCTATTATGTCCCCTTTTATTTAACTGCTACGAACAGTTCTCCTCTGTATCTTCTTCGCATCAGCATCTCGAAAAGCCCTCCTGCGCCACGATGTCTTCTTCTTCCTCTGCTCCATCGGATTTTTCCAGCCAGTCCTCCACATCCCGCGAGCCGACGCCGGAGTATAACCCGGCAGAAGTCCACGCGGCCAACATCCGCCGCGCTATTGCGGCCGGGGAGGAGTCAGACCATGACTTCTCCATCTGGTCAGAGGACGACAGGTCCCTGACCGACGGGGAGAGCGATCTCCGCTTCCTTGCCGATAAGGAAGCGGTAGAAGAAAGCGAGGATGATCACTTCCCCTGGGACGGGGCCACCTCCGAGGAGGTGAAGGAGGAGGAAGAGGAGGACGACGACGACGACAGCTCCCCCGACGAGCCGCCGGCCAAGCGCCATTGCCCCTGGCCAGGAAATTTGAGTGACTTCGACAGCGACGACGACGACGTCGAAGAGGACGAGGACAATGAAGGTCCCGCCGGCGGCCGCTGGAGCAGTGACGACGAGCCGGCCGGGAGCAGCGCCGACAGCGGCGACGACGGCGACGACGAAGGCAGCAACAGCCCGTAGATAGGGCCCTTAGCGTAGGATCCGTAGAAGTAGGCGGGGCAATGTATCCCCTTTCGAGAGCAATCAGTTCTACTATGTAAGAAATCCTTCTTATTACTGAAGAACCTTTCCCCAATTTGATTTGCCGATTTCCTCTCCCACTGACCTTGCCGATTCGTCCCCTTCGCCAATGCATACTGAGCCGATAGCACCGTATCGGTCCTTCAAGATTCGCCCTTCCCTTCTCCAAACGATGATTTTCTAAATTTGGCAGAAAATGCAGTATCTTCAGGGAAACCTTCGAACTTTCCCAACCAAACCTAACAATGTTCTTCAATAATCATCACTCGTGAAGAAGGTTGCAATGAAGGACCAGCCGTTGGTACCCTAATCGGCTTTACTGCTGAGCAAAAACAAAGCATCCACCAGGCCTGCTGCCCCCCGAGCCTTACTCGAGGCGAGACTTAGCCGAATTAGCCTGGGCTTGATCATGCAGAGCCAGCCGATTTGCACGTAAATCGGCTTACAGAGAGCCTTCAAGGTGGGCTGCCCCCCGAGTTTCCTCAATGCGCCTCTTTGTCCCTATAGGTCAGATCGACTCCCTTCTTTCGGTGGATCTGATGCGACCCACCCTTAACCTGATCTGGCCACCCAAGCTGCCCTTAGCATTGTTCTTGAAGAGAAGATCTGAGCTGTTAAACTACTCTCTTGAGGAGTTCTTTCATGGGGCTTCTCTTCGTAATTCACTAGGGCTGACCTTCTGGTTAACAATTGTATCTCTTGAGTCGATGGCCGCGCATCGGCTATTTCTCAATTCTAAAGTCGATGCCCTTGCATCGGCTGCAAAAATGTTTAAAATTTTTAGGCCGATTTGTGTATCGGCCCCCATACTCAGTATTATTTCATATCCTCGTGTTTTATCCATCTAGGTGCCCCCCGAGCCGATTCTGTCAAGAGAATTGATGGTATCGGCTCTTCAGGTAGTCCCTGTTGGGTCAAACGTTGATCCTAGGCAGAATGGATGGTGAGGATAATTTGGGCCGATTGCTGGAATCGGCCTCCATGTTGCTTGTTCGGTGAAGGTTTTGTAATATCCCTTCATCAGTTTCGGAGGGCCGATCGCAAGGATCGGTCTCGCCATGTTGCTTATTGACGTAGTCTTGCTACTCGTCCATGTCGGCGGATAAAACCAGCCCAATCTCTGACCTTAGCACGTTGGTGCGCTTGCTGTTATCCATGTCGGGTGCACTGTGTAATCGTGGAGCACTACACTCCGCCGGACGAATGAACACCATGTTTGTGCCAGCCGATGTGCCATCATCGGCTCTCTTTTGCTTGGGGCGCCACTCTTTTCTTTGTGGCAGTCCCTCCTCATCCAGGGTTCTCTGGACTTTTGCAGCCAGATCAGGTCGTGCCTTCCTCAGCGTATGCAAGTACATCCTTTCGGCTTCCTCCAGACCGCGCAATCGCTGAACCCTGCGTTTTTGTGTATGGCTGAGACCGTCAGGGCACCACCTTGGACGGTGGCACCTGTCTTCTTCGTATTCCCCTTCGTCTTCTGAATCCTCGAGATCTTCCAACGGAGGGGTCTCAGCACGTCTGTTTTGCGGTGGGAGAGGCCCTAGGCGCTCGAACACAGACACGTTGGCTGTCTCCTTCTTTTTCCGGTTGCATTCTGGGCAGTTGCCGATTGTTGGTAATCGGCTCATTCCTGAATCCCAGCAGTGTCTGAAGAAGGGGCAGTGCCAATGCCTGTCCGTATCGTCCTGCTCCCTGCCGTGGCGCTCCTGCCGCTCCTCATCATGATTATGCCGGCGATGTCTTCCGTCGTTTATGGTCATCCGACCTCTTTCATCATTGTTATCGTATCGCCGGCGTTGGTCATATCGACTAACATACTTGTTGAGGAGGTGATCAGAGAGGGGTCGTTGGTATCTTATGTTCTTCACTTCCCCCTCTGTGACGTAGCGCTTGCCATCTTGACGGAGCCGATCGCATGGAGCGGCCCCCTCAGTGTCCTTGCTCTGAGAGCAGCTGTCCTCATCCCCGTCCTTCTCAGAGCGGTGTCCAAGCTCTACCATGCTGATGTTGGCTGAGAAATCAGGCTGGCACCCTCCAAGGTGGGTAAACTCCACCATGTTGACGGCGGGGAAGGGGTGTGTGTCGACCTTCATGGCGTACTGGTTAAAAATTAATCGCCCATTTTCTATCGCCACTTGGATCTGCTGACGCCACACCCTGCAGTCGTTGGTGGTGTGGGTGAACGTGTTATGCCACTTGCAGTATGGCTTTCCGTTCAGCTCTTGCACCGTAGGAAACTTGTGGCCTTCGGGTACCTTTATGTGCTTCTCCGCGAGTAAGAGGTCGAAAATCTGCTCGGTTTTCGTCACGTCGAAGTCGAACCCTCTTGGAGGCCCTGGTGGCTTTACCCATTTGCAGGTTACTGGGCCTGCAGCTCGAGTCCACTCAGCTACTGCGACCTCTCGCTCTCCCGTAGGACCTTCATCTTCGCCTGCGTCAACCATGGTAACCACGCGCTTGAATTTATCTTGGTAGATATCCGGGTGGCGTTGCTCATATGCTGACAACTTCTGCACCATGTGTGCTAATGAAGGATAGTCCGCCTGGGAGGCCACTTCCTTGATCGATGATGATAGACCCACCACCGCCAATTCGACTGCTTCCTTTTCGCTTACATGAACCGAATAGCATCGGTTCCTAACGGTCCTGAAGCGCTGAATGTATTCTGACACCGTTTCTCCGCGCTTCTGTCGTACTTGGGCTAGATCGGCAATGCCAGCCTCGGAAGCCTCTGAGTGATATTGCTCATGGAACCGTTCTTCCAGCTGCTTCCAGGTCTGGATTGAGTTCGGTGGCAGCGACGTGTACCATCCGAAAGCCGATCCTGTGAGGGACTGTGAGAAGTACCTCACGCGCAGCTCGTCTGACGCTGAGATCATGCCCAGCTGTGCCAAATATCGGCTCACATGCTCGATGGAGCTGGAGCCATCTGATCCGCTGAACTTTGTGAAGTCCGGGAGCCGATATTTGGGTGGTAGCGGGATCAATTCGTACTCATTGGGGTACGGCTTGGTATAGCCGATCGCCTTTCTCTTCGGCATCATGCCGAACTGATCTTTCAGGATCGTACAAATTTGATCCGCGGTGATGGCTGCAGGTGCCGAACCCTGAAGATTCGTCGGAGTGGCGTACTTAACCAGCCATGCCTGTTTCTCTGGTTCTGAGCCAACTGCAGGAGCTGGGCTCGGGAGTTTCGTCGGGGTGGCGTATTTAGCTAGCCACGTTTGCTTCTCAGGGTCTGCCTCCGACGTTCCTCCTGTTGCCCCAGAAGTCCCTGCTATAGCAACCTGGTTCGAGGGTGCCCAGGTGCTGCAGTCTGGCACGTATGCACATGCGTATCCGTGCGGGATCTCCTTGGGCGCGTCCTGTAGGAACTGGTAGTCACTGGGGTCACCACCAATCTTGTAGACGACAAAAGCCGATGAGTTCGGCGCTTCGGGCGCTGCTAACGCGAATGGCAGCGGGGGACGGGAATGGAGCAGCGCTTCCCCTTGGTGAGTCCCTAGGGTTGGTCCTGACGGAGAGTACT